>NW_028258384.1:32430000-34930000 GCF_053883595.1 Heterocephalus glaber | reverse complement strand
TGCAAAGGAATTGAAGTTATCCCCTGTATATTATCAGACCATAATGCGATGAAATTGGAGATCCATAGCAAAAGAAACTTGAAAAATTTCATAAACATGTGGAAATTGAACAACACTTCTGAATAACCAATGGGTCACAGAGGAAATTAAAGAAGAAATCAGACACTTCCTTCAATTAAATGACAATGAAAATACAACATATTGGAATCTATGGGACACAATGAAAGCAGTCTTATGAGGGAAATTCATAGCAGTGAATACGCATATTAGGAAAACAGAACGATCCCAATTAAACAACCTGAGGCTGAACCTCAAGCTTCTAGAAAAAGAAGAGCAGGACAACCCCAAAGCTCATACAAGGGAGGAAATTATAAAGATCAGAGGAGAAATCAATGCAATGGAGACTAAGAGAATGATACAAAAAAATCAATGAAGCCAAGAATTGGTTCTTCGAAAGAATCAACAAAATTGACAAACCTTTAGCCAACCTTGTCAGAAAAAGGAAAGAAAAGGTCCAAATCCATGCAATTAGGAATGAAAAGGGTGAAACTACAACAGACCCAGCAGAAATCCAGAGGATCATCAATACCTACTTCCAGAATCTATACGCCAATAAGATGGACAACACAGAAGAAATGGACAGATTCCTAGATACATATGAATTACCAAAGTTGAATGAAGAAGACCTAAAAATTCTGAAAAACCCAATATCAACCAATGAAATTGAAAATGTAATTAAAAACTTATCAACTAAGAAAAGCCCAGGCCCTGATGGCTTCACTGCTGAATTCTACAAGACATTTAGAAAGGAACTGCTGCCACTGCTGTTTAAACTCTTCAATGAAATTGAAAGGAAGCAATACTCTGAAATTCATTCCTGAAAACAAGCATCACCTTGATCCCCAAAGCAGAGAAAGACCCAACCGAAAAAGAGAACTATAGGCCAATCTCACTAATGAACATAGATGCAAAAATCCTTAATAAGATAATGGCAAATAGAATGCAGAAGATCATCAAGAAGATCATACACCCTGATCAAGTGGGATTCATCCCAGAGATGCAGGGATGGTTCAATATACACAAATCAATCAATGTAATACACTATAGGACAATGTAATACACGCCAAGGACAAAAACCATATGATTATCTCCATAGACACAGAAAAAGCATTTGACAAAATCCAACATGCATTTATGATAAAAACCCTACAAAAAATTGGAATAGATGGTCTCTACCTCAAACTGATAGAAGCCATCTATGAAAAACCAACAGCCAATATCATACTAAATGCTCAAAAACTGAAATCCTTCACACTCAAATCAGGAATAAGACAAGGATGTCCACTATCACCACTCTTGTTCAAGATAGTTCTGGAAACATTAGCCACAGCAATTAGACAAGAGAAAGAAATAAAAGGAATAAAGATAGGAAATGAAGAAGTCAAATTGTCATTATTTGCAGATGACATGATACTCTATATAGAAGACCCCAAGAACTCCACCAAAAGTCTTCTAGACTTAATAACCAAACTCAGTCAAGTAGCTGGTTACAAGGTCAACACACAAAAATCAATAGCTTTCCTCTACAACAATGACAGACTCACTGAGAGAGAAATAGGGCAAATAATTCATTTCACAATAGCATCCAAAAAACTGAAATACCTAGGAATCCACCTAACGAAAGAAATCAAAGAACTCTTCTCTGAAAACTATGGCACTCTGAAAAGAGAGATGGAAGATGATATCAGAAAATGGACAGACATCCCCTGCTCCTGGGTAGGAAGGATTAATATAGTGAAAATGGCCATACTTCCAAAACTGCTATATAGATTCAGTGCAATTCCAATTGAGATCCCAGTAGCATACTTCATGTACCTTGAGAAAACAATCCAAAAATTCATTTGGAACAAGAAGAGACCCAGAATAGCAAAAGCAATTCTAGGTAACAGAGACATGGCTGGGGGTATCACAATCCCCAACCTGCAACTCTACTACAAAGCTACTGTGATAAAAACAGCATGGTACTGGCAAAGAAACAGACCTGAGGATCAGTGGAACAGATTAGAAGATGCAGAAACAACGCCAGACACACTCAGCCATCTCATCTTCTACAAAGGAGCCAAACACCCTCACTAGAGGAAAGATAGCTTCTTTAATAAATGGTGCTGGAGAAATTGGGCTTCAACTTGCCAAAGATTAAAACTAGACCTGTATCTCTCACCATGCACTAAACTAAAATCAAAATGGATTAAAGATCTAAATATTAAAATAGAAACTCTGAACCAGTTGGAACAGAGGTTAGGTAGAACCCTTGAAGACATCAGTGTAGGAAAAGATTTTATGAACAAAACCTCAGTTGCACAACTAGCACAAACAATCAACAAGTGGGATCTCTTCTTATTAAAAGGCTTCTGCACAGCAAGAGAAACCACCAGCAGTGTGAAGAGACAACCCACAATGTGGGAAAAAATCTTCACCTGCTCTTCCTCAGACAAAGGTCTACTATCTCGAATCTATAAAGAACTTAAAAAGATCAGACCTCCCAAATTTAAAGACCCAATCCAAAAATGGGCATCTGAAATGAACAGACATTTCTCAGAGAAAGAAGTAGAAATAGCAAATAAATATATGAAAAAATGTTCAACATCACTGGTCATTCGAGAGATGCAAATGAAAACAACGCTGTGATTCCACCTCACTCCAGAAAGAATGGCTGCTATCATGAAATCAACCAACAACAAATGCTGGCGGGGCTGTGGGGAAAGAGGAACTCTTCTCCACTGCTGGTGGGAGTGTAGACTGGTGCAAACACTGTGGAAATCAGTATGGAGATACCTCAAAGATCTAGGACTGGAAGTCCCATTTGACCCCGCTATTCCACTGCTGGGGATCTTCCCCAAAGAATTAAAAGAATCATACCACAGTGATATATGTGCACCCATGTTCATAGCAGCACAGTTTGTAATAGCTAAAACTTGGAAACAGCCCAAATGCCCATCAACTGGAGACTGGATAAAGAAAATGTGGTATTTTTATAAAATGGAGTACTACTCAGCCATAAAAAATGAGAAATTAGAGACATTTATAGCTAAGTGGATGCACATTCAGGCAATACTCTTAAGTGAAATAAATAGGACACACATGTGTATATACTGAATAGTTTATCTGGTGTGAGAAACTGAAAGTGTAAATAAGGACTAAAAGGTATAATAGATAATGTGAAATAGGAAGAAAAGGGGCAAACGGGAAGGAAGTTGGAGGGCTAGGGGAAAGGACAGAAGGGAATGGGATTAATATGAGAAAATGGAAAAATAGGAACAAAATCTTTGTAAATAGGGAGGACTGGAGGGGTTGAAGGGAGGGCTGGGCAAGGGTGAAAAATAAGAACCAAGAGAGACTATGTAAAGGTGCAAATTTCCAATGATGAATGTCATTATATTGTATACCTAAAATGTACCAATGATTAGAATGAATAATCGATAATGTAAAATAGGAAGAAAAGGTCCAAAAGGGTAGGGGTAGTGGGAGGGGCAGGGGAAAGGAAAGAAGGAAAAGGAAAAATGATGAGAAATGGAAAAAATGGAAATAAAGTCTTTGTAAATAGGGAAGGGTGGAGGGTATGAAGGGAGGGCTAAGAATGGGGAAAAAATAAGAACCAAGATGCATTATGTAAAGGTACAATTCCCAATGAGAAATGTAATTGTGTTGTATACCTACAATGTACCAATAAAAGAATTTAATACAAAAAAAATTTAAAAAAAAGAAAATACACAATTTGGCAAATTTCACTGTAATAATTATTCAACCCAGTATCATCAATAGATGCTATATTTAGTGGGCAAAAGTATGATGAGAAACAGATTATTTGCATTGTCTCACAATATTGCCCTGTATAGTCTTGAAAGCCCTGCTCAATATGTAAATGCAAAGGTCAGAAATAATGACGTAGCAGAAAAACTCTACAGACATTATCTTAACCAGGTTATCCAAGTTAACTCAAGGTAAAGAAAGAGTCTTGGGCCAAGGATTTAGCTCAGTGGTGCCGCAGCCTGCCTCACAATCAGAATGTCCCGAGTTCAATCCCTGATACCAAAAAAAAAAAAAAAGACTTATGTCTTGCATATACAGAAATCAATGGCCAAATAAAAACCCAAGAAAAAACATACACACTTATACAGTACCAGGATAGATATGTACTGGCACATAAATGAATGAACAAGGCTAAAGATACACAAGTATTTGAGTGAACAGAATCAGGTATGACAGAGTAGGTAAACTGGTAAAAACACAAAAATAAATTGAGCATTTCAGGCAAAAATGTGCCATGATACCCATATACCTTGTTTTTTCACAATAGACATGTTCCTGAAAAGTTCAGCATACTGGACATTACTGTAGAAACTGAGTAATTAAAAGAATCATAAGGCAAATCTCTCTCAAAAAACCTACCTTTTCTTTTGTACTTGGGATTGAACGGAGGGCTTTTGCACTGAGCTACATCTCCAGCTCTTTTTTAATTTAATTTTTTATTTGGAGACAGGATCTCACTAAGTCACTAAGTTGCCCAGGCTGGTCTCAAACTTACATCCTACTGCCTCAGCTTCTCAGAGTGCTGTAATTACACAGGAGTGCCACCATGCCCTGCAAATCTAAATTTTATATATTGTGATTGCATAAAATCATACGATCTGCAGCAACAATTGGTTTTAGATTCTTTTAAGTTACTTCACTCTAAACAGACACAAATACAGAGATCAAATTCTGATCTTTTTAAGTCCAAAGCTCTTTCCATTATGCTATGCTCCTTCTAAAGTTGGCAAGAGATGTAACCTTCATTATTTCTATTGCATCCTCTGTGTAAAAAAAAACAAAATAGTAGCAGTGATTCAAACAGTGAACCTTAAATAAATCTCTATAAATTACATAAAAAGGAGGCACTACAGGACAGTTGATAAGGGCAAAGACTCTGTAATCAAATTGTTTGAATTCAAATTTTCCAGCTCTACAACTTATTGCTAATGCAGTACACACAACCTCTATGATTTCTAGTTTTCTCATCTGAAAAGTGGGAATAAGAGTATGTACCTCATACATCTGTTATGAAGAGGAGGAAAAGTAATTGATTAGCATGCATGAGGCCCTGGGTTCAACCCCCAGTACAACACACACACATACAGAGAATAAAGAAGACAATATACATTACTATATACTAGCAGCACAATGCCAGGCACATAATAAACAAAACAGAAACTATGATGATAATGAAGACAATGATGACAAATTCTGCCTTTGGAGCAGTATATTTCATAGAAGAACAATTTAGCTTAGTGGCTCCATCCCTGCCTCGCAAGCACAAGGTCCTGAGTTCAATGCTGGTACCAAAAAGAATAATTATTTCTTGGCCACAAACCACACTCCTGTCCTTGATGAATTTTTGCCACTGACCACAAGGCACAGAGTCCATTTATATTAGCATAACTTGTCCACTCAACTGGGCATAAAACAACTAATATTTGTGTACAAGTAGTATAATTTTACATATTATCCATATATCTAAGTACATATCCTTATGTCAATGAGTCTGTATAAGTGTAATTATCTTAACATAAAAATATTGCATTTAAATCACTAGAAATGACTTCTTCAACCTACAGCTGCTAAAACTGTGCGCTAACCTTTCAGTTTGAAAGGTTACTTTAGCCGGGGATTTAGCTCAGTGGTTTCACCGCCTGCTGCACAAGCGGAAGGACCAGAGTTCGATCCCCAGTACCAAAAAATTAAAAAATAAATAAATAAATAAAAGGTTATTTTATTCCATCTAATGACCACTTTACCTAAAAAAAAAAATCTTCCACGTATTTGTGATATGCAAATTTGGGATGAGTTCAGGATAGAGAAATCTCATAACCATGGAAAAGGAAAGCAACTTAACTAGCAATGGTCCTTTTGATACAGCATAGTATAGCAATGCTCCTTTTGATATAGTATAGAATAGTCTGCTTACTAGACTATTTCAGTTAACTATTAGTCTCACTACCATCCAGTTTTACTCTGGGTAAGGTCACCAATATCACTAGAACGGTATGGAGAACAGATACCATTCATATTTTCGAGATGATTAAAACATTCATCTTAACTACTGATGTGTGAAGCAAGAAAAATAAATTCCCAGTTTTAACAGACGCACTATATCTTGACAGAAAAATGGGATTAAAATGTCCTTTAAAATTATATAAGAAAAAGGGAAAAATGTAATTTATTTCATGACCATTCAGTTGTTACTTTAAGAATCCATGAAAACAAGCTTGCTCCTAAATTTTGTCAATCATTTAAAAAATCTCATTTTTAACATAAATTGATTTTATATAAATTGGTATGTACTGTTTCTATATATACCTGTACAGTGCATATCTGGTGTACATTTATTAATAGCAAGATCAAAAGAGAGAAAGAAATATTTAATGAAACATTCACAAAATCATTCCCCCTTGGCCAAATGCCATAAGGAGTAAGTGCCAACATGTTCTTATTCAACAGCACGATTGTGATTTTATTCAACAACCTGTATCTCTATTGATTGGCTGAACTTTAACCCATGAAAGACGTTGGGCATAAAAAAGCTCTTTTAAATCATTTATCTACTTTGATGAAGGAAAATTAAGGCATGCATAATTAAAATATTGGATATGCACAGTTTTTCAGCGTATTTGCCATGATCATGTTGTTTTTTACAGTAATATGAAAGTTTTCATATCTAGAGTACACACTTGATGAAGGATAGAAAGACAGCAATGTGATCTGAGGTGTGCTAAGTGCTATAGGGAAATAAACTAACTTAAAAGTGGACCCAGTTAAGCTATAACATAGCAGCTGTACATAACCAGTGGAGTCACCCAACCATATGAAGGCCTAAGCCACAATCTCATATTAAATAATTTTTTAAACCACCCATTGTGATCCCTGAAGTATAACATTTAAATAATTTGTCATACTTATTCTTTAGAGGTTCAGTGAAATTAAGGATGATAGGCTTCAGGCTAGTGAACATTTGCTGTGACCAAGCAACTCATTCCCTTATATCTAGAAGGTCAGGGGTGAGACTCCCCAGACACCCTTGTAGAAGATATATTGACGCTTTAATTCTACATTCTTAAAACCAAGTGGAACTTTTTTTTTTTTTGGTACCGGGGATCGAACTCGGGTCCTTGCGCTTGCGCAGCAGGCGACAAAACCACTGAGCTAAATCCCCAGCCCCACCAAGTGGAACTTTTTGCTCTGTAATTTCACATGTACATTCTCCCCAGTGGTTCTTTTAACTTAGAATGCTGGTTCTCCTTTGAAAACACACAATTCTTTTAATTAGGTGATGGGCTTAGTTGTTAAATAGATGATGGGCAAATTCTCGATTTGTTTAGGTGACTTTGTGAATTAAAAAAAATAAATAAAAGCCATAACTTAAAAAAAAAAAAAAAAAAAAAAGAGGAAAAAAGCTAAAGCCCGAGGCCATCTGTCTTCACCTCATTCTTCGTGGTAGGTTACCTTAGCATTTGTATAAGAAGGCTGTCAAAAGGGGAAAGAAAGCAGGTCAGTAGCTTTACCGACCTAAAGTAGGGGATAGATTCATATTGCTTAAGGAAAAAGTGAAGGGGAAGAATTTTATCTGGGAGCTTAACACTTTGATAGAAGCCGAATTTTAGAAGAGCCAAAATATTAAACTATAGGCAAAGTTAAAAGAGTGTGTGGGCTGCGCACAAGTAGTGAAAAGGTTAGCAGGCAGGGAAACACCCGAGGGCGGAGGGAAGGAAAAGTTTTAAATACCCATCAGAGCCTAGTGAGAAATTAAAGAGTTCCGCAGTCCTGGCTCTGCCCCTGCCCCAGGAGAGCTAGTTTCAGGGAAGCAAGCAGCCCTGTTTTTAAACACTTAAAACCGTCCCCTGCGCTTCAGAAGGCTTGCCTGACCAGCGTTGTAAATAATGTTTATTCCTAAATAAGGAAAGCAAATTTGAATTCCTTAGCCAAGGCCAAGACAAAAGAGAGGTAAAAGGACAAGAAGTGATTTGAGCGTGAAAGTGCGGTGATGGGGGCTGGGGAGGACTTACCGCAGCCTCTGCGGGCTGCCCCCAAACACTCAGGGCCAGTAAGAACAAGCCGACAGCCAGGCTGACTCCACGCAGTTTCATTCTTCCCCGGCTCCTGCAGCTCCTTCAGCACCAGCACGAAATCCCTGGCTGACTCTGACCGATTGACATAATCTTGAGGATTTATTGGGAGAAGGCTTGAGCCAGAGAGGGTCAGCGGATGTTCCAATTGTGCCAGTCGGCTTGGGTGAAGAGAAAGAAGCTTTTTAAGAGTGGAGAAGAAAAAATAAAAAGAAAAAGAAGTAGCTGTGCTTCCCTCCCTTCTCCCCTCCCCGAAGCCCGTCTCTCGTGAGCACCTTTCCAGTCTGTTCAGAGTTGCAAACTTTTTCCTCACTCAAGTCCTACAGATCTACTTTCCTCCCTCTCTTCTCCCCGCACCGCCCCCTCCCCGCCCCCTCCCCGCCCCCTCCCCGCCTGCACCGGGGAATTTGAGTATCACTCCGCCACAGTTTTTGCACCAGCAACCTGCAAGAGAATGACGCCCAGTTATTTGGAGGAGGGAAACCTCTAGACCAGTGGACTGAGTACCAGGAACCCAACCAGGAAGTGTTTCTTTTCGTTCATTTGCACCTTACGTTGACACTACTTTTCCCCGCTTAGTCCCACTGTCCTTCGTGTGAGCATTAAACCAATTACAAATAGACCTGACCTGGGACTACTTTTTTAAGCGGATGAATCTCAGAGAAAGACTGCTTTTTTGTTGTTAATCATTAGAAACAAATTTTGGTGGCTGCTCTCTGGGTTGAGTCTTGTCTGTCTTCTGTCCTCGCTGGGCAAAGTTTCTATACACAAGCATAAGATGTGAAAATATTGGAACTATATACTTATAAATGAAGAAGAAAATGAAAATATATGTGAGTGAAAATGCATGTGATACGTTATAAGATTTGGAAGCATTCTCTAGTAATTATTACATGATTGAATGTTATTGTAGTACAATCACATCTTTTTTTCAGGTACATTGAATGAACTAACATTAAAGATATTGACTGTTGTAGTTGTATTTCAGAAGGATTTTCAGCAGAAAATTTAATAACTGTAGTGCAGTTTTCCTCAGAATGAACATAACACTTAATTGGAAATATGTATATGCAGTTTATGGTAATTGAATCTAACATTACTTTGACAATTCTGGTAGAGTTTTTAAAGTATCAAATGGCCCAGGAACTATTTATGTGGACTCTTTAGAGGGTCTTTCAGGAATTTGCTGAAGAATTATTTTAAATACTTCTCTTACCTCAGTCCCTAGGGTTAACCACGTTAGAGACTTTCATGATTTGGGTCTATTTTATGCGGATTCATTCATCCCTGGCTTCTATCGATCTTAAAGTAGATTTACAACTCCAGAAACCTCCTTCCCTTCCCAAGTACTTAGTGTACAGTCAATTATTGTGAGCGTTTTATGCATTTGGACCTATGTGCATGGGCACTTTGGGGCCTATGTAGGAGTAGTATGTCTAACTCTGTGTAATTTAACAGTGGTTTATGGAAGTGTATAATTTCCAGTTGCTTACGTCTTAGTGCATAGGTCTCTAGAGACCTATGCATGAAGTTATGGAGACATTTGGGAATGTTTGTAGAGGTGGCTGAAAGTGAGAAAGACAACCAGCTGCCTGAGGGGGGATGATTGACAGCCGACGGCCCCGCCCCTTTCCCCTCCATTCCTTTCTCTCCAGGCGCCTGGAACTATCTCTTGAGTGCTGCAAGTTGTAGGGGCCTCCGCTGAGCGTTTCCCTTTGGGGAAGTTCTTATCTAGAAGCTGACTTTCGTTGCTTCTAAACTGAGCTGCTTCGCTCCCTTAACCCTGTCCTGAGTAAGAAGCAGCCGTACAGCATCAGCGAGCCCAGATGAGCATGAGCTAGTGCCGTGGAGTTGCTTAGCAGTCTCCCAGGACCCAGATCCGGAGGAGCGGCAAGCATGCACCCTGGGTGAGCTGTTGCTGCCCTGACCTCCAGCTCTCCTCTTTCCTACTTCGGGCTACTTTGCAGGCCGGGACTATATTTATACTTCTGTCACTGCAAAGAAAGTGAGAGCAGGCATCAAGAGAGTTTAGGTGGCTACCAGCAGACACAGGACCCTGAAGCCCTAAAAAGCCCTTATTACTCACCCTCCGTCTCCTTTCAGGTTGTGGCTGCTCCTGCTTTCCTTGTGCCTGACGGAGGAACTGGCAGAAGCCGTGAGTGTTCTCCTGACCGCTTTCCCTCCTGCTTTTTTGGCTCCCTCCCTTTCCCCACCTTGTGTGTCTGTTAGGGGGTTACAGAGAGTTGCACCCCAAAACAGAGTTCACTCAACTCTCCTTTCTAATGGGAGTTTAATAGGGTTCTTGGAGAGGAATACCAAGCACAATGTTAGGTTAATGCCTATGAGACCCAGCCATCTTCCTGTGCTAAAACTTCCTAACAGGTTGGGAAAATAAAAGTAGAAGACACAAGATGTACACATTTTTGACCCTATTCTGAATAATTTAAGATGACTGATGTCTGATGCCTTCTTCTGCATCAATCTGTAAAGCAGAAGAAACTTAATTTTCTTTAGCCTACAGGAACATGAATTGGCACACAACTTTAAGAGTGAAAGGACAGCACCAAAGAGTGAGACTTGAAAATGTCGCAAATATTATAGGAATTAAACTCAGTATTTTGCTTGGAAGCCCCTTGACAGTATCAGGAGCTGACTGATACCACTAGGTGATGTTCAGTGTCTACCTGATGTTTCCTTTTTTCTGGTTTTCTGCATCATCAGAAAATTAAAGTGTTTAGGACAGACAAAAAAATTCTAAAAGTTAACATTTAACAGGCTGTTTCAATATCATCCATCAAATCATCTAGAAACTGTAGGGAAAGGAATTTCTTTAGGTATCTGGTTGAAAAAAAGTTTAATGGATTCCAGAAAGTAGAGAAATCTTCAATGAAATTACTAGGATAATTTCACAAAGGTGGAGTGACGCAAATAATCAGAGATGCTGCAGTTTTCCAGTTACATTGGGTACATATGCTGGCAGAGATAAAGTTAACTGTTGAGTTCAAATATGAAGTTGTTCAACTATTGAGACTATTTCATTGCAATATTTAAAAAATTATTAATAATAGCCAGTCATTTACTATGTAGATGACCAATAATGTATACTCCAAATGTTTACCTTGTGGGTTTTGATAATTTTAACAGATTTGCTCTATTTTTTAATATTTTAAAGTGTAATTTTCAGAACCATACTTAATTCAACTTAATAAAATCACCTAATACATTTATGAAAAACTAGATTACTATATCTTGGCATATGATATCTTTAAGAAAATATCAGATGAGGTGAAATGATTTCTCTTATGAAAAAAGGCTAATGCCAGAAAACTTGGAATTCTAAAATCTTGAGAAATCTTAATTCAGAACATCAGCTCTTAAGCAAGTATATTCTAGATTTTGAAAGCAGAAATATTGATGTAAGGCTCTGTGCATTTTTCCATGTGACTTTTCCAGTATACTATGTATGTATTACCTTGAGGCTCAATACTACATTTATTTTTTTATTCATTAAGTTTATTGGTACATTTCAGGTATACATTATGGTCACATTCATCATTGGAAAATTTTTACCTATATGTGATATATCTAAGTTCTTGGGTTTTTTCCCCATTCCCTTTCCTTCCCTTACACCCCTCCACACCTCCCTATGTACAAAAACTTTGTTTCCATTTTTTCCTTCTGGGGTACTACATTTATTGAAAGTGCCAGATTTTGATTAGTTAACAGTTTGTTCAGGAATCTTGCCACTTGTAAATATGTCATGATTGGGCAGAAAATGTCTTCCAGCAAAACCTTTGTTTTTTGACTCTGCCTGATCTTATACGTTATACTCTTGGGAAAAGCACCACAGGCCATTCTAGATAGTTGAAGACTTCCTAAATACTGCATCCTTTCGTATGGTGGAAGATGATGTTTTCAATTTTTCTAGGAATTTTAAACTGAGTCTCCAAAATCAAGCACTGATTTGGTGTGTAGGTTCTAGACTTTGTCTCGTTGTTTTACAATGTCATCTGCTATGTCAGTGTGAATGACCATGGTAAGGCTGAAAGAAACCTTGGGATCCACTGATAATAGTTATATTTCCTCTAAGTCCAGAACTGCTTCCTTCATAGTTGTTTAATTTCAAATAATATCTTCTTGCTGTAAAGTTTTTAAATTTTATTTATTTATTTGGCAAATGACAGAGAGAGGAGTGAAATAAGATGACATTTTTGAAGGGAAGTTTTTTATTTTTTTCTTCTACACCCTTTGAACTGGACTCACATCTATATTGGTTGGCTCTCATTTTCTGGTCTCAATTCCCAGGTTATCCTCTGAGTTTGTAGTGTTTTTATGTTTCAGATAGTTTTAAGATATTTGAATTCTCTGTACTTTGAGTAATATTAATTAAAATAAGTATAATAAATAGTCATGAACTAGGTTGCATTTCATTATGAGAAAGCATTTGTAGATAGGGTCATTTAGATGCTTCTGAGCAATTTTTTTTTTTAGAATTTACACAACAATTTAGAACAACAGTTCTATGTAAGGAAGAGAAAAAATCTAAATGTTAAAATTCAGGATTCAACAATAAGTTTCCGTTAAATTTCTTTTAAAGGAGTGATGATCTTCATTCAAGTGAAATATCTGTACAACTTATCTGAATAATATAGAGCATAGGATTTCAGGATATCCTGAATCATCTTTAGTTAAGTACCTAACTACCTATGAGGCTATATACTTGCCTAGATGCAGAATGAAAACATTTATATAAACATAGCTCTTAACTTTCTAGGAATTTGCCTTGTCAGGTGATAATGAGCATTATATTCCTTAAAAGATGAGCTGCTTATGGACAAATTATCAGCATGTATTTGCATCCTCTTAGAGAAAAGATTAGAAAGATACAAATCTCAACATAGACCATCATGTCTAAGAGATAAAATATATCCTAAAGTAGTCAGGGTCCTTGTTTTTTTTCCTACTTTGTCCCTATCTGAATATGCTTTCATAAAAGGCTCTAATACAACCAAGTACACTTAAAGTAAAATGCCTAGTGGGAGATTTCTTTGGGTGAGGAAGAGGGTAAAGGGAGAAAACATGTATTTTCACCCTTCTGCAGAAAGCATAGGTAAAATGCCTTTAGCCATATGCAAGTCAAAATCTGACTGAAATACCAACTTCTTTCCTTAAAGTTGTAACTTGTTCAGCTTGGCCCTTTCCACTATGAGTTTCCCAGTCATTGTAACAGTTATCAGTGTTTGAATATCATATTAAAGGGGTTCAGAGATGGAGAAAATCCCTTCTTACTTTAAAGAGCAAAAGGATCTCTAAAGGGACTGTGTCTTTATGAACTGTTAAAGTCATCTTCTGCTTTCCCTGCTAATAAATATCTTACATCAGATAACCATAAATAATTAGAATATATTATATATTTATGTTTATATGAGCATAGAATATCTATCTTGAGATGACCAAGGATACTGATCAGATGTATGAGTACCACCATTACGTAAATCATCAAATGACTATGTACATAGAAAATACATGGATTAAAATACATTGTTAACAGGCCAAATATAAATATTTTAAGATAAGAATAGAGTACTTTAGTACATTATTAAAGAAATATGTTACCATATCAAATTTATTAGGTATTTTGATAATTGTACTTTAATGTAACTGGTTTCCATTGTAATCCCATGATTTTTTGTATGTATTTAAGAAAATTATTTTTGCATTCCTGAGGATCAAATCCAGGGCTTCGCACATGCCTCACCATACACTCAATCACAGAGATATCTGCCCACCCCAAGAATATTACTCTAGTAATATTCTAGAAAGTCAATAGGCTTCCCTAGACTGCCAAAATAACCCCTGGCATAAAAAAGAACCCCAAATTTAGGCAGTTGGTTTTTACAGTAAACAAGTTGTCACACTCTCTGGTTGGTTCAGGCAAGACAGGACTTGTGTTGACTCCAACTGCCAACAATCTTTTAGCTTTTAGGCACAAGTATGGAGTCTCTAGAAAATATGCCC
This sequence comes from Heterocephalus glaber, assembly GCF_053883595.1. Classification (NCBI taxonomy): domain Eukaryota; kingdom Metazoa; phylum Chordata; class Mammalia; order Rodentia; family Bathyergidae; genus Heterocephalus; species Heterocephalus glaber. Next base: position 34,915,823 of record NW_028258384.1, on the reverse strand, counting down.
ATATATTCTATAAGCTCTGACACCCAGATCACAGAAGCAAAGTATGCTATTGCCCTGATTACCTTATTAAAATAAGAATAAAAGTGATTGGCTTGAATTATCAATACGTATTATTTATTTCCTATTTGAATTGTATAGATAATTCCATAATTTTACCACTATACTTAGAGCACTAACTTGTCCTACACTGTATAGATAAGACATATACATTTAGAAAGAACATGTTAGGAAAGCTCTAAGCTTATTAAATTATCTCGTTGATTTTAGCCAACTGAATGTCCCAGTGAGGCAGATTATAGGGCTTTAAGTTGTTTTCAAGCCTAACTAAATGTACATTGAAGACATGATAAACATGCACAAAAGAAAATGGTGATGGAAAAATTAACCAGGAACAATTATCTACTTCTCTTTTATCTTCTTTAATCTGTTCCTCCTTTCATATTTTCTTTTTTCGTCTACAAATAATATTGAAATCAACATTATAAAAACAAATTCAAAATCAAAATCAAACAAAACTCTGGCTGGGCATGATGGCACAGCCTATAATCCCAGCACTCTGGAGGCTGAGGATAGAGGATTGGGAGTTTGAGGCCAGCCTGGGCTGCACAGCGAGTTTGAGATTGGCCTGAACTACATAGTGAGATCCTGTCTCAAAAGCCAAAACAAACAAATGAACAAATACAAACAATATAGAAAAAATTAAAAATATGGCTTCATTTACTTTAGTAACTCTCACCCCTTTGAAGACATTACTGCCAAATTCCTGATCATTGCATTGTTTACTCTTCTTCAACAACCATTTACCCTTTAACCTGTTACTGTCTAGATTGAATCTACACCATGATTGCCCTCTTTCAAGCTACTAATGGCTGCATTAATGCCTGGGTTCTTTGCAGGTTCCATTCTGCCTGACTTCTTTACTGTGCTATTTTCCAATTGTTCAGAATCTTCGTTTTCTCTTTTTTTATATTCATTAAGTTTATTGGTAGATTTTAGGTGTACAATATGATGACATTCATCATTGGGAATTTGTATCTTTACATGATGTATCTTGATTCTTATTTTTTCCCCATTCCCCTGCCCTCCCTTCAACCCCTTTGATTTTCAGCACACTATATATAGCTCATTGGTTCCCCTTATGCTTTTTTGAAATTTTACTCATTAAAACTTTATTTATTCAACAAATATTTATTGAGTAACCATTGTATTTCATGTAGTGTACTAAACCCTAGAAACAAAGAACAAATGAAGGATGATCTTTCTTGTTACAAGGCTTGCAGTCTTCCTCACTTCATAGTCCTAAAACAATGGCTTTTGTCAGCATTTCATCCTTTGACACCTTCTTGCCTGAATAATTTTAACTATGCCTGCTGTACATTGATTGATCAGTATCAAACTTATATCTCCAAACCTTTTGAGCTCCAAACCTGTGTTTCTAGTTGCCTCCTGCCCTTGTACCTCTCTCTTAATGAGTTGATAGATAGATAGATAGATATAGAGATATCTCAATCACTTAAAAGAGTACCTGGAGTTTAGAATAAACACTAAACCAAAGCATGTAATTATTATTTTTTCTTTCACTAAACACAGTATATCTAACTATGGAACTATTTTCTAGTCCTTCTCATTGATATTCCAACCAAATGTTCTCATTTTTATCTTTGCTTTCGTCAAAATCCACGTAGTTTAAACAAGAAACTAGAAAATCAGCCACCAATTTTTATTATCTCCATCCTTCTCTGTAAATTCCATTAATTTTACCAAAATTCTATAAAGTCTGGCTTTTACATTCATATTTTGTTAGTTTCAAACCTTATCATCCTATATCAATAGTTTGCAAACTATTTTTTCTATGTAATTCCTTCCTAATCTCTACACCACCACTAGATTTATTTAGTAACAACAAATCAAATTATGTTATCTCCTAATTTAAAATTTTTGTGGATCTTCTCTTCCTTTCAGGATAAAATACATACTCCTTAGTTTGGCAAACTTAAGGCCTTTCATTATCTGCCACTGATTACCTTTCAATCTTTATGTCTGTATGTTTCTTCCTGCCAGCCCTGCTCTCAAACTAATACCATATATCACCCTTCATTTAAACTATACTTTTCGCCATTCCCAAACCACTTAATGTTCTTTTACAGCTCTTTGTTCTTGGATATGTTGTCCCCTCTGTCTATAATATCCTTCTCCATCACTTCTATCTTCTCTTTTATCTAGTGAAATCTTAATCCTAATACATAGATTAATGTCATTTTTTTTTACTCTCATTAGTACATATTTGCACTACATAATGTTTACATTCACTGTAGGGGATTGGTATATGTGCATAACACATTTCAATTCCCTTCTTTTTCCCCCCTCCTGCCCTCCCCTTTTATTTTTCCATCATCAGATTGATTTATTTATCTTATAAGACCTTATGAAGTTAATTATCATATATACAGATGGAAAACCAGACTAATAGGCCAAAGAACATAAAACATGTAAGAAAATTGTACTAAGTCAAGGTATACTTTTAGATACATTGTCCACACTGGATTATAATACCTTTTTTCTTTCTTTCTCTTTTTTCCTATTATCTTTCTTTTATTTCAAAAAAAACATGCAATACTTAAGATTGTATGTCGGAGTTACTTGACTTAACATCATTGTCTCAAAGTGCATCCATTTTCCTACAAATGTCACGTAAGAGAAACCCAGGCTGGGGATTTAGCTCAGTGGTTCTGCTGCCTGCCTCGCAAGCACAAGGTCCCAAGTTTGATCCCCAGTACCAAAAAAAAAAAAAAGAGAAACCATGCGATATTTAAGCTTGTGTGTCAGATTTACTTCACTTAATATTATTGTCTCAAATTTCATCCACTTTCCTACAAATGTCATTTTCTTGAGGAAACAGTCTCAGATGTCTTCAGAAAAAATTTATTCTTCTTTCCCCTGTGTTTCTGAGTTTCTTTGAGACTCTTTGGTAGCACTTACCATGTAATGTTGAAGTTCCCATGCTTATATGACTTAATTGCCCTCTTTAATCTGTACTTACAATACCCAGTATACTACCAGGCATATCATAAGTGATCAATAGATGAGTTGCAAGTGATTACACAGATCTACTCCTTGATAGCCTGCCACAAGTCTTTTTCTTTCTACTTTAAAAATGACTGATAACTCCAATAACAACTGCTTTGATGGAAAAATAAGAACTCTGTTCAATGGTGTACAGTTTATCAGAAATGATGCTAGAATCGGGCTTTTGCTGAATGTTGCCTCTGCCCACACTTCCAAGCTCTGTGACTTTTGCTACCTTTCCAGACTTAAGTTTCTCAGCACCAGAAAAGGACATAATACTTTCTCCTAAACTACTACTGTGAGTATTGTGTGAAGCTAAACAAAGTAGTATAGTTAACATATATTATGCTCATATGTGTGTATAATGTATGCTAAATGTCATCCCATGCCCCTCAAGTATCCTCTAATGTCAGTGGAAAATTAAAAATCACTTCCCAAGTTTAATGGCTGATGTACATATCATGAGAGAAAGAGAGATGTTAAAGAAGACTCTGATTTATAGATTGTGTATATAAAATAATGGTCATGCTTCCCAATTGTTTCCATCTTTTTTCCTACTTCTAACATTATAGTAACATAGATATTCTAGTGTTTCAAGTTTACAAAGCACTTTCTCATATATTATCTTGTTAGAAACTCGACTACCCTATGATATAGATAGGGCATATATTGTCATCACAAGGATATCAATTGATCCACCCAAGGTCACAGATCTAACAAAGGGCAGACTTAGTTAACACCCACCAGCCAGGGATTTAGCTCAGTGGTTCCACCGCCTGCCTTGAAAGCGCAAGGTCCTGAATTAAATCCCTGGTACCAACCCCCCCCCCCAAAAAAAAACCCACCACACTGTACTGTCTCTGTAATTCAGGCTTTGTATCGTCTCTTATCTGGACACTCTACAAAAGACCTAACTGTTCTAGTTTCTATCTTCCCTTGCCTCCCTACTTCTTTCCCTGATATCCATCCTTTTTGTGAGCCACAGGGTTTATTATAACCACAAATGAAATCATCCCAGTACTTTGTACCAACCAACCCCATTTCTTCTTATTGTCCTTATGTATCGCATTTCCATATCATAGTTATACTTGTGCTATTGGCTCAATTTACCACTCATATTTACTTCTACTTTTCCTTGTTTTTCTCATTCTCTGCTTTGTTCCTGTCTCTACAAATGGACATATCCTTTCCTTAAGATCCAATTTAGGAAACATTTTTCTAAAACCTCCCTTTGTTTGTGACCCTCTGGCTCCCACATTTTTCCTTCTTTCGATGAATATTTGTTTTATGCATACTACTGTAAATATTATGCTAATTTATGCTAAATATTGTTGTGACCCTGTTGTGGGAAGAAACATGACAAGTACTAAGCCAGTGTGGCCAGAGTGCTGGAAGCATAAAGTAGAGGGAGGGAAGTAGAACACTTGTGAGATGAGTCTGAAAGAATAAGAAAGGGTCAGACCTGTTCTGCATTTTTATTTGCTTCCTGAATCTTCAGAGCATTTACCTAATGCCTATGCTATGGTATTTCTCTATGTGAGGTATGATTGGCATTAGCCTTTACTGCTGGCTACAGATTCTGTGTCCAGCACAATGACAAACACTAAATCCACAGAGGTCTCACTCCTACGGCATACATCTGCCCCTTTCAGATTTATAAATTTAAGTGTATTCTCATTTTAAAAAATTTTTATGTTTTGTATTAGTGCATGTTTATAATACAGAATAGCAATGTTTCTTTTGGGTAATTTATATATATAACCTTGATCACCTTCAATCCCTTACCTGCTTCTCCCTTTCCTCCTCCCATCCCCTGTCTCCCAGAGTCTACTTTCTAATTTCCAATTATCTCTCTGCTATTTATTCATTTATTTATTTATATTTTAGGATTTTCATATAAGAGAAAGCATATGATGTTTAACTTTCTGAGTCTGCTTATTTTACCTAACATGATGGTTTTAAGTTCCATTCATTTTTCTATAAATGACGTGATTTCATTCTTCTTTATGGCTTAATGATACCCCATTGTATATATGTCACTTTTTTATCAACTCACAAGTTGATGGGCATCTGGGCTGTTTCCAAAGCTTGACTACTGAGAATTGTGGTGCTTTAGACATGGGTATGCATGTCTCACTAGAGTATTATGTCTTTAATTCTTTTGAGAATATACCCAAGAAAGGTAGAGCTGAGTCAAATGATATTTCTATTTATAATTCTTTGAGGAATCACCACACTGATTTCAATAGTGGTCGTACTAGTTTATGTCTCCACCAACAATGTAGGAGGGTTTCTTTTTACCCAGCATCCTCTTCTGCATTTTTACACCGGAGACTGAACCCAGGGCATTTGCACTGAGCTATATCTTCAGCCCTTCTTGTTTTTATTTTGAGATAGAGTCTCACTGAGTTTTCCAGCCTGGACTTAAATTTATGATCATCGTGCCTCAGCCTCACAAGTGATGGAATTGTACAGGTGCAACCTTTTTGGTGTTCTTGATAATATCTGTATTCTTCAGCTGTTTCAGGGTTCCATATTTAATATTGCAAGTCTATTTCCTGATTTATTTCCTTTTCTAATTCTTTATGGAATGGCTGAAAACTAAAGAGCTTCACATTTGTAGCCAAATATTCCTAGATTCAAATATATACTCCACTATTAGCTATAGTCTTAAGATAAATTATTAAATGTACCATTGGTTGTAAAATTATTGCTATTGCTGTTATTCTTATCCTCTCACCTACTGTGATTGCTTCTCTGTTAGAATTAGTAATAAGTCCATTTTGGAGGCAGTTTAAACAAAATGCATAATTATTTGTTGATTTTGTTTTTTTAAGCTTCCTAGGGGAGAAAGAGTTAGAATTGTTGTTATATTTGTTGCAGTTTCCCCAAAGCAGCCTCTACCTCTGCTGCCCTATCTTGGTGACCTCTTATGGAGACCTGGGTCCTAAAGATTATGCCAGAAGGCACCTACTAGGAATTTTGAATTTCTATGTCCTGTTTATCTAACAACAACAGGGCAAGCTTGCCATTATCTTTCAATCTGGTTTGCTTGTTTTGAGGGGGAGCTAGTTTTATTCAGTGGATATTTCCCTGGCCATAAAGCATACAGCATTTACCTCAGAGACACAGGCTTTCCTCTAAGCTGAATCGGTGTTTAAGGAGATAGATTTTCCTCTTGGGAGGGGATGAAGTTATGACATTTTTCCTTGCTCTGTAAAGCCTTGGGTGACCATTTTTCCTTACTCAAGGGAAAACAGTTGGCAGTGAAATCTAAAATGCTCAGGATCTCTAAATTCTGTTTGTGAGTGTAGCAGACTGCTTAAAGATGGGAATAAACTTTACATTCATATGATTCATATTCCTTTTGAGATATGATTAAGTTGCATAAATACCTTCTAGTATCTACCACACAACTAGAAACCCAGCATATATGTGTTCATATTTAAAGGTGTTCATATTGATAATGAAGAAGAAAATAATTTGTTAGAACATTTTTCAAATTTCAGAGCACTAGACACTTCACCCCCCAACAAAATCTCATGTGACCATAAATCAAAACCAGATAAAAATAAGTATGTTGCTAATAAGTGAACGTTTTTGAAATTCATTTCTAAAGTAAATAAGGAAGAGACTGAAAAGAGCATAAAAATCTGATATTTCAAGCTATACAAGTCTTAGTCTCCTGTTTATTTCTGTTGTATTTTGATAATACAGCATTGAGAAATTCTTGATAGCCCTAAATAAATAGTAGGCATTTTAGGGTGAGGCCAACTGGTTTAACACTGATTCTTGACATTTCACGGTATTCCTCAGTTAAACAGAAAAAGCAAGAAAACTTATATTTCCAGGTCTATAGACACAGTTCTCTCCCTGTGCCTTTCTGTCTGTCTCTGTCTCTTACACACATTCACACAAACACACATTATTAACTTGACAGCACATATTAATAAAATCAGTGTGATTTCTAAATGTGTTAATGTTTGGTATCTAACAAATTTGAGTAGTGTATGTTTTGTTCTATTGCAGTTTTAACATAGTTTAAAATTTTTTAATGAAATTAAACTTTGATATTGTTGAATTGTCGAAGTGCAATCAAATTTTCAAAATTGAATTATACCATCATCACTCATTAAATTTAACAGGACTGAATGCAGTAAAAAGAATTAAGATGTGTTATGTACATGTACCATCCCCCCATAGATGAATGTGCTCAATATTACAGCAAACATGTACTAATAAACATAAAAAAGAATGAAGTGGTATAGAAGGTGAAAGAAGGAAGAGAGCAATATAGATTGTAGTTAGGGAGGGCTTCAAAGAAGTACAATTTGTATTGGACTTTAAAGGAATAGTAGAAAATGGATGATAAATGTCTCTACTATATATCCTAGATTTTCCACGACATGCCTGATTTCAAGTTTTCTTTTCTAGAGCTCTAAAATATACTTATGTTTGCATGGATTTATTATTGTGTTTGCTAGCTTTTTTGTTGTTATGACAAAACACCTGGCAGAAACATTTTAAGAGAGGAAGGCCTTATTTTGGCTCATAGTTTCAGAGGTTTCAGTCCATGGTTGGTTGGTTCCATTTCTGTGGGCCTGAGATAGGGCAGAACATTATGACTGAAAGCTGTTCAACTCATGGCAGCCAGGAAGCAGAGAGAAAAAGATCCAGAGATGGAGAGGCTGGGAATCAGATATAGTCCCCAGTGTCACACCCCCATGACCCATTCCCCTTAATTAAGAACTATCTCCTAAGATATCACCATCTCCCAATAAAACCATGAAAGTATGAGCTCATGAATGGATTAATCCACTGATGAATTTAGCATCCTTGTGATCCAATCACTGCCCGAGATCCATCAGCATCCAATCCTTCAAAACAACGGTGATGGGAAAAGGTGATATATTGGGTCATAATTGCAACAATTACTCATCTTTGCATTAAGAACATAGTTCTACAATTTGCTTTTTATTATTCACATAGTCCACATAGTTACATTGTCCTGGATAAACTTTTGTTGTCTTTTCTCTATGAGAATGAGTTGGGATAAATTTATAAAACATTCAGCCAGTATTAATAAGTTTATTTATTCTGCCTTATTTATTTACCCTAATTCATGATTCTTGTGACCTTTAAAAGTCATTTTTATTTGATTAGCAAATGGGAGCAACAGTTACATATTAGCATTAGAGTTATATTAATTCTGTATACTTTAGAAGGTACTCATAGATAGATCTATTAAATATCCTTCTCTATTTATAAGTGTATATTTTCTTTGTTTAGGTAGTTTATGTTATAGCACATACTGAAACTTTGCATTTTAGCTTTATTTTTCCTAAATAATTGTTGACATTTTATTCTTTTCTCTTAAAAATCTAAAAGTTATTCACATTGTAATTTAGGATTTGAAGCCAGAGAAATGAATGGCTGTAGAATTTTTTGCCTACTTTAAAAATAACAGTATTCAACATCATATTCAAAAATGTTTCAAATATATATATATAAATCTTCTATGTACATCAATTCCTATCTGTCTGTCTCTCTATCTATAGTTTTAAGCCAAGCATGGTGGCCTCTGCCTATAATTTTAACACTCAATAGGATGAGGCAAAAGGATTGTAAATTCGAGGTCAGTCTGGGCTACATAACAAGTTCAAAGTATGCCTGGACTACACAGGGACACCCTCTCTCAAACCAACCAACAAACAAACAAAAACATGTAAGTAATTCTATTAGAGAGCATGAGCAAAACTATGGAGCAGAAATCAGGGTGCTGCCAGCCCATTTAGTATCTTTGAAGAAGTTAGAAAATGAAGAAATTAGAAATGAGAAAACTCTAGGCAATCATAGCTCTGATCCAGGCCACTATTTCTCGGTGAGTAGTGAGCAGGCTGTACTTTAGCCACCTAAGTTCCTTTGGCCCTGTTCCTTTTTGCACTGAATGCTATGAACAACCTTAAAATACAGCTATAGCAGGAATGAAAATGGTTAAGTAGAAGATAGAAGAGCTGCCTGGCTAAAGAATAGGGTAATTTTTGTGGAGCAGAGAGAAATGACTGCAGACAGTTGAAATAGGGTCAGGCTATGAAGGCCTTAACATCAAAGCAAAGAAGAATTTGGCTTTGATTGAGTGGACACCTAGGTGTTACTACAACTTTTTGAGCAGAAGAAGGATGAAAGTGGCAATTTAGGAGGATAGTATATAGAGGGGGAAAAAACCAAAGGCAAAAATTGATTAAAGCAAAAGTCTTTGTAACGAAAGATAAAGAGAGAGTAGACTCTTGGGAGTTGTATTTATTTTAGGTACATATGTTAAAGGGAGTCATATGATAAGCAATTATCCAGAATATGAAGAGTAATCATCATAAGAAATTGAATTCTGCCAATGCAATTGAAATCACCTGTATACCACTCCCACAGTCTTATCCTCACTATCTTGAATTTAGTATATATCATTCCTTCCTAAACTGGGATTCCTAATTAGATTAAAATGGATCACCCTGAAATTTTATGGGAAATGTTTATGTGTATGTGAATTCTTCTTGGGAAAGAGTTCACAGCTTTGACAAGATTTATATGGGTAAAGGTAAGCTGCATAAGAAATACCAAATTTCATGAAAAAGTTATTTATAGTTAGTGCATATACTTTTCTATTTATTGTTTAGCTCTTTATATTCTGGCTTTCTTCCCAGCCAATTCACTGAGATGAAGTTTTTAAAGGTCACTTCCTAATCATCAAATCCAATTGCTTCTTCATGTTTATCCCCATTGAACTACCTGCAGAATTTGCAGGTAAAAAGGAAAGATCTTACATTTGGCCAACTTGTCTTTCTAGACTACCTCCCTTCCCATGGCTTGTATACTCTGGATATTCCTGGGTCTCCATCTCCTCACTTGGAAAACATGATGCCTAATTCATATGGTTGTAAGAATTAGCTATTGTAATTCTAAAGTGCCTATTTTTTGTATGTACTCACCAAATTGTAACATTACTAGCAGTTAATTCTCATAGCGCCATAGTGCATCTCATCATCTCCCAGCCCCTTGTTTAAGATGTTGCTTATGGACGTAGGTCATGCCAAGAAAGACAGCCAGCAATTATTGCCTCAACCTTCTGCAATCTGTTCATTAGCCTATTTGTAGTCCTACACCTACTGTTAGCTCTGGTTAAAACATTATCAGTGATCCTTAGAGTCTTAAGAGATAATAATTTAAGTAAGACTAGTTATCTTTAAATTATATAGGAATATATATTTAATTTTATCCACCCAAATTTTTAACACTATTCTCAGCTTAGACCCTTTTGAGGGTCTTGGACTGTAAAAAGTAGCTTTGCTTTGTTTATTCAGCTTTTTTGCCTACTCTCCTAAATAGACTGACAAATGAAGGTGCCAATTCTATTATAAAGTATATCTGCTTGATTCAAGCTGGACTGGGGCCAGTTCTTGTGGACAGGCCATTGAAGAGCCGTATGACTTTCAGTTGCTATTTACTTGGAACAGAACAAGAGGAAAACTTTATATCAAGTTACCAGTCCCCTGAGCCTGCCCTGTCCTGATCTGTCCTCTTTAATTTTCATGTCTACTATTAACTGCCTGTAACAGTGATATATTTCTATTCATATCCATAATAGAACCTTACAATGTTTTAAAGCACAAAGCTCTGAGAAGTACCAAGACCATTGCTGTGGCTCATCTGCCCAGAAAAACAACGAAGTTATCTTCGTCCTCTGTTGAGTAGATTGCTTGACCTCATAATTGTCATTCATTCTCTTGGGAAAGGGCACATTATGGTGCCATAGCAAACAATTCCTCACATTTCTGTGATTTATAATAGTCAATGTATAGTTCTTACTTATACTACATGGTCATCGTGTGTCACCTGGGAGACATTACATGGTCCTCCTCAGTCTAAGATCCAGATGCAGCAGCCACCATCTGTTGCATTGCTTATTCTTATGACAGAAAGTCTCTGGAGGCCTTGCACTGCACCACTAATTAAAATTATTTCTGGGTAGGGCACATGGAAATTTTTCTTATACACCATTGGTCAGCGTTGATTGAGGGCCAGTGGAGAACCAGGATTTCACCTATTCCTCTTTCCTTGCTTTTGCAGAAACGAAGCAATACTTTGTCAGTGTGGTAAATTTTGTACATTTTGCAAGCTGTGGTGTTTAGGGGAAAGTAGGGCTTTTTCCCCCTTGATTTGAATTCCTTCTACCCCTTTGGTGATCTTACAGTTGTATGCTGCAGTGACATACAGAGATATTGGTTTATACTAGTTTTATTTCTACAAAATACTCTCCTGTGGACTTTTCCTGGCTTCCAGTTGTTTACAATTACAACAAACAAGGTAGAATTCTGTGATCTTCTGACCATAAAGATAGGCTTAAATAATTTGCCCCAAGGTATGTAACCAGGTGGTACTGTATTAGAGAAACCCAGTCTGTTTTCTTTTTATTATTCCGGGGCTCACTATAAAGAAAGTTGTATAACTTATGGCAGTGCAATTTACTCCCAGAGACAATTGATAACTACAGGATTTAGTCTTTAATCTTGAACACAAGAAATTTCTCATTTAAACAGCTTTATAAAAGTATTTTGATGAATCTCATGGAATAAAATCAAATTCCTGGGATTCCTATACCAACAAGCATGTATTCTTTCTTAAAGCAAACAAATAACTGGACCCAAAAGAATCAGTGACATGATCCTGACTATCTATAATACTTACACAAATAGAACTTTTATCACCATGGCTACACTTGAATCTAGAATAAGGCATTGTATACACAGTATTATTGTAAGTTGGTTTCTTACTAGTGTTTGGAAATGTCAGACAATGTTCAATGGTTAAAATAACAAAGAGAATCAATGCCTGGTGAAAGCATGACTGTATATGTGTGTCATCTTGTATTAATTTGGAATTCTTTTTTGTATTACATGCTGTGGGCTCCTCTCATACATAGTTTACTACAGACTTCTTCAATGAGGTTTCTTGCTTTAGCCGAATTTTCTATTGATAACGCCTTAAGAAAAGGCCCTAGCCAATGAGACTGTGACTAGAAATCATAAACAGTAAAGGAGACATTTCTACTATAAAGACAAATCAATACATAGGCACAGATTTCTTGTGACATAGGTGCTCCAGAGTACCTGCAGATACAGTTTGAGCATCCTTAATGCTTAAAATATGAAATCCAGAATGCTCCAAAATCCAAAAATTTTTGAAAGCCTACAACATGAGTCCACAAGAGAAAAATTTCAAACCATAAAACATGTCATATACAGAATTGTTCAAACTATTGTATAAAAATTCCCTTCAGTCTATGTGTATAAGATGATTATGAAACATAAATGAATTTTGTGTTTAGACATGGGCCCCCTCCCTGGAGGTATCTTATATGCATTTATTCTAAAATCTGAAAAAAATCTGAAACCTGAAATACTTCTGGTCCCAAGCATTTCACATAAGGGATATACAGTCTATGTCACAAACCTCTCTCTACTGAGGCTGTAATGGTAAAATATACCACTGGATTTTTTAAATAGGTTCAATAATATAATTTATATATTAGGAAGATAGAACCTTCCCAAAGAATGTCATACGAGTCATTAGAATGATGCTCTGAAATTTTCCAGTGCTTCATCCTGTGATACCAAGTGATCATGATCATTTTTCTGACACTGAAGTCAGCGTTATTATCGTATATATAATCACAAGGCTAGAATGTTGGCTGTTGGTACAAAATTGAAGCCAGTTTTGCTTATGATATATTTGTGGTGATAGAGATAGTTTCCATAATATTTTCTCACGAAGTCCTTTACTGTAGTCAGTTATCAGGCCAATTTTTCCCCATGGAAAATTTTATACATAAACAAAGCAGAGAGACCAGTATAATATGATTCCTATTTCTGTCACCAAGTTTCAACAATTTTCAACTTGTGGACAATCTGCCATGAGACATTTGTGAAGATTATCATAATCATTTGCATGTCAGGGCTATGGAATGTTTATTAATGAAGTTTCTACAGTAACCATTGGTATAAATGTGAGACTTTTATGTACGGAAAGAGAATATATTCAAGCCACTTAAAATACTCTCCAAAATATTTATGCCACTAAAATAGCTCAGCCACAGATGTCATCAACCAATTTTTCAAGATACTTTTAGGAGAAAGGGAGCCAGCATCTTTCTGTTAACACACGTTTATTGTCTCAAATCATTTACCAGTGCTTTTTATTACTAGAGTCTCATACTTAGGTGTCAGTAAATGTGTTGTTGGGAAATCAAGAAGTTCTTAAATTTAAGGAACATTGTTGTATCAGACTGATAATAATTCTTTCAATAATTTTTTCCACAGCCTAAGGTGCTACTTGGAGGTGGAGCACCCTTTAACAGACAGAGCTTATTGGGAAGTCTTAGTCACTGGGGACATGCCATTGAAAGGGGTTGTAGGACTCTGGTATCCTCCTGTTTCTTTTGCTTTCCCACTTCCATGAAATGAGGGCTTGTTCCACCACGTGCTTCCCTGCTATGGCGTGTTGCCTCATCACAGACCCAAAAGTAATGGTACCATTGACCATCGACTTAAACTTCCAAATTTGTGAGCCAAAATAAAACTTTTTTTCTTTTTTAAGCTGATTCTTTCAGGTGTTTTGTTACAGTGAAAGAAAGCTGACTAATTTTTTTTTTTTTTTTGGTAGGGATCAAACTTGGGACCTTGCGCTTGCAAGGCAGGAGCCGGAACTACTGAGCTAAATCCCTGGCCCACTAATTTTTTTTTTTTTTTACCAGTCCAGGTACTTGTCTTTTAAAATGGCAATGCATTATTAAAAGACATTTTCACAAAATAAGGTTTCACACTTTATGTCAGTGTTTCTCAGAAAGATCCATAAATCTAAAGTTCCTTAGAATCCTGAAGGCTGGGTACTACCACTCCAAGAAAATTTGAGAGTTTCGTCAAACACGTTGGAATTGAAACAAATATACAGGGCTATCTCAGTGAATGGAATGTGGATGTTGTGGTGGAGCCAGAAGCTTTCTGAAAAATATGGGGTTGAAAAGTTACTAGTAACCTTAATGTTAGAAAATACAACTGGACCATATATAGTCAGATCTTCATTGCATAAGTTTTACCTCCAATATGCAGATCAAAGTGTGTTATTTAGAAATTCCATCATGTAATATTACTAGGAACGATAAATAATCCATAAGGAAGGTTGATTCTTGCAACTACTGAATTGAAATATAGATCATTCTTTCAGAGCACACTAAACAACCATCCTCACAGACTAGAATGATTAATAATAAGATATTACCTTTACACTTGTGTTTAGAGTATTCATATATGTGATCCTGTTTGAACTATTCATGAGTTCTATGATATAGATAAGGATAAGATGCCCATTTTATAGATAAAAGAGACTGAGGCTTAGTGGTCATGTGGCTATAGAGAAACCTTTCATAGAACCACAAATTGTATCAGTTGGTTTTCTTACAATCCCACGTTGCTTGTTCTTCTACCCTTTCTGGGATCTAATATATCCCATCTGACAAAAGGGTTACTATTTTCTTGCAGCCTTCATCTATGGACCAAATAAATTGTACAAGTATTAAGTCTTACAGTTGGCGGCTGTGGTGATTGAGGGAAGAACCCATTTGGTAACAGATTAATCAGAATCTTTTCCTGGAGGAAGTGAAATTTTAGCTACAGAATGGTTGCCACACTTCATCATTCTTTTATATATCTAGTAGATAGAAAAGGGATATGTTTCCCTGCTTCTAAATTGATAAGGCCACGTATAGATATGTGCTGAGAGAGGATGTTGGCTATGTATGTGGCTATGTTTCTGGACCTCCTAAAAGTGTGGTTTTATGAGAGGAATTAGAGAAGAAAACTCCTGTCAAGGTCCATTCAAATTTTGCTATCTCCACAAAATAGGCAATGTATTAATAGTCTGTCCTCCTTCTATTAATCTTCCTTTTCTCTGAAATCTAATAATTGTAGTCTAGACTGGAGATTACAAACTGGAGACCCATTGTCCAAATCTGGTTCAAAGACATGTTTTGTTTTCACTAGTGTTGCTGTCTGTATGCTAGGGGTAGAATTTTATTGGCTTTCTTGAAAAGAAAGCAGGGCTCTGAGCCACAAGCTTGCCACAACCCCTAACGAGGCCTTCTAGATGTTCAGGTATCAAGAAATACAATCCTACTGAGAGCTTGAGATTTCAATACTTTATAACCAAGGACATGCGTGGTCCATTGAGCAAAGTGATCCTCTTCTTCCTCAGCACTGATGTAAAATACACTTAGTAATGATCTCAACATTAACATCTTCCCAATTAGAGAATATAGAAAATGGCATCAAGCTTTCTGGGAGATGATATCACTGTCCTTTTATATTTCTTTCTGCCTCAGAGCAGAAGATTAAAATCTTATAGTTAACAGGCAAATTGAATATAATCTTTTCCTCTTTAACCTATTAGTCACTGACTACTGAGTTTAACCCTGAGAGGTTTGATTAGAGAGTCCCATTAAAAATCATCACATGCTGCATTTTTCATGTCTTTGTAAATTTATCTTTGCTCTGTGCAGTGCCCATGACTTAACCCTCCACCCATGCACTTTGTAATAAATGACATGGAGAGAGAATGAAACCTTTAATTAGTGTCTGTTGAGGATGTTATGGTTTTGAACAACTCAGCACTGATGAGCACCACTAGATATTATCCATACTGTTCCTGAAAATCAGTAGTAATAGATGTTTAATTTCTACAGTGACTTCAGTCTTTGTGAAGCTCCAGGGTGCCACAGACCAAGGTTGAGAAATCAATTCCAACTGGACTTTTTAGAAAAACTGGGCAAGGCCAATGTGTCTTATTTCTAAAAAAAGTAGTAGAGACTGTCTAAAAGTTGCTAGAATCATGGAAGTAATGACTTGTCAGATTATCTGTTCCTTCCAGGGTCCTATGAGCCATGCTGAATTAGCTCAGATAGACTGGAAGGACCCTAGCCCCCAACTTTATGAGTAACTTTCTAAGCCAGGCCATCCATTGACTCAATTTGATTTGATGCATTATTTTCTTTCTTTAAAAATATGTCAAGATGAAATCTATCCTATTATTATACCTGAATTTTAGCATTTGTACTTTCATTTGGAAATATACATCTTTATATTTTGTGAGATTGTGATGCTGACTCTAACATAAATATCTTCAATAAAGACTTTTTCTAATGATGAGAAATGGAATTAAAGTCTTTGTAAATAGGGAAGGGAGGGCTAGGAATGGGGAAAAAATAAGAATCAAGATGCATTATGTAAAGGTACAATTCCCAATGAGAA
This sequence comes from Heterocephalus glaber, assembly GCF_053883595.1. NCBI lineage: Eukaryota > Metazoa > Chordata > Mammalia > Rodentia > Bathyergidae > Heterocephalus > Heterocephalus glaber. The sequence goes on along the minus strand of NW_028258384.1, from coordinate 34,899,405 downwards.
ATGTAATTGTGTTGTATACCTACAATGTACCAATAAAAGAATTTAATAAAGTGCAAAAAAAAAAAGACTTTTTCTACTTTCTACTACTTTAATTTGCATAGCAGTCTTCCTTTATGTCATTAAGAATGCTAAGCATTCAAGGTATATATCCTACTCTTCTAAATTCTATAATACGGTATTACCAACCTTCAGCTTTCTTCAAACAAGAATAAATGAGTTAAAAGATATACACTGTGGAGCAATGACTAACAAGACCTTTCAAAAGAAATTCATTTCCTCAGCTTTGACTCTGGCATGCATATACCAAATCAACTGCTTGGGACTCCCAGCTGTGCTGACTTCCTGATTACACCAGAATTTTGAAGTAGCTGTAACATGAAATGAAGTGTGTTGTCCTCTGAGTCAGGGTAGTGATGGTTTGTCTAACAGGTTTGTACTGACTTTATTTATTATACATTGGCTATCAGAAGACTATCTTTCCTATGTCAACTGAGGTTCCTTTCCATTCAATAGGGTTGGGGACTGAGAAGGTCACTGGAGAGACAATGACATCTAGTGCTTTTGTCAAATTAGTGCAGCAGTGCTGGAGTGGAGTGATGACTCCTCAGATCTTCTACACACCAGAGGAGGCTTATCAAATGGTTTATCATGGGTATGCATCCTTACGCCTCATCTCTGCTTCTTTATTCTTTTTGAATTGATGGTATTCCCAAATCCCGTTGAGTGCCTCTTCATACAATAGGCTTAGACATGTTAAGCAATGTGAAACTATTCCTACTCAAATTTTCAGTGAGAGGCCTATAGAATCTCTGGCAAGTGTGCTATACTGCATCTGATATTTCTGAGAGAATATAAATTTTTGTTTGTCCTAATATTGTACTAAAATCTCTGAATAATATAATTATAGTGAATAGTAATAAGCCAGTTTTTTGGGGTTTTTTGGATAGCTAGATAAACCTACAAATCTACTGACGCTATCATTCTTTTTACAGAGCAGGCATTTTGGATTGGTCCCAAAACACATTTCCCATTTTGTATTAAAACAAACACTAATGTTATTCCTGTGAGTCTTTTCTTCTTCCCTCATAAAGCTTATCTCTTGTTCCTCTTCATTATGATCTAAGTGTGCTTTTGTGAAAATGCCTATTTTAGCCTGTGAAATACAGCCCCCTACACAATAGGCACCCCTGTGGCCTCACTTGTATAGTCTCCATAAATCTCTTTTCTTTCCTTTGATCCTACTTTTATTCTGAACACTGAACAAGCCCTCTTTCCAAATATCACTAGTGGGGGAAAAATGAAACTAAAGAAATGCACTTGAAATGCCTCCAGGTTCTGCAATAAACCTTAATGTTTGAAGCATCAACTTTGGCATGCACAGGCAGCCTGGATTTGCAGGTTTCAGATAATTACAGTTCTAAATAGTTGAAGTATATATCTCATTCTCTGTTTTTTCCTGCTTTTATATTAGAATTTCTTGAATAAACTAAATTAATAGATGGCTTAATACCCTTATCTATCCCTCTGCCTTAAGGGGGAAACTCAGTCTGTAGTAACTGAGAAGACTACTGTCCCTGATATTCTGGCACAAGACAATTCATTTTAACTCATCCTGAGTTGCTTCATTTGTAAAATAGAGATGACAGTACCTCCCCTGCTCACCTGCGGTGTTGTAGCCAGGTTCCTACATAACAAGGCCTCGAAGAACTGTAAAGTCATCTTATTTCATACTCTTCCCTTCCCTGTCACACAAGAAACAAAATTCCCTACCTCTTCCTATCAACTGACATCTAGAAGAAACTAAAGAATAAATTTATCACAATCATTCATCTTGTCTGTTCTTTCCTTATATTCTTTTTTTTTTTTCTGTACCAGGAATTGAACTGAGGACCTTGCACTTGCCAGGCAGGGGCAGCACCACTGAGCTAAATCCCCAGCCCCCTACTTTCCTTATATTCTTAAAACACTGTCCACTTGCCAAGTGAAAGGTGGCTCCTCAAAAAGAGGTTATGATGCTAGGATATAATTATTTGCTGGCAATATGTTTTTAAAGAAGACATAAACTTGTGCCTGCTTTGATTCACTCTAAGCTTATATTAATCACATATTGTACAATTTATTTATCTTTCATCTCTCTGTGCTATGCTCAGATTTTTCATCTTTGCAGATGTTGATTATTTTACCCTTTAACAGCTTTTTCTTCCATCTCAGTATGAGTTGATGTCTAGACAGATACCAGTTATTAAAACTTTGGAAAATATTTGTTGTCCTAGGTGGGTTGGCATAGGGTTTGTTTAGGAGTAAACATTCTCTGTTGAGGCTTTTAAAAAATCATATTTGTCATTCATACAAGATGGAAATTAAATTTTTTGGTGGCAGTGTCAGTAACATGGAAATATGGGGTACTAAAAAGTTATGAATGGCTGCAGTTTTTCTAGGGACAGTGCCAAGAAAGCCTTTCTTTTCTTTAAAATAGTGATAATCAGTTATTGACTAAACTTTTTTTTCAGATAATATTAATGACATACTTATGTCCAAAGCATTAGGCAATAGGATTAATTATTTTTAAATTATATTATTCTGTCTCTGTCCCAAAGAACTTCACTGGAAATGATCCTTTCTGTTTTATTAGTGCATGTTTACAGTACATGATGTTTACATCCTTCTTAAAGAGTAGATGCACATACATAACATAACATAAAAAACATAAACATAAACATAACCTAACTCGATTCTTTTTGAATCCCCTTTTCCTCCCCATGCACCTCCATCCCTCTGGTGTTTTAAGTTCACCTTTCCTCATTTTCATTCTTCTTGTTATTATTTTTAATGTTTATAATATAAACATCATATTAGCATTTGGTACAAGTACAAGACACATCTTAAATCTTTTTATTTCTCCTTCCTCTCCCCTGAATGCTCACTCTCTGTCTTCTGGATCACTTTTCATTTGCAAAAGATCTATCTCCCTGTTTCCTTCTATCAGTCCTTTATCTTGCTCTTCATTTGTACTTTGTCTTCCTCAAATGAGAGATACCATACAGTATTTAAGTTTGTGTGTCTGATTTATTAAACTTAACATTATATATCCCTGCTGTATCCATTTTCTTACAAATGTCTCAAATTTATCCTTCTTTACAGCCAAGTAGTATTCCATAATGTGTAGATATCACATTTTCTTTATCCATTCATCTGTTGGTAGATATACAATGTAAGAGGGTTCCTTTTTCACTGTTGCCACGTTAGCATTTTTATTATTTGATTTCCCGATGATTGCCATTCTTTCTGGCATAAGATGAAATCTTAGCATTGTTTTAATTTACATTACTCATGTTTTTCAGCCATTTGTACTTCTTCTGAGAAGTGTCTATTCATTTCATGCGCCCATTTCTTGATTGGGTCTTTTATTCTGGGTGGTATAATATTCAAGTTTTTTATACACTGCAGATATTAGTCCTCTGAAGAATAGCAGAGAAAAAAATTTCCCATTCTTTAGGTTGTCTCTTCACTCTAATTATTGTTTCCTTTGCTTTTTATTTTGATATAATCCCATTTCTTGATTTTTGCTGTTATTTCTTGCGAGACTGGAGTTCTGTTCAGACAGTCCTTGCCTACACCTATGACTGTTTCTAATTTTCTATTTCAATGTTTAGATCCTTGATCCACTTTGATTTTAGTTTAGTGCATGGTGAGAAAAATGGATCCAGCTTCAATCTTCTGATAGCCATTTTTCTATTGTTTTTCATAAAATGGCCCTATTTCTACATTTATTCTTAAGAAAATTTTGCCAGATACATCAATCTGGGTAGGAATTTGTTTACTTTTAGGCATTGAAATAGTTCACTCCAAGCTCTTCTAACCTTTAAAGTTTGTGTTGAGAAGTCTGCTATAATTCTCACAGGTTTACCTTTATATGTGACTTTTGGGTTCTAATAGCTTTAAAAATTCTGGGAGTTTGTTGTTGTTGTTGTTGCTGTTCAACATTTGGCATTTCAGTTATGATGTGTCTTGGGAGTTTCCTTTTTTAATTATGGTGTTCTGTAATCTTCACTTAATTTGTATGTTGAACATTTTTTTCATATTTGTTTTTTCTATTATGATTTCTGTAAATGAATTAATTATTCTATGTGTGTTATCTTCTACTTTCTAACTCCAATTAGCCTTAGGTTGATCTTTTTATTGTCATCTGGTAGCTGTTGGATGTGTTTTTCTTTTCTTTTTTGAGGCTTCTCTGAGTATTTCGTTATAATTTACCATTTTGTCCTCAATTTCAGAAAACCTGTCTTCACACTATTCATTTCTGCAATTTATAAATTCAATACAGTTTTTCATATCTGATATTTCTGTCTGATACCTTTTCAAGGTTTCTGTATTTTTGGTAAACTTGTCATTCGTGTTTTGAACCATTTTGGTCAGCTCTTTCATTTATTTGTGTCCCCCAATCCATGTTGGTTATTTTGGTGATAATTCCATAAACTTTTGGGTTATGTTCTCTTTGAACTTACCAAGTTTCTTTATCTCTTCTTTAAACAATTTGCAGAGCTCCACTACCTGGTATTTGTTTTTTTTCCCCCTATTTGTACTCCCTGGATCTGCCTTGGGAGAGTTGGGGGGTCTTGGGGGTCATTTCTTGCCTTTTTTTCTCAGATTCTGGGTGTATATATCTGGTTTTTTGATCCCTCCTTTTTTCCCCTATTTTTGTGCTGAGAGTTGAAATCAAGTAGAATGAGGAGAGCTTATAATTAATATGAAGATCTTTTTAGTAAGGTGCTGCCTTCCCTTCACATGTTTTCAGTTTTATTTGTCCAAAGATAATATTTCCCCCTTCAGCTATTTAATTTGTGTGATTTGGACTCTGTCTCTATATTTTGAGGTAAGAATTACTTCTGGTTATAACAGCACCAACAGATTCTGCAATACAATGCTTATACATGGAAGACCTTGAATTTATAATTTTACTTTTTATCAATACTCTTTGCAGTATATATTTAATTGTTATTAGCAGTTATTCTATAATGTGGCAGTAAAAGTGAAGGGCAGTGATTGATGGGTGAGTGAAAGAAGAATGAAAATCTTTGGGGTGGCAGTAAAAAGAGGTAGTATTAATGGGTGAAAAAATTAGATGAGGGGTCAGATTCCACTGGGTGGCTTTTTGTTGGATTGAAGGGCTAGTCTTGGATTGAAGAAGATACTTGTGGAGGTAAGGATGAGATATAGGAGGAAGCAGGTGTTCTTTGGGATTGAGGAAAGCTAGGAGGTTGTGGGAAGCTGTTGAAATATTTGTGCTCTTATAAAGTAGACAAGAGGCAAGGGAAGATTAGAGCAAAAGGAATATAATAGAGAGGACAGGAGGATTAATACAACAGAAGATAGGAGTGACAGAGAGAGAAGGAGAGAGAGAACAGAATATGGCAAACTAAAACTTTGAAAGGAGGAATTTAGAAAAGTGGGAGAAACAACTAAAAGTAAGAAAATAGTATTGCTATGGGAGCTTGAGTTGAAGAAAGTAGATAGATGAGAACAAGGAGAGAAAATAAACATCAACTAAATCGAAGCAGAAACACACACACACACACACACACACACACACACACACACACACAGTATCCAGCAGGAACTAAGTTCAAATACTCCAACAAGAGAATGTACATGTGATTCACGTAGGACAACTTCGCCAAAAAGCCTGAGAATTCACTTCTTCCTGAGAATTCACTATTCCCTTCTTGCTTTGATGGCAGACTGACTATATGTAGCCACACCATTATCACCTCTCTCCTTTCCATTGCCAAACCCAAGCACACTCAGTTTCAGGAATTCACTCCACTGGCTCTCAGGCAGAATCTGACACTGTCCCTAGTCTTGGCTTAGGATCCTCCACACCCCAACCAGGTGTGATGGCAAAATCTGCAGGTAAATTCCCATGCTGGTGGAGGACCACAGAGTCCAGGGAATGTTCACGCTCTAGCAGGGGTCTTCAGGACTCTGTGAATGAGTTCATGCACTTTCTCCTGAATGGTCCACAGGAGATGAGCAACTAGCATGGAAATGTGGGAATGGGTAATTCACTAGCAAGCAGGAATCCATAGAGTCCAAGGGGTAGTAGGATGTGCAAATACGCAGTCCCTGTTCACCCACTTATTCTCTCTCAACCTGGGATAGGGATAGGGGTACACTTGCCCTTGATGAGCACTGGTGAGAATACCACAAGGCTGCAGCATTCCCCTGTATTTGGATTAGAAGTGATGGGGAGAGGGGGCTGGTGTATAGAGTCTGACCCAGGAGTTCAGTCTCTCAGTGCTCTTTCATTCTTTTCATTCATCAGAAAGAATTTTTAAAAGTTGGAGAAACACGTAAAAGTAAGAAAATAGTATTGCTATGGGAGCTTGAGTTGAAGAGAGTAGACAGGAAGATGAGAACAGGGAGAGAAAATAATTTTGTATTATTTGTAATGCTCTCATATTGGCTGCTCCTGAAAGAGACAGGGGCTGGAAAGGTGCAGACCAGCCATGCTGGCTCTATTTCTCCCCTCCAGTGATCCAGTTATTAGGTTTTATCTTCATAAATCATCTTTCCAATTAATCTGATCCAGGGTGTAAGACCCCCTCTACCTCAGAGTTCCTGTGGCTTCAATGAGTCTTCTGTGAGCACCTCTGATAAGATGTTTCATCTAGTCAGCCATGTTGAAAGTCCTGAGCCTGGAGATGAACTTTTAAGTTATCGTCCAACTTAGATATTTCTCATGTTTTATGAAGAAACTTCTGTTGCCAACCAGCAAATTTCATGTGCTTGTTTAATTTCGAAGTTATATACCAAAATCTTCAGAAAAACTCTAGTGAAGACCAACCATCCAGGCATCTGGAATATTATCACCTTATATATCTGCCTGAATGTCTACAATGAAAATCTCAAGTACTTAAACAGTTTTATTATGTCCTTACCTAAGGATTCACTAAAATGTTTTTGTTTAGAGTAGGTGTTCACTAAACATGATATTTATTAAACAGATAATTCAACACTACAAAATTATAGAAGCAAAGGAATGACAAATAGCTCATTGATATAGTGGGCGCACAGCTATATTTTCCCCTGACTTTGTTGTTAAGCCCCCTAAACCATGTTTGGAGAGAATGTAATAGGCTCCAGGATTTTGAACCCTGCTCTAGAGATGGGAACCTTAAGAAAACATACCAATTCACTGGTCATCTGAGAGATGCAAATGAAAACAATAGTGAGATTTCACCTCACTCCAGAAAGAATGGCTGCTATCAGGAAATCAGCCAATAACAAATGCTAGCAGGGTGGTGCAGAGAAAGGAACACTTCTCCATTGTTGGTGCGAGTGCAGACTGCTGCAACCACTGTGGATATCAGTATGGAGATACCTCAAAGAACTAGGATTAGAGGTCCCATTTGACACAGCTATTCCCCTGCTGGGTGTCTTTCCAAAAGAATTAAAAGAGTCATAACACAGCGATATATGTGTGCCCATGATTATAGTCACATAGTTTGTAATAGCTAAATCTTGGAAACAACCCAAATGCCCATCAACTGGTCACTAAATAAAGACGTGTTTTTTGGTTTTTTTTATAAAAGAGTACTACTCATTCATAAAGAATGCTAAATTAGAGACATTTATAGCTAAATGGATGCACATTGAGGCCATACTTTTTTTTGCATACTAGGGATCAAACTCGGGACCTTGCACTTCTGAGGCAGGCAGCAGAACCACTGAGTTAAACCCCAGCTAGGCCATACTCTTAAGTGAAATAAACAGGACACACATGTATAAATACCAAATAGTTTCTCTGGTGGGAGAAACTGAAAATGTAAATAAGGATCATAATGTATAATAGATAATGTGAAATATGAAGAAAAGGTCCAAAGGGGAAGGGGAAGTAGGAGGGGTAGGAAAAAGGAAAGAAGGGAAAATAAAAATGCAAACAAAGTCTTTTTAAATAAGGAAGGGTGGGGGGGATGAAGGGAGGACAGGGGAAAGGGGAAAAAATAAGAACCAAGATATATCATGTAAAGGTACAAATTCTCAATGATGAATGTGATTATATTGTATACCTAAAATGTACCAATAAACTTAATGAATAAAAAAAGAAAGAAAGAAAACATACTGATCACTTTCGAACATCCTCTATACTGCCGCTTCCTTAATTTCAATTTTTCACTTTTCCCAGTAATCTGAATGAAAACGGGAATCCTGAGGAATACTTCACATGACAAGCCTGGAATGAGCTGCTTGATAAAAGCAGAAGGGTTGACCATGCCTAGCTTAGGGAAAACATTGTTGGGAGCAATCTCAATAGTCATTCAATGAAAAAATAATGAAGATCATCCTTCATGCTTGACCATACAATACCACTGTTGTCCTTGAGAAGAACATAGCTTTCAGCAAGAAATTTGACATCCAACCCAGTTTCTGCTTGATGCCTTCCCATCCATTTCTACTACCTGTGAAGAGCTTCCATTAAAAGAACAGTGTAATGGGTATTTGACATAGCTGACTAGGGAGAGGGGGTGCTATTTACCATAGTAGTTAAGAGAACAGAAAGTAGTATTAGATAAACCTAGGCTCTATTCTAGCTCTCTAAAAGTGAGATCTTCCCCTTCAAACTTAACCAAGCCTAAATACTCCTCCAACAACACCACCACCCTGGTACTGATCTCAGGACCTTCCTTTTACTAGGCAGGTGCAGTACCACTGAGCTAAATTCCTGGCCCTCCAAGCCTTAATTTTGACCCTTATAAAACAAGATAATAATACTACCCATATCCCAGGAATAAATGATACATTTTTAAATCACACAGCACAGTAATTGCTTGACTAATGCTAGTACTTGTTCCCAACATCATGATTTCATTATTATTATTTGTTACTATAAATAACAACTTCTTATCTTTGTGGCCATTATGGAATTTAGCTGAGAACCTCTATTGGCCACAGTTTTGGAAAAATATTTGTTATATTCTTCTCCTATCATACTAATACCAATTTGCTTCTATCTAAGATAATTAAACTTTCTGCAAGTATAGACTGCCTAAAAGTTAGGCATTCCAAACACAAGATTCTTTCTTTTATAAATTAATTTTATTGGTGCATTTTAGGTATACAACATGATGACATTCATCATTAGAAATTTGCACCTTTACATAATCTCTCTTGGTTCTTATTTTTCCCCATTCCCTTTCCCTCCCTTCAACCCCTCCATCCCTCCCTATTTACAAAGACTTTGTTTCCATTTTTTCATTTTCTCATAATAATTCCATTCCCTTCTTTCCTTTCCCCTACCCCTGACACTTTCCCTTCCCCTTTGCCCCTTTTCTTCCTATTTCACATTATCTATTATACCTTTTAGTCCTTATTTACACTTTCAGTTCCTCACACTAGAGAAACTATTCAGTATTTACACATGTGTGTCCTATTTATTTCACTTAAGAGTAATGCCTCGATGTGCATCCATTTAGCTATGTCTCTAATTTCTCATGTTTTATGGCTGAATAGTACTCCATTTTAAAAAAAAATATTTTCTCTATCCAGTCTCCAGTTGATGGGCAATTGGGCTGCTTCCAACTTTTGACTATTATAAATTGTGCTGCTATGAACATGGGTGCACATATATCACTGTGGTATGATTCTTTTAATCCTTTGAGGAATATCCCCAGCAGGGGAATAGCTGGGTCAAATGGGACTTTCAGTCCTACTTCTTTGAGGTATCTCCATATTGATTTACACAGTGGTTGTACCAGTCTACACTCACACCAGCAGTGGAGCAGTGTTCCTCTTTCTCCACAACCCTGCCAGCATTTATTATTGGTTGATTTCATGATAGCAGCCATTCTTTCTGGTGTGAGGTGAAGTTTCAATGCTGTTTTTAATTGCATCTCTCCAGTGACCAGTGATGTTGAACATTTTTTCATATGTTTATTTGTTATTTCTACTTCTTTGTCTGAGAAATGTCTGTTCATTTCAGATGCCCATTTTCAGATTGGGTCTTTAAATTTGGGAGGTCTGATCTTTTTAAGTTCTTTATAGATTCTAGACAGTAGATCTTTATCTGAGGAACAGCAGGTGAAAATTTTTTCCCACATTATGGGTTGTCTGTTCACACTGTTGGTATTTTCTCTTGCTGTGCAGAAGCTTTTTAATAAGAAGAGATCTCACTTGTTGATTGTTTGTACTAGTTCAAGGGCAACTGAGGTTTTGTTCATAAAATCATTTCCTACACCAATGTCTTCAAGAGTTCTACCTTACCTCTCTTCCAGCCGGTTCAGCGTTTCTGTTTTAATATTTAGATCTTTAATCCATTTTGATTTTAGTTTAATGCATGGTGAGAGATATAGGCCTAGTTTTAATCTTTGGCAAGTTGAAACCCAATTTTTCCAGCACCATTTATTAAAGAGGCTGTCTTTCCTCCAGTGAGGGTGTTTGGCTTTGTTGTCGAAGATGACGTGGCTGAGTGTGTCTGGAGTTGTTTCAGCATCTTCTAATCTGTTCCACTGGTCCTCAGGTCTGTTTCTTTGCCAGTATCATACTGTTTTTATCTCAGTAGCTTTGTAGTATAGCTTCAAGTTGGTGATTGTGATACCCCCTGCCATGTCTCTGTTGCCTAGAATTGCTTTTGCTATTCTGGGTCTCTTCTTGTTCCAAATCAATTTTTGGATTGTTTTTTCAAGGTCCAGGAAGGATGCTGCTAGAATTTCAATTGGGATTACATTGAATCTAAAGAGCAGTTCTGGAAGTATGGCCATTTTCACTATGTTGATTCTTCCTACCCAGAAGGAAGGTATATCTTTCCATTTTCTGATATTGTCTTCAATGTCTCTTTTCAGAGTGCTGTAGTTTTCAGAGCAGAGTTCTTTGATTTCTTTTTATAGGTTAATTCCTAGGTATTTCAGTTTTTTGGATGCTATTGTGAAAGGAATTGTTTGCCCTATTTCTCGCTCAATGAGTCTGTTGTTCATGTAGAGGAAAGCTATTGATTTTGTGTGTTGACCTTGTATCCAGGTACATTACTGAATTTGGTTATTTTATTAAGATTTTTGTATCTGTGTTCATTAGTGAGATTGGCCTATAGTTCTCTTTTTCGGTTGGGTCTTTCTCTGCTTTGGGGATCAAGTTAATGCTTGCTTTCAGGAATGAATTCGGGAGTATTGCTTCCCTTTCAATTTCTTTAGAGTTTAAACTGTAGTGTTGATAGTAACTCTCTAAATGTATTGTGGAATTTAGCAATGAAGCCATCAGGACCCAGGCTTTTCTTAGTTGGTCAGTTTTTAATTATATTTTTAATTTCATTGATTGATATTGGGTTATTTAGAATTTTTAGGTTTTCTTCATTCAACTTTGGTAATTCATACTTATCTAGGAATCTGTCCATTTCTTCTGTGTTTTCCATCTTATTGGCATATAGATTCTTGAAGTAGGCATTGAGGATTCTCTGGATTTCTGCTGGGTCTGTTGTAATTTCTATCTTTCTCATTCCTCATTGCATGGATTAGGGCCTTTTCTTTCATTTTTCTTTTTCTCTCTCTGCCTTTTTTTTTTTTTTTTTTTTTTTTTTGGTACTGGGATTGAACTCAGCTCCTTGCGCTTGTGCAGCAGATGGTGAAACCACTGAGCTAAATCCCCGGCCCTGTTTCCTTTTTCTGATATGGTTGGCTAAGTGTTTCTCAATTTTGTTTATTCTTTCGAAGAAATAACTCTTGGTTTCATTGATTTTTTGTATCGTTCTCTTAGTCTCCATTGCATTGATTTCTCCTCTGACCTTTATAATTTCCTCCCTTGTATGAGCTTTGGGTTTGTCCTGCTCTTCTTTTTTAGAAGCTTAAGATTCATCATCAGGTTGCTTAATTGGGCTCTCTCTGTTTTCCTAATATGAGCATTCACTGCTATGAATTTCCCTCATAAGACTGCTTTCATTGTGTCCCATAGATTCCGATATGTTGTATTGTCATTGTGGTTTAATTGTAGGACCTGTCTGATTTCTTCTTTAATTTCCTCTGTGACCCATTGGTTATTCAGAAGTTCAACTTCCATGTGTTTATGAAATTCTTGTGGTTTCTTTTGCTATGGATCTCCAATTTCATCACACTATGGTCTGATAATATACAGGGGATAACTTCACTTCCTTTGACCTTACTTAAACATGTTCTATAAGCAAGTGTGTTGTCTATTTTGGAGAATGACCCGTGTGCAGCTGCAAAGAATGTGTATTCTGATTTTGTGGGGTGGACGACTCTGTAAACATCTGTTAAGTTCATCTGTTGAAGAGTTTGATTAAGTTCTAGTATTTTTCCCTTATTTTTTCTCTAGTTAATCTATCTATTTGTGACAGTTGGGTATTGAAGTCCCCCACTACTATTGTATTAGGGCTTATTTGATTTTTCATGTCCATTAGTATCTGTTTCATATAGTTGGCCGCGTTTCTGTTTGGTGCTTATATGGTTATGACTGTCATCTCTTCCTCTTGGATTGTTCCCTTTCCAAGGATGTAGTGTCCTTCTTCATCTCTCTTCATCAGTGTTGGTTAGAAATCCACTTGATCTGCGAAGAGGATAGCTACTCCTGCTTTTTGGGGGGTTCCTATCGTATGTAGTATTATTTTCCACCCTTTAACTTTCAGTCTATGAGTTTCCTTTTGAATTAAGTGTGTTTCTTGTATGCAACATATTGTTGGATCTTGCTTCTTGACTCATTCTGCCATTCTATTTCTTTTGATTAGTGAATTGAGACCATTAACATTGATAGTTATAACTAATACGTATTGACTTATCCTTGTCATGACTTTTTCTTTTTGTTGGATTCTCCCCATTTGCATTTAATTTCTTGTTGTGCCCAATGGATTCATTCTGCTGGGCTTCCTGGGATTGTGATCCTTGTTGTCTTTTCCTAGGATATTGTCTATAATTTTTTGGAGTCCTGCTTTGGCATTCATAAAGTTCCTAAGGTGCTCATTGTCATGAAATTATCTTCTCTTTCCATCAATTTTAAGAGATAATTTTCCAGGGTACATCAATCTGGGTTGGAGGCTGTTTTCCTTTAGGGCTTGAAATATGTCACTCCAAGTTCTTCTTGCCATGAGAGTTTGCACTGAGAAGTCTGCTGTGCTTCTGATGGGCTTTCCTTTGTATCTGATTTGTTTCTTTTCTCTAACTGCTTGTAGAATTTTGTTCTTCTGTTGGGTTTCTGGAATCTTAACTTATATGCCTGTGTGTAGATTTTTTTTGATCAATGTTAGTTGGAGTTATATATGCCTCACATGTCTGTTTGTCAAGTTCTTTTCCCCTCCCTGGGAAGTTTTCTGCCATCACTTCTGTGAAGAGTTTTTTTAGGTCATCTGCACTTTCTCCTGTTTCTTCATTGTCTCCAATCAGTCTTATGTTATTCTTCTTTGCATTGACTAGCAGCTGCTGGATTGATTTCTCATTGTCCCTTACAATTTTAAAGGGATTTTTCTTTTCCTTCTCACTAATTACAATCTTATCTTCCATATCTGTTATTTTTTCTACACATTGCCTCATTCTGCTGCATAAACTTTCTTTTTTTTTTGGTACCGGAGATCGAACTCGGGTCCTTGTGCTTGCGCAGCAGGCAGTGAATCCACTGAGCTAAATCCCCGGTCCATGCATAAACTTTCAATGGAGTTTTTAATCTCCTGGAAATCTGTTTGCATCTGCTTTATGAATTCCCTTTGTTTCCTATGTTGGGATTCCATCATGCTCCTCAGCTCCTCTATTTTTTTATTCCTGTCCTCTCTAGATTTTATTAATCGTGTCTTGCACTATGGACACAATCTCTGGTGTTATCTGAGAAATTATTTCAGATTTTATTTTTTCCAGATCCTCTTTGGTTGCCAGTTCAGGGAGTCCAGGATTTTGAGTATCAGGTTGTTACATCTCATTTCCCTTTGGGGTTGCTTTATGTGATCTGAAAGTCTGGTTTTGAGACTTGTTTAAGTGTTTTCTTATTTCAAGGGGGGTTGGGCGGAGCCTATGCTGCTGGTGCCCTCCTGGCTCACCTCCTTGCAATAGGGGCAGTGGTAAGGTGGCCTGGAAGGTTTAGCTTCTCGGCACTGGGGGCAGTGGTACAGCAGGCCCGAAGGTTCAGCTCTGTGGCACTGTGGGCAGCTCTGCTCCTCTGTGCTGGGTTGGTGGTATGGCAGCCCGGAAAGTTCACCAAAGGATGCTTCTTCTTTTTTTTAACCAACTTGGTGGTTCTCCAGGAAAGATGTCACAGGCTGGGCCTGAAGGTCTCCAGGCTAAAATAAGCAACTTAACCCATGCTTTTAACATAAATATGCAGATTCACTGACTTCCATTGCAAAAAAATAATTTTCAGAATGCATCAGTTAAAAGAAGCATGAGGAAGATTAATTACAGGTAGACTTAGGATGCACTCCAGAATGGAATGAGCCATAAGATTCTTAGCTGTGGAGTCCAGAACTCCTCAACATTTCACTTATACTGTATCTCTTCTTAATACCTAGGATCTACTCTTTTATTGACCTAGATTAGAGGTTTGCAAAACTTTTGAATGGCACCTTACACTTGTGTCCCTAAGTGAAATTATACACAGAACCATAACATATAATGCATACAAAAATAATCTTTTATTAGTATGAAATTTATACAGGCTCATACGTATGATATATATGTGATTTTGAATACAAAAAAAATGAGACTAGGTCCAAAGAATAGTAGTGTAGTGCTTTATCAATCTCTAATCCAATTTGTTACTGTATCATTTTTACATAGAATTTTAAATTTAAAATTCACATTGATCAAATGGCTACCAAACTTGGGTCTTTTTGTTTTAATAACAGATTTACAAGCTTAAAGAATACTCATAATTTTTGGACATTTAGCTCAGAAGTAGAATCCTTGCCTAGCATTCATGTAGCCCTGGGTTCAACCTACAGCACTGCACCTCCAAAAAATTATAACAGAAAAAAATTTTGTGGCCTTGTATAAGCTATTTAACTTCCTTGAACCTTGGTTTACCTCTTTGTTAAAGAGAGAACATAATAGTACCTATCTCAGAGGGTTCTGAGGATTTAATAATGCATTGTGTATGAGGAATTTGTCACCCATTTTAGAATGCTTGGAACATAAGCAATAAGTAATAACTGGTACTTTCGTGACAACCCTGATCACCAGCACCATCATAAGCAGCATATGCTTGAATTCCTTAAACCATATAGCTGCAGAATTGGTAAATAGATTCTTTAGTTTATTGCATCTTTAGACTTTGGTGGGAAACACTTTTTAAAATGTATCTAATGACACTATAAAATTTTTACGTTTAAATGCCCATCTTTGTCAGATACTAAGTCTAGCTTCTATAGTACAAATTTGGAGAACACTGGTGCAGAAGTCTAAGTTTTTACAAAGGCCTTGCCTGATAGATTATAAAGTCTTTGAGAGCAGGGGTTATATATCATTTACTCATATATTTAAGAATTTAAGCAAAAATAAATAAATAAATAAATAAAATTGTCTTCTAGTTGTAGTCCACAACTTTTAATGGTAAGGAGTTCCCCAGTTATAACTTCCAAATTTTAAAGGTCTTAATATCCTCTGAAGAAGGAAAGAAGGCTAATACTTGTTCATACTCATTAAAAGGTCACTTTCCCTATTCCTCAAACTATACTTTAGGGCCTTCTAGAGAATTTATCATTTCACACTAATCTTTCATAAGAGAGGCAAGAAACATTTGATTTTAGACTTCAATTTAGCTATAAAACTTGCTTTTAGGGGCCGGGGATTTAGCTCAGTGGTTCTGCCACCTGCCTCTCAAGCACAAGGTCCCGAGTTCAATCCCCAGTACCAAACAAAAACAAAAAGCAAAAAAAAAAATCCCTTGCTTTTAGCAATCATCTAAAAGTCATTAACAGTCCTAGCAAAGCCATTCTATAACATATAATTTGCTCCCAGAGCTGAGATTTCTGATAGTAAAATCACAGATGCCATTAAGACTCTGGCAGTTATATTAATTCAATCTGTCCTTACATTCTAGTAGACAAGTTTAGGTTGTCTTTCCTTTCCCCTCCCTCTCTCCAACCCTCTCTCCCTCCCTCCCTCCCTCCCTCCCTCTCTTCCTTCTATCCATTCTTCCTTCCTTTTCTTGCAAAAACATTGTATCACTATGACCATCACCACCACAACCATCAGTTCTTATCCTCAGGAATTAAAAAGTCTAGCAGGGAAGACAGACACACAGATTCTCTTCATATTTATTATATGGCATTCTTATTGAATTATGCAAAGTATATAATAAAATAACAGAAGAGAAACAACTAAAGTTGCCTTGGTGGGACTTCCTAAATAATGGCTAGCAGTTTTCCAAAAAAAAGTGTGCAGACCAAAGGAACAACTATTTCAGAAGAAGTTGCTGCACTGAGCCTAAAACCAGAGAGGAACTGACATGATATGCATAGGAAAATTTAAGTAGTTCATAATTAAAGAAGTACCAGGTAGAAATCAATGAAAGAGCCTTGTTTTCCAGGAACCAGACCAAGGATAATCTTGGAAAATAAGAAAACTGAAATATATCATATAAGTGATAGTGATTTACTAGAAGATTCTGGTATAAGTATGGCTACTAGAAGGCTACTGGCATGGTTGTGTGACTATTTTTGTAAGTAGTCCAGTAAGTGAAAGATTAAGATAAAAGCAGAAATTAGAACAAGGATTGTATAAATGGAGCACAAAAACAGATTCTAGAATTATTTATGAGATACAGTTGTCAGGATGTCATGATTTGATACATATGAGGAAGGTAAAATGGAATTATTGTGGAAAACTCTCATCTTAGGGTTCCAGTTTAGTGATGTCAATGACTAGTTTGGATAACACGAGAAGAAAGGAAGATTTTGAAGGGATTAGAACTGACATTAGTTTTGAGTGTAAGCTTGAGATGTTAACCTTCCCTTGGTTCATACAAGTGAAATTAACCATAAGGCAGTTGGAATTTCTAGTTTTTCGTAGATTTATTTTTTTAGTCAGTACTGGGCATTGAATCCAGGTCCTTTACACCAACCTACATTTCCAGCCCCTTTTTTGATTTTGTGGGGTTTTTTTCCATTTTGAAACAGTCTCTCTAAGTCACTAAGCTGCTCTTCTTCACCCTCCCAGAGTGCTGGAATTAAAAGGGTGGGCCACCATACCCACTGTTGATAGAGATGTAGGCTAGACATAGATACAGTGATGATAAACACATTGATGATAGTTGAAAATATGGGAACAGATGAGCCTTCTTGAGCAGAATATGTACAATGAAAAGAAGAGAGACTAAGAATAGAGCCATGGTGCAACATCAATATTTAACAAATATTTGCTGAGTTCCTGTATTACAAGGTGTGATCAAAATATACATTGAATGTATAACTTTAAAAATTTGTTACAGTTAAAGACACATTACATTAATCATTCTCAAAATACTCTCCCTCACACTGAACACATTTATCCCATAATTCTTGCCATTTTATGAATCACTTATGGAAGTCTTATTTTGTGAGTATCTTTATGAGGTGTGATAAAAAATACACTGAATGCTGCTGCTGAATGCCATCCAATGGAAAGGCATGCTCATAAAATCACTATGGTGTGTCTCTGTCCAGTTTATTCACCAGATCTGGCACTGTGTAACTGCTAGCTCTTCTATAAAGTCAAAATGACAAAGAAATGTAAACATTTTGAATTAATTCAGGACATCTAAGCAGCCATGACAGCACAACTAAAGACATTCACAAAAGAGGACATCCAGAATTGTGTCAGAAAGTGGCAAGAATGATGGCATAAGTATGTGTGAGGGGAATTAACATCAATGTATGTATTACTGTTATATATATATATATGTATATATATATATATATATATATATGAATCAGCTCCTAGGCTTTTCTTAATTGGTAGGTTTTTATTACTGCTTAAATTTAATTGTCTGTTGTATTATTCAAGATTTTTTTATCTTCTTGGTTCAGTTTTGATAATTCATATGTAACTAGGAACCCCTCCACTTTTTCAAAGTTCTCTAACTTTTTGATATATAGGTTTGTAAATTAATGCTAATAATTTTCTGGAGTTTTGATGGTGTTTGTTGTGATGCCACAGTTTTCATTTCTAATTTCATTGGCTTGTACCTCTCCTTTCTTTCATTAGATTGGTTAAGGATTTGTCTATTTTATTCATTCTTTCAAAGAAACAGCTCTTCAATTCATTGATTCTTTGTATTTTTTTTTAGTCTCTATTTCATTGATTGCCTCTCTGATTTTATAATTTCATCCCTTGTACAAGCTCTGAATTTGGATCATTTTTGTTTTTCTAGGACCTTAAGATTCATCTTTAGGTTATTTATTTGGGTTCATTTTGTTTTTCTGATGTGGGCATTCATTGCAATAAACTTTCCTCATAGGACTGCTTTCATTGTGTTCCATAAGTTCTGGTATGTTGTGCTGGCATTATCATATAATTTTAGGAACTGTCTTATTTCTTCCTTAATTTCTTCTGTGTTCCATTGATTATTCAAAACTGTTATTTTATTGTCCATATGTTTTCATATTTTCTGTCGTTTCTTTTGCTATCGATTTCTAGGTTCACTGCACTGTGATCTAGTAATATGCCTGGTAAAAATTCAATTCTTTTGCATTTTCTTAGGTGTGCTTCACTAGCTACTATATGGTCTATTTTGGAGAAAGTACCATATGCTGCCAAATAGAATGTGTTTTATGTCTCAGATTTCAATTTGGTTACTCTCTGCTAACATATGTTGTGGATTTTATTTATTTTAAAATAATACTTTTAATTTTTTAATTACAAAATAATATGTCATCATTGTAGAAAGTAGGAAAATATAGAAAGGCACAAAAAATAAAAATAAAATTATCTATTATTCCATAGTTGCTTTTTGCTGCACATCTTTCAATAGTTTTTGTGTGTAAATCTGTAATTGACATGAGTGTGATCATGCTGTATATATCATTCTGCTGTAACCTCCTAGCTTTATTTATCACAATAAAACATTTCATATCTTATCTCTAACAGCTTTATATGTCATGTTTTAATGGACTGATTTGTCATATCATATAAATACACCATAATTTATTCAGTTACTTTACCATTGTCAGACATTTTAAGTTGTTTTAAACATAAGTTCTTACAGTGATTAATACTATTCTTATGGCTAAGGATTTGTATTTATATGTGATTTTTCCTAGGATACATAGCTATAAGTAAAAATGCTAGCATGCACATTTCTAAAGTATTAAGAAATTACCAAATAGATACGAATCTTTTGATCTTTGTGTTTCTTTTTCAGAAACACCTCCAATTATGCATTTGAACTTAAGATATAGTGGGACTGGAGGTGTAGCTACATGACAGAGCACTGGCCCAGCACATGTGAGGCCTTGGCTTCAATCACTAGCAGCACACCTCCTCAAAATAAATAAATAAATATATATATATATATATATATATATATATATATATATAAGGTAGCATATTAAATCAGTATTTTTTGAAATAGTTGATTAATAATTTTGAAAATGTCAAACCAATAGAAAGGTATGTAAAAATTTAAATGTAAGAGATAAAAATTGCAAATATCCTAGAAGAAATTGTAGAGACAATATTCTCATAAATGTGGAGTAAGAAATGACTTTCTAAATATATAAAAATCTGAACACATAAAGGAAAATATTGATATATTTGGACCACTTTCTAAACTTTTAATGTAAAAATATATCATGAAAAAGTACTAGAAAAATGCCACATTTGGGAAAAAAATTTACATGTGTTAACAAGGTTTAATTCATTATTACATAAAGTAGTAAAGCCTATATATTATTTACATACATTTATGCTTAAACACTTACATACACTTTTGGACCTTTTGCAAGAAAGAATATTCAAAGTTTTATCTTTTGGCCTTTTTCAGGCTGAGAATTGGAAAAGAGATTTTTCTGAGTCCAGATTGTAAATTGCAAAAAGCTTTTTCCACTGAGGTTCAGGTGAGATGAAGCAGAGCAATTTTTGTCCCTTACATTTGGACCCCAGATAGAAGATGTATTCCTTTCATCATTGCCTGGAGATGTTGCTCTAGCCTTGAGCTAAGGAAAAAAATAAGAGAACTATGAAAATCCAGGTATGACAACTAAAATGCTGATAATTAATTTATTCCATGTTAAAATAAGTACTGAGATAGCTTTAACATTGTAATAAAATAGTTTTGTATTTAAGCAACTCTGAAGGAGAGAGGAAAGATGAAAGAACAAGAAAAATTAAACTATGGACCTAGGGATTTCTATTTCCTGAGGGTAACAGAAAAATATTAGCCCAGCAGTAAATAGGGTAGAGAAGCCACTTCTTAGAGGACTATCTTTGACACATTTTCCTAGCAAATATTAATCTTTACTACCCTTCACCTCACAATAAAGAAGGTTTAATACTGGTCTTCAGAAAAGAAATGTTTTATTGGCAGCCATATATTCTGGATCATATGTCTTACAGAAATAATAAAGCAGGCCTTGACTAATAGTCATGATGACAAAGATAGAATAGCTTTTAGGCACTACAAGGAACAGTGTAAATAAGCCATCTCCACTAACTTTCTCAGTGTGCAATTGACAATCCCTACCTTACAACTCAATGTGACCTCTATGTTAGACAAGTAGGAAAACCAGAGTGGGCTGGGTATATTGGAAGCTTTTCCAGAATCTGGGATTTTGTACTTGGATGAGGTATTGCATGGTCTCTTTTTATCATCACACTTTCAAAATGGTTAATATAGAAAGATACTAGGATGAATCATTGTGTTATTCAATGGTTATTAAAATCCGCTGCCTTCCCTGTGTTTTCACAGCCTATGCAGCCCCAGCATTTTGTGTGCTGAAAAGAACATTGTTGAAGGGAAAACACTTGAACAAACAATTCACTTGGAAACAATCCAACTATAAACTTTGAGGCATGTTCCTGACCCAGAGAAGAATGTATCTTGTCTTTTTGTCCAAATTTTGATTGATTTGTAATATCAAGAGTCTCAGTTTTGAATAAACTGCATTCTAACTTATACCAGGGTTTAATCCTCAAATATACAGAGAGAGTTAAATGCACCCTGTTTCATTCTTTTAGCCTAACTTTTTTTGAGACAGGGTCTTGCTGTGTAGTTCAGGCTGGCCTTGAACTTACTATGGAGAACAGGTAGGTCACGAACTTGCAGCGATCCTCCTGCCTCATCTTCCCAAGTGCTGAGATTACAGGCGTGTGCCACCATTCCCGGCCTAGCCTAGCGTTTTTGATGTCCTGAATATTTTCCATTCTTACAATGCTATTTTCGGGTGCTAACCATGCACACAGAATTGGATTCAGGGGCTCTGGCAGATGAAAAAAATAGAATATGTTGATCTCAATTATCTGATAATATAATAACCATTTTAAGAAAAAACAACAAAAGTGCAAAAGAAACATTCAAGGTTGATTGTATTTAATCAACAACAATAAAAAATACATTAAAGATATTGAATGTTAAATAACAATCTTTCTTTAGGGAGGCTGAGGAAAGCCCCAAAAGAGATCATCACTATTATGACTAATTCTAAATCTCTATGTAAGAGAAGCTTTAAGGATAGCAATTTGACAAGAATGGAGGGAAGGATTTGGGGAAAAATAAGAATCAAGATATATTATGTAGGGCTGGGGATTTAGCTCAGCAGTTCCGTTGCCTGCCTTGCAAGGGCAAGGTCCTGAGTTTGGTCCCCGGTATAAAAAAAAAGAGATATATTATGCAAAGGTACAAATCTGCAATGATGAATGTCATTATATGGTATACCTAAAATGTACCAAGAAAGTTAAAAAAAAAAGAATGGAGGGAAAGGGACTTGTCTTGAAACCACATTTACATTAGCAAACACACTGTGCTTATGTATACATACATAATCATATATGTATATATGTGTATATATGTACTTATATGTATATATGTATATGTATGTATACATAATATATATTATGTATATACATAAGCACACTGTGCTCTCACAGCAAGGCTACTATTCTTCAGGAAGTTGGGTCCATTGTATAGTAGCATGATATGTATGCAGAGAAAGTCATTCAAATATAAAAATTTTTGAGATGTATGCCACTTTCAAGTACTAAGTGATCCAAGGAGAAAGAAAGGTCACACTTATCTTAGTGGTTAGGGAAGCCTTCCTAGTTCAGGTGAAATTTTAGCTAGGCTTTGAAGGAAACATGAAAATTGGGTAGGCAGAAAGAAGAGGAAGAGCAGGTAGAATTACATTGGTTGTTGTCCCTGACTTTCCAGTCAACACTGAATTCTTCAGGTTGCTCACCTTCTGTAAGTCATCGTTTTATAAATTGTAAATGTATAACCCCTTGAATTGTTTTTGAATTATAAACCTTATTTCCCCAACCAGCCAGTCGAATGGTAATTTATTATTGGGAGGTAGTGCTGGATCATACCTTTCTGTCCTGAAAGAGTTATCAGAGCTTCTATAGGCATCTCACAACCAGGAGTTCAGGTGCTCGGCCCCAGACTTTAGATAAGAAAAATGCTTTTGTACTGGAGTGCACTTAATAAGAGAGCACCTCTGTCCAGACACATTTGATGAATTCACCCAACTTGGAAAAACCCAGACCAAGGCATAGACATTAAGATGATTAAAGAAACGGCCCCCTTTACTGTCTTCATTCCAAGGTCCTGAATTCATTCTTGGGAGTCCTTGAGAAGGGAGGGTGGAAAGAGTAGGAAGAGGGGTGGAGTTGGGAGATACAGAGTTTCTGACCTGAATTCCACAACATAGGAATGTGCGAACATGAGAGGCACAGGTACAGGCTAGTGCTCTCACATACCTGGGGAAAACAGTTCTCATCCAACTCCCATTACTCCACAGAGAGCTGGAAATTTGCTCTAAATAATTAATACTTTTCTTTAAGAACTTACTTTTATTTTGTAGTTTTATTCATTAATAGTACTTTTATTTCACAGTTTGTAGAATAGGGGGTACCGTCACAAATGAGAACTAACATTTTAAAACAAACACACAGAAGAAATTGACTATAAGAATGTCCAGTGCAAATGGTTTAATTGGTTAAAGCTATCCTGGATCAGCCATGTCTAGTGAAGATTATGAAGAATACATATCATATTTGTTTTCATTCATCAGGAAACTACAAAATGATTAACTGGGAGAGAAAATGATAGCAGCCTCTCTTATTGTGGAATACCTTGGAAAAAGAGCATTTTTTTGTCTTGGTGAGAGACTCCTGCATATGTTAGGTTCAGAAAATGCAAAACATCTACTGGCAAAAGCATAGTAGATTTCTTCACGTTGCCATGGAAACATTACAGTCAAATATAAAATACAGTTTAGGGCATGTGGAATGGTAAAGGAGATTTCTTGTTTAATCTCTGACAGGATAAACCAAAATCTACTTTATTTTTGTTTTATTTCTATTTTATAAGATGTAATGTCTCTAAATATTGGGTTGAGGAAAAATACGAGATACTTGAAGTTATAGCATCTGGTTTTTTCCTTATGGTACATTTTCTTTGAGATTGATAAATATATGTGAGGGACTCTTTCTTCTCATCTAAAGAATGATCCTATTAGGAGAGGAGGCACATTTTATAGTGTACATAGGATCTGCTATCATACAGAATAATTATCCTAAATCTCTTGCTATGGTTTGGAAGTGGTTGGTCCTCCAGGGGTTCATGTGTTGAAGGTTTGGTCTTCAGTGTGGCAGTGTTGAGATGATGGAACCTCTTAAAAAGGTGAGGCTTGGTGCAAGGTAACTAGGTCATTGAGGTCACTGCTCTTGGAAGAGATTGATTCTGATCTTATGGAGTGAGTTGGTTGTTCTCAGGAGAATGGGTTGTTGTAAAAGAGAAACACTAGCCCCTATACAATCTATGGCTTCCTGTTTTGCCATGTGATCACTCCCTGAACACTTTCCCATCATTGTCATGCCATCTTCATGAGCAAATCTGATGCTGGTGTTATGCCCTTAAACTTCCTAAATTGAGTTAAATATACTTCTTTTCTTTCTACTTAACTCAGCCTAGTAATTTGTTATAGCAATGGAAAATGGAAAATGGACTAAAACACCCTCAAACTGATGTATGATTCCTATTTTAAGCTCAGAATCTAGATCTAATGTTCCAGAGATAGCATGTGTAAGTCCATGCAGTTACAGATGTTTAACCTTTGATGTAGAACTGTTCATAAAGTTTGCTTGGATAAGGTACTTCTATCCATATCTTTCTTTCTGTAGTACATTGTGACTGTTAAGATTTATATCTTCATGTCCCCTCAAAGCCTCATGAGCTCATAAGTAGGGCTTTGGGGAGGTGGTTGGATGATGGGGGCTTATAGCTGACTTGCTGGTAGACAGTGAGGCCTGGTGAGAAGAGGTGAGTCAGTGTGGGTATAGCCTGAAAGGGTTTTATCTCCCTATCCAGCTCCTCCCTTCATTCTTTCTGCTTCTGGGCTGTCATGATGTAAGGAATTAATCCTCTGCCATGCCCCTGTGCCATGTGATCCTGCCTTGGAGCCAGCCAATCATGCAAGGACTGAGACTACTGAAACATAAGCCAAAATAAACCTCTCCTCCTTTAAGTTGTGGTTATCTGGTATTTTGTCTCAGTGACAGGGAAAATTACTAAGACAGGGACAAAGGCAAGAAATGGTAAATTGCTTGAGTGCAATATGATAATGATATTAATATAAAAAGAAGCTTCACAGAATATTCTACATAAATATACCTTCCTAAAGAAAGTAGTATATGGCAACATAGAGACCCACAACCTGTACTTATACAAGGATCATTTTTACTATTAATTTTTAAATTTAGGAATACAAATACAATAAAGTATACAAATCTTAACTGCTTGACTTATTAACTACGTAGATCAAAATACGCAGCATTTTCAGAATTGTACAAGGCTTGCTTCTGCACTGTAGATTAGTTTGGCTTGTTCCTGAATTCATAAAAAGGGAATCATAATAGTGTATATTCCTTTATGTCTAGTTTTTGTTTTGTTGTGTCTCTGAGATTCATTCATGTTGTTATAAGTAGCAATTGCAATGAATTTTATTGGAAATCAATCAATGAACAACTCAGTGATTCCACAAGTAGATGATGAATGTTTCCTAAATACCAGGCATCATGCATAGCCTGCTTATATGTAGTCCCTGTGTTCAGGGAACTAACAGCTTTAGTGTAGAAAATAAATGGGTTGAAGTAATAATACAACCGTACCAGCTGTTTTACGATTAGGGTTTGCAAGAGGTACCATTTCCATCCTTTTATGTTCAACCTATGTTTTTGTAGTTATTTGGTAACAGCTTTAATTCACATACCATAACTTGGAATTCACCTATTTAAAGTGTATAACTCAGTGGTTTTTAATATGTTCACAGATATGTGCAATCATCACCATTGTTAATTTTGAAACATTTTCACCATGTCAACACAAAATCTTATATGTGTGCCAATCATTACCTCTAACCTCATCTGCCTGAACCCTAAGCCAACATTAATAGGGTTTATGTCCCTATAGATTTGTCTATTCTGTGTATTCTATATAAAATGGAATCATGTAGGATATAATTATTGAAGTTAAAAATATCAGGGCTCTATTGAAATTTATTAACTTCTACCAAATTTATATATCTGTATATAATATTTTTAACTGAGTTATTACACTTAGCATAACATTTTAAATATTCATCAATTTGTAGCATGTATAAGGATTTGATTCCCTTTTACAGTTGAGTAATATTCCATTGCATAGACATACCAATCTTGTTTATTCATCCATCAGTTGAAGCACATTTGACTTTATGCACTTTTTTGGCAGTTATGAACACTGTTGCTAAGAGTATGCTCATCACAAATTTGTGTGTAGCCATATGTTTTTGCTTCTCTTAAATATTTAATAAGGCCTGGAATCAATGGACAAATAACTATGTGAACATTTTCATTAGTATATATCAGTAGCACAGAATAATCATATTTTTGTGGTATATTGGTATGTGTGTATAACATTCTATGTAGACTTTTTAGGCAACCATCAGACTGTTGCAAAGTGACTGAACCATTCCATATTCTCATCAACAGTGAGTGTTCTAATTTTACATCCTGTCAACTCGAGTTATTGTCGTTTTTATTATAGCCATCATCATAGTCCATTTGGATTCCTGTTTAAAATGTATCATAAACAAGTAGTTTATAAACATCAAAACTTATTTCATGAGGGTCAAGGTGCTGGTATATTCATTGTCTAGTGAGGGTTCAATTTCTGGTTCATTGAGCATCTTTTCACTGTGTCCTCACATGATGGAAGGAATGAATTCACTTCCTTAGTCCTGTCTTATAAAGGCACTATTTCCATTCGTGAAAGCTTTGCTCTGAAGACCTAATCATCTTTCAAAGGCCACATCTCATACTATCAAATTGAGAATTAGAATTTCTACCTATTAATTTTGGGGTGGAGGCACAATCAGACTATAGAAGCCATGCTAGAGGGTGTGAAGTAGTATCTCATTGTTATTTTCATTTGCATTTATAACGGCTACTGATGTTGAGCGTCTTTCATGGCCATTAATATATTTTCATTAGGTAAATGTCTATTCAGATTACGTGCCAATTTTATTTGGTTAACTGTATTTTCATTATTGCACTTTGAGTTCTTTTTCTATTCTTGGAACAAGCTCATTATCAGATATATGATTTGCAAATATTTTTCTCATCATGTAGATTTTTATTTCAATATCTTGATAATCCATTATGACACAAAATTTTAAAATTTTTGATGAAATATCCTCTATATTCTCTTTTTTCCTTTTGCTCATGCTTTTGGATTCAAATATAAGGATCCATTGCTAAATCTGAGGTCATGAAGGTTTATCCCTAAGTTTTCTTCTAAGAGTTTTATAGTTTTAGCTCTTATATTTAGGACTTTGATTCATTTTTATTTCATTGTTATATATCATGGGAACTGGCAGTCCAATTTAATTCTTTTACATGTGGATATCCAATTGTCCTAGCAGTACCTTTTTTTTTTTTTTTTTGATACCAGGGATCGAACTCAGGTCCCTGCGCTTGTGCAGCAGGTGGTGAAACCACTGAGCTAAATCTCCGGCCCTAATTTTATATTACACTTATTGAATTTTTTTTTTTTGGTACCAGGGATCTAACTTGGCACCTTGCACTTGCAAGGCAGGCCTCAGAACCACGGAGCTAAATCCCAGCATACCCTAGCAGTACTTTTGAAAAGACTTTCTTCTCCATTGGTCGTGCCACCTTTTTAAAAAAAGTCAGTTCACCAAGATGTATGGCATATTTCTGGACTCTCACATTTATTCATTGATCTATATGTCTATCCTTACAACGGCACTACACAGTAATTTTAAGTAGGTTTGGAAATCAGGAAGTGTGAAATTGCCAACACTGTATTTTCCCGAATGGTTTTTGTAAAAATAAAACGCTTGCAATTTCATATAAATTTTAGAATCAGCTGGTTAATTTCTGCAAATAATCCATGCAGTATTCAGATGGGGGTTTCATTTAATCTGTAGATAATTTGGCAAAGTATTTACATCTTTTCTTAATTAATGTTATTGGTACATATTAGGTATAGAATATAATGACATGCATCACTGGAAATTTACACCTTTACATAATAGCTCTTGGTTCTTATGTTTTCCCCATTCCCCTTCCCTCCATTCAACCCCTCCAACCCTCCCTATTTACAAAGTCTTTGTTTCCATTTTTCATTTTCTCATAATAATTCCATTCCCTTCTTTCCTTTCCCCGACCCCTCCCAATTCCCCTTCCCCTTTGCTGCTTTTCTTTCTATTGCACATTACCTATTATACCTTTTAGTCCATATTTACACTTTCAGTTTCTCACACTGGAGAAACTATTGGGTTTTTACACATGTGGGTCCTATTTATTTCACTTAAGAGTATCGCCTTAATGAGCATCCATTTAGCTATAAATGTCTCTAATTTCTCATTTTTTATGGCTGAGTAGTACTCCACTTTATAAAAAAAAACACATCTTTATCCAGTCTCCAGTTGATGGGTATTTGGGCTGCTTCCAAGTTATAGCTATTACAAATCGTGCTGCTATGAACAACGGTACACATATATCACTGTGGTATGATTCTTTTAATTCTTTGGGGAAGATACCCAGCAGGGGGATAGCTGGGTCAAATGGGGCTTCCAGTCCTAGTTTTTTGAGGTATCTCCATAATGATTTCCACAGTGGTTGTACCAGTCTACACTCCCACCAGCAATGGAGGAGGGATCCACTTTCCCCACAGCCCGGCCAACATTTGTTATTTGTTGATTTCATGATAGCAGCCATTCTTTCTGGGTTGAGGTGGAATCTCAGCATTGTTTTCATTTGCATCTCTCAAATGACCAGTGATGTTGAACATATTTTCATATGTTTATTTGCTATAGTGGGCTGGGGATTTAGGTCAGTGGTTCCAGTGCCTACCTCGCAAGCGCAAGGACCCAAGTTTGATCCCTGGTACCAAAATAAAAAAAAAAAAGTTTATTTGCTGTTTTTACTTCTTTGAGAAATGTCTGTTCATTTCAGATGCCCATTTTTGGATTGGGTCTTTAAATTTTGGAGGTCTGATTTTTTTAAGTTCTTTATAGATTCGAGATAGTAGACCTTTGTCTGAGGAAGAGCAGGTGAAAATTTTTTCCCACATTGTGGGTTGTCTCTTCACACTACTGGTGGTTTCTCTTGCTGTGCAGAAGCTTTTTAGTAAGAAGAGATCCCACTTGTTGATTGTTTGTGGTAGTTCACTGGCAACTGAGGTTTTGTTCATAAAATCTTTTCCTACACCAATGTCCTCATGAGTTCTACCCAACCTCTGTTCCAGCCAGTTCAGCGTTTCTGTTTTAATATTTAGATCTTTAATCTATTTCGATTTTACTTTACTGTGTGGTGAGAGATATAGGTCTAGTTTTAATACTGGGCAAGTGAAAACCCAATTTTTCCAGCACCATTTATTAAAGAGGCTATCTTTCCTCCAGTGAGAGTGTCTGGCTCCTTTATGAGATGGCTAAGGATATTTGGAGTTGTTTTGGCATCTTCTAATCAGTTCCACTGGTCCGCAGGTCTGTTTCTTTGCCAGTACCATGCTGT
Source organism: Heterocephalus glaber (assembly GCF_053883595.1). Taxonomy (NCBI): domain Eukaryota; kingdom Metazoa; phylum Chordata; class Mammalia; order Rodentia; family Bathyergidae; genus Heterocephalus; species Heterocephalus glaber. The sequence continues at coordinate 34,870,213 of NW_028258384.1, read as the reverse complement.
TTTTATCACAGTACCTTTGTAGTATAGTTTCAAGTTGGGGATTGTGATACCACCTGCCATGTCTCTGTTACCTAGAATTGCTTTTGCTATTCTGGGTCTCTTCTTGTACCAAATGAATTTTTGGATTGTTTTCTCAAGGTCCATGAAGTATGCTGCTGGGATTTCAATTGGGATTGCATTGAATCTATATAGCAGTTTTGGAAGTGTGGTCATTTTCACTATATTGATCCTTCCTTCCTAGGAGCAGGGGATGAAGCAGGCTCCTCTTTCCATTTTCTGATATCATCTTCAATCTCTCTCTTCAGAGTGCTACAGTTTTCAAAGAAGAGGTTTTTGATTTCTTTTGTTAGGTTGATTCCTAGGCATTTCAGTTTTGGGGATGATATTGTGAAAGGAATTGTTTGCCCTATTTCTGTCTCAGTGAGTCTGTTGTTAGTGTAGAGGGAAGGTACTGATTTTTCTGTGTTGACCTTGTATCCAGCTACTCTACCGAATTTGCTTTTTAAGTCTAGAAGACTTTTGGTGGCATTCTTGGGGTCTTCTATATAGAGTATCATGTTGTCCGCAAATAGTGACAATTTGATTTCTGAATTTCCTATTATATCTTTATTCTTTTTATTTCTTTCTCTTGTCTAAATGTCGTGGATAATGTTTCCAAAACTATATTGAACAAGAGGTATGAAGGATTTCAGTTTTTGACCATTTAGTATGATACTGGCTGTTTGTTTTTCATAGATGGCTTTTTCCAGATTGAGGTAGAGACCATCTAGTCCAATTTTTTGTAGGGTTTTTATCATAAATGCATGTTGGATTTTGTCAAATGCATTTTCTGCATCTATGGAGAAATTCATATGGTTTCTGTCCTTGGCTCTATTGATATAGTGTATTACATTGATTGATTTGCATATGTTCCATCACCCCTGCATCCCTGGGTTGAATCCCACTTGGTCAGGGTGTATGATCTTCTTCATGATCTTCTGCATTGTATTTGCCAGTATCTTATTAAGGATTTTTGCATCTATGTTCATTAGTGAGATTTGACTGTAGTTCTCTTTTTCAGTTAGGTCTTCCTCTGCTTTGGGGATCAAGGTGATCCTTGCTTCCAGAAATGAATTTAGGAGTATTACTTCCCTTTCAATTTCATTGAGAAGTTTAAACAATAGGGGCAGTAGTTCCTCTCTAAATGTCTTTTTGAATTCAGCAGTGAAGCCATCAGGACCTGGTCTTTTCTTAGTTGGTAAGTTTTGAATTGCATTTTTAATTTCATTGGTTGATATTGGGTTGTTTAGAATTTTTAGGTCTTCTTCCTTCAACTTTGATAATTCATATGTATCTAGGAATCTTTCCATTTTTTTCTGTGTTTTCCATCTTATTGGTGTATAGGTGCTTGAAGTAATTATTGATGATCTGCTGGATTTCTGATGGGTCTGTTGTAATTTCATCCTTTTCATCCCCAATTGCATGGATTTGGGCCGTTTCTTTCCTTTTTCTGATAAAATTGGTTAAGGGTTTGTCAATTTTGTTTATTCTTTCAAAGAACCAACTCTTGGGTTCATTAATTTTTTGTATCATTCTCTTAGTCTCCATTGCATTGATTTCTCCTCTGAGCTTTATAATTTCCTCCCTTGTATGAGTTTTGGGTTTGTTCAGCTCTTCTTTTTCTAGAAGCTTGAGGTGCAGCATCAGGTTGTCTAATTGGGCTCATTCTGTTTTCCTAATATGCATATTCACTGCTATGAATTTCCCTCATAAGACTGCTTTCATTGTGTCCCATAGATTCTGATATGTTGTATTGTCATTGTCATTTAATTGAAAGAACTGTCTGATTTCTTCTCTAATTTCCTCTGTGACCCATTGGTTATTCAGAAGTGTGTTGTTCAATTTCCACATGTTTATGAAATTTTTGAGATTTCTTTGCTATGGATCTCCAATTTCATTGCACTATGGTCTGATAATATACAGGGGATAACTTCAATTCCTTTGCACTTACTTAAACATATTCTATGGGCGAGTATGTGGTCTATCTTGGAGAATGATCTGTGTGCAGCTGAAAAGAATGTATATTTTGTGCAGTAGAACACTCTGTAAATATCTGTTAAGTTCATTTGTTCAAGAGTTCAATTGAGTTCTAGTATTTCATTACTTATTTTTTGTCTACTTGATCTATCTATTTGTGACAGTTGGGTATTGAGGACCCCACTACTATTGTATTAGTGCATATATGGCTTTTCATGTCTGTTTGGTTTTGAGACTTGTTTTCGCATCTTCTCACTTGGATTGGGGGGTGCTTTTGCCCCCCATGATGCTCACCTCTTCTGAGCTGGAAGCAGTGGCACTGTGTCCCAGAAGGCCCTTCCTCTGGGATTGGCGTGGTGGAATGGCGACCCTGAAGCCCCTTCCTCTGGGCAGGGAGCGGTTGAACAGTGGCCTGGAATCCCCTACCTCTGGCCTGGGAGTGGTGGAACGGTGGCCTGTACGCCCCTTCCTGTGGTCTGGGAGTGGAGGAACAGTGGACCGGAAGCCCCCTCCTCTGGGCTAGGAGCAGTGGAAAGGCCACCTGGAAGTCCATTCCTCTGGGCTGGGAGTGGTGGAATGGTGGCCAGGAAGCCCTCACCTCTGGGCTATGAGATGTGGAACCTGCCATCACTTCTGTGGACAGTTTTTTATGTCATCTGCACTCTCTCCTCTTTCTTCATTGACTCTGGTCAGTCTTACGTTACTCTTCTTTGCATCGTCTAGCTGCTGCTGGATTGGTTTCTCATGCCCCCTTACTATTTTAAAGTAATTTTATTTTTCCTGGTTGCTAATTACTATCTTGTCTTCTATACCTGAAATTCTGTCCTCACAGTGGCTTATTCTACTGTGTAAACTTTCAGTGGAGTTTTTAATCTCCTGGCAATCTGTTTGCATCTGTTTTATGAATTCCATTTGTTTCCTATGTTTGAATTCTATCATTTTACTCAGTTCCTCTATGTTTTATCTGTGTCCTCTCTAGATGTGTTAATCCTATCTTGCACTATGGGCACAATCTCTACTGTTACCTGAGAAATTTTTTCTGATTTTATTTTTTCCAGATCCTCTTTGCTTGCCAGTTCATGGAGTCCATGTGGTGGAGTATCAGATTGTTCCATCTTGTTTCCCTTTGAGATTGCTTTAGGAGATCTGGAAGTGTGCTTTTGAGACTTGTTTAATGTGCCTTCTCTTTTCAACGTGGTGGTGGGGGTGTGCTGCTGGCGCCAGAGTGACTCACCTCCTCAGCTCTGGGGGCAGTGGTATGGTGGCCCAGAAAGTTCACCTTCTCTGTGATGTGGGCAGCTCTGCTCTGGTGGGGGGGGTACAGCTGGGATGGTGGTACAGTGGCCTAGAATATTCAGTTCCTCTGCATTGGAGGCAGCTCTGATACTAAAAATATTTCTGTCTTTAAAATATTCTATTGTTTGTTCCTATTTTTTAAGTTTATGAAACAATAAAACAAAATTTTTCAACAAAACAATTAGAGAGTACAAAGTTAATACACTGTACATTATTATTCATGAATGTTTTAGTCAGCTTTACTATTGCTGGGTACATACCAAGCAGGAACAACATAAAGAAGGAGAGGTTTAATTTGGCTCCTGGTTTCAGGGAATTCAGTTCATAGTTGGCTGGCTGCAAGGGGCAAAGTTGGCAGAAAGGAATGGCAAAGATGATTAATTCATGGCCATGGGGCAGCAAACCAGTGTAACAGTGCCAGAGAGTAAAGAATGAAGTACCAGACATAGACCCAAAAATCATGCCTTCATGATCCACCTAGACACAACCAGAAGTTTGCTTTACTAATCTCCTGGGCCCATTCCAAAGCCAATCTAGTTGACAATATACCTTAGTCATCACAATGAACAGGGATTTTTCCATTTAGTTAGATTTTGTTTAAGTTCCTGTAAAAATAGGAAGTTTTGTGTTTCATTTGTTAAATTAATTCCTGCAAATCTTTTTGATACTAGTTTAAGTGGAAGTCTTTTCTTATTTTATTTTCAAATTTTTCATTTCCAGTGTAAGAAATTATATATATATATATATATATATATATATATATATATATATATCAACCTTACTGAATTCTTCTACCTCTAAAAGTTTTTAATGATTATATTTAGGATTTTCATATAAGGGTATGTCATTTGTGAATAGAGTTTTGTCTCTTCCTTTCCAAATGGATTTTATTTCTTTTTCTTGCCTCATTGCTCTGATTACAATTTCAAATAAAACACTGAATGAAAGTGGCTTCCTTTTGTTTTCTTGATCTTAGAGGGAAAGCTTTCAGTCTTTCACCACTAAATATGATGTTATCTTTGGATTTTTTTGTAGATGTTTTTGCCTGGCTTAGGAGGTTTCCTTTTATTTCTAGCTTGTTGAGTGATTTTTATCATAAAAATACTATATTTTGTTTATTAAGATTTTGTGTCTATTGAGGTAATTATGTAGTTTTTTGACTTGCTGATATGGTATATCATGTTAATTTATGTTATCTTCAGTTTAATTTTATTTATTAATTTCTTAATTTGTTAATTTAGGTCATTATTTTGAAATCTTTCTTTTTGTTCATATTGGCAGTTATAGCTATACATTTCCTCTATGCATTGATTGAGTTTCATCCCATAAATTGTGGTGGTTGTGTTTTCATTTTATTCATTTCAGAGTATTTTCTAATTTCCCTTTTGATTTTTTCATTAAACCATTTTTTTTAGTAGTTGTGGCTTTTCACATACTTGTGGATTTTCCAAATATTTTCCTTCTATTGATTTCTAATTGCATTGTAATTAGATGGAAAGCACACTTTATATTATTTGTATCCTTTTAAATTTATTGAGGTCTATTTTATGGTCTATCACATGGCCTATCTTGGAAAATGTTCCATATGCATTTGAGAAGCATATGCAATTCTGCTCTTGTTGGATTGAGTATTCCATGATTTCTATTTGGCTTATAATGTTGTTTTTAAAGACTTTTTATTAGTACATGTTTGTAGTACATATTGATTACCTTCACTGTGGGGAGTAGACACATGTACATGAAATATCTTAATTCTTCTTGCTCCTCTTCTGCTCCTTGTCCTCCCCTCCTCTGTCTATCTCAAGATTCACTTTACCGTTACCAAAGACCTATTGTCATATTTCCTATTGTCTGCCTTTTCTTTAGCTCTTTAAATGATTTATACTTTGGGTTGCTCATATAAGAGAAGTTATGCAGTATTTAAGCTTGTCTGTCTGATTTATTTCATTTTAACATTACGATCTTGAGTTGCATCCATTTTTTCCTATGAATGACTCAAGTTTATCCTTCTTATAACAGAGTAGTACTCCATTGTGCATAAATACCATATTTTCTTCATCCATTCATCTCTTGATGGATATATGGATTGCTTAAAAAATTTAGCTATAGCCTCTTTAACAAATGGAGCTGAGAAAACCAATTGCACATGGGTAGAATGTTGAACCTAAACCAGTATGTATCATTATGTACCAAAATAAAATCAAAATGGGTCCAGATCTAGACATTAAAACAGAAATTCTTAACATACCGGAAGAAAAAATAGGTAAAATCATTGAAAACATAGTAATAGGTAGGGACTTTCTGAACAGAACCTCAATGGCTTATAGCAGTGAAGGTGAAACTTTTAGAGCTTTCAGTGATAATATCATTGTGGCATGCATGACATGGGCTCGACACCACTGTCTTATGGTATTGTTGAAGTCTTCTATTTCTTTATTGATTTTTTGCCTACTTGTTGTATCTAATTTTGAAGGTGGGAAATTGAAGTGTCTATTGTTGAAATATCTAATTCACACTTCATTTCCATCAGGTTTTGTGTGTATCTTGGTACTCTGTTCCTAGGTGCATATATGTTTATAATTTTTATATTTTTCTGATGGATAGAAACTTTTATCATTATAAAACATCCCTGTTGGCCGGGGATTTAGCTCAGTGGTTTCACCACCTGCTACTCAAGCACAAGGATAGGAGTTCGATCCGCAGTACAAAAAAAAAAAAAATCCCTGTTTATCTCTCATAGCATTTTTATTTTAAATTCAATTTTTCTAATCTGATCTTATTTAAAGTGTGACTCTTTACACAAAAATTATAACTCTGCAGTTGGTCAGATGGTTCTTTTTATTCATTCTAATCTCTGCCTTTGCCTATTCTGACAAATTGCAGTATTAGGTCTGCTTACATTAAGTATAGTAATTGTTAAGTGTTATGATTGAATATAAGCCTACTTAGTTTCCGTTTGTTTTATTTTTCCCTATCTAGTCTTTGTTCCTTTGAACTTCATTTCCTGCTTTTAAAAAAGTAATGGAAGGATTTTATAAAATTATGCTTTGCTTATTTTACTTTTCCATTTCATCTCATCACTATTACTTTTAAATATGTCTCTGTTATTATTTGGATTTTGGGGAGATTATGATGCTTGCTCAAAGGATCACAAGTGATTTATCACAGTATATCTCTTCATTGGTCTGAAGGTATGGAATAATCTGGTATGTTTAACAACTAAACATTGTGCCTGAATCTTAGCAATTAATGTAGAGGTCAATGTAACTATTAAACTACAGTGGTGATAATATTTTCATTTATCAAGTACTTATTATGTACCAAACACTGGTAACTTTATAAATGTTGAATTAAATAATCTAATCCTCACTGCCACCTAGTCAAAAAAAACTAAGGCTCAGTAACTTTACAAAGGTCACATAGCAAGTAAAAGGCAGATCCAGGCTTAAAACTTTGGCAGATGTAATAAAGTTGAAAAGAAATGATATATTGTTGTTGGGATTCATTTGAGGATTTCTGGACTAAGGCAAGATGTGAATAGACTTGTATTTAAGTACCGTCACTCTGGCTGCAGTGGAAATTGACTGGAGAATATCAAGAACAGGACTGAAACACAAGTAAAGATACTATTCTGAAAATCTATGTGAGAAATGGTGAGGGCCTAAAATAAGACAATAATAATAGGGATAAGAGGAGAAAATTTTAATTCCAGAAAAAAAGAGAAATATATGCATTAAAATCAATATTACTCAATATTAAATTAATCATAAGGAAAAAGAAATGGAAAAAAATTGAGACTGAGTAGTTTCAACTTTCTACCTCGTACTGTGCAAAGCTTAGGAAGAAAAAGATAATATCAATTATAACAATATCATCAATTGCATACATTTTTTAGATTGCATACTAAGACTGTTGGCATTAATAAAGACATTAGTATCATTATTTTAATGAAATTTTTATTACCAGTAATTCATTCAATGATTGTGATAATGGTCAACATTCACCAAGTGCTACCTATGTGCTAGGTCCTATTCTAATTGTTTTCTTCAAATGCATTATCTCATTTAATCTCCATAACAGCCTCATTATTTAGGTACAGTTATTCACATTTTGCAGTTATGGATGCTGTAGTAAAAGGCAGTTAAGTAACTGCCCAAAGTCACATAAGCTTGTAAATAGTACACCATTTCTAGCCTGAAAGTAGTTATATCTTTTATTTAACCTGTACTATGCTTGTTTAAAAAAATATATTTTTCGACATGTAAATATGCAGAGTATTGACACTTCACAAAAATGCAGATTTTAGGCTAGGCTTGATGCCATACCCTGTAATTCTAGCTGGGAAGCTGAGGTAGGAGGATTGCAAATTCAAGCCCAGCCTAAGAGCAATTTATCAACTTTGGAAGACCATGTCAAAAAAAATAAAAGCTAAAAAAGGGCTGGGGATGCATATCAGTGTGAAGGCCCTGGGTTCATTCTCCAGTGCTAAAGAAAAAGGAAAATAAAAAATTATTTTAGTTTTTAAAAAATAAAGATTTTCAGCTTCTTTTTAAAATTATGTTAAAATCTGGCTTCACAGTCCTGCTTTCCCACATGGTAATGTTCAACTAGACATAATTAGCTGGGCTTGATTTTTTATTTATTTGTTTATCTTTTAGTTTTTTGAAAAATGGTCTTGTTATGTAGCCTAGGCTGGATTTGAACTTGCTGTGTAGCTCAGGCTGGTCCTGAACTTAGACTCTTCTTGCCTTAGACTCCAGAGTGTGTACTTAAGCTGCCCCTTTAAATAAGTCATAGCTTTTCAAGTAGACCTCAGTGCCATCCACCTTGTTTAACTCATTTAGGTTATCTGACTTTCCCTGTGGAGACAGGTCTTACATACCTTGAGATGTGAGATACACCTACAGTTCTCAGAGAAGTTTGGAGGAAGACAACAGACAAACAGATAAAATGATAATAAACAATACAACCTATATTTTAATGATATACTCATGGGTTTTTTGTTTTTTGTTTGTTTGTTTGAAGTACTAAAGATTGAACCCAGGGCCTCACACGTTAGGCAAGTGTTCTGCCACTGAGCTATTTCCAAGGGTACAACATTTTAAATGAATAATGATGTGAACTGGACATTTTCATAGCAGGTGGTTTACACTGCAGAGTGGATGCAAATAGAATCAGAAAGGTGGTGTTCATTTACTTTATAGGAAATAATGCTGTAATAATAGTAGTGCTCACTATGTCTCCAGCTTTGTAATAATTACTTTATTTACACATATATATCTCTTTGAATCTGTTCAACAACACTATGAAGTCGATTATCATTATCTCCTTTTTACACAGGAAGAAAATGAGGCCCAGGTTAATTTGGTGATTTGTTCAAGAACACACAGCAAACTTAATGATTCAAGAACCTTGAGCATCTGATTTTTTAGCTCAGTATCCTTTATAGTGTAATTTCAGAAAGTGCTGAAAATTGCACAGTTTCCCCATTCTCTAAGGAGAGTTTGTAAGTGAAAAAGATAGTACTGTTGTAGAGAACTTACAAGTATCATTTGCCTCAGGTGTTCCACAATTGACTGTATATTTCTTTCAGGGTGTTGTTGAATAAAAGATGAGACAGATCAGTAGTGGCAAAAGATATCCCAAAAGTTAATCAATAGCAGAGATTGTTCCATATTGAAATTAATGTTATTGCCTTATTCTAAATCTTGTAGGCTCAATGTGTGTCTGGTACCCTGTTTAATATAAAGCTCAGTAAATAACCTGTCAGCCAATTGAGATTTCAGTATTCACTCTGTCTAGAACATGATCTATACTTCCAGTCCTAAAGAAATGCAGTTCCTGAGAAAGTGATTCAGTTAAAACTTTTTTCTTAAAAAGAAATTCAGTAATTATTGAAGTTAGTTTACTGTAAGAATCCCCTTAATATATGGAGTAAAATTTATATAGGAAAGAATATGAACATTCTTGATTCACAGAGGTAACAAATAGCCTTCTTAAGTTTAATCTGCACTAATTAAATAGACTAAGATCATCCTTAGCTTGTGTTCTTAAAATTATGAATTAATGACATTACCTAGTTAACTGAGTATAAAGCAGAAAATTTCCTGAAGAGTCTCATTAAATGTATAAATATAAGAGGCTGTATGCTGAACATTTAGCATGTTGGATAGTTAGTGAATTCCTGGGATCATTATCAAATATTGGGGACAGAGGAAGTTCAAGGATAGATCACCAGGTCCAGCCTTCTTTGAATAGCTTTGTAGTAAGGAGCAGAGCAAAGACAATACTCTGGAACTCCAACTCCTAGAGGAATGTTCTTCTTTCTGTACTATCCAGCCTTGAGCAGTTTTTTTTAAATGTTAATGTTGGGATGGGGATGTAGATCAATGGTAGAGCATTGCCTAGTATGTGGAAGGCCTTGGGTTCAGTCTGAAGCAATTCAGAAAATGACTCAAGGTCTGAATCACCAAGATAAGCTGCTTCCAAATTCCAGACTCATATTTTTTTCTTTCCCTTCTTTCCTTTCCCCCTACCCCTAATAATGTATACCCAAAATGTATCAATAAAGTTAATATTTTTAAATCCTGACTCAAAGAAACTGTAAGAGAAAATTAATATATATACATTTTTAAATTATATACATAGCTTTAAGAGAAAATAAACATATATTCATATTCCTAGAATATATCTTGATGTCTCCAACCGTACAAATACTTGTATACTAATCTAAGCATACTGGGAAACTCAGACCCCTTGAACATTCACAGAGGAATGGAGGGATCCTGTAGGGAACAGGGGAAGGGGACGTTACCAGAACCTCTGCAGTGAGTCCTGGTCTCCTGCGAGCCACGGCAGCACACGGCAAATTACAGGAAAGGTAGAAAAATGACACTGAGAAGAAGCTGAGCTTTGGGTCTGATCAGTGCTGCTCTGGGCAGCAAAGACAAAAGCCCCCAGTTTACCACACCTTTTATTCAGTACATTGGGAGAAACAAATGTAACAAATGACTTGCAGAGAGTTCAGTACATCCTGCGTAAACAAGATGTTAACAGTCCAAGAACAATGAGGAACTGAGTAGATATTTGTTCTCCCAGGAAGTTTTCAGCTCCCAGGATGTTTCTTGTCCTGGAGAATCACAGCATGACTGGATCATTGAAGTCTCAGTTGTGACCGGAGGCCAAATTGGAGTTATTCTGTAGCTGGGCTGTAGGCAAGAGAACTAGGCTAACCAAATGATTTTACCTTAAAATTAGGTAGCATTGCTCCCGACAGGATCCAGTTTCCATTATTAACATACAAGGTGCTGACTAAGTCTCTTTTGGACTCTGCTAGCACCCTGGGCATACTTCTATCTCTGAACAAATGCTATAACATTTTAATATTACATGTCTAAAACCTAACTAAGCTGAGTTATTTGCAAGTTCTAACTTGAGTGCCTGGCACATGATTGGTGCTCATTATAGCTTGCTGAAGTAAACTAATAGAAGGGCCATGAAATTATGAGACCTGAGGTAAAGAGATAGGGTGAGACTAGGAATGACAGTGATGTTTATGTGATATTAACTAGACTACAAAAGTGAGCTGGAGCTCTTTAAATACTCCCTATCTAAACTATTATTTAGATTTTTCCTAGGGCTTGGAGCATGATTGGAACTGAAGGTGGGAGGAAAATGGTTCCATAAGTGAGGACTGCAAATGCTGGAAATCAGGTAGAGGCCTGACTCATGTATTAATATAGCAGGAGAAAAGATAGTGTTGGAATAGGCAAGGGCACCTATTCTATACCAGAATGTAAAGACATGTGTTAAAAGCATAGGGTTAGCAGGATTTTCTAAGATTCTCAGGTATCATGTTAAATTTCTAAACTTTCATTGATTTTGGTTGTGAAATCCATCTTCCTCAGGCAGCCCCCCAAAAGTCTTTTAGGCTAAAATTCTTTCATCTTCCCCTAAGGTTGATACAGTTTCTGAAGTCGAGCAATTTTCAGCCCTTGAGATATTAAGGAAAAACATACCACAGATTAGTGATATTCACCAAAGTGGCAATTGTTATACATACTCATATAGTTCAGTCTTTCATTAAATAACAAATTTGGAAAAAATAATTTCTGAGATAGGCACAGTCAAAATAATTGAAAAATCTACAGTTCAAATCACTCACTTCTTAGTCCCTAGAGATACACTTTCCCTTCAACCTAGCTGAGTGAAGAAGACACTTCCCTGAAGATGGCAATTAGATTAGAAAGCCTGGAGCCTTCCCCTTGATTACTTAAAATGATACTAAGTCCTTGAGCTAACTTAGATGGATGGTAATGGTTTCCAGGGGACAAACAACTCAGAAAAGACAACTTCATTGCCCTTTTTTCCTCATTTACTTACTTAATGCTTTGAAAATACTTTTGCAAATTTTATTGAAGAGGCCACAAGCCTTTTAAAAATGAATCAGAGTGCTCTTTCCTGATTTTAAATAGCTGAATGAAATTCTGACAAATGCAATAGCAACAATCCTTCTGTGTCATGGATGGTCAACCCTTACTCTCATCCTTAAAGCAACTGTGAAGTCTAATCAGTATACTGAATAAAGTAGTTATTAATATTTTGATAAAACACCCTAAACTGCTACCCTTCAGTGATTATACTGGTAGATTCTACCTCTTTTTCTTGGTCAGACTACTTATATGGAACTTTATGATTAAAAAGGCAGAAGGTTATTTGTCAAAGGGATAAATGAGGGAGTTGTTTTCCAAAGAATTCACTCACCACTGAGAACCTTCCCTATGCATTGAAAATAGGATTCCATTTATATTTAGCCCTTTCCTTTTTTTTCTGTGCTGGGAATCTAACCTAGGACTTTATACAGGCTAGGCAAGTGCTCTAGCACCAAGGTTCACTTCCACCCCTTATACTCCCTATGTTTTTGAAATAGGCTGTTGCTATGTTACCCAGGCTGGTCTTAAGGGATCCTCTTGCATCAGTCTTCTGAGTAGCTGGGCTTACTGGCATATGATACTATGCCCAGATTCTACACTGCTTTAAAAGTTACCTTTGAAGACTAAAATGTCACACACACACACACACACACACACACACACACACACACCCCTGTATTTTAGGGACAGTTCTCCTAGTGGTTGACAGGCATTAATGAATGTGTATAATACTCATCCCATATCTATATACCTTGGACACACAAGTCACTTAGCCTAGAAGTCTTAATTTCCCTATTGTTCAAGTGAGATAATACTTCCTGACCTTAAAGAGATGTTTTGAGAATTAAGTAATGGGTCACTCTGAAGATTTATTTGTTTTCCTAGTTCCTTTTCTTATAGTTTGGCTCAGTTCCTACAGCAGTTAAACATATAATATTGTAAATATGCCCTGCTTAGTTTTTATGTAAGCATACTCTCTTGAAAACAAAATTTGCTTAAAATATTTTCTCACTTCCTGACTTTAGTTTATGTGGGGTTTGGGGTTAATTAGCAACAGCCGACTCTTAACTAAGTCTTTCTAAGGACTAATTAACTAGTGTATACTTTGTCAAATTCTAATGAGAACTGATAAGGAGTCTTTTTACCCTGTTTTATTTTCTTTTGAAGGAGGGTACATTCTTTTAGCCAACATTTGTTTTTGTTTTTCAAGGAGATCGGTATTTGTTAATTTAACCGATGTTTACTAAACAACATTAAGGCCACTGAGGAACACAAAGGAATATAAAAGAAAAAAATTAAAGGAGCTGATGGATCTGAGGAGGTTAAACTAGTTATAAAAATCTGTAAGCCATAAACATTATGCCTATGTGTGAAGAGGCTCTAGAATAAATGAGCACTGATGTGGGCTTAAGGTGACAGGCTTGACTGATGTAGAGGCTGTACTTTGGATAGTAATGAAGTATAGAAGATGAAGTGTGTAGGATGGATTGGGGGATGGGAGATGTAACAGTATTTCCAGGGAGCTTAATCAGGAGAGGGAGATGGGAAATGGAGAGGGAAGTGGAAGGAAAAGAGTGCTGGACTGAGGTCCAGGGTACCTGGGTTTAGTCCTAACACAAACTTCACCATTCTATACCTCTTTGACCTTTGATTAGTCACTTCCCCTCTCCAAAGTTCAGATGCCCTCCATAACGCAGGAATAGGAAGTACATAAAGGACTTCCAAGCTGGCCATTCCAGGATTTGAAAACTTCTTTGAGAGAAGTGAATTTTAAAATTTAAATCCAATCAGGCTCTCAAGTTCTCAGTACGTCTCATGGCTGAAGAAAGAGAAAAGATACAGGGGAAAGGAATAGTTAAAGGCTCTGTTATTAAGGCCCAAGACCCAAATAAGAAAAAGGCTTACAAAGAAAAAACACATGAGAAACGAAGAAGTACACATGGCCAATAAATATATGAAAAAGTACTTAACATCTTTAGCCATCAGGGCAAAGTAAAACTACAGTGAGATTCCATCGTACCTCAGTTGGAATGGCTATTATTTTTAAAACTTAACACATGATGGCAAGGATGTAGAGAAAAAGGAACAATTATAGGATTTGGTGGTCATTTAAATTACTACAGCCACCATGGAAACCAGTATAGAGGTTCCTCAAAAAATTAAAAATAGAACTACTATATGATCTAGCTATACCACTCCTTGCTACTGTATACCCAAAAGAATCAAAGTCAGCATACCATAAGAATACCTGCATATTCATGATTACCTCAGCACTATTCACAATAGCCAAGTTATGGAATCAACCTTGGTGTCCATCAACAGATGAGTAAAGAAAATATGGTATATACACACTGTGGTGTATTATTCAACCATAAAGAAGGAAATCATGTTATTTGCAGAAAAAATAAGTGGAACTGGAGATCATCATGTTTAGTGAAATAAACCAGATACAGTAAAACAAGTATTGCATGTTTTCCCTCATTTGTGGAATCTAGGGGGGAAAGAGTCAACATGAAAGTAGAACGGGAACTCTTAGGAAAAAGGAAGAGGACAGGGAGGGAGGAGGACATGAGAGAGTGGTAGGCAGTGTTGATATGATCTAAGTACATTATATGCATGTATGGAAAAGTCACAGTGAAACCCATTAATTTGTACAATTAATATGTGCTAATATAAGAATACATGAGAGAAAATTTTCTGTATCAAATGCATTAGATAGATTCCTGGAAAGGTGGTACAAGTTAATAATCTCTAATCAAAAAACCTGAAATCCAAAATGCTCCAAAATCTGAAACATTTTGAGCACTGATATGATGCCACAAGCAGAAATTTTCCTACCTGATTTCATATGATAGATTGTAGTCAAAATGTAGGCACACTAAAAGTATAAAACTATCTTCAGGTTAGTTGCAGAAGGTATAATGAAATATAAATGAATTTCATGTTTAGACTTGGATTCCATCTCCAAGATATTTCATTGTGTATATGCAAATATTAAAAAGTCTGGACTACCAAACACTTCTGGGCATTGCAGTCTGTGTCACAGAGTAAAAAAGAACACAAGCTTTGAAGTTGAATAGACCTGGCCACCTAGCCAAAGTCTGAGTATCAATTTACCCACTTAGTAGTGGTTAACCTCAAACCCATGGCCCTTCTGCTTCAGTCTTCCAAGGGCTGAGTTGCAAGCATGCACCACCATGCCAGGCTTTGATGATGCAAATTTCATTGTTGTTTATTTTTAAAAATTGCCACCCCAATCTTCGGCAACCACCACCATGATCAGTCAATAGCCAGCAACATGGAGGCAAAACCCTTCACTAGCAAAAATATTACAACTTGCTGAGGGATAAATGATAACATTTTTAGCAATAAAATATTTTAAGTGAGGTATATACATTTTTAGACTCAATGATATTGCACCCTTAATATACTACTGTATAGTATAAATATAACTTCTATGTGCTCTGGGAAAAAAAATCATATGTCTTGCTTTATTGTGGTTGTCTGGAACTGAACCCACAATGATTCCAAGGTATGCTATATTAAAGTGGAATACTAGTACTATATACTTAATGGGGTTGTTTTGAAGATTTGAGCCATTTGTGTTATACTTCATCTAGCTTTCCATAAACACTCAACAAATGGTACCCATTTATAGGTCCCAATTACTGAAGCCCCTGTTTGACTTGATTGCTTTGCTAGCCAGTTAGCTTACACAAGGGGCCTCTTTAGCTATTCCATATAGTAAGCTTTTATCATCTTTAAATTGACTGCCTCCATGTCACTTTATACAACAGCTCCCTCCTTCCACACTATGAGACTTTCCATCACTTCTCAGCCTTTTGGCTAAGATCAAGTGTACTATGAGACTTCCTCAGCACCTCTTCCACAAAACAGGTTTTGAGGCATCCTGCTATTTTATTTTTGCCTGTATCTAGATCTGCCTAGTCCTAGCCAATCTAAATGTAGATAGTTAGAATGTATTATTATTCTTCAGGTGCCTTTGGGTGCATATGATTTAATTCCTATCAATGTAGAATTTTTACAGAATATGAGGAAGCTATTTTCCATAGCCAGGCAGCCCATCCACCCTTCCCCTCATCCACAGGGGCTCACAGGGGGCCTCTGCTAGGGTAAAGATTTAGGTTCTTTTACTCACATATGCTAAGCAAAGATCTCTTTGGTGAATAGTTTTGATTATATAGGAGTTTCACACAAAAGGGTGCTTGTGTATTGTATTCACTGAGATTAAAGGAGCCAGGTACTGCTGTGAGAAGCTGTTCCCTTGAAAAGAGGGGCCACTCTTTGATGTTGAGAACCCTAGTCTTCTTCAATGAGAAAAATGACTATTAGTTTTCTTGATTTGTAAAGCACTTAAAAAGCTCTTTAACCAACTCCTTGGCTTGTTTAAGGGTGAGGATTTTAAGTCTTTGCAGGGAAAGAAAAGTGGAGATTTTGTTTTTACTTGTTTCCCATGATCTCAGTGGCAGCTTGAATGACTTTTTTTTTCTGCTTTGTTCTTTTTTTCATTGTTTCCACTTAGGCACATATTCTTAGTCTTCCTGGCTCCCATGCTTTTGATTTTTTTCCCCAAGCATCACCTCTGACATGGTCTACATTGATCCAATCCATACATCTCCATAGCACTTACTCATTTTTAAAATTTTTTCAACATGTGCAAGCTTTAGCACTGCATATACTCCTTGCCCTGGGGCACTTCTCTATATATTGAATTGCTGTGTGATTGGAAGAAGAGGAACTATATAGGTCATTCAGAGGGATTTGATTTTGGGTGCTATATGGAACTTATCGTCAGTATGGTAATTATGTCTGATCTTGAGATAGCATTCTAAATAAATTCAGAAGGCATGCCACAGTATGAGGAACACCTAAAAGCATAAAAACTTGTGGCTCACTTTTCCTTCTTCCTTCATTTGTCCATCAATCTCTAGTAAGACTGTACAATATCAAGCATCATACTGATTTCAAAACTACGTAGAGGGCTGGGGATGTAGCTCAGGGATAGAGTGCTTGCCTAGCATATGTAAGTACTGTACTAGAAACACACACAAAAGTATAAGCTAAATGTAGCTGCTCTTTTCCTCCTCCTACCCTATTCATATTCTTCTCTTGTCTTATTTCACCATGCGTATAACATTCTTTGCACTGGGCATGCTAAATGATAGCTAAACCAAGCTTGATATTCCCTATCCCCTTTCCTTACTTTTTTTTCTTCATAATACTAGTCATCCTCTGCCATACTATATATTTTAGTTAGTTTTTCTGTTATTTGTGTCCTTCCCACTCCATTCTCTCTCTCTCTCTCTCTCTCTCTCTCTCTCTCTCTCTCTCTCTCTCTCTCTCTCTCTTCATTACACACACACACACACATGACACTACATAGGCTCCTCAGAGGCAGGGGTTTTGGATGCTTTGTTCACTACTGTACCATGAACTCTTAGGACAGTGCCTGACATTCACTAATTGCTCAATAAATATTTATTGCATATTTGTCTGTTCTTTTCTGGGACATTTGATTAAGTGGGAAATCTGTTCACAATCCCCTCAGGCCCATTTCTCCCAAGGAAGACTTGCACTAGGCACTAGATAGTCATCACATTCTTGGGGAACTAGGTGAAGATTAAAGAACCACCTATCTGAGCACTAAGAGAATAAAAACAAAAATCCCCTCAAAGTTGTTAAGTCAACTAAAAGTGCATTGCTTTCAAGGACATCTTTTTTGTTATCTAGATGTCAAAATCAGTGGGTAAAGAGATGATTTCCTAAAGGAGATATATCTTTTCCCATTAGATGCAGGATTTGAGACAACTTTGGGGCCTGGCTGAAAAAAAATGCTCCGAAACCCAAGAAGGCAATCAGCTAAGCAAGGTCAGGAGAGAGGTCAGATAGCTGAATTCTTGTTTTAAATCTGGGTGGTCTCAGCTGTGCCTGTGGGAGGAGAGAAGCATTCTGTTTGTATAAAATGTTCAACATTGCATCTGTCCTTATTGCCTGTCTTCCTATTCTTTGGCTCAGAAATGCTGCTATGAATGGAAAACATTCTCTTTGGACTTTTACTTGAACACTTATAATTTGCTGAATCCAGTTGATGGATGAAATTTTGCAAGACATAAGAGTACAGATATTCCTTGTTTAACGACCTACCTGTATAATGACTGTTTGGACTTAAGACCAAGGTGCGCTGTTTGGAATTATGACCCATCTTCTTTTGTACAGATTTATAAATCTTGTTTATAAAGCCTAAATTTCTTTTTTAATACAGTATACCTTATTTATACAGCACTGTAATTTTTGCTGATTGTATTGTATGGTATGGTACTTTAGTTTTATATTCTATTATACATTACAGTATTGCATATAAAAGTTATGCAAATAAAAGCAAAGTCATCAAGTTGGAGTTTTTGACAATTTCTTTGCTCTCAGTATTGCAATGGACATACTATATACAATTCCCTATTTAACAACCAATCTATTTAATGACCTAGTCTCAGGAATGAAACTCAGTTGTTAGAGGAGGAATATCTGTATATTCAGGCTGATAAAGATTTAGGAGGCATTTATTGCACTTATTTTCAAACTGTACTTCATGAATGTAAGCTAAGTACAATCTTCTTCCTTGGCAATTCAAAAGTTGGCTATTTCCAATTGTTAGCAAGAATGTAGGAAGAGGGAGTAAAGATTGTCACCTAGGAGGTGACAACAATGCTGAGTGCCTCTCAATTGGTGCTACAGAAAAGCAGATACCCTGAGGTGGTGATGAAAGATAAATTCTAATACAGGAAGCTAAAGGAAAAGAAAATCTAGCTGGACTAAAATCCAGTATTGAGGGGGCGTGTGAAGGGAAACTGAATCACTTCTGGATCACAGTACCCTACCCTCAACCCCAGATCCAGCAAACACACCGTCTTGGAAGAAGGTCAGTCTGAGAGAAGGAGCAGGCCCTTCAGTGATAGCTTGGCTGACTGAATAGCTTCACAATCACATTAGTCTCCCTATCAGGCACAGCAAGTGAGTCATATGCAACCCAGGTATTCAGAGAAGCTGAAAGCAGAAGGGGGCAAAAAGAATCACCATGCACCAATGTCTTGTAAGCAGTGGTGCTCTAGCACATGTGAGCGTTAGGGTGTTAGAAAGAGAGAAAGCTTGGTGACATAGAAAAAGAATAAGTCACCCATACCTGTATATACAACAAGAATGTTGTTCGTGGAACATTCAGGATTGCCAGTGGGCTCCCACGGGGGACACACAGCGCCTCCTAGCTTGGGACTGCAGAGGGCAGAAAAAACCAGGAACAAAAACATGGAACAAAGTCATGTGAAGGAGATCTGTGAGAGAAGAGACATTGGCTCTCAGATCATAGAGTGACTTGGGGAAGCCAGAACAGAGTGGGCACTCTCCTGTTGTTTCTCCAAAAACTAGAAAGGGCTGAGACTGTGTGAGGCCCTGCCCATTACCCTACACTGGCAAAGTAGGGTTCTCAGCCAGGCCTGGAGTTGGTACTAGGTTCATGGGCAGGGCTGACACAGATAGACATTTGTGGGAGAGATATGGTGAATGGTGCATTGCCTAGTGGCCTTTTGGCCACATATTAGTCAAGCAAGGCCTGTATTTACCCGCCTCCAATCAACTGAGGCAATAGGATCTATAAGGCCTGCAGTGGGTCATGACCAAAGTGCAGCTTGGAAACAGGACCTGTGTTTGGAGGAAGCAACAACCCTCACAACTTTGGGCCGGCAACTGTCTGTCCCATAGGAGGAAACTGTTTGACTGTTTAAAACTGCACTCTGACTCCACTGTAAAGGAGCAGCGTGGATCCTCTTGGTTAATGCTATAATAACTATAATAACTGTGTGAAAACTTTTACTTTTATTTTGATTGTTTTAGTTATTATTTCCTTGCATCTTTCTTTGTTTTGGGCCATCTTTTTTTTTCTGTTTTCTTCTTGTTTCTATTTTTATTTCTTTTCTTCTGGTTCTTGCTTATTTATGGATATTATTTGGTTATTATACTTTATTCTTTAAGGTTTTTGCCTCTGGCATGCCCCCGCTTTTAATGTTTTTTCTCTTCTATTTTTGACTCTCTTTCCTCCCTTTTTTTCTCTTCTCTTCTTCATTATCTCACATCCTTCCTTGACCCCTCCTCCTCTGCACTTATCTAATGGCATAAATATGATAGAAGACTGTATAAGTGAATTACAGAATAAGAATTAAGCAATAATATAAATAAAACAGTACCACTCAAGGGCATGTGAGGGTAACCCTTAACAAAATTAAGCTTATAGGAAACAAATGTAATTACCTACAAATATATTATCAGGTTCTGACAATCTCACAGCCTCCCTAAATCTCTTAAGTACACTTCCACCATCTGTGTACCTCCTCCTACCTATGTAAATGTCTCACATACCCTCAAATCTAGCCTTTTATCCTAGCTATATAAAAATAATTCCAATAAGTACAACCTCAGTTTTTTAACCTATTGACATTTCTCTTATATCCCTCTCTTTCCACTGATATACCCCTTCCTTTCCATATTCCTCTCTCTCCCCACCCACCCTCAACATTCTAGAAGAACAAATAGTACTATAATATAGTCTGTAAGGGGTATTGCAAAAAGGATGAAATTATCAAAACAAGGTTCAACATTTGTGATTGATATATGTTTGGATATCAATGCTGTTATTATCAGTAGAAATTCTCTCCTTACAACACAGTGAGAGGGCACAACACAGTTAAGTAGAATAGGTTGATGTCGTAAAAAATACCTCTTGACAAATAAAGCCAAGATCACATCACCGGAAAACAGAATCTAACTAAAGAGATATTCATACCAACAAACTCTTCACTGTATTTCACCTCAAGCTTCAGCACATACACACACACAAAAAAAAATGGAACATGAACACACAAGGCAACAAAATGGCTCCAAAAACACCCAAATCCCCAAAACAGATGAAAGGAGCAATGATGGAGAGGAAAACAAACACCAGATAGCTGAGCTTTAAGAAATAATTAAAAATAAAGCAAAGACTTGTCAAGATCAAAGAGGACAAAACCCAAAAGACAGTGGAACTATCAAACAAATGGACAAATGTGGTTATGGGAGAAACAAAAAAATTGAAAGAGCTGACCAAAATGGATCAAAATATAAGTGATAAATTAACCAATAAAATGTTCTTCACAAAAAGTCACCAAACATAAATCACAGAGATAAAGAATTGTCTTGAATTTATAAACAGGAGAAGTGGTCACTGTGCAGATCATTTTTCAGAAAATGAGGACAAAATAGAATCACTTGATCATATACTCAGAGAAATCTTAAAAACAATGAGAGAGCAAGAAAAATTTACCGAATAGCTACTAGATGATGCTAAGAAAACTAACCTAAGGCTAATTGGAGTTAGAGAGTAATTAAAGGTCAGCGCCTGTGAAATAAAAGACTGTTTACCGAAATCATAGTGGATAACTTTCCAAATATGGGCAAAGAACTCAACATGCAGGTAACCAAGGCATACAGAATGCCAAATAACTAACAAAAAAATCCCCATGACATATAGTAAAAATCTCAAAAGTCCAACACAAAGACAGAATTTCAAAGCTGTCAGAGAAAAGCAAAAATCACATCTAAGCATGAACACATTAGGATTATAGCAAACTTTTCAATACAAACTTTAAAGGCCATGAGAGCTTGGAGTGAAATGTTTCAAGTCATAAAAGAAAACAACTTCCAACCCACACTGATATATCCTCCAAAACCATCATTCAAAATTGATGGTGAAATAAGGACGTTCAGTGACAAAGAATACCTTAAGAAATCCTTCAACACCAAACCAGCACTCCAAAAATTACTTACGATTACCCTTAAAAGAGACAACAAAGCCAAAAAGTCAGATGGAATAAACACATCAAGGGAAAATAAGTGAAAAAAAGGAAAAAATAAGAGAAACAGAGAAAGAAGACAATAACAGCAATAAGTCAGTATTATTCAGTAATCATTCTCAATGTAAATGATCTCAACTCTTTAATTAAAATAAATTAAATTGGCAGACTGGATCACTAAACAAAACCAAATACTTTGATGCATTCAAGAGAATAGTATAAACCATAAAGAAATTTATAGACTGAATATCAAAGGACAAAAAATAATATTCCATGCTTTTGAGGTCCTGGTTCATGGAATATTGTTCTTAAGCAAGCAGCACTAGCAATTTTTATCTCATAAAAGGTAAACTGCAAGGTAAAACTGATCAGTAGAGACAAAGAAAGCAACGCCATATTACTTAAGGGAACAACTCAACAGGAAGCAATAACAATTGTAAATATACATGCACCAAATATCGGCAAGCTTAATTTCATAAAACAAACACTACTGAATAAAAAAGATCACATAAACACTAATGCAATCATAGTGATTGACTTCAATATTCTACTTTCACATAGAAAGATGAAGTAAACAGAAAATTAGCAAAGAATATCAGAACCGAACCACACTTTCAAACAAATAGACTTAGTAAATATCTAGATTGTGCTGTCCTATATAACAGAATACACATTTTGCTCAAGAGCACATAGAACTTTCTCCAAAACAGATCACATACTAGTTCATAATGCCTGATGAAGTAAATATGAAAGAATTGAAATCATCCCATGTATACTATCAGTATAGTGCACTAGAAAATCAGTAGTGCTCTAAAAATCAATCACAAAGGAACCACAGAAATTGATCAAACATGTGGACATTAAATAACCCTTGCCTGAACACTTAAATGTGTCACAGAATAAATCAATGGGGAAATCAAACAATTCCTAGTGTGGAACATTAATACCAGTATAACATAGCAGAACCTACAAGACACAGTGGAAACAGTCTAAAAAGGGAAGTTTGTGTGAGCTCACATGAGAAAAACAGGGAGCTCAAAAAAGAACCTAACAATGGACTTCAGTATACTAGAAAAATAACAACAGTGCAAAACTAAACCTCATACAAGGAGGAAATCATGAAGATCAGAGTGAAAATTAATGAAATTGAAAATAATAAACAACATAAAGAATCGGGGAATCAAACAGCTGGTCCTTTGAGAGAATAAAGTAGACAAACCTTTAATGACTCTTACCAAAAGAAGGAAAGAAGAGACCTACATCCATGCAATTAGAAATGAAAAAGGCAAAATGACAACAGTCACTGCAGAAATCCAGATCACTAGTAACTACTATGAAAAGTTGTATTCCAACAAACTGGAGAATCTTGGAGAAATGGAAAAATGCACAGACACATATAAATTACCAAAACTGAACATAGAAAACATATAAACTCTAACAATCCAATAACAAGCAAAAAATTGAGGCAGTAATAAAAAACCTGTCAACTAAGAAAAGTCCAGAACCTAATGGATTCACCACTGAATTCTACAAGACCTTCAGGGAGAGTGTAAGGCCACAAACTCCACAAACTCTTTAATGAAACTCTTTAATGAAATTGAAAGGGAAGGAGCACTCCCAAATTTATTCCTGGAAACTAGCATTATCCTGATTCCAAAAGCAGAGAAGGATCCAACGTATTAGTACATGTTTGAAGTACATAATGATTGTATTATTTGTGAGTAGTTGATTTCATGTACATGATACATTCTGTTTCTTTTTACATCGCCTTCCCCTCTTCCCATCCACCACCTCAATTTATTGGTCCCTCTTCCCATTTTCAAAAGATCTATTTCACTGTTTCTTATTATCTATATTTTATTTTCCTCCTTAATTAATTAATACTTCATGATTCTCATATCAGAGAATCCATGCAATATCTGAGCTTGGGTGTCTGATTTATTTTTAACTCATGGTCCATCCATTTACCTAAAAAATAATCAAATTTTCTTCTTCATAACAAAGTTGTATTCCAGTGTTTGTAAATAGCATATTTTCCTTGTTCTTTCATCTCTTAATGGAGACATATGCTGTTTCCAACATTTAGCTATTATGAGTTGTATTGGTATAAGAATGCGCATGCATGTAACACTGTAATATGTTGCCTTTAACTCCCTTGGGAAGATACTTAGAAGGGGAATAGCTAGGTTGAATGGAATTTATATTTTTAGTTTTTTGAGGAATCACCATACTGATTTCCATAGTGGTTGTATTAGTTACATTCCCACCAACAATATATAGAAGGGTTACTTTTTCCCTGAAGCCTCACCAGCATTTGTCGTTACTTGATTTCTTGATGATCGCCATTCTTTCTGGAGTAAGATGGAATCTCAGCATAGTTTTAATTTACATTTCTGTAATGGCCAGTGATTGTGAACATTTCTTCATATATTTACCGACCTTTTGTACTTCTTCTGACAAGTGTCTACTCATTTCAGTTGTCCATTTTTTGATTCCATCTTTTATTTTGGGAATCCAATTTTTTGAGTTCTTTATGTATTCTAAATGTTATTAGCTGACAAGTTTTTTCCCATTATGTATATTGTACCCTATCAATTGTTTCCTTTACTATGCAGAATCTTTTGAAATTGATATAATTCCATTCGTTGATTTTTTCATGTTATTTCTTGTGCAACTGGGATTCTGTTCAGAAGGTCCTTGTCTATAAGTAGAACTTTAAGAATTTTACCTATTTTTATACTTCATTGGGTTAAGTGTTTATGTGTTAATATTTAGATATTTGAACCATTTTAATTTTAGTTAAGTTCATGATGAGAGATATGAGTCTAGTTTCAGTATTCTGAATGTGTACAGCCAGTTTTTCCAGAATCATATACTAAAGAAGCCATCCTTTTTTACAGCATATGCTTTTGTCTCCTTTGTTAAAGATCAGATGGCTCAATGTATTTGAACTTGTTTCTGCTTCGTCTTTTCTGTTCCATTGATCCACCTGTTTGTTTTTGCATCACTACCATGCTATTATTTTTATCACTGTAGCTTTGTAATATAACTTGAAATCTAGGATTGTGATGCTGCCTGCTTTGTCTTATCACCCAGAATTGCTTTAGTTATCCGGTGTCTCTTCTGTTCCATAAAATTTAATCTGTAATTCAGTGAGGAATTCTGTTGGAATTCTGATTGTGATTACATTGAATCTGTACATCACTTTAGAAGTCTGGCCATTTTGACTATGTTGGTTCTACCTATCCAGGAACAAAAGATGTTTTCCCATTTTCTGATGTTTTCTTAGATCTCCCTTTTCAGAAAACTGTAGTATTCATGCCAAAGTGTTTTAATTCCCTCATTGGGTTAATTTCTAAGTATTTAATTATTCTTTATGCAATTGTGAAAAGTATTGTTTTCTTAATTTATCAATGGGTTATTAAGGTACAGAAACATTATTGATTTTTCCATGCTGATTTTTTCCTGCTTCATTGCTGAATTTGTTTATTAATTCTAGGAGTCGTTGGTGGATTTTCTTGGATCTTCTATGTAAAGGATCATGGTATCTGCAAATAATAATTTGACATCTTCCTTTCTTATCTATATCCCTTTTATTTCTTTCTCTTACCTGATTGTTCTGGCATATATTTCAATAATATATTGAAAAGTAGAAGTTGATAGTGGACACCCTTGTCTTATTCCTGATTTTAGAGAGAAATCATTCAGCTTTTCCTCTTTTACTATGATGTTAGTTTAAGTTTGTCATAAATGAGTTTTATAAGATTGAGATAACAGTCTTTCTGCATGCATTTTCTTTTGGGGTTTTATCATCAATAAATGTTGGGTTTTGTCAGACTTTTTCTTCATCTATTAAGATAATCGTGTGATTTTTGTCCTAGCTTCTGTTTATGTGGTGTACCACATTTATTTGTATATGTTGAACCATCCCTATGTCCCTGGAATGAAGCATACTTGTTTTTATGTATGATCTTTTTGATAACCTGTTGCAGTGTATTTACCAGTATTTTGTTGAAGATTTTTTTCTTCTTTGTTCAATAAAGAGATTGGTCTGTAGTTGTCTTTGTTTTTGTCTTTTTTTTTTTTTTTTTTTTTGGTTCAGGGGATCGTGTAGTTGTCGTTTTCAGTTGGCTCTTGTCTGGCTTTTTAATGAGAGTAATGCTACCTTTCAGGAATGTGTCTGGAAGTACTGCTTCACTTCAGTTTCATTAAAGATTGAGAAGTATTGGCATTATATCTGCCCTGAATTTCTTGTAGAATTCAGTGGAGAATCCACCTGGACCTTAGCTTTTCTTGGTATGTTTTTCATTACTGCTTTAATTTCATTGCTAGTTATTGAATTATTCAAGATTTTCATATCTTCTTAGTTCAGTTTTGGTATTTTGTATGTATCTAGGAATCTATTCATTTCTTCTGGACTCTCCAATTTATTGGAGTACAGATATTCCACACAGTTACTAATAATCTTCTTGATCTCTGCAGTGTTCACTTTGATTTCAACTTTTTCTGATTTGGGTGTTTTCTTTCCTGTTTTGGGTAAGATTGACTAAGGGTTTGTCTATTTTGTGTATAGTTTTGAAGAACCAGCTCTTCAACTCATTAATTATTTATATAGTTATTTTAGTCTCAATTTAACTGATTTTTACTCTGAATTTTACACTTTCCTTCCTTATACAAACTTTGAATTTGTATTGTTCTTGTTTTTCTAGGACCTTGAGGTTCATCGTTAGATTATTTATTTGCATTCACAATTTTTCTCATGTGAGAATTCACATCTATAAATTTCCCTCTTAGGACTGCTTTCATTGTGTTCCATAGGCTCTGGTATGTTGCATTGGTATTACAATTTGATTTTAAAATCTGGTTAATTTCTTCCATGATTTCTTCTGTAACCCATTGATCATTCCAAAAATGTATTTTTATTTTACATTTGTTTCCTTAATTTCTGTGATTTCTTTTGTGATTAATTTCTAGTTTCATTGTTTTATGACCTGATAATATATAGGGTATAATTTCTATTCTTTTGCATTTACTTAAACATGCTTTATGACCTAGCACATGATCTACTTTGGAGAAATATCCATGTGCTGCTAAGATGAATGTGTTCTTTTGTTTTTGAGTTGAACACTCTGTATGTGTCTATTACTTCCTTTTGTTCCAAGGTGTATGTCAAATCTGATATTTCTTTGTTGATTTTTTGGTCTAGTTAACCTATCTATTTGGATCAGTGTGGTACTGAGGTTTCCCACTGTACCTGTTTTGATGTATATTTATCCTTTATGCCCAGTATGGTTTGTTTTATGAAGTTAGGTGTACTGATGTTTGGTGCATATATGCTTATAAGTATTATTGCTTCCTGTGAATTTTTCTCTTGACTAGTATGCAGTGATTTTCTTTTCCTCTTCTGACCAGTTTTGCCTTGACATGTACTTTGTCTGAAAATAAGACACCAATTCCTGCTTGTTTTGAGGCTCCTGTTGCATGGACTAGTGTTTTCCATCCTTTGATTTTTAGTCTATGAATTTCTTTTTGGTTTAAATGTGTTTCTTGTATATAGCATACCATTGGCTTTTGTTTATTTTTTGCCAATCTGCCAATCCTTTTTTTGATTGAGAAATTGAGACTATTCATACTAAGAGTTAGTACTGAGAAGTATTAAATTATTCTATTCATTGTATTTTTTGTTGCTGTTGCTTTCTTTTTTCCCCTTTTATTTAAATGTTCTCCCTACCTGATATATTCTTTCCATTAGATTTTTTGGCATTGTTTCTTCGTTTTGTCTTTCTAGGCTAACCTTGAAAACTTTGGAGTGTGGGTGTGATAGTCAAAAGTTTTTAAGGTTCTCCTTGTCATGGAAAGACTTTATTTCTCTATCAATTTTGAAAGATAGTTTTGTAGGATAGCCTGGGTTGTAAGTTATTTTCTTTTAAGGCTTGAGAAGCTACTTTTCAGGTTCTCCTGACATTTAAACTTTAAACTTTGCATGCTGTAATTCTAGTGGGTTTACCTTCGTAAGTGATTTGTTGCTTTTCTTTAATAACTTTTAAGATTTGGTTCTTTTGTTGGACTGCTGAGATTTTGAATATGATGTGTTTTGGAGAAATTCTTTTCTGATTTTGGATATTTGGATTTTTATATGCCTCATTTATCTGCATGTTAGATTCTTTCCCCATATTTGGAAAGGTTTTTTTCTATTTTTTTGTAAAAAGTTTTTGATGATTTTTGTTCTGTCCTCTGAATTTTTACTAATACCAATTAATTTTCAGTTAGTCTTCTTTGCATCATCTCAGGTGCTGCATCCATTTTTCATTTTCTCACACTGTTTTTTAATGTATCTCTAAGTATATGGTCACTGGCATCAACCCTATCTTCTAACTCTGACATTCTGTCCTCATATTGGTCACTTCTGCTGGTTATACAACAGAATTTTTAATCTCCTGGATTTCTATTTGGATCCCTCTGGATCCCTTTTCATGGACTCTAATTATTTGCTAAACTGACCATTCGTGTTTTGTATCATTTTGTTTGGCTCAGCTAGTTTTTTATTCATGTCTTCTGTAAACTCAGTGATTGTTTTGTTTTTGTCCATGATCTGTTTAGTTATTTCTTCTTTGAGCTCACTGAGCATCTTATTGATCTGTTTCTGTTATCTCCTCTTTTATCATTTTGAATAATTCAGCTGTGTAGCTTTTAATTTGTTCCTATCGATGCCTCACGGACTAGCTTTCAGGGAGTTGGGAAGTTTTGTAGTCATTTTGTTGCCTTTTTTTTTAATGTTTATATTCTTCATTTTTGTACCGAAGTTTGTGTGTTTATTATAGTGCAAAGACTTTGTTGCTAAAATGGAGATATTTTTAGTGTCTTCTTTTCATTGATGCCCTCTCAGTGTGGCTAACTATAAGGCCTTTGTTTGTCCCCATATCCAACCATCTCCATTAGCTTGGAAGAGATGAGAGCAGTGTGAAAGCTTTCACTCTAAAATCAGGAATAAGACAAGAAGGTTCACTATCATGACTTATTTTCAACACAGTACTAGTAACATTAGCCAGAGCAATTATGTAAGAGAGAAATAAAAAGAACATATATAGGAAAGGAGGTAATGGGAGTGGGTAATGGGAGAATAAAAGAAGTAAAACTTGAAAAACAAAGAAAAGAAATATCAGAAGGAGGAAGAGAAGAGTAAGATGAAGTATCCTATTAAGGAGTAAAAGAAAATTAATAGAATGACATGAAAGTAATTAAAAAGAAAAATATAAAGAGAAAAAGACAGAGAGTAAATAAAAAGAAATGAAAAAATAAAAGATAAAAAGAAATAAAGAAAAACTCGGACCCCTAAAATCCCATGAAGAATAGAACAAAAGAAAGAAAGAGTCCAAAATAATTGCTCCATGTTTTTGAATAAGTGGTTTTCTTTCCAGGATCTGCAGTACTGGAATCGACTAGATATGGGGGAGGGATAGGGAGTCACTACTGTGTCTTATTTTGTTTCCATACTCATGTTTTTGGGTGGGAATGCTGAATCCTGTCCCACCTTTCTTGCTGGGCAAAGGTGGTCAATGGTGTTCGCCCTAAGGTTGTAGTCACTCTGATCTCCTACTTTCTGTATCACTCTGTGTGCCCCAAGTCATGGCTTTCTCCACCTAGATTTTTGGCTTGTGGGTTTCTGAGGGGCCCTCCCTGCTCTAGAGGCCTTTCTGCCTCAGGCTGTGGCAACCATCCAAGCTGAAATATATCCTTGCGCATGTTGGTAGATGCAGAAAGCAAACAGACCACTGAGTTCTGTGGTGGACATAGGCAGGAGGGTAGGGATTTGTGCAGACCTCTGGACCTAATGCTAGCACTTTCAGAGCCAGTTGCCTCCAAAAGCCACATATGACTAGCCTCGTGTCTCAGCACAGGAAATGAGACCCCTGTGTCCTTCCTAGCCTGACCTGAAACTTCTCAGGGGTTCTATGTCTGGCCTGCACCCTCTCTGCAAAAGTCCCTTATGGCCATCTCCTATCCAGTCACTGTGGTAGGGTGACACCAGAAACTGAAGTATACTTGATTTGTAATTGGTCTGTGGTTCAGTCTAAAACAGTGAACCCCTTTCCAAAATGGCTCCTGATTAAACCCTCTCAATTATGGCAGATGCTGCACTGTATTTCTTCTCCAACTATAGCCTGCCCTGGAAAAGGAGTCACTTTTGAGTAAAATCCCATGTTGCATTTGCAGTTCACTATAGCTTTGGGCTTTTCTTGTGGCTAATGTTGCCAGCCAAGTCCATTGTTTCTCTCTGGTGCAGTGACCCTCCTTAGGGTTACCTTGTGTTTCAGGATATGCCTGCCCAGGACCTTGGGTCAGCTTTTCAGACTTCGTCATTCTTTTCTCTGCATTGATTTTTCCCCCAGCTTCTCTTTACTTTCTAGTTTTGCTGTTAGCTTGCTCCCAATTCCCAGAGATCTAATTCTTTTTTTCTTTGCCAAGTTGTTTTCCAGGTGTCTTGATTCCCAGCCCTAGAGAGGCTACACTTTGCTGTTTATCTCTACTCTGACATTTTCCCCCTTCCACATATTCTTACTCAAGGTAATTTCATTCTTCTTTAACCTACAATGAGAACAGGAGGGGGCAGGAAAGACCTACTCAATGACTAGAAGAAAATTAATATTCTTTTGGGTTAGAAAATTATAATTTTGGGCTGGGGATTTAGCTCAACGGTTTCCTCGCCTGCTGCGCAAGGGCAAGGACCTGAGTTCAATCCCCGGTACCAAAAAACAAAAAACAACAACAAAAAAAGAAAATTATAATTCTGAAGGCAGATTTTCCGTAGCTGGATAATGAGCTGCAGTTAAAGAGAAGATTACAGTAATGTGAAGATAATTTCACAAGTGCCCCTTTTTAGTATCTCTGGCTTAAAGTGGCAATCTGCAGCTTGGTATAATGAAAAATCACTTTGTACTAGGAATCAAAAATTTGGTTTTGTTACTGCCTCTAATTTAAGTTACAATAAGCTTGAGGAAAGTAACTTTACTTCTGTGAGCCTCATTTTCTTCATCCTGTAAAATGAGAATGAAAGCAAAACATCTTATCTAACTCTCAGGTTTGAGGATCATATAACAAAATCCATAGTAAAAATGTTTTAGAAACTGAACATTTCTACAAGAATATAAAATATGAAGATGATAATCAAGTTTGGGTATAGGAATTTACAATGGAAAGTCTAATTTCCTCAGAAGAATGCTTGATGCAGCTACTAATCTGGCCTTATCTAACCTCTCTAGCACAATCATGATGTCTTTACAAGACCCTTCTGTTCCATTTTGCTTATGTTGTTACTTATGTTGTCTTTACTGATTAGCTTGCCTTTTTCACCTAACTAAAACAGCTATGAAATGTACCTAGTTTAAATGACTTCTCCAAGAAGGATTTTTACACTCTCATTGCTACTCAAACTTTCATCCTCACACCAGTTAGATGAGCATTATCTAGAAGTCTATTCAAAATGCAGATTTTCAGACATCTCCCAGACCTAGTGAATCAGTTTCTGCATTTTAAGAAATTCTCTAAGTGATCCCTTTGCACATTATGTTTTAGAAGCACTGTCCTACATAGCCCCAGCCTATACTCACTTCTTTCTTCTCTGAATGTGACCATTTGGGGTTGCCTGCTTTGTGACTGAATGGATTCCTGGTTTAAGTATTCTCTTCAACTTTGAAACTGTAGCTACATAGGGGGCAGCAATATATTTAATGGTTTGTGCTTAAGAGTCAATTTTTTTAGCTTGCTTTCAATTCCACAGAGGTTTATTATGGGTCTCTTGTATATCAGCCACTGTGGGTAACAAAAATGAGCAAGATGTAGTACCTACCCCGTAAGGACTCCAGGTCTAGTACAAAGGAGAGATTGCTTGTTTGTTTGCTTTCTTCCTTCCATCCATCTTTCATCATTTCCCAGACATTACTCTGCTCTAGATACTGCACCAGTTGTTGGGAAGATGAGGATAGGAGAAATTAAGCCTCTGCTTTTGAGTCTAGTGGAAATACATATGACCATAAACAAATTAATAAACATTTGCTAGTGCTGTAATAGGATTGCCTTGGGAGTGCAGTCAAGTGATTATCTAATTTGGGATGTGCAGAGAGAGAAAAGACTGCAGAAAGAAATTAGGATTGAATTTGAAAATTGAGATGAACTCTCAGGTAGACAGGGGTCTTCCCCTCTATAGGGTTAGCATAAGCAAATACACATGAATATACTGTATTGTTTAGGGAATGGCAAGTCATCAGGTGTGTCTTTGTCACAGAGTATTTGTGCATACTAGGGCAAGAGCAATCAGGGCTCAAAATTAAGCTGAGTCACATTATAGAGATCCTATAAAACATGTACCACACAAGAACTTAAGATTTTTCCCTTTCTTTAATTAGAAAATTGGGAGTTCTTAGTGATTTTCAGATATATTATCTCATAGAATGTCCTCAGAAAAACTTCCTTGAATTAATTGTGGAAGAAAAGAAAACGGCCTCTTAAGAATATGGGCAAAGTGTCCTTTAATTTGTTCTGGATTCCCACACTCTTGATTAGAATTGTCAAGATGCTTCTGTGATGGAGCAAGAAAATATGCCTGACTGTAGAGACCTCCCTATAAGAATGTCAAAATCAAAGAACCACTTTAAAGTCTTTGAATGAATTAATCAGAATAACATGGAAGTAAATAAACCTAGACAGAATGTCTGATGTGAGTGAATAACCCACGAAAACCCCTTTACAAGTAACAGGCATGCAGGTGTCTGGAAATTTAAGGTGCAAGTATATATGTCTGATTCTGATAAAAGCTTACAGCTATGAAGGTAAACACTTGTGCTTTTGGGTCTTGACACCCAAGCTTCCAAGCCTCACTCTTCACCTTACTAGTGGTTGCTTTGGAGCCAAGATATGCCTGCATTTGGAGACTGAAAACAACACATTTGCTAGCAATTTTTATCAGCCACTTTCCTCTTTGGATCTTATGTGAAACCACCAGGGAAGCTATGACGTTACACTCCTAAATGCTCACTGGATTCATTGAGGGAACTTGCTTTACTAACTCAACTTTCGAGGAACCTCTAAAGAGGTTTTGATCATTCTAGATGCAGAGATTTATTAGTGATTTTGAAGTGTCAGTTCATTAATTAAATCGTGAACTATGGAGGCTCAAAGGCACTGGGGAAAATACTGCTTAGTGTGGGGACCTCCTTCTATGAACTCTCTAACAAATAATCCTGCTTTATATTCATGGTCTTCAAGTAAGACACGCATCTCCTCCAGCTACATATAGTCCACTCTGTCCTATGCTAGTGCAATTACTTTCAGCTGCTCTGAATTTTAGGAAATTAATCATGTTTTGAGCTCACATCATAAAAATAGAAGTAAATATAGCACAATTGCTAAATCAAAATATTTGATTGCACTGCATTCTTTGGCACTTGAGATCAGATCATACCTCAAAGTTTAAGGGTATTTCAGGGTCATGAAGTTTAACACCAATGTAAGTTTTATTCAGAAGAGAGTGGCTTAAGACACAAGGGCAGGTGAAGGAAGTGGGGAAACTGAAGAGGAGACTTCACAAAAGGTTATCTGTCATTAAAAACTTGAAGAACTGTCATGGGGAAAAAGTATTAATTAATCTTGTTCTACAGGACTGAATCTAGAATCAATACATTGAAGCTACAGGAAATAAATTTCAGCTCAATATGAAGAAAAGCTGTTGGTCTAAATTCTCTAAAGGAGCAATAGGTAGGACACCTTGAGAGGTAAGGAGTTCCCAATAACTGCAATTATTCCAACAGAGACTGAATGTCTCTATTATCAAAGTAAAGATGTTGTGGAGGACATTTCATTGTTAGGTTGGAAGCCCAGCCCTCTAGGACACTTTAGTGGACCCTTAGATCCTCCCAAGGAACCTTGACACTCCATGGTATCATTTGAAAACCAGTAAACTAGGTGACCTCTACCATTAGGTTAATATCCATGATTTTCACCAACAGGCCTTTGATCATATTTTACCATATAACCAACCACTTGTTCAAGTTCTGGCTTCTTGCCATCTGTTCATCTTTTAAAATGTTTTATTAAACTTAGTGTTTAAATGAGAACTTCAAGGTATCTAGTAAATTGTATTACTTAGTTTTGAAAATGAAACCTTTAGCTAAATGACCTGTGACCACTTCTGCAGGCATACAAAAGAGATACTAGCTTTTTAGTACATTTCTTAGTTACTTTCTTGTTGCTGGGCAGAATACACAACACCCACAACTTAAAGGAGGAAAGTTTATTTTACTTCACAGTTTGTATACATTTCAATCAATAGCTGGCTGGTTCAAAAGCAGGGCAGCATGGCAGAGGAGAAACAGTCCATGGGATGGTAGGCAGGAGGCAGAAGCCTTCCTTCTTCTTTCTTTTTTATTCCATCCAAGCTACATACCCAAGGTGGATCTTCCATCTTCAGTAAATCCATCATCCAAACCCAGAACTGTCAGGAGCCATTCTACATAATTTTAGGGGAAAATCATTTCCCAATTAAATTATGGTTAGGCCTAGTCTTCTTGCTTACAGGCCAGCTATGACATGCTTGAAACATAACTCCACTTTTGTCTCTGGTCACAGCTGAGACCTCAGTGGACCCATGGTACTGTGACACTCCAGGGCAAGATTAAATCAGCTGAAGACATCCTGGTTCCTTGAGAACTGATTAATAAGAGAAAGGTTTCACCTGGAGAAGGACAAATTCCTTATTAGCTTAACTCATCCCACCCACTGTTGTAAAAATTCTTTGCTCATCTTACAATCTTAATCAACATAAGCTCCTCATCAACCTGAGATCCTCATCAACATAAGATCCTTGTTCATTTAGGATTACAGCCACCCTCTGAGACATCTGATATTTCCTCCAATTTTAAGATCCTTGTCAATTTAGGATTATCACCACCCTCTGAGTCATCTGTTACTCACTATGAACCTAATAAATAGTGGCAAGCTTGGGGTGCCTTCATCTTTGCTGCCCAGAGCAACATTGATCAGATCCAGAACCCAACTTCTTCTCTAAGCTTTATTTCCTGTCTTTATTCTTTAATTCACCTTTCACTGTCATGGCTCACAGAAGACCAGGACCCACTGCAGGAGTTCTGGTAGTGTCCCCTTTCCCTGTTCCCTACAGAGAAACATGTTAAACCAATCAGTGGGCTAATCCAATATCACATGCCCATGATTCCATATCATGCACCCATAATTCAGTCACTCTGAAAAGTCCTATGGGCACATGAGGCTTTGGTGCACATGAGGCTTTGGTGCGCAAGCCATATCAATGCATTTAGTATATTCATAATCTCACTCTCTCTCTCTCTCTCCTCTCTCTCTCTCCCTCTCTCTCTCCCTCCTCTCCCCCCCTCCATGGTTTGATGAAATCGAGATTCAGAGATGCTAAATGACTTATCCAAAATCATACTGCTACTTAATATTATATCAAAAAAATGTAACTAGAAAATGTTTTATTATTAATGGCATGCCTTCAATTTCTGAAGAAATTTCAAGTCCTTCTTTTCTAATATATTTACTAAATACTTATTGAATTGATTTAGAAGTGTTTGTTAGATAAACCTTCACGATATAAAACAGCATATAATGATATACCTTCTTTAATCTCAAATCACTGAGGTTTCACTGGTTTCTGAAGCTGCTGTGATGGTAATGCAAGGGATTTAAGATTATTACAAGCATGTCTGTTACTCTCAGAATCTCTCCTGTGAAAAGATTCTAGGATGCTCTTTATGCCTGCTGCCTAAGTTTTATGACTTGGAACTTCCATCTAGCTTCCTATAAAATCCCTTGGCTAAAATCAAATGTCCCAGGAATGACTTATTGCACTGTGCTGGAGAGAAAGAGTTTCCTCTATTGGATGGCTGAGTAGCTCCTTTAATATATTTACCACAAGTGTTCATTGCTCTGGGGCTCTGGGATATTTCTGGATGAAAGCTCTCTATAAATATTTGTTATTGTTATGATAGCCAGTATGATTTCCTGAGTGAGATAAATTTGTCTTCTGGCTTTTGCTTCTCATAGATTCCCTCCCTACCCTTTCATTTCTCTCTCTAGATAATTTTTGTGTTAGAGAAACAATCTATTGTGTTTGTGCAGTTAATTAAGCTGAGTACAGTGTGAAAGGCATTAGTGACTTTTCAGGTTGTGAGTCCTAAGGAATAAAGGCCATAGAGCTGGGTGGTTCATAGTATAAATATATTATTTTAATCAACCAGAGGGGGAAATCCTTGAAAGCAATTTTAAATTATAGCATAAGAATAAATATTGCATGGGTGGGGTCATGAGGACTGGTGTCCACAAAATTACAAATGGTAAATCAATGTTTGTAATATTCTGTAGACTATCATCATGGTAGCTCTCACTTTTATACTTCTATAAGATAATATTCTTTACTGAGAACATAAGTCCTTCCTAATCTAGCCTCAGACATATTTCCCAGACTCATCCTTCTCTCTCGATTAAATCATTCTAATTGTTCCTTGCTTATGAAGTATCCTCCTTCCTTCTTAAATAACAAGCCTCTGGTCATTTAAGAGTTCAAGTGACAACTCCTACATAATGTTTGCCCTGACCATGATACCCACCCCCCAACATCAATCTCTCTGATCCCTCTTCTGCAACCCTATATGCTTGTCTGAATTCTTATTAGGCATATCACTGGTTAGGGCAGTAGATTCTAGTAATCTTGTCTGATGAGTTATTATTATCTCTTAGCAGTTTGTAAGCACCTGAGAGATAGAACTAAGTGCTGTTTTATATGATATGTCTTCGTGTTCCCAGGAGCACTATTTTCATAGTAGACATTTGATTGTTTACTAAGTTCATATTTGAGGAGAGTCATAGTTGAACAGAATGGAAAAGTGAGTCTCATGGTTGGATAGTGACATGAATAAAAGCATGTGGGGACCTTAGCAATTAAAATGGAAAAAAACTGGATAGATCTCCAGGGCTTGGAATTATTTAGCAGTTCAGTAAGGGCATTTAGTACTAGCTACCACACAGGTCCACAGTATCTGGCTGCTTCCAAATATGATTGACACTGTTGTTGGTGTGTATAGAAATACTCATTTGAAGTCATTGACTTTTGTCCAGCTGTGCCCAGTTTTCTTATAGCTGCTTTGAATATAACAATTCTGGATTATATCCATTACTCACTACATGAGTAAGATATGTACATGGGACTTGTTTATTTCCTTAACTAAAAATATATTATGCAGGTGGTATTTCCCTGAATCCTGTACTCCACAAATGCAAATGATGGTGTCCCTACCCCTTAACTTTCCTGTACATATGACCATTTAAAATTAATAGCATCCATTTGCTCACCTGCTCCATACTCTTGCATTCTTTATATATATATACATTGGTTCCACTTCAAGCCATGAACTGATATTGAGCCCTGAAGCCCAAAATGAGCACCTAGTGGGGACTTAGTAAGTTTTTTTCAGGTGTGGCTGATTTAATTAAAGCTCTGATAAATACAGGCTAAATACTAACCCATATGTGTTTAATTTTAAGAAGAAATGAGTAGTGATGAACATAATTGTGAGTCCCTTGATACATGGGAGAGAATAATATAGATAGTGTCATTATTCTCCAGTAACATGGAAGACAGGTAATTGCAGATTGGTTGAATTAGATAAGAAGGCTATATTAGCAGAGTCATTAAAAACAAGGTCTTTGGTGACAAACATCTGGAATAGAGTCTGAGTTGTAGTTACTGACTAGCTATGTAGCCTTGCATAATTCACTTCATTCTCTGGCCCTCAACTTTCTCATTGGTAAAATGAGGATAATGATATTGCCTACTCATGGGTTGGTTGAGGATCAAAGGAAATAATGCAAGAGACTTGCACATATTTCAGGTAGTGGATGAGAGGCCAGTGGAGAATGAAAGGTTTAAGATGCAGGAAAGGGAGAGAATAACTGATAGGCAAGGACTTGGATATACCTTTTGAGTGCTATGAATAGATCTGTTTCCAGAAGGGTTTGAGTTTCTTCTCTGTCTTGAACCGTGTTGAAACCATTCATCTCAAATGCTAATCCAGG
This sequence comes from Heterocephalus glaber, assembly GCF_053883595.1. Classification (NCBI taxonomy): domain Eukaryota; kingdom Metazoa; phylum Chordata; class Mammalia; order Rodentia; family Bathyergidae; genus Heterocephalus; species Heterocephalus glaber. The sequence continues at coordinate 34,832,469 of NW_028258384.1, read as the reverse complement.
CACTATGTTCTGAAGATCTTTTCAGTGTATGCCTTCATTCCACCACCCTTGCAGATTCTAGAAAAACTATGCTCTGCAAAGGATCAGGACACCCAGCTTTCCATTTCAGGCAGTTTATTGTGTCCATATCTTGTTTTGTGTTGCATTATCAGCTCATACATAGAATTATAAAGGACAGATTGTGGAAGAAAGATTTCTACTTCATTATCTCTACAGTCTCCCAAGAAAAAAAGAATACTAAGTTATATCATAATCAACAGAATAAGAAAATGAGAAAAGTTCTTAAAAGTCATTATCAATTGAATTTTGATCAGCTTATAAGTAAAACGAGGTGAAGTCATATTAGTCCTCAAAGTAATTCTTACTCTTTTCTTAGTTACTTTACTTGACAATGTTCACACTTCCATTAAACAAAATGTTTATCCAGGGCTGTGCCTGGCACTGGAAATGTAAAAATTAATAATATAGTTTCCCTGCCTTAAGGAAATCATAGTCTAGTAGAGAAAAATAGCAAGAAAACTGATAACTCCAATACACAGTTCTAAACACTATACACATGGGTGCTGTGGGCATCTAAGGATTCCTAAGTATCAGGAGATACGTTATGCAAGATTTCCTAGGGTACTTGTGTGCTAGCAATATTATATTGGAATAAGTTTGAATATACTTCAGTCATTTGCAAATATTAGTACCTTAACCATCATTTGTAACAAATTGTTATGGCTTGTATCTAGAAGTCTCCCCAAAGCCTCATGTGATCACAGGTGAGACTTTTTGGAGGTGGCAGGAACTAGGGTGTGTGAATGTAGATTAAAGGTGTGATACTGGGATTGAAGGTGTGTGGTACTGCATTAGTCCACTAATTGGTTTATTATAGTTCTAAGTGTGAGTAATGGGAAGCCTCACCCTGGGTGTAGGTGACAAAACTCAAAAGGCTTGTAGCCGGGATGGTATAAAAGGGAAAGGGAGACTTGCTGCTTGCTGCTGCTTTTCTGCCTGCCCTGCTACAGACTATTTCTCCTCTGTCATACCCCTTTGCCTTACCACCCTGTCTTGGGGCCAGCTGACTATGGAATGGAACCTCTACAAACTGAAAGCTGAAATAAACCTTCCTCCTCTAACTTTGCATGCCAGGTATTTTAGCTCAGCAACGAGAAAAGTAACTAAGACTGATTTTGGTACCAGCAGTGGGGTCATTGCTGTGATGCTACCTGGCCATGTCATCCGGAAATAACGATAATTCAATTTCTTCCTTTCTTATTTATATTCATTTAATTTCCTTTTCTTGTCTCGTTGCTTTAGCTAAAATTTCCTGAACTATATTGAATAGAAGTGTTGATAATGGGCATTCCTGATTTCAGAATGAAAGTTTTCAGTTTTTGTCCATTTAGTATAAAGTTGGCTGTTGGCTTGTCATAGGTGGCTTCTATCAGGTTGAAATAAATATCAATTCAAATTTTTTGGGTTTTTAATCATGAATGGATGTTGGACTTCTTCAAATGATTTTTTTGAGTTTATTGAGATGATCATGTGAGTCTTGTCCTTGGTTCTGTTAATGTGGTGTATTATATTTATAGATGTGCATATGTTGTGCAACCCTGCATCCATGAGATGAATTCTATCTGGTCACGGTGTATAATCTTCTTAATGATTTGCTGCATTCTGTTTGGCACTATAGTATTGAGGATTTTTGCATCTATTTTTCTTTCAGAGATTGACCTCTTATTCTCTTTTTTGGTTGGGTTCTTCTCTGGTTTTTGGTATTAGGGTGATGCTTGCTTCCAGGAATGACTTTAGGAGTACTGCTTCCCTTTCAATTTCATTAGTTTGAGGAGTAGTGCTATGAAATGTTCTCCAAAGTTCTTGTAGAATTCAGTAATGAAAGAAAGAAGACATGGGCTTTTTTATTGGTGTTTTTTAATTACTTCTTCAATTTTATTGACTGATAATGGATTATTTAGAATCTTTATATCTTCTTAATTCAGCTTTGGTAATTCATATATACTCAGGAATCTATTCACTTGTTCTGGATTTTCCCTCTTATTAGAATACACATTCTCAAAGTAGGTACTGATTGTCTTCTGGATTCCTGCAGGATGCATTGTGATTTCAGCTTTTCCATTCCAATTGCATAGATTTGGATCTTTTCATTCCTTGTTTTGATAAGGTTACCTAGAAATTTGTTGGTTTGTTTGATCTTTCAAAGAAACAATTCTTCAATTCATTGATTCTTTGTATTGTATTTTTAGTCTCAATTGCATTAATTTCTGCTCTGATCTTTATAATTTCCTTCCTCATCCGAGCTTGGGTGTTTAACTTGCTCTTCTTTTTCTAGAACCTTGAGGTTCAACATTAGGTTATTTATTTGAGCTCATTCTATTTTTCTGATGTGATAATTCACTGATATTAACTTCTATTGTAGGGCTCCTTTCATTGTATCTCATTAGTACCAGTATGTCCTATCAGCATTACCATTTAGTTGTAGAAACTGTCTAATATCTTCTTTAATTTTGTCTGTGACCCATTGGTTGTTATTTAATTTCCATATGTTAATGTAGGTTTTGTGGTTGCTTTTGCCATTGATTTCCAATTTCACTGCACTATGATCTCACAATATGCATGGAATAATTTCATTTTCTTTCCGTTTACTTGTTCATGTTCTATGAGCTAGTATGTGTTCTATTTTGGAGAAAGTTCGATGTACTGCTGAGAAGAATGTGTATTCTATTGTTGTGGGTGGAACACTCTTTATATATATAAAGTTGGTTATTGGGTTCTCTTTCTTTCCCCTCTGTTTAATTGCTTGCCTTACCTGGTGGATTCATTCTACTGGGACACATGGAAATGTCTTGTCTTTCTCTAGAGCATTCTTCAGAAATATTTAGAGTGCTAATTTGGTAGTCACAAATTTCTTCAGATGTTCTTTATTATGGAAGTATCATATTTCTTTATCAATTTTTTGAGTTTATTGATATATTTTAGATATACAATATGATGACATTCATCATTGGGAATTTTTACTTTTATGTGATATACCTTGGTTCTTATTTTTTCCCCATATGCCTGCCCTCCCTTCATCCCCTCCATCCCTCCCTATTTACAAAGACTTTGTTTCCATTTTGTCCTTTTCTCATACTTGTTCCTTTCCCTTTTTTCCTTTCCCTGACCCATTTCACTTCCCTTCCACTTTGCCCCTTTTCTTCCTATTCCACATTATCTATTATACATTTTGATCCTTATTTACACTTTCAGTTTCTCACACCAGAGAAACTATTCAGGATTTACACATGTATGTCCTATTTATTTCACTTATGAGTATGGCCTCAATATACGTCCATTTAGCTATAAATGTCTCTAGTTTCTCATTTTTTATGGCTGAGTAGGACTCCAATTTGTATTTTAAAAAATGCCACATCTTCTTTATCCAGACTCCACTTGATGGGCAATTGGCCTATTTCCAAGTTTTATCTATTACAAACTGTGCCTCTGTGAACATGGGTGCACATATATCGCTGTGGTATGATGCTTTTAATTCTTTTGGGAAGATATCAAACAGGGGAATCACTGGGTCAACTGGGACCTCTAATCCTAGTTTTTTGAGGTATCTCCATACTGATTTCCACAGTGGATGCACAAGTCTACACGCCCACCAACAGTGGAGAAGTGTTCCTTTCTCCACACAACCCTGCCAGCATTTGTTATTGGTTGATTTCTTGACAACAGCCATCCTTTCTTGGGTGGAATCTCAGCACTGTTTTGATTTGCATCTCTCAAATGACCAGTGATGTTGAACATTTTTTTATACGTTTATTTGCTGTTCCTACTTCTCTGTCTGAGAAATGTCTGTTAATTTCAGATGCCCATTTTTGGATTGGGTCGTTAAATTTGGAAGGTCTGATTTTTCAAAGGTCTTTAAAGATTCTAGATAGTAGATCTTTGTCTGAGGAACAACTGGTAAAAATTTTTTCGCACATTGTGGATTGTCTCTTCACTTTCTTGGTGATTTCTCTTGCTGTAAAGAAGCTTTTTATTTATTTTTTTAATTCTTTTATTGGTACATTTTAGGTATACAATACGTTAACATTTATCATTGGGTGATTGTACCTGTACGTGATGTATCTTAGTTCTTATATTTTCCCCCATTACCTGTGCGTCCTTCACCCCCTCCAACCTTCCCTATTTACATGGATTTTGTTTCATTTATTTTTCTTTCCTTATAATTTTTTCTTTCCCTTCTTCCCTTTTCCTTTCCCTTCCCACCACCTCTACATCTTTGGAAGTTTTCCTATTTCAAAGTATCAGTTATTCATTTTAATCCTTATTTACACAGTTTCTCACACTAGAGAAACTATTCAGTATTTACACATGTGTGTCCTATTTATTTCACTTAAGAGTATGGCCTCAATATGCATCAATTGAGCTATAAATGTCTCTAGTTTCTCATTCTTTATGGCTGAGTAGTACTCCATTTTATAGAAAAACCACATTTTCTTTATCCAGTTTCCAGTTGCTGGGCACTTGGGCTCTTTCCAAGCTTTAGCTATTACAAACTGTGCCGCTATAAACATGGGTGCACATATATCACTGTGGTATGATTCTTTTAATTCTCTGGGGGAAGATACCCAGCAGGAGAATAGCTGGGTCAAATGGGACCTCTAGTCTTAGTTCTTTGAGGTATCTCCATACTGATTTCCACAGTGATTGCACCAGTCTACACTCCCACCAATGGTGGAGAAGGGTACTTTTTTCACCACAGCCCAGCCAGTATGTGTTATTGGTTGATTTCTTGATAGCAGCCATTCTTTGCGGGGTGAGGTGGAATCTCAGTGTTGTTTTCATCTGCATCTCTTGAATGACCAGTGATGTTGAACATTTTTTCATATGTTTATTTTCTGCTTTTACTTCTCTGCCTGAGAAATGTCTGTTCCTTTCAGATGCTCATTTTTGAATTGGGTCTTTGAATTTGGGGGTCTGATTTTTTTTCAGTTCTTTATATATTGTAGATAGTAGTCATCTGCCTGAGGTACAACTGCTAAAAAAATTTTCCCAGATTGTAGGTTGTCTCTTAGCTCTGTTGGTGGTTTCTCTTGTGGTGCAAAAGCTTTTTAATAAGATGAGATCCAAGTTGTTGATTCCTTGTGCTAGTTCCCGTGCTACTGAGGTTTTGCTCATAAAGTCTTTTCCTATGCCAATGTCTTCAAGAGTTCTAACTTATCTTCCAGCAAGTTTAGTGGTTCTGTCTTAATATTTAGATCTTTAATCCACTTTGAACTTAGTTTAGTGCATGGTGATAGGTATGGGTCTAGTTTTAATCTTTGGCAGGCTGAAATCCAGTTTTACTAACACCATTTATTAAAGAGGCTATCTTTCCTCCAATGAGAGTGGTTGGCTCCTTTGTCAAAGATGACATGGCTGAGTATGTCTCGAGTAGTTTCTGCATCTTCTAATCTATTCCACTGATCCTTGGGTCTGTTTCTTTGCCAGTACCATGCTGTTTTTATCACAGTAGCTTTGTAGTATAGTTTCAAGTTGGGGATTGTGATACCCCCAGCCATGTCTCTGTTGCCTAGAATTGCTTTTGCTATTTGAGGTGTCTTCTGGTTCCAAATGAATTTTTGGGTTCTTTATCTAGTTCTGTGAAGTATATTGTTGGAATTTCATTCACATTGCAGTCAATCTATATAGTAGTTTTGGAAGTATGGCCATTTTCACTATATTGGATTTTCCTAACCAGGAACAAGGGCTGTTTTTCTACTTTCTTATATCCTCCTTGATCTCCTTTTTCAAAGTGCTATATTTTTCAGTGTAGAGGTTTTTTGCTTCCTTTGTTAGACTGATTCCTAGCTATGTCATTTTTTTGGATGCTATTGTAAAAGGAATTGTTTCACGAATTTCTCTCTCAATGAGTCTGCTATTTGTGTATACGAAGGATATTGGTTTTCGAATGTTGTCCTTATATCCTGCTACTGTACTGAATTAGGCAATTAGGTCTAGAAGAGTTTTGATCAAGTTTTTTGGGTCTTCTATGTAAAGTAACATATCATCAGTAAATAATGACAGTTTAACTTCTTCCTTTCTGATCTTTATTCCCTTTATTTCTTTCTCTTGTCTAATTGCTGTGGCTAATGTTTCCAGAACAATATTGAGCAGGAGTGGTGATAGTGGGCATCCTTGTCTTATTACTGATTTTAGCGTGAAAGTTTTCAGTTTGACCATTTAGTATGATGTTGGCTGTTGGTTTATCATAGTTAGCATTAATCAGGTTGAGATAAAGTCCTTCTATTCCAATTTTCTGTAGCGTTTTTATTATGAATAGGTATTGGATTTTGTCAAATGCCTTTTCTGTATCTATTGAGATGATCATATGATTTTTGTCCTTGACTCTGTTAATATAGTGTATTACATTTATTGATTTTCAAATGTTGAACCATCCTTGCATCCCTGGGATAAATCTGACTTGGTCAGGGTGTATGATCTTCTTGATAATCCTCTGTATTCTGTTTGCCAGCATCTTGCTGAGGATTTTTGCATCTATGTTCATTAGGAAAATTGGTCTGTACTTCTCTTTTTGGGTTGGGTCTTTCCCTGGTGTTGGAATCAAAGTAACACTTGCTTCCAGGAATGAATTTGGAAGCCTTGCTTCCCTTCCAATTTCCTTGATGAGTTTAAAGAGTAATTACAAAGCTTCTTTAAATGTCTTGTAGAATTCAGCAGTGAAGCCATCAGGTCCTGGGCTTTTCTTTGTTGGTAAATTTTTAATTACATTTTCAATTTCACTCATTGTAATTGAGGTGTTTAGAATTTCTATATCTTCTTCATATAACTTTGGCAGTTCATATGTATCTAGGTATCTTTCCATTTCTTCTGTGTTTTCCATTTTATTAGAGTAGAGTTTCTCAATGTAGGTAATGATGATCCTCTGAATTTCTGCTGGATCTGTTGTGACATCACCTTTTTCATTCTTAATTGCATTCATTTGAGCCTTTTCTTTTTTTGATAAAGTTGGCTAAAGGTTTATCGATTTTATTTATTCTTTTGAAAAGCCAACTCTTTGATTCATTAATTTTTTGTATCATTCTCTTAGTCTCCATTGCATTGATTTCTGCTCTGATCTTTATAATTTCCTCTCTTGTGTGACGTTTGAGTTTGTTATGCTCTTCTTTTTCTGGGAGCTTGAGGTTCTGCATTAGGTTATTTACCTGAGTTTTCTCTGTCTTCCTAATATGGGCATTCACTGCTATGAATTTCCCATATAGAACTGCTTTCACTGTGTCCCATAGATTCCTGTATGTTGTACTGGCATTATCATTTACTTTTAGAAATTTTATACTTTGTTCTTTAATTTCCTCTGTGACCCATTGGTTGTTCAGGAGGGTGTTATTCTATTTCCATGTGTTTGTGGGGGTTTTGCTGTTTCTTATGTTATTGACCTCCAATTTTATTGCACTATGGTCTGATAATGTACAGGGGGTAACTTCAATTCTTTTACATTTACTTAGACATGTCCTATGCACTAACATGTGGTCTGTTTTGGAGAATGACCCGTGTGCAGCTGAAAAGAATGTGTATTCTGATTTTGTGGGGTGGAACACCCTGTAAACATCTATTAAGTCCATTTGTTCAATACCTTTGTTCATTTCTAGAAGTTTGTTGTTAACATTTTTTCTAGATGATCTGTCTATCTGTGATAGTGTGGTATTGAGGTCCCCCACTACAACTGTATTAGTGGTTATTTAGTTTTTCATGTCCATTAATATTTGTTTTGTATAGTTGGAGGCATTCGTATTTGGTGCATATATACTTAGGATTGTCATCTCTTCCTCTTGGATTGTTCCCTTCACAAGGATGTAGTGACCATCTTTGTCTCTCTTAATTAGTTTTGCTTTGAAATCTACTTGGTCTTCAAATAGGATTGCTACCCCTGCTTTTTTCCGGGTTCCTGTGGGGTGGAGAACTGTTTTCCATCCTTTTACTTTCAGTCTATGAATTTCCTTTTGAGTTAGGTGTGTTTCTTGTATACAGCATATTGATGGATTTTACTTCTTAATCCATTCTGTCAGTCTATTTCTTTTGATTGGTGTGTTAAGGCCATTAATATTAATAGTTATAATTGATAGATATTGACTCATCCTTGTCATGATGTTTTACTGTTGTTGGCTCTTTTTTTTTCTTTTTTTTCCCCTTTTCCCTTTAGTTTCTAACCTTGCCTGGTGGCTTCCTTCTATTGGGCTTCATGGAGTTGTGACCTTCATTGTCTTTTTCTAGGATACTGGTTAGAATTGTTTGGAGTGCTGGTTTGGTGTTTATGAAATTTCTCAGTTGTTCTTGGTCATGGAAGTATCTAATTTCCCCATTGATTTTGAAAGATAATTTTGCAGGATACAACAGTCTAGGTTGGAAGTTATTTTCTTTTAGGGTTTGAAATACTTCACTCCAGGCTCTCCTTCATCTGAGGGCTTGTGTGGAGAAGTCTGCAATGATTCTTATGGGCTTTCCCTAACTGCCTGAAAGATTTTGTTCTTCTGTTGGTTTTCTGAGATCTTGACTTTTATGTCTAGGTGTAGATTTATTTTGCTCATGACTAGTTGGAGTTCTATATGCCTCACTTATCTGTATGTCCAATTCTCCAAGTCTGTCTGGGAAGTCTTCTAATATTACTTCTGTGAACAGATTTTTTTTATATATCAATTGTACTCTCCTGTTTTTTCATGGACTCCTATCGGTCTTCTATTATTCTTCTTTGCATCATCTAGCAGCTGCTGGATTGATTTCTCATGGTCCTTTACTATTTTTAAGAAATCTCTGTTTTTATGGTCCTTAACCACAATCCTGTCTTCTGTATCTGATATACTATCTTTGGAGTCTCTGAATCTGCTCTGCATGCTTTCAATGGAGTTTTTCATCTCCTGCATTTGAATCTGTTTCATGGATTCCATTTCTTTCTTATGTTGGGCGATCATGGTTTCTATTTCTTTCTTATGCTGGGCCTTCATGGCTTCCAGCATGTTTCTGATCTCATCTATTTTTTTTTCTGCTTCTGTTCTAGAGTCTCTAATCATGTCTTTCACTCTGCTCACCATCTCTGTAGTTATCTGGGAGATTATTTCTGCTTTGAATTTTTTTAGAGCCTCATTCATCTGTTTTGTTACTTCCTGTGCTATTAGTTCAGTGTGTCCAGGTGTTTGATTATCAGACTTTTCCACCTCATTTCCCCCAGGATTTGCTTTTTGTGGGGTGGAAGTCTGAGTTTGTGCCTTGCTTAAATGTCTTCTCATTTTTGTTTTTGGTACTGTCCTTGGTTTAATTCCTGGGTTTATATTTCAAAATTGCTTATCATAGGTGTCTTTGTTGATTGTGTTTAGTACCCCTGTGGAATGATTTCTTCTTAGCGGTGTCTTCCAAATATTTCTGGTCTTTATACAGTCAACAGCACCAAAACATCAAGCACAGCTTAGAAAATAACAATTTGTGGTAGTTATTAATCTATCACATTTAACTGTGTGAATTAAATCAAAATCAAGGACCAACCCAACATATGTTTATAGTGAATAAACTCTTCAATATAGCAACTTTACCCTTTGGATTGGGGAGTTAGAAGGAATTGGGGAGGGAGGGACAGATAGGTAGAAGGATCAGGAAAGATTAGCGGTGAGGCCAGAAGACACAAGAAGATCACACAAACTCTAAGAAACTGTTGAAGGCAAGAGGAAAAGGCAGAATGAAAAAACAAAGACGTGAACAGAGCCATCTAACAGCAATAGGGAGGCTAGATACTGTATTTACTTTCCTTTAAAACTAATGATAATCAAGAGAAGAAAAAAGAAGAAAAGAAAAATAAAGGAGAAATCCAAATTTGGTCAAGAAAGGAACAAAAAGGGAGATGAAGAGTAATGTGGGACAGTGAGAGAATGAGAAAGAGAGAGAGAGAGAGAGAGAGAGAGGGAGAGAGAGAGAGAGAAAAGAGAAAAGAAACAAAGACAAAAAAGAAGAGAAAAATAAAAATTTCAAAAGAGTAGAAAAAAATAAAAATTAAGAATTAAAAATAAGAGAAAATTTTTTTTTCTCTTTTGCAAATAAAAAAAAATTAAAAATGAAAGGCCTCCTTCAGTGTATCTCTCTGGTGTCACAGTAGAAAATGTGGGCACCCGTGTGCAGATACAAGTCAGTGAGACTCAGCAAGCCAGTAGCAGACCTATGAGATTGAGGCAGATTTCTGGCTGCTATTCCCAAGTTGAGTTCCCTGCCCTCCTGCAGGGTTGAACTCTGCAAGGTTCTACTGCAGGTTCCAGTTGCCCTTACCGTGAACATAGTGCAGGTTCTGATGGAAGGTGATGATCCCTCCAACTTACCAAGTAAGTGGTCTGGTGTGCCTTTGTTGCAGAGATTCTCTTCACGTTTCTGCTGAGCTTCAGTTTTCATCGAGGAACCTGAGAGAGGCCCTCTTTCTGTTGCTCACTTCTGCTCTCTCTTGTGGAGCTCAGGCCAAGAGTCTTTATGATCCTCTGTGATTCTGTAGTGTGGAACCAGGTAGCAGAAGAGCCAGGAGGCCAGAGGTGGGGGGTGGGCGACAATGACGACGATGGTGGAGCTGGACTGGGCCCTGCAGGCGCCCGCGTGGCTAAAGTGGAGGGTGGGGACAGAGTGGGGGTTCCAAGCCATGCTGGGGTCCTCACCCTGCAGTCGGGAAGAACCTCTTTAATAAGATGAGATCCCAGTTGTTCATTCATTGTGTTAGCTCATGTACAATTGAAGTTTTGTTCATGAAATCTTTACAGACACCTATATGTTCAAGAGTTCCACTTAACCTCTCTTCCAGCTGGTTTAGTGTTTCTGTTTTAATATTTAGATCTTTGATCCATTTTGATTTTAGTTTAGTGGATGGTGAGAGATATAGGTCTAGTTTTAATCTTTGGCAAGTTGAAACCCAGTTTTTCCAGAACCATTTATTAAAGAGCCTGTCTTTCCTCCAGTGAGGATGGTTGGCTCCTTTGTCGAAGATGAGGTGGCTGAGTGTGTCAGAAGTTGTTTCTCTATCTTCTAATCTGTTCCACTGGTCCTCAGGTCTCTTTCTTTGGCAGTACAATGCTGTTTTTATCACAGTAGCCTTGTAGTATAGTTTCAAGTTGGGGATTTTGATACCCTCTACCTTGTCTTTGTTGCCTAGAATCACTTTTGGTATATTCTAGGTCTCTTCTTTTCCAAATGAATTTTTGGATTTTTTCTCAAGTTCTGTGATGTATGCTGTTGGAATTTCAATTGGGATTTGATTGAATCTATATAGCAGTTTTGGAAGTATGGCCATTTTCACTATATTGTTTCTTCCTACTCAAGAGCAAGGAATGTCTTTCCATTTTCTGATATCCATTTTGATCTCTTTTTTCAGAGTGCTGTAGTTTTCATAGCAGAGGTCTTTGATTTCTTTTGTTAGGTTTATTCCTAAGTATTTCTTTCCTTTTTTGGGGGGGGGATGCTATTGTGAAAGTAGCTGTTTCTCCAGTTCCTCTCTCTTCTCCATCAATTTTGAAAGATAAGTTTGTGAATTACATCAATCTGGGTTGGAGGTTGTTTTCTTTTTGGGCTTGAAATACTCCACACTTTCCTTGACTTTAGGGTTTATGTTAAGAAGTCTGCTTTCATTCTGATGGGTTTTCCTTTGTAAGTGGTCCATTGCTTTTCTCAAACAGCTTTTAATATCCTATTCTTGTGTTGAATTTCTGGAATCTTGAGTATTATATGCCTTGTTGTAGCTTTTTTCCTCATGGATAATTGGAGTTTTGCATGCTTCACTGATCTGTATGTCAAATTCTTTTGCCTTGCTTGGAAAGTTTTGTACCGTTACTTCTGTGAACATGTTTTTTATGTCCTTTGTGCTATTTTGTGATTTTTCATTGATTCTCATCAATCTTATATTATTCATCTTTACGTCATGTAGCAGGTGTTGGATTGATTTTTATGGTCCCTTGCTGTTTTTAAGAAGTCTTTCATTTGATGATCATTAACCTCAAACCTGTGTGCTGGATTTGATATTCTGTCTTCACAATGGTTGATTCTGTTGTTTATACTTTCAAAAGAATTTTTAATCTCTTGAACTGCTGTTTCATTCTGTTTTATGAAATCCAGTTCTTTTCTATGTTGGACATTCATGGTTTCCATGTCTTTCCTAAGCTCCTCTAAATTTTTTTATCTGTATCTACTATAGATTCACTAGCTAATCCCTTCATTATGGTCATCACCTCTTTAACTGTTATTATTTCTGCTTTGAATTCATAAAGAGTCTTATTCATCTGCTTTGTTATTTCTGCCGCTGACATTTCAGAAAACTCAGCTGGGTGGATTTTTATTTCTTTCTTTCACCACAATGCCTCCAGATTTCTTTTGGAGGAGGTGGTGGTTTGGGGGTGTGTTTTCTCATTTTCTATTTTGTTTGATTTTTTTTTTCTGTGTTGAGACATCTAGGCTACTTATAGTTGGTAGCTTTTTTTTACTAGTACTGAGATCTCTTTAGGTAATGATTACTTTTCAGAGATGTCTTTTAGGCATAGCTGGCTTTTGACCTTTAAGTCTGTCCCATGATCCTACATTTTGTCTTTATTAGTTATGAAAGGTTGTAACCTGTTTTGCCCAGCACCTAGTTCTTTGGTGCTGAAGTATTGGTTATGACCCCCAGACACTCTAGTTATTGGTGTATAAGTAAGATCAGTTGATCACAACAATAATGTCACCTTGGCTAAAATAGTACAGTAATAAATGCATCAAGCACAAACTGCATAATGGCAAACTAAAATAACTAATACTTTGCCACCATTAACCAAAGGTACAAGATCTATAGTTATATAACAAAATCTAAGACAAGTCAGAAAATTATATGCAGAAAATATCTACTCAATAAAGCAATTTTACCCCCTTCCATGCTAGAGCAGTATTCGATTGTAGTAAGATATAGTTAACTGCCTATAGACTCATAAATGTAAATGGTACAGGTATGGAAGCATGAAGGAAAAAGAAAAGAAATAGAATATTTTTAAAAAGCAATGAAAGATGTGAAGAATATTGTAAGATTGATGTAAAAGTTTCTGTTGAAGAATAAAGGGAAATTAGTGGTATTAGATAATAATAACAGGGCAGACCAATTATGAAATAAATAACTAATAGGGAATGATGATTAAACTAGAGGAAAAGAAAAGGGAACATGTTGAAAGAGTCAAAGTGAAAAAAGAAGGGTGAAAGAGAGATTAATATCCAGCAGGCCTGTTGAGGGCACAGGGCTCTGGGTAGTGTCTCACAGGCTTCTGGAGTAACTGGGCAAAACAAGCAGACACTTAACCCTTGCTACTAACCATGCAGAGGACTGGCCTATTGTGCCAGGCAGGGACTGTGCCTAGGACTCTGGCAAAATGCAGAGTGGAGACTCCAATGTGCCAAGAGGGGAAGCAGTATGCCTGATGCTGAATGGACATTGCCACAATCCATGTATACCAGGCAGAGACTCATGCAGGATTCAATCATGCTGCCCAGGGACTTGGGGTAGATGTTTGACACAGTATCTGGCAGGTCTAGGATTGGATGAGGGCAGTGAGAGCTTGGCATAGGCTCAAACAAGCCTAGGGTGCCAAGTACAGATGAAAACCAGGCCAGTGTTAGCTCTGTGTGCTGCATGAATGTCCCAGTTATTGTGGGATAAACTACAGGCTCCTAGCAGTGACTCAGGTGTTCCCAAGGTTCAATACTGATCATTCTTGACACAAGCAATGATTGCTATTTATCCGCTCAGAATCTGAAATCCCAAGGGTACAGAAGGGAGTCTCTCCTGTCACTGATCACTGGCTCCTGTTGTGTGGCTGTGAAAATGCTGCCAGGTTGCAACCTTCTCTGTTTGGAGATGGGATGATGAGACAAAGGGCCCATATACCCCAAGTGTATCCTGTGAGGCTTGGCTATGCCATGCTTTTTGAATCCTGCTAGTTATTTGGGAAGCGCTCAAATCCCATGATGAGTGAGGGCAGAGGTCCTGAAGGCCAGCCCTACCAGACTATTTCCCCTCTTTTAAACTCCTATGTCTATGTTTTGTTTGATCTACAAGCCTCTTTGTTCAAATTAATTTTTTATATCAAGGTATATGCCCCACCTTTCTTACAACTACCTATTTTTACTTGATCTTCTCTGAGTCTCTCAGAAGTGACTCCTCCTCTGTTCAGTCATGTTAGCAAACTCTTTTCTCTTTCTTACTTTTTTCTTTATTTTTTCTTCTTCCTCCTTTTAATTTTTGCCCTTTAATTTTGTCTAGCTTATTATTATACTTATATAATATATTTGTTCTTTCTCCCTTTTTCTTTTATTTTTTTGTCAGTTTTATTGTCATGTTACCTAATTCTGTAAATATGCTTTTACTTTGTAGTAGGATCCTTTGTACTACTTCTCTCTCTTCCTTCTCATATCTTACAATTTTAGGTTTCAAATTTTTCCTCTTCCATTCTCCCATTCCCAAACTCTAATAGCATAGTCATAATGTTTGTTAATCTTTTGATAGTTAACCTTAGAAAATTACTGTTAAATTCTTTTCTACCATTACCGGAGACATAACTGTCACATTTAGTACATATTAGCTGTAAGCTAATACCTGGGTTATCTTAACTTTTATACCATAATTTTGGATTTCTTCTCTACAGCAAAGGGTGGTACATAATTGTATCTCTTGGTGTGTTGATATCCAATTTGTCTTAGATGATACAATGGTAGCTGATTTGCTGATATTACCAGGGTCACAGAATTATCTCTATTACTTTGTTAGCCAACAATCCCATTACATTTGTAACATTAGCAATACTAGAGTACATTCCCAAACAATTCAGTTGTTGGGCTACTTACCCTGTACCCTTCTATCCCAAATTAACCAAGGTGGTCAGGTGTTGGTGCTGAGGCAAAGTACTGTAGTTAGCCATGCACAAAGTACATCACAGATAAATAAATAAAGAGATTTCTATGCTAGCAACAAAGTCTTTAAACTATAATCATCTACAGACCTTAGCACAAAAGAACAATAGAAGCATGAAAAGACAAAATGCCTCTCCAAACTCCCAATTTCCCTGAAGTCAATCCAGGGGGAACTGGGGAGCAGAATAGCATATGCCCCACACTCAAATAACTTGAAAAGATAACAGGGGAGGTTAGAAATAAGATCAAAGAGGCACTCAATGGGATCACAGAAAATATAACTACACAGATAATGGAAGTAAAAATTAAAATTATTCAGGAGCATTTAGAAGACACTAAAAAAAGAAAAAGCTAGATGAGTTAAGCAAAGAATGTAAAATATGAGTGACCAGTTTAGCAAAGAATTAGAATCTATTAAAGGATCTCAATCAGAAACCCAGAAGATTAAAAATTATACTGAAAGTGTGAGCAGCAGAAGTAACCAATGTGAAGACAAAATTTCAGAGCTATAAGATAATGTTCAAAGACCAACTACTCAAAGACACCTTAAAAGCAACAAATGAACATGATAAATTGACTTCACAGGTGTCATGTGACACAAAAAAGACTACCTAAGAGTAACTAGAATAAGTAAAAATATCAAAAGACAACACAAATGCCATGAAAAGCCTGTTCATATAAATAATTTCAAGAAACTTCCTCAATATAGGGAAAGAAATAAACAGAGATAAGCAAGGAACACATAAACCCAAATAGCCACCACCAAAGGAGAAGCTCTCTAATCCACATTATGTTCAGAGTACCAGAAGTCCATCACGGGAAAATCTTAAAAGCTGTTAAAAGCAACAAATCACAGACAAAGTTAAACCCCTTACAATCACAGCAGAAATTTTTACAGGAGCCTAAATGGCCAGAAGGCCTTGGAGTGAAGTGTTTCAAGCATTAAAATACAACAATTTCCAACCTTGACTTATGTAACCTGCAAAACTTACCTTCAAAACTGATGGAGAATTAATGTATTTCCATGACAAAGAGCATCTCAAGAAATTCATGGCCACCAAATCAGCATTACAAAAAAACCCCTCAAGGATATTTTAGAAAGAGACAATGAGGCTAACATTGCCAATAAATGGAAAAGAATGAATACACCTGACAGTGAGCACCTAAGCAAAAAGAAAACTAAGGATATCAGCAAAGGTAGTGACAGAAATAACTCAACACCTCTCAAGAAATAATTCTCAATGTGAATGGTTTCAATTCTCCAAAAGACACAGATTGGCAGAATAGATCAAGAAACAAAACTTAGCACTATGCAGTATATAAGAAACAGTTGATTTAAAAAGAAATTCACAGATCAAAAATCAAAGAATGAAAAACAATGGGAACCTGCAGAAAGGTAGGAGTATTTATCCTAATTTTAGACCAAGTAGATGTCAAGCTAAGCCTGATCAGAAGAAACAAAGAAGGTCACTACATATTGGTGAAGGAAAAATTTTAATAGGAAGAGATAACAATTATAATAAATATTTGCACATAAAATATCAGTATACCCAACTTCATGAAACACTAATAGACATGAGAAATCAGATAAACACCAATACCATTATAAAGATGAACCTAAATACCTCAGTGTCACAAATGGACACATTGACCAGACAAAATATCAACAAGGAAATGTCAGAGTGAAACGAAAATTTCAAACAAATGAACTCAATGAATATCTACAGAATGTTCCATCCAACAATGGAATACAGTCTTCTCAGCAGGACATAGGACTTTCTCCAAAATAGACCACATATTAGATGATAAAGCATGCTTTATGCAAAAGAGTTAAAATTATCTCATGCATATTATCAGATCATAGTGCAGTGAAACTGGAAATCAATGGCAAAAGACATGACAGAAACTATGCAAACGTGAAAATTGAACTACACACTCTTGAGTAATTAATAGGTCATAGATAAAATTTAAAAAGAAATTTGACAGTTTCTACAATCAAATGATAATGGCACAATACGCTGCAGACAGGCAGGTCTGCGTACCCCCTACCGAAGTCACGAGTCACGCGGAAGATGCCAAATCAACCCGCTGCAGACAGGCCGTTCTGTGCAAGCCCTACCAAGGTCCTGAGTCACGCGGAAGACACTGAATCAGCCTGAGCCCCAGCAACAATCCACTGGACCCGCTACCCCCCACTCCTCTGTACAGCCACCTGGTTCCACACTAAAAAGACGCAGAGGACACTGGGCCACCAGACCACGGTACTGAGTCCCGCTGCTCCCGGCCCAGAGGTAGGGGCTTCTGAGCCGCCGTCCCACTGCTCCTGGTCCAGAGGAAGGGGTTTCCTGGCCACCATCCCTCCCGCTGCTCCCAGCCCAGAGGAAAGGCCTTTTGGGCCACCTTCTGTCCCACCTCTCCTGGCCCAGAGGAAGGGGCTTCTGAGCTGCCATCCCACTGCTCGTGGACCAGAGGAAGGGGCTTCCTGGCCACCATCTCTCCCGCTGCTCCCAGCCCACAGGAAAGGGCTTTTGGGCCACCATCCCTACCACTGCTCCCGGCCCCTGTCCCACCTCTCCCAGCACAGAGGAGGTAATCCATGCAGGCGCCAACACCACCACCAGTCAAAATGAGAAAACACGTAAATGAGTCTCAAAACCAGACTTCCAGATCACCTACAGCAACCCCAAAGGGAAATGAGATGGAACCCTCTGATACTCAACCAGCTGGACCCACTGAACTGGCAACAATAGGGGATCTGGAAAAAATGAAATCAGAAATAATTTCTCAGATAACAGGAGAAATTGTGCCCCTAGTGCAAGACATGATTAATAAATCTAGAGAGGAGCTGAGGAACATGATGGAATCCCAACATAAGAAACAAATGGAATCCATAAAACAGATGCAAATAGATTTCCAGGACATGAAAAACTCCATTGAAAGTCTACACAGCAGAATGAACCAATGTGAGGACAGAATTTCAGATACAGAAGATAAGATTGCAATTAGTGACCAGGAAAAAAAATTGCTTCAAAATTATAAAAGAATATGAGAAATCAATCCAGGAGCTGCTAGATGATGCAAAGAAGAATAACATAAGTCTGATTGAAGTCAATGAAGAAACAGGAGAGAGTGCAGATGACATAAAAGATCTCTTCACAGAAATACTGGCAGAAAACTTGCCAAGCAGGGGAAAAGAGCTTGACACACAGATAAGTGAGGCATATGGGACTCCAAATAGCCTTGATCAAAAAAAAATCTACACATAGGCATATCATTGTTAAGATTCCAGAAACTCAACAGAAGAACTAAGTTCTACAAGCAGTTAGAGAAAAGAAACAAATCACATACAAAGGAAAGTCCATCAGAATCCCAGCAGACTTCTCAACACAAACCCTCAAGGCAAGAAGAGCTTGGAGTGACATATTCCAAGCCCTAAAGGAAAACAGCCTCCAACCCAGATTGATGTACCCTGCAAAGCTACCTTTCAAAGTTGATGGAGAAATAAGATACTTTCATGACAAAGAGCACCTTAGGAACTTCATGAATACAAAACCAGCACTCCAAAGAATTTTACACAATATCCTAGGAATAGACATTGAAGATCACAACCCCAGGAAGCAAAGCAGAATGACCCCATCTGGCATGACAAGAAGTTAAATGAAAATGGGGAGAACCCAACAAAAAAAAAAGTCATGGCAATGACAAGTCAATACATTTCACTTATAACCATCAACGTTAATGGTCTCGATTCACCAATCAAAAGAAATAGACTGGCAGAATGGGTCAAGAAGCGAAATCCAACAATATGCTGCACACAAGAAACACACTTAATTCAAAAGGGAACTCATAGACTGAAAGTTAAAGGGTGGAAAACAATACTCCATGTGACACGAACCACAAAAAAAGCAGGAGTAGCTATCCTCTTGGCAGATCAAGTAGATTTCAAACCAACACTGATAAAGAGAGATGAAGAAGGACACTACATCCTTGTAAAGGGAAGAATCCAAGAGGAAGAGATGACAATCATAAATATCTATGCACCAAACACTAGTGCACCCAACTATATAAAACAAATACTAACGGACATGAAAAGTCATATATGCACTAATACAATTGTGGTGGGGGACCTCAACACCCCACTGTCACAAATAGATATATCAGCTAGACTAAAAATAAGTACTGAAACACTAGAACTCAATCAAACTCTTGAACAAATGAACTTAACAGATGTTTACAGAGTCTTCCACCCCACAAAATCAGAATACGCATGCTTCTCAGATGCACATGGGTCATTCTCCAAAATAGACCACATACTCACACATAGAACATGTTTAAGTAAGTGCAAAGGAATTGAAGTTATCCCCTGTATATTATCAGACCATAGTGTGATGAAATTGGAGATCCATAGCAAAAGAAACTCGAAATATTTCATAAACAGGTGGAAATTGAACAACACACTTCTGAATAACCAATGGGTCACAGAGGAAATTAGAGACGAAATCAGACAGTTCCTTCAATTAAATGACAATACAACATATCAGAATCTATGGGACACAATGAAAGCAGTCTTACAAGGGAAATTCATAGCAGTGAATATGCATATTAGGAAAACACAATGAGCCCAATTAGACAACCTGATGCTGCACCACAAACTTCTAGAAAAAGAAGAGCAGGACAACCCCAAAGCTCATACAAGGGAGGAAATTATAAAGATCAGAAGAGAAATCAATGCAATGGACACTAAGAGAATGATACAAAAAATCAATGAAGCCAAGAGTTGGTTCTTCGAAAGAATCAACAAAATTGACAAACCTTTAGTCAACCTTGTCAGAAAAAGGAAAGAAAAGGCCCAAATCCATGCAATTAGGAATGAAAAGGGTGAAATTACAACAGACCCAGCAGAAATCCAGAGGATCATCAATACCTACTTCCAGAACCCATATGCCAATAAGATGGACAACACAGAAGAAATGGACAGATTCCTAGGTACATATGAATTACCAAAGTTGAACGAAGAAGACCTAAAAATTCTGAACAACCCAATATCAACCAATGAAATTGAAAATGTAATTAAAAACTTATCAACTAAGAAAAGCCTGGGCCCTGTTGGCTTCACTGCTGAATTCTACAAGACATTTAGAAAGGAACTGCTGCCACTACTGTTTAAACTCTTCAATGAAATTGAAAGGGAAGCAATACTCCCAAATTCATTCCTGGAAGCAAGCATCACCTTGATCCCCAAAGCAGAGAAAGACCCAACCGAAAAAGAGAACTATAGGCCAATCTCATTAATGAACATAGGTGCAAAAATCCTTAATAAGATAATGGCAAACAGAATGCAGAAGATCATCAAGAAGATCATACACCCTGATCAAGTGGGATTCATCCCAGGGATGCAGAGATGTGTCAATATACAAAAATCAATCAATGTAATACACTATATCAATAGAACCAAGGACAAAAACCATATGATTAACTCCATGGACACAGAAAAACCATTTGACAAAATCCAACATGCATTTTTGATAAAAACCCTACAAAAAATTGGAATAGATGGTCTCTACCTCAAACTGATAGAAGCCATCTATGAAAAACCAACAGCCAATATCACACTAAATGGTCAAAAACTGAAATCCTTCACAATAAAATCAGGAACAAGACAAGGATGTCCACTATCACCACTCTTGTTCAATATAGTTCTGGACACATTAGCCACGGCAATTAGACAAGAGAAAGAAATAAAAGGAATAAAGATAGGAAATGAAGAAGTCAAATTGTCATTATTTGCAGATGACATGATACTCTATATAGAAGACCCCAAGAACTCCACCAAAAGTCTCCTAGACTTAATAACCAAATTCAGTCAAGTAGCTGGTTACAAGGTCAACACACAAAAATCAAGAGCTTTCCTCTACACCAATGACAGACTCACTGAGAGAGAAATAGGGCAAATAATTCCTTTCACAATAGCATCCAAAAAACTGAAATACCTAGGAATCAACCTAACGAAAGAAATCAAAGAACTCTTCTCTGAAAACTATGGCACTCTGAAAAGAGAGATTGAAGATGATATCAGAAAATGGACAGACATGCCCTGCTCCTGGGTAGGAAGGATTAATATAGTGAAAATAGCCATACTTCCAAAACTGCTATATAGATTTAATGCAATTCCAATTGAGATCCCAGCAGCATACTTCATGGACCTTGAGAAAACAATCCAAAAATTCATTTGGAACAAGAAGAGACCCAGAATAGCAAAAGCAATTCTAGGTAACAGAGAAATGGCAGGGGGTATCACATTCCCCAGCCTGCAACTCTACTACAAAGCTACTGTGATAAAAACACCATGGTACTGGCAAGGAAACAGACCTGAGGACCAGTGGAACAGATTAGAAGATGCAGAAACAGCACCAGACACACTCAGCCATTTCATCTTCAATAAAGGAGCCAAACACCCTCACTGGAGGAAAGATAGCCTCTTTAATAAATGGTGCTGGAAAAATTGGGCTTCAACTTGCCAAAGAGTAAAACTAGACCTATATCTCTCACCATGCACGAAACTAAAATCAAAATGGGTTAAAGATCTAAATATTAAAATAGAAACTCTGAACCAGTTGGAACAGAGGTTAGGTAGAACCCTTGAAGACATCAGTGTAGGAAAAGATTTTATGAACAAAACCTCAGTTGCCCGTGAACTAGCACAATCAATCAACAAATGGGATCTCTTCTTATTAAAAGGCTTCAGCACAGCAAGAGAAACCACCAGCTGTGTGAAGAGACAACTCACAGTGTGGGAAAATATCTTCACCTGCTCTTCCTCAAACAAAGGTCTACTATCTCGAATCTATAAAGAACTTAAAAAGATCAGACCTCCCAAATTTAAAGACCCAAAGCAAAAATAGGCATCTGAAATGAACAGACATTTCTCAGACAAAGAAGTGGAAATAGCAAATAAATACATGAAAAAATGTTCAACATCACTGGTCATTCGAGAGATGCAAATGAAAACAACACTGAGATTCCAGTTCACAGCCCAAATGCCCATCAGCTGGAGACTGGATAAAGAAAATGTGTGTTTTTTTTTTATAAAATGGAGTACTACTCAGCCATAAAAAATGATTAATTAGAGACATTTATAGCTAATTGGATGCACATTGAGGCCATACTCTTACTTGAAATAAATAGGACATACATGTATAAATACTGAATAGTTTCTCTGGTGTGAGAAACTGAAAGTGTAAATATGGACTAAATGTATAATTGGTAATGTGAAATAGGAAGAAAAGGGGCAAAGGGGAAGGCAGTGTGAGGGCTACGGGAAAGGATAGAAGGGAATGGAGTTAATATGAGAAAATAGAAAAATAGGAACAAAATCTTTGTAAATAGGAATGGAGGGGTTGAAGGGAGGGCTGGCCAAGGATGAAAAATAAGAACCAAGAGAGACTATGTAAAGGTGCAAATTTCCAATGATGAATGTCATTATATTGTATACCTAAAATGTACCAATGATTAGAATGAATAATCGATAATGCAAAATAGGAAGAAAAGGTCCAAATGGGTACGGTTAGTGGGAGGGGCAGGGGAAAGGAAAGGGAAAGGAAAAATGATGAAAAATAGAAAAAATGGAAATAAAATCTTTGTAAATAGGGAAGGGTGGAGGGGGTGAAAGGAGGGCTAGGAATGGGGAAAAAATAAGAACCAAGATGCATTATGTAAAGGTACAATTCCCAATGAGAAATGTAACTGTGTTGTATACCTACAATGTACCAATAAACGAATTTAATTTAAAAAATATAATGGCACTATAACATACTGAAATCTATAGGACACATTGAAAGCAGTCCTAAGAGGGAAGTATATAGCAATGAATTCTTCCATCATTAAAACAGAGCGAGCTGAAATAAATAACCTCATCTTGCTCCTTAATAGCCTAGGAAAACAAGAACAATCTAAACCTTAATGTAATACAAGAAAAATCCTATAAACATCAGAGAAGAAATTAATGAAATAAAGACTAAAAAAGCAATACAAAAAAATCAATGACAGCCGCCAGGAGCACCCGGAGCTATGGGAGGCAGCGCGCAGCCCCAAGCCGGCAGGGTTCCCAGCTGCCATAGATAACGATGAAGAGATAGTGGAGGCTGTGGAAGGGCACCTGGACGATGACGTATTACCCCACGGGTTCTGCACGGTCACCTCCTCCTCCACAGACGGATTTGAGGCCAGCTTCATTCACGGAGAGAGGAACGGACGTGGGAAGTTCTTCGACAGCAGCACCCTGGAGGGCTACTACGTGGACGATGCCCTGCAGGGCCAGGGCATCTACACCTACGAGGACAGCAGAGTCCTCCAGGTCATCTACATAGATGGGGAGCTGAATGGACTGGCACGGGAGTACGACTAGGATGGGAGGCTGATCTTCAAGGGGCAGCACAAGGATAACATCCGTTATGGAGTGTGCTGGATCTATTACCCAGATGGAGGCAGCCTTGTAGGAGAAGTCAATGAAGAGGGCGAGATGACGGGAGCGAAGATAGCCTACGTGTACCCTGATGGGAAAACTGCACTCTATGGGAAATTCATTGACGGAGAGATGACCAAAGGCAAACTGGCCACCCTGATGGCCATCGAGGAAGGAACGCCTCAGTTTGAGATGGTACCCGAAAGTCCCGTGTACCACTTTGATAAGTTGACTTCATCTTGCATCTCTACCAGCCCCCTTCTTCCAGACCCTTATGACATTGAGAGAGTGTATGTTTCCAAGTCTCTCATTCCCAGTGCCAGTGAAGGACTGTTTTCCAAGGTGGCCATGGAACCTAACACTGTTGTGTCTTTTTACAATGGAGTACGAATTACACACCAGGAGGTCGACAACAGGGATTGGGCCCTGAATGGAAACACCCTGTCCCTGGACAAGGACACAGTCATTGATGTACCTGAGCCCTACAACAGCATGTCCAAGTACTGTGACTCTTTGGGACACAAGGCTAATCACTGCCTCACTCCAAACTGCATCTATGACATGTTTGTACACCTCTGTTTTGGGCCCATAAAAAGCATCTGCACCCTGTGAGCTGTGGAGGCTGACAAGAAGCTCACCATTGCCTACGGCTATGATCACAGCCCCCCAGGGAAGAATGCGCCCGAAGCCCCTGAGTGGTACCTGCTGGAGCTGAAGGCCTTTCAGGCCACCCAGCAAAAGTGAAAGGCCTGGGTGGGGCTCTACACAGCTGGAATGGAAACTTGGATCTATGCACTCCATTCACCCACCACCGACAGGGCAACCAAGGACTGCTCCCTCTGTGAAGTCACTTCCTCTCACCTGACTGCGTTACTCCTACTGGATGTACAATTAGCTAGCCTTGTAATCACGGCCTGCTGGGAGGCGTTGTTGAGCCCTGGGCACAGACAGCGTGATATTCTCTGGTGGTTTGCATCTAAATCTGTACCGCATTCAGAGATGCCAAATGACAGACTGAAAAAGGGAAAAGGGCTTTTCCGTCATTTTTCATTGGTGGTTTTTCCGTGATGTTTTGCCTATGGCCAATGCAAACTGGGCTATCAGACTTGCATATGGACCATCTTGAGGTAGAGAACTACTACATCTTTACTCTCTAAGTATAGTATAATTTGCCTTTTAACCTTTGATCTGTATCTTGCAATAGAATGACTTTGCTTTTTCCTCAGTGAACAGAAATCCTCTTTCGAGTCATTTCGTTGGTCCTATTCCCTACCTTAGGTATCTTGTATGAGAGAAAACCTCCCCATGGATTCTCCATCTGTGGCACTGTGAGGCCTCTCTGGTTCTTTCTATCTCATTATTTCTTTATTGTGTCCTAAGATAAAGTACTGGCTCCTAGGGCTGGCAAATAAATAAATAAATAAATAAATAAATAAATAAATAAATAAATAAAATAAACGAAATGAAAAGTTGGTTCTTTGAAAGAATAAACAAAATAGACAAACTCTTAGCTAATCTTACAAAAGTAAGGAAAGAAAAGGCCCAAATCCATGCAAATAGAAATTAAAAAGCCAAAATCACAATGAATTTTGCCAAAATCCAGAAGATCATTGGTAACTACTTTGAGAACCTGCACTAGAATAGAAAATTCAGAAGAAATTGACAGATTCCTAGATACATATGAACTACCAAAGCACTATCAGTCAATGAAACCAAAGAAATAATTTTAAAAACTTCTGGGAGAAAAGCCCAGATTCTGACTTATTCACTGCCAAATTCTATAACAACTTTAAGGAAGATCTAATACCAATACTTCTCAAACCCTTCAATGAAATTGAAAGGGAAGCAGTACTCCCAAAGTCATTCCTGAAAGCAAGCATTACTCTGATTTCAAAACCAGAAAAAGACCAAAAATAAGAACTTCAGGGCAATCTCTTTAATGAACACAGATGTAAAAGTCCTCAATAAGTTACTGTCAAGCAGAATGCAGCTAATCATCAAAAACATCATACATTATGGCCAAGGAATTAACCTAACCAAGGAAGTAAAAGATCTATAAAATGAAAACTATAGTTCTCTGAAAAAGGAGCTTGAAAAGAACATCAGAAAATGGAAAGATATCCCCTGTTCCTGTATAGGAGCAACCAGTATAGTCAAAATGGCCATACTTCCAAAACTGTTATACAGACTTAATGAATTGCCAATCAATATACCAACTGCATTCCTTACAGAACTAGAGAAAACAACCCCAAAATTCATACAGACCCAGAAGAGACCTAGAATAGCTAAAGAAATTCTGGGCCATGGGGGCAAGGCAGGGGCATCACAATCCCAGACTTCAAATTATATTACAAAGCTCCACTGATAAAAACAGCATGGTACTGGCAAAAACAAAACAAAACAGACTTGTGGATCAATGGAATAGAATAGAGGATGCAGAAACAACTTCAGGAATGCACAGCTACTTTATATTTGACAAAGAGGCTAAATACTTTTACTAGAGCAAAGATAGCCTCTTTAACAAATGGTGTTGGCAAAACTGACCAAAGATTCAATTAGACCCATATCTCTCACCATGCACTAAACTAAAAATAAAAATGGATCAAAGATCTAAATATTAAAATAGAAAAAATCTGCTGAAAAAAATAGGTAAAATTTTTAAAGTCATAGTAACAGGCAAATACTTTCTGAATAGAAACCCAGTTGTGGAGGCTGCAGGAAAAAGGAACCCTTCTTCATTGTTGGTAGGTGTGTAAACGTGTACAACTATGAAAATCAGTGTGGAGATTCCTCAGAAAACCAAAAGATAGAAATTCTATTTAACCCAGCTATACTCCTTCTTGTTATCTTCCCAGAAGAGTTGAAGACATCATATCACAGTGATTTATGCATACCCACATTTATAGCAGCACGATTCACAATAGCTAAATCTTGGAAGTAGTCTTTATGTCCATCAACATGAATGGATAAAGCTAATGTGGTGTTTACATACAATGGAGTATTACTCTGCCAAAGGAAGTATAAATCCAAATAATTTGTAGCAAAATGAATGTCCCTTAAAACCACAATGTTAATTGAAGTAACTCAGACACACAGGTTTGACTATTATTGCATGCTTTCTCTTCTATGAGAAGCCCAATATATAAGTGCAAAATAAAAGACAGACAATAGGAAAAGGAAGAGAGAAAAAAATGTTGTAATTCAGCATAGACAATGCATCTAAAAGTGTTCCTTGATTTAGTATATTTGTCTGATGTGGGGTTTTTTTATGTTTTTTTGGCCAATTAGTCTGGCTGTTAGTCTGTACTTATGATAATTAACTTGATAAGAATTTACAAGATTAATAAATGATTTTGATGCTGGAAAAAAAATTTTTTTTCAGAGCCAGGGATCAAAACCAGGACCTTGCACTTACCAGGCAGGAACGGTACCACTGAGTTAAATCGCCGGCCCTAGAAAATTTTTAAAAGGGGAGTAGGGAGGAGAAGGAAGAAAAAGAATTGAAATATGTTATGTACATGTATCGATTCCTGACAATGAGTATAATCATTACGTACTGCAAATATGTACTAATAAAAATAAAATTCTACAAAAATAAATATAAATAAAAAATAACAGGGAAGAAGTAAATAATCTGTGTATAAAAAAAGGCAAGGAGTGAAATAGAGGAAGTTCTATAAAAGGAGGTTGGAGAAAGTGACAAGAGAATGTCTTCTATGCTGTGATAAGGGGATTGGACTTCCTAGAAGGTAATGAAAAATTACAAAAGCAATTTCATGTGATTGACCATCCGGATTTTATCACTTTTCTACATCAGTGGTTTTCAGGGATGGAAACTGAGGCCAGAAGTGTAGATGGAATTTTTCTTAATTCCAGATTAGAACAACCTTTTAAGTGAAGGGTGAGGTGCACTCAAATAATTTATTTATATATTTATTTTTTATGGTGGCACTGGGGATGAATCCAGGGCCTCACACATGCTAGGCAAGTGTTCTACCAATGACCTACATCCCCAGGATTTTAGTTTTTCAAATTCCCAATGATGAATGTGATCATAAGGTATACCTAAAATGTACCAATAAACTCAATAAATATTTTTTTAAATTGCCCAGTTTGACCTCAAACTTGCAATCCTCCTACCTCAGCCTCCTGAGTAACTGGGATTACAGGTGTGTATGTATAATAATAAAACTCCACTAGATGTCTTCTAGCTCTAGCATTCTGTTCTCTCTTTTCCTACTCTTGTGTATTTTAAAGCTCTCTACCTATCATTATAAGCTTTCACTTCATGAATTATCTGTATTTGGTAGTTTGTGTATATGTGTGTGTGTGTTGAGCAGATTATACCAAAACAGAAAAAAAACCAGCTGAAAAAGAATGGAAGATAGTCCAGAATGAAATGGTGTTAATAAAAATATTTACACTTAAAAACTTCATTTTTTCTTAAAAAGTGAGACAAATCAGGCACACTAACTTAAACATTATATTGTTTCTCTTATTTGAGAAACTCAAAATATAAATAATGCAAAGAGTAAAATAAAAGACAATAAGAAATAGGGAAATGAATCTTTAGAAAATGGGAAGTGGACCAAGAGATGGAGTGAGGGAAAGGGAGGAAGGGAAAGGAATGTCAAAAGAAATAAGATGTGTCATGTACATGTACTAACTCTCCACAATGAATATATTCATGATATATTTGTGCTGCAAACATGTACCAATAAAATTTTAAAAGGAATGGAAATGACTTTTCTATTCTTCATCATTATATTATGAGGACAAGTTAATGTTTACAGGCATTTTGAGGCTTTTCTATGAAGAAATGTGCTTCTTTTGCTATTATTATGCTAATGGACAAATATTGCAGATGAGAATTCTGGGGCAATGAAGAATGATTATTCATCCCCAGATGAACTGTCTGTAATTGAAGACATATTGCCAGGTTATTCACACTTATCTTATTTAATCGGGTTTTTTTTCTTGGAGAGCTCTTTTGGTAGGTGATACATATTTGGATTTATGACTGTTGTTTCTGAGAAGAGCTAATATTCCTACACTTTGGTTATTTCTTGCATTTTTTCTGGCATTTTTGAATGTTATTTTAAAAAGTTTAAGTGTAGAGGTTCAGACATAACTGTACATCCAAATTCTATATTTCAAGGCTGATTCAACATGAAATGGGTTCTTTCACTGCTCAGACATGCTTACTTCCTAGCAGGCTGGCTACCAAGTTAACTCCATAACTTCCTGGGCTATTTTATAAGACTTTTCAGTTTGTGTTATGCAAATTCCAACTCCTAAGGCAGATTCTTACATTGTTCAGATACCTTTCTTCTCCCATGTGGTTAATATGTAGACTTTGGAGCAAGATTGCTTAGATTTCAGTCCTTTACCATCTATTTACTAGATATTGACATTAGGTGAGTCTTAAAGCTTATCTTTGGCTCAGTTTCCTCCTCTGAAAAATGAGATTATCTACTTGTGGGATTGTGATAAGAATTAAATATATAACTTCATTATGTAAAGCATTTGTACAGCACTTGTCCTGTAGTCAATATTATCATCTGCCTCTGAAACTCTCTGTTTAAAACTTTCTTGCCTAGGTTTTACATGGCTGACTTTATCACCAGGCAGGTACCCACTCAAATATCATCTCTCAGGGAGAACTTCCCTGACCACTAAATCTAAAGTAGGTCCACTTCTGCCATGCTCTGTCACATCACCCTCTGATTTCTTTCATTTTTTGTATCTACTGCCTGTAATCATCTGGTTTCTTTATTATATAATGTCTGATTATTCTCACAAGACCATAAGCACCATGGGACCAGAGACATTATCTGCCTTGTTCACCACTGTATCCATATAACATGTGGAAGTGTTCAATTAATATGGGTTAGAAGAATAAACAAATACAAATGATTCTATTTTCTGAACCAAAGAACCTTTATATCCTTCTAAGTATAGAACAGTTGGCAAATATCCTTTGAATCCTAAAGTATTACAATTTTTTGGACATTTTCTGGTAGTTTAGGTGGGAATAGGCAGAAAAAGTCGTCAGAACTGGTTTGGAAAATCAAAGCATATAATCTCCAATGCTGGTGTCTGATGGTGGTCATTGCAAAATGAGTACCTGATAATGTTGTTCACTCCCTACTCTGCTTTCAGGAGTCTTACTGGGTGAATTTTGACATCTTAAGGGATAGAACTTGATCATTTTTTATTTTGGTGTTCCTAAGAGCACTTAACACAGTGATTTATACACAGTGGGTGCTTAGTAAGTGTCCACCCTATAAATGAACTTTGTCTATTTCTTCATACCACAACTTTCTTTTTCAAGGAAGCATAGAAAGAAAAGAGACCACCTGCATAGGAATGTTAAGAGTTATGGCTTCTATTTGTGGGTTTGAAAAGTAGATACACTAAAAACAGCCAACCTCTTAATAAGAGATTGTCTAACCCAGGCCCTAGAGACTTCTGAAAGAAACCATTGTTTGGTGATTTCAAGGTGAGCTTTCTCTCAGACTTTCAAGTTGCCATAGTGATGGCATGTTTTTCTTCTTAAATGATATTTACTTGTAATCTCAGAAGTCTGTTCAGTAAATTAGCACAAGTGATTTTGGGAGTGGAAGGGGTTGGCCATGGCAGCTTTGAGCCTTGTTACTTTATAAAGGCCTGGAAAGCTAAATGAAGTGAGGAAGGGAATTTCAAGATTATTCCAAAAAATGCTATTTTTTGAACTCTTTTCTTTTCCCCTCCTGTGAATGAGGAGGCATAATACAAGGAAAAGGTTTCAGGTGAAAGAGTTCAAAATTCAGAGTCATAATGTATCTGTAATGGTTGTTGCTATGGAAAATAGCACCTGTGTGGAAAAATGTGTGTTCAGATGTTTAAAAGTCAGGGATGTATAAAAAACCATTTACAGAAATAGACTGAGACATGGAAATGTTTCATGATGATGCTTAGTTTTAGTTTAAGCTTATCTGAGCATGTGTTTCTTGAGGGAAGAGAGCACATCTTACCATTCCTTTTGTATTCTGTGTAGTACCTTAATCTCTCATGTTCAAGGCCTCTCTCTTTTTCCTGCTCCCTTGCATTAATCTTTCTAGAACACTTCTCTGATAACATCACTTTCTCTCCCAACACTTAATGAAACATCCTGCAAATTGAGTAAAATCAAACCCTTAAACTTACATTAAAACCTTTCAAAATCAATGTTTCTAGTTCACTTTCCCACTACTTTCATAATATACTTCAATCTCACCTATCCTGGATTACTTATCTTGTATTTCCTGTATGTACCCTGTGATTTTTTTTTTTAGTTAGCTCTTTCTACCACTTCCTCCTCCACTGTGTTTGCTTATACTGTTCGTTTCCCCTGGAATGCCTCTCCTTTACTCTATAATCTCTAGTTAATGAAATTGTTCCTGTCCTTTAAAACTTATTTAACTGCTACCTCAGTGGGAAGTAATCTTTTAGTGCTGTGAATTCTTTTAGCCCTTTCTTGTAATCTTCTTTTCACCCTCCTGAGGCTTAACACGGAGCGCCCATACAGGTATTCAGATATTTCAAAAAAGTCATAAATTAACTATTGGTTGGTTCACATATATGAATAGGTCACAGAGGCAGGGATGATAGCCTTGCAAGGCTGGGCAAAAGGAAGTCCATATACTGAAGCTATTTTCTCATTGTCTTCCATGATACAAAGATGAATTTGGAGATTGTTTGGGAGGAGGTAATTAGGCGAAGAGAAGGAGGCTTACTTGGTTCAACTTAGAAGAAATTTTTGAAGACAGTTGGCTAATTACTGCTCAGAGGACTAGAACTCAGGCTTCAGAGGACAGAACACTGGGAACTTGAAACAATGAAGATGCCCTGGACTTTATTTTTTCCCACCGATACCCTGTCAGAAAACTTTTTCACTATCACCTCTCCAGCCTGTGGCCTATTACTCTCATCCCAAGGAACGTATATGGTAGGATTCCACTGGTGAAGGATTAACCAAGGAAAGAAAAGCAATATATGTTCCTTTAATTAAGACATTCTAGCACTGGAGTGTAATGCAGTGGTAGAATACTTGCCTAGCACATACAAGTTCCATCCTCAGCACTGCAAAGACAAAATAAACAAACAACAAAACCCCCTGAAAGGAGCCCTAAAGTTTTAGCAAGTCTCATACAATGATAGATAAGAATTGCCTGCTACCTTGATTAAGAGCTACGTGGTGTTTATAGTCATACCACACGAAACTCACCCAATCTTGCTTGATCTTGAGAGCTAAGCAGGGTTCAGTTTGGTTAGTAGTTAGGAGAGGCTGCATGACATAGCTTAATGCTGAAGACAAGACAATAAACATATAATCCTTTTAGGGACTTTTTCATAATGGCCCAAAACACTCACTGTAAGTTCAGTTTCCATGCTTTATCTTAAAAATTCAGACCTATTTTCTAGTCTCCTGCTACTCTTCTCCAAAATGTACAGTGGACCCTTGACTTATGAACCTGATTTGTTCCCGAGGGCTGGTTGTAACTCAAGTTTATCAACTGAAAGCTTAGGCTCCTCGACAAATCCTTCAAAGTCTCTCTCCTGTATACAGGCAGATCTCAGTGTCCTTAGAGAGACATTGGCCCAGGATTTCTCCATTAATCCCACACAGGGAAAGATGTTGTAATGCTCCTTCCAGAACTCTTTAAGGGTTAAATCTGTATCTGAGACCATCTGGAAGCACACGTGGCTGGCATTCAGGTCATAACTCAAGACTTTGGTTGTAAATTAAAACTAAAATTCCAGTTGTAACCCAAGTTTTTTATATGTCAGTCCAGTCATAACTCAAGGGTCCACTGGAATTGCATTTGTTAGAGTATCTAGAGTAGTGTTTTATGGTAAAGTTGATGATTCAAAGATGGGTACAGGTTTATGCTGTGGCTTTCAAGAACTACCTGGGATACCACTACATATCCCAGTAGTATTCTCTGACTTGACCTTAGGGAGGTAATGATTAAATAAGATAATACTTAGAGAGTATGTAGCCCTATGCCAGAAACACAGTAAATGCTCCATATGTGGGAGTCATTTGTGGTTAATTCTTCTTCATCAATTAAATGAGATTAATATCTTCCTCAAAGGTTTGTCACAAGGATTCTGTGAAGCACGTAGGCAAAGCACGTTAACTTCTTGCTTCCTGGCAAAGTAAATGCACATTTTGAGAGCACATTGCTGTTCACACAGTATAGAGGAAAATGTTAGGCTGTATTCAAATTAAACACAGTTTTAGGCTTTACATCTTTTGCATCAAGTGTGTCCCTTTCTCCCTTTCTGTCTGCAGATGAAGGAAATGAAATGGAGGCAGTACCTAGGTAAGTAGCACTTACACACACACACACACACACACACACAACTCACAATATCCTCACAAATTCTCCTTCGAAAGCCTGGGCTTTTTGAACTCCAAAAGCAAGAGCTGCAAATAGTAACATTCTGACCAAGATTCCTGTGTCCCAAAGATTTTGTCACAAAGATGGGGAAGAAGGATTTTTGTATTAAGATAGCAATTACCCAGGCAATTTGCAAAGTGTATTTTACCTGCCAGTATGCTTTCAGGCAGAAATGATCCCTGGTCACAAGCCTTATGCTGTGAATATATGGATAGTTTGCTGCACTATCTTGCCTCTGCGTGTGTGTGTGTGTATGAGTGTGTGTGTGTGTGTGCATGAATGTTTAAGTGTATCTAATTTATGTTTCTTGATGCCTAAAGAGGTACAGCTTCAATGCTTTGTCTTCGCACATAACATCACTATTTGTCATCCTTTAGAAATAACTTGTTGTGCTTGATTTTCTCCCTTCTTTGTGCCCTTTTGCATGCAAGGCTTCCTGTTGAATTTTGAAATATCTGACTTTAAAATTAAGGTACAGTTTTAATTAGAGTATTACTATCTGTGATCTATCACAGAGCCATTCAGCCAATGTGCCTTTGCAATGGATCACAACACCATGGTTTTATGTGCTCAAGATATGGCTGGGAAATTCTTACCAGCTACCCTTTCAATGTACATACAGTCACACACACAGATTCACACACAGAGTCATCTACTTTTTAAAATGCTAATTATTTTTATGTTTAAAACCCAAATTTTAAAAATTAAAAATTAAAATATCCCCACTGCTAAAATTATTCATTTTAAAATCATAAAATGCAGATAAATATAAAGGAGAAAATAAGATCATCCCATCCCAGAAAGAACCACTGTCAACTTTATAACAATGACAATTATATCTTTCTAGAACACAGATTTATTTAATTTCATCTTAATAAAGAAAAGGAAACTGTCAGTAGGCCACAATTCTTCAGAGGATGACAGTATTGTGACTTGAAATGAAGCAAATCCAGGGTGCTAGCATGCACACCTGAGAGCTGACTGGAACCCCTGGGGCTGATCTTGGCTGCCACAGAATTCGTTGTGGAGAGAACAGAGAATTAGATACTAGAAGCCATTTCAGAGGGATTGACAGTCCTTACCCAGGCGCAATAGTGTAAGCAAAACTTTGCCTGCTTATTGCTGGCTAAAACCTTAAGTACTAGTTCATGAGATGGAAACAATTGGATTCCAACAGTCCACAAGGCATACTCAACAGCCTTCACTGCCCTTAACCAGAAATGGTGTCAGTGCTAAGTACTAAGGTCCTGTGAACATCATTTATTTTTCAGAAAACATTCTTTTAAAAAACTCAATTATAGGTACTTTTTGGGAGAATAGGACATGTGGTAGAAAGACATGAAGATCAATGTTAAGCAAGATTTAGTTGTTACTTATGGAGAGACAAATGACAAATATTTTCTGAAGTACTTTAAATATTTACTTATATATGGTTGCCACCCATAACCATGCCAAATATATATATATATATATATATATATATATATATATGGGTATGGATTTCTCTAGAAGTCTGAATTGAATTTGCTTTTTTTTCTTTTTATCTATCCCTACAACTCTGGTTCTCAAGTGGTAGCATGCCTCAAAAGCATTTGTAAGGCATGGGAGTGAGAATGCTGCTCTGTTTCCAACTTAGGTCTAGGGTAGGGGCCTGAGAATTTACATTTCTCACAAATTCCTAAGTGGAGATGATGATGTTGGTTTGGGGACCAGATTCTGGGCATCCAAAGATGTTGAGGAAAAAGATGAAACTGAATTTTCCAAAAAGTATTCTTGATTTAGGTTAATTTTTAAAGATTTATTGGATTTAGTTCCACCAACCCACTACTTTCCCTTTAAAAGATTTTATTTTTAAATCTATGATGCTTTTCTGTTGTTGTTGTTTTGTTTTGAGATAGTCTCACTGTGTAGCTGGGTTGGGCTCAACTACCAAGTCCTAGGATTACAGGTATACAACACCATGCCTGGCTCTATGATGGTATTTTTGTTCCAGAATTGCTTTTGATCTATCTTCCTGCCATTTAATCAGCAAAATTTCTCCTATGGTAGTTTTTCTGAAAAAATTAAGTCTCCCAATACCTTTATGGTCTGGTCTTTTTTTTAGAGGATTATTGGCTGTGCCAATTTTTAGCTGTAGATTCTTGAGCAAGTTATCTAACAACTCTGAACTCCAGCATCTAAATCTGTAAGAAGGACAAAAAACGAAACAAACAGAAAAATGCCTGGCTCTCCCAGGGAGTATGAGCAGTAAACAAAATAAGGATTGTATAAAATGCCTAGTATAAGAGACCATAAATATTAAGCCCCATCCCCATTTTATTGTTATTCATGTTGCAAGGGATGCAGTCTATAATAGGACATAGTATCTATTTAATCGAGCCTAGACAATGTCTCATAGATATAGTCCCAAATCAAATTTTCCCTGCAGTTCTAAGGCTTCTGTGTGTGTGTGTCAGAGACAAGTGGGAACAGGTTTAATAATTATAGCAAACATTCACTGATGCCTGTTCCTATGATTACCAAAAGTGATCTCATCTAATGCTAACTACAGCTATATAATGAAGGTATTTTTATTATTACTTTATGGATGAGGTAATAGAGGCTCGGAGAAGTTAGGTAACTGGGCTGAGGTCACACAGATGTTAATAAATGACAGGCCAGAATTTAAACCAAGGGCTATATTTTCTTCAAATTCTGAGTTCCTGTCAACATTGCCTCTGCAGCTCAAAATCATAAGCTGTTCCTGTCTGGAGGTGACCTTATAAGATTAATCCTCCCATAGTAGAGGTGAAAGAACTGAGGCTCAGGAGAGGGAGTGAGATACCCTAGCCTAACTCACTAATAGAGCCAAGTACTAAACTTATTTGGGTTTTAATCTCTGCTGTTTCTATAGCAATGTAATTTTGCTTTGGTGTAAATAAAAGTTTTCACTCCCTTATTCAGGCATCAGAAAAACAATGGCTCTGCGGAATAGGAGGGGGAAGTTAGATAGTCCAGGTGTCAATGGGAGAAGAGGAAAGCCTTATTATGTTGCCAATTTTGATGGTATAAATATTCCCAACCTAGGATGATTTTGAGCTCTCCAAGTGATGGCACTAGAGCTGAGCTAGGAAGAGATGCACACAATTCATTGCCTCCAGTTGGTGTGAGCTGACTCTAGCATACCACTCCCATTTTTGTAGAGAATAACAAACTAAACACTGAGTATTGTTCCATGGTAAGATTCTGATAGTCAAGAAAAAAAAATGAGTGTTTTGTGTATGCCAAGATTCTGAATTTCAGCAGAATTGGTATTCTGGCCAATTCTTCTTTTAGAGTTTAGGACTGGCTCTATTAGTGAAACTGAGCCCCTGCCAAGGGTCTCTTATGGCTTATTTATAGAGCCATTTTCCCAAAAGGATACATGAATATATTTTGTTATACTCTAACTTTAGAAATGCTAATCCCTTGTTTCAAATGCTATCTTTGAGACTGAAGATAAATTAAAACACTCGTGAGAAGTTGTTTTTGTGTTGGTTTTGTATTTTTTAATTTTCAACAACAAAATTCTTCTAAAACTTACAAAATGACCCAAGGAACAATTATTTATTTTAGGAAATTTATCAAATACAAGCAAACAAAAGAAAATAAGTTTTAAAAACACCTGTTTGTAAGATCCAGAGGTAAACATGGCTAACATACTATATAGTATACCGCTAATATTTTTCTCATATGCAGATACAATTTTTTTTAAAATAGTTGTCTGTAAAGGAAATCCATTTATAAAATGAAAAGCTATCATAGATTATTATCCTGTCTGTACAGATTCTGCCACACTATTTATATTCACGGAAATGGTATGTTACATCTATATTAATTTTGATGTTCTACACACATTTGAGGATAATCTACTAATGGGGATTGTTATCTCTGAGTACAGATGTGGGACTAAAAAGACCTGGGTGGCAGTCTCAAGCCCTTTCCACTCTGTAGACCACTGTACACACAAAGAATGTTTTTGAGTTACAGCTATTCCAATGTTCTGGTTGATTGGGACTCTGCCTCTGAGACGTGAGATCATCCTGAAGTTCAGAAAACAACCCCCTCCTGCACTCCTTATTGCTGTAACCAGCCTGGCTTGCCTGCTGCTTGTTTCCTGCTGCCTGTGGCTCTGCCCCATTATTTGAAGTGGGGTTTCAGAGCAGCTTTAATGGGTTTTCTTCTGCCCTTCCTGCTTGGGGTTGCCTCACTGCAGCTCACCGTATAAGGTCTAATCTGATGTCCTGAGGCCATTTATCCTTTTCACATGTCCAGCTCAGCGGGACACTGGTGGAAATGGAATTTGTTCATTCCCTTGACTCAGTCTTGATTTTAGTGAAACAATACCCTAGAAAAATTTACCAGTCATAATTCTAGGTGGCTGACTCTGGGAAATTAATGTTGCCTTTTGAAGTAGACACTCATTAACGTGGGTAATAGTGGACAATAAGATTTATTCAAAAGTAAGGTAAAGTAACTGACCACTCACGGAATCTTTGCTTTTGGCTGTTAGTCTCAGATGTGGATTTTCTTGACAGTCTCTTCTGACAATTTTCCCAAGTATAGTTCCTTGCTTGAAAGCCAAAGCTGAAAGACAGATAACCACAAAATGTTTTTGAGAAATGCAACTCTCAGGGGTTGCTTACAGTTGTGGTAAACTGCACATATATATGAGATATTTGGTGGATTGGTGCTGATGTTTTGTTAAAGTCCTTATTTTGGGTTAAGGGTAGACTAGTAGGCTCCCTTCAGAGAGAAGGACCAAAAGCCTCTTTTTTGTCCTCAGTAAAAAGTAATGCTTATGAAATGTTGAGTATTTTCACAGTGCCTGGCATACAGTAAATGCAATGATCATTAAATGTTGGCTATTTTCTTTATGGGGAAGGCAGTTTACACATGGCCTCCTATTCTAAGGTGGTGATCTCTAGGCAACAGAGCCAGCTGACCTTCCAGTTAAATGTTGGTGCCAAAGAGAGTCC
The DNA here is from genome assembly GCF_053883595.1 of Heterocephalus glaber. NCBI lineage: Eukaryota > Metazoa > Chordata > Mammalia > Rodentia > Bathyergidae > Heterocephalus > Heterocephalus glaber. The sequence goes on along the minus strand of NW_028258384.1, from coordinate 34,794,652 downwards.
CCATTTTTTCATATTGGTGTTGCTTTGAATCCTTATGAATTAAAACATTTAGACCTATGATCCTCAACCTTTACTGCACAGTGTAATTACATGGGGGGGGGCTTTAAAATATGCATGCCTGAGCCTCACCTCCAGAGCTTCTGATTTCATTCATCTGGAGTGGGTGGGCCCTTAGCAATGGGAGTTTTCAAATCTACCCCAAGTGACCCTAATGTGCAGAGTTGAGAACCGCTTGATTTGAGACAGATGCTGCACATCTGTGACAAAGATGATGAAACTTAATAGCATACTATTGAAGGAGGTAGAGTGATCATGGATTCCTTCCAAATCTCTTTGACCCATGGCAATAATCACTAATCCACCAAATTTGCATTGGCCCCAACTGTGTTTACCAAATGTCAACTCAACCATACTGTACCACTTTCCATTTAATGTGTTCAACTTGCATAACGTGAGGGGGGTGCAAACCTCATACTTGACCTTGTAATCAGTTGAGTAAATGTACAGGGTAGTCTAAGAGTTAATCTCATTAATGCTTATCTCCTAAACTTGGGCTATTAGCTATTGCTCCTCTTTTATTAATGTAAGCTTCAACATGTATCTGCCTTGTCTACAGTTCCAAATGGTGCAATAACTCATGCCCTGTTGTCACATCCAGAAGATGACTACATGTGTTTTATTTGGATAAACTATAATATACAGACTTTCAACTGTTTTGGTAATTTTGGTTCATTTGTGTATAAGTGGTAAAACCCCTTATTCACTGTTACATGTTAAAAATCATCTGAAAAAAGATTTGTTTGGTTAATGGAGTCTTGTAGGATGGAGGAGATGTGGGAAGGAATGTAGTATTTGAGATTGTAGTAAGTATAAATTAAAAACAAGTAGAGCAACTTTTGTTTGCTTAGAAGGCTCAAAGCAAGGTAACAACTCTACACTGAGAGAACAGCAGTTAGGAACAGGTCTCCACCCTACATTTGTATAATGTTTTCTAGCTTACTTTAGACATTTAATGCAGTCTAGAGCCTACATTAGTAATAGGTACATACCCTCACCATCTAGGGTAGGCATTTTTCTAGGTAACAGACCAGGTGCGCAGTTGATTTCTATGTAAAATGGAAATATATATCATATTTACTTAAATACTTGCATTTATGCTGGATTCTTTCCTGTAAAGGTCTCACTGCTCTTGAGGGAGGAAAATGGCTGCTTTTATATTGGGACATGATTTAAAAAGCACCTGTCTGAACTCCCAAAAGCCTAGTTGCAAATAAACTTGCCAGTTTGAAACCAAGGGGTCTTGAGTTAAACACAAATGATGGTTGATCATACAATATTGTATTAATTTAAAGCACTCTTTTCAAAATCATTCACTGGAAATGAAATATTGGCAATATGGCTTTTAATGTGTGACTTAAATTCCTCAAGAAAAGTTAAAAGTGTTTTTTTGAAACATCAAAAAAATGCCTTCTGGAAGGGCTTTAAGTCCTGAGCCTCAGCAAAATTCAAGTTTTATCTTAAGCACAAATCATTTATGTTTAAAAGTCTTCCTGAAAACTCTGAGATTCTGCCAAGTAAGATGGGGAAAGCGGGAGAGGACAGTTGGGGTTTTTTTTGTTTATAAAGCTGTTCCTTCTTGTTTATTCTTGGAGGCCAGGAGAGAGGTCCTGGGTTGCTTTGTTCTTTAGCTGGGATCACTACCTTATCATGTGAAAGGTTTTTGAAAGCTTTAGTCTGCTTCCTTGAAGCAAAAGGCAAATGCAACTTCTGCCTTTCAGTACATTCTCAGTGGAATTGTATTTTGGGTGTTTGCAGGGGCTAATTTTAGGCATGGCATCCTATCCTGGAACTTTTAATGCAGGTCTGAGGCTGCGACAAGCATTGCTTTACAATGGAGTTGATTTTTTTCTTAGGGTTTGATAAAATAGATACAGTACTTACTACAATCAGCCAAATGGATCCTTACAAATAGAACATTCATTAAAAAGAAAACAACAAAAGGAAAGAATTTGTATTTTATCCTTGTGTTTGATAATGGACAGCTAAGATTGTCTAAGAGATTTCACTATTGTTGCTCTTCTATGCCACTTGATTGGGCCACCTTGGGTTAATAGCTACATGTGTTTAAGTGGCAGCCAATTTAACTCCCTCCAGTCCTCCCTCCCCTTTCTCTCCCCTCTGAGTGTTTCGGCTTTTTGTTTTACAGCCAAAACTAACTGGCAAATTGTGTTCATTTTCATCCTAATTTGGAGTAGAAGTGTAAAAACTAAAATTTTACTGCAATCTTTGTGGTCCCTCAGTCACTCTGAACATTTATTGACTGCGTAATGTATACAGTATACGATTTTGCATTTCAAACAAATTTCAAACTTAAGATCCCTTCCGATCTTCAAATCCCGTTCATCTCTAATCCCAAACCTGAATTTCTCTACGGCTAGGCATATTTATTCTTATTTGGTAATTTTTTGTTGTTATATTTCTTCTTGAAAGAGGGACTGTTTTGTAAGCAGTAACTTTTCATTCTGTAATTGGCATTACATCCAACCAAAAACGGACCTTGAGAATCTCAATTTTCAGCTGCTTTAGATTGCTAACTATGCAGCCTAGATCTTGCCATAGTGTTTTTCCTCTGATTTAGATGGCACAAAGGAAAAAAGCTATGTTTTAGTGATGTATAAAGCAGATGTTTTGTTAAATTGAATCAAGCCTACCTTCTAACTTATGGCTACAATGTGAAATCCTAGATTTTTCATATGTATAAAGTAGGTACACGGTAAATTCTGGTGAATTAAATTAATCGTGTGAGATTGCACTAGAATAAGGTAGGAATGAGAGAATGATCTTGACTTGAGTACATCTTTGTAAATAAACTTATGTACTTGTGATGTATGAATTGGACAATGAAAATTGTGCTAGAAACTTGATTACTCCCAGACTATTCATATTCTCACATTTTAACACAACCTAAATCAAAATATCTAATAACTTTTTAAATTTTCAACATGTAACTCTAAATAAAAAGGATTTATTTATTTATTTGCAGTACTGGGGATTGAACCAATGACCTCTGACAAGCTAGGCAAGTGCTCTTCCACTAAGCTACATCCTCAGCCCTTATTTTTTATTTCGAGACAAGGTATCTAAATTTCCCAGGCTGACCTCAAATTTGTGATCCTCCTGTCTCTGCCTCTCAAACAGCAGGGATTTCAGGTGTGTGCCACCGTATCTGGCCAAAGTCTTTAACTTTTATTTAACCTCAATAGTATCACAACGCCAAAATGTTAACCACCATGTGTTTATTTTAAAAGATAAATGTTGTTGTCTTGACGATGTAGCTCAGTGATAAGAGAAGTTCCCAAACATGCACAAGGCCCTGAATTCAATCCCCAGTATCTAAAATAAGTGTGTAAAAGTTAGATGTTCCTATTATTCAAAGATCCCAACTCGTACCTCTGGAATACTTCTTGCCTGTGCTCTAGTCCACCTTTATTTTACCTATTCCTCTCAGCTCTTTATCTCAGAAGAGTGAGCCTTATGTGATTTTAGATAGAGTATAACCAGTCCTTCTGAATCACTCTCTGTGGGGTCATGTGCTTGGATATTTTTAAATTGGACTTCTCGGGGATAGATATTATGAACCTTTTCTATGTATGGATATTGGACCAAGCCCATGAGTGCCTCTGTCCTTTGACTCTCACAGTAGTCATGCCAAATAGATTTTATCAACAAATACCTGATAGTTGAGTTTTCTAAGTCATTTTTGGACACTGGATATGAGTGCATCTAAGTGACCTGGACAAAGCAGGAAGAAAAATAAATAAAGCCAGTAATCTTTATTGTTCATCTCTGGGAACAATACTAGAATATTTGTATGCATTTTATTTAATTCTCACCCCTAGGAGTTATCCTATGCCTCAGTTTACAGATAAAGAATTAAGATTTAAGAGATGTTAGTTATTTTGCCTATTTTTTCAGACTCTCAAAATCTGAAGAAAATTTATTTTGTTCTCTATTTATACTTTAGGTTTCTCCTATGAGAGAAACCATGCAATATTTAAACTTGTATGTCTGAATTATTTTACTTAAAAAATAGATTATAGTATTATACTTAATTGTGAGAGATTATAGAGAATCACCACCACTCTGAGCCAAATTTGAGTCTTTTATTATCAGCCAGTGTTCAAGAGTGGCTCGCACCCGGAAAACTCTTGACAAAGGAAAAGAAGCTTGTGGTGTTCTTTTACACTTAAAATTACTCTTCTAATTGGCGAGGGCTCAGGGAGAGGGGGCATGCAAGTGAAATTTCACAGGAGCAGGACTTTGCTAAATTAGTGGGGGTCAGGGGAAGTTTCATGCTGTTCATTTGAAACAAAATATCACACAGGTGCAGAGTATCCTGTTTACATATAGGTGCAGACTGCTCTACCAAATGGGAAGTTGTAAAGATAACATATAGTTCCAGATTGCTCTATCAAACAGGGTGTAGTGGTCTGTCATGCATTAACTGAGGGGACTCCCAAGGGGGAAGGAGGAGGTGACCACCGGAATCACTTGACTTTACACAAATGGAGTCAGGTTGGCTATCACAATGGGAAGTAGGGAGATCTTTTTCAAATGAGAAGGGGAAAAAGAGATAAGAGAGAGAAGGAAGGAGGGGAAATTGGACTTTAAAAGAAAAGATTTGAAAAATGGAAATGGAGATTTTGCAAATGGGAAGGGGAAGAAGAGTTGGAGGGATCAGGGAGGAATGGGAGGGAAGGGAAGGGAACAAAAAGTAAGAATTAGGCTGTGTTATATACTTGTACAAACCCATAAAGATAAATATAATCATTATGTACAGCAAACATATACTAATAATTTTTTTTTCAATTTGAAGATACTAAAGTAATGATATTGTGGGGAGTTAGTTGTATAGAATAAGAACTAAATGTTCTGAGCCTTTTGACACTCTGAATGAGTGTCACAGAAGAAAAGGGACAACTACTAAGGAAAACGAAAGAACACCCACACACACATCAAGGAATCAGTGAGGGTTAGCAGTCCATGTCTTAACTTGAGAGTAAGCTAAGAAGCCTGTATGAGGCCTAAGGCACATGCAAATTACTGTGTGGCCTGTGGAGGCAGAGTGGGCCTGGTCTCAGCCTTAGTTCCCATACTCTCACCCTATTCATACCCCCTTTTCTATCCCATGCAGCTTGGCCTACAACAATAGAAGGAAGGTAGACATTTCCTGCCAACCTCCAAGACTTGGTGGTTGCTACTGAAGAAGCAGGGTCCAAATGTTAAACATTCACCCAGAGGAAGGGGCTTCTGGGCCACTGTCCATCCTGCCGCTCCCAGCCCAGAGGAAGGGGCTTCTGAGCTGCTGTCCCACTGGTCCCGTCCCAGAGGTAGGGGCTTCTGAGCCACTGTCCCACCTCTCCCAGCTTAGAGGAAGGGGCTTCCAGGCCACTGTCCTGTCCTACTGATCCTGGCCCAGAGGAAGGGGCTTCTGAGCCACTGTCCCGCCACTCCCAGCCCAGAGGTAGGGGGTTCCACGCCACCATCCATCCTGCTGTTCTCCACCCAGAAAAGGGGGCTTTGGAGCCACTGTTCCACCTCTCCCAGCTCAGAGGAGGTGAGCCACACAGGCACCAACAGCAACCCCCACCCAGGTTGAAATGAGAAGACACGTAAATAAGTCTCAAAACCAGACTTCCAGATCACCTACAGAAACCTCAAAGAGAAATGAGATGGAACACTCTGATACTCAACCACCTGGACCCACTGAACTGGTAACAAAAGAGGATCTGGAAAAAATGAAATCAGAGATAATTTCTCAGATAACAGCAGAGATTGTGCTTATAGTGCAAGACATGATTAATAAATCTAGAGAGGAGTGGAGGAACATGATGGAATCCCAACATAATGTGAGGACAGAATTTCAGATATAGAAGATAAGATTGCAATTAGTGACCAGGAAAAGAAAAATTCCTTCAGAATTGTAAGGGACCATGAGAAATCAATCCAGCAGCTATTAGACGATGCAAAGAAGAATAACATAAGACTGATTGGAGTCAAAGAAGAAACAGAAGAGAGTGCAGAAAACATAAAAAACTTTTCACAGAAATAATGGCAGGAAACTTCACAAGCAGGATAAAAGAAATTGACATACAAATAAGTGAGACATATGGGACTCCAAATAGCCTTGATCAAAAAAAAATCTAAATGTAGGCATTGTAATTGTTAAGATTCCAGAAACTCAACAGAAAAACAAAGTTCTACAAGCAGTGAGAAAAAAGAAACAAATAACATACAAAGGAAAGCCCAGCAGAATCACAGCAGACTCCTCAAAACAAACCATCAAGGCAAGAAGAGCTTGGAGTGATGTATTTCAAGCCCTCAAAGAAAACAGCCTCCAACCCAGATTGATGTACCCTGCAAAACTATCTTTCAAAATGGATGGAGAAATAAGATACTTTCATGACAAAGAGCACCTTAGGAACTTCGTGAATACCAAACCAGCACTCCAAAAAATTTTAGACAGTATCCTAGGAACAGACAATGAGGATCACAACCCCAGGAAGCAAAGCAAAATGAACCCATCTGGCATGACAAGAAATTAAATGTAAAGGGGGAGAACCCAACAAAAAGAAAAAGCCATGGCAATGACAAGTCAATACGTTTCAGTTATAACCATCAACATTAATGGTCTCAATTCACCAATCAAAAGAAATAGATTGGCAGAATGGGTCAAGAAGCAAAATCCAACAATATGCTGCATACAAGAAACACACTTAATTCAAAAGGAAACTCATAGACTGAAAATGAAAGGGTGGAAAACAATACTCCATGTGTCAGGAACATGAAAAAAAGCAGGAGTAGCTATCCTCTTTGCAGATCAAGTAGATTTGAAACCAACACTCATTAAGAGAGATGAAGAAGGACACTACATCCTTGTAAAGGGAAGAATCCAAGAGGAAGAGTTGACAATCATAAATATCTATGCACCAAACACTAGTGCGCCCAACTATACAAATGTTAAACATTCATCATTTCATTTGATCACCATGCTAATCCTGTGAAATAGAGCAGTTATTCCTTTCCTCATTTTCTGGATGGACAAGCTGGGGCACAAGTAGATTCTTTGGCTTGCACAAGAATATTTTGCTTTTCATTGGCAGTCCTGATTATAATTCTTTTGTTCTAGCCACACTATCTCTTGGTAAATATTGAACAACTTATTTGTAGAAATATTAATCTAGTTTTACTATGTAGGATATAAAGGAAAAGGGAGAGTCAGAAGACAGAGAACTGCAAAGATATAGGGAAGAGATAAGGAGCCTAAATTATCATAATAAACTGTTCTAAAGTCTGTCCAGTACTAACTTTTTCTCCCTCTTATTGGACCCCCTCATCAGCACTCAACAAAGTTGCCTAATCTCTGGAGGTTCCTTCCTACTCTGTTTTTAATGGCTTAGCTTCTTCCGATCACTAAATGTTTTAGTTCCTCAGGACTTGACCCTAGATCCTCTTCTCTTTTCTTTGTATCCTGGTCAGTCTTAAGCATTTCCAGAGCATTAGTCATCTTATATATGCTGATGGCTTACAAATTTATATCACTAGTTCAGATCTTTGCTCTAAGTTCCTGACCCATTCATTCAAAAAATATTTATCACGTGTCTACTGAGTGTCAGATACTTTTTAGTCACTTTGATTTCATTATTAACAAAACAGTCATCTCCTTTTTTTTTTTTTTTTTTGGTACCAGGGATCGAACTCAGGTCCTTGCACTTGCACAGTAGGCGGCAAAACCACTAAGGTAAATCCCTGGCCCTCATCTGCTTTTATTTCACTTACACCGAGGGAAGAAATGGGAAATACATAGAAGAAAGTTATAAGTATGCTACAAAGTCATAAGTGTTCTAAGAAGGAAAAGAAGAGCTAGGTAAGGGGAATTTGAAAGTGCTGGGAAAAAGCTTGCAACATTAAATAGTGGCCAAGATAGATTTCTTTGAAAAGGTGAGGTTTGGGCCAAAATGTAAAGAAGACAGGGATGGAAGTACTCCCATGTAAACCCAGAATTTAGGAGGCTGAGGTAGGAGGATCACAAGTTCAAAACTAACTTCATGGTGAGGACCTGTCCTGAAAGGAAGGAATGAGTGAAGGGAAGGAGAAAGGGAGGAAAGAAGAGGAAAAGAAAAGAAAAAGAAAAAATGGGAAGGGGATGAGAAAACATGTCTTATAAATATCTAGAGGATGAATGTCCCAAGCAGAAGGATCAACTAGTACACAGGTTCACAGTAAAAATTTCATATTTTAGCAAGGAGACCAAAGTGGCCAAAAAGAAGTGAATGAGCAGTAGATTTGTAGATCAGGTTAGAGAGTTAAAAAGATGAGTGAAGAGAGACTCAGAGGCCATTGCAAAGATTTTAGCTTTTACTCAGAGTAAAATAGGGAACGTTTGGAACATTTATGGCAGAGGACAAACATATTTTAAAAGATGACTGGCTGTGGCTGTAGAAGGAGGGCAAGAGATAGAAAGAGATCAATTAAGAGATTATTATAATTGAGCTACTTATATCCTCTGGGATGGATCAAAGGTTTATCAGACTCAACAAAGGACATCCCTCTTCCTCTTCCTCACAAAGCTAAACTTCATCCTCTTCCATTGTTCTCTATCTCAGTGAATGGTTCTACCATCCACCCAGTTGATCAGACAGAAACCTGCACATTATCTGTTTCCTTACTTTCCCTCACACCTCATATCCAATTGTTCACCAAATCTTTTTGACTTTTATTTCACATTACCTTTCACTAACCAGTCTTTATCTCTATCTCCACTGTTTCTTCCAGACCAACATCATATCTAGCTTTAATTACTAAAGTGTCTTCCTAATGGTCTCTTTGTACACTGTCCTGTTCTAGTTTATGCCACATCAGGCAATTAAAATGATCTTTACAAAATGCAAATCTTCTCAAGTCTTCCACTACGTAAAACCCTTCAATTGCCTCCTATGGGGATTGAGATGGCAACAATATTCTGTATCATTATGGTCTGGATCTAAAATGTTCCCTAAAGGCCATTTTAGAAAATGATTGAATCATGAGGGTTCCAACTTTATCAAGTGGATTTATCCATTGATGTGGTTATAATTTGATTGCATTATTAAGAGCTGATCAAAACAAGAGAAGGGACCTAGTTGAAGGGAGTAAGTCTTGGGGACATGACACTGGGTACTGGATCTGGTCCCCAACCCCTTCATCTGTCTTCCATGAGTTAAGCAGCTTTTCTTAACCATGCCTTTCCACCTTGATGTTTTTCCCTTACTATAGGCCTAAAAGCAATGGAGCCACCTAAGCCAATTGTGAGATCTCTGAAAACAGGTGCCAAAATAAATCTTTTCTGATTTAAGCTGTTTACATAAGATATTTTATCCCAGCAACAGAAAGCTAACCCATATATGACCTGGCTCTGCTTCTACTTCCAGCTTCAACTCAGCCAATCCTTTCCCTTCTTATTACATTATAATTGCACTCTTATTTCCTTGACTGCACCAAATTTTTACCAACTCAGGGCCTGCATATTGCTTATTCTCTGTCTGAAATGCAGTTTGCTTCTTTCAATAATACTACTTCAGGTCTTAAATGACATTCCTTAGGGAAGCTGACAATCCTTGAATGCTCATCTAATTTGGACTTTCTCATTAATCTTTCTCATAGTGCTATTTTATTTTCCTTCTTAATATTTAATACAATATCTAAAGTTTTATATTGGTAGAAACCTAATTGCCTATCTACTGGATTCTTGGAATAACTGAGTCATTTAAGTTCTATTAGAGCAAGAGCTATATATGCTCTCATGATTTCTAGTGTCTCTCAATGTGTAATACAAGATCTGACATATATCAAGCACTCTAAAACACATATTTGAATAAATGAACAAAGTCTGTTTTCTTACCCTAAAACCAGCCCCATGTGGCTTTCTAATTTTGCCATTTAAAGTACATGTAGAGTCACAGTATATGTCATGCTGTATATGTCATTTGAGTACTTACCTGGCCAAGCATTGTGCTCTTCTCTATTACAAGGCCCCTCAAATTAGTCTGTTCTTACAAACCTTGTTTCTAAACAGGGATGGAAGATATACCTGTGCAGCAAAATCCCTACTAAAATCAGCTATAGAATGTGCTATGGCTATTCCCACTCAATGAACACAGTGTTTGGGGTTTTTTTTTGTTTTTTTCTTCAACAGGCATGATAGCTTAGGCGAATTCTTAGGGAAAGGTTACATGGTCTTTGGATGTCACCTTAGTCTCCCACATTTTTGGGGTCTGGCCCTGAACTTTGCTTCTTCAAAAATTTTGTCTTCCCAAGGGCAGTAGGGAGTATATCATTTGCTGAAGACAAATACACTCTAGCCACAATAGACTGGAATACTAATTTATTGAATTAGTAGAAGAAACAACTGCTAAAAACCATATAGTCACATGAAGAAACCTTCTACTTATAGGAAAATCCATTTGGGAAGCCAAAAAAAAAACAAGATTTCTTGGTGTATATGATACCACTGCAGAGAGAGTTGGTTGCATAATATAATGCTAACATTTGCAGGCAGCCACCTCTAAGGGGCTGATTCATCCATCTTCAGGATGGGAATGTGCTGATGTCAAAAAATGGAAAGTGTAGGTTTCTCAAGCCAAAGGTTCTTCCTGGCCATGGCAGTACTGTGTTTTCAAGGATTTCCTTTTGAAAAATCCTAATTTTCAATATTACTAACTGACTTTCTTTCTCCCCCATGGACTCTCATTCTGGACTGGCTGCCACCCTGGAATCTATGCTGTCTCTTTTAAGGTGATTTTGCATGACTGGTCTTATCTACTATGTTTTAATTTTATTTGTCAAATTCCCAGAGATTGATGGGTGCATTGGTGGGTCCTCTGGTGTTCTTTTTTTGTTGTTATTAAATTCTTTCATTGGTACATTTTAGGTATACAATACGTTTGCATTTATCATTGGGTGCTTGTAACTGTACATGATGTTTCTTAGTTCTTATTTTTTAACCCATTACCTGTGCACCCTTCACCCCCTCCACCCTTCCCTATTTACATAGATTTCGTTTCCATTTCTTTCACTTTTCTCATAATTTTTCCTTTCTCTTCTTTCCTTTCCCCTTCTTCTCCCATCACTCCTACCCCTTTGGACCTTTTATTCCTATTTCAAATTAACAATTATTTCTTTTAATCATTTTAATCCTTATTTACACTTTCAGTTTCTCACACTAGAGAAACTATTCGGTATTTACACATGTGTGTCCTATTTATTTCACTTAAGAATATGGTCTCAATATGCATCCATTTAGCTATAAATGTCTCTAGTTTCTCATTCTTTATGGCTGAGTAGCACTCCATTTTATTAAAAAACCACATCTTTTTTATCCAGTTTCCAGTTCCTGGACACTTGGGCTGTTTCTAAGCTTTAGCTATTACAAGCTGTGCCTATATAAACATGGGTGCACATGTATCGCTGCAGTATGATTCTTTTAATTCTTTGTGGGAGATACCCAGCAGGGGAATAGCTGGGTCAAATAGGACCTCTAGCCCCAGTTCTTTGAGGTATGTCCATACTGATTTCCACAGTGGTTGTACGATTCTGCACTCCCACCAACAATGGAGAAGGGTTCCTTTCTCCCTACACACTGCCAGTATTTGTTATTGGTTGATTTCTTGTTAGCAGCCATTCTTTCTGGGATGAGGTGGAATCTCAGTGTTATTTTTATCTGCATCTCTCGAATTGACACTGACGTTGAACATTTTTTCATGTATTTATTTGCTGCTTTTACTTCTTTGCCTGAGAAATGTCTGTTCCTTTCAGATGCTCATTTTTGAATTGGGTCTTTGAATTTGGGGGTCTGATTTTTTTTTCAGTTCTTTATATATTGTAGATAGTAGTCATCTGCCTGAGGTACAACTGCTAAAAAAATTTTCCCAGATTGTAGATTGTCTCTTAGCTCTGTTGGTGGTTTCTCTTGTGGTGCAGAAGCTTTTTAATAAGATGAGATCCCAGTTGTTGATTATTATTTTTTATTAAATTCTTTTATTGGTACATTGTAGGTATACAACACAATTACATTTCTCATTGGGAATTGTACCTTTACATGATGCATCTTGGTTCTTATTTTTTCCCCATTCCTAGCCTTCCCTTCACCCCCTCCACCCTTCTCTATTTACAAAGACTTTATTTCCATTTTTTCCATTTCTCATCTTTTCCTTTCCTTTTTTTCCTTTCCCCTGCCCCTCCCACTACCCCTACCCCTTTGGACCTTTTCTTCCTATTTTACATTATCGATTATTCATTCTAATCATTGGTACATTTTAGGTATACAATATAATGACATTCATCATTGGAAATTTGCACCTTTACATAGTCTCTCTTGGTTCCCATTTCTCACCCTTGCCCAGCCCTCCCTTCAACCCCTCCAGTCCTCCCTATTTACAAAGATTTTGTTCCTATTTTTCCATTTTCTCATATTAATCCCATTCCCTTCTATCCTTTCCCCTATTGCTCCCACTTCCTTTCCCTTGGCCCCTTTTCTTCCTATTTCACATTACCTATTATACATTTTAGTCCCCATTTACACTTTCAGTTTCTCACACCAGAGAAACTATTCGGTACTTACAAATGTATGTCCTATTTATTTCACTTAAGGGTATCGCTTCAATGTGCATCCACTTAGCTATAAATGTCTCTAATTTCTCATTTTTTATGGCTGAGTAGTACTCCATTTTATTTATAAAAAAACCCCACATTTTCTTTATCCAGTCTCCAGTCGATGGGTATTTGGGCTGTTTCCAAGTTTTAGCTATCACAAACTGTGCTGCTATGAACATGGGTGCACATATATCACTGTGGTATGATTCTTTTAATTCTTTGGGGAAGATCCCCTGCAGTGGAATAGCAGGGTCAAATGGGACTTCCAGTCCTAGCTCTTTGAAGTATCTCCATACTGATTTCCACAGTGCTTGCACCAGTCTACACTCCCACCAGCAGTGGAGCAGGGTTCCTCTTTCCCCACAGCCCCACCAGCATTGGTTATTGGTTGATTTCATGATAGCAGCCATTCTTTCTGGAGTGAAGTGGAATCTCAGCGTTGTTTTCATTTGCATCTCTCCAATGACCAGTGATGTTGAACATTTTTTCATGTATTTATTTGCTATTTCTACTTCTTTGTCTAAGAAATGTCTGTTCATTTCAGATCCCCATATTCGGTTTGGGTCTTTAAATTTGGGAGGTCTGATCTTTTTAAGTTCTTTATAGATTCGAGATAGTAGACCTTTGTCTGAGGAAGAGCAGGTGAAGATTTTTTCCCACACTGTGAGTTGTCTCTTCACACAGCTGGTGGTTTCTCTTGCTGTGCAGAAGCCTTTTAATAAGAAGAGATCCCACTTGTTGATTGTTTGTGCTAGTTCACGGGCAACTGGGTTTTGTTCATAAAATCTTTTCCTCCACCAATGTCTTCAAGGGTTCTACCTAACCTCTGTTCCAAATGGTTCAGTGTTTCTATTTTAATATTTAGATCTTTAATCCATTTTGATTTTAGTTCAGTGCAGGGTGAGAGATACAGGTCTAGTTTTAATCTTTGGTAAGTTGAAGCCCAATTTTTCCAGCACCATTTATTAAAGAGGCTATCTTTCCTCCAGTGAGGGTATTTGGCTCCCTTGTCGAAGATGAGATGGCTGAGTGTGTCTGCCATTGTTTCTGCATCTTCTAATCTGTTCCACTAGTCCTCAGGTCTGTTTCTTTGCCAATACCATGGTGTTTTTATCACAGTAGCTTTGTAGTAGAGTTGCAGGCTGGGGAATGTGATACCCCGTGCCATGTCTCTGTTACCTAGAATTGCTTTTGCTATTCAGGGTCTCTTCTTGTTCCAAATGAATTTTTGGATTGTTTTCTCAAGGTCCATGAAGTATGCTGCTGGGATCTCAATTGGAATTGAATTAAATCTATATAGCAGTTTTGGAAGTATGGCCATTTTCACTATATTCATCCTTCCTACCCAGGAGCAGGGGATGTCTGTCCATTTTCTGATATCATCTTCAATCTCTCTTTTCAGAGTGCCATAGTTTTCAGAGAAGAGGTCTTTGATTTCCTTTGTTAGGATGATTCCTAGGTATTTCAGTTTTTTGGATGCTATTGTGAAATGAATTATTTGCCCTATTTCTCTCTCAGTGAGTCTGTCATTGGTGTAGAGGAAAGCTATTGATTTTTGTGTGTTGACCTTTTAACCAGCTACTTGACTGAATTTGGTTATTAAATCTAGAAGACTTTTGGTGGAGTTCTTGAGGTCTTCTATATAGAGTATCATGTCATCTGCAAATAATGACAATTTGACTTCTTCACTTCCTATCTTTATTCCTTTTATTTCTTTCTCTTGTCTAATTGCCATGGCTAATGTTTCCAGAACTATATTGAACAAGAGTGGTGATAGTGGACATCCTTGTCTTGTTCCTGATTTTAGTGTGAAAGATTTCAGTTTTTGACCATTTAGTGTGATATTGGCTGTTGGTTTTTCATAGATGGGTTCTATCAGTTTGAGGTGGAGACCATCTATTCCAATTTTTTGTAGGGTTTTTAGGATAAATGCATGCTAGATTTTGTCAAATGCTTTTTCTGTGTCTATGGAGATAATCATATGGTTTTTGTCCTTGGTTCTATTGATACAGTGTATTACACTGATTGGTTTGCGTATATTGAACCATCCCTGCATCCCTGGGATGAATCCCACTTGATCAGGGTGTATGTTCTCCTTGATGATCTTCTGCATTCTGTTTGCCATTATCTTATTAAGAATTTTTGCATCTATGTTCATTAGTGAGATTGGCCTATAGTTCTCTTTTTCAGTTGGGTCTTTCTCTGCTTTAGGGATCAAGGTGATGCTTGCTTCCAGGAATGAATTTGGGAGTATTGCTTCCCTTTCAATTTCATTGAAGAGTTTAAACAGTAGTGGCAACAGGTCCTCTCTAAATGTCTTGTAGAATTCAGCAGTGAAGCCATCAGGGCCCGGGCTTTTCTTAGTTGATAAGTTTTTCATTACATTTTCAATTTAATTGGTTGATATTGGGTTGTTTAGAATTTTTAGGTCTTCTTCGTTCAACTTTGGTAATTCATATGTATCCAGGAATCTGTCCATTTCTTCTGTGTTGTCCATCTTATTGGCATATAGGTTCTGGAAGTAGGTATTGATGATCCTCTGGATTTCTGCTGGTTCTGTTGGAATTTCACCCTTTTCATTCCTAATTGCATGGATATGGGTCTTTTCTTTCCTTTTTCTGACAAGGTTGGCTAAAGGTTTGTCAATTTTGTTGATTCTTTCGAAGAACCAACTCTTGGCTTCATTGATTTTTTGTATCATTCTCTTTGTCTCCATTGCATTGATTTCTCCTCTGATCTTTATAATTTCCTCCCTTGTATGAGCTTTGCAGTTGTTCTGTTCTTCTTTTTCTAGAAATTTGAGGTGCAACATCAGGATGTTTAATGGGGCTCTTTCTGTTTTCCTAATATGTGTATTCACTGCTATGAATTTCCCTCATAAGACTGCTTTCATTGTGTCCCATAGATTCTGATATGCTGTATTGTCATTGTCATTTAATTGAAGGAACTGTCTGATTTCTTCTCTAATTTCCTCTGTGACCCATTGGTTATTCAGAAGTGTGTTGTTCAATTTCCACATGTTTATGAAATTTTTTGAGTTTCTTTTGCTATGGATCTCCAATTTCATTGCACTATGGCCTGATAGTATACAGGGGATAGCCTCAATTCCTTTGCACTTACTTAAACATGTTCTATGTGTGAGTATGTGGTCTATTTTGGAGAATGACCCATGTGCAGCTGAGAAGAATGTGTATTCTGATTTTGTGGGGTGGAAGACTCTGTAAACATCTGTTAAGTTCATTTGTTCAAAAGTTCAATTGAGTTCTAGTATTTCATTACTTGTTTTTTGTCTAGTTGATCTATTTATTTGTGACCATGGGGTGTTGAGGCCCCCCACTACAATTGTATTGGTGCATATATGACTTTTCATGTCCATTAGTGTAGAGAACAGGGGAAGGGGACATTGCCAGAACCTCTGCAGTAAATCCTAGTCTCCTGTGAGCCATGGCAGCACACAGCGAATTACAGGAAAGGTAGACAAATGAGACTGAGAAGAAGCTGAGCTTTGAGTCTGATCAGTGCTGCTCTGGGCAGCAAAGACAAAAGCCCCCAGCTTACTGCACCTTTTATTCAGTACATCGGGAGAAGCAAATGTAACAAGTAAAATATAGAATTCAATAGTTCACATTGGGATAAACAAGGTGTAACAAAAGGCCTGCAGTGAGTTCAGTACATCCTGGGTAAACAAGATGTTAACAGTCCAAGAACAATGAGGAACTGAGTAGATGTTTGTTCTCCCAGGATGTTTTCAGCTCCCAGGATGTTTCTTGTCCTGGAGAATCACAGACAGCATCACTGGATCATTGAGGTCTCAGTTGTGACTGGAGGCCAAATTGGAGTTATTCTGTAGCTGGGCTGTAGGCAAGAGAACTAGGCTAACAAAATGATTTTACCCTAAAATTATGTAGCATTCCTCCCAATACATTAGTATTTGTTTTGTATAGTTGGATGCACTAGTGTTTGGTGCATAGATATTTATGATTGTCAACTCTTCCTCTTGGATTCTTCTCTTTACAAGGGTGTAGTGTCCTTCTTCATCTCTCTTAATCTGTGTTGGTTTGAAATCTACTTGATCTGCCAAGAGGATAGCTACTCCTGCTTTTTTTGTGGTTCCTGTCACATGGAGTATTGTTTTCCACCCTTTAACTTTCAGTCTATGAGTTTCCTTTTGAATTAGTGTGTTTCTTGTATGCAGCATATTGTTGGATTTTGCTTCTTGACCCATTCTGCCAGTCTATTTCTTTTGATTGGTGAATTGAGACCATTAATGTTGATGGTTATAACTGAAATGTATTGACCTGTCATTGCCATGACTTTTTCTTTTTGTTAGGTTCTCCCCCTTTACATTTAATTTCTTGTCATGCCAGATGGGTTCATTCTGCTTTGCTTCCTGGGGTAGTGATCCTCAATGTCTGTTCCTTGCAATCTTAACAATTATATGCCTATGTGTAGATTTTTTTTGATCAAGGCTACTTGGAGTCCTATATTCCTCCCTTTTCTGTATGTCAAGCTCTTTTCCCCTGCTTGGGAAGTTTTCTGCCATTATTTCTGTGAAGAGATTTTTTATGTCATCTGCACTCTCTCCTGTTTCTTCCTTGAGCCCAATCAGTCTTATGTTATTCTTCTTTGCATCATCTAGCAGCTCCTGGATTGATTTCTCATGTTCCCTTATAATTTTGGAGCAATTTTTCTTTTCCTGGTCACTAATTGCAATCTTATCTTCTGTATCTGAAATTCTGTCCTCACATTGGCTCATTCTGCTGTGTAGACTTTCAATGGAGGTTTTCATGTCCTGGAAATGTATTTGCATCTGTTTTATGGATTCCATTTGTTTCCTCTGTTGGGATTCCATCATGTTCCTGAGCTCTTCTCTAGATTTATTAATCATGTCTTGCACTAGGGGCACAATTTCTCCTGTTATCTGAGAAATTATTTCTGATTTCATTTTTTCCAGATCCCCTTTTGTAGCCATTTCGGTGGGTCCAGGTTGTTGATTATCAGAGTGTTCCATCTCATTTCCCTTTGGGGTTGCTGTAGGTGATCTGCAAGTCTGGTTTTGAGACTTATTTACGTGTTTCCTCATTTTGACTGAGGGGGCTGCTGTTGGCGCCTGCACAGATTACCTCCTCTGAGCTGGGAGAAGTGGGACAGGGGCCGGGAGCAGTGGTAGGGATGGTGGCCCAAAAGCCCTTTCCTGTGGGCTGGGAGCAGGGGGAGGGATGGTGGCCCGGAAACCCATTCCTCTGGTCCAGGAGCAGTGGGATGGTGGCTCAGAAGCCCCTATCTCTAGGCCGGGAGCAGTGGGAGGGATGGTGGCCCGGAAGCCCCTTCCTCTGGGCCAGGAGCAGAGGGACAGAAGGTGGCCCAAAAGCCCTTTGGTCTGGGCTAGGAACAGCGGGAGGCATGGTAGCTGGGAAGCCCCTTCCTCTCCACCAGGAGCAGTGGGACGGTGGCTCAGAAGCCCCTACCTCTGGGCCAGGAGCAGCGGGACTCAGTACTGTGGTCTGGTGGTCCGGTGTCCTCTGCGTCTTTTTAGTATGGAACCAGGTGGCTGTACAGAGGAGCGGGAAGGGGGTCCAGTGGATTGTTGCCGGGGCGCGGGCCGATTTGGAATGTTCCACATGACTTGGGACCTCGGTAGGGTGTCCACAAACCTGCCTGTGGGCAGCTGCCTGATTTAGCGTGTTCCGCACAACTCACTACCTCGGTAGGGCATGCGCAGACCTCAGTTGTTGATTCTTTATGCTAGTTACCATGCTACTGAGGTTTTGTTCATAAAGTCTTTTCCTATGCCAATGTCTTCAAGAGTTCTACATAACTTATCTTACAGCAAGTTTAGTGTTTCTGTTTTAATATTTAGATCTTTAATCCACTTTGATTTTAGTTTAGTGTATGGTGGGAGATATAGGTCTTGTTTTAATTTTTGGCAAGTTGAAATCTAGTTTTTCCAACACCATTTATTAAAGAGGCTATCTTTCCCCCGGTGAGGATGGTTGGATCCCTTGTCAAAGATGAGGTGGGTGACTATGTCTGGAGTTGTTTCTTCATCATGTACACTGTTCCACTGGTCCTCCTATCTGTTTCTTTGCCAATACCATGCTATTTTAAAAACAGTAGCTTTGTATTATAGTTTCAAGTTGGGAATTGTGATGCCCCCTTCTATGTCTCTCTTGCCTAGAAGTGCTTTTGATATTCTAGGTCTATTCTGGTTCCAAATGAACTTTTGGATTGTTTTCTCTAGTTCTATGAAATATGCTATTGGGATTTCAATTGGGATTGCATTGAATCTGCATAGCAGTTTTGGAAGTATGGCCATTTTCACTATATTGGTTCTTCCTACCCAGGAGCAGGGGATATCTTTCCATTTTCTTTTCCTTTTAAATTATGTTGATTGGTAATATTTAGGTATACAATATAATGACATTCATCATTGCAAATTTGTATCTTTACATAATCTATCATGGCTGTTATTTTTCCCCATTCCCCTGCCCTCTCTTCAACCTCTCCATCCCTCCCTATTTACAAAGACTTTGTTTCCATTTTTTCATTTTATCATATTAATTCCATTCCCTTCCTTGCTTTCCACTACCTATCCCACTTCCCCTTCCACTTTGCTGCTTTTCTTCCTATTTCACATTATCTATTATAGCCTTTAGTCCTTATTTACAATTTCAGGCTCTCACATTAGAGTAAGTATTTGGTATTCACATGTGTGTCTTATTTATTTCACTTAAGAGTATTGCCTCAATGTGCATCCATTTAGCTAAAAATGTCTCTAATTTCCCATTTTTTATGGCTGAGTAATACTCCATTATATTAAAAAACCCACATTTTCTTTATCCAGTCTCCAGTTGATGGGCATTTGGGCTGCTACAAAGTTTGTCCTATTACAAATGGTGCTGCAATGAGCATGGGTACACATATATCAGTGTGGTATGATTCTTTTAATTCTTTGGGGAAGATACCCAGCAGGGCAAAACCTGGGTCAATTGGTACTTCCAGTCCTAGTTGTTTGAAGTACTTCCATACTGATTTCCACAGTGGCTGCACCAGCCTACTCTCCCACCAGCAGTGGAGCAGGGTTCCTCTTTCCCCACAGCCCCACCAGCATTTGTTACTGCTTGATTTCATGATAGCAGCCATCCTTTCTGGGGTGAGGTGGAATCTCAGCCTTGTTTTCATTTGCATCTCTGGAATGACCAGTGATGTTGAACACTTTTTCATATGCTTATTTTCTATTTCTACTTCTTTGAGAAATGTCTGTTCATTTGAGATGCCCATCTTTGCATTGGATCTTTAAATTTGGAAGGTCTAATACTTTTAAGTTCTTTATACATTCTAGATAGTACACCTTTGTCTGAGGAACAGCTGGTGAAAAATTTTTCCCACATTGTGCGTTGTCTCTTCACACTGATGGTGGGTTCTCTTGCTATGTAGAAGTTTTTTAATAAGAAGGTATCCCACTTATTGATTATTTGTGCTAGTTTCCATGCTACTGAGGTGTTGTTCATAAAATATTTTCCTACACCAATGACTTCAAGAGTTCTACCTAACCTCTGTTCCAGCTGGTTCAGCGTTTCTGTTTTAATATTTAGATCTTTAATCCATTTCAATTTTACTTTAGTTCAGGATGAGAGATATAGGTCTAGGTTTAATCTTTGGCAAGTGGAAACACAGTTTTTCCAGCACCATTTATTAAAGAGGCTCTCTTTCCTCCAGTGAGGGTGTTTGGTTCATTTTTCGAAGGTGAGATGACTGAGTGTGTCTGGAGATGTTTTGGCATCTTCTAACCTGTTCCACTGGTCCTCAGGTCTGTTTCTTTGCCAGTGCCATGCTGTTTTTATCACAGTAGCTTTGTAGTATAGTTTCAAATTGGGGATTGTGATACCCCCTGCCATGTCTCTGTTACCTAGAATTGCTTTTGCTATTCTAGGTCTCTTGTTGTTACAAATGAATTTTGGGATTTTTTCTTGAGGTCCGTGAAGTATGCTGCTTGGATTTCAATTGGGATTGCATTGAATCTATACAGCAGTTTTGAAAGTATGGCTGTTTTCACTATATTGATCCTTCCTACCGAGGAGCAGGGGATGTCTTTCCATTTTCTGATATCATTTGCAATCTCTCTTTTCAGAGTGCTATATTTTTCAGAGACTAGGTCTTTGATTTCTTTTGTTAGGTTGATTCCTAGGTATTTCAGTTTTTTGGATGCTATTGTGAAGGGAATTGTTTGCCCTATTTCTCTCTCAGTGAGTCTGTTGTTCATGTAGAGGAAAGCAACTGATTTATGTGTGTTGACCTAGTATCCAGCTGCTCTGCTAAATTTGATTATTAAGTCAAGAAGACTTTTGGTGGCATTTTTGCTACTTCTATATAGAGTATCATGTCATCTGCAAATAATGACAATTTGACTTCTTCATTTCCTTTCTTTATGCCTTTTATTTCTTTCTCTTCTCTAATTACCATGGCAAATGTTTCCAAAATTATTGATCAAGAGTGGTAATAGTGGACTTCCTTGTCTTGTTCCTGATTTTAGTGTAAAGGATTTCAGTTTTAGACAATTCAATATGACATTGGCTGTTGGTTTTTCATAGATGGCTTTTATCAGATTGACATAGAGACTGTCTATTCCACTTTCTTGTAGAATTTTTGTCATAAATGTAAGTTGGATTTTGTCAAATGCTTTTTCTGCATCTATGGAGATAATCATATGGTTTTTGTCCTTGGCTCTATTGATATAGTGTATCACATTGATTGCTTTGCGTATGTTGAACCATCCCTGCATCCCTGGGATGAATCCCACTTGGTCGGGATGTATAATCTTCTTGATGATCTTCTGCATTCTATTTGCCAGTATCTTATTAAGGATTTTTACATCTAAGTTCATTAGTGAGATTGGCCTATAATTCACTTTTTCGGTTGGGTCTTTCTCTGTTTGGGGATCAAGGTGATGCTTACTTCCAGGAATGAATTCAGGAGTATTGCTTCCCTTTCAATTTCTTTAAAAACTTTAAACTGTGGTGGTGGTAGTTGCTCTGTAAATGTCTTGTAAAATTCAGCAGTAAAGCCATGAGGACCTGGGCTTTTCTTAGTTGGTAAATTTTTTGTTACATTTTCAATTTCATTGATTGATATTGGGTTTTTTAGAATTTATAGGTCTTCTTCTTTCAACTTTGGTAATTCATACTTACCTAGGAATCTGTCCATTTCTTCTGTGTTTTCCATTTTATTGGCATATAGGTTCTCAAAGTAGGTATTGATGATCCTCTGGATTTCTTCTGAGTCTGTTGTAATTTCATCCTTTTCATTCCTAATTGCGTGGATTTGGGTGTTTTCTTTCCTTTTTCTGATACGGTTGGCTAAGGCTTTGTCAATTTTGCTTATTCTTTTGAAGAACCAACTCTTGGTTTCATTGACTTTTGGTATCATTCTATTAGTCTGCATTGAATTGATTTCTGTTCTGATCTTTATAATTTCCTGCCTTGTATGATCTTTGGCTTTGTCCTGCTCTATTTTTCTAGAAGCTGGTGGTTCAGCATCAAGTTGTTTATTATATATGCTGCTGAAGCAAGCACAGCATCAAGTTGTTTAATTGGGCACTCTCTGTTTTCCTAAAATGTGTATTCACTGCTATGAATTTCCCTCATAAGACTGCTTTCATTGTGTCCCATAGATTCTGATATGTTGTATTGTCATTGTCATTTAATTGAAGGACCTGTCTGGTTTCTTCTTTAATTTCCTCTGTGACCCATTGGTTATTCAGAAGTGTGTTGTTCAGTTTCCACATGTTTATGAAATTTTTTGAGTTTCTTTTGCTATGGATCTCCAATTTCATCACACTATGGTCTGATAATATCAGGGGATAACACCAATTCCTTTGCACTTACTTAAACACATTCTGTTAGTATGTGGTCTATCTTGGAGAATGATCCCTGTGCAGCTGAAAAGATTGTGTATTCTGATTTTGGGTGGTGGAACACTCTGTAAACATCTGTTAATTTCATTTGCTCAAGACTTCGATTGAGTTCTAGTATTTCATTACTTATTTTTTGTCTAGTTGGTCTATCTATTTCTGACAGTGGTGTATTGAGGTCCCCCACTACTATTGTATTAGTGCATATATGGCTTTTTATGTCCGTTAGTATTTGTTTTATATAGTTGGGTCCACTAGTGTTTGGTGCATAGATATTTATGATTGTCATCTCTTCCTCTTGGATTGTTCCTTTTGCAAGGATGTAGTGTCCTTTTTTTCTCTTAATCAGTATGGGTTTAAAATCTACTTGATCTGCAAAGAGGATAGCTACTCCTAATTTTTTTCAGGTTCCCGTCTCATGGAGTATTGTTCTCCACCTTTTAACTTTCAGTCTATGAGTTTCCTTTTGAATTAAGTGTGTTTCTTTTATATTGTTGGATTTTGCTTCTTGACCCATTCTGCCAGTCTATTTCTTTTGATTGGTGAATTGAGACCATTAGCATTGATGGCTATAACTGAAATGTTTTGACTTATCATTGTCATGACTTTTTCTTTTTGTTGGGTTCTCCCCCTTTACATTTAATTTCTTGTCACGCCACATGAGTTCATTCTGCTTTGCTTCATGGAGTTGTGATCCTCAATGTCTGTTCCTAGGATATTGTGTAAAATTCTTTGGAGTGCTGGTTTGGTATTCACGAAGTTCCTAAAGTGCTCTTTGTCATGAAAGTATCTTATTTCTCCATCCATTTTGAAAGATAGTTTTGCAGGGTACATTCATCTGGGTTGAAGGCTGTTTCCTTTGAGGGCTTGAAATAGGTCACTCCAAGCTCTTCTTGCCTTGAGGGTTTGTTTTGAGAAGTCTGCTGTGATTCTGATGGGCTTTCCTTTATATGTTATTTGTTTCTTTTCTTTCACTGTTTCTAGAACTTTGTTCTTCTGTTGGGTTTCTGGAATCTTAACAATTATATGCCTATGCATAGATTTTTTTTTTGATTAGGGCTATTTGGAATCCTGTCTGCCTCACATATCTGCATGTCAAGTTCTTTTCCCCTGCTTGTGAAGTTTTCTGCCATTACTCCTGTGAATAGTTTTTTTATGTCATCTGCGCTGTCTCCTGTTTCTTCATTGACTCCAATCAGTCTTATGTTATTCTTCCTTACATCATCTAGCAGCTGCTGGATTGATTTCTCATGGTCCCTTACAATTTTGAAGCAAGTTTTCTTTACCTGGTCACTAATTAGAATCTTATCTTCTATATCTGGTATTCTGTCCTCACTCATTCTACAATTCTGCTCAATTCTACAATCCTGCTCATTCTACTATGTAGATTTTCAATGGAGTTTTTACTCTTCTGGAAATATGTTTATATCTCTTTTATGGATTCCATTTGTTTCCCTTGTTGGGATTCCATCATGTTCCTCAGCTCCTCTATTTTTTTATCTGTGTCTTCTCTAGATTTATTAATCATGTCTTGCAGTATGGGCACAATCTCTGCTGTTATCTGAGAAATTATTTCTGATTGCATTTTTTCCAGATCCTCTTTTGTTTCCAGTTCTTGGCATCCAGGTGTTTGAGTGTCAGAGTGTCCCATCTCCTTTCCCTTTGGGGTTGCCTTTAAGTGATCTGGAAGTCTGGGTTTGAGACTTTTTAAAGTGTCTTATCATTTGGATGGATGGGGGCTGCTGTTCACACCCACACCGTTCACCTCCTCTGTGCTGGGAGCAGTTCAAGGGCAGCCCAGGAGCCCCTTCCTCTGGGCTGGGCATGGTGGAACAGCATCCTGGAAGCCCCTTCCTCTGGGCTGAGAGTGGTGGAACAGCTGCCCAGAAGCCCCTACATCTAGGCTGTGAGCAGTTGTATGGCATCCTGGAAGACCCTTTCTCTGGGCTAGGAGTTTTGGAACAGTGCCCCAGAAGCCCCTACCTCTGGGCTGGAAATGCTGAAATGCTAGCCAGAAGTCCCTTGCTCTGGGCTGGGAGTGGTGGAAAGGCTGAAGCCCCTAGCTCAGGTTTGGGAGCAGTGGATTGGCTGCCTGGAAGCCCCTTCCTCTGGGCTCAGAGTGCTGCAACCTCCATTTTCTTATATCCTCTTCAAGCTCTTTTTTTCAGAGTGCTGTAGTTCTCAATGTAGAGGTCTTTTACATCCTTCATTAGATTGATTCCTAGATATTTCTTTTTTTTGGATGCTATTGTGAAAGGGATTATTTCCCTAATTTCTCTCTCAGTGACTCTTATTTGTGTACAAGAAGGCTATTGAGTTTTGAGCATTGAGCTTGTATCCAGCTACTCTACTGAATCTGTCAATTTAGTCTAGAATTCTTCTGTCCGAGTTTTTTGGGACTTCTATGTAGAGTATCATATCATCAGCAGATAACACCAGTTTAAATTCTTCCTTTCCTATCTTTATTCCTTTTTTTTTCTTTCTCTTGTCTAATTGCTATGCTAATATGTCCAAAACTATATTGAACAGGAGTGGTGATAGTGGGGATCCTTTTCTTGTTCCTGATTTTAATGTGAAATTTTTCTGTTTTTGACCATTTACTATCATGTTGGCTGTTGGTTTTTCACAGATAGCCTTAATCAAGTTGAGAGAAAGACCATCTATTCCAATTTTCTCCATCATGAATGGGTGTTGAATTTTGTTGAATGCTTTTTCTGCATCTATTGAAATAATCATATGGTTTTTGTCCTTGACTCTGTTAATATAGTGTATTACATTTATTGATTTTCAAATGTTGAACCATCCTTGCATCCCTGGGATAAATCCGACTTGTTCAGGGTGTATGATCTTCTTGATGACCCTCTGTATTTTGTTTGCCAGTATCTTGTTGAGGATTTTTGTATCTATGTTCATTAGGGAGATTGGCCTGTAGTTTTTTGGGGGATTGGGTCTTTCCCTGGTTTTGGAATCAAAGTAACACTTGCTTCCAGGAAGAAATTTGGAAGTATTGCTTCCCTTCCAATTTCACTGAAAAGTTTAAAGAGTAGTGGCAATAGTTCTTCTCTAAATGTCTTGTAGAATTGAGTGAATCCATCAAGACCTGGGCTTTTCTTTGTTGGTAAAATTTTTATTACATTTTCAATTTCACTCATTGTAGTTGAGGTGTTTAGAATTTCTATATCTTCTTCATTTAACTTTGGCAATTCATATGTATCTAGGAATCTGTCCATTTCTGTGTTTTCCATTTTATTAGAATACAGGTTCTTGAAATAGGTATTGATAATCCTCTGGATTTCCGCTGGGTATATTGTGACTTCACCTTTTTCGTTCTTAATTGCATGGATTTGACCATTTTCTTTCCTTTTTTGATAAGCTTCGCTAAAGGTTTATCAATTTTATTTATTCTTTACTTATTTATTTATTTTTTTTTGGTACCGGGGATCGAACTTGGGTCTTTGTGCTTGTGCAGCAGGTGGTGAAACCACTGAGCTAAATCCCCAGCCCAATTTTATTTATTCTTTAAAAAAACCAACTCTTTGATTCATTGATTTTTTTGTATCATTCTCTTAGTCTCCATTGCACTGATTTCTGCTCTGATCTTTATAATTTCCTCTTTTTAAGAGCTTTGTGTTTCTTATGCTCTTCTTTTTCTAGGAGCTTGAGGTTCTGTATTAGGTTATTTATTTGAATTCTCTCTGTTTTCCTAATATGGCCATTCACTGCTATGAATTTCCCATGTAGAACTGCTTTCATTGTGTCCCACAGATTCCTGTATGTTGTATAGGCATTATCATTTACTTGTAGAAACTGTCTAATTTCTTCTTTAATTTCCTCTGTGACCCATTGGTTGTTCTGGAGGGTATTATTCAGTTTCCATGTGTTTGTGGGGATTTTGCAGTTTCTTATGTTATTGATCTCCAATTTGATTGCACTACGGTCTGATAATATACAGGGGGTAACTTCATTTCTTTTTCATTTACTTAAACATGTCATATCCTCTAGCATGTGGTCTGTTTTGAGAATGACCTGTGTGCAGCTGAAAATAATGTTTATTCTGTTTTGTGGGGTGGAATACTCTGTAAACATCTATTAAGTCCATTTGTTCTATAGCTTGGTTCAGTTCTAGAATTTCGTTGTTAATTTTTTGTCTAGACGATCTGTCTATTTGTGATAGTGGGGTATTGAGGTCCCCCACTACAATTGTATTAGTGCTTATTTGGTTTTTCATGTCCATTACTATTTGTTTTGTATAGTTGGGGGCATTCGTATTTGGTGCATATATATATTTAGGGTTGTCATCACTTCCTCTTGGATTGTTCCCTTCACAAGGATGTAGTGACCATCTTTGTCTCTCTTAATTAGTTTTAGTTTGAAATCTACTCTGTCTGCAAATAAGATTGCTACCCCTGCTTTTTTCTGAGTTCCTGTGGTGTGGAGAACTATTTTCCATCCTTTTACTTTCAGTCTATGAATTTCTTTTCGAGTTAGGTGTACTTCTTGTATACAGCATGTTGCTGGATTTTGCTTCTTAATCCATTCTGTCAGTCTACTTCTTTTGATTGGTGAATTTAGGCTGTCAACATTGATAGTTATAATTGATAGATATTGACTCATCCTTGTCATGATGTTTTACTTTTGTTGGCTCTTTTATTTCTTATTTTTCCCAGTTTCCCTTTAGTTTCTTACCTTGCCTGGTTGCTTCCCTCTGTTAGGCTTCATGGAGTTGTGACCTTCATTGTTTTTTTCTAGGATATTATTTAGAAGTGCTTGTAGTGCTGGTTTGGTGTTCAGAAAATTTCTCAGGTGTTCTTTGTCATGGAAGTATCTAAATTCCCCATCAATTTTGAAAGATAATTTTGCAGGATATCACAGTCTAGGTTGGAAGTTATTTTCTTTTAGGGCTTAAAATACTTCACTGCAGGTTCTCCTTGACTTGAGGGCTTGTGTTGAGAAGTCTGCTCTGATTCTGATGGGCTTTCCTTTGTAGGTGATTTGTTTCTTTTCTCTAACTGCTTGCAGGATTTTGTTCTTCTGTTGGGTTTCTGGGATCTTGACTATTATATGTCTAGGTGTAGATTTATTTTGATCATGACTAGTTGGATTTCTATATGCCTCACTTATCTGTATGTCCAATTCTCCACCTCTGTCTGGGAAGTTTTCTACTATTACTTCGGTGAACCATTTTTTACATCAATTGTACTTTCTCCTGTTTTTTCTTGGACTCCTATCAGTCTTATATTCTTCCTCTTTGCATTGTCTAGAAGCTGCTGGATTGATTTCTCATAGTCCCTTATTATTTTTAAGAAATCTCTGTTTTCATGGTCCTTAATTGCAATCCTGTCTTCTATATCTGATATTTTATCCTCAGATTCCCTTAATCTGCTGTCCATACTTTCAATGGAGTTTTTGATCTCCTGAATATCTGTTTGAATCTGTTTCATGGATTCCATTTCTTTCTTATGTTGGCCGATCACGGTTTCCTTTTCTTTCTTATGCTGGGCATTTATGGCTTCTAGCATGTTTCTGAGCTCCTCTATTTTTTTTTATCTCTTTCTGTTCTACAGCCCCTGGTCATGTCTTTCACTCTGATCACCATCTCTGTAATTACCTGGGAGATTATTTCTGCTTTAAATTTTTTTTGGAGCCTCATTTATCTGTTTTGTTACTTCCTGTGCTATCAGTTCAGAGTGTCCAGGTGACTGATTATCTGACTTTTCCTCCTCGTTTCCCCCAGAATTTACCCTTGTTGGGCTGGAAGTCTGAGTTTGTGCCTTGCTTAAATATCTTCTCATTTTATTTTTTTTGATTCTTTCTTTGGTTTAATTCCTGGGTTGATACTTCAAAATTGCTTATCGTAAGTATCTTTGTTGCTTGTAATTAGAACCCTTATAGAATGATTGGTTCTCAGAGGTGTCTTCCAGATATAGCTGGTCTTTAGGTCTTGAGTCTCTAATGACTCTGAGGCTATGTCATTTTCATTCTACCAGGAAGGAGCACTGACTAGATCAATCACAACACCTTAGCCCAATCAGCAACACCCTAGCATCAAGTACATCTTAGACAATGACAGTTTGTGAAGGTTATTAATCTATCACTTTTAACTGTGTGAATTAAATCAAACTCGAGGACCTACCCAACATATGTTTATAGTGAATAAACTCTTCAGTATAGCAGCTTTACCCTTCAGGATGGGGAGTTAGAAGGAGTTGTGAAGGGAGGGATGGATAGGTAGAAGGATAGGGGAAGGGTAGCAGTGAGGTCAGAGGATACAGGTGAGAGAAGGAAAACAGAATAAAAGAAAAATACAGAAGACATCCGAATTAGGGCCAGTACAGGAACAAAAAAGGAGATGAAGAACAATGTGGGATAGCGAGAGTGAGAGAGAGAGAGAGAGAGAGAGAGAGAGAGAGACAGAGACAGAGAGACAGAGAGAGAGAAAGGAAAAAGAAATCAAAGAAAAATACAAAGAGAAAAATAAAAATTTGAAAATAGTAGGAAAAAAATTAAAAATAAGAACAAAATCCAGGGATTTAGCTCAGTGGTTTCATCGCCTGCTGCGCAAGCGCAAGGACCCGAGTTTGATCCCCGGTACCAAAAAAAAAAAATACAAACAAAAAAACAAACAAACCAATAATAATAATTTTGGAAATTAAAAATGAAAATGAAGGGCCTCCTTCAGGGTATGTCTCTGCTGTCACAATAGACAACGTGGGCAGCAGTGTGCAGATATAAGTCAATGAGTCTCAGCCAGCCAATCACAGACTGGTGAGATTCAGGCAGATTTCTGGCTTCAAGTCCCAAGTTGATCTCCCTGTCCTCCTGTAGGGTAGAACTCTCCAAGGTTATACTGAAGGTTCCAGCTGCCTTTCCCCTGAAGATAGTCCAGGTTCTGATGGGAGGTGATGATCCCGCCAATTTACCCAGTATGGTGTACTGGTGGTCTGGTGGTCTGGTCTCCCCTGTGTCTTTGTAGTGTGGAACCAGGTAGCTGTACAGCCAAGAAGCCAGGTGGAGTGGAGGGGGGATTCCTGCAGGTGCCAGCACGAAAGTTGATCACTGCCATGGGTGAGGCCAGTGGCGAGGCATCCTCACCTTCTCGCTGGTCCCCGCCAGTGTGCTTGGAGTGGGCTGGATGGGGCATGGGTCCCTACAACCTGGGACCTCTCCCTGGCTCCCAGTCCTCTGGGGTTCTTTATATAATCTAGTACAACTCTCAAGTGAAAGAGCAAAATGCGTTTCTGACTCAAGATTCTGACATTTTTTTCAGATGGAAAAAAAGTTATTCAGTGGTAGGTGATTAATTTTGTCTTCAGGCATTAGAAAAGGCTTTCCAAAAGGGATGACATTGGAGTTCAACCTCAACTTAGAAGCTTTAGGGGTGGGATGGAGAAATATGGTGATGTCCAAATAAAGAGAATCACTTCTACAAATGTCATTGTGTACTTGTAAGGCGCTGTTGCAGATTAGAGTGAGTAAAGCACAGTCCTGTGGGAGTTCAGGTCAAATGACAGAGAGCTCAGATACATCCCTTGTTGTGTGACTCATTCAGACTTCAAAACGCTACGATCCACCAAGTATTTTCCATTCTATCTGAAACACTGCACACAAGTTAAGCCCCAATCCTTGAATTACCAAAATCTCTTCTAAGTATGTACACACAAATATGACTCTTTCCTCTATAAGCTTCTAAAACGTTTTTCCTTCTCTTGGCTTTTATAAAGTATTGTATGAACATGTAAGTTTGACCTGCTATTCTGTCTTCCCCTTCTAGTATACACTAAGTTCCTGGAAGAGAAAATAATTATTTTTGAATGAACAATCTGAGATATTTGCCCCTTCTATGCATATCTTTATCCTTTTATTGTATTCCTCAAAATATAAGGTATCATTTTACATATTTTTAATCCTTATATAAATGTTATGGGATACATCTTTTGTTTTGTTTTGAGTTTTTTTGTTTTGTTGTACAATGGAGGGAATGAAACTCAAGGCCTCACACATACTAGGCAAGTGCTCTACCACTGAGCTATATCTCCTGTCTGATACATATTCTACTGTTCATTAGTTTTATTGTCTTAAAGTTAATCTATGTTTATACTTATATTTCCTTCATTTTAACTGTTATGTAGTATTCCATTGTATGCCTATAATCATAATTTGTCTTCTCGTTAAATATTTGAGTTTCCATTTTGCTGGTAACATACATAACTATTGTGGAAAACATTTGATAATACTTAGAAAAGTTGGAAATCCACATGCTCTTAAATCAAGCAAGTTTATTCTTGCTATAAACACTAAATCTCCACTGTTCAATATAGTAGTAATTAACCACGTGTCCATTTATATTTTAATTAGTTAAAATTTAAATTCCAGTTCCTCAGTTGAACTAGCCACATTTTCCCATGTTAAATAGCCACAGAAGCTAGTGGCTCCCAAATTCAATGTAGAGATCATTTCCCTCATTACAGATAGTTCCATGCTGCCCTAAAAATTAACTTTATTTATTATAAATATACTGTGGTTTTTTTTGAGCACTGGGATTAAACACAAGGCCTTTGCATCAAGCTGCATCCCCAGCCCTTTTTATTTTTCCTTTTGAGACAGGATTTTAGTAAGTTGATATGTTGACCATGCTGGGCTCAATCTTGTTATCCTCCTGCTTCAGCCTCCCCAAATGCTGGAATTACAACCATGTGTCACCACAGCTGGCTGTTCCCAGTATACTATGAACATAAAAAGCACTCACTATCTATGGAATGAATGAATGAATGAGAAGGTATTGCATTGTAAGGTTATGCATAATGTAAGGTGAATTCCAGGAATAATAACTGTAGTAGTTCAGAAGAAATGATTTGAACAGAGTGTCAGGATACTGTATATGCCTTTGGAGAACTTAATAGGATATGGATTCAGGACATACAACTGTTATTCAGTAAAAGTAAGAGTTGCAATCATTATTGTGGAGTAAATCAGATAGCTCAGAAACAGAGAAGCTGCAGCAAGAATCAGATCCAAGGCAAGACTGTGAGTGGAAAAATGAGTCATGAGGTCACAAGCCAAAAATATTAAAAGGAAACCAAGAGATAGAATGCAAGCCAGGTCAGAGAGAGCAGGTCAGGACAGAGGCTGTGAACAATGTGAAGGTATCAGAAATCTGTCTTCTGAAATTTGAGGGCTGGGTAAACTTTCATTCTTAAGATCAAAATCTTGTTGTTCATTTCCTTATTGCCATCACCTAACAAGAAGGAAGACTACTTGCTTATATTAGAAGTTATGGGGGCCGAGGATTTTAGCTCAGTGGTGCCGCTGCCTACCTCGAAATCACAAGGTCCTGAGTTCGATCCCCGGTAGCAAAACAAAAAGCCTTCGGGCCAGGGACTTAGCTCAGTGGTTCTGGCACCTGCCTCGAAAGCGCAAGGTCTCAAGTTCGATCCCTGGTACAAAAAAAAAAAAAAAAGAAGTAGTTATGGCTAAGAGAGAGTTACTGTAATACCATTTATCCCTGAAAATAAGACCAGGTCTTATATTAATTTTTGCTTCAGAAGACAGATTAGGGCTTATTTTCAGGGGATGTCTTATTTTTTCACATTCAAAAATCTATATTTATTTATGTACAACTATCAATATTCATATACAAAAATCTGCATTTATTCATGTGCAAAAATTTACATTTATTCAAGTACAGTCATGTCATCTTCTGGAATGCCATCATAACTCTCCACACCCTAAGTTCTGGCCTAAATTTCTTTGGACTCTATTTCCTATAGAACCATTGGCCTCAATCTCTCATGGCCAGCAACAGAGCTCTCTTTAAATGAGCACTTCTTGTCTGTGCAGCCTGTACATAATGCATTGGCAACACAGCTGTCAATGATTTTATCCCATGAATTCTTCACCCAAGTCAGTACCTCTTACAGGCTAGGATTCATTCACAAAGTTTCTGTTAAATCAAGTGTTAGTTGAGGACTTGTAAGATAGCAGTGGCAACAAAAATGATGGCACTTAAGAATGATGGTCCACACAAAAGTGACAAAAAATTGAAGGCACCAAAATTCAGAACACACTTCTTTATTTCACACAAGTGCATTAAGTATATCTGTTACAACACACAACATAGTGAATTGTGAAGATTCATGTTAGACACAACTTCATACATCTGTTATCTAGTGTGCGTGTTATTTGTGCTTTGTGTCTGTACTCCAATTGGTCATTCTGCAATAAGTCTCCAGTTCATCTGTTTACATAGGCATTTACTTCTCATTCAAAGGCACCAGCTTGGGTATTTACAATTACTTAATTATAATTTATATTATCACCTAAGTATTAATGTCAATAATATTACTTATTTATATTTAATTATATATTAATATTGCTAGTTTACAATTCAATACATCTGTCATGCATTGCAACAGATGTACTAAATGCCTCCATCTGGCTGAAGATCATAACTGGGGCTTATTTTGGGGTTAAGACTTATAATATGAGCATTTTGAAAAATCATGTTAGGGCTTATTTTCCTTTTAGGCCTTATTTTGGGGGAAATATCATAGGTGGAAGAATAGAATTTGGCTCCCACTACAAATAGCTATGAAAATTTGGGGGGATGAAAGTGGGACTTGAACTGAGCTATAAGAACTGAATTTCTAAGAGTAATTACTCTGGGGTAAGAGACAAGGGAGGGAACAAGTCTGGTAAAAGAGAAGCAGATCAAAAAGGAAAGGGGAATGAAAAGGACAGAGTCCAGCCAAATATAGGATACAATGAGAAGGACTTTGTAAGAGGTCTTAATATTGGTTTTCAGTTACAGTAATTGTAAAGTTCTTTCGATAGATTAAAAAAAAAAAAGCAGGACTGTGGTGTGGGATTCAGATGCTATCGGTCTGTTTCAGTGAGAAACCACAGAGAAATCAAGCCCTGGGCTTCTGCCTAGTTTTCTGAGCTGTCCTGGTTGTCCACTCCTGGTTTTCCTCAAAGACTCTCCATGTCTTCTCCCAACCCCATTATCTCTAAGAGTCAGAAGCTTTGATTCCAAAGTCATTTTTCCAACACTTTTGGCAGGCAGGAGTCAGGTTTGTGGTCACAGAGGCAACTGAATATGAGCAGAAAGTCATGGACACCTATTTTAAATATGTGAGCCAAGTAGGCCATCTTATGTCATCTTGTCATGCAGTGTAAATGACAGCTAGACAATATAAATCTTAAGTTTACTACCCACCCACCCCTTTCTGTTTACCTATTACAATTAACACAAGCTCATTTAAACTTTCAGCTGTTATCTTTAAATTCGATAATCAGATTAATGCCTACTTTTGAAACAAATAAAGGTATAACTAATTCTAGGGCCAGAGCAAACAGACCTCTGCTCATGTGCTTTCTTAAAGTAGTACAATTTCATTTTTAACCACGGCTTTTGAGGTTACATTATATTACAGAAAGACTAGAGACAGGTTGCCCAAAAAGGTCAAAAAAATTCTATCAGACCATAGGAAAGTAATCCTACAATTGGAAACCGTGCATTATGAGAGTAATCAACTATCTGCCAACAGTGAGTTTGCAATCCCAGAAATCTCTCCCACTGCCTTTCTAGCCCCTTCAAAAGTACTAAGGATTAGATTCTTGAATGAGATCAGTCTGAAAAAAATTTATGTGTGCTTTGCTAATTCTTTACAAAGAACATAGCTCTTTATTCCCAAGGCCATTTCTTGCTCTGACTCTCCTACTTCTTCCCACCTCATGTGACTTCACTCTTCCACCTCAAATCCCTGTGCCCAGGCATGAGCCAGTCTAGCAAAATGTGGGCAGGTGTCTTGGCATGCATGGGCAATCAAATGTTTGAAGGACATTGATGAATAACCATGTGTTCAAGGATGCACAAGGCTTAGGGAGTTAAAAGGCCTATTCTTACGGTTAAACACTGGGAATGCCATCTCATTCCTGTCCACTGATTTTTCTACTATCAGCTGGAAAGCAACCAACAGATCCTTTGTCCTTCTGCCAGAATGCAAATTAGCCCTCTTTCAAGTCTCACTTTTGTCCTCAGGGTTAAGAATGCTGCAATTTTCTCAAAAGGAATCTAGCTGATACAGCTAATTGGACATGTAAGATCATAAGTGCAGTATGGCAACATCAACTTGCATATTCCTAGAATTGATTAGTGAGCCTCATAATGTACATCTTTAGGTCCTAATACTGCCACTTAGAAGTCAATAGTTAAACCTATCATACTGTAGATAGACTGTTAAGAGACAATATTCCTAGATAAATAAATAAACTATTACCTTTGAACAGTGGTTTGGGAAAACATACTTGTTATATGCCTAGCACCAAGGTTTGTACTATTTTATTTAATATTCATAACAAAGCAAAGAGGGTAGGTAGTGTTATTTATATTCCCATGTCTCAGGTGAGAAAACTGAAGCTCAGTGGGATGATGTAATTTGACCAAGATTACACAGCTAGTAAATACTGAGTGAGCATTTACTTTCATGTCTGTTTTGATTCAGAACATATGTTTTCGCCTTTTCTTGGAAGGTATCTGTCTACTCCTTGCTTCACTAGCAAGAGCTCATCTGATTTTAATTTGTTAGAAACTGAAAATACAGTAGAATAAACAGATGTTTCCTTTTTGAAGTGATAGATTATACTGTCTTATTTTACATGTCAGCAATGATTTTAAGGCCTGCTGTTGAAATTTGATCATTTATCATAAGTATTTATTGGGTATCTATTATGTACCAGCACATGGAGGGTGATTCAAAGAAGTGTAAGAAGCAGGTTTTACCATTGAAAGGGTGCATTACCAGAGAAATAAGGCTAAATAACAGGAACCTCTCCTAGACTACATGTACATATGCATATAAAATAATACACCAACTCCTGTAACAAGTGTTGTGGGAGACAGTAACGTATTAATAGAAAGGACACTGGCCTGAAAAAGCATTGTTTTAAAAACAATAATATAATTTTAATTTTAATTTAAAAATAAAGTGGGCCTACCTACATCATTCTTGCTTTTTTTTTAATTAGTATATCTTCATGATACATAATGAATACATTCATAATGGGGAGTTGGTACACATGCATATAGCCTCTTAATATTTTTTCTTTGCCTTCCCCTCCCCTGGACCCTCTTTTCTTTCATCTCTAGATCCCCTTCCCACTTGCAAAATGTCAACTTCTCTGTTTCTTCTTATGTCTTTTATTTTGTTTTTTTAAATTTTTATATATTTACCTTTTGTGTTGGATTTATTTTACTTAGCATTATGGTCTCAAAGTGTATCCATTTTCCTACAAATGACTCAAATTTATCCTTCTTTTTGGCTGAGTAATATTATATATATACACATACACATATATATATACATATACATACATATACATATATATACACATATATATCACATACATACATATACATATATATCACATTTTCCTTATCCATTCATCTGTTGATGGACATATAGGCCATTTCCAGGATTTAACTATTATGAATTGTGCTGCTATAAAAATAGATATGCATGGATCACTGTATTATGATGTCTTTACCTCTTTGGGAAAGATATCCTAGAATGCTAATAACTGGGCCATTATTCTGGATTTCTTGATTACAGGCAGAAGAAAATAAATAATCAGGGAAGAATGAGCTGGAATGTAAAAGATGGGTAAAATCTAAATTGCTGAGGAAGGGAGAGGAGACTTTCCATCCAAGGAGGAATAAGGAAGGTATTTTAGTTATTTTCTTGTTGTTGAGTCACAATGCTAGATACCCACAAATTAAAGGAGGAAAGGTTTATTTTGGCTCACATTTCAGTAGTCTCAGCCCTTACATGGTCAGCTGGCTTCAAGGTATGATGGCAGGGTAAGGGGCATGGCAGATTAATAACTCCTCACATTATGATAGCCAGAAAGCAGAGAGAATGAAGGGAGGAGCTGGGTAGGGAGATAAACCCTTCCGGGCCAGGCCTCCAGTGGCCCACCTCTTCCTACTAGACCCCACCTAACTGTAAGTCGGCTGTAGACCCCCATAATCCAATCATCTTCCAAGCACACGAGGCTTTGGGGGCCATTTTAGATCTAAACTATATCAGAAGGGATAGTAGGAGTTAAGCAGAGAGTGAAATGAGCCCAGAATATTTATGGGCAGTAATTTAAGGACCAAAACCCATAGCTGAGCATGAGGAAAATCAGGTAACAGTGGATTGATTGAATTATTGCCTCCTTGATTGATTTTTATTACGATAAAGTACACATAAAATTTACCATTTAAACTATTTTAAAGAGTATAATTCAGTAGCATTAAATAAATTCACAATATTGTGTAGCCATCATCATTATCTAATTCCAGAACTTTTTCTGCCATCCAAATGGGAACACATTAAGAAGTCATTTCCCACTCCATCTTCTCCCCAGCCCCCAGCAACAACTAATCTTTTGTCTTTACGCATTTTTCTATTCTGAATATTTCATATCGATGGAAACATAGACTATATGGCTTTTCGTGTTTGGTACCTTGAATTTAGCATTATGTTTTCAAGATTCATGCATGTTGTAGTGCATATCAGAATTTCATTCTTTTCTATGACTGAATAATGTTTCTTTGTTGGGTTAACCACATTGTGTTTATTTGTTCATCTGTTCTAGACAGTTGGGTTATTTCCTCCTTTTGGCTACTGTGAATAGAGCTGCTACAAACACTGGTATATAAGTTGTATGACCTCAAGCAAGTGATATAACCTCTCAGCTTCAGCTTTCTCCTCTGCTAATAGAATTGTTTGGAGGATTACATGGCATAATGCATACAAAGACATAGCACAGTGCCTGTTACACTTTAAACATTAGACACATGGAAGCTAGTAGGAACAACTCACATAAATCTCATGCAAAATGTGGTAGACAGTCAAACATCACAGATAAATAGGGATCCAGCCCTCTTATCAAGTTTGCCAATTATCCATGCCCCACTCACATTGCAGAGCTCAGGAAGTCATCTGAATTTTGAGAAAAATTGCCTACCCTGTCTCCTGAACCCTCCAGTTTTAATATACACACATACATATACACATGAATTAATCCAGTGAAAATGTTCTGGAAAATCTCAGTTGCCTGTGTTTCTTTTATAAAACAGACATTTTTCCAAGAAGAAGCAATGCAGTATAATAGTTAAGAGCATATGTTCTAAGTAATAACAGATATGGGAGTAAACTCCAATTCAGTGTTTATTAGCTATGTAATCTTGGATGAATTACCTCACACACTATTCTAAGCCTCAGTTTCCCTAACTGTAAACATGAAATTTTGAATAATAGTATCTATTTTGGTTGATTTGTTGTGAATATTAAATGAGATAATGCACATCTTTGTGCTAGATACATAGCAAACAATCCTCTATCTAATGCTACAGAGATCCCATAACTTTAAGCTTCTTTGCTTTCCCACACACCACTGCCTTCTGAGTGACCCGTGGGCGTCAAAGAACCAATGGACTTTAGCTAGACCTGACAGAATATAAAGTTGTCATAAATATCCTTTCCAGAAGAAATAAAGTTCCGCCAAAACAAGAACAGTGCAAGTCTTTGTATTATTTCACATGTATATTTTGAGTTTTCTGGATTAGTTTCTGTTGGAAGTTAAATTTTTCTAAGAGAGATTAACTTTCCATTTGCACAAATGTTTTTCCTTGTTAGCATCTATGGTACTACTCTGTGCACTCAAATTGTCTTACTTGGTCACCCTAACAAATCTGAAATTACTTTTCTCATTGCTGAAATGAAATAGCCAACACTCACAAGTTAAGGGAGGAAAAGTTTATTTTGCTCACAGTTTGTAGAGGTTTCAGTCCATAGTCAGCTAGCTCCAAGGAAGGGTGGCATGGCAGAGGGGTGCTGAAGAGGAGAAACAGTCCATGACAAAGTGGGGCAAGCAGAAAGCAGACAGCAGAATGGCAGCAAGCAACAAGTGACAAGTGACCTGAGATCCTCTTTCTATCCCTTATATCTTTTTTTTTTTTGAGTAGGAAAAGTTTTTTTTTTTCTTAAATTATTTTATTGGTACATTTTAGGTATACAACACAATTACATTTCTCATTGGGAACTTGTACCTTTACATGATGCATCTTGGTTCTTATTTTTTCCCCATTCCTAGCCCTCCCTTCACGCCCTCCACCCTTCCCTATTTACAAAGACTTTATTTCCATTTTTTCCACTTCTCATCATTTTTTCTTTCCCTTCTTTCCTTTCTCCTGCCTCTCCCACTACCCCTACACCTTTGGACCTTTTCTTCCTATTTTCCATTATCGATTATTCATTCTAATCATTGGTACATTTTGGGTATACAATATAATGACATTCATCATTGGAAATTTGCACCTTTACATAATCTCTCTTGGTTCCCATCTTTCACCCTTGCTCAGCCCTCCCTTCAACCCCTCCTTTCCTCCCTATTTACAAAGATTTCATTCCTATTTTTCCATTTTCTCATATTAATTCCATTCCCCTCTTTCCTTTCCCCTACCCCTCCCACCTCCTTCCCCTTTGCCCCGTTTCTTCCTATTTCACATTACCTATCATATATTTTAGTCCTTATTTACACTTTCAGTTTCTCACACCAGAGAAACTATTTGGTATTTATACATGTGTGCCCTATTTATTTCACTTAAGAGTATCGCCTCAATGTGCATCCATTTAGCTATAAATGTCTCTAATTTCTCATTTTTTATGGCTGAGTAGTACTCCATTTTATAAAAAAAACCACATTTTCTTTATCCAGTCTCCAGTTGATGGGCATTTGGGCTGTTTCCAAGTTTTAGCTATCACAAACTGTGCTGCTATGAACATGGGTGCACATATATCACTGTGGTATGATTCTTTTAATTCTTTGGGGAAGATCCCCAGCAGTGGAATAGTGGGGTCAAATACATTTCTCAGACAAAGAAGTAGAAATAGCAAATAAATACATGAAAAAATGTTCAACATCACTGGTCATTCCAGAGATGCAAATGAAAACAAGGCTGAGATTCCACCTCACTCCAGAAAGAATGGCTGCTATCATGAAATCAACCAATAACAAATGCTGGTGGGGCTGTGGGGAAAGAGGAACACTGCTCCACTGCTGGTGGGAGTGTAGACTGGTGCAACCACAGTGGAAATCAGTATGGAGATACCTCAAATATCTATCCCTTATATCTTATCTAGCCTACCCACCCTTAGGGTGTATGGCATTCACACCCAGGGTGGGGCACGCTTAATCCTGCTCAGAACTATGCCAAGTCAATCAGTGGACTAATTTAGTAATCACACAACCTTGATTCCAGCATCACACACTCCAGATCCCCTCACTTCCAAAAAAAACCCTCCAATGGCTGCATGAGGCTTTGGGGTGACATCTAGACACAAACTATAACAGCATCCTTAATCCCATTTTGGAGCTGCAGAAACTAGGGCTCAGAAGTAACTTGCTCAGAACTAGAAGAACATATCCCATGGAAGATATGGAGCCAGGTCTTTCAGTGTACTATTCTGTACTTGCCTTAAAGAATCTCTGAGATTTTCTTTTGCTGTTGGTGAAGCAGAAACCAAGAAAGGCAAAAAGTGAGTTGCCCAAGATTGTTCAGCCAGTTAATAATAAAATAAATCAGGGTCTAGAAAACAGCTCCAGGAATGTCAACTCATGTTACTTCATTGCTTCCAAATAGATGAATAATGTAATGGTTCATTGGTTTTAAAATGACAAAAAAATTGGAGAGAATCTGAAAATAAATTCCATCTATCTCTTAATTTTTTCCATTTCATGTTTCACAAGCATTAATGAAACACTGTTTTGTCTATTTACAAATGAACCAGTGCCAAGGTGTTCCTTGATGTTTGTGTGGCCCTGTACTCAGAAGTAGACATGCAAATGCAGGCCATCCATATGCAATGTCAGTTATAGCATGCTAACAAATATTTACTACTGTGGCAGATAGTTTTATCTGTCCACTTGGCTAGGCTATGGGGCCAGATGTTTGGTAAAACACAAGTCTAACTTATTTTGAAAAGATTTTTTAGATATGATCAACATTTGAATTGGTAGACTTTGAGGAAGCAGATTACTCTCCATAATATGGGTGGTCCTCATTCAGTCAATTGAAACTGAAGAGAAAAAGACTGAGATCTCCTGAGGAAGAAGAAATGTTGCCTCCAGTCTGCCTTTGGACTTCAGAGTACAACTTCAACTCTTAACTGGGTCTCCATCCTGCCAACATGTCTTGCAGATATCAAACTTGCTACCACATTCAATCATGTGAGTCAGTTCCTTAAAATACATACATACATACACACAGATCACCCCCTGGCTCCTTTTTCTCTGGACAGCCCTGACTAACACTACCAACTACCACCTAAAAAAGTACCAGGCACAGTGCTAGGCTCTGGGAATATTACAGAGATCTCTGTACAAAAAGATTTCCACCAAGTAGCAGAATGTGACATGTACACTGACAAAAGGTAGGACAAGGTGGGAAAAAAAAGCTGCATTATGGTCTCAAGGTGCACCCAACTCCTGGTTTCTAGGATTTTCTACTCTTTCAGGCACTATCAGTTTCTGGTTTACATGCACCACCTCTCTGAAAGAATGGTTGTGGATATTTCAGGGAAGGACCATGTTCTTAAAGTGTAGTAATTTACATTTATCCCAAAGGCTCAGGGTTTCTGAGGACACCTGCCCTGCAGTCATTTATAGTCTTGTGAAAGATTAAACTAATTAATGCCTGTACTTCAAGAGCCCTTCAAGGCATTAGGTGAATATTTTCAAAACTTGTCTTTTCTGAAATTTCTGGGCCAGTACCAGACCTACACAATGTGATTTGATATGTCTCCCTGGGTTAAGTGTGAACTCCCTGAAGGCAGAGTCTTTGTTCCATTCTGCTTTGTAGCCATACAAATTTGAGCCCTTATTCCTTTACCCACATAAAGTAGGCATTCTTCAGAGCCCTCTCCAAGGACCTCTTACCTTTATGTACAGGTTTATGCAAGCTCTACTCTGTGTTTTAATTGAAATCTCTCTAGCAAACTCTAAGCCTACATGTATCAAACTACTTAGATACATCTGCCTGGCCATTCATAGATACCTCAAATTGAACATGTGTAAAATTGAACATTCTATACACACACACACACACACACACACCTGCACACACTAATCCATGCTTCCTCTCTTAGCAAGTGACACTATGATGCTCCTTATTATTAATTTGACTCCTCTTTTTTCTTCACCTCCCACATCCAGTCATTCATCTTAATCTATCCATTCACCAATTCAGAAACCTAATTTTTTTTTCTAAAATACTTTGTCTTAGAAAATTTAAAACACATCTGTGATAGTCAATTGATCGTGTCAACTTGAGTAAGAAACGCCCCAACTAAATTGTATTGACACAGTTCTGACTGTCACTGATGGGATTTACTGAAGAAAGAAGACCCATTCTAGGGTGGCTTGTTGCCTGAATGATATAAAGGGGAAAGGAAGGAGGCTTTGCTTTTGTTTCTTCCAAGAAGCTCTCTTTGCCTTCACCTTGTATGTCATCTCTTGGCTTCCAGCATAGACCCTTTGGCCTTCTGGAACAGTCTCACATGGGACACTACACTAAGCTCCAGGCCTTCGACTGGATCCTTCAAATTTCCAGAACACACAACCCTTCTGCACACCTGCATATCTGACTTTGTGAGTGATTATTGTAAGCCAATCTTGTAAATTCTTATATATTTGTATATTTTGCATTAAATCTGTTACTGTAGCAAACACAGACTGATACAACATCCAAAGTAGATCAGTACAGAGAAATTCCTCCCATGTACAATTACTCAGCTGAGGTTGACCAATTCGTAGAAAATCTTGTTTCATATATACTCACTTCTCCAGGCCTACAGTTATTTTGAAACAAATCAGAGATCATTTCATCTGTGTCTCGTTATGTGTCTCTTAAAAATAAGTTATGAGGCACCTGGAAGGAGGCTCCCCCACCGCCATTCCACACTCCTAGGGCAGAGAAGGTGAGCCAGTCCCAGCATGCAGAAGGAGGCTCCCCCACCGCCATTCCACTCTCCTAGGGCAGAGAAGGTGACCTAACTGGGTGTCAGAGGCACACCCCCCACCCCATGGAAATGAAAAGACACATAAACAAGCCTCAAAAACAGACTTCCAGATCACCTACAGCAACCCCAAAGGGAAACGAGAGGGAACAATCTGATACTCAACCACCTGGACTCTCTGAACTGGCAACAAAAGAGGATCTGGGAAAAATGAAATCAGAAATAATTACTCAGATAACAGCAAAGATTGTGCTCATAGTGCAAGACATGATTAATAAATCTAGAGAGGACACAGATAAAAAAATAGAGGATCTGAGGAACATGATGGAATCCCAACATAGGAAACAAATATAATACATAAAACAGATGCAAACAGATTTCCAGGAGATTAAAATCTCCATTGAAAGTCTGGACAGCAGAATGAGCAAATGTGAGGATAGAATTGCAGATATAGAAGGTAAGATTGCAATTAGTGACCAGGAAAAGAAAAATTGCTTTAAAATTGTAAGGGACCACGAGAAATCAATCCAGCAGCTGCTAGACGATGCAAAGAAGAATAACATAAGACTGATTGGAGTCAATGAAAAAAGAGGAGAGAGTGTAGATGACATAAAAAAACTGTTCACAGAAGCGATGGCAGAAAACTTCCCCAGGAGGGGGAAAGAACTTGACATAAAGATAAGTGAGGCATATAGAATTCCAGCTAGCCTTGATCAAAAAAAAATCTGCACATAGGCATATAATAGTTAGGATTCCAGAAATCCAACAGAAGAACAAAATTCTGCAAGCAGTGAGAGAAAAGAAACAAATCACATACAAAGGAAAGCCCATCAGAATCACAGCAGACTTCTCAACACAAACCATCAAGGCAAGAAGAGCTTGGAGTGATGTATTTCAAGCCCTCAAAGAAAACAGCCTCCAACCCAGATTGATGTACCCTGAAAAACTGTCTTTCAATATTGATGGAGAAATAAGATACTTTCATGATAAAGAGCACCTCAGGAACTTCATGAATACCAAACCAGCACTCCAAAAAATTTTAGACAATATCCTAGGAACACACAATGAGGATCACAACCCCAGGAAGCCCAGCAGAATGAATCCATTGGGCGTGACAAATTAAACCCAAAGGGGGAAAATCCAACAAAAAGAAAAAGTCATGACAAGGCTTTTAAAACTTTTAACTTCATTTCCCTAATGAGTGTATAATTCAATCTTGTTATTGTACTGATCAGTATTTTTCTGATTCTAGAGTTGCACACCTTTCCTTGTGCTGTACTGGCTATTTATTATCTTCTTATGTCTACTTTTTAATTGGGTTGTCTATTAATGAGCTGTAAGAGTTCTTTATATGTTCTGGTCATAGGTTATATGCATTGTAAATATGGTCTGTTTAAGGACTACTTTTCATTTTACCAATGTCATTTAAAGTTCTAAATTTTGAT
Source organism: Heterocephalus glaber (assembly GCF_053883595.1). Taxonomy (NCBI): domain Eukaryota; kingdom Metazoa; phylum Chordata; class Mammalia; order Rodentia; family Bathyergidae; genus Heterocephalus; species Heterocephalus glaber. Next base: position 34,750,544 of record NW_028258384.1, on the reverse strand, counting down.
GGAATCTCATTTATCAATTTTTTTCTTTTATACATCATGTTTTTTGTATCCTAGGTAGTTCTTGCCTAGTCTAAATTCATAAACTTTTTCTCTTATAATTTCTTCTTAAAGTTTTATACTTTTAGGCTTTCAAATTTAGGTTCATAGATCACTTCAAGTTATTTTTATGTATGGAAATAAAGGGTTGAGGTTAATTTTTATATACGGACACCAGGTGTTCTAGTGCCATTTGCTGAAAACACTATCTGTTCCTCGGCTCTTGAATTGAGTTTATATTCTATAAAATGCTAATGTTAAATAGTCTTTCAAAACTCAGTGGACCATGTATGTGTGGTTCTATTTCTAGATTTTCTGTTTTATTCCAATGATCTATATGTCTTTCCTTACACCAACACTGCCTTGATTACTGTAGCTTTTGAAGAAATCTTAAAATTAGGTACTAAACATCTTCCAACACTGTTCTTTTTTTTACTTTTCTAGGTTCTTTGTACTGCTACATAACTTCTATATTTCAATATCCAATTCTACATTTATAGCAAGTATACACAGAGCTGAATTTTTATATATATCTTGTGTTTTCTAATCCTGCTAAATTGAAATACAAGTTCTAGGGGCTCCTAGAGATTTCTTAGTATTTTCATCTACTTATAAAGATTTTGCTTCTACCTTGCCAATCCTATCCTAATTGTGTCATTTTATTGCCAGACTATTTTGGTTTGGGCCTAGGTTTCAAAGTTTAATGGACAGATGAAGAGTAGGCATATCTGCCCTTGTTCCCCACCATAAGGAGAAAGCATTGTGTCTTCTCCATTCATATAAGGCATTCCCGCTGGAAGTATGGATTACATATCTTTAATCTGTTGAGAAGATTCTGTTCTACTTCTAGTCTCCTGATAGCTTTTACCATGAACAGCTGTGGAATTTAGTCCAATACTTTTTTTTTTAACTAGTGACAGGATCATATGGCTTTTTCCTTCCCTCTGTTAAAATGATGACTTTTGGGGGTGGATCTTCCAATGTTAAACCAACACTGCCATCCCTATAGTAAAACCACTTTCTACATGCTGCCAGATCTGACTTCTAAGAGTTTGTTCTGTTAAACAAATTTCTATCTATGTTCATACTTTTTTCTTCTATTATCTTTATCCAGTTTTAGGATTAGCACAATGTTGAGTTCCTAAAATGAGGGGAGAAGTTTTCATTTTTTTTTTCTGCTTTAAATGTTTGAGATAATTTATCAGTTAAAATGTATATGAGCCTGTTGTCATATAGGTAGATTTTCAATCTAGGAATATACTTTCTTTAATAGGTGCTATTCAAATTTTATATTTCCTCCAGAGTTAGTTTCATTAATTTGTCTTCTAAGTTACTTCTTAGAAGGTGTCAAATTTATTTCAAAACAGATTTTTGAAATATGCTTCCTATATCCTTTTAAATTCTGTAAAATCTGTGGTAATGTCTCCTAGGTCTTGATATTTTAATTTTTAAAATGTATAATTAATATTGTGTAATAGGAAGTAAAGGTCTAAAAGAGCAGGGGAAGTGGGAGGGGTAGGGGAAAGGAAAGAAGGGAAAAGAAAAAATATGAGAAAAGGAAAAAAATGGAAACAAAGTCTTTGTAAATAGGGAAGGGTGGAGGGGGTGAAGGGAGGGCAGGAGAAGGGGGAAAAAATAAGAACCAAGATACTCATGTAATGGTACAAGATCCCAATGATGAATGTTACTGTATTTTATACCTAAAATGTACCAATAAACCTAATAGGGAAAAAACATAAGTCGTGAAAACATCTAAAGTGTTATTACCACACTAGTAACAACATTGAAATAATGCCATAATGTAATCAAATGTCCAGTGTTTAGTGTTTTCCCATTGTTTTATAAATGAGTTTGCATCCTTATACTTGAATGCACAAATACGTTTTCTGTATTGCAATTGGATTGTAAGTCTCTTAATCACTTTAATCTGTACCTTTCTCTCAAGTTTCTCTTTGCTCTCAGCAAAAGTTGAAGTAACTGGGTCCTTTGCCTTGTAAGTTTCCCATATTTTTGATTTGTTGATTGCTGTGGCCTGTATTTATTTGAAAGTATGGTAAAGTGTTGGTAATTAGATCTACACACTTGATCCCATTGCTCCTCTCTCTCTGTCTCTCTCTGTCTCTCTTTCTCTGCCCCCTCTCTCTTTCATCAGGTGCTGATATATTCTTATGTCATGATGCCACTTGTAGGCTCTCCAGATAAAATCCAAGACATTCAGTTACATTTGAATTGCAGTTAAATAATGAACACATCTTTAGTAAAAGTGTGTCCCACATATCACATGGTATATACTTATAACAATTTCAGACATATTTATACTAAAGTAATATCTGTTGTCTTTCTGAAATTCAAACAGTATGGCATTCTATATTTTTATTTACTAAATTTAGCTACTATAACTATGCAAACTCTGGGATCCTCAGGCTTCTTTCAACCTTACAGCTTGATTATCCCCCACCACCTCCCAGTAACTAGCCTAAGGAAATGCTTTTCTCTCAGAGCTACTCAATAATACTGGCAAACGCATCTATTTTAAGAACATTATGGGCAACATTTAGTTTGTCTATTTGTGTATTAAGCATTTTCTTGGTGAATTTAAGTTCTAACTGAGCAATACTACATCCCTTTAAGCCCTAGTTCATTCTGGCTGTCTAGAGCTTTTCAAACAATATCCAACATGCTTGATCCTCTCCCACTTCCTGACTCCATCATTTATATTTGTGTATAGGGACACAGTTGAGTAGATGTTGGAGGGAATTGCTTTCCTGATCTACTCAGCAATGTCTGGTGTCGGTTCTTCCTTAAAATAATGTGTGATTGACAAGTTCCACCTGGTAGGAAGCCAGCTCCCATAGACTGCTTCCTTCTCTTCTGAGAGTCATTCACAAATTCATAGGGAGCTGCTCTTAATAAGCAAATGCACACTAAATATGTTTTAACTAGTGTCTGTTTATATTTCAACAAACAGGTTTTGTTTTAAAATTGGGACAGTTCATTAAATAATAAAAGTAAACAACTTAGCCAGGTATATACCAGATGCTTATATTAGCTATTATTATAAATGTGGCCTCAGGAATAGGTCAGGATTTCCAGACCTTGAGGCCATTAGCAGGGAATGAAGATCATAAAAAGTGTCTCAGTATCTTTGTATTATTTTTCCCTTTGAGATGTTTAGCTGTGTATTGAATAGAGAAGCCTTGGCTTTGACTATTTACCTTGTCACTTAAATAGTAAATGATACCAACTCTCTGAAACTCAGAGGGTTTTCTTAAAATCTGAAAAATTGATGTATAAAAAATTCTTCCTTTGCCTGTTTCAAATGTAGTTACAAGAATCATATGTGAAGTTTACTTACAAAGTATACAAACTGTACAAATCATATTGAAAAACAGTAAAGAAGTAATACTATAATGTACTACTCTTTACAAGTACAAAAAAGGATCTCAGTAAGCATTCTTCTTGCTTTTTCTGACTTTGCAATTTCATGCTAATTCCTGGAACTAGTGAAAAGAATCCTACAGAAAAGAAGAAAAAAAAAAGAGGCAAAGGATGAGGATAGCTGGTTTCTTATCCCAACTCTGATATTTGACTTCCTGTGTTGAGGAAGTCACTTACCAGCTGAGCCTCCATTTCTTCATGTTTCTATGGGAATTGGCCATTAAGTGAGCACCTGTTAAGAATCTTCAAGCACAGTATTAAATATCTAGATACTGTGATTATATATAATACCAGCTAACATTTACTGAGCATAGTATATGGATCAAGCACTTTATTAGGGGCATTATCTCATTTAATCTTCTAAAATCCTGAGAAGTACAATATTATCCCTATTTTACAATTTGAAAAATTGAAGCCTAGAGGATTTAAATTAACTTGTCTTATAGTTGAACAAACCAAGGACTTCATCTCAAAGGAATTTAATGTTTAGAAAGCAGGCAAAGATATAAATAAATCATTGTAATATTGTAGATGTGTCTATATATACATACACATATATCTAAATACCAATTTCATATTAGTGGTGGAAAATCTAATGAGATTTGGTGTAAACGGTGTTTTGGAGAAATTTAAAGTGATTAAAACAGAACCCTTTTATTAAATTGTGTGAAACAGAGTCGAGCAGCCATTTCAATCACCGTTTGCTGGGCTACTTCAAGAATCATCTATTATATTCCAAGGATTGTCTTGTTTTACACTGTGTAGAGTATTAGAAGGTCCTAGCTGCTTTGCAGTACTAGCCCTTCTTTCTTCTGAGACATAGTATACCCCTGAACCTCATCCATTTCTTCAGCCCCACCAGGATCAATCATCCAGTAAGCCTGTTACTTTTTGACTCCCCCTTAGATCCTACCTGTTCTCACTTCTCTTCTTAGGAAGTCTAGATCCCATGGTCCATCCCTGTAACTACTTATTTCCATATACCCTTCACCCCACCCCTCATTTTTCTTTAAAAGTTTGGTTTATGGTTAATGAGAAAAGGAAATAAGAAGGCATTTTACACAAAAGAACTAGTGCCAGAGAAAGAATAGATGTATGAGATAGAGGTAAATATTTAACAAGCAGTCAGGCACAGACACCAGTACATCCAAATAGACTTCCTGCCCAAGCAGAGTAAACATCAGCCATAGACCTACTGGCATGGCAATACCAATGGATACCACTGGATAATCAGCTCTACAGAGAGACCAAAGTGATTCAGAATGCTTAGTAGTCTGACATGGCTAATGTTAATGTAATAATAGTGCCTAACAGTGCATACTCTAAGCTGTCACAGTGCTTTGTATACTTTATCTCATTGAAGTCTCCAATGGACCCTATAGCATAGATGCTCTTGCCATCCCCATTTCATAGTTGGGAAAATTGGGTATAAGAGAGATAAAGTCAATTGTTTAAGTCCACTCAACTGAAAATATTAGAGATTGGTTTTAAACCTGTACAGACTGACTCCATAACTTGTAATTTTAACTAAAGTATACAGCCTCATTAGTAGACAGACCGTAGGTTTGTCTTTAACACTGTGGAGATATGCAAAGAGATAAATTAGGTTGAATTTCCCACACAGATATTACTGTATGGATGAGGAAACAAGGCTCTGAGCTGCACAACCTAAGGAACATTACAAAGACTGTCCCATAGCAACATGTGATGCTTGTCTGATGAGTAGGACATTTAATGAAGCTGTAGATTTTCACTGAAGCTGATGTGGTCATGAGAAAAACTGAACTTGAACTTGAACTTGAAACGTATGGAATAGTGGAGATAATATGTCATTAGTGTCAGAAGTACTCTGGTCCGTGCCCCAGGTCAAAGTAATTTACTTCAGTGTTCTCATCTGTAAAATTAATTTGGTTTAGACTGGAGAATCTTAATGGAAGTACTCCAACTCTAAGTGGTATTTTAGAAATTATGAGACCATATTTGGTTGTCCAAATGATTGCAGGAGGAACATTTAATCATTGGGGGCTTTGAATGGTAGTTCTGTATACTGTGAATAATTGTACTTCATCCTGCCCTACATTTAGAAGACCTCTAGACATTCTTGGATGTGAAAACTCTGTTTATAATTATCTGAGTCTAGAACATAACCACTTCTACATAGTGAAATGAATTTTTCCTGGTTTTATTGTTCCTAATAAAATCTACCGAGTGAAAAAGGGAAGAGTGAATATTTTTACCCCTAGCACATTATCATAAATTATCCATCATTCAGAGAATCATTCCACTAATAGTAACTGCATTTCTTATACTTGAGTCACCAATGTCACAACCCAGTGGTAACCATTCTGCACCACCAGGCTGCCACATTCATGATGATTCTGTGTCAGGCTGCTGGTCTCTTGACTACTTCGTTACATCTTTTTATAATTATTTTTATTATTTTGGTGGTACTAGGGATTGAACCCAGGTAGCACTGAACTAAATCCCCCACTCGTTTTATTTAGAGACTGTGTCTCACTATGTTGCCCAGGCTGGGCTTGAACTTATGATCATCTTGCCTCAGCCTCTTGAGTAGCTGATATTTTAGGCATGCACCACAAAACTTGGCAACTGCATCTTCTAATATAGCCATGGATGAGCTTTTAAATATTGAGTATTTCAACACATATTATTTCATTATAAATAACTATCCTTTTTTATAATTAGAGCATAATATTGCTTACATCTTCATTATAACTTCTATAAATTTCTTTTCAGCATGGCAAGGAGAATAATAATTATAATAAAAATGATAAATTGGTCTGATAGAATTAAAAACTACTTATTAGATGATTCTTTCTAGGCCTTCTCAGTTTTAATCTTCTATGTATCTAAGGAGGACTGGATTTCTAGAAGAAGGAGATAGTATTCTAAGGTGGGAATGTCTCCAGTGAAGTGGCCTGGTCCAGTAGGTGTCAGAATGTCCCCAGACAAGTCAGGATAGAGCATAGGTTTCCTTAGGTCCTGGTGTGGTCATGTTACCTTAAAACCACTTTCACCCTGTCTACCTCAGTGTAATTGAAGACTCCTGGGGAAATTGCCAGGACTGGCATTACAGAAAATTGCCTGTGGCCAATGGAGCTTCTCTGGTTACTTTCCTCAGTAACAGAGGACAGTGGTAGCTTCCTGTCTGTTGGCTGGAAGCTGTATGCCTCCTTGTTCTGAACAGTTCCTAGGAAACCTTAGTTTCTGTTTTTTATGTTTTTGTTTAGTTCCTGTCATTGGAATTTGCCCCTGTCTTATCCAGCACCCTTGCCTCCAGCCGCCTTGCTCCATACTAAAGCTATGGAAACTTTTGGGCCATGGTACCAATTTCCTTTCCTGTAACCCTGTTTATTATTTTTTATATACCAATTTTAGAGGGCACCCAAGTAGACACTGTTTGGAAGTAAGCTGTAGTTCCACATAGATACTAGTTTAACTTTGGCAACGCCTGTTGAGTCCTCACACATGAAGGGGATGCCCTTTATCATTTAATAATATGTACTACTTTTTCTTCTCATTAATTATACATGCTTGTTGAAAACTGCTTAGAAAATACAGAAAAGTACAGAGAAGAAAAAAATACAAATGATTCATAATCCCGTTAGACAAAAATTAGACAAAGTGATCGCAAAGGTGAAGGTTAAATTCAATGCTGCGCTCTCTGTTGTCTATTCTGTGACAGCCTGCAGCATTCTCCTCCAAGAGCACCTCTTGATCTCACCCTTATGAAAAACTTGCCTGTCCTATATACTGCAAAATGGAGGGCAAACTAAAAACTGTACAATAGCACTTAGCATGTTAAAGGCATAGAAGAGAGAAAAAATATCTCATATCTGGAAGGTATTTGCAATCTAAAATAGCAATATTTTGTCATAGCTCTGCCATCACTACCTTATTACCAAGGTGTTGTAGTGATAAAGTATTATAGAAATATCTAAAGAGAAAAGAAACCATTTGAAAAATTTACAGTGCTCTCTGGGAATTAGGAAAAAGCACACAGTACACAGAGGCAAGAATAATTAAGTGTGCAGCTGGCTTATAAATATGCTTTCCTTATTGAAAAAAACAGCCAACATTAAACAAAATATTGGATGATACTAAATCCACCCCAGAGATAAAATTCTGCTTAAAGATATTAGTAGGAATTTATGTTTTGCTTTTTCCCAAGGTAGATAAGGTCAGAAAAACAGTTCCCTCAATTTTGGAGTCCTTGTGGTGAGTCTCTGGTATAGAGAGGACTCAAAAAGCACTAAGACATAAAAGTTTTAAGGTCAAGATTCTAGAGTTAGTCAGACCTGGGTCCAAATTGTAGCCCCATTTCTGAGATCATCAAACGTAACTTGGGTGTCATCCACTGTTTAGGCACTTGGGGTACGATGTTGGATAAGATAAATAGCCTGTACTTAAACGAACATTGCATTCAGGCGGGGGAAGAAAAAAAGGTTGAAAATATAACAAAGGATATGATTGGAAGTAACTGAGGACTACCTTAGGCTGAGTGGTCAAGAATGACCTGAGAGGGATAGGAACTTAGCTCGGTGGTTCCACTGCCTGCCTTGCAAGCACAAGGTCCTGAGTTCGACCCCCGGTACCAAAAAAAAAAGAACGACCTGAGAATGAAGAATAAAACTGAGACCTAAATGATGAAAACAGCCAGCAATAAAACAAACAAACGAAAACCTAGGAGAAGAATATTACAGGAAGAAATATTAGCTAGGCAGAGGTCCTGTGGCAAGAATAGGCTTGATTTTTTTTAATGATAGAATGAACACTCACCCATGTGACTGAAGCTAAGCTGAGCAAGGCAAGGAGAAAGTGAGGAAGTGAGACTGGACAACATCAGCTCATGTAAGGGCCTTGTAGAAATTCAGCTAGCAATCATAATCATTATTCCTATTCCGAAAGAATAGGAAGGGAAAATGAAGTTGGAGAGTCTAGTGACTATTTACAATAGCACTTGAGGAATCAGAATCTGTCAAATTGGGCATGGAGGTGTCGATGTAAGATTTGAATTGTGTGCTGGAAATGGAGCCTGAGGAGATGAGTGCAGAGTACAGAGTGATCATTTTCATCTGTTACTGCAGTTCTAGCATTTGAATTTCTCCCAGATTCTCTGCTACCACAACTGCTTTCTCAAGGAGTGCAAATCCTTAAGTCACTGAAAACCTGCTTTCACAGCAACCTCATGTGAGATTTTCTTGCATTTTGTGACTGAAATTTCTATCAACAAAGCAGTATCTATATCATAGTTCCCAAAACAGCTACCAAATTGGCTATTTAGTAAGGAATACACTTGTCCTACAAGGATGGTATCTTAAAATGAGTTTTCAATTCTTTTGATTTGTGACACCATCAGGTGAAATCATTAATCCACTTTAAATTTACTCGGTTAAGAGGAGTGTGACTAAGGGTTCCTTGTGGCAACATTGTTTCTTGGTTTATGTGATCTAACTTTTTCCTTTGTTTCTTTTAATAGGGACAGAAGGAGTCTTATGGAAAGCCATGTGGAAGCCAAGCCTGCAGTCAAGGCTGTAAATGCTCTACTGAAAAGGGAGCTAGAGTAAGTTGCTTATTTCACTATTCAAAGACAAACAGTTACAGGGGCAATTATCTGGGGGTTTTTTTAGAATTGAACTGCTTAGAACTTACTCTTATGACCTCATGAAACAAGCAAAATGATGAGGCCCACTGGAAGGAGCTTTGCCAACTAATAATAGGTAGAACTAGACTGATCAACAATCTCTGAGGGACCAAGAAGAGGTTTCCTTCATTGACTTAATGCCAAGGTTCTCCAGAGTTTCATTGGCGTACTTCTGAAAGCCAGTTAGGTTGTGCAGAACCAGATTGTGATAATGTTTATAGATATGTACGAATTTTCATAGCTCATTCATATCTACTTGGTTTTTCCCTACCACTCTGACAAACAGGTAGTCATATTATTATTTACAGACTGGGATGTGGTTTGCCGAAAATTACCCTGCTTGTTAGAGATAGAATCACAAGTACAGGGTATCTATAAAGTCCACAAATAATCAACAACTACACATAAAAATAGTTTGTAGGTACTACATGAAAATATGGGATATGTTTTAAAACACTGTAACATATTTAATATATTATCCCTTATTAACAATGCACAGTTCAAATTGTTGTGTAAATTGCAATGAACACAGTACATTTTCATAGAATTTCCACCAATCCCTATATTTGCATAGCCCCCAGGTGAGTTGTATCTGATTTTCACTAAATAAAACTGCAATTTTAGTATAACCTAGAAAAAGTATTCAAGGGGCTTTGAGAAAAAATATATATATATGTCAGTATTTCCAGAATTTATGGCCAGCAGGTAAAATTCAGATCTTCCAGTTTCTAGTACTGTGTTTGCACTCTTATCACATTCAAACAAGTCTACCTTATACTGTTAAAGGAAAGTAGTAGCATAAATAGGTCAAATAACCATAAAAAAATAGTCAAGCAGAGAACACAGTAACCTCTGCTCCACCTTCTCTTTCATTATCTACCATTTGCAGTAAAGTGAAATGTCAAACTATGCCAGAATTTGAAGGACCAGAATAAAAAGCCATCTCTTGCCAGGGATTTAGCTCAGTGGTTTCACCACCTGCTGTGCAAGCACAAGGACCCAAGTTCCATCCCCAGTACAAAAATAAAGCCATCTCTTCATTAACAAGGATCCAAACCATTATATATTAAAGATATAAACTTAGAGAATCACAAAATATCAGAACAGGGAGGGGCCGGGAATTTAGTTGACTGGTTCTGCCACCTGCCTTGCAAGTGCAAGGTCCCAAGGTCTATCCCCGGTACCGAAAAAAAAAAGTATCCACCGCTCCTAGGGCAAAGGAGGTGAGCTGCGCAGGCACCAGCAGCATCCCCCCCCCGTGGAAATGAGAAGACATGTAAACAAACCTCAAAACCAGACTTCCAGATCACCTACAGCAACCCCAAAGAGAAACGAGATGGATCAATCTGATACTCAACCACCTGGACTCCCTGAACTGGCAACAAAAGAGGATCTGGAAAAAATGAAATCAGAAATAATTTCTCAGATAACAGCAGAGATTGTGCCCATAATGCAAGACATGGTTAATAAATCTAGAGAGGACACAGAAAAAAAAACAGAGGAGCTGAGGAACATGATGGAATCCCAACATAGGAAACAAATGTAATACATAAAACAGATACAAACAGATTTCCAAGAGATTAAAAACTCCATCAAAAGTCTGCACAGCAGAATGAACCAATGTGAGGATAGAATTTCACATATAGAAGATAAGATTGCAATTAGTGAGGAGGAAAAGAAAAATTGCTTTAAAATTGTAAGGGACCACGAGAAATCAATCCAGCAGCTGCTAGATGATGCAAAGAAGAATAACATAAGACTGATTGGAGTCAACGAAGAAACAGGAGAGAGTGCAGATGACATAAAAAAAACTGTTCACAGGAGTAATGGCAGAAAACTTCACAAGCAGGGGAAAAGAACTTGACATACAGAAAGGGAGGCATATAGGACTCCAAATAGCCTTGATCAAAAAAACCCTACACATAGGCATATAATTGTTAAGATTCCAGAAACTCAACAGAAGAACAAAGTTCTACAAGCAGTTAAAGAAAAGAGACAAATCACATACAAAGGAAAGCCCATCAGAATCACAGCAGACTTCTCAACACAAACCATCAAGGCAAGAAGAGCTTGGAGTGATGTATTTCAAGCCCTCAAAGAAAACAGCCTCCAACCCAGATTGATGTACCCTGAAAAACTATCTTTCAAAATTGATGGAGAAATAAGATACTTTCATGATAAAGAGCACCTCAGGAACTTCATGAATACCAAACCAGCACTCCAAAAAATTTTAGACAATATCCTAGGAACACACAATGAGGATCACAACCCCAGGAAGCCCAGCAGAATGAATCCATTGGGCATGACAAATTAAACCCAAAGGGGGAAAATCCAACAAAAAGAAAAAGTCATGACAAGGCTTTTAAAACTTTTAACTTCATTTCCCTAATGAGTGTATAATTCAATCTTGTTATTGTACTGATCAGTATTTTTCTGATTCTAGTGTTGCACACCTTTCCTTATGCTGTACTGGCTATTTATCATATTCTTGTGTCTACTTTTTAATTGGGTTGTCTATTAATGAGCTGTAAGAGTTCTTTATATGTTCTGGTCATAGGTTATATGCATTGTAAATATGGTCTGTTTAAGGACTACTTTTCATTTTACCAATGTCATTTAAAGTTCTAAATTTTGATGGAATCTCATTCATCAATTTTTTCTTTTATACATCATGTTTTTTGTATCCTAGGTAGTTCTTGCCTACCCTAAATTCATAAACATTTTCCCTTATAATTTCTTCCTAAAGTTTTATAGTTTTAGTCTTTCATATTTAGGTTCATAGATCCTTTCAAATTATTTTCATGTATGGAAGTAAAGGGTTGAGGTTAATCTTTTATATACGGATACCAGGTGATCTAGTGCCATTTGCTGAAAACACTATCTTTTCCTCGGCTCTTGAATTAAGTTTATATTCTATAAAATGTTAATGTTAAATGATCTTTCAAAACTCAGTGGACCATATATGCGTGGTTCTATTTCTAGATTCTCTGTTTTATTCCAATGATCTATATACCTTTCCTTATAAAAACACTGCCTTGATTACTGTAGCTTTAGAGGAAGTCTTAAAATGAGGTACTAAATGTCTTCCAACACTATTTTTTTTCTTTTTCTTTTTACTTTTCTAGGTCCTTTGTACTCCTACATAACTTTTAAATTTCAATATCCAGTTCTTCATTTATACCAAGTATATATAGACCTGAATTTTTATATATACCTTGTGTTTTCTAATCCTGCTAAATTGAAATACAAGTTCTAGGGGCTCCTAGAGATTTCTTAGTATTTTCTCTGTTGATGATCATTTCATCTACATATAAAGATTTTGCTTCTGTCTTGCCAACCCTATCCTAATTGTGTCATTTTATTGCCAGACTATTTTGGTTAAGGCCTATGTTTCAAAGTTTAATGGACAGATGAATAGTAGGCATATCTGCCCTTGTTCCCCACCTTAAAGAGAAAGCATTATATCTTCTCCATTCATATAGGTCCTTCTCGCTAGAAGTATGGAGTACATGTCTTTAATCCGTTGAGAAGATTCTGTTCTACTTCTAGTCTCCTGATAGCTTTTACCATGAACAGCTGTACAATTTAGTCCATACTTTTTCTCCAACTAGTGACAGGATCATATGGCTTTTTCCTTTCTTCTGTTAAAATGATGACTTCTGGGGGTGGATCTTCCAATGCTAAACCAACACTGCCATCCCTATAGTAAAACCACTTTCTACATGCTGCCAGATCTGACTTCTAATAGTTTGTTTTGTTAAACAAATTTCTATCTACATTCATACTTTTTTCTCCTATTATCTTTAGGATTAGCACAATGTTGATTTCCTGAAGTGAAGGGAGAAGTGTTCCTCTTTTTTCTGCTTTAAATGTTTGATATAATTTATCAGTTGAAATGTGTATGAGCCTGTTGTTGTCATATAGGTAGGTTTTCAAGCTAGGAATATACTTTCTTTAATAGGTGCTCTTCAAATTTTATATTCCCTCTTGAGTTAGTTTCATTAATTTGTCTTCCAAGGTACTTCTTAGAAGTTGTCAAATTTATTTCAAAAAAGGTTTTTGTAATGTGCTTTCTATATCCTTTTAAATTCTGTAAAATCTGTGGTAATGTCTCCTAGATCTTGATATTGTAATTTTGAAAATGTATAATTGATGTTGTGTAATAGGAAGAAAAGGTCTAAAGGAGTAGGGGAAGTGGGAGGGGTAAGGCAAGGGAAAGAAAGGAAAAGAAAAAATATGAGAAAAGGAAAAAAATGGAAACAAAGTCTTTGCAAATAGGGAACGGTGGAGGGGGTGAAGGGAGGGCTGGTGAAGGGAAAAAAATAAGAACTAAAAAACTCATGTAATGGTACAAGATCCCAATGATGAATGTAACTGTATTTTATACCTAAATTGTACCAATAAACTTAATGGAAAAAAAAGAAAGGGGAGTCTTCTTAGTGAGTGCCTCATCTTACCTGCTGATTGTAGAGAGAAAACAGACTCAAAAGGAAGATTACTTCCTAAGGTCACATAGTAAATTGATTACAGATTCCTGGCTATTACCTGAATCCTTCGATTTTTGATTTCTCTCCTATTTACTATACTTACCCACTGCTTCCCAGGGAAGCCATGTTTACTGTAGCCACCAAGGCCCATGCCTTCACCTCCGATCTACAACCAGAAAACATTGTAGAAAAAAGTAAGTCTATAGTAAACACCCGGATGCATTCAGTCTCTCTGTATCTCTATTGTGCAGATGCCAGAAAGATTTGAGATTGTTTTCCTTAGCTGAGCAGAGACTCCTGTTTGGATTTCAAGCTGTTCCTCTTCAGCTTGGAGAGGAATGGAAGGTTGGATCACTGCTGAGCAATGTTGCAGCCCTTGGCAGACCCACTTCCTGCCTTGGGAAGACATCAAGCACATAACTTGGTAGGCAGTGTGTACTTTTCCTTTGCCAAAGGCCTTGTGAACTGACTAGGACATTTACACAACACCTAGCACTCATGCAAGCTGCAATCCAACCCTTTTTGGCTGAAGCTACCACAAAGTGATTTCTCCTAGGTATGCCTCTCTGGCAAAAGCTCTTGCCTAGTGGTGGTACACTGCTTTACCATTTCCAAAACATCACAGTGCACCCTTTTGGGGGGCTCTTACAGTCTGTATGCAAAAAATAAAGAAATTGTTGAATGAATTGCCCAAGGTCACTATCCTGTTGGCTAAATCTTATTTGTCCTACTTTAAGAGAATGGCAGCTTTAAAAGATAATATACCTCTCAATATTAATCAGTCCCCCCTCCCATATTTAGATTTAGATTTAATATTTAACTTTTAGTTTTCTTTCTTGGGGGTCGGTTTTATCTGGCAAAACCATTTTTGAGTTGCCCTCTTATCTGGTCTATTTTTTTCCTGCCATTTTATGGAACAAAACATTTTAGGCTGGCATTTCCATGTCTTCCCTTTTTTTGCCTCCGGGATTTGAAAGCTGTTTCTGCATTATACCCCATCAGTGTGTACTTTTCTGAAGTTAGAGACAAGAGGAGAGGAGTTGTTTATTTTGTTCTGAATCTAGTATTCCTCAATAATAGTTCAGTTTTTTTTTGTTTTAACAGTGTTCTAGTGTTTATATACAGTGGCGAGCTCCTCATTATCAGTGGCATCTAAAGGAGCATTAATACACATAATCCAACAGTATTATAATAAAATATCAGGGAATGTTTGGATTCCCCTCTAGGTAAGGGCTGTTTGTCTCACTTTATGGCTTGGGAAACCATGTCCTAACTTGAAGATTTGTGAGGCTAGAATTTCATGTGAAACCAAGCTCAAGTATTTTTTTTTAATTTCTTATCTCCTTCCTGCATCCTGCTGCTTCTCTGCCACAAAATGTGTTCCTCATGAATTCCAGAGCCCAGATGCATTAACCACTACTCCTGCCTTTTTTTCTTCCTTCTGAAAACAGCTAGTGTTCTTTATATTAGTTGACTAGTGTCGTGGCTACCAAGGGGCTTTTCCATTTTCTCCTGAATTAGACAATTGCTGTGTACATCTTTCCTTCCTCCTTGTGTACCCTCCTCCACAACACACACACATACTCCTGCCCTGATCAACCACTTGCACACACACCACAGTCCTTACTGTCTGCTTTCCAAAGTGAAAGATCCTATTGTACATGACCTGTTTGGGTAGCTGGGCCTTTGCTCCAGTTGCATGCACATAGGATTTTTGCCTTCATTGCCCACTTACTCCTGGGCTTTCTGTGGGCTGGCCTCACTGCTAACACTATGCACTACTAACCTGCTTGCTGCCAAATCCAATGGATACTTTTGATTCTCAGTCTTCCTTGAAATCCCTGCTGCATAAGACACTTCCTTTTGTACTAAAACTCTCTGTTCCTTTGGATTTCATAATACCATTCCCTTCTAGTTCTTTTCCTAGTTTGATTGGGATCTCCTAGAATTCTGTCATCATCCCTCTTGCTGTTGGCCTCTCCCAGGGTGTTTTCAGATAGTCCAAGAATTTCAACCACCACTTATACACTGATAAATATTAAATCTGTAGCTCTGCTTCAACCTTGCTTCAGGTCAGTATTGGCAATTGCTTGCAAGATATTTTTCCTTAGATTTTTTTTTACTGGTACCATACAAACATGTCTCATGCAGAACTCAACCACCAACTTCCCAAGTCCTACATATGTTTTCTCCATCTCAGCAGCAAATGGCAACACACCAAACACTCAGTTGCTGAAGCCAGAAAACTTGGAGCCATTCTTGTCTTCTTTCCCTTTCTCACTATCATTTCCAATTAATTATCAAGTCTTATATGTTTGTCTTCTGAAATGAAGTTCAAATTCACCCACTTTTCTCCATCCTCACTTCTCCAATCCAAGCCTGTATCATTTCTTGCCTGAATTACTACAATAGCTGCTAGGCTGGTCTCCCAGCATCTAGTCTGTCTCTTTCCCATATATTTCCCTCTCCTACCCTAATCTTTCAAAACACAAATATCATCATAAAACTCTTGCTTAAAATCCTTCAATGGCTCCCCAAGGATTTCACAAGGAAATCTTTACTCTAGGAAGCATACACCGTCCTCTATGACCTGGCTCTTGATTACCTCTCTAACATTATCTCTCATCACTAGAAATCCTGCTTCTCTTCAGAAAATAAGACATGATTTAAAAAAACATGCACGTGCACTGAACTATGTACAGTTCTCAGAATCTGCTATGTCATTGCAGGTTTTATATCTGTTTGTCACTGTGTGTGCTGTCTATTCACTAGTTCAACCATTTCTCTGCCAACTTGCTTAAAGCTGAACAAAAACTTCACCTTTTTATGAAGCTTTCCATGATCTGCGAGACTGAGATTGCATATTCCTATGGTCATTCCTCTAATTTGAAATTAAACTATTTACCTGTCTGCTCACCAGTATCTTACGAATGACTAAATGGCAAGACTAAACACCACAAACTGTTCTGTGGAAGACTGACCAACTGACTGAGACATCTTACCTAGGTGTAGGTCCAGCTCTGCTCTCCACATCCTGGATTAACTGTTAGATCCTAGTGAAGCCAACTGAAGTTTACTGTCAAGGAAGGACTCAATGATGTTAAAAGAAAGCAAAGAGCTAAAGCAGCCATTTCCTTACCAGTTTTAGATCTCATGAGCTATAAAAGTCCTACACTCTAGATCCTATAGTTTGCTTTTAGGATTCGTTCTCCCTATCTCCCCTGAGTTTTTGACTCAGACATCTTCTTTCTCCCACTCGCTTCTTACTGTCGACCAATACAAGGTATTTGGAAAAATACTTTATTTTGGTTTTTGTTTTACTACCAACATTGTGGTCTTCTTGCAAAATGAAGACATTGATGAATAACTGTGAATCAAAAGTAACCCCTAAGTTTCCTTTTTACATTTCTGTTCTCCTTTCCATCAAACATTTTGCAAAACCCTTGATGGTCTTGCATTTCCATTGCTCCTTTTCCTTGTAGGGGAAGGAGTGAAGTAACCTCTGAGCAGGGAAGTAGCCACCGGGTGGCAGTAGGAGAGAGAGGTAGAAAATCAAAAGTCCTGTGTATTTAAATGTGATCACTTAGGTCCACAATAATTGATGATACTGTTATAAGTTAGTGTCTGTACACTGAATCAAGATGCAGTCATAGCTCACCAGATGTTCATAGATGATTTAAACATTTCTTTGGTCATATTAGCATATTAAGGGATTTACAGAATATATTTTCCATACTAGTAAGGGAACCTTCTGCTAAAGAGAAGCCAAGGTGCTGGAGAAGGAGATAAATACCCAGGTGTAGAGTTAAGAGCACTGTTTTAGCTCTCCAGAGACCTAAGTGTCATGCTTGAGCTTTGCCAACTGGATTACTTCAGACTGGTGTTTTCCCCTCTCAGGGTCTCAGTTTACCCATAAGTAAAATGAGGGCTTTGGACTGTGTGATCTAAAATGACCCTCCAGCTCTGACAATCTAAGTCTGACACAATGTTACTGTACTCTGATGGTTTCCTCCCTCTAGAGTATCTTACCATGCTTTCCAGTGTTGTAGTGACAAATGAAGGGTAATGTTTGACAGTGTCCTACTCTTTCAGTGGTGCCTTGGCCGCTGCCTGAGACATAACTCATTTGCTGTGGCTTCTTTACTGCTGCTGCTGGAGGTTCCTGACATGGAAGCTGTGTGATTTGAAGAGTCACAGAGATTCCTCTTCACTGAAACCTCACACTATCTTCCCCGCCTTGCCTAGGAATCAATCATTCTGCTTACAATTCTAGCTTATAAACTCACTCTTTAAGTTAAGCACTGCCTTGTCCTTGTATTGCTTGAATATATCACATATCCCTCTGTGACAAGAGGAGGAAGATTCAACCTACATAACTAGGAAGGAGTTGTGTATACAAATCACATCTTTAGGGACCACTCAGTTTTTCCTCTGTTGGCCCTGCTAATCCATATGCCAGAGATAGTGGATATCAAGGCATGGGTGAGCATCTTGCATGTCAATGTTGGACATATTCTCTCCTCCTAGAGTCAGCCCTCTTTGTCCCTCGACAACTTGCTTACTTCTTTTTTTCTCCTTGTTCTTCTTTTTCATCCTTAGCCCTTAATGGCCTCCTTTCTCCCTCTAGACTTCCCTCCTTGCTCCAACATTTCTGTATCTCTGTCGCTCATTCCCATTTTCACTCAGCTAGTTTCTGTCCCCTACTTTCAGTTGCTTGAGATTGCTTCCTGGATCACCCCTCTTTGGCTACAGTTCCCATTGTCAGCTATCAGCAGACATGAGAACTTCAGTCTTGGGGTGTCCGGAAAGAGTTGCTGTGATGTTTTATAGAGCAATTTCATTTATCCAGAGATTCTAGATCTCAGAACCTGGAGTACTGGTCTCCAAAAGTGAAGGGTGGGTTCCAACATTCAAATCGATTCATTGGGTGTAGAAGAAAATATTAGAATTTATTTAGATTTATATTGAGAAAATCTAGGAAGAAACTAAGATTTTGACTAAATGATTTAATTTAGGTAAAGTGAAACTGGTTCACTAAGTGCTATGCTAAAATTGTATTAGTCATTATTACCATTACTAAGTTTTTCAAATATGTGACACATGTATCATCACTGACAACCTCACTAGTTCTGTCTTTGGTTTTCCTATTGCATGTGTTCTGTACAGAATCCTGAAAGAAGAGTAGAGGCTCCACAAGATGGATAGGGTGACTTCTGGGCCCTCATTTTTTTTTTCGGTATATATAGCAGAGATATTACTGTTCTTGGACCTAATTAAGTGGATTTATGGATTATATTACCTGTTTTAACCCTCACAAAATGGACAAGTGGATTAAGAAGATTCCTGCAAATAACCCATGTTATAAAAGATAACTCATGTATTAAATATAATTTTAATAATCTAAGTGCATGAAAATAAAAGAACTCACATTTCCACTGTGAGAATGATTTTTTCATTAGCTTTACCATGAAGTAAAAATCATGACAATCTAATTATACCTGACAAAACATGAGCAAAAACGTAATTCAAGAACAATCAAGACATGTCTATGAAATATGAATTCATAACCATTCTCAATAATGAGAGATCTTGCCCTAAGTATATTGTGCCTTGAAATATTAGCTAAAAAACAATAAAGCTATCACAATTAACAAGACCTTTAACATACTCTTTATTTCATCTTTATTACATCCTTTCATATTTTCTTTTTATGGTACTTTGCTGCATATATATAGACACACATCTATATAAAGAGTAGTATACATGTATGATTTATATAATTGTTAATACTGTATTGTATACATATACATATATTGGGGAAACATGCCCAAAAAGTTTTGTTTCTTACCATGCTATGGATTGAGCCCTGGGCTTCACATGTGCCAGTTAAGTGCTCTACCACTGAGCTACAACCCAAGGCCCAAAGTTGCTTTTTTAGCTGAGAAAGGTGTTCAATAAAAAAGAACTGAAGATCACTAGCCTAGACCACAGTTAAAATAGATGGAGAATAGCAAGTAGAGACAAAAGAACACTATGTAAAAGAACAATAGCTGTCACCGGGTCTCTTGCTCTTTCCATACAGAAAAGTCACGCAACCATTTGTAGAGCCTCACCCTGCCAGCTTTACATAAAATAAAGCAATGAGGATCTTAGAAGTTGGAAGAAGCAGACAGCAAAAGAACTTTTTAAGTCATGGAATCAGAAACCTGGGAGGTTGGATCTAGCCCTCAAGTGACCCATCATAGCTGACAAAAGACCTTCATAGCATCCTGTGAATGCTCTTTCCCTCTCCTTAAATATGAAAAAGCTTAAAAGAAAGATCCCTTGTAAGTGGAATAGCTGAGAATCTGAAACAAGTATTCCAACACTCAGTCCTATCAGTGTTCTTGCCACCATGTCAGATGGCTCCTTAAACATTTGCTCACAATCAGCTCAGCTCCGTGAATTACTCTCTGTAGATGGGTAGTTGTGAATGGGAGAAGACTCAGAATGGAGAAAATGTGGTAAGACATAGACTAAATATTAACAAATCAATTTCCTTTCTTCCTCTCTACCAGTGAGTAGTAATTCTTGACTATATGTACAGCAACTTTTATACCATTTTCTGAGTTTTTTCCTAATATTTCTGTCTTTTAAAGAGTAACTAAATGCACTCCAACCTGTAGGAGGGCCTGGTTTTCATCTGTGATGATAAGTTTTGTGAGAAATCTTTTCAATTTTTACTGCTCTAAGGCAGGTCTGTCTCTTTATGTAGGCTATTCACTATATATATGGAAGTTCACTGCAATGGAGTTAGAAAAGTGTGGAGATGAAATTACCTTGTATGTGTTATAAAAGCCATTTGATGTCTACCTTGAAAGAAAACTTGCATTAACGGAAGTCTTCCGAGAATTTTATTGATTGCATGGCATCTCTCTTATGCACTATTAGAAGTCAATAGGAGAATGTGTACCACTTTGCAAAAGTTTACCTCACTGTCATCTTTTCAAAGGGGCTTGTATTTTTAAAAATGCAGCACATGGCCAATTATTTAATGACCATCTCTACTTAAAAATCTATAGAGTTTCTGTATTTTATTTTTCTCATTGTGTTGTTGGAGATTTAATCCCACTAGACAAACATTTAAGAAAGCACTCATGGGTCTAAGTATCAGTGTAGGTACTGGGGGAGAAGGCAAATATATTACAAGCACAAATGTCTTCTTTGGGAGACACACACAGCACTGCCTAGTTTCCTGACATTGCATATGACTAAAAGTCTGAATGGTAGAGCACAAAACCTCAAAAGGAGAAATTGGTAGAGTCTGGAATGAGTAAGCAAACTCTGTTTTTAAATATTTTGACAAAAAATGTTTTTTAGAAAGGCTAATCTTGTTGGGATTATGCAGGGTTGAATGAAATGAGAGACATGATAGGCAGATACTAGGCTCTCTATTTTTAGAAGTTAGGTTGCATGTCCAAAATCCCTTAGCAAAACAAAATGCAAGATTGGCATTTTCTACTGCTTAAATGTTATATTTCTCTAAGGGATTCCATTTTGGAATATACACACATACATTCATATGAACTAGGGAGTTGATAATGAGGGCTTGTCTTCATTTGAGATGAATGTATTACCTTTTTTAAAAATTCACTGAAAGATAGAGCTAGTTCCTTTCCCTCACATTCCCTTAACTCCTTGGAAACCAGTGTCTTCATTAGTTTGTCCCTACTGATCCCACTTGAGGAGAATTCATTCCAAAACTAAGTGGAATCCACATCATGGGTTCGACCCTGTCTTAATTACAGGGGTAGGACTGTATGATGCTTTCTTCTCTGTGACACTAAGAGCTCCTGTAGTTCGCACAGTGCTCAGGGAGAAAGATCAACTCAATGGTTTCTGAAAGATAATCTGTTTCCCTCTGGACAACTTTTGTGGGGGTTTTGAGTGAAACGTTGGGTTTGAGGATTCAGGAAAGAAGTTATTGTTTTATAAAAGATAGATTTTAAACTTGGACAGTGAAAAAAATCAGCCAAGTACCTTAGAATCACATCCCTATTGTGAATTAGTAGCTATGACCATGACAGACACATATTGTGGACTCAATTAGGCACTTGGCTTTGTACTGGAAGCTTTTACACATTTTATCCTCCACTTTATAATCTTTGTTTTACTCTTTAATTTTTGAAAACCCGTAGAAAAGTAACTCTTGTTCCTTCAACCCTCAGGGAAATTACCATATATGCTTGGTTATTGTCCATATCAAGGAAATCATGATCTCTGTCCCTGTACATGTCTTCACTAGTTCAAGTAATTGTAGTGAGTTGGCATTCCACTGCTTTAGTTGGGTTTTGCTGCACAGTTGACGTGAGTCAGTGATTGCTGCCCCTTCCACATGTTTGTTGGGGGAATGCCAATAAAGCTACTAGCAAGAGAGGGAGCTATGGAGAAACATGTTGTGGGGCCCTGAATAGAATGAAGGGTAACCAAGGTTCAGGAGCCAGATTTCCCCACAAAAAGAAAGCAAACAAAAGGAAGAGACAGGTCTAAACAGGCTCCCCAGACAAGGCCCATTGGCCCCTTTTCTTTTAAGTACAGAGCCTCAAAACTTCACAAAGCTCAAGGAAAAAAAGGAGCCAGAGGTTAAATGTGGCTTTTCAATTTAGTTGAGAAAATAAGCATACATAGAAAAAGCCACACATATATAGAGCAACATGTTATTCTTCAAACCCATTTGTACACTGCACAAACTAAAAGATGCACCTAAACCTGTATATCCACAGAGATATCAATATTCATCCCCTCCCCCCAAAACCAAACAGGTATCACATAAGCACAGATAAGAACCAGCGAGAGACTCAGGAACAGAAAGAGTTCCTTAGTGTCTAAGATTGTGACATGTGACAGGGACTTTGGTAACCTGGTATAATCTATTAACAGAACTGGGGACCTTTTGTTCCAATAACTGGTATCAGTGTACAAAAGCAAAAAATTAACTTCTCCCAGGTTTTACCTTTTAAATCAAGTCCAAACTAAGCTTGAGTTCTGAACTCAGAATGGAAACCTGTCTCCACCCCCAACCCCACCTCATAAAATGAGGAGCCAAAGCCCTTCCTCCCCCAGGTACAGTCTAATGGCAGCCCCCCCCCACAGGCCCACAGTTTGATCACCCCCCCCCCCACAGAGCCTCCTCCTGTGTGAGTTTCCCAGATTCCTTTTTTTTTTTTTTTTTCCCGGTACTTGTGATTGAACTCAGGACCTTGCACTTGCAAGGCAGACGTGGTGCCACTGAGCTAAATCCCCGGCCCTTTCCCAGACTCTTGAGAGGAACCTGATCCCACTGTGGGATCAGTATGGGCTCTTCAACATCATCCTTGAGAAATCCCTACTACCCAGGAGCCCTGAAAATGGCACCCATTCCCCACACAAAATGCCTTTTAGGGGCTCCAGGTGACCTCTTAGGGTCAGTGGCAATGCTCCTCAGGTAAGGGGCACCAGCAGTGAAGCTGAGCTGAAATGACAGTATTCTCGTGCCAGTCCAGGCTCCCAGGGCAGCTATGAAACACTGACCCTGCAGAACTCCTGCCCCACCAGTGCCCACCTACCACTGAAACGATAGCAGCCCTTGGGTAGGGGAGAAGTCAATTGGGAAGAAGCAAAATGACAAAAAACAAACACAACCTGAGGAAATTTTCCCCAGCTTTCAAACTTGAAGTCCTCAAATGTCCCTTGCACCCTTCCCAACACCATCATGTTTATGTTTACCTCATGAAAAAAGAGAAAGTTAAACTCACAGGACAGATGTCAGAACCAGAGTGCACCTTAGATAATACCTAATCCAACCCCTTCATATTACACATGGGAAAGTCAAGGCCCACAGTGGAGAAGAGACTTAAACTTTCAGGAGTGCTAAAATCTCCCTTTCCTTGATTATGTGTATGTGAGAGGAGGTAGGGCGACAGAAAGATGGGGAGAGAGGTAGAGAAAAAAAAAGAGGAAGAGAAGGAAGTGAAAGGGAGAGGAAGGAAGGAGAGGGGAGGGAGGAGGAGAATTTAGACAATATGCAAGCTTGATCCAGACTGCATATTAGAAGATGACTAACAATTTTTGAGTCTAACTTCCCCTCACTCTAGTTGCAGATATTCTTTCCACTTCCTAAGGGTCCATAAATATCGAAAGCAGGGTAAGAAAATTTGCCATCTTTGGAGTACAAATGAGGGTAGTGGTTAAAAGCACAGATTCTTGAGTCAGATAGACCAATCTTTTAAGCCCTGGCTCTATCATTTACCATGATATTTACTATGTGGCATCTTTACCTAGCAATTTACAACAAGAAACAATATTGCCTCCTCTACCTCCAGGGAACACTTGGCCATGTCTGGAAACATTTCTGGTTGTCACAAGGAGTAGGATACTGGAATCTAGTGGGTAGGGTATAGGGATGTGGCTAAACATCCTACAATGCACAGGATGTAGAATTATTCTTCCCTCTCAGTAATGCCAAGGTTGAGAAACTACATTTGGCAAATGGCTTACCATTCTGAACTTCAGTTTCTTCATCAGTAACTCAGAGGTGATAGCAGCTATCAGGATTTTGTATTAATTTTGCAGTACATGTGTACATTCATGGTTTATAGCAGCACAACTCATAATAGCTAGAATTTAGAAGTGGCCTATATGCTTGTTATGGCTTACATCTAGATGTTCCTCCAAAGCCTCATGGGCTCATAGGTGGGGCTTTTGGGAGGTGAGTGGATCATGATGTGATACTAGATTAGTATATTGATTGGTTTAGCATAGTTGTGGGTGTGGATTATAGACTTACTAAAGAGGGGAGACTCACCCTGGGTGTGGGTGGCACCAACTAAAAGGCTTGTAGCCTAGATGGAATAAAAAGGGGAAGAAGAAAGTCTGCTCTGCTTTCTGCTTGCCATGCCATGGACTGTTTCTCCTCTGTGATGCCCCTCCAACTATGGTGCCCTGCCTTGGAGCCAGCTGACTATGAACTGAAACCTCTACAAACTGTGAGCCAAAATAAACCTTTTCTCCTTTAACTGTGAGTGTTGTGTGTTTTGTCCTAGCAACAGGAAAGTAACTAAGACAATGTCCATCAACAGGTGAATGGATAAAGAAAATGTTGTATTTATACATAATGGAGTACTCCTCTGCCTTTAAGAAGGATAAATTTGAGTTATTTGTAGGGAAATGGATGCACCTCTAGACCATCATGTTAAGTGAAATAAGACACACAGCTTAAATATCATATAACTTGACTTACATGAGAAACTCAAAGTATAAATTATTTTGAAATACAAAAGAGAGACAATACAAAACAGAGATTATTTGCAAAAGGGAAGGAGGCCAAGAGATCAAGGGAAGGGAGAGGATGGAGGGGGGGGGAGAAGAATTCAGATATGTTAAGTATATGTACCTACTTCCTAAGATGAATGTACACATGTACTGCAAAATTAATACAAAATCCTGATAGCTGCTATCACCTCTGAGTTACTGATGAAGAAACTGAAGTTCAGAATGGTAAGCCATTTGCCAAATGTAGTTTCTCAACCTTGGCATTACTGAGAGGGAAGAATAATTCTACATCCTGTGCATTGTAGGATGTTTAGCCACATCCCTATACCCTACCCACTAGATTCCAGCATTTTTCCTTCGCCTTTTTACCTTTCCCCTGCCCTTCCCATTACCCCTACCCATTTGGAACTTTTCTTCCTATTTTACATTACCTATTATACATTTAGTCCTTATTTACACTTTCAGTTTCTCACACCAGAGAAACTATTCAGTATTTATACATGTGTGTCCTATTTATTTGACTTAAGAGTATCACCTCAATGTGCATCCACTTAGCTATAAATGTCTCCAATTTCTCATTTTTTATGGCTGAGTCGTACTCCATTTTATAAAAAAAAAAGCCACATTTTCTTTATCCAGTCTCCAGTGGATGGGTATTTGGGCTGTTTCCAAGTTTTAGCTATCACAAACTGTGCTGCTATGAACATGGGTGCACATATATCACTGTGGTATGATTCTTTTAATTCTTTGGGGAAGATCCCCAGCAGTGGAATAGCGGGGTCAAATGGGACTTCCAGTCCTAGTTCTTTGAGGTATCTCCATATTGATTTCCACAGTGGTTGCACCAGTCTACACTCCCACCAGCAGTGGAGCAGGGTTCCTCTTTCCCCACAGCCCCACCAGCATTTGTTATTGGTCGATTTCATGATAGCAGCCATTCTTTCTAAACTGAGGTGGAATCTCAGCGTTGTTTTCATTTGCATCTCTCGAATGACCAGTGATGTTGAACATTTTTTCATGTATTTATTTGCTATTTCTACTTCTTTGTCTAAGAAATGTCTGTTCATTTCAGATCCCCATATTCGGATTGGGTCTTTAAATTTGGGAGGTCTGATCTTTTTAAGTTCTTTATAGATTCGAGATAGTAGACCTTTGTCTGAGGAAGAGCAGGTGAAGATTTTTTCCCACATTGTGGGTTGTCTCTTCACACTGCTGGTGGTTTCTCTTGCTGTGCAGAAGCCTTTTAATAAGAAGAGATCCCACTTGTTGATTGTTTGTGCTAGTTCATAGGCTACTGGGTTTTGTTCATAAAATCTTTTCCTACACCGATGTCTTCAAGGGTTCTACCTAACCTCTGTTCCAACTGGTTCAGAGTTTCTATTTTAATATTTAGATCTTTAATCCATTTTGATTTTAGTTTAGTGCATGGTGAGAGATACAGGTCTAGTTTTAATCTTTGGCAAGTTGAAGCCCAATTTTTCCAGCACCATTTATTAAAGAGGCTATCTTTCCTCCAGTGAGGGTGTTTGACTCCTCTGTCGAAGATGAGATGGCTGAGTGTGTCTGGCATTGTTTCTGCATCTTCTAATCTGTTCCACTGGTCCTCAGGTCTGTTTCTTTGCCAGTACCATGCTGTTTTTATCACAGTAGCTTTGTAGTAGAGTTGCAGGTTGGGGATTGTGATACCCCCTGCCATGTCTCTGTTACCTAGAATTGCTTTTGCTATTCAGGGTCTCTTCTTGTTCCAAATGAATTTTTGGATTGTTTTCTCAAGGTCCACGAAGTATGCTGCTGGGATCTCAATTGGAATTGCATTAAATCTATATAGCAGTTTTGGAAGTATGGCCATTTTCACTATATTAATCCTTCCTACCCAGGAGCAGGGCATGTCTGTCCATTTTCTGATATCATCTTCAATCTCTCTTTTCAGAGTGCCATAGTTTTCAGAGAAGAGGTCTTTGATTTCTTTCGTTAGGTGGATTCCTAGGTATTTCAGTTTTTTGGATGCTATTGTGAAATGAATTATTTGCCCTATTTCTCTCTCAGTGAGTCTGTCATTGGTGTAGAGGAAAGCTCTTGATTTTTGTGTGTTGACCTTGTAACCAGCTACTTGACTGAATTTGGTTATGAAGTCTAGAAGACTTTTGGTGGAGTTCTTGGGGTCTTCTATATAGAGTATCATGTCATCTGCAAATAATGACAATTTGACTTCTTCATTTCCTATCTTTATTCCTTTTATTTCTTTCTCTTGTCTAATTGCCATGGCTAATGTTTCCAGAACTATATTGAACAAGAGTGGTGATAGTGGACATCCTTGTCTTGTTCCTGATTTGAGTGTGAAGGATTTCAGTTTTTGACCATTTAGTGTGATACTGGCTGTTGGTTTTTCATAGATGGCTTCTATCAGTTTGAGGTAGAGACCATCTATTCCAATTTTTTGTAGGGTTTTTATGATAAATTCATGTTGGATTTTGTCAAACACTTTTTCTGTGTCTATGGAGATAATCATATGGTTTTTGTCCTTGGTTCTATTGATACAGTGTATTACATTGATTGGTTTGCGTATATTGAACCATCCCTGCATCCCTGGGATGAATCCCACTTGATCAGGGTGTATGATCTCCTTGATGATCTTCTGCATTCTGTTTGCCATTATCTTATTAAGAATTTTTGCATCTATGTTCATTAGTGAGATTGGCCTATAGTTCTCTTTTTCAGTTGGGTGTTCTCTGCTTTGGGGATCAAGGTGATGCTTGCTTCCAGGAATGAATTTGGGAGTATTGCTTCCCTTTCAATTTCATTGAAGAGTTTAAACAGTAGTGGCAGCAGTTCCTCTCTAAATGTCTTGTAGAATTCAGCAGTGAAGCCATCAGGGCCCAGGCTTTTCTTAGTTGATAAGTTTTTAATTACATTTTCAATTTCATTGGTTGATATTGGGTTGTTTAAAATTTTTAGGTCTTCTTCTATTGTGTAAAATTTTTTGAAGTGCTGGTTTGGTATTCAAGAAGTTCCTAAGGTGCTCTTTGTCATGAAAGTATCTTATTTCTCCATCCATTTTGAAAGATAGTTTTGCAGGGTACATCAATCTGGGTTGGAGGCTGTTTTCTTTTAGGGCTTGGAATATGTCACTCCAAGCTCTTCTTGTCTTGATGGTTTGTGTTGAGAAGTCTGCTGGGATTCTGATGGACTTTCCTTTGTATGTGATTTGTTTCTTTTCTCTGACTGCTTGGAGAACTTTGTTCTTCTCTTGTGTTTCTGGAATCTTAACAATTATATGCCTATGTGTAGATTTTTTTTGATCAAGGCTATTTGGAGTCCTGTATGCCTCACTTATCTGTATGTCAAGCTCTTTTCCCCTGCTTGGGAAGTTGTCTGCCACTATTTCTGTGAAGAGATTTTTTCATGTCATCTCCACTCTCCTGTTTATTCATTGAGCCCAATCAGTCTTATGTTATTCTTCTTTGCATCATCTAGCAGCTGTTGGATTGATTTCTCATGTTCCCTTATAATTTTGAAGCAATTTTTCTTTTCCTGGTCACTAATTGCAATCTTATCTTCTATATGTGAAATTCTATCCTCACATTGGCTCCTTCTGCTGTGTAGACTTTCAATGGAGCTTTTCTTGTCCTGGAAATCTATTTGCATCTGTTTTATGGATTCCATTTGTTTCTTATGTTGGGATTCCATCATGTTCCTCAGCTCTTCTTTATATTTATTAATCATGTCTTGCACTAGGGGCACAATTTCTCCTGTTATGTGAGAAATTATTTCTGATTTCATTTTTTCCGGATCCCCTTTTGTTGCCAGTTCAGTGGGTCCAGGTGGTTGAGTATCAGAGTGTTCCATCTCATTTCCATTTGGGGTTGCTGTAGGTGATCTGGAAGTCTGGTTTTGAGACTTATTTATGTGTTTTCTCATTTCGACTGGGGCGGGGGGCTGTTAGCACCTGCATGGATTACCTCCTCTGAGCTGGGAGAGCTGGGACAGGGGCTCAGAGCAGTGGTAGGGATGGTGACCCAAAAGCCCTTTCCTGTGGGCTGGGAGCAGCGGGAGAGATGGTGGCCGGGAAGCCCCTTCCTCTGGACCCGGAGCAGTGGGACGGAGGCTCAGAAGCCCCTACCTCTGGGCCGGGAGCAGCGGGTCTCAGTACCTTGGTCTGGTGGTCTGGTGTCCTCTGCGTCTTTGTAGTGTGGAACCAGGTGGCTGCCTGTCTGCAGTGGGCTGATTCGGCATGTTCCATGACACTCAGGGCCTCAGTAGGGCATGGGCAGACCTGCCTGTCTGCAGCCGGGTGATTCAGTGTCTTCCGCACGCCTTGGGAACTCGGTAGGGTGTCTATTTTTATTTTTTATTTTGAGACAGGGTCTCTCTAACTTACCCAGGCTGGCCTTGAACTTGCAATCTTTTTGCCTCAGTTTCCCAAGGAGCAAGGATTACAAGCATGTGGTCATTCCCCTCTTTTAACACACAAACAAAAAAACTTTTTTTGCTTTCCTTCCAGGATACCATTCCTTTGATTCTTTTCCTTCTTGTTTTTTTCTGTAAATTCTTTTATTGGTACATTTTAGGTCAACAATACATTTACATTTATCATTGGGTGCTTTCACCTGTACATGATGTATCTTAGTTCTTATTTTTTTCCCAATTACCTGTGCGCCCTTCACCCCCTCCACCCTTCCCTATTTACATAGACTTTGTTTCCATTTTTTTCTTTTCTCATTTATCCTTTCCCTCCTTTCCTTTCCCCTTCCCCTCCCACAAATCCTACCCCTTTGAACCTTTTCTTCCTATTTCAAATTATCAATTATTCATTTTAATCATATTAATTCTTATTTACACTTTCAGTTTCTCACATTAGAGAAACTATTCGGTATTTACATGTGTGTCCTATTTATTTCACTTATGAGTATGGCCTCAATATGCATCCATTTGGCTACAAATGTCTCTAGTTTCTCATTCTTTATGGCTGAGTAGTACTCCATTTAATAAAAAATCCACATCTTCTTTATCTAGTTTCCAGTTAATGGGCACTTGGGCTGTTTCCAACCTTTAGCTATTACAAATTTTGCCACTATGAACATGGGTGTGCATATATCGCTGTGCTATGATTCTTTTAATTCTTTTGGGAAAATACCCAGCAGGGGAATAGCTGGGTCAAATGGGACCTCTAGACCTAGTTCTTTGAGGTATCCCATTCTGATTTCCGCAGTGGTTGCACGATTCTGCACTCCCACCAACAATGGAGAAGGGTTCCTTTCTCTCCACACCCCTGCCAGCATTTGTTATTGGTTGATTTCTTGATAGCAGCCATTCTTTCTGGGGTGAGGTGGAATCTCAGTGTTGTTTTCATCTGCATTTCTTGAATGACCAGTGATGTTGAACATTTTTTCATATGTTTATTTGCTGCCTTTATTTCTTTGTCTGACAAATGTCTGTTCCTTTCAGATGCCCATTTTTGAATTGGGTTTTTGAATTTGGGGGGTCTCATTTTTTTCAGTTCTTTATATATTCTAGATAGTAGTCCTTTGTCTGAGGTACAGCTGCTAAATATTTCTTCCCACATTGTAGGTTGTCTCTTAGCTCTGTTGGTGGTTTCTCTTGCGGTGCAGAAGCTTTTTAATGAGATGTGATCCCAGTTGTTGATTCTTTGTGCTAGTTCCCGTGCTACTGAGGTTTTGTTCATAAAGTCTTTTCCTATGCCAATGTCATTGAGAGTTCTACCTAACTTATCTTCCAGTAAGTTTAGTGTTTTTGTCTTAACATTTAGATCTTTAATCCACTTTGATCTTAGTTTAGTGCATGGTGATAGGTATGGGTCTGGTTTTAATCTTTGGCAGGTTGAAATACAGTTTTTCAAACACCATTTATTAAAGAGGCTGTCTTTCCTCCAATGAGGGTGGTTGACTCCTTTGTCAAAAATGAGGTGGCTTAGTATGTCTGGAGTTTTTTCTGCATCTTCTAATCTATTCCACTGATCCTTGGGTCTGTTTCTTTGCCAGGACTGTGCTGTTTTAAAAACAGTAATATTGTAGTATAGTTTCAAGTTGGGGATTGTGATACCCCAAGTAATGTCTCTGTTGCCTAGAATTTCTTTTGCTATTCTAGGTCTCTTCTGGTTTCAAATAAATTTTTGGATTGTTTTCTCTAGTTCTGTGAAGTATATTGTTGGAATTTCAATCTGCATTGCATTCAATCTATGTAGTAGTTTTGTAAGTATGGCCATTTTCACTATTTTGGTTCTTCCTCCTCAGGAACAAGGGATGTCTTTCCATTTTCTTATATCCTCCGCAATCTCCTTTTTCAGAGTGTTGTAGTTTTCAGTGCAGAGGTCTTTTGCTTCCTTTGTTAGATTGATTCCTAGATATTTCAGCTTTTTGGATGCTATTGTAAAATGAACTGTTTCCCTAATTTCTCTCTCAGTGAGTCTGCTATTTGTGTATAAGAAGGCTATTGCTTTTTGAATGTTGATCTTATATCCAGCTACTCTACTGTATCTGTCAATTAATTCTAGAAGTCTTTTGGCCGAGTTTTTTGAGCCTAGTATGTAAAGTATCATATCATCAGCAAATAATCATAGTTTAACTTCTTCCTTTCCTATCTTTATTCCTTTTATTTCTTTCTCTTTTCTAATTGCTGTGGCTAATGTTTCCAGAACTATATTGAACAGGAGTGGTGATAGTGGGCATTCTTGTCTTGTTCCTGATCTTAGCATGAAAGTTTTCAGTTTTTGGCCATTTAGTATGATGCTGGCTGTTGGTTTTACATAGATAGCCTTAATCAGGTTGAGATAAAGATCTTCTATTCCAATTTTCCGTTGGGTTTTTATCATGAATGGGTGTTGGATTTGGTCGAATGCCTTTTCTGTATCTATTGACACGATCATATGGTTTTTGTCCTTGACTCTGTTAGTATAGTGTATTACATTTATTGATTTACGAATGTTGAAGCATCCTTGCATCCCTGGAATAAATTCAACTTGGTCAGGGTGTATGATCTTCTTGAGGACCCTCTGTATTCTGTTTGCCAGTATCTTGTTGAGGATTTTTGTATCTATGTTCATTAGGGAGATTGGCCTGTAGTTCACTTTTGGAGTTGGGTCTTTCTCTGGTTTTGGAGTCAAAGTAACACTTGCTTCCAGGAATGAATTTGGAAGCCTTGCTTCTCTTTCAATTTCCTTGATGACTTTAAAGAGTAATGACAACAGTTCTTCTTTAAATGTCTTGTAGAATTGAGCAGTGAAGCCATCAGGACATGGGCTTTTCTTTGTTGGTAAATTTTTTATTACATTTTCAATTTCACTCATTGTAATTGGGGTATTTAAAATTTCTGTATCTTCTTCATTTAACTTTGGCAATTCATATGTATCTAGGAATCTGTCCATTTCTTCTGTGTTTTCCATTTTATTAGAGTACAGGTTCTCAAAGTAGGTATTGATGATCCTCTGGATTTCTTCTGGGTCTGTTGTGACTTCACCTTTTTCATACTTAATTGCAATGATTTGAGCCTTTTCTTTCCTTTTTTTGATAAAGTTGGCTAAAGGTTTATCGATTTTATTTATTCTTTCAAAAAACCAACTCTGATTCATTGATTTTTTTGTATCATTCTCTTAGTCTCCATTGCATTGATTTCTGCTCTAATCCTTATAATTTCCTCTCTTGTGTGAGCTTTGGGTTTGCTGTGCTCATCTCTTTCTAGGAGCTTGAGGTTCTGCATTAGTTTATTTATCTGAGTTCTCTCTGTTTTCCTAATATGGGCATTCATTGCTATGAATTTCCCACGTAGAACTGCTTTCATTGTGTCCCATAGATTCCTGTATGTTGTACTGGCATTATCATTTACTTGTAGAAACTGTCTAACTTCTCCTTTAATTTCCTCTGTGACCCATTGGTTGTTCAGGAGAGTGTTATTCAATTTCCATGTGTTTGTGGGGGTTTTGTGGTTTCTTATGTTATCCATCTCCAATTTCATTGCACTATCGTCTGATAATATAAAGGGGGTAACTTCAATTACTTTACATTTACTTAAACATGTCCTATGAGCTAGCATGTGGTCCATTTTGGAGAATACCCCTTGTGCAGCTGAAAAGAATGTGTATTCTCATTTTGTGGGGTGGAACACTCTGTAAACATCTATTAACTCCATTTGTTCCATAGCTTGGTTCAGTTCTAGAATTTCATTGTTAATTTTTTGTCTAGATGATCTTTCTATTTGTGATAGTGGGGTATTGAGGTCCCCCACTACAATTGTATTAGTGGTTATTTGGTTTTCCATGTCCATTAATATTTGTTTTGTATAGTTGGGGGCATTCGTATTTGGTGCATATATATTTAGGGTTGTCATCTCTTCCTCTTGGATTGTTCCCTTCACAAGGATGTAGTGACCATCATTGTCTCTTAATAAGTTTTAGTTTGAAATCTACTCTGTCTGCAAATAAGATTGCTACCCCTGCTTTTTTCTGAGTTCCTGTGGCATGGAGAACTGTTTTCCATCCTTTTTCTTTCAGTCTATGAATTTCCTTTTGAGTTAGGTGTGTTTCTTGTATACAGCATATTGCTGGATTTTGCTTCTTAATCCATTCTGTCAGTCTATTTCTTTTGATTGGTGAATTGAGGCCATTAACATTAATAGTTATAATTGATAGATATTGACTCATCCTTGTCATGATGTTTTACTGTAGTTGGCTCTTTTACTTCTTATTTTTTTCCCTCTTTTCCTTTAGTGTCTTACCTCACCTGGTGGCTTCCCTCTGTTGGGCCTCATGGAGTAGTGACCTTCATTGTCTTTTTCTAGGAAATTGCTTAGAATTGGAAGTGCTACTTTGGTGTTCATGAAATTTCTCAGGTGTTCTTTGTCATGGAAGTACCTAATTTTCCCATCGATTTTGAAAGATAATTTTGCAGGATACAACAGTCTAGGTTGGAAGTTATTTTCTTTTAGGGCTTGAAATACTTCAGGCTCTCCTTGATTTGAGGGTTTGTGTTGAGAAGTCTGCAATGATTCTGATGGGCTTTCCTTTGTAGGTGATTTGGGTTTTTTTCTCTAACTGCCTGTAGGATTTGTTCTTCTGTTGGGCTTCTGGGATCTTGACTATTGTATGTCTAGGTGTAGATTTTTTTTGATTGTGGTTAGTTGGAGTTCTACATGCCTCACTTATCTGTATGTCCAATTCGCCACCTCTGTCTGGGAAGTTTTCTACTCTTACTTCTGTGAACAGTTTTTTTATGTCAATTGTACTTTCTCCTGTTCTTTCATGGACTCCTATCTGTTTTATGTTATTCTTCTTTGCACCATCTAGCAAATGCTGGATTGATTTATCATAGTCCCTTACTATTTTTAAGAAATCTCTGTTTTCATGGTCATTCACCGCAATCCTGTCTTCTATATCTGATATTCTATCATCAGATTCCCTTAATCTGCTCTGTATGCTTTCAGTGGAGTTTTTAATCTCCTGAATATCTGTTTGAATCTGTTTCATGGATTCCATTTCTTTCTTATGTTGGGCGATCATGGTTTCCATTTCTTTCTTAGGCTGGACATTCATGGCTTCCAGCATGTTTCTGAGCTCATCTATTTTTTTAATCTGTTTTTGTTCTAGAGCCTGTAATCATGTCTTTCACTCTGCTCACCATCTCTGTAATTATCTGGGAGATTATTTCTGCTTTGAATATTTCTAGAGCCTCATTCATCTGTTTTGTTACTTCCTGTGCTATCAGTTCAGGGTGTCCAGCTGGTTGATTATCAAACTTTTCTACCCTGTTTCCCCCAGAGTTTGCCTTTTGTGGGGTGGAAGTCTGAGTTTGTGACTTTCTTAAATGTCTTCTCATTTTTGTTTTTGCCACAGTCCTTGGTTTAGTACCTGGGTTGATAGTTTGAAATTGCTTATTTTAAGTATCTTTGTTGCTTGTGTTTAGTACCCTTGTGTAATGATTGCTTCTTAGAGTTGTCTTCCAGATATAGCTGGTCTTTAGGTTTTGAGTCTCTAATGGCTCTGAGGCTATCTCATTTTCATTATACCAGAAAGGACAACTGATTAGATCAATCAACACCATAGCCCAAGTGATACAGTCAGCAACACAATAGCATCAAGTACCTCTTAGAAATTGACAATTTGTGGTAGTTATTAATCTATCACCTTTAACTGTGTGAATTAGATCAAAATCAAGGACCGACCCAG
The DNA here is from genome assembly GCF_053883595.1 of Heterocephalus glaber. NCBI lineage: Eukaryota > Metazoa > Chordata > Mammalia > Rodentia > Bathyergidae > Heterocephalus > Heterocephalus glaber. Next base: position 34,715,455 of record NW_028258384.1, on the reverse strand, counting down.
CATATGTTTATAGTGAATAAACTCTTCAATATAGCAACTTTACCCTTCAGAATGGGGAGTTAAAAGGAGTTTGGGAGGGAAGGATAGATAGGTAGAAGGATAGGGGAAGGTTAGCATTGAGGCCTGAAGACACATGTGAGAGAAGGAAAGAGAAGAAAAGAAAAATAAAGAAGAAATCCAGATGAGGGCCAGAACAGGAACACAAAGGGAAATGAAGAATAGTGTAGGACAGCAAGGGAGCGAGGGAGAGAGAGAGAGCATGAAAAGAGAAAAGAAAGAAAAAAGAAAAATAACATTTTAAAAGAGTAGAAAAAGAAGAACAAATTAAAAATAAGAGCAAAAAAAGTAGTGGTAATTTTGAAAATAGCAAATAAAAGATAAATGTGAAGGGACTCCTTCAGGGTATGTCACTGCTGTCCCAATAGACAACGTGGGCAACAGTGTGCAGTTATAAGTCAATGAGTCTCAGTAAGCCAGTCACAGACTGAAATTCAGGCAGATTTCTGGGTGTAAGTCTCAAGTTGAGCTCCCTGCCCTCCTGCAGGGTTGCACTCTGCAAGTTTCTATTGCAGGTTCCAGCTGCCTTTCCCCTGAAGATAATCTAGGTTCCGATGAGAGGTGATGATCCCTCCAATTTACCAAGCATGGTGGTCTGGTGTGCCTTTATTGCAGAGATTCTCTTCACTTTTCCAGTGGGCTTCAGTTTTCATCAGGGAGCCTGAGAGAGGCCCTCTCTTTGTTGTTCCCTTCTGCAGCTCAGGACAATGGCTTTTGTGTCTCCCTGTGCCCATATAGTGTGGAACTAGGTAGCTGCACAGCCAGAGGGTGGCTGGTGGGCATGCCCAGGGGTCCTCACCAGCTCCTGGTCACAAGTGGGAGTGGCCTGCTGGACTGAGCTTGGCTCAGTCACCCAGGGGCACTCTGCCCATCTTCTCCTTCTTTTATGGATCAAGTTTTCATCTAGTTTTCTCTAAGAAGAAAAAGACTTGGTCTAATTTGTTTTGTTAAATTAATTAAATTTTTGTAAGAATTAAATGAGATCATGTGTGAAGTTGCTTAGTACACATTGAGCACTCAATAGTTATCATTACCACCACCCTACCACTGTTACTGTTGATGTTGACAGAACATCAACACAACCCTACCACTGTTATTGTTGATGTTGACAGATGTTGCTGTTAGTATTCTTCCCCTTACTGGCTATGAGACCCTTGAGAATGGGATTGATATTTACTTTGTCTTGATCCTTTCTTCTACAAAGCTTAATTCTACAAGAGTATATATCTGTCTTGGATATATATCCAGAAAACAATTTGCCACTGACAAAAGTAGCTGATAAAGGCATGAGTGTGGAGCAGGGGCTTAGAGGTGCAACCGGTTATAAAGAGCTTGACTAGGAGAGTGGGAGGTGCTACAGACTCATGGTAACAGACATCCAGAAGGGAGTCCCACCATAGCCATTTCAACTGCTCTTTTCATAAATGATGGGACCATAAAAGAGAGGGAATAGCAGTTTTCACCCATTAATCATTCTAATACTTCGTCTCCTAAGTATAGGGGAGAATTAGGACTCTGGCCAAATGTTAGCAGGACCAGAGCTTACCTATGAAGTTTACAGAGTGAGTAACATAAATTAACTTTTTTATGGTACTGGATTAATTTCATTTTAAATCATCTTGAACTTTGAGCAAGTTTGTACAATTATCAGTTCCTACCACTATCTTTCCTTTAGACTATCCTTTAGGGTTAGCCATCAAAAAGCATACAACCTGAATTTTACAAAAAAAATTTTCAACATTGAAAGCATCCATTAGGTGTTACTGATCATTCTAATAACATATTTGTCAGCATTTTGAGTGAAAATTAAGCAATAACCAAATAGGATCTTTGAACAAGTTTCTTTCTTCCATTAAAATCAGAATGTCTAGTTTTTATAATATTCATGCCATTAACTACTGCCAACTATGGCATAAATGACTGCTAGCCTCTTCATTTCCCCCTCTTTATGCACGCCAATAAAATGTCCAAAACTTGGACCCTGCTTTAGAAGGGTAATAAATAAAACACTATGTCTCCTGTCCCTGACCATTCAAAACCTACATTCTTGCTTACATCCTGATTACATCTTATATGCAGTAACCAACCTCCTTTGCAGATGGGTCAGCCCATCTGTAAATTGCCAGATAGGAGTCACTTAAATACAGAGAAATAATTTAACCTGCCTTACAAAAATAACCAAAGAAAAACCATGTAATTCACAAAATTCAAAACATTGACTTCAAAAGGAGTTATGTCAATGTAATTTTCAAATAATTCTTCTGTTCTTGAGTTTGAACTTGCCAATCAGCTCAAATTTCTAAAAATTATCTCAGCTTCTAAATTTTCTATATTTTTTAAAACAATGATATTATTTTTAAGCCTTCCAGTAGTTGCTTACTAAGTATTCAAGTGACATAAAGGCCACCAGGATTATCCAACTGGCTGAGTTGTTGGTGGCTTTTGGCACTTCTGTTATTTGTCCAAGATTCTCCATTATCTATCTGGGCCTACAGAAAGCCAAAATTCCTAAAATAACTGTTGATTGAGCCCAGGGGGAAGTTAGTAATTCATTCTGGAAGGGTGACCCAGCTGCCTGTGTCCTCTGAGCCTCCTGTAAATGCCAAATAAGTTCCTTGCCTAATAATCCCATCTGTGATCTTAAATGTATTTAGAAATTGCCTGCTTACCTCCTATTTTTGACTAAAGAGATATTTTTCCTACTAAGATACAGGGACTGCTGTCAGAGGTATTAGACATAAGATTGTTATCTTTTTATCATCATCATCAAAATCATAATGATAATGCATAACGGTAAGATAATAATAGTTGTTACCATATATAAAATATTTGCTCTATGTCAGAAATTGTGCTATGTATTTTATATATGTTGTTTCATATAATGTCTAATTAAATATAAACATACCATAAAGCTCACCCCTTGAAAGAGTACAATTCAATAGTTTTAATATATTCACAAAGTTGTGCAACCATCACCACTCTAATTCTAGAACATTTCATCACTCTGTCCCATTTTAATTTTTACAGTAGCCCTGAAGAGTAGTTATCAATTTGAAATCCCATTTTACAGATGAGGAAACTAAGGTTTACATAGGATAAATACCTGGCCAAATTCCCACAGCAGATAAGTGGTGGAGTTGAAAGTCAAAGGCAGATCTCTCTGGCCCCCAAACAAATTCATCTGTTTCTACCTCCCTGGTGGTTCTTTATTTGTACCATGGTTCATTATCATTTTCATTAATAGAGACACCAAAGAGTCTACTCTTCTCTTCATAGTTCCACAGGGATTGACGACTTTGGTATCCCTGGCAGTCATCACCATCCTGTCCACACCTCTTTAACATAGCATGCAGTTCCCCTGACAAGACCTCTCAGGTGGTGTTATTAATTTGCACTGAAGGTATAAAATCACTTTTGAAAATTTTATTAATTACACCCTCTAAGGCCGACTTTCATTTACTAGTAAGCCATTATTTTAGCATAGTGATAAAAACAGAATATTGGCATCAAGCTTGGATTCTGGTCAAGTTGCTCCGTGCTAAATGTGTAACACTGGGCAATTAACTCTTGTAAGCCTCAGTTTCCTCAAATGATATTGCAGATAATAAGAGAACAAACAGTACAAGACTGCTATAAGGGTAAATTAAATATACATCCTAAATGTTTGATGCAAGGTCCTGAAACAAATACACATTCAATAAATGGTGGTAGTTATTTTGGTAGCATTAGGGAGTGGATAGAATGGGGACTTATTAAGCTCTCATTAAGTTATATGGCCTAGAGTCTCCCTAGCCTGCCTTCCCTCAAGGCAAGCTTTGGTAAAAAAAAAAAAATCAAGTATTAAGCAAGGAAGTACATGCCAAGTAGTATACAGTCAAGTTAAATAGTTCTTGCAAATCTTTGCCAGTTTAATCAACTAAAAGCATAAAAATCGTTTTTGGCATTAAATCTTGATTGCTTTCCTCACAGCAGTCGCAGCATTTCCCTTTTTAAGAATCTATAGTGATTCCCTGTTCCTATCCAAAAGAAAAACTTCATTTGATGTTTAGGGTGCTTAGCCTGACCAGGAATTGCATAGGGTCAGGTTAGTTCTGACCTGCTTAAATAGGCCAAGTTCCTGGCAGTGCTGTGTATTTGGGTAAAGGCCAAATGCCCAAATATAGTTGAGATTAAAAGATAAAAGCCAGGGCATATTTTTTCCCAATTTTTCTGTTAGTACATGTTTGCACCACATAATGATTACATTCCTTGTGGGGAGTTGACACATGTACATAACACATCTTAATTCTTTTTTCATCCCCTTCCCCTCTTCTCTTCCTTCCCTCTTTCTCTTGATTTCCTTCCCTCTCTCCCTATTTCCTATTATCTATCCTTTATTTTGCTTTTTATTTATATTTCAAGTTTCTCATATAAGAGAAATCATGGAGAATTTAAGCCTGTGTGCCTAATTTTTCACTTAACATTATAGTCTCAATGTGAATCTATTTTCCTACAAATCACTCAAGTTTATTCTTCTTTGTGGCAGAGTAGTACTCCATTGTTTATAAATACCACATTTTCTTTATCCATTCAACTGCTAGGAGGTTAGGAAGAGAATCTGGAATATATTTCAAGCAAGATTATCAGTTTAAGGTAAGTATATTCCAACATCCAGTCCAAGCATGGGCATGGTATATAGCTAGTAGAGGGCCTATGCAGTCTATTAGCAAGTGCTAATACTCAGATACTCAAATTTGACTAATACTAATAATTGATATTAAGTAATTATCATATGTGAGACAATTTTCTAAAGGCTTTACTATGTATTGATTCAATTAATCTTATGAGGATAAGTACTGTTATCCTCCTTACTTTAAAAATAAACTAAGGATTGCATAGCTGGAAAGTTGTGAAGCTAAGATTTAATCTAAGATTAAATCACTAGTGCTGACTGGTTCACACACACATGCCCTCACCCACTGTAATGTAATAATAGTTCCTCCTAAAACATGGTGGTGCTGGTAACTAAAGGTCACTCACCTGGATATTTGGGCACAAGGATGAAATGGTCCAGCAATAAAACTGACTCAGTGCTTATCCAGACAATCACTGAAGTGAGGTTCATGCATTGTCCTACTGTGTTATGGCAGCAATAAGCCAGCAGTCAGAGGTGCAGCTGAGATTTTGAGGGAAGGATAAGAAAAATTCTGAGTTGCACTGAAGCAGGACACTGCAATGATTTTTCAAGACTTTGTTTCTCTTGCACACAAGTTCAGTTTGGCCTATAGATGTGTCCTGGAAATTTTGTCTTGATTGCCTCATATATTCTAATTTACAGTAGTCACAAATAGCTTCTGTCACTCTACCTTTACATTTCTTATTTCCTTCCCTTGATCTATAAAAGAAAATGCAACAAGCAGGAGGAGATGGCTCTTTTTCTCTTAAAGAGCTCCATAAATTCCTAGTAAATCAAATGACATTTCTTCTAAAAGGTGGCCCCATTTTACAGGATGGATTTTGTTAGCTACAGAAATAATCCCAGTAGGAAAGAGCTAAACAAGGAAGACTGTGTTACTGTAGGTGGGCACCCTTGTTGGAAACTAATAGAGGGGGCTGTGAACCTCCTCTGAATCCTTTCTCCCCTCTAGTGGTCAGTAGGAGGAAAAAAGAATGGTAGTACAAGCAGTGTCTGTCTTAGTAACTTTCTTGTTACCAGGACAAAATACCCAACACCCACAAGTTAAAGGAAAAAAGGTTTATTTTAGCTCACAGTTTGTAGAGTCCACAGCCAGCTGGCTCCAAGAAAGAATAGCCTTCCAGAGGAGAAACTGTCCATGAAAAGGCAGGCAGAAAGCAGTAGCAGTGAGTTTCCCTTTCCCTTTTTATTACATTCAGGCTACAAGCCTATTGGTTGGTGCCATGCACACCCAGGATAGGTCTTCTGTCTTTAGTGAATCCTTTCAGCCACGGCCAGATCTATGCTAATCCAATCAGTGGACTAATCCAGTATTGCACACCCATGATCCTGTCACTTCCAAAAGTCCCACCCAAGAATGCATGAGGCTTTAGGGGACATTTTAGATATAAACCAAAACAGTGCCCATTTATTATTCTAAATGCATTGTTGCAAGTAACAGCCAAAGAACATGGCTTCTTTAAGAACAACACAATAATTAGAATTATGTTTCAGGACAAAGACATCATTTCAAATAAATTAAAAATATGACCAACAATTTGTGATATTAGCAAAAGGAAATTACAACAGAACTATATTAATTCTAAATAATAAAATTAAGCCATGTGTTTTATAATGGACACAGTTATACTCTACCTAATGATTATGAAAATACTGTCTCCTGTATCATCTTTGCATCTATTTCTAAAATGCCATCCACAATAAACAATAAAATGATCATTGACTAAACATTTCATTAAAAATTGTTTGCTTTCATAAAGTTCTCTTTCTAGCACAAAGGAGCACCTGATATCTGTATTTGTCTAGATGAGGCTTAGACTTGTGGGAGGTTGGTGAAAATTGTAACAAGTGAACGTATTTGGAAGATTTATAGCAAATTTATATTTCACAGGGACATATTTAGATATTCATGAAAATGTACCCCAAAAAGATACACAAAGATTATGTTTCAATAAAAGTGCTAATACAAAAATATTGTTTGCTTTTTTAGATTTTAATTTTTAAAGTGCTTTCAAAAGTAACTTAAATTCTCTCCACAGACCCTTTACAAAATGAAGTTTCACATTCACACAAATATTGGTCAAGCTATTTCCAAATGTGTCTGTAAAGTTAATACTGGAAATTTCCTTTCTCAGTTACTTCTTTCTGTATTTTGGTACTATGTATCAATAGCCTCAAAAACTTTCTGTCTTTGATATAGTAGTTATTCCACTCATAGGAATTTAATTGAAGGAAATAAAACAGTACAGAAAGACTTATTAATGAAGATATTCATCAGAGGTCTATTTGTAACAGTAAAAAATGAAAACAAACATGTCTTATAATAGGGGAACAGTGTATGTTATATCACTTGCAGTAGAATATTATCTGGTCACCTGAAATGACTTTTCCTTGAAGAATGTTTAATGACTTGGAAAACTGCTTCTGATATATTAAGTGAGAATTATAGGAAACAAGTATTTATACAGTATGATCACATTTTAAATGATAAGTATAATACTCAAGTAATCTTTTTAAAATATTGAAGGGACATGCATTACAAAGTTTTCAGTAGTTATCACCAAGAGGTATTTTCTTGGAGAAAATATGGGACAGGCAGAAGAAGAGAAGCCCACAAAGGAGACTGAGAATGTAAATTGGGCATTAACAAGAGTTGGGGGGATGAAATGATTGGAGCTGGGTAATCGAACTGGGTATATCTTCTTGAGGAGAAGCCTGGATCTATTCCATGAATGAGAGGGCAGACTCAAGTAGGATGACCAGTCATGCTGGTTTTCCCAGGTCTAAGAGGTTTTCCAAGATATGGAACTTCAAGTGCTAACACTGGAAAATTCCTTGGCAAATTGAAATGAATCGGTCACTCCAGAATCGAGTCACACTTGATCTGGAAGGCCTTTTGTTATCTTCAAATTCACCTCCTTTCTTTTTCAAATAAAACCCTGACACTGAGAGTCAGATAATATCATGACCAAAGTGACCAAAGAAGAGCTTTGGACTGAAAGCTCAAAGGGCTTAGTTCTACTCCTGCTCTACTGTTTATTAACAGGACCTTTAATTGAAGTTTAGTTAAGGATATAAACACCTTGCTTGTTTACCAGGTCATTGTGCAGACTAAATTCAATTATTTGCAAATACAATGGGTTGTCTATAACAATAGACATGTACTAGGCATATACTACATTGCTTTGAGCAAAGTTCTAAAATCAAGGGAATATTGGTAGTTACAAATTTATAGAATTATGGTAAATTCTATTTCATATTATATCTCTAAATAACTTAGTACAACATTCATCTGTGAGGAAATCAGGCCTGATGATTATTTGTCTCAATTTGAAAATAAGGATGTGAAAATCCCATATATAGCACCTAGGAGCGACTCCATGAGATAGACACTTCTATTTATGCTTCCATTTTACAGATGAGAACATTGTAGCTCAGAAAGAGTGATTGACTTGTCTAGGTTTATAAAGTAAGGGACAGTCCATCTGTCTTCTGGTTCTCTGTTCTGTTCTACTTCATTAAGTTACCACCCAGCCAAAAGCCTTTTGGAAAGAAAACACAGTCAACAATTTTTCTTTTTACAATAAATAATTTTTCCTACCTCTTATGATTTATATGTAAGTAACTGTCTTAGTCACTTTTCTCATTGCTGAACCAAAATACTCAACACCTACAAGTTAAAGGAGAAAAAGGTTATTTCAGCTCCCAGTTTGTAGAGCTTTCAGTCCATAGTTGGCTGGCTCCAAGGTAGGGTGGGATGGCAGAGGGGAATTGCAGAGGAGAAGCAGTCCATGGTAGGGTAGACAGGAAGTAGCGAGCAGCAAACAACAGCAGCCAGCCTGCCTTCCTTTTTATCCCACACAGGCTACAAACCTTTTGGGTAGTTCCACCCACACCCTAGGTGGGCTTCTTTTATCCACACTCAGAGCTATGCTATGCCAATTTAGTTATCACACACCCTTATCCCAGCATCACACACCCTAGATCCAGCCACCTCTGAAAAGCCTCACTTATGATCACATGAGAATTTTGGGGGACATTTAGATGCAAGCTATAACTACTCAGAAGCCTCGTGTGCTTTTGTAAGTTTCTTGAATCATAGGAATGATATAACTAATTTGCTGTTAGGAGGTAGAGGCTGGTCATAAGAGATGGGTCAATGGGGGCATCACCTGAAAGGGTATATTTGCCTTCCTGGCTCCTTTCACTTTGCTGCCTGGCTACCATGCAATAAGCAGCTTTCCTCTGTCCAGGCCCTTCTTCCATGCCATTTTTGTGTTTAAGCCTGACAAACATAGACTGAAACTTTTGAACTATGAGCCAAAATAAAACTTTCCTATTTTAAATTATATTGAGTATTTTGTCCCAATGGCTAGGAAAGTGACCAAGACAGATTTTGGTACCAGAGAAGTGGGTCATTGCTATGAATATACCAGATCATGTGGTCTGGAAGCTTTTGGAACTGGTTCATGGGAGGAGTTTGGAAAGGTTTGGAGATCCCAGCTAGAGAAACCCTATAATGCTATAAGATGAGCTTGATGTGTGATACTTTTGGGAGCTCAGAACACCAGAATACTGGTAGAAATGCAGATTATAAAGACCAGGATCAGGAAGTTTCACTTGGAAACAAATAATCCATTGGTAGTTGAAGTCCAGGCCATGTATGTTACACTCTGGCAGAAAATTTGTCTACATTTTGCCCATATCCTGAGACTGCAGGAGAGTGAGATAAAGGGCAATAGATTAACTGTTGAAGGAAATTTTAAGGTAGTCCAATGTTCAGGCTGTGCAATGAGTACTTCTGTGGCTCCTAGCCAGGTTTATACTGAAAATCAGGAACAAAAGTCCATTTAAAAAGTCTTCAGCTTTGCTAGGAATGAAGGGCCTATAAAGTTTTGGTGAAAGAAAGCTTAATTGCTAAAAAGCATTAAAACATTAAAAAGAAGTCATGTAGTTTGCATCAGGACAATAGGAAGGATGCCTTAAGGGCATCCCAGGAAACAATAAGATCCCACCCTTCATAAGTTAAAGTTGTAAAAGTGAAAAATTTTGTTTTGAAAAGAAAGCTTCAGGGAACCTAGCTTATTTGTGGCCAGCTAGGAAAAAGTTTCCAAGAACTCAGTTATACAGCCACTTAGAGGCCTCTATATCCATATTCTAAGAGGGCCTGGCTACTGCTTAAGCTCATGAGGGATCTTGGCACCATCCACATGGCTCTGGTTTTACAAGAACAGAAAATGCAAGGGTTGTGGGATCAGGGAGGCTTCCACCCAGATTTCAGAAGAAAGCCTTCAAGGACTGGCAGTATTCCCCTGAAAGAACAGGGCATAAAGCTATGAAAGTGAAGCCAAAAGTGCAATGGAGACCCTAGGAAGTAAACATCTGAGGAAAGCCCATGGGAGTGAGCAAAGCCACCCCAAAAGAGAAGCCATAAGAGCTGTAGCCTGCAATACTGTAGGGGTGGGACAACCCAATTCCTTTGGAATTCACATAATTTGCTACAGATGCTGGACACTGAACTACAGGATTTGATGTTTTCCCTGCAGGGTTTTTATCTTGCTTTGGTCCCCTATTCCTTCCTTTTGGAATGGAAATATTTACCCTGTGTATATTGGAAATATTTAACTTTCTTTGTAATTTTTACAGGGGCAGACAGATAAGAGTTTGCCTTGAGTCTCAGAGGAGACTTTGGACTTGGACTTATCTGCAATGCTTTAACTGTTAGGACAGTGGCAAAACTTAAAGATGGACTAAATGTATTTTGTATAAAAGTCATCCATCTGAGTGTTTGGAGGAGAGGGTTGAAATGTTATTTTTATATCAAAATATCCCCCAAGAATTTCATGTTCTCAGAGGCAGAGCTTTTGAAAGGTGATTGAACCATGGGGCAATATAGCTGACTTGCTGTTAGGAGGTAGAGTCTTGTCAGATAAGGCAGGTCACTGGGGGCATGACCTAAGAAAGGTATATATCCCTTCCTGGTTCCACCCTTTACTGTGCTTCTTGGCCACCACACCTTGAGCAAGTTTTCTCCATCCAGGCCCTCCTGTCTTGCTATTTTTTTGTTTAAGCCTCCCAGACTGAAACTTTTGTACTGTGAGCCAAATAAACCCCTCTTCCTTTAAACTGTGAGTTTTGGGTATTTTGTGCCAGCAATGAGGAAAGTGACTAAGACACTACTCATACCTTCAGTGTAATCAAAGCCTACTCTTGGACTTCATAAAGGCCACCAGGAAACCTTCTATGGGATATTTTGTTAGCAATCTTTAGAGAACTTCAAGATTCTTTAGAAAGGCTATAAATCAACTATAGGGTCTTCAGAACACCCCTTATAGGATAAGGATTAAAATCAGTTATGTTCTGGTGAATGTTTAACCACTGGTTTGGGAGGAGGCAGGCTGTAAATATTTCCACCATGGCTGATTTCATACTACCAATATGATTGACTGCTGTGAACTTGTTGTGCAAGCCAATATATGTCAGCCCACCTCAGTTCCAGCACAACAATGGAAGCAGATTTCTAACTTGAGCCTGTTGCTTTTCTGAATTTAAATAAATTTCCTGAAAAATTAAAGTGTGAACATCAATCAAGGTCCTTGGTTTTAAAGCATGCAAAAGGAAGGAGAAGTGAGTATAGACCAGTGGTTAGGATATTCCAGAGCATGAGCCAAGTTAAGACTGGAGTAGCTTCTGGTTACTATAAGTCCAGGTCTGGTCTCCCGTGAAACCTCTCAAGAAAGCCAAAGCTAGAGCCTACAGTAGGGATTAGAGAAGCTTTTTTAACATGTCACAAGATTTTTGTTTTCCTGCCAACTTTTTATTTTGAACATTTTCAAACATTTAGAAAAGTTTAAAAAATAATACAATGAGCACCCATATACCCTTGGCCTGAGCACTCATATATCCTTTGCCTGAATTCACAATTTGCTAGTGTGTTTCCACTTTTGCTCTCAATATAAATATATTTTTGCAAACTATATGAGAGTTAGCTGCACATATCTTGACTTACCTTCTAACTATGTGAATATGAATCTCCTAAGAACAAAGCACTGTGTTCTATGTACACAGGACACAGTGATCACACCCAGGAAATGTAACATTAACTCAATAAATGGGTATAAAGTCTATTCCAGTTTCCCAATTGTTCCAATGTTCTGATAACTTTTTAAAATGAAAAATCCAGAATCACCCCTCTGCAGATAGGCAGGTCTGCCCACACCCTACCGAGGTCCCCAGTCCCGCAGAACAATCCAAATCAGCCCGCTGCAGACAGGCAGGTCTGTGCACGCCCTACCAAGGTCCTGAGTCATGCGGAAGACGCTGAATCACCCCACTGCAGACAGACAGCCACCTGATTCCACATTACAAAGGCGCAGAGGACACCAGACCACCAGACCAATCTACTGAGTCCCACTGTTCCGGGCCCAGACGTAGGGGCTTCCTAGTCATCATCCCTCCTGCTGCTCCCAGCCCAGAGGAAAGGGCTTTTGGGCCACCTTCTGTCCCTCTGCTCCTGGCCCAGAGGAAGGGATTTCCCGGCCACCATCCCTCTGGCTGCTCCCAGCCCACAGGAAAGGGCTTTTGGGTCACCATCCCTACCACTGCTCCTGGCCCCTGTCCCACCTCACCCACCACAGCGGAGTTAATCCATGCAGGCACTAACAGCCCCAGTCGAAATGAGAAAACACATAAATAAGTCTCAAAACCAGACATCCAGATCACCTACAGAAACCCCAAAGGGAAATGAGATGGAACACTCTGATACTCAACCACCTGGACCCACTGAACTGACAACAAAAGGGGATCTGGAAAAAATGAAATCAGAAATAATTTCTCAGATGACAGGAGAAATTGTGCCCTTAGTGCAAGACATGATTAATAAATCTAGAGAGGAGCTCAGGAACATGATGGAATCCCAACATAAGAAACAAATGGAATCCATAAAACAGATGCAAATAGATTTCCAGGACATGAAAAACTCCACTGAAAGTCTACACAGCAGAATGAGCCAATGTGAGGACAGAATTTCAGATATAGAAGAAAAGATTGCAATTAGTAACCAGGAAAAGAAAAATTGCTTCAAAATTATAAGGGAACATGAGAAATCAATCCAACAGCTGCTAGATGATGCAAAAAAGAATAACATAAGACTGATTGGGCTCAATGAAGAAACAGGCGAGAGTGCAGATGACATAAAAAAATCTCTTCACAGAAATAATGGCAGAAAACTTCCCAAGCAGGGGAAAAGAGCTTGACATACAGATAAGTGAGGCAGATAGGACTCCAAATAGCCTTGATCAAAAAGAATCTACACATAGGCATATAATTGTTAAGATTCCAGAAACACAACAGAAGAACAAAGTTCTCCAAGCAGTTAGAGAAAAGAAATAAATCACATACAAAGGAAAGCCCATCAGAATCCCAGCAGACTTCTCAACACAAACCATCAAGGCAAGAAGAGCTTGGAGTGACATATTCCAAGCCCTAAAAGAAAACAGCCTCCAACCCAGATTGATGTACCCTGCAAAACTATCTTTCAAAATGGATGGAGAAATAAGATACTTTCATGACAAAGAGCACCTTAGGAACTTCGTGAACACCAAAGCAGCACTCCAAAGAATTTTACACACTATCCTAGGAACAGATATTGAGGATCACAACCCCAGGAAGCAAAGCAGAATGAACCCATCTGGCATGACAAGAAATTAAATGTAAAGGGGGAGAACCCAACAAAAAGAAAAAGTCATGGCAATGACAAGTCAATATGTTTCAGTTATAACCATCAATGTTAATGGTCTCAATTCACCAGTCAAAAGAAATAAACTGGTAGAATGGGTCAAGAAGCAAATTCAACAATATGCTGCATACAAGAAACACACTAATTCAAAAGGAAACTCATAGACTGAAAGTTAAAGGGTGGAAAACAATACTCTATGCGACAGAAACCTGAAAAAAAGCAGGAGTAGCTGTCCTCTTGGCAGATCAAGTAGATTTCAAACCAACACTGATTAAAAGAGAAGAAGAAGGACACTACATCCTTGTAAAGGGAAGAATCCAAGAGGAAGAGATGACAATCAGAAATATCTATGCACCAAACACTAGTGCACCCAACTATATAAAACAAATACTAACGGACATGAAAAGCCATATATGCACTAATACAGTTGTAGTGGGGGACCTCAACACCCCACTGTCACAAATAGATAGATCAACTAGACTAAAAATAAGTACTGAAATACTAGAACTCAATCGAACTCTTGAACAAATGAGCTTAACAGATGTTTACAGAGTCTTCCACCCCACAAAATCAGAATACACATTCTTCTCAGCTGCACATGGGTCCTTCTCCAAAATAGACCACATACTCACACAGAGAACATGTTTAAGTAAGTGCAAAGGAATTGAAGTTATCCCCTGTATATTATCAGACCATAGTGAGATGAAATTGGAGATCCATAGCAAAAGAAACTCAAAAAATTTCATAAACATGTGGAAATTGAACAACACACTTCTGAATAACCAATGGGTCACAGAGGAAATTAAAGAAGAAATCAGACAGTTGCTTCAATTACATGGCAATGACAGTACAACGTATCGGAATCTATGGGACACAATGAAAGCTGTCTTACAAGGGAAATTCATAGCAGTGAATACGCATATTAGGAAAACACAATGAGCCCAATCAAACAACCTGATGCTGAACCTCAAGCTTCTAGAAAAAGAAGAGCAGGACAACCCCAGAGCTCATACAAGGGAGGAAATTATAAAGATCAGAGGAGAAATCAATGCAATGGAGACTAAGAGAACGATACAAAAAAGCAATGAAGCCAAGAGTTGGTTCTTTGAAAGAATCAACAAAATTGACAAACCTTTAGTCAACCTTGTCAGAAAAAGGAAAGAAAAGGCCCAAATGCATGCAATTAGGAATGAAAAGGGTGAAATTACAACAGACCCAGCAGAAATCCAGAGGATCATCAATACTTACTTCCAGAAGCTATACGCCAATAAGATGGACAACACAGAAGAAATGGACAGATTCCTAGATACATATGAATTACCAAAGTTAAATGAAGAAGACCTAAAAATTCTGAACAACCCAATATCAAACAATGAAATTGAAAATGTAATGAAAAATTTATCAATTAAGAAAAGCCCGGGCCCTGATGGCTTCACTGCTGAATTCCACAAGACATTTAGATAGGAACTGCTGCCACTGCTGTTTAAACTCTTCAATGAAATTGAAAGGAAGCAATACTCCCAAATTCATTCCTGGAAGCAAGCATCACCTTGATCCCCAAAGCAGAGAAAGACCCAACTGAAAAAGAGAACTATAGGCCAATCTCACTAATGAACATAGATGCAAAAATCCTTAATAAGATACTGGCAAACAGAATGCAGAAGATCATCAAGAAGATCATACACCCTGATCAAGTGGGATTCATCCCAGGGATGCAGGGATGGTTCAATATATGCAAATCAATTAATGTAATACACTATATCAATAGAGCCAAGGACAAAAACCATATGATTATCTCCATAGATGCAGAAAAAGCATTGGACAAAATCCAACATGCATTTATGATAAAAGCCCTACAAAAATTGGAATAGATTGTCTCTACCTCAAACTGATAGAAGCCATCTATGAAAAACCAACAGCCAATATCATACTAAATGGTCAAAAACTGAAATCCTTCACACTCAAATTAGGAACAAGACAAGGATGTCCACTATCACCACTCTTGTTCAATATAGTTCTGGAAATATTAGCCATGGCAATTAGACAAGAGAAAGAAATAAAAGGAATAAAGATAGGTAATGAAGAAGTCAAATTGTCATTATTTGCAGATGACATGATACTCTATATAGAAGACCCCAAGAACTCCACCACAAGTCTTCTAGACTTAATAACCAAATTCAGTCAAGTAGCTGGTTACAAGGTCAACTCACAAAAATCAATAGCTTTCCTCTACACCAGTGACAGACTCACTGAGAGAGAAATAGGGC
This sequence comes from Heterocephalus glaber, assembly GCF_053883595.1. Lineage (NCBI taxonomy): Eukaryota > Metazoa > Chordata > Mammalia > Rodentia > Bathyergidae > Heterocephalus > Heterocephalus glaber. The sequence continues at coordinate 34,699,719 of NW_028258384.1, read as the reverse complement.
AAATCTTTTCACAATAGAACCCAAAAAACTGAAATACCTAGGAATCATCCTAACAAAGGAAATCAAAGACCTCTTCTCTGAAAACTATGGCACTCTGAAAAGAGAGATTGAAGATGATAACAGAAAATGGACAGACATCCCCTGCTCCTGGGTAGGAAGGATTAATATAGTGAAAATGGCCATACTTCCAAAACTACTGTATAGATTTAATGCAATTCCAATTGAGATCCCAGCAGCATACTTCATAGACCTCGAGAAAACAATCCAAAAATTCATTTGGAATAAGAAGAGACCCTGAATAGCAAAAGCAATTCTAGGTAACAGAGACATGGCAGGGGGTATCACAATCCCCAACCTGCAACTATACTACAAAGCTACTGTGATGAAAACAGCATGGTACTGGCAACAAAACAGACTTGAGGACCAGTGGAACAGATTAGAAGATGCAGAAACAACGCCAGACACACTCAGCCATCTCATCTTTGACAAAGGAGCCAAACACCCTCACTGGAGGAAAAATAGCCTCTTTAATAAATGGTGCTGGAAAAATTGGGCTTCAACTTGCCAAAGATTAAAGCTAGACCTGTGTCTCTCACCATGCACTAAACTAAAATCAAAATGGATTAAAGATCTAAATATTAAAATAGAAACTCTGAACCAGTTGGAACAGAGGTTAGGTAGAACCCTTGAAGACATCGGAGTAGGAAAAGATTTTATTAACAAAACCTCAGTTGCCCATGAACTAGCACAAACAATCAACAAATGGGATCTCTTCTTATTAAAAGGCTTCTGCACAGCAAGAGAAACCACCAGCAGTGTGAAGAGACAACCCACAATGTGGGAAAAAATCTTCACCTGCTCTTGCTCAGACTAAGGTCTACTATCACGAATCTATAAAGAACTTAAAAAGATCAGACCTCCCAAATTTAAAGACCCAATCCGAATATGGGGATCTGAAATGAACAGACATTTCTTAGACAAAGAAGTAGAAATAGCAAATAAATACATGAAAAAAATGTTCAACATCACTGGTCATTGGAGAGATGCAAATGAAAACAATGCTGAGATTCCACCTCAGTTCAGAAAGAATGGCTGCTATCATGAAATCAACCAATAAGAAATGCTGGTGGGGCTGTGGGGAAAGAGGAACCCTGCTCCACTGCTGGTGGGAGTGTAGACTGGTGCAACCACTGTGGAAATCAGTATGGAGATACCTCAAAGAACTAGGACTGGAAGTCCCACTTGACCCCGCTATTCCACTGCTGGGGATCTTCCCCAAAGAATTAAAAGAATCATACCACAGTGATATATGTGCACCCATGTTCATAGCAGCACAGTTTGTGATAGCTAAAACTTGGAAACAGCCCAAATGCCTATCCACTGGAGACTGGATAAAGAAAATGTGGGTTTTTTAATAAAATGGAGTACTACTCAGCCATAAAAAATGAGAAATTGGAGACATTTATAGCTAAGTGGATGCACATTGAGGTGATACTCTTAAGTCAAATAAATAGGACACACATGTATAAATACCGAATAGTTTCTCTGGTGTGAGAAACTGAAAGTGTAAATAAGGACTAAAATGTATAATAGGTAATGTGAAATAGGAAGAAAAGGGGCAAAGGGCCAGGAAGTGGGAGGGCTAGGGGAAAGGCTAGAAGGGAATGGGATTAATATGAGAAAATGGAAAAATAGGAACAAAATCTTTGTAAATAGGGAGGACTGGAGGGGTTGAAGGGAGAGCTGGGCAAGGGTGAAAAATAAGAACCAAGAGAGACTATGTAAAGGTGCAAATTTCCAATGATGAATGTCATTATATTGTATACCTAAAATGTACCGATTATTAGAATGAATAATTGATAATGTAAAATAGGAATGAAAGGTCCAAAGGGGTAGGGGTAGTTGGAGGCACAGGGGAAAGGAAAGAAGGGAAAGGAAAAAATTCTGAGAAATGAAAAAAATGTAAATAATGTCTTTGTAAATTGGGAAGGGTGGAGGGGGTGAAAGGAGGGCTAGGAATGGGGAAAAAATAAGAACCAAGATGCATTATATAAAGGTACAATTCCCAATGAGAAATGTAATTGTGTTGTATACCTACAATGTACCAATAAAAGAATTTAATACAAAAAAAATGAAAAATCCAGAGATTATGCATTGTATTTCAGTCTCTTTGATCTCCTCAAATCTAGAAGAGTTCCCAAACCCCTGACTTTTTTTCATGTGTGTGACTTTTCTCCCGGTACTGGGCATTGAACCCAAGGCCTTTACACTGAGCTACATCCCCAGGCCCATTTATTTAGTTAGTTATTTTCTCTTTTATTTTGAGACAGGGTCTTGCTATGTTGCTCATGCTGAGCTTGAACTTGAAATCTCCCTGCCTCAGCCTCTCAGAGTACTGGGATTACAGGTGCACACCACCACGTGTTGCTTGATATTGACATTTTTGAAGAGTCAAGGCCAGTATTTTTACAGATATCTCTCAGTTGGATTTGTCTGATTTTTTTTCCCATAAACACATTGAGATTAAATTTTTTATTTACTTCTCACTGTCCTGTGTCAGGTGGAATATGATGTAATTTCCCCATTACTGACAGTGTTAAACTTAGTCATTTGGTTAAGGTGGCATCCAACATATTTCTCAATTGCAATGATACCAGTAAAGCTTTGAATTTGTGTGACTATCTCATTCCAGAAGAAGCTTCTTTATGTTGAAAGCATAAATTACTCAGTTCGCTGAAGAACCATGGGTTGGAAAGGCATTTTCACTAATTAGAAGAAAAAACTAGAAGAGATTTATTTTAAAACATAAGCTACCACTAAGCCTTTCAGCCAAATTCATGAGCTATTCACATGGCAAAGGACCTTATCTATATGAGACTTTCCTTATCAGAATTGTGAACTGCTGATTGATTATACCCCAGTCCATGCATCCCTAGGACATATCCTAGTGCCTAGGCTACAGTTGATACTCATAAAATGTTTGCTGAATAGTTTCTATCAAGACAAAATTACTATCATTGTGAATGAGAAATTAATCGCACTAGGAGAAAATATACTTTAGTTTGTCAAATGGTACCAGCTGGAATTGATTTGGCTGCTTAAGCACTGTGCTTCTCATGGAAAATGACAGAGTTTTCAATTTTTATACAAGTATTTGACCTTAATCAGGTACTTTTCAAGTCTCTGGTTATTTCAAAATGTTAGCTTCTTTATATTAAAACTAAAAGCTGTTCTAAATTAGGGATCAGCCTTGTACTTGTTAGGATTAGACTTGGCTACAAATGACAGAAAATTCAAAATAATAGTGGGTTAAACCTTATAGTCATCTATCTCTATCTGGTGTGAAAGTTCCTAATTCTGGGCAAGATGGAGTAATGTGGGCTGGATTTATACTCCTGTCTGAACCAAGGGCAAACACAGACAAAATGCAAACAAAGGTGTTAAAATATTGGAACCAGGCAACAAAGAAATGCTGATCTCTGAGAGACAGAAAACAAAATAAGCCCTATTATTTCCTCTAGTTTACTGCCTGGAGAAAGTTTCCAGGCAGTAGGTATGAGAATAATGAACAGAAACAGAACCCAGTGGATGAGGAGATGGTGTTGAGTCCAGGAAGACCAAGGCAGCTAGAATTTTCAGGACAAAGTACTAGAGGAGAGAGTTCTAGAGATCTATAGAAAGCTGTCCCCTGAATCTTTGGTTGAGGTGCTTATGACTGCATTTGTGTAAAGGAACTAACCTAGGCAAGGATAGAACCACCCAAAAAGAGTAGAACAAACAATCCTCAGAGATCACATAGGGCTGGGTATAATGACTGACCCACCAGCCACAGTGGAAAGTCTAATTCACAGAGCATCAGATAAGACTATTCAAAAGTAGTGGTGCCAAATTATCTCTAGATTCAAGGCTGCACGAGACCCGTCCAATCAAGTTTGAAAAAATTTGAAGGAATCCATTTCCAAGAAATTAAACTGTATCCCAGAACAAAGTTCAAGAACATTTATAGAAATAGGAACTATCCAACAACCAATAAAATGAAATTGACATCTGGCATCCAATTGAAAAGTATCAAGTATTCAAAAGAAGCAGAAAGATTGGCATCCAAGTAGTGACCCCTTCCCTCAACTCATGTTGCTGTCTTACACATGTCCACACAGCAGGTGCTCAAGCTCCCTTCCTGGGCCTAGGATGTAGGAAGGTACATGCTCCAGGACCTTGTAGACCAGGGGTAGGGGAAGGTATAGGTGTCTACTCTAATGTGTAGAGGGCAGTGGGACACTAAGAGTACCAAAGCTTGGCTGTCTGATGCTATGCTGGGCCTAGGGCCAGCATGAGAGTTCAGAACCAAGTCTGTACCAGGCAAGCAGGATTTGGGCTACCACTGAGACCGAGAGGTCAACAAGTTTTGAAAGTGTGGCTGCTGCCTCATCCATCACCACCTTGCTCCCCTCCTAGAACAGAGATATTTCTTGTGGTCACATTCGTATAGCAATTTTAGGAAAGCTTGGGACCTTTGAAACTGATTCTGCACAGAGCCACTCTTAGACTCTTTTCAGAAAACAGCATAATTTACCTCAAGAGATGGGACAAATTAAGATGGCTCTGGAGATTGAAATAAGTAATTTGTAATCCCAGCAGTCTGCAAGGAGGAGGCAGTAGGATAGCAAGTTCAAGCCCAACCTGGGCAATTTAGCAAAACATGTCTCAAAATGAAATGAAACCCATTAACCTAGATAACCAATTTTTTAAAAGGGGGCAGGGCTGTACCTCAGTATGAAAGCCCTAGGTTCAGTCTGCACTACTGAAAACAAAAGAAAAGAAAAGAAATCAGGAAGTGAGAGAAACAGTAAGAAGTCAGGCTTTGAGAATGCTTGGAAAGATGGAATCCAGCTGTGCCATCCTAAATGTTGCAACTTGTGCACACATATAGAGACCTCTGTCATTGACCCTTTTTTATCAGGTGTGAAAAATCCAATCACTATTTTTGTTGTGCTATTTGAAGCTGATTCAAGGGAAAGCATAAAGGATCCAAATCAGAAGCAGAAGCTATAAAATTGGCATTCCAACAGAAACTACTCAATCTCCCAAAGAAGATTTATAATTACCTTGACATTACACTGTTGCCCAGTCCTTTGCTAAGAAAGTGCTTTCAGTTGCCATGTATAATGGTTATAATACTATCTCAGCTAATCTGAGGCAAAGGGGTTTCAGAAGCAGACATCATTAACCCCTAGAGTCAGAAAGGAGCGAGAATACAATTTACAAAATTGCTTCAGATTACTGAAATTAGCTCACATAAGAATGCTTTAGGAGCATCAATGCAGCAACAGGTAAATCAACAAATACCTCAGGAAAAATGAGGAGGTAAAGTACTAGATTCTTCCCATGATGACATGAAACTTGAAAAATGTAATATTTTGCTGCTTAGACCAACTGGATCAAGTAAAACCCACCTGGCCCAAACACCCTAAATGCCTTCATGTCCCTTTTACAAACAGTGACTAGGACTTTGATCCAAATTTGATTTGTAGGTGAAAGTATTTGTTTCATCTAGTGCTTTGAGTGATTTAGACAGAATCATCAGTGGAAAGAAAAATGAAACATATTTTGGATTTGGAACAACATCTAATCTGGAAAAAAGCAGAGCTGCAACTGCTGCAAATCTGATCAGTCAAAGTGAGGAACCATTTACCAAGAAAAAATAAGTTATTATGTCATGTGGATGCCAGAGATCTCATTGAGTTTGTCATGATTCCTCGGTTTGTGAGATGGTTGCCTATTACTCTATAAAGTAAACTTAGCTATTACTTTATAAATTAAACTTGGTTTCTTAAAATTGACAACAGAACAGAAGAAAATGAGAAGTAGGAAAAATACTGACCACTAATTAGAATAAGCTAATTAATCAAAACTTAACCAGGAATAAGACAGATGGTAGAATTAGCAGACTTCTGAACAGTTATTATAATTGTTTTCCATATGTTCAAGCACCTAGAGGAAAGGTTTAGCATGTTAAGTAAAGATATGAAAGATAATACAAAGACCCAAATAGATCTTGCAGAGATGAAAATTTCAGTGTTGAGATGATGCACATGTCCATGTATGTAGTTAAGGGTTTAAATGGCAACTCCATAAGCAACAGGGACCCAGGCTCTTTCTATCGTGTTGCTCCACCATTCATGATTTCCAATTTGGGCCCAAAATGACTGCTCTAACTTGAGTCACCATTTGTATTCTAACAGCAGAATGTGAAGCTAGGGAAATGGACCATGCCTCTCTACTTAAAGACAATTAGTAATCTCACAACATTAATTTTTGTTTACATCACATGGACCAGAACTTAGACTCAAGGTCACACTAATCTGAAAAATCAAGAATTAAAGTCTTTATTCCATATGGCTACTGTGTCTAGCTATCAGTTCCATCACTTAGTGAAGAATGGGAGAATGGAAATAGGAAGACAACTAGCCATCACTTCTCAAATTTAGAGTCTTATAGATCAAAAGAGGTTTTGATCTCAGTTTGAATAACATTATGACTCCTGGCTTAAAAATAACCTGAATGAGACTTCCCCTTAGTGTATTTAATCCAAAAATTAAAGACCTGACTAATTTAGTTTGGGGTTGTTTAAATTCCAGCCCCACACCTCCATATACTTACTGAGCTTATCTCAAACAATCTGCCAGAGTAGTTCCATTTCCCAGCTCAGCGATGCCAAGCTAGAGGTGGAGCTTAACATTTTGTTTGACTTATAACTATGTTTATCATGGTCAAGACACCAGGGTCACTCAATATGTTTATACCTTAATTCTGAAGTGGCTTTCTTTTGTTCTTTCTTTTGTTCTTTCTAGTAAAATAACTAATACTTGCATCTGAAACTAACTTTCATAGGGACATTCATATTGCTTGCTTCGTAAACCCATTGCCCTCTTCCTCATGGAGAAATATTTGGCATACAATCGACACAACCTTGTTTATAGACCATGTAACTCTTATCTAGACTTTCTTTTGGTTGACCCTATAACTGTTTCTAAATCTCAAATCATCTTGTCGTTACAATTTGTTCAATTCATTGGTGCCTATTTTTTAATTTTTATTTTTCAGTAAAATTGGATTTTAAAATTTATTTTTATTAATACATGTTTGCAGCACATGCATTTTATAATCATCATGCGGAGTGAGTACATGTACATAATACAACTTGTTTCTTATTTTAAATCCCTTTCTCTCCCTCCTCCTCTTCTCCTCACTTAATTCCCCTTTCCCATTTTTATTCTTATTGATGTTATTAATCTTAGATCATGTTTATGGCATATAATGCTTATATTTATTGAGGTTATTAGGTTCTTGTACATTTTTATTCTATTATATATTTATGTATATTATATATTGTATCTTGCATATTTTTATTCTGTTTATTTCCCTTTCCCCTTCCCTTCACCCCTCATCCTTGATCTCTTGGACCCTGTCCCATTTCCCAGAGATCCATCTCCTTATCTCCTTGTACCCAACCTTTATTATTTTCTTTGGTTGTACCTTGCCTTAGTGAAATGAAAGATACCATATGGTATTTAAGCTTATGTGTTTGGTTTATTTCACTCAACATTATATTTTCCAGATGCATCCATTTTTCTACAAATGTTTTAAATTTGTCCTTCTTTATAGCTGAGCAGTACTCCACTATGTGTAGATACCAGTCATCTATTGATGGGTATACAAACAGCTTCTAGGATTTATCTATTATCAATTGTGCTGCTACAAACATTGATATGCTTGCATTGCTGTAGTATTATGTTTTAAGCTCATTGGTCACTCTTAACAACCTTTCAGTAAAGGAGTATTATTGGTCTCATCATACCAAAGTAGATGCCATTCTTTTCAAGGGATGGTAGGTGGACATGTGGTTGATCTGCTTTTGCCAGGCAAGAAAGTATTGCTGAAAAAATGGCAGTTCTTTTAAGGAGCCAAGTGTTATGGCTGGATCACTGAGTGTTCCTATAGAGCAGTGGTGGTAAACCAATGGCACATATGCCACAGCGGGCTTTTTATTATCACTTAAAGCTCTAAAAGATTCACCCTCACTGCTTTAGAGCATTTTGCACTAGCTTTATGTGCTGTCTTGAGGAACTCAGACCAGAAAATCTGCAGAAAGTGAGGCCTGGGTGCTCTCTAGTTGCTAATGGCTTTGATTGCTTTAACAACCTTCTCTTCAGACATTACAGTGTGATATTTCCACTTTCCTCCCATAAAAGCTCCATTCTTCTGTAATCACGTTGCTTCTCTATGATTAGCATCACCCTATCATTTTTTATACCAATTTAGAGTGAATTTTGCAATATAACACTCATAGAGGTTTAGAATAGGAAACTAACAATGTAGAGAAATGCTTTGACAGAAAAGGTTGCGATGGAACTTCTAATGCTGATTTGGACAAAAGATTGTGAGTCATGGAAAGATTCTTTCCCCCTGAGTTTTCCTGCTGTGAATCTATCCACAGAGGCCTTGGTGGAATAGACCCAAAAAATACATTCATTGACCGCTATGCACTATCTGATCTGTTCTTCCATTGGGAACCTAGTGGACCCAGAATATACAATCCTAGAATACTTGGGAAAGAGCAGATGATGTTTGACTTAAAAATGCTGTTTGTCAGTACAATTTTGCTTTCAGTAAGACTTTGATGTGGAGTAAAATTAAAGGTTGGGTAGAGAGTTGATTTATAGGGAAAATAACTCATGGGATTAGATGGGTATTTCAACAATGAGAAAATTGATATTAAGAGGTTAAGTTGCTTTCCAAGTGAAGGTGAAAATTAAACCTTTGTTAGACATGGAAGCATATTTTGAAGCTTTATGCTGTTGAACTCTGAAAACTAGAACTTGGTTCAATTTATTTTAAGTAATAAGTCTTTGAACATGACTATCAAGAGACTGAGTTAAAAGCTTGCACTGTCAATTACTATTGGTACTGCAAATTGAAAAAACTTCCTAGGTGAGCACTTGTCTTTCTGACACCTCTTTTTTATTGATTTGAGAAACATAACATTCTTTGAGCTAGTTTGCTCCACATTTGTGAAGCATCTGGATCCAAATAGTGATTTTCCACAAGGGAAGTAAATTACAAAGATATTTTGTAGTTTTATTTTTTTCCGCTTAAGTTTATTGGTACATTTTAGGTATACAATACAGTTACATTCATCATTGGGATCTTGTACCTTTACATGATGTATCCCGGTTCTTATTTTTTCCCCATCCCCCTGCCCTCCCTTCACCCCCTCCACCCTTCCCTATTTACAAAAACTTTGTCTTCATGTTTTTCCTTTTCTCATATTTTTTCTTTTCCCTTCTTTCTTTTCCCCTACCCCTCCCACTTCCCCTACTCCTTTAGACCTTTTCTTCCTATTTCACATTATCAATTGTACGCTTTTCCACCATTAAGTTTATTGGTACATTTTAGGTATAAAATACATTTACATACATCATTGGGATCTTGTACCATTACATAAGTATCTTGGTTCTTATTTTTTTCACCTTCCCCTGCCCTCCTTTCACACGCTCCATCCTTCCCTATTTGCAAAGATTTTGTTTCCATGTTTTTCCTTTTCTCGTATTTTTTCTTTTCCCTTCTTTCCTTTCCCTACCCCTCCCACTTCCCCTGCTCCTTTAGACCTTTGCATCCTATTACACAATATCAATTATACATTTTTAAAATTACAATATCAAGATCTAGGAGACATTACCACAGATTTTACAGAATTTAAAAGGATATAGAAAGCATATTTCAAAAATCTGTTCTGAAATAAATTTGACAACTTCTAAGAAGTATGGTGGAAGACAAATTAATGAAACTAACTCTGGAGGAAATATAAATTTTGAATAGCACCTATTAAAAAAAGTATATTCCTAGCTTGAAAACCTACCTATATGACAACAACATGCTCTTATACATTTTAACTGATAAATTATATCAAACATTTAAAGCAGAAAAAAAAAAGGAAAACTTCTCCCCTCGTTTTAGGAACTCAATATTTTGCTAATCCTAAAACTGGATAAAGATAATAGAAGAAAAAATTATGAACATAGAAATTTGTTTAACAAAACAAACTCTTAGAAGTCAGATCTGGCAGCATGTAGAAAGTGGTTTTATTATAGGGATGAAAAATACTAATCATGAACAATAACAAGATTGAATTATACACTCATTAGGGAGATGAAGTTAAAAGTTTTAAAAGCCTTGTCATGACTTTTTCTTTTTGTTGGATTTTCCCCCTTTGGGTTTAATTTGTCACGCCCAGTGGATTCATTCTGCTGGGCTTCCTGGGGTTGTGATCCTTATTGTGTGTTCCTAGGATACTGTATAAAATTTTTTGGAGTGGTGGTTTGGTATTCATGAAGTTCCTGAGGTGCTCTTTATTATGAAAGTATCTTATTTCTCCATCAATTTTGAAAGATAGTTTTTCAGGGTATATCAATCTGGGTTGGAGGCTGTTTTCTTTGAGGGCTTGACATACGTCACTCCAAGCTCTTCTTGCCTTGATGGTTTGTGTTGAGAAGTCTGCTGTGATTCTGATGGGCTTTCCTTTGTATGTGATTTGCTTCTTTTCTCTCACTGCTTGTAGAACTTTGTTCTTCTGTTGGGTTTCTGGAATCCTAATTATTATATGCCTATGTGTAGAGTATTTTTGATCAAGGCTAGCTGGAGTCCTATATGCCTCACTTATCTGTATATCAAGTTCTTTTCCCATCCTTGGGAAGTTTTCTGCCATCACTTCTGTGAACAGCCTTTTTATGTCATCTGCACTCTCTCCTGTTTCTTCATTGACTCCAGTCAGTCTTATGTTATTCTTCTTCACACCATCTAGCAGCTGCTGGATTGATTTCTCATGGTCCCTTACAATTTTAAAGAAATTTTTCTTTTCCTGGTCACTAATTGCCATCTTATCTTCTGTATCTGAAATTCTGTCCTCACATTGGTTCATTCTGCTGCACATACTTTCGATGGAGTTTTTAATCTCCTGGAAATCTGTTTGCATCTGTTTTATGGATTCCATTTGTTTCCTCTGTTGGGATTCCATCATGTTCCTCAGCTCCTCTATTTTTGTATCTGTGTCCTCTCTAGATTTATTAATCATGTCTTGCACTATGGGCACAATCTTTACTGTTATCTGAGAAATTATTTCTGATTTCATTTTTTCCAGATCCTCTTTTGTTGCCAGTTTAGGGAGTCCAGGTGGTTTAGTCTCAGATTGTTCCATAGCGTTTCCCTTTGAGGTTGCTGTAGGTGATCTGGAAGTCTGTTTTTGAGGCTTGTTTACATGTCTTCTCATTTCCACGGGGGGGTGTGCTTCTGAGGCCTGCATGGCTCACCTTCTCTGCCCTAGGAGTATGGAATGGCGGTGGGGGAGGCTCTTCTGAGGTGCTGGAATTGGCTCACCTTCTCTGCCCTAGGAGCATGGAATGGCGGCGGGGGAGCCTCTTCCCGGGTGTTGGGATTGGCTCACCTTCTCTGCCCTAGGAGTGTGGAATGGTATTTTATAGTTTTAAAGAAAAAAGCCTCAATGATATACAAAAAGACAATTCAGCTTTAAGTCTTTGTGTCTGTCTTTGCTGTGGATTAAACCTAAAGCACAAGAGAAGTCAGTCTCCTATCAGTCAGGCAGGACAATAGAGTAATATTGGGAAATCAATAAAGATTACACTAAACTTATTGAGTCTGTTACAATTGTTCTGCCTCTGAACTTGGAGCTTCTTCATTTTGTTTACATTTCTCAAGTGGGGCCCTTCTTCAGATACTGTCCTCTATACCAGAACGTTTATTTCAAACAGCAAATTAGTACCTAACAATGTTCCTCCCCAAACAATGTCTATTGAAGAGGCTCTACCTTCCTCCAAAGCCTTCTTTTCTCTTGAAGCCTATGTCTGATACACCCTTGTCATTTTGTATGTCATTGTCATGGCAGATTTTAAAGTCTTTCTTGAGTGCTCAAGCCATAAAACACTGTCCTACTGTTTCCTGCAATCAAGGATATCAGATCAGCTTTAGGTACCAAATAGAGAATAATATTCTTTGAGATTCATTTCTCTCTAAAAACTTTACAGGGTTGCCCTCTGGCCCAAGGAGGATGTTGATCTTAAGAAAAGGACAAACATTCACTTGATATCTTTCAGGAATATGGATCCCAATTGTTCTATATGCAAACAAAATTAGGGTGTGTGAACCAAAATATAGGCCAAGGATGAGTTGACTTGATTTACCAGGTGAATGCCAATTTCATATGTCAGTTTATGGGCTCAGGAAACTTTTAACTTCCCAGGGAACCTAGAAGGATTTGGTAATCCTTTTGAACTCCTCAGTGCCAGAACATAGTGCTAAACAGAGGAAGGTGCATTACATTCCTTTTAAGAACAAATCTAGAAAATACTGGGCCGGGGATTTAGCTCAGTGGTTTCACCGCCTGCTGTGCAAGCGCAAGGACCCGAGTTTGATCCCTGGTACCAAAAGAAAAAGTAGAAAACACTATTCTTTGCTTTTCCTTTCATAGTTTGACTGGCATATATGGAGGAGAAAATTGTAATAAGTGCTAGTATTTTGGGGATAGATTCAATTTCATAAATGAAACGTCTTCACTCAGAATTTGCATATTCATGTATTGCTACAAAGAGACCTAAACAGGACGAATTCTGTTTGGGAGAAATGGCCTGGGAGGTATCAATGATGGCACTGACTGCTTTCATGAAGCATTTTCTTCCTGTTCTGTGTCTGTAAATTTGTCTGGGGAATTTCCCAAGGCAAAGGTTACCTTATGGGCTTGAACTTCAAAGCTCCACCCATTTATACCTCTAAATAATTGATTTCCCAAATCTCAGCCTCAAACAACTGATTTCCCCCTGAAGGCACATGTGGTTTCCTTCAGGTTTCTGTCTTAGAAATTTTAATTACAATATTCCTCCTCTTCTAGCTCCTCTTGGATTATGGATTATACACCTCTTCTGTGAATTACTGTATCTCCTTTGAACAGTTGTCCTGACTTATTAAAGGTTAAACAATTTACTCCCAGATTATTCAGCTAAAATGTGGCAAAAGTCAGAAGTAGAACCTGTCCATGGCACATCTTTATTTCTCTCATTTCCCCTTCCCCTCCTCCTCACCTCGGTTCTGAATCCTAATAATTCCAACCAATGTAAATATTATATGCCACAACATGAACTAAGACAAATAATATCAACAAGTGTGTAAAAGAAGGGAGGAGGAATGGGAATTACAAAAAACAAGCTGTAATATGTACATGTGACCACTCCCAAAGATGATTGTAAACTGAACGAATTGCAAACATATACTAATAAAATTAAATTAAAATATAAAGAAGTAGAACCTAAACAATATGACCCTAGAGTTTGGGACCTTAACTCCTATGGTGTGTTGCTCAAGAGTTTCAGAAGCAAGAGGAAGAAATACCTTATGGTTGGTGGAATCAGGAATGACTTCACAGAGGAGACTGCAATGGTATTTGAGAGATGGACAGGATTTTGGCAGAAGCAGTAGATTAATGTAAGTGTGCATACAGGTAGAAAAGCATGGGGGAAATGTGGGCCAAAGTGCTTAGTTTGGCTTGAATGCAGGATTGTTTTAAGTGGGCTGTAGATGAGTCCTTAAACATAGTTGGGATTATGTGATGGAGAACTTTTTTTGACAAGAGGAACATATATTTAATTCAATAAATACTCAAGATCCTTCATTCTTTCCCCTTCCTTCCTCTCTCCCTCCCTCCTTCCTTCCTTTCTTCTTTCTTTCCTTTCCTCCCAAGACATGCATGTACTTTATAGAATAAAAATTGATGTAACCTTTAAAAAGAGTACCAGTTGATCTTCCTTTAACAGAGATAATTAGTGTATCTTAATATATATACTTAATCACACTTTTCCCCCATGAGCATAGAATCATATAAATAATTTCATATTGTTGGAGGCAGAATTCTAAGATTCACACCCCCTGCCTATATTTGCTGTATAATCCCCTTACCTTGAGTGTGAATAGGATCTGTGAATATGATGGGATATTGCTCCCTTGATTAATTTATGTTACATGGAAAGGTGCTGAGAAAGCCACTTTCATGATTATGTTATATTATGCAAGAATTTTTATCCGGCAATGAAGAAAAATCTTCATGTTTTGAGAGGGCCATGTGGCTAGGACCTGAAACCAACTCTCAGCAGGCAGCCAGCAAGAAAATAGGGACTTTGGGCCGGGGATTTAGCTCAGTGGCACTGCGCCTACCTCAAAAGTGCAAGGTCCTGAGTTCAATCCCCGGTACCAGAAAAAAAAGAAAATAGAGATTTTAGTCCTAAAATCACAAGACCTTGGATTTTACCAACATTAATGAACTTGAGTCACAGCCTTAGCTGATAATGTGATTTCAGCCAGGTAAGTAAATGAAGTATATTTTATTACAGTGGTACCTTAGTTCACGAACTTAATTTGTTCTACGATTTTGGAAAAGAGCCATATTTGAGTTTGTGTAGGAAAGATGGCCTTGGTTGTATTTGTGGCTCTATAGAGAGTTTGCAAACAAAAACAAAATCTTGCCAAACACTTCTGTTTGCAAACCAAATTGTTTGCAAACAAAAGCCTTCAGGAACCGAGATACCACTGTATTTTCTGCATTTTTGATTCTTGGACATCAGTGGCATCCCATGATTGGGGAGGGAGGTTCCCCAGGGCTAGCCAAATCTTTGAGATAGCAAATAGGGTGTCCAGGGGCATATGCAAACCAACTAATTCAGAGCCCATACTCTGAACCACCTTCTCTGCTGGTTCATAGATGCCAGGAAACAATATTCCACTGCCCAAATCATCCTAAGACCAAGTACCAGAAACCTGGAGATAGTCCTTATTCTCCAGTGCCCACTAAAATTATTCAGACTAGCCAAATAAAGGCCTGTTTATCCTGCCTTGACTTGCTTTCTTTGTGGAAGCCATGGAAAGAGTCATGCTCGTGCTGTCCTCCCACTCTTGCCTCCTCATTGACCCTGATTTTCCTTCATGTGGTCCTATGTAGTGTAGTAAGCCCCCTCCTCTTGGGAGCTGTGAGCAACAAATGGTATTTTCATGGTAGTCTCCTCTTGATTTGTTGGCCTTAGCACACCTAATTAATAATAGTGCCTACATTTTAAAAGACTGATAGTCCCTAAGCAAAGGGCCCAACTAAAACATGCTCAGACTCTTGGCTCATGGAAACTGTAACTTCATAAATTTGTGTTGTTTAAAGCTACAAAGTTCAAGTGACTACATTTGTGAAAAAATGTCAGGCAGCAGTTGGAAACTAGAACACATGTAAAAATTATATTTAAATGTACTATATTATTTTCTAAACTGTTCATCCATTTAATACTGCTAATATAGCTCCATAACATCAAAATTTTTTGAATAAAAGAATGAATTACATGGAGCTGAATATTGAAACAGCAGTAAAATTTGAGAAAAATGAGGAGCAAGAAGTGGAGAAAACATGGCAGGAGAGTACAGTAATAATCTGGATCATTGATTCTCAGCCTTTCAATCATTTAGAACAATTTTTTAAACTACTGATATCTAGAACTCACCACTCGTAGAGATTTGTATTTAGCTGATCTCTGATATGATCTCGGTATTCAATATTTTAAATCTTGCTGGGTAAATCTCAAGTACAGTCAACATTGAGAATCACTGGCAGATAGAGGTAGTGGGTACTATCCTGAATTGAAAGAAAAGGAGATATAGACAAAAAAGCATAGCTAAAGGAGTCACCAATAACCCAACAGTAAGAAGACTGGGAATCTTCCTCTTTATGTTTCTCTTTTTGTTATTTGGTTTAATCTTAATTAGGTTTCCACTTATCTATTTAGTGCTATTAGGAAAATTTTCATGGGTACATTGAAGCTGGCTATGCATACATAGAAGGTAGGAGTATTGAGAGGTCTCAAGGAGTACTCTAAGCAAAGGAAATGGTTTGAGTAAAGTCCCAAAGGTGAGAGTCAGTATTCTAGGTACTAGCCTGAAGTTGGTTGACACAATGAGTGAAGCTAGGGTAATAGGGCTGTCACACAGAAGCTTTGGTGCCACAGAAAATTAAGATTCATTCTCATTCCTTGCAAAGATGGGGAATGAACTGACTTTTCAAAATATGGCCTGAGGAAGATGACTTGAATGTAACATAAAGAAAGTTAGAGAAAACTGAGAGGTCAGGAAGTGTATGTGCTATTACAATAAGCAAAGCTTGAGGGAAAAGAGCCTAGCCTAAAGCAGAGTAATGGAAGGGGAAAGGAGCAGGACAAATATATACAGATATAAGGTGGATCAGTGATTGTTTAAGGATGGAGGGTATTGAGGAGAGGAGGCAAGGGGAAGAGAGAGAAATGAGAAATGACTACTAATAGTCATGAAGTTTCTTCTTATGTGATGAAAATGTGCTAAAATTGTCATGATGGTCACACAACTCTGTGAACAAACTAAAAGTCACTGGATTGTATACCTTAAAATGGGTAAGTTGTGTGATACATGAATTATGTCAGGTGTGGTCAAAATATATGGTGAATATTTATATATTTTTTAAATTTCAGTAAAAGACACATTGCCATTAATCCCCCTAAAAATACTCCCCCTTGATTCAAATACACATCTTATTATTCTTGCCACTTTAAAGCAATTCTGGAAGTCCTCTTTTGTGAGTATCTTTGTTTTGCTGTGGTGGCTGCCTCTATGTCTTGGATTGATTTAAAAAATTTACATTTCATGGTCATTTTCATTTTAGGGAAGAGTCAGAAGTCACACAATGCCATATCTAGTGAATAAGATGGATAAGGACATACCACAATGTTTTCACAAGCCTACTTTTCATTTAACAGCACCTGGCTGCAACACTCATCATATTTTTTATGACATTTCATAATAATACTCATGAAAGAGGACTTCCAGAACTGCTTAAAAATGACAAGAACGTTGGAATAAATGTGTTTGAAGCAAGGGGGTATTTTAAGAGGATTAATAGCAATGTATCTTTTACTGTAATGAAACTTTTAATTTAAACATTCACCATATGTTTTGATCATACCATGTATCCTTAAAAAGCTGTTTAAAATTGATGTACTTTTTAAAAAGGGAAGGGAAAATCTTACTAGATATATGAGTTAAGGATGTAAAGAGTTGCAAGCTTTGGCCTTGGTAGACTAATAATAAAAAATTTGGTGTTAAGAGATCTATTTGGGCTCTGTGATTAGAAGAGGAAAGTGGTTAATTAAATTTCAGGTGCTCTTTGGTGTACTTGAAGGCATCTGGACATTACAGGGGATACATCCACTGTAGGCTCTCCTTTGCCTAGGGTGAGTGGATAAGAGATGGATTTTACATTGGAAACATGGTGGAAATGAAATTGTTCAAAGTAGTTTTATTGTTTCTCATTCTCTGTAAAAGAGAGAACTCCCTTTGGTCTCTTGCATGAAGCGCAAAGTAGCAATCTCAGGCACCAATAAAGAAAGCTCATGATATTTTTCCCTTTATAGATCCCCAAGGAGAAACTTTCTGGGGCTATATCTGGTTATGATTCATAGTTTTGGCTGTGGTTCAAGCCTTGGCATGTGACATGTAAGCTGGTCACTTGTAGCTGGAACAGCAGATGGCTGCTCTTCCTTCCCTTAAATGTCCAAGTCTGCCCCAAATTCTTAAGAGTATAAATAATTTACTCTCTATTCTACCGTGTTCTGTTAATATTATTTCTCAAAATATTCCTGCCTGTTCTCTTATACTTGCTTATACTTGTCTTGCCAAGGTGTTCTAAATATCCATTCTGATATTTACTTTATTGGTAGAAATACTGGCCTGACCCAAACTCTGAAATAAATTGTACAGGATAGGGGCATCTTTAGTCAGCCAAATGGGATTAAGTACAACTGTCCCCTTCTCTTGGGAAAGTTTTGTACCAAAAACAGCTGTGTGAGATCCTGCTTTCCATCAAAGGTTTATTGGTGAATGAGACCTGTGGCTAGTGTGGTTTTCCTGTGTTTAGCTTTTGAAACTCTCTGAGACAGTTGCTTGGAATAGAAAGCTGCCGAATTATTGCCCATTGGGCTTGCCAGCCACAGCCCACAAGACTACTAACACTGATAAATTTTATGGCTGATTTAATAAACAAAACAAGTATGTGAATAAACAGAATGAAAGCTTTTGCCATTCTTCTGCTGTGTGAAGGTATCTGAAAGTCTCTTCATTAAGCCATTCTTTTTCTGTCTCCTTTTGCTCTGGGGGTTGTTTTCCTTCCTCAGATACCTGAACAGACACCTATGGGCAACCATAGTTTCAGGATAAGGTCACTGGGGTAGGACCTTGAGACTCAGCTCTCCTAGTTTTCTTGTGACAAAGGAAACCCTTTTAAGTAAAACCTATGGGAACAGAAAATGACCAAATTCAACTTTACCTTGGCATTCCAGGACTTCAAGTTACTTAGTCACTCTTACAACATTCATTGGTATAATTTTTTGTATAAACCTCAGAAAATTTCATATTACCACATGTGAAGTTCATACCACCTCTATATATTAGTATGTCACTTGTCATTGTTATTATAAAACACCCCAAAACTCACTGGCTTAAAAAAAATTCACTATTTCCCAGTAGTCTGCAGGTTTACTGAGCACTGACCAGTCTAATCTGGGCTGTCATGACTCTAATAAGCTAGGGATTACTTGATCTAGGCTGGAAGTAACTGCTTTCCATGGTGCTCATCTTCTCTCTAGGACCAGCGAACTAGCCTAAGCATGTTCTTTTTGTGGCTAAGATGCAAGAACAAGCAGAAACATAGAATTCCTCTTAAAACTTAGGCTTATAGCTGGCTCATTGTTGACTTCTATATTATTCTATTTACCAAAGCAAGTTTCATGGTAGAATCCAGAGTCAGTGAGTGGGAAATGTATTCCACCTCTTTTATGAAAAAAAAATAATCAAATGGCATGGATATCCAAGAGGAAAGTGAATGGGGGTCAAAGTGTAATCTACCACAGGTAAACAGAGAATTATGATAACTCAGATGAAATGATTTGCCCAGAGTGACACAGAAAATTTGGCCCATGCTGGAATGCAAACTCAACTCTATTTCTAATCCTCTCTACTTTTTGCTACACTGAATTCCAAGATTCCATAACATACGCCTTATGAGCTAGGTAAAGGTCCATGACTCTTTTCTCTTTAAGGATGATTCCTTGTGGCATGGTCTTTTTATCTTTCTTTTCTATGTCCCTGGGATTTGGCCTATTAGCCTCCTTCACAGTCATCACTACTTACTATTCCATTTGGATCATTTTGGAGTGAGGAATGGGTAAAATCCTTCCCCCCTCAAAATATACAAATTTTCCTCTCCCTGAAAGAAACATACCAATCTCTTTGTTTTTAATAAAAATGAATTGTAAAAGCAAAATACAATCATCACATGATATTTGAACCAGAATAATTTCATAGATGACATGCCATAGTCCTTTGAAGAGCAGAAGTATTAAATCACCAGATATCTGTTGGCATTTTTTTGGTTTTTGGTTTTTGTTGTTGTTGAGACAGGATCTAGCTATATATAGTTCAGGGTGGCCTTGAACTCAAAGCAATCCTGCCTCAACCTCCCAAGTACTGGGATTACAGACATGCACCACCATGCCTGGGCTATTGACATGCTTATTGCTGACTCTGACCTTGATTTAGATGTTAATAAGCCCAAACTAGTTTTTTATTAGCCCTTTCATGACTGCCTTTATAGAGTTTTTCAGTGGTCCTCAAATCATAAATCTGCTCCTTCCTGCCTGGTCTAATCTGAGGAGAATTTTACACCCAAACTACTCAACCCCAGCTTGAAGAGATTTGAGCTGATATCTCTGAAACACAACCATGAGGTCTCCCCAGGTGTGTCTCTATGGCAACCTTGCACCTCTGGCTTTCAATAAATTTGCATTCCTAAATCTGGCCTCTGTCATCCTGTAGAAAGAAGGTACCATCTGATCTTAAATGTGCCTCTTCTGGGCTTGTAGCTGATCTGCACAGACTGTGCTTGGCTCCTGGTAACCTTCTAGACAGAAGTTCCTATGACTTGAAGCCCTGAAAGCCCCTCTCTCTCTTTGGCACAATTTTCTTTCCTGATATATATTTTTTTCCGTAGCACAACTTGCAGCAGCTACTTACTATATCTGGCTGGCTCTACCATTTAGTGGGGCTCTGCCTCATCCCCTCATTCTAAGGACTAATGTAGCTCAGCCACAACAAAGAGATGAAAGTTCTGGCGTTCTCTTTCCCCATACTTTCATGGAAGATTGAAAGACAGATTATTTGCAGTGATTTCAGAGGCAGAAGATAAGTGAGTGGCTTCTATAATGGTAAAACCAAGAGAGGATGAATGCCCTTGAGCTTTCACAAATGACAGCTAATTCCAGAGGGAAAATGAATGGGGCAAAGGTTATTAAAAAGTTACTACTGGAAAAAAAATCACTGCTGCTGATAAAGCACTTCAGTAAATTCAGATAGCCTCTGTTTGTGGCCCTTGATTATCCTGCAAGCTCAAAAGTATACAGTCACCATGTCAGGGAGGATGAGGAAACAAGAAAATTTGGCTAGTGACATTATCATAGATATTGTGCTTCCTGTCTTGGAATGCTCCACTTTCGGACTTTGGAAAGGAAGTAAAGAAGCAGCTGGCATGTGGTACCACATGCTGACTCCTAACTTGCTTGCTTGTTGGTTAGCAACATAGTATAATAGTAGTAAGTATAGGCTCTAGACTGCCTTGGCCCAAATCTTTTCTGTTATGTGCCATTTGGCAAATTTCTCACATCCTACTTATGTCATCTATAAAATGGCATAATACATATTCATATGGATGTTGTGAGGATTAAATAAAATAATGGGCATAAAATTATTGGTAATATTCTAGGCACTTAGCAAGCACTGAGTAAATATTATCCATTCTTAGCCAATGCACATTTGGGGGCACATTCAAGAAATAATTTATTACAAGAGGAAATTGAGCTTCTGGTATTTGTTGATTGCTCCTTTTTAAAATAGGCTGTTTTAAATATAATAAGAGTTCTACTTAATGACCTTCACTTAACTGACTTGATGGATTAAATTGATGCTTTTCTTCCTAATTATATAATCTACTGCCCAATGCTAAAACACACTGCAAGCTCATGGGCAGCTAAGGTACTTCTTGTAGACCCTTATACTTCTGCTCCTGCACATTGAGTTGAAAACTTACCAAGAATTAGTCGTGTTGCTGTCAAATCTATTCAAGCTAATTTTGCTTGCTATTATGATTAAGTAATTTAGTGTAAATTTGCGAAATATGAGTAGAAAAAAATACTATTGTTTCAGTAAGAAAGGAAACTTGGGTCTGAACTCTGCTAATTTCCCATAAAATCTAAGTTCAAGACTTTGAAAAGATTTGATTAAAAAAAAGTTGCTTTAAACCTGCTCTGTTTTAAAAAATAAAACTGAAACTAAAAATCAAATGGGATGTATTAGGGATATAACTTATGCAAGAAAGAGTCCTGCAAAATTCCAGTCAGAGGATCCACACTCAAAGATTAGTCATTGGCCTTACAGCACATCACCAGATTGGGTGAATAAATGTGCTTGAATGTTTTAAGTCTATCTCTTCATTTTCATCTAGTACCATTCTCCTCCCATCTCTCTTAAGCACCTATTGCAACATTGTCAAATGTGCCATGTTCTCTTTAACCAGTCTTTGGGCCTTCAACACATCTTCCTGAACTATTCTTCATCAACTTCATCATCTGCTCCCACTCTGTGTTAGTTATCTTTTTGTCACTGTGACCAAATGCCTGAGAAAAATAATTTAAAGGAATAAAGGGTTATTTTGGTTCACAGTTTTCAGAGGTTTCATCCATGGTCTCTTGCCTTCATTGCTTCTGGGCTCATGTGGAGGTAGAATCATTATGGCAAGGAGCATTTGGTGGAGTAGGGTTGTTCTCTTCATGTCAGTTGGGAAGCAGAGAGAGCAATTGCCAGACAGAAAGGGACCAGGGATAAGATACAACTCCCAAGGTTATGCCCTCATAACCCATTCTCTTCGAGCAGGATCCACCTCCTTAATTTACATTAGTGCTTAACAATGCCATCAAATTATGATCTCATCAGTGGATTAATTCACTGGTGAAGTTAGAACCCTCATGATCCAATCACCTTTAGAAAGCTCCCCCTCTAAACACGTGAGAATTTTGCAGGTTATTTTATATCTAAACCATAACACACTCCCACCCCTACCCTCTTCACCTGGCTTACTCACCAGTTCACAACTCAAATATCATTTTTGATAAAAGTTACCTTGTATTAGGCTATTCTTGATGATATCTACTCTTAGACACATAATCCCTTAGTGCTGTATATTTCTTTGTAGTACTTGTAATTACTCCAATTTTTTGTTGTGTTCTAGACATAAGATCAGTGTTTGTTAAAAAATAGTTATTGAATGAATTAATCAGTGAATGAATGAATACTCCTTTACAGTCAACTTTTTAAAATTGTTTACTGTTTAGGAAGGCAGGAGCTTTGTCTATCTTATTCACTACAGCAATACCATCAGTGCTTGACTAATAGTGTAGCATAAAAATAATAGTTTAAAAAATGGAATTTTTGTGGAATCCAATCAAATAATCCTTTGTTTATTTTATGCTACTTGTAGATAAAGCAAAAAGCAATGAAGGTAGAGGACTTTCCCTGTGTTTCTGGTTCCCCCTGAACCTGGATCACCTTGCCTGGACAACTTACAAAGACTTTGCCTCAAAACAAAAAATAAGAGGACTGAGGATGTAGCTCAGTGATAAGACCCTGGGTTCGATCCCGAGTTCTGCATGAAATTTTTTTAAAAATTTGCGGAGGCATTTGCCTCAAGTGCTTGCACATAATTTCCCCCACATGAATAAATTGTACTTTTTGTGAGACAAATAAACCAGATATAATTGGCCCTATTATAAAGATCAGTAAATGTGGAATAGAATCATTCTAGATATTTGCTAAAGTGACTGATCCCTGAACCCAAATCCAATTATGATTCTTTAGATCCAGAATGTCATTTAGGAATCTGCATTTTAACAAGCTCTTTCAGATTATTCTGATGTTGATTCTCCATGAATCATTCTTTAAGAAAGGCTAATATGAATTTTGAATGGAATGTTAATACAGTACAGTGTAGTGACCTGCTCAAATACTAACACCATATATCATTCATTATTACTGTTTGCCAGGTAAACATTATCATTATTTGATTTAATCCTTTATACTAGCATATAAAGAAGGTGTTACTACAATCCCCTGTTTATAAGTAAGAAAACTGAGGGTAAGAAAGGTTAATTGCCCAGTGTCACACAGCTAAGTGATAGAGCTACTCAATATATTCTGCCACCAAAGACCATTTTCTTTCCTTTATTCAGTGCTGCTTTCCTCACACAGAGATTTTCTCATTTGTGGACTTCTGGATCCTTGGCATGCTCAGTGTGTACTTACCTCTTCAGGTCTAATCAGAATTATGACCTGTTGCCTTTAAAGGTGCTTTATTGCAGGTTACCAATTCCAGGGGGAAAAGAAAACTCTGTCTTTCTGCAGTTCTTTATTCTGCACTTGTTGAAACAACAGGCCCCAGGAAAAGAGGCCCTTTTAAAAAGAAAAAAGTATGTTTTTTCTGCTGTCTTCACATTCCACATTAATCACCAGCTACTGGGGCTGGGGATTTAGCTTAGTGGTTTCGCCGCCTGCTGCGCAAGTGCAAGGACCTGAGTTGGATCCCTGGTACCAAAACAAAAAAAAAATCACCAGCTACAGGAGAAACTGCTGAAATTTCTGGCTCACTTGGCCTTTCTTTTCCAAAGCAGGAAGCAGCACAATAAGAGACAAGTTTAATTCTGAAGCTCAAGTGCTGTCCTGTATACCATGGCCTAAGAAAAAAGGTTCAGTGTGCTGAATGTGAGTTCTGTGATAAAGGCAGCCCTCAATGGTAGAATGCTTATGGAAAGTAGATTGGGATGTACAAGCAAGATAATCAGAGATCACATCAGGAAGTCTTAGTGGATCTCCATTAACCATATATAAATGGATAGTCATTCTGCATAAGGCTTTCTACTTGCAGCAGAAGCTGAGGTTCAAAGTGCTTCACTCAATAGTATAGGTAGCTGGATAATGGATCTCTCTATTGCACCCACCTCTGTCTTCCTTCTTCTGCTTTCAGAGCAATGTCCTGGCAAGCAATAATCTGAACATTTAAGTCTTTTAAGGTATACCTAGAAATAAAAGCCAGAAAGGGCTCTTAGAAGTCATTAGATTTCTGCCAGATAGAATCTAAAATGAAGAGAGCAAATGATTTTTGCCTACTCACACTGTGCATGAGAGTGGCTGACTAGAACATATAATGAGAAGAATTATGAGGCTACAAATGGGCACTACAGGAAAGAATGCCAGAATTGATTAGTGATGCCTGCCGTGAACATGAAAGCTGGCTATATTTTTGCCATCCTCATTCTAAGCCAGTAGTTCCTAAATCTGATTGCACACAAAATTACAGGGAACTATTCTTAAAATACAGATACCTGGGATCCATCCCAGATCGATTAAACTATGTTCTCTGGAGATGAGACTCAGGCATTGGAGTAGCCATGGACAACAGTCACTGCTCTGCACCACTGAAAACATATGCATGATTTAATTCAGGACCCTCCAGATTGGCTGCATAATTTGGAAGTATGGAGTAGGACCAAAAAATCTATATTTTTTTTACAACCTCAGAAGATTCTAATGGTTTTAAACTATCCATAATGCCTTAGATGGATGAAAATTTTGAGCAGAGCCTTGTGTTCTAGGGCAGCAGTTTTTGACCCTGACCTTGTATCTGAATCTCCTGGGAAATTTTAAAAACATCAGCATCCAGGTTTAATGACCAACCATTTAAGTTGGAATTCCTAGATGAGAATCTGGATGATTCTAACGTGCAGCTAAAACTGAGAATCACTGCTTTATGAAGTGGGGCAGAAAAATCTCATTTGAGAACCTCACCAGAAGAAATTCATTTCTATGGATTTAGTCCCTAACTTAGTCTAGCCATTTCAACTTGATATAAAGTGGTAGAATTGCTTCTGTTTCCTGAACTTTGCTTACCACCAGAATTTATCATTCATGATGATTATGGTGGTTTTATGCATATTCCTGGACTTAGTAAACATTTGCTGCAGTCATTAATCCATTTTTCAGAATGTTGGGAATTGAACTGGGACTTGCACACTCTAACCATCTGCTCTACCCCCGAGCTATACCCTTAACCCCTCGGGGATTTTTAAACTGTCATTGAATGTATCAGACTGTTTATAGAATGCAGATTCCAATGTCTTCTACCTGTATAAAGAAGATTTTTGTGAAGGTTTGATCTTTTTAGATAATTAAATGAAATGCAGGGTGATTGATGCTCTTAAGAGACAGCTTTTGCAAAGACAAAGGCTGGAAGTCTGAAAAACCTCTCAACTGTGAATAAGTAGGAGTAAATAGACATCTTAACTACCAATCCATGACTGGTCCTGCCAGCCTCTTTTGAAGCAAATGAAAGAGATATGGTTTCTCTCCTTTAAAAGCTTTACCTTCATGTTTATCATATTAGTTGTGTAAGGCAGCTAGACTTGCAGGGATGGTCAGTCAGTTGACAGAGTATATCAGGATGCTCCTTCTTCAAAATGCATTTTTTAAAATTCCACATTTCCTTAATTATGTTTGAATTTCCACTGTTAATGATTAATCTATTTGATTTGGTCATTCTCTTTTCAGATTATTGGTTTTAAACACAAACAGAAATAAAACATTAAGTCCAAAATACCTCTAGCACTCAGAAGAGCCAGAACTGTCTTGTCAAGGAATGACTCCAAAGGAGAGAGGTATAAGGGCCTCACAAACTAGCCTTAAGTTGGGGTGAGAGTGTAGTTAAGTAGTAGACCACTTGCCTAGTATGTGGAAAGCCACAGGTTCTATCCTCACCAAAGCAACATACACACACAAATAGCCTGAGGTTGAAAGGACCAACTCTTTAACAATCAATGTTAATGGCCTCATTTCACCAATCAAAAGAAAAAGACTGGCAGAATGGATTAAGAAACAAAATCCAACCATATGCTGTATACAAGAAACACACCTAGTTCAAAAAGAAACTTAGAGACTAAAAGTAAAATGATGGAAAGCAGTTCTCCATACAACAGGAGCCCAGAAATAAGCAGGGTTAGCTATCTTATTAGCAGACAAAGTAAATTTCAAACCAAAACCAATTAAGAGGGACGGGGCCAGGGATGTAGCTCAGTGGTTCTGCCACCTGCTTCACAAGGGTAAGGACCCAAGTTCAATCCCTGGTACCAAAAAATAATAATAATAATAATAATTATGAGAGACAAAGAAGGTCACTACAACTTTGTAAAGGTAAAAATCCAAGAGGAAGAGATGACAATCATAAATATATATGCACCAAATACTAATGCCCCCAACTATACAAAACAAATATTAAGAGATATGAAAAACCAAATAAGCACTAATACAATTGTAATGGGGGACCTCAATATCCCACTGTCACAAATAGACAGATCATCTAGACAAAAAATCAACAACGAAATACTGAACTGAACCAAGCTTTTGACCAAATGGACTTAATAGACATCTACAGAGTGTTCCACCCCACGAAATCAGAATATACATTCTTTTTGGATGCACACAGGTCATTCTCCAAAATAGACCACATACTAGCTTATAGAACATGTGCAAAGGAATTGAAGTTATCCCATGTATACTGTCAGACTATAGTGCAATTAAACTGGAGATCAATAGCATCAGAAACCGCAAGAACTTCACAAACACATGGAAATTGAATAACACCCTCCTGAAGAACCAATGAGTCACAGAGGAAATTAAAGAAGAAATTAGACAGTTTTTATAAATAAATGATAATGCCAATACAACATACAGGAATCTATGGGACACAATGAAAGCAGTTCTGTGGGAGAAATTCATAGCAGTGAATGTCCACACTAGGAAAACAGAGCGAGCTCAAATAAACAACCTAATGCTGAATCTTAATCTCCTAGAAAAAGAAGAGCAAAGCAAACACAAAGCTCATACAAGGGAGGAAATTATAAAGATTACAGCAGAAATCAATGCAATGGAGACTAAGAGAATGATGCAAAAAATCAACGAATCAAAGAGTTGGTTTTTTGAAACAATAAATAAAATTGATAAACCCTTTGCCAACATCATCAAAAAAAGGAAAGAAAAGGCTCAAATCTATGCAATTACAAATGAAAAAGGTGAAGTCACAACAGATCCAGCAGAAATCCAGAGGATCATCAATACCTACTTCAAGAACCTGTGCTCTAATAAAATAGAAAACACAGAAGAAATGGACAGATTGCTTGATATGTATCAATTACCAAAGTTGAATGAAAAAGATATAAAAATTCTAAACACCCCAATTACAATCAGTAATAATTTCAATCAGAAATTGAAAACATAATAAAAAATTTACCAACAAAGAAAAGCCCAGGTCCTGATGGCTTCACTGAAGAATTCTACAAGACATTTAGAGAAGAACTATTACCACTACTCTTTAAACTTTTCAGTGAAATTGGAAGGGAAGCAATACTTCCAAATTCATTCCTGGAAGCAAGTGTTACTTTCATTCCAAAACCAGGGAAAGACTCAACCCAAAAAGACAACTACAGGCCAATCTCCCTAATGAACATAGATGCAAAAATCCTCAATAAGATACTGGCAAACAGAATACAGAGGGTCATTAAGATCATACACCCTGACCAAGTCGGATTTATCCCAGGGATGCAAGGATGGTTCAACATACCTAAATCAATAAATGTAATACACTATATTAACAGAGTCAAGACAAAAACCATATGATCATCTCAATAGATGCAGAAAAAGCATTCAAAAAAATTCAACACTCATTCATGATAAAAACTCTGCAGAAAATTGGAATAGATGGTCTTTCTCTCAACTTGATTAAGTCTATCTATGAAAAAACAACAGCCATCATACTAAATGGTCAAAAACTGAAAACTTTCACACTAAAATCAGGAACAGGACAAGGATGTCCACTATCACCACTTCTGTTCAATATAGTTTTGGAAATATTAGCCATAGCAATTAGACAAGAGAAAGAAATAAAAGGAATAAACGTAGGAAAGGAAGAAGTTAAACTGTCATTATTTGCTAATGATATACTCTACATAGAAGATCCAACAAACTCTGTTAAAAGATTTCTAGACTTAGTTGACAGATTCAGTAAAATAGCTGGATACAAGGTCAACACTCAAAAATCAATAACCTTCTTGTACACAAATAACAGACACACTGAGCGAGAAATTAGGGAAATAATCCCTTTCACAATAGCATCAAAAAAAATGAAATATCCAGGAATCAGTCTAATGAAGGAAGCAAAAGACCTCTACACTGAGAACAACAGCACTCTGAGAAAAAGAGATCAAAGAGGATATAATAAAATGGAAAGATATCCCCTGTTCCTGGGTAGGAAGAACCAATATAGTGAAAATGGTCATACTTCCAAAACTGCTATACAGATTTAATGCAGTCCCAATTGAAATCCCAGTAGCATATTTCACAGAACTAGAGAAGACAATCCAAAAGTTCATTTGGAACCAGAAGAGAAGTAGAATAGCAAAAGCAATTCGAGGCAACAGAGACATAGCAGGGAGTATCACAATTCCCAACTTAAAACTATACTACAAAGCTACTGTGATAAAAACAGCATGGTACTGGCAAAGAAACAGACCTGAGGACCAGTGGAAAAGTTTAGAAGATGAAGAAACAACTCCAGACATACTAAGCCACCTCATCTTTGACAAAGGAGCCAACCATCCTCACTGGAGGAAACATAGCCTCTTTTATAAATGGTGTTGGAAAAACTGGATTTCAACTTGCCAAAGATTAAAACTAGACCTATATCCTTCACCTTGCACTAAAATAAAATCAAAATGGATTAAAGATCTAAATATTAAGACAGAAACACTAAACTTCCTGGAAGATAAGTTAGGTAGAACTCTCGAAGACATTGGCATAGGAAAAGACTTTATGAACAAAACCTCAGTAGCACGGGAACTAGCACAAAGAATCAACAACTGGGATCTCATCTTATTACAAAGCTTCTGCACAGCAAGAGAAATTGCCAACAGAGCTAAGAGACAACCTACAACATGGGAAAAAAATTTTACCAGCTGTTCCTCAGATAATGGTCTACTATCTAGAATATATAAAGAACTCAAAATGTCAGACCCCCACATATAAAGACCCAATTCAAAAATGGGCATCTGAAATGAACAGACATTTCTCAGACAAAGAAGTAAAAGCAGCAAATAAACATATGAAAAAATGCTCAACATCAGTGGTCATTTGAGAGATGCAGATGAAAACAACCCTGAGATTCCACCTCACCCCAGAAAGAATGGCTGCTATCAAGAAATCAATCAATAACAAATGGTGGCAGGGTTGTGGGGAGAAAGGAACCCTTCTCCATTGTTGGTGGGACTGCAGACTGGTGCAACCACTGTGGAAATCAATATGGAGATACCTCAAACAACTAGGATTGGAAGTCCCATTTGACCCAGCTATTCCTCTACTGGATATCTTCCCAAAAGAATTAAAAGAATCTTAGCACAGCGATATATGCGCACCCGTGTTTATGGCAGCACAGTTTGTAATAGCTAAAACTTGGAAACAGCCCAATTGCCCATCAACTGGAGACTGGATAAAGAAAATGTGGAGTTTTTTTAATGGAGTACTACTCAGCTATAAAGAATGAGAAACTAGAGACATTTATAGCTAAGTGTATGCACATTGAGGCTATATTTTTAAGTGAAATAAATAGGACACACATGTGTAAATACCGAACAGTTTTTCTGGTGTGAAAAACTAAAAGTGCAAATAAGAATCAAAATGTATAATTGATAATTTGAAATAGGAAGAAAACATCTAAAGGAGTAGGGAAAGTGGGAGGGGTAGGGGAAACGTAAGAAGGGAAAAGAAAAAATATGAGAAAAGGAAAAACATGGAAACAAAGTCTTTGTAAATAGGGAAGGGTGGAGAGGGTGAAGGGAGGGTAGGGGAATGGGGAAAAATTAAGAACCAAGATACGTCATATAAAGTACAAGATCCCAATGATGAATGTAGCTGTATTGTATACCTGAAATGTACCAATAAACTTAATGGAAAAAAAAAAGAAAGGGCCAACTCTTGTTGCTAATGAAAGTTGCTTTCTTGTGTAGCAGAGACAAAGAGAGCAGAGAAACCACCCAAGCTTGCCTTCTGTGAGCAAATAAAGCTCTTTTATTTACCCAAGTGTAAAACAGGTGGGCTGACTCTGAGTGAGAATCAGCACAGAATGGCAGGAGAGCATAGACTTAAGTAGAGAAATGGTTGCTAGGTGGTTGGCAGGCATTGGTCAGAAGATTTGTTCCCTTGAGGAGTCTGAGGACAAAGATAGGGTGGTCTCTGCTCCTCAGCAGTGGTACAGATGTTTCTTGGAACGGAGGGCTGAGACATGGTGGACTTTCCTTCTGGCGCTCTTATCTCTAATGCCTTTTCCTGCAGGCAGTAAAGTTTCCTGACCAAGCTGGGGTGGAGGGCAGCCAGGCTACATCGTGTCCTTGGGTATGACATTTTGCACTTCTAATTTCAGAACTTCTTTGAAGAGGTAACCTGTTAGGAATCATACACTGTAGTTCAAGGACCAATCCAGGAAGTAACATGAGAGCAATGAACTGAGGCCTAGAAATCTCTCTAACCTTAAGGTCTTAGATTAGCACCTGGTTCTGAGTAGTGAAGGAAATGGTGGCCAATGAAAATGTTCCATCCTAGAACCATCATGGGTGGTTTTAGATCCAGTCTTGGATCCACCCAAATGAGACCCTACTGTCAAATTTTCTGGTGAACAACCTAAATGGCCTAACTGTAAACAGACCATTTCTTTTACCTCCTTGGAAAACTGGATCCAGCAAACCCCTTGCTGGTGCCATGTGCCCTAAGAATAGGCTGTTGTGTTTTTGTCAGGTGTTGGTTATCCAATGAGTAATGTGTTCCTATACGTTTATACTCACAGCAGCGCAAGTTTATAGTTAAGAAAAGTTAGTATTAACATTGTGTCAGGGAATTAATCCATTTTAATTGTAAATGCCAAGAACAAACCTGCTTCTTTGGAGTCCAGATGCCTGACTTTGGTTAAATATTTATAGATCAGTTGGAATGTTTACTCTTAATTCAGGGGCTAGGTATTTACTTGCATAATTGCATACTCCTCCCCTTACTTTTGATCTCATGTAATGTCCTGATATTTTCTTTTAAAATATGTATGTGTTGAAAGAGTAATGGGAACATCTAGCCACTGGAACTACTCATGTTATGCAAAGTAGAGCAACCAGGAAAATGCCTAGATATATAATCACGGCAGAAAGAGCAGGGGCCTCAGAATCAGGAAACTTGTATGTTCATCTCAATTCTGCTGCTGTTTAGCTGTATGACCACCCCTGAGCCTCAGTTTCTTCATCTATAAAATTAAGAAGATGAATTTGAATGTTTAATATGTCCTCCACCTGTGAATCTTCATGGCAGCTTATGAATTCATAAGCTATCTTGAAACCCTTATCTACACCAGCTATAATCCTTATACTGTCTTTAACAGTACCATCTAATAAACTTTCCTCAATAAAGGAAACTTCTACATCTGTGGTGTCTAGCACAGTAACCTGTAGCCATACACAACTAGTGAGCATTCCAGATGTGGCTAATATAGCTGAGGAACTGAATTTGTTTTCTTTTATTAATTGTAATCTAATAGCCACATGTTGACTCGTGATAACCATATATGATAACCATATAGGGCAGCACTATGCTAAATGATTAGCAATGGTTTTGTCCAACTCCTTGCAGAAGGCCATTATCTGTGCTAATGATGGTTTCTAATTTTGGGAAGATTAAAGAACTAGTTGGTAAATACTATTCAGTAGAAATGCTCTTTCTCCACTGTGGAAGGTGGAATATAATCATGTATTGTAGATGCACTGAGGTTTTCAAAATGCACAACTCCCAAATTCTTATTAGTTCTACTAAAAAAGCAGAATAAGGTAGCAAGTCATTGAACTAATTTCCCTTTTTTTATTAATATGCTCTTTGCTACATTATATTAAGCTGAGGAAACAGTGGCATTCTATGACATACATGGCAGATTGCACAGAATCAACTTTCATAATCCCGTATTAATTAAACATTTTAATACAAAAAAGAGCTTGTTTACTTAATTTGAAAAATTTTTCCTTTCTATTTAATAGTTTATTGATCTAGATCCCATGGCATTGACTGCATAAAGTTATTAATCTGCTTGAATTAAAACACTGAGTGGTCCTTATTCTATAACTCATTGAGTTGGATATCAGCTCTGGGCCTATACTCATCTTTCCCTCTTTTAAACTTACGATATTTCACAATAATATTTGTAGAAAATAACATTTATACAACAATATTATTTATTACAATTGCTAATAGTAATATAATAAAATAATTATCAACATTTCTTACTTAATGAAAACTTTTTGTTATAGATTTAGAGGACATGTAGCAACCATGAAAAGTTTTGGAATATTTGAAAAAATACTAAATGCTAGTTTCATAAACTGGTTAAAATGTAAATTTCTAACTAATATCCAATTATCCAAGCAGTAGTAGTTAGTTCTGGGATTGTAAATTTATTGCATGAAAATTATCATTTTCCACGCATTCCTTTGTCTTTGGCATTCTTTTCTGCTGAGCTTGGATTTAGCCTTAGAATTCTCGGTGCAATGTTTTAGGAAGCCAGGATCAAAGAACTAAGACATTTAAATGACAACATATATGATGAAACTTATTTTTCTACAATAATCTTTGCATGTGGACGTGATTAGTTTGTAAGAAACAAAACTACAATAGAGCTCTAGAACTGAATAAGACCTTAGAGAACAGCCAATCTAATTCCTTTATTTTATAAATGAAAATACTGAGGCTTGAAGAAGGGAGGGGAATAGTTCATGGTTTTACAGTCAGTTGATGGCAGAAAAAAAATGGGACTACATCCCTACCCCATGACTCAGATGGAGTCTAGAAATGCAGTTTCTAATCTACCATATGGTAATTGTACCTTGGATGTTTGATGCAGGATTATCATCACTCGAGCATACTGGAAATGATATCTACCTTGCCTGCACAGTTAAGACCATAAAGACCTAATTAACTAGGTCATGCTATTGATTTGTGGGATGGTCACATTCAAACAGATTATTTGGTGTACTTTCCCATGAGTTGGACTTACATATTTCCAGTCATCTATATCTAGTGCCACCAGATTAGAAGAAATAAATAATAGTAGTTCATGAATTGAAACATCCAATCCTAACTTCTGCTAGAATGTGTAGTCCTGATTAACAAATCCAATCTTTATTATTATCAGTAGAAAATCCCCGGATATTTGTCTTTGTTAATTTGTTGTTCTTCACTTAATAATTTTCTCCCCTTTTGTTTTATGCCCATAATAAGGGTGATTCTTATACCAAAATTATGTTATTAAATGTAATAAAACTGATATAATTTTCAGGCAGTACATAATTATTTAGTCCTCATGATTTCAATAGAGAAAAGAGAAGTCTGCTTTCAAATCAGAGGCAGCAGTGAGAACCTGAGAATCTTAGTTACCAGTTCTTTAGATTGAGGCCTAAATCATTTAGATTTGCAATGTTAAATGACTTTTAAAGTGAGAAATGCTGTTACTATTTAATAAACGATATAATTATTACAGTCAGGAGAAGTGTATACTTGTGGTTAACAGCATTAGCATTTGATTGCCAGGTGTATCTGTATCTTTACAAACATTCAGTGCTTCTGTTTAGAAAATGTGTTTATATCCTAAAGTTTCCCCTGCTGTTGAACCTTCCTGCTAAGTTGGAAAAGCTTACCGTCTCTTTTTTTCTCTCCTAACTTTGTTGTGTCTTAAAGATCCTACTGTTTTTCTTGCAAGTGAGTCCTTGTAATCCTTTAAAGAAACTAAATTTTAACATATTTGAAGCAGCTTGGCTTTGTGAAGGCATGAGTGAGGAGCCTGATGCTGTATTTGCGCCGCCCCCCTTCAGCCCCCCAGGACATCCCGGATCTTCCTTTGGGAAATACTGCAATACTGATTTACTTTTTACAGCTACTAACTGTGGATCACTAACACAGACTCTTCTAGGTAATGCGGACCCTCTCCTTGGTCCAATTCAAAGAGCAGGCTGTTAGAGCTGAACTTTGCACACAGCTCTGTTTAGGAAGTAGACCCCCTCCACTCAGACATGCCCTTCTTTTCTTCTTTTCCCCTGTGGGACTCAGAATGGCTTGACTCACACTGGAAGTTCTTTTTAAGTGTAATCTTAAAACAGGTAGAGTCTTCTTAAAGCTCCCAGCTTTTGGAAAGCTTCCTTGGCAGGTCTAGAGTGTTTATACAGAATGTGGTCAGACTTTATTTTTCCCTTGAGGCATCATTTTCTATTGTTGCTTTTTTATCACTAAAGTTAAAAAGTTACAATTTTCCCAGATATAGTAAACAAAATGCCTTGCTTTGCTGGTGGTTCCTCCAAAGCCAAACTTCCCCTCTTCAGAGCTACTCCTATTCCTCCAGCATGGCCCCCGCTATCCTGTCATATGTCCACTTGCAACCCCTTTGCCATTCTGCACAATTCCCTAAGATAAGCAAAACAAAGATAGGTAGGTTTATTCAGGGTACCTACTAGTATTACCACAACTATGGACATGACTTAAAAGAGGGTGAGCGTGTGCATTTAACATGAACAATTTTTTAATCTCTTGTTTTTTCTTCCTTAAGCAGCTACTCATCATTCCCCCATGCTCTTAGCAAACTTAGTTGTCAAGTTCTTTGGGACTAAGACTGTGTTGTTCTACACAGAACTATTACGGTTCCCTGATGTCAGCAGTGCTTTTATTGACAGCCTACTTCAGCCACTTGAAGCAAGAATGAAAGTGATTTCTCTTAAATTAAGTATTCCCATAGGTTTACAGACATCCCACTGAAATGCTCAATAAAATCTTGGTAGGCCAGAACTTTTGCTACCTGGGTCCTTGTGGCATTGTTCTTTTGGGGAGAATGATGTGGCTGGAAAATAATCTGAGAAAGAATCAATGATATATCCCAGATGAAAAAAGCATCCTCCAGGTAGTGTCCTGGGATCCCTAATCATTTAGTTCATCTCCTGCACTTCTTTTTTAAATTTTTTTTGCCAGCATCAGATTTATTTATGTTTAAGTCTTTATCAAATTAACTATCATAAACACAGATTAACAAACAGATGCACAGACAAAAAACATATAAAGCAATTATATTAAATCAAGGTACACTTTTAGATGATACATTGGCCATGCTGGATTACAATAACTTTTTTCTCTCTCTTTTTTTCCTATTGTCTGTCTTTTATTTTGCATTTTATTTATATATTGGGTTTTTCATTTAAGAGAAATCATGCAATATTTAAGCTTGTATGTCTGATTTACTTCACTTAACATTATAGTCTCAAGGTGCATCCATTTTCCTACAAATGACTCAAGTTTATCCTTATTTCTGGCAGAGTAGCACTCCATTGCTTCAAGCTTCTTATACCTACAGTTTCAGACAGTGAAAAATGATCTACTGGAAAATACCTTGGAGGCCCAGCAAGCAAAAGGTCCTCAACATCAAAGAAAGATTTTCTGTTGTTTCCACTTAAATGTATCTTGTGAGGCAGGAAGTTCGCTGTAGACAATTGGGAAGATTTTCAACAATAAAGGTTTTCCCCTTAGGCCTCAGTGAAGCAAACAATTCTGTGAACTTGCATGGTCCATTCTCCAAGAGTCCTCATTAAAATATTTGCTGTGATCTCTAAAAATACTTAATACTAATTGGCTCTCTGAAAGATGGGGTCTGCAGGAAAATCTTAGAACAAAACTACTGAAGGCCGAAGGAGGGTTTGTGAATCAGGTAGTGCCCTGTCTCACTGGGAAAGAACTGCAGGTTCGGGATCTGCTTCTGCCTGGGCTGGACTCCACTGGGATGGATGCATCCTATATTCTTACTTCATTCTCAGACTTTTACAGGCAAATCACTGAATAGTCTCAGCACCTACAGTAGGGCTCCAGGATTCACTTTTCAACAAATATTTCTTGAACACCTGGCTGAGTTTTAGGGATGCAAAGATGAATAAGATATAAGCCTTGCCTTTAAATGGCTCAATGGTTGGAGAAGAGGAGGTTAACAACCACAATTCAGAAAGATATTATTATAAAGGTATAAAAATAGTGCAATAGTTTTATTGGTTTAACAGATAGTGAAAATAGAATTTTAAAAATTAATTTTATTGGTATATATTTATGATACATAACAATTACATTTGTTGGGGGAATTGATATAGAAATATAGATATAGACATCTTGATCATTTTAGATCCCCCTTCTCTCCCTTCCCCATCTCCAGGGAATTTTGTCTTTTTTTATTATGTTTTATATCTGCAGAACCTAGAACAAAGCCAATGAATGTATCATAAATATTTTTTGGACAGGTGAGTAAAGTAAATATAGATAATTAAAAATTATGATAGGTACTAGGAAAAAAATAATGCTGGTGATTAGAGATTATATAAAGGGGATCAGATTTAAATTGAAACAACAGCATAGATAGTTCTTTCTGAAGAACAGAACTTTGAAGAGACCTGAGGGAAACAGGAGGAGTTAGCCAAGACCAGACTGTTACCTTTGGACAACAGACAGCTCACATGTGACATACAAAAGCCTCCAGAAATCTGAAGACGTTTGATTTTTTTTAAGTGAGTCACATTTTCTGGCTACTCAGTTGACATATTGAGGGATCAGTTTGACTGGCAGTTTTTGTGCTTGTTCAAAAGATAGTCTCCCAGGTATACCTACACTTTTGGGCTTAAAGCCAAGGAAACAGTATTCACACCCAAGTTTCCTTCCTGACTTGGTCTCCATGTAGGGTTTTGGGTAGATTTAGCTCTTATTCATTTGGTCCCTTGCAACTCCTTTTCTGGCAAAATCTCTACTAAGGAGGCTCTTCTTTCTTTGCTTGCCTGGCAAGAGATGGGTCTGCCATCTGGAGTCAGAAAAACAACCTGCCAGCCACTGAACAGTTCAACCTAGGCCCTGGACAATGAAAATCAGGCAATAGCCAATTCCTTGTCTGCAATTTGCTGATTATCACACCCCAGGGTGTGGGATTGTACAGCCAGAACTTCTTTGTGCTGTCTCTCATCAAGGCAGAATGAACACAGATCCTGACAGGTCAAATCTTCCCCCAGACCTCAGAGAGTGCTATACAAAGAACCCTGCTTAATATCTGGCCAACTGTATAATTCATTTATCTGCATGGTCATGAATTCTGGGCTCTCAGGACAGGAAGTGTGGGGCACTGTATTGGGTTCTACTGGCCCAGGGAGTCACTTAAGCCCTGATTGTACTGTGGAGGGAGGGATTTTTAAGACAAAATCTCCTCTCCTCCAGAGACTGAGCAGACTGGAAGGGAAATCTAGACACACAAAGTAATGGTGCTTTAGGGAGAGGTTGTCAGCCTTGTCATCAGTGCCCATGAATGTCTCCAGATCATGTAAGTGATGACAAGGTGGCTAGAGTTAATTATTTCACAGACTATAGTCAAGAGGAATTGAGATAGGTACATACTTCTTCTCAGGATGTTTGCCTAATGTGCATCTGGCACATTGTAGTGGAGAGAAGTTTTAAATACCAATGGCCTTTTTTTCCACTGGGCCTCTTCTCAGAGTGCTGTTAGGAGTCTTTTTGTTGTTGTTGTTGTTAAATTCTTTTATTGGTACATTGTAGGTATACAATACAATTACATTTCTCATTGGGAATTGTACCTTTACATAATGCATCTTGGTTCTTATTTTTTCCCCATTCCTAGCCCTCCCTTCACCCTCTCCACCCTTCCCTATTTACAAAGACTTTATTTCCATTTTTTCCATTTCTCATCATTTTTTCCTTTCCCTTCTTTCCTTTCCCCTGCCCCTCCCACTACCCCTACCCCTTTGGACCTTTTCTTCCTATTTTACATTATCGATTATTCATTCTAATCATTGGTGCATTTTAGGTATACAATATAATGACATTCATCATTGGAAATTTGCACCTTTACATAGTCTCTCTTGGTTCCCATTTCTCACCCTTGCCCAGCCCTCCCTTCAACCCCTCCAGTCCTCCCTATTTACAAAGATTTTGTTCCTATTTGTCCATTTTCTCATATTAGTCCCATTCCCTTCTATACTTTCCCTTAGCCCTCCCATTTGCTTCCCCTTTGCCCCTTTTCTTCCTATTTCACATTACCTATTATACATTTAGTCCTTATTTACACTTTCAGTTTCTCACACCAGAGAAACTATTCAGTATTTAAACATCTGTGTTCTATTTATTTCACTTAAGAGTATCACCTCAATGTGCATCCACTTAGCTATAAATGTCTCTAATTTCTCATTTTTTATGGCTGAGTAGTACTTCATTTTATTTATTAAAAACCCCCACATTTTCTTTATCCAGTCTCCAGTGGATGGGAATTTGGGCTGTTTCCAAGTTTTAGCTATCACAAACTGTGCTGCTATGAACATGGGTGCACATATATCACTGTGGTATGATTCTTATAATTCTTTGGGGAAGATCCCCTGCAGTGGAATAGCAGGGTCAAATGGGACTTCCAGTCCTAGTTCTTTGAGGTATCTCCATACTGATTTCCACAGTGGTTGCACCAGTCTACACTCCCACCAGCAGTGGAGCAGGGTTCCTCTTTCCCCACAGCCCCGCCAGCATTGGTTATTGGTTGACTTCATGATAGCAGCCATTCTTTCTGGAGTGAAGTGGAATCTCAGTGTTGTTTTCATTTGCATCTCTCCAATGACGAGTGATGTTGAACATTTTTTCATGTATTTATTTGCTATTTCTACTTCTTTGTCTAAGAAATGTCTGTTCATTTCAGATCCCCATATTCGGTTTGGGTCTTTAAATTTGGGAGGTCTGATCTTTTTAAGTTCTTTATAGATTCGTGATAGTAGACCTTTGTCTGAGGAAGAGCAGGTGAAGATTTTTTCCCACATTGTGAGTTGTCTCTTCACACAGCTGGTGGTTTCTCTTGCTGTGCAGAAGCCTTTTAATAAGAAGAGATCCCACTTGTTGATTGTTTGTGCTAGTTCACGGGCAACTGGGTTTTGTTCATAAAATCTTTTCCTCCACCGATGTCTTCAAGGGTTCTACCTAACCTCTATTCCAACTGGTTCAGTTTCTATTTTAATGTTTAGATCTTTAATCCATTTCAATTTTAGTTTAGTGCATGGCAAGAGATATAGGTCTAGTTTTAATCTTTGGCAAGTTGAAAGCCAATTTTTCCAGCACCATTTATTAAAGAGGCTATCTTTCCTCCAGTGAGGGTGTTTGGCTCCTTTGTCGAAGATGAGGTGGCTGAGTGTGTCTGGTGTTGTTTCTGCATCTTCTAATCTGTTCCACTGGTCCTCAAGCCTGTTTCTTTGCCAGTACCATGCTGTTTTTATCACAGTAGCTTTGTAATAGAGTTGCAAGTTGGGGATTGTGATACCTCCTGCCATGTCTCTGTTACCTAGGATTGCTTTTGCTATTCTGGGTCTCTTCTTGTTCCAAATGAATTTTTGGATTGTTTTCTCAAGGTCCATGAAGTATGCTGCTGGGATCTCAATTGGAATTGCATCAAATCTATATAGTAGTTTTGGAAGTATGGCCATTTTCACTATATTAATCCTTCCTACCCAGGAGCAGGGGATGTCTGTCCATTTTCTGTTATCATCTTCAATCTCTCTTTTCAGAGTGCCATAGTTTTCAGAGAACAGGTCTTTGATTTCCTTTGTTAGGATGATTCCTAGGTATTTCAGTTTTTTGGATGCTATTGTGAAAGGAATTATTTGCCCTATTTCTCTCTCAGTGAGTCTGTCATTGGTGTAGAGGAAAGCTATTGATTTTTGTGTGTTGACCTTATAACCGGCTACTTAACTGAATTTGGTTATTAAGTCTAGAAGACTTTTGGTGGAGTTCTTGAGGTCTTTTATGTAGAGTATCATGTCATCTGTAAATAATGACAATTTGACTTCTTCATTTCCTATCTTTATTCCTTTTATTTCTTTCTCTTGTCTAATTGCCGTGGCTAATGATTCCAGAACTATATTGAACAAGAGTGGTGATAGTGGACATCCTTGTCTTGTTCCTGATTTCAGTGTGAAGGATTTCAGCTTTTGAGCATTTAGTATGATATTGGCTGTTGGTTTTTCATAGATGGCTTCTATCAGTTTGAGGTAGAGACCATCTATTCCAATTTTTTGTAGGGTTTTTATCATAAATGCATGTTGGATTTTGTCAAATGCTTTTTCTGTGTCTATGGAGATAATCATATGGTTTTTGTCCTTTGCTCTATTGATATAGTGTATTACATTGATTGATTTGTGTATATTGAACCATCCCTGCATCCCTGGGATGAATCCCACTTGATCAGGGTGTATGATCTTCTTGATGATCATCTGCATTCTGTTTGCCATTATCTTATTAAGAATTTTTGCATCTATGTTCATTAGTGAGATTGGCCTATAGTTCTCTTTTTCAGTTGGGTCTTTCTCTGCTTTGGGGATCAAGGTGATGCTTGCTTCCAGGAATGAATTTCAGAGTATTGCTTCCCTTTCAATTTCATTGAAGAGTTTAAACAGTAGTGGCAGCAGTTCCTCTCTAAATGTCTTGTAGAATTCAGCAGTGAAGCCATCAGGGCCCGGGCTTTCCTTAGGTGATAAGTTTTTAATTACATTTTCAATTTCATTGGTTGATATTGGGTTGTTCAGAATTTTTAGGTCTTCTTCATTCAACTTTGGTAATTCATATGTATCTAGGAATCTGTCCATTTCTTCTGTGTTGTCCATCTTATTGGCGTATAGCTTCTGGAAGTAGGTATTGATGATCCTCTGGATTTCTGCTGGGTCTGTTGTAATTTCACCTTTTTCATTCTTAATTCCATGGATTTGGGCCTTTTCTTTCCTTTTTCTGACAAGATTGGCTAAGGGTTTGTCAATTTTGTTGATTCTTTCAAAGAACCAACTCTTGGCTTCATTGATTTTTTGTATCATTCTCTTAGTCTCCATTGCATTGATTTCTCCTCTGATCTTCATAATTTCCTCCCTTGTATGAGCTTTGGGGTTGTCCTGCTCTTCTTTTTCTAGAAGCTTGAGGTTCAGCATCAGGTTGTTTGATTGGGCTCATTGTGTTTTCCTAATATGCGTATTCATTGCTATGAATTTCCCTTGTAAGACTGCTTTCATTGTGTCCCATAGATTCCGATACGTTGTACTGTCATTGCCATTTAATTGAAGCAACTGTCTGATTTCTTCTTTAATTTCCTCTGTGACCCATTGGTTATTCAGAAGTGTGTTGTTCAATTTCCACATGTTTATGAAATTTTTTGAGTTTCTTTTGCTATGGATCTCCAATTTCATCGCAGTATGGTCTGATAATATACAGGGGATAACTTCAATTCCTTTGCACTTACTTAAACATGTTCTATGTGTGAGTATGTTGTCTGTTTTGGAAAATGACCCATGTGCAGCTGAGAAGAATGTGTATTCTGATTTTGTGGGGTGGAAGACTCTGTAAACATCTGTTAAGTTCATTTGTTCAAGAGTTCGATTGAGTTCTAGTATTTCAGTACTTATTTTTTGTCAAGTTGATCTATCTATTTGTGACAGTGGGGTGTTGAGGTCCCCCACTACAATTGTATTAGTGCATATATGACTTTTCATGTCCATTAGTATTTGTTTTATATAGTTGGGTGCACTAGTGTTTGGTGCATAGATATTTATGATTGTCATCTCTTCCTCTTGGATTCTTCCCTTTACAAGGATGTAATGTTCTTCTTTGTCTCTCTTAAGCAGTGTTGGTTTGAAATCTACTTGATCTGCAAAGAGGATAGCTACTCCTGCTTTTTTGGGGGTTCCTGTCACATGGAGTATTGTTTTCCACCCTTTTACTTTCAGTCTATGAGTTTCCTTTTGAATGAAGTGTGTTTCTTGTATGCAGAATATTGTTGGGTTTTGCTTCTTGACCCATTCTGCCAGTCTATTTCTTTTGATTGGTGAATTGAGACCATTAACGTTGATGGTTATAACTGAAACGTATTGACTTGTCATTGCCATGACTTTTTCTTTTTGTTGTGTTCTCCCCCTCTACATTTAATTTCTTATCATGCCAGATGGGTTCATTCTGCTTTGCTTCCTGGGGTTGTGATCCTCAGTGTCTGTTCCTAGGATATTGTGTAAAATTCTTTGGAGTGCTACTTTGGTATTCATGAAGTTCCTAAGGTGCTCTTTGTCATGAAAGTATCTTTTTTCTCCATCCATTTTGAAAGATAGTTTTGCAGGGTACATCAATCTGGGTTGGAGGCTGTTTTCTTTTAGGGCTTGGATTATGTCACTCCAAGCTCTTCTTGCCTTGATGGTTTGTGTTGAGAAGTCTGCTGTGATTCTGATAGACTTTCCTTTGTATGTGATTTATTTCTTTTCTCTAACTGCTTGTAGAACTTTGTTCTTCTGTTGAGTTTCTGGAATCTTAACAACTATATGCCTATGTGTAGATTTTTTTTGAGCAAGACTATTTGGAGTCCTATATGCCTCACTT
Source organism: Heterocephalus glaber (assembly GCF_053883595.1). Classification (NCBI taxonomy): domain Eukaryota; kingdom Metazoa; phylum Chordata; class Mammalia; order Rodentia; family Bathyergidae; genus Heterocephalus; species Heterocephalus glaber. The sequence goes on along the minus strand of NW_028258384.1, from coordinate 34,656,921 downwards.
ATCTGTATGTCAAGCTCTTTTCCCCTTCTTGGGAAGTTTTCTGCCATTACTTTTGTGAAGAGTTTTTTTATGTCATCTGCACTCTCTCCTGTTTCTTCATTGAGTCCAGTCAGTCTTATGTTATTCTTCTTTGCATCATCTAGCAGCTGCTGGATTGATTTCTCATGTTCCCTTATAATTTTGAAGCAATTTTTCTTTTCCTGGTTACTAATTGCAATCTTATCTTCTATATCTGAAATTCTGTCCTCACATTGGCTCATTCTGCTGTGTAGACTTTCAGTGGAGTTTTTCATGTCCTGGAAATCTATTTGCATCTGTTTTATGGATTCCATTTGTTTCCTATGTTGGTATTCCATCATGTTCCTGAGCTCCTCTCTAGATTTATTAATCATGTCTTGTACTAGGAGCACAATCTCTCCTGTTATCTGAGAAATTATTTCTGATTTCATTTTTTTCAGATCCCCTTTTGTTGCCAGTTCAGTGGGTCCAGGTGGTTGAGTATCAGAGTGTTCCATTTCATTTCCCTTCGGGGTTGCTGTAGGTGATCTGGAAGTCTGGTTTTCAGACTTATTTATGTGTTTTCTCATTTCGATTGGGAGGGCAGGGGAGTGCTGTTGGCGCCCGTGAGGATCACCTTCTCTGAGCTGGGAGAGGTGGGACAGGGGCCAGGAGTGGCAGTAGGGATGGTGGCCCAGAAGCCCCTTCCTCTGGGCTGGGAGCAGAGGGAGGGATGGTGGTCGGGAAGCCCCTTCCTCTGGACCCGGAGCAGCAGGACGGTGGCTCAGAAGCCCCTACATCTGGGCTGGGAGCAGCAGGACAGAAGGCGCCCCAAAACCCCTTTCCTATTAGGAGTCTTAATCTTTGTTTTCAGTTGTCAGAACTTCTTCACCACAACCCAAAAGACTTGAAGTGAAATACAGTGCTCTATAGAGAACTAATACTTCTAAACTAATTGGAAATTGCTTAGAAAGCTACAGTTTCCTTCCCTGGCCAGCTGGCTTTTTCCTTGATCCTCTAGACTTTCTATTGTACAGACAAAAATGGAATGACATTCTACATTTGTGGTGTTTCATTTGCACATTTCCACAGCCAGAGGATGCCTGACCCGTTGCAATAAATCTAGCTTTGAAATTAGAGTTATTTGGATTTTGAAGTACTGTTTTTCAAGCTCCATGTCTTTCAAGTCACTGTAGCCTATGTATAACTTTGCAGTGGAGGGTATTTAATCACTGATTATATTTTATAGAACTGCAGGCTCCTGGAAAGGAGGAGGTTCACAGGAGGCAGATAACACTGGAGAGGAATGGAGAAAATACACCTCTAGTGCTCATGTTGACCTCAGCAGGCACTTCATCTCTTTGGGTGACAAAAATCCTGATGCCCTATTTATCCTTTGCTGCCTATTCATTTTTCGGGTGTGATATTAAAAACATGAGGAAATTCTAGGCCCAGATTTCCCTATCTAATCTTGTTAATGAAGGTCTCTGAGTGCAGCCATGATTTGGAATGAAGTCAAGCATTAAATACATTATGAGTCATTAATACTTTTCCCCTCAGATACATTTGTCAAATTAGTCTCAAGAGAGAATTGGGACCCCTGAGGAAATAGACTAGAAGTATAAAGCTTCTAAATGACTAAGCAGGATTTTCTTTGATCAGGCTATCTACCCTTTGACCGCTGGTTTCTATATTGTCAGCAATTGCTGAAGAAACCCCTACTTCATGTGAATTCACTCATCTGCCAATTAATAACTGTATAATTGGTAGAAACATCAGAGGATTCTATTTCCCATTGCATTCTGACCAGTTTATTGTTTTGTCTCCATTCAGCAAGTCTCTATTAAGCACTAGTTCAGCCACTGTGCTGGGTCCTTTAGAGGATATGAAAACTATTTCCATAAACTTCCTTTAATGAGCTTGCTTTCTGAGAGAGATAAATCAATAAAATATGTGACATATACATTTAAGATCTGTTTACTTAAGTGCCATAATGAGTGCTCCAGAGAGAGTTTTTGAGTGATGTAGTGGATGGACCATTCAGAATTGGCCCCTTGATGGAGGTGGGACATTTCTTGGAGTCTTGAAAAATGGATTTAATTTTAACATGCATAGAAAAAGGAAGAGGATAGGCTGTGTAAAGAGAGGTACATGAAACAAGGTCTATACATACAATGAACCTATATTTGGAGGATTCACATAAAAGAGATAGTCGGACAAAATAGTTTCAGACGAGAAAGTGAAAAGACATTTTTATTTGCTCTTTCACAGCAGCATCTGCAAAACCTTTTTGATCATATATCCCTATCATAAAAATAGCATACTCCCAATTTATGTATATTTATTTATAAACTGTATAGTTATACTAATGTGTTAATACTTATAAAGCACACACAAAAGTTATATTGGATGATGTAATAAAATTAACAAAAATGTTCTAATATCTCTTCTTACAACCTGAAGGAATATTTTGTACTTCCCCTGGGGTACTTGTACCCCTACTCTCAATACCACCACTTTAGAACATCAGCTAAACATTTTGGGACCGTAGAAACCTTTAAGAATCTGCTGAAAGCTATATATCCTCTCTTCTCCCCAGAAATTCATGTGCAGGTGCTCAACTTTTTCCTATAGTTAATTTCAGGGATGTTCAGTGGTCTATGGACCCTCTTGAAGCCCATTCATAGACCTCAGTTTAAGTTGCTCAGGGTACAAAACAGGGCCAAAAGCTTTCCAGTAGCTTAATGGTCAGTCAGTAGACTTTAATCTTTTGGGAAGCTAAATCTAGTCATTGTATACAAAATGAATTGGCAGCAGTGGGGGGTGATGGCAGCAGAAAATAGAATCAAGGAGACAAGTTACTAAGTTATTCCAAAACCTTATGCTATAAATGCAAATGTTATGGCAATATAAAAGAGAAAATAGATACAAATGACATTTCAAGGGAAACATGAGCAGATCTCAATGATCAATAGCAAATGAAGGGAGGGATGGAATCAAGGATGACACTGAGGGCTCAAACTTTGAGTATTGGGAGAAAGGCAATGATTCTTTGAAATTATGAACTTGTTTGGATGACAGTCCAGCATTCCAAAAGAAAATATCTAAAACAAGTAAGATATATGGGGATAAAGTTTTAGGAAACAATTGCATAGGAGACATATTGGGGAGCTGAAGCAATGGGATCAGGGCAGTTATGAGAAGAGAGAGAATAACCATAGTAAACATTTACTTACCAGGCATTGTTCTAAACACATTATATAACTTGATTCAGTTAGTCCAACCTCTTTGAGGCAGGTGCTGTTATTTTCAGCAGTCCATTTTATACACAAGAAACAAGGTAAAGCAGCTTGGTCGAGGTTACACAGCTAAGAAGTATTACAGTAATGATTCAAAACTGAGTAGCCTTCTGAATCTGTGCCTTGAGAACTGTGTCATGCTACCCCTCAAAATTGAGGAATGGGCTGTGTATGATGGCCCATGCCTGTAATTCTAATACTCCATAGGCTGCAGCAAGATGATTGCAAATTTGAGGCTGTCCTGGGCTACATAGCAAGGCCCTGTCACACACAAAAAAAGAGGGGTGGGAAGTAAGTTAGGGGAAAGTAGCAAGGGAATGGAGAAAATAAGGAACAGAAAAAAGGACTAGCACCCACATAGATCATGTGCTGGGTTATTGCTTTGATATTAATGATAAAATCATCACCATAATCATAATCATCAATATTTTCTACATGCAAAGCAATGTGTCAACAACTTTATGGGGCATAGTGAGTATTTGTCATTTTTACTCAGCATCTAAATGCCTCTTCTAGTTGGAAAGAATTTCCCATTGCACAAGTCTTAGTGTAAAGCAAGGCCAACCTCTCACCGTGGAAGCCAAAGGAGGCCAAATAGTCCTTTCCCTGTCCTGGGTAACTGAGCCAATAGGATGTATTCCCTGGAAATTTCAATCTTAAGTAACTGAAATTAAAATGATGAGACCACACTCAGTCACAATGGTAGTAGTAGCTGTGGTGATGAACCTTGGCCAGATTCTTCTAGCTATCTTGCCCACAGTTTCCTCCACCTGTTCTGGAAATCTCTATGTCACAGATTGGCAAGCTACAAATCTGGCCTACCGTCTTTTTTATTTCTAAATAAAGTTTTATAGGAATACAGCCATGTCCTTTCATTCAGGTATTGTCTCTGACTGCTTTTGTGTTATAATGCAGAGTTGAGTAGTTGCAACACATACAGTATGGCCTACAAAGCCTAAATTATTTGTTATCTGGTCCTTAACAGACAAAATTTGGCCACCTTTGCTCTATATCTTTCTAGTAAATCACATTTTTTGGGTAATATATGTAAAGTTGACTTCTATTGTTTGCAGCCAAGAACTTCACCTGATAGAAATGAATTATCTCATCTACTCCTTACAACAACCCTAACAAGTAAGTGTTGTTAACCTCATGCAGAAGATAAGAAAACTGAGAAACAGGTTATATGTCCAGGATTATCCAGCAAGTGCATGTTCATGATATTGCTAAAATTCCAACCCAAATCTGCAACTATCACATGTGAAAGAAGTGAAGAAAATACAGATGGAGCATGTGTTGTCTCAGAAATTTTTTGAAATAGCAAACACAATCATTTTCCCCCAGTTGTTTAGAGGCACCCAAGTGATCAGTGCCATGGAAACCGAGAGGAAAAAGGAATAGAGAGACAGCAGCAGCCTGTATTTGACATGTTTATCTACCTCTTGGCTGCTTCTATGCAGTCTATTAAAATGTTAGTGAAAGCTTCTGTCAGAAGGTTGCACTGACCTCTCAATTCATGGCTCCTCTTCCAGCTTTTGGTTTTCTGAAAAATCTAGAATATCACTTGAGTGGTGCCCCAGACTATACTAGCCTGTGGAGTTTGAATATTCCTCTTCCAGGTCACTGAGACCTATACTAAATTCAGATTATAGTGAAGTAAGTACCCACTGTTTTAAACCACTGCTAAAATGTGCACCTTTTGAGGACAGGGTATAAGACTTGTTTATTAACTCCATCTACATAGTGAAATATAGAGTCATTCAAGGTGACTCATGTGAAGATAACCACAAAAGTTTATTTCATAGGCAACTCTCTGTCTTCTCTGTGTGGCTGGAGCACATGATCATTTTCACATGGGCTGGGTCTGAAGTTTAAGTTTTGCTAAATGCAAAATTACTGGCCAATAAGCCACAGCATTTGGAGAGTAGGTGAGAGGAGGTTCAGATACATCCAGCTTTTCAGCTTTACCCACTGGACCAGAATTTCTTCAGTGTAATTCCTATAAATGCTGACAATATGGTGTCACCTCTGCTTGGTGCACCATTTAATCAAGCTAATTAATGACAAAAACCTGCCTGGAAGGGAGGGAGGATCAAAATGCAGACTAGTGAAGGAAGCTCCTTAAATAAAGGCATTCAGAATGTTATTGGACTGATCTGTTCATGTGTATGCATGCATCCTTCTGTTAAAATAGTCCTCTTGTTCTCTTCTTTTAAACTAGCTTGGAAAGTTTGTGATAGAGTGTTTTGATTATTTCGTTTTGTTTTGTTTTTTCACATGTTCTGGTGAAGTGTTTTTCTTCAGTGATTTTATTCCCAGAAAATTTATTTTTCTTTCAGTTAAAGAAGAAACCCCTACTTCAGCCAAGTTATTGGTTTGGAGAGAATGTGTGAGAACTCTGAATTTTGTAGCATATGGCTCATCCCCAGGAATACCTTGATTTTACTTTTTGCTTATGTAGCCAGGGTACATCTGAAAGGTGTCTGAAAACAGATATCTCTTTGCTCTGGGTCAATCCTGGCTGGCTTTTCTTTGGATGAGTACCTGGAACTAACAAGCAAAAGTATAAAACCAAGGGAGCTATTAGGAATTTTCATTGTTTCTCGACTATTTGCATGTGGAAAAGAAATGGTAGTTAGGACAGTTGAACCAGCCTAAAGCTTACTCATCCCAACCACTTCAGCACCTTCACACATTCCCATGACCTAATCACTCTTCTGTGAGCACAAGTACTGAATCTTTTTCCAAAGCACTTCTCATTGAAAATCCTCACTCAGCCTTTATAGCAATGCAAGGAAAGTGCCATGATTAGGAGCCACCCTAGAGATCAGTTGGTCAGCAGCTGTGCCCTTCAGTAGGTCAAGTGCCTATCTCTGTGTTTCTAGGTACCCTGAGCCTGAGTCATGGGGAATTGTATTCTTGGTCAATACCAGAAGCAGGGCCTAAGCAAATGGAGTTTACAGTGGCATGCTTTTATGATTGGTGGCCAGCAGTGCACACAGTCCTTGATTCATCTCCCTTAATCCTTTGGTTTTGCTCTGGAAATATTTCAAATCAAATCTGTTCTTTTCTAACCAAACTCAATGTTGATTCTGAGCACCTAAACTCTAAGAATGTTGGTTAAAAGTGAAGACTTACATGTTACAGCAATGCATCCTTGCTTGGTGTAATCAGAGAAGGTTTTGACAGCTCTTCTATCATTCTCTTGTGAAAGAAGCAAAAATGTGATGAACTATCTGAAGGGTACATTTTTCACAAGATTTCTTATTTGCCCACTGAAATAAGAGGATCATATGCCATGGTTAGGTCCACAAACAGAAAATACAAATCATATCATAGACATCACATAAGCTGTCCCAACTTTTGGGTGTGACAGCCATATCCTTGTCATTTTAATAGGAGAAGGGCTGGTGTCTATCCTATAAATATTTGGTGACATGTGTTGAGATTTCTCAAAGCATATTTCGTAGCTTTTGTGTTCACATGGGTGCACAAGTGATTGTACTTTTCATGTTTCATTCAATTCAACTGCTATTTAAAGCTGAGCTTTTCAAACCTTAGCTGTCTATTAGGATCATCTGGGGAACTTTTAAAATTCTCAATGACAAGACCATCTGTCCTACTGTAATCAGTTTGGGCTGCCATAACAAAATACCATAGACTGGATGATTTAAACAATATAAATTTATTTTCTCACAGTTCTACAGAGTGAAAGTCCAAGACCAGGGTACCAGCATGGTCAGTTTCTAATGAGGGCCCTCTTCCTGGCTTTATAGGATGGTCATACTTTGGCTCTTCTTGTAAGGGCATCAGTTCTATTGGATCAGGGATCTACCATGTTTAACTTTAATCATTTTTGTAAAGACCCTGTCTCCAGTATAGTCACATGTAAGGTTAGAGCTTCAATAAGTGAATTTGGGATGGCCACCATTCAGTCCGTTTTATGTACACCAAACCAATTAATTAAATAAGCAGCCTCAGCCTCATCTGTATGCTTGTTTCAAGTGCAAACACTTGGGTCTTGCCCTAACCTACTGAATCAGAACCTGCTTTTTAATAGGATCCCTAGCTGATTCATAGACTCAATATAGTTTGAGAAGTACTGATTAAGAACATCTGATATGCTTCTAATCTGGAGAGTCTTCCTCCTTTTTGAAAGCTGAACACATACAAATATGGAATCTTAAAAAATTTCTTATATCTAAGGTTTGGAAACACAAGTCTAGCCTTTTGTTTTGTTTTGTAACAAGGTCTCACTCTGTAACCCAGACTGGCCTTGAATTTACAATCCTGCCTTGACTTCCCAAGTACTGGGATTACAGACATGTGCCACCGTATGGATCCATTTTTCTCCTTTATGTAGTAAAATACTTGTGGCAATTGCTATGTGAGCTCTTTACATATTATAAGGTTATCAGTACCAGGTACTTGACTATAGTCTTCTGACAATTGTTTGATGGTAGAGAATGCATGAAATGGTATGTGGGTGGGTTTATAAGGACAACCAGAGACATCCATACTAATAGTCTGATCACTCACTTAGGTACCATGCACATTGATGGGTAACTGCCAGACAGAACATCAAATGATGGGTTTTAGATTGCCTTCTGAAAATGGATATAGTCTCCTTGTTGCTCCTATGTATGTGTTTACTTTTGCATTGGCTTCACAGAACTGTCTCCTCTCAAAATCAGTAGTTTTTGTGCAGGCTATAAATTTCACTGAAATGGATTGCTTTGCTTATTATTGCCAAGAGATTTGTTTTTAACAGGGCTTCCCATTAACTCAATCTAGATGTTTCCTACACGTACTGCTCATATTTAGCTGTTTCCATGGTTCCCATATAATTCCCATATAATTGAATTCCCTAATTCAATCCCTTTTTCTGGTCTCATTGCAACTTAATTCTGAATTTCATAGTGATGTTTCTGTTTGGCTCAAGCTACTCTGCACTACAGGTTTTCTTTGCTGTTGTAAAAATGTATTTTACTAGTTTCTATTGGGGAAGATGAGCAATATCTGGAGATGAATAGTGATGATGGTTGCACAACAATGTAAATGTACTTAATATCACTAAAATATGCACTTAAATGGTTAAAATGGCAAATATTATATTACATGTTTTCATCATAATTTTTAAAAATTAAATGCATTATACTAAATGTCATAAGGCATTCATTCTAGAATGGGTCTAGGAATAGAAAAGGAGCATTGGTATAAAAATTGATGAAATCTGAATAACGTATGGGGTTTTGTCAATAGCTTCACACCAATGTTAATCTCTTAGTTTTGGTAAATATACAGTAGTTATGCAAAATGTTAACATTAGAGAAACCAGGTGATAGGAATGAGGAGTATACCACAACTCTGCTCTCTTTGCACTTTTCTGTAAATCTGAGATTAGTAAGAAAATTATTTCAAGACAGATGGGTTCTATTCTGACTCCTCATTTTGGAAAGCAGAAAGGAAGAACCATTATAGCAATCTGACGGGACAACAAGATCCAGAACTCTTCTTCTCTAGAGCTTCCAGATTGAAAATATAGAACATTGGTTGCGGTGGCGGTGGAGGCGGCGTGTCAGAGAGAGTAGCGTGGGGGCGGGGAGGAGAGGCAGCAGCGGTGGCTGCTCCAGCGACACTACAGGGGGCCAGGGCGCTGGGAGAGGGGAGCAGAGCAGGGTCGTGGTGGCGGCGGTGAGGGAAGTGAGGAGGAGGAGGGGGAGCCATGGCAGGCCAGCAGTTTCAGTACGATGACAGCTGGAACACCTTCTTCTACTTCCTCACCTCCTTCGTGGGGCTCATCGTGATCCCAGCCACATACTACCTCTGGCCCCGAGACCAGAATGCCGAGCAAATTCGATTAAAGAATATCAGAAAAGTATATGGAACATGTATGTGGTATCGTTTGTGGTTATTAAAACCCCAGCCAAATATTATTGCCACTGTAAAAAAAATAGTTCTGCTTGCAGGATGGGCATTGTTCTTATTCCTTGTATACAGAGTTTCCAAAACAGACCGAGAATATCAAGAATACAATACTTATGAAGTATTAAATTAAGATCCTGGAGCAACAATAACAGAAATTAAGAAACAGTATCATTTGCTGTCACTTAAATATCATCCAGATAAAGGAGGTGATGAAGTTATGCTCATGAGGATAGCAAAAGCTTATGCAGCTTTAACAGATGAAGAGTCCCGAAAAAATTGGGAAGAATTTGGAAATCCAGATGGGCCTCAAGGTAAATGATGATTGTAAAATATTGGTGATATGGTATTGATAAGGAAATAATGCACAACATGGCAGGGTTTGTCTGTTCCTAAAGCCCCCCCGCCATGTTTTTGCCAGAAATCATAAGATGTTTTGTTAAAGCTACCTCCACCGCAAATGTAACTGTTCAAGCAATGTAGCCGTTCAAGCATCCTAACTGCAGATGTAGCTGTTCAAGCTGCAAGATGTTCCTACCCAATGTTTCAAGATGTTCTGTTAACTCCTCCCTTCTGCTTTGGTAAAGGAGCTTGGCCGTCATGTCATGTTAGCCCAACCCCTCTACCCCATAGATCTCTATATAATTTTGCTTCCATTTCTGTTTGGGGCTCAGGCTTCAGAGTCTGAATTCCTCTGGGCTCGCCAGCGTAATAAAGGTTCCCTCCATCTCTCCAAGTGCCTCTTGATTTTTTTGCCTCCAGAGACCTGATAGCTGTAACACTTGGTTGTATTGCTGAGCTGTTGCACTTTGCTATAACATTTGGTTCCCTGAATGGGAAGCTGGCCATGCTGGCCTCTTGAGCCACTGGATGGAGCTGGAGAGCAGCTGATGGGGGCCCTCTGTGGGAGAATGAGGTGTCGCGCCCCTGCCCAATTGGCAAGACCTCTTTTGACTGGTGAAGGAACCCACCGGTTGCACTCATGCCTCTAACCTGGACTTGGAGGAGAGGTGGACTGGTTCACCACTGGGACTTCAGGACAAGGTAAAGCCCCAGGGCCCATCTCAAGTCAGGTTAGTCCCTTTGGATAGAAAGGGAGACTGATCACCTCCACAGTTTCAGAATGGAGAGTCCAATTAAGATTCTTCCCAAAGTGGGGAGTAGTGTTTAAACTTTAAATGATTGTCTGATTGGGTGATTGCAAAGGGTTTGTGGCTTGTGACAACTGGCCTGTACAGCTCCACAGCTTTGGCTATGGATTCTTGAGTGGTCCCTAACCTGTGGTTCTGTGGCGCCATCATAGAGCATAACAGTGACTCACCTCCTGTAATAGGAGGTTTACCAGTCCTGGGATTATGGGTGCACCTTAGCCAAGACATGGCTAAGTTCCCTTGAAGGACACGGCCAGGTGGGCACCTGAGTGATCTCCTTTGGGGGACTCTCTCCCCTTGTCTGTTGTATTTCTGTTCAAGGGACACTACATACACCATGGTCAATACACCCACTAAGCTTGCTGTCTTAAACTGTATGGTCAAAAATTTTAAGAAGGAAGGGTCAGGGATTTAGCCCTGGCACCAAAAAAAAAAAAAAATTAAGAAGGGATTTAGTGGGGAATATAGAGTTAAACTGAAGCCCACAAGGTTATGAGCCTTCTGTGAAATAGATTGGCCCCAGTTCAATGTAGGGTGGCTCTCTGAAGGAACTCTAGATATCCAGACAGTGCATGTAGTATGGAGAGTTGACACTGATAAGCAAGGCCACCCCAACCAGTTACCTTATATTGACTCCTGGCCAGAGGCTGCTCAGAAACTCCCGCCGTGGGTCCAATTTTAAGTGAATAGGAAGGGACAGAGTCAGGTTTTTGTGGCCTGTAATCTGATCTGAAGACCGGGAAAAGACAAGATCATTCATCAAGGTGACCTGGAAGAAGACCTTCAGCCCCCACCTTATGTTCTTTAGACCCCTTCAGTGCTTCCCATATTAGCCTTGCCTGACAGTCCACTGCCATCCAACCCTTCACCACCCTTAGATCTGCCACCACCTGCCCCAGTGGCTGAGCCACCTCCAGCGCTGCCAATGTCTCCAAACAGTCCACTTTTCAATCCTCCAGCATTTCTGTATCCAGCCAGTCCCCTTCTCTATCCACCGCTCTCTGCACCAGCCTCCAGCCCTACCACCATCACAAGTGACACGCTTTTCCTGAGACTCCTCTGATCAGATACCTTCTCCCAGCCCAGCCTTCTGCTATTCAGCTGCCTATCCATGAGACCTGACCTCTGCTCTGCACCCTGGACGACAGCACTGTCCAGCTTGGAAATACCACTCTCTACTACCAGTCCTTCACCACAGCTGACTTTCTGAACTGGAAATAGCATACCCCCTCTTACTCAGAAAAGCCTCAGGCCCTCATTGACCTCATGGAATCCATCTTCCAGATGGAAGATTGCCCATCTGGGATGACTGTCGCCAGCTGCTCCCCACCCTCTTCAACAGTAAGGAGAGATGCAGAATTTTCACCTAGGCCAAAAAATACCTACAGGGATAGGCCCCGGGGGGGATCCATGGACCCTGAACAATGGGCAAGAACTGCAGCTCCTGATACCAAGCTGGATTGAGACTTTCACACCCCTGCCAGACAAGCCTTTCTCAAGCGATATTGAGAGCCATGGGCGGGCCAGTCCATGCTGGAGCTAAAAAGCCAACAAACATGTCAGTAACTAAAAAGCCAACAAACGTCAGTAGCTCAAAAGCCAGACAGATCGCCTGGAGACATCTGTGAGCAACTGTGTGAAGCATTCTGTGTCTTTCATGCCTTTCGACCTGAAGGCCCCTCAAAACTAGTGCATAGTCAATGCTGCTTTTGTAGCCCAATCTGTTACTGGTACCTGCCACAAACTCTAGAAACTAGCGGGTTTCCCTGGCATGAACACCACTCAACTGCTTGAAGTAGCCACAAAGATCTTCGCCAGCAGAGATTGCGAATCCCAGCATGAGACCCCCTTCTGTCCAGACCAATGTGCATATTGCAAAGAGATTGGACACTAGAAAAAATGAGTGCCCCAATCAAAAGGGAAGCACACTTAGTCAGAAGTCCTCCAGTCATGCCAGCCCTCAATACCAACCTGAACCACCAGTGCCTAGCCTGATTGGACCTGCAGAGACTGAATCAGATTAGGAAGGACCAGGCTCTCTCACTCTGGGCCCCCAGAAGCCTATAGTCAATATGACAGGGGCCAAACAATGACTTTCATGTTGAACATAGGGGCTTAACATTCCCTTGTGACCAAAGGGACACACCATCGTGGGAGGAACTGGAATTCAGATGGTATGGCTATTTTGCCAAGCATGGACCTGCCAATTGGGAGGACATGAAGTGATCCATGTGTTCCTATATCTGCCTGAGTGCCCTAAATCTCTCCTGGGAAGAGACCTATTGACTAAACTGGGGGCGCATGTAATGTTTACCCTCGAGGGACCTGCCAACCTGACCCTAGGTGCCCAGAGGGTACTGATACTGTCTGTAACCATCCCCAGAGAGGAGGAATGGAAATTACATGGTGCTAATTGGGAAGAAATAAACCCCCCAGAGTTATTGGACATTTTCAGAGGTCTGGGCTAAAAAGTCCCTACCCGGGATGGCCAAGAATCAGGCCCCAATCCTGGAAGAACTTAAATCTGGGGCAAAGCCTGTCAGACTGAGACAATATGGTATACCCAGAGAGGCACAACTTGGGATCCAGGAACACATCAGCTGGCTGAGGGGTGCAAGCATTCTGAGAGAATGCCAGTTCCCTTGGAACACATCACTGCTGCCAGTTAAAAAGTTGGAAATGGATACCAAGTGGTATAGGTACAGGACCTCTAGGCAATCAGCAATGCCACAGTTACTCTGCATCCAGTAGTTCCAAAGCCCTGCGCTCTGCTGAGCCTGTTCCAGCCTCAAGTGGTCTGGTTCATCCTTCTGGATTTTAAAGATGCTTTCTTATGCCTGTGGCTGGGCCCCCAAAACCAGCTTCTCTTGACCTTATAATGGGAAGACCCCAATACTGGGCAAAAGACACAGCTAATCTGGACAAGACTTCCTCAAGCCTTCAAAAACTTTCCTACACTATTTGGGGAAGCCCTGGCTGCTGACCTAACTGCCTTCCCAGGAGATAAATTAAACTGTACTCTGCTCCAATATGTAGATGACCTCTTGCTGGCACGTGAAAATGAACAGGATTGTTGGGAGGGGACACAGGCCCTTCTGCAGCTGCTTATGGATGCAGGTTACAAGGTGTCCTGGAAAAAGGCACAAATATGCTGACCTTCTGCCCAGTACCTGGGGTTCATCATAACCAAGGGACACTGCTCCCTGGGAATGGAGAGAAAACAAGTCATCTGCTCTCTCCTGAGACCTGATAATAAAAAGAAACTCCATGAATTCCTGGGAGTGGCCATTTTTTGCCAAATCTGGATCCTGAGGTTTGCAGAAAAGGCCAAGCCCCTCTATACTGCCCTAATTGGACCTGAGGGGGAGCCTCTAAAATAAGAAATTCAATAGGGAATCAGCCTTCAAAGGGATCAAACGATTCCTTATCAACACTCTAGCGTTAGGACTGATGGACCTGAGCTGAGAATTTAATCTCTTTGTTTATGAAAAAGACTATGTAGCGCTCAGAATCCTGATTCAAATGGAAGGGCCTTGGCAGAGGCCAGTGCCCTGTCTAAACAGTTAGATACAGTAGCAGCTGGATGACCCTCTTGGCTCTGTGCCCTAGTTACAACTGTCACCCTCATTAAAGAAGCACACAAATTGACTTTGGGACAAAACTTGGGTAAAGTTTCCCCCATGCTGTTATAACTCTCTGATGAATAACCAAGGACATAAGTGGCTATCAAATGCCAGGATGACACAGTACCAAGGGCTGCTTTGCAAAAATCCTTGAGTTACTTTAGAGATTGTTCAGTGTTTAAATCTAGCCACCTTCCTGCCAAAAAAGGAAGGGCCTCCAGACCATGACTGTGAAGAAGTCACCAAAGAGCTGTTCTCCAGTCGACCTGACCTCACTGAGATACCAGAGCCCAGACAGGATGCTACCCTGTTCATGGATGGTAGCAGCTTCATACAGGATGGAGATCAGTAGTGGGATACACAGCCACTACAGACCAAATCATTGAGGCAGACCCCCTCCCAAAGGGGGGGGGTCTGCACAGACAGCAGAGCTCTGGGTGCTCATCGGAACCCTCCAGTGGGCAAAAGGAAAGACTGTTAACATCTACACTGACTCTAGATATGCTTTTGCCACAGTCCACATCCATGGGGCCATACATAAAGAAAGAGGACTACTGTCAGCAGGCGGTAAACGGGTCAAAAATAAAAGAGAGATATTACAACCCTTGGAAGCTATCTGGGAACCTAAGAAAGTGGCCATCATACACTGCTGGGGACACCAAAAGGGGCAAGACGTTGTCATCGAGGAAACCAGCTGGTAGAGCAGGCAGCAAGCAAGGCTGCCATTCCTCACACAATGATAACCTACTCAGACTGTTTCCACAGAATTGGCCATACTCTCTAAAGATTGCCAGAATATAGAACCACTGTATGCCCCAGAAGGAAATCAGTGGGCCCAACAAGAAAGGGGATTCAAAGGCCCCAGTGCATGGTGGACTCTGCCAGATTAAAGGATGTTCACACCCCAGTCAAGAGCATATGCTGTAGTTCAAGAATTCTGCAGTTTAAACCATCTGGGAAAAGCAGCTTCTGAGGCTCTGTTGTTGCTTTCCTGGCTGTCATCCCTTTGTGCCAGGAACAACTCCCTGCAGTGACTCAATCCAGCCCCAGGAATACAGTATACTGGGATGACACCCTTGGGGGACTTAAACTTTACTGAAGTAAAAGCCTATCAGCTAAAGAAATACCTGTTGGTCATTGTCTGCACATACTTGTGGGTTGAAGCCATTCTCACCAGCACTGAGAAAGCACAGGAAAGTTGTGAAGCTCTTGTTGCATGAGGTCATCCCTCGATACGGACTGCCCCTAATGATGGGGAGTAAAAATGGGCCAGCTTTTATGGCCGAAGTGGTACAAACCCTTGTTGACCTGTTGAAGATCAGATGGAACCTCCATACAACTTACAGACCCTAAAGCTTAGGGAAAGTAGAAAGCATAAATCACACTTTAAAGACCACACTAGCCAAATGTGTCAGGAGACCTCAGAGGCCTGGATTGACATGTTATCCCTAATCCTACTCCGGGTCAGACTGTCAGGGTATTCCCCTTAAGAGATTTTGTTTGGAAGACTTCCACCTATAATAAGGGCATTCAGAGGGGATATCAGATAGTTGGGAGACAGCAATCTAACTACAGAATTATGGGCCCTAGGCAGGATTTTCTCAAATTCATAAGATCGTTGCTGAGAGGATCCCAGTCTCCTCAGGTACCCCGTACACCAGGGGGCTCAGTTTGGGTTAAAGACTGGAAAAAGGAACCCCTTCGATCTATCTGGACAGGAACTTACATTGTTGGTACTAGTCACCCCGACTGCAGGAGTTGTCCTGTGGGTCCGTCACTCGAGGCTCAGAAAGGCCCCCACAGAGTTCCCTGTGGGGCCTGGACAATGCACCTGGACCCTAAGAATCCCTGCAGGACTTGACTCAAACAGAAGACCCTGGGAATCAACCTGACCTCAGAGACATCACCAACAGATAACAGCCCTGCTGTGGTCACACTGAAAGCTGACTAGTCTCTGCATGGCCGAAGCCTCAGGTCACCATTCACAAGATCCTGTGTACTGTCATTATCCCTGGTTTCTAGGCTTCTTTGGATGGCTTACCTTAATTTTTGCTGATGGCCTTTGGTGTGGTTGCCCCAATAGACTAGGAAGTTGCCCGTAGAATTCTTCTAGCCTTCATTTTTGTCATTTGCATAGGATGTTTCATCAGTGTTCTCTGTTTCCTTTAAAGATAAGTTGCTCACCCCTGACCTAATTGATAATAGCTGGTGCCAATAACCTGATGCTGCTATTGTTCCCCATGGTGGTAGTCCTGGGACAATAAGACTCAGACCCACTACCCTCCCTACCTCTGTAATACCTTAGAACTGGTCCATGCTTTACTAAACTAGTCCTGTCCCAGTCTTGTAAAGGATTGTTGGCTATGCATTTCAGCTTCCTCGGCCTCCATGGAGTCCAGTCCTGTCTCACCCCAAGTTTGGTCACTGTCTACATTAGCAGGGGCCGGGGCTGTAGCTCAGTGGAACTGCGCCTCCCTTGCAAGTGCAAGGTCATGAGTTTGATCCCCGGTACCAAAAAAGAAAAGAAAAGAAAAAGAACAGGTGAAAGTACATTAGCATATCACCCCAACTTAGACCTTAAAAACTCTTTCCCCCAAGCATACAGCTACAGTTAAAAAGGATTTTCTCAGGCAGGGCCAGGCATCTTCACACTGACCCATATTTGGTCCCATCTCTACCAGTATAAAACTCACCTTTCAAGCCCTCCTCTGCATAAAACGGTCCTCCCCTCTGGGGAGTCTCTGCCCCTCTGCTATCTCAGGGTACTGTTCAGCACTAGGGCATCTGCTACCTTCTGATTATAATTTCATGTTAGTCTTACACCCTCCCTGCAATCATCTTGATGTACCAATCTTGGGTACACACAAACACTGCTTCACCAGCCTGCCCAGATTCAACATCTCACAATTGGTTAATGTGGGATCCCACTTCTGTAGGGGACATGAGCTCCCCTACCTGGGAGACTTCTTTTGGAGTTTCATGACACCACCAACCCCTTCCACCTGCCTACTCTTACCGAACCTCCAGGCTCCTCCTACACTGGGAAAACAAAACTCAAGGCATTACCCAACAGACTCACAGGACAGGTGCCCCCTCTTATGAGAGCAGCCCTAGCCTTCACACTGAGTGGATGGGAGGAAGATAATGGAGTTCATTATCTTTAGCCATCGTACACCACTATAATGTCCACAACCATCTGTTTTCTCCTGGCATTTTCTGGCTCTGTGGAACTTCTGCCTATCTCTTCCTCCCTGCCACCTGGACAGGAACCTGCACCCTAGTCTATCTCAGCCCCAAGATATTGCCCCTGGAGACACTGACTTTCCGATCTCAGTCCAGGCTCACACCCAACAACACTGAACTCAATTCCTGATACCCCTGATAATAAGCTTAGGGATAACTTCAGGAATTGGGATGGGAGTCACAGGCATAAGGACTGCAGCAGCCCTCACCAGTCACCGTCTCAAGAGTTAACCAGTAGCTTAGAAAAAATCTCTTAATTCTACAATAGACCTATAGAAATAGACTCTAGCTGCAGTTACATTTTAAAACCACTGCCTTAGACTTTTTAACAGCAGAAAAGGGAGTGGGATACCTGTATCTTTCTTGGGGAAGAGTGTTGTTCCTAAGTTAACAGATTGGGTCATTCATCAGGCTGCAAAAAGTCTCCAAGGCAGAGCTGCCAAATGCTGGGAGCAATACCAAACCAGTGGGTTTTGGAGTTTTTCCTGGGGTAACTGAACATCATGGTCTGCCCCTCTGCTCAGGACCTTAGTCCTCATGTTCCTTTTGCTGATATTTGGCCCTTTGTCTGTTTAGGTGCCTCACACAGTTCCTCCAAGACTGGATTCAGGCTCTCACAAGATAATCGGTGTGGTGTGTCAACTATTAGTGAGAGCTCACCTAGACTATAACTCTAGCTACTAGTGATGCCATATGGGGCTATGCTTATGTAAGAGCATCAAAAGGGGGAAATGATAGAGAAATAATGCACAACACGCAAGCCTTTGTCTGTTCTCATCCCATGTTTTTGCCCGAGATCATAAGGTATTTTATTAAAGCCACCTGCACTGCAAATGTAACCATTCAGGCCTCCTAAATGTAACAGTTCGAGCTGCAAGATGTTCCTGCTGGATGTTTCAAGATGTTCTGTTAACTCCACCCATCCTCTCCTGTATATGTGCTACGAGAACCCAACCCCCCTACCTCATAGATTGCTATATAAGGTTGCTTCCATTTCTCTTTTGGGCTCTGACGTCAGAGTGTGAACTCTACTAGGCCTGCTGGCATAATAAAGATTCCCTCCATTAAAAAAAAAAAAAGAAAAAAAAGAAAATATAGAACATTATAGGACAAAATATAGAAGATTATCAGTCAGGGAGTGCCTTACTTTTGGGGTTCTAAGGTTTACACACATACACACAGAGCTTCATAAGAGTACTATTTACTGAATGGTAATTCAGCATAGTGATAAAGAATGCAGAATCTGCAGTCAGGTGGCCTGGGTTTGAATAGTGCTTCTGCCACTTTTAACTGTATGACTTCGGGTAGTTATTTAAAAACTTTGCCTCATTTTCCTCATACATAAAATACAGGTGGTAATAGTAACTACTTCATAAGACCTTTCTGAGCACTCAGTGAGACCATCTTAAGGGTGCTTAGTATAGGCATGACTTACAGTGAGAAGTAGTGCCATTATTATGGGCTAGACACCATATTGTTTTATATACATTTATATCATTTGTGAGCCTCCTGTAATAACCCTCATTTTTAATTTTTTAAAACTTCTAAATTACATAATACTGTGGATATAGTGTGCGAAAACCATAATTATATAGCACAAAGAATTTTTACAAAGTGAACACTATCCTAGAATCCTCAACTAGATCCAAAATCTAGAACATTGTTATCATCTTAGAAGTCTGCCGTAGGTCCCCATTAGTTATCACCAACCACAGCTTACTTCATTTGTTTCTGTTTCTGTTCACTCAGATATCCTTTGTCCTCTATCTTTTGTGATTTAATTTAATTTTGAGGGTATAGAAAGCAGCATAATTCAAAGGTCAAAACTATACATTTATTATTAACCTGTATTTTCTCTTTCCAACAATATTTTATTTCAGTAAGATGACTTATTTTTTATTTTTTATTTTATTGGTACAATTTAGATTTACATAATGATTGCATTCAGCATAGGGAATTTGTACCTTTACATATGTATCTTGATTCCTTTTTTTTCCATTCCCTTCCCCTCCCTTCAGCCTCTATTCCCCTTCCTTATTTACAAAAGCCCTGTTTCCATTTTTTCTGCTTTTCTCAAGTTTTTCTTTTTCCTTCCTTCCTTTCCCCCTCTCCCACGCTCTGTAGTTCTCCCTTCCTTTTGAACAATTTGTTTCTTATTTCACAATCTCTATTATAAATTTTGGTTCCTATTTACATTTTCAATTTCTTACACCAGAGGGACAATGTGATATTTACCCATGTGTGTGCAATTTATTTCACTAAAGAGTATAGCTTCAAGGTGCATCCATTTAGCTATAAATGCTTCAAGTTTATCCTTCTTTACAGCTGAGCAGTACTTTCTTGTATAGAAAAACCACATCTTCTTTATCCATTCATCGGTTGATGGGCATTTGGGTTGTTTCCAAGCTTTAGCTATTACAAACTGTGCCACTATAAACATGGGTGCACATATATCACTGTGGTATGATTCTTTTAATTCTTTTGGAAAGATACTGAGAAGGGGAATAGCTGGGTAAAATGGGACCTCTAATCCTAGTTTTTTGAGGAATCTCCATACTGATTTCCACAACGGTTACACCAGTCTACACTCTCAACAACAGTGGAGAAGGGTTCCTTTCTCCCCACATCTGCGCCACCATTTATTATTGGTTGATTTCTTGATACCACCCATTCTTTCTGGAGTGAGATGGAATCTTAGCCTTGTTTTAATTTGCATTTCTTGAATGACCAGTGATGTTGAACATTTTTTCATATATTTATTTGCTATTTGTACTTCATCTGAGAAATCATTTCAGATGCCCACTTTTGGACTGGGTCTTTATATTTGGGGTGTCTGATTTTTTTCAGTTCTTTATATAGTAGTCTGAGGGACTACTGGCTAGAATTTTTTCCCACTCTGGATTGTCTCTTCACTCTGTTGGTGATTTCTTTTGCAGTGCAAAAGCTTTTTCATAGGGGGAGATCACAGTTGTTGATTCTTTATATTATTTCCTATGCAGTCTGGGTTTTGTTCATGGAGTCTTTGCCTACCCCTATGCCCTCAAGAGTTCTCCCTATTCTCTTTTCCAGAAATTTAGTGTTTCTGGATTTGTTTGTTTGTTTGTTTGTTTTGTTCTGTTTTTATATTTAGATTTTTGATCCACTTTGATTTTTGTTTAGTGCATGGTGAAAGACATAGGTCTAGTTTTAGTCTTCAGCATATAGAAAGCCAGTTTTTCCAGCACCACTTATTAAAGATATTATCCTTCTTCCATTGGGCGTGTTTTGCCGCTTTCTCAAAGATAAGGTGGCTGAGTGTGTTTGGAGTTGTTTCTGTATCTTCTGGTCTGTTCCATGAATTCTCAGGTCTATTTTTTGCCAGTACCTTGCTGTTTTTATCAAAGTAGCTCTATAGTATAATTTCAACCCAGGGATTATGATGCCCCCTGCTTTGCCTTTATTGCCCAGAATTGCCTTTGCTATTCCAGGTATCTTCTGGTTACAAATGACTTTTAGAATTGTTTTCTTTAATTCTGTAAGATATGATGCTTATATTTTGATGAGGATGGCATTATATCTGTATAATAATTTTGGCCATTTTCACTACATTGGTTCTTCCTATCCAAGAACAAGGGATGTCTTTCCATTTTCTAATATCCTCTTCGATCTCCACTTTCAGAGTACTGTAGTTTTCAATGTAGAGGTCTTTTACTCCCTTTGTTAGAGTGATTCCTGGATATTTCATTTTTTTAATGCTATTGTGAAAGGTATTGTTTTCCTAATTTCTCTCTCAGTGAGTTTGTTATTGGTGTAGAGGAAGGATACTGATTTTTGAGTGTTGATTTTATTGTGGTGTTTTTTGTTTGTTTGTTTGTTTGTTTTGGGGGGGGTATTTTTTGGTACCAGGGATTGAACTCAGGTCCTTGCGCTTGCACAGCAGGCAGCAAAAAACCACTGAGCTAAATCTCCGGCTGAGTGTTGATTTTATATCCAGCCACACTACTGAATTTCATTATTAAATGTAGAAGTCTTTTGGTAGAATTTTTTGGGTCTTCTCTGTAGAGTATCATGTCATCTGCAAATGCTGATAATTTAACTTCTTCCGTTCCTATCCTTTTTATTTCTTTCTCTTCTCTAATTGTCTGGCTAATGTTTCCAGAACAATATTGAATAAGAGCGGTGATAGTGGACATCCTCATCATGTTCCTGATTTTAGAGTCAAAGCTTTCAGTTTTTGACCATTTAGTATGATGTTAGCTGTTGGCTTGTCATAGATAGCTTTTATGAGACTGAGATAAAGACCATCTATTCCAATTTCCTGTAGGGTTTTTTTTTTTTTTGCATGAATGGGTGTTGGACTTTGTCAAGTGCTTTTTCTGCATCTATTGAGATGATCATGTGATTTTTGTCTTTAGCTCTGTTGATGTGGTATATTACATTTATTAATTTGCATATGTTGAACCATTCCTGCATCCTTTGGATGAATCTTACTTGATCGTGGTATATAATTCTCTTGATAATTTGCTGCATTCTGATTGCCAGTATCTTAATGAGGATTTTTGCATCTATGTTCATTAGGGAGATTGGCCTGTAGTTCCTTTTTTTCGTCGAGTCCTTCTCTGGTTTTGGTATCAGGATAATATTTGCTTCCAGGAATGATTTTGGGAGTATTGCTTCTTTTTCTATTTCAGTTTGAGGAGAACTGGCAATTGATCTTCTCTAAATTTTCTGAAATCATCAGTGAAATCATCAGGACCTTTGTTGGTAAGTTATAATTACATTTAAATTTCAATGGCTAATATTGGGTTATTTAGAATATTAATATCTTCTTGTTTCAGCTTTGGTAATTCACATGTATCTAGGAATCTGTCCATTTTTTCGATGTTTTCCATCTTATTAGAGTATAAGTTTTCAAAGTAGGTATTGATGATCTTCTGGATTTCCACAGAATCTGTTGTGATGTCACGCTTTTCTTTCCTTATTGCATGAATTTGGGTCTTTTCTTTCCTTTTTTTGGTAAGGTTGGCTAAGAGTTTATCAATTTTATTTAATCTTTCAAAGAACCAACTCTTTAATTCATTGATTCTTTGCATTGTTTGCTTAGACTCAATTGCATTAATTTCTCCTCTGATCCTTATAATTTCCTCCTTCATATGAGCTTTAGACATGACTTGTTCTTTTTCTAGAAGTTTGAAGTTCATCATTAGGTTACTTATTTGAACTCACTCTGTTTTCCTGATGTGAGAATTCACTAATATAAATTTCCCTCTTAGGACTGCTTTCATTGCATCCCGTAAGTTGCAGTATATTGTATTGATATTATCTTTTAGTTTCTCCTTTAATTTCATCTGTGACCCATTGGTTATTAAGGATGGTGTTATTTAATTTCCATGTGTTTATGGGGTTTTTGTGGTTTCATTTGCCATTGATTTACTATGGTCTGATAATATGCGTGGGATGATGTCAATTCCTTTGCATTTACCTCAGCATGTTCTATGCAATAGTATGTTGTCTATTTTTGAGAACGTCCCATGTGCAGCTAAGAAGAATGTGTGTTCTGAAGTTTCGGGGTGGAATACACTGTACACATTACTAAGTCCATTTGTTCACAGGTTTGGTTCAGTTCTGATATTTCTTTGTCAGTTTTTTTGCCTAGTTGATCTATTTGTGACAGAGAGGTATTAAGGTCCCCCATTACAATTGTATTAGTGCATATTAGATTTTTCATGTCTGTTAATATATGTTTTATATAACTGGGTGCACCTATATTTGATGCATATTTATTTATAATTATTATCTCCTCCTCTTGAAGTATTCCTTTAACAAGTATGTAGTGACCTTCTTTGTCTCTTTTGATCAGTTTTGGCTTGAAGTTCACATTGTCTGCAAAAAGAATAGCTACCCATGATTTTTTCTGGGCACCTATCACATGGAACACTGTTTTCCATCCTTTAACTTTCAGTCTATGAATTTCTTTTTTCTAGTTAAGTATAATTCTTGTATGCAGCATATTGTTGGATCTTGTTTCTTAATCCATTCTCCCAGTATGTTTCTTTTGATTGGTGAATTGAGACCACTTACATTGATGGTTATAGCTGTTACATATTGGGTCATCCTTGTCAGATTGTTTTCCTGCTGTTGTTTTCTTGTCTTTCCTGTTTAATTGCTTTCCCTGTCCGGTGGCTTCCTTCTGTTGGTGTTCTTGGAATTGTGATTTACATTATCTCTTTCTAAATTGCCCTTCAGGATACTTTGTAGAACTGGTTTTTTGGTTGTGAATTTCTTCAGTTGTTCTTTTTCGATGATCTATTTTTAAATGAAAAATCACATGGCATTTTTTGTCAGACAATTGCATGAATTGTAATCTACAAAGCATTCTGAAATACTTCACAGTTCCTCCAATTTAGTTTAAACCAATATTTTCATAGTCCCTCTATTCAACTGACCAATATTAAGTACGTACTTACTTCATATTGAGCGGGAGAGTGGAAAGACAGTTGAACTAGACAAAAGTCTGTCTTTACGTGCTTCCACCTTTATTTGAGAAACAAGCCCTAGTCATAGAATTCTAGTCCAAAGAACATTCTGAATATAATAATAAGAAATAAAAATTTTATATGTAAAATTACTGCTCATATAACAACAGCAACAATGATAGATCTGTGACATATCTTTTTTGTTAGTAACTCATCTAGAAGAAAAGTATATTAGACATTTTACAGATAAAAATTTTAAATTTTACTAACAGACATAAAAATTTGGATGGTAGGATATACTATGCTGGTGGATAGTATGATTTATTTTAAAGCTTTCAGTTTTTCCTAAATCTATAAATCCAGTGTGATCCTTATCAAGATATTTTTAAGGAATTTGAAGAGCTTATTCTAATATATATGTAGGAGACTAAATGTCTATGAACATCTTAAGTTGATTTTTTAAAAAAATAGATGAAAAATTTGCCCTTCTGCAGTATGTGAGGTACTGCAAAAATAGAAGAAGCAGGAAGGAGGTGAACAGAAAGATGAGGAAGCAGGAGGAGGAGGGAAGAGGAGGAAGAGGAAGGAAGGGAGAGAGAGAGGAAGGAGAGGAGGAAGAAAAAGAAAAAGAAGAGGAAGAGGAGAAGATGATGGAGGAGGAGGAAGAGGAGGAAGAAAGAGGAGAAGAAGGAGGAGGCACAGTAAAAGACCAGTAGACCAAAGGAGTAGACTATAGAGCTCAGAAAGAGATAATATGATAAATGTAATCTCACAGCATTGCTTTGTACTAGAAAGAGTGGATTACCATTTGACCACCAATTTTGTGACCTTGTTAGTCTGTGTGTCACACTGCATGACAATAATTAAATGTAAGTATATGGAGCTACTGATTTTTTTTGACATTTAGGATGCCCAGCCAGGACCTAAAGTGTCCAGAGCCCCCAGTCTAGAGACCTCCACCTCTGGCTATGAGAAGCCCCACCAATTCACCACATTATGCTGAGAATGTGCTGTCATATTCTCTTGTTTCCATGATCTTACAAATATTAAAAAACATTGCTCTGTGGAGAAAAATAAAGTTGGATTGCTATCCCATATCACATATAAAGGTGACCTCTATCATTGGAGAGATGCAAATGAAAACAATGCTGAGATTCCACCTCACTCCAGAAACAATGGCTGCTATCATGAAATCAACCAATAACAAATGCTGGCGGGGCTGTGGGGAAAGAGGAACCCTGCTCCACTGCTGGTGGGAGTGTAGACTGGTGCAAGCACTGTGGAAATCAGTATGGAGATACCTCAAAGAACTAGGACTGGAAGTCCCATTTGACCCAGCTATTCCCCTGCTGGATATCTTCCCCAAAGAATTAAAAGAATCATACCACAGTGATATATGTGCACCCATGTTCACAGCGGCACAATTTGTAACAGCTAAAACTTGGAAACGGCCCAAATACCCATCAACTGGAGACTGGATAAAGAAAATGTGGTTTTATTAATAAGATAGAGTACTACTCAGCCATAAAAAATGGGAAATTAGAGACATTTATAGCTAAACGGATGCACATTGAGGCGATACTCTTAAGTGAAGTAAATAGGACACACAGGAATAAATACCGAATAGTTTCTCTGGTGTGAGAAACTGAAAGTGTAAATAAGGACTAAATGTATAATAGGTAATGTGAAATAGGAAGAAAAGGGGCAAAGGGGAAGGGAGTGGGAGGGCTAGGGGAAAGGATAGAAGGGAATGGGATTAATATGAGAAAATGGAAAAATGGGAACAAAATCTTTGTAAATAGGGAGGAATGGAGGGGTTGAAGGGAGGGCTGGGCAAGGGTGAAAAATGGGAACCAAGAGAGACTATGTAAAGGTGCAAATTTCCAATGATGAATGTCATTATATTGTATACCTAAAATGTACCAATGATTAGAATGAATAATCGATAATGCAAAATAGGAAGAAAAGGTCCAAAGGCTAGGGGTAGTGGGAGGGGCAGGGGAAAGGAAAGAAGAGAAAGGAAAAATGATGAGAAATGGAAAAAATGGAAGCAAAGTCTTTGTAAATAGGGAAGGGTGGAGGGGGTGAAGGGAGGGCAGGGAATGGGGAAAAAATAAGAACCAAGAGAGATCATGTAAAAGTACAAGTTCCCAATGAGAAATGTAAATGTGTTGTATACCTAAAATGTACCAATAAAAGAATTTAATTTAAAAAAAAAACAAAGGTGATCTCTAGGTAGATTTAAAACCTAAATGTGAAAGACAAAATTAAAATATGCTAGTAATTCCTTATAATGAAATGGTGTAGGACTTATTAAATAATACTCCAAATCACCAAATATAGGGTTATAAAAGACATGAATTTTACTGCATCAACCTTAAGGCATTTAAATCAATGAAGGACACCATCAACAAAGTTAATAGGCATACGATAAACTAGGAGAATATATTTGCAATGTCTAAAACTGATAAGCCATTAATACCTATAATATCTAAGCAACTCTGGTAAGTTAACAAGAAAAATGCAGAAAACACAGCAGTTAAATGGGCAAAGCATATTTGCAGATTGGACAGCTCAAAGAAGGGGACCTGAATTGGCTAAAAATCCTGTGAAGAGATGACTGGTCTTGTTTCTGTGCAAAGAAATACAAATTAACAATGAGCTATGAAGCCACACTCACCAGGTTGACCAAAAGTAAAAAGTCAGATAATACTGAGTGTTTGTGTGAGCATTTGAGGAAAAGGGGATTTCCTGTATATTGCTGGTGGAGGTATAAACTGATATAACTTTTTGAAAAGCGATCTAATGGTACTTACTGATAATAATTATGTATTGTAGTATATATTCCTTCAATCCAGGAACTTCACCCATGGATATATATCCTGGAGGCCAGCTTAGGCGCAAATAAAAAAATAAAAGGTTTGAGGGTATACCTCAGTCCAAAGTGCTGGGTTCAATCCCTAATACTGAAAAAAAGGACATCTATGAGGATGTTTATTGTAGAACCATGTATTTATTACAGAATCATTTGTGTAAATGATTGGAGGCAAACTAGATGTCCATTATTGAAAGTGTGCACATGTAAATTGTGGTAAATATATGCTATGAAATGTTACACAAGGGTTAGAAGCAATCAAGTATTTGGGCAAATAGCAGTATAGATATTAAAGATATTCTTGTGAAAAATATGAAATAGAATGAGATCAACAGTCCAAAGACAGGCCACCTCCTGACCCGCCGAGTCCCAACGCCCAGAGTGGCCACCTTCTGGGGAGGACGAGGCTGAGCAAAGGCCCAGTTTGAAGCAGCTGCTGCCTGAGCTGGGTATCGCCCAGCCCCCGGTCTTCCTGTGTGTAGTTGCGAGTATGTTTTGGAGCATCGGTCACATCCTGCAGTTGAATTGGGCTGTCTTTTGGGAATGAGGAAATACTATCTACTGGGTGTCTGCAGTTTAGGACAGCTGTGATTCTTGGGGTTAAGGAATTATTCTTGACAGAAGCATTTGAAAATAAAAATCTGTACCATGGCCTCAGCAGTACTTAGTTCTGTTCCCACTACAGCCTCTCGTTTTGTCCTTTTACAAGTAGATAATGGCAGTGGTTCTGATTCTGAGCCTGGAAAAGGGAAAGGCTGGAATACTGGAAAGTCTCAAACTATGGGAAGCAAATCAACTGCAAATGAGAAAAAAAGAGAAAAAAGAAGAAAAAAGAAAGACCAGCAACAGAGTGAAGCAAATGAGCTTAGGAATCTTGCTTTTAAGAAGATTCCCCAGAAATCCTCTCATGCTATTTGTAATGCTCATCAGGACCTTCCATTGTCAAACCCCGTACAGAAGGATTCACGAGGTGAAAACTGGCAAGAATGGAGACAAAGAGATGAAGAGCTGACAACTGAAATGTTTGAAGCTGATCTTGAGAAGGCATTACTGCTAAGTAAATTAGAATATGAAGAGCACAAAAAGGAGTATGAAAATACTGAAAATGCTTCAACTCATTCAAAGATTATGCATAAAAAAGATGAAAGAATCATCAAGGAAGAGATAAACCTCTCACAGTTTCACTAAAAGATTTCCAATCTGAAGATTGCATTAGTAAAAAGACTGTGGAATTGAGTTCTTCCCAGACTTTATCACATGATGGAGGATTCTTCAATAGATTGGAAGATGATGTTCATAAAATTCTTATTAGAGATAAAAGAAGAGAACAGCTTACAGAATATAATGGAACAGATAACTGTACAGCTCATGAACACAAGGAAGTGGTTCTTAAAGATGGAAGAATTGAAAGACTAAAGTTGGAACTTGAAAGGAAAGATGCTGAAATCCAGAAGCTGAAAAATGTGATCACTCAATGGGAGGCAAAGTATAAAGAAGTAAAGACAAGAAATGCACAGTTACTGAAAATGCTTCAGGAAGGTGAAATGAAAGATAAAGCAGAAATACTTCTGCAAGTTGATGAATCACAAAGTATCAAGAATGAGCTAACTATACAGGTAACTTCACTTCATGCTGCATTAGAACAAGAAAGATCTAAAGTGAAAGCATTACAAGCAGAATTAGCCAAGTACCAGGGTGGCAGAAAAGGAAAAAGAAACTCTGAATCTGACCAGTGCAGGTGATTACATTAGCCTTTGAAGTCAACACAAAAATTAAACTTTCAGGGCTTTTCAAAAATGTAGATATTTAATGTTGTGCAGCTGCTAGACTATGCAGTTTTGTTGAAGGAACAACAAGCAACTAGCTAATAGTCTATAAATTTATGGGTTTTGGCTTAAAAGTGAAAAGAAAAAATTAGAATTCCAGTAAAACTTAATGATTATTGTTTACTATCCATACCTCTTGTCACTTTAGTTTTTCATCATTCAATAAATTTACTTTCTTATTCCTCCAGTGTTTGATTTTTTAAAGTTCCATAAACAATGTGAAAACATTATTTTTTGCTTTATAGCTCAGTCAATTAATTGGATTCTCTCAGTTCAACAAATATTTATTTAGCATTTTCTGTGCACTATGCCTTACAGGACAGATGAGTGAAATATGGTTGATGTCCTCAGGTAGCTTATGCTTAGGGGAAATTGAAGATGGAAGAGGGTAAAGTAAAACAAGAGAAAAACTAATTATCATGTGTATTATATTGTTTAGAAACTGAGATTTTTTTTACAAAGTACTTTTGGAAATTTGTTGAAAAGTATTCAGGCAGAAGGAATGAAATCTGGGCTGAAAGGTTTGTTTAAACAATCTGCCCTGAGGACAGTAACTTGACACACTGAGAATAGAAAGAGTACTAATGTATGAGAAGGAATGAATGAGAGATTTTTCATTAATGTAGTCAATTACTAGAATAACTTGTTGCTTATGAGACTTAGGGTTTTTTTAGTATATTCACTAAAATACTGTTATGATTCATTAAAAGAAAGGTTTTCTTTGAGTGTGTAATAACAAAGATGAACACACAGATACTGGTCTTGGCCTCCAAAACCACCATTTCATGAAAGATTTTACTTGTTGACCATATTTGGAGAAAAAAAATTTAAGAGATCATAAAATTGTCATCATTGCTTATATGTCTGTCTTCTCCCATGATGGGTGAATTAATGTGGGGGAGATGGATAGAACTGACTTTTGACATATTAAGTTGGATTTTCTTTTAGAGAATCTAGAAGTAGAGTGGAAATAGAGATCCAGTCCTTTGAGGAGAAGCTAGAGGAATTAAGGATTTTGGATCCATCTGTAGTTACTGTATGAATAATTGACATACTCAAGCATAAGTATTTGAAGAGAAGTATTGCTGAGGACAGACTTTGAGCAGAACACACACACACACACACACACACACGGTGATCAGAAATGTGGGAGGCAAGGTTGTGAAGGTTGTATGGTGGTCTGAGGTTACAAACATGACTTGGATTTAACAGGTGCAGAACACTAATGGCATTCAGAATGGCTTGTTCAGTGGCACAGAGCAAGATATTGAGGAAAAGTTACAATTCTTTAAGACTTGGCAGTTTAAGAAAGAATCTTGGGCTGAGGCTGGAGCTCAGTGGTAGGGTACTTGCCTGCATGTGTGAGGCTCTGGATTCCATCCCCAGTACTAAAAAGGGGAAGAGGGATCTTGAGGTTCCCTGAAAGGAGCTACAGAATGAGTGAGGTTTGGTTGATTTTTATGTAGAACAGAATAGACCTTTAAAATACTCACAAACACAGAGGAAACAGTTAAGAAAACATAGAGACGGGAAGAGGGAAATAAAAGATTGACTTCAAAGCCCAATTAGTTGTTTACTTGCCATCATATAATTGGGTTGCTTTTTAACCATCTCTCACTCATAATTTAACACTAAATTAAGTTGCTCTCTGTTCATGAAATTATGGCCCTTTGAATATGATAATTTTAAGAATGTTTAAACAGAACATGGGGATTTTAAAAAGATATAAAATTATTTTATGACTTACACATTAGTATATTTTCATGATGTGTAGCTATTACCATCCACCGTAGTAAGAAAAAAATCCTAAGATTTCCCAGATTCTGTAAATCATGAGGAATTTTTCTGGGGTAAGTTCTTAGATTGAATTTTTTTAATTACTTTTATTGGTACATTTTATTGGTACACTTTATGTATACAATTCGTTTACATTTATCACTGGGTGTTTGTACTGTACATGATATATCTTGGTTCTTATTTTTTCCCCATTACCTGTAAGCCCTTCACCCCCTCCACCCTTCCCTATTTACATAGATTTCATTTTATTTTTTTTCTTTTCTCATGGTTTTTCCTTTCTCTCTTTTCTTTTCCCCTTCCCCTCCCTTCACTCCTTCATCTTTGGGCCTTTTTTCCTATTTCAAATTATCAGTTATTCATTTTAATCATTTTAACTGTTGTTTACACTATCAGTTTCTCACACTAGTGAAACTATTTGGTATTTACAAATGTGTGTCCTATTTATTTCACTTAAGAGTATGGCCTCGATATGCATCCATTTAGCTATAAATGACTCTAGTTTTTCGTTCTTTATGGCTGAGTAGTACTCTATTTTATTTAAAAAACCACATTTTCTTTATCCAGTTTCCAGTTGATGGGCACTTGGGCTGCTTCCAAGCTTTAGCTAATACAAACTGTGCAGCTATGAACATGGGTGCACATATATCACTGTAGTATGATTCTTTTAATTCTTTGGGGAAGATACCCAGCAGAGGAATAGCTGGGTCAAATGGGACCTCTAGTAAAATTTCATGAACAGCAAACCAGCACTACAAGCAATTCTAAACAATACCCTGGAAAAAAGCAATGAAGGTCACAACTCCATGAGGACCAACAGAGGGAAGCCACCAGGCAAGGTAAGACACTAAAGGGAAAGGGGAAAAAAATAAGAAATAAAAGAGCCAACAAGAGTAAAACATCATGACAAGGATAAATCAATATCTATCAATTATAACCATCAAAGTTAATGGCCTCAATTCACCAATCAAAAGAAATAGACTGGCAGAATGGATTAAAAAGGAAAATGCAACAATATGCTGTATACAAGAAACACACTTAACTCAAAAAGAAACTCATAGACTGAAAGTAAAAGGATGGAAAACAGTTCTCCACACCACAGGAACCCAGAAGAAAGCAGGGGTAGCAATCTTATTTACAGACAAAGTAGATTTCAAACCAAAACTAATTAAGAGAGACAAAGATGGTCACTACATCCTTGTGAAGGGAGCAATCCATGAGGAAGAGATGACAATCCTAAATATATATGCACCAAATACAAATACCCCCAACTATACAAAACAAATATTAATAGACATGAAAAACCAAAGAAACACTAACACAATTGTAGTGGGGGACCTCAATACCCCACTATCACAAATAGACTGATCATCTAGACAAAAAGTTAACAAGGAAATCCTAGAACTGAACCAAGCTATTGAACAAATGGAGTTAATAGATGTTTACAGAGTGTTCCACCCCACAAAATGGGAATACACATTCTTTTCGGCTGCACACAGTTCATTCTCCAGAATAGACCACATGCTAGCTCATAGGACATATCTAAGTAAATGTAAAAGAATTGAGGGGCCGGGGATTTAGCTCAGTGGTTTCAACGCCTGCTACGCAAGTGCAAGGACCCGAGTTCGATCCCCAGTACCAAGAAAAAAGAAAAAAAAAAGAATTGAAGTTACTCCCTGTATATTATCAGACCATTGTGCGATGAAATTGGAGATCAATAACATAAGAAACTGCAAAACCCCAACAAATACATGGAAACTGAATAACACCCTCTTGAACAACCAGTGGGTCACAGAAGTAATTAAAGAAGAAATTAAACAGTTTCTACAAGTAAATGAAAATGCCAGTACAGCATACAGGAATCTATGGGACACAATGAAAGTAGTTCTACATGGGAAATTCATAGCAGTGAATGCCCATATTAGGAAAACAGAGAAAACTCAGATAAATAACCTAATGCAAAACCTCAAGCTCCTAGAAAAAAGATGAGCACAGCAAACCCAAAGCTCACACAAGAGAGGAAATTATAAAGATTAGGGCAGAAATCAATGCAATGGAGACTAAGAGAACAATACAAAAAATCAATGAATCAAAGAGTTGGTTTTTTGAAAGAATAAATAAAATCAATAAACCTTTAGCCAACCTTATCAAAAAAAGGAAAGAAAAGGCACAAATACATGCAATTAAGAATGAAAAATGTTGTTGTATACCTACAATGTACCAATAAAAGAATTTAATACAAAAAAAAAAAGGAATGCAAAAACAGTAAGTGCCGATGAGGATGCAGGGTTAAAAGGAACCCTGCTACACTGTTAGCAGGAATGTAAATTAGCACAACCACTGTTGAAATCAGTATGGAGTTTCCTTTAAAAACTAAAAATACTGTAGAACTACCACACAACCCAAGTATTCCATTTCCTGGTATACACCCAGAAGAATCAAAGTTAGCATACTATAGGGATTCCTGCACACCTACATTTATAGTGACACAGTTCACAGTAGCTAAGTTATGGAAGCTAGATGCTCATCAATGAATGAATGGATAAAGAAAATGTGATATACATACGCATATATATACACTATATATATATATATATATATATATATATATATACACTAGTGGAGTAATATTCAAACACAAAGAAGAACAAAAATATGTCATTTTCAGGAAAATGGATGGAACTGGAGATCAAAAAATTAAGTGAAATAAACCAGACTCAGAGAGACTATGATCACATTTTCTCTCACAGGCAGAATCTAGGGGTCAAAAGATGATATGAAAATAGAAGAAAAATTATTATAGAAGAAGAAGGTGGTTGGAGGAATAGAAGATAACAGAGATGATGAGGTGGATGAGATCAGAGCATATATATATATATATATATATATATATATATGAATAAATACACCATAAAGAAACCCACTATTCTGTATAATTAATATGCACTAATAAAAAATAAGAAAACAAAACAAAACAAAAAAAGAATGAAAAAGGTGAAGTCACAACAGATCCAACAGAAATTCAGAGGATCATCAATACCTACTTTGAGAACCTCTACTCCAATAAAATGGAAAACACAGAAGAAACGGGCAGATTCCTAGATACTTAGATTGAATTTAAAGTGTTACTCCCTTTTTTAGAAAAGTCAACACCCACTGCTGGTGTTGTTATCAAGTGCTATTACAGGCCTTGTGCTTTAATTTCAGCCAGTAGTAACAAAATATCAAACCTTGGAAATAACCCCAATGTCTAATTTGAATGGCTAATATAATACTTCAGCGGGAAGTAGTATTATGTATACTCTAGAAAAGGTGTAATTAAAATGAATGAAAACATGGAGTATGCTGAACAAAGTTTAAAAAGTACAAACTTGTATGCAATGATTGCAGCTATGTGAAAAAATACATCTGCACTGGACAAACTGGAAAGTGGTTAATTCTGAAATCCAACTGCTTGGGTTGGGTGGAAGAAATTATGGGTCAATTTAGGTTTTCTTAAAATTTTATCTAACATACTGGGTTTGTTTTTTTGTAATACAATATAAGAAAACTACTTTTGCTTGGATTTATGTTAAGTAATTTACTGTTATGAAGTACATTGCATCAACTTGTCTTGTTTACTTACATGTTCAATTGATTAAATGTTAATTATTACGGGGCTTGTCTTGGGCATAGAAGTTTTATTTTTTAATCCAGAATCTTTTACTCTAACTAAAGTAGGTAAGATGGTGGCTATAAGAAAACTTGCTTAAAGGTTCAATTGTTTTATTTCCTGTTGCTTAAACTTTAGAACTTTAGAAGTTTTCCTATCATTAATCATGTTTTAGAGTTCTGGTGACAACTATTCAAAATGAACTTTTTTGATAATCATATAAACTAAAGATGTGAATTATTTTACAGATTTTTTGTCATTATCTACAATTTGCTTTTCTTTATAAATTTGTTAGGGAATAGATAATTTACTTCCCAATACCTCAAAAGGATATATACAGATTCTACCATCTTAAATAAAATTAGTTTTTAGAACAATTTTAATTGATATATAGTTGAGCTACAACTGAATATAGTAGATTAGGATTAGTAAACATGCTTTGTGATTTCAGTTCTTTGAAATTTGTTGAGATATGCTTTATGGACCAATTTGTAATCTACACAGTAAATGTTTTGTGTAGAATTGAAAAACATACGTGTTGTACAGTTATGGGATGCAGTATTCTGTATACGTTTGATTAGATCAAGTTTCTTCAAGTCTAATATATCTTTAATGATTTTCTGTCTTCTGTTCTATCAATTACTTAGAAAGATATGTTAAAATCTGTCAGTGATTGTGGATTTGTCTACTTCTGTCAGTCTGTTTTTGAGGTATATATAAATTTAAAATTGTGTTATCTTTATGTTGAAAGATAAATTTTATTTCTTTGAAAAAAAAACAGTCCAAAGACAGCTACATCAATTTAAACACACACACACACACACACACATGACAACAATAACCAAATTAGATACATGCATATCCTGGACTTAGTAATTAGAGAAAATACCTGGAGAGGGGATAGATATGGCCATGGTAATGTAGATGACGGAAAACAATAAAATAAAAGGTGATATCTGGTGATATTCACGAATTGAGAGGGGTGTGATTAACTCCACTCTTTTTACTTAAGTGCCTCCCCCCAGTTTTAAGTGATATTGGAAGGAACATATTAAGTCCAACTAGGGAAATCTGAGAAGTGTGGAAGGGGTCAGATTTGAGCTGAGCCTTGAAGGATGGTAGAACCTTGGTAGTGTTCTGGAAAAGAAGGGCATTTTTGGCCTGCTAACAACTTAGTTAAGAGCCAGGTGGTGGGAGAATGTAAGATAGGTTTAAGTATCAGCCAAGCAACTGTTGTTATATTTGAAGTCAAAGGCAAGTAGTGGTGTTTAGTGGAAAATAAGTCTACAAAGACAGATAAGAGCTTAATGGTGAAGGGCTTTCAATGCCTAACTATGGAGTTTGGGTTTTATTTTGAAAGTAATAGGAATTGATTTGTAATTTTTTAAGCAGGGAAGCAGTAGGATCCAATCTGGGAAGATTATTATCCACACAGTGTTAGAGGAATTGCAGCAATGTTTGGATACAGAGAGAACTCCAAAAGCTATTGTCAATATCCATATGAGAGCTAATGAGGAATTGAAAAAGGCATTGGTTATTGGTTCCTAATGCTAACATTAAGAGTGCTGTGGAAAAGAACTTGGGAAATTGGTAGGACTTGAGACGTGAATAATGTGGTGTCTTATCTTTATTGTAGAAGTGTTACAAGTTGTAGGTGGTGAATGAAATCACTAAGACAGAGGCAAAAGCCTTTGGGCAGAATGGAAGGGAGCAATGAAGTGGACTGTGAGAGGACAAAAGACTGAAGGTCCTATGGAACAGTGCAGTGAAAGTTATGGAGAGAGGTTCAGAAGAAAAAAAAATGTCAATGACAAATGCTACAAAGAAACTATATGGGATTAGAATTTAGCAGAGATCACTGGTTACTTTCCAGAGAGTATTCTCAAAAGAGAAGAATTGGTAGGCTCAGATTGCCTGTAGTTGAAGAGAGTGGGAGGGGAAAGAGTGGAGGCAGTGAGCTTTGGCTAGTCTGGCAAGACTTTTTTCTGGAAGTGTGGTAGAAAGATGAGGTGGTAGTTTGTGAGAAATGGAAATCAGGGAGTCAGAGGAATGGCTTTTTTTTTTAGTGTTAGGCAGACAAGAGCTTGTTTTGAAGACAAAAGGAAAGCAACCAGTCCAGAAAACATAAGGAAGAAGACCTACGTAGGAGCCTAAGGGAAAGGTGCCCCAGATCAGCCTACCTGCAAAACTCCTTGAAAGCTAGCCTTGCTATAACTCAGTTAACACCTTCCCCCTAATTGTGTCCCTTCATTTTGCTTTTAGGAGAGCTTTGCTCTCCCAGATGGACACAGAGCTCTCCCCAAATATACCAACCCCTCTTTTTTTTCTCCTGGGTTCTGGAGACCAGTTGAAACTGGACTAACAAAGAAACTTTTCTGTTGATCAGCAAGTCAAGAGAAGTGATTTAACTGCTTTATCTGTCCAAAGAACCTGAAGCACTCAAAGCCTAGTAGATGAAAGTACCCCGAAGATTCGTTTTCCACTCAGCTGTACGGCACAATTGTTGCTACTCCTGGCTGTGGCAGGCTTCATTTGGGACTTTAACAGTATAGAAAACTCTGTTAACTTTTTCTGAAAGATTGCCAGCACCAGATCTAGAAGCTTTTTAAATCCTCATTAAACCAGAAAATGAAAAAGGCTGTGATGGAAGAGGAGGTTACAGAGACATGGGGCCTCCTGCCTGGTTAACCCTCTCAGGCTAAGCTCCAAGACTGGCCTTTTTCTTCCACAAGTCCTAGGGTTTGGCCTGTTTTGATTCCTTTTCCAGTTTCCATGCCCTCCATCCCCAAATTCCCACCTAGATTCAGGATAGTTTCCTGATATATCCCTAGCTCCACTTTCTCTAGGGATCAGACAATTGACTTTAAGTTATTTAAAGTGTTTCTTCTGCTTCTAATTTAAAGGGAACAATCAGGCAAAGTGAGCTGTAACCAAAAAGTAGATGATAATGGGGTAATGGGGAAGGAACAGAGGATGAGGAATTCTGAAAAAACTCGAGTCTTCCATGTAGCATGAACATGTGGGCCACTTGCTTTCCTCCTCACGCAGGCCATTAGCTGTAACCTGGGAGTTAGCACCATTATCTCTGCTGCAGCCAAGACTATCTCATTTTGAGTTAACATTGGAATATTAAATATTAGACCTGCTCTAACATTTAATATTAGACCAAGTGTTCCGTCTAGGGTAGATGTGGAATGACAATGCTAATAGTCTTATGGATTTTCTCCAGGTATGGATCTCCAGATCTCTCCCTCTCCCTTCCCCTCTCCCCACTTCCTCTCCCCTCCCCCTCCCCCTCTTCCTTTCCCTCTCTCTCCCTGTCTTTCTCTTTCTCTCCAGATTTGTCTTAAAAGAAATGATTCAAGAATTAAATGCTGTACATAATTTATATTCATACGTAGTTCAGACTTCTCACTTTGAGAGAGGCCAAATTTTCTAGTAAAATTACTAGCTCCCATCTGACTCACTGTCCACATGGAGCCCAAGATCAGCTATTTCCTTGGTGCTCTCATTGTCCTCCTATTGAGCCTGTCCTTCTTCCTTCAGCCTCAGCTTCACCCTTAGTACTTCTGATGTATCCAATGCCCTACCCTGGAAAACTCCACCACCTACTCTGCCTGCTCCAGTTCCCAGGCTGCCAACCATTGTTTGATGAATGTTTTATATATATATATGTAAAATCTTCTCCAGTGTCAGCTGAGCTCTCAGTGCCTTTTGGCAAACCTTCACACTTTTATAACAATTGAATTCCTGCCATATCCTCTACAACATCTTCTGGCCATTTCCAGTCATCCTCAATTCAATTCCCTCCCCTCTCTACCTTGACCTTATTTCCTGTTTATTGAAAAAATTCAGCTCATTTTAAACTAGACTTTCCCCACTTCTCTCTTACTTACTTACTTATTGATTGATTGATTGATTGATTGATTGATAACTACTGGGTCTTTTTCTTTACACATCCTCCTTCACTCTCTACTTTAGAGGAAAAAAGACTCCTGTACGTTCGAGGCAAATCATCAATGTTTCTTGGGTTCAAAATCATGTCCCTTCCATCCTTCTCTATGTTACAGTGTACTCATATGTGAGCATAAATTATCTCTGACTTAGACTGAGAGTCCTTCAAGGGTAAGGCCCATTATACATTCATCTCTATGTTCCGAACATACAGCACCATGGCTCATGCATAATAGACACTCAATGAATATTTATTGCAATGATGAGTTATGAAAGGATCAAATAGATTAATTTGAATTCTTTGTACTTTGTACATATACTTTGTTGATTAATAAGGGTACCACTGGGCAATAAGAAAGATGAAGGGAAAAATCAAGAGAATTTAATATGTTCCAGATTCAGGATTTTTGGTGAAGTTACAAGACATTTTAGGAAAAAATTTTGACATAGATTTAGCCCATCTCTTTATAATAAAAAAAGTAGTAACAGTAGAACCACTAGACTGGGACCATGAAGATGTGGCTTTGCTGCCATAAGCTATATGGCCATGGACTAGTTATTTAACCTCTGATCCTCAATTACTTTCTCTAGCATATTTAAGATAAGGTTATTGTGATGGAGTCCTGGATGTGAAAATACTTTGAAATCTGAAGCTCTTTTCCAATGCATACTTGTAGTTCTTATTCCTAATGCCACTAATAACTCTGGAGCTTCTACTTGCCATCTCTACTACAGCTGGTGCTACTTCCATGGCTCATCTTTCCTGTTGTACATAGAGCCTGATTTAATCTTAACATCCAAAAGGCATGTAAAAAGGCAAAGTTATCAGCAATGTGGAGCCTTTGCCCATCAGACACCCTTCCCAATTCTTTTTGGCCTGTGTGTTTCTGTGCAGATGGCTTTACTTGTCCAGAGGGACTGTTGTATACAGGGAGAGATAGGGAAGGCTAGGGAAAATGTAAGTCATCCCATCTTCAATAGCAAATACATACACGAAAAAATGTTCAACATCACTGGTCATTCGAGAGATGCAAATGAAAACAACGCTGAGATTCCACCTCACTCCAGAAAGAATGGCTGCTATCATGAAATCAACCAATAACAAATGCTGGCAGGGCTGTGGGGAAAGAGGAACCCTGCTCCACTGCTGGTAGGAGTGTAGACTGGTGCAGCCACTGTGGAAAACAGTATGGAGATACCTCAAAGAACTAGGACTGGAAATCCCATTTGACCCAGCTATTCCACTGCTGGGGATCTTCTCCAAAGAATTAAAAGAATCATACCACAGTGATATATGTGCACCCATGTTAGTAGCAGTGCAGTTTGTAATAGCTAAAACTTGGAAACAGCCCAAATTCCCATCCACTGGAGACTGGATGAAGAAAATGTGGTGTTTTTTTATAAAATGGAGTACTACTCAGCCATAAAAAATGAGAAATTAGAGACATTTATAGCTAAGTGGATGCACATTGAAGCAATACTCTTAAGTGAAATAAATAGGACACACATGTGTAAATACCGAATAGTTTCTCTGGTGTGAGAAACTGAAAGTGTAAATAAGGACTAAATGTATAATAGGTAATGTGAAATAGGAAGAAAAGGGGCAAAGGGGAAGGAAGTGGGAGGGCTAGGGGAAAGGATAGAAGGGAATGGGCTGCAGACAGGCAGGTCAGCCCACGCCCTGCCGAGGTCCCCAGTCACGCGGAACACATGCCGAATCAGCCCGCTGCAGACAGGCAGGTCTGTGCACGCCCTACCCAGGTCCTGAGTCATGCGGAAGACACCGAATCACCCCACTGCAGACAGGCAGCCACCTGATTCCACATTACCAAGGCGCAGAGGACACCAGACCACCAGACCAAGGTACTGAGTCCCACTGTTCCCAGCACAGAGGTAGGGGCTTCTGAGCCGTCATCCCACTGCTCCTGGTCCAGAGGAAGGGGCTTCCCAGTCACCATTCCTCCCGCTGCTCCCAGTCCAGAGGGAGGGGCTTCTGAGACACGATCCCACTGCTCCTGGTCCAGAGGAAGGGGTTTCCCGGCCACCATCCCTCCGGCTGCTCCCAGCCCACAGGAAAGGGCTTTTGGGTCACCATCCCTACTGCTGCTCCCGGCCCCTGTCCCACCTCACCCAGCTCACAGGAGGTAATCCATGAAGGCGATAACAGCCCCCCGCCACAGTCGAAATGAGAAAACATGTAAATAAGTCTCAAAATCAGACTTCCAGATCACCTACAGCAACCCCAAAGGGAAATGAGATGGAACCCTCTGATACTCAACCACCTGGACCCACTGAACTGGCAACAAAAGGGGATCTGGAAAAAATGAAATCAGAAGTAATTTCTCAGATAACAGGAGAAATTGTGCCCTTAGAGCAAGACATGATTAATAAATCTAGAGAGGAGCTGAGGAACATGATGGAATCCCAACATAAGAAACAAATGGAATCCATAAAACAGATGCAAATAGATTTCCAGGACATGAAAAACTCCATTGAAAGTCTACACAGCAGAATGAGCCAATGTGAGGACAGAATTTCAGACATACATGATAAGATTGCAATTATTGACCAGGAAAAGAAAAATTGCTTCAAAATTATAAGGGAACATGAGAAATCAGTCCAGCAGCTGCTAGATGATGC
The DNA here is from genome assembly GCF_053883595.1 of Heterocephalus glaber. NCBI lineage: Eukaryota > Metazoa > Chordata > Mammalia > Rodentia > Bathyergidae > Heterocephalus > Heterocephalus glaber. Next base: position 34,616,487 of record NW_028258384.1, on the reverse strand, counting down.
AAAAAAGAATAACATAAGACTGATTGAGCTCAATGAAGAAACAGGAGAGAGTGGAGATGACATAAAAAATCTCTTCACAGAAATAATGGCAGAAAACTTCCCAAGCAGGGGAAAAGAGCTTGACATACAGATAAGTGAGGCATATAGGACTCCAAATAGCCTTGATCAAAAAAAATCTACACATAGGCATATAATTGTTAAGATTCCAGAAACACAACAGAAGAACAAAGTTCTCCAAGCAGTCAGAAAAAAGAAATAAATCACATACAAAGGAAAGCCCATCAGAATCCCAGCAGACTTCTCAACACAAACCATCAAGGCAAGAAGAGCTTGGAGTGACATATTCCAAGCCCTAAAAGAAAACAGCCTCCAACCCAGATTGATGTACCCTGCAAAACTATCTTTCAAAATGGATGGAGAAATAAGATACTTTCATAACAAAGAGGACCTTAGGAACTTCGTGAATACCAAACCAGCACTCCAAAGAATTTTACACAATAGCCTAGGAACAGACATTGAGGATCACAACCCCAGGAAGCAAAGCAGAATGAACCCATCTGGCATGACAAGAAATTAAATGTAAAGGGGGAGACCCCACCAAAAAGAAAACGTCATGGCAATGACAAGTCAATATGTTTCAGTTATAACCATCAATGTTAATGGTCTCAATTCACCAATCAAAAGAAATAGACTGGCAGAATGGGTCAAGAAGCAAAATCCAACAATATGCTGCATACTAGAAAAACACTTAATTCAAAAGGAAACTCATAGACTGAAAGTTAAAGGGTGGAAAACAATACTCCATGCGACAGGAACCCAAAAAAAAGCAGGAGTAGCTATCCTCTTGGCAGATCAAGTAGATTTCAAACCAACACTAACTAAGAGAGATGGAGAAGGACACTACAACCTTGTAAAGGGAAGAATCCAAGAGGAAGAGATGACAATCATAAATATCTATGCACCAAACACTAGTGCACCCAACTATATAAAACAAATACTAACGGACATGAAAAGCCATATATGCACTAATACAATTATAGTGGGGGACCTCAACACCCCACTGTCACAAATAGATAGATCAACTAGACTAAAAATAAGTAATGAAATACTAGAACTCAATCGAACTCTTGAACAAATGAACTTAACAGATGTTTACAGAGTCTTCCACCCCACAAAATCAAAATACACATTCTTCTCAGCTGCACATGGGTCCTTCTCCAAAATAGACCACATACTCACACATAGAACATGTTTAAGTAAGTGCAAAGGAATTGAAGTTATCCCCTGTATATTATCAGACCATAGTGTGATGAAATTGGAGATCCATAGCAAAAGAAACTCAAAAAATTTCATAAGCACGTGGAAATTGAACAACACACTTCTGCATAGCCAATGGGTCACAGAGGAAATTAAAGAAGAAATCAGACAGTTCCTTCAATTAAATGACAATGACAATACAACGTATCGGAATCTATGGGACACAATGAAAGCAGTCTTATGAGGGAAATTCATAGCAGTGAATACACATATTAGGAAAACAGAATGATCCCAATTAAACAACCTGATGCTGAACCTCAAGCTTCTAGAAAAAGAAGAGCAAGACAACCCCAAAGCTCATACAAGGGAAGAAATTATAAAGATCAGAGGAGAAATCAATGCAATGGAGACTAAGAGAAAGATACAAAAAGCAATGAAGCCAAGAGTTGGTTCTTTGAAAGAATCAACAAAATTGACAAACCTTTAGTCATCCTTGTCAGAAAAAGGAAAGAAAAGGTCCAAATCCATGCAATTAGGAATGAAAAGGGTGAAACTACAACAGACCCAGCAGAAATCCAGAGGATCATCAATACCTACTTCCAGAACCTATATGCCACTAAGATGGACAACACAGAAGAAATGGACAGATTCCTAGATACATATGAATTACCAAAGTTGAATGAAGAAGACCTAAAAATTCTGAACAACCCAATATCAACCAAGGAAATTGAAAATGTAATTAAAAACTTATCACCTAAGAAAAGCCCGGGCCCTGATGGCTTCACTGCTGAATTCTACAAGACATTTAGAGAGGAACTGCTGCCACTACTGTTTAAACTCTTCAATGAAATTGAAAGAGAAGCAATACCCTGAAATTCATTCCTGGAAGCAAGCATCACCTTGATCCCCAAAGCAGAGAAAGACCCAACTGAAAAAGAGAACTATAGGCCAATCTCACTAATGAACATAGATGCAAAAATCCTTAATAAGATAATGGCAAACAGAATGCAGAAGATCATCAAGAAGATCATACACCCTGATCAAGTGGGATTCATCCCAGGGATGCAGGGATGGTTCAATATACGAAAATCAATTAATGTAATACACTATATCAATAGAGGCAAGGACAAAAACCATATGATTATCTCCATAGATGCAGAAAAAGCATTTGACAAAATCCAACATGCATTTATGAAAAAAACCCTACAAAAAATTGGAAAAGATGGTCTCTACCTCAAACTGATAGAAGCCATCTATGAAAAACCAACAGCCAATATCATACTAAATGCTCAAAAGCTGAAATCCTTCACACTCAAATCAGGAACAAGACAAGGATGTCCACTATCACCACTCTTGTTCAATATAGTTCTGGAAACATTAGCCATGGCAATTAGACAAGAGAAAGAAATAAAAGGAATAAAGATAGGAAATGAAGAAGTCAAATTGTCATTATTTGCAGATGACATGATACTCTATATAGAAGACCACAAGAACTCCACCAAAAGTCTTCTAGACTTAATAACCAAATTCAGTCAAGTAGCTGGTTACAAGGTCAACACACAAAAATCAATAGCTTTCCTCTACACAAATGACAGACTCACTGAGAGAGAAATAGGGCAAATAATTCCTTTCACAATAGCATCCAAAAAACTGAAATACCTAGGAATCATCCTAACAAAAGAAATCAAAGACCTCTTCTCTGAAAACTATGGCACTCTGAAAAGAGAGATTGAAGATGATAACAGAAAATGGACAGACATCCCCTGCTCCTGGGTTGGAAGGATTAATATAGTGAAAATGGCCATACTTCCAAAACTGCTATATAGATTTAATGCAATTCCAATTGAGATCCCAGCAGCATACTTCATAGACCTCGAGAAAACAATCCAAAAATTCATTTGGAACAAGAAGAGACCCTGAATAGCAAAAGCAATTCTAGGTAACAGAGACATGGCAGGGGGTATCACAATCCCCAACCTGCAACTCTACTACAAAGCTACTGTGATAAAAACAGCATGGTACTGGCAAAGAAACAGGCTTGAGGACCAGTGGAACAGATTAGAAGATGCAGAAACAACGCCAGACACACTCAGCCATCTCATCTTTGACAAAGGAGCCAAACACCCTCACTGGAGGAAAGATAGCCTGTTTAATAAATGGTGCTGGAAAAATTGGGCTTCAACTTACCAAAGATTAAAACTAGACCTGTATCTCTCACCATGCACTAAACTAAAATCAAAATGGATTAAAGATCTAAATATTAAAATAGAAACTCTGAACCAGTTGGAACAGAGGTTAGGTAGCACCCTTGAAGACATCACTGGAGGAAAAGATTTTATGAACAAAACCTCAGTTGCCCGTGAACTAGCATAAACAATCAACAAATGGGATCTCTTCTTATTAAAAAGCTTCTGCACAGCAAGAGAAACCACCAGCAGCGTGAAGAGACAACCCACAATGTGGGAAAAAATCTTCACCTGCTCTTCCTCAGACAAAGGTCTACTATCTCGAATCTATAAAGAATTTAAAAAGATCAGACCTCCCAAATTTAAAGACCCAATCCAAAAGTGGGCATCTGAAATGAGCAGACATTTCTCAGACAAAGAAGTAGAAATAGCAAATAAATACATGAAAAAATGTTCAACATCACTGGTCTTTCGAGAGATGCAAATGAAAACAACACTGAGATTCCACTTCACTCCAGAAAGAATGGCTGCTATCATGAAGTCAACCAATAACCAATGCTGGCGGGGCTGTGGGGAAAGAGGAACCCTGCTCCACTGCTGGTGGGAGTGTAGACCGGTGCAAGCACTGTGGAAATCAGTATGGAGATACCTCAAAGAGCTAGGACTGGAAATCCCATTTGACCCAGCTATTCCACTGCTGGGGATCTTCCCCAAAGAATTAAAAGAATCATACCACAGTGATATATGTGCACCCGTGTTCATAGCAGCACAGTTTGTGATAGCTAAAACTTGGAAACAGCCCAAATGCCCATCAACTGGAGACTGGATAAAGAAAATGTGGTTTTTTTATAAAATGAAGTACTAGTCAGCCATAAAAAATGAGAAATTAGAGACATTTATAGCTAAGTGGATGCACATTGAGGCAATACTCTTAAGTGAAATAAATAGGACACAGATGTGTAAATATCGAATAGTTTCTCTGGTGTGAGAAACTGAAAGTGTAAATAAGGACTAAAAGTATAATAGTTAATGTGAAATAGGAAGAAAAGGGGCAAAGGGGAAGGAAGTGGGAGGACTAGAGGAAAGGATAGAAGGGAATGGGATTAATATGAGAAAATGGACAAATAGGAACAAAATCTTTGTAAATAGGGAGGACTGGAGGGGTTGAAGGGAGGGCTGGGCAAGGGTGAAAAATAAGAACCAAGAGAGACTATGTAAAGGTACAAATTTCCAATGATGAATGTCATTATATTGTATACCTAAAATGTAGCAATGATTAGAATGAACAATCGATAATGTAAAATAGGAATAAAAGGTTCAAAGGGGTAGGGGTAGTGGGAGGGGCAGGGGAAAGGAAAGAAGGGAAAGGAAAAAATGCTGAGAAATGGAAAAAATGGAAATAAAGTCTTTGTAAATAGGGAAGGGTGGAGGGTGTGAAGGGAGGGTTAGGAATGGAGAAAAATTAAGAACCAAGATGCATTACATAAAGGTACAATTCCCAGTGAGAAATGTAATTGTGTTGTATACCTACAATGTACCAATAAAAGAATTTAATACAAAAAAAAAAGTCATCCCATCTTCTTAAATGCAAACCCACTACTCGCTGGGAAGTATATGATAGGCTATGCCAGAGTGCCAGCCAGCCTTACCATATTAGCAGAGTCTAACTTTGGGCATGTGTGTCTCCTTACATTCATGGATACATATATGAATGCTCTTCTCGTTCCAGATAAATACAAGAGTGTAGGTTGCATGGGAACAGCACAGAGACTGTGTGAATACATTACTCCCCTCTTTTCTTTGCCCTTTCTTCTCAGAGCTCACTGAGTTGTTCGGCAGGTGAGTCCCTACAGGGAATTTCTTTGACCCTACCCTTGTCTTATTTAAGGAGCAGTGCTTAATTTCTCCCTGTTACCTTCAATTCTGAAAACCTGATGTCTTCTCATCAGAGAATCAGGGAAGTCAAAAGCAATCATCTCATACCAGCTCAGTACTGGAGCAAAGGTTGTATAGTATATCAATGATGAGTAATTTATTATCTCAGAGAAAAATGCTAAAATTATGCCTTCTCTAATGGAATAAATACACTATAGCAAAATTGCTGTAAAGTGAATTTCTGGCAAGTCTTGTTTTACTGTGATTTTCATTCTAAACCATGGCTATGTTTTGCTAGAAAAATGAAAAGCAAAAGATTCTCTCTGCGTTGTAATTAAACCATGCATTTAAAAATAAACCACAATCGCTTCTCGGCCTTTTGGCTAAGATCAAGTGTAAAAATAAACCACATATTTTAATAGTGCAGGTTTAATCATTTAAAACTATAATGAGAATCTTGTGCTAGACAGTCAATTTTTCCCCACCTTTCACTACTTAAATTCTGCTCTTTGTTTTATTCAGTCTTTTTCTACTGAAACCTCCTCCATGTGAGCCCTTATTTAAGGGCTTATTGACTTATAAGCTCAGCAAATGGGAGGGTTTTTTATTGGAGTGTAATTATTCATGTTTTGCCTCCAAAGCAAAACTTTCTTGATAGAATGAATGTGCAGCTCCTTTTTGCATACATGCCTAAACTGATGCTCAGAGCAACCCAGGAAATAGAGCAAGTTGTATCCCCATTTTGCTGATGAGAAGACAAAGCCATTTTGCTGATGAGAAGACAAAGCCTAGCTGTCTCAAGATCCTATAGCTAGAAAATGGGAGCAGGGAATTTAACCTAAATTTTATGATTCTTCTTCAGACAGGAGAATGTTCTGAGCAGCAAAGGCAGCATCAATCCCAGTTTTCTAGAAAGCTTTTTTAAGGGGCTGATGCCACAAATCATTTTCAAGTTGTCCTTCTAAATTTTAAGAAGGAAAACAAAATTGTAGCAAATTAAGTACTCTATGCTTTCCCAACAAGTCTTTTAGTTTTAGGTTAAATTCATCCCAAATAGAGCTATGTTTACTTTTTCCTGCAGTCTGGAAACTCAAACACTAGGTAAGCATCTTTGCATAGATTGCGTATCCATTCCAAGGATTGTATGGACTCATTCAACCATTTGTAATACTTACATAGATGTTTATTCTGTTCTTATTTTTATTGCCAAATATGGATCATAGTTACAGTTTCATTTGATTTTTGATTCTGTGACTCCCAATTACAATCAACAAAAAGAAAGCTTCATCTGGTTTCTGATACAGTTTTATGCATATATTATGGAGAAAAGAGAGATATGAAAATTCTTCCTCAACTTATTTGACTCTCTATAGACATTCTTCAGGGGGAAGGAAAAATATGACTTTAAAGACTAAATCCTTCAATATCAGCTCAGCACAATGATAATCAAATTAGTATGTTGCGCCTATATTCACTCTTCTAACTTAATATGTTAGCACTGGGGACTCATAGAACATGAGAATTTGTCTACTAGAGCCTAGTAAACTGTCCATTGCCCACTGACCAAATTAAAGAGACCATTTTAATTGCAGAACAAGAAAAAATCATTCTTTTTGAATTTTGGATAGTACCATTCCTTGAAGTTCATTTTATGACTGTATTAATTTCACTAGTAAATTTCTATGAAATAGTACCTGTTCATTGAAAAATTTGGGCAAAGTTTGAGTTAAATTTGTCTGTTATAAAAAAAATAACAATGTTTTCTGTCTGGTGTAGCTCTTACTAAGGATTTGGTTTTTACATTCAGAGAATTGTTCAATGCAGAGAAACAGTGTAGCTGACAACAGCCAGTGGAATGGGTGTGTGTGTCTTTGCAAACAGAGCATGTGGATGCATGTCTCCATGCCTGAGCTGGCTGCTTCAAACACTAATTATAGCTGAAGAACTAGAAAAGAAATGTGTTTTCATTTATGTATTGAGAGGAAACCTCTAAAAGTGCTTCTTAACTGTTTCAGACACAGAATTTGGAAGGTTCATTCTTTGCTAGACACCACCACTAATCTATTTCACTATCATTTATGTATTCATTTGACAAAAATGATCACTGCTCTTGCTGGTAAATTGTAGATGATGCTAACATTATTAAGCTGCACCAGGGCTTCTTGGGCTGTGAAATGGATCTGTATATCAGCGTGATATGAGTCTTTACCTTCCATATGTTGGGTATACTCTGCAGCTTCTGGTGTTATTTCTCCTGTCCTTCTGTAGACTATATTATTCTATCAGTGCTGTTACTAGGAGAGTGGGTTACAGGGCTCCATAAATGCCCATCTCCATTAGTTCCAACAAAGGAGCACAAAGTTGATTGAGAGGCTCTGATACCAGCTCTGCTGCTGAGCAGCTATGTGACTTTAGTCAGCTCCATTGACTAACTGCTTTGCAGCTTAACACTCACAGCCTGCCTCACAGATATGTCTGAGGGCCATCGCAGGCAAGGGGAATGAAATCGCTCAGACGCAGCCTTTGTATGGCTCTCAGCAGCTTTTTCACAACTGTGTTTTTGTTGTCTGCTGCACACCATAGACTGCACCTCCAGTAGAGAATACAGTAGAGAATAAAGCCAACCTTCTTGCCCTCTTGAACCTTCTAATTTAATGGGAAAAAACAGACGCTGAACCTCTCCCTACATGTTCCCCACATATCTTAAATTCTGTCTGTATGAAAGTGAACTCATCTTCCACCCACTACTCTTTTTTCCTTATAAGGTTTCCTCATGTCAAAGAAGAGATCCCCACCTTGTCTAGTCAAAAAAACCTTTGTACCTTCCTCAGTTTTACCTATTGATTGCAATGTGGCACTATCTTTGTAGTCTTTAGCTTCTCAAATATCTCTCAAATCTGTCTTCTCCCTTTGTCTAGTATCATGAACCTAATCTTTCCTCTCTTTTCCAGTGTCATTAACCTAATTACATTTCTCAAGGAGGTCAAGCTTCCTTACTGAGTTATCTGTCTCTGGCCCTGCTGCCCCATATCCACTTTTCTTCTTGTGCTGCTATAATGAGAAGAAAAGGGTGGTGACTTAAGCCATAGTAATAAAGGAAAGCTAAGGGCTTTTCTGAAATTCTGAATCACAACCCTGCAAAAGTCACTATCATTTGCTAAATAAAAATAATATACAACCACCATCAAGAAGTAACTTATACTTCACATTTACTCTGCTAAATGGGTTTCAGCAGGGATTTTCCAAGTGTGGTCTTCAACCCTGTAGTATCAGCACCACCTGGGAGCCTATTAAATATGCAAAATCTTAGACCCACCCAGACCTACTATATCCGAGACTCAGGAATAGGGCTCTGCCAGCTGTCTTTAAACATCACCACCAGGTAATTCTGATGTGCGCCAAGGAGCAAAAATCATGGTTTACATGAATTATCTCATTTAACCTTTATAATTATCCTGTGGCAATGGTGTCAAACCTATGGCACATGCACCGCAGTGGGGTTTGAGGAATTGAAAGCTCTAAAAGGTTCACTGCCCTATGGCATAGACATTAGAACGATCCTTTTTTTGTAACTGTATATCCTTTTATTGGTACGTGTTAGGTATACAATATAATAACATTCATCATTGGAAATTTGCACCTTTACATAATCTCTCTTGGTTCTTATTTTTTAACCCTTCCCCTACCCTCACTTCAATCCCATCATCCCTCCCTAATTACAAAGACTTTGTTTCCTTTTTTTCACTTTCTCATATTAATTCCATTCCCTTCTTTCCTTTCCACTACACCTCCCACTTCCCCTTCCACTTTGCCACTTTTCTTTATATTTCACATTATCTATTATAACTTTTAATCCTTTTTACACTTTCAGTTTCTCACACTAGAGAAACTATTCATATTTACACACATGTGTCCTATTTGTTCACTTAAGAGTATTACCTCAATGTGCATCCATTTAGCTAAAAATGTCTCTAATTTCTCATTTTTTATGGCTGAGTAGTACTCCATTTTATTAAAAACAGCCACATCTTCTTTATCCACTCTCCAGTTGATGGGCATTTGGGCTGTTTCCAAGTTTTCGCTATTACAAACTGCGCTGCTATGAACATGGGTGCACATATATCACTGTGGTATGATTCTTTTAATTCTTTGGGGAAGATATGCAGCAGGGGAACAGCTGGGTCAAATGTGACTTCCAGTCCTAGTTATTTGCGGTATCTCCATACCGATTTCCACAGTGGTTACACCAGTCTACACTCACACCAGCAGTGGAGTAGTGTTCCTCTTTCCCCACAGCCTCCCCAGCATTTGTTGTTGGTTGATTTCTTTTTTTTTTCTTAAATTCTTTTATAGGTACATTGTAGGTATACAACACAATTACATTTCTCATTGGGAATTGTACCTTTACATAATGCATCTTGGTTCTTATTTTTCCCCCATTTCTAGCCCTCCCTTTACCCCCTCCACCCTTCCCTATTTACAAAGACTTTATTTCCATTTTTTCCATTTCTCATCATTTTTCCTTTCCCTTCTTTCCTTTCCCCTGCCCCTCCCACTACCCCTACCCCTTTGGACCTTTTCTTCCTATTTTGCATTATCGATTATTCATTCTAATCATTGGTACATTTTAGGTATACAATATAATGACATTCATCATTGGAAATTTGCACCTTTACTAATCTCTCTTGGTTCCCATTTTTCACCCTTGCCCAGCCCTCCCTTCAACCCCTCCATTCCTCCCTATTTACAAAGATTTTGCTCCTATTTTTCCATTTTCTCATATTAATCCCATTCCCTTCTATCCTTTCCCCTAGCCCTCCCACTTCCTTCCCCTTTGCCCCTTTTCTTCCTATTTCACATGACCTATTATACATTTAGTCCTTATTTGCACTTTCAGTTTCTCACACCAGAGAAACTATTCAGTATTTACACATGTGTGTCCTATTTATTTCACTTAAGAATATCACCTTAATGTGCATCCATTTAGCTATAAATGTCTCTAATTTCTAATTTCTTGATAGCAGCCATTCTTCCTGGGGTGAGGTGGAATGTCAGCTTTGTTTTCATTTGCATCTCTCCAATGACCAGTGATGTTGAACATTTTTTCAAATGTTTATTTAGCATTTCTCCTTCTTTGTCTGAGAAATGTCTGTTCATTTAAGATGCCAATTTTTGAATTGGGTCTTTATATTTGGGAGGTCTGATTTTTTTAAGTTCTTTATAGATTCTAGATAGTAGACCTTTGTCTGAGGAAAAACTGGTGAAAATTTTTTCCACATTGTGGGTTGTCTCTTCACACTGTTGGTGGTTTCTCTTGCTGTGCAGAAACTGTTTACTAAGAAGAGACCCCACTTGTTGATTGTGCTAGTTCACGGGCAACTGAGGTTTTGTTCATAAAATCTATTCCTACGCCAATGTCTTCAAGAGTTCTTCCTAAACTCTCTTCTAGCCAGTTTAGTGTTTCTGTTTTAATATTTAGATCTTTAATCCATTTAAATTTTAGTTTAGTGCATGGCGAGAGATATAGGTCTAGTTTTAATCTTTGGCAAGTTGAAAGCCAATTTTTCCAGCACCATTTATTAAAGAGGCTATCTTTCCTCCAGTGAGGGTGTTTGGCTCCTTTGTCAAAGATAAGGTGGCTGAGTGTGTCTGGCATTGTTTCTGCATCTTCTAATCTGTTCCACTGGTCCTCAGGTCTGTTTCTTTGCCAGTACCATGCTGATTTTGTCACAGTAGCTTTGTAGTAGAGTTGCAGGTTGGGGATTGTGATACCCCCTGCCATGTCTCTGTTACCTAGAATTGCTTTTGCTATTCTGGGTCTCTTCTTGATCCAAATGAATTTTTGGATTGTTTTCTCAAGGTCCATGGAGTATGCTGCTGGGATCTCAATTGGAATTGCATTAAATCTATATAGCAGTTTTGGAAGTATGGCCATTTTCACTATGTTGATCCTTCCTACCCAAGAGCAAGGGTTGACTTTCCATTTACTGATATCGTCTTCAATGTCTCTTTTCAAAGTGCTATAGTTTTCAGAGAAGAGGTCTTTGATTTCATTTGTTACTTTGATTCCTAGGTATTTCAGTTTTTTGGATGCTATTGTGAAAGGAATTGTTTGCCCTATTTCTCTCTCAGTGAGTGTGTTATTCATGTAGAGGAAAACTATTGATTTTTGTGTGTTGACATTGTATCCAGCTGCTCTACTGAATGAGGTTAAGTCTAGAAGACTTTTGGTGGAGTTCTTGGGGTCTTCTATATAAAGTATCATGTCATCTGCAAATAACGACAATTTGACTTCTTCATTTCCTATTTTTATTCCTTTTATTTCTTTCTCTTGTCTAATTGCCATGGCTAATGTTTCCAGAACTGTATTGAACAAGAGTGGTGATAGTGGACATCCTTGTCTTGTTCCTGATTTTAGTGTGAAGGATTTCAGTTTTTGACCATTTAGTATGATATTGGCTGTTGGTTTTTCATGGATGGTTTTTATCACATTGAGGTAGAGACCATCTATTTCAATTTTTTTATTATTCCAATTTTCTGTAGGGTTTTTATCATAAATGCATGTTGGATTTTTTCAAATGCTTTTTCTGCATCTATGGAGATAATCATATGGTTTTTGTCCTTGGCTCTATTGATATAGTGTATTACATTGATTGATATGCATGTGTACATTGATTGATTCATCCCTGCATCCCTGGGATGAATCCCGCTTGGTCAGGGTGTATGAACTTCTTGATGAACTTCTGCATTCTATTTGCCAGTATCTTATTAAGGATTTTTGCATCTATGCTCATTAGTGAGATTGGCCTATAGTTCTCTTTTTCTGTTGGGTCTTTCTTTGCTCTGGGGATCAAGGTGATGCTTTCTGCCAGGAGTGAATTTGGGAGTATTGCTTCCCTTTCAATTTCATTGAAAAGTTTAAACATAATGGCAGTAGTTCCTCTCTAAATGTCTTCTAGAATTTAGCAGTGAAGCCATCAGGATCTGGGCTTTTCTTAGTTGGTAAGTTTTTAATTACGTTTTCAATTTCATTGATTGATGCAGGGTTGTTTAGAATTTTTAGGTCTTCTTTGTTCAACTTTGGTAATTCATATGTGTCTAGGTATCTGTCCATTTCTTCTGTGTTTTCCATCTTATTGGCATATAGGTTCTCGAAGCAGGTATTGATGATCCTCTGGATTTTTGCTGAGTCCCTTGTAATTTCACCCTTTTCATTCCTAATTGCATGGATTTGGGCCTTTTCTTTCCTTTTTCTGATAAGGTTGGCTAAGGGTTTGTCAATTTTGTTTATTCTTTTGAAGAACCAACTCTTGGCCTCATTGATTTTTGGTATTGTTTTCGTAGTCTCCATTGCATTGATTTCTGCCCTGATCTTTATAATTTCCTCCTTTCTAGGGGCTTTGCATTTGTCCTGCTCTTCTTTTTCTAGAAGCTTGAGGTTCAGCATCAGGTTGTTTAATTGGGCTCGCTCTATTTTCCTAATATGTGTATTCACTGCTATGAATTTCCTTCATAAGACTGCTTTCATTGTGTCCCATAGATTCTGATATGTTTTATTGTCATTGTTATTTAATTGAAGGAACTGTCTGATTTCTTCTTTAATTTCCTCTGTGACCCATTGGTTATTCAGAAGTGTGTTTTTCAATTTCCATGTGTTTATGAAATTTTTGCAGTTTCTTTTGCTGTGGATCTCCAATTTCATCGCACTGTGGTCTGATAATATACAAGGGATAACTTCAATTCCTTTGCACTTACCTAAATATGTTCTATGAGCGAGTATTTGGTCTATTTTGGAGAACAGCCCATGTGCAGCTGAGAAAAATGTGTATTCTGATCTTGTGGGGTGGAACACTTTGTAAACATCTGTTAAGTTCATTTGTTCAAGAGTTTGATTGAGTTCTTGTATTTCGTTACTTGTTTTTTTGTCTAGTTGATCTATGTATTTGTGACAATGGGGCATTGAGGTTCCCCACTACTATTGTATTAGTGCTTATATGATTTTTCGTGTACATTAGTATTTGTTTTGTATAGTTGGGCACACTAATGTTTGGTTCATAGATATTTATGATTGTCATCTCTTCCTTTAAGATTGTTCCTTTTATAAGGATGTAGTGTCCTTCTTTGTCGCCCTTAATCAGTATGGGTTTGAAATCCAGTTGGTCTGCAAAGAGGATAGCTACTCCTGCTTTTCTTTGGGTTCCTGTCACATGAAGTATTGTTTTCCACTCTTTAACTTTCAGTCCATGAGTTTCTTTTGGAATTAAGTGTGTTTCTTATATGCAGTATATTGTTGGATCTTGGTTCTTGATCCATTCTGCCAGTCTATTTCTTTTGATTGGTAAGTTGAGACAATTAACATTGATGGTTATAACTGAAATGTATTGACTTATCATTGTCATGACTTTTTCTTTTTGTTGTATTCTCCCCCTTTACATTTAATTTCTTGTCATGCCTGGTGGATTCATTCTGCTGGGCTTCCTGGGTTTGTGATCCTTATTGTCTTTTCCTAGGATATTTTCTAAAATTGTTTGGAGTGCTGGTTTGGTATTCATGAAGTTCCTAAGGTGCTCTTTGCCATGAAAGTATCTTATTTCACCATCCATTTTGAAAGATAGTTTTGCAGGGTACATCAATCTGGGTTGGAGGATGTTTTCCTTTAGGGCTTGAAATACATCACTCCAAGCTCTTCTTGCCTTGAAGGTTTGTGTTGAGAAGTCTGCTGTGATTCTGATAGGCTTTCCTTTGTATCTGATTTGTTTCTTTTCTCTAACTGCTTGTAGAACTTTGTTTTTCTGTTGGGTTTCTGGAATCTTAACAATTATATGCCTATGTGTACATCTTTTTTGAACAAGGCTAGTTGGAGTCCTATATGCCTTACTTATCTATATGTCAAGTTCTTTTCCCCTGCTTGGGAAGTTTTCTGCCATCGCTTCTGTGAACAGTTTTTTTTAGGTCATCTGCACTCTCTCCTGTTTCTTTGTTGACTCCGATCAGTCATATGTTATTCTTCTTTGCATCATCTTGCAGCTTCTGGATTGATTTATCATGGTCCCTTACAATTTTAAAGAAATTTTTCTTTTCCTGGTCACTAATTGCAATCTTATCTTCTATATCTGAAATTCTGTCCTCACATTGGGTCGTTCTTCTGTGTAGACTTTCAATGGAGTTTTTAATCTGCTGGAAATCTGTTTGCATCTATTTTATGGATTCCATTTGTTTCCTATGTTGGGATTCCATCATGTACCTCGCTCCTCTATTTTTTATCTGTGTCCTCTCTTGATTTATTAATCATGTCTTGCAGTATGGGCACAATCTCTGCTGTTATCTGAGAAATTATTTCTGATTTCATTTTTTCCAGATCCTCTCTCATTGCTAGTTCAGTGAGTCCAGGTGGTTGAGTATCAGAGTGTTACCATCTTGTTTCCCTTTGGGGTTGCTCTAGGTGATCTGGAAGTCTGGTTCTGAGGCTTGTTTACATATCTTCTCACTTCGACGGGTGCGGGGTGTGCTCCTGGAACCCATGCAGCTCACCTCCTCTGTGCTGAGTGCAGTGGTAGGTTGGCCTGGAAGCCTCCTACTCTGCACTGGGAGCTGTAGCATGCTGACCTGGAAGCCTACTCTGCACTGAGAGCTCTGGCACACTGACCTGGAAGCCTCCTCTGTGCTGGGAGCTGTTACACACCAACAAAGAAGCCTCCTCTGCACTGTGAGTTGTGGCACACTGACCTGGAAGCCTCCTCTGTGCTGGGATCTGTGGTCTAGTATCATCCTTTTTTAATACACAGATTAGAAAATTGAGACTGTCCTTTGTCTCTAAGTGGTGAAAAGGGAATTTGAGTCCAGGACTTTTTGACTCTGAATCTTGCACCATTTGGTAATACAACAAGCTGACTTACTAAATTCTGTAATAAATTGGGAGCCAAATTAAAATTTAAAATAAAACATAGCCAGTGAACTGCACTAAGCATAGTGTTTTGTGCCCAGAGGGTTTTGCAGGTTAGCATCTTCTGCCATTTCTCTGAGATTTCTACCTTAGCTCAACTCAGGCCTAGGCTTCTAACTGGCCCTTTCTTACACAATTTCCTAATTCCCATAAATATATTGCTCTATTTATTTGAAATGCATTCCTAATATATTTTAACCCTTTCCTTACTCCTCTCCTCTCTTGTGAGGTAACAAATCTCTGAATTTCTCTTACAGTTATGATATAGTGCAATTTTTAAAAATTCATTGCCTATGATTTTATCTCCAGTCACTTCCTATAATGTTACCTTATCTCTCCCAACTAGGATGGGCCATGTGGTGTGTTTTCTTGGTATGTTACTATTTGGTCCCTCACAGGTAGATACATACTTGAGTTCTGGCACAGAACTCAGTCCAAGATGGAAAGTATTGAATTAGATGGCACATCTCTTTTCAAGGAATAGAAAAACTATAAGCTCCACAAATGCAGAAACTATGTCTTACCCACCATCTTAACTCAAGTGCCTGGAACAGAGTAGGTGCTGAATAAACAATTGTTGAATGGATATATACCAATCAGGATGGAAACCAAAATCATTTCACTCATGTCTTGGAGAACCAAAAATGCTCAGGAACTACATCAGATTTATACCATTTTTGTTTTTAAACTCTAAAAGGTATCATGGTGTTGTGTTTATTTTAAAAGTCTACAGTTAATATTGGATAAACTTGGGTCTCTTTCTTTTTCTGGGCTTCAGTTTCTCCATCCTGAACTAGATGATTTCCTGAGTCTTATACAGCTGTCTATTCTATGGTTCTGTGAGCAGATATCTCTTGATTGCATTCTATTGCGACTATCTAGACATGCAAAGAAGATATTGCTGTACCTAGATATTGCTATATTCTCAATTTTTTTTCCACCCATTCAAAAAACATTTGCCCACTTTGTGCCAAACACTGTACTTATTAGCACAGGTGATTCCATGATGAGAAAGACATAGGTCCTGTCTTCAAGGAGCTCAGTCCATTGAGGGCAACCTATAAGCAGGCAACCTAGCCACCCTGTTGGGTGACATAATTCATGGAACACTCCCTGGAGGAGCTGATATCTTAGTTGGAACATGAAGCATGCATAGGAGCTTGCCAAGAGAGCTGAAGCACAAACAAAATCACATAGAAAGGTCATGGGGCAGGATGCTAGAGAAGAAGAAAGGAAGATTGGAGGATGGCTGACCACTTGGGAGGCTGTGGCAACTTTCTAGAGGAGAGAAGAAGAAAACCTGAAGTAATATATATAGAGATAAATGGACAGGTTTGAGTTATATTTGGGAGGTGGAATTAACAGTCTTTGGTAATGGAGGGGGTGTGAGAGATGAAACAAAAGGAGATGTGATGGAAGACCCTGAGTTTCTGACTTGGTCATCTTCATGGATGGTGCCATTTATTAGCTCAGGAGAAAGGAGCTGGTTTGAAGAAGGGGTTAGGAGACAACAGTGAGTTCAGTTTGGGTTATGTTGAGTTGGAGTTGGACTGTCCAGGTGGAGCAGTCTGATAAGCCATTGGCTACAAGGATCTGACACAGGAGAGAAATCTGGGCTGACCATTCAGATTTTAGGAGTCATCAACATGTAAATGAGGTCCCTTTTAGGAGAATGAGTGGACACTGAGAAGCCAAGTGTCCAGGATAAGTGGGCCCCATCTCTGAGTAAAAGGGCAATGCTGTCACAGCTGTGGGTTTCCATCATACATGCTTTTTCATTCCCAGCTACTCGTCTCTGCCCCAAGGAGGGTTCCTCATTCATGCATATGTGTGTCTCTCACCTAAACTTAGGGGAAGGAGCATAGTAGCCAATCAATTTCTCCATTTTACCATAAATGATACCTACAGGGGAAAAGGATCTTATATGTTTGTCGCATCTGTCAAGTGTTTTACATTCATTAACTTACTTAAATGCTCATAATAATCCTACACAGGAGTTATTGCACCCAAGCTCCTGAGGCTCAGAATGGGTAAGTCAGTTGCCCAAAGATATAGCTCTTAAGTGACAGTAAGGAGTTTTGACTCCAGGTCTACCTCCTGAAATAACAGCTGGATTCTTTGTTTTTTTTTTCTTGGTACCAGGGATCGAACTCAGGTCCTTGCGCTTGTGCAGCAGGCAGTGAAACCACTGAGCTAAATCCATGGCCCTACAGCTGGATTCTTAAGAAGGCCTGTGCACAACCTTCTTCCTTCCCTGCTTCATAAATATATGCATCCCCTAACTTAACGCTTTGCTTTTACCCTTACACTACAAATTCCCTCAGTGTAAGTAAAGCTCTAAATTGTTGTAAGTCATTTATTCCTCAATGGGAATGGATTTCAGGTTCTTAGGAACACATTTTAATTTTCTAGGAGGAGAACATTGAAATCTTGAAGGAGGAATAAAAAGACAGAAAGGAGATGGGTCGTGAAAAGTTAGCCCCCTTCATCAGTTTTACAGTCCTACTAGTCTATGGCATGTTCTTTTAAGATTTTTAGATGCTATTTCTGCATATGTCTGTACTTTATGGAAAGTTCCATTTCTGGATCTATTACTCCAATGTCCAGATCTGATTAAAGGTGACCTTAAACTCCACATTTACCCCAACCCACTGTAGTCAGCAGGAGGCAGCCAGCCTGGGCTGCAGTTGTGGACTTGTAGTCCCTGGCCTTAGGCACAACTTGCCACCTTGAGAATTAGACCTTGATGTGCACTTTAAAAATCCTGAGCAGAT
The DNA here is from genome assembly GCF_053883595.1 of Heterocephalus glaber. Classification (NCBI taxonomy): domain Eukaryota; kingdom Metazoa; phylum Chordata; class Mammalia; order Rodentia; family Bathyergidae; genus Heterocephalus; species Heterocephalus glaber. Next base: position 34,598,452 of record NW_028258384.1, on the reverse strand, counting down.
GGAGGTAGGAAAGCATATTAGATAGACTTGGAGGAGTCCCTTCTGCCCTGTCTGGGTCTGTTTGCCAAAATAAATGATATATATCAGGGCAGGGCACTGGTCCAAGCCCATTGAAATTCTGCTAGCTGTACAAGCAGTGATGGTGTTTCAGATTGGTTCTGTGAAATGATCAGGGTTAGGAAGAGAGGAATGATGTGTGAGCATCTGGCTGCTGCAGCCTACTGATAAGGACAGTCCCACGGGTGGATTCAGGAGGTAGCTTCAAGGACCCCCCAGGACATCTGCCCCTGGCAAACAGTGTAAGAGCCACTCACTGGTAGCAGGCAGTCTGGTTTGAGTCCCACACTATTTCTACTGTGTGACCAAAACAAGTCCTTCCTCTTCTCTCAGCCTCCTCCCCCTATGTATAAAATAAATCCTGGATTGAATGTTCTCCAAGGGCCTTTTCTGCTCAAACATTCTGTGGCTTCTCTGACACTGATTTCTTTTTCTCTGCCGTGGGAGAGGCCCACCCACCCGCCTGTTTTAACTGTCACCCCTATGTTCTTACAGTGACCTCTGCTGGTGATTATGAAAAATGTCTCAGATAACATCTTTGGAGGAAAAAAAGCAGTTCCCTGACTTTTAGTACTTAAGCTTCAGCAGTACACTAAGAAAGAAATCCTGTGTATTGGAGATAAGGAAAATGGACATGTGGCTATAAGCACAAAGTAAGCCTATATAGACATAGCTGACAAATCAACTCACAAGAAAAATGTCTTCCTCATTCTTTTTTTTACCACCATGACCTCCTTATGATACTCTGTTCCACAGTAGGAAAGGACCTCAGTGGGTGGAGAGGCTCCTTGTCTCATACTCTCTAACTGCAGGCTCTAGAAGGGCCTGGTTCTTTGATGACAAGGCAGTTCAAGACTAGCAGCACCCCCACAAGCCTCAAAACATCCCATGATCCCTGCTTCTTCCCTGAAGCCAGTCTGAGAGGTTTCAAGCTGGCCTATTGATGTGGCCACCAGCCTAAACACCTGTAGCCACCCTCAGAACTCCATGTTTCTTTGAGGGATGCCTTTGTAAATACCCGCTTTGGAAAAGAGTTGACTTTTTTAAATCCAAGAGTTATTTAAGACTTACTTTTTGGTTTTCTGGCTGGAACAGAGTCCGAAAATTCAGCATGCCCACCCAGCCAAAGGAGAGGAAGCAGGCCTTTGCTGGGTGAAATCAGAGTTCCTGTTAAGTCTAGCCTTAGAATCACCTTATGACTATGTTTCCTTGCTTATACTTGTTGTTGAGCTTGTATTCACAAAAGCAGGGAAAGAGAGGTGGAATGTGTCACCTTATGTGCCCTTGTTGGGCACTGCTCAAGTTCCTCTTGTGGTGTGAGCAGGATAGGAATTAGACCACATCACAATCCACTTTCTCAGTAGCTGCTCAATGGTATATCATGCTTTCCTTCTTCCCTCTCTTGATGTGGGAAAGGTTTTGTCAAGGCTCAAATTTGAGTTAAGCATTCAATGCCCCAACTGGATCTTCTCTACTAGTAATAATGTCACCTTGGCAGGCCCATCTTGCCCCTGTCCTCCCAAGCAATGCTCTCCTCCCCAACAGCTGGTCCTTATCTGCCTCCCCTGTTCCAGCCTCAGGCACACTGCCCTGGCCTCTTGCTGACACACACACACATTCTCCTGAATGATCTTTGATGACTTTCAGCCCTGAATACTGCTTTCCTCCAAGCTGGTTCTCTATACCTACCACATCAATTCTTCAACTTTCTGCCTAGCTTCCTATGCCGACTTCAACTGGGGCTCACTCGGCCTTCCCAATGTGGCCCATGACTCCTCCCAGCCATAGGCATAGTGTAAACATTCTGTAGACCTCCATAGCCATTCCTGCCTCTGCGTTCCTGCAGTACTTACACTCTCTTCCAGACTTGTACTGTTTAATATGGCTTGTGTACATCAGTCTTCAAAAGTAGGTCTAAATTTTTTTACTTCTTCATTCATCCACAACACCACCCTTTTTGAAAGTACTGCCCTTTTTCTCTTTAATATATACACATTCGCATACACACGTACACACACTGTACATATTGATATACATATTGATTTTTTAAACTAGAAGAACAATAAATAACCAAGTCATTGTAAACAAAATTCAAACAATGACAGACAACAGCCTTAAAAATGGTTACTCTTCTCCCCCCATCATTCACAGAAGTAAGTCTGTTAAACACTTTGCAGCCTAGCACTATTTGTACACTGCATGTTGAGTAATAGGTCATGCTCCCAAGAAGTGCATCTCCTTGGGAAGAATGTCTTTTACTTCTTTGCAAGAGTCCTAGGTCTTCGTGCACTTGATTTTTCACTGAAAATTATACTCCAAAGGACCAGAACAACCGATGGCCACTTGCACCTCTAATACATGACTCTGACCACAGTAAAAGGCTTGTGTTCTATTTTCATCCTTTAAAAAAGTAAATTTTGAAGTGAACAGTAAAGGGCATGTTTAATGGGCTCTTTTCAGAGGTATTCACAGATTTGTAGGCAATTACAGACAGTCAGTAAAGAGGCCAGGAGGTGGAGATGGGAAGCATTTATGAAAATAGGCTTTCTATCTCATACGGTGTTGTGTTCCCTTAGAGGTAATGTACATTACTAATGGTTTTCATTTTTCTGCCAAGAAAATTCAGTCCCTACTGGGATTTGTTCTAAATGATAGTCCAGCCTGTCTGTGTTTCACCCACTGGGTTTAATTTTCCGTCTCAGTCTGCTTTAAAATGTCAGCCTGAACTCTCAGACTTAATTGTTAGAGACATTTTATAACCAGAGCATTTAAAATCCTCAGGCTGCTCCCTCTTAGTACCATAATTGATACTTAAATAGATTTCTCAGACTCCTTGTATTTTATACATTCAACACTATACAGATGGGAGGTAATAGGAAGAAAGAGGAAGTAAATAATTAGTGTGTGTGTGTGTGAATGTGTGTGTATATGAGTGTGTGTGTGTGTGTGTGTGTGTGTATGTATGTTCCCCATGTTTTGCCAGATGCAGTGATAGAGTCCTGGGATCAGTCAACACAGATGAATTCTGACAAGTTGGTCGGCTCTTGGGTTCTCCCCTCTCTGGCCCCCTGGGCCATATTCTTTAGGCACAGCCATTTCCAAACTTCAATGCAAGCATGTGGCTGGACATTTGGATTAATAAAATGCCACAATGTTCTCCAGAATTCTGTTCTTTTGATATTTTGACAATCTGATGAATGACCTGGCATTAACTTAGAAGAGGACAATGTTATCCAGCCTGAATAACTGATCTCCTAAGAAGTACAAAGTTGAAGGATCTTGGTGTACATGAATCTTATTAAATGTGCTTATAAAATGTATTCTATCCAAATAAGCTTAGCAGTCCCTAAAATAGCTTTTCTGATCCATGTCTGGAACTTTGGCATGCCTCACAGGTCTCTAAGCCAAAATTATTTAGTGAAGTGGTAACAGTGTTCTTTGTGCATGGGAAAATGGGAAGTGTTGATGTTAAGTCCTCTATTGATGAATTATACTCTTTTGTCCATCTTAGGGAAGACCCGGACCAGTTGGAATTCAAGGTCCCACTGGTCCTGAAGGATTTGTTGGACCTACTGGTTTATCAGGGTTGAAAGGAGAAAAGGGTTCCCCAGGCCCTCTGGGTCCATATGGACCAAAAGGAGATAAGGTAAGATCACCAAAAGCTTGATTTTTTTCTGTAGTGCATGGGTGCAAGTATGAAAGTCAAAAGCTGTCAACTTCAATTCTGATTATTTCTGAAAACAATATTTTTCCAAAATAGTTTGTACCATACTACATACTTTGACAAGAGATAATCCCCACTTATCAAGAGACTTTCATGGCAAGCAAACTGTAAAATGAATGTATTAACTACTTTCCAGACGAGTAGGCTCCCTGTGGTGAGAAGTCATGTGGCTTTGAACTGGGAATGAGTCGGAATTCCAGTAAGCTGAGCAGTAGAGATCAAGAATCCAAGAAAAGAGACTGGAAAGCAAGAGGTCAGAGTGCTTGGAAGCAATCTGGACCACAAATAGAGGGAAAGAGCTGCAAGCAAGGAAAGTGATAATGCCACGGTGGCCAACCAACTGAGTTTAGCAGCTCAGTTTATATTCCCTGCCTATTTTAATCACTTCCTGTTAACCTTATTGGTGAAGGAGGGATTCTCACACTAGGATAATGAGAATTGCCAAAGGCACAATCCCTAACACTGGACAGATGAAGTTGATAGTTTATTAGTCACATGTTATACTCAGTTCAGGGCAGGAGAACACTGTACACATGTAAGGTCACTCTGACATTGCACTCAGGAACAGAGTGAATTAAAAGGCTATGGGAGGCATACTTTGTAATATCAAGAGGTTGGAGTACCTCTGGTTCCTGAAGATAGATGTGATCTGGCTTTGTGAATAATTCAGTGTTCCAAGAGGGAACTAAAACAGCTATTCAAGGATAAGAAAGAACTACTCCTGTTCCATTTGTTAAGGAGAGTTGTTTGGCTAATGGACCTCATCTAAAGGAACAGAATAGAGGGAACGCATGATTAGGGTATTCAATGTCCTCCTCATTTTCTCCAAATATCAAGGCAGCATGTGATATTGAGCCTTAATTTTAGGACTTACATTGCCTAAGAACTGTTCTCAGAACATAGATGTATCCAAGGCCCCGAGCAGAAGCAAATGATTTCTTGGAGATGGAGTAGGGAGCAAGGCAACCCAATAGAGAGGGGATACAAAACACTTCTTAAAAACTTAGGTCTTTGAATCACATAAACTGACCAAATCTAATGGCCACCAACTAGATATGTCTTACACTCCTCTTCCTACTCCTTCTTTTAGGGTCCCATAGGAGTTCCTGGCTTTCTTGGCATCAATGGGATTCCGGTGAGTGTATCCACAGGAGCATTTTTAATATCACCCTCCAGGTTCTGTCTAATAGCTCAAGCACTTGGGCCTTAGTGATGTCCTGTCTTTTGCAAGTGTGCTTGAAGTTAAGTAATGAGGCATGTGTGGTATGATTTGAAGGGCAGTGGTCAAATAGTTACCTTTGGACTCAGGTGAAGGCAGCCTAAGTCAAATGGTTAGGAGGTGGAGAACTATGTGCATCTATAAGAAACCATTGGTATCTTAGGCAAATGAATTAGGTCTTGTGGGTGGAGGGGATCTTTGATTGGAGATGAGGGACTGGTTCTAAGGTACAGAAACATAGCCACATAAAAGCATATAAAGACTCATACAGAAATTTAAAAGATACACAAAATCAGATAGAAAATTCTTCATGATACCTTCTTACATTTTATTTCAGTACTTTGGTCTCTTCTACTTTATATCATTTCAAAGTGAGTTTCCCTTTAGTTTTTACAAAGTGACAAGCCCAAAGATCACTTAGAGGCTTCTACTCATCCTGTGGATCTCTGCTCTGCTGGAGATAAGTTGGGATTTGGAGATTGCCGACATCTCCTTTTCCCATTTCATCCAGCCCAACCCTTAGTTTCTCCACTTTAGTACCATATTCCGACTAAGGCCACTGCTGGAACTTCCATTGCAACATTCCACCAGCCTTTACAACATTTGGAACTTACTATCACTTTTTAGTTCTGTCCTTTGCCACTTCTCTCTATATTTAATCCATACCCTGAATTGTGTTTGTCTATAATAGTGGTTTTCAATCTTGTTTAAGGAATACCACAATCTTGTATGGAAGCTCAGCACATAGAAGAGAAAAAAAGTGCAGCTCATCCATTTGAGGGAGGTCCTAGAGCCTGCCTTTATTCTTACAACAACCTCTAAAGGTTTCTCCTGGCCTTTATCAAAGCACAGTTTGGGAAGCTCTAGACATAATGTCTTCTTGTCTTATGCTACATAACCATTTAGTATAAAAGAAGAGGGTTCTAATCTCTTTGTGCCAATCTATAGGTATGAATTTAGAACCTACTATGTGCCAGCACTCTACTGTGGGGATATAGAGAAAACAAAGCTCTGTCCTCAATGATGTTATCATTTGATCCATTTTCTTCCAGGATTTAGTAATCATTTGTGGATTTGGAGACAAGAGACAAGAAGGCTCACTTCTATTTGCTACATGTATCAACAAGTCAACCTTCAGATTTCTATATTGTATTTAACTGCAGAGTTTGAAAATTTCCCAGAAATAGATCAGTGGTAAAATAAAGTGAATGAAGATGACTATCCCTTGGCATTTTAGGGGGCTGTGCTCTTATGTCCACATTAAGCAGAACCTCCACTCAGAGTGTGATCTTTTTGAGAACTAGGGGGTGAGGAAAAGCAGTCTCTGTCATTCATCCTGGCTTCACCAGAGATGAATGGGGGATTTGGAGCTTGCAGTGTTAATAACTTACCTCCTGCAGTCTCTTTTTAATGGGAACTGGAAGGAAGTAAATCCTATGAAAACCAGTGGTTGTTGCCAAATCTAAACTTGAACCCCCAACCCCACACCATAGTCCATCTGGGCTTCTCTGCCCTCTATTTATAGTCAAGACAGCCCTAGAGCTTGCAGAAATTGATCACTTCTTTTCTGAGCTTCATCCCTTGAGAGAAAAGTTAGTTATTTGGACTCTTCCAAATGAACTTGCTGCTCCCAGTAGACACTCCCACCCACTGGCCCTTCCCTTGACCTAACATTTTCTGTGTTTTCTTTTGACTTTTGATTGCTCTATCTTCAGGCTCCAAGCCTCAGTGTTCCATGAAATCCCTTTCTCTTATTCTTCCTCTCTCTTCCAGTTAATCAGGAAGTATATATTGAGTACCTCCTATTGAGTGATTATCTACTTCCTCCATCTTTAAGGTTCTAGGAGTCTTTTGTGTCTATCTCATTTACTGTAGCTCCTCATTCCATAGGGCCCTGTGCTATTTATTGATTGTTTCACATGATAGCCTCATCTGGCTCCTTAAGAGCACAGATTATGTCTTCTGCTTCTCCCAGAGGCCTCAGAGGCCCAAGGCTGAGTTCAACATATAGCAAGAAATCTAAAGAGATTTGAGAGACTAACTTCAACCTTTAGGGCCTATAGATGCAACAGTTCTCACGCTGGTAGGACTCCCTCCCTCAGGAAAACACAGACAACCATAGATATAGTCAGACTATTTATTTTGTTCAAGTTTCAGGAACAAGTTTTTGTGAGGTTTTTTTCCTTAAATTCTTTTATTGGTACATTTTAGGTATACAATATGTTTACATTTATCATTGGATTCTTGTACCTGTACATGATGTATCTTGGTTCTTATTGTTTCCCCATTCCCTGTCCTCCCTTCACCCTCTTCCACCCTTCCCTATTTACAAACACTTTATTTCCATTTTTTCCTTTTCTCATAATTTTCCTTTCCTTTCTTACCTTTCCCCTTCCCCTCCAAAGGGGTAGGGGAAGTTGGAGGGGAAGAGGTCAGGAACAAGTTTTAAGCAGTTTTTCTGAAAGCAACAGCTTCTCCAACACATCTTACTAAGGTGGAGCACTGCATGGATATGGTTTCCCTCTTAATATTGACTGATTGTTAACCTATGTATCATTGGTTTGGGTTACCAAAATATACTTTTGCTATAATGCAGACAATTTCAACATAAGTGACTGAGCAGTCATTCCATAATAATCTAAATCTTTACACTAAGAGGCATAGCAACAAGTGGAGAAAGGGAACAAATAAGCATTCATTAAGATATTCAGAGCTGGAACATCATAGACTAGTGACAGTGGGTTTATGGCTTTAATGATATCCCAGCTTTGAGCTGGACCTAACCACAAGAAATGTATGTTTATCAAATGTTTTCAGTTCTAATAAGTTAGGAGCAGAGGTTTTCAAGTTGTTCTTTGTGATTTATGTCTATCTTTTCCCATGGAGTCAGTCTCAAACATTTTCCTCCCTAGACTAGTAAATGAGCACACTAGATTTATATCTTCAAAGTGGACACAAACTACTCATCAAATTGAATCTTTTCCTTGGAAACTGGGTTCTAGAGAACACTGCTTTTCTAGAATACAGCAGCTCCTCCTAATCTGAATGCTCATTCTCTTGTTGTTCTGTAGAAACATGATTTCCTCCCTCAAAGAGCTACACTCTCTTGGAAAGGTGCTCCACACATATGTAAAATAATTTATTATAACTGGAAACGACAAAGTAACAGATATTTTGTGGTACTGAAAATTGAGAAGAGGTAGAGTTCAGCCCTGTGGATTACCCTTGCCTGGGAGAAAAAAGATTTACTATTTATTGAGCTCCTATTTAGTAAATCTAATCTCACTTGATTTTGACTATTTCCCAATGAGGTAGGCATTATTCATTTTTAATGTTGATGACAACCCTAGAGAGTAGGCATTACTCATCACCATTTTACAGGTGAGAGAACTGAGGTTCCAGCTGGGGAATGGCAAAGCTGGAACTGGAGCACAAGTCTGTCTGGCTCAAAACACAAAACATGCATTATCCACCATTCCATTGTATCAGCTAGATGAGAAAATGGCTGGCAGGTCTGAGTTAGAGGTTAGAGGTTAATTCCAAAGAGTGAAAGAGTAAACAGGTATCCCTGGAATCCTAGGTGAGAGATATCAGAAGTTTTCATGAAAAAAACTAGAGAAAGATTGAGCCCAAATTTTAAAATGTGGATACAAAAAGATAATCTAGACAAAGATCTTGGTATCTAACAGAACCAAAGTCCTAGGAGTAAGGACTTGGTAGTGAGTCCTCCTGTTGCCTTGCTTTAATTTGTTCCTGCTTTCCAGCTAAGTGACAAACAACACCTAGGAAGTTTGCCTGGATATTCTTAGAGTGATGGTTAGGATCCCAGCAGGAAACAAGCATTACATCCAAAGGGTTAACTGAATAGCTTGAATGAAGAGTATATTTAAAGGATATGAGCAGAATTAAGGGAAACAACAGTGGATCGTCCAAAGGTTAAAAAATAGAATCATAATACTGGAAGACAGTGAAATCTGAAGTGCGGAATAGCTGCTGTCCAGTAGGAGCTAAGAGTGTAGAGAAACTTGACTATTATCAAGAAATGTTAGTAGGGAGAGAAGCCTTCGATGAAATAATAAACTATGCTTTTTCTCCTGCTCCAGTATCTAGCCTGTGCCCAAATACAACTGGGAGACAAAGAGAAAGGGGGTCTGGTTGATACAGGTCATACAGGCCGGCCACCAAGGACACAAATTTGGGGATCTTCAAGGCAAAGAATAACTATCCCAGTTGGTTATTAAAAAAAAAAAAAGACTCCACTAAGAAGCATCGGCTTCCACAGTACAACTAAAAATTGTCTACTGAGTTTGCAGAGGCACAGATTATAGGAAGATTATTGCAAAGACAAATCCTGAAAATTCCTCTGGATTTAGCATTCCATGAGTCCAGTAGCCTAGACTCACACTTTTGTATTAATAATCTGTCTACTTTCTACAACTGCAATAACAATGAAAATGAAATAGAATTCTATGGGGCATTTCCTCTATAAGAATTTTGCAAAAAATTGTTTCTAACACAGTAATCCTCCTTATTGATGGAGAATACATGTCAAGATCCCCAGTGGATGCCTGAAACCATGGATAGCACCAAACTTTATAATTTAATGCCTTTTCTATCCTAAAGAAGCACTTATCATGTACTGTGTTATAACTTTTGAAGTTTAAAGTGTGACCATCAAACTAGCACAAATTTCTTCTTTCTTCACAACTTCATAAAAGATTTATTCTTACCATATGTCTTAGTTACTTTCTTGTTGCTAGGGTACAATACCTGGTACCCACAACTTAAAGGAGGAAAGGTTTATTTTGTTTTAAATTAACTTTATTGGTATTGATACACATAGTGATCACATTCATCATAGGGAATTTGTACCTAATAATTGTACCTAATTCATAGGGAATCTGTACATAATGCATCATGATTTTTCTTTTTTACCCTATTCCCCTCTCCTCCCCTCCCTTCAAACCTTCTTCCCCTCCTTATTTACAAAAGCTTTGTTTCAATTTTTCCTTCTATTTTCTTTTTTCCCTTTTCCCTTCCTTCCCTTTCCCCCCTCCCTTGTTCCCCTTCCCACTTAAACATTTTCTTCCTACTTCTCAATATCTGTCTTTGTCCTTATTTATCCTTTTGGTATCTCACACAAGAGAAACAATGCGATATTTAAACGTATGTCCAATTTATTTCACTTAAGAGTATCATCTCAAGGTGCATCCATTTACCTAAAAATGTCTCGTTTATCCTTCTTTATATGGCAGAGTAGTATTCCATTGTATGTAAAAACTGCATTTTCTTTATTCATTAATCCATTAATGGGTATCTGGGCTCCTTCCAAGATTTAGCTACTACAAATTACGCTGCTATAAATATGGGTGTGAAAATATCACTGTGGTATGACGCTTTTAAGTTTTGGGGGAAGATACTAAGAAGGGGAATAGCTGGGTCAAATGGAAGCACTAGTTTTAGTTTTTTTGAGGAATCTCCATGCTGATTTTCATACTGGTTGTATCAATTTACACTCCCACCAACAGTAGAAAAGGGTTCCTCTTTCCCCACAGCTTTGTCAGAATTTGTTATTGGTTGATTTCTTGATGATAGTCATTCTTTCTGGAGTGAGGTAGTATCTCAAAGTAGTTTTAATTTGCACTTCTTGCATGAGGAGTGATGTTGAACATTTTTTCATATATTTATTTGCTGTTTGTACCTATTCACCTGAGAAGTGTGACTACATTTCAGATGCCCATTTTTTGATTGGGTCTTTAAATTTGGGGGGTCTGATTTTTTTGAGATCTTTATATATTCTAGACATTATTCCTTTGTCTGAGGAATAGCTGGTAAAAAAAAAATTTCCCTGTTCTGTGCACTGTCTCTTCACTCTATTGGTGCGTTGTTGTTGTTTTTTGTGGGGGTTGCTTTTTTGTTTGTTTGTTTGTTTGGTTTTTGGCTGTGCAAAAGCTTTTTAATATGATAAGATCCCAGTTGTTGATTCTTTGTGATATTTCCTGTGCAATCAGGGTTTCCTTCATAAAGTCTTTCCCTACACCTGTGTCTTCCAGAATTATACCTATACTATCTTCCAGCAGATTTTTTGTTTCTATTTTAATATTTAGATCTTTGATCCATTTTGATTTTAGTTTAGTGCATGGTGAGAGACATGGGTCTAGGTTTAATCTTCTGCATGTGGAAATCCAGTTTTCCCAGGATAATTTATTAAAGAAACTACCTTGCAGTGAAGGTGTTTGGCCCCTTTGTCAAACAAGATGGCTGAGTGGGCTTGGAGTTGTTTCTGCATCTTCCATTCTGTTCCATTGATGCTTGGGTCTGGTTTTGTTTTTGTTGTTGTTTGTTTTTCACCAGTACCATGCTGTTTTTATCACAATAGCTTTGTAGTATAATTTCAAGTAAGGAATTGTGATGGTCCCTGACTTTCCTTTGTTCCCCAGAATTGCTTTTGCTATTTTAGATCTCTTCAGATTCCAATTTTAGGATTATTTTCTCTATTTCTGTGAGGTATGCTGTTGGTATTTTGATCAGGATTGCATTAAATCTGTATATCACTTTTGGAGGTATGAATATTTTTACAATATTTTTTCTGCATGTCCAGGAACAGGAGATATCGCTCCATTGTTTGATGTCCTCTTTTATCTCCTTAAGAATACTGTAGTTTTCAATGTAAAGGTATTTCACTTCCTTGGTTAGATTGATTCCTAAATATTTCATTTTTCTTGATGCTATTGTGAAAGGTATTGTTTCCCTAATTTCCCTCTCAGTGAGTTTGTTATTTGTGTATAAAAATGCTGTTGATTTTTGAGTGTTGACTTTGTATCCTTCTACATTACTGAATTTGATTATTAAACCTAGGAGTCTTGGGCCAGGGATTTAGCTCAGTGGTTCTGCTGCCTGCCTCGCAAGTGCAAGGTCCCGAGTTCGATCTCCAGTACCAATAAATAATAAATAAATAAATAAATAAATAAATAAATAAACCTAGGAGTCTTTGGTGGAGTTTTGGGGGTCTTCTATGTAGAGTATCATGTCATTGGCAAATAATGATAGTTTAAATTCTTCCTTTCCTCTCCTTATTCCTTTTATTTCTTTCTCTTCTCTAATTGTTCTGGCTACTGTTTCCAGAACTAGACTGAATAGAAGTGGTGATAGTGGGCATCCATGTTTTGTTCCTAATTTTAGAGTGAAAGCTTTCAGGTTCTGACCATTTAGTATCACGTTGGCTGTCATTTTGTCATGGATGGCTTTTATCAGATTGAGATAAAGATGTTCTATTCCAATTTTCTGTAGGATTTTTATCATGGATGGGTGTTGAACTTTGTCAAATGCTTTTCTACATCTATTGAGACAATCATATGGTTTTTGTCTTTGGCTCTGTTGATATGGTGTGTTACATGTATTGATTTGTGTGTGTTGAACCATCCCTGCATCTCTGGGATTAACCCTACTTGGTCATGGTGTATAAGGTTCTTAATGACTTGCTGCATTTTGTTTGCCAGTATCTTACTGAGGATTTTTGTATCTATGTTCATTATGGAGATTGGCCTGTAGTTCTCTTTTTTGGTTAGATCTTTCTCTGGTTTTGGTATCAGGGTAATGTTTGCTTTCAGGAATAAGCTTGGGAGTACTGCCTCCCTTTAAATTTCATTAAAGAGTTTCAGGAGTAGTGGCATTTGATCTTCTCTAAATTTCTTGTAGAATTCAGCAGCAAATCTGTCAAGACCTGGGCTGTTCTTTGATGGAAGTTTTTAAATTACTTCTTCAAATCATTGACTGATATTGGGTTATTTAGAATTTTATATCTTCTTGATTCAGCTTTGGTAATTCATATGTATCTAGGAATCTATCCATTTCTTCTGCATTTTCCATCTTATTAGAGTACATGTTCTTGGAGTAGGTATTGCTGATCTTTTGGATTTCTACAGGATTTGTTTTGATTTCACCCTTTTCATTCCTAATTGCATGGATTTGAGTCTTTTATGAGAAATTTGACTAAGGGTTTGTCTATTTTATTTAATCTTTCAAAGAACTAACTCCTAGATTCATTGATTCTTTGTACTATTTTCTTAGTCTCAATTGCATTAATTTATGCTCTGATCTTTATAATTTCCTACCATGTCTATATTTTTTGTTTACTCTCTCTTCTTTTTCTAGAAGTATGAGGTTCAACATTAGCTTGTTTATTTGAGATCACTGTTTTTCTGATGTGGGTATTCACTGCTCTAAATTTCCCTCATTGTACTGCTTTCATTGCTTCTCATAAGTTCTGATATTTTGTATTGGCATTGTCATTTAATTGTAGAAACTGTCTAATTTCTTCATTGATTTCATCTGTGACGCATTGTTTGTTCAGGAGGGTTTTATTTAATGTCCATGTATTTATGTAGTTTATCCGGTTTCTTTTGCCTTTGATTTCCAATTTCATTGCATTATGGTCTGATTATATGCATGGAATAATTTTAATTCCTTTGCATTTACTTAAGCATGTTCTGTGAGGTAGTATGTGGTCTATATTGGAGAAAGTCACATGTGCAGCTGAGAAGAAGATGTATTCTGTTGTTGTCGGGTGTATCATTCTGTAAATATCTACTAAATCCATTTGTTCAATATTTCTTTGTTGATATTTTTATCTAATTGATATGTCTATCTGTGACAGTACTGTAACAATTGTATTAATGCTTATTTTATTTTTCATATCCATTAATGTTCATTCTATGTAGGTGGGTGCACTGGTATTTTGTGCACAGATATTTATAAGTGTTGTCTCTTCCTCTTGGCCTCTTCCCTTAGCAAGTATCTAGTAACCTTCTTTGTCTCTTCTGATCAGTCTTGGCTTGAAATTTACCTTGTCTGCAATTAGAATAGCTACCCATACTTTTTGCTGGGTTCCTGTCACATGAAGTATTGTTTTCCATCCTTTGACTTTCGGTCTATGAATTTCTTTTTGAGTTAAATATGTTTTTCATGCAGCATATTGTTAGATCTTGTTTCTTGATCCATTCTGCCAATTTTTTTCTCTTGATTGGTCAATTGAGACTATTTACATTCATGGTTGTAACTAATCTGTATTGACTTATCATTTTCATATTATGTCCTTTGTGTTGGTTCCTTTTTGTTTTGGTTTGTGTCTGGATGTCCCCCCAAAGCCTGGTGCAGTCTTAGATGGGGGTTTTTCAGAGGTGACTGAGTCTAGAGTGTGATGCCAGGATTAAGGGTGTGGTTACTAAGTCAGTACATTGATTGACTTGGCACCACCCTAATTTTAGTAGTCTGGTTAAGATAGAAAGAGGCAGAAAAACACTGTTAAGGTTCCTTTGTTGTTACCATGTTGGTATCACCATGGTACCATGTGGATACCATGAACTGTTTCTCCTCTGTGACACCCTTCTGCCATGTACCACTCTGCCTTGGAGCCATCTGATTATAGACTGAAACCTCTACAAACTGTGAGCTAAATAAACATTTTCCCCTTTAACTTTGGGTGTTGGGTATTTCATCTCAGTGATGAGAGAAAAGTAACTAACACACCTGTCTTTCTCCTCTGTTTAATTACTTGCTTGCCTAGTGGATTCATTCTGTTGTAATCCATGAAAATGTCTTTATTGTCTTTTTCTAGAATATCCTTCAGAACTTTTTGGAGTGCTGGTTTGGTACTTTTGAATTTCTTCAGCTGTTTTTTTATTATAGAAGTATCTTATTTCTCCATCAATTTTGAAAGATAGTTTTGCAGGGTACATCAATCTGGATTGGAGGTTGTTTTCTTTTAGGGCTTGAAATACTTAACTCCAAGCTCTCCTTTACTTAAGTGGTTGGGTTGAGAAGTCTGCTGTGATTCTGATGGGCTTTCCTTTAGAGGTAATTTTTTTTGTATTCTCTAACACCTTTTAATATTCTGTTCTTGTGTTGAATTCCTGGAATCTTGAGTATTATATACCTTGGTGTAGTTTTTTGTTTTTATTTTGATCATAACTAATTGGAGTTCTATATGCCTCACTTATCTGTATGTAAAATTCTTTTTTCATGTTTGGGGAGTTTTCTATCACTACGTCTGTGAACAAGTTTTTTATGTCCTTTGTGTTACCTTCTGATTTTTCTTTGATTCCAATCAATTTTATGTTATTCTTCTTTGCATCATGTAGCAGCTATTGGGTTGATTTTTCATGGTCCTCCCTTGCTTTTTAAAAGAAATCTTTCATGCAATGATTGCTAACCCCACACCTGTCTTCTAGATCTGATATTCTGCCCTCACATTGGTTAATTCTGCTGTGTATACTTTCAATAGAATTTTTAGTCTCCTGGATATTTGTCTGAATCTGTTTCATAGAATCCATTTCTTTCCTGTTATACACTCATGGTTTCCATTACTTTCCTAAATTCCTCTAATTTTTTAAGTATACATCTACTCTAGAATCACTAACCATGTCCTTCATTATGGTCATTATCTCTTTAGTTATCTGTGAAATTGTTTCTGTTTTGTTTTTTTCTAGAGACTGATTCATCTGCCTTATTACTTCTGCTATTACCATGTCAGAATGTTCAACTGGGTGGCCTTTGATTTCTTCCACCTCAATGCTCACAGATTTGCCTTGGGATAGCTGGAGATCTGGGAGTGCATCTTGCTTCTGTGTCTTCTCATTTTATTTTTTAAAATTTGTTTTCTGTGTTTATGCTTCTAAATTGCCTATAGTAGTCTATTACTAGTATCAAAACTTCCTTAGAAAATGCTTACTTTTCAGAGATGTCTTCTAGGTGTAGCAGGCTTTTGATTTTTGAGTGTGTTCCAAGATCCTGCTTCTCCAATTTATTAGGGATGAGAAGTTGCTCCCTATTTGGCTTAGCACCCAGTTCTTTGGTACTGGACTATGGTATTATTAATGACACCCAGACAAACTCAGTATTAGCATACAAGGAAGAAAAACTGATCACAGCAACTGTATTGCCTTGGCTAAAGTAGTACAATCAGTAATAACAATAGCATCAAGCATAGTCTAGAAAATGACAGACCATAGTAACTGTGAATTTGTCACTTTTAACCATAGGTAGAAGATTTATAGTTATATAACAAAATCTAAAACAAATGAGAAAATTATATACAGTAAATATCCCCTCAATAGAGCAATTTTACCCTCAGGGAAAATAAGAGGAAAAAATAGAGAAATAAAAGAAAGAGATTAGAGGCAAAGCTGAAGGACAAAGGAAGATTCTCCAAGCTTTGGGAAACTGGTAAAGAAGAGAGGAGGAAAACAAAGACCAGAAAACCAAAAACAAGAACTAAACAAAACAAAAAATCTAAAAACAATATTCACACTCATGAAAAAAAAAACAAGGAAATAGAAAAAAACCAAAAGCAAAGAAAAAAGAAGAGATTTCTCTGTGATTTCAAGCCTGTGGTTATCATCTGGGGTCTACAGTTTTGTGGTAGTGTCCACTTCAAGGTTTGTCTCCACATTCACTGGTAGACAAAGAGGCAGAAGCCAGATCCATGCTGAATGATCCCAGCAAGCCTGCAGTAAGATTAGGGTAGGGTGCTAGATAATCCCAGTGAGCCTGCAGTAGAAATATGTCAGGGTGTCAATTCTAGTGCTTTCAACTCCACAGAAGTTCAGGCTGACCCTGACTTCTGGTTGTAGAGTTGGGGCCTGAGTTGTTCAGCCTATGGCACACTGGATGTGACTCTTGCTGGCCTGACCTTGGCTCCTTGACCCTAGATGTATCCCACCATTCTGACTCACCCAGTCACTGGGAGCTCTGCGACAAAGATAATGCATGCCTTCTCCAAGTCCCCAGTTCCATTGGCTGCTCTCTATAATGGCATCTGGCCAAGCACTCTTTCCAGGGAACACTTGGACTGGAGTCACTCACCAGCTGTTGTAGCTCACAGCTTCCACTGCTCAGTTCCACTGGTGCATTTCTCCCTGGAGGCCTCTGTAGTTATCTGCCCTCACTGTATTTCTATAGATGTGCACCTCCTCTCTCATCCCTTGAGCCAAGTGTCAGAGAGAAAGTGCAGTTTGCCACCTACATTTTTTGTGTTGAGGTCTGTCTCTTCACTTTCCCTGTGGGCTCCAACTCTCCCTCCAGATCTTTCCTGGGTTCTGGGGATCCATCTCCCTCCTTCTTTTCTTCCCCCAAATTGTTATATTCTAGTATTTGGATTCTGAATCTCAGAATGCCTGGTTTGTTGTTGTTTACCGCTCTACCATTTTCCCAGAAGTCTCCAGGATAGGTTTATTTTGGCTCACAGTTTTAGAAGTTTCACTCCATAGTCAGTTGGCTCCAAGGCAGGGCAGCAGGCTAGAGGGGCATGGCAGATGTGAAACAATACATGGCAGGGCAGCAGGAAGCAGAGAGGGCTCAAGGGAGGAAGATAGAGCCTTCCAGGGCACACCCCTCAGTAACTCACCTCCTCCAACCAGGCTTCACCTCCCAGCATCACATTTCAATATAAACTCATCAGGGTACTTATCCACTGATGGGTACTATGCATCCATGATGCAGTCGCCTCCCAAAAGCCCCACCTATGAGCACATAAGGCTTTCGGGGGACATCTAGATATAAACAATAACAGCACAGATATTAGCAACCTCACCATGTAATTTTTTTCCTGCTATATTAATTTGAGAATGTTTACCTTTTCACTTACAGGAAGCATTTCGCAGCTTCTCTTTGGCATATATGAATTGTCAACATCACTACTATTTTGCTGTAAAGTCATTGTTAAGTAAAAATAAGGGTTACAGGAACATAAGCACTGTGATTCCACTGTAAGAATCAGTCTGATAATTGAGATAGATACTAAGTAACTAATGGGCAGGTAGTGTATACAGTGTGAATATGTTGGACAAATGATGATTACATCTTGTGTGGTACCAAGTGGGATAGCATGTGATGTGCAATTTAAAACTTATGAATTGTTTATTTCTGTGGATAAGGAAGGACTACTAGCGATTTGAAAAGTTCATTTTTGAACACATGACATATTTCCCTCAAAACATTAAATATATACTTGGCTTTTTAAAATGTTTAGGGAGAGGTAGCAATCTATCTTGCATTTACTCACCCAGATTTCTGACATTTCAGGTTGTCTCTTTGCTCATCTCTGTGCTCCATGCCCAACACACAATTGGCTTTTGATAAATTTTAAAAGTTATATTCTCTCCAAAAAGGGAAGCCTGTATACCAAGAAAGTCCAACTCTGGAAAATTATTGAATTCACATAAGCTGTAGAAAAATGCTTACTAATTCCCCAGCGAAACAACTGCCTCAGTAGTGACTTTGGAAAAGAGGAGAGGATACAGTTCCCTAACAGAAGCAATAAACTGACATGTGATTGTGAGAATGGAGATTGAAACTGTAATTTTTGCAGAGCTTGCTTATTTTTGACCAAGAAGCTTTCAGGAGACAGAATGCTGTGGAAGCTGCTTCTGCTCTGTTGACCAAAACCTAGCATTGGTTCCCATGCAAAATTTTCAGTACAAAAAGTCATGCCAGACATCCCATAACTGTCTGGTCTAAGGAAACCCAAGCTTGGCATGACTTCCTGTTGGTAGCAGTTCAGCCACTAGACAGCTGAGCTCCATTTTAGTACATCTCTGTACCCAGGGAATGTGAAGTTGTAACATCCTGTGTATCCCTTCTCTTTGTGCTTGCTTCCTTTTTTTTCCGGCTTCGGTCCTATTAAAAGTATCAATCCTTTTGGGAGGGATATCTTAGAACTGCAATTAAAGACATATACCTGAGTATAAACGAAAAACTATGAGAGTATATGTGATGGGTTTAAGGGAGGGGACATGGAGACAGAGTGTAGCAGCATACTTGACTTTTCTCATTGTGGAGCTTTTTGGATTAAATGACAGTCCTGTATCTGACTTGATCCTTTCTTTTCCATTTGAACAGGGCCAACCTGGACACCCAGGCCCAAGAGGTCCACCTGGCCTGGATGGTTGTAACGGAACTAAAGGAGCTGTTGGATTTCCAGGCCCTGATGGCTATCCTGGGATTCGTGGACTGCCTGTATGCTGCCAGATATTTGCATGTTAATTCAAATGATATTGCTATCCTCCAAATGTACCCTCTTTCTACTTCTCTGGAAACCTCATTAAGCTTGTGTGAGGCAGACACTGAAGCTCCTTGTCCAACACAGGAATCTGTGCTGGCAGCACCACAACAGTAAAAGTCTAAAGAATACCAGTTGGAGGGGAGTGTATACTACTTCAGGTTGCTTTTTTAAAATGCTGCTTTGGGAACTGACAGGATTGTTAAATGACTGTAGTACATTTCACAACAAAATATAATGTTCCTATATCAGCTAATGTTGGGAAGTACTTGGAAGGTGTATCTGCAATCAGAGAAACACTTAACAAGAACCCAAAAGTTTGGCAAGGTTGCTTTGTACCAGTGGTTCTTAACCAAAAGAAATTTTGTTCTTAAGGGTACATTTCACAATTATTATTCGTATCACTAGATGTCACAATTGGGGATATACTACTGAGACAGGATGCTACCTTACTCCCAGCACGTATGCGTGCACACACATACATATCAAAAAAACATTTAGCCCAATGTTGTTGAGTTTGAGGAATACTACAATCTGAGTTTGTCCCCACCAATTATAACTCTTTATTATAAGGTTGACAAGGTATTTATTAGATGCCAGTGTCACTACCTTCATTTAATTCCATTCATCCAGATAAAATTCAGATATTTAAGTCTAAAGGATCTGTAGTAGATGTTATGTCCTTGCAAGACTGATTTTATAAGCATCTGAAAAGAGAAAAATAACACATTTCAAGCCCATTCTTAACCTCACTTAAAATAATCTAAATTACTAAGGGTTCTGATGTGAAACCTTTAACTAGAAATCATACCATCCATTACACAAATTTCATAGCTACATGAATTAATTGGCATTTCACTGGAACAGCAGCACCATTGCCTTCAGTGACCAGGTTATGGGTGTGGGTGTACATGTGAGAAAGTGAGATAGACAAATAGGCAAAACACAAGCTCCAGATTGGTGTAAAGGACCTTGACATCTAAGGACCAAACCAATATATAGCAAGGGATGGGGCAACACTATAGAGAAAGTTATATTCTTAAGATGGAATAATTGGTGTGAGTCACAAAGGTCTTCAAACACTGCCATGGCAACAGGACAGGGGAGTAAAATACTTCTGTGGTAAGAATGGGATACAGAAAAGCCAAGGGAATTCTGCTTCAAGAAGAATAAAGATCTTGAAGTAATAAACATCCCTTTACAAAGGACAAGAGTAGAAACATAATCCTATCCCTAAACCTCACCTTAAGCCTAAATAAAAATTTTAGCTGTATTTTACTAAGCTGAACCTTACCCTCTGCTGAATACCCAGGGATCTCTATTCAATCAGCTTCTTTAAAGCTTCTTTGAAAAGAATAGTGACCACAACAATAAGGGAAATGGGCAGTGTTAAGAAATAAACTAGTTTATGCTTCTGGGACCATATTGTTCTTTTATTACACCAATAATCCTTGCACTTAAGAAATCCATCTTCAATCAACTCTTTGGCCCCCAAAGCTTAGCCCTACCCTCATCACAACCTGACTTCCCCTTAGATGTACAAACATTGATTTTCCCTAGGAGGACAAACTGTAACAGATATTTGCCTGGATCTGCCAGAGATAGCAAAAACATTTGATTGAAAGGCCAGGATTAGATACTTTACTATCCATGTTAACCGTGAGACACACCAACCTCTTACATAGGTGCTGGAGCTGAAGTTGTGTGATAGAAACACAAGATGAAGGTAGTTTCATAGATATATCTTAGACCTGATGTCTACAAACTGACCCACAAAGGCACTTGGCCTGCCTGGTGATTTTTTGGTGTTGTTTTGTTTTCTTTTGTTTTGTTTACAACATAAAGGTATTTTTTAAAGAAAGTGTAAAGAGCTAGGCATGGTGCCGCATGCCTGTTATCTCCGCACTCTGGAGGCTGAAGGAGGAATATTGCCATGGGTTCAAGGCCAGCCTGAACTAAAAAGCAAGACACTGTCTAAAAAAGAAAAAGAAAAAAATGTGAGGAAGGTATAGGACAGATTCTAGATATGACCCATAAAATCTAAATTATTTAATGTCTGACTCTCTGCAGAAAAAAATTGCTGATCTTTGTCCTACACAAAGGCCCTGTCAGTGACTTATACCTGTGAGAGCTAAAGAAGTAAAGCCTAGGTTTATGAATTACATGCATTTGTTTAGAACAATACTCTGAATAGTTTTTAAATCTCCTACTTTCTAACCCCCATCCCTTTACAGAACTCCGAGCTGGGGGTGGAGGAATGAGCTTTCAACTTTGAGACATTGTTCAGGGAATGTACTTTTCCCCTTAACACACCCAGTTCTGCCTTAGAATAAGCCATTTAACTTCAAGCTCTTGTTCCATTCTCCATCTGATCAGATTATACCACTAACAAAACTCTTATGTGTGTGCATGTCTTCACGTCTTTATCTTATTATTTTATTCAGGGGCTTCCTGGTCGGAAAGGTTCAAAAGGTGAACCCATTCTTTCTCAAGTCAGTTTCACAGGAATGAAGGTAAGAGCCTTTAAGACAGACAGGTGAGTAGGCTGTAAAGTGAGTTCTGCCAGACTGGGGCCCAACTTCAATGGAAACATTTTCAGAACTAGCATCTGTGTCCCTATTTAAACAGCAGACTAAGCTGGAATTGAAAGGATTGAGAACTCTTTGTGGGGAAAATATTGACAGAAATATTTGCAAATATACTGGCAAAGAAATCTTCTTTGTAGTGTCTAGACCAAAAATAAGAGAAATGAGCAAACATTTTGCATGAATATTGTTATGGCTTTTGTCCAGATGTCCTCCCAAAGCCTCATGCGATCATAGGTGGGGTTTTTCAGAGGTGGCTAGATCTAGAGCATGTGATGCTGGGATTAAAGGTATGTGATTAGTAAATTAGTTCACTGATCTACTTGGCATAGTTCTGGGAGTGGATAGTATGTGTGCTTGTATCAAGGATGTGATGCTGGGATTGATTCATGGTGCAATGCTAGGATTAAGGGTGTCCAACTCTGGGTATAAGTACTACCCACCCTAAGGGCGGGAAGCCTGGATAAAATATAAGGGACAGAAAGCTTGCTGTTTGCTACTTTGCTGCTTTCTGCCTCCCATGGGCTGTTCCTCCTGCTATGTCCCTCTGCCATGCTACCCTGCCTTGGAGTGAGCTGATTATGGACTGAAACCTCTACAAAGTGTGAGCTAAATAAACCTTTCTCTAACTTTGGGTGTCAGATATTTTATCTCAGCAATGAGAAAAAAATAACTAAGACAGGTATTATGTTCCTGTACAAGCTGAGACATTTCCTAGGAGAAGACACTTTTTGTCTACTCTGGAATCTTTTATGTCTGCATACCTCAGTTCCAATCCATGTATGTCTCTGCCCATGTGGTATGGCCACCAGTGCAAGATCTTGGCCTGGCTTTTTTTTTTGCCCCTACACACTAGCCTGTCACCCTGTGTCCCTGGATGTCTGCATATACATGCCCATCAGGTCTCCAGCTGGCTGGAACTTTCATCTGTTATCCAGAACCTTCTATATTCTTATGACTGTATTTTTGGTGTATGCTGCCTGATATCCTTGTGAGGACTCAGTAAACCCTGGCTCCAAATAGTTGATCTGTTCCACTGCAGAATAGAAAAGGAGCCCATTATTGCCCTGGTAGCAAATGGGAATATATATGCTCAACCTCTGAGAGGAAGATGTATCAAGCTCACTTGGCTAACTGATCACACTTTTCAGTCTTCCATCAGTGCACAGAACCAGGGCACTGGAAACTATGGAAGGCAGTGATGGGGGTGGGTAGCTGAAGAATGGGAGAAGATACGGGATTTGGACTCTTGCATGGGTCCTATAGCAGAAGATACAGTTGGACAGGGCCTCATAATTACTGGATTCATATTACTCATTTTGCAGATAGAAAAAATGAGGCTCTGTGACTCGCTAAGAACCATACAGCCAGTTCACCAAAGAGCTAAACCCCGGACAGTGCTCTTTCCATGCTACAGAGAGCTGATTTTTTTACTGTAAGCCAAGTAGGGTAAGACTAGCAGGAGTTATAATGTAGCCATTGTCTTATAAAAACACTGATTAAATGGTTTGTTCAAAATCAAGAGACGCTGGATCCAGTGAGACACAGCAATTTCAACAAGATGGTTCTATTACAGATTCATACGGTGACTTAAGATGCTGAAAAGTAATTAAAACATGATTAGAGACTGTATGCTCTGTTTATTTTTCCCTTGAAGTGTCTGATTTGGATTGTACACATATGGACACAGATTCTCTGGAGAGGAAGGCACACAGGAAGGTAGTTTTGCCTTCCTCCAAAAAGAGCAGGAAATTCACCAGCCCACAGAAGCAATTTCTAATTGATAAATTCCTAGCAAAGGTGAAAATTAATTAATCCAAGAAAAGTGTGAAATCCTGTTCAGCCAAGGCTATAATATTTGTCTTCTAGAGTCCAGATTTTTCATAGGAAAAAAGTAAATGGTTGAATATGTTCAATTTATGCATTATTTAAAGCACAAGGCCTTGACAGAGCAGCCCAAGTTTTGGCAATGCATTTTTATCCCCATGAATTTTATATTAATTGTCTGAAATACTTCAGGTTTAATTTATTAATCTCTTCAGTGTCCTGCATTTGTCTCTTTCTCAGGGGAATCCTGGGTTGCCTGGACTGGATGGAATCATGGTAAGTTGTCATATGTTGAGCTCTCAGTGTTTAGGCAGTAGTCACTGATGGTATTTTTTTGTCCTTCTCTGTGGTACTCAAAGCTCCGAAGGGAAAGCTAGAGAGTTGAGATAGAATAGGTGGTACTGTTTACATTTTCCAGAAGACCAGGTACTGAGAGTTTGACTTGTTCACCTCAAGTTGCCTGACAAGTTTTCAGACTTTTGGCCAGGGACTTGTATGAAGTCATACCTTTCAAGACGCCCAGTACATGCCTGAAACTATGGATAATATCAAACATTATATGTACTGTGTTTTTCCTGTACATACATACATGTGATAAAGTTTAATTTATAGACTAGGTGCAGTAAGAGATCAAGGACAATAACAATAAACAAGTATAGTGTTATGCAGTAAAACATGTTATGTGAATGTACTCTTGCTCTCTCTCTCTCCATCCTTCCCTCCTTTCTTCCATCCCTCTCTTCCTCCTTCTCCCCTTCTCTGTTTCTTAAAATTCCTTACTGTACTGTATTAACCCTTCCGCTTGTGAAGATATGAGATGATACAATGCCTATTTGAGAGGTGAAGTGAGTTGAATGATGTAGGCATTGGGACATAGCATTAGGTTACTACCTAAGGGTTACTTGAACACAAGCATTGAAATACTTTTTCCATTTCATATTTCCAATCTAGTTTACTGGATGTAAGTGAAATCAAGGAAAGTAGAACCTTGGATAAGGAGGGGCTACTGTATTCCCAGAGATATATTAGGAAAGTATTTAGACCAGAAAAGACCATACATTATATTAATACGAGCTTTCTTTTTCCTTGAGATTCCACATTTCCATCACTTTCCTTTGAAGTAGCCTAAGAATTGTCCCTTCTGTCTTCCTTCTTTCCCTCCTTTCTTTTTTCAGTCCTCAACAGCTATTAAGCACCTACTATCAGCAAAGTGCTGTGAGTAATCCCTGAGACAACATAGACAACAGTCCCTGTCCCCAAGTATGTGAAAAATAAATAGTAGAAATGTATCCTAGAAATTCCACAGTAGCATAGATGAAGACATGCTGTTCAACTAAGGAAGCATCATGGGAGACTTGTATCTGAAAGAAAGAAGTAGTTTCTGAGAAGTATAGATGGTATTGTTGGCAGTGGGAGGAGTCTTTAGACAGGAAACTAGAAGGACTACAGGCCCACCCCAAAACAAAGATGAGCAAGGACCAAGGGCATATAGGTCCCCTAGAGCTAAACAAAATTGGCTTAAATATTGTGTTCACTAAATTCATAGAATAACATTCACTGTATTTGCTGCATAGCTTCTCTTGGAGATTCATTTCCTTTCCATGAAAGGTACAGTGTTTGTCTACACAGGCACAATATGTAAAGTACCTAGATTTGAGAAGAAGGTATTTGGTGGTTAAATAAGAGATTTGTGATTAGTAAGGAGACAATAGGTTGTTGATTATTTTCAAAGCAGTATTCATACTATCATTCACTTTTAGGGAATCTTACACCCCTCTCTTTTCTTCCTCCTAAGTTCTCACCTCTCTTAGACTCTCCTGCCTTTATCTAGGTATGTGTCACCTTCATCCTGCCTTCCATTGGGAGCAGGCCTTACATTTTCTCCAGACCATCTTTCTCTTGATTTCATTGGCTTGCTTTAGTATTGTTATTCTGTTCTAAACATTTTCTTATTTCTCTTCTTACTTTTTCTTTGACCCATGAAGTGCTTAGAAGTTTGTTTGTTATCTTATTCTTAAATATTTGGCAACTTTCTAGTTTTGGGGGGGTTTTCCTCCCCAACTTCTATTTTTGCAGAATCAGATTTATTTAGTTATAATACCTTATAAACTTAATTATCATATATGCAGAATAAAAAGCAGACTAATAAGCCAAAGAACATGTAAGACAATTGTACTAAGTCAAAATACATTTTAAAATACATTTCTGCACTGGATTACAATACTTTATTTTCTTTCACTATCTTTTTTCCTATTATTTGTCTTTTAATTAAATATATATAGTTGTTTCATATAAGAAAAATCATGTGCTATTTAAGCTTCTGTGTTACTTCACTTAATATTATGTTCTCAAGGTGCATCCAATTTCCTACAAATGACTCAAGTTTATCCTTCTTTATGGCAGAGTAGTACTTCATTGTATATAAATACCACAATTTCTTTATCCATTCATCTGTTGATGTATATAGGCTGTTTCTAAGATTTAGATATTATGATTTGCACTGCTATAAATATGGGTATGCATACATCACTGTGGTTTGATGTCTTTAAATCTTTTGGGAAGATACCTAGAAGGGGAGTATCTGAATCAAAAAAACCTCTAGTTTTAAATTTTTAAGGAATCTCCACACTGATTTCTATAGTGGTTGTATCAGTTTATGGTCCCACCAACAATGAAGCAGGGTTTCTTTCTCCCCACAGCCTCACCAGCATTTGTGATTGGTTAATTTATTGACGGCAACCATTCTTTCTGGAGTGAGATGGAATCTCAATGTTGTTTGAATTTGCATTTCTTGAATTTCCAGCAATGTTGAACATTTTTTCATATATGTATTGGTTTTTTGCATTTCTTCATCTGAGTAGGATATATTCTTTTCAGATACTCATTTTTAATTGGGTTTTTAAAATTGGAAGGTTAATTTTTTTGAGTTCTTTATATATTCTAAAATATTATTCCTTCCTCTGGGGAAGAGTTGGCATAATTCTTTTTCCCATTCCGTTGGTTGTCTCCTCACTTTGTTGATGGTTTCTTTGCTGTGCAGAAGCTTTTTAATTTATGTGATCCCATTTGTTCATATTTGTTATTATTTCTTGTGCAACTGGAATTTTGTTCAGAAAGTATTTGCCTACACTATGTCTTCAAGAAGTTTACTTATTTTGTCTTCCATCAGATTAAGTGTTTCTGTTCTAATGTTTAGATCCTTGATCCATTTTGATTTTAGTTTAGTGCATGGTGAGAGATATGAGTATAGGTCCATCTTTTGGTTTGTGGATATCCCATTTTCCCCACATTATTTGTTAAAGAGGCTATCTTTCCTCAAGCAAAGGGATTTGGCATTTTGTCAAAGATAACATAGCTGAGAGTTGTTTCTGCATCATTTATTCTCTTCCATTGATCCACAAGTCTGTTTTTTGCCAATATCATGCTGTTTTTAATCACTGTAGCTCTGTAGTACAACTTGTAGTACAACTTGTAGTACAACTGTGATGCACCTGCCTTGCCCTTATTGCCCAGAATTGCTTTTGCTATTCCAGGTCACTTCTGGTTCCATATGAATTTTAGGATCAGTTTCTCCAGTTCTGTAAAGAACGTTGTTGATATTTTAACTTGGGCTGCATTATATCTATACAACAGTTTTGTAAGTATGGCTATTTTCACTATATTGTTTCTCCTTATCTAGAAACAGGGAATATTTTTCTACTTTTTGATATCCTCTTCAATCTCCTTTTTCAGAGTACTATAGCTCTTATTCTAGAGGTCTTTCACTTCCTTGGTTAGATTAATTCCTAAGTATTTCATTTTTCTTGATGCCATTATGAAAGGTATTTTCCCCTAATTTCCCTCTAAGTGAGTTTGTTATTTGTATGCAGGAACATTATTTATTTTTGAGTGTTGACTTTGTATCCTGATACTCTACCAAATTTGGTTATTAGTTCTCAGAATCTTTTAGTGGAGTTTTTGAGATCTTCTATATAGAGCATCATGTCATCAGCAAATAATGATAATTTAACTTCTTCCTTCACTAACCGTATCTTTTTATTTCTTTCTCTTCACTTATTGATATAGTTAATGTTTAGAGAACTATATTGAACAGAAGTGGTAATAGTGGACATCCTTGTCTTGTTCCTGGTTTTAGGGGGAAAGCTTTAAGCTTCTCTGCATTTAGTATGATGTTGGCCATTAGTTTGTCATAGATGGTTTTTATCAAATTGAGATAAAGAAGATAAAGACTTATTCCTATATTCTTCAGGGGTTTTATTATGAATGGATGTTGGATTTTGTCAAATGCTTTTTCTGCATCTACTGAGATGATAATGTGATTTTTGTCCTTGCTTCTTTTTTGTGGTGTATTACATTTATTGATTTGCATGTTGAAACATCTCTGCATCTCTGAAATGAATTGTGCTTGGTCATGATGTATCTTTTTGATAATTTGCTGCATTCTCTTTGCCATTATCTTACTGAGGATTCTTGCATCTATGTTCATTAAAGAGATTGGCCTGTAGTTCTCTTTTTTGACTGGGTCCTTTTCTGGTTTTGGAATCAGGGTAATGTTTGCTATGAGGAATCAGTTTGGGAGTACTGCTTCCCTTTCAATTTCATTAAAGAGTTTGAGAATTATTGACATTATATCTTCTCTAAAGTTCTTGTAGAATTCTGCAGTGAATCCATCAGGACCTAGGCTTTTCTTAGTTGGTAGTTTTTTTATTACTTCTTCAATTTCACTGACTGATATTGGCTTATTTAGGATTTTTATATCTTCTTGGTTCTGCTTTGGTAAATCATATGGATCTAGGAATTTATCCATTTCTTCAGAATTTTCCATTTTATTAGAGTACAATTTCTCAAAGTAGTTACCAATAATCCTCTGGATGTCAGCAGAATCTATTGTGATTTCACCTTTTTCATTTATAATTGCATAGATTTGGGTCTTTTTTCTCTTATTTTAGTAAGGTTGGTTAAGGTTTGCCTATTTTGTTTAATCTTTCAAAGAACCAACAATTCAATGCATTGATTCTCTGTACTGTTTTCTTAGTCTCAATTTCATTAATTTCTGCCCTAATCTTTATAATCTTTCTCATATTAGCTTTGGGTTTAAATTGCTCTTATTTTTCTAGGATGTTGAGGTGTGTCATTACGCTATTTATTTGAGCTTATTCTGTTTTTCTGATATGGGAATTCACTGCTATAAACTTCCCTCTTAGGACTACTTTCATTGCATTTCATAGGTTCTGCTATGTCATACTGGTGTTATTGTTTGATTGTAGAAACTGTCTAATTTCTTACTTAATTTCATCTGTGAGCCATTGATTATTCAAGAGGGTATTAATTTCTATATATTTGCCTAATTTATGTGCTGTCTTTTGCCATTTATTTCTAGTTTCAATGCACTATAGTTCAATAATATACATGGGATAATTTCAATTCTTTTGTATTTACTAAGCATATTTTATGGGCAACTATGTGGTCTGTTTTGGAGAAAGTCCCATGTGCTGCTGAGAATGTGTATTCTGTTGTTGTTGGATGCAACACTCTGTAGCTATCTACTAAGTCCATCTGTTCAAAGATTTGGTTTAATTCTGATGTTTCTCTTTTGATTTTTTACTCTAGTTGATCTGTCCATTTGTGACAGTGGGGTATTGACCTCCCTCTTAAAATTGTATTGGTGCTTATCTGAATTTCATGTCCATTAGTGTTAGTTTTTTGAAGTTGTATGATCCAGTATTTGGTGCAGCATATATGTTTATAATTGTTATCTCTTCCTGTTGAATTGTTCCCTTAACCAATATGTAGTGACCTTTTTTTGTCATTTCTCATCAGCCTTAGCTTGAAATCCACTCTGTCTGAAATTAAGGTAGCAACTTCTGCTTTTTGCCAGGTTCCTCTTGCACAGTATATTGTTTTCCATCCTTTGATTTTTAATCTGTATATTATTTTAAATTGTACCTTGTATACTGTTTCTTATATGCTGCATATTGCTGGGTTTTCTTTCTTGATCCACTCTGCCAATCTATGTCTTTTGATTGGGGAATTGAAGCCATTCACATTGAGAATTATTACTGAGAGGTACTGACTTATTCCTGTCATTGCATTATTTTCCTGTTGCTGATTTCCTCATTTTTTTTCTTTTCATTTAGCTGCTCACCCTAGTTGCATTCATTCTTTTTGACTTATTGACATCACTGGCTTCATTATTTCTTTCTAGGATATCCTTGAATATTCTTTGTAATTCTGTTTGGTTGTCATGAATTTCTTGAAATGTTCCTTGTCATGGAAATACTTAATTCTCCATAAATTTTAAAGGAAAGTTTTGCAGGATACATAAATTGCGGTTGGAAGTTGTCCTCTTTTAGAGCTTGAAACACTTTTGCTCCAAGCCCTCCTGGCCTTTAAGGTTTGTATAAAGAAGTCTTCTGTGATTCTAATGAGTGTACATTGTATTGTGATTCATTGCCTTTCTCTATCAGTCTTTAAAATTTTGTCCCTGTGATGGAATTCTGGAACTTTGAGTATAACGTAGCATGGAAAGGTTCTCTTTCAGTCATGGCTGTTTGGTGTTCTATATGTCTCACTTATCTGTATGTTTATTTCTTTCCCTATATTTGGGGAGTTTTCTGCCATTATTTCTGTGAACAGGTTTTTTTACACTATTTGTGTTGTCTTCTTTTTTTTTCATTAAGTTTATTGGTACATTTTAGGTATACAATACAGTTACATTCATCATTGGGATCTTGTACCTTTACATGATGTATCTTGGTTCTTATTTTTTCCCCATTCCCCTGCCCTCCCTTCACCCCTTCCTCCCTTCCCAATTCACAAAGACTTTGTTTCCATTTTTTTCCTTTTCTGATTTTTTTTATTTATTCCAATTATTCTTAGATTGGTCTTCTTTGCATCATCTAGCAGTTGTTGGATCCATTTTTCATGTTCTCTTTTTGTTTTTGAGGTGCTTTTGAGTCATTGGTCTTTAAAGCCGTCATTATCTTCTAGTTCTGAAATTCTATCCTCCCATTGGTCAGTCCTGTTCCCCATAGTTTCAATATGATTTTTTATCTCCTGAATTTCTGGTTGAAACATTGTCATGGAGTCTAATTTTTTGTTAAACTCATAATTCTTGTTCTATATCATTTTATTTAGCTCATTTATCTTTTTATTAGTGTCTTACAAGAGCTCCTGAACCTTTTTGGTCATTATTGTTATTACTTGGTTATTACTATTATTATTCTGTTTTCTGTTCCGTTGTATCTTCTCTAATCTCCCCCTGAGTATCTCTGTGAGCTATTTTTAATCTCCTCTGCTGTCCTTTCAAGTAATTCTGGTGTATGACTTATACTATTCTGCCCTTCAGTGCCCCCTGGATTTCAACTTTCAGAAAGTTGAAAGTTCTGGGAGATGTTTTGTTGTCTTTTCTTCTCATGTTTCTATTGTTTTTGTTTATTAGTTTGCTTTGTTTTGTGCTGAGATTTGTGGATACTTACATTCTAAAGACTTTGTTGCTAATATAGAGATCTCTTTAATTGCTTTTTAGTGATGTACTTTGGGCATAGCTAACTATAATCTTTTGCCATGGCCCCAAGATTTAACCATCTTGGATATTTTGGGAGAGGAATACATAGTGTCGTTAGTCCAGCAAGCAAGTTATCTGAGAATGCACTCTAGTATTATTAAGTCACACGGTGCATAGCTATAGTTCGTGCTGCTCAGAATGGTCCTTCAATTTGCATCCCTCCAACATATCTGAATATCTTAACCTATTTAAATAAAAAATGTAAATTACATATAGAGAAAAACATTCATATTGCAATATACTCAAATCACCACCATGTTAAAATGTAGTAAATTGTTATAATATAATTTTCCTTTTGGTCAATAATGCCACCCAAAAACTGTACCAGCTCAGGGAAAAACTAGCCCTTCTACTCCCCAGCTATGCCACTGTTGTCACAAAGGCAATCTGAGTGTTGTCTTACAGAGAAATTGTGACAATTATGTGACCCTGTTAATATGAAGCAAAACAGCTACAGTAGTATTGCCCAAGACAAATTAGATATTAAGATACCATAAAAACCAGTTATGTACCACCCTTGATCCTAAAGAAGAAACTGTCAATTATGATGTAAACATTAAGGCAACCCAGGAATTGGCTCACAACTAATATGTACTAAATGCAACAGCTATATCTTTGCTAATTGTAGGAAAGATTCAAAAGTAATTTTACAGAGTTAACCATCAAAAGATTAACAAAGCTTTATGGTTATACTATTAAAATTTAGAGCTGGAAAATTGGAGCATGCAAAAAGGAAACTTTGAAACCTTAAACTCTATGATCTGAGAAGGAGGAGAGAGAAGTGTTTCAAAGGGTCTTATTGGCGAGTAGAAGGATGTCTGTAGAATAGGTAGGAATAAGACAAAAAACTGACAATAAATTAAAAAGAAAAAAGAGGGAGAAAGAGAAAGAGGTAATGTAAATAGTAAAATAAGAGAAAAATAATTAAGGGGAGAAAATTTAAAGGAGAAAAGAGAAAAATAAAGAAATAAAAGAAGAAAAAGATTAGAAGCAAGGCTGAAGGACAAAGGAAGATTACCCAAGCTCCAAGAAATTGGTGAAGAAGACAAGAGGAAAGAAGAGAAAAAAAAAGCAAAAATCTAAGAACAATGCTCACACTCACAAGAAATGAAAACAGACAAACTAAAAAACAAAAAAGGAAGTTTCTCTTATTTTAATCCTGTGGTTATCTTCCCATGTCTATGGTTTTGTGGCAGTGTCCAAGAACTCTCTCCAGGGAATACAAAAAACACTTGGACTGGAGTCACTCACCATTTGTTTTAGCACACAGCATCTGCTGGTCCATTCCACTGGTATGTTTCTCCCTGAAGGCCTCTGTAGTCACTTACTTTCACTGTGTCTCTGTAGATTGGGTCTTCCTTTTTCTCGAGTGCCAGGAGCTGGGGAGAAAGTGCAGATTGCCCCTTTCCTTTTTCTTCATTGTGTTCTGACTCTTAAATTTCTTTGTAGGCTCAAATTTTCCTGTCAAATCTTTCCTCAGACCCCGGGATCCACCCCCATCCCCCGCCCCAAGTTGTTATTTCTCAGTGTCTGAATTCCAAATCTTGGAGAGGAGAGGCTGATTTGTTGCTACTTAGCACTCTATCATCTTTCTGGACGTTTCCTCCAGCTGTCTTTTTATTATTGATTTCTAGTCTGCTCTCATTGCCATTAAAATGGGACACTGTGTGATTTCAAACCTTTAAATTTGCTTTATGGCCCAGCTTCATAGTCTATCTTGGTGAATGCTTCATATGTGCTTGAAAAGAATATGGATTCAGCTTCTATTGGATATAATGACCTAAACAATATCCATTAGGTCAAGGTAATTGATAATGTTGTTTTTATCATCAGTATCCTGCCTGATTTTTTTTAGTTCTATTAATTACTGAGGGACAGATGTTAAAAGCTTCCAAATAGAATTGTAAATTTTTCTATTGCTCTTTGCAGTTTTATCAATTTTACCTTCATTTATTTTGAAGTTCTGCTATTAGATCCAGATATATCTAATATTATTGTCTTCTCTGTGTATTGACCTACTTATCATTATGAAATGTCATTTCTTTGTCGCTGGTAATATTCTTTGTCTTGAAGTCTACTCTATCTGATCTTAAATAATTGTTTTGCTGTCTTTATAAAGTTTTTCTTTTTTTACAACACTTTCATAGGAAAATTCAAATATATAACAAGATTAAATGAATTTGGCAGTGAACACCCATACCACTAATATTTTATGATACTTGCTTTATCCCTTGTATATCCACCTGTCCATCCCTCGATTTATCAATTCATTCTACTTTTGGTGCATTTCAAAGTAAACTATAGACAATAGAACACTTACTTCTAAATACCAAAGCATACTTATTGTTAGCTAGACTTCAATATTTGTTTGCAGTTCTTCCTTTTATGTAAAAATTACATACAGTGAAATCCTCAAATCTTGAATGTGCACTTAAATGCATACTACTTGTACCACAAACTTCAAGATACAGAATATTCCTATCACCTTAGAATATTCCCTAGTGCTTCTTTCCAGGCAATCCTTGCCCCTGCCCACCCCATAAGCAACTGCCATTCTGATTTTTCACCACCATAGATCAATTTTTGCCTGTTCTAGAATTTCATATGTACAAAATAGTATAATATGTAGCCTTTGGATTCTAGCTTCTCTTACTTAGCACAGTGCTTTTGATATTCATCCACAGTTTCATTTATCAGTAGTTTGATCCTTTTTAATGTTGAGTACTTAAGCCACTGTATGGAGATATCACAGTTTATTTATCAATCTTTGTATCAGTGGATACCTGGGGCATTTCCAATTTTGACTGTTAGGAATAAAGTTGCTGTGAACATTCTTGTATGGATGTACATATTTTCATTTTTTCTTGGGAAATTGTCTTGCTTTTTGATCTTTGTAAAAACTTGCCTGTCTAGGGCCCACAAGGACCACCTGGAACTCCTGGAGATGCAGGACCCATGGGGCTACTAGGATTGCAAGTAAGACTAACTTAAATCTAATATGTGAACACAATATTCACATGAATGTTTCCTTCACCATGCCATGTGTTAAATGTAAATTTATGTAATTTAGGCCCTCTTACTGGAGGGCAACTTTCATTTCTGGGGTATTAAAATGAAACATGCTCTTCCTTTGAGTGAGTGGTTTTCTTTATTTTTCAGTCTTTCTGACCATCCAGTTTATTTCTCCAAATCCTCTGGTCTAAACACATAACAAAGAATGACAGATGTCTCACACCCTGATTGCCACCTTTACCCACAACAGATACTGCTAATCAATCATACCACCACCACTATCATCTACCCTGAACAATGAAAAGCTGTTGAATTCTTTTAGGAAGTGCACTTTGGATAGCTGTACATACCTACCTCCTATTTTTCTAATATCAAATCTATACGTCACTAGTGTAGGAAAAGCATAGCTAGTCATCTCTGCAGTCCTAGGAAAGTCCTGTGCCCAGATTGTTCTCTGCAATGCATGGATTCCTAACACTTATTATTTTGGCTTAGCTTCAATGAGTCACTTTAAAATTTCTGACCTGTTGGAAGGAATAAAAAGAAGCCTTTACTACATTAGCATGAATCTGGTTACCAGGTCAAATTGAAGATTTCAAAGGAGGTAGAATATCCTGGGAAGAGCTAAAGTCTGCTATATACCAAAGCCAGTCTACACCAAGCAGGGTTGGGGCCTTATCCTTAATGATTTCCAATGTGTCCTTGTTCTTTTTTATGTAAAGTAAGAAGTGCTAACTCTTTTCTTTCTGTTTTTAACTTAGGGTCCTTCAGGCCCCCCTGGTTTCCCTGGTCCTGATGTAAGTATACTTTTTTTTTTCATTAAGTTTATTGGTACATTTTAGGTATACAATACAGTTACATTCATCATTGGGATCTTGTACCTTTATATGACGTATCTTGGTTCTTATTTTTTCCCCATTCCCCTGCCCTCCCTTTACCCACTCCACCCTTCCCTATTTACAAAGACTTTGTTTCCATGTTTTTCCTTTTCTCATATTTTTTTTCCTTTCCCTTCTTTCCTTTCCCTTGCCCCTCCCACTTCCCCTACCTCATTAAATCTTATCTTCCTATTTCACACTATCAATTATACATTTTAATCCTTATTTATGCTTTTAGTTTCTCAAACTAGAGAAACTATTCGGTATTTACACATGTGTGTCCTATTTATTTCACTTAAGAGTATGGCCTCAATGTGCACCCACTTAGCTATAAACGTCACTAGTTTCTCGTTCTTTATGGCTGAGTAGTACTCCATTTTATTAAAAAAAAAAAACACATCTTCTTTATCCAGTCTGCAATTGATGGTCACTTGGGCTGTTTCCAACCTTTAGCTATTACAAACTGTGCTGCTATAAACATGGGTGCACATATATCGCTGTGATATGATTCTTTTAATTCCTTTGGAAAGATACCCAGCAGAGTAATAACTGGGTCAAATGGGACCTCTAATCCTAGTTCTTTGAGGTATCTCCATACTGATTTCCACAGTGGTTGCACCAGTCTGCACTCCCACCAACAATGGAGAAGGGTTCCTTTCTCTCCTCAACCCCGCCAGCATTTGTTATTGCCTGATTTCTTAATAGCAGCCATTCTTTCTGGGGTGCGGTGGAATCTCAGTGTTGTTTTCATCTGCATCTCTCAAATGACCGGTGATGTTGAACATTTTTTTCATATGTTTATTACAGCTTTTACTTCTTTGTCTGAGAAATGCCTGTTCATTTCAGATGCCCATTTTTTGAATTGGGTCTTTATATTTGGGGGCTCTGATTTTCTTAAGTTCTTCATATATTCTAGATAGTAGTCCTTTGTCTGAGGACCAGCTGATAAAAATTTTTTCCCACATTGTAGGTTGTCTCTGATGTAAGTATACTTTGTCTTGGGGTATTTTGTCTCCTGCCACTAAATAATCTGCTTTCTCCAGAGATACTGGTTTGGTCAAATTTACTTTCTGATAAAGAAAAAAATACTGCATTGCAACTTAAGTTCTTGGAGCTGGTTGTTAGTAATTAATTTTGTTTCTCTCCCCTATACTTCTATGCCCCAGGGAAATATGGGGTTAGGTTTCCAAGGAGAAAAAGGAGTCAAGGTAAGTAGATTTTACAAAATACAGTCTGCATTCCATGTGCTGTAAGAAACATCTTTGGTTACATGCCTGCTCATGTAAGGTAATTTGGTTCTTTACTTTAGGAAATGGGTATTTTCTGTCCCACATCCAATACTTAGTCTAGGGATCCCTTGAGGGTGGCATGTGCACATGCCATACATAGGCTTTTGTGGTTCATTTTATTTCAAATATTGTCATCTCCCTGCTTTTTACCTGTCCTACACACATAGTCTCTTACACTATATTACTTCTCTTCCTCATATTTGGATATTTCTTTATTGTTTTGTATATCTCATCACCTTCTTTTTATTCTCTGCTCTCAAACTTCTCTCTCTCTTTCCTCTTTCTTCTCCTTCTCCTCTTCTTCCTCTTTTATATCTATAATAGTCACTTTTCTGTTGCTGAGACTGAATACCTGGCATACACAATTTATTTTGGTTCATGATCTCAGAGATTTCAGTCCGTGGTTGGCTGACTGCAATGCAGAAATATAGTGGAGGAAAGCTGCTCACTTCTTAGCAGCCAGGAAAAAAAAAAGGTTTAAAACACAATGAGAGAGGGGAAGGGGCCAGAGACAAGAATATATCCTTTAGGTTACATCCCCCAGTGGCCCACTTTCCCCAGCCAGGTCCACCTCCTAACAGCACATTCAGCTATGAACTCATTGATGAGATTAGCAACCCCATAATCACCTTCCAAAAGTCCCTCCTCTGAACACATGAGTCTTTTGGGGTACATTTTTGATCCAAAACACCACACTATCTCATCTATCTCTTCCATTTCCCTTCCTTAGCCTCTCATTCACCATTTTCCTCATTCTTCATGTCCCTCTGTACAAACTATATGGTAATTTGGGTGCTTGCCTCCCCCTAATTGGTTGTTGTGAATTTCACTGCCTTGTAAAGGAGCAACCCTAGCCTCCAATGTTCCAAAACACACTTTACTCCCTTTGCTTGTGTTCTTGGCAAATGTAGGACCAACTGAGTCTTATTGTTGCTACCAAGAAGTAACAATTCACCTTGATCAACCCACTTTTTGGCTCTCTTTTAAACACCCTTTTGTGCATGACCATGACAATCATCATCTTGCGGTTTCTCTTCATCATCTTGTTTCTTCCCTCTGCTTTGCTGCTACAACATGCATTTTCCTGGCTTATAATTCTTCTCAATCCCTTGACAATGAGAGTTTTTGTTTCCTCAGTGGTGTAAGGAACAAGGGGCACAAAGTCTTCGTGAATTACATCTAGAAGATAAACCCTCCCTCTGCAAAAAAAAAAAAAAAATGGTCTGCATGGTTTATCTTCTACTTATTGTTGCCTTTGATTTTACAGGGCGATGTTGGCCTCCCTGGCCCCGCAGGACCACTACCATCTACTGGGGAACTAGAATTCATGGGTGTCCCCAAAGGGAAGAAGGGATGCAAGGTAGTAAACATTTAGAATAGGAAAAATTAATTAGCCTTTTCTAGCAATATCAGAATTCAACTCTAATAACCAGACTCTACTAAAAGAATTGAAAATTTTGAGTAATGAATTTGTATTTGGAAGTAAGGGTTAAAATCCTTCTTTGTTTTGTCTCTTGTAAAAAGCTTTCTAAAAGTTTAAGTATGTTTTTTAGTGCGTAGGTGTGAGTATGCCTATGTTCCTAAGTATTCATGTAAGTGCTATTTTCTCTGTTTTATCTTGAATATTCTTTTTTTGATATGCTGAATAACTTAGAACAAACATTAGATAGTTGAGTTTTTCTCTTCTAACTCCCAAACTACTTAAACCTGTGTCCCCAGTGCACTGTGACTAAAATCTGTCTTAGTCACTTTCTCGTTGCTGGGACACAATAACCAACAACCACAACTTATAGGAGGAGAGGTTTATTTTGGCTCACATTTATAGTCCATGGTTGGCTGGCTCGAGGGCAGAACAGCATGCCAGAGGGGCATAGAAGAGGCAAAGCTGCTCACTTCATGGCACCCAGGAAGCAGAGATACTGAAGGGAGAGAAAAAAACCTTTCCAGGTCACACCCTCATTAAGCCACCTTTTCCCACCAGAACACATAGCATATAAATGGTTCCTTTTGAGTTATCTTTTTTAAGAAGTTATTTACCTTGAAAGTTGACCCTACAATTAAGATATATAACCAAGTGGCAGCAAATGTCTCAATTCACCTGATATAAACTGCTAAGGCTCAAGCTATAGACTAGTTTAACTGTCTTATAACCTATATTTTTGTGTGAATAGATGTATAATATATACATGGTTGTGTTTGAATGGCTGTGTAATGTTCGGTAACCTGCGTTTCCTTCGTTTATGGGGTTCCTTTGAGTTTTGTGATTCTGTTGCCATGATTAAGGGATCTAGGCAGGGAAATGGGTTTGGTCTCTCTCCTTTAATATTGTCTTTGTGGAAGTAACAGCTCCAGGCCCTTCTACGTTTACAGGAAATAATCATTGATTTGGAAAGTCTCAGAATGTATGAGAGTGTCTGCCTCCTTGATCATTCCCAAACCTAAGGGAGCCTTTCCATGGCACAGATAGTTAAATTAGCATATTAGGGAAAGGAAGATTAAAA
The DNA here is from genome assembly GCF_053883595.1 of Heterocephalus glaber. Classification (NCBI taxonomy): domain Eukaryota; kingdom Metazoa; phylum Chordata; class Mammalia; order Rodentia; family Bathyergidae; genus Heterocephalus; species Heterocephalus glaber. The sequence goes on along the minus strand of NW_028258384.1, from coordinate 34,559,737 downwards.
TGTTAAGTGTCCCTATTCAAATTATAATTGTTATCCTTTCCCCCAAACCATTGACTTCTCTGAAGCCTGTATTTTGCTATGGGAAACCAAACTGAACATCCTCTTCCAAAAGAAAAACAGATAATCGTCCTTTGTATCTCCCAATTTGCCTATACATTTGAGATTCTATTTTAAACAGTCATAGGTATTGGTCCTTTCCACATGGCAAAGGGCTCCCTAAACTAAAACATCCTGGTGCAGCTGATAGTTGGAGAGTGTGATAATCTACACCACTACCTGTGCTCCAATCCCCACTCTTCAGCCCAGATACTGTTAATGAAGCCATCCTCCTTTGTGTTCATCATTTCCTGCAGCTACTTAATAGCCTTTGATTAATTTTCCAGGGTGAACCAGGACCTCCGGGTCTCCCAGGAATGATCGGCCCTTCAGGCTTCCAGGTAAGTCTTCCTACTTGGTTGACATGTATTCAGGTTTCTGACTAGACAAAAGGTGTAGCACTAGGATGCTAACAGGAAGATATCTTCCTACAGTTATTGGAGAAAATGTTATGATTATCACTATTAGAAAGCATTTAAGGAAATGTTCTTGTTTCTTGAACTCACAGTGATATTAATATGTTTCTCCACAGGGCTATATGTCTTAGAGGTTATTGGCTCAAGCTCTAGGGTTAGAACAGATCTAGGACTGACTTCTAATTTCATCATACTGTAGCTTTTTAAAAAGTTTCTTAGGTCTCTGAGTCTCAGTTTCCTAACCTACAAAAAAGGGACAATGACAGGGTGGCTTTGAGGACTAAATGAGATACTATGCATGAAAAGGATTTCATACATGCCTAGCACTTATCAAATCTTCAGTAAATGGTAGCTATTTTTAGTAATCCTATCTTCACTTTTGTTTCTGCCTTTTTAGATTAGACTCTTTCACTCACCAAATATCTTTTGAGGGTACCTATGTGCTATATATTTTGCTGGACTCAGAAACGACAACAGTAACTAAGTAAAAGTCCCTGTCCTTTAGATTACATTCTAATGGGGAAGGGAAGGATGATATGCAAATAAACAAGTAAAGAAATGAGTCTCAGTAAGAATGGTCTGGGAGTATGGCTCAATGGTAAAGTGTTTGCCTGGTATGCATGAGGCCCTGGGTTCCATCCCTAGTACCACAAAGCAAACAAACAAACATGTTCATGTAATGATGATATGTAAATGAAAGAAAACAGGTAAAGTGAAGGAGTATGGATGGAGAACAGAGTGAGCCACTTGGGATAGAGTGATCAAAAGGACCTCTCTGAGTATGTGATACATGAACTGACATCTGCACATTGTGAAAGCAAATCATATAAAGATCAGAGAGTTTGGGGCCAAGATCTTTAGGTTGGAAAAAGCTCAGTACTTTGGAGGAACAGCAAGAAGGAGAATGGGCAGCACAGAATAAGTAACTCTAAGAAACAGGCAGAGAGGCAGGAGCCAGGTCATGGCCAGCTTTGTAGGTCAAATGTGGCTTTTAAGGGTATTAGGAAGCCATTCAAATGCTCTAACTTGTATTCTTAAGATCACTGTGGTTGAGTGGGGGAGAGGTGGGAGAGGGTGGAGCAGCAAACACAGGCTCTTGCAGTAACCCAGGTAAAAGATCATGCCAGTGTCTTAGACTGTGGGCATAGCAATGGAGAATGGACCAGAGTGGATAGATTCAAAATGTGAATGTATTAGACCTTTTATTATGGAACATTTCAAACATATACAAAAGCAGAAAGAATGGCATAATGATCCTGCTATATATCCATCACAACAATTCAACAATTAGCATGGCTAATCTGCAGCAAATAATAGACATATTATTTCATCATAAATACCTCAGTGTTTCTAAAAGACAGTGAATTTTAAAAATATAGTGGCCATGTCATCGTCAGTAATTATGAGCAGTTATTTAGTATCAGTTAACAAGGCAAAATTCAAATGTATGATTATCATACATAGCCATATAGTCTTACAAGTGCTTTGTTTGAATGAGAAAACAAAGAATACCAATACATTACATTTGACTGTTTGATGTATCTTAAATCACAGAATGTGTTTTGAAGAAGCTGACCAGATTTTCTTGGACTGGAGATAGGAATCAGGAGGAAAATGGATGAATTGAATATGACAAGGTCTGGCCCCACTTGCTAGCACAGGGAGGATACCTGGCTCCAGGCCTTCCCTACAGTACTGTACTTTGAAACATTTTGGGTTTCCCTGGGTGGCCAAAAAGCAGAACCCAGGGAGCCAGTGGCACAGGTTGCTTCTATGAACACCTTTATTACTCCATAGAAGCAAAGGGGCATAGAGAAACATTGATCAGTGCCCTTGATTTTAATCAGCTCTGCAGCTAATGAACAGAAAAGAAGAGAAGCTTGGTATTAGAGAGAAAACACCCAGACCTTCTATACGTGTTTAGCCTTTTGGCTTCTGTGGGATGCACTGAGTGAAAAGGAATTATCTTGGGCCACATATAAAATATATAATATAGTTCATGTATATAAGTAAAAAACGTTCCTTTTTATTTTTTATTATTTTTTAAAAAGAGGGCAAGCAACCTACAAACCACAGGATGGATATGCCTGACAAGGAACTAGCTCCAGCTCTAGGACTTTGACAAATAAACTTCTCTCTGAGTATCTGCAACATGCCAGAGATGATATCTACTCTTCTGAGGCCAAACTCACAATATATGTGAAATTTCTTTACAAAGTGTAAAACTGTGCTGTTCAATTAAGATGACCAATAGCCACATATGACTACCGACCTTTTGAAATGTGGCTGATCTGAAATGGTGTGTACTGTAATTATAAAATTCACTCTAGACCTCAGAAACCTAATATGAAAAATAGCCTAAAATATCTCAGGAACAATTTTCAGTTGAATGTGAAAATAACAAAATTTAAGATATATTTGGTTAAAGAAAATATATCATAAAATTAATCTCTGTTTTACTTTTGTAATGTGGCTACTAGAAAATTGAAAATGACATAGTAGGTCACGTCATGTTTTTAATTGGACAGCACTTCATAAGTGCATTGGGGAGTGTACTTTGTAGAGCATTACACATAGATTCTAGGTACCTTGTGTCATCCCTGTGAGGTAAGTGAATTGAGCTCAGGCTTATCCCTCAGGAAAATACAGCCTGAACAGAGGGAGAGGCTTGTCCAGAGTTGCTCAGATGGTCATTAGCAGAGCTGCGGCTGACATTCAGCTCTGTTGAATTCTAGGCAGTTTGGAGCTTTTTACCCATACCATGCTGCCACCTACAGTCCAGTTCATTCTAGGCAGGGCCGCTGTGGTGTTTTGGTCTCTAGATTTTTAAGAAAGGATTTTATGATCTCTGCTGCCTTGGGATTCACTAGCTCGGGTTACCTCTTTCCCCCTTTCTTCAGTTCAACCTCAGAGGATTTCCTCTGCTGCAGTTTAAACATGCTCCCTTTTATCTTGCAAAAGAAAGAGAATGACAAAGGACGATGCACTCTGGTCCTTGCCATGCCATTTCAAGCTCAGTGTGGACTGGAAAATAGAAACCCCAGTTGTAAAGACATCAGATCTGGACAGTATCTCTTTTTACACAAAACAGCGTATTTTCATAAGGTGAAAACCAAGAGACCAGTGTTCTCAGCCCACTTTAGCACAGATATGATGTGTGACCCAAATCATGTAACTCCTTTGCTGTGATATCTCTATCTGCTTAATTGGAACAACATTCTTAGGTACCTGATGTGCTTTGTGGAAAAGTTATGAGGGGAGAGGTGATAAAACATATAAAGTATTCAAGGCTTTTCAGAGGAAACACAGTTCTCAAATCCAAAGCCCTCACTCTGACTTTCAATTATCCATGCTCACTGGAAAACAAGGCTGTGATGAGGACGGAAATCTCTAGGGAATCCACAATGTTCCCTTTAACCATTCGTTTCTTCCTATCTGAGCCCAAATCTTTGCAGGAGACAAAGTATCCAATCTGGTGGATTTATGCCTCACATTCTTTCTCTTGCCCATCAGCAGTGGTCAAATATTCCTGATTTTCTGTCTCAGTCTCAGCTTTACACATTCTATCTCATCTCTTTGTCCCCAGCAGCACACTCACATGTATAAGCCACAGGTTGTCCATGGAGGTTGTCAGAGAGAACTGTATACCCACTCCTATGTCCTCTCCCAAGATACTAGCAAACATAGAGGAAAGCAAACTGTATGAAATGAGGGGAGGGAGAAGAGAAGAAACTATAAATCCTTAAAGTAACTGCTAAGTGGATCTGAAATAACTGCTAAGTAGGTGGGATCTCCTTCAGTGAAGTTTCCATAGAACCAAAAAGTATCAAGAGCCCAAGGCCGGGAAAGCAGGCCTGGAAACAGCTAAACTAGTGATGGAATGAGGCTTTCTGAGCTATGGGCAAGTGTGAGAGTGGGAGCAGCCAATTCAGGATGCAGAATCACTCACATTGAGGGCCAACAGGCTGATCTCAGGACATCTTGCTAGAACAGATTGTTCAGCAAGGTTCCTGTACAGTACCTCCTCATGCCAAAAGACAGGCTGAGCCTACAGCACAGTGTCCTGCCAAGCCATTTATCTTTCATTGGCTCTAATCCACACACAAGTTTCTTTCTTTTATTTTGCCTTCATACATTTTCCACTTACTTACTTTAGTTGACAATGTAGCACAAACTCTTAGACTCTAAGAAAGCAAGAATGCAAAGTCTCTCTGCTTCCTAAAGGAATGCAAGGCTCTCTTATATTTTTACCTATGGGCAAGATAGGCAGGGGTATGAGAAAGTTCCTAGATGTCATTTTCTTTATCCTTTGGCATAGTTTTATTCTCTAGGTCATTGTTCCATTCAATTCAATAAGTATTTGCTACACTGTCCTGTATGTGTTCAATAGCAATAACATGCTTTGGAGAGAGACGAGAGAGTGTGATAGAGGACTACTGCTTACAAAACTTTCATAGCTCATCTTAGCGGCTTAAGAGTTTGGAGGAGCAACAGCTGCCATAGCTCTCATAGAACAAGGAAGGCTTCTTGAAAGGTTCAGCCTCAGAGGTCAATAGACACATTCCACCAGGGGGCAGCACGCCTTAGTTTCCAATTTGAAATGTCGAAAACTAAGATTTCAAATAAGTTTGTATTCAGTTTATCTCACAATCTTTTCACATTAGAAACTCTATTTACTATGATGGCTGAACTATTTGACACACAGTATCAATGTAAAAAAGAGTAGAGGCAAGTAGGAGCCAAAACCTGCTTTGAATTGGACTCCTCACAGACACATACCCGCCCCATGAAAGAAAGAAAGAAAGAAAGAAAGAAAGAAAGAAAGAAAGAAAGAAAGAAAGAAAGAAAGAAAGAAAGAAAGAAACCCATGGACATAGAAAACCAGGGAGTGTTCAGCCAGCTTTCAGTACCCATTGGAAATGTATTGAGTATGTAAAAGGAAGAAAAAGCTACAGTTGGGATTGGAACAGTGGCCTGGTCATATGAAGGGTACAACAAGAGATGTACCATGATATTTAGTGTCTTTTCAGAAGCTTACATTTAAGAAAGCATCCTTCCTCTTTTACTTTTACAATAAGCCTAAATATTGTTTGCCAAAATCTGTGCTCTGAAGGCAGGAACCTTATAGATAGTCTCAGTATAGAGCTGCAGAGTTCCAGACCATGACTTGGTAGAAATACTCCTTCCCATGGGAAAGGATATAGTTATCATGTCTCCAAAGGAAAAAATCTAGTCTCTCTAGTATCAACCCCCGAGGATTTGCACAATCTTCCATTTGTGCGTAAAAAAGTCAAGTTTCTAGGTGGTGGAAGGCAGCCAGTTCTCATGGAAAGGGTCCTGGAATGGAAGTCAGAAAACCTATCTTTCTCATTGATTTTTAACCCTTCTGTATTAGTTTCTAGATCTGTAAAATCAATAAGGTTAGATATTTTATTATTTCTGTTTTTGTAAGCTCATGATGCTGTAAAAACACGTAATACTGTTATATGGGAAAGACATTACTTCTAGAAACAAAGAAGAATGTTGAATGAATGGTCCAAATTAATATTCGGGCCCTCTGTGCTTTTCAGACATTGACAAGAGACTCAGCATAATATGCCTCCCTAACAGGACAGCAGAGCTTGTTTAAAATTACCTCTTCACTTTCAATGGAGCCAAGAGATCTATGAGAAAATGAATGTTACAACTTGTGGTTTCCTTTTTCCTTTAGAAATTTGGATCTACTGAAGAAAAAGGTGAAAAAGGAATCCTTGGCTTGCCAGGACCTAGGGTATGAGCCTGGAATGTTCCTGCCCGAGTCTGTCAAGTCACTTGGTCTGTTTTCTTTCCTGTTTAGTCCTTTATGTTATGTAACTTGATAGCCACCTAAGCCTCTCTTATTTCTCTTTATCATCCCTCTGGCAGGTTTCTAAGACCTCTTCCTTTTCACTTGCCTCCATTCCTTTGACTAAGTGGTTCCCTTGAACAAGAAATGATGTACCGCCTACTTGGAGTGGCTCCTCAGCCTATTTAATCGCCTTGCCCTCATGTATACCTATCTTCTGGGCTAAAAAATAATGTGAGGGTTGTCTTACTTTCATCCCATTCTATTCCAAGAGAATATGGGCAAGAGGGTGACACAGGAATAGAAGAATCTTTATAAGGTGGAAACAAGCCTGGGAAGTTTTAAAACATAGTGAGTAATATTCAACACCAGCAGTTTCCAATAATAATCTCACTTTTAGTGGAAGAAATAACAGCCTGTCTGATTCCTAGTCAGGCACTTAAATCTTGAGTTATAAGTAGTTAGCCCATCTTAGTCTTAAAGAAGTAACATTTAAAGAATTGTGTTTTTAGCTTGTCCATGAGATTTGTTCAGAGCCCTTTTGAGTATTGATTCACCCATTACCATGCCATTTCTTTCTCCACTTTTCCCTCTGTGTTGTCTTGAAAACACATAACCACCAACAAAGAATATATTTGGGGTGGAAGATAAGAGGTCTTCCCATAATCTATTTAAAAATCTTCTGTCTTGGAACTAATGGAGACTAAGTATAATACCACCAGCCCTTCTACTAAATTCCACCTACTACTGAACATATTTCCATTTATTTAGCTCTTTAAAATGCTTCATGTGGCTATTCAGCCTCATGCATTAGTGCTTAGAAAGAAGTCATTAAGCCAGGTCTAGGAACATTCTCTTACCTGATTTTTGGAGCCACTGAATTCTAAACTCAGATAACTTTGTTATATAAGTTCAGTAACTTTGTCCAGTGTAGGTTTTAATCTTTCTAAGTGTGGCTATTCTCTTTACAGGGTCCCATGGGTTCAGAAGGAGTGCCAGGCTCTTCAGGGACAAAGGTATTTGGATTAATATTAGTAAAGCCTTAGTATATAAAATGCTAATCTAAAGGCCCCTTTGCTTTACTTAACATGGCCAAATGGAGACATTGCTTATAATACAGATTGTTCACCTTCCTTTATAATCTTGTAATATTAGTCACTCTTGTTTTCCCTCAAGAGGATGGATATCCAGTGTCACACATGGTGCCTTATTATGCCAAAGGTAGTAATAAATCTTTGGCATGTTATCAAGGGCTACCAAGGCCAGCCTGCTTATATCCATAGCCTTGTGATCTTTGTACCTCTTAATATACAAGTTGACTACCTAACAGCATATTTCCTTTTGGAAGACTTTATAGCTCCCAGAGTCAGGAAGAAGCCATGCATACTCTAAATGCCAGCCAAGCTCCCTGCACTATTTTCCCTAACCTTTCCAGAGACAAGCCTCTCTTTTGAATTTAGCGATAACTATGTTTCTGTCACAGGGCAAGAAGGGGTCTCCAGGTATTCCTGGGCTTAATGGATTCCCAGGAATTAAGGTAATGTTGGGAAATAAAAATCTAGGGTTGGAGGGTGGAAAGGAGAAGAATTACTATAGAAGCCGACACATGAGATGAACTGTTTTTAATATTTTGATGTTTTATATATCACTATTTTCTCAACAAATGCATGCAATGAATTCTTTACACAAAGTGGATGATAATTCCTCAGATACTACCAACTTTCAGGTTTTATTATTGTTTTTAAATTCCCTATAGATAATGTATCCCCTATGGCCAGACAGCTCCTACTGCCTATTGTAGGTATTTCACTGCATCTGATTCTGGTATATGGGTCCTCCTTTTGGGAAACGGGGACTCTGTTGATGTCATCTGTCTGACATCATTCACTAACAAGAATAATAACACTACCGCTGGGGATTTAGCCCAGTGGTTCCGTCGCCTGCCTCCAAAGTACAAGGACCCGAGTTCGATCCCCGGTACCAAAAAAAAAAATGTGATAACACTACCAGAGGCCTGGTCTTATTAAGAGTAGAAAAAAATTGAAATTCTGTTCCTTCCTTAGCACTTCTTAAATATGGTCAAGTTGTATGTGCCTGTGATATATTTCCCAGGCTCAGAAGCAGAATGACTTTAACTGATGTTGCAAAATAAAATTGGGATCCCTTGTCCTTGATGGGTTTGCAATTGAGTATCAGGCCTCTAGCCTGCCTGTGTCTCCTTCATCTTCAATTTATTGGACTTTGAAATTAATTAATCCCTTGATTAGCTTATCTTGGAAATCAGAGGTCACAAAAAAAGGAACTTTTCATTTTTCTTGGTATTGGCTTTGATGGCACATAGATCTTGTACAGTGAGGTCACAGAAATATTTGTGTTTAATTTAATTATTGCAGGGTGAAAAAGGTGGTATTGGCCTGCCAGGGCCAGATGTTTTCACGAGTGCAGATGGTGCTATGATCTCAGGTACAACTCTTCACTGATTTGACCAGAGAAGAAAAAACAAAGAGTTAAATTCTATATCCCCTATCATTTTTAAAAGATACTTTGTCAGCCACTGGATTGCTGACACTACCTAGGGCCCCTCATAGGTCCTGAGCTTGGAGAATGAAGCAAATTCCAATCTCTTGGGCAGAGAACCCAAACCCAGCCTCACAATTTTATGTTGGGTCTGCCTGGGCCTGAGTGTGGTATAAATGATTCACCTGTTTATGCTTAGGGAAAGATTAACATCCTCCCCAGCCTGACTGGCTTCAGCCCAATGCTATGGGATACTCAGGGTCTTATGTAAATTAGCCCATACATGCTAAAGCTTGCCAATTTTGTAAGAAGTAGGAAAGTATCTTTGGCTAAGGGACCAAGTTGTTGAGAGCCTTAACAGATACTTAGAAAGTTTGTGTTTTTCTCTTCTTTTCCTTCTTACTGTGCATACCCACCTCTTCCCCTTTTCTTCTCCAAAGATCCAGATGCCCAGTGTCTCCAGCCACTTCTTGCTTAACCAAAGTCTTCTACTACAGTACCTCTTCCACCCGAGTCTCGTTAACTTATTCCTCTCCTCTCATCATATCAGGTCCATTCCTCGTTTGATTAATAAATAGTTGACAGTGGCTTTCTGTGTCCCACTCCCAGGAAACCTATGTGTACAATATAAATAGTGAACTTCAACACCTTAATCCAAACGGTGAACATTACAGATTAGTAGTAGTAAAAGATCTTTCCTAGTACTTAACAGATCTTATCATGAAAGGAATCCCTGACCAGATCAATTCTGAACACTAGTGGATCCTTACTTCCCATAGGCCCATTATCACTATTAGCATTTGCGAGATCTAGAAAGGGCAAGAAAGAGTCTTTCAGGCCCAGAACAGCTCTCTGGATCACTTTTTGAGAATTTTGTGGCACTGTGGCTCTCTACCATCTTCACTACATTTTTTCATTGTAAGTCCAGGTTATCCTGGAGACCCCGGTGTGCCAGGCACCCCAGGTTTTAAAGGAGATGAAGGCATCCAGGGCCAACGTGGCCCTTCTGGCATCCCTGGCCTTCCAGCCTTACCAGGTGAAAAAACACTATTCCATCCTTTGCACATATCAGTCCTCTATCCACTCTTGTTCCTAGCACTTCCTTCCTCTAGATAGGTTCTCCCACTTCCAGCTCAATGCTAATCTATGCGGGGATAGTGCCTGGGTACCTGAGTCCTACTCTTGAGCTTTCCTTTGCCTCTAATGATGTACCATAGATGGACAGACAATTCCAGAGTTTCATCGAGGTTTGCAGCTACCAGAGGTCTGAACTGGGCAGCTAGAGCCCTGTCTTTCTTCTGTGAATGTGCTATCATAGCTAATGCTTGCCAAGAGGGCCTAATGAAAACCCAGGGTAAAAATTTATACCCAGACCTTCAGTCTAGCATTAAGTCAGGCACTAAATGGTCCCAGGATCCTATGGGTGACACCCTTGAACCAATCATCAGAGGAGCACACCCATATGTCATTCTAGAGTGGCAAGCAAAGAAAGACCATGCCAGAATCTAGAGATGGGGCTATCCCAAATGTAAAAGCTCAAACATTACTTTTAAAGTCACTGATTTCTAAATTTCTTAAAGATGAGCCTCTTTAAGGATATCTGATTTTAAAGTAGCCACTTGGAAAAGGTATAGCTGGCCCAGCATCAAGGTGGAAAAAAACAGGGAGTTGGAGGCTAGAGATCTATGTTTTCCTCTTGAGTTTCCCACTAAGAAACTGTGCCCCTGATCATGTTTTCTTTTTCCTTTGGTCCTCAGTATCCTATCATGTCAGGCTAATTAATCCCTAAGGACCTTTCTAACTTCAATGTAAGAAAAAGGCAGATGCTTTCCCAAATTCTTCCCTTGAGCTCCTTCCCACACATGCCACTGATGGGAGTGCCCCTAAAGAATAGGGTGATATGAACTTCTTTGTGGGCTTACCCTTCCAGGTGTGCCAGGTGCCATAGGGCCTCAGGGATTTCCAGGTCTGAAGGGGGACCTAGGAAAGTCAGGCCACACCACAATTGGAGGAGCTGGCCTTCCTGGCAGAATTGGTTTCCCAGGCCTACCAGGTCTACCAGGCCCACCTGGTAAGTTGTTCCTGTTTTTCTTTGGTCTTGAGGCTCAAGTATGATTCATAGTACAGAAACATCATGATTTTTGAGGGAACTTCTCACAGATGAAACAGCTCAGCCAGGATACATGATAACTGCTGAACTCTAGCAAAAAAGCCTCCATCCTCTGAGTGAGCCCTGCTTCTATTCATGTCAGCTATACAGCAAAGTGTTCTTCATCAAAGAACAAGCAAGCTAGGGCCATCATAATGATCAAACACCACCTAATGCCTTCCAAATTCTGTAGCCATTTCCCTTTCATCTTTTACCAGTCTCGATCTCTACTCCAGGGCTTTTCAGCTCCCAGAGAAGCAGCATTGGCTCTTTTGGCTTCCTCTAGTCTAGAGGGCTCAAATGGGAAGGGGGGCAGCTGAACGCCTAAGAGAGGAGAAGTCATGCTTGTATCCTGAAAGTAGCTGCTAAAAAGCCTACGTGGGGGGTGGGGTGGGGTGGCAGTTTAGCTCAGTGGTAGAACACTTGCCTGGGAAGCAAAAACCCTGGGTTCTATCCCCAATGCCAAATAAATGAATAAAGCTTACAAAGACCTGTTTTTCTCAGATCTTCTACCTGAGTATGAGATTCTAGATTCTGAGAGAAAGGCTGGAAATATTCCCCAGCATGCTTCTTTGTACCCTAAATCCCCTGACCACTGCAGCTTACACTTCTTTCCTCCTTTGTCATAAGGGGGGCTTTCTGGAGTAAGTATTGGGACTGCTGAGTTATTGAAGCTACCTTTTTCATCTCTGAATGCCCAGTGTCTAGTCCAGTGCCTGGAACACTGTATATATTTTGTAAGTAGTAGTAGAGTGAGGTGAGACAACAGAGAATTGTGTTGGCTCTTGCCACAGACTTAGAGAGGTCCTGTTATAGATATTTTTGTATCTACTGTGAGTGTTGAGTCGTGAGGACCCAGGCCTTCATGACTGAGCTGCTGCACCGAGTCAAGAGCTGCCAGTCTTTCACATTTCTTTTTCCTGCAGGTCCACCATCTAAGATTGGAACTCTACATGGCACAGGGCCAGGATTTCCTGGTCTCCGAGGAGAACAAGGTCTAAAAGGAAACCCAGGCCGCAAAGGAGTAAAAGGTGATTTTGTCTCTTTGAATTTCTTTGCCCCCCTCCTAACTTCTTAGATGAGGCTTTGTGGAGGATGAGCAAACCAACAGCCTTCGGAACCCAAATGAAAGCAATCTTGGCTCCTAAGAGAGGATTGAATTATAGAATTCTTGGAAGTGCTATAATTAAGACTAAGGCTGGTAATTGAGGTCACACAGGACAAAGTGGTCGGCAGGCTGCTCTTCCTACTCATTGCACCTAGAGATGCTGTTGCTAGGGGTCTAGAGTGTTAGCCAGCACAGCCCCTCCCAGTTTGCAAGGCCAAGGCTGGAAGCCACTTATTATTGCCTTCCGCTTAAAGCAAAGAGCTCTGAACATGTCAAGACCTGAGACTCTGAAAAAGCCAACTGCTCCAAGAAAACAACTCAAGTCTCCACTGATGCTAAAGAGCCAATCAATGAGCATAGCCTTCAGCTGCACTGTTTCTCTCCATCTTCTTACTCCCTTTGGGTGTTTCTGCATTCCTTCCTCTGAAGGGAAGATTTTCAAATAACTCAACTATTTATGGCTGCAGCCTAAGCCAGGGTGGTGAGAGAAGTGAATCTACTGACTGAAGAGAGGTTTAGAGATGGCCTAGCAGTGACGGCAAACCTTTTAGAGCTTTCAGAGACAACATCTTGCTATAGCATGTGTGCCATAGGTTTGCCACCACTGGCCTAGGGGTTTGGGTTATCTGAGATCTCTCCTCCTCTTTCCAGGAATTAATGGCTCTCCTCAGCCTCAAACAGAGAAATTTTAACTTACTCCTCTCCTTTCTCATTGCCCTGCCATAAAATATCACTAAGTATGGGAGCAATGATGTTTTAGACTCTCAGATCTTGACATAGTTAAAAAAAATTCAGAAATCTCTGCTATTTGAATCCAAGGATTTGGTCACTTTCCTTGTTGCTAGGATAAATATCGATACTCACAACTTAAAGGAGGAGATATTCATTTTGGCTCACAGTTACAGTCCATGATTGGCATGCTCAAAGGCGGAATAACATGGTGAGAAAGCCTGTGTGGAGGAAAGCTGCTCAGGTCCTGGCAGCCAGGAAGCATACAGAGTGAAGGGAGGAACTGGGGATGGAGACATACCCTCCCAGGTCACACCTTCCAGTGACCTGCCTTTTCAGATCAGGCCCCACCTCCTATCAGCAAGTGAACTGTATCACCCATAATTCAATCACCTTCCAAAAGCCCTCCCTAAGAGCACATGAGGCTTTAGGAAACATTCTCAATCCAAACCATAATAACAAAGACTGGGCAGGAAAAGGCATTAAATTGCAAGGCTAGACTCAGGATGTTAATTTTGGCCCTTCCCTGACTGACCACAGAGTTGTTGTCTTTCTCAATACCATTCTTATTCCTAAAACAGAAACAACTATAATGCTACCCTTCTGTATATCTATGGGGCCTAAAGGTTTTCTTTAAGTCTAGAATAGAGATAGTGATCCTCAAGCTTCATCATATATGAATACCCCCTAGAGGAAATTATTAAAAATTAAATTCTTGGGCTTGGCCTCTTGAGAATCTGACTGATTAGGACTGGGTTGGAACCCAGAAAGCTGCTTTATAAAAAAACATCACAGGTGACTTGTGCAGGAGCTCCATGGATCACACTGGATAAATACAAGTTGAGTACCAGTCATCCAAAATATTTGGGACCAGAAGTGTTTCAGATTTCATATTCTTCAGATTTTGGAATATTTGCATAGATCTTACTGGTTGAACGTTCTTAACCAAAAACCTAAAATCCAAAATATTTCAGATTCCAGAGCATTTATGCTCAACATATGCTAATCTGAAGAATAGACTGTTCTCTCAGTTTTGAGGATTATCAGTTTACTAAAAGTACGAAGTCCTTCAGAATCTTAGGGAAACTCTTCATGCTTTTTGATTCCCTCCAACTCACAAATAATTACTATCAGGTTTTTCCTCCTTGTAAAGAGCACCCACTTTGTTTTATGTTCTCCGTTTTTCCCCCAGGGGACTCGGGTTTTTGTGCTTGTGATGGTGGTGTCCCCAGCCCTGGACCACCTGGGAAACCAGGCCTGCCTGGGCCACAAGGTCTGATGGGCTTTCCAGGCCTTAAAGGAACCAGAGGAGATGCAGGCTCTGAGGGTGCACAGGGCCCAGCAGGGGCTCCAGTAAGTCTTGCCAAACTTTGGCCCTTAGGGAGCAATGGGAGCTTTCAAGGGTCCCTTACTCTCTGCCAATCACTTTCCTAAAGCACATAAAAGATAAATAGGAATAACACAAAACTTCAGGCTTCTTATTTGTAACATAAAGTCTGAGTAGATGGTCTCCAAAGCCCCTTTCTGCTTTAACATACCTATGTTCTCCGATCTTCCCTCTTCTTTCCACAAAATTGTCTACAATTTGCCTGGCACTGTGCTGGGCCCCAAATATTAAATAGGAATTAAGATGACGTTTCAATCCCTAAAGATTTCAAAATTTAGAAAGGATACAGAAAATGGGAAATTATTATTCAAGATGACAACATAATCAAGTGCTTAGAACAGTGCCAAAATATACCCAAAGACCTGCATTCAGCCATACCTTTGCTACATTCCAAAATTCTATGACGTCTTTATCTCCTGATTATTCTTCTTTGTGTCTTTATCAGGGTTCATTTGGACAACAAGGTCTTACAGGTGCCAAAGGAAAGAAAGGTGAACCAACTATCAGTACAGGATCAGGGATTACAGGGGAGAAGGGTGATCCTGGCCCCCAGGGGTTCCCTGGTATAACAGGAGCCCCAGGCAAGGATGGAGTACCAGGTTTACCAGGTCTGCCAGGTATTCAAGTAAGTGGATTGTTCTTGGATGATTAGCTCTATACATACTCATATCTGATGTAGGGAAGTCTGATGGCAGCTGGACCATGGGACAGGACAAAATAAAGAATTCACAATATCTTGTCCCGATTCTGTCACTGACACTTTGGGCTTTGTGCTTTTCTATAAAATGGGAATCTTTTTCTAGGAATAGTCATTGTTTTATTTGATAAATGCTAGCAATAATTCACCATGTCACTTAAAAATGCTTCAGCTTCTCAATGGCTTTCCCATTCAAGCAATTCAACTTCTTTCTGGGACTTTGAGGGTTATTGTTATCCTGCTCATTTCATGTCCTCTTTCCCACCCCCATCTGAAATATCAGATGACCCAGAATTGACAAGGCTCATTCCCACTAACTAAACTCAGAGAAAGTTGATAAATTAGAGTGATAGAGAAATTTAACAAATCATAAGCCTATAGTCATACTGGTTACCTCTTTCCCATGGTCAGAGAACTCTTCAGATAAGTCTCTGAGATAGATTTTCACTATTTTTTATTCTTGTCTAGGGTGATGGTGAACAGGGCTTCCCAGGTGAAAAAGGACTACCAGGACTTCCTGGTGAAAAAGGCCATCCTGGTCCAACTGGTCCCCCAGGAATTGGGCTTCCAGGACTTCCTGGACCTCATGGGCCCCCTGGAGATAAAGGAATAGATGGGTTACCAGGGCAACAAGGCCTCCATGGATCTCCAGGTGAGACATGGAATCAGATGGCTTTGGTCTTAGAAAATCAACCTCTTATAGAGTGACCATCACTCAGATGCATGAAATGTGTCATAAGAAGAGACTTGGCAGACCATAACCACTACTTTCAATCATCTTAAGGGTTTTTAAGTGATAAAAGGATCATAATGTATTGTGATAAGCTTAGAATGAAGAATAATATAGATTTCAGTTCCACTTTGCAAAGAACTTCCTAAAAGAGCAGAGTGAAAATGTTACAGAGCTGTGTAGAGGTTATGAGCTCATAATCCCTGGAAAAAATCAAAGAGAAGCTGGATGATCATGTATTGCAAATGTCATTGAAGTAATGAGTAGAGGGTTGGACAAGTTGCCCTCTAAATTATATGGCAATATCATAAGCATGGAAGAATCTTTCCTCAATTGATGGAATATCAAATTGTGCAGAGAACCTAGCTGCATCTAGTTTAACTTATATTTTATATCTTAATTTCCTTCCTTTTACATTACTTTTCTTACTTGAATTTCAGTAATCATAACAGTGACATTCCTGCTTATATATCATGAAAGTCCTATGCTGTTAACTCATCTTCTTTCATACAGCCAGCATAGCTCTTCATCTGAACTTCTGTTCTATGTTCCACAACTTCAGTGTTTCCATTAGTGGCACCACAGTTCTTATAGTCATCAGAAGTTTGAAAATTTGAGGTTAGCTCTTATTCTTCCTTTGCCATGCCTCATATTCTTTCCTCCCTCTTCTTGCTACTAAGTTCTTATTATTTCATGCCTTCATGTATGTTTTTGGGATAAATGGATGGTTAGTTGGGTAGATGGATGGAAAGGTAAGTAAGTGAATGAGAGCTTCCTATCTCCTGCCCCAGCCTTTTTTCGTTCAGTTCTACTGTGAACATTGCCAAAAATGTAATACCTATAAAGCAGCAATATCATCATGTTACTCCCTTCATCCAAAGCTACAAATGCTACTTATTAAATACAGAATTATGTCCAAGTGCTACAACATGGAATTCCCAAAAGTCTCCAAACATGGACACAACCAACCTTTTCAACCTCATACTCACACTCTTCATAATAAAATTTTTTTTAAAAACTAAAACACTAGTCTTTTTCTCTGTATCCAAACACAAATATCTTCATTTAAAACTCCAAGAGTTTGCTCATGTTGCCTTCCTCTTTTTTCTATGTAGTCACGTCTTTTTCATCTTTTAAGGACATAAGCCCTACTTCTGTTAAGCCTTCCCATGACCTCCACAGTATGTCATTGCTACTTAAATTAAGTATCTCCTTCCATTAATACTTTTACTTTTCCTAACTACATCGTTAAGTCTCTAGATACTAGGGAAAATGAGTAATACTTTGCTTTTCTGCCCAGAACAGTACAATGTCCATAAAAGGTTACTATTTACTTGCAAAAGAAAGGGTCTTCCCAATAACCAAAGGGCTGTTTCTTAGGCTTCTTTCTCCTCTTTCCACCTAGTCATCTTCAAGAATTACAAAAAAAGAAGACAAGATAACAGGTCTTGTAACTTTTTATCTATTTTAACATCTAGTTCTGTGAATCAAGGTAATAAGCATGATGGTACAAGTTAAAACATGATCACTCAACATTCTTAAAACCAGGTTAATAGGAAGGCTGTGAGGAGTGTTATCAAACAATATCAGTCTCCTTTTTGGAAGTCCTGGTATCAGCTATAGCTTTGCTTACAGCTCTGTTTACTCATGGTCATTCTGCTGCCCCTAGGCTAATTGATGGGTCTTCACTCCAGGTCAACACACTTTCCAGAAAACTAGGTCATAAATTGAATTACAATAACCTGGCACCTATAAACTCACATTCCCTGAAGTCTTCTGAATGCTACAACATTCCAACTGTTTGAGAATAGGGTGTGTCAACAGAAGGAAGCCTATGGGATCATTTCTTTTCCAAACTTCTCTAGTTTCTGAACACAGAAAGTTCTCAGGAATATATTACTATACTAAGCTACAGCTTGGAAGACGTCTTATGCAGAAAATGTCCTTGTTGCAGTACCAAAATTTTCAGAACAGTTATGCTATTTCTTTTTTTCTCTGTGGTAACCAGATATAATTCCTCAAATCTAACTTTCCGGTGATAGCCCAGGCTAGGACAACAGCACTGCCAAAAAAGGCAACATAGTCATCAGAAACCTTTCAACCTACAAGTGTGAATTATTACAAACCTTGAGAAAGCCAACAACTATTTCCAAAGAGGTTCTGACTCCAGATAATCAAAATAATCCATCACCCTGGTTATTACTGAAGTGATTACTGTGTGCTTGATCCTGTGTGCTTGATCCTGTGTGGGTGCCAGCGCTCTCCACTCAATCCAGACAATGAATTTGGTTAGTAGGCATACATGGACTGTAGACAAGACTTTCCCTTGGCCTCAACAAATTTCTGTCCCAGTTCTTCTTTATTTGGTTGATCTACATGATTGCTGCTGCAGGGGAAATGTTGGTAAAGGGGAGATGTAGACACAGAGGGAAGTAAGAGCTAGCTACAGGTTCTCAGATACTAGTGTTGGCCACATGCCTCTTCCTTTATATTCACTTTTCTCCACACTCACAAACACCACAGTGGAGCCCCTGTTGGAGACGGGTGATTATCCTGGAACAGAAGCCTGTCTTCAGCCCCATCTTTTAAAGGCTTTGTTGTTTTGGCCTGGTGGACAGAGGAAAGTATCTATGAAACTCATTTGATAAATTGAGGATGGGGGTAGCTTCACATTCAGGGATATTTGTATTTTACCCAGTTTGTTTCTTAAAATATACATAAAGCAGTAGAATTGTAATGGTAAGAGTTTAACATACTGGAGCCAATGAGCTACTGAGATAATTGAGGACAGGAGAGTCTTGTGCAGGGTACCTTCATGACACCAGCTACAGAGGCAGTTTTTTGGCCTAGTTCAAAAGACCCAGACCCAAGCAGACCACAAGATTGGAATCACTCTACCAGTGAGTGAAGCATCTGAACATGAGGTTCTGGCTTATAGAGCACATTTCCTTAGTAGAGAAATAACTATCATAAATAGCTCTGTCATCTCAATGTCTGGAAGGACATAGGTAGGTGTGCCCAGTTATGGAGAAGGACCCAAGCCTATATCCATTTCTCCACCTATGGAAATGTGACTGTAAAAATCTGAGATCTAGAAGGCAGAAAATTGATGCCAGCAGTACAAAATAGTGTCACTAACCTGACTGAGACAGAAACCAGGGAATGGCCTTCTAGGAGCTCTTTTGAATGCTCCTCCTTAAATAAGATAAGAACTGTTATTCATTGAGCACGTACTAGGGTACTAGGCACTCTGCTAGGTGCTATTAGCACTGTTTCATATAATCCTCACAGACACCAAATGACATGGGTGGTTCCCATTTTATGCATGAGGCTTAGAGAAGTTAAGTATCTAATCTACACAGGTAGTTATTAGCAGAACTAGGATACCAGCTCAAATCTGTCTGGCTTCGGAGCCCAAGATAGCCACTATATCATACTGTTCGATTCCCATTATTGATTTAGGAATAACACAAGTGAGGTTTTTGGAAAACAGAAGTAGAATTAGAGAAATGCCATCTAGCTGAGTAAGCAGTCTAAATCACAGGCTGTCTACATATTTTTCAGAAATGCAATTTGTGACTTATTTTAAATACAGAAAAATGCTATAGCAGTTTATTAGTACTATTGACTCTGTGGTTTAAAACAGATCTTGGAGAACTGTTTAATGAATAGGCAAGACTAATTTTAATTAGCATAACAATTGTTCATAACTGACACTTGAGGGAGCCAACAAACAATTTGCTCACCAGTATTTTATTAAACTCCAAAAAACAAAAAAACCTCCTGCTCTGTGATCTTACAGACTCTCTTTATTTGCATTATGAATGAGCAAGGAAGAATTTGCCAGGTGAAGGATTCTTCATGCCAATTCTGATGTCCTGAATATTGAAATTAATAACGCTTTCTTTCTGAATAGCAGAGTTAACAGTTTCACTTAAAGAACTGAGGGAAGGGTCACAATGTATCTTCATGGCCAAGAGAGTGGTCCCTTAGTGTTTGCCTGATATAGACATATATGTCTATCTGACCAAGAACAATCAATAGGTTTCAGTAGACCCCAAATAAATTATATCTCAAAAAAGCCAATGTTTGGGGGGAGCTTCATTTTAAGAAAATAATAGGCATGTACTTGAGGGGTCTTGGTTTCAAACTCTTCAATCTAGTAATGTGGGCATAATGGACCCTCCCTCATCTTAGGGAGAGGCTCTATTTAAGCATAGGGTGAGTAGACAATTTCTGTTTGCTGTTGTTCCTAGTTAGGTAACACCTGCTGTATAGGTGACTGCTTGCCCAGTGGGCACCAATGATTTGAAACATCCTGGAACTTTGACACTAAGAACATTCTTATCTTTAAAAGGAGACACTGGTAGTAATTCCCAAGAGCTTCTGGTGCCAAGATTTTTGTGTGGACTCCTAGCTATTAAGTGGGGAGAACTTGGTTATCCCATTAAATGGAATCCCATTAAAGGAGCTGACTAGGGGGAAATCTTCTCTGACTCAGTAGATTGACCAGATACATACATTTTTACCATTTGCAGGAATCACCTTGCCTTGTATTATTCCTGGGTCATATGGTCCATCAGGATTACCAGGAGCTCCTGGATTCCCAGGTATGGAGTGAGACTGGAAAAAGTCACTGGGCACACTTTAAGGGCCATGAGCCAGAGGAAACAAACGACCCAGCAGCATTTGAGGATTCACATTCTTCCTGAGGGCTACTTGGGGACTGAGGGAACAGAATGGCTGCTGGGGAGGGCAGTGTAGGTAGGTGAGAATAGGGGAGGCCCTCCAACAGACCAGAATTATTGACTGAACATCACAAACCATACACAGACACACTGATTTTGCTTTCCCTTTGTTACTTGTATTTCGGTTTTCAGGACCTAAAGGGGTCCGTGGACTCCCTGGGACTCCAGGCCAGCCTGGATCTCATGGAAACAAAGGAGAGCCTGGAAGTCCAGGATTACTTCATCTCACTAAATTACCAGGTAAGGAAAAGAGCTTTTCTTCGCCTGTTTCTCCTTTGTGTGCCTGTGTGTGTGGATTGTAGTCATCCTCCATCAATGACAGACAGCTAGGTTTGCCCTCTGGTGTGGTTGGGATGATTTGATTTCACACCCAGGGAAGACAGCATACAGCCATAGAATGACAGCATATTGCAGCACTAATGGCCATTCAATATCAGCTAGAACAAATCCTTAACTTTCATATGGGGAAACTGAAGCCAAGATAGAAAGTGACTTGCTCAAGATCACAAAGCCACTAGTGAGCAGGACTCTGCCAGGTCACTTGATTACCAGAGCTCTGTCAGTTTTCTGGGTCAACTCCTTAAAGGTCAAAGAAAGACTCAGATCAGTCAAAAGGAAGTTGTACATTTCTATGCCTTTTCTCACACCCTGTTGTTCTAACCTAAGCTTCATAGGGCTATACCACATCAGTGGTTCTCAAACTGTGTTCTCTGATATAGTACCTGCATCACCTGCAAACTTATTAGCAAATTCTCAGCCTTTCTGCAAGACCTGTGTTCAGGAATTCCAGGGCTTGGGGCCAGCAATCTGTGTGTTAGTCCAGGTGATTCTGAACCACCACTGCTCTAGGACTTCAGACTCATCTTGGGCCATGTGCCTCAGAGCTTATTGGTTCCTCAGTTTCCCCCACATTTTTCCCCACTGTAAAAGAGGGAGGTATGACAGTGGGAGTTAGACAACTCCAGGAGAGATTGAGTTTTTGCAAAAGCTCAAGTGTAATCTATGCTTTTCAGTACCTGTTGAGCTCAGGAACAGGTTGAGTACTGCCCATGGCTAGCCTCATGAAAATAGAACCTTCTCCCGGTCTTATAGTGCAGTTCTTGCCTCTGCACAAGTCCTCCCAGTACCAGAGATCCCTGGCCAGTATTAACATGTTACCTTTTATATTAGAAAACTGTCTCAGATTGCTACATAGACAAATTGCTTCTAAACATCTATGGCTCTTTTTTTCCCGCCTCTGTACATTTAGGATTTTCTGGACCTCATGGGGAGAAGGGCTTGCCTGGGTTTCCTGGGCTTCCTGGAAAAGATGGCTTGCCTGGGAAGGTTGGCAGTCCAGGTTTACCAGGTTTCAAGGGAGCCCCCGGTGACATCTTTGATGCTGAAAATGGTGCTTCGGGGGCTCACGGCCTACAGGGATTGCCAGGGGACAGAGGATTTCCTGGAGACTCTGGCCCTCAAGGACCCATGGGTGACTCTTTTGCCCCACTTATTTAATATTCAACAGAAAGCCTTACAGTAACTGGTATACTTGCATGAATATTTGCATGAATCTGGGATAACTGATTATTTGGGGAGTTAAAATAAAATATCATTTTGTTCTGCCCTTCTCTGGGGGAAAATCTTTCTTAAACATCCTAAACCCATTTCCTGTCTGATTGACAATAACTAATCATCAAATTTCTTGCAAAGTCTCTGGTTTACTTCTGGGAATAGCAACAAGGCTGAAGCTGAGAAGAGAGTGGAACCTGGGATGAATCCTAGGCCAACCTTTTCTGTTGGAAGTTGGTTTGGTTTGGTGACCCAGTTCCTGCTGTTGATCTAGGCTGTGATCATCTGACCCTTCCCTTTTATTAGGTTTACACGGGCAGCCTGGCTTGCTAGGCCCCAAGGGTGACTGGGGCAGCCCTGGAGCATCAGGACAAGTGGGACAGCCAGGCCCTCCAGGGTCTACTGGCCCGCA
The DNA here is from genome assembly GCF_053883595.1 of Heterocephalus glaber. NCBI lineage: Eukaryota > Metazoa > Chordata > Mammalia > Rodentia > Bathyergidae > Heterocephalus > Heterocephalus glaber. Next base: position 34,537,373 of record NW_028258384.1, on the reverse strand, counting down.
TGGCATCAAAGGCAAATCTGGGCTCCCAGGAGTACCAGGCCTTCCAGGCATTTCAGGTAGGTTTACTGAAGGAAGAAGCCCAGCTTGACAGACCTGGGCCTAGGCATCCTGAGGAGCAATAGCAGCAGTGAGACATGGTCAAAATTTAGAATACTTGACTTTCCCAACCTCTCAAATTTCAAATTTCAAGTCACCCTGGCAGTGCGAAGCAGAACAAATTGCTGCAGTTTAGCTTTCAAAACATGGCAACATATCCCTTCCCGCCCTTCCCCCATGGCCTCATGCCCCCTTTTCATACTCTGGCCTATTTCCCAGTTAGAGAAACTGCCCCTCTTGTTGAGGCAGGTTTAGCCCATCTCCATTGCCTTCTCTGGGGCCATGGGCAGTCAGTCCACTTTGGCTTGCAAAGAAGCTTGAGCAGAATATGATCAGCCTGGTATCCTGCCTCTTCAGCGAATGTGCCTCTGAGGACTGATGCCCAGAAAGTGGCTTTACTTAGAAGTGGGGCCTGACATCTCTGGTCGCAGCCTGCCTTTTTCTTGCTCTCCCCTTCTCACTGTGTCTCAGATACCCCACCACCTTTTTTACTCTTGGCCCAGTCACTGATGTTGAGTTATTTGCAGAGCCATTAGTATTCTTTTTATCACCTTTGTCCTTTTGTGTTTCTGGAGTCTTCACTTAGGCTGCCTAGGTGAAAAAAATACAGCACAGAAGCTCACAGACTAAAACCCCCATCAGCGAATTATCTGATTATATACACTGCAACATGGCTTTGCTTACAAGGCCAGGGATCCCTGAGCTCATGCTGTGGAGTTGGCTCCCATTGAATTTCCTTCCCTTGTTGTGGAGTCCTCTGTCAGAGCCTCCCATTGGAATACTGAGGCTCACAGCTACTTGATGCTTTTTCATTCCATGGAAAGCTAAGTCATCCATTCATTTAGGTCCTTGGGGGCCCAAATACCTCTGTCCTCATTGATTTAATCCTTTGGTTTTTTAATTCCCTTGCTTTGTACCTGAACATTCCGCTTTGGCAGCAGCTCAGGAGGTTAATCCTATTGACCAACTTAAAGTGTGGTAAAAGGCAGCTCAGAATACTTAGAAGATAAAATGGGCCTTGTGGGTTTCTACAGTACTTGGCACTAGGGGGTCTTTCAACTTTAATGCCAAGGAACTGGCTGACTTAACTGCTTGCTTGAGGGATTAAAAGGGCAGCCCTGTATCCAACGCTTCCTGGGAAGCTGAAACAACAGCTCAGTTTTAACTTCTACTTCAACGATTGGCCCAGGAAACAGGCATTGTAGTGTGATTCAGAGTGGAAGTACGGGAAACTGGAGCCCAGTTGCCACCCTGGCTTCCAGGAGCTCTATTTAGAAGCTAAAGCATGAACCACATTCATAAAAGGAGAAGTTATGATAACAAAGGAGTTTCTTTTACTTCCAACTACTGTGCTATGCTGGAAGTAATAGCCATTTGGCATGGCACTCCAGGTGGTAGGAGCTAATATTTCAGCCAACTAAAACCTCTATCTGTTAGCAGATAGTATATGTCATTAATGGCTAAAAGGCCATTTACAAAACCCAGCAAGCCAACCAACCTGAGGCTATGGGAATAGGCAGTCATCCAGATCTGGCTAGAACTTCACTTAACAGCTGTCCTCTGTTCTCTCCTGTGCTAATTCAGGATATCCTGGAAAAAAAGGTCCAAAAGGCAACAAAGGCCTCCCTGGATCAACTAGAAAAAGAGGTCTACCTGGGATGAAAGGCCTTCCTGGATCACCTGGGCTAACTGGCTTCCTGGGGGGTCCAGGCTTGCCAGGGGTTACTGGGTTGCCAGGCCTCCCAGGTCCAAAGGGTAAGTGAAGTGATTGGGAAGGCCAATGAAGTGATCAGACCAATGAATATCAAAAAAGAGTATCCCAGCTGCCTGGCTCATCCCCTTCTCTCTGCCCGAGAGTGGGCCACAGGGAAGGAGGTGGCCAAGGCTCTCTGTGGCAAGACAGTTGGACAGGGCTAGTATTAAAAGAAGACTCCCACCAAAGGAATGTCAGCTACCCTGCTTGCTGGGTGGAACACCATGGCCAGAAAAGCCCAAGCAGTAACTGCTACATTGAGCTTACTCATATCCATGACATTTGCCATGAAGCCTGATAGATCTCACTTCCCATGATTGCTCTCCCTGAGTCATCAGTGGTTTAGGCAAGTAGCATCTCTATTTTAAACAGGGCAAAGTGATTGATCTAAGGTCACACAACCAGCTAGCAGCAAAATTAGGCTAGAGCTCCATCTCCCTGTTTCCTAGTCCTAGATTTTGTTTTGTTTTGTTTTTCTGTGCCACATATGAGCTCTACCTTAGTGAACCATAAGAGAGGGTCCCATTTCTTTCCTTTGTGTTGCTTAGTGCCACATCTCCATTCAGAGGGATAATATAATGTGTAATGACTAAGGACTTGGTAGTCACTGAGACTTTGGAATTAGAGAAACCTGGGTTTGAATCCCTTCTCTGAAACATCTTAGTTGTGTGATGACATTGGGCAAGTAATTCTGCCTTTCTGAGCTTCAATTTGTTTCCTTATATGTAAAACACATAAAATAATTGAAATTCTGTTTTTCATCAGGTGAGAAGGGGTCCATTGGACTAGTAGGTTTTCCAGGAATACAAGGTCTCCCTGGTTTTCCTGGTGCAAGTGGATTAAAGGGAATTCCTGGGTCAGCTGGAAAAGTGGGAACATCTGGATGGGCTGGAAGTACAGGTGAAAAGGGTGAGTAGAAGAAGTGAATTCTGGAACTGCCACCATTGCTTTTACATGTGCATTTGCTTGTTAATTTGTTGATTACTGTGGTTTTTACCAACCCTATGTTAGATAATAAGATGTGAGACTACTGAATTAAGTCCTTTTGAACAAAAAGACTAATCATTCCAAGTTAACACTCCATGTTAGCTGGGTGTGGTGGCACATGCCTGTAATCCTAGCACTTGGGAGGCTAAGGCAGGAGGATTGCCACAAGTTCAAGGCCAGCCTACACTACATAGTGAGTTCAAGGCCAGCCTGAACTGTATATCGAGACCCTGTCTCAAAAAAAAAAACCCAACAAAACAAAACAAAACCACTGCATGTTAGAGGCTGTGTTAGTCACCTTTCCATTATTATAACACATACCTGAGAAAATCAACTTAAGGGAGGAAAGATTTATTTTGGCTCATAGTTTCAGAGGTTTCAGTCAAAAGTCCCTTGGCCCTATTGCCTTTGTTCCTATAGCAGCATATCACGGAAGGGAGTCCATGGTGGATTAAGCTACTCACCTTATGGCAACTGAAAAGCAAAAAAGGTAGAAAAAGAGGAAGAGAACAGTACCACAAGCCTCTTCAAGGGCATGCCCCCACTGACCTAACTTAGGCCCATCTCAAAGCCTCCACTACTTCCCAGTTTTCTGTGGGCTGGGGATCAAGCTTTCAATACATGGACTTTATCCAAACCATAATAATCTGTCCCTCAAGTACCATGTCAATCTCACAATGCAAAATGTGTGTAGTCCCACCATAAGACTCTTAAAAGACTTAACTCTTTCAGCAATTCACAAAAGTTCAAATCCAAAGTCTCCTCTGAGACACAAGGAAAACGCTCAGCTGTGAGCCTCTGTAAAAATCAAAGAACAAGTTACATACTTCCAAAATACAATAGCACAAGGTAAACATTCAAATTCAAAAAGAGAAACCTGGGGCATAGAAAAGAAAGATTTGACCAAGCCAAGACTGAAACCCAACAGGGCAAACATTAATACAGCACTGTGTTCAGCATTATGAACAGCCTGTGGTGGAATATGAACTCCCAAAGGCTTGGGCAGCCCCATCCCTCTAGACTTGCCAGCTGCCACCCAAATGGGCTGACTTGGGATGGCTCTACTCACTGCCTTCAGCTTTCCTCAGCAGACATTTTATATTCCTGGCACCTCCAATTTTGTGGGAACTCCACTGCAAGTTCAGTTTCACATTCACAGCTTCCATACATCACCCTGATGCTGCCTGGCCTCCCAGACATTGCTTTGAAATGTTGTTGGAAATCTCCATGACCCAATAGCTCTTACATTCTGCACACCTGCAAAATCAGCATCATATGTACAATGCCAAGGTCTACCATCAAAGTGAGCTGTACCTGGGTCAGCTCTAACCACAGCTTCAACAGCTTCTTAATGCCTGCACAGCTGAACACAGGGAAACAATTTTCTAGGCTGCCTTGTATATCCAGGGCACTTGTGGGCTCTCTTAAAGGAAACTCTTTGAAACCAAGTTTATACTTTGTACCTTTGAGTCTGTGATGGGGGACAGATGGGGTCTTGTCAAATCTTTTTTTTTAAATTTTTTTTGGTATTACATTCTTTTATCGGTACATTGTACGTATACAACACAATTACATTTCTCATTGGGAATTGTACCTTTACATAATGCATCTTGGTTCTTATTTTTTCCCCATTCCTAGCCCTCCCTTCATGCCCTCCACCCTTCCCTATTTACAAAGACTTTATTTCCATTTTTTCCATTTCTCATCATTTTTTCCTTTCCCTTCTTTCCTTTCCCCTGCCCCTCCCACTACCCCTACCCCTTTGGACCTTTTCTTCCTATTTTACATTATTGATTATTCATTCTAATAATTGGTACATTTTAGGTATACAATATAATGACATTCACCATTGGAAATTTGCACCTTTACGTAGTCTCTCTTGGTTATTTTTCACCCTTGCCCAGCCCTCCCTTCAACCCCTCCAGTCCTCCCTATTTACAAAGATTTTGTTCCTATTTTTCCATTTTCTCATATTAATTCCATTCCCTTCTATCCTTTCCCCTATCCCTCCCACTTCCTTCCCCTTTGCCCCTTTTCTTCCTATTTCACATTATCTATTATACATTTAGTCCTTAATTACACTTTCAGTTTCTCACACCAGAGAAACTATTCGGTATTTACACATCTGTGTCCTATTTATTTCACTTAAGAGTATCACCTCAATGTGCATCCACTTAGCTATAAATGTCTCTAATTTCTCATTTTTTATGGCTGAGTAGTACTCCATTTTATAAAAACAACCACATTTTCTTTATCCAGTCTCCAGTTGATGGGCATTTGGGCTGTTCCCAAGTTTTCGCTATCACAAACTGCGCTGCTATGAACATGGGTGCACATATATCACTGTGGTATGATTCTTTTAATTCTTTGGGGAAGATCCCCAGCAGTGGAATAGCGGGGTCAAATGGGACTTCCAGTCCTAGTTCTTTGAGGTATCTCCATACTGATTTCCACAGTGGTTGCACCAGTCTACACTCCCACCAGCAGTGGAGCAGGGTTCCTCTTTCCCCACAGCCCCGCCAGCATTGGTTATTGGTTGATTTCATGATAGCAGCCATTCTTTCTGGAGTGAAGTGGAATCTCAGTGTTGTTTTCATTTGCATCTCTCGAATGATCAGTGATGTTGAGCATTTTTTCATGTATTTATTTCCTATTTCTACTTCTTTGTCTGAGAAATGTCTGTTCATTTCAGATGCCCATTTTTCGATTGGGTCTTTAAATTTGGGAGGTCTGATCTTTTTAAATTCTTTATAGATTCAAGATAGTAGACCTTTGTCTGAGGAAGAGCAGGTGAAGATTTTTTCCCACATTGTGGGGTGTCTCTTCATACTGCTGGTGGTTTCTCTTGCTGTGTAGAAACCTTTTAATGAGAAGAGATCCCACTTGTTGATTGTTTGTGCTAGTTCATGGGCAACTGAGATTTTGTTCATAAAATCTTTTCCTACACCAATGTCTTCAAGGGTTCTACCGAACCTCTGTTCCAACTGGTTCAGAGTTTCTATTTTAATATTTAGATCTTTAATCCATTTTGATTTTAGTTTAGTGCATGGTGAGAGATATAGGTCTAGTTTTAATCTTTGGCAAGTTGAAGCCCAGTTTTTCCAGCACCATTTATTAAAGAGGCTATCTTTCCTCCAGTGAGGGTGTTTGACTCCTCTGTCGAAGATGAGATGGCTGAGTGTGTCTGGCATTGTTTCTGCATCTTCTAATCTGTTCCACTGGTCCTCAGGTCTGTTTTTTTGCCAGTACCATGCTGTTTTTATCACAGTAGCTTTGTAGTAGAGTTGCAGGGTGGGGATTGTGATACCCCCTGCCATGTCTCTGTTACCTAGAATTGCTTTTGCTATTCAGGGTCTCTTCTTGTTCCAAATGAATTTTTGGATTGTTTTCTCGAGGTCTATGAAGTATGCTGCTGGGATCTCAATTAGAATTGCATTAAATCTATATAGCAGTTTTGGAAGTATGGCCATTTTCACTATATTAATCCTTCCTACCCAGGAGCAGGGCATGTCTGTCCATTTTCTGATATCATCTTCAATCTCTCTTTTCAGAGTGCCATAGTTTTCAGAGAAGAGGTCTTTGATTTCTTTCGTTAGGTGGATTCCTAGGTATTTCAGTTTTTTGGATGCTATTGTGAAAGGAATTATTTGCCCTATTTCTCTCTCAGTGAGTCTGTCATTGGTGTAGAGGAAAGCTATTGATTTTTGTGTGTTGACCTTTTAACCAGCTACTTGACTGAATTTGGTTATTAAGTCTAGAAGACTTTTGGTGGAGTTCTTGTGGTCTTCTATATAGAGTATCATGTCATCTGCAAATAATGACAGTTTGACTTCTTCATTTCTTATCTTTAATCCTTTTATTTCTTTCTCTTGTCTAATTGCCGTGGCTAATGATTCCAGAACTATATTGAACAAGAGTGGTGACAGTGGACATCTTTGTCTTGTACCTGATTTTAGTGTGAAGGATTTCAGTTTTTGACCATTACATATGAAACTGGCTGTTGGTTTTTCACAGATGGCTTCTATCAGTTTGAGGTAGAGACCATCTATTCCAATTTTTTGTAGGGTTTTTATGATAAATGCATGTTGGATTTTGTCAAATGCTTTTTCTGCATCTATAGAGATAATCATATGGTTTTTGTCCTTGCCTCTATTGATATAGTGTATTACATTGATTGATTTGCATATATTGAACCATCCCTGCATCCCTGGGATGAATCCCACTTGATCAGGGTGTATGATCTTCTTGATGATCTTCTGCATTCTGTTTGCCATTATCTTATTAAGGATTTTTGCATCTATGTTCATTAGTGAGATTGGCCTATAGTTCTCTTTTTCAGTTGGGTCATTCTCTGCTTTGGGGATCAAGGTGATGCTTGCTTCCAGGAATGAATTTCAGGGTATTGCTTCTCTTTCAATTTCATTGAAGAGTTTAAACAGTAGTGGCAGCAGTTCCTCTCTAAATGTCTTGTAGAATTCAGCAGTGAAGCCATCAGGGCCCGGGCTTTTCTTAGTTGATAAATTTTTAATTACATTTTCAATTTAATTGGTTGATATTGGGTTGTTCAGAATTTTTAGGTCTTCTTCATTTAACTTTGGTAATTCATATGTATCTAGGAATCTGTCCATTTCTTCTGTGTTATCCATCTTATTAGCATATAGGTTCTGGAAGTAGGTATTGTTGATCTTCTGGATTTCTGCTGGGTCTGTTGTAGTTTCACCCTTTTCATTCCTAATTGCATGGATTTGGACCTTTTCTTTCCTTTTTCTGACAAGGTTGGCTAAAGGTTTGTCAATTTTGTTGATTCTTTCAAAGAACCAACTCTTGGCTTCATTGATTTTTTGTATCGTTCTCTTAGTCTCCATTGCATTGATTTCTCCTCTGATCTTCATAATTTCCTCCCTTGTATGAGCTTTGGGGTTGTCCTGCTCTTCTTTTTCTAGAAGCTTGAGGTTCAGCATCAGGTTGTTTAATTGGGATCGTTCTGTTTTCCTAATATGCGTATTCACTGCTATAAATTTCCCTCGTAAGACAGCTTTCATTGTGTCCCATAGATTCCAATATGTTGTATTGTCATTGTCATTTAATTGAAGGAACTGTCTGATTTCTTCTCTAATTTCCTCTGTGACCCATTGGTTATTCAGAAGTGTGTTGTTCAATTTCCACATGTTTATGAAATCTTTTGAGTTTCTTTTGCTATGGATCTCCAATTTCATCTCACTATGGTCTGATAATGTACAGGGGATAACCTCAATTCCTTTGCACTTACTTAAACATGTTCTCTGTGTGAGTATGTGCTCTATTTTGGAGAATGACCCATGTGAAGCTGAGAAGAATGTGTATTCTGATTTTGTGGGGTGGAAGACTCTGTAAACATCTGTTAAGTTCATTTGTTCAAGAGTTTGATTGAGTTCTAGTATTTCATTACTTATTTTTAGTCTAGTTATTCTATCTATTTGTGACAGTGGGGTGTTGAGGTCCCCCACTACAATTGCATTAGTGCATATATGACTTTTCATGTCCATTAGTATTTGTTTTATATAGTTGGGTGCACTAGTGTTTGGTGCATAGATATTTATGATTGTCATCTCTTCCTCTTGGATTCTTCCCTTTACGAGGATGTAATGTCCTTCTTCATCTCTCTTAATCAGTGTTGGTTTGAAATCTACTTGATCTGCAAAGAGGATAGCTACTCCTGCTTTTTTTGGGGTTCCTGTCACATGGAGTATTGTTTTCTACCCTTTAACTTTCAGTCTATGAGTTTCCTTTTGAATTAAGTGTGTTTCTTGTATGCAGCATATTGTTGGATTTTGCTTCTTGACCCATTCTGCCAGTCTATTTCTTTTGATTGGTGAATTGAGACCATTAACATTGATGGTTATAAGTGAAATGTATTGACTTGTCATTGCCATGACTTTTTCTTTTTGGTGGGGTCTCCCCCTTTACATTTAATTTCTTGTCATGCCAGATGGGTTCATTCTGCTTTGCTTCCTGGGGTTGTGATCCTCAATGTCTGTTCCTAGGATATTGTGTAAAATTCTTTGGAGTGCTGTTTTGGTATTCACAAAGTTCCTAAGGTTCTCTTTGTCATGAAAGTATCTTATTTCTCCATCAACTTTGAAAGGTAGTTTTGCAGGGTACATCAATCTGGGTTGGAGGCTGTTTTCTTTTAGGGCTTGGAATATGTCACTCCAAGCTCTTCTTGCCTTGATGGTTTGTGTTGAGAAGTCTGCTGTGATTCTGATGGGCTTTCCTTTGTATGTGATTTGTTTCTTTTCTCTGACTGATTGGAGAACTTTGTTCTTCTGTTGAGTTTCTGGAAGCTTAACAATGATATGCCTATGTGTAGATTTTTTTTTTATCAAGGCTATTTGGAGTCCTATATGCCTCACTTATCTGTAGGTCAAGCTCTTTTCCCCTGCTTGGGAAGTTTTCTGCCATTATTTCTGTGAAGAGATTTTTTATGTCATCTCCACTCTCTCCTGTTTCTTCATTGAGTCCAGTCAGTCTTATGTTATTCTTTTTTGCGTCATCTAGCAGCTGCTGGATTGATTTCTCATGTTCCCTTATAATTTTGAAGCAATTTTTCTTTTCCTGGTCAATAATTGCAATCTTATCTTCTATATCTGAAATTCTGTCCTCACATTGGCTCATTCTGCTGTGTAGACTTTCAGTGGAGTTTTTCATGTCCTGGAAATGTATTTGCATCTGTTTTATGGATTCCATTTGTTTCTTATGTTGGGATTCCATCATGTTCCTGAGCTCCTCTCTAGATTTATTAATCATGTCTTGCACTAGGGGCACAATTTCTCCTGTTATCTGAGAAATTATTTCTGATTTCATTTTTTCTAGATCCCCTTTTGTTGCCAGTTCAGTGGGTCCAGGTGGTTGAGTATCAGAGGGTTCCATCTCATTTCCCTTTGGGGTTGCTGTAGGTGATCTGGAAGTCTGGTTTTGAGACTTATTTATGTGTTTTCTCATTTTGACTGGGGCGGGGGGCTGTTAGGGCCTGCACGGATTACCTCCTCTGAGCTGGGTGAGGTGGGACAGGGGCCGCAAGCAGTGGTAGGGATGGTGACCCAAAAGCCCTTTCCTGTGGGCTGGGAGCAGCCGGAGGGATGGTGGCCGGGAAATCCCTTCCTCTGGACCAGGAGCAGTGGGATGGTTGCTCAGAAGCCCCTTCCTCTGGGCTGGGAGCAGCGGGAGGGATGTTGACCGGGAAGCCCCTTCCTCTGAACCAGGAGCAGTGGGACGATGGCTCAGAAGCCCCTACCTCTGGGCCGGGAACAGTGGCACTCAGTACCTTGGTCTGGTGGTCTGGTGTCCTCTGCGTCTTTGTATTGTGGAATCAGGTGGCTGCCTGTCTGCAGTGGGGTGATTCGGTGTCTTCTGCGCTACTCAGGACCTCGATAGGGCATGCAGAGACCTGTCTGTCTGCAGCGGGCTGATTCGGCATGTGTTCCGCGTGTCTGGGGACCTTAGTGAGGTGTGGGCAGACCTGCCTGTCTGCAGCGGGGTGATTCAGGGTCTTCCGCGCCAAACTATTCAGTATTTACACATGTGTGTCCTATTTATTTCACTTAAGAGTATCGCCTCAATGTGCATCCACTTAGCTATAAATGTCTCTAATTTCTCATTTTTTATGGCTGAGTAGTACTCCATTTTTTAACTAGACCTGTATCTCTCACCCTGCACTAAACTAAAATGAAAATGGATTAAAGATCTAAATATTAAAATAGAAACTCTGAACCAGTTGGAACAGAGGTTAGGTAGCACCCTTGAAGACATCAGTGGAGGAAAAGATTTTATGAACAAAACCTCAGTTGCCCATGAACTAGCACAAACAATCAACAGATGGGATCTCTTCTTATTAAAAGGCTTCTGCACAGCAAGAGAAACCACCAGCAGTGTGAAGAGACACCCCACAATGTGGGAAAAAATCTTCACCTGCTCTTCCTCAGACAAAGGTCTACTATCTTGAATCTATAAAGAACTTAAAAAGATCAGACCTCCCAAATTTAAAGACCCAATCGAAAAATGGGCAGCTGAAATGAACAGACATTTCTCAGATAAAGAAGTAGAAATAGCAAATAAATGCATGAAAAAATGTTCAACGTCACTGATCATTCGAGAGATGCAAATGAAAACAACACTGAGATTCCACCTCACTCCAGAAAGAATGGCTGCTATCATGAAATCAACCAATAACCAATGCTGGTGGGACTGTGGGGAAAGAGGAACCCTGCTCCTCTGCTGGTGGGAGTGTAGACTGGTGCAAGCACTGTGGAAATCAGCATGGAGATACCTCAAAGAACTAGGACTGGAAGTCCCATTTGACCCCGCTATTCCACTGCTGGGGATCTTCCCCAAAGAATTAAAAGAATCATACCACAGTGATATATGTGCACCCATGTTCATAGCAGCGCAGTTTGTGATAGCTAAAACTTGGGAACAGCCCAAATGCCCATCAACTGGAGACTGAATAAAGAAAATGTGTTTTTTTTATAAAATGGGTCTTGTCAATTCTTGAAATACCCTCAAGGCATCTTTCCTATTGTCTCAGTGCAAAGTAATTGGCTTCTTTTTAATAGCACTATCCTCTTTAAGAACTGCACCTTTCTTAGCAGTACCTTTAAATTCTCTCCTGTCCTGACCAAAATGAAAGATTTCCAAATTGTTCTGCTCTATTCCTCTTTGCTTCTGATCCTCACAGTAAATTTGGCTAGAAGCATGCAGTAATACCCATATGCCACTGTGTAAGTGCTTTGCTGCCTGAAACTTCCACTAGTAGTTAAACTACTTTGTCACCTTTAAGCTCAGCCTCCCACAAAGTATCAGGGTATGGACATAATGCAAACATTTTTTGCCATGATACAGTAAGAAAGGCCTCTAGTTCAATTCCTAATAGAGTCATCATTCCTGTTTGAAATTTCATCAGCATAGCCACTACTGTCTACATTTATGTCAGCATTCTAGGCTTCTGAACCCCTATCAGAATTGCCTGTTAGGCTGAACTTTTAACATTCTAGGTTTACTCTAGCCCACTCCTGAACACTTTTCCAAATTCTTCCCATAAGCCAATTGCAAAGGATTTTCCACATTGTCTCAGGTATAATCATAGCCACAGCCCCATTTTCTGTATTAATTTTCTATTTTAGCTTTTTGTTACTATAACAGAACCTACGATAACCGATTTATAAGGAGGAAAGGTTTGTTTTGGCTTAAAGTTTCAGAGGTTTCACTCCATAGTTGCTTGGCCCCATTGCCTTTGGGCCTGTAGCAAGGTGGTGCATCATGGCAGGGAACATAAGGTGGAGCAAGCTGCTCACCTCATGGTGCCGAGAAAGCAAAAACGTGAGAAGCAGAAAAAGAAGAGACCAGAATCCCACAATCCCCTTCAAGAGCACATCCCCAGTGAACTAAGTTTCTCCCACTAAGCCCAACCTCTCAAAGGCTCTACCACCTCCCAATGTATCATAGGCTAAAGATCAAGCCTTTAACACAGCCTTTGGAGGACATGTATCCAAACAATAACAGAGGCTTTGTCTGTCCATTCCCAGATTATCCTTAGAGGAAGGTTTCAAGTAGGGTCTAAAGTTACAGGTGGACTTTGGGTTTGAAAAGAATATATATATACAGAAATGCAAAGTTTGGGGGATGGGGTAGGAAAGAAGATGGAAGGGCCCAGAAAGAGGTGCTATGGAAAAAAACAATATAAAACTCATCCATTGCCTGTCTCTGTCAATCCTCTCTCTCTCTCTCTCTCTCTCTCTCTCTCTCTCTCTCTCTCTCTCTCTCTCTCTCTCATTGATTGCCTGCTCTCCATTCTTGCCATTCTTGCAGGAGACAGAGGTGATCCAGGCCCAGTTGGAGTACCCAGTCCAAGACCTCCAATGCTGAGCCTATGGTTCAAAGGAGACAAAGGCTCTCAGGGATCGGCTGGATCCGATGGATTTCCAGGGCCCAGAGGTGAATGAGACAGGGGATGGTTGGGAGAAATGCCCAAGAAAGGATTTACAACCAGACTTCACTTCCTTCCTGAGAAAAGGCCCCATAGAGCAGCAATGTGGGTGGCAGCATAGGGTCAAAGGACTCTGTCTTCCCAGGCCTGACAGGTACCTGGACTTTGAGACTGCCATTCGCCATTGCAACAGTGGAATTGAGGTTTTGAACCACAGTTTGTGGTATACCTGGAAAACCATGCCACATAGCGGGGTTAGCACACTGAACTGAACTGCCCAATGCTGGAGCAGGGATGACCTTGACAGTCCCCCATAAGGCTGAGGGCACCTCCCCGCCTCCACAAGCTAACTTGCCCCACTTTCCAGCTTACAGTTGGCCTGACTCAGGTCACCTACACCTGGGCAAGCAGGTTTTCTCTCACCTAGAGTCTTTTTCTGTCTTTGCTTTTTTCCCAGGTGACAAAGGAGAGGCTGGGCGCCCAGGATCACCAGGCCTGCCTGGAGCTCCTGGCTTCCCCAGCACCATCAAAGGACTTAGTGGGATGCCAGGTCTCCCTGGCTCCACGGGGCTTCAGGGCTTACCTGGCCTGAAGGGCTCCTCAGGAATCACAGGATTTCCAGGAATGCCAGGAGAAAGTGTAAGTGCCCAGATCCTTGTCTCTTCACCAGAAAAGGGCCTCCATAGCAGAGGGGTATGACTTCCAGTTGCCTACCCTTCTGATCCTAGCCTCTTCTCCCAGAATATCCTCAAACAAAGCCCACTCCTTGAGTCTGACAGGTCTACCCTTTCCTGAACACCCCCTTTTCTCTACCTTTATTAACATTATCTCCCTCACATGACAGAGTCTCCTCTCTCCTCTGCATTTGTCAATACTTGGCTTCCCTTTAGGCCCCAGTCCAGGCACCATCTCCTCAGGAGTCTCTCAGTTCCCACTGTGCTGGCACTCTTCACTTATCACTGCTTATATTGATCTAGCTGGTTCTCGGGGGATCTAACTTCCTTGATGAGATTGCTAGGGCTTAAGAACAAGAACTGCCTTACATGCTTTTTTGTCTGCACCCCACTGCCAGCATCTCACATTGAGCTAAGCACATCATAAAAATCCAGTTCAGACTTCTTGATGTTTTGATAGAGAGATCTTTGAAGATCTACAGGAGCAATAACTAGCAAAGGATCAGCTCTGGTTTCTCCAGATTCTTAAAAGGCGAGTAGAGTAGGCTTAGCATAGAGATAGACTTGAATTTGAATCTCCACTCCATCACTCATTAGCTCTGTGATCTTGTGCACATTAACTTCTCTGAGTCTCATTTTCTTCATAAAAATGGGAATAATATCCAAACCTTTTTCAGATAGTAATGAGAATTGAGATGCTACATATAAAGCAGTTAACACTGTGTCAGACACATGGCAGGCTCTGCATAAATAGTAGCAGTATTGAAACGTCTAAATGAGCTAGACACAGAACACCTGTGCTCTCTGCAGGCAAAGTCCCTGTCCTTTAAAAGTGTCAGTCCACCTGCTGGAGAGAATACACATACACACATCCCTAAAGCAATTCCAGTATAGTTTTAGGCTGAATGGTCTTACTACCCACATACTATATTAGGAAGGATGGAATCAAAGTGGGAAGACATTCTGTGAGGGGCCCCAGCATACCCAGAGGCTCATAATTAGGAGTAACTATGGCAACAAGCCAGATGAAGCCAGGCAAGGAAGCAGGCAGAATGGGCTAGGGATAGGTATCCTGGGTGGTGGTCCAGTGAACACAGGTACCCAGCCCTGTACTCAGCCTCCTACCAGAAGCATTAAATGGCATGTGTCTATACTTGGTACATATACAAATGAATCAGAACCATACCAGAAAAACTGCTGACAGCAGCTGACATGCCACTTCCCAGAGTCAGATAGTGTGTTGTACATTAGCCAGTGAAGGCACTTTTTCCTGTGAAAATGGTAACAGTTGTCTACATTCAGACTCAAACACCAGCATACATGCAGCCATTACCTGGTGGCAGAAAGACCCTCATGTTCCTTGTGGAACCTGCAGCAAAGGACTAGCCCCTGCATGGTGAAGAAATATTTATGTATAACTTCTCTAGGGCTTTGGCAAGCATGGTGGTAACTGACCGAGGAGCACACTGAGTGCCTGGCCTGTCATATTCTGCATTTTCTAAGAGACTTGTTAGAACAGCCAAACTTTGATTTGCCAAGACTTCAATTTTTATAGACAATGGGAAGTTTTAAGTGACAAGGGTTAATCTGCAGATAGAATCCTTCCAGTATAAATCCTCAGTATACTTTGGCCCCTGGCTCATCACGTTCCCATTTGCAGAATGTACCCCACCCCCAACCCCACAGAGTCTACCTTGATACAGAGTGTGTGATAGACATATCTCAGGCAATAGCTTGGGGAGTAGATGGGGAGTGAGATGGTGGAAAGCTCTGAGCTCTGGGCAGAAATGATGATTCTCATATTGCCTCGAAGGGTTCACAGGGTCTCACTGGGGCTCCTGGACTCCCAGGGCCATCTGGTCTCCCAGGCTCAAAAGGTAAGGAGCACTTTTTATTTTGTTTTTTTAGAGCAAGATGGACTTACAGCAGGCCCAGGGCTCTCTTGGAGGGACAGTCTGTGTTTAGGAGAAAGTGAACTGGTTTACATTTCCCCTTTGGCAAACCCCTCTATAATCCTTGTTCCTCAAAGAAGATGCAGTAAACAATGGAACCTATCAAGATCTCTTCAGGGCTTTCACAGATCCAAAAAAAAGGCTGTTCTTTGGTGTGGTAATTTAACCCATCTGCTTTCCAGACTCAGCAGCAGAAAACCTCAGCTTCACATAGTACCTTGCCCTGATGAACCCAGCTCATTAGGCAAAAAAAAAGTTTCCACCCTCGTTGGCATCACTATTTCATTCTGGTGATGTTTCAGGCCCCATTTACCACATTCCTTGCACATACTGAGTGATGTATTTCCCAATGGAAATGTGCTATATGTAACAGCATGTCATACCAGTACCCTGGTAGCATCCCACCTCCTGGACAATGATTGGTTACTTTTTGCCCAGTGGATAATTTTGTCAAGGAGCTCTGCTGGCTATATTGAATCTGAAAAAAAATGTGACTAAAATATCTTTTTGGAACAAAAGGAACTACAGCTTCTCTTGATCATTTAAACAATGTCTTGATATCGCCAGGCGATCAGGGCCAGATGTTTGAAATTTCTGGTAGTCCAGGACCCAAGGGACAGCCTGGTGAACTGGGTATTAAAGGTAAGGCTACATATGCTTTTGCCTCATGTGTCTCATAGACTCCTCAAAACTAAGTATTAGAAGACATTTTGGAGGCCAACTCCAAGTGCTGCCACTTCATCCAGTGCGGAAAAAAATGTGCTTTTCCAACCTTCCAATGCATAGCCCCCACTTCTGGAATGTACTCAGAACAAGTCTACTTACTTGTCCATTGGGTGGTATCTCCCAAATGTGAATACAGCCATGACAATCATTTTCAGAGCTTCTTCACTGGATCAGGTTCCCTCAGCAGTTCCAAAGGGTTTCACCTTCCTCCTTATCCATTCCCATGGATGAACATACTGCCAAAAACATGCTCTGATGACTCAGCATTTTTCTTGATTTATAGGTGTGAAAGGAAAAGATGGACTGGTTGGTGATGTTGGTTTCCCAGGAAACAAAGGTGAAGATGGGAAAGCTGGTATTTCTGGAGATGTTGGCCTTTCTGGCTCCCCAGGTACCATGCCACATGACTTTATTCTAAAAAAAATGTTAGGATTAACTTCAAGCCATCCCCTATTCTGATCTTCCTCCTTGATTTCACATTCAGGACTTCCAGGGACTGGAGGTATCAGAGGAGACCCAGGATTTCCAGGTTCCTCTGGTCATTCAGGGGCCCCTGGGCCCCTGGGGCCCTCAGGGTTAATCGGACCCAAAGGTATGTGTATTTGAGAGCAGAAAGTGCAGAAATGTACTATCCCTCAATAAAGGACAGCACCTCCTTTATCTTACAAGACTGTGGGTTAAGCTGTACCCAAGGGAGTCACTGACTGGGCTACATGAGGAATAATGGGAAAGAAGAACTGAAGAGGAAGGAAGGTGGGCACACATGAATGGAAAAAGGAGAACATGGGATCCATGGAGAAAAGAGTAACCAAGAAGGGTGTATTAGTTTTCCATTACTATAACAAAATCTCTAAAGCTGAACACTTATAAAGAAAATATTTAAATTTAGCTCACAGTTTTGGAGGCTGAAAGTCCAAAAAGCATGGCTCAAGCTCTGTTGAAGGCCTCCCAGCTATGTCACCTGATAGAGGATGCCATCATGGTGGAAGAGGGAGAGACCACGTGGCAAGAAGCCAGATAGAGAAGAGCCAGTTTTGCTTTTTTAACAGTTCAGTCTGGGTCACTCAGGGTCTCATGAAAACTTCTGAGGACAATGTCTCCAATGACCCAATAAATTTCTACTAAACCTTATCTCTTAAAGTTCTCATCATCTCTTAACATCAGCATACTGGAAACCAAGCTTCTACCACATGAACACTTAGGGGACACACTCAGACCATATCTGAGTCTTAGCAGAATGGTACTGCCCTGTAGTATGCTGCCTTTCCTTGACTTAGAGACTGGGCAGCGAGTTTCTAGGACCATTGTCTGAGAGCTGGCAACTCAAGGTTCTGGCATTGCCACTCTGAGTGCTTCTTGAAGATAAATAATTAGCTTCCACCCCACTCTTAAATCTATATTAATCTCTGGTAAGAATGATAGGGCTGGGGATTTAGCTCAGTAGTTCCACTGCCTGCCTCACAAGTGCAAGGTCCCAAGTTCGATCCCCGGTAACAAAAAAAAAAAAAAAAAAGAATGATAAGAACTTAGGGTGCTGGGTATAGGATAGGGGTGTGCTATTTACCCACAGGGTGTGAAATAATGCCTCAAGAAAGACCAGGTCTTTAAATACCTTGCAGTGCCTTTGTGGGCTAACTCTTCATGATTAAGAGTTGCTGGGTCCATTTCTGATGTTTTTTTCACTCAGGATTCTCTGGACCTCCCGGTTTAAATGGACTGAATGGCCTTCCAGGCACCAAGGGTAACCGCGGCACCCCAGGTAAGAAAGACCCTCAAGGGAAAGGAGGAGGACATCAGCCCTTTCGGAAACCTGGCAGAACTGGCCATGAGTTCTTGAGTCTGGTGTACCCCACATTCTTGGACTCATAGATCCCCTCATGAGCCTTCAATTTGAAGTTCCTTGATATGAGGAGGAAAGAAGGTAGAGTTTGTCTTCCTACCTGAATGAGATTTTCTTGAAGCCACAGGCAAATGAGCAAAGCATCTCACCCCTGCTGAGCTCTGTCCCCTCTCTCTGTGTCTCCTAGGAGCCAGTATCACAGGTGTGCCTGGGCCTGCTGGCCTGCCTGGTCCCAAAGGGGAAAAGGGAACACCAGGAACTGTCATTGGAGATCCAGGGAATCCAGGTCCAAGAGGACAAAAAGGTGGCCGAGGTAAGTGAGCCCAAGTCAGGCCTTGGAGAAGCTGAATGAGGCTTTACTGGGGAGCCAGGTTTGCTGTTCATCAAGGCTATGTGGCTCATATAATGTCTCCAAATCTGGGAATCTCAGAACCCCTTGGGGACTGGCTGCTGAGAAAGAAACAATAGACTTTAATATGACTTTCCAGTGAAAGGATGCCAGGAAGCAGTTCACCAAGTCCCCTTTAGCCTCCAGATCCCCCTATTAACTGCAAGACCTCTCGTACTCACTTGCTCAGAGCCTCCATTTAATGGTCCGAAGGGACTTGGCTTGTCTACTTAAGAAGTTGGCCAGAATTTCCCCAGTGTCCAGTGTGGATGATGCTCCCAGGGCTCTGGGAAGACATTGTGGTTCCTGGAAGAAGCCCACGACTATGAGAATAAATGTCTCCTGAGGATAGGACTGCCACATGCACTCAATTAGGATTTGTTGGCTTTAATGGAAAGCAGATTCCTTCCTAATCTCAGCCCCTGACTTATCACATTGCCTGAAGTATTTTTCTATGCCTCTCTTTCCCACCTCTCAAAAATTAAGAAGGAATTCTTATTCTTCAAATTTCCTTAGAAATGTCCTTAGGACCAATATATGTTCCAGTCAGTGTAAACCAGGAAGTGAATTCAGTGTGGCAGCATGGCTAAGAATATGAGCTCTATGACCTTGAACAATAAAGTTACTTATCCCCAATCCCAAATGAACCCACATTTAAATTTTCTGTAAAATGGATGCAATAACAGAACCTAGTTCATAGGCTTTGTGAGGAATCAATGAGAAGTGAGGTAATATATATAAAAGCACTTAGCTCAGTGTTGGCACATAGTAGCCACTCAAGAAATGCTTGCCATAATATTGCATGTAACTTGGGTAAATCATATTTGCAAAATGTTCTGTTCCTCATAGCTCTGGGACATTGGGTCTTATCACATTTTCTTTATGTTTATAAAATGTTCATATGTTTCCCAGGAACTATATTCACACATTAATTCATTTACTGCTACATTTCATGTTAGTGCATCTGCTGCTTCTGCGTTTATTCTTTCCTTTGGTCTGGACCAACTTTTGTTTTTTCCAAAAGCCAGCAGCTTCTCCAGAGAGCTCAGAACAGGGCCCCAGCTCGCAGAGAGATTAAGCTTCTTTCACAGGACATAGAGAAGAGGGGATAAAATAGACATAGGACATTCCCTTTTCTGTTTACAAATCTTGACTATGAATGTCTGGTCATTTAATCATTTCCTCTCACTGAAGCAATAAGTAACACATGTAGTAAACAGCACATATCAAGATGGATACATTTCTGGAACATAATATTGAGCAAAAAAAAAAGGAATGTCACAAGGGGATACGTTTGGTGTGACTTCATTGATACATGTCGAAAATAAGCAAAAACAACCAATACATTGTTTTGGGATACAAATATTCATGGTCAAACAAAGATGAAAATGAAGGGGATGATAATCCCAAAATTCAGGAGTGGTTGCCACTTTGAGGGATAGAAGGGGGCTGCTCAAGAAAGTCCAAAGGTTATGCCATCTCTTTTCTTAAATGAGGAGGTTAGAGCACAAGTGTGTCATCATGCTTGGATTATTCTTTACATACTATTTATAGATATTCTGTGGTATTTGCTCAATAACTAATTAAAACAAATTATTTAGAAAGAATACAGCATGTATCATGCCCCCACAGGTACCTGTGCATGATTTAAGTTGAAGTCTGTGCAAAACAAGGATTTAACCTTAAGAAAATTCCATGGAGCATTCACTGTCCACACAATACCTTTAGTTAAATAATTTTCCATTACACTAAGATTTCATGTTTGCACTAAATATTTAGTCTGCATTTATATATTTAGTTTAAGACCTTGACCCTGAAATAAGTTAGAAAAATAGGACATTTAGCATTTATATCTGCCCATTGGAAGTGTTTTACTGTTAATCAATTAAATATATGAGATTTTGCACTACTTGAGGTCAGTAGTGCCATTATTTCAGATTTGATAATATACTGGTATAATTATAAAATCAAGAAACAGGTAGACAGGGGCTGGGGTTTAGCTCAGTGGTTCTGCTGCCTGCCTCACAAGTGGAAGGTCCCGAGTTTGATCCCCAGTACCCCCCAAAATAAAAAACAAACAAAAAAAAGAAATAGGTAGACAGTGGAGGCAGCTTCAAAAACTGGTGTAGGAACTTTTATACTCGCTGTTTTGCCATACTTTATTGTATGTGGATACATATATACATACATTAAGCTGTATTTTCAGGAAAGAGGTATACATCTTTCTTTTCAGATCTTTACCTCCATGAAAAGAAAACTTCAAAGATTCACTGAAGCACAACTGACAGTGCTATAAATAGCACCGTGCGGCTTTATCACTAGTTTTTCTTTTTTTCTTTTTTTGCTTTTCCAGTTAAAATTATTGAGTCTTTTCTTAAATTTTTTTGTCTCTAGATGCAGTTAATAATAAAAGAGCTATTTTTAAACACCTGAATTAGCCAATCTACCATTTTTCTTTACAAGTCTACATTAGATGGATATAAGATGAGAAATTCAGTATTAATATTTTTTTATTTTCTTGTCACCAGAAAAAAAAATTCTCAACAAACAGAACAGTATATCAAACAGTTTGAATCAAATTCTCTTCATTTGAATATCTTCTAGACTATGCCGAAGTAATACATAATTTCTTCACTACATGTATAATGTGAACTTCTATGTTTGTATAGACAGCTTCAATGTGTTTTCTCATCATTTACCATCTGTGTATTTGACATATGAATATTAATTATTTTATAACAGGATGAAAGTTTTGTTTTGAACACATAATAGAAGTTGTTCTACAAACAGAAAGCATGTAAAGGAGTATTAAAATCTTAGCAAACAAGTATTCTGTATCTACTCTAATAAATGGCTATTCTCTTTGGCCAAAAAGTTGGAAGAGATTTAATACAAAGAAATTTGTTCTATAGGCAATTAAGCGACCATTTGGGTAATATGAATTTCCTATGAAAGATTGATTTTCAGTTTGCTTAGAAGCCCCAGGAGAGAGCCCAGAATCCTAGAAGACACCGGAAGGCTCAGAGCTCTTGCCATCTCCATTCGGATTTGGCCAGGCCCTGAGATTTATCTGTATCCATTACCTTTGTGTAGGATCAGATATAATTAGCTAATATATGAAATGTGGTCTCACCAGGATAGTAGTAGGCTTAAGAACATGGGAAACTTATATTCCAACTGCTCAGTCATGCCTTCTTTTATTTTCAATTTGGAGGAAATTGGCCTAAAACATTTCTGTTACCAGCTTGGGTAGCTAGAACATTCTGCTGCTCTATCCCAATAAAATGAAGTTCCAGTTGGAAAAGGGGCATCTGAGCCCTTCTCAATTCTTTTGTCCTCTTGGTGGGAAGAAAGGATGAAGGGAGAAGAGCCCTCTGCTGCTGATCTCTGGCCTGGCTTGTACCTGAATGCTTCCAATTTCTCTGAAAAAATGTGGTCCTCCCCTGGGCATGTGGAGCCCACCCAGCCCCTTTTATTTATTCTTTGCAGGTTTCCCAGGTTTACAAGGCCCTGCTGGCCCCCCTGGTGCCCAAGGCATCTCCTTGTCTTCCGTCATAGCAGGACAGCCTGGCCAGCCTGGGCAATCAGGCCTAGATGGAGAACGAGGTAAAGACAGGAAGCCCCAAAGAGGACTGGCCAACCCATTAAATCTAGTGTCCAGGAAGGTCCTATATACAGTACACCCCTACCCCCTGTTGTTGGACGTGCATGGGCCTATTTGGCCACCCCTCATCTTTCCCCCACCCCTCAGCCACAATACAGGGAACTCCAGTTCCTGGCTGCATTTTCCTATAAGGATTTGGGAAGGTCTCAACAGTGGGACTGCACAGATGGCAAAGAAATATTCTCCATCTTAAGAATGGGATTTGACTTCCCATCAGTTCCTAGGCCTTCAGCAGCTACTACTTTCTTCTCACTTGCCTCTCATCTCTCTGCCTATCTTATCCCTAGGCCGCCCAGGCCACCAAGGGCCCCCAGGTCCCCCTGGGCCATCCTCAGATCAAGGCGACCTTGGAGACCCTGGATTCCCTGGAATTCCTGGCCTTCCAGGGCCCAAGGGAGACCAAGGCATTCTAGGTTTCTCTGGCCTCCCTGGAGAGCTAGGACTGAAAGGTATGGCTGCTTGGTTGGCTGTCAGGCCCTTCCCCACTCCACAACCAGAAATGGTCCTCCTACAGCCATGTGAAGAGAGGCCAGCTGATGGCACTGTTCCCTGCCACCTGCTGCCTAGTCTCTTTACTACCACCTCCTCCACCACCACCATCACAGCAATGCCTGACCCACTTTCCTTTGGACTTTGCCAGGCATGAAAGGTGAACCTGGCTTCATGGGGACTCCAGGCAAGGTTGGGCCACCTGGAGACCCAGGATTACCTGGGATGAAGGGGAAGGCAGGACCACAAGGTGAGTTGGGAATACACACTGGGCTGAGCCTAAGATGGAGGGGGGAGTAAGGTTTGAGTGTAAGGTTCTTTTAGGAGTCACTACTTGCCATGCCAACAAAGCCTAGAGACCCAAAGCAGCTGAAACAAGCCCCTCATCCCACAAGGTAGTTTTTCCACATGTGGATACCTCTTCCTCTGTTAACCACCAGGACTGAAAGTCACTGCTGCTTTGCCACTATGGATCCTGCCACACACTTCCTCTCTCTGCAGAGAAATGGCTGGTGGACATTGAGTTTACTCACAGATCACTACCCATTCATTTGCTCAATCCAGAAATGAAGAACTTTATTTACTTCAGGAGCAAAGATTTTCAAACAAGCATATATTTGATGAAAAATACCAATCTGGCTTCTATTTTTGTAAATTATTTAGTCTCTACTGTTTTTGTTTCACTCACTTTAGCTCCATTTTCACATCAAAGTAGAATGCTGTCTTGTATGGAACGCCCTCCCCTTTGTTTTGTTTTTGTTTTTGGTTGTGGGACCCATGAACAGCTTTCTTGCCTAAATTGCTCATTTTTGTTTACTTACTGTCACATGAAGAAGGGTTAATTGCTTTCTTGAACATTTCTGTAAGGCAAGTTAAAAAATGCTGAACTTCAAGTTTTGGATGACAATAGTCTTTAGTAGAACAGATTTTGCCTGGTATGGGCAGTACATTTTATGAATATAAATAAATATTCATAATATTTATTATATTATAATAAATATTATTTAATAATAATAGCAGTACATTTTATGCAGATGCAGAAGTGATTTCAAGAAACAATGACTTATTAAAATTGCTTTTTATTTACATAATTTTGAAATTGATGAGATATTTTATTAATATTCAAGTCACAACTTTTAATTCAAGGATGTAATTTTACCAAAAGAAAAATTTAAAAATTTTTATTCAGGTTATTGGAATTAGTTATTAAAAGAAAACAAAAGGGAGAAGAATCCTGCTGTTTTTAGTGCTTCCTGATTCCATTTTTGTAAATATAAAGAGGAATTTCAATTACAAAAAATTTTTAAAAGATATTAAAATATATGTACTTTTATTTCCTGTCTTAAAGATTTTGAATTACAATATTATTTTCAGATTATTTCAAGTATGCTGTGTTTCGAAATGAGATCCCATTTTTTTCCCCAGTATAAATTGTTTTCATAAAAATCTGGTATTGGTTGTGGCCTAGTGCCTTGGGTTTTACAGACTTTTCTTTTAAATGCAAGACCTTTTCAAAAAAATAGTGTTTGTCATCAGTTTGGTACTAAACATTTATAATTATCGTGTAATTATAAACAAAAATACATAGAGCTTTGAATATAATTATGTAGCATAAAAGTAAAAGTTGTTCCCTATGATGGCATCTTAGAATTAAACAAAGCTATCACTAAGGCTAAAAAGAGAACTGATTGAATGTGTTGTGATTATTCTAAAGATAAATGTCTGATACAGGGAAAGTTTTGTACTAAAAAGGCTTACAAATGGCTAGTTTGTGTGTGTGTGTGTGTGTGTGTGTGTGTGTGTGAGAGAGAGAGAGTGTATGTGTGCCGGTGCATGCATGTAAGAGAGTATGTGAGTCTATCTGTGAGAGGAAAACACACACACACACATACACATAACTTGAATTGCTTTAAATCCTAAGCCGTGTTTCCATTCTGATCAGCTTCACA
Organism: Heterocephalus glaber; assembly: GCF_053883595.1. Lineage (NCBI taxonomy): Eukaryota > Metazoa > Chordata > Mammalia > Rodentia > Bathyergidae > Heterocephalus > Heterocephalus glaber. The sequence goes on along the minus strand of NW_028258384.1, from coordinate 34,512,894 downwards.
TGCTGACTCTTTGTTTCAAGTTGAACCACAATTTCCTTTTTTGCTAAATGTCAGAACAGGCATACATTTTAAAATGTAATGCTTTTTAAATAGTAAAATGTAAAATGAGAACTGCCCACATATAAAAATACTTGAGATCAAGGCGCTCTTTAGTGAATATCATCTGCATATCTCTGTAAGTTCAACTGTGTTCCTTACACTCCCTGTCATCCTCCCAACAGAGGCAATAAAAGCTTTGGTAAAATTGCAAAAAAAAAAGAAAAGAAAGAAAGAGAGAGAGAGGGAGGGAGGGAGGGAGGGAAGAAGGAAGGAAGGAAAGAAAGAAGAAAGAAAGAGAGAGAAAGAGGAAGGAAGGAAGGAAGGAAGGAAGGAAGGAAGGAAGGAAGGAAGGAAAGAAGGAAGGAAGGGAGGATCAAACTCAGGACCTTGTGCTTGCAAGGCAGGCAGTGGCACCACTGAACTAAATCCCCGGCCTTTCTTTCTAATCTTTACCAGCCCCACCCCTTGTCCCACACATCCAATCCAAGCCACCACAAATTTCTTGTGCAGGGTCCCCCCCCACACACACACCCAACACCCAACAATAATTTTTCTACATAGCAACCAATAAGAGCATAAATCATCCAGCGGCTACTATGGCATAGAAATAAACTAACTGTGGCCCATAAAGCCATACGTGATGCCCCTCTTTGCATACTTATGCCAGCCCTTCTCTTTTACTGCTCTCTGTATTTCACCAGCACTGAACTCTTTCAGTTACCAAAAAAACACAAGTCTTGGCCTACCACAGGCCCTTGGCATGTGTCAATTCTACTTCTTAAAATACCCTTACCTCTCCACTCTTCAAATGACTAGCTCCTTCCAATATTTCAGTGGTTTTAGCTTACCTGTCACTGCTTATGAAAGGCTACTGACTGCTTTCTAAAACACCCTATGCTCCTTCCCATGGTCACTGCATTGTTTGTTTCCTTCATAGCTCTTCTCACAGCTTGTCCAAAGAATAACAGCATTTGTCAAATTATCCATTGCTCATCTTTATCACTAGACAATAATCATCTTCATAAAGATTTATCTTACTCACTGCTCTATTCCCAGACCTCCCAGGACCTTGTTACATAGTAAGCACACAAGAAATACTTGGCAAGCAAATTATTAGTAAGGTAGCTCGCTGGGTCAGGCTCATAGGCTATGATGCTAACTGAACCACTGGGGTTGGACACGTCCCAAGTCTCCTTGGTACTGTGTTCTGACCAGCATGGTAAGCCAATTACTCCCTCCTTGAGCCAAAGCAAGTGCAACAGATGCTTCTTAATTGCCTACCACCTGCCAGGTTCTGTGCTGGGCCCTGAGGAGTCAAGATGAATATGACCCAGTCCCTGCCCATAAGGAGCCACCAAGCCACTGGGAGCTACTTGGCAATGAGGGCACTATGTAGAGAGTAAGGACAGTCATCCTGGAGCTATCTAGTGAAGGCTGTGAAGACATTGCAGAAAGCTGATAATTGTGAGGCAGAAAGGAAGGCTCCTTAGGCTCTATCCTGCCCTCCTCCTCTGTTGTCCTCAGCCTAACAATGCCATTTCCCCCATCTGCCCACAGGCTCTCCAGGCCTTCAAGGCGCTCCTGGGAAAACACCAGTTGTGGAAGCTATCCAGGTTCCTCCTGGTCCCCTGGGTCAACCAGGCATCAGTGGCATTCCTGGTGTTACAGGGGACCCTGGGACCCAAGGTCCTGTTGGTCTACGAGGTAAGGATGGCATCAGAGCAAGAAGACATCTTAGGAAAGCAAAATGGTGTTATTGAGAGGCCGAAGCAACTGGCTAGGAACACAAGTTCCAAGGGAGCACCTTCCTCCAGCATTTCCTCTGCTTCTTCACAAGGCTCCTATGCTTCTGACGAGGGAAGAGAAGGCTGGCAGAGCCAAAAGGGCAGTGGTTGTATCTGGCTTTGGGGAATGTATGAGCAGAGCATGGCCACTCCTCCAGACAGCTTGTTCCTCTCTAAAGTGCTGCTTAGAGATGGAGGGAATGTGGTGGCAGGTAAAGGGCAGCACGAGGCTATGGAGAAAGTCAAGGACTGGTTGACAGGAAACCTGGCATCTAGGGTCCAGCTTTGCTTCAACTAGAGTAAGTTAGCAGTCTCTCTGGGACTTGGAAGCCTTATTTTTGATATGAGATGCTGGCAGTTACCCTGCATACTTGCCAGTGTTGCTGGAGGATGAGAGGAAGGGAAGAGGAAGTGGCTGTGTGCGGGCTCAGAAAGGCCAGGTGGAGAGTACTATGCCAGGGCACAGATGTTTCTGGGAACTAAGAACTAACCCAGACAGGTTTCAGCTCCACAGTAACATGCACATCAATTCGGCAGTCAGTGCTCCCTCTCCCGGTGAGTCTTGGGCATCCTCTTTCCCAGGAAGGTGCTTCTGGACCCTCTACATTGAATTCTCCCACCCTGTGGGCTTTCTCTCCTGTAGGTACCAAAGGTTTACCTGGAATCCCTGGCAAGGATGGCCTCAGCGGGCTTCCAGGCCCACCTGGGACTCTTGGGGATCCTGGTCTCCCTGGACTGCAAGGCCCCCCAGGATTTGAAGGTTTGGTGATGTCACACTAGGGGCAGAGGGTTTCTGTGAGGGCTTGAGGCTTGGAGATGAGTCAGAAACTGAAATGTGAGAGTCAGTCAACCTGGCAGTAGAGCTTGACACACCCAGGAGGCTCAAAAACTTGGCTGCAATCCAGTTACTCCCTACGCTGCTCTGAGCCTGTGAAGGGAAGCCCAACATTTTGGAAGGCAAAGGACTGTTCCAAATCTTTTTATAGGCCACCATCTAGCTCTTAAGAGCTATGACTATACTATAGCATGGTCACCTGCCCTGCACCTCCCCCTTTCCACCCAGGGATTGTAACATGGATGGGAGAGGGTGGTTCGAAGGATAACAACATTTGAGATGAATCTCTCTGTCCATACCTCTCTTGCCAACCTTTCATTTTATACCAAGGATAGCAGATTAGTTGTCCTAAGTAGAGAACAGTTCTGAGGCTCCATGGGAAAGTGTTGCAAGCCAATGGCCACATGTGCCGTGGGCAGGAAAGGAGAGGAGGATTTTGGCTTGCTATTCCTAGATCTGCTCCAATTCAGCAGCTGTCTTCTATGAGGGTCTTCAAGTCAGAACCTGAAAATGATCCTACCACACCCCATTATCCCCACTAATACAGAGCCCAAGGACAAGTGACCAGCCAGGCAAGGAAAACCCAATAATGCACTTTTTAAAAGTGGGAACTCTAGGGCTGGGGATGTAGTTCAGTGGCATCGTGCCTGCCTGGCAAGGACAAGGTCCTGAGTTCTATCCCCAGTACCAGAAAAAAAAATGAGAACTCTGTATCTGGGTACATCTAAGTTGGAATTCTAACTCTAGCACTTACTGGCTGTGGAAGCCCTTAGCCTGTCTTCTTGTGTACAGATTGGGCTGATAATAGTACCATCTCCCAGGGTCATCATGAGTATCAAGTGAGATAACACACGCATACAACATGCCCTGCAAGGTTTTATGCTCTCTCCTTCTCAGGAGCTCCAGGGAAGCCAGGCCCCTCCGGGAGCCCTGGGAGGCCTGGGCACAGCGTGAGAGTGGGCTACACATTGGTGAAGCACAGCCAGTCCGAACAGGTGCCCCTGTGCCCCATCGGGATGAGCCAGCTGTGGGTGGGTTACAGCTTGCTGTTCGTGGAGGGCCAGGAGAAAGCCCACAACCAAGACCTAGGTAAGAACTAGCCCTGACAGCCAGCCCTGGCCACCTGTCCCCACAAGGACAACAACTAACCACCTCCCTTTTCCCAGGCCTTTGGGTCCACTGTCGTGTAGGGAGTTCTAAGTACCAGTTTTGAAGTCAGGCAGATCTGGGTTCAAATGGTGGCACTACCACTTACTAAATATGTACCCCAGGCAAGTCATTCAACCTCTCTGAGTTTCCTCCTCCTCAATGAACTCAGCTAATTATAGTAGCTATCACATAGGGTAGTGTATGTAGTATGTGAGTTACTTGGTGTAAAATGTCTAGGGTAAGGATTGGTGATTAGTACTGACAATAATACCATGACCTGCAGGGTTATGATGATCACCCAAGAGTTAATTGCATTATCTGAAGGTGTACAAATTCTTATAGGTAGCCTCGGTCTGTTAAATGCTGATTTTACAAAGAAGATTAAATAGGAAGTGATTGAGTTTATAACAATTTTCATCATTATCAAACTTCCCTGGTGCATTTATAATAGGATTTGATCTACAGACTTCCTCATATGGATGGTGTCATAAGACTAGAGGAAAGCTGCCCTGGTCTGGTCAAGCACCTGGATGTAAATCTAAACCACTAGCTAGCCCAGTCCTGGTAGTTCTGCTCTTCAGCTGGACCTGACCTGTCCTTACCCACTTTCTCCCCCTCCCCCCAGGGTTTGCTGGCTCCTGTCTGCCCCGCTTCAGCACCATGCCTTTCATTTACTGCAACATCAATGAAGTGTGCCACTATGCCCGACGCAATGATAAGTCCTACTGGCTTTCCACTACTGCCCCCATTCCCATGATGCCCGTCAGCCAGGCCCAGATTCCCCAGTATATCAGCCGCTGCTCTGTGTGTGAGGCACCATCGCCAGCCATTGCCATACACAGCCAGGATGTCACCATCCCACAGTGCCCTCTGGGCTGGAAAAGCCTCTGGATTGGGTACTCCTTCCTCATGGTAAGACTCTGCACTCCCACTGTGCAGAAGCAGAGATCCAGGGCTGTAGGAGGGCACCTCTGACTGGCTCCCAGGCTCCAGGCAGAGTTGGAAAGGAAAGTAAATGCTCAGCTGGGACTTGGCTAAAGACCTAAGAATCTAGTTCTGCATGAATGACAGGTAGTTCTGGATATGAGGGGAAGACAGTGGCCAGACATTTTGTGTGTCTTGCTAAGAAAGAGAACATCTGTAATCCCAAGGAGGCATTGAGTCACTCCACATGGTATTCAGAGAATATCATTCATCAGATGAGAAGTCAGGTTTTAGAGCCAGGAAAACACCCAGGAAACCCAGTGTGGTGGCCACTGAAGTGGCCTGCTTCACCAGAGCATCCTGCTGAATCACTGGGGCAAGAATGTGAGGGAGTACCTTTAAACAATTTCCAAACCACAGGCTCCCTCACTTTAGTTTACCTACCTGGGGTATGGTACCTCCTTGTAATAATCTATCTTTGCACAATGGCAGTTTATCACAATGTACTATAGAGTTACCTCACCTGTCATTCCATCCCATCTACTACCCAGGCCAGGAAATAAAGAAAAAAGGCCCCTAAGCTTCCACAAGAAACCATACAAAGCCTGTGTACTAAATCTCATGTGCTCTGTTCATGAGAGCTTAGCTCTCACTCAGAATCCTTTTACTCTTATTTGCATGTAATTCTAACATGCAAGTATATATTTCCTGAAAATCAGTAAGGGTGAGAATTGAGACTACATTTTGAGGCAATGAGCATGCTAACTAAAAAGGAGAAAAGAGAATAAATGATTTAATAGTTTCACAAGCTGCATGCTTTGGTACAGGGCCTTTGCATAAACTGCCCTCCACAAAAACCTCACATTTGCCATGACAAGCTCGAGTCATCTGCAAAGTTTACAATACAGTGTCTGCTGTTTAGTAAAGCAAGGAGTTGTGTCATGTGTTTTAGAAAGTTTTCTATCCTGGGGGTCAAAATGAGGAAAACTTTGATGCTTCAGTTATCAGGAAGGGTCACTTGAAAGGTCACTTGGAGACTCTCATTGTCTCACAGTTCTACAAAGTAAGAAGTCCTACCTGGGCATATACTCTTTTGGCCATTTGCTGACACAAGTGTGCACTAAGCCTCTCCCCCACATCCTCTGGTTCAGATGATAACCTAGCTGAGGTGAAGGAGGAGTTGGAGGTAGGGGCAGACGGGGACTGCTGTCTGTGGGTATAGAGACTGTCAGCTCATAAGTAGCCCTGAAAGTGAATGCTAAGGGAGCCCCCTGAAACGAGGATTGAGACATTTAGGCCAAATACACAGACTTCTTTCACTCAGCAGATAACAAACACTGTATGTCACCCTAAAGGGTGTGGCACAGACTGAAAATATTAGTTCCAGTAGAGGCAACCAGGTAAGAGCTATTGATGGACATGCTGCTAAGGGAGGGGCCGTGGTTGGATGAATGTGTGGAATAGTATCCATTCTTTCCCTGCTTAGAGGACAAGGCACAGTAGCCAGGCACAGTACACAGAGGGCTTAGAGAACTTCGATGAAGAAACCTTGTGAATTTACCTCCAGCTGTTCTCACATCTATTTTCCCATGAAAATTGGGGGAGGGGATATCTAACATACCTCCAAACACAGTGGCATAGCAGCAGTTTGGGAAACACTGGTTGAAATGTAGTCACTGGCAGGACAGGTTAGGAGGGTACAAAGGAACTGGGAGGGTGTGCCCCTGGCCCTAAAGGCTGCTATGAGAGAGGATAGGCAGCTGCTCCTCTAAAACATAGTTTTTGGAATGCTGGCTAGAAGCAGAGGCTGAGCCAAGGGACAAGGGCTTAGGAACAGAACACATGTGTCCCCCTGTAGCCACAGAACACCCATCACCTCCCTGTGCCAGGTCTCAGCAGGAGCAACTCACACCCAACCTCCTTCCCATCTATTTCAGCACACTGCCACTGGGGCCGAGGGTGGAGGCCAGTCTTTGGTTTCTCCAGGCTCCTGCCTTGAGGATTTCCAGGCCACTCCTTTCATCGAGTGCAGTGGTGCCCAAGGCACCTGCCACTACTTTGCTAACAAGTACAGTTTCTGGTTGACGACAGTAGAGGAAAGGCAACAGTTTAGGGAAGAACCTGTGTCAGAAACGCTGAAAGCTGGACAGCACCATACCCGGGTTAGCCGCTGCCAGGTGTGTATGAAAAACCTGTAGAGTGTCACCTACCACTCTGCCCCTTGCTTTTTCCACCCCCTCACAATGGTCACCTCGCAAGCCTGAACAATCAGAAGAAGGAAGGCCTGAGCCCATTTGCCTATCTGTCAGGTTATGTGTTGGAGTTTCATTTGGGCTGGACTGCTGGACGCTGGTCACCTCAACCTTCAGGCCCATTAGATGACCTCACCCTGTGAGGTCTTCTGTCCCTATTTCATCAACCTGGCGCTAGGGTTCTCTTTGGATGTTTGCATGTCTGTTCATGGCTACCTCAGAAAGATTTGCTGGACCACCACTTTTTTAAGACTACTAGGTGCTGCACTGTCTTGATCAGAAATCTCTTCATAATAGCTAGTAAGTCACTTCGTTATATCTAGAAGTTACCACACATTATTTGGCTGAAGCCAGAACCCAGTGCATCTACATTTTAAAAAAATTACCTGGCTGAACATTTGGAGATGGCGCAAGTGTGCATAGGGCAAGCCCTCACTATTCCAAGAGGTCTGCTGTGCCTGGGCAGAACTGCAAGGAAGTGTCAGCCAGTAACCCGGAGTGAGCCGTGACTCCTTCCAAAGTGTGCCAGACTGGGTCCCACATTGCTTAGGAAGGCTTGACAGCCAGCAGCCCCTTAACTTCATATTGTCCTAGACAAATCACGTCCTCCTTGCTGGCTCATTCTTCCTAGCCAGAGGACTTAGTTTGGGCCAAAGTAGAACAGAGGATGCAATAAATGTGGCAGAGGCCATAAAAGGAAATGGGAACCACAGGCCTTTCTTCTGGGCCAGGGGTAGAGGAGTAAATGGGTAAGAAGGTGTGAAATTTGTTTTTGACTCAAAGAACAAAAAGGTAAATCTCATTTACTTTTTCTCAATTTCTCAAAAGTCTCTGTTTATTCTATATGCCATCCAGATGTATTCCATGTGGTAAAGTGAAGTTGTGGTGTGTTGGTTCTTCGCCTTCTGAGGCTCAGGCTTTGCATTACAATGGTTATCCTACTGCTATTTCACAGGTAGCCTTTTAAACTATTTTAATATGTGTTTTAATACTCATAAAATTTAGCATACTCTTCTCATTAACAGTTAGTAGACCTAAAGCAAGCCTGAGTTGGCTGTAAAGCATATTCTGTATGGGGGTTTTGTTTCAGCCATTTTCTTTAATTACCAGTTTCCCAGAACACTTTTAGCTATGCTGACATGAGGCAATTCCTTCCAGGTGATTCTGTTTCTTTAAGTATTATGTAAACTGTGCCAACACAGACAAAGCTTAATCAGTATAATCTGAACTATTGTCACCTTCGCGTCCTGGGTAATAAACATGGTGTCAACTTTGTACATAGCAAATAAAATGAATAAAATCTGAACATTTGACTCTTGGCATTCTTCGATAAAAGCTTTTCTAATATTCATTCTCACTAAACTCTATAACAAAATATTGAAGCAAGAGAAAAATAGAAAATGATCAAAGTCCAACAGTTGAAAGAGACCTCTACTGGTCAACAAACCCACAACGTGCTTCAGGATAAGCCTACAACTCCTTTTATCCCCATCACATGCTAGAATTCAAGAAAGAATTTCCATACTTCTGTGGCCTTAGGATCATTTATAAATAAATTAAAACTAGAGAAATATTAAAGCCATTAAAATCAAATCTAAGCTAATATATATGTGTGTGTGTATGTGCATATATTTTTATATCTGTATATACCTAAGTATGTGAATATATTTATATATGCATAAAATACATCATCTGGAAGGATAAATAAGAAATTAATAACATTGGGAACTTTCAGGGAAGGGAAATGACCTGTGAGAGGGAGATTTTCACTGAATATAATTTTGCATCTTTTGAATTTTGAACCTCTGAAATATATTACCTACTGAGGAAAAAAGAGAAAACATGGACTCTACTGAAACAACTGAATTGGTTGGTGCTAGATTGCAAACCCCAGATGCTGGCCTCCTGTGGGACTATGTCAAGGATGGGAGTAAAATGCAGAAAGTTAAGAAGGCAAGGGAAGGAAAATGGAAAGATACCATGGGGATTATAGTATCCTCACAGAAGAGTGGGTGGCAAAGCTCATTTGATGAATATGTGTTTTAAAACTTAGTAAGTTACTAGTCCTAAAGAGATTTGGAATTGTATTTATTGCACAGATTAGATGTCGCTACATGAATAATTCTTTCTAAATATGGCTATCACCCAAAACAGTACAATTCAAACAAAATTTATTTTCAATTCTTCAAACATAAATTAACAATTTAAGTGATTGCCAAGTGATTGCAGGCCAAGTCCAGCCTTCCACTTGCTTTTGTGACTAAAATTTTTTTGGATTAAAGCCCCACTAAGTTACATGCATGTTGTCTATTACTGCCTTTGCACTTCCACAGCAGAGTTCAGTGGTTGTGACAGAGGCCACATGGCCTGCAAAGCCTAAAATATTTACTATCTGGCCCTTTACAGAAAAAGTTTGCTGACTCCTGATTTAAGGAGCGTGATTTGATTTACTGACAAAAGTATCAGTAAGGATGAAGACTGTGACCCATCAAATACTAAAGTTCCTCCAAATAGGAAGACAACTGAGAAGTATACATTTGACATCATTTCTTTGGCAAATGTTTTGATATAAATTATTATTTAAAATACATATTCAAATAATTTAACAAGAAATTTTTCTCCCTGATTTACTTTATTATTTGGGCAAGAGAACAAATTGCTTCTTAGTATTTATCCCCAAAGAAGTCACACCTGAAAAGGTGAAGAACAGCGTAACCATCTCTCATCTGCCAGTGCGTGAAACAAATGGGAGTTGCCGTCTATCTTCCAAATGTCCTCATTTCAGCTCCTGAAGATTTACTGTAGCTATGTAAGACAAGTCAGGGAGCAATGGGTTCCTCCTAATCTTTCTGCTCTTAAGAGTTTGTGATTGTTCTATGTCTTCCTTGGGAAGGGTTGTTGTCATTTCTGTTTTTTGCTTTTTGTTTAAGACATGTGATTGACTCCATCATGATCGTTATCGAGTTTGTATGCTGTTGGCATATCAGGCACTTGCTGACTAGAAAAGTTTTATGTAACAAGTTCATGTTTCTGCGGTGCCATATGGAAGACAGAGGTCCAAATTGAGTTCCCACTATACTACAAACTCAGAATCTCAAAATCTTCTTCCAGGTCCAAGTCCTCCAGTTGTTCAGTAGAGTCAATGAATTCTATTAGAATACAGAAATGAGAAGAAAAGCATGGCATTTGGATTGATGTGGTCAATCAATACATTACTCAATCATTAAGACTATGCATTTTTAAATCACTTTGCCAAAGAAAGGCTTGTCTGTAGTAGACTTACAATTAGGATTACTTCAAGTTTTAGAAATTCTCTACAAAGACTCAAAATAATCAAGCTGGTTACACAGATCAGTGATCTGGCCAACAATCTGCAAGCCCTTCGAGATACTTTTTGAATCACCCCAACCTCTGGTTTGTTATTCTGAACCAGAGCACAAAACAACAACAACAATAACAAAGTCTAGACATCTTGATTTTGCATAGAACTTTTGTACTAAGTCCATGTTCTTCATTTATCATTCTTTGAAACTGAAAAATATCAGCTCATCAGAAGATTAAAATAATCAGAAAAATCATTCCTTGAACAGCCCAGCTGAGTAGAAATTTTACTTTCCACAGAAAGCGTGAGCCACAGTTCTTTCTGTCTCATAAAACAATTGCTACATGTGGATCTTCTGGCTGACAACTCCTGAATATCTTACCTGCCCCAGTGGTTGTCACCTCTGGCTTGGTTGGAGGTACAAAAGGAGGCCAGTGTGGTGGATGTTTCTGAACTAATTCAAACATTCTTAAATTCTCCTTCAGAATTTCCTGGGGAGACGCAGAAACAGTTGTAAATCCTATAGAGTCAACTGTATTTCTGTCCAATTGGTGATCTATGACCCAAACCCTAAAGGAGTGACAGGTGGGGAAAAAAAGGCCTAGTGGATATACAAATCCTCTACTTGAATCATCTGAAGATCTCAGTTGTCTTCAGTTCTGGATTGTGCTGACCAGGCAGGACAGCCACCAGAAGGAGTAGCTGATGGAACCCAACACTCACTGTCCACACTCCGTCATGAGGCTTGGGTACTGTGCCAGTTGCACAGGCCCAGCTCAATTTTGCTGTGAAGTGTTCCTGAAGTATTTGTTGCAAAGAAATGTCATTTAATCAAATTAAATATGCCCCAGGAGAATACCAGTACATATTAGCATGGTTTCAGTTGTAGTCCAAAATTTAAGGCACTCTGAAGTCTAAATATTACCTTTAAAAATAATCCTCTATTATGTCTCAGCAAATTATTACCTGGGGTCTTAGATTCAGTTAGGTACACTGGTGTTAATTATTCATTCACTTGTGAAGAAAGACCTTCCCTTCTTATTCTTAAAAAGGTTCTGGGCTCCCATGTCTCCAATCCTTCTGTTTCACTGACAGGAGAACTTTGTGTTTCTTGCCACCCCATCTGAGGCTCTTGAAACTACCTCTTATGATCTCCCTTTGGTCTTTCAATAAGCATTTTTAAATATCTTCCATCTACTGGCATATTTTAGAGGCTGACAATGAAGGAGTCAGATTTAAAGACTGACACGCCAATGAAATAATTCCCTTTTACACAAGATAGCAAAGGAAAGAATAACTTTACATGGATTACTGTATATTGTAATTCCTTTAAGTGGTAACATGTCTATATTTTAAAAACTAAAAACTTTAATAAAAGGATAAGCCATCTAAACCATGATGGAATATATGAAACTGTTAATGGATCACTAAACAAATAGAAAAGTACTTTAGCTTCTTCAACCATCAGCATATCATGAGCAGAGTAAGGAAGGATTTAGGGCTGAGAAATGTGAAATTGGCATTTTTAGGTTAAAATAGTATATTAGCTGAATATTTCATACAATTCATAAGTTCAATGAAATTAAACATTAAGTTTCACCACTAAGACTATTACTCACCTGACATATTAAGCATGTTTAAAACAGAAGCTTTGCTTTGTTCCCCCAAAGTTATGCACAGTTCTTGGCATATAATTCTTTGTTGCCTTTGTTTTTCTCTTGCAATAAAATCATATCGGACTAGGCTTATGTTACTCTGAAAACAATCTTACAAAGGAATCATACTGAGTAGCTTTCATTCGTTCGTAAGACTGAAAAAAAATACATCATTACCTTCTGAACAAGGCAACACCAGTTATCAAAGTCTTTTTCTTCTTTGCAGAAAAATCCCTTGGGGAAACAAAAGAACACAACTTAGAATTGCCCTTTGTACTGCAAGATGGAGCTGTTGGCCCAAAATTAGGTGGGTCACTATCTCTGGATGTCTCTTCCTAGATAGAGGAAAGCTGGCTGGGTTTCTCTCCCTCTCCTAGCTCATTGTCTCACTTGCGCACAGACATTGGCATTTTATCACTCTCTCACTGTCTCATTCTCTGTCTCTTTGATTCTTGTTCTCTGTTCCTTTCCACTGTCCCCCTCCCCTCATGCTGTGGGCTACTTTAACTTGAAGATCAGTCCCCAAAGGATGGGGTTAATTCTATCAAATTTGGTGTGCGAATAGACACATCTATAAAAAACATTCAATTAAATTAGAAAATAAAAGCCAAATACTACTTTAGCTAGAGGCAATACTTAATAAGGTGGCTTTGTCCTCAGGAAATTACTATTAGAAAAGAGAGAGCCAGCAGTCTTCTTCCCCAACCTCAGAGCCATTCCACAGTAGTGAAAGAATGGCCCAAAACAAGAGGAGGGCTGTGTTATGTCTTGGCCACTAGTGCTCTGACAGTTGTATTAAACAGGAAGTCAGGATGCAGACAGGCCTCAGAACCACTGGCTGCTTTGCAGAAAGATGCCCCTTTAACATGTGTTGATAGCAGTCATATTTCTGGGGAAACCTGTAACTTCCTGGATTCTGTGCATCAAAAAATGGACACTGTCCTCCCAGAGAGGTCTTACCCACTTTTTCATCCCTAGCCATATCCTACTTATTCCTTGTGCCCATGTAGTAATAATTTAAGGGCAAGAAGGAAAAGGGAGAAGGATGATAACACTAATAATAACATTTATAGAATTCTTACAATATGTCAGGCCCCGTGCTAAGTATCCCACAACACTGCACCTCCCACAACCCCATGAAGAAGGAAGTATTGTTTTCCTCACATTTAGAGAAGACTGAGGCTCAGAGAGGTTAAATGACTTCCCCTATGTCCATAGCTATAGTCAGTGGCAGAGCCTGGGTTCTAACTCAAATAGTTTGGCTCCGGGATCCATTCCTTTCCCAATATATTAAACTGCTTCTTATGGGAGTGGTGAGCAAAGTTACTCTTGCCATGCTACCTAACAATCTGGGTAACTTCCAGGGAGCCAGCCTAATAGGGTAGCCTTGTGTTTCCTGGCCCACCCAACCTTCAGATACCCACCAATGCTACAGAAGGATCTAAGTTCAGGATGTTCATCTGCTGTGGGGACTGCAGGCAATGGAAAGTCTGGTCATCAACAGTTCCATTCTCTTCAGTGTCAACAAAGGTCTGGGTTGTGTGAGGGTCCAAGAAGATGAGCTCATCACCTGTTTTGAATGAGATACGCTAAACCTTTGAAGAAACACTGGCCTTAGCCCCACTGCTATCCTTGGGAGGAGGCACCCTGGTTCCCTAACCCCTCCTCAGTGACAATGAAAATGAAATGACAGAAAGCCTGAAGCCAGGGTGAACATGCTTGAAGGAACCCATTTGTATCCAAATCTAGTCCTTCAATCAGAAGATTTGCCCTAGAATTTACAACTCCTCAAAGTCCAAGCCCAGAAATGAAAGTGATAGGTTTGGGAAAAGGTGAGAATGAGAGACCACAGATGACATAGCAAGCTCTGTGAGCAGCAGTAGTAAAGAGGCAACAGTATAGTCACAAGACTATGAGCCTAGGTGCCGTTAGAGAGCTTTCTGCTTTTATTTTGGAAAGCATCTTGCTCTAGACCATTGGTTTTCAGACCTGTGCTCAGAAAGCACCTCTGGTAAGCGAAAAGGTCTTAGCCTCCAAAAGAAGGCTACCCAGGCCAAAAAAGCATGTCAATTCTGCTGTGGATGAGATCCCAGTGAGCTGACTCCTGGTCAGGCAGAGATGACCAAACCGGGATTGAATTCTAGCCTTTAGTGCTTCTTAGCTGAAGGACATCGAGGAAATAACCTCTCTTAATCACCATTTCACTATGTGTAAAATGAAAATGACAATTCCATCTCACAGGGGTGTTGTGCTAATAATGATGAGAAAAAGTCTGTACATGTTCAGTACAGACACAATTATTTCCCAAATATTTTCAATTTATGGTTGGTCAAATCCATGGATAAGGAACCCATGGATATGAAGGGCTAGTTGTATATTTTTGCAAAATTTTATCTGACAGGAACCCAGAAGCTTAAAAACAAGGCATTTGAAAGTACATGACTCCCAATGGGATTCTGTAATGTACTTAGAAAAATAAAAACCACCAAGGGCTCCAGATTTTCCATCAAGCTGTAGTTCTTAAGATCAACCAGTAGATGGCAGCATTAGAGAGAGCAGAGGCAGCTGCAGAGCAACCACCACCCTACAGGCAGGAAGAAATAGCTGTCCAAGGACAGAGGTGCTGGAGCAGAGCCACCTTTTGCTGAGTGTGTACTACAGAAAGTGATAGAAAAATAAGGCGAATTTGTAATATTTTAGAAATTATAGTAAAAGACGTTGTCATTAATCCCCCTCAAAATACTCCCCCTCACTTTTGACACACTTATTTCATCATTCTTGCCACTTTCTAAAGCAGTTATGGAAGTCCCCTTTCATGAGTGTTTTCACAAAATGTAATAAAAAATACAGTGAATGTTTATATTATATATAATATATAATATGTATTATATATTATATATTATTATATATATTATATATATTTATTATATATTATATATTATTATATATTATATATTGTATATATTATATTATATATATAATATATAATATAATATAAACATTCACTGTATTTTCTCATTACACCTCATATGTGCCTGGCTCTTTGCTGAACACCTTCTTGAGAGACTACCTAATGGTGATTCAAGTGGTAGCCTATTTTACATAGGAGGAACTTGAAATTGAAAAAGTTGATCAGCTTTTCCTGTAGCCACACAGCTATTAACTGAGGGAGAGGTGTGGAAAGCCAGGTACAGTGGTTGGTTGTAATTCAATTTGGTTGCAAGTCAATACAGCTAAGATCTGGATGTTTACCTGGGTATACACTATAGATAACAAGAGGCAGATGAATCTTCCATTAACCTAATTAACCCAAGTTGTTCATATGTTAGTCTGGTCATAATCTGAGTGTGCACTGTATGTCTGTTGTCATCCCACCTCATCTGGTCAAATCTCCAAAGAGATGGCTTGGGGAGGATGACCAAGGCCATCTCCACCCTGTCCTCTGTACATCTCCTCATACCATTCCCTTATAACTGCTCTAGATCTCCCTGCCTATTTACCAATGTAAGCTCATAACTTCCTTGAGGCCCAGTCTCTGTCTACTCCATTCCTGCAAGAGGTGCCTTGAGCCGTATCTCCCTGGCTACATCACTCCCTCACTCATACTCTTCAGCACTAAGCAGGTGTTTGATCCATTGGTACTCAAAGTGTGGTCTATGGACCAGTAGCATCAGCACCACCTATTTACAAAAGCAAATCTCAGGCTCCATCCCAGAACACCAAGTCTGCATTCTGGTAGGCTATCAAGGAGATGTGCACATAGTGAAGTTCCAGAGGGACTGAGCTAGATCACCTTGGCACATTTTGTGTACCAAGGGCCTTTCAGGTCTCTTGACACAACTAGAGAATAAAATAACTAGGTTTCCAGAGGCACTAATCTATGCAGGGACTATCAGGATGTTCATTAGGGTCCACATTAGGAGGTTAGTGGTTTTAAGTCTTAGCTGCCACTATTTGGAAAGACAAATTTCTGTCCTTGACTCCTCTAATTTTGACCCCATCTTGGCTCTGAACAATGAGTCAGCAGTCCTGGCTCTGAGGGCCTAGAAAGGCAGAGAATGCTCCCAGCCTGATTGCCTGAAGCCTAAATCAGCAAAGACAAGGATGTGAAACCCTTCTCCCCAGGGCCTCACAGGTAGAAGAGAAATGTTCTGGAACAATGCTATAACCTTGGGGTCATCCAGCACAAAAGTACAGACACCATCTTTTCAAGAGGCAAGAAAGTGAAGGCATCGAAAGGGGACCTGCTTTCCAGCAGGCCATGGAAGCATTACTCTTCATACATCAGATTGGAGAGAGAAGGAGCTGACCAGATGCCACAGTATCACTGAGCTAAATAGGGGCCCATTCACGGGAACTGCCTGGTCTCCCATGCATACCTTCTTCCCATACCCTCCCCTAACCCATGATGACTTACTTGCAATTCATCCTTTCTTACCTAAGAATCCTATGAAATAATAGGCGTTATTTGGTTTTCCTCCTAATGCCCCTAAAGATTGTGGCATCTTAAAACACTCCTGGAGGGAAAGAGAATGCAAGATTCTCAGCTCACTTGTGGACTGCTGCTCACGGATCGATGTGCTGAGATGGCAATGTGATGGGCAGGCAACAATGGGCTTGGGGCATGGAACAACTTACTTTGAATGCATCAACATACACAGGATTGATTTGGTTTATGCCCAAGCGAAGGGGCACAATGAGGAGCAGGGGTTTCCAGGCTGGGCAGAAGGCAGAGGTGCCTTTACTCTGGTTCGAAGTGATAAAAGAATCAGGGGGGCTTTCGTCAGCCGTGTCAGCACTAAAGGGAAGGATTCGGCACATTTTTTCTAGAAACAGAAAACAAGAGATCTGGGGTAAGGCATTCTTACCATAGGAAATACTCCAAAGGTAAAACTAAGAAGGTTTTCCTTGCTGCCACCAAGGCCCAGCCCCACTTCCCACAGGAAACCCAGGACATTCCTTCATTGAATACTCGCTAAGCTCCCAAAAGGTATTCTGGGTTCATTGAGAGAATCGCACTTCTCAATTAGACTGCAAGAGTTTTTGAGATAGGAACTGTGTATTTAAGTTTCTCTCACACCCATGGCAGAGGACATAGGCCCTGATAAGGGTGGACCTCCACAAGCCATCTACTGGTGGTTTCATAGATTAAACACATTTTGGGTCACCTGCAGGGAAAGGGAGTGGTATATCTTTTAGAGGCAGCAAAAACCCTCTAACAGTTGAAGGTGAAAGGGAAGAAAACCAGAACCTCACGCTCCCCTACGCTCCCCACCCTGGTGGGGCAGGCCAGAAAGATTCTTTTGAACCTCAGATTTCTAAGTGGTGAGAAAAGAACTCATCATCCACCAACTAAGAAGGTAAGCAAGCTAGGAACTCACTGATATCTTCAATGACCACTGTGTTATCCATTGAAACATAAACAGCCAAGGAATTCCATTCATCAAATAAAGCAAGTTTTCTGCAAAGCAATACATAGTGAAGTCACAATTGGAGAAGATGAAAATATCAGCAAGGTATGCCCAGTGCTCCTAATGTCAAGAAATGCTTAGCCACAGAGAAGGTGGTATTCAGGTTAGCTCTGTCTCCTTTGACAGAGCTCTGGGACATTCCATGTCCAAAGACCTTGAGAATGCCACAGAGTTACTATATCTGAACTTCAAAAAGAAGCTCTACTTCATAACACAGAAAAGCCTCCCTCACCAAATGACAGGCCTCCTACTGGGCAAAAAATAAAAGTTACTGATGTTTTGTTTCCTTAAATAAGACATTATTAATTATTGCTTTTATTGAAAAATAAAGGAAAACTATCATTAAAATATATATTTGGAGCTGGGGGTATAGCTCAGTTGTTTAGCATGTGTTCACCCCTCAGCACAGCCAAAATAAATAATATATATACATATATACACATGTGTTGAGAGAATAGATTTATGAAAAGTGACAGAGAGAGAGAGAGAGAGAGAGAGATGCTTTTATTCCCCTTCCCAGCTGTTGCACTGAAAATGCCATTCAAGGAGGCTTACATCACAGATGACTCAGGTGGGTGTGGAACTTTACTAGTCAGCAGCTGAAGAGACACAGCATACTGAATTGCATGACTTAAACCCCCTTTACAGGAGAGATCTGAGTTCTAAATAAGGTACTCTGCCTATTTCTCTCTTCCCTTCTTTTTTGCTGGCTTGAAAGAAGACATGTTTCATCTGGCTACTTCTGGGATACATGAATAAACCCCAAACTCACTGGACAAAATTTTAAAAAATCTCTCTACCAAAGTAGCACCAAAGAAGAAGTTAATTAGCATTATACTTTTATTTCACTCATTTTAATGTATTACCTTTCCCCATAATAATAATGATAATAATAATAATAATACACAGTCCTCAACTTGCAATGGTTTGACTTCACTATGGTGTGACAGTAATACAAGCTCAGTAGAAACTGTACTTCCAACACTGAATTCAGATCTTTCTCTGGGCTAGCAATATGTGGTCTGATCCTCCTTCATGATGCTGGGCAGCAGCAGCAGCAGCAAGCCACAACACCTAATCAGCCAAATAATCACAGGGCAAAACAATTGATACTCTGTAGTGGACTGCATTGCTAAGCTGGGGTGCTCAATAGGTTAGGTGTATTTGATGCATTGTCAACTTATGATATTTTCAACTTACAGTGGCTTATCAGAAAATAAGCCATCCTAAGTCAAGGAACATCTGCACTATTGTTAATGGTAACAATCAGATGAATCAGAGCCCACTTAAAATCTAAAAGAATATGGGGGCCAGGGATTTAGCTCAGTGGTTCTGCCGCCTGCCTCGCAAGTGCAAGGACCCGAGTTTGATCCTCGGTACCAAAAAGAAAAAAAAAAATCTAAAAGAATGTGCTTCTATCTGTTTATTGTTGGGAACCTTAACATTTAATGGAAAGAAGGAAATTCTGAGGGATATTACTTTAAAACTAACCATTTCAAGCCAGGTTTTAGGCTTAGCACAGTCATTCTAATCTTTTACACTTTATGCCCTGGGTTCCTACTGCAGTTCCAGAAACAGGGCAGATTTCACTCAGCACAGTCAATGATAACCAAAAGGCTCTCTGACTAAGGCAAGAAAGTGTTCTCAGGGAGGCTATACTGTTAGTAAGGAGTAAAGTCAACATATGAGTTTTCCTTCTGTCCCCAGGAAACCTAGACAGCTCCCCTCATACGCACACTTTCAAAGCATTCTAATTCACTGTAGATTGGCTAACAATTAAATCAGGGGCCTTCTGTACTTTACATGGAACAAGTCCCACCATAATTAACAGGAATTGGAGAATACTACACCAAAGGAAGCCTAGTGGTTTCAAACTTCTGATCCCTAAATCTGGCCCCTGATGCTGGCTGGCATTTTCTTTCATGCATCAAGAATTTATTGAGCACTTATGTGCCATGCATTTTGAGCACTTATGTGCCAGACAGTTTGATGTGCTAGTGTTACAGAGTAAGCAAGACAAATACAATCTCTGCCCTTAATGCATTTTCATTTGGTGACAAGTTGTCAGGAAGTAGAGAGTGGCAACAGGTAAGGTGGCCTGCAGGTGTAGGTACTGAAGCCACTTACCCAACTGTTCACTTGCAAAATGTTCATCCTGACCACCCTATCTCACTTCTTGCAATAGGAGGTGAGTTCAGGAATTTAACAGGACAACTATAAAAGTACCATGCTGGGGCACTTTGAATCTGCCAAGAAATGACAATGTGATTCCAAGACTGCTTTGGGGTTTGTCTCCTCCACTAGATGGTGAGTTCCTTGAGGTGAAGACTGTATCTAGTTTATTTTTATACATCCAGCACTTAATATAGTAAAGCCACCCAGTAAACACAGAATGTATTTCTTTATACTATGCTGAGAGGTAGTCCATTTGTTGCTTAGGCTGGCTAAGCCTCTGCTACTTAGTATGAAACTTTTCACCTTGAAAGAGCCTTAGGCCAATGGCTCCCTGGCATATGAACATAAATCTGTAGGTTAAAATGCTAAACAAGTCCTGGAGTATATCCACAAACCGATACCAGTGAATACAACTCTGACACCGAGACAGGTCCACACTTAGAACTGCTTGAGCCAAATGGTATCAAAGCTTAGCAGGAGTGGGTGGCTTAGTGGGACGGCAAGAATATTTAGGCTGATGAAAAGTTTGCTTGGCTGGGGACAGAAGCATAGGAGATAGTAAAATAGGCAGATGCCAGACTCTTTTACTTACTTTAATACTTGTGCAACTGTATTTGGTCCAAACCATTCGCCAACTGATTTCCCCTCTCCTACACCCATTTGTGCTGTTTTTAAGCGGAAAAAATTAACATGTTAGCAAAACATCTTCCAGTGAGCCACAAACTCCTAATTTTTTACATAACAGATGGACAACTTAATGCAGTCACATATAAGGCATGGGGAGAAAAGATCAACTATATGTACTGCTTTTCAACTACTGATTTATGATCTTACCCATTTGATGGATAGAATAGCAACAGTCTTTTCTATCTAAGAAGCACTGTAGAATCCGTTGGTACTCTTTGGGTTGTTCTTTTTGTTTCTCCCAGTTCCAGTCTTTTGAGGGAAAAATGAGTTAATGTCATTTTTATAACTATTTATTACCTCTTAGAACACTTACTATAACTACAAATTCAAAGGAAAACAAAAAAGGTACATTTAGAAGGTAAGAATGATCAAGTTAGAACATTCCTAAGTATCTTTCATTTTGATGACAAAGACATCTGGAAACTGATTACTTTCTAAGACTCAGTACAAAGCAAAAGCCAAAAAAGTAGATGACCAAGGGACTGACCTAGCCCAAAGCCTGGATCTGGATAAATATTACATAAAGATGGTGTCACAAAGACCTTTGTAGGCAGCTACTCTGAATGGGAGGTCAACATAAAACCTGGCAGCACATCTATATATTGCCCAGATACCATAATATCTCATCACACTGACAGCAACTGTTTTTATCTTTACATGCTGGCAGCATTGCCCAAAGGGTCTTGTGTGTGTATGGAGGGGGGTGCTAGTGTGACACACAACAGTTTACAGGATTCATGGCTAACAAAGATTGTTTTTAAAAAAACTATATGCTGCCATTTTTACATCACCTTTTCAAAAGTTAACACTGAGCTTTTTTTTTCAGTACATGTTTGCAGTACATAATGATTACATTCTTTATGAGGAGCTGGTACATGTACATAACACATCTTAATTCTTTTTGTTTCCCCTTCTACCTCTTCTCCCTCCCCCACACCAAGCTTTAGAAAACAAATACCGTTATTATCAAGTGTGAGAGGTTTTAAGACCAAAGTCACAATCACCACTACATCTGTAGGGATCCATCTGTGCTCCCCAAATCCTACAGAGACCACTTACAATTTACTGAGGACAACTGAAAATGCTACATAATCACTGCTATGGATAGGATGCACTGCTATCATTCTCTCAGCTCTAGAAATCCTTCTAATGGAGGAAATTTGAGGCTCAGTTTGCTTCTAAGAAATTTCTCTCCTGAGGTTTTAGAGTTTGAATTAATGACTGAAATACACTTGTAGCCAAAGGCCATTATCTCTAGACTCTTTAACCTCTAGAATTTCTAAAGCCAAAGTTGTAAACTTCAGATCCAGCACATCCTTCAGAGAATAAATCACATACAACTTTTTTTCATTAGCTACTGAAATGTCTGAGTTTAGGGAAATTCTGAATAGCTGGCTGCTAAGTAGCATTAAACTGTTACTGGTGACAGTGCTAAGTGAACACCCCATCCCAAGTTTTTAAACTGACTGAATAGGAAACAATCCAAAAGACTCTTTACCAAATTACACCTTCAAGAGGGCAACCTACTTTCTGGAACCCCTTCTGTCTCTCTTAGAAGCTCTCTTTCTCTCAATAAATTTTTCCTACTCAAAAAAATTTACACTTTCTAATTCATCTTAAATATAAGATCTATTTCCAAATTCTTCCTGCTATTTGCTTTTATGTTGAAATGATTGAGACTATTGACTATGGCATTTTTTTTCTACTTTGCTCCCCACTTCAGAATTCACTTTCAGAAAAGTCATCTTGAAGTGTTTTATAAATAAGAAAAAATTAGGCCAGGCATGGTGGTGCATGCCTGTGATCCCAGCACTTGGGAAGCCGAGGCAGGAGGATCACCATGAGTTTGAGGTCAGCCTAGGCTACACAGTGAGTTCAAGGCCAGACTGAATTACATAATGAGACCCTGTCTCCAAAAAACAAAAATAAATAAATAAATAAATAAATAAATACTAAATAGTAAGACTGGATCTGTACCAAGAAGTATGTGCACAGTAGAGAAGTCACTTGACAAAATCAGAAGATTATAATCCTAGTTTCACATCTATGCTTCCTTGCTGACCCTGGGCAAATCATCTCATTTCTATAAGCCTCAATTTCCTCATCTGTGAAATAGAGAGTATGAAACTACCCAGGGAAAGCAAGCACAGGACATCCTAAACCCTCAGAGAAAACAATAAGCCCTACAGTCTCCTCAGAACTTCCTGGGTCCTGTCTGAAAACTACAGAGGTTCTCCGAAAGTGGGGACAGGAGAGTGACATTTCCTATGCCTCCATCAGCAGTAGCCAATGAGTTCATCAGTATAATCTCATCCAAAGTGTCCTTTCACTCTCTCTTCCCCAAGTCCAGTTGAACTTTCACCCAAGTTGGTGAACTGTCATCTAGCCCCATCCTCCAGATGCTCACAGGGAGCATGCACATGCCTTAAAGAAGGCAACGCTCAAGAGTGCCAACAACTACAACTGGAACGTTCTTTACTATGAGGTGGCCTCCTGAGAAACTAATTTAAAGATATATTCATCACTGAATGGACATCCTCAGGGATCAAAACCCAAATAGTGCAAGCTCTCTCATTAGGTACTTCCTTTAGGTCATTTATATTCTTTACCACATGAATATTCTAAATGAGGTCAAAAAACAGACTTACCACCACACCCTCCTTCTCCTTTTGTCATCTAGCATTTTTAAGGACTCAAACAATGGCAAAGTTGAAAACTCTAAATGACACACCTGCCCCACCATTCAATTCCATCCCAGGAAAATAACTGCCTGGCTTGGTGAGTCATAAGGAAATAATGCCTGTTTCCTTCCTATGAGGAGCTTTGTTGACTTAACAGCTCCACCACTTGAGCATGCAGAGAGTATTATAGGGCCCACAGTTTTGTTACTGAGTGTTCTTAAAGCTTAGTGTTAATACCATACCAACAGCAGCAAATGATACTGCAGAGGTCTTCAGAGCCATTTATAGAACAAATGGAACTCACCCCTTCCCAAGTGTCTACAGATAAGGGCTTGAGCCAGCATCATCTGTCCACAGCGCAGCATACATCCCCAGCCAGCGTCTGATGAAGGGCCGGTTCCTCCTGTTGGCCAAATTGGATGGGAATGAATACAGGTACCTTAAATTGTCTTTTCCTGAGAAATCAGCATATTTGTGATTCGCACAAGACAAGAAAATACACATATGCTGAAAATGGAGGAAAGAGATACAGAGATCAAATAGGGTTTGTATATATGTTTGAAACTGGCAATGATAATGCTAAGTCAACCAAAACAGCTTCTACAGACAAAGACAAAGCAAACAAATGACTAAACCTATCCCTTAAGTTTTCTGCTTGGAGACTTCTAGGTATACATACAATGTTGACAGTCATCATGTATGACTACCAACACTTAGTCCACTCTGTGTCATCACTTGCCAGACCAAACTTTGCCTTGTATAGTTTACCCACATGGCCCTGGATGTCTCATTAAAGGAAGCCTTATCTTAAAGAACAAATACTGCCAGAGGCAGTCATCACAATGATCGAAGACATTTGGAAGGCACTTGACTATTCTAAATATATATTATAAAGATCTGAACAAGAACAAAGTAAAATAAAGGAAAAAGTCCTAGATTAGTTATCAGAAGACTAGTCTCTAATTTCATAATCTAAGTCTTATCTATAGACTGGAGATAATAATATACACTCTGCCTACTAACAGTGGGTGCTGTAAGAATTAAATGAGAGAATTTCTTTGAATGTGTTTGAGAACCTACACAAGATGATGATGCAAATACCTAGTGTTATGAGTATAGAAATAATATAAAACACTATTAAGAAATTAGAAATGTACTATATTTTTAAAATGTACAAAACCAGTTAATAAATGAAATGAGACAACAGGTTCCATTTTAAAAACAATTGATGTGAAGAAAAGTTCATGTATGTGGCTAGGGTGAGCAATCTATTAATATCCTTTTTCAAGGGACCAATGAAACCAGATAGGTTAGATGACAGAGAGGACATTTTGCTTTCCTTTCCCTACACAGAAGTTGAAAAGTATGCTTAAGCATGATCTCAGAAGATTAATTTTTTTTGGACCAGGGACCGAACTGGGACCTTGCACTTGCAAGGCAGGCAGTGGAACCACTGAGCTAGATCCCCGGCCCTCAGAAGATTAATTTCAAAGGGGGTCATCAATCTTGCAAGACAAGGGTGCTAAAGTGGTCACTCCTTCCTTTTGTTGTGGGGATGAAGGAGAGTTGCTACAGCAAGATGGAGAGGAGTACACCAATTAGTGAGCTAGGAGGGAAGTCCTTTGGTTCTTGCTAACACTGAAATTACAGGCCAGATTAATGTGGAAAAGGTACAATGAGGTACACATAAAGAAGAGATCATCAGGCCAGGGATTTAGCTCAGTGGTTCTGCTGCCTGCCTTGCAAGCACAAGGTCCTGAGTTCGATCCTCAGTACCAAAAAAATATTTAAAAATTACCTCAAAGAAGAGATCATCTATTGACAAAATGTTGTCAGAGTTGAATATCTTCCAGCCTTGCAAAGAATTCCTCACCCAGAGAAGGATAACCATTTAGAAATACTGGGTGATAAAGATTGTTCTTTTCTGTTACTGCTTGGGGACTTTCTATGAAGAGTAAAGAAAATGCGGAATTTGGCTTTAGTATCTTTGTTCAGAGACAGCCCGGCAGATCGTCCCTATAATAAAGGTTTGTTGTGGCCTGGTCTCGTCTTGGTTTTCAGCTCTTTTTACCTGACATGTCTAGTGCCGAAACCTGGGAGGTAGGCGATCGATTCAGTGATGGACGAATCCCCATGTGTCGGGGTCAACTGGCCTTTTGGCTGCCTCCTCTGGACCACATTTGCTGAGTCAGGACCTTCTCAGGGCTTTCTGCCTTTGCCATTGCTGATGCTACCCATCCACACTGGTCACCAGTCTATGGATGAGTAGGCAGCTCAGCCTTCCTCTCATTGAGTTCTCTGTCTTGCTCTCATTCTCTCCCTCTGGGGACTTCTCAGAAATCCAAGTGCTTGGTCAGAGAGACCCCTCGGCCGCTGGGCCCAGGACCATGTCCCATTGGCCCAGCTCCTCTCATTCTCTCCCTCTGGAGACTCACTCAGAGATTGTCAGAGGAGACAAGGACTCTCCTCTCTTTTGTCCTTCTCGTAGGGAGCTGCCTCCTCCTTACCCATTCCAACAATCCAACCCCCACCCCCACCCCATGCCTCTAGTCTGCCTCCTGGCACAACTCAGGCCCCTTGGATTGTTGGGACCAGACTTTAAGCCAAAAAGACTTGTTTTCTATTGCAATCGGGTTTAGCCTCAGTACAAATTAGACAATGGGTCTCAATGGCCCGCAAACAGCACTTTCGATTTTAACATACTGCGTAATTTACAGTTTCTGTCAACACAATGGCAAATGGTCAGAAATCCCCTACCTACAAGCCTTCTTCTACCTATGCTCTCAACCCTCCCTCTGTCAAACCTGTTCACCTTCTCAGGTACTTCCAGCCGGAATTCCGTCGCCCACCCCTCCCAATCCCACTCTCCGATGATTCTGATGCATTCGATCCAGCCGATCACTCACTGCTTACACCTCCCCCACCATACAACCCTGTAGGCTCTTCTTCCATCTCTTCAAGTGCTTCTTCACCTCTGCCATCTTATGACCCTTCTTTGTCCCCGCCATCTTGTGACCCTCGTCTCCTCCTTCATCTCTGCCATCTTGCGTTTCCCCACCCCACACCCGTTCTCACTACCCCACCCTTCCAACATTGGCCCCAGCCACACAGATGCCTCTCCAAGAGGTTGCTGGGACCGAGGACATTGTTAGAGTACATGTCCCCTTCTCTTTCTCTGATCTTTCTCAAATTAAAAAACACTTAGGCTCCTTCTTCTCTGACCCTGATGTCTATATTAAAGAATTTCACTACCTTACTCAGTCCTATGATATGACCTGGTGAAATATTTACATGATTCTCTCAACTACTCTCTCCCCAGAGGAACGCCAGAGGGGTCTAAAGGGCAGCCCAGAAAGCAGCGGATGATTTCCATGCCACAAACCCAACCAAGCTAGTAGACACACAGGAAGTACCAAATACCCAATCTGATTGGATTTACCAGGATGGTGACCCAGGCAGAGATCTCCAGGACTATATGATTGTTTGTCTCGGAGAAGGCGTAAAGAGGATTTCTCAAAAGACTGTTAATTTTGATAAGATCAGAGAGATAACTCAGGGACCCCCCAAAAAAAATCCAGCACAGTTTCTTTCTAGATTGGCCGATGCCCTTCAAAAATATACCAAAATTTATCCTACCTCCCAGGCTGACATGATCATCATTAATACTCACTTTATCTCTCAGTCAGCCCCTGATATTAAGAGAAAGCTAAAAAAGGTTAAAGAGGGTCAAGCAAGGCTTGCACTAAGATTGAAAAAACTGAAAAAAAAGTGATAGATTAAAAACAGCTAGAAAAGCTCTGAAGAGCATAAAACAAACTAGTGAGAAAAAAAACACTCCTGACTTTAAAAGCCAAGGCGAGCGCTGTTATCCCAAAACAAAGCCAGAGAAACTACAACTGTGCTCTACCAGACATCAAGAGATTTTACAAAAAAAATAAAGTTACAAATTTTAGCTAATTGATAAATGTATTTGTTTCAATTTGAGTTGATGTTTAATTGGTGTGCTTAAAACACTTCTTGTGCATTGTAAATTCTTGAATTGTAATTATAGAGTTAACTTGCTCTTTTCTGTACTTTGTTGATGAAAAACTCAAGGTTACCACTGTTGACAACCAGTCAAATTTTAACATGTAACAATCTGAGAACAGAAAAAAAAAAGGGAGGAGCACTTTAAAATTTTAACAGCTAAAGACAAGCTTGTTATAGAAGGTTTATAGTGAGTCAGAGGAAAAATACTTAAAAAGCTATAAGTAAAAAATATATTTTTGATATGAAAGGATTTTGTATGTTTGTCTTGTTAGAAGGACAAGACCAAAAGGCCTAGGTACGCCGAGAAGGTGTGCAGAAGTGATTTATCAAGGAAATATGTATGTTTGCTTGTTGGTTTCAAGTTTGTTATAAAAGGTTTACAGAAAGAGGGTTTTTTAAAATTCTTTTATTGGTACATTTTAGGTATACAACACATTTACATTTCTCATTGGGAACTGTACCTTTACATGATGCATCTTGGTTCTTATTTTTTCCCCATTCCTAGCCCTCCCTTCACGCCCTCCACCCTTCCCTATTTACAAAGACTTTATTTCCATTTTTTCCATTTCTCATCATTTTTCCTTTCCCTTCTTTCCTTTCCCCTGCCTCTCCCACTTCCCCTACCCCCTTGGACCTTTTCTTCCTATTTTACATTATCAATTATTCATTCTAATCATTGGTGCATTTTAGGTATACAATATAATGACATTCATCATTGGAAATTTGCACCTTTACATAATCTGTCTTGATTATTATTTTTCCCCATCCCCCTGCCCTCCCTTCAACCCCTCCATTCCTCCCTATTTACAAAGACTTTGTTTCAATTTTTTCATTTTCTCATAGTAATTCCATTCCCTTCTTTCCTTTCCCCTACCCCTCCCATTTCCCCTTCCCCTTTGCCCCTTTTCTTCCTACAGAAATAGTTTTCATTCCTTCCGATTCTAATTCTACAAGAGATCTCTGTTAATTGACTTACAAAAGTTTTGACTAGTCTTATTTATAATTATAAACCTAAAAATTATAAAGAGATATTATAATTCCCATTGGGCTAAATATATTTGAGTACATTCTAGTTTTATAAATTGTCTTATATGTTTATGTTTTGTCCAATCGTACAGCTGTTTTGTTTATAGATAAAGGTTAAGTTCAAGGCATGCTCCCCTTGGGAAACAAAGGACCGGCCACATGGAAATATTTTCCAGTTCTGTTCACTAGGGGACCTCAACAGTTTTCAGTCTTACAACAGACTGACCTGATAGTTTTCATAGCTTTATAAAAGACTTACATCAATAAATATTACTTAAATGTATTATTGTACTATGTTTACATCAATTGTCACCAAAGTGATAAATTCTAAATATGTTATTATGGTATGTTTACATTGGTCATTTTCAAAGGACTAAATTTCCTGTAAAAAACAACAATAACAAGGTTTTATTTTTTTCTGGTGTACTAAATATATTTATACTTTCTAACTGTACAGGTTTTCTAATATGTTGTTTATGATAATAACCTCTTTTTGATTCAGATATTTGCCTTTTTCATACACTCCAGCTATTTATGATAACAGGTACATTTATGGGCTGAGATATTTTCTTTAGATAGTATCCTATCAAAAGATAATAATGCAGGGGCTGGGGATTTAGCTCAGTGGTTCCGGCACCTGCCTCGAAAGTGCAAGATCCTGAGTTTGATCCCCAGTACCAAAAAAGAAAAACAAGATAATAATTTAGATAAAAACTTTTGGTGTTTTTTAAAAATGAGTATGTTTAACAATGGCTATTTTATATCAAGATGAACATTTAAATGTGTTACAAAGGTAAAGTCATCATAATTGTCATGTTAAAATATTATTTGTGGCTCTTTTTCTGTTAATATTCTACAGGAATTCAACTACTAGAACAACCATGACTGATAACAATAACAGTTGTCTATATTTTAAATTCCAAAATGCTTGCTATTCAGGTAAAATTGTAATAGTTAAGTTCACTACTCTTTTCACAATGCTAATGATATTCACCTTCTCTTTTGGGTGTTCAACAACTAAAGTCTGGAGACTAAAACTAGAAAGGTAACTATGAGGACAGCCAATATTTTGGCCCCGGCCCCTCAAGGTCAAGAAAGATCCAGGACATGAGGGAACCTTCTCTACAGGATCCTACATCTTTGGTAAGTCACTCAACCTCCTGAACAGGGTGATTGCTGGGCACCAGAGGACAATGTACCATGTACCAAAGGAGGGTCAGCAAGAAAAAAAATCTCCCATGCTTTCACTGAAAGCAACTTAGTCAAACAAGGCCATGTCCCATCCTGATGGCTGACACTGATGGAGGAACAGAGAGGCTTTATGCATGGTTCCAAAGTAATGGCCAGGGGAGACTTAACTGACCTTGATAGCAAGAGGTTCATATTGATTGACACAGGTCTCACTTTAACTTGGTCTTAAACACCCCACAGAAAAAAAATAACCAAAAGAGGTATAAAATAATGACATAATAATAAAACTAGACTTCAGAGAAATTAAGACATAGCCCATCCATAAAAATCTTTTGGTTCACTCATGACACAGCCATTTAAAAGCAAAAACAAAAAAACAAAAATTTGGGGACTAAATAGAAGGGGAAAATCATTACTTACCTACAAGTGTGTATAGATTCTTTTCAGAGAAATTAAAATAAGCTCTTTGCAGGTGTCCAGTCCTAGAAACCATTGGTCTCCAGATCTCTCCTTTTAGATAAGTGTTTTTCTGATTCTGTGATAACTAATTAACTATTGTGTAGGGATCAAAAAAAAAACATAAAGTAAGAGTATTGGGGAGAAGATCACCTGCTTGTCAGCCACAGTCAGGATAAGTTCTATACTGAGCAGCTACAAGATCTATTCCTTTTAACTATCAACCTAAAGTGTGTTTTCATGGCCTTGAATTTAAGGACAAGTCAGGTTCATAGTAACACTGCACTCATTGATATGTTGGCCTCCAAAAGATATAAATTGTGTTTATCATTTTTCCATTCATTCTCTCAGAGCAAGGATATGATACATGGGCCCTTAGATCATGAGCTATGATCTCTTCTCTTACTTCTGTAACAGTCTCTTACTTCTATAACAGATGAGCCCCTAAACATCCAGCTGTCTCTGTAAGACCTATGTAAATGATGAGAGAAATTACACATCAAATGAGGGAAAGACTTAAGACTGAATGGGCCAGATATGCCCCCCAAGGTGCTAATCAATGGTGGGATACGTTTGGATCCTGGAGCTCATGGCTCCCCTGGCTATTACCACTCTTGGGACCCATCAGTATTATCTGTCTGATCCTCTGTTTTGGACCGTGCTTGTTTCGCTGTTTTCAAAATTTCTTGCAGGAACACATGAGGGCATTTACCAACCAGACAGCTACAGAGCTCATCATGGTGGGGTACCAGCCATTGCGGCAGAGGGAAAAAGCCCCCACCTACAGCTGCCTCCATCAGATCCAGGTTTAGCCCTAACCTTTGCCCCTTTGTCAGCTTGAAGCAGCACCAGAAGAGACCTTCACCCAACAACCATAAAACAAAGCCTGGAGTGGTAGATTTCCCTCACCCTAACACAGCTACTATATATAATAGCTTCCATCTTCCCATAATGCCCTGCTCCCTACCTAAAGCCACCCCAAGATGGCTTCTTCCACCAAAGGACAACCTTCTTCCCAACATGCCCCTATTCCAGCCAAAAGAGTAACCTAATACTTGCTCTCCTCCTAGCAACTAGTGACTTCACAGCCTCCTCCAGTCCCTAGCCACTACCCCATTCAACCCCACCCCAGCTCCTATAAAGAGCGCTCCCTGACCCGGCCATATTGCTTTTGTCTCTCAACTTTGTTCAGAGACAGCCTGGCAGATCATCCCTATAATAAAGGCTTGTTGTGGCCTGGAAAAAAAAAAAAGAAAGAAAAGAAAATATGGGATTTCATTTTTGGTCCTTCACAGAAAGGTTGATTTTACCCCATCTACTAGGTCCAGTCCTGCCTTAAAATTGGTCAGACAGGCTTCCACTTAGGAGAGGAGCTTCCACCATTTCCACCTAAAGGGCCATGATTTTAGGAAGTGACCACCCTGCTTGTAAACATTTTATAAATCCTCTCTTAAGGAAGCATATTCACTTAACTTACTTATCTGTCTTTTGTTTTTCTAAATGACAGCTAACACACTAGAATTAGTTCTAAGGAATCTATCATAACTCATCTCCAATGTCAAGGTGCTTTCATTTTGGAATTATTTTCTTTCCTTCAAGGCACAATTATTATTAATAATCAAATAGTTCTGCAAAACAGTGAATTGTCATTTAATAGATATCACCCAAATTAAAAGCTGACTTGACTTTTCCTTACTCTAAAAAGTAAAATAAATAATACCGTCTGGTGTCTGAATAGTTGGAGGTGGAGTCAAAAGTATACTGGTATAGCATGTCAACACCACAGAACCATGTGTGATGAGGTACTTAAGCAATCAAACTTTTGGGTGGAGTATAAGACTTACCTACTCCCTTAAATCAAATGCTTTGCCATTGTGAGCTGTTAATTCTGAGGTTTCTAAGAAGTCACTGATAACCTCAGGCAAGCTATCTCAAGGAAGAATGCACAGTACAACAAATGCTATACATACCAATTGGTGAAAATTTCCTTCTGTATGTAAACCAGAGACGAGCACTTATATCAGACAACAGCTTAGATTTTTCTGTAATTAAATGGGAAAATAAAATTACATCACCACATTCCATCCTAACATGACTGTGTTTGATTTCTAACCCAGTAACAAACTTACTTGCAAATAACCAATCAATTCCATGTTATAGGCCTAGGGAAAATTCATAGGAAACCCAATCTCATTTTAGCCAAATAATTTCAGTATTTCCCCTCACTTCTCTTTTGGCCAGGGATACTATACTGGTCAGTCAAATGATATTGGGTGGTTTCTGTCTCTTTCTCATTGAGTACCATGGTCCTGGAAGGTACTAACACTGAAGTCATGGCTAAAAGACAAGGACTAAGGAAAGAAAGGATCCTAGACAACTCACTCTTAAAGCAATCATTCCCAGTCTGAATGATGATGATTGGCTGTATCTCTCACCATTACCCATTGTCTGTTATAAAAAACTAGGGGGTTGTTTGTTTATGTATGCATGTGTGTTTACATGTGCAATGTATGCATTTAACTGAAAAAGAAATATCCCCACTAAGCAAATTAAATGTGCAAGATATTTACCCATAATACCTAGTACAACTGGTATTTGTAGTCTAAGTCAATATATAACATCACAAATGTTTTGTCTTTATTCAAAACATGCTTTCTTGCATTTTATGACAAATTTACTTCAGTGGCCGCCAATACAACTTCCTCATTTCCATGTCTACTTAGATGTGGTTTTTTTTCTTAGTCATCTCTTGCCCTCTTAAAAACATATCCATATTTTTATTCTGTATAGAAATTACAGTCATCACACTTTAAAAGAAGAGAGAGAAATTCAATTTTAACCAATAGTTTCCATTTTCCCTCATTCCTTTCCTTTAACCAAATCAGAAACTTGAGCTATCTGGATTTCCCTTCCCCTCCCTAGCCCCAGTGCCTAGCATATTTTGGGAAGCAGATGTATAATGCTTAAGAGTTAAGATTTCTAGAGTTACACACTGCCTCGGTTTGCACCTTGATTCTGCTACTTACCAGCTGTGTGACCTTGTTACTTAACCTTTCTCAGCTTCAGTTTCCTCATTTTCAAAATGGGGAGAGTAATATCTACTTCATTGAGTTGTGAGCATTCAAAAAGATAATACAGGTAAAGTGCTTAGATGGTGCTATGTACACAGTAAGCCTGTGCCAAACATCAGCTGTTATTATATAGCTGCCTTCTCAAATGTTGATACCACACCCTCACACCTCTGCAGCTGGTGTTCAGTCTAGCTTGCTCATATGCTGGGAAGATAACATGAACATTTTAACAATAATTTCACTCAAAAATGTATTTCCCAGCTTAGTATTTAACTATGGGCATATTTAGCAAACTGGGGCTTCTTGTTATCCTGGAAAACAGAAATCCAATCCCTACACTTCAAGTACTGGAGAAGGAAGTTAAGATGTACAAAGAGATAATGACTTTCCTAAGTTAGGAGAAGAGTTTAAAAACAAGTCTCCTAATTGCTATCTCCAGACTCTCTCCTTGTTCACAAGTCTCCAATCAAAATAATGAAGCCAGACTCAAGAGGAGGGGACAATGCCTAAGTTCCTCTCCTACTTTTTGATCAGCTTCTTCCTTTTCCTTACTTAGCATGCTAAGGACTACTGAAGAGGATCTCTCAGAAACATAAATCTCAGAGTGGCCTCTTCCCAAGCTCTGGCTTTATTAGGTACTGAATCATTAGCAGTTTCAGGTTAAAAAGTCTTTTCTAATCTATAAGACTGTAACAGTAAAGAAGAAAAATTTAAGCTCATGTTCCATCTAGTTGCAGTGGTTGAAAGTTCTACCCAAAACCAGAATAAACTGAGACAGTGCTAAAGTCAGAAAAAATATTTAAAACATAAGACTTTGTATGTCTGATATTGTTTCTGACAGCCATGGCTTGTTTAGAAGTACCTGAGTGTTTCTATCAAGATGGACAACAATGTGAGATAAATGAGAAACATACAGCCCAGTTACCAAAGACTAGATACTGTTCGGTGATACCAAGAATGGGTCCATGTTTTTTGAAACCCAGTATTTCTAGAACTTGGAGGTTCTCCTTTAAGAAAAAGAATTTAAAAAAAGAATAAAAAAAGAAAAAGAATAAAAATGTATTATTTTTACAAATTGTACAAAAAACTGAAACTATATTTGAACATACTACTAGGGACTCTCGGGATCTTGAAAGGGGCCTATGCAGCAAGCAGGGGATTGAGGCTTATATTCCATTTGCTACACTATATATCTGTCTCAGAGTAGCATCAACACTTGTCAAGGAAATGGCTCTATCAACCCAAGAAGGAAAGCAGGGCAGGTCCTTAGCTTCAGGTGCCCACCTTAGTTGGATTGTCAAAGACAAATGCTGCCAAGCTATACCTGTTTTAAGGAGATGCTGCTTCCCCAGGATCCATACAAGCTCGTCTGTATCTGGAAATTCTTCTAGGTAGTCAGCAAAAATAGTAATCTGGTTTTCATACTTGGATAAAACTGAAAGAAACATAGCAAAATTTAACATCTCTTTTGATCTTCTTTTTCTCAAAGTCCCATTTAAACCATCTCGAAAAATCTGGCCAGTTACTTCAAAACCTTTCTCCCCAATGGGGAATTATTTATAAATACATGCTTATCTAGCTTCTCCTAGCAGGGGGTTATCAAGGTGAGACAATAATACCTACATACATGACTTTCTTATGTCACAGGGAGTTTTATGGTGAGGATTCTAGTGTCCAGTGGCTTATAAGGGACTGTGACAAGCCTGAAAGATTATACAACTGTGAAAATGGTAATGTTTTAGTTGCAAGACCAGACGTTCTTTGTAGTATTTGATTTGCCATTTTATCCAGCTATGGTTTCTACAAAGAAGACTCTTGAGGTAGATAATAAACATAACTTTACTCTTGGGCTTCACAAATGACTATTGTGATGCAGTATAATAAGAAATATGTATTTCATCTTTGTCCCTGTTTTCTGGCATAAAGCTCCTAAAACTTTTGTAATTTCCCAAGAACTAGGGGTGTTAGGTGCATGTTTTGTTCCAATATTGGATCTCCGGCCTCAGTTCCAGATACTGAGCTTCTAGTTCCTTGGAATCTTCTGGGTAATAGGACAAGTTTTGTTCTAAACAGGCGACTTTTGATGAGCTCTCGGATGAGGGTTAGTCACCAGAAAGACTAAACAATGATTAGAAGCTTGAAAGCTTTAGCCCCATCCTTCATCCTCTGGAAAAGGGGAGTGAGGCTGGAAATTGTATAAAATAGATCATGTCTACCTACATGATACCTCCCTAGAAAACTCTGAACTCAGGGGTTTGGAGAGCTTCTCAGTTGCTGAATATGTTGAGGTGTCTGGAGGTTTATATGGCTAGAGAGGGCAAAGAAGCTCTATGCTCCTTCTGCTGTACCTTGCTGCCTCCTCCATCAGGGTCTCATCTACATCCTTTGCAACATTCTCTATGATAAATGGGTATGTGTAAGTAAAGTGTTTCCTTGAGTTCCATAAGTCATCTCAAAACTTATAAAACCTAAGGAAAGGATCATAGGAATCCAGATTTATGGTCACTCAGTTAGGAGCACACAACTTGGGTCAAAACCTGGGAGTTGTGACTAGCATTTAAAGTTAGGTAGTCTTGTGAGACTAAGCTTTTAACCTATGGGACCTGACTCTAAATCCAGGTAGATATTGTCAGAATTAAATTAAGATCACACTATGAGTGTCTACTGCAGAATTCCTGGGTATGTGGGGAACCTTACACACACACACACACACACACACACACATCTAGTGTCAGAAGTGTTGAGTAGTAAGTGTGAGAATAGCAAAAAAAAGTTTGGTTTTTCCTATCTCTAACTCTGGTTAAATCTCAAGATAAAGTAATCAAATGAAATAAAATCTTATTAGTTTACAGGCCGCTTTTTTAAGTTATGACCTTATGACCATATAATATGAGAGGAGTTAAAAATTAATTTTCGTACCAGCTATGAGGAAGAAGTTTGCTCTAAGACTCAAGACTGTCTTATGAAAGGGCCCTAGCTCCAAATTTTTTGTAAATAATTTTTGGGGGAATAGTATTCTAGATAGTAAATAAGTTTTTAAAGAAGCCCATAAGACAGGCCCCACCCAGAAGCCTGCCAGGACAACAGCTACAAAGGCAAGTAGGTCCCAGGCAGAGGTCCACCCGGATACCATTGGGAAGGGCCTGCAGGCCCCAGGCAAAAGCCCTCCCATACAACAGCTGCACAGGCTGCAGCCAGGGCCCTTCCCAGACACCAGCAGCTTGGGTATGCAGGTCCCAGCCAAAGGCCAGCCTGGAAAACAGGTGCGCAGGCACACAGGCCCCAGCCAGAGGCATGCCCAGATACCATTGGTTGGCACATGCAGGACCCAGCCAGAAGTCTACGCACACACCAGTAACTAGGGTATACAGACCCTAGCAAAAGGCCCACCCAGACAACAGCTATGCAGGTGGACAGGCACCAGCCAGAGGGCCGCCAAGATACCATCACTAAGTTTGCACAGGCCCGAGCCAGAATCCCACACAGACAACAGCCCAGCACAGTGATCCAGAAGCCAATAATTTGGAACCCAGGAATTGTTGTAGTGGTGAGCACCAGAGAGAAGGCCTCTCTGAGGCTCACTGAGAATTGAAGCCCTCTGAGAGAGTAGAGTCATGTTAATAAAGGTGCAGCACACTGCACTGCTTGAAATGAGAAAACACCTAAACAAGACTCAAAACCAGACTTCCAGATCACCAAAGGTAATCCCAAGGGGCAATGAGATGGAACAATCTGAAACTCAACCACCGGGACTCCCTAAACTGGCAACAAAAAAGGATCTGGAAAAAAGCAAATCAGAAATACTTTCTCAGATAACAAGAGATATTGTATCCATAGTGGAAGACATAACTAATAACTCTAGAGCAGACACAGATTAAAAATATAGAGGAGCTGAGGAACATGATGGAATCCTAGCATAGGAAACAAATGGAATCCATAAAACAGATCCAAACAGATATCCAGGAGATTAAAAACTCAATTGAAAGTTTACACAGCAGAATGAGCCAATGTGAGGAGACAATATGAGATATAGAAGACAGGATTGCAATTAGTGACTAGGAAAAGAAACATTTCTTAAAAATAGCAAGACACCATGAGAAATCAACCCAGCAGCTGCTAGATGATGCAAAGAAAAATAACAGAAGACGGACTGGAGTCAATAAAGAAACAGGAGATAATATAAATGACATAAAAAACTGTTCATACAGTAATGGCAGAAAACTAACCAAGAACGAAAAAATAATTTGGCATACAGATAAGTGAGGCATATAGGACTCCAACTACCTGTGATAAAAAATCTACACCTAGGCATATAATAGTCAATATTCCATAAACCACCATAAGAACAAAATATGACAAGCAGTTAGAGAAAAGAAAAAAAATCACATAGAAAGGAAAGCCCATCAGAATCACAGCATACTTCTCAACACAAACCCCCAAGGCAAGAAAAGCCTGGAGTGAAGTATTGCAATCCCTAAAAGAAAACAACCTCCCTCACCCCAGCAAGAATGGCAACTATCAAGAAATCAACCAATAACAAATGCTGGCGGGGTGTGGGGATAAAGGAACCCTTCTCCACTGCTGATGGGTGTGCAGGCTTGTGCAACCACTGTGGAAATCGATATGGAAATACCTCAAAAAACTAGGATTAGAGATCCCATTTGACCCAGCTTTTCCTCTGCTGGGTATCTTCCCAAAAGAATTAAAAGAATCATACCACAGGGATATACGTGTGCCCATGTTTTTAGCAGCACAGTTTGTAATAGCTAAAGCTTGGAAACAGCCCAAATGCCCATCAACTGGAGATTGGATAAAGAAGATGTGGTTATTTTATAAAATGGAGTACTACTCAGCCATAAAGAATGAGAAACTAGAGACATTTATAGCTAAATGAATGCATATAGAGGCCATACTCTTAAGTGAAATAAATAGGATACACGTGTAAATACTGAATAGTTTCTCTGGTGTGAGAAACTAAAAGTATAAATAAGGATCAAAATGTACAATTGATAATGTGAAATAGGAAGAAATGGTCTAAAGAGGTAGGGGAAGTGGGAGAGGTTGGGGAAAGGAAAGAAAGGAAAGGAAAAACTATGAGAAAATGAAAGAATGGAAACAAAAGTCTTTGTAAATAGGGTGGGTTATAGGGAGTGAAGGGAGGGCAGGGGAATGGGGAAAAAATAAGAACCAAGATTCATCATGTAAAGGTACAAGTTTCCAATGATGAATGCAGCTGTATTGTATACCTAAAATGTACCAATAAAGTTAATGAAAAAAAAAAAGCACACTGGACCCCAGGCAGCCATTAGCTCCCAACAGGCTATGGCTCCACCTGGTCCCAGCTTTCAAGCATAATCTTGGTGTTCCTCACATTTCTCATTTTTCTTCATCTCCGACTGCTCTCCTAGGCCTTGGGCCCTATGCCATGCAGGTTGTGGAGTGCATGCATTTATAACTATTATTGCAAGCCAGTACATAATTTTCATGGTTCAGACTTGTATTAGAAATCTTGATCTCTAATACTTTTTAAAAGTTGAAGTGTAACTATCTTTTACAAGTTGATAATAAGTATGAACTTAATTAATTTTTTTTAAAAAGAAAATAACCTCAAACCCAGAATGATGTGCCCTGCAAAATGATCTTTCAAAATCAATTAAAAAATGTGATACTTTCATAACAAAGAGCAACTGAGAAACTTTATGAATACCATACCAGCACTCCAAAAAATTTTAAACAATATCCTAGGAAAAGACAATGAGGATCACAGCCTCACAAAGCATAGCAGAATGAATCCATCAGGCAAGACAAGAAATTAAATGTAAAGGGGGAGAAATCAACAACAGGAAAAGGTCATGACAAGGATAAGTCAATACATATCAGTTGTAACCATCAATGTTAACGGTGTCAATTCACCAATCAAAAGAAACAGACTGGTAGAATGGGTCAAGAAGCAAGATCCAACAATATGCTGCATACAAGAAACACACTTAATTCAAAAAGAAACTCATAGCCTGAAAGTTAAAGGATGAAGAGATGACTATCATAAATACATATATGTTCAACATCACTGGTCATTCAAGAGATGCAAATGAAAACAACACTGAGATTCCACCTCAGTTCAGAAAGAATAGAAGGCTATATCAAGAAATCAACCAATAACAAATGCTGGTGGGGTTGTGGGTGAAAAGAAGCCCTTCTTCACAGTTGGTTGGAGTGTATACTGGGCAACCACTGTGGAAATCAGTATGGAAATACCTCAAAAAACTAGAATTAGAGGTCCCATTTGACCCAGCTATTCCCCTGCTGGGTATCTTCCCAAAAGAATTAAAGAATCATACCACAGCAATATATGTGCACCCATGTTTATAGTGGCACAGTTTGTTACAGCTAAAACTTGGAAACAGCCCAAGTGCCCATCAACTGGAGACTGGATAAAGAAAATGTGGGGGGTCTTTTATAAAATGGAGTACTACTCAATCCATAAAGAATGAGAAACTAGAGACATTTATAGCTAAATGGATCCACATTGAGGTCATACCCTTAAGTGAAATAAATAGCATACACATTTGTAAATACCAAATAGTTTCTTTCCTGTGAGAAACTGAAAGTGTAAATAAGAATCCAAATGTATAATAGATAATGTGAAATAGGAAGAAAATGTCCAAAGGGGAAGTGGAAGTGGGAGGTGTAGGGAAAAGGAAAGAAGGGAAAGCAATAAATATGAGAAAAGGAAAAAATGGAAACAAAGTCTTTGTAAATATGGAGGGTTGGAGGGGTTAAAGGGAGGGCAGGGGAATGGGGAAAAAAATAAGAACCAAGATATATCATGCAAAGATACAAATCCCCAATGATGAATGTCATCATACTGTATACCTGAAATGTACCAATAAACTTAATAAACTAAAAAAAGAAGCCCAGAAGAACCTATTTTAATCTGTAACTAAAAAATTTAAATTGATTTTATGTTTCAGAGTTTGTGGTACTATTTGCATGAGAAAATGTACATCAAGTTCAAGGCTAGGACACTCAACACTTACCTTCTCTCAACTCTTGAAGGCTCTACTGAGAGCTGCATAACTGGCCTCTCCCCAGGGGTCCCTAAGCATCCTAAGTGTGTAGTTTCCTGACATTGTGGGGTATGCTCAACTGACTTGAAAAGCAAAATTGTTTTGTTTTTGTTTTCTAAGGCAGAAGCATGTGATCGTCATATAAATAAAGGTTTATAAGTAGAAGCAAATCTTCTGATTATGAAAACAGGTTCATCTGCTCAAAATACTTTGCAAATTGAGGTTATAATCTATAAAAGCACTTTTAGAAGTATAGTTAACCAGAACCACTGCTTTTCTTTAAACATATTAATGAGTTCCAATTTTTAATAGCCTTTCCCCTTAGGGTATTTTAATTATTAAATTATAGTCTCTGTAGTACTTCATATTTAAAGAAGTTAGAAATGAAATGGCTACTCTGTTCTCCAGTGAACACTCACAGGTACCAAACTGCTAAGGGAACCTGTGTCATCTTAGCCTCTCTGCTGTTGGCCTCAGCCCCTGGCCCCTGCTCAAAAAATAACAGGCTAAAAATGATCATCTGGGTCAGGCCATGCCCGGGAGTGGACCAAGGCAGGGTAAATCACACTGTGTACCTTTCCACCTCTCACAGGCAAGAAAAATCATGAAAATGAACCCACAGTGCAGCTTAGGAAGAGAAAGAAAATCAGACAAAACCTAACTTGACAGGACTGTGCGAAAAGAACACCCTCTCTGGAACCCAGGAAGAGGTGTACACTAACTAGATCAATGTGTAGCATGAATGCATGAACCTTGGGTCTTTTTTTAGTACTGGCACCCCCCAAAAAGCCATTTCTTTATCACCAGCCCTGTCTCAGTGAGTCATTGCCCAGCTAACTGGTCAAATTAGTACAGCCCTATAAAGCATGTGACAACTGCCCTGCTTCATTTGAGATGACTCTGAGCAAAATGGTAGCCAAAGAATTTGATTCTGGCTCTTCACCCTCTCTCAGGCCTAGCTGGGCCAGAAAGACGGTCATTACAGTCCCAATTCTTGATTTTTCTCTTAGAAGATAGATTCCCAGAATGCAGTGTGTTTACCCATAGCCAGCACTAGTCAAAGCTACATGTATGGAATAAATGAAATCCAGAAGAGAAGATGAATTTAACAGGCAAAAAGCAGAGGCACAGGGAAATTTTACATAATAGGATTTGAGGAAAAAAAGAGGAATAGGTCCTACACAAGGAGAATTCAGATGATGAAGCAATCTGGAAAGTGGTTGTAATGTACAAGTCAAATCTGACGTTCAACGCAATTATTTCTGATTAACAGCAATCCCTTTTTAAAGAATTTAGTACAAATTACTTTGGTATTACCTTTAAAAATTAATAAACCAGGTATCAGCCTGATATGAGTTCCCTATCCTTTCAGTCTGTTTAAAGACCTGGAGATTATACAGACAGATTTACAAACATGCAGATTCATGCACCAAGAATTAACTGCTACATTCCTTCTTTCCTTTCCCCTAGCCCTCCCACTTCCCCTTCCCCTTTAGACCTCTTCTTCCTGTTTCATATTACCTATTATACATTTTGATCCTTATTTACACTTTCAGTTTGTCACACCAGAGAAACTATGAAAAAAGGAAAAAATGGAAACAAAGTCTTTGTAAGTAGGGAGGGGTGGAGGGGTTGAAGGAAGGGCAGGGGAATGGGGAAAAATAATAACCAAAATATATCATGTAAAGGTACAAATTACCAATGATGAATGTCATCATATTGTATACCTAAAATGTACCAATAAACAATAATAAAAAAGCCACTATAAAGTTTGAGGGACAAAAGCCTTCTTGACCCTATTCCATTTTAATAAAAATTATTGTACTCAAGCTTCTCTGGGTTAGCTTAGTGGCCAACTAATAACTGGACAAAGATTTCTTTAAACTCCTGGAACCAAAGTTTTCCAGTCTTCACCAAGGGGCTCTGTGTACATGTTGAGGCATGTCTTTAACATCCAGCCAAGCAGGTGATAACAGCCAGACGGAGAGCTTAGAACCTACTCAGGTCTTTCCTGAGCCTATACACAGCTCTGGGAATGCACAACCTTATGCATGCATATGGTCCTTCAAGATTCCCCGGAATATGCTCAACCTTTTCAAAGTCCAAAAAAATCTTATTTCCTGGTTTTTCCTTTTAACCTTTTTGGTTAGCTGGAAATGTTATCTACTGCTTTAGGCAGCAGAGAAGTTATTTGATTGCCTCTAAAGATATTCAAAAAAGATCCTGGGTAGACAGCTTTCTGTAGCCCTGAATCAGGTCAAATAAAGTCTCATAAATGGGATTTTTCAGATAACCACCAGACAGGTGAAATACATAATGACAATTTTCTAGAAATTAAGCTGTAATGCAGCTCCAACCCCATTTTTGTCTCCTTTGGTGTCTACCAGGGTGCTGGTTTTCCCTGTGATTCCAAGCTCTTGATTTTCAGAGCCATAGAGCAAGAGATAGGAATAGGGCAAGTAAAAAATATCACAAAGCTTACTCCTCTTGCCAATATGTTGCCAGTTTTCTTGAATAAATATTCCTTGAATTGTTGCAAGACTTTAGTTCATTTCCAGAATGCTAAAAAAGTTGATTTTGACAATTCCTGCCAATTTTTTCATTGCTATTATGGAAAGAATTTTCAGAGGTCTTAGATTCTGCCATTGTTGATGTCTTAATGTTTCTAGCAATTTTTCAAGGTTATTTTGGAAGATTGCAAGTAAATGGGAAAATCACTTTGAAAAACAAATTTTTGGTATAGCTTAACAAAGACACTTGTACATCAAGGTTCCTATGCTCTATGAAGCGTATACTAAAGAAAGACGAGCCAGAGATTTAGCTCAGTGGATCCACCGCCTGCCTTGCAAGCACAAGATCCCGAGTTCGATCCCCAGTACCAAAAGAAAGAAACACAAACTTTCTAAAGTGGAATCAAAAGACCACAGAATCTCAGGGGCTACAAAGTTCTAACAGCTTGCCAGGACACTGCTGGTTCCAAAACAATGTTCAATACATATACAATATATGTATATACATATATTATATATGTATATACATATTTAACATACTATAAGATCACATCTTCAAAAACATAAGAAAATCTCCATAGGAAAAGATGTATGATAATAACTGAATATTCATTCATGTCTCATTCCATAAATTTTACTAAGGTTCTAATATTTGCTAGGTACAAAAGAGAAAATATCAGTGAGATACAGCCTCTACCTTCCCAAAGTTTTTTTTATCTATTGGGGAGGCTATTTCTGGAAACAAATAACAATATGAAGTATATCGAGTGAAAAAAAAGTTATGTGGAAGGGAGGGGAAGGAAAGGAGACAAATACTTACTTTAAACTAGGGCTGAATGAACCTTTCCCAACCTGGAAAAGGTGGTATCAGAGCTGAGCTTTAATGGCAATAATGTAGAAGTGGTCCATTCATCGGTTGATGGGCATTTGGGTTTTTTCCAAAATAAAAAAGATGTGGGTTTTTTATACAATGTAGTATTCAGCCATAAAGAAAGATAAATTTGAGACATTTATAGCTAAATGGATGCAACTTGAGACTATACTCTGAGGTGAA
Source organism: Heterocephalus glaber (assembly GCF_053883595.1). Lineage (NCBI taxonomy): Eukaryota > Metazoa > Chordata > Mammalia > Rodentia > Bathyergidae > Heterocephalus > Heterocephalus glaber. Next base: position 34,469,516 of record NW_028258384.1, on the reverse strand, counting down.
ATAAATCCAACACATATGTGTAAATATCACATTGTCTCTCTAGTGTGAGAAATTGAAAGGGTAAATAAGGACCAAAATGTATAATAGATAATATGAAATAACTGTTTAAAAGGAAAGGGGAGCTGTGATGGGGGGAGAGAGAAAAAGGGAAAAATTGATAAAACAAGGAAAAAATATTTAAAAAGCTTTTGTAAATAGGGGAGAGGAGGTTAAGGGGAGGGAAGGGGAATGGGAGAAAAAGAGGAATCAAGTTATATCATGTACAGGTACAAACTCCCTTTGATGAATGTGATCGTTATGTATATTTACATTGTACCAATAAAATTAATTAATTTTTTAAAAAAGAAGTGGAAAGAAAGTGGGAGGAAATTCTTGTTTGACGAAACATCAAAAGGACTTGGCAAACAACTAAGTGTCAGGTGAGGCAGAGAAAAGTGAGAGAGTCAAAAATAACTTGCAATTTTCACATGTGAGCAATAAGATGGTGACAAAAAAGTACAAGGGTAGGTAGGGAGATAATAATCTCAGCCTACCCAGAATATCTTAGATTCATGGATTTGGTAGACAAAGGGAAAGTTTTTTGTTTTCTTTTCTTTTTTCTTTTCTTTTTTTTTACAAAAAGTGAAGGGCAAGCCCACCCGCACAGGAATTTTGAAGAGAGGCATGGTAGATTACAGGGTAGTCAACAGCCCCTAGGAACGTAGTAAAAATTCCAAAAGACCACAACTCTGGCATACCCCAAAACTGTGCTTTCACTCTCATCCTTCTAGATTTCCTTACAACACTGTTCTTTCTCAGTCTCTGGTCACCTGTACAGGCCCTACCCCATTTTCATTCATCTTCTTTCCTGAGCTCTGCTTTTCTGACAACCAAGAACTTGGAAAATGGAAGACTGGACAACAACTCTAAGAATTTCAAATGGATTTTCACATTTAAAATTGCAAAATTTCTTGAATTTATACAGCAATTCATACCCTTGCAATACTAGGTCATCAAATAATGCAAAAGACATAAATGATTTCTCTACTGAACAGTATAAACTCTGACTCTCTAAGAAAAAAGTGTCATTTTTAGTCTTGGGAATTTTAACCAAAAGGTTATCATTCAGTAGAGGACTTTATGATATTCTGTTTAACCAACTAGTGCAGGCAGTGGTGGAGCACAGGAGGCTGTACCTAACAAATTTCAGGGCAAGTCAGCAAAGTAATAACCATTCCAGTTGGTAAGAGACCATTGTTGCTGTGATTGTACCTGACCATGTGGTTTCAAACCTTTTGGAAATGGTTTGTTGGAGGAATTTGGAAAAGCTTGGCAATGCAAGGTAGAGAAGCCTTAGAATGTGGAGAGTAGTGTTTGATATATGATACTAGTCTAAGCTCAGAAGACCAGAATGCCAACAGGAATGCAGACAGTAAAGGCCAGGCTTAGGAGGTTTCAGTTGGGAATGAGAACTGTATTGGAAACTGGACTAGAGGCCATGCATGTTTCATTCCAGCAAAGAATTTGTTTACATTCTGTCCATGTCCTAAGACTTTATGTGAGGCAGAATTTAAATGTGGTATACTAATTAATCAGGTAGAAAAAATTTCAAGGCAGCCCAATGTTGAGGTTGCAACATGAATACTGCTGGCTGATTTTAGCTAAATTTGTAGAGAAAACTGGGAGCAAACACCAGAGCTAAGTGGTTTGAAAAGCTTGCAATTTTCCCAAAAAAGGAACCCCCTGCAAAGATGGGGCAAAGGAGAGCTTGGTTGCTGAAAAGATTAGCATTACCCATTTGACCCCGCTATTCCACTGCTGGGGATCTTCCCCAAAGAATTAAAAGAATCATACCACAGTGATATATGTGCGCCCATGTTCATAGCAGCGCAGTTTGTAATAGCTAAAACTTGGAAACAGCCCAAATGCCCATCAACTGGAGACTGGATAAAGAAAATGTGGTTTTTTTATAAAATGGAGTACTACTCAGCCATAAAAAATGAGAAATTAGAGGCATTTATAGCTAAGTGGATGCACATTGAGGCCATACTCTTAAGTGAAATAAATAGGACACACATGTGTAAATACCAAATAGTTTCTCTGGTGTGAGAAACTGAAAGTATAAATAAGGACTAAATGTATAATAGGTAATGTGAAATAGGAAGAAAAGGGGCAAAGGGGAAGGAAGTGGGAGGGATAGGGGAAAGGATAGAAGAGAATGGCATTAATATGAGAAAATGGAAAAATAGGAACAAAATCTTTGTAAATAGGGAGGACTGGAGGGGTTGAAGGGAGGGCTGGGCAAGGGTGAAAAATAAGAACCAAGAGAGACTATGTAAAGGTGCAAATTTCCAATGATGAATGTCATTATGTTGTATACCTAAAATGTACCAATTATTAGAATGAATAATCGATAATGTAAAATAGGAAGAAAAGGTCCAAAGGGGTAGGGGTAGTGGGAGGGGCAGGGGAAAGGAAAGAAGGGAAAGGAAAAAATGATGAGAAATGGAAAAAATGGAAATAAAGTCTTTGTAAATAGGGAAGGGTGGAGGGCGTGAAGGGAGGGCTAGGAATGGGGAAAAAATAAGAACCAAGATGCATTATGTAAAGGTACAATTCCCAATGAGAAATGTAATTGTGTTGTATACCTATAATGTACCAATAAAAGAGTTTAATACAAAAAAAAAAAAAAGAACCCAAGTACTTTGCATGAAGACAAAAGGAAAGATGCCTTCAGGGAATCTCAGAAATCAGCAAGACCCTACCCATCTCAGCCTCCAAGGTACAAAACTGTAAACATTTCTTTTGAGAAGAAAGTCCCTAGGACATCTTCTCAAAAAGGGACTCCTAGAGAATTAGTTCACCAGGATTCAATCCACTGTACTCAGCTCTCCCAACAATAAGAGCCCACTGCAGCCTTGGTACAAGGGGACCCAACTATTGCCTGAGCTGGTGGCAGACCTTGGCATCCTCCACATAGTGCTGGCTTTACAGACACACTGGCAATGAGGGTTATAAGGTCATGGAAGCTTCCACCCAAATTTCAAAGGAAGGCCTGGGACAACAGTCAAGTATCATTGAGAGAGGGTAGTCCATGAAGCTGTGACAGTTAAGTTAAAGGTGCTGTGGATATCCCATGAAGCTGGAGATGCCAAGAATGTAGAAAATCTGCTGAGGAAAGCCACAGGCAGTGAGTGGAACCAGTCAGAGAGAGGCCATATAGGCTGCAACCAGCAATACTGTAGGGGCAGGCCACCCAATCCCTTTGGAGCTCATATCTCACCACAACTTGTCCCATGCACTGGATATGTAGCTTCAGGATTTTGTTTGTTTGACTGGGATTCAGTCTTGCTTTGATCTCATTCCTTTCTGTCCCCCTTATTCCTTCCTTTTGCAATGAGAATTTTTACCCTGTGCCATTATATATTGCTTGGAAGAATTTAACATTCTTTTTTATATTTACAGGGGCTTATAACTGAGTTTGCCTTGAGTCTCAGAGGAGACTTTGGATTTGGATTTTTCAGCAATGTTGGAAATGTTAAGACTTCAGAGACTCTTAGAGATGGACTAAATATATTTTGCATAACAAGATGGACATGAACTTTCTGGGGACTAGGGATAGAATGTTATGATTTAGATCTAAACTGTCCCCCAGTTGTCTCACTTTTAGAGTTGGGGACTGGTTGGATGTAGCAGGTCACTGGGAGTGTGACTTGGAAGGGTGTATTCTTGTCCCTGGCTCCTCCTTTTTCTTTCTCCTTCTTGGCTGCCATGAAGTAAGTGGCATTCCTCCACCATGCTCTTCTGTCATGCTATTTCTGCCTTAGAGCCATGGATTGAGTCCTCTGAAAACCCTGAACCAAAATAAATCTCTCCTCCTTTAAGTTTAAGGTATTGAGTATTTTGTTTCAGAGGTGTGAAAGCTAATACACCTACTGTAATACCCTGGGCCTCACATTCTCCATCTATAAAATATGTACTATATTTTTAAAATAGCACATTATAATTTATTAGTGGGTTGTGAAATTTACACAGTAGGTTGCAGTCAATATTTTTTCAAAATGAAACTGAATGGAACAGAAAGTTGATTAGAGTATACTATACATTATAATGGTAAATATTCTTTCATAAAACTTGTTTGTATACATATAAATCAAGTTACAATTTAAAATGTATTTTTCATTGTGTTACTGTGATAAAAATGTTAGAAAGTCATTATCTAGATCTATACTATAAGGTAAAAGACAATTAAAAATTCAGGGGGGTGGAGTACAGCTCCATGGTAACACATATGTACAAGGACCTGAGTTCAATCCTCTGAACCACCCCCCCCATTCAGTTCCTCATAGCACTAGTCACATTTTTAGCACACAACAGTTACACGTGGCTAACTACTACCATATTAGCATGGATATAGAACAGTTCCATTGTCTCAAAAAGGTCTACTAAATCTATTCTAAGGGTTTTTCTACTGTTGTAGAAGTAGGATGAGCTCTTAGGAGGCAATAGGAAGATTTCCCCTAAAAGTCTTTATGTGGATTTCTAAATTAAAAAACCTACAATTATTCATTAAGTTCTGAACTTGGTTCTACAAGAAAAACAAAGGAAATGGGCTCGTGAACATTCACTAATGTTGAATGAATCAGCTAAGCATCATGAAATCAAAATCCATTTAAAGATATGAACCTTATATAAAGGAGCTATTAATAAAAAAATGTACAGGCAAATGTTGACAATAAATGCTGTCAATATTCAGTAAAGGGGGATATGAATAAGCACATTGGAGTCATCAGGGAAGACTTCAAGGAGGATGAAGGATTTGAACTGGTCTTCAGGTTATTGCTTAGATTTTGATGAGCAGAGATAAGAAGAGAATACTTCTGATGAAGGGAATACCATAAGTTTGTATGCACTGTAGAGAGGGTAGGTTCTGGGAAATATTGAAAAATGAGAAAAGAATTGGCATGGGACTAGATTTTGGAGTGTGTTATGGCTTGTATCTAGATGTTCCCCCAAATCCTCATAGCTGGTGCTTCTTGGAGCTGGCTGGTGTGTGATACTGGAATTAAGGGTGTGTGGTACTAAAGTAGTCCACTGATTGGAATTAGCATAGCTCTGGGTGTAGATAATGGAAGGCCCACCCTGGGTGTGGGTGGTACCACTCAAAAGGTTTGGAGCCTTTCCAAATCTTGGTAAAGCCATTTCCTTTTCAGAGCTCTTTCATGTAAAAAGTAGTTGCTATGTATTGAAACGTAACAGTCTTTTATCATGGGACCAGTACTGTTATAGGCAATGACAATAGCAACATATCTTAGCAATTCCAAGTCTAAAGGGGAGACAGAGAAAAGGGAAAAGTTCATTTTGATACTATATGGGAGGTGTCTGCACAGAGGGGTAAGGGAGCATAGAAGAAGATATTTTTAAGCCAATCTGGGGCCAGGAAGAGGTTTCAGAAAGAAAGGTTTAGCACAGCCTGAAGGATGAGTGAGAGTTAAACAAACTGGTCAGAGAAAGAATGCTCTAGGCAAAAGAAGCTGGTACCAAAACACTGAGGGCCAAGAGACTATGCAATAATGATATCACATAGAGAATGGCAATGATTGATGCTGGAGAAGCAGCTGGAAGCAGGAGCTAGCAGCCTTGGTAAGGCTTCTACATTTAGGCTTCATAGAGCCCCTGAAGAGTTTCTAATAACTCTAGAACGAAGTCTAGGAATTCTGTAATTTGCAGACCAGAATTTGTGTGCCAGGTCACTGCCTATAAAACAAATTTCCACTTTTTTATTATTCATTATCAAATTAAATTCTGTTAAAAAGAAAGACTGGAAATGGCTGTCTTTGTTGAGGGAGGAGTTAAGGTGGATCTCTTAGCATGCTAAGTGTTATACCACCACAGGAGAAGTACAGTGTCCTTTCCAGGAAACATTCTTCGTTTGAAGCACTTTCCTAGTTTTCTCCTCAGTTTATAGCCACCTCACCCTCTTCCTAGACCACAGAAATTTTCTCTATACACTTTCAGCATCACACTTCATTAGTAAATGCTGCCAGCAGACATATGATGTTTAAAAATTCCTTACCTTAGAAGTAATGTAAAATTATACTGCCAGAGTAAGTTTTGGATTATATAAAATTATACATGTGCCTTCACTTTCAAAGCAAAATATGTACTCCAAGTTAATCCTAAGGCAAATTTCTGTAAAGTGAACCTGATTTTCCTATGTTATTTTATGATCATTTAAGCCATGTTGCCCAATAAAAGACAATTTGATGTCATCTAAAAACAGATAGAGCTTGCAGTTAAATGTCTCCTTAACCTTGATGTGCATGTATGTGCTAGACACCAGGAAAATAAATTTCTACCCACAAGCATGAAAGACTCAGCCCATGGACTAAAGCAAAAACATTCTCTAATGTCTGACAGGCAGGAAATCTGGACCTGCTAAACAAAAAATATGGGCCCAATTTCATCTTCAAATGTGACTCTTCATAAAGTGGGTTTCCTTATAAGACTCTCAGACATCAGTTCCTTCATTAAGACTTTTCTAAGTTAAAAACTGTGGGGGGTTTTATTGTACCTACCCTAACAATTTTACTCCTAGGTTTTATCCAAGAAAAAGGAGTGGTTATATCTGCCAAAAATATGGTAAAAAATCTACTGTATCTTTATTCATAATTTCTCAAACCTAGAAACAATCTAAATCCATCAATAAGGGGATGAATTTTTTAATTGCTGGGAATGCTACCCAGCAATGAAAAAGAACCAAATATCACAGACATTATATTTAAAAGAAAGAAGACTGACACAAGAGTATTTATAGTCTTATGGCTTATGTCTAGCTGTCCCTCCAAAGCTTCATGTGGTCATAGGTGGGGGCTTTTCATAAGTAGCTGGATCTAGGATATGTGCTGCTGGGATCAAGGATGTGATGCTGGGATTGACTCCTGGTGTGATGCTAGGATTAAGGCTGCTGACACTGGGTATGAGTGCTACCTGCTCTAGGGGTGTGTAGCCTGGATAAGATATAATGGACAGAAAAAGGATCATTGCTTGTTGCTTATAGCTTGCTTCCTTGCTGCCTTCTGCCTGCCACAAACTGATTCTCCTCTGTGATGCCCCTCTGCCATGCCACTGCCTTGGAGCCAGCCAGTTATGAATTGAAATCTCTACAAATTATGATCTAAATAACCTTTTTCTCCTTTAATTTTCAGTGTAAGGTATTTTGTCTCAGCAATGAGAAAAGTAACTAAGACATACAGTATGATTGTATTTATATAAAGTTTAAAGTCAGGCAAAACTATAATGATAGTGGTCATAATAATTGTTACCCTGGGGAAAGGATACTGACTGAGATGAGGCAAGTGAGAAAATTCTGAGGGGCTAGAAATGTCTATATTTTCATATAGGTGGAGTTTACACATACATAAAATTCATTGAACTTCACCTTAAAATTTGTGCACTTGACTGTCTGTAAGAATAATTTTTTTTCAAAAGAAAAAGGTAAATCTCTATACTAAATTTATTTCTGGTACAGAGTGACAATAGAGATCAAAATTATGCTAACAACAGTATGTTTTTTCATTACCAAAAGTAGAAATATAATTAATTTATTCTACCCCCTGTACACACATATACATCAAATCTAAATGCAAGCAGTCAGGGACTTCAGATATTATTTATAAGGCTAATTTGTTAATTTTTTAAATTTATGGGGGTTCCAAAAGTTAGCTATATTTATAGACTATAACTATGAATTCATAAATTTATTAATTGTTCTTTCTGACCATAGCATCATCTGGTCTTCATCAGGGGAATACATTGAATTTTTATTTTCTTAAAGGAGGCTATTAGGCCAAAGTGGCTCCAGCGTTTTTCATTCCTACTTAAGCAAATCAATTTCCAACTCATTATAAATAGGAAAATCAATCTTAAATTTAATTGATCAAAAACTGCCAGCTAACATGTAACAAAAGAATTTGTCTATCAGAAACCACCAGTTAATCTCTAGAGACTTTCTGTTTTATCCAATCAAATATTTCCTTTGTCTTACTTCTACAACCATGATATAAAAGTTTTCCCTTCATGCCCCCTCTGTGGAGCCAAATTACTTATGGTTTGGCACTGCCCAATTCATTAATGAATCTGCCCAAATAAACTCTTTAAAATTTTAATGTGTCTAAGTTTACTTTTTAACAAATTTGTTCCCCAAATCTTATTGAAAAAGTCCATAGTAGACCAAATAGACTGATGATCTATGAGTTAGAAGAGCTAGGTCTTATTTCTGTGCCGCCTTTTATTGTCAAGCAACCTTGGTCCAGTCCTGCAAGCTCTTTGAGACTACCTTTCCTCACTCATACAAAGAAAATAATACTTTCTCTATGGGTTTGTAATGAGGATCAAATGAGAAAATTGATGTAAAAGTGACTTGTAAATTTAAAGAAATGTTAATATGCCTCAAAGCAAGTATTTAATAAGCACTTGTACCAGAGTGTGGTCAATAACAAATGTACTTATATTTCAAAGCTTGTACTCCAGTTTCACATATCTTATATTTCACCAGAGTCAGGATCAGTAAACACTGAATTTATAACATCTCTGAGAAGTTGAACAACTCCAGTAAAATAAGTACTGAAAATGGACGTGTAAAAGGAAGTACAATTAATAACTTCCTTCTTTGCTTTTCCCAGTGTTAAGTTGTAAATGCAACTTTAACCATATGATATTCATTATATTCAGTTCACACAATGAGAACTTTGAACTGCTTCTGCATCATCCATGCTATATATATAGCACCTTAGTACCCTTCCATTCTGAATTTCACAATAACTACCCCAGAAGGCTATTCCCATTTCTATCCTCTGCCATTCATCATGATCTCTATAATGAAATTATAAAACAATCCACCCTCTGAAGTCCTTGTCAGTATCCCCCAAATACTCTACCAGAGCCCTAAATGGAAGGTAATTTTCTTGTGTCACCATTTGAAGTTTGTTTCTCTGATTAGAGGAAGTGAAATAGGCTAGAGTTATTTCAAAATACTTTCTGTCACCAACTGTTCTTTCCAGCAGCCCTGGCAGGAAAGCCCTGTAGTGTAAGAGAATCTTGAAAGGAAAAGTTAGGGTGATCGGCTTCTATTCCTGAAGATTCAGTTCATAGTCTCAGAGCAAGCATGCAAATAAAGAAACAACAGGGATTGAAGAAGGTAAATCCTGAACCTCTTGGGATGCTTAAGAAGTATTTCCTTTAGGCATCAAGTCTAATCAAGAAGCCTTTATTGAGCCTACCCAGGTAGGGACTGGGTGCCAATTTTACAAAAGTAGTTCGACAGTAGCAAGAAGGGACAAATGACAAGGAAAGTGACAGAAATTCATAAAACCCTAATATAGATTCTTATGCACCAACACATATATCCAAAGTTAAGGTTCTGGAACCATTTAACACAGGGAAAACATTAAAAACCTTTCAGTATGCCTTAGAATATCATGGCTTTATAGGCTAATATAATATTTATAAATTATTCTATAATATTCTACAAAAGATGCTGCTCAAACACTTAGTGACAGGAAGAGTTTTGAGATAACTCTGATAGTCATAAAATTGATCCTCACACAAAAACGATTAAATTATGGTCCATATACTTTTTTTTTTTTTTTTGGTACCGGGGATCGAACTTGGGTCCTTCCGCTTGCAAGGCAGGTGGCAGAACCACTGAGCTAAATCCCCGGCCCCATGGTCCATATACTTTTTAAAAATTTGTTACTGTTGTTTTGCTTTGCTGGGGATTGAACCCAAAGCCTTGCACATGTGAAGTAAGCGTTCTAACACTGAACCCTCAGCCCTGCAGTGTTCAAGAACTCAGGGAAATGGATTTTTTTTTTAGAGAATTCTATTCAGAATGGTTAAAATAGTAGGAGCTCATGATGCTTAAATAGGATAAATAATAAGTCATTTGGAAAAATTAGTTATTAAATATGCCCTTTTTCCAAAGAGTCAGCTGAAATTTTGCTCTAATTGATCAGATGAGATGAGTATTAGGCTTTATGGTAGAGGCAATATTGTAAGAAGCCAGATAAAGGAGGTAAACATGGGTAAGCATGGTCAGAGAAGGCTTCTTGAAGGAAATAAAACTCAGGGTTTAGTTTCTCTCTATTCACAGCCTGGTGCTGCCTTTCTTAATTGCCACCCTTAGGCAGTCCTGCCAGGGCCTCAGCTTCATACTCACTAAAGAAGATTACAGTCACAGTTCCCATTCTATTGTAGTATACAGAAGCCATTTGAGGTGTCCTTACATGATTAAGCAAAGCTTCTAGCATGAATAGTAATTTTGTCAAGCAGCAAAGAATTGTACCCTATTCATAGTTATATATTCTGATGTTATCGGAAAAGCAAGGTATAGCAACAAATCACTGTTTGATAGTCAATTTCATTTTGTATATAGTTTCCCAATGGAAACTGTAAAGCTTTCCTAAAAGAAATTAAAGAAAACAAAAGTAAATGAAGAGGCATACCATGCTCATAGATTGGAAGATTTAACATTGTTAAGATGTCCATGCTACCTAAAGTGATATAGAGATTCAACACAATCCCGTTCAAAATCCCAATGACATTCTTTGCAGAAATAGAAAAAGATTTGGCCTAAAATTCATATGGAATCCCAAAGGATCATTAATAGCCAAAACAATTTTTAAAAGGAAGAACAAAGTTAGGAGATAAAAACTTCCTCATTTCAAAACTTATTACAACCAGGAATGTAGCTCAGTGGCACCACACCTGCCTGGCAAGTGCAAGGTCCTGAGTTCGATCTCTGGTACTAAAAAAAAAAAAGAAGAAGAATATAGATACTTAAAAAAAAACTTTTTACAAAAGTATAGCAATAAAAATAGTATGGTACTAGCATGAAAGCAGACAAGTAAATTTATGGAATATAATGGGCAGCCTAGATATTAACTTTAGCATATATGGTCAAATGATCTTTGATAAGAGTCCCAATACCACTCAACATAAGACAGACTGTTCAACAAAAGGTTTTGGAACGTTGGATATCTACATGCATGAAATTGGACCCTTGCCATATACCAGATACAAAAATTTACTGAAAATGTACTAAGACCTAAACACAAGACCTAAAACTATAAAATGCCTAGAAAAGAACACATAGAAAGAATTTCATGATATTACACTTAGAAATAACACAAAAATCAAGGCAATAATAACAAAAATAGACAAGACTATATCAAATTCAAAAAATTTTGTGTTTTAGACACAACCAACAGTGAAAGGGCAAACTACGGAATTTGAAAAAATATCTGCAAATCATATATCTGATAAGGGGTTAATATTCAGAATATATAAAGTACTCTTACAGCTCAGCAAAAATTCAAACAAACTGATTTTAAAATGGGCAAATAATACACAGCTGCCCAAAGATGATATACAAGTGGCCAACAAGCATATGAAAAGATGCTCAATGTAACTAATCTTCAGAAAAATGCAAATAACAACCTCAATCAGAAATCACTTCATATCCATTATGATTGCTATAGAAAATAACAAGTATAGGCAAGGATGTCGAAAAATTATAACTCTTGTACATTGTTAGTGCGATTGTAAAATGGTCCAAGCTCTATGGAAAACAGTATGGAAGTTCCTCAAAAAATTAAAGAATCAGACACATGTCAACTTGAGTAAGAAAAGACATTCCACAGACACTAACACTGAGATGACACAGATATTGGAATTATGCAACAGAATTTTAAATCAGTTATTTTAAAATGCTTCAGCAAGCAGTTACAAAAATATCAGAAACAAATGTTAAAAAAAAATAGGTCTTACCAAAGAAATAAAAGATGTAAGAGAAGCAAATGAAAATTTTAGAACTGAAAAATACAATAACCAAAATGAAAAATTCACAGGATGGGTTTAGTAGCAAAAAAAAAGATAACAGGAAAGAATTAGTGAAACTGATTACAGAAAAAATAGAAATTATTCAATCTGAACAACAGAGAGAAAATAAATTGGAAAAAAGTACATGTGGCTACATCAATATATTATACATTCATGCCATCAGAGTTCCAGAAGGAGAAGAAAAACACATGGGACTAACAAAGTATTCAAAAAGTCACTGTTGAAAAATCTCTCAGATTTTTAAAAATTAATAACTTAATTTTTATTTGTCAAAATTAGGATATATTCATTGTGTATAATAAAATGTTCTGATGTATGTATATATTGTACAATGGCTTAATCAAGCCAATTAATATGAAAAATATCCAAAATTTGGTAAAAGATATAAACCTACAGACTCAAGAAGCTGAGCAAAACCTAACAGGATAAATCCAAAGAATTCCACATAAAGACACATCATAATGAAATTCCTTAATAGTAAAACAAAGAAAAAATCTTGAAAGCATTGAGAGAGAAGTGATACCTTACTTACAGAGAAAAAAACATATGAATGAGAACAGATTTCTTAAAAGGAAGTCCAAAGGGAAATGACTTTTTTCAAGTGCTGAAAGAACTGTCAACTCAGAATTTTACAGCCAACAAAAATATCCTTTAGTGTGAAATCAAGGCATTCTCAGAAGAAGAAAATCCAAGAATTTGTTGCCAGCAAATACACCTAAACAATGAATTGCTAAAGGGAGTTTGTGAAATGGAAAGAAAAGATAAAAGAAGGAAACTGAGAATGAGAAAGAGGAAAGAACAATACAAACAGCTAAAAATGTAAATACAATAGACTTCCCTTCTTTTTCATAGTATTGTAAATTATGTTTGGCATCTAAAGTAAAAATCATAAAATTGATGTGATTCTAAATATGTAGAAGAAATATTAAAGAAAATTGTATTACAAATGGAAGAAGGAAATGTGATTTAAAAAGAGGTATGGTTTCTATACACTATTCAACCTGGTAATATGTCACAAAGGAAATTATTACAATTTATCTGTCTATAATGTACTGCCTAGAGTAGTCACTGTGTGAATACATATATATGTATATATGTATATGTATACACAAAGACATACATAGACTACATATATTAGTACAGTACATATATACACATGTACATACATATGTATGTAAGCACATATACTTGCATATGTATGTGTACAGTGCTTACTCTAGGCATGACAGAGAAAGTGAGACAAAAAGACAAGTGCTCAAAATCGCTATAAATAAGTTAAAAATGAAATGTAAAAAAGGTATTAGCAACCCACAGGAATCCAAGTAAAAGAAAGCTGAGAAAGGAAGAACAGAACGAGCAAACAAAAAGTTAAACTAAACTAAAATGGTAGACTTATGTAGTAATATGTCAATCATCACATTAAAAGTAAATGGCATTTGAGCCCCTGTACCAAAAAAAAAAAAAAGCAAATGGCCTAGGGTGTGAAAAAGAGCTGTACACCATGGGTGGGTCCCAGGCAGGGCCCCACCCTGACCCCAGCCACGTGGGCCCATGGGCCCCAGCCAAAGGCCCACCTGGAAAAGAGCTGCACAGGCAGACAAGCAACAGCCATAGACTTGCCCCAATACCATCAGTAAGTGCACGCAGATCCCAGCAAGAAGTCAGTGAGGACCAGATCAGCACAACTGCAGACAGGTTCAGCCAGGGTCCCGCCCTGACCCCAGCTGCTTGGGCCCACAGGCCCCAGTCAAAGACAGTCCTGCAAAATAGCTGAGCAAGCACACAACCAATAGAAAGAGGTCCATCCCAATTCCATCTGTAAGTGCATGCAGATCCCAACAAGAAGCTGGTGTGGACCTGAGCAGCCCGGCTACAGAAAGGTCCAGCCAGGGCCTCACCCAACCCCAGCCTATTGGGCCCACAGGCTCCAGCCAAAGGCCCACCTGGAAAAGAGCTACACAGGAACACAAGAAACAGACAGAGGTACAAAGAGATTCCATCCATAAGCGCCACAGACCCTAGCCAGAAGCCCACTCAGATACCAGTGACTAGGGTGCACAGTCCCCAGCGAGAGGCCCTCCCAGGCAACAACTACATAGTGGGGCTGGCCCTAACCAGAGGAAAGCCTAGATACCACCCCAAGTGTGCACAGGCCCCAGTCAGAACCCTGCTCAGACAACAGGACAGCACAGGGATCCAGAAGGCCACTACTCTGAACCCAGGAAATGGTACAGTGATGAGCAGCAGAGAAAAGGCCAATTGGTGGCTTGCTGAGAATTGAAGACCACTGGGCAAACAAAAAGTTGCTTCAACAAAGGTGCATCAGGCTGCATCTGTTGAAATGAGAAGAAATGTAAATAAGTCTCAAAAGCAGATATCCAGATCACCTAAGGCAACCTGAAAGGGAAATGAGATGGAACAATCTGGTACTCAACCACCTGGACTCCCTGAACTGGCAATGAAAGAGGATCTGGAAAACATGAAATCAGAAATAATTTCTCAAATAACAATAGACATTGTGTCCATAGTGCAAGACATAATTAATAAATCTAGAGCAGACACAGATAAAAAAAAATAGAGGAGCTGAGGAACATGATAGAAACCCAACATATGAAACAAATGGAATCAATAAAACAGATGCAAAGAGATTTCCAGGAGATTAAAAACTCCACTGAAAGTTTACACAGCAGAATGACCCAATGTGAGGGCAGAATTTCAGATACAGAAAACAGGATTGCAAATAGTGACTGGGAAAAGAAAAATTTCTTAAAAATAGTAAAGAACCACGAGAAACCAATCCAGCAACTTCTAGATGATGCAAAGAAGAATAACATAAGATTTATCAGAGTCAATGAAGAAAGAGGAGAGAGTGCAAAGGACATAAAAGAAAACTTCACATAAGTAATGGCAGAAAACTTCCCAAGCAGGGCAAAAGAATTTGACATACAGATAAGTGAGGCATATAGGACTGCAACTAGCTATGATAAAAAAAAAAATACACATAGGCATATAATAGTTAAGATTCCAGAAAACCAACAGAAGAAAAATTCTACATGCAGTTAGAGAAAAGAAACAAATCACATGCAAAGGAAAGCCCATCAGAATCACAGCAGACTTCTCAACACAAACCATCAAGGCAAGAAGAACCTGGAGTGACGTCTTTCAACCCCTAAAGGAAAACAAGCTCCAACCCAGATTGATGTACCCTGCAAAACTAGTTTCAAAATGGATGGAGAAATAGGATACCTTCATGACAAAGAGCACCTTAGGAACTTCAGGAATACCAAACCAGCACTCCAAAAAATTTTAAACAATATCCTAGGAAAAGACAATGAGGATCACAACCCCAGGAAGCAAAGCAGAATGAATCCATTGGGCATGACAAGAAATTAAAAGCAAAGGGGGAGAATCCAACAAAAAGAAAAAGCCATGACAAGGATAAGTCAATACATAATCAGTTTTAACCATCAATGTTAATGGTCTCAATTCACCAATCAAAACAAGTAGACTGGCAGAATGGGTCAAGAAGTAAGATCCAGCAACATGCTGCATACAAGAAACACACTTAATTCAAAAAGAAACTCGTAGACTGAAAGTTAAAGGGTGCAAAACAATACTCCATGCAACAGGAAAACAAAAAAAAGCAGGAGTAGCTCTCCTCTTTGCAGATCAAATGGATTTCAAACCAACACTTATTAAGAGAAACAAAGATGGACACTATATCCTTGTAAAGGGGACAATCCAAGAGGAAGAGATGACTATCAAAAATATATATGCACCAAATACTAGTGCACTCAACTATATAAAACAAATACTAATGGAGGTGAAAAATAAAAAAAGCACTAATACAATAGTGGTTGGGGACTTCAGTACCTCACTGACACAAATGGACAGATCCACTAGACAGAAAATAAACAATGAAATACAACTCAATCAAACTTTTGAACAAATGGACCTAACACATGTTTACAGAGTGTTCACCCCACAAAATTAGAATACACATTCTTTTCAGCTGCACATGGATTGTTCTCCAAAATAGACCACATACTAGCTCATAGAACATGTTTCAGATAATGCAAAGTAACTGAAGTTATCCTCTGTATATTATCAGACCATACTGCCATGAAATTAGACATCAATAGCAAAAGAAACCGCAAGAATTTCATAAACACATGAAAATTGAACAACACACTTCTGAATAACCAATAGGTCACAGAGGAAATTAAAGAAGAAATTAGACAGTTTCTACAATTAAATGACAATGTCAATACAACAAATCGGAATCTATAGAACACAATGAAAGCAGTCTTATGAGTGAAATTCATAGCAGTGAATACTCATATTAGGAAAACAGAGCAAGCTCAAATAAATAATCTGATGTTGAATCTCAAGCTTCTAGAAAAAGAAGAGTAGGACAAACCCAAAGCTCATACAATGGTGGAAATTATAAAGGTCAGAGCAGAAATCAATGCAGTGGAGACTAAGAGAACAATACAAAACATCACTGAATCAAAGATTAGTTCTTTAAAAGAATAAACAAAATTGACAAACCCTTAGCCAACCTTATCAAAAAAGGCCCAAATCCACGCAATTAGGAAAGAAAAGGGGGAAATTACAATGGACCCAGTAGAAATCTAGAGGATCATCAATACCTAATTTGGGAACCTATGAGCCAATAAGATGGAAAACACAGAAGAAATACACAGATTCCTAGATATGTGTGAATTACCAAAGTTGAACGAAGAAGACCTAAAAATATTAAACAACCCAATATCAATCAATGAAATTGAAAATGTAATTAAAAACTTACCAACTAAGAAAAGCCCAGGTCCTGATGGCTTCACTGCTGAATTCTACAAGACATTTAGAGAACTATTGCCACTACTGTTTAAACTCTTTAGTGAAATTGAATGGGAAGCAATACTTCCAAATTCATTCCTGGAACCAAGCATCACCTTGATCTCAAGAGTAGAAAAAGATCCAGCCCAAAAAAAAGAACTATAAGCCAATCTCACTATTGAACATAGATATGAAAATCCTCAATAAGATACTGGCAAACAGAATGCAGAAGATCACCAAGAAGATCATACACCCTAACCAGGTGGCATTCATCCCAGGCATGCAGGATGGTTCAACATACGCAAATCAGTAAATGCAATACACTACATTTACAGAGCCAAGATCAAAAACCATATGATCATCTCCATAGAGGCATAAAAAGCATTCCACAAAATCCAACACTCATTCATGATAAAAAAAAAAAACCTACCAAAAATTTGAATACACAGTCTCTACCTCGACCTGTTAAAAGCCATCTATGAAAAACCAACATCAAATATCATACAACATGGTCAAATACTGAAGTCCTTCACTCTAAAATCTGAAACAAGACAAGGATGTCCACTATCACCACTCCTGTTCAATATAGTTTTGGAAACATTAGCCACAGCAATTAGACAAGAGAAAGAAATAAAAGAAATAAGATAGGAAACAAAGAAGTTAAATTATCACTATTTGCAGACAACATGATACTCTTTATAAAAGATCCCAAGAACTCCACCAAAACTCTTCTAGACCTAATAACCAAATTCAATAGAGTAGCTGGATACAAGAGCAAAACACAAAAATCAATAGCTTTCCTGTACACAAACAGCAGGTTCACTGAAAGTGGAACTGGAGAAACAACTCCCTTCACAATAGCATCCAAAAAATTGAAATACCTAGGAATCAACCTAACAAAAGAAATCAAAGACCTCTTCTCTGAAATTTATACCACTCTGAAAAAAGAGATGAAAGAGGATATCAGAAAATGGAAATACATCCCTTGCTCCTGGGTAGGAAGAAATAATATAGTAAAAATGGCCATACTTCCAAAACTGCTGCATAGATTCAATGCAATCCCAATTGAAATTCCAGCAGAACTTGAGAAAACATTCCAAAAATTCATTTGAAACAAGAAGAGACCCAGAATAGCAAAAGCAATTCTAGGCAACAAGACAAGGTAGGGGGTATCACAATCCCCAACTTGAAACTATACTACAAAGCTACTGTGTTAAAAACAGCATGGTACTGACAAAGAATCAGACCTGAGGACCAGTGGAACAGATTAGAAGATGCAGAAACAACTCCAGACACACTCAGCCATCTCACCTTTGACAAAGGAGCCAAACACCCTCACTGGAGGAAAGATAGCCTCTTTAATAAATGGTGCTGGAAAAATTGGGTTTCCACTTGCCAAAGATTAAAACTAGACCTATATCTCTCACCGTGCACTAAACTAAAATCAAAATGGATTAAAGAGCTAAATATTAAAACAGAAACACTAAACCGGCCGGAAGAAAGGTTAGGTAGAACTCTTGTAGACAGTTGTATAGGTAAAGATTTCATGAACAAAACCTCAGTTGCATGTGAACTAGCACAAAGAATCAACAAGTGGGATCTCTTCTTACTAAACAGCTTCTGTACAGCAACAGAAACCACCAACAGCATGAAGAGACAACCCACAATCTGGGAAAAAATTTTCACCAGCTGTTCCTCAAACAAAGGTCTACTATCTAGAATATATAAAGAACTTAAAAAGGGGTGGGGACTTAGCTCAGTGGTTTCGCCACCTGTTGCACAAGCACAAGGACCCGAGTTTGATCCCCGGTACCAAAAAAAAAGAACTTAAAAAAATCAAACCTCCCAAATTTAAAGACCCAATCCAAAAATGGGCATCTGAAATGAACAGACATTTCTCAGACAAAGAAGTATAAGTAGTAAATAAACATATGAAAAAATGTTCATCATCAGTGGTCATTCAAGAGATGCAAATAAAAATAACACTGAGATTCCACCTCAGCCCAGAAAGAATGGCTGCTATCATGAAATCAACCAATAACAAATGCTGGTGGGGTTGTGGGCGAAAAGGAACCCTTTTCCACTGTTGGCAGGAGTGCAGACTGGTGCAACCACTGTGGAAATCAGTATGGAGTTAACCTCAAAGAACTAGAATTGGAGGTCCTATTTGACCCAGCTATTCCCCTGCTGGGTATCTTCCCAAAAGAATTAAAAGAATCATACCACAGGAACATATGTGCACCCAAGTTTATAGCAACAGTTTGTAACAGCTAAAACTTGCAAACAGCCCAATTGCCTGTCAATTGGAGACTGGATAAACAAGATGTGGGTTTTTTTATAAAATGGAGTACTACTCAGCCATAAAGAATGAGAAATTAGAGACATTTATAGCTAAATGGATGCACATGGAGGCCATACTGTTAAGTGAAATAAATAGGACACACATGTGTAAATACCGAATAGTTTCTCTAGTGTGAGAAACTGAAAGTGTAAATAAGAACTAAAAGGTATAATAGATAATGTGAAATAGGAAGAAAAGAGGCATAGGAAAAGGGGAAGTGGGAGGGGTAGGGAAAAGGAAAGAAAGGAATGGAATTAATACGAGAAAATGAAAAAATGGAAACAAAGTCTTTGTAAATATGGAGGGTTGGAGGGGTTGAAAGGAGGGCACGGGAATGCGGAAAAAATAAGAACCAAGATATATTAGGGCCGGGGATTTAGCTCAGTGGTTCCACCACCTGCCTCACAAGGTACCGAGTTCAATCCCTGGTACCAAAAAAAAAAGAAGATGTATTATGTAAAGGTGCAAATTTCCAATGATGAATGTCATTATATTGTATACCTTAAATGTAGCAATAAAATATTTTTAAAGTAAATGACCTAATTGTATCAAAAAATACTTTCATTGGCAGAGTAGATTAAAAAAAAACACGACTGCCTCAGTCATTTTTCTCATTACTGAGACAATACTCAACACTCACAACTTAAAGGAGGTGAGGTTAATTTTGCCTTATATTTCAGTCCATGGTCAGCCAGCTTCCAAAAGAAACAATATAGTAGAGGTGCAAGGCATACGAGAAGCTACTCATCTCATGGTAGTGCGGAAGTAGGGAGTCAAAGGAGAAGCAGGAAAAAGTGATATATCCTTTCAGGTCATACCCACAGTGACTCGCCTAACAGCAAGTCAGCTGTAAGGTCCCCATTAATCACCTTGCAAACACAGGAGGCTTTGAGGGCCATTTTAAGTCTAAACCATATCAACTATTAGCTGTCTACATGAACTTCACTTCAAATATAACAATATAGGTAGACTGAACTTATAAAGATGGAAAGAGATATACTAGGCAAACATTTTAAAAAGCAACAATGGCTATATTATATTGGATTAAATAGACTTTGGAGCAAAGAAAATTGCCAGGGACAAAGGGAAACTCTATTATGATAAAAACATAAATCCATCAAGAAAACAGCAATCTTAAATACACACGCACTGAACAATAATCTTAAAATACATGAAGCAAACTTGGTAGAGCTGAAAAGAGAAATGGATAAGTCAACAATTATAGTTGGAGATCTCAATGTTTTCCTTTTAGAAACAGATATATCTACTAGAAAGAAAATAATCAAGAATACAGAATATGTGAACACAATCAACTAATAAGATCTAATTGGCATATATGGAACATTCTGCCCAATGACGGCAGAATATACATTTTTTCAAACCCCTGTGAGACATTCACTGAGACAGACCATATCGTGAGTCATAAAGCAAACATGAGCAAATTTGAAATAACTGAAATTATGCACAATGTTTCTTTGAGAATAATGAAATCAATCCAGAAATTAAGAACAGAATGAAAATGAAAAAGTTGCCTATCAATTGGAAATTAAGCGACAAACTTCTAAATAATCCATTGGTTAAAGAGAAAGTTTCAAGGGAAGTAAAAATACATTCAACTGAATGAAAATGAAAATGCAGCATATCAAAATATGTGACATATGAACAAGATGGCAGACTAGAAGAACAAATTAATATTTGTCATGTGTTATGATTGGTGGACATACATGATGAATATGGCAATAAAGAGGTAGCATAAGGTATTTGGGTAGTATTGGAATGTTTCTTGGTTGTAGTAATGGTTAAATCAATCTATAACATGTCAAATAGCAACAAAGAACTATACAAAACATTCTTCCAATATCAATTTCCTGGTTTTGATATTATATTATAATTATGTATAATGTAATGATTTAGGTAAACTGGATGAAGATTGTACAGAACCTTTATGTGCTATTTTTGCAATTTCTTTTATTATTCAAAATAGAAAAAAATAAATCACTTATAAAGCAATTAATTCAGAAATAGGAGTGTGGAAACTAAAATTCAAGAAGTAAATAAATAACAAGTGGATTTGACCAATGGATTATTTAGAGGTTTGTTGCTTAATTTATTTTAAGAGCCTATAACGCTACTTTTATGAAAGGATAGATTTTAAATGGGAATAATTTATAAACCAGTAACATATAATACCAAGAACATTTAACAATGGTTTCCAAAAAAATGTGATTTTGAAAAATAGCCACAGATAAAAACATCTAATCTTAAATTGGGCAACTGGAAATTGTGAAGCTCTAGTGCATAAATTACATTTGCAAACAATAAAAAAACAATTATAATGTGTTTTGGGGCCAGTTGTTCAAACCTTATCTAGTAAGTGGTAAGAAAGGAGAAGTTTCATGCTAGATAACCCAGAACCTATCCCTGTAATGGTCATGCAGTTAACTGATTTGCATATACTCTATATATGGTCTCTCCAAGTTGTTTTGCCTTACAGAAAATATTCATTCCTAGCTGTGCTATGGAAAAATATTTGCATTGGTTAAAATATGTAGTGATAATTACAAAGGAGCACTGTGGGAAAGTACCTCTGTGTATGGTCCAAAATGGTACCAGTAGCCATAGTAAGCTATTTAAATTTCAAAGAAATAGAATTCAAAATTTAGTTCCTAAACACATTTCAAGTGCACAATAGCCAAATGTGGATAGTGAGTATCATAGTAGAACAGAATAGACATAGAACTTTACCAAAAGGTTCTATTAGGCAATGCTGCTCTAGAGCATGAAAAACATGTCATTTCCCTATAATCAAACAGAGCTACAACTCAAAGAACTCTGACAGGAATTGTTATTGCATTATCTAGGGTTTGCATATACATATAATTCTACTTTCAGCAATATTTAACAGAATGTTACACTGCTTACATGTTAGGGCTTTGGGGTAAAAAGGCCTGATTTTCAAGTTAGGCTCTAACTTTGACTAGGTATGTTACTTCACTTCTCTGTGCCTGTCTTCTTATTGTAAGTAGGTAAGAGTAAGGAGATAATTGTACTTACCGCATAGAGTTGTTGTAAGGATTACATAAAATAAGCTCAATATTTAATACATGTGATCTATAAATGGTACTAGTGTTATGCTTTAAGTCTAGAAGTTTAACTTGTCTTGTAGGACGAACAGTCTCGGTGACCAGTAGAAAAGGCAACAGAGAACATTCAATCACATGAGTAGCAAAGGAGTCAGACCCTAACAGGGCCCCCTTTGTCTTTTGATCAACACAAACAGCAACCACATTGTTCCTCCATAATAACTTGGGGCCAGCAACATAAAAGAAGAGGCATTCCCTTCTAAGATCTATTTATCTTGCAACTTTCAAAATGTCAAGGATTACCTTACTCTTGGCCTTAGAGAACTCAGAATTGAAATTTAACAACTATGTCTACCAAATAAAATAAAAGCACAATATACTGCCTGTAAAAAAAAAAGATTATCTAAATAAGTCATTCAGTAAATAGTTGAGGCATTTGGAGTTGTTTTTCCATCTGTTTCTAGCAATCAGATCAAATTCCTCGATGTACAGTTATGGTGAAATCACAAATCTTTTGTGAATACTACACAACAGGCCTACAGTACCTCCATAATAAACTGGATAAATACTTAGTGAACATCTTCTACATACAGAGCACGTTTACTCTATACTGGTCATTAGCAAACTATGTTACATTCAGCCCTTCTCATATTTTTGTGTAGAAAGCAAGGTAAAAATGATTTTTACATTTTTAAATGGTTGGAAGAACTGCCTTCAACCACTATTACTGAACATTGAATGGCTTTGGGAATTAGACTCTGCTGAAAACTTCATGTTTCTTAATTAATTTTAACCTAAAATTACAGGACATAACAATGCTTTATGTGAAACTTACATTGTATTAAAACCATTTAGGGCTGGGGATTTAGCTCAATGGTTCCGGCGCCTGCCTTGCAAGTACAAGGTCCCGAGTTCAATCCCCGGTACCAAAAAAAAAAAAAAAAAAAAAAAAAAAAATTTAACAACATTGTTTGAGTTCCAAGTAATGTCAAGATACTTTATATACTTCCTACACTATGATAAGCAAAACAATAAAACCACAATGAGATAATACTTCACACCTACTATAATAACTATAATAAAAAAGAAATATATTAATAAGTGTTGGTAGAGATATAGAAAAATTTGAACTCTAATACTGTTGAGAAGGTAAAATTGTTATAGCCACTTTTGCAGTTTGTCTGTCCCTCAAAAAGTTAAATACAGTGTTAACATATGACCCAGCAGTTCCACTCCCAGACAAGTATCTAAGAGAAATGAAAGAATATGTCTGCATAGAAACTTATACAGAAATGTTAGCAATTGTTGCAGATGTTCATAATAACCAAAGGTGATAAGTCAAATGCCCATAAACATATGAATGAATACACAAAATGTGTTAGATCCATAAAATGGAATATTATTTAGCCATATAAAGAATGAAGTACTGAGCCAGGGATTTAGCGCAGTGGTTCCACCGCCTGCATCTCAAGCACAAGGTCCCGAGTTCGATCCCCGATACCAAAAAAAAAAAAAAAAAAAAATCTGCAAGGCCATAGAATCAGTAGCTATCAAGAGCTATTAGTGAGACCACAAAGGAACATGAAAAAACTTTGAGGAATGATGGAAATATCCTATATCTCTGTTTTAGTTGTGGTTATGTAAAAGTATATATTTATATCCAAGCAGATTGAACTTTACATGTAAAAGGATGAGATTTACCAAATGCAAATCATACAACCATAAAGCTGATTTTTTTAAAAAAAGTTAAAACAAGAAGCAAGATCTCAATTCCCACACAAATTTCAGCATATATATTTTCTGAGTTCAAATTATAGTGCCAGCGGCAGTTTGGGGACCTTAAAGCAAGTGCAAAGGACATTTCCATATCTTAAAATCCATTTAACTATGCAAATGAGGAGCTTTCTTCCATACTTCAGTTGAAAGTGATTAATGTGCAATGAAATAACAATCCAAAAGATAAATATTAAGAGAATAATATAACAGAATTCCATTCCAAGCAATGAATATGATATGCTAGTATACTTTCAATAGTATATGATGAGAATGACACTACTGTAGCTTTCCTCCAAAAAATATAATCCCAGTCTAATCACAAGAAACACATCAGACAAGACCAAATTGAGGGATAAAGCATCTGACAAGTTATCTCAAAATGATCATGGTTGCCAAAACAAAGTCTGAGAAATTATCACAAACCAGAGGACGATAAGGAGACAGAATGACTGAATGTAACATGCCACCATCATAGATAGGGCAGCAGAGCTAACCTAGTGAAACTGTAATAATATGTGAAGTATAGTCAATAGTGACATAATGATGTGGCTTTTTCTGCTGTGAAATATAGAACAGTAATGTAAGATGGTATTGATAGGAGATTCAGCAAATAGTGCTCGGATATTTTGAATATCCACTGAAAAAATATGAACTTAGACCCTTACCTCACACTAATTAGAAAAATTAACTCAAAATGTGTGATAAATTTGAATGTAAGAGGCAAAACAATAAAACTTCTAGAGGAAAACTGTTGAGAGATTAGGCAGACTTCCTAGGTACAACACTAAACACATGCTACATAAAAGAAAAAAGGATAAACTAGACATCATCAAAATTCAAAATTTTTTCACTTCAAAAAATACCTTTAAAACTGACTGTGGTGGTACACGCCTATAATACCAGCACTCTGGAACACTAAGGCAGGAGGATCACAAGTTCAAGCCCAGACTGGACAACTTCCTAAGGCTTTGTCTCAAAAATAAAAATAAATTAAATTAAATAATTTTAAAAGGGTTGAGGATGTAGCTCAGCACAAAGGCCCTGGGTTCAATCCCTAATATCATGCCAAAAAAAAAAAAAAAAGGCTAAGAAGGGAAAGACAAGGGCTGGGGATTTAGCTCAGTGGTTCTGCCACCTGCCTTGCAAGCGCAAGGTCCCAAGTTCCCTCCCCCGGTACCAAAAAGAAACAAACAAAACAAACAAACAAACAGAAGGGAAAGACAAGCAGCCCACTGGCAGGAGCTTGCATCTCTAATATATAAACAATTCTCATAACGCAATTTAAAACACAATATAAAATGGATAAAATATGAACAGATAGTTCACTGTAGAAGATACACAAATGATTCATAAGCACATCGGTCATTAAGGAAATAAAAATTTAAACCATAATGAGCTATCATTTCACACCCACTTTGAATGACTATAATAAAAAACAGACACAAATCTTGCTGAGGATGTGGAACAACAGGAACCCTCATACATTTGTAGTGGAAATGTAAAATGGTTCTGCCACTTTGGAAAACAGTTGGGTAGTTTCTTAAAAAGTTAAGCATAAAACTTTCCTATGACCCAATAATTCTACCCTTAGGTATGTACTCAAGAGAAATGGAAACCTATGTCCATACAAAGACTTGCATGAGAATGTTCTTAGCAGCATTAGTCATAATAACCAACAATTGGAAACAATCTAAAATCTATAGACTGGTAACAAAAATGTGGTACATCTATAAAGTGGAATGCTATTTGGCAGTAAAAAGTAAAAAAGCTTTTAAATATGCTAAATAATATAGTTGAATCTTAAAAATATTGTGCTATGTGAAAGAAGCTAGACACAAAAGATCACATATTATATGATTTCATTTACACGAAATGTCCAAAATAGGCAGGTTTATAGACAAAATATTACTGGTTGCCTAGGCTGGGAGTGGGAATGGTATTAACTGAGACTGGACATGAGATCTTATTGGGAAGATGAAAGCATTCTAAAACTGATTTTTGGTGATAGCTGCATGATTCTGTAAACTTACTAAAATCATTTAACTATATACTTTTGAAAAATGAATATTATGATATGTAAAACATATTTCAGTAAAATCATTAAAATGGAAAAAACAGGAAATTGGATGAAGAATATATGGGAACTGTACTGTATTTACTACTTTTCTATACATCTAAAACTATTTAAAATAAGAAATTTATTTAAATAAAAGTTTAAAAATAAACTTCACGGATTGACATCAATATTTGGCATACCTGTTTGTATGAAAAGACACTTTCAAAGATGATATACATAAAATCTCATTACAGAACAGCATTAACAGATGAATGAATATCTGGAATCAATTTGGGTAATAGGGAACACTAACTTTGACCCCCAGTTAAGCAAAATGTTATTGCTTCAAAAGAATTGTATTCTCAGTATTCTTGTGTTACAAAACTGTACATTCTTATGTTATTAGTAGAAAGCTATTATATTTTGAATGTCATCAATAAACATTTGTCAAAATTTGTTTTCTCTCTTGTCATAAAAGTATTTACAAAATATTCTCAATTTCACCTTTTGGGTCACAAAGCCTAAAATATTTACTACCTGGCTTTTTACAGAAATGTTGGCAAGCCCTGTTCTACACCCTAATAGGATAAATATAAATATAAACAGTTTATTTCTTGAATGTATTCTTTATCATTACCTAGTTTTGGCAAAATGCCCTCCTGGATATGCCTTTTAAAGGAAAGGCCTTGCATCTCTTCTGCTACCACACTATTTGGGATTTCCATAAAAAGAAACACTACCGGCTTAATAGTTCTAGCAAAGCCTCGATATCATCGTCATTATTGTGATGTTAAAGTGGCAACACCATACCACTGTATCCTGAGGGTGACCCTTATTAAATGGTAATGTCACCAAGCTACAGATTCAGAGATCTCTTAGATATCAAGTGGCTCCCACGGCATCACACCCTGCCTTTGGCATCACCCTGGCACAACACTTTACTGTGGTGTCGTGTGCTATCACTGCTGTGGCAGAACCCTCGCCTGATGCCACTCCAGCGAGATTTTTTAACCCTACTTTTTTTCCACTCCCTCGTTGGTGGCCGGGAGGGGGAGGGTAGCTACAGTCACCGCTTGAGGCTCAAGATAGTACTCAGTTCCAACTGTTGTCCCTTCCGCCTGCCCCTGCAGGTCAGGGCCCCGGAGAAACAGAATCTTTAGGCTTCAGTAACTCACTTGCCTCGCTCCTGTGCCCGTTTAATATGTTCGACTCAGTGCACCAACAGAGACCACCCACCCCAGCTCTTCCACACAGTTTCACACGAAGCCGCTCTCCGTACCTGACTCCATTCTCCAGCTGTCATCCTGGGCCAATTCCACCGGCAACTTGACTACGGAGGTCGCAAGGGACCCTGGGGCTTGTAGTCCTGCACTGTTAGGGGCCAAATCCCTGAGAACAGGACAGGCACCTCCCAGCCCAGAACTGCCCTCAAACTGCAACTCCCAGAAGCTCTGCGCAATAAGAAAAGAAACACCGGAACGAGAAAGGCCGGTGATTGGTGGAGTTTAAGCGTCTTTTGATTGGCACCTGGAGGCCGGGAGGCGGGCTTTGCCTACGTTTATCGAGCTTCTGCGAAAGCAAAATGGAGGGGTGTGTGTCTAACCTAATGGTCTGCAACCTGGCCTATAGTGGGAAGCTGGAAGAGTTGAAGGAGAGCATCCTGGCCGATAAGTCCCTGGCTACTAGAACCGACCAGGTAAAGCCGCTCTACAGCCTGTCCGCAGCCGGCGGCGTCTGCAAAACCTACGTGGCTTCTCAGGCCCAGCCCAAGCGGAGGCCGGCTCGAGCGCAGATCCCTACCCTCGCCTCGCGGTCCATACCCCAGGGTCACCTCAGGACTCGCAGTCTAGCTGCAGGAGCCAGCAACACAAACCTCAACAATTTTGGGGGGGGGGGGGGGCAGCGTTTAACTGGTAGAATTGGACGTTTCTAGAACGTCTACCGCACTTCTCAGAAATGCCAACTTTGAGGTATCCGTGAGGACAGACTTGTATGGATTTCTTTACCTTGAATGCAGTAGTTACATTAAGTGAAACACGTGTAACTGAACGCGTCTCCTGTGCCCGCCAGTTTGTTAGGAGCTGGGGGAAAAAGCGCTCAAATTGGTCGAGTGGAAAAAGCAGACATTATTAAATTCTCTGTATTTTTATGTGTTTGAAATTTTCGTGAAAAGTTGAAAGTACCACTTTCAGGGCTAGAAGTATAGTTCAGTGGAGAACTTGTCTAGCATGCAGCAAGCCCAGGGTTCTATCTCCAGCATTCAAAACAAAACAAAACAAAAAAATTCTACATTCTCTTACGTAGGACTCATCAAGAAATACAGCTATAAATGCAAATACGAGTTCTCTTTGAGAAACGTGACAAACCCTGTCTTGTTATTTTTAAAAAGCAGCTTTGTTGCTCTCTTATTCTGTGTGTGATATTTTTTAATGGTATGCAGTCTCAACTAATTTTATGGGTATTTCTTCCTCCATTATTCATAAGTTCTTTCCAGAGCATCTAACTTGAGATCTGTGAGGTAGAGATTTCAGAGCCAGGCAGATCTTGGCTAAGTTGTGTGACCTTGAACAAGCTGTTTACCACAAGGAGTCTTAGTTTCTTTATCTATAAAATGGAGATAGTATCCACTGTATAGGATGGTGGGCGTTAAGTGAGATGATGCATGTAAAACTCCTAGCACTGTGCCTGACGTAGAAGTACATAGTAAACAGCCAAAGCTCCTTTTCTGCCAAAGCATTGGAATCAGTTTCTTGCTCTACCGACTTCATCACTGTATTCTACCCAGAATTACTTACCTTCATCAATGTTATTCACTCCATGTTACTAAAATTTTATCTCATACTATGGGAGTGAGTAATACAGCTTAAGGTTACCTACCTGAGGATCCAGTGTGCTCCATTTTTTGTTTTCAAACAATGGGTTTGCTGGCACCAGTATTATTTTATTTTCTGCCTTTTTGTCATCTATTTCTCTTCAAGAATGTGGACCATAGCGTTTCTCTGTTTTTCATGTAGGACAGCCGAACTGCTTTGCACTGGGCATGTTCAGCAGGACATACAGAGATTGTTGAATTCTTGCTGCAACTCGGTGTGCCAGTGAATGATAAAGATGACGTGAGTACTAGGCAAAACCGATAAATTCTCAGTAATCTTTAGACTACAGCCTGGTGTTTACTGAAGCCTTGATATTAAGTTCATAAACAAAATTATAACCTTTACAGCGAGGAAGTTACAGCATTTCCCTGGCGATCAAGCATGTGACTAGTGGTTGCATTATTTTAGAATGTTAATTTTGCCACTATATCATTTGGGGTAAAAATACAGATCAGAGCTTATTACTGTGAAACCTAAAAGACTGTAAATTCTTTTTACTTTGTTTGGATCTTTTTGGTCAATAATGAAGATTATATAAAGATAGCATTAGAATTGTGAAGAATAAGAATAGAATAAGAATAGAACCTTTTTTATTGGCAAAAATTCCTTTTTCAGGCATGCTTACTGAATTAGTATTTATAATAAGAAAGAAAAATAATTTATGGGGGATGATTGAGAACAGTAAAGTATATCCTTATGGTAAAATAATAGGCAACCAACAAAGTTATAATTACAAAGAACAGAAAAATTCTCACAACATAAGTGAAATGGTTAAAAAATGCACTTCAAATAACTTCATATCCTCTGATCCTAGCTTTGATTTAAAATAGTATATTATATAGGAGCAAATAACTTAGAATTTGACTTATGTATCATTAAGTCTATATTATTGGATTGTATTTTTTCTTTTTTATAGTATATTATTTTCCAAATTCTGCAATGCTTGAGGAGGGGTAAAATGAATGTTTTTTAAACTATTCACACATAACGTAGTAAACCCTGTGTAAATGTTCATATTGATACCTGTGCCTTTTTCCCCTGGTTTCATACAACCCACCTCTTTTGCAGGCTGGTTGGTCTCCTCTTCATATTGCTGCTTCTGCCGGCCGAGATGAGATCGTAAAGGCCCTTCTGGGAAAAGGTGCACAAGTTAATGCTGTCAATCAAAATGGCTGTACTCCTCTACATTACGCAGCTTCCAAAAACAGGCATGAGGTATAGTTCTGCCCCTAGGTACTTCTGTTGAGTTCTGAACATGTATATAAACACAAATAGATCTCTGCAGTAGTCTCTTCTCTGTCTTTTCCAGATTGCTGTCATGTTACTAGAAGGTGGGGCTAATCCAGATGCTAAGGACCATTATGAGGCTACAGCAATGCACCGGGCAGCAGCCAAGGGTAACTTGAAGATGATTCATATCCTTCTGTACTACAAAGCATCCACAAACATCCAAGACACTGAGGGTAACACTCCTCTGTAAGTGACAAGTAACAGTCATTTGTATTCTATTTAATATTAGCCCTCTTGCAGTAATTCTTATATATCATTTATATTATTATTCTGTTTATAAATGTTAGTAGCAAAAATCTAAAGGTACACTAAAGCATACAGATAAAAATGAAAATTGCCTATCATTTGCCATCCAGAAATAACCACTGATAACATTTTTGTGAATTTCTTCCCAGTCTTTTATATGTATATGCGTATATTTTACATATATATTTCAGAAAAATTGGGGTCATACTGTATCTGTAATTTTATATCTTGATCTTTTTACCTCATACTGTGAGCATTTTCCAATGTCATTAAATACATTTAAAACATTTTAAATGACCATGCAGTCAATTTTATGGATGGGTCACAATTTAATCATTCTTCTATTACTTTATAAACTTTTTTGAGTTTTCCACTATTATAAACACTGCTGCATTGACAAACTTTCTGTAAAAACCTTTGTCCATAATGCTAGTACCTTAGTGTAGACTCCGAGAACTTGAATTATTGGATCAACAAATACACATATTTTAAGGCTGTTGCTGTGTGTTGCCAAATTGCTTCCAGAGGAGTTGTATCATTACCCTCCCAAGAGCATTTTAAGAATGCCTATTACCTGACATCAACACTGAAATTATCACTTTATTATGTGAAAAATTGTATTTTGTTTTCAATTTACATTTTTATTGTCATTAAGTTTGAAACTTAATGCCTATGGCAAACTATATTTCTTTAACACATTCACAATAGGGCGTGATTTCGTATGTCTCACTACCAAGTGGCTCTGAACCACCAGTGGTGTATGCATGACTGTCCCATTGGGTGGCATGGAACAGTCATGCCAACACCACCAGTGGTTCAAGCCTATAGGGACATGTTAAATTGTAATATTTTGTGTTCCTTTCTCTGTTTCTTTTAGGGAAATTAATTTGTTTTTAATGGCTTTTAATTACTCTTCACTTGACATAGTAAAAATACAACTTTTTGCCACATTATTTGAAAATATTTTTCCCAGTTGATCTTTTTATTTTGTTCATGATTTTTTAAAATAACACAAGTTTTCCATCTCTGTGTAATCAAACCTATTAATCTTCCCTCATGACTAGAATGCTCATCCTTACCTTGAAATTAGTTAAGTACTCACCTATATTTTATTATAGGTTTTCTTTAACACTTTATTGGTTTTGATTGAGATTTGTTGTTACTGTTTTGTTTTTTGGGTTTTTTTTTTTTTGTACTAGGGATCGAACTCGGGACCTGAAGCTTGCGAGGCAGGCGCCGGAACCACTGAGCTAAATCCCCAGCCCTGTTGTTACTGTTTTGCATTTAATTCTTGTATGTATGACCTGAAGCCAGCCTCTGCCTTGATATTTTCCTACATTATTTGGCCACTTTTCTTCTACACTGAATGGTGTCTGTTTTTGGACCAGAAAGCATTAGTCTTCTTTTTAGTCCAGAGTGAGGTTCATTCCACCTTTTCTAGATTGACTTTACACCAACTTTTAAAAAATATTATTTTATTAACTTTTATTTTAAAGGGTGTTCCCTGTATTTCAGAGTGACTCTTTTGGAAAGACTTATGTATTTTAGCTCTTTTCTCTGAAACTCAAAAGGCAGGATTGCCTGGAGGAAGAATAGAATTCAGACAATATAGAATCCTAGGAAAAACACAACATTGTGGAATAGCTAGTTGCTATTCTTCCAATCCAAACTTTGCCACTTTCCGGCTATATTAAATATACATTAACCTTTCTGAGTCTTAACATCTGCAAAGTTATGATAATAATTCTTTCCTCACTATATTATTGTGAAGTTTGAGTAAAATGCCATGTAAAGTACCTAGTACCCTGCATGGAAAACTAAATGCCTAACAGAGGTTGGTTTCCTTCCCCACCCAGTTTACTCCTCAGCTATGTCATCATAACTAAGAACTTTAACCTCTGTCACAATTTTAACTATAAAAGGTGTTGATAATACCTTGCTAATTTACCAGGTAGATACATCATGGATCAAATGAAATGACATGAAATATTTTCAACTACTTTTTCAAAGTTTAAGCTGTATAAATTGCTACTCACAGGTTATGAATTGAGGCTTTTCTAAACTCTAACCCAGAATCATTACATGTAGTGTTTGGGATAAACTATTGCTGATCTCCATAAAATGACGAAGTTTTGCCTTAGGCTGTCATTTAGATCCATTCTTCTACCATAGAGTAGTAGGACCAAGATTATGATTTATGATCTGTTATTATAAAGGCATTTCAGTGAATTTTAACTTATAAACAATCTTTCCCATACAATTGATTTTCCTTTCCTGATTATATAAATTTCCAGTATTACTAAAGCCTAATAATATGCAGTTTAGACTACTTAGTAGGAAATCCTAACCATTAAATACATTGGTGCTGATTAATTAGTCTTTGTGTTCCCCAATTTCAGACACTTAGCCTGTGATGAGGAGAGAGTAGAAGAAGCAAAATTCCTGGCATCCCACGGAGCAAGTATTTACATTGAAAATAAAGAAGAAAAGACACCCCTGCAAGTGGCCAAAGGTGGCTTAGGTTTAATAATCAAGAGAATGGTCGAAGGTTAAAGTAGCTTGGATTTACTCTTACTTTATATGTTTTGTTGTCCCCAATGTCCTGGAAACTAATGTACTTGTGCACAAGGCATCATCTGCAAAGGAAGTTTTCTTACCTTCAGAATCTTATTAACATGTTATATTGTTCCTGCTGAGATACTTGTTCTACAACCTGCTTTCCAGGCATTGAATAATTGTTGAGATTGTTCTACTGTCATCACATGTTTTCTATTATTGAATTTTGGTTAATTTTAAGTGATTGTGTGGCTGTTGTGAATCTTCAGCACCTTCCTGTGTACCTTCTCTCTCCCTCTGAAGCAGAACAACCCAAGTAGCACTAGGCAGGTTCTGTCAGGTGGTTCCAGGTGGATTCTGTATCTTCATATAGTTGAAACACATCCTAACTTGTTTTTCAAGCACAATCAGAGACCTATACCAAATATTTCCTTTTTTTCCAACTGTAAGGCTTCACTTATTGTTATATATAAATATATATATTTATTTAGTCGACCAAATTTTAAGTTGGAGAGTATGCTCTAAAATAACAGAGTACAGTATCCTGTGTACCCATGTGTCTCTTTGATGAGCTGTTTTCCTCCACAAGATGTTTTGTTTTTAAAAAGGAAATTTATGGGCCGGGGATTTAGCTCAGTGGTTCTGCCGCCTGCCTCGCAAGCGCAAGGTCCTGAGTTTGATCCCCGGTACCGAAAAAAAAAATTAAAAAGGAAATTTAAAAATACCTATGTTGACTCAACTTGTATTGAAAAGAATGTCCACATTGTTAAAGTGTAACAAATATGTATTTTGATTTGTATTTCAGAACTTTAAATGTTAAAACAATTGCACAATTTTTTTTTTCAACTCAGACATTCACTTAAGCCTTAAAATTCTAAGTAAAGACATTTCTCAGTTGTGGGTAGCTCTAAAGTCGATAAAATTAGTGAAGCTTGAACTGCAACTAAAATCTTGGAAACAATAGTCTTCTGAATTGCCAACTAAATGCAGAGCAAAAGGAAATTAATAAGTGCAAACTTGGGCTCAATTTAGGGAAGCATCTTAAGTGATTATTAGTTATAAAGTCTAATATACTCAAAGTGATTCTTCAAATTATTTTTTAATTTGAATTTTAAGCTGTAAATATTGTTTGAAATAAGTAATCCAAGTGAGCCCACAAACTTGTATTAATTTGAGGTCAAAGACTTACTGACAAGTAAGTAAAATGAGTTTAGTAAATATGAACTCTGTTGTTTATAAACAAAACCATTTTACATAAATTCTTTTTTGCAGTCCTGAAGATTGACGTTTGGGACATTAGGCAAGTGCTCTACCATTAAGATATACCCCCAGCCCAGGGAAGCATCTCCTTATGGAACAAAAATCTTTCTTTACTCAATGCTGGAGATAGAATAGGTGGTAGGGGAAATAATGTATTTCCAATATTTTTAATGTGACTAAACAGTCAAGTTTTGTCTAATAGGATCTGTTAAGACTAAAGGCCTTTAAATGTTGAATTTATTATCTGAGGTAATAGGCTTTATGGTATAAAAGAAACTCATTATAATTCCTTAGTATGAGTTCTTCAGTGAGCAATACAGATGGAACCAAGACTGAGGTAATTTGTACACTTAAGTGACTTGTTAACAATATTTGAATCACTGATTTATATAAACTAAGGGTATTAATGGCCTCAAATCCTGACCAAATTGTTAACTGTAGAAAATCTGATACAGGTAAAGCTGACTCGAGGTCAGCATGTTTTAATTCCAAAATGAACTCAAAAAAGATAATTCAATTTTAAAGTTTAACTGAAAGTATAACTTGGAAGAAATGGGTCAATAAAACTGGAAAAATTTATGTTCTTAAGTACCTTTTATAGGGAATTCATAATTTTGGTGAGATTCTAGGTAAATCTACATTCTACTTTAGAATCTTTGACTTAACAGTTTAATTCTCTGACCCTAGCATTTTGATTTCCTGTTTTTCAATTATACCAACTACAATGAATTTTTTATGCAGCTCTGCCTACTGTTTTCTGTTTCTATATTCTGTTATGGAATATTAGTCTGTCAGCAAATTTCTTCACTTTGCTTTATATGGCTCCTCCTTCACAGTACTATTGACTGTCAAAACTTGAATGCAGAATGTTGTATGTGTATTTTTCTCGAAAGAGGTTCATAATTTTATAAATTCTAAAAAGGATCTGTAATTCCTCAAAAAGTTAAGAATCACTGGGTAAGAGAAAAAAGAATATCAAATCAATTGTCAGGAGATATAAGTTCCAGAACATTGTAGTTCTACCACACTTTATAGGCTTTACATGTATTCTTACTATATCCTTTAAAAAGACAGAAACC
Source organism: Heterocephalus glaber (assembly GCF_053883595.1). Classification (NCBI taxonomy): domain Eukaryota; kingdom Metazoa; phylum Chordata; class Mammalia; order Rodentia; family Bathyergidae; genus Heterocephalus; species Heterocephalus glaber. The sequence continues at coordinate 34,434,237 of NW_028258384.1, read as the reverse complement.
ATCTCCATTTTACACATGAGAAAATACCAATACCAAAATACAGCTTTCCTGGATCCTAATACCTTTTTTTTTCTACCTATACTTAAAAACAGTGGACCAAATGGAAGGTACTCTGGCATTGATAACCCATTAGTTTTAACACCTACCCTGTGCTTTTCTTCAAATTGCCTGTGATGTAATAATAAATACATATTTGACTTCAGTCCCCAGTTACTGACACAGAGCTCCTGTGACTTTTTTAGTACATATTGCAGTAGATAATGATTACATTCCTTGTGGGGATTTGTTACTTGTATAACATCTTAATTCTTTCTTCATCCCCTTCTCCTCCCCTCCCTCCCCACACTCCATCTCTTGTTCCCCTTCCTGTTTGAGAAAGATCTATCTCCCTACTTCCTATTATCTTTTATTTTGCTCTTTATTTATATTTTGGGTTTCTCACATAAGAGAAACCATGTGGTATTTAAGCTTGTGTGTCTGATTTATTTCACTTTAACATTATAGCCTCAAGGTATAGAGGTTAGAGGAGTATCTTATCCAGAACTACTAAATCTCTTCAGATTTCTTGGTAATAGGAACATCTTTTGTTCTAATTGTGCAACTCTTAGGCTCCTGAATAGCTTCATGTGATACACACACACACACACACACACACATACACATACATACACATACACGCACACAGTCTCTTCACTATAATGGCCAAACCATGATCAGAAACTTGAAACTTTCAGCCCCGTCTCCCAGTCCCCTCTGTGCTGCAGACTCAATAATGTGATAAAGTGAAAACACATTTAGGGTCAAGGGCTGTGAATAAAGGAACTATTTTGTTTTCCTTCATTGGCATTTTTTGTTTCTCTCATCATTTTCTGAGTTCTTTGTTTTTAAACCAAAGCTTCAAAGAAAAGTGGGATCATTAACTTGATTGGTTTGAACCCTGTTTGTTTATTTGTGGTTCTGGGGATGGAACTGAGGTACTTGCACATAGTAGGCAAATGCTCTTCCACTGAGTTAGACCCCCAGCTTCATGGCTTGAACCTTTTGTGATGCCCTGTAGCCTGTTTTCCAACATGTAGACATTGTAAAACAACTTTGTATTACTAAAACTTGGGCTTCATTGAAATTAGTAGTTTGGTGCCTTTGAAAGAGTATTACATTGGGAACCAGAATTTGGATCTAGTTTGTATAATCTCAAGAAGATTATTTTCCCTCTCTTTACTCAGGGATTCTCGTCTGGAGCCTGGGTAGGATTATGTAAGAGCAAAGCAGCTTTTTAAAAGTACATTGACTCCTTCCTGTCTCTCTCACCAAGAATGTACAATTCTATATCATCTACTTCCACCCCCATCATTATCAGGAGAGAAGCACTGTATGCGTTATAACCATCATATGTGCTGGAGTTGAAAAAAGTTGAATATGATCAATGGTGAAGTTTTCTTCCAGCTCTGAAATACTTACTGAAGGTTTATCAGACTTGAGTTACGCACAGGCCAGTGTAAAAGGCAAATACTAACTTTTTAGCATATAAGGCTGGGGATGTAGTTTAGTGGTGTCACACCTGCCTGGCAAGTCCAAGGTCCTGAGTTCAATACCTTGTACCGAAAAAAAAATCTGTGTGATTTCTTATCTGTTGATCAAAAATTACTGTATTTTAGTCCCCTTTCATTATAGATCACTATAATTTGGAGGCTTTCCCTAATGCAGTAAAAATTACAGCTTTCCTATCCTGCAGAATTGTTGATAACGCTCACTACTCATAGTTAGCAACACTCCATGAGGACAAGGGCTACCTCTGATTCTGCTCACCATTGTACCACCAGCAGTGCCAATTTCATACTAGCTATTCAATAAATGTCCGGTGAGTGGTTGAATAAAGAAACAAATTAGATAAGGGTTTACTACCAATAAAGCTGTTCTGTTGACTAGGCACACCCTAGTTGCTAAATGCAGAAACAGATGAGACAGAGAAGTTCCTGGAAATTGTTGTGTGGAAAGAGTGGATCTTTAAGAAGCATAGGGCTGGCTTGAGAAGTTTGTGAGACTACCCACTAAATTTTAAGTACTTGTGGCAAAATAAATAATTTGGTACCCTCTATGAATAAGGATTATTCTAAAATAATTTAGTCAAAGCTTAACTAGTCAGTATTTTCTGATCCAATGATGAAGAACAGGAAACATTTTGTTCCCTTATTGGGAAGCTTTTAACATACAAGCCTATTCTTGTCTAAGTGAGATTTAGTGAGCAGAATTGTGTTACGCCAGTATCTTACAGGGATTCATGATTCATCACAAACGTACATATTGGGTGTATCATGGATGTACTTAAAGGAGACTGGGATGAAATTGCACTGACCAGAGTAGGCTGAGTAGATGCCAAACTCCATGGTTTGATTTGAGAGGGCTGACAAGATTCCTTTTTCTATGAATATCTTCCTTAGATTATTTCAGTATATAAAATCCCCCCATTTAGACTTTTTAGGTTATGGGTTATCTATGTTCAAAAGTCCCCTTTAAAAGGTAAATTCTCCTGAGCTGGGCATGGTGGTGCATGCCTATAGAACCAGCTACTTGGGAGACTGAGCAAGGCGATTACTTCATTTGGAGGCCAGCCTGAACAGCATAGCTTGACCCTGTCAAAAAAAAAAAGGTAAAACTAAGATAATCGTAAATCATTTATCAATCTGAATGAGATGACTGGATGATAAAAGTTCATGTTCACTGGACAAGAACAGGTTATAGAACAGCCACCTTTTAAAGGGTGCCAAGAGTAGGGGTTGGTCCTGAGCAATGAATCTTGCCTGAGGGATACAGACCTCAGTAGGTCACTGAGCTAGTAAAAGCATAGGAATCTTGGGTGTCTGGAAAATAAGGCACCGCAAAGGCCAGGAAAGGGACTGAGGAAAAATCCAAAGGTACATACTTGCCCAGCTGGACAACACATACTCTGCATATTTTAAAAGCCAGACATTTTTGTCTATTTGTGTCATCCACAAATTTAATAAGTATGACTTCTGTGTTTTTGTCTAAGTCACTGTATTTAATCTTGGATTCGGGTACTCTGTAACATCTGAAATTGTGTGTGATACTCTATGAGTGTATTTTTCAGTGGCAAAGGGTTCATAGTTTTCAGGAGACTCTCAAGGTGATCCATAACTACAAAAAGGTTAAAAACCATTTGATCAAACTACTCATCAGTATGTTGAACAGAACAGTGTTAATAATTACAGGGTTGTATAAGACCAGTAGTGCCTTCCTTCCTGCTCAGCACTGATCCATCAGAAATGTTGGACTTAGTATTGACTATTACATGTCAGTCTTATGATTAACCTGAATCATAAAAGTGGAAGGGAAAAATGACTTCCAGCTACTTAGACATTCTGGCCATTGAATTTTTTATACTGTTGATGTTCAGTTTTTAATATCTAAATATTAGGCTATTCTTCAGATCATCATTTTACTTCCTGTACTATTCAGGCAGTATATGTCATATAGTTTGTTATTTTCTGTGAATGAAATTGCAGATGCTTCAGAAATCCCTGAGAATAGTTGCAAACTGACACAATAAAGAAAATACGTAAGTTAAAGCTTGCTTACTGCTCTCTCCATGACTTTGGACAAGTGTAATTTTTTTTTTTGTACCAGGGATTGAACTCAGGTCCTTGCGCTTGTGAGACAGGCGACAGAACCACTGAACTAAATCCCAGCCCCTGGACAAGTGTAATTTTTATTTCTATTAAACCTAAACATTCTTCCTCAATTTGTTTTATGAGTATGATGTATAGAAAGGAGTTTGCAGTTTAAAGAAAATCTTCTAACATGAAAATATGGATGTGGTAAGTTTGAGATTCATTACCTCACTTGAAAAACTTTCACCTTAGAAGTCACACACACACACACACACACACACACACACACACAGTATGATCCCATTTGTATGAAGGTCAAGAAAAGGCAAAGATCTCTATGGAAAACAAATCAGTGGCTGCTGAAGTCTAAGGCACAATGGGATTGCACAAAAGAGCATAGGGGAAACATTTTGGGCTTGTGGATGTTCTCTATTCAAGTGGGTATGATGGTTTCATGCATGTGTACAATTGAAAACATCAAATTGTACACTTAAGATGGGTGCAGTTTATTGTGCATAAATTATATGTCAATAAAGTTGCTTATTAAAAGATTTATCTTAAAGATTTATCTTAAGAATCATTAAAATTAGATTTTGAGTATTTATTGAGCTTTAAAATAAGATTTAAAATATAATTGATTACACAAATGAAAAAGTAAGTTACCTGTAAATTTCTTCAAGGTGGGATATGAGTGAAATATGATCATGAAAAAGCTTTCTAAGAGTTGAAGAGAAGCTATCAATGCATCTTAGTTAATATCTAGCATTTACACAAGAATAAATTTGCTTTATTAATGTGGAATCTACCAATAGTAAAATAGATTATTTAAAAAATTAGTTGAGATTGTCAACTAGACCTTAAGTGTTCGTTTAGAACACCTTCCTAGTCTTCCCCTTCAAAGTAAGTAGCATCAGTTACAGTGATAACATAATAGCTTATTCATAGCTAAATTCTACATCACAATAATCAGCACTTTGTATTTACTGAAGAAAATTGTATTTGAAATCATTTGCCTGTATATATGTTATTTGGCATTTTAAAAATGGATTATTTTCAGAATTTGCTATGCTCAGATATTGGACACCAGGGTGATCCCTTGGGAAATATAACATGATAAATGTATCAATTGTAAAATTTGGCTTTAAATGCTATGTACCAATTAATATGTTCCCTTTCTTTATATAGTCTCTGTTGTTTGTGGAGAATGTCTTCCTAATCTATGAGAAATGCGCTTGAGTTCTTTCCTTAGTAAATATAAAAATGAATAGGAAAGCCAGAAAACTAATCCTATAAATAATATTGAATCTCATTAATAACACTTTGTCATGTGTGCATGTGGAACACAACAAAATAGCTGAAAAATAGAGAATAAAAATTTTCTGCAATAAGATGTTTACCGTTGCAAAACTCTTTCAACTGAGTTAGGAATCACTTCCTTTGTCATTTGTTATGCTTACATGTTAGTACAATTTTAAGCATTGTATACTAATAATGAAGGAACCCTTGCATTTATTTTTCAGTTAACTTGATCCATTTATTGGGATTTATGGTAAGAATGAGCACTATGTTAGAAGAGAGTTGGTCAGAATGGAGAGAAGAGGTGGGGATTGGTTAGGTCAACTGAATTTCAGTTGCTAGTAATGGGTTCCTTAGTGATGAATGCTGTACTTAGAGGTGTAGCCTATGTCTTAACCACACCCTTTCCCTCATCACACTGGGGCTCAACTACTACCCCAGGCTCTGGTTCCACCTCCGGCTCCGGCTCTGGCTCTGGCTCTGGCTGCAGCTCGATCTCAAGTTCAGGCACACGCACAGGTGCTGCTCCTGAGGCAGGTTGTGTAGCAGCTTCTGGTTGTGGAGAAGGCTCATGGTCTGGTTCTGAGATGGCAGCAGGCTCATTCTCATGACTGGAGGATGGCAGTGTTGCTTCTAGATGGATAGCATCTTCCGCTGGCATTGCTTCGCTTTCTCTCACTTGCCTTGTTGTCTTTGTCATTGGTCTGCAAGAAAGAACATCCAGAAAAAAGTAAGGGAAATGCTAACTTTGAAATTTCACATTGAGAGATATTCTCTGTAGCATCAGTAACATCGGTCCCAGACTGTTCAAAAGGTCTGTTAATTCTGTTTTGATTCACTATATGTGTCCATTTTGTTTTTTAGAAAGGTTAGATCTCAAATATGATGAAAGTTCAAGAAAGGCAAACCATGTTTAAAAGATGGGAAAATGATAAGGACAAAAGAGTTTAAGAAGCTAGAAGGTCTTAGATTTGGTCTAATAAGGACTAAATCCATAGCTCTGATATGTCTCTATCTCCGACTCCATTTAGGGCAATATGTGGTACCTGGTTGGTGCCCAATACAGAGTTGTGGAAGCAAGGAGATGAAAAGTGAACAAATGAATGAGTCTGATCTACACTACAGAATAAACAGCAGAGTGGTTTAAGAGCATGGGTTGTGGGAAGGCCACATTCTGACTTCTGTGGGCCACAGGCACTTTGCCTTCATAGGCCTCTTAATCTATAAAAAATATTTAAAACTATATTTATAACTATGTTGGCATAAAGCCAAACACATTAACAGTGTATCATAAACCATTTTATTGGTTTTAAAAAGGTTGTTGTGATGGTTAAATGAGTTGATATACATAAAATGCTTAGAATCGAGTCTCAGCAATTGTAGCCACAATCACTGTTTTTGTAGAAGAATAGAAACCAAGCAGAAAGATACCTCTAATATTTTATGCTATAAAGGGTGCTTAGAAAGAGCTGAATGAAAGAGACATGCCTGAGAAATGTTTTTATTCAATTAAATAAAAGGCTTACTCAAGCTCTGTGGTAGATTTAGAATGCCTCTTCTTTTCCTTTGCCTTGTTTCTAGCAAAGTACACCACAGCTATGATGATGGCAGCACCTACCAGGATACCAACTAAGACCCCAATGATGATCCCAGCTTCTGGATCTGGAAGATGCAGGCAACTGGTTAATAAATTAGAACATACTGTCACCTCATACACATGCATTTATGACTGGTGGAGAACATTTGGAAAATTCACATGGATGGTTACTTGTACAGGTTAGGGAAATAGAAATCCCTAGAACTCTGCTGGTTGGATTCATAGCATGTAAAGAAAAAGGACTGTCTTAACTATATAGTTAACCACTGACATTCACACATATAAGAAAAGTGCTGATTTGGGCAGGCAAGGTTGCTTTCAAAAGGGGTTTAGAGAAGAAAGTCTGCAATGTGGACACCAGAAACATTCCTCTGTGACAGCAAAACACATTTCACCAGATTTTCCCAGCACATAGGTGAAACAAGTCCCTAAAAATTTTCCCCTTCACACACTCTGTGCTCACCACAGAGCCTTATGCATTCTGGCCACTGGGAAGGGATATGGTCATTTCAATAAACAGTTTTATTACATCAGTCTATGGAAACTTTTAATGACTGTGAGACAATCCAGCTGAGCACCAGACCTTCAAGCCTGGAGGTGTTGTCCCTGTGAAAGCATGTCTGGTCATAAGCTAGCCCATGCATGTCCATTTTACCTCAAACAAGGATGAACAATTAATATTGAGATGAGTGATTGAGTTGCCTAATAAATCATTTAAAATTTTATGATTAAAGAAATACATGTGAATAATTTTGAAAGTTAAATAGTTCTAAACTAACAAAACCATCAGTCCCTGCCTCACTTATCCCCATTTCTGAGTCCCATTCACTGAAGGCAATGACTCTGGATCTTTTTTTTTTTTTTTTTTGGTACCCAAGATCCAACTCGGGACCTTGAGTTTGCAAGGCAGGCGGCAGAACCACTGAGCTAAATCCCCAGCCCATGGATCTTTTTTAAAAAATCTTGCCCCCGTGGTTCTATTATGCTTGTCCTGGTATGGCCTGCCTTTTTCAATCTTCATTATTTCCTCTTGATTTCCTACTCTGAAAGTTAGAGACTTAGTTCCCCTGAAGCCCCATCACTTTCTCCTAATATAGTTACATCCCAAGTTTTAGTTAAATCAAAATTGCAGTATTATGACTATGTAAATATTGTTCTCAGCTGAGGAACATAGTATACTGTGATTCTTCCTTGTACAACTTTTTTTTTAATTCCCAACATTAATAATTGCCTCATTTGGAGATTTCTCTACATTTTTACTGCATCATCAGTAATTCCAAAATTTCCAGGAAATCATTAAATTCTTTTCAATAGATTCAAACGCATCAGATATCTGTTTTTTAAAAGTTTTTTTTCTGTCAGAAACATCCTTTCTGGAGTTATCTTCCCTCTTTATCCACCATAGACTGGTTGTCTTTCTGTGTCTGCAGCTCTACTTTTATCCTTCAGCATCCCTATTTTATAGATAAAGAAACAGGCTTCACAAGTTCCTTCAAGAGGCAACTAAGATAGTACTTGGTTGGCAAAGCTGCCCCCAAATCTATAAGCATAATTGTTACTTCTTTAGTGTTCTAACAGACTCTATGCAGATATGCAGATCTCTATTATGACATTTAGCACAATTTAGTTTTTATTTGTCTCTAGCTGAACTGTGAACTTCTTAAGCATAGAATATATCCTGTATCTCTATCACTTAGGACAGTCCCTGACACACAGAAGACATTCAATAAATGCTTCCAGATGGAAGGAGAGAAGGAAGAAAGCATGGAAGGAAGAAAAGGAAGGAAGGAAGGAAGGAAGGAAGGGAGGAAGGAAAGGAAGGGAAGGATGAAAGAAGGGAGGGAGGGAAGAAGGGGCAAGGGAATGAAGAGGGGAGGAGTGGAGGTAGGAAGACAGGCAAACACTGTACATCACTGGAAGATTAGAAAGGAAGCAAGACTCAAATACAAATCCTATATGTCTGTATAACTACCACATGATTATATCTCTGGGAAGGTAGAAAGGGCATGGGAGAGATCTAAAAACAACAAAACGTCCTGGGGAAAAAGCTGGAAGTGATATGAGAATATAAAGGAATGAGTTTCAGAAAAAATAAAGAAGAAAGTTCAGCTTCATAAGAAGAGCAGTAATCTGATAGAACTTGCCACCCCTGGATATGTCATACATTAAAACCACAAATTCAAAGTATGTCAGAAAAATTAATAGATAGCAAGACCCTAAGTGTTATTTAGTGATTGTCAAGAGGCTCAGGAAGACATCTCATATAAGAATTTGCCCCTGGATTGGCCCAGTTTGCGAATTCCAAGGCCCATAAGTATTATGCTTGGAGAGTAAGTAAGCACCTTTGAACTGGAAGATTGAAGTTTAGAGGTATTTTGGTTGGCTCTGCCAGTTACGAACTGGATGATGATGGGCAAGTCATGTACCTCCCTGAATGTTAGTTACTTCTTCAGTAAAATATAGCTAAAAATATATTCTACCTCCCTAGATTGGATGGATGGGAGGATTGAGTGAGATAATGCTCATATAGCACCTGGCCCAGCAACTGGCACGTAATAATAATGATGATGACAAATATTAGGTACTGTGATTGTGAGTGAGTGGCAAAATCATCATCATCATCATCATCATCATCATCATCATGAGAGGCAAATCTTAACAAAGCAGTTAAGAGCTGGGAAGTTTGTGAGCTATATATTTGAGAGAGATACCTACAGTGGCACTTGTATTTACCAATAGCATCATAAAGAAAAATCCAGCCTGATACTATCTATCAGATTATTGCTTTATTTATTAAATAGTAATACCTACTTTCTAGAGATTTGGTGAAATTTAAATAAACTGGTTTTGTAAAGGACTTAAGGAGTGTATTAAATATTATATAAACATTAGATATTAGGATGATCATTCATTTTATCAATCTATAAATAAGGCACACCAATCTCCAGAAAGGCAGGAAGGACTAACCAGAGATCCTAAATAATTTAATTGGCTGACAGGTATGGACTACTTGACTCAAAGAGAAACTGTTATAAAGTTGTAGGGTCAACTCACGTGAAGAGGTTAGATCAATTTCACAGGAACTATTGCCAAGTTTGTTGATGGCAGTACACTGGTAATACCCTTCTTCAAAATTTGTCAGATTTCCAATAACCAAAATCCCAGTGACTGGATCTGTCAAAACCAAGAAATAGACTTTTAATATCTTTTAAGTGGGTACAGATTATGTCATTGTAACAGATTATTTAGTGCCCACCCATTTCCCCCACACTGGCCTCCCTTTCTTGAGATGTCCAACAAGGGCCTGCTAGGACTATGGCTATTCTTCCCATACTCACCACCTCTACATTGCCTTGTACAAGTTTGGGAATAGATCATACCACAATCATCATGTTAGGAAATGGATACTCTTTTTAAATTTCACTCCCTCTTCAAGAAAAAGAGAAGACTGAACACTAAGGACAAGCAGCTGGTCACATACTTGTGGTATCAGTTAACCTCAAACACCAGGTATTGACAGGGGCTGCCAAAGGTGATACTTACTGAAGCGTTCTTTCACTGGCACAATGTTTCTTCCCTCAAGTTTATACCAATAGTACACAGGAGATGGTGTTCCAATCGCAGAGAGGCAAGAAAGAGAGATAGTATGGCCTGCTTCTGGACTTCCTTGGAGGCTACAAAAAGGCTTAGAAGGTTTGACTGTAAGACAATAACAAAGAGTAAAACTCCTGCAAGATGAATGGTGGCCCATGACAACATAGTCACTTCCTTGCTTTCATTTTGCAGAATATGTGTTTATTTTATTTTTTAAAATCTATAAAAACTAATTTTGACAGATTTCTAGTTGTACCACCAGGTGGGAGTAGAGCACTTCAGGTGCAGGGACCTTCTATGCAGGAGGCCATTAAGATTCAAATAGTTTCTTGTCTGTCTCCTCCCAGATTTATAACCATGAATTTCAGCATTATGCCTTAAAATATGCCTTAACTAAAACAGTTAAATGTAGGCAAACACTAAATGACTAGGAACATAGCTTATACTTCTAAAGTAGTTTTAAAGGAAACTAGAATGCTTAAATATTTTAAAATAATCTAGTTTTTATTCTTTTTAAATTTTATTAATACTATATTTTTCTATTCTTTTAATTCTTTTTTTCATTTATTCATCTGTGGGTGATATGCAACAGTTGAAAGGTTTGAATTTGCTTGTGTCCCTCCCTAATCAATAAGGGAAGTCCATTTGGGATGTGTGCTACTGGCACTGCAATCTGTATTTCTCCTTCACTCAGCAAGCATTTAGTTATATGCCTTCTGTGTGCTCAGCACAAGACTAGGCACCAGAAATTCAAAAGCAAGTTTGGCACAGTTCTGAAGTAGGGTAAGGGACGTAATGGCAGATGAGGTTAGAGAGGATCAGGGCCCATAACTTGGAGACCTTTGTAGTTCATGTATTTTTATACTGAGAACAGGGAGACCATGGAGGAAATCTAGAGTGCTGATGATGGTCATTTTAACATTTTAGATGGATCACTCTGACACTATGGGTAGCTGAACCAAAGGGGAAGAAGAGGCAGGCTCAAAAGCTATTAAGAATATTAAAAAAAGTCAACAGGATTTGGTGACCAACTGGATATGGGGCATGAGGAAGAGACTTGGATGTATGGTGACTTCCAGGGTTTTCATTTGGACAAGTGGATACATGATCCTGTTGTTACTTGACATAAAAAATCTCAAGTAGAGGAGCAGGTCAGTGGGGGGTATATGAGGAAAAAGAGATGATAAGGTGTTTGGAACATCTTAGCTGCTTATGAAAATACCTAGGTAGAGAAGTTCTGTAGGAAGCAGGGAATCTGAATCTCCCCATTCAACCTTTCAGTTTCTTCTGTCCTTAATCATATACAGTATGCAATCATCTAAAGTTCTATACTTTCTAACTTACCTTCCTCATCTTAATTTGGATATAAAACCCCCCAAAGGCTGGCATTCTCTAACTTAGGCAAGTTATATCTTAAATGGTTTGGGCCACTCAGCCCTCTAGTAGTTATTATTGTTGTTGTTGTTGTTGTTGTTGTTATTATTATTATTATTGCAGTGCTAGGGATCAAACCAGAGCCTGGCACATACTAGGCAAGCACTCTACCACTGAGCTACATCTCTGTAGCCTTCCTGCTCCTAACCTGGCACACAGTAGTTAAGGGCACACAGCTCTGCATCCACACAGAATACTAGCTCTGCAACTTTGCCTTTGACGTGTTTGGGCAAGTTACTGAACTTAACCAATCCTTGGTTGACACATCTATAAAATGTGAATAAGAGATTATCTAACTTCTGGCTGATCCAAAGATTAAATAAAATAACTCATATAGGGTCTTGCATATGGAATTGTTGCTGGCTACGGACAAGACTAATTGCTGCTACTGAAGTTAATCTTCCCCCACTTTCTGCTCTATTCAGCCATCTCATAGTCCAATCCCTTCTGCACATGAGCAAGAAGATGTGCTTGTACCAGTAGTTTTAACTCTTTGAAATGCTTCACTATCCCTGTCTATTTCTCTATTTAGCTTTTGATTCTTTCTTCATTACCAATGATTTTCTTAGATAAGAAAAACTTGATTTTTCTATCTTAAACTAGGCTATTTAACCAAGAGTCCATTGCAATTATCACTAGATATAGATACAGCCTTTTTATAAAGATGGGGATTGTATAGCCTTAACAGCAGAATAGAACAATTTAAACAGAAAAGTAATGCTGGTATTTCACTGTAAAAACACAAAAAGTCAAACACTAGGACTTGAACTAAATTGTGGACAGACACCCAAAATGATTTGTACTTGTTTCTTGAACCCAGATTCAAGAAACAGATAGACATTGGGGGGCGGGGTTGTCAAATACTTTTTTCCTTTTATTGAACACTTAGTGGATTACTTTGAACCAAGTCCCAAGCCTGTATATTTTCTAAAACTACTGAATCAGAATTGCATTGACATTTTATTGAGTTGAAGTCCCCAGCAGAATTTAGATATTTTACTGGCAAAGCCATTGATCTACTCTTTGGCTTTATTGTTTTCAATAGAATTGGCATGGGAGCAATAGACTCACCTCAGAAAATAAGTGAAAATGCTTGGGTGTGTTCTCAAACCTTCTCTAAATTAATCAGTTTTCTGCCATGTGCCAAACTGCAGAAGGGAGACGATGTTCATTCCAAATGCACACAAAATAATTATTCAGATTTGGTCTCAGTATTTTTTGGAGATTAATTTTCCAAGGTTGTCATAAGTAATGGAACTCTCTCAAATAAATGACCATCCAGACCATCTGGTTCTTTGCTCATTGCTGTTTCCTTCACCTAAATTGTGCTCTGCCACCTCGGCCCCTTTTCTGCCTGACACGCTATTATACATCCTTTAGTAGTAAGCACAAAAGTCACTTTCCCCATCAAGTATTCTCAAGTTGCCCTTATGTAGCTTTTAGATCTCTCCTCTGTCCCCTCATCCTCACAGTGCTCTTATCATATCTCCACTGAAAGCTTTTATGTTACAAAACTGTCTCCTTCACTACATTGGACTTCTGGATGGCTGGGACCCTGTCTTTTACATCTTCCATTCCTTGGCACAGTAATTGTCTTATGTTCTCAGTTTATTGAATGAATTAATGCCTGCATGAGTAAATACAAAGGATTGATACCTGTTACTGGGTAATGAAATATCTCTGAATGACGCATCACTATGAAGAGCCATCTTTAAGGAAATGTCAATTCTTCTCCCCACAATTGGCCGCCTCTACCACCTGTAACATCTCAACCCAACCTGAGTCAGGGCAGGCAGAATAGGTGCTCACATTTGAAATTTGAGAACTACAAACAACCTCTTAAGTTTTAGGGAAAATTAGCTGTCTCAAAATTTCCAGAAAACCTAAATTTATCTGATGCCTTTGTTCTTCACTCTGTTAATAAAGACAGAAGTTTTGAGAGTTCCTAAAGAGGAAATCCACAGACTATCCAGTCTGTTAGTTTGCCTGAGTCCTAACAGCTTAAGGAAAAGTCAAGACACAAAGCAAACATTGCCTGACCCAAAAATTCATGGGAAAGAATAACTCAACTTCTTATGGAAATTGACTTGAAATTCTCAGCCATTATTTATTTTTTTATTTTATATTATTTATTTATTGGTACCGGGGATCAAACTTGGGGCCTTGCACTTGCAAGGCAGGTGCCTGAACCACTGAGCTAAATCCTCGGCCCTTTTTTTTTTTTTGAGACAGGGTCTCACTGTGTAGTTCAAGCTGGTCTTGAACTCACTGTACAGCCCAGACTGGCCTGGAACTTGTAACGATCCTCCTGCCTCAGCCTCCCAAGTACTGGGATTACAGGTGTGCACTACCACGCCCAGCTTCTGACTTTGAAATTTGAGAGCATTAACTTTATTGTTTAGCTTTATTTCAAGACTATTTCCAAGCCATGTTATGAAGAAGCTTAGCCTGTTTAGATTGTTTCAGCTCAGAAAACCCCAGAGCCAAGGAACAGCAGAAAATCAATTAAAGAATTAATCCCTCAAGTTATTTGAACATAATTGAAGACCCTGTAAGTCTCCAGTATCTCATTTGATCCTCATAACCAAACAAAGAAGATAGGACAGGAACTACAATCCCATCTTACAATAGCTAAAGAAAGGTGGACTGACTTGCATGAGGTCACTAAGTACAGAGTAAGGTCTAGAACCTAGGTCTTCTGACTCCTAGTTTGATACTTTGGCATTTATAACATACCTTTTTGCCATTTAGTTCCCATGCATATGACTGGTCTTCCAAACTGGAACATAAACTCTCCCAGGAAACTGCTTGAGTAATACTTCTCTTGTCTGTCCCTTAGGCATACAATTCAGGCTGTGAATTTAGGCTTCCTGGAAATGTTGAGACTGCTAATCTTCTCTCAAAATTAAGAGCCTCTTTGCAGTTCTCAAATCCCAAATAGGAGCACCTATTCTGCTTGCTCTATTTTGCTTAGCAAAATAAAACACAATTTATTCAACCAACCCACTCTTAAACATCAGCTCTTGGGTACCTTTCCCTCTTTTCCAGGTGGGTAAATGCAGTGGCAAACCTCACAGTAAATATCAACTGGTTCCTTTTTGGCATCACTCGAGTGGAAAGCCATAGCAATGGCTGACAGTTCTAGGTGTACATCTTCTTACCAATTGTTCCTTTTCCAAGTAACTCAATTATCAAGTCACTGATTTGATCTAGTTCCTTTTTTCCTATGACGCATATATACAGCTTGAGAGGAAAAATAACTAGATCAACTCCATTTCGGGTTCCTTGGAAGTGGGAAAATGTCAACTGGTTATCTGGTAAGGGTTGTGAATCCTTTCCTCCCTCTCTTTAGTACTTTCTACCTCCAAGGTCTGCAGACATCTGCTTAGCCTCCACTGTCTTCTCATAGAGCAGTTGGAAGGATCCCTAGAAACTGCTAAAACTGGGAGCTCCCCCAGGACACAATGCATGCCTCTATCACTGCAAACCTTATCTCTCCCAGAACAACATAGGCAGTCAATAAATATAGAATAAATGAACTACTCCAAATTCATTTTGAGAGCAGATATGACTTGCCCAATGTCTTATAATGAATGTTTAGATAAATAAATTGGTTCTTGACAATGGCTTAATGTGTAGTCCTTCAAAAAGCATTCACATTTTAAAAAAGGGATCTTCTTGCCTTTATTTAAAAGAATTATTTGATAGTGGGAATTATGAGAGGCTTGGAAGAGATAATAAGTTGACAACTGTCTCTTCCAGGTAAGTCTGGCTATACATAATTGGAAGTTCTGTCTGAAAGATTTGCTAGTGATCATTTGGTGGGAGAGTAGGTTATCTCATCCATTCCCATTGTATTCTTCAGAGACAAGGATCGCTGGAGGTTGAGTCATTTACTATGGTCATTTTGGCAGCTTTCCTACTTTGACAATTGTTTCTAAATGTTTTATGAGTGATTTCTCAGTGCTACTGTATGGGTTGAGTTGGTGGAATGTCTCTATTTCCCTGACAATGAAAGGATGGAAAGATTTAATTGGCATCATATCTTAGTGTCCTGGTTCATTCAGTGTACTAAGTTGCTCCAAGAAGAGAAAAGCCAAAAAGAAGTGCCCATACCTAACACAGTGACGTTGATGATGCCTTGGTTTTTGCCGACAAAGTCTGGGGGGTTGTTAACGTCGCAGATGTAAATTCCACTGTCTGCTGGTTGCATGTGTGATATAGTTATAGACGCATTACCTGGATCGGTGGACCCTATAACTCGACCTTTGAATTGTCTGATGCCGGAAGCTTCTCCACCTTCATAATAGTAAACCTAGGACAGAAAAATAACTGAAATGAGAACTGGAGAGAGCTCAGGACTAGGATAAGCTACCTGGAATCTCCTTTTATTCACATTACTTTTGATAAGAAGCAGCATCTTCCCTCCACAAAGAACAGATCCCTGTAGCCAAGAGTTCTCGGTTCAGAGGGACACTTAATTTTTTGTAGCTACTCACAGCCATTGTCTCACTTGTGCCTCAAATCAGCTCTGTGATGTCATCAAGGTGTGCCTGTTTTACAGAGGAAGGGACAGCTGGAGCCTATAAGATTCAACTTCTAAACCTGGGTTAAGAGATCAAGGCGCTCACCTGCTGAGTCTACCTGAAGAAAAGTCATCATATATGACACAAATGTCTGATGGGGGGGGGTAAAAACCATCATTTTTACCACTTTGTAATCTTTTGATTAGAGTTTACTTTACCCAGTGAGACTATCTAGTTTCCCTAAAAGTTCAACTATTCATGTTCTTTTCATAAACACATATTCCTTCAGATAAGCAAACTTGGATTTATTATGTTTGTTAAAGTGTAGGATTTCAGAGCAGAAAGTTCCCTGAGAATTCATTTGGACCCATCCCCTTCTAGTGGTCATATAAGTATGAGACAATGTGAGCTAATAAAAGGCCTAGGAAGTGCTTATTCATAGTTACCATCTTTCTCCCCATGTCAAATAAGTGAACTCAGACCCAGAGAGATTAAATGACTCATCTGCAGCCACAAGGATTCATTTATTATTACTATAACTTAGAAGATTTAAGAAAGATCTGGGTTCTAGTCCCTCCATTAGAGAATATGGATACTTGGATAATCATGGCAACTATGGGCAGGCACAGCATGGTATCATAGAAAGAGACTTGGTCTAGGAGTCAGAGGGCTGGTAATTTGGCCATGGCTTTGCCTTTGACTGTGACACAGTCAAGGGATGTGGCCTCTAGTCATGCCTCCATGGCAACCTGCTCTGTGATAAGAAACAAAGTTATTTAATCTCGCTAACCTTTAGTTTCCACATCTGAATGAGGAACCAGAGTAATATTTACAGTGTATGCTATATATTCCCAGAATATAGGCATTTAAATTGATTTTAGGTGGTACCAAAATAAAAACTTAATAATTTTAATGTGTTATAAAGAGATATATCTAACACATCAAATATGTGACTTCACAAATATTGTTCTTTGGGGTGAGACTAAGGTATATGATTTTAAAGATTCTAAGAAACCAAGTCAGTACAGAAAACAACATTAAACAATTAATAATGCTGGTGATACACCAATATGACAAAAATCACAAAGAGAATACGTGAGTATCCCATGATTTAAACATGAGAATCACTAGACTAAGTAATCCCTGGGGTCCGGGCATAATACATCTTAAGTGCAAACACTTTGTTAGTTTCATATGAATGTATGTCATTCAGTGATTATTGTTTATTTTTTCAATTATTATTTTTTCACTGCCTTAGTCCAGTGAAACTATTTTCATAAAATTTACTAAAAGGCTCTTACAGTTCATTTAATTCTCTCACTTTCAGAAGAAACTCAGACAGGTTAAAAATATATTTGCACACAAAATGAACAGTTTTAGGCCAGACTTGAATCCAGTTCACCTAATTCCTTTTCCAGTGCTCTTTACCTAAATAATCAATAAAAGAAAGAAATCAGAAAACAAAAACATATTGTCTAGATGAATTCAAATGCCTTCTCCTTTAATCACAAAATCAACATATTTTAAGACAGACAAAAAGGTAGATTTTGAGAGAAAAATTCAAAAAAAACAGGCATATTTAAGGAGAAAACAACACTGTTCTGGTTTTTCTATCATCAACGTACTTTGCCCTAAATGTGGTAGGAATAATTATAATTCATTCATCAATACCCATTGAAATCACAAGTTTTTGCCCTTTGTTTAACTTACAAATCAGAAAACCAATATTAATTCCAGGTACTCAAGTGGGACAGGAAGAACTTCAACTCATTAGAGATCTTTTGCTTTCATTTGACTAGTCAACACAGAGTTTATCTACTTTCTAATTGACAATTTAAAGTCCTATTGTCGCTTACCTAGAATGTAGCCTGCTGTCCATCAAGAAAGCCCTTATAATCTGAACATCTGGCCACTTCCTCTGCTCCCAAGAAGACTGGGGAAAGGTCAGCCCTGTTTTGTAGTAATACTTTATGACATCACAATGAGGTACAATATCAGCCCTACCTGAGACCCACGCTAAGTCTCAGAGGATACAGGTGAAAAGGACCTTGTTTCTGCAGAGATCAAGGGTATGTTTTAGGCCAGGACTAGGACATGAAAAGAAGCCACTACAAAAGCGTCTTAGTTTAACATGAATCAAGGTAAAATTAGCAAATAAGCAGTGAGGCTTTGAACCTATAATTTACCCATGAAAAGGATCTTCTCCACTCCCTTCTACCCTCGCTCTTCACACTGCAGTCTAATCAAATTTTCCCTCTTATGAATGACAGTAAAGTATAGGAATGGGGGTAAGGAGAGATAACAATGGAGACTTAAAAGGGAAAGACCTTGGCCTCAGGATGCTGTGTGAAAAGGAAAGTCCCCAGGGTTACATAGCATCCAGACACAGAGATGGAGGCCTTTTCTGATAGGGGAAGTCCACTCTGTCACACTGTCCTTGTAAAGAAAAAAAGAAATATTTTCCCTGAAACTGCTTATCTAATCACACAGGAAGGACTGCAACTTGGTTCCACTTTCCACAAAAGAATAATTCTTTTAAAAATCAGAACTGTGTAGGAGCCAAGGCCCTGCCCATGATCCCTTGTGGCTTGTATACTTTTCAAAGAAAGAATATTGTCAACTTAGAGATCAAAGCAATTGAGGTCCAAAAAAAGCTTCAGATATTCAACAAGCTGCATCCTTGGTGGGAGTAAGGGAAGTCTTGCCTTAAGAAAACATATCCGTGTGTTCCCTTAAGTTGTGCTTGTTAATTTTATACCCACTTGCCCTTTGTGTCTGTTTTCATAGCAGATAGCCCTGTTTTCTCCCAGGGTCCTCTTTTCCTGTCCCAGTGGTGAAGCTAGAGACTGATGAAGAGAGTCACAATAGCCTATTAGTTATAAGACCCTCTTCAAGATCACTTAGTTATGGTTTCGAAAGTTAAGGAGTCTTTAGGAGTCAGATGAATGCTGGAAATTTGGGAAATGGTTGGGAAGGACTGGTGGGCAGCATTAGGATCATAAGGGATAGTAAATTGTAGAGCCAGCAAAAGCTTGCAAACAAACAAAACCCCAGGATGACCAACCAGAATACAGCCACTGGACAAATCTGGCCCAGAGGGCTCCAATTTGCAAACTCTGGTTCATCCTCTTCTATTACAGAGAAGGACACTGAGGTCCCATTAGAGGAAGTAATTTTACCAAGGTCACGCCATCAATTTACAGGCAGACCTGGAATCCACACCTCCTGCTTCCCACTGACAACATTAAGAGAGTACTCATAGTCCTGTCTGAGGCAAGGAAGACAATTCTCAGGCACCCCTTTGGGGCCATTCCATCTGCTATTCCAGTCTGACCTTTTTCCTGCCCATTGCTACTATTCACTGGCCTGATACTTCCCATGCTGAGAAATTTCAGTATGTGATGCCCTTGACATTTGCTAGCCACACTGCAGGCTCCCGGGTTCCTTGAAGAACAGCCTTTCTCAATGTGCCAAGTTCCTAGCTACACAAGGCTATGCAGCTGGGAGTCAGATATGTCCTCAAAGATTGTTTCCTCAATTTTGTGCCACTGCTCTCAAACTAGAAGTTTGGTATAAATAGTAAGTGTTCAAAGAAGTCCATCTGCTTTCTATTCCAGTCAGAATTGGAGTTACTAAACATCATTAGCTTCAAGAGCTGCTTTTGCAGGTCCCTTTAGGAGATGTGGAAGGCATGGGTCCACTGTAAACCACCTGTTCTTTCCCTTCCAGCTTTTTGCTTTCCACTACTACTTATAAAGGGGGGATACCCAAGGGGGTAAGGTAGCAAAGGTCTCAAGCCCAGAATTTTCTTTGCTCTGTACTTTGGGAGCTGGTATTGCACACGGTCTTGCACATGGACTAGAATATGAAGAGAAAGGCTATCCTGTCCCCAAACCACTTATTTACCAGTCTGCCATTTACCTGAGATATCCACCAGTTGAGTTACTATCTTGTGGTACTTTGGAGTAAAGTCATGGAAGATCCCCACTTAAGTGCTTTTCTTTAGAGGAGAACAATGTAAACTGTCATCACTTCCTGACATCTCAGCATTAGATTAATTTATCAGATTTAGCAAATATAGAGACTTGGGGAATGGAACCCAGAATACATAAACTTTGATAGGGATGGAGGGAAGATTTGTAATGTTTCTCAATAAGGGTGACACTAGCATTTTGGGCAGACAGTTTGTTGTATGGGTTTATCCTAGGTATTTCAGGCATTTAGCATCTCTAGCCAGCACCCACTAAATGCCAGTCGTGACTCCCAGTCCTAGCAATCAAATCAATGATGTCCCTGAAATGATTAAACATTTCTCCATTTACACACACATCATCATTTGAAAAGAATTTAATATGTTACCCAGAGAGGACAGACCATGTTGGAAAATCTGAGAAGCCCAAGACTACAAAGACACTATCTCCTGGAAAGATGTTGTCCAAATTATATATGCATTTGGAGATATGTGGGTGGCAAAGGGTTTCTTCTACTATATTCTAGAAGAGTTTTGTCTAAGAAACTATGTTAAGCAGGATCAATGTGTGTTCTGTGTGTAGGCAAGTGAGGTCTCTGTAGTTTTACCCTAATAGGCTGAATGGAAGAAGAGGGCATCTATGCGACCACCCAAACTTCCATGCTAGCCTGTCTATACCAGGCCTAGAATTTTCAGCTGAGATTCATTGCTGAGGGACTATCTGAAGCTGTCCATAATTGGGGGGTGGGTCTCTGAGAGGAAGACCATGCTAATGAATGTCCTTGCCTCCAAGTTATAAGACTTGTAAGATACATCTATAGTCTCCATTTCACCCAAGCAACCTCTTGTAGGAGACAGTCAGTAAGACGCAGCACCTGCTCCTGTATACTGAGAAACACCAGGCCTCAGAGTCAATTGCTACTTTAATACAATAATTTGGGAGGGAGAGAAGAAGATGGTCATGTGGCAAGAGCTTCCAATGCCCTAATCAGGGCAGAAATGGAGCCCTGAACCTCTTGGAGGAGGCTGAAGAGTTCCAGACATCAACATGAGAATGTAAACTCAGGATGTTTCCAGTTTTCTCAAAGGCTCGTGCTGATCTGGATTGTTACCCTCTTATCCCACTCCTAAAGCTGGTGCCAGTCCCCTAGAGACACCAAACAGTGAAGGGGTCTAGTAGTACACCAATAGGTGTTCTTACCTGAGAGGTCCAGCTACATCTTCCCCGAGCATCTCTTGCATGCATCATTTTTAGACACTCACTGACTGTCTTTTCCTCCATACTCTCAGTATTGAGGCACGGGCCGTGCTGTGTTTGAGCAGAAATGGGTGGATCTGAGAGCTGAATGCTACATGGTATAATGCCAAACCAACCCAGGAGGTGAATTGAATCACTCATTGGTCAGTCTGGCAACATCTTACTCCTATAAGTCATAGAATTGTCTAATAACATAGTAGTCTCTTTTCAGCATCCCCAAAATGTCCTGCCAGCAATACCTACATTAACATACAATGTGTTCTACAGAATTATAATCACATGGAAGTGTTCAAAGAGGAAAGGGACTTACAATGGAAGCCAAATACCATTTTGCAAAATGCTATCTCTACCCAGGATTCGATAGCCCCTTGGCTGATCACTCCCTGTTCGAGGACTAGATGTAGCAGAGGAGTCTGGGCTCTCCCTCTAGCTATAGGGTCCTCATAGGCAGTGGAATTGGGAGCTAATCTTGGGCCAGGATGTCCCAGCTCTTCAGTTGTACTAAGTATATTATGTTGGGCTGGATTGCCTAGTGCTCATTATTCAGTTCCTCTAGCATACCAGGGAGCATGGGTGGGATTAATGTTTTCAAAAATCACTATTTAATGACTGGTGATCCTACTAATAGTAGTTTATACACGGAGTGCCTACAGTGTGGAAGGCTTCCTAGGGCTTCACAAGCATTGTCTTATTGAATTCTCTAATTAAAGCTATGAAGTAGGTAAGTAGCCCCAGTTTTACAGATGGGAAAACTGAACATCTGACAGGCCAAATGACTTGTCATTCAGTCAGTAATTAAGTGGCAAAGCAAAGAGTAGAACTGTCCTGTATCAGGAGCGTTCCACTGGGACTCCAAAATTACTCATCTGGGAAAGCAAAGAGAAGCACACGCCCGAAGGGTATATATGGGGAGAGAAAGGAGGGATTCCAGTTCTCTAGAAGTAGAGACCTAAAGAAGGTTGTAATGAGGATCTGGCTAGGGCAAGCTGAAGCAAGGCAGGAAAACAGGAGGAGGAGAAAACTTGTCTTTGGAGCATTCATTGTCCTCAAGCCGAGAGATGGCTCTACTCTACCTTGCTTTCCCTTTGGCTAAGGCCCAGGCATAGCACAGGTGTCACACAGCTTTAAGATGAGGGAGTATGTTCTCCCTGATCCAGAAGCTCAGTGCAGAGGACCTCATTTGATCCTGACACTCCAAAAGAGGAAATATCTGAAATTACTTGCCCCACCTGCAAATGGCATTCTGGAGAAGTTGGTAAATGGCAAGTAAATAAACTACTCTAACTTTTCTTTAAGAGGTGTCTTGACCTCAAGCCACCCTCCATTCAATCACCTATACCTTCTTCCCCCTGCAGTCCCAGGTCTAGAAAAAGCTGGTGAAAAGATACTTCAGTCCTGCAACTCCCTCCCAGTTTCTTACTAGTCGCACAGTTCAACCGAGTGGTGATCCTGTAAATCCCAGTGCCTGAAGAGACATACAGAAGAATTTGTGCTTTTGAATTCAGACTAGGTTTGCTTGGCTTCCAGGTAGTCGAACATCTTGATTTGAGTATCAAGCATAAAACATTTCAAAATATATTAGCAAGGCCTCCCAAGCCCCTGCTGGAAAAATAGTCAGGGAATTGGACTTTAAAAAGAATAAAAGATTATGTGATTGTTGCCTTCTACATTCTAAGAGCAACCTGAAAAAGAAAGTGATAATTTCTTAGCTGACTCCAACATGCAAAGCCTTGGGTCAGGACATTTTGGGTGATGGAAGTGGCAGAATTACGGTTGTTATTGCTGCTGGCATTACAGTTGCTGCTGAATCATAATGGTGCTTACAAGGGATAAAACTCATAGGACTTAATTTTTTCAAGTTTTTTCACATTTATGTCAATTGACTCCTCATGAGTATTATTGTTCTACCATATTTTTTAGAGAGCAATTGAGTGATTCAAATATTATTCCAAGGTAATGAATACTGACCAAAATTGCTTGACTTTAATAAGAGGGTTGCATTGATGAGATCTCCCCCAAACAGTGTTTTCTTTCAAGCAAATATTCAGGGTCCCTGGTATAGAGAGGACTCAGTACCAGAAAATGGCCGGTGATGGCGAAGCAACACTGGCCAGGGTGTGGTTCTTCCAAACTACTGCCCACCTTATCCCCCACCTCTGCCCTTAGGCCTCCCCCAGCCTACCACTTGCTCTCCCTCTATCTTTCTACTAACCAAATCCTTCCTTACCTTTAAGGCCTAACTCAACGGCATCCAACTATTCCAAACCACATGGAGTGTACTCTTTAAACTCCATTTTGAGTCATGCCTCTTTTTCAGAACCTGATGAAAGCTTTCCCCTTGTCCCGAAAGGGATGTGTGTAGGCATGCATGGCATACATGCTCACATACATATTTGCACAAGTCTGTGCATGTATACACACACACACACACACACACCCCACTGAGTATGCAATTTTAATCCTCAGGTTAATTTAAAGAAGGAATTATCTTCAAGTCCAAATAAAGAAAATCTGTGAATGGGCAGCTTGTCTATGGATCATTATCCCCAGGTGACATTCACCCACCCTTCTGTGGCATCCTCTTCCCCTAGACCCTATGCCTACCCACCTCATCTTCTAGCCTCATGCTACTGTTGGTTACCCAGGATTCACCACTACCATGGTTTCTCTCCACCTATCTGACCAGTCTCCTTCTATAAGGACTCAGACTGAAACACTGAACTACCTCATTTGACAGGCAGATGCCAGATATTAAGTTAGCCAGAGAGCTGCTGATCTATTAGAACTTCTATTTGAACTAGGATCTTCTGGAAATAATAGGGAGATGTTTGAGGGGAAAGCTCTTTCAAAACTACTGTTCATTTCACATTTGAGAAGGACTACTTCTATCTACTCTAGAATACATGAACACATGATGTTGACCTACACAAAATTGAAATAACGATATAAATAAATATGAAGAGAACACAAAGCCAAGTCAGCTAGATGATGGTATTCCCTAAACATCTACTTTCAAACTCTTCATATCTCAGGTTTTGTCACCGTTGTCACTGGTTTACCATTCCTTCATACACTTACCAAAAAAAATTTTCAGTCAGAGCTACCAAAGGGGAAGAGTTTAAGAAGAGAATCCTTACAGAAATTGGCTCCACGTCCTGTTTATGGAGAAAAGACCACTGGATGGAAAGCTGGTTCCGGGAGGCCACAGTGGTGGTGTAGATGCAGACGAGAGTGACATTAGATCCAACAGTCACATTCACAAAACTGTCTGGGATGGTCACTTGCACCACACTAACTTGACCTGAAAAGATAATAATCAGAAAAACAATAGTACACACTTACATTCTGATGCCAATCATTTTTTTTTCTTTTGGTCACAAAACATTTTCAAAGACATCGTATTTAGTGAATCCAAACTGTGGAGGTGAAGGTAGAATGAACCATACAGAAAAACTAAGCATGCAATGAGTCAGGGAGAGGAAAATTTCTAACAAGTTAAAATGTGAAGACACTCAAATCCTATGTGATGATGAGGTAATAGCAATGAATTGGGAATTCCTTCTGTGTAAGGGTTGCCTTACACAGAGGTCCTTAGAGTCCTATTCAAGCATCTAAAATAGTCCATGAGTTTGGAGAAAAATCACCCCAGTTTTCCCAGGATCAAGAGGGTTCCTAAAATATGGGACATTTAGTTTTAAAACCAAGTAAGTCTCAAGCAAAGCATGTTGGTTTTTCTAGGGCTTTCAGGGCTAAAATCTAGGAAACTTTCAGGTAAATTGGGATGGGTAGGTCATCCTATCTCTAAGAATATTTAGAGGCAAGGGGAACTACGAAATCAAAATAATAATACTAAGATGTTTTTCTGTTTCATTTTCATCCTCTCATGAGTATACAGGAAAGATTTCCAAAATCTACATGGCAGGTAGTCATTACCTTGGCAGTTAATGGAATTTGTGCTTGTACATGTTTCTTTCTCTTCTTTTTTAGTTTTAATTTCTAAAGCAGTAAATATAGACAGAAATAACTCACATAAAGAAATATTTTTGAAGTTGTCAGTATTTTTTTTTTCAATGCTGAGGATTGAATCCAGGACCTTGCATATGGTAGGCAAGAGCTCTGCTACTGAGCTACACTCCCAGCCTCATCTCAATAATTTTTAATTGAAATCTTTATTGAAGTAATTATAGAGTCACATGAAGTTCCAAGAAATATACAATCCACTGTTCTTATTCATGTTTCTCCTACTGTATTTGCAGGAATATGTATTATGGTTTATATCTAGATGTCCCCCCAAAACCTCATGCACTCAGAGGTGTGGATTTGGGAGGTGATTGGGTCATGGGTGCCTGATATTCACCAGTGGATTAGTTAATTGACCAGTTCATAGCTAAATGTGATGTTGGGAGATGAAGTCTGGTTGAAGGAAGTGGGTCACTGGGGGCGTGGCCTGACAATTTCTATCTCCCTCCTTCCTCCTTGACCATTCTCTGCTTCCTGCCACCATATAATGAGTTGTTTCTCCTTTGCTATGCCCCTCTGCCATGCTGAGGCAGGACATTCGGACATGGCAAGCCAGCTGGAAAATCAGGCATGACCAGTTAATCACAGGAGAGTTTTCAAATCATGGTCAGGATAGGTGTGCAGAGCAGCTTCGGAGCCCTATGTGAGACAGCCTAAATCTGACATCAGGAGATACAACAGACTGTGGCCATTGGCTTCATTCCCACAGCCCTTTTGTTTTTTCAGTGGCCCGCCTTGCATATAGGACATATTTTCTCTTCAGAAGATTTCTTCCTCTTGAGCACTCCTTTCTGCATTCCTTTTTAACTTCTTTTTCTTCTTCTTTTATCTAAAATAAATGTTGAACTTTTGTGTCCACTGGTTGTCTTGTCCAATTCTTTGAACAAGACAGCAAGAGCCTGAAAAGGACCACTGGCCACCTCATCATACAATACAACCCTGTCTTGGAGCCATCTGACCATGGACAGAAACCTCTACAACTGTGACCTAAAATAAACCATTGATTTTAGAGTTGCGGGCATCACATATTATGTCTTAGCTATAAGAAAAGTAACTAAGACAATATGTATGTGTGCATTTAGCTCTATTCAATTTTATCACCTTTATAGGTTTGTGTACAGAGTACCACAGTCAAGATATTATGCATTTCCATCAACACAAATGTCCATGTTCTTCTTTTATAATCATACCCACCTGTATCCTAAACTCTATCTTTGCTTCTAACCATTGACAACCACAAATCTGTTTTCTATTTCTAAAATTTTGTCATTTCATAAATGTTATATAAATGGAATCCTAAAAAACTTTTGGCATTGGCTCTTTTCACTCAGCATAATTACTTGGAAATCCACTCAGGTTGTATTACTTTTTTTATTGTTTATTAATATTTGTTGTGAAATGTGCACCATATTTTAACCATTTGTCCATTTAAGGACATCAGAAATGTTTCCAGCTTTTGTCTATTGAATAAAAGTTCAATGAATGTTCATGTACATATTTTTTTTGTGAACATAAATTTCCATTTCTCTGTGACAAACACCTAACAGTGCTATTGTTGGGTAATATGGTAGTTGCATGCTTAGTTTATATATATAAAAAAGTCACTGTTTTCCAGAGTGGCTATGTCATTATACATTCCCATCAATAATGTATAAGTGATTTTGTTTCTCTATATACTCACCAGCATTTGGTATCATCACTATGTTCTATTTTAGCCATTCTGTTAGATATCTATGTAGAAATATATCATTGTGCTTTTATTTGAATTCCCCTAATGGCTAATTATACTAAACATCTTCTCATATGATTATTTGTCACTTGTATATCTTCTTCAATGAAATATTTGTTCATATTTTACCCTTTTTCTAATTAGATTGTTTAATATTTTATGCTTGAGTTTTGAGAGCTCTCTACACAATCTAGATACTAGTCTTGTTCGGTAAAGAGTTTTATTTCTTCTTTTCCAATATGTATGCTTTTTATTTCTTTTTATTGTTTAATTGCAATGGCTATAACTTCTAGTACTGTGTTGAATAATACAAATGAGAGTGAACATTCTTGCCTTGTTCCCAAACTTAGGAGAAGGGGATTCAGTATTTCACTATAAAGTACAGTACAATGTTAGCTGTAGGTAACTTGTAGATGTTCTTTATCAACTTGAAGTAATTCTCCTCTGCAGTAGATTGAATTGTGTCTCTCAGAAAGATGAATCTAAGTCTTAACCTCCAGTATCTGTGAGCTTAACCTTACTTGAATACAGGATATTTGTGGATATAATTAACTTAAGGATCTTAAAATAAGATTATGATAGATTTAGGTTGGGCCTTACTGTTACCCTTATAAGAAAAGGGAGAAGAAGATTTGATACACAGACTCACAGAGGGAAAGGTCATGTGAAGATGGAAGCAGAGTTTGGAGTGATGCATGTACAAGCCATGGAATGCCAAGAATTGACAGCAGCCATGTAGAAGAGAATTGTTGCATGGATTTTTCTTTCAGAGCCTTAAGAAGTAACCAACCCTGCTAACAATTTGATTTAGGACTTTTGGCCGCTAGAACTGTGAGATAATAAATTTTTCTTGTTTTAAGTCACCTAGTTTGTGGCACTTTGTTACAGTATCTCTGGGAACTTAATACACCATTTATTCCTAACTTGCTGAGAGTTTTATCATGAATGAATATTGGATTTTGTCAAGTACTTTTTTTCTGCACTTAATATGATCATATTCTTTCTTTATCCTGTTTATATGGTGATTTGCATTGAATAATTTTTGTTTTGTCCTGGGGATCGAACTCGCAACCTTGTGCTTGCAAGGCAGGTGCTGGAACCACTGAGCTAAATCCCCGGCCCGCACTGAATTTTTGAAGGTTGAACCAAACTTGTATATCTGAAGTAAAATCCTTCTTGTTCATGATGTAAATTTTTTTATACATTGTTTGATAAAATTTGCTAGTAAATTGTTGGCTTTTTAAATAGAAGCTCTTGAGACATATTGGTCTGTAATTTTCTAATTTTCTATTATTTTTGTCAGGTTTTAGTGTCAGAGTAATACTGGCCTCATAAAATGAGTTGGATGTGTTCTCTCCTTTTCTATTTCTTTGGGAAGAGAATGTGTAAAATTGATGTTAATTATTCTTTAAATGTTTGTAGAATTACACACTGAAAGTACCTAGGCCTGAAGATTTCCTTTATAAGAGTTTTTAAAATTATGAATCCAATTTCTTTTATGGTTATAGGAATATTTAAAATATCTATTTTTTATTGAGTGAGTTTTAGTAGTTTGTTGTTTGTTGAGGAATTAGCCCATTTTTGCTAAATTGTCAGATATATGACTGTAACATTGTTCGTAGTATTCCTTTTCTCCTTCCCAGTTTTTTGTTTGTTTGTTTGTAGTACTGAGGATTGAAACCAGGGCCTTTGCACTGAGCTACATACCCACCCCTTTTTTCATTTTTTTTATTTTGAGGCAGGGTCTCATTAAGTTGCTAAATTGCCCAGGCTGAGCTTGAACTTGTGATCCTCCTGGCTCAGCCTTCCACAGTGCTGGGATTACAGGCATGTGCCACCATGCCTGGTTGTATTCCTTTATACTGTATTTTTAATGATCACAAGATTGCAGTGGTATCCCATATTTCTTCTCTGATATTGGTAATATGTGTGCTAGGTCTATTTTTATCAGTTCTGCTAGAGGTTAGTCAGTTTTAATGACTTTTTTCAAAAAATTTGGTTTTTATTTTATTGATTCTTTTGATAGTTTTTCTATTTCAATTCCACTGATATCAGCACTTCATTAGTTCTTTCCTTCTGCTTGCTCTGAGTTTATTTTGGTTTGCTTTTTCTAGATCCTTGATGTAGGAACCTAGATTATTGACTTGAGACTTTTCTTCATCTTTAATGTATTTAATGCTGTAAATTTCTCAGTACAGCCTTAATTGCGTGTTATCTATTTCAGTATTTTTATTTTCATTTTCATAGTTTTATGTACTTTTAAACATTCACTTTGAGACTTCCTTTTTGACCCATAGATTATTTAGATGTTGTATAATTTCCATGTGTTTAGAGACTTTTCTCTCCCTCCTTTTCTCCTTTCCCTCTCTTCTCTCCTCTTCGCTCCTTCCCTCCCTTTCCTTTCCATCCTTTTCTCTTTGTCTTTCTTTGCAGTACTGGAGATCAAACTCAGGCCTCATGCATTCAAGCAAGTGCTCTACCACTGAGCTACACTTGCATCCCTCTATTAGTAATTTCTAATTTGATTCCATTGTGGTCAGAGAACATATTTTGTATGATTTCAATTTTTTTAATATGTTTAAGTTCATGTTATGGTCAAGTACATGGTCTCTCTCAGTGAAAGTTCTATAGCTACTTGAGATAAAAAGTTCATTATCCTACTGTTGAGTGACATGTTCTATACAAAGAGATATAATCTAAAACACTATAAATAAATCAAAACATTCTACTGGTGCATCGGGGGTTTTTTCCTACATTTTCTATATCCTTGTTCATGTTCTATCTAGTAGATTTATAAGTTTCTGAGAGGGTGTATTAAAATTCCCAACTGTATTTGTGGACTTGGTTCTTTCTTTCTCATTTCAGCTCTATCAGTTTTTGCTCATGTATTTTAAGAGTCTGTTTTTGTATGGAGACATTAAGAATCATTATGTTCTACTGCTGGAATGATTCTATTATCTTTAGGTAATGTTGCTCTGTTTCTGGTAGTTTTCTTTGCTCTGAAGTCTATTTTATCAGATATTGATATAGATATTCCAGGGGGGTTTTTTTACATTAATTAGATTTTTTATTTTATATTATCCAGAAGCCAAAATATTTTTTAATTTTATTGGTACATTTCAGATACACATAATGATAACATCCATCATAGGGAATTTGTACCTGTGTGTGACATATTTTGCTTCTTTTTTTCCCATCCCCCTCCCCGCTTCAACCTCTCTCTTCCCCTCCTTATTTACAAAAGCTTTGCAGGGCCAGGGATTTAGCTCAGTGGTTCTACCACCTGCCTTGCAAGCGCAAGGGCCCGAGTTCGATCCCAAAAAGAAGTTACAAAAGCTTTGTTTCCATTTTTTCCTTTTTATTCTTTTTTTTTTTCTTGCCCCGTCTCTGGTAGTTTTCTTTGCTCTGAAGTTTACTTTGTCAGATATTGATATAGATATTTCAGGTTTTAAAAAGTTGATTTTACTACTATACTTCTTTTTTTTTCTTTTTTTGGTTTTTTAAGACAGCATCTCAGGCTGTTCTTGAACTCACTATGTATCTCAGGCTGGCCTCGAACTCATGGCACTCCTTCCTCAGCCTTCCAAATGCTGAGATTGCAGGTGCATGCCACTATGCTCAGCTACATTTCTGTCCTTTTGCTTTCAATCTACCTATATCATTAAATTTAATGTGAATTTCTTTTGAACTGCATATAATTGGATTTACAGCCAATGTAATTATGTTTAATGTATTATTGATAGTTTAGCTCTTAGGTATGCCATTTTATTATTCGTTCTTTATTTCTTTCCTTTGGTTCTCATTCCTCTGTTTATCTTTTTCTTGTCCCTCTGTAAGTTACTTGAACATTTTTTATGATTCTTTCTTCATTCATAATCTGTTACAGAATATATCTTTATATAGTTTCCATGGTGGTTGCTCTGGGTATTACAGTATATATATCTGTGAGTCATAAGAATCTACTAGTATCAATATTGTATCATTTTTAATAAAGTGTATAAGTCTCAATTTCATTTAGGCTTATTTGCCTTCACCACTTTAGAATATTATTCCCTTGAGAATAAGAAAATATAGATTTTGTTTCAATTGTCACGTGTAGTTTACAAAACCTACAAGTGTCTTTTATATACTCATATTTCTGTTCTTTCTAGTGTTACTTTTGCCTTCCTGATGCATCAAGATTCTTTCTTCTATCATTTACTTTGTGTTTAAAGAAATTTCTCTAACCATTCTTTAAGTGTATTCCTGCTAGCAATTTGTTTATTGTTTGAGAACCTCATTATTTCCCTTTCGTTCCTGAGGGATAGTTTCACCAGATATAGCTTCTACCATCAATTCTATTTTACTAGTGAATTCATCAGAACATTTTTCATTTTTGTTACTGTATTTTTCAGTTCTATAATTTCCATTTGGGTTTTTAGGGGAACAAATAACACAATTATATTCAAAAATAGAAGGGAAAGCCAGGTGTGGTGGTGCACACCTGTAATCTCAGCTCTTGGAAGGCTGAGGCAGGAGGATCACTGCAAATTCGAGGCCAGCCTGAACTATATGGCAAGACCCTGTTTCAAAAAAGAAACAGAAGGGAAAAGAGGAAACAGGGTGAACTTATACATTAAATTTGTCTTCAGAGAAATAGTACATAATTACTATATATGGATACTATTTGAATTACTGTTTTCATTGAAATTTTATTTTATTGACAGTACTTGTACATATTTATGGGTTACATGTAATGTTTTGATATATAGTAGAATTAAATCAAGCTAATTAACATATCCATCACCTCACATATTTACCATTTTTGGTAGTGTGAATCTTTAACATTTATTCTTTTATTAAATTTGAAGTATACAGTACCTTATTATGAACTATGTTCATCTTGCTATGTAATGGGTTTTAAAAACTTATTTCCCCTAACTGGAAATGTATACCTTTTGATCAACTTCTCCCCATCCCCAACACATCATGCACAACACCTAGTGGCCACCATTCTACTCTCTACTGCTTTGAGTTTGACTCTTTTAGATCCACACGAGTGAGAGTGCAATATTTTTCCTTCTGTGTCTAGTTTATTTCCCTTAGCATAATGTCATCTAGGTTCATCCATGTTGTATATGACAGAATTTTCTTCTTTCTATATTTTTATAATTTCTTTTTCTTCTCTGCTATTTTCTGTTTTTCACTTGTTTTAAGAGAATTTTTTTATTGTTGAAGTATTTTATGATGGCTACTTCAGAATCCTTGTCAAATAATTCCAATATATGATTCACCTCAATGTTGGCATTAGTTGATTGTCTTTTTTATTCAAGTTTTAATTTTCTTGGTTCCTGGTATGGCAGATGACTTTTTTTTTGCTTGTTTTTTTGAGACAGGGTCTCATTATGTAGTTTAGGCTGGCTTTGAACTCACTATGTAGCCCAGATTGCCCTCGAACTTGTGGAGATCCTCCTGGGTCAGCCTCCTAAGTGCTGGGATTATAGGTGTGTACCACCATGCCCGGCTCCTGACAAATGATTTTTGATTGAACAATATCTGTTATTTTAAGGTACTCCTATTTAAATCTTTTATTTTAGCATACAGTAATCTTACTTAGGTGTCACACACAGGTCTGGGCCTATTTTTGTGAGCTGTGGTTCTAATGGTATTTTAATTTTCAACATCATTGCAGTGTTATTGTGGCCTATTTGGTTTAGCTGGTATGGCTGGAGGTTCCATTTGTCCCTGATTGTGTTGCCTGAAAGAATAAAAAGCTTTCCTTAGGTCAGGTTGCCAAATGTTTCTCAATGGACAATGTTCCTATTGATGTCCCTGTTTCCCTGGTTTCATTCTGCAGGCAGAAGAGACATAGACCTGAAGAGCCTTGAGTTGGCCACTTGCCATGGCCTTTGCCCTGAATCTCAGGCCCAGCAGAGAAGGAGAATGGTTGTTATGCCCATTATTGTTGGTATTCCTTGTAATGATTCCTCTTTGCCAGTGGTATTGGGCTTACTTGATGTTTTAGAGATTGAATTCAATCTGGAGAAGGAATGAACTTACCTGGGCCACTTTCTGTTGTCAGTTTGGGGATTAGGAAATGCCAGGATTGGGACCCTTTCTTCATTTTTTAAAATAAACTTTATTTTATCCCATTCCCCCCTCATCCCCCCTCCCCTCCCTGTACAGAGCTTTGTTTCCATTTTTTCTTTCTATTTTCACTTTTTTTCTTGGGACCCTTTCTTTTTAGTGGGAGATATGCCCTGCCTCTATTTTTCCTACCATCACAAAGCAGTATTCTTTCTTCTTACACCTTTCATAGTTCTCCCTTGGTTGCATCTTGCATTATTTCTAGGGTTTGTATTTGTGCTTAGCAGGAAGATGGAAGAAGAAACAAGTCTATCTATGCCATATTGTCCAGACCAGAAATATCTCTCAGTGCTCACTTCGGCAGCACATATACTAAAACAGAAATATCTTTCAATTTTAAGAGTATATAATGGTCCAAGACCACAAATTTTGAGAATTGTTGACTTTACAAAAGCAATGAGCTGTCTACGTAATTTGAAAAAATACCAAAAAGCCTCCTACCAAAAAAATTCAGCCTGCCACATCTGAAATTCCAAGTACCATATAAGTACGTTTCTGAAATGCTGTGAAAGATGAAAATATCTTGGGTAATATTAAAAGGCACTAGTTCATCTAACTGGTTATTATCCATTGCAAAATCAAAGAGTATAAAATTCTCCAGAGCTGGGCATAGTGCCACATGCCTGTAATCCCAGCACTTGGGAGGCTGAGACAGGAGGATTGCTGTGAGTTTGAGGTCAGCCTGAGCCACATAATGCATTCAAGACCAGCCTGAATTACATAGCAAGAACTTATCTCACAAATATTTTTTAAAATTATCTGGGGTAGGATATAGGACTGACAGGTAAGTACTGAAAAAGAAGGTCAAGAGATGCTGTCTATATTGCAAGGAGGCTGTAGTGAGAGCTTTATCTGCCTGTGGGGTTATGGGAGGGGGATAGATAAGGCTATAAAGGATCATGAGAGGTTCAGAAGAAATAGTACACCAAATTAAATTATTACCCTCCTTCCCAATTTTCAAACCCAAAGACTTCTTTATTTCCTTTTTTTTTAATGATGGCAGTCAGAGAAAAGAATTTAGAGGACTGCAAATATTTAATTTTTTTAAAAGTAAACCATTGTACTGATTATGCCTTGTTTCCTAGATTCAATAACTGTATTCTCTGTTATAGCCACACCTACCCTGATGGAAGTTGTTTGCATGGGACTCAATGAATTGATGAATTGAGAAAAGTGCTTTATAGAGTAGACAAAAGCACAGCATTTTCTAATTTCATACAGTTTCCTTCTTGTAACGTTCTTCTCCCCATGCTTTCCTCGTTCCCATAATATCTCCCTCAAAAAGGAAATTGACCTTTAGAAAGCAGCTATTCTTTCCAACAAAAACTTCATTGGATAAAGCTGGTTCCCTCCGTTGGAAAAAGGAGATCCCCTGTGCACTCAAAGAGCCCATTTCCTTTCTCCTGGAAGTTAGTTGCATCTGGCTGTACTTAAATGATGACTTACAAATGTCTTTAAAGTGTCCAAAATAAAAAGGATAAAACTGGGGATTTGGTAGCCACTAAAGTTCCCAGAATCTTTTCCCTAAAAACAGAGATTTGGGAGATATTATTTGGCCATCATCTTTGCTCTCCAGTTTGAGTTCCAATATCTGTTATGAGATTGACTGATAATGGGAATTTATGACTAGGTAAGGCAAAAAACAAAACAAGACAGACAAAAACCCCAAACCTTAATGGTCAAAATGCTTGAAGATGCAAAAATGCTTGAAGGTAGAATAAGCAGTTTTCATACAAGGCAAGCCATGGAAGAGGACATAAGGCCTATCAACAAGTATCTGCTGAACACTAGTAAAGCAATGATGAACAAGACAGACACAATCTCACATAGTCACTTACAGCACAGACCAGGAGGAACATGATTGAACATCAAAAACTTGAGAACTATAAAACTAATTAAAATATTTCCAACATTTTAAAATAGAAGACATATAAATCTGTAACTAATTTGAGATCTATAGAAGCTCAGCAATATCAAATTGGAATAGTAATTTCAAAATTTTAAATGAATATATATATATATATTCGAACTCAGGACCTTGCGCTTGCCAGACAGGTGCAGTGCTGCTGAGCTACATCCTCGGCCTGAGACAATATATTTTTAAGGATACTACACACTTTCATGTAAATAGGTAATAGTGGGCAAAGCAAAACCATTGGGTCATTTTATTGCCCAGAGTCCCAATACTCAGTACCATAACTGATTCTTAAATTCGGAAGAAAAGATGGTTTGCAGACATTGTCCAGACCCTAACATAGTGGCAATACACTCCAGAGCTAAGAGCTATGTAATTTAAGGTTAGATTTTTTAAAACATAACATCATTCAATTAGCACACATTACTTAAACCTTTGAAGTTGTCTCTAACTCAGCACTGTCCAACAGAACTTTCTGCAACAATGGAAATGTTCTATCTCCACATTGTCCAATTCAATAGCCACTACCTATATGTAGTTATAAAACCCCTGAAATGTGGCTAGTAAGATCAAGGAATTTATGTTATAATTATGGTTAATTAGAGTTAATTTAAATTTTGGTAGCCACATGTGGATAGTGGATAATGCAAATTTAATCTTAAACTGGAAGCTATTCTGAGTCAGGAGAAAACAGTTCCTTTCAGGCTCAGCATTGTGGCACACGTGTGTAATCTCAGCATTTGGGAGGCTGAGGCAGGAGATCACTGCAAGTTCAAGGCCAGCCTGAGCTATATGTAAGACCCTGTCTCATTAGAAAAGAAAAAAGCAAAAAGAAAAACAAAAAATAGTTCCCTTCCTTTGGACTAAATCATTCTAAACTGAAAAAAATATTTTAAAATTGAGAAAGTCAGAAAAATATCTACATTAACAGGTCTACAAATAAATAACAAGTTAAAGACTAATACCTGATTTAAACAAAACCAAGGATTGCAGTTTCCCTTATTGTCCTGACTGAATTAAAAGATGCATATGTGATTTGAAATATGTGTAATTTCTGTTAAAAATCAATGTTTATCATTAAGGGAAAATAATTCATAGCATGCACACTTAATCAACATTTTAAAGATTTTAAAATGTTTTGTTTTAATGATTGCTCATTCATTTCTTAATGTCCACAATGGGACAAGCACTTTGCTTATTTGGAGGGTGATAATCATACTAATATACCACAGCAAAAATGTTGCCCAATTAGCCATATTTAACTGGATGCATTTGAATTGATTTAGCTTCCAACAACTTCATGTATAATTGCTTCATTTTTGAGTTACAAAATAATATAACCAAATGACTACTCACTTTTTAGATTTGATGGCTAAACCACAGTTAAAATATATTAATGCTTTCAAAGCATAGTACATATCTCCAGAAAATGAAAACAACATTGACGTATCTTTCCAACGGGTGACTAATACATATTACATAAAATGATGTACATGATTTTTTGCAGAAGAAATTTTTTATTAAAATTACTTTTTCTTGGGCCTGGGATTTAGTTCAGTGGTGTTGCCGCCTGCCTAGCAAGTGCAAGGTCCCAAGTTCAATCCCCGGGACCAAAAAAAAAAATTACTTTTTCTTCCTAATATCTATCATCCATTTTGGTCCTTATAGAAAGTGTTCAAGTGGAAAGGGGAACAAGGGAGGGGGGAGAGGGAAGGTAAGGAAGGAAAAAGGAAAAAAAGTGAATCGAAGGAAAAGAATGGAAACAAAGCTTTTGTAAATAAGGAGGGGAAGAATGGTTGAAGGGAGGGGAGGGCAATAGGAAAGAAAAGAAGAATCAAGATATATCATGTACAGGTACAAATTTCCTATGATGAATCTGATAATTATGTATATCAAAAGGGTACCAATAAAATTAATTTTAAAAATTACTGTTTTGGGGGACGGGGATTTAGCTTAGTGGTTCCGCCACCTGCCTCGCCAGCGCAAGGTCCTGAGTTTGATCCCCGGTACCAAAAAATAATTATATTTTTGGATTGGAACTTAAATTAAGACCTCCTATGAAGTCATTGAAAATATTTTGATTAAAATAAGATCTGATGTGCTTAGTTACACAGAAAATTTATTTTATGTATGTATATGAAAATTATTTCTGGGTGTTTGAGGTTTGGGAAGGGAATTCATTCTTTCAACAGACATTTACCATGTGCCCACTCTGTGCCAGGAATCATGCTTGATATCAAAAGGTGACATTATCTCTGAAATAAGTGTAGGTGGGACATTAAGCTGTACATTGATGGAAACATTATCAGTTGTCCCACAGCCATATCTAGATCAATGAATGGAGATGAATCATTGAAGTGATCTGGATCACTGTGAATGGAGTACACCAATTACCTCAATATTCCTTTCTCTGACTTCCATATGTATGGAAGTATAGCAAATGACAGTTTATAGTACCATATTTTCATTCGAGTTGCTGGGTTGACTACCATATTTTGCTTTGGTGCAGCTATATCATGTATGCATAATATATATGGCATACACTGTCTACGAACAAAACTAGCTCTATAATAATTTAAGAAAAACACTCTGAAGTATTTACTGGTCATTTGAATTGGACCTTGCTCTAATAGCCACAAATAAGTTCCCCTTTTTTTTTTTGGTACCGGGGATGGAACTCGGGACCTTGCACTTGCGAGGCGGCGGAACCACTGAGCTAAATCCCCAGCCCTAATAGCCACAAATAAGATCCCAACAGTATGCTAAATAATTTTTCAACAATAGAAAAATTATGGATGCATCTTAAGAACATAATATTAAGTGAAAGAAACCAGACACACAAGCTTAAATAGCACATGGTTTTTCTTATGTGAGAAACCCAGAGTAAAAATAAAAAGCAGATAAAAGATAGATAATAGGAAGTAGGGAGATAGAGCTTTCTCAAAGGGGAATCAGGAGATGGGAGGCAGGGGAGGGAGGGAAGGGATGAAGGATGAAAATAAAGGAATTGGGATGTGTCATATACATGTACCAACTCCACACAAGGACTGTAAACATTATGTACTGCAAACATGTACCACCCAAAAAAGAAATAAGAGGAAGGGAATCAAGAGATGAGTAGAAGGGAGGGCGGGAAGGGAAAATTGAATGAAAAAAGGAATTGAGATGTGTTATGTACCCATGCCAACTCCACAGGAGGAATGAAAACATTATGCACTACACATGCATACTAATGAACTAAAATTAAAAAGAAAAAATTATATACAGGGTACAAGCTTCATCTTTAATGTAATATATATTTTTTTCAAAGAAAAAAATGATAAAAGTTCACCAAAATTTTAATGGGTAAGATTGACAGTGATTTTTATTTTCTTATTTATACATTTCCATATAGTCCAACCTTTCCATAATGATCATTCATTTTGTCCATGATCAGTGAAAATGATAATGTATATATTCTTGCAACTGTTTCAAATGCTATTTCTAGTATAGGCCAGGGTAAAGGCCTCACATAAGGAAGTAGATGTTGACTGACTATAGGTATCTTACAGGGTTGGTGTAGATATCCTGGGGTTTGACCCAATTGGAAGTCCTTCAAGAAGAGACAAAAATTTTCACTGTCTAAAATTACATTTTAATGAATATTCTTAGGGGAGTGGAAAAAAATAACATATGTTTCCAGCTTTATGACCTGGTTAAATCTTGGATAAACACAGTATTTCCCTCCCCTGATTTTTGACTCCATACAACATCTTTATTTAAACATTTAATAATGAATATTTAGAGAATTATTACCAACCCCAAGATAGTTCTGAAAAGTAACACTTTTTTTTCTAATTATAAGAATAGTACAACAGGTGGGATATAGCTCAGTGGTACAGTGTCTGCTTTGCATGAGTAAGGCCCTAGGTTCAAACCTCAGCCCCACCGCCAACAAAAAAGAAAATATAATATTCTTTGTAGAAAAAGTGGGAAGTATGGAAGCTGGGGAGTAAAACTCAAATCATCTATAATTTCATCATTCAGAGATGACTATCATGAGTGCTTCAGTATATGACCTAGTAATTCATTATAGGTATGTGTATGTCCTGATTTTTGCTTAATATTTTATCCTAACCATTTTCTTGTATCACTAAATATGTTTAATAAACTTCATTCTAATGACTGTCTAACATTACTGGTGGCTTTAAAATAGCATCTTAGGGCCGGGGATTTAGCTCAGTGGTTTTGCCGCCTGCTGCTCAAGTGCAAGGACCCGAGTTCGATCCCCAGTACCAAAAATAAATAAATAAATAAATAGCATCTGAAGTCAATAAGCAGTATTTATTGTGTCTACCTTGGACCTACATATCGTAAGGAGAGGCTCAAAATGTATTTGGTATTGAAAAGAACTGGCCAAAGCATTTCCTGAGTTAGTGATCTCTACTGCATTGAACCAAAGTTGGGATTTTTAACACTAGAAATAATTTTGTTCTGTTCAAATTCCTAAAATCACTCATATTATGCATGGTATAATAAATCACTCACATATTTTCCAAAATACAGCCTTAGGATTGGAAAACTGCAGCTCCCTGAGAAATATTAGACAATAAAGCACTCAGTAAATCTCTCTTCTTCCTACATGTAAGCCAGGGCAGGCTCAAACCCAGGCTCTGCCTGCTGTAGCCAAGCAAATCAATCACAGTAAGCTCAAAGGAAATACCAAAGTAAAGCAGAGAAAAAAGTATCCTTAGCACAAACTTCCATTTTCTAACAAATTAATTTGTTCACCTTTCAAACTAAGTAGAGAAAGGCATTGTGATTTTTTTCTGAGAAAAATTCAATTCAGAAGCTCCATAACAATTTTACTACAGGCTGGCCCCCTATATTTGCTTAGCAAGAGTTCTGAAAATTATTCCATATGCTAATCACAATTCCTTTGACATACAGGAGAGGAAAATTCAATGTAAAACTTTGCAACTTCAGTCTAAAAGAAAATGCCATTTCCAATTATCTTTGGTCATTTGGAGATTTTTTCCTTACCTGCAAGGCAGTTGAGAATCAGAAAGACCTTCCAAAATGCGAATACCATTGTGTTGAGCTGCAAGAATAGTAGGTGCCAGTAGTTTGACTGAACTAGGCTGAGTCTCAAACTGGCTTCCTCAATCAGCCAGAGGTTTGCCAAGCTTATCTGCTGGGCATTACCAAGCAAACATGCCTCTTTGAGCTTACTTATTGGGTACAGAACTTTCTCAGAGAAGACTTCTGATTCTTTGAAACACTTTCCATGGGGTGTCTCCTTGATATATTTGCTACTGTGTTAATAATAAACCCATATATTTAAATTCTTCAAGCTCTTTGTACACAGATTCTCTAAGTCTCATTGTTTAAAATCAATCTTTAAAAATTTTACCTGGGGGAAAAGAAATTGTCGGAAGAGAGCCCATGCAAATAAAAGCTGACAAGGATAATTAAATTCATATATTTCCATGAAAGTCTTATAGCATTGATTCACTAACCTTCTTTTACAAATTATGTTAGTAAATTGGTGCTATAAGTTATCCTGGGGAAATGGGGTTCGTAGGAAGGACACAGGGGTTATGAAGTGAAAAATCATTCATTGCCATGTGAATAAACTCTGGACATGTCACTTTTCTGAAGCACTGGCAGTTGTCACTACCCTCCACCATAAACGGCAATAGAATGAATTACATGCTTATGTCTCCCAAGTTCAAAATTTTAAAACACTTATTCGCTAATCTAATTTTTCAAAATCAGATTAGTAAATGAATGCTTCAAGACTTTCATTAGAAGGATATGAAACTTTGGAGAATTAACTTACTGAATAGATGCTATAGGGTTTCTTTGGAAATGGAGCTTCACTAGGAAGGCATGGGAGACTGCACAAATGAGAAGCCTTCATGTGAACATGAACTTCTAACAAAGTTCCTTTAATGCTTACGTTACCCTGAGAAATCTAAAGATCTCCTTTGGCCCTTCTCATACAATCTCTAGATTGTGTTGTTTCTGCTTCTACAGTGACTCTCAGGTTTATCACTTCTCCAGTCTGTTGCTTCTATTTGGTCCAGATACTCAGCTCCTCACCTCTGGCCTACCATAGCAGCTTCCTAAATGGTCTTCCAAACTTCCTCCATCGTCTTCTGTACCAGAAATAGGCCAATGTTCTAATCCTAGGCAAGTATTTTTAATAATAACTTACAGAGACTCTTACCAAGTCCAAAGTCCTTCATCTGAATTCCCAGCCTTCTATGATTTGGACCTCACCATATCTGAACTTCAGCCACATTAATTCATCCACCTGAAAAATACTGTCAAGATTTATTGCCTCAAAGGGTTTAGGCACATGAAATATGCATAAGTTTCAAGTGATATGTTTTATGAGCTTTAATTTACAGGAAATATTTGACCCCATTTTAATTTAGGCAAGTCAATTTCCTCCTACATTTCAGAAAGTCATTTTCCTTCCTTTAGGTTTTCCATCCATACTCATGTCTGATGGAAACCTTGGTTCCAGGTGACTTCTGTCACTATAGGTTTTTCTCCTCCCTCCTCTTGTTATCCAAGAATATTCTTAGGGCAGATCAGTCATGTTATCCTCTGTAAAGATTTCTATGTACCTAATTATTACCTCTCTCTGGGCTCCCCCTCCCATAGATTCACATTTTACAAAATCAGATTAATTTAGCTACTTAGAGTCAGACAATAGTCTACAGTCAGCACTTGATTGAGCTCTAGTAATTTCCTATTTATTAATTGAATCTGCTCCAAATCCAGTGACTGTGAGCCCCTTCAGGGCAGGGATCAAGTTATAAAAGGATGTGTCCCCAAACGTACCCTAAAACACACATTTCCAGAAAAGCAACAATTCAAGAAAGTGTCGTTCCCAGCCTTGTGTAGCACATGGTTCAGCACTGGCTTCAATTCTGGATGCTGGGCCATACAAAGCAGGGGAAGAAAATAAAGAACAGCAGGTGGCAAAGGAAGATCAGTACTTTATTTTTTAAAATGAGAGTTGTGAAGAAGACATTTACCCCAAAGTAAGTATTTCATGACCCTGATATCTACCTTCACCCTCACGATTCCTTATGTCCCTAGGTTATCCATGAAGGAAATCTCACTCCCCAGAGTATTCCATGTTGCAAAAATTTCCTTTTCCTTTCTATCTCTGTTCATCCTAGAAACATTCTCATCCTCTGCATAAGGAAATATAAGCCCCATGTTCGGAGGGGGAAAATCAATTTTCATGAACATTCCCCAACCTGTTTGTACTACTGAAAGCAGAATGCTTGTGTTCTCCAAATAAATCTCTGCCAGGAGGACTAGTCAATGCATTAAATAGAAATGGTATAGGGGAGGAAATTTTGCAAAACAGGGTATAGATATAGATAAAGATGGCCCTGAAGAGGTTGATACCAGCTCTTCTCACCCTTGGTTCTGCCTCGACCTCTGTGTCAACCAAGTATCTAAAAGACTCAAGGTTTTTTACAATGGGTTCCCCGAAATAGACATTTCCAGTGGTATGGAGGTAGGATGGGGAAAGAGATTTGTAAGACTGGTGTTTGTAATCTAGAAGGTCCTACATTTCATTCCATGCCCCATAAGTTACCATAGCAAAGTGACCATATAATTGATCATTGAAACTAGGATACTTCCTAGAGTGAAAGGGACACTATTAACAATTAACTGTGACAGACAGCACAAACTGGGACAGTCCCAGGCAAGCCTGGATGTGTGACCACCTACCCATAGGGGAATGCTAAGCAAAAAGTAGGTGCTAAGTAAAAAAAAACTTGCTAATTAATTCAACGTGTCTAAGCTGGTTGGCCCTAAGATGGGTATGATATAAGGGTGTTGTCAAAACCCATCTGCAACAAAATATCTCATACAAACATAAAAAACACTCTTGAACATTTAAGTAAAATACCTACACTGCTGTTATGTAAGAACTGGGACAGAAGGAATTCTATTAAAACAAATTTAAAGAGATCATCCAAATTCTTTGCTTGCAACTGAATTTTGTGTTAATTGACTATTGCTCAAAATAAGTGGGCCATCACTGGCCCACAAAATATTAGTATTAATATTTTTACCATGCTTTAAACTATTTTTCCATTTTCTTTTCATGATTATCCAATAAAACAAATAGAGCAAGTATTAGCTACATTTTCTATGTAGGAAAACTCAGGGTCAGAAATTTTGTGTCTTTCTCAAGGCCACACAACACCCATTAGAAGCTGTTCCCATCACACTGCACAGTGGCCCAGTGTGATTGCAATGTAACAAAAATACTTCTGTCTGTAGGATTCTTTCTTGGGAACGTTCAGAAATACATGACATCTGATTTATCCCTGGTTTTTACTAAATAAATTACAAAAACAGTACAGTTTCATTGCAAAGGGATTTCATAAAAACAATTAAGTACTGTACACAAAAGAAAAAATCGTTTGTGCCCATTTATTCATCCAAATGTATAATTCTATGCTGAGGCTCACAATGGAAGTTAAACATTTTTCTCAGATCTTTTTCTATGCATTTACACACATATGTACACATGTTGTTTTTTGTTTTTTTCTTTATTTTTTGTTTTCTGATGCTGGGAAGGGAATGCAGTGCCTCACACATG
This sequence comes from Heterocephalus glaber, assembly GCF_053883595.1. NCBI lineage: Eukaryota > Metazoa > Chordata > Mammalia > Rodentia > Bathyergidae > Heterocephalus > Heterocephalus glaber. Next base: position 34,390,523 of record NW_028258384.1, on the reverse strand, counting down.
CTAGGCAAATGCTTTACTACTGAGCTACCCAACCAGCCTAACGTTTTTGGTTTTTTGTCCTTAACATAAAACTGATCATAGTATACAGATTGTTCTATAATTTGCTTTTTTTTCTCTCTAGATTTTTTACTCTGAGAAAAATTGGGAACCAGTGGAGGAGCTGAACAAAGATGAGACATAATCTAACTTACATATTAAAAAGATCCTCCTGGCTTTCGTGATGAGAGTAGATTGAGAGTGGATACATGTAAAAGCAAGGAGACCAGTTAGGAGGCTATTGAAGTAAACCAGGTACTCGGTACTGGTGGCTCAGAGTCCAGTGGGGGCAGAGAAGGTGGAAGAAGTTTTCTATCATCTATTTTATTAATAGAAGCATTTCTATTGTCTCTGACATTATGCCCAACTACTTCTATTTTATCTATTTTAAAGCTTCATGGTAGCTCATGACATGAAGATACTATAACTTATTTAACCATTCTCCTTCTTATTAGTGAATTCTTAGATTGTTTCAAATTTTTCGCTATTATAAATGATAATGTAATGACCATCCTTTTGCCTAGATTAGCACTCTTTTGTTTACATCTCTGTTTATTTGTGTGATTATTTCTGTAGATTGAGTCCCTAGAAATGGAATTATTAGGTCAAAGGGCTTGAATATTTAAGATTTTGTATACTGTAAAACTGTCCACCAGAAATTTTTTACAAATCTATATTTCCATTAAAGAGTGTTCCAGAAGCCTATTTCTCCACAGCCTTCTCAACAATGAAAATTATGAGGATTTCTTTTTCAGTACTGTCAATTGAACCCAAGGCCTTCACACTGAGCTACATCCCCAGCACTTTTTTATTTTGAGATAGAGTCTTCCTAAGTCACTAAGTTGCCTAGGTTGAGCTTGAATTTTCTATAGAAATGTCAGTCCATATTATTATTAAATATAGCTAAAATATATTCTCATGTTTCTGTAATCTTTGTCTTTTGCCATCTCAGTTGTGGCAATTCTGTCCTTCCAGTTGGTCATCCTTGAGTCCTCTCTTCTCACACATCAAATTTAATTCATCATCAAATTCTTTGGACTCCATGTTTAAAAGCTATCCATACTCTTAACAACTGCTTCCACCTTTCTGCCTCCACTCTAATCTGAGGCACCAGCACCCATTGCCTGGATCACTGCAACACTCTTCTAACTGGTCTCCTTGCTTCCACTCTTGTCCCTTCTCAATCTACTGTCTTCAGAGCAGCCAGAAGGATTCTTTTAATATGTAAATCAGAACATGTCTGGCCATTGCTCAGATCCTCCACTAGTTCTCAATTTCTTTTAGAGTGAAAACTAAATTTTTTTTTAAATTTCATCATCCATACACTAAATATCTTAGTCAACACATTAAGCCAGTTGATGGAGAGCAATGATAAGCTCCTAAGTTTACAAAAGTCAGTTCTAGTACCCTTTATATTTCTCTTAGAACTATACTTTCCAGTATGGCAACCATAAGCCACACATAGCTTTTGAGCTCTTGAAATTGTTGCTTGAGTTGAAATGTGCTGTGCATGTAATATATACATCAGATTTCAAAGATGTAGTAAGACAAAAATAAAACATATCATCATTTCTAATGCTGATCATATATTGAAATGATAGTATTTGAGATACATTGGATTAAATAACTTTAATTATTAAAATTTTTTAAAGTTAAAATAAAGTAGCATACAAGACCCTGAAATATCTGTCTCACCAACTCCATCACCTCTCTGTCCTTATCTGCCATTCTTATCCCTATCACTGTGCTTTAGCCATACTGTTCTCTTTGTAGAATCTCCAACTAGTTATGAAGACTCCCACTTTCTAGGGCATTTGTACTCATGATTGACTCTGCCTGCAAAACTTTACCCCCAGATATCAGCAGGGCCAACTCCCTCATCATCTTGAAATATTTGCTCAATTGTTAGTTTTGAGCAAGGCATTTGTTGTGCATACAGTTTTGAACTTCACCTGCCTCCCACGCTAGCCCTTCCAATCACACTACCTTTTCCCTTTTTTTTCATAGCACTCATTTAATTTTAGCGTACAGTAGTCCCCTTTACCCACCACTTTGTTTTCCATGGTTTTAGTTACTCAGGTCAACTATGGCCCATAAACATTAAATGGAAAATTCCAGAAATAAACAATTCATAAGTCTTAAATAACTTTTATTATAATGTATGGTTATAATTGTTCTACTTTATTATTATTTTGCTAATCTATTAATTTTCTAATTTATAAATTAAACTATTGTAGATCTATTAAGTATAGGTAAAAACATTACATATAGAGTTCCATACTATCCATGGTTTCAGTAATCCACTAGAGGTCTTGGAACATATCCCCCATGGATAAGAAACAGTTTACTTGTTCAATTTCCCCCTCAGCTAGAATGTAAACTTTAAGAGGCGAAAAACTTCAGCCTGTTCTTTCACTATTTATCTCAAGGCCCTAGAACAGTGTCTGGTACACAATAAGTACTCAAGAACGATTTGTCAAATAGTTGAATTTATGAATCTGTATTTAATCTATTTGGAATTTATTTTTGTGCATTTTATGACATACAGTGAAATGTTTTCTAAAGATCTCTACATGTCCTAAAGAGTGGCAAATCATTACCCTTTGAAAGAGGTTTGCTCTTTGGAAACAGGTCATTTGAGGTTGGTTCTTATTTAGAAGGCAGGTGATCAAGCTCAGTAATGTTTTACAGTCAAGAAAAGAGCTGTAATCATAAAGTGCTTTTTACCTTTGTGTAGCTTGCAAGCTGCTCTGAAGACAGTTTGGGGCTCCAGAAGACACCAATGGCATCAAGATGAGAGAGAGACAGAGACAGAGATACAGAGAGAAACAAATAATGAAGGAAGGGAAATCTGAAACTAAATATTTTCATACATATTTTTTATCATTAAAGTAGCCATCATGGAAAATTGGAGTTTATTGGATTTCCTTGAACATATTTTATGGTTTTATATGACTTTTACATGTTTTAATTACACATGGATAGGCACAATCTAGTCAGTGCTTGAGTCTAAATACAGTAGTTTATTTCTGTTGGAATGGTTCCAAAGAAGACATTTCAAAAATCCTGTAGATGATTACAACATCATTCCTTTTTCCAACTGCCGACCAAGCATCTCCTCTTATAAGCCCCATTGACATTTCAAGCTCCACTTCACATATTACCCTCTATCTCCAAAACTGTGCTAGCTCCCAAGCCCTGTTGCTGGTGCCCCTTATAACTCTCTATTGGTGTATTACATTTATTCACCCTGCCATTCCACCAGTACCAAAACCTTTTGAAGAGAGCTCTGCAACTTCTCAGCCCATCTTCTCCTTCCCCTCTCCTGTGCCACTATAATTCAACCCTCATTATCTCATTTCGATGGTTGCTATAGCCTCATCTTCTGGCCTCCACTCTTCTTCCCTCTCAAATCCATCCTTTGTAACCCTACCAGATAAGTTTTCTTAAAGTCCAATCATGTCATTCTTGTGCTTAAAAATCATCCATAACTCTCCATCATCATTTCCCCTAGATATAAACATTTTTATCTGGCATTCAATCGATACTCTGGCTTTCCTGTCTACTTTCTTGCTATTTTTAACAACAAAGAATGTGTAAGCTGGCAGAAGTGGTCTCCATACAAAGCTGAATACTCTCTGTTACCTAAGCATACACCGCACTTTTCTACCCCAGTTTATTTTACATTGGCTATTTTCTCCTCCCAGATCACTCACCCCCACCAAGTCTAACTGTCAAAAAGTCTACTCATCCTATAAGCCCCACCACAAATGCTAACACCTCCATAGATTGTCTATTGATTCCTACATGATGTGCATTTGCCTTATAACATTAGTTTCACAGAGTGCTTAGAGTATATCAAAGATATTCATGCACGTATCTTCTTCATGTCACTAAGGCTGCAAGCTCCTAAGGAAGAAGGGGACTGTTTTTTTGGTGACATTGTGTTTTTGGCCAAACAGTGTGCTAAGTGCCTTACACATTATCTCACTTAATCTTACCAATGCCTAATAAAGTAGTCATATTATTCTCATTTTGTAGGTGAGGAAACTTAAGCAATTTCCCCAAAACCATAGATAGGAACAGGTAGACTCAGGACTCATTCATATTCTCACCACTCATCTCAATATTTCTGTTATGTGCCTTGTCTTATTTCATATGCACATTTAGATAGTATCTGTTCTCCTCAGAGAGTGGTACCTATTTGTTCCCCTTCTCCATCTTTTACTGCACACATTTAGTAGGTAGCCATTTTTATCTTGTTTTACCAGTTCTCTGATGTGAAATGGCTGCCAGTCACCCCTCTCACAAATATGGCAGTTGTTGGTCAAAGCTTTAGTCCCCAGTAATCACCTTTTTGCTAAAACTGAGGCTCAGAGAGAATTTTTTTTGAAGATTACATAAATGCCAGAACCAGGACCTTAGCCAAAGTCAGCTGACTCTAGAGCACATACTATTAACTTATGGTTAACTTACTATGGTTTTAAAGACTTGGCCTGGTATTGGCATCTAGTAAATGTTTAAGAGAGACTTGGTGAATTCACTTTTTCAAGTTCACGGTATATCTCAAAGTAACTATATTTAAGGTTAACACCTCACTTAAATGCACATAATCTGTATATTTGGTGAAAACCAAGCCTAAAATCACATCATTGTCATCTTCAACAAGTTTCCTTAAACTAGGTTAATAGTGGGTTGTCTTGAAGACAATAAAAGGGATTTTATTTTTATCCAATGCATAATTCTACAATTCACTAAACCAAAAAGTTGGAAGTCCCAGAGGAGGAATTCTAAAAGATGAAACTCTCTAGTGAATTCTGTGATACTATTTATGCAATGCGAGTACCCCGTCTCCTGCCATCCCCGTGAATAAGGACTGGAATTTTGCTCAGTGATTAATCTAGCATGAACAGGCATCCCCTAACTGTGTTCTCTGGATATCTTACTGGGAGTCCTCCGAAGGCTTCTAGAAAAATTCCAGAATGGGCCCTAATAAAGCTGTGAAGCAGGGGGATTTTAGGAGAACGTTTAAGGAAGTATGTGGAGGTTCTTGTCCACTTGAATTTGGGAAATTTTTGCTTCCTGTCCTAGAGGGAGGAACCATGCAGAAAATTCTCCTTTGGCAAGTTGTGTTTTAACAATAACTGTGAGTCAGCTTTTATTGAGTAGCCTGGGATTGCTTACCTAGCGATAGTAGGGAGGCTGGAAGGGTTAGTACCAGGAACTCTATGTTATCCGATAGTGTGACTCAATCTGCTATGTACATTATAGTGTTTGGGAAAGCCTACTCCTAGGCAATTTGTGTTAACGCATTGTACAAACACATGTCTGCTTTGAAAAAAATCACATGTGTGCACTTGTACAGCACACACGCATATGCACACACACACATATACATGCACACATATCCCGACAGAACCCAAAGACTTACTAGAACCTCCAGTTCCTTCCATTAGGGAAAATTCAAGCTTGATTTGAACTATGAAAAATCACATTCTAACATGTCATTGTAGGGCTATATTTTTTTAACCAGTCCTATCTAACACTTCCTAAAAATGCCATACCTGAGTGAAATTAACCCTAAAAACCAGAGATAGTGAGAATAAAGTCAGGAGACTGAAGCATTTCACAGCTGCTTAAACTGGTTAATGGTGCCTGTGACAGAGTAAGGGTTATCCAATGCTGAAAACTTACCGGGTAACAGGCCCTTGGTTAAGCGTTTTATATGCATTATATTTCACAGCAATCCTGCGAAGGAGGTATTAGTTAATACCACTCATCTTATAGATGAATAAAATGAAGTTCACTGAGACATGTGGCTTGCCATTGGTAATCAGCCTGTAATCGGAAGGACCAGGACCTGAGTCCAAGTGGGACTGCTCCAAAACCTACACCCTTGTCCACTATGTGGAAGTCTTAGATTTACTTATGTATTTGTTTTAATGAGAGGCAGCATAATGATCATGAAAGGCTGCATCAAGCAACACACAAAAAATAAATACAAGTACAAAAAATGTAGTGTGACCCACAGCAAGGGATGTCTGTGACTAAGAGCATGAATTCTATAATCAGGCAGATTAGCTTAAACCCAGCCTCTGCTATTTACCAATTGAGGGACCTTAACATTTTGTCCTTCCTTCTCCTTATTCATAAAGATGAAGTGTAAAAATTCTCATATAGTAGTCTCATAAGACTACTATAAGAACAACATAAATTATTATTTGCAAACTGCTTAAGACAATACCTGCAGATAGTGTTATCAACATGCTTGTTATATAAATATAAATGTAATTTGCTACTAATGTTTAAATGTGAGCAATTTCTAATATTTTTTGCAAGTATCTTTCTCCTAAAAGAACAAAAAGCCCTGATAGATTGGGCCATATAGGCAAATTGCAGCCTGGCAAGAATTGAAGACAGCCTGATAGTTGCTGCTGTCTTTAGGTGAGGTACGTACCCTCTGGTTCACATGGGTCTCATCACCCTTGGCTGCTTATACCCAGCCCACTTCTTGTGATCCTATGAATCCTAGTTAAAAGTAAGAGGAATATCCTTTTTCCTCTTTATTTACAAAAAGAGCTCACAACGGAAGCAATTGGAGCCAGAAGCCAGGCCTGGTTTAGTTTGAAGGCTACTTTAAAGCGTAGTAGAAAGTATCTGCCTTCCTTTCCCAGACGGGATCCCTCCTGACCGCAGGTACTAGGCCACTGAGCTACATAAGCACCTAGCCATCCCCCAAACCTCTTCCAGTGTCTCACATCTTCCTGCCCAGTACTTCAGATGAGAAAGAGGACTAGGTTCCCACAATCCTTTGCACCAGCAACTTTGAGGGAAGCCCAGAGCTGAGATCAGCAAAGCAAGAACATCCAGCCTTCCTCTGAGTTGGCAGGCCTTTTTAAAAATGATGTCCTCCTACTTATGCTTATTTAGTGGATTTAACTGTGCTTCCAGGTCTGAAAAATCTACAGTTCAGGAATAATTCACACAATAGCTGACCCCAAACAAAACTGTGAGATGGATCAAGTCTGTCTTCAGAGGCACTGTTCATTAAGGCATTCCTAGGCAGTGAGCTTCCTAGTTTTCCCTGGTTTTTTGTCTCTGAATCTGCTTGTGGTGAGTCCCACTTGAATTTCCCCCAGTCAATTTCTGACAGTCTCAGAGACTATTACTTCCCCCCACCCCCGACACACACACACCCAAGGGGAGATGTCCTTCCTTTCTGCTCTTCGGGAGGATGACTGAGTCATGCTGGGCTGGCTGGGCATGCAGGTTTCCTGGCTTCTAGATGTCACACCAGGAGACAGCCTCCCACCTTCATTTGTAGGAAATGACTAATCCTGGGAATGGCAGGGCACACAGGAGAAAAGTCAGAGAGGGAAATATTTGGCAGAAAATACCTTGGGGCTCAAACCCTGCCATCTATGCTGCTTTTGAATAAGTAACCCTGCAATGCTTACCTGCAGGTAGGGCAGCAAGAAGAGGGTCACAAGAGGCCCACCTCTGAGCTTAGAAATCAGGTGGCCCATCATGCAGAAGGAGTTAAGACACAGGCATGGCCTGTGGCACTAGAACCCTGAGTCCAAATCCTTTATTTCCTTGAGTGCCAAACTTGCCCTAGGTCTCACAGCTTTTTGTAGAGGCAAAATAGGGAGTATAATATGGGTCTCTTGACTTCTGGCATGACTTCTGGGAAAGGGAGAGGTGCAGAGGTGGGAAACTTGAGACTTGTTCTAAATAGCAGCATATCTGATGAATAACAGCTCCAGAGCCCTTTCCAACTGGGTGGAGGTGCATAACCTGGTCCCAGCGCCAACCAGCAGGAAGCAACTGTGGCCAATCTCCATGAGTTCATGATCCTCCCAAAGCAAACAGTGCCTGGTCTCCTGTGGGACTTTCATCTGAAAGGCTGGTGGGGAAAATTCTGGGTAAGAAGAGCACCCTAAGGGTAAGCATGTAGATAATATGAAGGGTAAGCACTTTTGACCTATGCATATCTCCCTGAAACTGCCACCACTCACCCTAACAGGGCTGAAATCCCTTATCCTATTATTCAACAAGGCTAATTCAGTGGTGGTTGGGTAGGTTGATAACAACATGGTCTGGCCCTCTATTGCCTCTCTGTCCTCATTTCCCACCATTCTCCTTTGCTCATTCTTCTGTAGCCACTTGTCTCCTTGCTATTCTTCAAACATGAGTCCACCTCAGGACCTTTGTATTTGCTGTTCCTTCCACCTGGTATGCTCTTCCCTAGCTATTTGTATAGGGTGCTCCTTCCCTTCTCTCAAGTGTTTGCTTAAATGTCATCTCCTCAGAGTTCCTTTCCTCAAGTACCATCCTTGAAAGTGCAAGCTATCACCCTCTATCCACTAGCCCTACTTTTTCTCCTTATAGCATTTATTGCAACCTCACCTTACAATATATATTGTGTCTACTGTTTTCCTGTGCTAAAATATGGGGCCTGCAAGGGCAGGGATTTGGGTATGTTCAATCCTTGTATCCTCATCACCTAGAACAGTACCTGGTACATAATAGATGCTCAATGAATAATGCTTTACTGAATAAGTAGATGATTGGATAGAGAAGGGGGATTTCTATATTTTTCTTGGTGCATGTTTATATATAACAGATGACACATATATTCATTTTCAAACAAATGTTTCTTGTATGCCCTTATGACTCAGGCTTTCTGCTCAAATTAGTAGCAAAGAAAAATAAGTAGACAGGAAATTGCAGTAGAGTGTAATAAGTACTACTAAGGGTTTTTTGAAGCATGGAGAAGAATTAATGAAGTCTTCTCAAAGGAAATGTCCCTTGAAGAACAGGAGATGCTAGTCTGGAGTAAATATGAAGTGAGGAGGTGGAGAAGGGCACTCCAAGCAGAGGGAACAACATGTTCTAGAACATTGAAGCCCATCTGGGCAAGAGCTCTCTTATATTGGGCTACAGAATAGCAGGGTAGGAGAGATACAGATAAAAACAAGTCTGGAGATCAAACAGAGGCTCTAGTTTGAAAGCCTTGACTAGTGTTCTAAGTACAGTAGTCTCCATGTATGCATTGAAGATATTTTCCAAGACCCCCAGTAGATTCCTGAAACCATGAATAGTATCAAATCCCATATATACTACATTTTTCCTATACATACATAACTATGATAAAGTTTAATTTGTAAATTAGGCACAGTAAGACATTAAAAATAATAACTTTTTTTTTTTTGGTACCGGGGATCAAACTTGGGTCCTTGGGCTTGCACAGCAGGCAGTGGATCCACTGAGCTAAATCCCCGGCCCAATAATAACTATTAATAAAATAGAATGATTATAACAATGTACTATACTAGAGGTTATTTAAAATATATGAATTTGTTAATGATGAAATTTTCCATTTAATATTTTCAGAGCATGGTTGACCACAGGTAACTGAAATAACAGAAAGCTAAGTCAATTATAAGGGAGGATTACTGGCCAGGCATGGTGGCAAATGCCTGTAATCCCAGCACTGAAGAGGCTGAGGCAGGAGAATTGCCGTGAGTTTGAGGCCAGCCAGGGCTACATAGTGAGTTCGAGGTCAGCCTGAACTATGTAGTGAGACCCTGTCCCCTCCCGCAGATAAGGGGGACTACTGTGGAGAGGTAAACCTATAAGTTAGAATGGCAAATATGGACAGAGCAAGTCTACAGATGTCTACAGTTTTACCTATAACATTATTTTTTTATTTAATGGCCAGTATTTTAAAACTTTAATATTTCACATAAATACGACCCTAGTTTTTCTTGCAAGGCAGAATACCACACCCTACCAGGCCCCCAAGGCTATAACTACCAGCACATAAGCAGGAGTGGTCCCTGTTTAACGGGGGTTTTGCTCTCTAGTTTGCCAGGATCTCTGCCCAATCTGTTTATGTTGACTGTATTATGGCTAATCCCCAACTTTGGTATGGCCAGGAGGTGACAAGGCTTAGGACTTGAGCCTTTCTCCTTAAAGTCCATCCTCTTACCCAGGACAATTAATGCCTAGCACAAAGAAGGCACTCCATATCACTCTCTTCGAAGAATGAATATATTCATACCACTGTCTCCTACTGGAAGGTGTTTCCCTCTGTCTCTACCCTGGCAAATCCTGCCTTATCTCTCAAGGCCCACCTTAAATACCACCTCATCCATGAATCTTGATTTCATGATTACCCTAACAGCTATGACCTCTTCTGTGAGCATATGAGGGTAACAGAGCTGGGTTGCAGAGGAGTATTGGGTGTGGAAGGGATGCACTGGGAAAGTTAGAGCCGGTAGAGGGGAAAATCTGAAGTTTGAACTTTGGAATTTGTACATCTGAATGGAGTGTGCACAAATGGTGGAAACTTGTTAAACTGTAAAAATAAAATTAAAAGAGACCCTAGCTTTTCCTCATTTGAGACTCTGTCTCCTTTCTTTTTCCTTTTTTTCTTTCTTTTTTTATTTTCTACGTCTTCATCCCTTATACCTTAACTAATGTTAAACAGTTAACAAAAATAATTCACAGCTTTACAAACTTTTGAAAGAACTGTGCTGATAGTGGCCAAAATGAGATTGCACCAATGATCCCAAGAAAGAGTCCTGATAAGCCAGAACAATCTTCTATAAAAGCTCCAATTGTATTTTGGCTCCCTAATATTCAGGTTTTTGTTCTCTGATGCAACTGTAACCTCTATTTGAGTCATTTTAACTATTTCCATACTTATGAGTTTTGATGTGAGTTGGATTAAGCCTGAATAAGGCCTTGAGCCAACTGAGGTTTTAAGTAACGATAGAACAAACTGAAGATCCTTCTTTCTCCTTTCTTGAAGGCCTCTAACAACCCAAATGGTAAGTCCTGTTCCTGCTCATGTACTCTGAATTTTGTTGTAGAATGGAAGTTGAAAGTTGTTATCTTTTGAAAGGATTAACCTATTGTCTGATAAAAAAAAAAATCACTGCCACTACCTTCTTTTTGTCTTTTGGAGTTTTCTGGCCCTCAATTCTCTGGGAGCAGAGAATTAGATGATGGTCATAAGGTAGGACAAGACCTTTCTTCCTTCTTGGGTGTTGGACCATTTTGGTAATGAGCTATACAGCATGACTTCAAGGAAGATAATTTCATACTGCAGTGGTCCATTTTGGAATCTTGGGCCATATAAAGACTTGTGTATTTATGTGGCACCTTAGCACAAAAAAAGAAGATAAGGTAGCTAATTTACAGTGGGAAGCTGCCTTTTAGTGTTAAGAAACTGAGAAAAGGATTTCAGTTTTTGACCATTTAGTATGATATTGGCTGTTGGTTTTTCATAGATGGCTTTTATCAGATTGAGGTAGAGACCATCTATTCCAATTTTTTGTAGGATTTTTATCATAAATGCATGTTGGACTTTGTCAAATGCTTCTTCTGCATCTATTGAAATGATCATATGGTTTTTGTCTTGGTTCTGTCAATATAGTGTATTACATTGATTGATTTGTGTATGTTGAACCATCCCTGCATCCCTGGGATGAATCCCACTTGGTCAGGGTGTATGATCTTCTTGATGATCTTCTGCATTCTATTTGCCAGTATCTTATTAAGGATTTTTGCATCTATGTTCATTAGTGACATTGGCCTATACTTCTCTTTTTCTGTTGGGTCTTTCTCTGCCTTGGAGATCAAGGTGATGCTTGCTTCTAGGAATGAATTTGGGAGTATTGCTTCCCTTTCAATTTCATTGAAGAGTTTAAACAGTAATGGCAGTAGTTCCTCTCTAAATGTCTTGTAGAATTCAGCAGTGAAGGCATCAGGACCCAGGTTTTCTTAGTTGGAAAGTTTTTAATTACATTTTCAATTTCATTGATTGATACTGATTGGGTCGTTTAGAATTTTTAGGTCATCTTCATTCAACTTTGGTAATTCACATGTATCTAGGAATCTGTCCATTTCTTCATGATAGATAATGTGAAATAGGAAGAAAAGGTGCAAAGGGGAGGGGGAAATAAGAAGGGTAGGGGAAAAGAAAGAAGGGAATGGAATTAATATGAGAAAAAGAAAAAATGGAAACAAAGTCTTTGTAGATAGGGAGGGGTGGAGGGGTTGAAAGGAGGGCAGGGGAATGGGGAAAAAATAAGAACCAAGATGGATTATGTAAAGGTGCAAATTCCCAATGATGAATGTCATTATATTGTATATCTTAAATGTACTAATATAATTAATAAAAAAAGAAACTGAGAAAAGAGACAAAGACTCCAATGTGATGAGCTGCCTCAAAATAACCACAGCCTTCTCTCTCCCCAAAGATATCCTTTCTATCCAACTGTTTCTGCCCTGTATTGTATTACTTAATGGCATTCTGACATCCCTAATCCTCTGCTCTCTGTCATCTGTTATGTTCTCTTTCTTCTCCTCACACCCTTTGACCCTTGCCTCCACCCTCTCTGAATATGCAAATGCCAGAGATAGGAGAAAGTGTTTTAAAGGCAACCTATGTAGGTTTCCCCTCTTTGCTTGACTGAGGAATAATCCTAAATTGTGGACAAGGGCATGATAAATCTGTGTCTAATTTTAGATACTAATTTAAAACAACTTTTAAGGAATACTTATGGCTTTCGCATTAATGTTAACACCTGACAAAAAATCTGTAACTTCTTTGCTAATGACCTTAAGTCTGAAATATCAGATGTTATTTAAAAGCATAAAACAAGCTGGCAGACCACTCCCATTCATGACTTGCAACACTTTGAGCCCAGCACTGTAGTCTAGCATTTTGTGGAGAGCATCATAAACAAGCAGAAAATCACACACTGCAAACTTACATCATGACAGCTTAGCCTGAGTAAAACAAAAGGCCCTCTACAAATACCACACATACAGTCACAGACATTGGATTCACAACTGTTCTATCTCAGCAAGGAAACATGATACTCAGTTTTTGTTGCCAGATTTAATAAAATAAAAATAAAGCAAAATTTAATTTTCAGATAAATGAGTAATATTTTAGCATATGTCTTTAAAATATTTAGTACACACCTATACAAAAAGAGGATTTGCTGCTTATCTGACATCCAAATTTAACTGGATTCCTGTATTGTACCTGGCAACCCTATACAATCACTCAATCAAAAACAACCCTATACAATCACTCAATCAAAAACAACCCTATACAATCACTCAATCAAAAACAAAATGATTTCCATCCTCCAAGGAAGGCAACTTTCCCCACTATCCCACATCCTCTTTGGATCAACAAGGATAAATAACTCTACTTATTCATACATGATCATCTTATCTCTTTCTAGATACTGGAGCCACACTTCCCCCATTCATTAATTCCTTCTAGTTTCCTATCACCCTTCATCAGAATAGTAATCTCAATAGTGAATTTACCAGTAAAACACATTCATTCCCTCTAACCTTTCGCTTGTCTGCTTTGAGTCCTTAACTTCTCAATATATCTTTCTCTTCATTCCTTGCACCCTTCCTATTCTATTCAGACAAGACCTTTTTGCTTGATGGGAAAGTACTATAAGGTATAAAGAGAAAGAACATTTTCTTGATCATTCAGCCTCCAATGACTCAGTATGCTATCCTATGGTGGCTTCCCTCAAATACTGAACACCCTCTTTTTTATTATTTTTATTGGTACATGTTTGCAGTACATAATGATTACATTCCTCATGGGGAGTTGGTATATGTACATAGCACATCTCAATTCTTCCACTGCTGTTACTTTTCAGGGTCAATGAAAATGTTCTAAAATTTGATTGAGTTAATGGTTGTACAATATTGTGAATATACTAAAGCTCATTGAAATGTACACTTTGAACTGGTTAAAACAGTGAATTTTATGTTATATGAATTTTATCTTTAAAATAAAATTCAGTGTAACCTTAAAAATAAAAATAGGGAATTTATGAGTGTTTATATCTAGAAGGCCTATGCAGACATAGAAAAGTAAGCTTGTACAAAATCTGACATGGAAATAAAGAATTAGAAGTCATCAACATATAGGTTAAAGTTAAAGCCATGGGAATAGGTGATAGCAATCAGGGAGTATTGTTGGAGGCCAAAGATTGGGACACAATACTGAAAGGACAGTTGTTTAAGGAATAAATTCAGGAAGAATACAAAGGAAGTAGAGGAAGAACAACAAGAGGGACAAGATGGAGCAAAATGGAATCAATTATTAGATTGATACTACAACCTCTGTGATCTTAATCATGCTATTTCCTTCCATAAATCTCAAGGTCCATATTCATCACCACTTGAATGTCCCTTACAAGAATGTCAGAGCTGGGCTTTTAGAGATTACTTATGCCATGGTTTCTCAACCTTGATACTAATGACTTTAGGGGCAGGATAATTCTGTGTGTTGCAGTCCTGTCCTGTGCATTGTAGGATGTTTAACAGCATCCCTGGCCTCAACTCACTAGATGTCAGTAGCAACCGTGCAGTCTTGATAACCAAAAGAACTCCACACATTACCAAATGTCTCCTGGGGGGTGATGGGCCTCAGTTAATAGCCACTTGTCTCCACAATCCTCATAGCTCTAATCCAAGTGGTGATGATCCTCAGGGAGATAGAAGAGTCTATAATCAGGAAAAAAATCTAGAAAAGGGTACATATTTGACAGCTTATCAGTATAAAATGATAAAGCCATGAGCATGGCTCATCCAGGGAAAATGTGTAGAGTCAGAAAAAAAGAACCAGGACTGAATCCAAGAAAACAATGACTTTTAAGAGGAAGCTAAAAAGAGGATTGAAAGAAGTAGGACAATAATAATTCTATTAATGCCACCAGTATAGTTTACTACTGCTTGTCATGTGCCAAAGGATTGTGATAAATGGTTACAAATATCATCTCTTTTAATACCAAGCAAAGCTTTATGAAGTAAGCATTGTCATTCCCATTTTACTGAGAAGGAAACTGGAGCTCAGAGACATGAAGATATCCTGCTGAAGTTTATGCTGCTAGTCAGTGGCAGAGCCAGGATTCACCCAGATTTGTCTGCTTTTCCAGTTCACATGCTTGCTGTTGAGAAATCTAGGAAAGAGTGGTCCTGGGATTCAAGAGATGAAGAAATATAAGGAAGAACAGAACAATTCACACTGTAATATCAAACTGAGTCCAGTAGTTTGGTCAAGTCAGAGAAGTACAGAAAAACATCCAATAGATTAACAACAGAATATCATGGATGACATTGGTGAGGACAGTTTCCCAGAGGGTGATGGGAAATTAAGGCAGATTGCAAACAACTGAGGAGAGAAAGAGGAAGAAAGAAATGGGAACAGTGAATGAAGACTATTCAAAAAGTCTAGATTGGAAAGGAAGGAGAGAGATAGAGTGATAGCTAGAGGGGAAGGGGGAGTAATCTAGTAGTTAGGGACATGTTTTTGTTATTACAAAAGTTACATGTTTGATATGGAAGGTTTAGAAGATATTGGAGAATAAAAGGTATCCCACAAACCAGAAATAATCATGAGCAACATTTTGGCATTTCTTTCTGATCTGTAGTTATCCTATATAACAATGCACATGTTTTTACAAAAACAAAATTTGATCATGCACACTGTTTTGTAACTTGTTTTTCAATTAGAATATATGTAAACACTTTGCTATGTTAATAAATGTGTAAGCATTATTCTAAAAGCTGCTTGATATTCCTGCAAGCTGTGTTGAAACATCATTTCTTTCACTGTTAGTTTCTATACTTTCTTTCTTCCCCTCTTCTCCCCCTCTTCTCCCTTCCCCTTCTATCACCTCCTTTCTCTTTCCTTCCCTTCTACCCTAACACAAGCCCTTATGAAGTAAAAGTGAAGTTCATTCATCCAAAATAGACATAATGGTAAATGAAGAAAATATTAAGAGAAATACTGTTTGAAAGAATTTGTTTTCTTAAACTGAGCATACGAGGTGTGATTGAAAAATACACTGTGTAAGTAAAAAACAATTATTGAAGAAAAAGACACATTGCCATTAATTCCGCTCCAAATATTCTCCTTTGCTTTGGAGACACTTATCCCATCATAACCACCTTCTGAAGTGGTTCTGGAAGTCCTTTTCCATGAGTATCTTTAGTTGCACGTTCATGGTTGACTGATGTCCTGAATCAATTTTAAACTTTTACCTTCTAAGATCTTTTTGACTTTGGGGAAGAGCCAAAAGTTTCACAGTGCCACATTCAGTGAATAAGGTAGATGAAGAGACAACATAATGTTTTTATGAGCTTACTTTTCCATTTCCATTGGGTGGCACTCTGCAGCACCATTCACTATATATTTTTTATCATGCCTTGTAAAGATACTCATGAAAAAGGACTTCCAGAATTGCTTCAGAAAGTGGCAAGAATAATGGGATAAGTGTGTTTGAAGTGTGTGTGGAGTATTTTGAAGGGGATTAATGGGAATGTGTCTTTTACTGTGATAAAATTTTAAATTTAAACATTGACCATGTTTCAATCACTCCTTGTATGTACATATTTGCATGTGTGTCACAGACAAAAAAAAGCTAGCAGAAAGAGAAAGGTTGAAGATACAGTAAGAAGTAGGGAGGGAGAGTTGTCAAACAATAGCTCAAGTTCCCTAAGAAGGAAGAAAGAAACAGAACATGGATGCCATGATTAACTTAGAGGCCCGTAAGTTCGTGAAGGGTGTATCAGGTTGGTGGCAAAAATTTGAAGCTATTCCTGGCCTCTATATTTATGGTTAAGTGGGACTCCAAGTTATCTGCTAAGAAATGGGGGAAAGGGGACTTAGGAAAATGTGCAAAGGGCTGAAAGGGCTTCTTACTTAAATGGAAGCATGAGAGAAAATGCTGACAATGGGCCTATTGTTCCATGGCTTGTTGAAAGTACATTTGAGACTAAAGCCAATTCCCATGTATAGAAGACAGAAATGTTGGTGTGATATAAATTTGAGGTTCTGCTGTTATACAAGTGCAATGGATAGACCAGGAAAAAAACAGTTGAAAATACTGGTAAGAGAGTGGTTGGAGCTGGAAATGAAGGAGAGGGCTGATAAACTGCTTAAGAGATAATGGATGGATCAAAAGACAAGAGAGCTAAATGAATTAGAATAATAATAATAAAGACTAGAGAGGTAGAAGGATTTAGTCAGAGAAGTAGAACTCTAGCCAGCAAGGAAGCTACTACTCCAAGCCACAAGGATTGAGATTGAAGCCACCTCATCTGGCACTAGTACCACACTCTAAGCTATAACAGTGCAGAAACTATAATCACTGGGTTTGCAACCATGCTAGTTCAAATAGACCAGAACTATAGGTTATAGGCCTGAGATAACTCTACCCATTAAACCTGGCTTCTCTATGAATGTGATTAGACTAAATCCATAGGGTTTTTATCCTGGTTGTTATCACTCCTCTTTCCCTGGCACCTATCCTCTAGTCAACCATTATCTTCATAATGCCATGTACTTCCTTCTTCCTGATGCAGATTGCCACTTCTACACCAGCCCCATTAATTTTACTCTGTAACTTCTGGCATTGTTTCATCACATTCAGCAAATCCTTGTATATCGTCAACCTCAAAATCAAGAGTTCCCTTCACCCAACTCCCCTACCCCCTGGTTGGCTACCAGTGAAGCTTTCATCACACAGCAAGATGAACAGTGGGGTTGGTGGCCTGATTACTCCCATTTCTGCTTTGAGACCATTACTTCTCTATGTTTTTGAAACAAAAATAAAAGCTATAAAACCCAAATCTGATCTTTGAAGCCATTCAATTTTTCCCCCTTGTTCCCTCCAAGTCTCTCATGAATTCACATTTAGGCCACTCCCCTTCATTTATTTATAATCTTGGCCTCTGGATTATGGTTTACAATCTTCCCATTTCAATTCTGCCACTATCCTGAGTAATTTCACCATCCTGAAGGGTAACGAATCTGATATCTTGCCACTCAGTTCCTTGACCTCCTCATCTCAAATAACCTTCTCTTTTACTTTAGTCCATACACACTGATAGCAACACTTGAAATCTTATTACCTGAAACTCCAGAATCAGGAACTAATATCACAAGTTTGAGCATTTCATCCTCTAGGCACAACCTCTTATTCCCAGATTTTCAGTTACTAACCACATGATCATTTCTCAACTCCTCAAATCCATGAATCCCTCTAGGTCCTTCCATCCCATCTAAGCTCTACTTTTTTTTTTTTTGATACCAGAGATTGAACTTGGAACCTTGTGCTTGCAAAGCAGGTGCCAGAACCACTAAACTAAATCCCCGGCCCTAAGCTGTACTTTTCATTTCACTCATTACTTAGCCTAGATTCCAAAAGTTATCATTTCAATAATATTTCTGGCAGAACTCTAAAATCTCTTATCTCAGGTTTCACCACTCCGAGCCCAGATGTAGGGACTACCAGGCCGCCGTTCCACTGCTCCCAGCCCAGAGGAAGGGGCTTCCAGGCCACTGATCCACTGCCCCCAGTGCAGAGGAGGTGAGCTGCACAGGCACCAACAACACACCCCACAGCCCTCCCCCACACCCCCAAATGAGAAGACACGTAAACAAGTCTCAAAACCAGACTTCCATATCACCTACAGCAACCCCAAAGGGAAATGAGATAGAACAGTCTGATACTCAACCACCTGGACTCCCTGAACTGGCAACAAAAGAGGATCGGGAAAAAAATGAAATCAGAAATAATTTCTCAGTTAACAGCAGAGATTGTGCCCATAGTGCAAGACATGATTAATAAATCTGAAGAAAACACAGATAAAAAAATATAGGAGCTGAGGAACATGATGGAATCCCAAAATATGAAACAAATGGAATCCATAAAGCAGATACAGATTTCCAGGAGATCAAAAACTCCATTGAAAGTCTGAGCAGCAGAATGAACCAATGTGAGGACAGAATTTCAGATATAGAAGATAAGATTGCAATTAGTGATCAGGAAAAGAAAAATTTATTCAAAATTGTAAGGGACCATGATAAATCAATCCAGCAGCTGCTAGACGATGCAAAGAAGAATAACATAAAACCGGTTGGAGTCAACAAAGAAACAGGAGAGAGGGCAGATGACATAAAAAACTGCTCTCAGAAGTAATGGCAGAAAATTTCCCAAGCAGGGGAAAAGAACCTGACATATAGATAAGTGAGGCATGTAGGACTCCAAATAGCCTTCATTAAAAAAAATCTGCACATTGGCATATAATTGTTAAAATTCCAGAAACCCAACAGAAGAACAAAGTTCTACAAGCAGTTACAAAAAAGAAACAAATCACACACAAAGGAAAGCCCATCAGAATCACAGCAGACTTCTCAGTGCAAACCCTCAAGGCAAGAAGAGCTTGAAGTGATGTATTTCAAGCCCTAAAGGAAAACAGCCTCCAACCTAGAATGATGTACCCAGCAAAACTATCTTTCAAAATGGATGGTGAAATAAGATACTTTCATGACAAAGAGCACCTTAGGAACTTCATGAATATCAAACTGGCACTCCAAAAAATTTTAGACAATATCCTAGGAACACACAATGAGGATCACAACCCCAGGAAACACAGCAGAATGAACCCATTGGGCACGACAAGAAATTAAGTGTAAAGGTGGAGTATCCAACAAAAAGAAAAAGTCAGGACAATGATAAGTTTATATGCATCAGTTATAACCATCAATGTTAATGGTCTCAATTCACCAATCAAAAGAAACAGACTGACAGAATGGGTCAAGAAGCAAAATCCAACAATATGCTGCATACAACAAATACACTTAATTCAAAATAAAACTCATAGATTGAAAGTTAAAGGGTGAAAAACAATACTCCATGCAAAAGGAACCCAAAAAAAAGCAGGAGTAGCTATCCTCTTTGCAGACCAAGTGGATTTCAAAACAACACTGATTAAGAGAGACAAAGAAGCCAGGGATTTAGCTCAGTGGTTTGTCCGCCTGCTGCGCAAGCACAAGGACCCAAGTTCGATCCCCAGTACAAACAAAAAAAAAAAAAAGAGAGAGAGACAAAGAAGGACACTATATCCTTGTAAAGGGAACAAACCAAGAGGAAGAGATGACAATCATAAATATCTATGCACCAAACACTAGTGCACCCAACTATATAAAACAAATGCTAATGGACATGAAAAGTCATATATGCACTAAGCAATAGTAGTGGGGGACCTCAATACCCCACTGTCACAAATAGATAGATTACCCAGACAAAAAATAAGTAATGAAATACTAGAACTCAATCGAATGCTTCAACAAATGAACTTAACAGATGTTTACAGTGTTCCACCCCACAAAATCAGAATACACATTCTTTTCTGCTGCACATGCGTTGTTCTCCAAAATAGACCACATACTCACTCATAGAACATGTTTAAGTAAGTGCAAAGGAATTGATGTTATTCCCTGTATATTATCAGACCATAGTGTGATGAAATTGGAGATAAATAGCAAAAGAAACTGCAAAAATTACATAAACACATGGAAATTGAACAACACACTTCTGAATAACCAACAGATCACAGAGGAAATTAAAGAAGAAATCAGACAGTTCTTTCAATTAAATGACAATGACAATACAACATATTGGAATCTACGGGACACAATGAAAGCAGTCTTAGGAGTGAAATTCATAGCAGTGAATGCACATATTAGGAAAACAGAGTGAGCCCAATTAAACAACGTGATGCTGGGCCTCAAGCTTCTAGAAAAAGAAGAGAAGGACAAACCCAAAGCTCATACAAGGGAGGAAATTATAAAGATCAGAGCAGAAATCAATTCAATGGAGACTAAGAGAATGATACAAAACAATTGTGAAGCCAAGAGTTGGTTCTTTGAAAGAATAAAGAAAATTGACAAACCCTTAGCCAACCTTATCAGAAAAGCAAAGAAAAGGCCCAAATCCATGCAATTAGGAATGAAAAGGGTGAAATTACAACAGACCCAGCAGAAATCCAGAGGCTCATTAATACCTACTTCAAGAACCCATATGCCATCCATCTCAGGCTCCTAGGGCAGTGAAGCTCAGCTGTTCCCAGCACCCGGAAGGAAGCTCCCTCGCCTCCATCCCAGGCTCCTAGGGCCAAGAAGGTGAGCCGGTCCCAGTACCCAGAAGGAAGCTCCCCTGCTGCCATCCCAAGCTTCTAGGGCCAAGAAGGTGAGCCAGTCCCAGCACCCAGAAGGAAGCTCCCCTGCTGCCATCCCAGGCTCCTAGGGCCAAGAAGGTGAGCCGGTCCCAGCACCTGGAAGGAAGCTCCCCCACCACCATCCCAAGCTTCTAGGGCAGAGAAAGTGAGCCACGTGGGTGCCAGAAGCACCACCCCCCACCGTGGAAATGAGAAGACACATAAACAAGCCTCAAAAACAGAGTTCCAGATCACCTACAGCAACCCCAAAGGGAAATGAGATGGAACACTCTGATACTCAACCACCTGGACTCTCTGAACTGGCAACAGAAGAGGATCTGGGAAAAATGAAATCAGAAATAATTACTCAGATAACAGCAAAGATTTTGCTCATGGTGCAAGACATGATTAATAAATCTAGAGAGGACACAGATAAAAAAATAGAGGATCTGAGGAATATGATGGAATCCCAACATAGGAAACAAATGGAATCCATAAAACAGATACAAACAGATTTCCAAGAGATTAAAAACTCCATCGAAAGTCTGCACAGCAGAATGAACCAATGTGAGGATAGAATTTCACATATAGAAGATAAGATTGCAATTAGTGAGGAGGAAAAGAAAAAATGCTTTAAAATTATAAGGGAACATGAGAAATCAATCCAGCAGCTGCTAGACGATGCAAAGAAGAATAACGTAAGACTGACTGGAGTCAATGAAGAAAGAGAGTGCAGATGACATTAAAAATCTCTTCACAGAAGTGATGGCAGAAAACTTCGCAAGGAGGGGAAAAGAACTTGACATACAGATAAGTGAGGCATATAGGACTCCAACTAGCCTTAATCAAAAAAAAAATCAACACACAGGCATATAATAGGATTCCAGAAATCCAACAGAAGAATAAAATTCTACAAGCAGTGAGAGAAAAGAAACAAATCACATACAAAGGAAAGCCCATCAGAATCACAGCAGACTTCTCTTTTTTTTATCTTTTCATTTTGAAAATGCTTTAATAAGTGTTGACAACACTGTTTTTGCAAAATGTAAAGGTACTATACAAATTCTTAATACAAAAAGAATAAATTAAAAGCAGATTTCTTTTTAATTCTGCAACTTTGTCTACAACATACATCTTTTTCATTGACGACAGCAGAACAGAACCTGGTAAATCATTTTACATGCTCTACAGTCAGCCTCAGGAGCAACCTAATCTTTTCCAGTGATCAGAGTCCATTTTACACAACTTGTAATAAACTATTGACATTAATGGGTATGTAAAACTTTACACCTAGTTACCTAAGCAGTAATTGGTCGTCAGATAGCACCTGGGTGGGGTTTGCTATGTTTAGAACTAAACTAACTGAATGAAAACAGATGGGGATTTTAACAGTTCCAACACTCACCTGCGTGTAACAATGAAAACAAAAGGACCTCGCTCGCAACACAGTCTGCGGTTTGCAACTTCATCAGACTGGCTAACAGGCGGCTTCTCACCAACTGGGCTTGCTGTCTGTCAGACCAGGGCCTCATACTCCGTCTTACTTTGTTTTAAAGAAACAGGGATATAAAGAGTTTGCAAGTGCTTGTATACATAACCACAGCATGTCCCACCACACTGACCACTGATCCTGTTAGTCTCGGGGGGCTAACGCGCTATGTACATCTTACTAACAACACAGCCAAACAGTAAAACCTGTTTTACTTAAATCTCTGTCTTTACTAACAGACTCACGATGTTTGCTGGAACTGTGATTCCTGCTCCCACTCCATTCCTTCTGCCCCCAGATCTAAAATGTAATCCGCATGTTTGCAGGAATTCCTCCTCATCCTGCAAGTGAACTGGGCTAAAAGCGTGGCCCGCTTTACTGCAACTCGGTTCCCAGTCACTGCACAGTTCAGTCTCATTATTCATGTGTCTCCTTTGGGGAAAAGGAGAATGACCCAATTTATAATGTTTCCAAATGGAGAAGGGGAACCCACCCCCTCTAAGACCCACAAATCTGCTCTTTAAAGCTCTGTCAAAATAAAAGCACATCCCCCCCCACCGCCCCACCCCAGTCAGGCCCCAGATTCACTTAGTAACACCACAGCCAACTTCTGTTAATCCCGCAGTTTGCCCCTGGAGTGCCCCGGGACGGGCGGTCCCTCCCGCGGCTGGAATCCTCAGCCCAGCTGTGCCCAGCCAGGCACTCGCCCGAGATCTTGCAGAGAAGTGGAGGAGGCGCGCCCGCCTGGGGCCCCCTCTCGCTCGCCGTGGAGGCTCCGCTCCTTCCGGTGCGCCCCGAGCCCAGTCGCACAGGCGGGCGCAGCAGGGCAGTGAGTTCGTGGGCGACCATTCTAACCCGCCTGGCCTGGGAGCCTCTTGTTACTCCGGGATGCCGCACACATGAAAAGGATTTCCCTTTTGATGCTACAGCTAACTTTAGTTCTGCTTCCCCACAAAACTAGCCCCACCCCAGCTCCCGTCCCGGGCCTGGCCGGCAGATGCCTTCCCAACAGGAAGTCGTAACCGAGGAGAAACCGCAGCCCCAACTGCGTCAAGGAGCTAGCACCGCGAGCCACCTGCACGAGACCTTCACCTGCCTTCGCGAGCGACCCGACTGAGATCGTGCACTTGTTAGTTAGTAGAAAAGTCCTCTGAGGCCTTTGAAGACTGATGGCTTTCCGACAGCAGACTTCTCAATGCAAACCCTCAAGGCAAGAAGAGCTTGGAGTGATGTATTTCAAGCCCTAAAGGAAAACAGCCTCCAACCCAGATTGATGTACCCTGCAAAACTATCTTTCAGAATTGATGGAGAAATAAGATACTTTCATGATAAAGAGCACCTCAGGAACTTCATGAATACCAAACCGGCACTCCAAAAAATTTTAGACAATACCCTAGGAAAAGACAATGAGGATCACAACCCCAGGAAACCCAGCAGAATGAATCCATTGGGCATGACAAATTAAAGGCAAACGGGGAGAATCCAACAAAAAGAAAAAGTCATGACAAGGCTTTGAAAACTTTTAACTTCATCTCCCTGATGAGTGTATAATTCAATCTTGTTATTGTACTGATTAGTATTTTTCTGATTCTACAATTGTACACCATTCCTTGTGCTATACTGGCTATTTATCATCTTCTTATGTCTACATTTTAATTGGGTTGTCTATTAATAAGCTCTAAGAATTCTTTATATATTCTGCTCATAGGTTATATGCATTGTAAATATGGTCTGTTTAAGGACTACTTTTCATTTTAATGATGTCATTTAAAGTTCTAAATTTTGATGGAATCTCATTTATCAATTTTTGTCTTTTATACATCCTGTTTTTTGTATCCTAGGTAGTTCTTGCCTACCCCGAATTCAAAAATATTTTCCCTTATAATTTCTTCTTAACGTTTTATACTTTTAGGCTTTCTTATTTAGGTTCATAGATCCCTTCAAGTTGAGGGTTGAGGTTAATTTTAATTTTAATTTTTTACATACAGATATCAGGTGTTCTAGTGCCGTTTGCTGAAGACACTATCTCTTCCTCGGCTCTTGAATTGAGTTTATATTCTATAAAATGCTAAGGTTAAATAATCTTTCAAAACTCAGTGGACCATATATGTGTGGTTCTATTTCTAGATTGTTTTATTCAAATGATCTATATGTCTTTCCTTATACCAACACTGCCTTGATTACTGTAGCTTTAGAAGAAGTCTTAAAATTGGGTGCTAAACATCTTCCAACACTGTTTTTGTTTTTGTTTTTGGCTTTTCTGTGTCCTTTGAACTCCTACATAACTTTTAAATTTCAATATCCAGTTCTTCATTTATAGCAAGTATACCCAGACCTGAATTTTTATATATACCTTGTGTTTTCTAATCCTGCTAAATTCAAGTACAAGTTCTAGGGGCTCCTAGAGATTTCTTAGTATTTTCTCTGTAGATGATCATTTCATCTACATATAAAGATTTTGCTTCTGCCATGCCAATCCTATCCTAGTTGTGTCATTTTATTGCCAGACTATTTTGGTTTAGACCTATGTTTCAAAGTCTAATGGACAGATGAAGAGTAGGCATATCTGTCCTTGTTCCCCACCTTAAGGAGAAAGCATTGTATCTTCTTCATTCCTATAAGGCGTTTTTGCTGGAAGTATGGAGTACATGTCTTTGATCTGTTGAGAAGGTTCTGTTCTACTTCTAGTCTCCTGATAGCTTTTACCATGAACAGCTGTAGAATTTAGTCCAATACTCTTTCTCCAACTAGTGACAGGATCATATGGCTTTCTCCTTTCCTCTGTTAAAATGATTACTTTTGGGGGTGGATCTTCCAATGCTGAACCAACACTGCCATCCCTGTACCAAAACCACTTTCTACATCCTGCCAGATCTGACTTCTAAGAGTTTGTTTTGTTAAACAAATTTCTATCTATGTTCATACTTTTTTCTTCTATTATCTTTATCCAGTTTTAGGATTAGCACAATGTTGAGTTCCTAAAGTGAGAGGAGAAGTGTTCCTTCTTTTTTCTGCTTTAAATGTTTGATATAATTTATCCGTTAAAATATTTATGAGCCTGCTGTTGTCATATAGGTAGGTTTTCAAGCTAGGAATATACTTTCTTTAATAGGTGCTATTCAAATTTTATATTTCCTCCAGAGTTAGTTTCATTAATTTGTCTTCTAAGTTACTTCTTAGAAGTTGTCAAATTTATTTCAAAAAAGATTTTTGTAATATGCTTTCTATATCCTTTTAAATTCTGTAAAATCTGTGGTAATGTCTCCTAGATCTTAATATTGTCACTTTAAAAATGTATAACTGATATTGTGTAACAAGAAGAAAAGGTCTAAAAGAGCAGGGGAATTGGGAGGGGTAGGGGAAGGGAAAAAAGGGAAAGGAAAAAATATGAGAAGAGGGAAAAAAATGGAAACAAGGTCTTTGCAAATAGGGAAGGGTGGAGGGGGTTAAGGGAGGGCAAGGGAAGGGGAAAAAAAATAAGAACCAAGAGACTCATGTAATGGTACAAGATCCCAATGATGAATGTAACTGTATTTTATACCTAAAATGTACCAATAAAGTTAATGGGGGGAAAAAATAAAAAAATAAAAAAAAATAAAAAGACATTTAAAAAAGAAAGAAAATACAGTTTCTTTAAAGGTACTTATTTGTACCTTACTGATTTAATGAATTCTTTTAAGTCATTCAATGACTAATTTATTGGATGCTTACTACTGTGTCAGGTGCTC
Source organism: Heterocephalus glaber (assembly GCF_053883595.1). Taxonomy (NCBI): domain Eukaryota; kingdom Metazoa; phylum Chordata; class Mammalia; order Rodentia; family Bathyergidae; genus Heterocephalus; species Heterocephalus glaber. The sequence continues at coordinate 34,364,207 of NW_028258384.1, read as the reverse complement.
AAAACACAGAGATAACTTAAGACACACACTGTGCCCTCAAGGATTGCAAACAGCAGGAAAAAAACCTAGAAAATTATAGATTATAATACAGTGTGAAAAATACTGCAAGAAGTATGCACAAAGTATTTTGGGAGACACAGAGAGGTTTTACAAATCAGTCCAACTCAAAGTGGGTTTGGAGTGTCAAGAAATAGTTATGAGGAAGAAATGCTTAAATGCCTATGTATAGGGAATGGAAATTGAGTAAGAGTTAGGTGGATGAGGAGAACAGGAGTGCAGAGAGTAGGAAGATCTGAGATGAATCCCTTGCATGAAGCAGCCTGTGCAAAGGCAAGGAGACAAAAGGGTAAATGCCTCATATAAGAAACTGAAAATTATTTGCTATGGCCTATTTTAAAACACTGGAAGGATATATATAAAACAATTAAAGTGGTTCTGTCCCAGGTTGGGGTGTGGGTGGGATTATAGGATGATATATGCTTTCCAGGAATTTAAAAATTATTTACAATGATCATATGTTATTGGGAAAAGCTTTCTTTTAATTTGCAAAAAAACAATACATGCTTATTCCAAAAATTTTTACAATAGACAAAAATTAAAATAAAGCTTTTTCCCCAAAAGTTCTATATTCCTATCACCCAAAGAGATAAACACTATTAAAATGTTGGTATATAAGGTTCAGATGCATGCATACATATAGTTATACATTCTTTATAACAAATGAAATTGGAGAAAGATGTATTTCTTTTGTTTTTTTTTTTTTTGGTTCCGGGGATCTAACTCAGGACCTTCCAGGCGGTGGCACCACTGAGCTCAATCCCCAGCCCAAGTTGTATTTCTTAAACAGTTAAAAACTGTTTCCTGACAGATGCAGTAGCACACACTTCTAATTCCAGCTACTGGAGAAGCTAAGCTAGAGGAACTGAAGTTTAAGCCCAGCCTGGGCAATTTAGCTAGACCTTATCTCAGAAAAGGGGTGGGGGCATTGAGGGTGTAGCTCAGTGGCAGAGCACTTGCCTAGCCTATGGGTCCCCCTGTGTTCAATCCTCAGTACCACCATAAGAAACAAAAAAACCAACAATTAAGTACATGTAACAACTCCCCATGATGAATGTAATCATTATGTCCTGCAAGCATTCAGTAATGAAAATAAAAATTTTAAAAACAAAACAAATTAAAAAAAACTTTTTCCTGATGTGCCATTCAACACCACTACTTCCCAGAGATAACTACTGTTGAGTGTGGTATATATCCTTCCTCACTCTAGTTCTCTAAGATTACAGAAGCACATATAAATATGTGTGCATATGATTTATTTGTGCATTCTATAAAAATGAGATAATAAAAAATTACTTCAATTTTACACACACTTTTATCCTTTGGTCTTCATCACAGGCCTGTAGGTAGAAACTGAAATTCTGTTATAGTAAAATGTCATACAATAAGTGGCAAAACAGAACTCAGCCTATGATCTGTGGTTCATCCTATAGGCCTCACAAAGTCATTGAAGGTATTAAGAGATATGATAGGATTCCTCTGGTGACAGGGTAGAACAGGAGATTGACTTGATATCAGAGAACCGCAGTGATGGAAGAAATGAAGAGTGAACTAGGATGGGAGGGAGGAAGTGAACAGATTCAGGACATATTTGGAGGATGGAAATGATCATTTATAATCATTTAGGTTGACCATAGTGTCCAGTCAAGTGGGGAGGAGCTGTTTGTTCGCTATACCCTCTTCCCTTGGGGCTACTGGAAACCACTGAAAAGGTTGGAACTGCTTCCTGTTCTAGAACTGCTTCCAGTTCTATCTCTAGGAGGAGGGCTCAGGGCATGGAACAAACCATTACAGTGGGAGTGGGACTTTTTGACTCGCCTACAAGAGCTTCATTTTCTTGGTTTTGAGTTGTTTCTGACCACTCCCATTTCTTTCCACCTTCTAGGGCTTTCACCCATGTGGTGGATTCCCTTGTGTCCTAGGAGAGTTAAGGACATGCCTCTCATATTCCCTCCCACCCCTGTACTCTCTGGAAGTTGGAACAGTCCCAGAGTAAAAATCTGGAGAGTTGACCTCACAATTCCCTTTCCTTGGTCATCTGGGAGGAAGAAAGACCCTCCTCTCTCCGGGCCTGGTAGACTGGGGGTTGGGCAGCCTACACCTCCTTTGCCCCCTGGCTACAGAGTTAAGGCCTCCTTGGAAGATGTCCTAAAGTGGGGTAAAGCCTGGCCAAGGGGTCATTCTGAGGATCAGGGTTGGGGAGGGTAGGGGGGAGAAGGAGGAGGGGGAAGAGGGCCTAAGAGGGAGGGAAGAGACAATGGGTTGATCTATCCCAACAGGGCCAGCAAAGCCACTAAAGCCCTTAGCCATCATGCCTTTGAAACCTGAAGACCCCGGTAGTGGATTCCGGCATGGCACAGTGATAGCCTTCATCAATGAGAAGATGGCCAGGCACCCAAAAGGCCCTGAGTTCTACCTTGAAAATCTGTCTCTGTCCTGGAAGGAGATAGAAGATAAGATCAGGGCCATCCTAGAGGACAGCAAGGTGCCCAGTGAGGCTCAAGAGGCCTGTACTTGGGGCAGCCTGGCCCTGGGCGCGCGCTTAGCTTGCAGGCAGGGGAGCTTACAGGAGTGCAGGGTGCAGTGGCTGCATGACTTTGCCAAACTGCACAAGTCAGCCACAAATGCCTTGGCCTCAGATCTGAAGCAGCTCACAGAGCAGCAGGAAATGGAGCGCAAGGAGGCTGCCTTCCAACTGCAGCTGGCCCACACCAAACTGGCCAAGGTGCAGAAAGAGAGGGACCTGCTGAGGTGGAAGCTTGTGCAGGAGGTAAGATGACCCCACTGCCCCCTACTCCAATCCTACACCTGTACCCCCATCGGGCCCCCACCCCCAGGATGTATCTCAGTCCTGCTCATCTCTCCTCAGAAGCTGAAGGCTCTCCCAGAGCTGGCTCTGGAGGGGCCAGACCTGGTTACTGTTCCAGAGGTGGGGATACAAGGAGGAGGTGAGAAGCAAGAGGTGGCAGAGGCTGAAGCTAGTGCTATAGGCGGAGGAAGAGGAGAAGAAGAGGAAGAAGAAGAAGAGAGGAATGTGATTAGCGCAGCCCCAGAGGAGGCCACACAGGAGCTAAGTAGAAGCTTCCTGCAGCTTCCTGGAGTTGTCCAGCAGAAAAATTACACCTCTGGCAAAGAGAGGGAGGGTGACATTAGGCCTGTGGAAACAGCCACGCTTTATCTCTCTGGGACACTGAAGGCCACAGCCACAGCCACGGCCACCACCTCACCAGAACCCCTTCCTGTCCAGCTCCCTGCCTCATTCTCATACAGCTACTCAAGCCCTTTGTCCGGTTTCCCAGTCACGTCCACACCATCCCAACTGGCAGCCACGATCACAGCACCTTTTCCATCTCAGATGTCCCCCCACTGCTCAGCCTCTGATGTTAGCTTGTGGTCTGATGTGGGGGCTCAAGGAGGAGACGCTCAAGAATATCAGAAAAACAAGAGAGACACAGAACTCCATCAGCAGAGAAAACATCCAACATTTCCCAAGCTGAGGGATTGGAACTGCCCTTGGTGTAAGGCCATGAATTTTTCACAAAGGGAAAATTGCTTCCACTGTAGAAGGGCAATCTGGCTGCAAAGCCCTTAGTAAAATCAGCAATGTGCAATAAAAAAGAAACGCACTCCCAATTCGGGAAGTGAATTTTCAGAAGCGGCAGCCAGGGTGAAGTGTGGGGGGGAAGGGTGGGTGGGAGGATGAGGACAAGGCAGTGGGAGTGATATTAGGTGGGAATTGGGTAAGGTACAGATGGTGGGAAAGAGACATGTTTTGATGATCCTTTTTATATTCCAGAGCATTAGCATTCAACACCCCAGAACTGCTGCTATAGCTTTGGTGTGTGTGTGTGTGTGTGTGTGTGTGTGTGTGTGTGTGTGTGTTTCCCCATCTTAGTGTCTAGAAGAAGACTGGACAGCCATGTATGTAAAACCTCCTCTTACCGCTATCCCCAGGCCTCAGATAATGGGAGCAGAAGTGAGCATTTGACCCATCCTGAGCCACACAGATTTTCAAACTGGAGAATGTAAACAGAGAGGCAAGTTCCATACTCAGAATGGGTTTGGACAGCAGAATAGTGGATTGCTTGGAGCTGGGGTCAGGTCTCAGGCACAAACACTGAGGCATAGCCCTGACTGTGGTGAAGCAGAACTAGGTACTTTACAGAGGGTGTCTTTTAGGGGGTACCAGTACAGTATAAGGTACAGGGAACAGAAAGACATAGCAGAGCACAGAGGAGTTAATACAGTAGCTCCAGAGAGCTGGGGAGAGTGGCAGTGATTCAACTACTTTTCTCTTCCTGCAACTGTGCTATGTGAACATCCACTTTACCCAGATCCCCTTTCCCTATACTTACTTCAATGCATTCCTCTTGTGGGTAACCAGGTCATTTCCAAGTCAGAAACTGGCACTAGGAGAGCAGCTTCAAACAACAGACTATCAAAATGTTGGAAATGATTGAGGAGTTACATCATGGTTTGGCAAGTAATGAGTATTCCTGCATCCTAAGAGTCCCCAGGGATGAACTGGATAGGAGGCTCTTGTTGGGAGAGTCATATCACAAGAAATAAAACAGGCTTAGGGTTACAGGTCTGGAGTTAACCTTAGGTGTGTGCTGGATTCAAATTAATATGCAGAGATTTGCCATCCCTAAGTGAATCCCATAGGGCTGTATACAGAGGATGCCAGCATCAGCTACAGGCTGTACAGCCTCATGAGGAGAATCTTCCCAGTCCCTGCTGGGCAGAACCAGGGGCAGGCAGATCTGAACAGGGAACTCACACCACTGCACAGGAGGTGAGTCAGCAACTACAGTACCCAGAAAGTTTGCTGGTGCAGACCATGGGCCAAAGCACGATGCTCTTTCTCCAACCCTCCACCATGATAAATGGGGCTACAAAGGTCTTTGTGAATCCAGAAATCTGAAATGGCACAGAAACATATGACAATAGAAAATCTATTTCAGAGGTGGGGGTGGGTGGGAGTAAGTGGGATAAGGGGGTTGATGGAAGGTTGATTTGTTTCTCCCCTTCTGATGACTACAAGCTGTATAATGTGTCCTTGAACCCTCGGGTGGAAGGATGGGGAGCAGTTGCACCTGGGCCAGATTGCGACACAAACAAGGGAGCCCTGGACATTGCCTAGGACTGTGGACCTAGAGACTAGGAAGCTGTAATGGCCCTGGAACATCTCTGTAGCAGCAGAAGTGTGACTTTGGGTTGTCTCCTGTTGAGGGATGGCATGGACAATCACCATCAGTACTGGGGGCCAGGTCTTGAGAGTTTGTTTGGAGGTTCTAGTAGGGGAGCGCAGCTACTCTTATACCCTTGACGGAGGAAACGGTCCTCCTCTATCGGGGGTGGTCGTCCTCTTTGACCGAGCGCGCAGCTTCAGGAGGGACGCACATGGAGCGGTGAGGGAGGAAGGGGACACCCGCCTAGCCAGCCAGATCAGCCGAATCAACCCTAGCGATTAATGGGGTGACAGATGTGGCAGCCAGATCCCCCTCACATCCTGGGGGCCAGGTCTTTAGCCTATACTTTTCAGGAATATCTTTGCCTAATTTATCTCTTATCTTGCTCTAGGACAAGATTTATTTAACCTAAGTACTCTTGACATTTGGAGTTGGATTGTTCTTTATTGGTGAGGGATGTCCAGGACATTGTAGGATGTTTAGCAGAATCCCTAACCTCTGCACAGTAGATGCCAGTGGAAGCCCCAACACACACACACACACACACACACACACACACACCCCCCCTCAGTTGTGACAACCAAAAATGTCTCTGGATATTGCCAGATGTCCACTGTCCACTAGAGGGCAATGCACCCCCATTTGGGAATGGTGGAGGCAGTTAAGTACTCAGGAACAGTAAGGAGCCCTTGAGATAGGAATTGAAAAATGTCCTTTGGGTCTGGCATTTATTTTAGATCTTTAAGCAAGTTCAGAAGAGTGACAGGGTAAGAGCCAAACTACAAGACTGAAGAGTGAGTGGGAAGTGAGGAAGTAGAGTCAGTGAAGGGAAGCTCTTTTCAAGGACGAAGGCTGGCTGTGAAAGGAGAATTCATACAGGATACATAGTTGAGGGGTTTTTTTTTAATGGGAGAAACTTGAGAAATGGAGAAAGTGATAGAAGAAGAAAGCTTCACAATACAAAAAATGTGAAAGCCAGGTGTGGTGATGCATACCTGTAATCTCAGCACTAGGGAGGCTGAGCCAAGAGGATCCCTATGAGTTTGAGGACAGCCTGGGCTGCATAGTTGGTTCAAGGCCAGCCTGGACTACATAGCAAGTCTCTGTCTCAAAAAGCAAACTAATAACATAACTAACAAAAAGGCAAAGAAATGTCAAAGAATGAGGTTGATCCTGTTTACCATAAAGGAGGCATGGCTAATGTATTGTTAAATGAATAAAATTATATGACAATCACTTTTGTGTAAAACAAGCCCTCCCAAAGTTCTCTAAGTGTGTATGTGTGTGCTATATATACTTAAAGACTGATGTTTGCCTTATGCTAAAAATACAGATTTATATAAGAATAGGAAAAGGTCTAGAAAAACATTTAGTAAACAAAGCATTACCAAGGGAAGGTGGGCTCATAGGGTCAGGGAATCAGACACAGTGGAGTATTAGGGATATATGATATGATAGAATACAGGGCAGTTCAGTGAAGTGCTTTTTCTTTATATACTTCCATGTTGTGAAAGTAAGACAATTAGATGTTCACAAAAATAAAAGAACATAAATTTACTGAGTTCAGTGGATTTGAAAAGATCATTTCTTCTTCTGGGATGGGAGGAGAGAAAGATAGCAATGATCTATATGGGAAAGACATGAGAAACCAAGGCGAGGTCACGCGGAAGACGCCGAATCACCTCACTGCAGACAGGCAGGTGTGCCCACACCCTACCGAGGTCCTCAGTCGCGCGGAACACACGCCAAATCAGCCCACTGCAGACAGGCAGGTCTGTGCATGCCCTACCGAGGTCCTGAGTCGCGCGGAAGACACTGAATCACCCCGCTGCAGACAGGGAGGTCTGCCCATGCCCTGTCTAGGTCCTGAGTCACACAGAACACGTGGAATCAGCCCGCTGCACACAGGCAGGTCTGCCCACGCCCTACCGAGGTCCTGAGTCATGCGGAAGACACCGAATCACCCCGCTGCAGACAGGCAGCCACCTGATTCCACACTACAAAGACTCAGAGGACACCAGACCACCAAACCAAGGTACTGAGTCCCACTGCTCCTGGTCCAGAGGAAGGGGCTTCCCGGTCACCATCCCTCCCGCTGCTCCCAGCCCAGAGGAAAGGGCTTTTGGGCCACCTTCTGTCCCTCTGCTCCTGGCCCAGAGGAAGGGGCTTCCAGGCCACCATTCCTCCCACCGCTCCCGGCCCAGAGGGAGGGGCTTCTGAGCAACCATCCCACTGCTCCTGGTCCAGAGGAAGGGGCTTCCTCGTCACCATCCCTCCCGCTGCTCCCAGCCCACAAGAAAGGGCTTTTGGGTCACGATCCCTACCACTGTTCCCGGCCCCTGTCCCACCTCACCCAGCTCAGAGGAGGTAATCATAATCCGTGCAGGCGCTAACAGTCCCCCGCCCCAGTCGAAATGAGAAAACACATAAATAAGTCTCAAAACCAGACTTCCAGATCACCTACAGCAACCCCAAAGGGAAATGAGATGGAACACTCTGATACTCAACCACCTGGACCCACTGAACTGGCAACAAAAGGGGATCTAGAAAAAATGAAATCAGAAATAATTTCTCAGATAACAGGAGAAATTGTGCCCTTAGTGCAAGACATGATTAATAAATCTAGAGAGGAGCTGAGGAACATGATGGAATCCCAACATAAGAAACAAATGGAATCCATAAAACAGATGCAAATAGATTTCGAGGACATGAAAAACTCCACTGAAAGTCTACACAGCAGAATGACCCAATGTGAAGACAGAATTTCAGATATAGAAGATAAGATTGCAATTAGTGACCAGGAAAATAAAAATTGCTTCAAAATTATAAGGGAACATGAGAAATCAATCCAGCAGCTGCTAGATGATTCAAAGAAGAATAACATAAGACTGATTGGGATCAAGGAAGAAACAGGAGAGAGTGGAGATGACATAAAAAATCTCTTCACAGAAATAATGGCAGAAAACTTCCCAAGAAGGGGAAAAGAGCTTGACATACAGATAAGTGAGGCATATAGGACTCCAAATAGCCTTGATCAAAAAAACTACACATAGGCATATCATTGTTAAGATTCCAGAAACTCAACAGAAGAACAAAGTTCTCCAAGCAGTCAGAGAAAAGAAACAAATCACATACAAAGGAAAGCCCATCAGAATCACAGCAGACTTCTCAACACAAACCATCAAGGCAAGAAGAGCTTGGAGTGACATATTCCAAGCCCTAAAAGAAAACAGCCTCCAACCCAGATTGATGTACCCTGCAAAGCTATCTTTCAAAATGGATGGAGAAATAAGATACTTTCATGACAAAGAGCACCTTAGGAACTTCGTGAATACCAAACCAGTACTGCAAAGAATTTTACACACTATCCTAGGAACAGACATTGAGGATCACAACCCCAGGAAGCAAAGCAGGATGAATCCATCTGGCATGACAACAAATTAAATGTAAAGGTGGAGAACCCAACAAAAAGAAAAAGTCATGGCAATGACAAGTCAATACGTTTCAGTTATAGCCATCAATGTTAATGGTCTCAATTCACCAATCAAAAGAAACAGATTGGCAGAATGGGTCAAGAAGCAAAATCCAACAAAATGCTGCACACAAGAAACACACTTAATTCAAAAGGAAACTCATAGACTGAAAGTTAAAGGGTGGAAAACAATACTGCATGTGACAGGAACCCCAAAAAAAGCAGGAGTAGCTATCCTCTTTGCAGATCAAGTAGATTTCAAACCAACACTGATTAAGAGAGATGAAGAAGGACACTACATCCTTGTAAAGGGAAGAATCCAAGAGGAAGAGATGACAATCATAAATATCTATGCACCAAACACTAGTGCACCCAACTATATAAAACAAATACTAATGGACATGAAAAGTCATATAGGCACTAATACAATTGTAGTGGGGGACCTCAACACCCCACTGTCACAAATAGATAGATCAACTAGACTAAAAATAAGTAATGAAATACTAGAACTCAATCGAACTCTTGAACAAATGAACTTAACAGATGTTTACAGAGTCTTCCACCCCACAAAATCAGAATACACATTCTTTTAACCTGCACACGGGTCGCTCTCCAAAATAGGCCACATACTCACACATAGAACATGTGTAAGTAAGTGCAAAGGAATTGAAGTTATCCCCTGTATATTATCAGACCATAGTGAGATGAAATTGAAGATCCATAGCAAAAGAAACTCAAAAGATTTCATAACCACGTGGAAATTGAACAACACACTTCTCAGTGGGTCACAGAGGAAATTAAAGAAGAAATCAGACAGTTCCTTCCATTAAATGACAATGACAATACAACATATCGGAATCTATGGGACAAAATGAAAGCAGTCTTATGAGGGAAATTCATAGCAGTGAATACGCATATTAGGAAAACAGAACGAGCCTAATTAAACAACCTGATGCTGAACCTCAAGCTTCTAGAAAAAGAAGAGCAGGACAACCCCAAAGCTCATACAAGGGAGGAAATTATAAAGATCAGAGGAGAAATCAATGCAATGGAGACTAAGAGAATGATACAAAAAATCAATGAAGCCAAGAGTTGGTTCTTCAAAAGAATCAACAAAATTGACAAACCCTTAGCCAAACTTGTCAGAAAAAGGAAAGAAAAGGCCCAAATCCATGCAATTAGGAAAGAAAAGGGTGAAATTACAACAGACCCAGCAGAAATCCAGAGGATCATCAATACCTACTTCCAGAACCTATATGCCAATAAGATGGACAACACAGAAGAAATGGACAGATTCCCAGATACATATGAATTACCAAAGTTGAACGAAGAAGACCTAAAAGTTCTGAACAACCCAATATCAACCAATGAAATTGAAAACATAATTAAAAACTTATCAACTAAGAAAAGCCCAGGCCCTGATGGCTTCACTGCTGAATTCTACAAGACATTTAGAGAGGAACTGCTGCCACTACTGTTTAACCTCTTCAGTGAAATTGAAAGGGAAGCAATACTCCCAAATTCATTCCTGGAAGCAAGCATCACCTTGATCCCCAAAGCAGAGAAAGACCCAACCAAAAAAGAGAACTATAGGCCAATCTCACTAATGAACATAGATGCAAAAATCCTTAATAAGATAATGGCAAAAAGAATGCAGAAGATCATCAAGAAGATCATACACCCTGATCAAGTGGGATTCATCCCAGGGATGCAGGGATGCTTCAATATACACAAATCAATCAATGTAATACACTATATCAATAGAGCCAAGGACAAAAACCATATGATTATCTCTATAGATGCAGAAAAAGCATTTGACAAAATCCAACATGCATTTATGATAAAAACCCTACAAAAAAATTGGAATAGATGGTCTCTACCTCAAACTGATAGAAGCCATCTATGAAAAACCAACTGCCAATATCATACTAAATGGTCAAAAACTGAAATCCTTCACACTCAAATCAGGAACAAGACAAGGATGTCCACTATCACCACTCTTGTTCAATATAGTTCTGGAAACATTCGCCACAGCAATTAGACTAGAGAAAGAAATACAAGGAATAAAGATAGGTAATGAAGAAGTCAAATTGTCATTATTTGCAGATGACATGATACTCTACATAGAAGACCCCAAGAACTCCACCAAAAGTCTTCTAGACTTAATAACCAAATTCAGTCAAGTAGCTGGTTACAAGGTCAACACACAAAAATCAACAGCTTTCCTCTACACCAATGACAGACTCACTGACAGAGAAATAGGGCAAATAATTCCTTTCACAATAGCATCCAAAAGACTGAAATACCTAGGAATCATCCTAACGAAAGAAATCAAAGACCTCTTCTCTGAAAACTATGGCACTCTGAAAAGAGAGATTGAAGATGATATAGAAAATGGACAGACATCCCCTGCTCCTGGGTAGGAAGGATGAATATAGTGAAAATGGCCATACTTCCAAAACTGCTATATAGATTTAATGCAATTCTAATTGAGATCCCAGCAGCATACTTCATAGACCTCGAGAAAACAATCCAAAAATTCATTTGGAACAAGAAGAGACCCAGAATAGCAAAAGCAATTCTAGGTAACAGAGACATGGCAGGGGGTATCACAATCCCCAACCTGCAACTATACTACAAAGCTACTGTGATCAAAACAGCATGGTACTGGCAAAGAAACAGACCTGAGGGCCAGTGGAACAAATAGAAGATGCAGAAACAACGCCAGACACACTCAGCCATCTCATCTTTGACAAAGGAGCCAAACACCCTCACTGGAGGAAAGATAGCCTCTTTAATAAATGGTGCTGGAAAAATTGGGTTTCAACTTGCCAAAGATTAAAACTAGACCTATATCTCTCACCATGCACTAAACTAAAATCAAAATGGATTAAAGATCTAAATATTAAAATAGAAACTCTGAACCAGTTGGAACAGAGGTTAGGTAGAACCCTTGAAGACATCGGTGTAGGAAAAGATTTTATGAACCAAACCTCAGTTGCCCGTGAACTAGCATAAACAATCAACAAATTGGATCTCTTCTTATTAAAAAGCTTCTGCACAGCAAGAGAAACCACCAGCAGTGTGAAGAGACACCCCACAATGTGGGAAAAAATCTTCACCTGTTCTTCCTCAGACAAAGGTCTATTATCTCGAATCTATAAAGAACTGAAAAAGATCAGACCTCCCAAATTCAAAGACCCAATCCAAAAATGGGCATCTGAAATGAACAGACATTTCTCAGACAAAGAAGTAGAAATAGCAAATAAATACATGGAAAAATGCTCAACATCACTGGTCATTTGAGAGATGCAAATGAAAACAATGCTGAGATTTCACTTCACTCCAGAAACAATGGCTGCTACTATGAAATCAACCAATAACAAATGCTGGCGGGGCTGTGGGGAAAGAGGCACACTGCTCCACTGCTGGTGGGAGTGTAGACTGGTGCAAGCACTGTGGAAATCAGTATGGAGATACCTCAAAGAACTAGGACTGGAAGTCCCATTTGACCCCTCTATTCCACTGCTGGGGATCTTCCCCAAAGAATTAAAAGAATCATACCACAGTGATATATGTGCACCCATGTTCACAGCAGTGCAGTTTGTAATAGCTAAAACTTGGAAACAGCCCAAATGCCCATCAACTGGAGACTGGATAAAGAAAATGTGGTTTTTTTATAAAATGGAGTACTACTCAGCCATAAAAATTGACAAATTAGAGACATTTATAGCTAAGTGGATGCACATTGAGGTGATACTCTTAAGTGAAATAAATAGGACACACATGTGTAAATACCGAATAGTTTCTCTGGTGTGAGAAACTGAAAGTGTAAATAAGGACTAAATGTATAATAGGTCATGTGAAATAGGAAGAAAAGGGGCAAAGGGGAAGGAAGTGGGAGGGCTAGGGGAAAGGATAGAAGGGAATGGGATTAATATGAGAAAATGGAATAATAGCAACAAAATCTTTGCAAATAGGGAGGACTGGAGGGGTTGAAGGGAGGGCTGGGCAAGGGTGAAAAATAAGAACCAAGAGAGACTATGTAAAAGTGCAAATTTCCAATGATGAATGTCATTATATTGTATACCTAAAATGTACCATTGATTGGAATGAATAATCGATAATGCAAAATAGGAATAAAAGGTCCAAAGGGGTAGGGTTAGTGGGAGGGGCAGGGGAAAGGAAAGAAAGGAAAGGAAAAATGATGAGAAATTTAAAAAATGGAAATAAAGTCTTTGTAAATAGGGAAGGGTGGAGGGTGTGAAGGGAGGGCTAGGAATGGGGAAAAAATAAGAACCAAGATGCATTATGTAAAGGTACAATTCCCAATGAGAAATGTAATTGTGTTGTATACCTACAATGTACCAATAAAAGAATTTAATACAAAAAGAAAAAAAAGAAAAAAAAACAGTTTTCCCAGCACCATTTGTTAAAGAAGCTATCTTTACTCTAGCATTTGTTTTTAGCCCCTTTGTCAAAGATCAGGTGGCTAAAAGGTGCATGGGGCTTTTTCTGTGTCTTCTATTCTGTTCCACTGGTCTACATGTCTGTTTTTTGTGCCAGTACCATGATGTTTGCTGGAAGATACAATAGATAAACTCTTGAAGAAAAAGGCATAGGCAAGGGCTTTCTGAAAGAATTCCAATTGCACAAGAAATAATAGCAAGAATCAAATGGAATTATATCATATTACAAAGCTTTGCACACCAAAAGAAATAATTAACAGAGTGAAGAAACAACCTTCAAATGGGGAAAAAAATTTGCCAATTATTCCTTGGATAGAGGACTGACATCTAGAAAATATAAAGAACTCCAAAAAAATTAGTCCCCCTCCCAAAATAAAAGACACAACCAAAAAGTGGGCACTTGAAATTAATAAATACATCTCAGAAGAAGTTGTACAAATGGTCAATAAGCACACGAAAAAATGTTAACTGTCTTTGGCCATTAGCGAAATGCAAATCAAAACAACACCATGATTCTGTCTTACTCCAGTAAGAATGGCTATCATCAAGGACTCAAAAAACAAATGATGGGAAGGTTTTGGGGAAGAAGGAACACTTTTACATTGTTGATGGGAATGTAAACTAATAAAACCACTGTGTAAATCAGTATGGAGATTCCTCAAAAAACTAAAAATAGAAATTCCATTTGACCCAGCTAAACTTTTCCTAGGTATCTTCTCAAAAAAGTTAAAGTAGTCATATTACAGCAATATATGCATACCCACACATTTATGGCAGCACAATTCATAATGCTCAAATCATGGAAGCAACCTATATGCCCATCAACAGATGAATGGATAAAGAAAATGTTGTATATATACACAATGATGTACTGCTCACCCATAAAGGATAAATTTGATTCACTTATAGGAAAATGTATGGATCTTGAGACCATAATGCTAAGTGAAATAAATCAAACACAGAAAGTTAAATATAGAGTGGTTTCTTTTACATGAGAAACCTAAAATATAAATAATTCAAAGAGCAAAAAAAGGAGAGATAGTAGAAAACATTGAGGTAGACCTTTTGAAGATAGGAAGAGAATCAGAGAAAGGGGAGAGAAGCAAAGGTGAAAAGAAAGAGAGGTAAAAATGATCAAGATTTGATATGCATATGTATAGTGGTACCTCGGTTCACAAATTTAATTTGTTCTACGATTTTGGAAAAGATGACCTTGTTTGTGTTTGTGTGGGAAAGATGGCTGCAGTCATGTTTGTCATCTGATGCAGAGTTTGCAAACAAAATTTTGCCAAATGCTTGTTTTCAAACCAAATTGTTTGCAAACAAAAGCATTTGTGAACCAAGGTACCACTGGACTAATTCCCAAAAACAAGTGTAATTATTACATACTAATAAAAAATAAGCTTATAAAATATAATAAAAGTGGTTTATTTCTCTTTGAACTTCACCTCTCTACCTTCTGTGAAGGTCTAGTGGGCTTTACAAAAATATACACAGAAGTGTAGCTCTGCTCCTTACTAACCTGGAGCTCTCTGAGGCCTCAGTGATGAAGTATATGTAAAGAATAACAACCAATCCAATAATAGGTCTACAACTATTTCCAGAATGATCATTTACACTGAACAGCAGAATTCTTAATTATAATATTGAAAAATAAATGCTGATAACACGTTGTGATTATAAAGCATATCCACAGTATAACAATGAAGACTACTACTACTGCCCATGCACAGGAGGGTGCAAGCACACCCACCCCCACACACATACACACACCCTTATGGTGACTAGTACAGTGCCTGGTATATAGTAAGTTCTCAGAAATGTTAGTTTTCCCTTAGTGTCTACCTAGATCTGTGTTTAATGCATTAGATAATCAATAAATCCTTACTCTATTGATTTATATAAAATATGGAAAGCTGAGATGACTGTATTTATTCACAATGCTAGAAATGATCATGTGCCTAAATACATAAAATAAAAAAATAGGCCCATTGTCCATGTAGGCCAAAAGTCCTAGAAGAAAGCACAAATATACTCACTGATTAAATGTTAAGGTTGGTGGCATGAATGCTGAGGCTTGCTCTTCTTCCTCAAATTCAAGTAGGTGCTGACACTTCAGAGACATTGACAGGTGAATGTGACTGCTTTTTACACAGAATGACATAGTAGGAATGTCCATTTTTGTAAAGGTAGGTTGGAGAAACATAATTGACTGTAAGTTATGAATTATCTTTTTCGCATATTCTTCTTCATGCATCTCATACAAACAGTGAAATAAGTCTACTGACTCATCTGTAACCTAGAAGAGTTATACTTTTTTCTCTCTCAGTCCATTTCAATAACTCTTCCCTAAGTCCTGGAGAGACTTTTCTTCGAAAATTAGTTTCCACAATTTTTCCTTTTCCTTTGTGTAAGAGGCCAAATGAGAATTGAATTGTTAGTGATGAAAAACCTTTTCAGTATTGTTGGAATATTTCTTGCCATATTTTCCCCATGTGATCAAAAAACAACCAGCTGTCATCATTCTTCAGGGAACATAACATAGCAGTCAAGAATTCTCGGAAACTGAAATGAAGGGAAGTGTACATGTTAACCTTTTTAAAAAAGCAACTGAGAAACAGGCAATTGATACCATAAACTCCCATCCCATGCCTTCCGAAGTCTCTGAATGTAAACAGAACCTGATGCTTTTGCAGTCCCTCTGCAGCCAAAGAGCAAAGACCCCACAGGCAACTTTGTCCCTTCCACATTGAGATGCCTGCAAGGGTTTTGAGGCACTTAGAAAAGGAGAACATGTCAGTCATGGTCTGAAGAGACCTCAAAAAAATCCTATCACCATCTCCCAGTGACTGTAAGACACTGTATAACATCCAGGAGACTATAGGAAGAAAAGATATAATGTCACGGTCTTGACTTTCTCACAAACCATAGAAGACTTCCATTGCTGCATTAGCACCTGAAAACTGACTCAAGAAATATTCTTTCTTTTCAGCATCTGTAAACCATAGGCTCTCTGCCTGGAGAGGCTTTTTAACAGAGAGTGGAGCTTTTCATGACTATAAGCCAGGCAGTTATCAAGAGAGAGAATTCAGGGAACAGTTTTTTCCTCACAAAACTGCCTAACAGTGTATCTACCAGCTTCCTCTCCCAGAGGTTAAGCACTAAGATCCTCTTCCTGGTCACAAACAGGGCATTGAAGTTCAGAAAATCCAACAAGAATGAATAGAGGCTTCTCTGGATATGTAAAGATAATGTCCAGGTTTGGCCCATTTATATCCTGAAAAGTGTTAGTAATCAGGTCAACAGCACTAAGGTTAACAGTATGGCTTATTTCTCTGCTGTTGACATAGACAAGATAGTCAAACCTTCCTGGAGTGACCATTCCTGCTACCCAGTCAAACAAGAACTTGTGTACCACAGCTGTTTTCCCAATCCCAGGATATCCCTGAAGCACCACAGTTCTGGATGAACTGGGGCCTTCTTCATTAGGCTCAAATATATGTTCCATCTCTATAAAATGATCTTGTTGAGGGATTCCAAATGATGTCTTTTTTGATACATCATGCTCTTTTACAAGAAGCAGTCATGATTCGATATGCTTGCCATGATGATAACATTTACCAACTCCAATTTTCAGATATTTTCCTCTTAGATGTCTCTGGTATAATTCCTGGTAATCTAAAGAGGTGACACAAAGAGTTAATAATCACAGAATCTGACAACAATGCAAACAACTATGACTAATACCACCATCACCATCTCTACTTAGATGCCTCAAAGGTGCCTCAAAGTTTGCATATCTAAATCCGAGCTCTTGATTTCTACAAGCCCTTTATCCTCCAAAACAGTTCTCTCCAGGCATCTTTCATCTCAGTTAAATGGTGTCATCCAGTTGATCAGAAAAATGTTAGGAGTCATTCTTTTTTGTACTTTCAATTCTTCACGTCAATCAATTTACAAGGGCTATCATTTATATCTCAAAATAAGCCTCAAGTTCATTTATCAGTATGTTCTCAAATATCACCAAAGTCCAAGGCATTTAGACCTTTTTCCTGGACTGCTGAAATAGCCCCTCACTTGTCTACTCTTGTCCATCTACTTCCAGCGGCCAATGTGAATTTCTACAAATATCAGTTAGATCCTATCATCACCATGTCCAAAATCCTTCAGAAGCCTTTTCATTGCATTTGGTACAAAATCCACAATCCTTACCTCATACTACAAGGTTCTATGATCGGATCCTACCCCGCCCCAGTTTCATTTCTCCTCCTCCCTCCCTCCACTTAGTCCACAATGGCCTACTTTTAGTTTCTCGAAAACTCAATGTTTTTTCCTACTTCAGAGCCTTTGCACTAGCTATTTTCTACTTGGAATATTCTTCCTCCTGTTCTTCCCATGGAGAGCTCCTTCTCATCCTTCTGATCTCAACTTATTATTTCCTAGAAGAGGATTTGCCTGAATCTGTAATTAAAACAGATCTTCTATATTATTCCTCTTCCCAGCACCATTTTTCTCTTTACAGAACTTATCACAACTTATAACTATCATATTTTTTGTTCACTTTTATTGTAGTACTGAGAATTGATTTTAGGGCCTTGCACATATTAGGCAAATGCTGTACCACTGAACTATATCCCCAGTCTGTTTATTTTTTAATTGTCTTTCCCACTAAACAATACATGATGACAGAAGGCTTATCCTTTTCACCACAGTTCCCTGAGTACCTAGCATGGTGCCCAGTATAGAGTAGGCACTTAGTAAATATTTATTGAGTATGGCTATAAATGTTTTTGAAATAAAAACAAGCCATTTATTATTGCATATTCTGTGCTAGATAATGTAACAGGCTTTTACATACACTTCCAGTTTCCCACAATACTCTCATTTGACAATTGAAGAAATTCAAACATATAACCAAGCTGGCTTCATGAGTATGCAATCTGTGCAGTCACACAGCTCTCCGTGCTTAGAAGGATCCATGCATAGTTTAATGCTCTACTGTTTTAAAATTCTTAATACTTGAACAAATGGCTCTGCACTTTTATTTTGTAATAAACCCTACAAATTATACAGCTAGTCCTACCTGCAGCATTTGGTGACACATCCAATTATGATCTCACATCTTTTCTAACTTGTTCACAAAGGTATTTTATAGCTAAGGTTCAATATAAAGTAAAGCTGAGGAACTTCCCTTACATATATATTTAAGGTATGAACATTTTAATTTATGGTTAATAAGGAAAATTTAGACATGAATATAAAGATGTGTACAATAATTGAAGTGAATGCTTTTGATGTTTTGATTTCCATTGAACATTAGCCTATTGTTTCTGTTGAGGCTTCTTTTGAGCCCAATTTGGTAATGGGAAAGAGTAAGGCATTGTTGAGTATTAGTTCAACAGATACATACAATGACCTACTTTCAAATACACATACATACACTCAATCTAAACACTTGCACACATAGGTAAATAAACACACACACACAACTCCACATTCTTAGTAAGTTTTGTTTTGTTTTTTGTTTGTTTGTTTTGTGGTACTTGGGACTGAATATAGGACCTGCAGAGTGAGCTACATCCCCAGTCCTTTTTTTATTTTTTTTTTGAGATGGAGTCTTACTAAGTAGTTAAGTTGCCCAGGCTGTGCTCGAACTTGTGATTCTCTTGCTTCAGTCTCCTGGAGTGCTGGGATTACAAGTGTACACCACCACACCTCACTCCCATTCCCAGTTTTTTACTATGTGCACACCTTTAAAAATATGGATGGGACTTATAGTTGGGGAGGTGTGACCAGATAGGTGGTAAAGATGGATGGAAGGAAACAGGGTCTGGAGAGGCAGACATTAGAATATCACAGATATTAGCAAGATACTAGTTTCTGTTCTCCATAGCTAAACATTCCCTAGAGTTAGGGAATCAGCTACTGGGGAAAGGACTCCAGAAAACTTATTCTTTGCTCTTTTGTGCTATCTCCTGTGAAAAAGCTACGGTTACAACAAAGGGAGAGACTTAGAGTCTTTTTGTTGTTGTTGTGTTGGTGGTGGTACTAGAGACAGGACCCAGGGCCAAGTCCTTCACACTAAGCTAAACTCTCAGTCTCTCTTTTTTTTAATTTTTGAGACAGGGTCTTGCTAAGTCGCCCAGGCTATGCATGAACTTGTGATCCTCCTGCCTCAGTCTCTTAGACTGAGGAGATTACAAGCATGTGCCACCACACCAAGCAGAATCTTTTATAAGTATAATATCCTGGAGATTATGAAAAACAACAGGAACCACAGTTGCCACTTCACCTTTCTATCTTCTCATTTGGGGGAGTACATTTCAGGAGATTATTAATAGGTAAATACTATATCCATGTAATATCTTAATATACATACATATATACACATATAACAAAAACGTAAAGATTCAGAAGTAGGAGAAAGTGAATGAATATGCTTACCTAGCATATGCCCTTTTCATTCAGTTACTTGAGTTTCTCTTCAGGCAATATACTCTAGGTACAGGCAGGTTCTTATCTTTTCTTTTCTTCTTACTGGCCATCCTAAAACATCAAAAAAGGCTATAATTAAGAACAGAGATAATGACTGTAATACCTTCCTAAAATATATTTTGATCCTCTTGGTAAAGGGAGAATTCTAAAACTATAGACTGGTGTACTGTAATGTAAGATAAACAGTGAGAGTCAGGAGACCTAGGCCTTAGATCCAGTTCTATCTACCTATGGAATGGAGCAAATTTCTTCTTCTTTATAGGTCTGTTTCATTACTTTTTAAATGGCTGAGGCAATGCTAGATCAGGTTTCTTTCTAGGTTGAACACTGCAAAAACAGAGGTTCTCAGTCCTAGCTCAACATACTGCCCTCTAGAACTTATTTTTGTTCTTGGCAATATGACTTATCATTTTCTAATATACTGGGTAACTTATTTTTTAAATTTTTTTTCTTAAATTCTTTAAAAAAGATTGAGAAAGATGATAAGTGGCCACCAAAAAAGTCAAATATTATGGGCCAGCCATTTGGGCCAAAGATAAAATGTGGGGGCATTACATTCCCATTTACATGCTAAACAAAACAATTAGGCTACAAGCTGTACTAAATATTCTAACCAATAAAACTGCAATACACTAAATCTCTTAGGTAAACAACAGACAAAATTCAAAATAC
Source organism: Heterocephalus glaber (assembly GCF_053883595.1). Classification (NCBI taxonomy): domain Eukaryota; kingdom Metazoa; phylum Chordata; class Mammalia; order Rodentia; family Bathyergidae; genus Heterocephalus; species Heterocephalus glaber. Next base: position 34,343,850 of record NW_028258384.1, on the reverse strand, counting down.
AATATATTCAAGTAGATTAACATTAGATTGCCTACTAGCTACAAAAGAGTTTATGAGAAATTCAATTTGACAAATTGTTGTCTACAGATAGATTATCAAGGATGGGTGATAAAAAATATCACCAAGAAAATACAGAAATTAGCCTATATGCCAGTCCAGAGCTAAATAAAATAAAATGTTCAAAAGACAGTTCTCAGCTCTAAGAGGTTTTAAAACCAAGATGGAAAAATTTATTACCATTATGTGGATCTACTCAATTATCCCATGTTTATTACTTGTGACAATGTGAGCCTTAAACTCCATGATAAATACCAACATAGATCAAAAAACAGCCTGTAGGGTCTTATAGGCTAAAAGATACCAATCTATAAAAGATTTAGTGCTGGCATTCTCTGGCCTGATGAGGGTTCCTTCCAGATCAGGATGATTTTGGTGTCACAGTGGGGATCTCTGGAACATTTTTACTCTGGTGTTGTTCTCCTTTTTTACATTACTATGGTGGATCTACATGGGGACCCCTTTCTTTTAGACAGCTATGGAGGTGGTCAGAATGACTGTTAGTGGACCCTTTTATTTAGGTTTAAGATTTTTTTTTTTGATGCTAGTTTTTTTCAATCTAGAGTGATTCACCTGGGGGAAAGGGGTGGAGTTTTGGCACTTGTCTCTAAAAGGTTCACCATTACTGGTCTAGGAGGCCAGGCAGTGTCACTGAGAGGGAAATCTGTGAAGCTAAAAGTCCAGTGCAGACCCTGGGAATCTGGAGGAGCCAGGAATGTGAATCATCAGCTGAAGAAAACTGACGGCAGTAAAGAAAACAAGCCAACAGATAGGGCATGACTGCTGCAACCAGCAATTCCATAGGGGTTTGGCCACCCAAGCAGTTTGGAGCTCATATCTCATTGCAACCTGATCAAGGTCCTGGATATGGAGCAACAGAATTTAATGCTTTTCCTGCTGGGTTTTTATCCTGCTCTGGTCTGATTCATTTCTATCTTCCTGGTCTTCCCTTTTGGAATATTTATCCTGTGCCATTGTATGTTGGAAGTGTTTAGCTATATTTTTATTATTTCTTTTAGTCAGTGATTTGCTATGTATTTCAGACTGGCCTCGAACTCACAGTGATCTTCCTGCCTCAGCCTTAGGAGTGCTGGGATTAGAGGCATGCTCCACCACACCAAGCTCTTTTTGATTTCTTAAAGAGGATCACAGCTGAAAGGTTGTCTTGGGCCTTAGAGGGCTTGAGGGCTTGAACTTGCAACAATGCTGAAACTGTCAAAATGTTGGCAACTCTTGGAGAAGGATGAAATATATTTTGCATAAAGAGATACACATGTGTCTTTGGGGCCAGGGACAGAATGTTATGGTTTATATTGAGAATATCCCCCCAAAGACCTCATGCACTTAGAGGTGGGGCTTTTGGAAGTTGACTAAATCATGGAGGTAATATAGCCAACTTGCTGTTAGAAGGTAGAGTCTGATCAGAAGAGGTAGGTCACTGGGAGGCATGACATAGAAGGCTATATCTCTTTTTCTCGGCTCCTCCTTTGTCTTTATGCTTCTTGGCTGCTGTGATATGAACAGATTTTCCTCCTCTATGATCCTTTGCCATGCAGTATTGTGCCCTTGGAGGCAGCATTGAAGTGTCAGATATACCCAAATACATTCACAGTGTATGACTTCAGCACCTCTTCTCACAAATATGTATAACATCATGAAAAGAAAGATTTCTTAAAAATAGCAAGAGATGTCCGAGCACAGAGGAGGCTTCTGGATCAAAGAGCCACAGCTTCCAGTGCAGAGCAGGAGGCTTCTGGGTCAACCTACCACTGCTCCCGGCACAGAGGAGGCTTTCAGGTAGACGTGCCACAGCTAGTGCCAAGAAACTCTTTGATTCATTGATTTTTTTTGTATCATTTTCTTAATCACTGTTGCATTGATTTCTGCTCTGATCTTTATAATTTCCTCTCTGGTAAGAGCTTTGGGTTTGCTATGCTCTTCTTTTTCTAGGAGCTTGAGGTTCTGCATTAAGTTATTTCTTTGAGTTCTGTTTTCATAATGTGGGCATCCACTGGAATGAATTTCCCATGTAGAACTGCTTTCATTGTGTCCCACAGATTCCTGTATGTTGTACTGGCATTATCATTTACTTGTAGAAACTAATTTCTTCTTTAATTTCCTCTGTGACCCATTGATTGTTCAGGAGGATATTATTCAATTTCCACATTTGTGGGAGTTTTGTGGTTTCTTATGTCATTGATCTCCAATTTTATTGCACTATGGTCTGATAATATACAGGGGGTAACTTCAATTCTTTTACATTGACTTAGACATGTCCTATGAGCTAGCATGTGGTTTATTTTGGAGAATGACCCATGTGCAGCCAAAATGAATGTGTATTCTCATTTTGTGGGGTAGAACACTCTGTAAACATCTACTGAGTCCATTTGTTCAATAGCTTGGTTCAGTTCTAGAATTTAATTGTTAATTTTTTGTCTAGATGATCTGTCTACTTGTGATAGTGGGGTATTAAGGTACCCTACTACAATTGTATTAGTGCTTACTTGGTTTTTCATGTCCATTAATATTTGTTTTGTATAATTGGGGGCATTCATATTTGGTGCATATATATTTAAGATTGTCATCTCTTCCTCTTGGACTGTTCCCTTCACAAGGATGTAGTGACCATCTTTGTCTCTCTTCATGTTTTGTTTTGAAATCTACTTTGTCTGCAAATAAGATTGCTACCTCTGCTTTTTTCTGCTTTTTCCTGTGACGTGGAGAATTGTTTTCCACCATTTTACTTTCAGAATATGAATTTGTTTTTGAGTTAGGTGTGTTTCTTGTATACAGCATATTGTTGGATTTTGCTCGGGTTTTTTCCCTTAAATTCTTTTATTGGTACATTTTAGGTATACAATACATTTACATTTCTCATTGGGAACGTGTACTTATACAGGATGTATCTTGGTTCTTATTTTTTCCCCATTTCTAGCCCTCCCTTCACCCCTCTACCCTTCCCTATTTACAAAAACTTTGTTTCCATTTTTTCCATTTCTCATAATTTTTCCTTTCCCTTCTTTCCTTTCCCCTAACCCTCCCACTTCCCCTACCCCTTGCAACCTTTCCTTCCTATTTCACATTATCAATTATACATTTTAATCATTGGTACATTTTAGGTATACAATATAATGACATTCATCATTGGAAATTTGCACCTTTACATAAACTCTCTTGGTTCTTATTTTCCCCTTCCCCTGCCCTCCCTTCAACCCCTCCAACCCTCCCTATTTACAAAGACTTTTTTCATACTTTCCATTTTCTGATATTAATTCCATTCCCTTCTTTCCTTGCCCCTACCCCTCCAAATTCCCCTTCCCTGTTGACCCTTTTCTTCCCATTTCACACTATCCATTATAATATTTAGTCCTTATATACACTTTCAGTTTCTCACATTAGAGAAATTATTCGGTATTTACATCCTATTTATTTCACTTAAGAGTATCGCCTCAATATGCATCCATTTAGCTATAAATGTCTCCAATTTCTCATTCTTTATGGCTGAGTAGTACTCCATCTTATAAAAAACCCACATTTTCTTGATCCAGTTTCCAGTTGTTGGGCATCTGGGCTGCTTCCAAGCTTTAGCTATTACAAATTGTGCTGCTATGAACATGGGTGCACATATATCACTGTGGTATGATTCTTTTAATTCTCTGGGGAAGATACCCACCAGGGGAATAACTGGGTCAAATGGGACTTCCAGTCCTACTTCTTTGAGGTATCTCCATACTGATTTCCATAGTGGTGGCACCAAACTACACTCCCACCAGCAGTGGAGGAATGTTCCTCTTTCCCCATAGCCCCACCAGCATTTGTTATTGGTTGATTTCATGACAGCAGCCATTCTTTCTGGGGTGAGGTGGAATCTCAGTTTTGTTTTCATTTACATCTCTCAAGTGACCAGTGATGTTGAAAATTTTTTCCTATGTTTATTTGCTATTACTACTTCTTTGTCTCAGAAATGTCCGTTCATTTTGAGATGCGCATCTTTGGATTGGGTCTTTAAATTTGGGAGGTCTAATCTTTTAAAATTCTTTATAGATTCAAGATAGTAGGCCTTTGTGTGAGAAACAGCAGGTGAAGATTTTTTCCCACATTATGGGTTGTCTCTTCACACTGCTGGTGGTTTCTCTTGTTGTTCAGAAGCTTTTTAATAAGAAGAGATCCCACTTGTTGATTATTTGTGCTAGTTCACGGGCAACTGAGGTTTTGTTCATAAAATCATTTCCTACACTAATGACTTCAAGAGTTCTACATACCTTCTGTGCTAGCCAGTTCAGCATTTCCACTTTAATATTTAGATCTTTAATCCATTTCAATTTTAGTTTAGTGCATGGTGAGAAATATATGTCTAGTTTTAATTTTTGGCAAGTTGAAACCCAATTTTTCCAACATCATTTATTAAAGAGGTTATCTTTCCTCCAGTGAGGATGTTTGGCTCCTTTATTGAAGATGAGATGGCTGAGTGTGTCTGGAGTTGTTTCTGCATCTTCTAATCTGTTCCACTGGTCTTTGGGTCTGTTTCTTTGCCAGTACCATACGGTTTTTATCACAGTAGCTTTGTAGTATAGTTTCAAGTTAGGGACTGTGATACCCCTTGCTATATCTCTGTTACCTAGAATTGCTTTTGCTGTTCTGGGTCTCTTCTTGTTCCAAATGAATTTTTGGATTGTTATCTCAAGGTCCGTCAAGTATGCTTCTGGGATTTCTATTGGGATTGCATTGAATCTATAGAGCAGTTTTAGAAGTATGGCCATTTTCACTACATTGATCCTTCCTACACAGGAGCAGGGGATGTCTTTCCATTTTCTGATATCATCTTCAATCTCTCTTTTCAGAGTACTATAGTTTTCAGAGAAGAGGTCTTTGATTTCTTTTGTTAGGTTGATTCCTAGGTATTTCACTTTTTTGGATGCTACTGTGAAAGGAACTGTTTGCCCTATTTCTGTCTCAGTGAGTCTGTTGTTCGTGTAGAGGAAAGCTCTTGATTTTTGTATGCTGACCTTGTAACCAGCTACTTGACTGAATTTGGTTATTAAGTCTAGAGGACTTTTTGTGGAGTTCTTACAGTCTTCTATATAGAGTTTCATGACATCTGCAAATAATGACAATTTGACTTCTTCATTGCCTATCTTTATTCCTTGTATTTCTTTCTCTTGTCTAATTGCCATGGTTAATGTTTCTAAAACTATATTAAACAAGAATGGTGATAATGGACATCCTTTTCTTATTCATGATTTTAGTGTAAAGGATTTCAGTTTTTGACCTTTTAGTGTGATACTGGCTGTTGGTTTTTCATAGATGGCTTTTATCATATTGAGGTAGAGACCATCTATTCCAATTTTTTGTACAGGTTTCTCATAAATGCATGTTGGATTTTGTCAAATGATTTTTCTGCATCTATGGAGATAATCATATGGTTTTTGTCCTTGGCTCTATTGATACAGTGTATTACATTTATGGATTTGTGTATGTTGAACTACCCTTGCATCACTGGGATGAATCCCACTTGGTCAGGGTGTATGATCTTCTTGATGATCTTCTGCATTCTATTTGCCAGTATCTTATTAAGGATTTTTGCATCTATATTCATTAGTGAGATTGGCCTATAGTTCTCTTTTTTGGTTGGGTCTTTCTCTGCTTTGGGGATCAAGGTGATGCTTGCTTCCAGGAATGAATTTGGGAGTATTGTTTCCCTTTCAATTTTATTGACAAGTTTAAACAGTAGTGGCAGGAGTTCCTCTCAAAATGTCTAGTAGAATTCAGCAGTGAAGCCATCAGGACCCAGGCTTTTCTTAGTTGATAAGTTTTTAATTACATTTTCACTTTCATTGGTTGATATTGGGTTGTTTAGAATTTTTAGGTCTTCTTCGTTCAACTTTGGTAATTCATATGTATCTGAGAATCTGGCTAGTGCTTCTGTGTTTTCCATCTTATTGGCATATAGGTCCTTGAAGTAGGTATTGATGATTCTCTGGATTTCTGCTGGGTCTGTTGTAATTTCACCCTTTTCATTCCTAATTGCATGGATTTGGGCCTTTTCTTTCCTTTTTCTGATAAGGTTGACTAAGGGTTTGTCAATTTTGTTTATTCTTTCAAAGAACCAACTCTTGGCTTCATTGATTTTTTGTATTGTTCTCTTAGTCTCCATTGCATTGATTTCTGCTCTGATCTTTATAATTTCCTCCATTGTGTGAGCTTTGGGTTTATCCTGCTCTTCTTTTTCTAGAAGCTTGAGGTTTAGCATCAGGTTGTTTAATTGGGCTCGTTCTGTTTTCCTAATATGTGTATTCACTGCTATGAATTTCCTTCGTAAGACTGCTTTCATTGTGTCCCATAGATTCTGATATGTTGTATTGTCATTGTCATTTAATTGAAAGAACTGCCTGATTTCTTCTTTAATTTCCTCTGTGACCCATTGGTTATTCAGAAGTGTGTTGTTCAATTTCCACGTGTTTATAAAATTTTGGTGTTTTCTTTTGCTATGGATCTCCAATTTCATTGCACTATGGGGATATACAGTGGTAACTTCAATTCCTTTGCACTTACTTAAACATTTCTCTGAGTGAATATGTGGTCTATTTTGGAGAGCGACCCGTGTGCAGGTTAAAAGAATGTGTATTCTGATTTTGTGGGGTGGAAGACTTGGTAAACATCTGTTAAGTTCATTTGTTCAAGAGTTCAATTGAGTTCTAATATTTCATTACTTATTTTTTCTCTAGTTGATCTATCTATTTGTGACAGTGGAGAATTGAGGGCCCCCAGTACTATCGTATTAGTGCATATAGGACTTTTCATGTCTGTTACTTTGTTTTATATAATTGGGTGCACTAGTGTTTGATGCATAGATATTTATGATTGTCATCTCTTCCTCTTGGATTGTTCCCTTTACAAGGATGTAGTGCCCTTCTTCATCTCTCCTAATCAGTATGGGTTTGAAATCCACTTGATCTGCAAAGAGGATAGCTACTCCTGCTTTTTTTGGGTTCCTGTCACATGGAGTATTGTTTTCTACCCTTTAACTTTCAGTCTATGAGTTTCATTTTGAATTAAGTATGTTTCTTGTATGCAGAATATTGTTGGATTTTGCTTCTTGACCCATTCTGCCAGTTTATTTCATTTGATTGGTCAATTGAGACCATTAAAATTGATGGTTATAACTGATACGTATTGACTTAACATTGTCATGACTTTTTCTTTTTGTTGGATTCTCCCCCTTTACACTAACATTCTTGTCATGCCAGCTGGGTTCATTCTGCTGTGCTTCCTGGGGTTGTGATCCTCATTGTCTGTTCCTAGAATATTGTCTAAAATTTTTTGGAGTGCTGGTTTGGTATTTATGAATTTCCTGAGGTACTCTTTGTCATGAAAATATCTTATTTCTCCATCAATTTTGATAGTTTTGCAGGGTACATCAATCTGGGTTGGAGGCTATTTTCTTTTATGGCTTGGAATATGTCACTCTAAACTCTTCTCGCCTTGAGGGTTTGTGTTGAGAAGTCTGCTGTGATTCTGATGGGCTTTCCTTTGTATGTGATTTGTTTCTTTTCTCTAACTGCTTGGAGAAATTTGTTCTTCTGTTGGGTTTCTGGAATCTTAACAGTTATATGCCTATGTGTAGATTTTTTTTGATCAAGGCTATTTGGAGTCCTATCTGCCTCACTTATCTCTATGTCAAGTTCTTTTCCCCTGCTTCTGAAGTTTTCTGCCATTACTTCTCTGAAGAGTTTTTTTCTGTCATCTGCACTCTCTCCTGTTTCTTCGTTGACTCCAATCAGTATTATGTTATTCTTCTTTGCATCATCTAGCAGCTGCTGGATTGATTTCTCATGTTCCCTTACAATTTTAAAGCAATTTTTCTTTTCCTGGTCACTAATTGCAATCTTATGTTCTATATCTGATATTCTGTCCTCACATTGGCTCGTTCTGTTGTTTAGACTTTCAATGGAGTTTTTGATCTCCTGGAAATCTGTTTGCATCTGTTTTGTGGATTCCATTTGTTTCCTATGTTGGGATTCCACCGTGTTCCTCACTCCTCTCTAGATTTATTAATCATGTCTTGCACTAGGAGCACAATCTCTGCTGTTAACTGAGAAATTATTTCTGATTTCATTTTTTCCAGATCCCCTTTTGTTGCCAGTTCAGTGGGTCCAGGTGGTTGAGTATCAGAGTGTTCCATTTTCCTTTGGGGTTGGTAGGTGATCTGGAAGTTTGGTTTTGAGACTTGTTTATGTGTCTTCTCATTTTGACGGGGGCGTTGGATGCTGTTGGCACCTGCGTGGCTCACCTCCTCTGAGCTGGGAGTGGTGGAACAACGGCCCGGAAGGCCCTACCTCTGGGCTTGGAGCAGTGGAATTCTGGCCCGGAAGCCCCTATCTCCGGGCTGGGAAAGGTGGCACAAAGGCATGGAAGCCCCTTCCTCTGGGCTGGGAGTGGTGTAACATTGACCCAGAAGCCCCTACCTCTGGGCTGGGGGTGAGGGAATGCTGGCTCGGAAGCCCCTTCTTCTGGGCTCTGGATTTTGCTTCTTAATCCATTCTGCCAGTCTATTTCTTTTGATTGGTGAATTGAGGCCATTAACATTGATAGTTATAATTGATAGATATTGATTCATCCTGGTCATGATGTTTTACTGTTGTTGGCTCTTTTATTTCTTATTTTTCCCCCTTTCCCTTTAGTTTCTTACCTTGCCTTGTGGCTTCCCTCTGTTAGGTCTCATGGAGTTGTGACCTTCATTGCTTTTTTCTAGGATATTCTTTAGAATTGTGGGTCTGCCCACGTCCTACTGAGGTCCCCAGTCACGCGGAATGCATCAAATCAGCCCGCTGCAGACAGGCAGGTCTGTGCATGTCGTACCGAGGTCCCGAGCCACACAGAAGACACTGAATCACCCTGCTGCAGACAGGCAGCCACCTGGTTCCACACTACAAAGACACAAAGGACACCAGACCACCAGACCAAGGTACTGAGTCCCACTGCTCCGGGCCCAGAGGTAGGGGCTTCTGAGCCACGATCCCACTGCTCCTGCTCCAGAGGAAGGGGCTTCCTCATCACCATCCCTCCCGCTGCTCCCAGCCCACAGGAAAGGGCTTTTGGGTCACCATCCCTACTGCTGCTCCCAGCCCCTGTCCCACCTCTCCCAGCTCAGAGGAGGTAATCCATGCAGGTGCTAACAGACCCCCGCCCCAGTCGAAATGAGAAAACACATAAATAAGTCTCAAAACCAGACTTCCAGATCACCTACAGGAACCCCAAAGGGAAATGAGATGGAACACTCTGATACTCAACCACCTGGACCCACTGAACTGGCAACAAAAGGGGATCTAGAAAAAATGAAATCAGAAATAATTTCTCAGATAACAGGAGAAATTGTGCCCCTAGTGCAAGACATGATTAATAAATCTAGAGAGGAGCTGAGGAACATGATGGAATTCCAACATAAGAAACAAATGGAATGCATAAAACAGATGCAAATAGATTTCCAGGACATGAAAATCTCCATCGAAAGTCTACACAGCAGAATGACCCAATGTGAGGACAGAATTTCATATATAGAAGATAAGATTGCAATTAGTGACCAGGAAAATAAAAATTGCTTCAAAATTATAAGGGAACATGAGAAATCAATCCAGCAGCTGCTAGATGATGCAAAGAAGAATAACATAAGACTGATTGGGCTCAAGGAAGAAACAGGAGAGAGTGGAGATGACATAAAAAATCTCTTCCCAAGACAACCCACAATGTGGGAAAAAATCTTCACCTGCTCTTCCTCAGACAAAGGTCTACTATCTCGAATCTATAAAGAACTTAAAAAGATCAGACCTCCCAAATTTAAAGACCCAACCCAAAAATGGGCATCTGAAATGAACAGACATTTCTCAGACAAAGAAGTAGAAATAGCAAATAAATACATGGAAAAATGTTCAACATCACTGGTCATTCAAGAGATGCAAATGAAAACAACGCTAAGATTCCACCTCACTCCAGAAAGAATGGCTGCTATCATGAAATCAACCAATAACAAATGCTGGTGGGGCTGTGGGGAAAGAGGAACCCTGCTCCACTGCTGGTGGGAGTGTAGACTGGTGCAAGCACTGTGGAAATCAGTATGGAGATACCTCAAAGAACTAGGACTGGAAGTCCCATTTGACCTCGCTATTCCACTGCTGGAGATCTTCCCCAAAGAATTAAAAGAATCATACCACAGTGATATATGTGCACCCATGTTCACAGCAGTGCAGTTTGTAATAGCTAAAACTTGGAAACAGCCCAAATGCCCATCCACTGGAGACTGGATAAAGAAAATGTGGTTTTTTTATAAAATGGAGTACTACTCAGCCATAAAAAATGAGAAATTAGAGACATTTATAGCTAAGTGGATGCACATTGAGGTGATACTCTTAAGTGAAATAAATAGGACACACATGTGTAAATACCGAATAGTTTCTCTGGTGTGAGAAACTGAAAGTGTAAATAAGGACTAAATGTATAATAGGTCATGTGAAATAGGAAGAAAAGGGGCAAAGGGGAAGGAAGTGGGAGGGCTAGAGCAAAAGATAGAAGGGAATGAGATTAATATGAGAAAATGGAACAATAGGAACAAAATCTTTGCAAATAGGGAGGACTGGAAGGGTTGAAGGGAGGGCTGGGCAAGGGTGAAAAATAAGAACCAAGAGAGACTATGTAAAGGTGCAAATTTCCAATGATGAATGTCATTATATTGTATACCTAAAATGTACCAATGATTAGAATGAATAATCGAAAATGTAAAATAGGAAGAAAAGGTCCAAAGGGGTAGGGTTAGTGGGAGGGGCAGGGGAAAGGAAAGAAGGGAAAGGAAAAATGATGAGAAATTTAAAAAATGGAAATAAAGTCTTTGTAAATAGGGAAGGGTGGAGGGCGTGAAGGGAGGGCTAGGAATGGGGAAAAAATAAGAACCAAGATGCATTATGTAAAGGTACAATTCCCAATGAGAAATGTAATTGTATTGTATACCTACAATGTACCAATAAAAGAATTTATTAAAAAAAAAAGACTTGCTTGGAGTGCTGGTTTGGTGTTCATGAAATTTCTCTGGTGTTCTTTGTTGTGGATATATCTAATTTCCCCATCGATTTTGATAATTTTACAGGATACAACAGTCTAGGTTGGAAGTTATTTTCTTTTACGGCTTGAAATACTGCACTCCAGGCTCTCCTTGACTTGAGGGCTTATGTTGAGATGTCTACTGTGATTTTGATGGGCTTTCCTTTGTAGGTGTTTTGTTTCTTTTCTCTAACTGCCTGTAGGATTTTGTTCTTCTGTTGGGTTTCTGGGATCTTGACTATTATATATCTAGGTGTAGTGTTTTTTGATCATGGCTAGTTGGATTTCTATATGCCTCACTTATCTGTATGTCCAATTCTCTACCACTGCCTGGGAAGTTTTCTACTATTACTTCTGTGAACAGTTTTTTTATGTCAATTGTACTTTCTCCTGTTTTTTCATGGACTTCTATCAGTCTTATGTTATTCTTCTTTGCATCATCTAGCAGCTGCTTGATTGATTTCTCATGGTCCCTTACTATTTTGAAGAAATCTCTGTTTTCATGGCCCTTCACCACAATCCTATCTTCTATATCTGATATTCTATCTTCAGATTCCCTTAATCTGCTATGCATACTTGCAATGGAGTTTTTAATCTCCTGAATATCTGTTTGAATCTGTTTCATGGATTCCATTTCTTTCTTATGTTGGACGATCATGATTTCCATTTCTTTCTTATGCTGGGCATTCATGGCTTCTAGTATATTTCTGAGCTCATCTCTTTTTTTTATCATTTTCTGTTCTATAGTCTCTAATCATGTCTTTCACTCTGCTCACCATCTCTGTAGTTATCTGGGAGATTATTTCTGCTTTGAATTTTTCTAGAGCCTAATTCATCCGTTTTGTTACTTCCCGTGCTCTCATTTCAGGGTGTCCAGGTGGTTGATTATCAGACTTTGCCACCTCATTTCCCCCAGAATTTACCCTTGGTGGGGTAGAAGTCTGAGTTTGTGCATTGCTTAAATGTCTTCTCACTTTTGTGTTTGGTACTGTCCTTGGTTTAATTCCTGGGTTGATACTTCGAAATTGCTTATTGTAAGTATCTTTGTTGCTTGGAATTAGAACCCTTATGGAATGATTGCTTCTCAGAGGTGTCTTCCAGATATAGCTGGTCTTTAGGTTTTGTGTCTTTAATGACTGTGAGGCTATCTCATTTTCATTATACCAGGAAGGACCAACACCTTAGCCCAAGTAATACAATCAGCAACACCATAGCATCAAGTACATCTTAGAAAATGACAATTTGTGAAAGTTATTAATCTATCACCTTTAACTGTGTGAATTAAATAAAAATTGAGGACCAACCCAACATATGTTTATAGTGAATAAACTCTTCAATATAGCAACTTTACCCTTCAGGATGCGGAGTTAGAAGGAGTTGTGGAGGGAGGGATAGATAGGAAGAAGGATAGGGGAAGGTTAGCAGTAAGGCCAGAGGACATAGGCAAGAGAAGGAGAAAGAGAATAAAAGAAAAATAAAGAAGAAATCCAAATTAAGGCCAGAACAGGAACAAAAAAAGAGATGAAGAACAATGTGGGACAGCAAGAGAGTTAGTGTGAGAGAAAGAAAAGAGAAAAAAAAGAAAAAAAGAAGAGAAAAATAAAAATTTGAAAAGAGCAGGAAAAAAATTAAAAAGAAGAGCAAAAAGAAAACCCAACAATAATAATTTTGGAAATAAAAAATAAAAATGAGAATGAAGGGCCTCCTTCAGGGTATGTCTCTGCTGTCACAATAGACAAAATGGGCAGCAGTATGCAGATATAAGTCAGTGAGTCTCAGCAAGCCAGTCACAGACCCGTGGGATTCAGGCAGATTTCTGGCATCAAGTCCCAAGTTGAGTTCCCTGTCTTCCTGTAGGGTTGAACTCTGCAAGGTTGTACTGCAGGTTCTATTTGCCCTTCCTCTGAAGACAGTCCAGGTTCTGATGGGAGGTGATGATCCCTCCAACTTACCCAGTATGGTGGTCTGGTGTCCCCTGTCTTTGTAGTGTGGAACCAGGTAGCGGTATAGCCAGGAGGCCAGAGACTGGGGGGGGGGGGGCTCCTGCAGGCGCCCACACAGCTAAGGGGATTGCTGCTGTGGGCGTGGCCAGTGGCGAGGGGTCCTCACTTTCTGGCTGGTCCCCACTGCCGGTGTGCTTGGCACAGGCTGGATGGAGCGGGGCTCCCTGTGACCCCGGACCTCTCTCTCCAGTGGGCTAAGTCAACTTATTGATATATTATGCTTATCATTCTTTGTTAGTCTTTCCCACTAAAATTGAATTATTGGGCCCAATTCTCAGCCTTTGTCATGAATTTTGCAATCACACACACACTTTATTTTCCCTATTCTAGTCTTTCAGCTCAGCCTCAAGACTTGCTTTGGCTAACAGAATGTATCCAGAATTAGACATGTACCTCTTGTGAGTCTCTTACTATCATGAGAAGAGCCACAAGAGAAACAAGCTCCAGCTACTCCACTAGTCCAAGGAGGATGAGAGATATGTGAAATACAGCCACCCTAGTTTACCCATAGTTCTGAAGCAAAACATGTAGAGCCACCTTAGCCTGAATCACAGTTGCCTAATAGAGCACTCCTAATCAACTGGCCTCCAGATCTGTGACAATGAGTGCTTAGTAAGTGCTTAATGGCACAGAAATTTTGCAGTTGTTGTTGCATATCACTGTAGCAATAGCTAAATGATACATCTTGCTAGAATATAAGTGACTAGAAAGTGTTTGGCACAGAGTAGATATTCATTAAATACTTATTGATTAAGTTGAATGAATGAATAGAAGCTTTTAAAAATAATCCATTTGAAAAAGATCTAGCTATCACCTATTATCTACCCTTTATTTTGTCTTTATTTATATTCTGGGCTTCCCACATAAGAGAAACTATGTGATACTTAAACATTTGGGGGTGGGGAAAAACAATTGAAGAAAAAAAAGGAAATAGAGCTTTTGCAAATGGGAAGGGGAACAAGAGTTGGGGGGAGTAGGAAGGGATGGTCGGGGAAGAGGATGAAAAAAGTATTAGGATGGGTTATATACATGCAAAAATTCCCCAACAATAAATGTGATCATTGTGTACTCCTGACATTTACTAATAAAAATAATAATCCAGTGATCTGGTCCACACTCCAGATAAATCAAATCAGTATCTCTGCTGAGGCTTGACATTGATTTTTTTTTAAGTCCCCAGGTGATTTTACTATGCAGCCAGGAAAAAGAGGCACTGTTCTAAGGTTTAGTTATCTTTGACAGAGGAAAAGAGTGCATTAGTAAAGCACGTGGGCTTTAAAAGCAAGAAATATGTTCAAGCCCTGACTCTACCACTTATGGTATGACAACCATGGAATTAATATCTCTAAGCCTCAGATTCATTATCTACTAAGCACGAATAGCAACAGTACTCTTCTTATAAGGTTGTTATGAGGACTGAATGAGATAAGGCAATCAAAATGCTCAGCACACTACATGGTACACTGTAAAGGCTCAATAATTCTAAACTATAGCATTCAAATATTTGAGTCCCATTTTCATTCTTTCTCTCAATATGACCTTGAGTAAATTAACAGAGACTCCAGTAGCCCACATGTAAAATACAGTTAATTTCTGCTGGTTGAGAATATAGCTCAGTGGTAGAGCATTTGCCTCACATGCACAAGACTCTGGGTTTTATCCCCAACACCAAACACACACATACACACACACGCATGCACACATACACGCATACGCACACACACCACAGAGATAATAGTATCTACCTCAGTAATTTGTTGTGAGAAATAAATGTGACTTTACAGGACAGTCTCAGTGAGCTTTGGCTTAGGACAGCACAACTAGGTATGCCTAGAAGAAATCAGTTTAGTATCTTCAATCAGAATAAAATTTTTAGTATACCTTCCTTAGAAATACACGTATTATGTATTTTATGTGTGTGTATATATGTATATTTATGCAATCAGCCCTTATCAGTGTATTCCACATCTGTGCATTCAAATAATTTGAGGATCCAAAGCATTCTTTAAAAATTGTCTGTACTAAACACAGACCTTTCCTTGGTATCATTTTCTAAACAATACAGTATAACTACTATTTACATAGCATGTACATTGTATTAGGTATTATAAGTAATCTAGACATGACTTAACATATGCTGGAGGATGTGCATAGGCCATATGTTAATACTGCACCATTTTATAAGAAATGTGCACATCTGAGATTTTTTTGTATCTGCAGTCATTCCTGGAACCAATTTTCATAAGATACCAAGGGACCACTATAAATATATATATATATATATATATATATATTTTTTTTTTTTTTAATTTATTAAAGGTTTCCCATGTGCTGGGAATGTATTACAGTCATTTATACTTCCAGCTTCCCTGTGGGCTACTAACTCATTTTATAAAAGAGGAAAATGGAGTTTAAAGTCACACTCAATAAGGTCCCAACCTTAGATTCATAGTTTCCACACCACCCACAAGCCCTGGAGACTTGGGGGAGGAAGCTGAGAATCCCATAAGAAAGAACTGCAAATCTCTACCCCAACCTTCCAACCTTATTTAGCAAGGAACTGACCAGTGCACCTTGAGACTAGGGTGATCCCAGGAGGGACCATGCATACTTTGTGCTACAATCAGACCCTAGCTGAAGTCCTGGAAACTTGGGGGAGGGGTCTGTTTTATAACTTCCTCATTGAGGGCACCAGGTCCTGCAGGAGCAGCTTTACACTTGGTGTTGAAGCCACGCCAAGCCAAGGGCAGACTCACAGATAAGACACTATTTCGACCATCTGTTTCATTTCTTCTCTCACAGAATCAAAAGATTTAACACTAAATATAAATTAACCTACTTAGGTTTGATCCTCTCTTTAAACTATAATCTGGGTCTACAAATAGTCAACAGTGAGTCCACGAACCCTCTCTGCTTTATATGCAAACCGCGGGCATTGTTTGTTTGTTTGTTTTCTTTAAGGAGATGGTCAATAGTTTCCTCAGATTTCCAAACAGTCTATGTCCACCCTCAGCCTCCTCCCCAAAAAAGTTCAGATTCAGGACTTTAAACTCTGTAAGCAAGTGCTTTCCTGATGTCGTTACCTCTGACATTTTTACCCAGGTCTCTCACGCATGCAGTATCAGTCCCTGCTGTTGCTGTAGGTCACCCTCTCTTTTTGCTCTCTCCTCCCCGCACGCACGCCTACACGCACGCACGCAGCACCCCATACTCATGTACCGCACTGTACGCACCTTGCGCGCATGCACATAAATCTTTCAGGGTTCCATACAATACGTCGGTCGGTTCTCAAAAGTACCTAAGTCACCGCACGCACATCCCCCACTTCCACTCCTATATAAATCAACACATTTGCGTTGCCTCCACACACTTCCACACATACATGCATTCTCACACACTGGCGCCTCCCCATATGTGCACCTCTCTACACATTTGCATCGCCCTTCCGCACACGTATCAGCCCACTTGCATACACCCCCACCCTCACAAGCATCTTTGGGGCCTTTTCCCTTCTCCCCTCACAATGGCCGGTTCTGGGGCTGGTCCTCCAGCTTCAGCCACCAAGAGTTCCCTCCCAGGCACACTGAGCTCTCTAGGAGAATCCGTGCAGCCGGGAGGCCTGTCTGGGCCTCCACTTCGCTCAAGTCCCTAGAGACACTAATGGGGCCGGGGGACGCCTTCCACTCTTGGTGACCGGGGCCTTCCTACTACAAGGACGCTAGCAGCTCGGTCTGAAGGAACTTCTTATTTCCATTTCCTCTGAATCCGGGAGGGGAGGAGGTGCTTCTCATCCGCGTTGAGGAGAGCGCTCATCTGGTTCCCAAAGAGAGTTTACCCTTCCTTTACTTCCTGCCAATGGGGAAGGGATTCCAAAAGAGTGAGATTCAAAGTCTTTGGGGGGAGAAGGGGAAAGGACTCAGAGAGGAAGCAGCTCAGAGAGAGGGACCAGCTTGGGGAGCAGGTGAGAAAACTGTACCAGGGGCAGTCGGTCGTGAAGGCGTCTAAGGAAGTCTTAGAAATCCTTCCTGATCAGTCCTGATTCCAGAAGCTGCTAGGCTAGGTAATTTCTTCAATATTGAGTCTTTAACTTGATTCCACAGTCCCAAAATTAGCTATGGCTAACACCATTATCTGCGGTTGACCATGCTTCTAGGAATCCACTGGTCTGGACACAAGACACAGGGATTAACCCTTTTTTTTGTTGCTCTAGGGAGGCAATAATAGCCTTTATTTCACAGACTTGCTAGATGGATTAATAAATCACTGCATCTCAAGCGCTTGGCATAGTGTCAGACACACTACAAAGAATTCATCAGTGATAGCACTTATGATTAGCAAAATTCTTCATTGCTTATCTGCCCCCATTAGATTATGAATTTTATGAGGGAAAGGACCATGTGTCTTATTCATCACTAAACTCCAGCACCTGAAACAAAGAGATTATCAATAAATGACTTTATTGAATGAATGAATGATTAAATAAATAACTGAATGATAGCTTGGACAGTGGCTAGACCAAGACCTTCTCTTCTGGCAGATAAGGTGTGTACTTGTGGGAGTTTGAGGGAAAGGTTATAATTGGAAAAAGTGGTACACAGAACCCTTGCTGGTTGCTAGCTATATCAAGTGACCTTCTCTGCTCTTGGAAAGTGGCATGTCTTCAGCATTTCCCTAAATGGACACATGAAAGACTGTCAGACAATTGACCTGAAATTTGAAACTGAGACATGACTAGCTAGAGCACTATTTGCATCTTGTACGGATAGTGAGTAAAAACAGGGTAGGGGTAGAAAGCTGAAGAGAAAAATGCATCTCAAAAATAATGATGCAAATATAAGTGGAGGAGATTGGCAGAGGAGCTCCAAGTGAAATGTGTATGGGGGAAGGCAGTCATCCCAAGAGGGAATCTGTTGGTGATCCTAAAGTAACAATAATGGTATGTACCTCTCTGTTGTAGTTATAGGATTCCTGAGGATCTACTCTGATGTCCCAGGATTCCTGGAAGAGTTGTGCAGATTAGGCTTCTGTCACTACATTCATTAAATTGCATTTATGGAAATCCATATTGTTAGGGCCAGAGGGGACGTTAGAAATCACCCATACACTTCAATTCATAGTTGAAAAACTAAAAACCCGATAGCAAAAAACAGGGGTCTTGAGATTCTCTGGTCTTAGTATTGAATCTTATAAGGCCTGAATATTTGGTATATCCCATTATTTCTTTAATCCCTGCCCCTTCCCTATCCCCTACCACAAAGAGACTGAGAAGAATATAAAGACATGAATGGAAGGTCACTGGAAAGAAGGGAAAGAAGAGGTTTCTCAACAACCCCTGACTTTACTTCCTTTTGCTTCCCCCAACCCCAGGGGAAGTTCACTAGGATGTCATCAACCCTCTGTGGGAGAAGAGCCTTACTCTTGGCACCCTAGTAACCTTGCACTATCCACATAGATCCCACAGGCAAAGACTTGAACTGAAGCTCCTGAGTCTTGGCAGAACGCTTGTGATGAGAGGCCTAAGAGGTCCTGCCTCAAGGACAACTCCCACTTGCCCTCTTATCTCCCCTAGAGGTTGTCATGAATCAGTTTTTCATTGCCTCCCACTATCTGGTTTCTGTTGGGATACAAGGCTTTCTGACATACTTCCCTCAGAATAGAGGCTATAAAGCTGCTTGGCTTCAGTCTAGAATTGGCTTCCTAGCACTGGGATATCCCACAAATTATGTAGTAGTCTTCTGGCCCCATTTGTTTCTGGGCCATCCTTTTAGGTATTTCAGACAAAGACTACTAGGAACTGGAAATTTTGTTGTGGTAGTGGGGATTAAACCACATTCCCATTCCCTTTTCTGAAACAGGGCCTTGCTAAATTGCTAAGTTGCCCAAGGTGAGCTTGAACTTGTGATTCTCCTGCCTCAGCCTCCCAGAGTGCTGGGATTACAGGCATGAACCACTAACTCCAGGCTGGGAACTGGAACTAAGATACACCCCTAAGAACTAGAAGTTTTGACTGCATAAGTGAAAGTCTCACTGTGCAAATAATATACTGCTTGAATCTAAGAATGGTTTTTTTGTGGGGGTTTTTCTTAAATTCTTCTATTGGTACATTTTAGGTATACAACACATTTACATTTCTCATTGGGAACTTGTACCTAAGAATGTTTTATTTTATCTGTACCTGCTGAATCAGCCAGGCCTTGAGCTTCATCTTGCCTTGTGTGCTTGATAGCTGCTTACTATTAATTCCTCATTCTTGATATACTAAAGCCCCCTTCTCATTGCTGAGGGAGCTGAACAAAAAGATATAGATAATAATGGCTTTTACCTGCTACTGTATATTGAAGGGAAAATCAGTCCAGGCTTCATTTACTGAGATTTTCTCTTTTTTAAAATTAATTTTATTGGTACATTTTAGGTATACAATATGCTGACATTCATCATTGGAAATTTGTACCTTTACATAATATATCTTGATTCTTATTTTTTCACCATTCCCCTGCCCTCCCTTCAACCCCTCCACCCCTCCCTATTTACAAAGACTTTGTTTTCATTTTTTCCTTTTTTCCATATTTTTTTCTTTTCCCTTTTTCCATTCCCCTACCCCTCCCACTTCCCCTACTCCTTTAGACACTTTCTTCCTATTTCACATTATCAATTATACACTGATCCTTATTTACACTTTTAGTTTTTCACACCAGAGAAACTATTTGGCATTTACACGTGTGTCCTATTTATTTCACTTAGGAGTGTGGCCTCAATGTACATCCATTTAGCTATAAATATCTCTAGTTTCTCTTTCTTTATGACTGAGTAGTACTCCATTTTATAAAAACACACACACACATCTTCTTAATCCAGTCTCCATTTGATGGGCAATGGGGCTGTTTCGAAGCTTTAGCTATTACAAACTGTGCAGCTATAAACATGGGTGCACATATATCACTGTTGTATGATTCTTTTAATTCTTTTGGGAAGATACCCAGCAGAGGAATAGCTCAGTCAAATGGGACCTCTAATCCTAGTTCTTTGAGATATCTGCATACTGATTTCCACAGTGGTTGTACCAGTCTCCATTCCCACCAGCAGTGGAGAAGGGTTCCTTTTCCCCCACAGCCCGACCAGCATTTGTTATTGATTTCATGATAGCAGCCATTCTTTCTGGGGTAAGGTGGAATCTCAGCATTGTTTTCACTTGCATCACTCGAATGACTAGTGAGGCTGAACATTTTTTCATATGTTTATTTGCTATTTCTACTTCTTTGAGAAAAGTCTGTTCATTTCAGATGCCCATTTTTGGATTGGATCTTTAAATTTGGGAGGTCTGATCTTTTTTAAATTCTTTATAGATTCTAGATAGTAGACCTTTGTCTGAGGAACAGCTGGAAGATTTTTTCCCACATTGTGGGTTCTCTTCACGAGGCTGGTGGTTTCTCTTGCTGTGCAGAAGCTTTTTAATAAGAAAAGATCCTACTTGTTGATTCTTTATTCTAGTTAACATGCAACTGAGGTTTTGTTCATGAAATCTTTTTCTATGCCAATGTCTTCCAGAGTTCTACCTAACCTCTCTTCCAGCTGGTTAAGTGTTTCTGTTTTAATATTTAGATCTTTAATCCATGTCGATTTTAGTTTAGTGCATGGTGAGAGATATAGGTCTAGTTTTAATCTTTGGCAGTTTGAAACCCAATTTTTCCAGCATCATTTATTAAAGAGGCTATCTTTCCTCCAGTGAGGGTGTTTGGCTCCTTTGTTGAAGATGAGGTGGCTGAGTGTGTCTGGAGTTGTTTCTGCATCTTCTAATCTGTTCCACTGGTACTTGGGTCTGTTTCTTTGCCAGTACCATGCTGTTTTTATCACTGTAGCTTTATAGTATAGTTTCAAGTTGGGGATTGTGATACCCCCTACCTTGTCTTTCTTGCCTAGAATTGCTTTTGCTCTTTCCTTGCTCCAAATGACTTTTTGGGTTTTTTCTCTAGTTCTGTGAAATATACTGTTGGGATTTCAATCAGGATTGCATTGAATCTATATAGCAGTTTTGGAAGTATGGCCATTTTCACTATATTGGTTCTTCCTACCCAGGAGCAAGGGATATCTTTCCATTTTCTGATATCCTCTTTGATCTCCTTTTTCAGAGCACTATAGCTTTCAGAGTAGAGATCTTTGATTTCTTTCATTAGGTCGATTCCTAGGTATTTCAAGTTTTTGGATGCTATTGTGAAGGGAGTTGCTTCTCCAGTTCCTCTTTCAGTGAGTCTGTTGTTCATGTACAGGAAGGCTGATTTTTGTGTTTTGACCTTGTATCCAGATCCTCTACTAAATTTGGTTATTAAGTCCAGAAGGCTTTTGGTGGAGTTCTTGGAGTCTTCTAAATAGTATCATGTCATCTGCAAATAATGACAATTTGATTTCTTCATTTTCTATCTTTATTCCTTTTATTTTTCTCTTGTCTAATTGCTGTGGCTAATGTTTCCAAAGCTATATTGAACAGGAGTGGTGATAGTGGATATCCTTGTCTTGTTTCTGATTTTAGGGTGAAGGATTTCAGTTTTTGACCATTTAGTATGATATTGGCTCTTGGTTTTTCATAGATGGCTTTTATCAGGTTGAGGTAGAGACTATCCCAATTTTTTGTAGTGTTTTCATCATGAATGCGTGTTGGATTTTGTCAAATGCTTTTTATGCATCTATTGAGATGATCATATGGTTTTTGTCCTTGGCTCTTAATATAGTGTATGACATTCATTGATTTGCATATGTTGAACCATCCCTGCATCCCTGGGATGAATCCCACTTGACAAGATTTTCAATTTGGCTGGAGAAGTGGAAGCTTTTCTTGGCATTCTGCATATGGGGCCAACCCTATAAAAGAGCAGAGTTGGCATCTACATTCCATTATTTGATTCTCCCCACATGCCTTCTAGCACATTGCCAGCTGACCCTTACAAGCCCGAAAGTCCAAAGCTTTCCCTCAATTTATCATCTCTAGATTAGACAATGAAAACATTGTCTCTAGAAGAATCTTTTTCACATTGTTACCTAGTAGAGGTAAAGTAAGTAGTTGGTAAGGGTATGTATTCTGTCCACACTCCTTCATTAGAGTATTATTGATAATAAATTTATTAGTTCTTTTAATGATTCCCTTTGAAGGAGCCTGAAGGACAATGGCAAGACACAGATATGGGAATACTGTGCCAGGATTATGTGCTTGAGGGGAATTATACAGTTGGTGCTGGTGAAGTCACCAAAGACAGACCTCACAATGTGTATAGTGGCCTTCTTGTCATTCTGCTGATCAGGTTCATTTTTTTTTTTTGGTACCAAGGATCAAACTTAGGACCTTGTGCTTTTTGAAGCAGGTGGCAGAACCACTGAGCTAAATCCCCGGCCCAGTCAGGTTCTAATTCTATTTTACCAGCATTTACTAAGAATCTACTATGCACATGTCTCTAAGTTAGATCCTGGTAAGAGATTCCACTCATTCCTATGCCTCCAGGAAATGCTAGCTTTCCTAACAATAACTCATTGAGTTTAGAGATCTAAAACTATTTGAGAGGAAGTATTGAATTGGATGCTCCATCATTAATGTTAGGAATATTTTTCATCTTAGCATCACCCCACAGAAATAAAGAGTACTAGGAATATAATAAGTGGTCAATAAATGCTGCCTCAATGACCAGGACAGACCAGTCACAACTATAATTTGTGTAGTGTGCTCAAGTGTTATAGGAAGACCACTTCAATCTTCCACTCCTGGAAATTCACAGTGAAGGAATTATTTTCATTAGCTATCATACTATATATATTCCCATTATTCGTGTAACAACCTTTTTGGCCAATGTTACTCCTAACATTTGTAACTGAGCCCACTTCACCTCTACCTATAGGTTCAGTTTCACAAGACTCTGGGACCAACTCTTTCTAGGTAGGGGAACATAAAGAACCCTATGTCTTCTCTTCTCTGGTATACTGAATGGAGCTGCTTTTCCAAACATCAAATCACACACAAAAGACTATATTAAAATGTTATTGTGAGCAATGGCTCACATTTGGCATTTGTCCAGGCTACCAGGTAGATCACTAAACCCCTGATTTTCCAGATCTTCATCTCCTTTACAATTTAATTGTTGCTTTTGGGACTTTGAATTGAGCACCTGTTTCAAGTCACTTCTCTAACTGCCCACTTGAATGCTCTGCTTCACTTCACGTTGAATGTCTCTTTAGTCTCAGTGTAACCACAGCTCTCACTAAAATATGCCCAATTCCAGGCCTAAATGACCACCTAGCACTCTCTTCTCCCACAGGTCCAACATTGAACAGCAAGTCAGTTCACTTGCTTCTGGTCTTATTCTAATCTTAACCAGTGGATTCTAGCATGGGTAATTATTTGTTCTTTCTTAATTCCTATCTTCTGGTCCAATCGTTGAAACTGGATGTGCCATGTTTCCTTTGATCATACACCTTGATTTCTTTGGATTTTTAGACTGTATCCTACTCCTAAAATCAAAGTCATGACTAGATCTTGAGTTTCAGACCTTCCAAACCCACTCTGCCCAGATCTTACCTATTACATGATATCTGGTTTCTCCCAAGTCACTTACCAAGTTCCAGTAACTCATGACCATGCTCCACTTAGTCCTCCCCCAATTAAACTCCAATGAGAAGCAATCAAGAACTCATGAATACATATATATTTATTTAAGTCATAATATAGCATTTCAGATGGGCTGGGATATTTCAGAGAGGGATGAGACTGTGTAATACACAGACACTCAAATTTCTGTCACCAGGAGAGACACTATTGGTCCAAAGCTCCCAGTACAAACAAGCTTGGGGGTAAAGCATTTGATAAAAAATACTTCAACAATAATCTAATAAATATTCTAGCCAATAGCGGTAACACAGCATATGTCTAAGGCTGGCAGACTACATCATAAAAGGCAGTTTTGCCTAACCTGATGGCAGTAAGTCTGGCCAACTTGTAATACACAGCCAAATACAGCCCAATGGCTCCAAGGCTGCAATTGGCTTCAGGAGCTAGAAGTGTGGGAGTGGTTCATATCTACCTGTCTCATATTCTCCATTCCTTGGGAAAAAGGGTATCAAATATTTGAGCTTATTCATAATTCTATCCATGGATTGTTCCACCCAGGTAGTCATATATAAATATGTAAACTATGGAAGCTTAGAAAGTTCACCTAGAGTGTTTAGGCTGAAAAGAATGGGTAAGTGATTTTGCTGCAATCTGAATTTCACTGCATCCAAAGATAGACAATGGAATTACATAATAAAAACACAACCAGATGCAGTTACTCTTACAAGTAGCCAAATCTGAATGTAACATTAAGATTTCTTTCGTAGTCTCAAAACAGGTTTCATTTTGTGCTTTCTTCAATAAGACAATATAAAAAGTGGGAACAAGCATACTTTGCAAACAAAAAATAATTTTCTAGCAGGGAGGACCAAGTAAAGCAACAACAGCAAAAGCTTATGGAGTTGTCTTCCTTGCAGATGTTAAAAACATGTTGTAGTCCCTTTGAGCAACTGGGTTCAGATAGAGGTAGCCAATGGCTTCTCTTAAGATGCCTGGTATTGCCAGGATTCTATAAAACTCTTAAGTTTGGTGAATTAAATATCTGAGACTCACCACACCCCTACTGAGTATTCTGCAACTCTATTGTATCTTGGAAGTCACTTCATTACTTGGCTCAAGTTGAGACTTCAGAGTCAAACTTCATTGTTTACTTCAAACCTTGATTAATTTCCCAGTTTATTCAATAGGCTGAGCTGTGAGTATTTTCCTATAATCAAAACTTTAATCCTTTAAAGAACAAAGTGTGAAAAAATTGAAATGTTATTGAAAAGAATGGTGCTACATGTTTAAAGACAATTCCCTAAGATAACTGTCAAAGAGTTTTTAAGAACAATACTCACTTATATGTATGAGCTCTGGTACATCCGTAAAATAATATCAATACAGACCAAGTAGAGAACTAACCCCAGCTTTCCTGCCGAGTAAATAACAAATACCATTGTGGATATCAGAGTACAAGAGAGAAACTTTGATTACTCATTTGTTCATTCATACATTCACTCAGCAAACATTAGCCAGGCAGCTACTCTGTTCCAGACATTGTGCCAGGTATTTAAAATACAACAACAGCAAAAGACACAGTTCTTGTCTTCAAGGTATTCCCAGTCTAGTAGGGAAGATAATTATTATACAATAAATTTTTATGTGCAAAAGAATAACCTGAGAAGCTTGTCAAAATGTAAATTTTTACCTGTTTCTAAATATCCTAATTAAGTAGATCAAGAGTAGGGTCAGGGATCAATTATTTTAACAAACAAATTATCAAAGGTGATTCTAACGTATGTATTCTGAGGCCCACATTTTGAAAAATACTCTGCTACACAACGTGATTATTGCTCAGAGGGGGATGCTTAGGACCCCATGGGAGCTCCAAAGAGGAACACATAACCCAGCTAGGAGGTCAGGAATCAGTCTGGTTGAGAGAGGCAGGGATAGGCAAAGGTAATCCACCCCAGAGTGAAAAGTAGGGTGGACAAATTAAATTTGTCCCAGAGCACTAAAATCTAAAGGACACAAAAATAAATGAATGGCTTTGGGGAGAAGACTAATATCTATGGCACACTTACTAAGTGCCAGGTGCTGTGTTAGGCAGTTTACACATGCTATATTTTTAAATCTTTGAAACAGCCTTGTGGAGAAGGTATTATTTTATGGAAGAGATATCAGGTTCAGAAGTGCAATATATGCTACAGGTCACACTGCTAGTAAATGCCAAATATATTAGGAGTATTATAATCCAAAGGGTATGAGCTTTCCATTAAACTATTTAGCAGCCCTGCTGAATCTTATTGAGGTTGTTCATTTGCTGATTGGCAGTAAGTACTTACGGTCTTTAAAACCAAAAAAACTGACTTTTCTATTAAATATAGAAATTAGAGCTTTTTTTATATCTGCATCAATCTCAATTTCCATGTTGGGTGAACAGACAATATAATTGTTATTGGGCAGAATTTATTTAGATATTTTGTCTCTTCTATAGAATAAATCATTTATCAGCAAGGGCTGTGTCTTAGTAATGCACCCTTACATTAGCAATGTGAAACCTGTTTATTGAACAAATTAATAAATGAGCATCCACCAAGCTGGTGGAAAGAAAGAGGGGAGAATTTTTACATTGTTGGAAGGCTCCAATATAGGGGATTGCTACAGCTATCACTTCATAACAGTAATATTTTCACAACTCCTAGAGAGTAGACTCCTTGAAGCAGACTTAGCTCCTAGGAAGGACAAAGTTCTGGCTCTCTGACATCTCCAACCCCTGCAATGAAACTCACAAACCATAAAGCTCAATTTCTTCAACTATGCTGATGAGGAGTAGGAAGGAGATTATGTCTACATTTGCCATAAAAGGGTGGCTAAGTGAATGAATAATGTAAACAAGATTGCAAAAGGAATAAATATTTAACCTATGCAGGAAAACAAAAACTATTCTCAGGCATTCTTAAGCACTTCAGAAGTGCTCTATCTGAAAATACAAGTACATTTATATGTAAACAGTTGTTGCAAGTATAACACTCCATTCATACTTATGAAGTAAAGCAAGTTCCTAAAGAAATCAAATTATACAACTCTGTTTTGAGCCTAATTGTAGTAACTATTTCTTGGGAGTGAATGATAAAACTGTATTTCTTTGAAATGTTCTGTGACAAAATTTTTAACAATTCAGATGGACTGCCTCCATTAAGAGGCATCAATGAAATTATGCTAAACAGGACATTTCTACCTGGATCAGCTTTCTGTCTAGCAATAACATCTCTTGTGCAATCTTGTTCCCAAATCTTTTCTATCCAACCATAAGCTCTTCTTGCTGTCTATGTCATGACTGCATGTGAATGGGTGTGTGGTAAGGGGGAGAAGGGGAGGATAGGAGAGGGAGGAGAGAGATCCTGTTTTGTTTTTTTTTTCAGTACTGGAGATGGAACCCAGGGCTTTTGCACCGGGCTACATCCTCAGTCCTTTTTCATTTTTTATTTTTTTATTTTAAGACCTGGTTTCATTAAGGTGTTCAAGCTGGGCTCAAACTTAGGATCCTCCTGCCTCAGCCTCCCAGAATGCTGGCATTAAGGGCATGGGCAATCACGCTCAATTCTGGTTAATTCTGATGTTTCTTTTAGGGGACAAAGATGAATGTTGTAAGTTATTTTCCCTTCCAATATATTTCATATTCAAATGAGCAAATGTAAAAGTTTATTATGTACATATATATTATATATAATATATACAATGATTGAATTATTTTAATGAATTCAATTTAATGAATAAATTTTAATGAATTCATCTTAATAAATAAATTCAATCTTTTTATATATTATATATACACAGTCATGATTTCCTTACAATATGTGATAATCTGACACTGTTCAAAATTCTATTTGGCCAAACCGGCCAGTACTAGAAATGCTGACCACCATTGTGCTTTCTAACTGGCTAGCCCCTTGTGTAAAGTATCTTTTTATATTATTTACCTAGAATTGTCCTAATTCCTTCCAAAATCATTTATACTGCAAATCACTGATTCTGCAAATTTTTAATTTTCCAGTGACAACGGAGGCATTCTCTAAATTTACTTTCCAATGGCTGGAACCCAGACTACTCAGATAATTTGTTCTGAAAAACTCAATACATGAATTCAAATATAAACCTTATGCATAAAAATTAAATCTACAATATCTAGTTATTTTGGAAGCTTCAAATGAACTTTATTTTGTATCTCATATATTGAACACTAACTGAGGATTAAGAAGGGAAGAACTGCTAAATTGGGTAGCCAGCAAATTATATGCTTTCTTGAAACTTAATGGCAAGCTTTCATCCCAGAAACATAGGGGGATTCTTGAGGCCTGCAGTTGCATTCCTGCCGCTCAGGGTAATCAATAAAATCTGGGGCAGGCAAGCCAGACAGGATCATTAGGGATTTGTTCCAGATTGTGAATGTTGGACAAACTGGAAGGATGAAGGTCACATCAAAAGTATAAAGATGGAGAGAGTTAGCTGGGTCGTAGAAAGACAGCATGTTGTTGTCATAGTCCAGGAGGACCCCCAGACGCTTCAACTGCGGGGGCACATCCACTAGCATTTCCTTATTGTTATGTCTCACCACGAAGTTACTATTGCAGCGAGAGAAGACCCATGAGGAAGCATTCTTGCCAATCCATTCATTCTTTGGAGCTGATTTATAGGCAATACCAATTGCATACCTATAAAACAGTAGAAAGGAGAAACAGAAACCATATTGGATATATAAGAAATAGAATACATATCCCTTCCTTAAATAGTTTACATGTAAATATATAATAGTGATATCATTCAGAGCTTTAAAAAGTTAGCAGAGTGATGAAGCAATTTCTATCCCCTAGTCCAGTAGGTTTCCTATGATTTTATGAAAAGGACTAGTTTTCATCACATATTTTTAACCTTGACATATTTGTATTATGGTGTGAACTTACTAAGAACTAACAGCAAAGGAGATAAAATAAAAATGAGATTCACTTACCATGTTGAGGAACCCATGACTACTTCCCAATAATGGCAGCCACTGTCAATGAATATATTTCCCGCTGCCCCATAGCATCCTGTGCCACTAAATCTCTCTGGGGTGTGGCTTTTCTTCAGAGAACTTTCATCTTTCTCCATCTGCAATCCATCGTTGGAGATCTTCAACTTTCTGTGAGTCATTTTGGGATCCAGTTTAAAGGGTTGACCTGAAAAAAAAAGAAAAGAAAAAGCACAATGAAGCATTTAGGAAATTATACCTTTGTCTTCTAGGACTATCACTAGCAGGGGAACTATGATCTGATTATCATTCTTGGGTTAGTGCAAGTTGGCTACAAGTAGATTATATTAAGAAAGCAGGCCAGAAGCCACAGTTTTCAATTAAATAAGAATGGAGGTGAGGTCAATCTCCCATAAAATAACTTGCATGGACGCATTTATTTTCCCACTGTGGGAAAAATGTGGATCTCTCATACAAGTATTTTGCTGGAAATCATATTCCAAGAATAGAGGAGCCAGTAAGCTCCACCTCTACCATGTATTACCAAATTAAAATGGGGCTCTCAAAGTCTAAGGTCCACAAATGTGTTTTGTACTTTACTTTTGTTTCAGTAGGTGGTTTGGGTCTTGGGTTGATTGTAGGGTTAAGGAGTGTTATCAAGTTTGAAGTGGGACAAAGTGAGGGACGCTTATGAGGCAAATGCTGCTCGAAAAAAGAAAAAAACTTGAAAAGATCTCGGCAAGAGGACAATTTTTTCTCCTCTTAAAATTGGGATGTAAATAACATAATTAGACAACTTTGTTAGAGAGACTATTCCATCATCGATGAACAAAGAAAACATTTAATGTGTAGGAGTATTCACAACAGAGTATTCCTTATAACCATTTGACAAAAGTACTGTTACCAGCAGCCAGTTGCTGGGTATCACAAAAGCTTTATTATATCAAATGCTTCTCTGACAGCCACTGTTGGCTAGCACAATGCCTATTCCCTACTTTTTCTCTTACTCAAAATCCCAGCCTTCCCTGCTGCTAGGGATGAATAATAAGATGAAAGTAGAATTCGGAGTGGCAGAAGCTTCCAGGAAAGTTTCTGTTTTCCCAATAAAGGGACAACCATTGTATGTACCAATTCTTTCTCTTGAAATGAGATATGGGGTCTGGAGGTTGCAGTGGCCATCTTGCCACCATGTGGCAATAAGTAAATGCACAAAGGGAGAAAGAGCCTGTGCCTTTTATGACGTCACAGAACCGCTGCACCAGCCCTGGACTGCTTGCTTACCTTTAATGTTCTTGCTACATGAAAGCAAGAACTTAAGGGAAAAAACACTATTTAAGCTAAAACCAATACTGTTTTTAAGCTGTTAAATGTACTCCCTGTTATTCACAATCAAATGCATTTCCAGCAGATATGGCTTCTCTGCAGTAGTTTTATTAGATTATCACAAATAATTCTCTTTCACTCAACTGTTCTTCAAGCATGGGGGTGGAGACCAGAGGAAAATCCTTCACTTAACATTCTCCCAAGCTACCGGCTATTTTATGTATTTCTTCAGCCACAAATCTCCCATGGACACTAACAAACCTCTTGCCCAAAGCATGAACTATAAGTATAAAGGTCTTCTGCCTAGTGCCACTGCTCTCATGCATTATTGTGAGTGCCTGCTCAGGCTGTGTCCTCCCTGGCATGGAGAGGAAAACAGGTCTTTCTTTCGGGAATCACCACAACATACTGTTTGTTTTTAGTCGGGTAGGTTCACTGTTCCGGCTGCCTGCTTGGTTTATGGCTTTAACAATGAAGATGTAGCGTGTTCCACTCTGGAGTCCATGTACAGTATAATGGTTTTGCTTAATATTGGGCACAATCATCCAGCTATCCACTGAGTTATACAAGCCTGTAAAACGGGGAAAGACAAGGACATCAACCAACAAGTAAGAGATAGTATAAAAAGAACACTAACAATTCAACCATAAGCCCCCACCCCCGTGAATTCATTTTGTTTGCTTTTGAGTCTTGAAAGATATGAGATGAACCAGGACTTATGATTTCACTACTTGTTTTCTCCCACTGAGCTAGGATCATGCCAGGATCCTCACTTTTGGCAATGGAGAAGCTAGCAAAACTTACTTGCTTTTTTTGGGTACTAGCAAAAGTTAAGTTATATCAATTTCCTGCCAAATAACACAGAAATGGCCACTATTCAAATCAAAGAATCATCACTGTTACAGAGTCTCTAAATCTTTACCCCAAATGTCCATTTCTCTGAGAGCTGCAACTAGCCTTGTATGGATGGAGCAGTCCAGTGCTGAGCACAGAAACATGGAATCTCAGTGTAAAGGACACCTAGACATCAAATTTCCCTCATTTTACAAGTGGGACACTCGGATGGAGAGAAGAAAGTGACTCTCCCAGGGCCATAAATAATTGGTGATGATGCTGAGAACAGAACCCTGGTTCAAGTTCCTGTCTTTTACTCCTAGTCCAGTGTTCTCTCCACTACATGACAAATTCATGGGGTGAATGACAATATTCTTTTATCTTTGCAAGGTGGTGAGGCTTTCAGGGCTTGTGATTCCACCTTTCCACCCCATCTTCTGCCTTACTTCTCAAACTTAACATGTATGTTATAGACCAAGGAGATGACATGATAAGCAAAGAAGATATTATCTCCTCACTGCACTTACATATTTATTACCCCTTTCTAGCTCTGACTCTTACATTACTCTGGAGTCAGGTGGTCCAGGAACAAACACAGTTTCCTGGAACCTTTTCCCTTCCCAAGTAGGGAAAGGGATCAGAAATCTAGGCTTCTGCTTCTGAAAGCTCTTAGACTATAAACATTGGCTTAAACAGGGGAAATATGCATCATTAAAAACATGAATTTGGCTAGCTTCCAGTAAAAGAGGGACCAACATTTTCATCTGTGGTTTATCTAGACTTCTCTCTTCTGTTGTCTGTTTTTCAGTCAGTTTGCTACTTTTAAGCACAGTTCTACCACAGTGTGGAAAGAAAAGGGGAAGAAAATGAGCATTGAATTTAGTTACTTCTGTGTAGTTCTAGTAATGGATTTAGTGAGATTGAAATTTGGAAATAATAAATCATGAATCTTTTGCAAGAACTCTGATCAAATGGTTTAACAATTAATTTGGGAGGAAGTAGAAGTAGCCTAAATTAAAACTAGAAAAATAAACATAATGGGGACAAACAGACTTGCTATAGAAAGAAGAATAAGAATGTGGAGATACATAGTGATTCTTATGAAAAGACTATAAGGAGAAGGTCTAAGAACAATGCTTGAGGCCTTATCTATATGCCAATATGCAATATGAATCATAAACTGCACATGAAATTTTAATATAAAGAGGAAAATATATAATCTTCTCAATACATTCAACCATACAAAACAAGCAAACAAATAAAAACAAACTTCAAAATTAAGTATATATAGCTGTGAATAAAGAATGAGGATGTTGTCTATGAGCTACCACAGAATGATTTCCAGGATATATGGTCAATTTAACAAAGAAAATTATACAAGATCATACATACTATGCTACTTCTTTGAGAGAAAGAAAAGCAAATAAGAAACAAACTACATTTCTTGGACTTACAGAACAACAGTAACAACAGGATGGATAACCCAGAAAATAATGAATTTGGTTACCTACAAATAAATTTAAAAAAAAACTACTACTCACCCTGAAAATATCAACTGAAAAAAATGATAGGGAGGGAATGACACTGTACTGTTAGGAATTTGTTTCTGTCATGATATGAACAAAGCAATTCTGAAAGTATTTTAGAAATAGTTTGAGATTAAACAAATAAATACATCTATTGACTTTGTTGGGAGCCAAGGTTCTCACAGTGGAAGAGGGAATAATATGAAATTAGGGAAGACAAGAAAGAACTTGTGAGGATGGATTGGAACTGGGGGTTTGACATGACTGTGTGGCTTCTAAAATATGAACAATCTGGCCTCCCTTATTATCGGGTTCCACATCTGAGGAATCAACCAATCACAGCCAGAAACTATTTTTAAAAATTGCATCTGTACTAAACATCTACAAACTTTTTACTTGTCATTATTTCCTAAACAATAGAGTGCAACAACTACTTACGTAGCATTTATATTTTATTCTCTAGAAAGGATT
Source organism: Heterocephalus glaber (assembly GCF_053883595.1). Taxonomy (NCBI): domain Eukaryota; kingdom Metazoa; phylum Chordata; class Mammalia; order Rodentia; family Bathyergidae; genus Heterocephalus; species Heterocephalus glaber. The sequence goes on along the minus strand of NW_028258384.1, from coordinate 34,310,970 downwards.
TAAAGTACATGGGAGGATCTGCATAGGTTATATGCAAATACAATACTATTTTTATAAGAGGTTTGAGCATCTGGAGATTTTCTATCCTCAGTAGGTCCTGGAATCAATGCCACATGAATACCAAGAGATGATATATGCTTTGTGTATGCATACAGATGTGCACATATGTAGAGTGTATAATATGCATGCATATTATATGTGTCTGCATATGCTTACTTATGTTAGTCTCTAGTACCCATCTCTTGGTCTAAATCTTTTCCTCCCACTAAAAGGAACCAGAGCTCCTTATAAAAATGGCTGATTTCAAGGCGGGTTACAATAACCTTAGAGCATTTTATTATGCCAGAAAGTAAGGAAATATTCATGAAAATAATGTGAGAATAGCCTAAGGACCTATGAGTTACCTTGAAAGGCTTCCACTGGCTAAATCTGGACAATTTCAGTACCAAAATAAGTAATGGCAGTAAAGAATCTTTGACAGAAGAAAATTCAAGGGTCCATAGTGATAAATAAATAAATGATGGGAAATAGAGAGTGGGGTCTAGGCTTACAGTAGAATGTTGGGTATCAACTTGTAAATGTGGGAGTACTCAGTTAAAAAACCATAATTTTGCAATCATCATAGTAAAGACTGGATCTGGCAGTAGTCATCAACTGATGCTAGAACAGTGGTGGAGAGGACATGGATTTGATGAGGAAGCAGAATATTTTCGTGATCTTAAAGTATCACCACACAGGTTGCTTACTAGTGGCAAAAGAAAAAAAAAAACAGGAACTAAAGAGTGAAGAAATCAGATAACATTTTGAAGCATCAAGAATGAAGGGCAAGGCCGGCGATTTAGCTCAGTGGTTCCACTGCCTGCCTCGCATGCGCAAGGACCTGAGCTCAATCCCTGCTACTAAAAAAGAATGAAGGGCAAATAGTTATCAGGTGCCTCCAGATATCGCACCCTAAGAAGGACACAAAATCACTTATGCAGTATTCCAGACATCAAGGTATGACCTGGATATAATTGTGAGGAAACATCAGACCAACCCAAAAGAAGAAACACTAAAATGAATAAAAGAGCACTTCAAAAATGTTAATATTATTAAAGAAAAGGAAGAAATGCAGAAATATCCCAGACTAAAGGAAAGTAAAGTGATGACAATTAAATGTAATATCCAATCGTAAACTATAAAGGACAACATTGAGCCCTTCATATGTTGTAGTGACTATTATTGGGTCAATTATCAAAATGGGAATATGAGTGGTGGTTTAGATAAAAGTGTTACATCAGTATTAAATTTCCCTAAAGTTGGTGATTGTACTGTGGTTATGTAAGAGACTCTCCTTATTCTTAGGAAACATTTATTGAAGAATTTAGGGGGTGAAAGACCATGACATATACAATTTACTTTCAAATCTTCTGGAAAAAAATAAAATTTTAACAAATGATAAAGGAAAATGGGACAAAATATTGACAGTAGGTGAATCTGGGTAAACAATATGTTGGCATTCTTTGTGCTAGCCTTGCAACTTTTCTGTAATTTTGAAGTCAGTTCTAAACTTTAAAAGGTAAATATATGATCTTGTGGCTATCAGTGAGATTTGGTAAGATGGGACTTATGACTGAGTTGTGGTAATGGAAGCATACCTCTTGTTCAAAAGGGAAACATCACAATATGAAAATCTAAGAACCTGAATTTAAATGTGTGGTGGACAGCATTTACATGAGAATGAAAAGAAAGGGAAACAGAAGTTGTATATATCTGTATGGCAGTATATTATAGACTGCCTGGCCAGACAAAGGTTATGGCCACTGCTTTCTAAATGCAAAACACAGAATTGAAGTTGGGTATGTTGATGCATGCCTATAGTCTCAGCACTCAGCAGGCTGAGGTAGGAGGATTGCCGTAAGTTTGAGGCCAGTCTGGGCTACATAGTGAACTCATGGCCAGCCTGCATGACATAGCAAGACCCTGTCTCAAAAACACACACTAAACAAATACACAACAGGGCCGGGGATTTAGCTCAGTGGTTTCACCACCTGCTGCGCAAGCACAGGGACCCAAGTTCGATCCCCAGTACCAAAAAAAAAATAAAATTAAATTAAAAAAAAATAAATACACAACACTGGAATAGAGGAAAAATAATACAGTGCAGTAATTAGGAAGATAAACATCTGTTAAAATTCTCCTTTAGCTAACGTCATCATCTAAAACATTACTGGTTAGGTAATTTCAAATCTTAAAAGAGGTGGGAAGAAAGTTAACAATGAAGGAAGTTTTAAAAAGGGGGAGAACCAATTCTCCTGACTTAATTCTAACCAACAAGACAAAAATTTCTGAATAAAGAAAATGTGAAAAAAACTCAAAGAAAAGTAGTTCTCAGAAACTGGGTTTAGTCAACAGTGGTAGGCCCAATGGGTAGGTAGGACTGGGACATTGAGTTTTCATAATTATTTCCATTAAAACAATTTTCCAATGCCCTCCGAAATTTTGCTTCAAGGCTCAGCCTTTGTTCTTGTCCTACTGAACTCTTCTATCAACAACTGGAGGAAGACATAGAAGACAGGCTGGGAGGGAAATGTATTGGAAGGTCAAATTTGGATCCAAAAGGATCTTGGCATGCTAGAATAAAGGGGCAAAGCTATGCAGGTAAACATAATAGGGATAAATTCAAGGTGCAAAGTTTCAGCTTAGACAACTGAATAGAAACAGGATTTAGAATACAAAGGGATTTCAGTTGACTATACACTCATAAAGCAGTCAATAATCAATGTGGTTGTCAATGAAAAAAAAAGTACAGGGCAAGAGAGCAGCAAGTCATGAAAAAGAGAAATACAGCCATCCTCTGTGTTTGTCAGATCAGTTTTAGAGTACTGTTTTCACTCTTTTGAAAGTATACTTTATAAAGCACTATGACAAACAAGAATGTCCATAAAAAGGATATCAAGATGATAAAGGGTCATATGAGGATCAATTGAAAGAACTGAGGATGTCTAGCTAGGAAAAGAGAAGATTTAGAAGGGAAATAGGAGTTACCTAAAATCATCTGAAGAACTATTACGTGAAAGATGGATTAATTTTGTGAATGAGGCACAAAGGGCCAAATCTAGGACTAATTGGTAGCTGTGGTTTGATTCAAGGACCATCAAACATGAAGTCTAACAGGCTTGGGCTCTAATCTCTATCATTTCATAGCTCTGCAATCTTGGGCAACTTACTTAACTTGAGCCTCAATTTGTTCATTTATAAAATACAGAGTCTGCCCAAAAAATGTATACACATTTCAGGAAGAGAAAAATAGTGATGTTTTTTCAACAGATGGTGTTCCCTCATATGGGGAACCGTAGAGGATGCCATATATCACAGAAAACCCACTACACTGCTGGCCTTAGAGAAGAAATTGAAAATGCAGCAATTTCAATGACCAATGCTACCCAAGCAGCAGTTGGCCAAATTAATAAATATCTGGAAGCTAATCACCACCACTTTGAAAACCTCTTGCAATTGTAGAAGCCAAAGATAACTTGTATTAATCTCATGATGTCTTAATAAAGTTAGTACTATTCTGCCACCTGCCTCGCAAGCACAAGGTCTCGGGTTCAATCTCCAGTACCAAAAAAATAAAATAAAATAAAATAAAATTTTAAAAATAAAGTCAGTACTAAAATATTTATACAAGCTTTTCTTTTCCTGAAGTGTGTGTACATATTTTGGTGGAATCTGTAAATCAAATATCATCGATTTCATAAGGCTAAAAATTCATAAGGACTAAATGAGATAATATGTAGGAGTGTTAATAAATGGCAAAACACAAATTATTATTGTCATTATTATTTACTAAAAGAAAAAGGCCTCTTATAAGGAGGCACTGGCAATTATTTACAGCTGTACAACAACCAAATGGGCTGTTTGCTAGAAGTGAGTATCCATCACTGGTAATGTTTAAGCAAAGAAAGAACAGTCATTTACTAGATGTCTGGCTGAAGAGAAGATTAGGCTAGATAACATAGGGTCTATTCCAACTCTAAAATGTTATGATTCCAACACTATTAAGAATTATCCTTTAGCTGGGGATTTAGCTCAATGGTTCCAGTGCCTGCCACGCAAGCGCAAGGTCCCAAGTTCGATCCCCGGTACAAAAAAAAATTAATAAATAAATAAATAAACTAAAAAAAAAAAAAAAGAATTATCCTTTAGGCTTTTCTTCACAAAGGGCTATATAGCCTTTAAAACAGAGGTATGACCTTTAGATCTTTATCATTTCTTGGACTTGATCTTAACTCCTAGGAGATAACTGCTCTCCCCATATCAAGAAGAAGCACAGTTCCTGGCTCTAAAACGTTCCAGAACATGGCAGACGTGTACAGAAAAGCACATTGATGAGGCCTTAGACTTCTTGACTTCTGAACCTGAAGAAACACCCAGGAACACAGCTAAGTGGGCCAAGTGGCTCAGGATGGAGCTGCACGAGGCAAGTGTTTGACTCCAAATGCCCTCTCATCTCCCAAATCCATTATTGTTACAAAACAGATTTCTGTCCCAGAATTGTCACAAAACCAGAAATGGAAGCCTATAAGAACAGCTTAGTTACAAAAACTCTCATGCTGGCCTGTGAGGTCAGACATAAGTCAAATCACAAAGTTAAAAAAAAAGTATTAATTTGCAGCTATGCAGATGTAACGTAAGATGGGAAAAAGTCCCAGTCTGGAATCCAGCTTTGATTCTGCTTTTGTTTCTATTCTCCCCTACCCCAGACCATTGAGGGGAACTTTCACCTCAACTTTCACCTCTTGGCTGGCAAATGATGAGTTAAGTTACTACTCTGCCTTGTCTCACTCCAATTCACCAGAAGATGAATTCATCATAACACATTAGCTGAACAACTGCTTGTGTGTGTGTGGTACTAGAGACTGAACCCAGTAGTGCTCTACCACTAAGCTACAACTCCAATCCTTTATATTTTTATTTTGACACAAGCTCTCGTTAAATTGCCCAAGATGGCATGAAACTCAGAATCCTCCCACCTCAGCCTTCCAAGTAGCTAGGATTACAGGTGTGCACTACCACTTCCAGGAACAACTGCTTTTTTAAACATTTTTCATTTTGTGGTCGACTGACTCACGTGTTTTTATATTTACTGTAATTCTTCATGGAAAGGCAAAATGAGTAGAGTGAAGAGTAGTAGAGCAGAAGGCCTGTCGCTATGATCACTGATATGAATGGGTTTGGTAGAGGATGTAATTGCCTTTACACATAATATATTTTATCATGATAATGAAGTGAAAGAAGTAGTCAGGGAGCGAGATGTTCACACACATGGAACCAGAAATCATGGTGGTTAAGCTACCTAGGAACCAATACTGAGCAGTGCTCTCCTTGACAGAGTAGAATGGCATGGATTAATTGAGAAAAGGCTAAGGATTACAAATGGATTACAAAAACAAATGGGAGTGGCCCCAGTGACTGCCCACCAAGGAAATCCACAACTTGCTTGTCGCCTATAAGTAAGGTCTTTGAAATGCCCTGGGAAGCTTATACTGTCCATGAAAGACTATACTAAACAACCTAACATGTCTTACAAACACTTGCCTCGTGGCGCCCCGGCCAATCTTGAGCAGCTTACTGCTTCCTTACATTTCCTTATCTCTGGCCACAGGCCCCAACTACACCATGACTTACTGATGAAGTTAGCCTGGCCAGTGAATATGGTGTACTGAAGCTCATAGGAGCTGATGCTGAACTCATCATCCGAGATCCAGTGGACTGTAATGGTGTCATGGGAAGCAGTACAGAGTTCCTCTCGGATAGAGGGTGGGTTGGGGGCTGTAAGGAAAGGTAGAAAAGAAGGTAAGGAAAGCATACTATCTCTTCTGGAATTTTATAATCCTTAATCTTCCTACCTAACCTGGTATCTCTTGGAGAGGTAGTTTTTGTTTTTGTTTTCAATGTTAAGGATTGAACCTAGGGTCCTGTGCCTACTAGGCAAGCATTCTACCACTGAGCTACATCCTCAGCAATTTTACAATTTTATTTTGAGACAGGGTCTCCCTAAGTTGCCAGGTTGGTCTCCAACTTGTGATCCTCCTGTCTCAGCCTCCCAAGTAGTTGGGATTACAGATGTGCATCATCACAACCAACTTCTTTTTTCTTTTCTTTTAGACATTTATTGGCTCTTAGTTCTAACACTAACAAATGTACTCTTTCACTTCTGACAGCTGTTTCTTATAAGCAAATCCTGTCTAGAAAACTAATTCTGAGTCCTAACAGCTCTGAGACTTCATGTGATGCTTTGTAAGAGATAAGAAAATAAACATGAAAACTAAAACCAAATTTAGGGAGGATTAAGTCTCAGTAGAACTAAGGTAATTTACACTTAAGGAAAAGAAAGATCAGGAAGGATCACATTTATTTGGCATTCCTTATTTCCTAAAATTGTCTGCAAACCAGGTATCTCATATCATTTTACTGGCCTGGTGATTAACAAGTTGCCTTAAAATCATTTGAGTAGGACCTGTTCCCATGTGGTACACTATCTAATATTCTCTAATTCCCATTTGAGTTCTGCCCTTCTAACAAGCAATAATATGTAACTGATAGGCTCATAATGAGAAATTCATCAGCAACTTCTTGTGATTTACTTTTAATAGTAGATGATATATCCACTCTGCCCCCAGAACTATTTGACAAATCATCTTTTTTTCTGTTATAGGGGCTCAAATATATTCTATCTAAAAAGATACACGTATCATTTTAAAGATTATAAAAACACTTTTAGCGTATTATCCTTTTCAGAGTATTTTAAACTAAAGTACACCAAAAGAAAACAAATTAAAAAAAGGAAAGCACTGTATTTCCATACCTGTTAAATAGTCAAGCCCCTCCAACAGTTTCTTTTCTCTAGAAAAATCTAAAGCAAAGTTTTCAAAGGCATCATTAAAATTGATGTCTGGAATCAGAACTTGAGAAGATGCAGTTGCCATAGCGACTCTGAAAAAAAGGAAAAGTACATCAATATTCATCAAAATTGGTTTGCAACCTTCATCCAGTGTTTGATTTCGGTCTAAGGAAGTAAAAATACTGTATCTGTGCTTTCTCAGTGGAAACCATTTCAATTTAATCTTCAGGAACCAATTAAGAGACATAGCATATTTATTCATGTATGTTCACCCCTCAAACAGATTCCCCCATTTTCTCTTAATTTTGAGAAGTAAATTCAGGATTTTTCCCCTTCTGCATTATTTTCCATCTAGCAGGCAACATCAAAACTAGACCTCTGAAAACTTAGTAAGAGCAGTTTGAGAGATTCTCCCTCTCTATTTTTTTATGCTAATCAAGAAACCAACATGCTGGGTTAATATTGTCTCCCAAATACTGCCCTTTATTATATCTTTTATAATGTCTGTATTTCATATTCACTAATTGCAAAATTTTATCTCTCCAACTAATGCTGAGACTCAAAAATGAGGTTCATATTTTGTACTTCTTGTATCTTCCACAGACCCTAAAACACTGTTGGATATATAGTGAATAAACAATTGATTAATGAATAACTGAAAGACTAGTGAAGATACAATTGCTAACATTTATTGAGTGCTTAATATATGCAAAGCACTGTGTATGCACTTCACATACATTATCTAATTTCTTCCTTGCTGTATCCCTGTGTAGTAGATGCTATTTTCATTTTGCAAGTCAGATAGCTGACACATTGTAAAGCTAAGTAATTTGCCCAAGATCACACAATCAGTAAAGGTCAAAATATAATTAAGCCTATGTCTACCTAATTCTAAACCCTATACCCATAATCATTTAGACTATTCCTTTTCTTCTTCTCCTGTCTCCCCACCTTCTCTTCTTCCCCTCCCCCCTCCTCCTTTGGTACTAGGATTGAACCAGGGCATTGTGAAATGCAGGAAAACACTCTATCACTGAGCTATATCCCCAGCCCTTTTTAGATTTTATTTTGTGACAAGGTCTCCCTAAATTTCCTAGCCTGGACTCATACTTGCAATCCTCCTTCTTCAGCCTCTGGAGTAGCTGAGATTATAAGTGTGCACCACCATGCCCAAAGAGACTGTTTTTTTTAACTTAAGTATACTTTTCATCAGCAATTCTCAACCATGGTTACACATCGGAATTATCTGGCAGAGCTTTGACAAAACATACATATTTAAGTCCTTTATCAGACCTTCTGAATCAGCCAGTGAAGATTCTTAGACTTGCAAATGACAGTTTAAAAGAAACATTAACTTGGCAATAATAGGCAGGTTAAAGTGGAAAGGAGCTAAGAGTATAGGAAAATCAGAAAGGTAACTTTTATGGTGAATCAGTTGTGAGGAGATGGGGAGTTGAACAAATATATATCCTCATGCACATAGTCCCTGCTAAGATCTATGAAAAATATCTCTTGGCTATTTTTAAAAATAGAGATGCTTCAGGAATAAACTGCAGACAAGCAACAAATGAAAGACTAACTCAGTACAATCTTTTTTTTTTTTTTTTTTTTTGCGGGACCAGGGATCGAACTGAGGACCTTATGCTTGCAAGCCAGGCCCCGTGCCACTGAGCTAAATCCCCGGCCCTTCTAACTGAGTACAATCTTAAGGTCTCACACTGAACAACCAGTCTTCTAGGATTTGGTGAATAAGGAGTTAACTTCTTTAAGGTAAGACTTACACCAGAAAATCGGCTCATGTAATTTCTTTCTGGCTTTCTCAGTCTTCTTTCTTCCATCCATCCACCTATCCATCCAAAACTTAGTGAGCACAATTAATGTGCCAAGCACTGGAGATACACAGAGAAAACAAGTTTGCTATGGTCCTTGCCCTCACAGAACTCACAGGTCATGGAGGATCCAGACATTAAATAGGCCATACAAAGTAGAGCAAACACAAGAGTCACCTACCAGAGAGTTGGGAGCTAAGGGAAATCTCCCGCAAGGAAGTAAATGACCTACATGATGAATAAGATTTACCTATGCAAAGGTTATTTGGCTACACATGTTCTTTCTTCCCAGAAGGCTAGAGAATGAGACAAAGTCATGTAGGACTTTGTAGGCAAAGTTGTCAACTTTCGCCTTTATCTTAAGAATAATGGAAGCCACTGAAGCATTTTAAGCAGGAGTTGTATACTGAAATTTATGTTTTAAAAAGAGTATTATGGCTATAGTAGATGGATTAGAAAGGGTCAAAATTGGAAATAGGCAGACAAAAAAATTGGTTTTTTGAGACACAGTCACGCTATGTAGTTCAGGCTAGCCTTGAACTCACTATGTAGACCAGGCCAGCCTAAAACTCCAGGTGACCCTCCTGCCTCAGCCTCCCAAGTGCTGAGATTACAGGTGTGTGCCCCTACATCCAGCTAAGGCAGACCATTTAAAGTGCCTAGGAATAAGCGACAAGTAGAGTGGTAACAAGAGTATAGACAAATGAAACACAAAGAGTTAATTCAGAAAAAATGAAAACAAGTGGTCAAAAAATACATTAAAAAGTCCAACTACATGAGAAATTAAAAAAATGTAAATTAAAATGAGACAGCAGTTAGATTACGAATAATGACAATACAAGAGCTTTTCTTTTTGGTACCGGGGATCAAACTCAGGACCTTGCACTTGCGAGGCAGACACAGTGCCACTGAGCTAAATTCCTGGCCCTAAGAGTTTTTTATTCTATAATGCCTGCATAGTTTAATTCAGACTAAAATTGATATGTTTTAGAGGCTAATTTATCATTAAATATTAAAATTAGCCAGGCATGGTGACATACACCTATAATCTCAGCACTTGGAGGAGGCAGTGAAACAGCATCATGAGATCGAGGTCAGTCAGGCACTGTATCAAAAAACCAAAAAAGTTCAAAATCAAATAAATCAAATTTTCTTTTTTTTTTTTTGGTACCAGGGATCGAACTCAGGACCTTGTGCTTGTGAGACAGGCGCAGCACCAGAGCTAAATCTCCAGCCCAAAATCAAATATTCTTTGACATTATAGCTATACTTAAGAAAATTTTTACTAAGGAAATAATTGAGATATATGCAAAGATACAAAACTACAAGGGCATTCAACGTGGTATATGTAAATCAACTGTCTAATAATGATAACTGAGTTAAGTATTGTATTATACATCAAAAGATGAAATATAATGGAGCCACTGAAAATCAGGTTTTACAATGATACCAGAAAAGTTAATGATATATTAAAGTTCCAGATACAAGCTATAATACAGTATATGTGACATGACCTTATGTTTGTGAAATATATACAACTATCAAAATACCACAGTATATTCCCAAATCTTAACAGTGGCTGAAAGGTTCAGAATGAGCTAAAAGTGACAATGTAGGATGACACTCCACACACACGCATACCCCCCACACACACAGCACACACACAACCGATCTATCTTTCTGTGTGTTAAAACACAACATCAGCATCTTGGTACTGTCTTTCAAGGCCTTGATCTCTACTAGAAATAATATAATAAATGCCATTTGAAGGGGAAGGGGATATCTTTCTCAGCTAAAATTTCATTTTATCTGAAGTCTTACATCTTAACACAATACAATGAGTAATGGTAGGGAGGAATTTCAGACCCTGCGAGAGTCTAGTGAGAAAGACACTTGGGTTAGGTAAGTCATACCATACAGATCGCTATTTTTTCCACATACACCATAGGCCAATGATGGCTAACCTTTAGAGATGAGTGCCCAATCTGCAACTCCAAACCCACTTACTTATCACAAAGTGCCAACACTGCAATTATACATGAACATTGAGGTTTTAGTTTAGAAAAAACAACTCATACATTAACATCTTTTGTTTTAAAAGACAAACAAGACAAGTGCTATAGTTTCAGCCACCACTGCCATAGGCTATACTTGAACCTATGAAAAGAAGACTGACATAGACAGTTGGGAATCCTCAACATGTTATTTGGGGTTTTTTTTCTCAACATGTTATTTGATGGTAATTTAATGGTAATAAAGCCCTGGGAGCTAAGGGTTTGCAATAAGAACGTGCAGCAAGAGAAGAGAACATCTTAAGACAGAACCAGGAAGAATGATAGCATTAAAAGAATGGATCAAGGAAGAGTTGCTCTCAAAGGCAAAATATATCACACAAATTAGGAAACCAAGAGTATTCATAAAAGCTAAGGGCAGAGCAATTTCAAGTAAAAATGGTCAGTAGGGACAAATATTACTAACACATGAAGTAAGATGAAAGAGTAAGATGAAACAAAGAGGAGCTATTGTATTTATCAAGATTTGGTGACATTGAATATTTTGAATGATGTAAAAGTGAGAGAAAACAGTTTGGAGGGTTGAATACTAACTGAAAACAATTAAATATAGTGGTTTAAATATATATTTTAGGGGCCGGGGATTTAGCTCAGTGTTCTGCCACCTGCCTCTCAAGCAGAAGGACCAGAGTTCAAGCCCTGGTATCCCCCCCCCACCAAAAAAGCTATATATGTTTTAGTTCTGCTTTCAAGAAATCCCACTGAAAGGGCAAAAAATAAAACAATATAAATCCACAAAGGCAAAGAAAATGGAAAGAGATGCCAGCAATTAAGAGATTTTCAACAAATGTTTGAAAGCTAGAAAGGGATGGATGTGTGGTAACCAACAACAGACCAGAGAAAGCTGGATCAGGAAGCCAACAGAGAGCTGATTTAGTGCCACAAAGTTGAAAGTTTGTAGAAGGAACGGCTAGACCTCCAGATCCACTCAACCGAGATCGCCCTTCCTTCACATTGGCAAGAGCCGTGAGGTTTACTTTCTGTAGAGCTTTGACATTACACTAAAATCAGTTTTAAAACTCCACTCCCTTACCCTATTTGGCTCCCAGAATACTGGCATCCAAGCTCACAACCTCCACCCTCACAAATATCAGGAGACTGGAGGATCCCCTCAAGGGAAACTGATCCAAGAGAAAACACCTACAAAACCAACACTTGAGGTCCTTCAATAAAAAATAAACAACTGACACTCTGCCTTATAATACTGTAGCAAAGTTCATCAAGGGACAAATAGTGCCCACCCACTCAAGGAGGTCAGGTACCTTTTAGGGCTTAGGGTCAAAAAAGCTGGCTAGACATTTAGGGAAGAACAAAAACTAAAACCAACAGAGAAAAGTAACTTGGAGGAAACTAAGACAATGCAGGATTCTAAAGAAAGCTTTTTAAATTGAAAATATTCTTGGAAGACAAAATAGTTTGTATCCACAAAGCAATAATAGAATGCTAAAAAAGAAATAAGTATCAAGAAAGGGTTTTTGTAAATAAAAATATGACTGCTTAAGTTAATTTTTCAATAGAGAGACTAGACAAAAAATTAAGGAAATATCTTAGATACTAAAAACAAAAGGACAAAGTCATGGAAAACAGGAAACACATTTTTTTAAATTAGGGTACAAATCTAGGTTGGCCAACATCTGATTAATTAGAGTCCCAGAAAAACAGAAGAAGACAAAGGGGAGTCAAATATCAGAGAATAATAAAGTAAAATTTTCTAGAACTGAAGATCACATATCTTCAGATTGAAAAGATTCACTGAGTATTCAGCAAAAGTGAATAATCAACAACATACAACCAATGGGAAACTTAGTGAAACTTGGGAACACTTTTACACCATTGGTGAAAATATAAGTGTTATGGCTTGTGTCTAGATGTCCCCCCAAACTCTCATGTGTCACAAGTGAGGCTTTTTGGACATGGCTGTATCTAGAGTGTATGATGCTGGGATTAAGGATGTGAAGTTGGGATTAAGGGTGTGATGCTAGGAATAAGGGTGCCCCACCCTGGGTATGAGTGCTACCAGCCCGAAGGGTGGGTACCCTGTAAGGGATATAAGGGACAGAAAGAAGGCTTGCTGCTGCTGCTGCTGCTCTTGCTGCCTTCTTCCTGCTGTGCCGTGCTATGAACTGTTTCTTCTCTGCGGCACCCCTCTGCCATGCCACCCTGCCTTGGAGCCAGCTGACTATGGACTGAAACCTTTACAAACGGTGAGCCAAATAAACCTTTCCTCCCTTAACCTTGGGTGTTGGGTATTTTGTCTCAGCAATGCAAAAAGTAACTAAGACAATAAGTTAGTGAAGCCATTATAGCAAACTGTATCGAGGTTCCTCAGAAAACTAAAAATAGAACTACTATATGATCTGAAAATCTCACTTCTCATTTTATATCCAAAGGAATTACAAACAATATGTTGAAGAGACATCTGCACTCCCAGGTTCACTGCAGTATTATTCACAAGAGCCAAGATATAGAATCAACCCAAGATTCTGTCAATGGATGAATGGATGAAGGAAGTGAGATGTATATATGAAATACCATGAATATATAATGAAATACTATTCTGCCTTAAAAAAGAAAATTCCATCATTTGTGACAGGATGGATGAACCTAGAGGACATTATGCTAAGTGAAATAAGCTAGGAATATAGAGACAAATACCACATGATCTCACTCACATGTGAAATCTACAAAGTCAGCTTCAAAGTAGAGAGAGAAATAGAGAGTAGACTAGTGTTACCAGAAGCTGGTACAGAGAGAGAGAGGCAGGGACCTGGGAGTTGGTACCCAAAGGGTAAAAAATTTCAGTTAAACATGAGGAATAAGTTTTTAAGATCTATTGCATAGAAGAGTGACTATAGGCAATAATAATATATTGTATATTTCAAAATAGCTGAAAGCAAATTTCAAATGTCTCATCGAAAAAATGAGGTGAAGTATATGTTAATCAGCTTGATTTAATCATTCTATATTGTATATAAATATCAAAGCATCATACTGTACTCAATGTTACAATTATGATTTAGCAATTAAAAATACTAATATTTTAATATAAGTCATATCAAAAGATCAGGAATTAAAGTGATAGTGAACTTCTCAATACAAAACTGGAGCCAATGGATCCATGCTTTCAAAATTATAAAGGAAATTTATTTCCAAACTGAAAATTTATTTAACACATTTTAGAGAAAAGTTCTCAAAAATTTACTTCATACATATTCTTTCTAAAGATACTATGGAGAGATTATGTAAAGGTGCAAATTTCTAAGGATGAATGTCATTATATATTGTATACCTAAAATGTAAAAAATTAAATAAAGTAAAATTTAAAAAAATAAAAAATAAAAATAAAGATACTATGGGAGAATTTGTTTCAAAAAGTTAAGAAGTAAAACTGCATAGGAATAACAATAGTTATTACACTGTGTATCATGAGCTTCAAAATAGTTACTCAGAGTAAAGACATAAACCAAAAGATTCTTACAGAAAAGAAACAGATAATAACACAAAACTTTCTTTTCAACTAAGATAAACTAGTAGTATAAATGAAATAAATTAGCATATATATTGAAATATTATTATTCTCTTATTATTTGGTTATGAAAATTTGTTCTATTTTTTAATAAAACAAACTGTACACAAAGAGTAAATCCAAGCAGAGCCTGATAGCCTTGTTATAATTAAGCAAACAGAACTGAGACTTCAGGGAAACTAAGTTGGCTGGAATTCACAGGGTAAAGAACCAGAGGGGAAAAAACCTACAGAGGGAAATTTTTGGAGGCCTCCAGAGGGTTGCCATGGAGCATTCAATAGAATATTGATCACCTAAGGCACATGAGGAGGCTACCCAATGTTAGGGAAACAGCCATGCAAAAAGATTATAGGGAACAATGTTTAGTGCTCAGACATGGCCAGATATAGTGAGGAGTAGCAGCTAAACTGGAAAATCTTATGATTTGTGGAATACTTGCTAGCATACTCAGAAGGATTTTGGTTCAGTAGTGGGGAAAATTCTCTAAACACTGCTCTGATCCCACCTAAAAAAATTCTGGCAGTGTTGGGATGGAACTCAGGGCTCTGTGCATGCCTGAAAGCACTCTGCTACTAAGTACACCCCTAGCCCTTCACCTAACAAATCTTAAAATCAATACTTAAAAGGATCAAGCTATTTTCAAGTAACATAACTATATCCCAGAACAAAGCTTAAGAATATTTATAAGAATACAAAAATAAAGAGCCTGGGGATATAGATGAGTGGTAGAGCACTTTCCTCGCATGCACAAGGTCTTGGGTTCAAACAGTGGGAGAAAACAGCAACTAACAAAATAAAATTCACAAAGTCTGCCATACAATAAAAAATGACCAGACATGCAAAGAATCAAGAAAGTAAAACCCATAATGAGGAGAAAAAGCAACTAATCCTTAAAGATCAAAAGAAAAGACGGATAATAGGAAACTGGGAACTAGATCTTTTGAAAATGGGAAGGGGACCAAGAGATGGAGGGAGGGAGGGAGGGAGAGAAGAAAAGGCAAAGTAAAAAAATTAAAATGTGTCATGTACATGTGCCAACTTCCCACAATGAATGTAGCTGTTATGTAATGCAAACATGTATTAATAAAAATTAATTTTTTTAATTTTTAAAAAGAAAAAGCAACCAATCAAAACCAACCAAGATCTGACACAGATGTCAGAACTATCAGGGAAGGAAATTAAAACACTTATTATAATTGTATCTCATATGTTCAAAAAACTAGAGGAAAAGCTGAATATCTTAGAGATATGGAAGATACTTTTTAAAGATTCAAATCAAATTTCTAGAGATGAAACTACAATATCTGAAGTGAAAACACACTGGAGAGGTTAAAATAAGATTACGCATTATAAAAGAAAAAGTTAGTTTAAAGAAACATCAATAGAAACATACAAATTTTAAAAAAGAATTTTTAAAAAACTGGGTGTTTTCGTGCATGCCTATGATCACAGCTACTCTGGAGGCTGAGGCAAGAAGATCACAAGTTTAAGGCTGGCAAACCCCGTCTCAAAAAGTAAAAAGGGCTGAGGGTATAGCTCAGTGGCAGAGTACTTCTTGGTTAAACCAACAAACACAAACAAACACAAAAACAAACAAACAAACAAAACATCAGCTAACTATAGGACAACTTCAAGCATCCTAATACATATGTAAATTGGAGCCCCTCCCTTAAATAGAGGAAGTGTTGCCAAAAAAATTTTTGAGGAAATACTGGCTGGAGCCAGGTGAGGTGCCATACACCTGTAATCTTGCTTGCTTGGGAGACTGAGGCAAGAGAACTTCGAGTTTGACACCAGCCTGGGCAACTTAATGAGACCTTGCCTCAAGATAAAAAAGGCTAGAAATATAGCTCAGTGGTAGAGAACCACTGGGTTCAAAGGAGGAAAAGGAGAAGGAGAAGGAGACGGAGGAGGAAGAGAAGGGTTGAAAGGCTTGCCAAATTTGTAGAAGTCAGCTGACAATATTTAAAATTAACAAAAAATGCCAGGCATAGTGGTGCACGCCTCTAATCCCAGCACTTGGGAGGCTGAGGTAGGAGGATTGCCCAGAGTTCAAGGCCAGCCTGAATTGCATTGTGAGAACCTATCTCAATCAATCAACAGATAGATACAAAAAATAGCAATGTAAGGATGCCATTTAGACCTGCAAAGGTCATACCAATAGAAATACCTAATAGAATTGAAATTGTTTGGCTTTGTTTTAAAAATGTAGATGATAGCCCTAGACACCCTTTATGTTAATCTGGTTCTGTCCCTTACTAGTTGAATGATCTTAGACAAGTTCTTTAATCTCTCTGAGCTTTGTTGTCTCATTTATCAAAATAATGGTACTGTCTGCTCATAAGGTTTGTGTGAGGATTAAATGTATTAATATTTTAAAGGCTTAGAATGGTGTCCAACACAAAATAAGTGCTCAATATTATTACTGTTGTTGTTGGAGAGCTGGAATTGGAGATGAGGCAAATGACATTTTTTGCAATATGGTTTATAGTAATTTACTTTCTAAATATGTATAAAATATCACTTTGACATAAATAAACTTTAATACTGGTAAGAGTAAAATAGGGATGAGGAAATGGAAACTCTTGCAAGCAGTCTGCTATGAAGATTGGGAGAGGGATAAGGTGACAGCTAGTGGGGATTTGAGGCAGAGAAAAGTGGTGGAGGTTTTTGCTTTTTTTGCTTTTTGTTTTTTTAAAAATTTTTTATTAGTATATGTTTGCCACATACATAGTGATTACATTCAATGTGGGAGATTGAGAGATATACACACATTGCATTTTTTTAACAGCATCTACTTCTTCCCCCCCCCCATTAAGTTTATTGGTACATTTTAGGTATAAAATACAGTTACATTCATCATTGGGATCTTGTACCATTACATGAGTCTCTTGGTTATTTTTTTTCCCTTTCCCTTGCCCTCCCTTCACCCCCTCCACCCTTCCCTATTTGCAAAGACCTTGTTTCCATTTTTTTTTCCTCTTCTCATATTTTTTCCTTTCCCTTTTTTCCCTTCCCCTACCCCTCCCAATTCCCCTGCTCTTTTAGACCTTTTCTTCCTGTTACACAATATCAGTTATACATTTTTTAAATTACAATATTAAGATCTAGGAGACATTACCACAGATTTTACAGAATTTAAAAGGATATAGAAAGCATATTACAAAAACCTTTTTTGAAATAAATTTGACAACTTCTAAGAAGTACCTTGGAAGACAAATTAATGAAACTGACTCTGGAGGAAATATAAAATTTGAATAGAACCTATTAAAGAAAGTATATTCCTAGCTTGAAAACCTACCTATATGACAACAGCAGGCTCATAAACATTTTAACTGATAAATTATATTAAAAAATTAAAGCAGAAAAAAGAAGGAACACTTCTCCCCTCATTTTAGGAACTCAACATTGTGCTAATCCTAAAACTGGATAAAGATAATAGAAGAAAAATGTATGAACATAGATAGAAATTTGTTTAACAAAACAAACTATTGGAAGTCAGATCTGGCAGGATGTAGAAAGTGGTTTTGATATAGGGATGGCAGTGTTGGTTCAGCATTAGAAGATCCACCTCCAAAAGTCATCATTTTAACAGAGGAAAGGAAAAAGCTATATGATCCTGTCACTAGTTGGGGAAAAAGTATTGGACTAAATTCTACAGCTGTTCATGGTAAAAGCTATCAGGATCCTAGAACTAGAACAGAAACTTCTCAACAGATTAAAGACATGTACTCCATTACTTCCAGTGAGAACGCCTTATATGAATGGAGAAGATACAATGCTTTCTCCTTAAGGTGGGGAACAAGGGCAGGTAGGCTTACTCTTCATCTGTCCATTAAACTTTGAAACCTAGTCCCCACCAAAATAGTCTGGCAATAAAATGACACAACTAGGATAGGATTAGCATGGCAGAAGCAAAATCTTTATATGTAGATGAAATGATCATCTTCAGAGAAAATACTAAGAAATCTCTAGGAGCCCCTAGAACTTGTACTTGAATTTAGCAGGATTAGAAAACACAAGGTATATATAAAAATTCAGGTCTGTGTATACTTGCTATAAATGAAGAATTGGATATTGAAATTTAAATGTTATGTAGGAGTACAAAGGACCGAGAAAAGTTAAAAACAAAAACAAAAGCAAAAACAGTGTTGGAAGCTGTTTAGTACCTAATTTTAAGACTTCTTCTAAAGCTACAGTAATCAAGGCAGTGTTGGTATAAGGAAAGACATATAGATCATTGGAATAAAACACAGAATCTAGAAATAGAACCACACATATATGGTCCACTGAGTTTTGAAAGATTATTTAACATTAGCATTTTACAGAATATAAACTCAATTCAAGAGCCGAGGAAGAGATAGTGTCTTCAGCAAATGGCACTACAACACCTGGTATCTGTATATAAAAAATTAACCTCAACCCTTTTTTTCCATACATGAAAATAACTTGAAGGGATCTATGAACCTAAATAAGAAAGCCTAAAAGTATAAAACTTTAAGAAGAAATTATAAGGGAAAATATTTATGAATTCAGGGTAGGCAAGAACTACCTAGGAGACAAAAAACATGACATATAAGAGAAAAAAATTGATAAATGAGATTCCATCAAAATTTAGAACTTCAAATGACATCATTAAAATGAGAAGTAGTCCTTAAACAGACCATATTTACAATGCATATAACCTATGAGCAGAATATATAAAGAATTCTTAGAGCTCATTAATAGACAACCCAATTAAAATGTAGACATAAGAAGATGATAAATAGCCAGTATAGCACAAGGAAAGGTGTGCAACTCTAGAATCAGAAAAATACTAATCAGTACAATAATAAGATTGAATTATACACTCATTAGGGAGATGAAGTTAAAAGTTTTCAAAGCCTTGTCATGACTTTTTCTTTTTGTTCGATTCTCCCCTTTTGCGTTTAATTTGTCACACCCAATGGATTCATTCTGCTGGGTTTCCTGGGGTTGTGATCCTCATTGTCTTTTCCTAGGGTATTGTCTAAAATTTTTTGGAGTGCCAGTTTGGTATTCATGAAGTTCCTGAGGTGCTCTTTATCATGAAAGTATCTGATTTCTCCATCAATTTTGAAAGATAGTTTTGCAGGGTACATCAATCTGGGTTGGAGGCTGTTTTCCTTTAGGGCTTGAAATACATCACTCCAAGCTCTTCTTGCCTTGAGGGTTTGCATTGAGAAGTCTGCTGTGATTCTGATGGGCTTTCCTTTGTATGTGATTTGTCTTTTCTCTCACTGCTTGTAGAATTTTGTTCTTCTGTTGGATTTCTGGAATCCTAACTATTATATGCCTATGTGTAGATTCTTTTTGATTAAGGCTAGCTGGAGTCCTATATGCCTCACTTATCTGTATGTCAAGCTCTTTTCCCCTCCTTGGGAAGTTTTCTGCCATCACTTCTGTGAACAGTTTTTTTATGTCATCTGCACTCTCTCCTCTTTCTTCATTGACTCTAGTCAGTCTTATGTTATTCTTCTTTGCATTGTCTAGCAGCTGCTGGATTGATTTCTCGTGTTCCCTTACAATTTTAAAGCAATTTTTCTTTTCCTCCTCACTAATTGCAATCTTATCTTCTATATGTGAAATTCTATCCTCACATTGGTTCATTCTGCTGTGCAGACTTTTGATGGAGTTTTTAATCTCTTGGAAATCTGTTTGTATCTGTTTTATGGATTCCATTTGTTTCCTATGTTGGGATTCCATCGTGTTCCTCAGATCCTCTATTTTTTTATCTGTGTCCTCTCTAGATTTATTAATCATGTCTTGCACCATGAGCAAAATCTTTGCTGTTATCTGAGTAATTATTTCTGATTTCCTTTTTCCCAGATCCTCTTTTGTTGCCAGTTCATAGAGTCCAGGTGGTTGAGTATCAGCTTGTTTCATCTTGTTTCTCTTTGGGGTTGCTGTAGGTGATCTAGAACTCTGTTTTTGAGGCTTGTTTATGTGTCTTCTCATTTCCACGGGGAGGGGGTGCTTCTGGCACCCACATGGCTCACCTTCTCTGCCCTAGGAGCTTGGGATGGCAGTGCGGGAGCTTCCTTCCAGGTGCTGGGACTGGCTCACCTTCTCTGCCCTAGGAGCCTGGGAAGGCAGCAGGGGAGCTTCCTTCTGGGTGCTGGGACTGGACGAGCTTCTCTGCCCTAGGAGCCTGGGATGGAGGTGAGGAGCTTCCTTCCGGGTGCTGGGACCGGCTGAGCTTCTCTGCTCTAAGAGCCTTAGAGCTTTCCCAATAGCCACAGTGGAGGAGTTCTGCACTGGAGTTTGGGTTCTTCCTTATCTTTTCTTTTCTTTCTCTGATGAAGGATCCAAAGCAGCAGATGATCTATGACCTATTCCAGAAGTCCTCTGAGGAAGATGGAGCTGACATGGAGCTCCTATAGGCCTTGCTTTTGTTTTTAGTAGGAGAGACACTAAGGAGTTTGAAAGTGAATTTGAAGTAAACCATAGAAGGGGAAAGACTGAAGCTATGGAAAAAAGAGGATATATGGCCAGAGCACCAATGATAACCATTATAACCAAAAGCAAGGTGGAAGTAATTGATGTGGACATAAGTATGTCCAGCAGTTTGGTATGAGAAGTTGAATTTATCATTTCATACCTACCATTGTCTGTAAAATAAAATAAGAGGACATTTGCAGAGTAAAAGTAGGAGGGTGGCAGGTTTGGTTGGAATTTTGAAGTAAATACATGTGATCTGAAACAGCCATTGTAGAGGTGAGTTAAAAAGAAAGTTGACCAAAGCTACACAGAAAGAGTGCATTACTAAAGGTCCAAGTGAGATTAGAAGTCATAAATTTGTTACGCAGTTAAGACCAATCTCCATAGCTATGTGATTTTGTCTAGCAAGGCTCTGTAACTCAAAAATAGGCATGGAAAAGGTGGGAATAGTTGATTAAGGATTGGGACTTTATCAGGTTGGTGTGATAAAAGGACAATGGACAAAGGAGTTAGACAGATAAAAAAGAGAGTAGCTGAAGGGAGAAATCACAGACACGAAATAAGCTAATGAGAAAAGTAAAGCCAAGCATGGTAGTATGCACCTGTAAGCCCAGTTACTTGGGAGGCTAAAGTGGGAGGATTGTTAAGTTCAAGCCCAGTCTGGCAACTTAGTAAGACCCTGTCTCAAAATAGAAAATGAAAAAAGGCCTGGGGACGTAGCTCAGTGTAAAGGACCCATGTTCCATCCCCAATACAAAGGGAAAAAAAAAGAAAAGAAGGAAAGAGAGAGGGAGGGAGAGGACAAGGGATAAGGGGTAGGTAGGAAACATAGAAGTCAGGACTTAGTGGTTCCAATGAAGTTGAAAAATATATGTATTTGAAGAAAAAAAATGAGAGTTTCAAGTGTGGAGGTGGGATGCTTTACTTTATAATTTCAGTGCAATTTTGAGTGATGATGAGGTTCAACATGTAGTCCTCAGAAGTGGGTGGATCTGGACTACAGAGGTGAGTCACTGGAGAAGAGGATGTCAAGGAGGCTAGACGGATAGAACATTAGATGAGTCAGCCATGTGGGTACTGCTGAAGTCATCTAGAGTGATGACAGAAGCAATAGAAGCGAGACTATGAGCCTGGAATCAAAATCTTCAATTAATGAGCATGAGATATAATATACGGAAGTCAAAGCTGGCCTAATGATCTATGGCAGCCCCATGAAGCCTGGGTGACTACATATTAATGTTTCACGTCAGACCATAGACTCTTTACCCATAATTTATAGATGAGTTTCTAAGGATCTTTTTTATTTTTTAAAGATATGGTCTTGCTATGTTGGCCAAGCTGGCCTCAAATTTGTGGGCTTAAGTGATCATCCTGCCCTAGCCTTCCAAGTAGCTGGGATTATAGGCGTGTGTCACCCCACCTAGCTCTAAAGACCCATGAGTCCTCTGAAATTGTACAAAAACTTCCCTGTGTATGTATCTAAAAATGTATTTCCTCCCTGTGGAATAAGGTTTTTGACTTTCATCAATTTTTCAAAGGAGTGAGAAATTAAATAAAAGCCAAAGGATAACTGCTCTGAAGGATTTATATAAGGAAGAACTAAGTGAAAGCAATAGAAACTACATGTAGACAGGGAAGACACACACCTATTAATGTAACCAAAATTTTTTCTGCCCCTACACCACCACCATCTCAGCTCAAGCCCTGTATGAGCATCAGGAAGCTGGGCCTCTTTCTAGGCTGTGCATTAAAAAGAACTGATAGGTTGCAAAGATGGAATGAAGGGTCCAGAAGTCCACAGGGAAACTAAGGCTCAATGGTAAAATCTTCAGGTGACAGCTGCTACATATATGCCTGAACAGAATTAAGTGACTTTAAGCTGGCCCTTTTTCACAAGAGCAGGTATTTCAAAAGAATATAAGGAACCCACCTCTCAGCAATATTTTTTGCAGACTGTAGAAACCGTGCCTGGTCATTTTCTTTTAGAATATGCTCAGCTTGGTTGATGAGGACTGTTGACCGTTCAAGACACTGACGACAATTAGCAACCTGCTGTGCCAACTTTCTCAGTTTCATAACCTTAAAGAAATTAGTAAAAGAAAAAATAAGATAAAACATACAGTGCTTAATTAAAAACAATAAAACAGCATGAAGGAGAGCTGCTGTAGTGATTCTACAAATAAGGCTTATTAATATCCCAGGGTCACTGTACTAATCACTCACCTTCTCACCCTACCTGCTACCTCTCTCTTGCCAACCCCTTCTTCTCCAATCTATAGCTTGCTCACTTGCATTGCATTCAATCATAGACTATTAGTTATCTTCCTTCTGTTTGTATTAATAACATTATTTTTTCTAATTATAAAAAGCAATACATGCTTATTCTAGAAATTTTTTAAAATAAAAAGTATAAAAAGAAAACTCTACCACTCAGAGATCACTACTTTTACTGTCAATATATCTTCACATACATGTTTAATAAAAAGTGGGGGCCGGGGATTTAACTCTGTGGTTGTACTGCCTGCCTCGCAAGCGCAAGGTCCTGAGTTCGATCCCCAGTACCAAAAAAAACCCAAAAACAAACATGTTTAATAAAAAGTGCCTCATTTTTTCTTTATTTATATCTGTATTTCTCTAAGTGTATTTACGCATACCTCTGAGTTAACAAATCTGTATTCCTGGGAATTTTAATGCTTGTGTTAGCTGGAACCACCCAGCATGGCACAAAGTATTGGTCATCAAACCAGGCTCCTCTAACTTTTCATAATGTACTCACAGCATGAGTTTATAATCACTAATGTTGAGCAGCAGGCCAATAAGCCTAAAACCATTGTAATTCCATGGAAACTCACACCTGATCTTTTGGACCATGGCTCTTCAGTTCCCAGGTTAGAAATCTGGGTCTCCATTGCCTTTCTCTGTCTCCTTCCTCTTTTATATCTAATAAATTGGATAATTCCTATCATTTTCTTGCTAGCAGTGCCTATTACATTCTTCCCTTCCATGTGTGCTAGCTGTCATTACACTGATTTAGATCTTCAACCAAGAATCATTCCATAAGCCTTCTAAGTTGATTCCCTGACTTTGGCATTATCCCATTTTAAGCAGCCCTGGTCACCTCTGCTGTACCAGTCCTCTGGCTTCCTAAGGATGTTAGTAACCAATATACAACCAACAATCAGGTCAAGGTATAGAACATTTCCAGCACCCATAATCATCATCTTTTTTATTGGATTCACAACACTAGGGTCAAACATTGCCTCTTCTTTGCCTGTTTCCTTACTACCTCATTTCTTCTTGCCTTCATGATCCAAATTCAAACTGCAGTCATCAGGATTAGGCTCTGACGTTTGTAAAAGCTCAACTCTTCCTTGGCCTCACTGAAATGCTATGCTTTACCTTTGTCTCTTTGATTTTGACAGCAATCATTTGTTTCCTCTGCTGGATGATCTCTACCAACTCGTCACATTCTTCCATAAGTTTTGCCTCATGCATAGCAGTATTCACCTGCCAAGAAAGTCCAGAGTATTACACAGTGATTGTTGTCTTTGTCCCCTGCTGGCTCTAAAAGGTTCGGACTGACAGCTAAACATGCACAACTTCTTCCATACCTCCCTCAATAAGATCCACTCCTAGAAGAAGAGTAGAGATGATGATGTTAAAGATGCAAGGACACTGAAGCACCACAGATAGGAAGCTCTCCAGACCTCTGGTAGATCATGATGGTTAATGGAAGGCTGGGCAGAAGGACAGATGAGATGGGGGCATTTTATTCCCACTGTGCCATTCCCTTTACTCCAGCACCCTGGCCTCCTGTTGCTCTTTTGGAAAGAGGGTAAGGAGATTTATTTATGTGAAGAAAAGAGAAGCCTCCTCAACAGGCACAATAATATTAAGATAACACTGAAACAACATATTTTTTACTGTTCTAACAAAATGTTTTCAGTTTTCCCTGTTCCCTTCTAATTTTTAAATATATGAATGCACATATATATTTTCACATTAAATATATAAATGTGTAGCTTGGCATGGTGGAACACACCTGTAATACCAGTTCTCTGGAAGGCTGAGGCAGGAGGATCACAAATTTGACCCTAGTTTGGGCAACTTAGTGAGACACTGTTTCAAATTTTTAGAAAAAGGCTGGAGATGTAACTCAGTACAAAGGTCCTGGTTCAATCCCCAGTTCTATCTCTGTCTCTGTCTATCTGTCTGTCTGTCTCTCTCTCTCTCTCTCTCTCTCTATATATATATATATATATATATACACGAATGTATAGATTTTTTTCACATAGATCTCATCACATTTCATTAATATTTCTCACCTTGAAGAAAAATTTCTGTCCAGTATCTGCGTATCTTTCCTATTTTGATATAGTAGCTATACCAAAATATCTCTACTGCAATGTCAGGGTAGGACTGGGAAAAAAAGCCACTATTCTTCATTGTCTTTCTATGGATTGACTGTTCCTCATCTCTATTACTCTTGCTATCAGATAGTACAGGGCGCCCAGAAGGGGCTAAAATGAGAGCAGGAGTTATTTGGGTTGCCCAGATACAAAGGGAAAGGAAGGGACAAGGAACAAACATCTCTCAAACATGTAATGTGCCAAGCACTTTATAGATAAATACTTCATGTGATTATCATTATAACTTTATAATATAGGAACCATTTTTATTCTCATTTTACAGATAAGGAAACTGCTGCTCAGAGAATTTTAGTGACTTACTCTATATCACACAGCTATTAAGTGGTAAAAATCAGAATTCAAACCGAGTTCTATTAAGTGAAATGAGAGTTTGCTGGGTGGGCAGACAAGGTTCAGTTCCATTTCAGCAGCACACAGAGCAGTCACACAAGAGAGTACAATCATTTGAAGAGTCTATTCAAGGATCACTTGAGCACAGCTCCAGAAGACTGAGGAACAGACAATGGGTTACTTGAGAGTATCAGAACTCAAGGAGCTAGATGTACTTCATTAGCAAGGGAGAGTTGGCTAACATTCCATTCATTATTTAATCAAAATAAAATGCACTTGCTAGTGATTGACAACCTTATTTTGCTTTATTTTTACTTCCCAGAGGGAATGCCACATGGTAGCATCTACTCTTATTCTGAATAAACAGCCCCACTCTGGCCATTCCAATTTTTTTTAGATTTCCAATCCCTTTCCCTAAAGTGGATCTACCTTTCCAAAACACGTATCTTTACCATCTTATGGAACTCTTACTCATCTGAGAATAAGAGATGCATCTAGTTCTCCTTGGGTCCTTGCTTAGAGTATCTGGGAACTTAAGACACTTCTCATTTACAGTTCCTTTTTCAGGCTGCTGCCTGAAACCAACACCTTGTTACTTGTAATTTTGTCCCTGGAATAACCTTTACACGGCACTCATTGTACGTCAGGCACTACTCTAATCCACTTACATATATCAGTTCTCTCAATCCTCAAAACAATTCTACAAGGCAGGTATCATTATTGTCATTTGACAGATAAGAAAACCTAATCACAAAGAGATTAAGTGACTTGCTCAAGGCTACACATCTAG
This sequence comes from Heterocephalus glaber, assembly GCF_053883595.1. Taxonomy (NCBI): domain Eukaryota; kingdom Metazoa; phylum Chordata; class Mammalia; order Rodentia; family Bathyergidae; genus Heterocephalus; species Heterocephalus glaber. Next base: position 34,284,648 of record NW_028258384.1, on the reverse strand, counting down.
TAGTAGTACAGATAAGATTTGGATCCAGATAGCCCAACTCTAGATCCACATTTTTAACCATTATTCGTATTGCCTCTTCAATCTAGTGTAACCATATCTCTCCCTGACTTCAGTTTCTGACAATCATTATCACTTTCCCACCATCCATTTTTATTCTGTTATCCCTTTTCTTTAGTCATTTCAGATTCTGTTGTTTTCCCAGAATACAGGGCTTCCGTGCTCTGTGCCTTTGCCTGAGGTTATCACTTTACTAGGAAAGGCATGTCCTCCTTTACTGAACAAACTTCTATTTATCTTTTAAAGTCCTACTCAAGGATCATCACTTCTGTAATTTTTTCTTATCTGCCCATACATAATCAATTGGTCCTCTATATTTTCATGGCACTTTATATATAATAATATTATGTACTACCTTACATCATAGTAATTGTGTTAGTCTGTCTTCTCAGTTAAACATGAGTTGTACAGGCCAGGGATTGTGTCTTATTTGACTTTGTCTATGTCCAGCATAGTGACTGACACATAGTATATGTTAAGTAAATATGTGTTGGGTTGAATTAATGGTAAAAACTGTATTTTTCTACCTACTAGACATTTCTACTTGGTTACTCAAGTTACCTTAAGCTCTGTACACTATATCTAAACATGAACTTGTCATCTTCTCTCTAAATCTGTCCTCCACTTCTGATTTACTCTTTCTTTTTGTCAATGCTACTATTATCATTGCAGTTACTCAGTACAGTAAAACTTTGACTTCTACTCTCTCAGCCCTCATGTAAATTCAAAACAATTTCAAACTCCTTCCTTCTTTTTCAATCTCACTAGAATTCCTCTGGAATTAAGATGAGGATCTAAGCCAATAAAACAATAAATCGAGGTGCTTATAACCCTTTTGAATTATTATTACAAAAACCTCTTTAATCTCCCTATTCTAGAATCTTTCCTTTGCCACCCATCCTCATAATCCTTCTTTTACACTGAAGCCAGGAAAAATCATCACTATCATCATCACACATGTATTAAGCATCCTTGTGTGCAATGTTACACTAAGGCCTTGCCCTCAATAAGTTGGCAACCAAGATGGGGAAGAATCACATATGTATAAAACAAACCACTCAAAGTAGCATAAGTTAAATAATGAGCGAGGTAGGCAATAATCACAAAAATTGAAAGCAAAAATCACAGTCTCAGTGTGGAAATGAAGAAAAGATACATGAATAAAAAGGAACTTGGGTTAAACCTTAAAAGTGGAATAAGGTTTAGATTTTTAAGGCAAGAAAGTGGAACATTTTAAACCAAGCAATAAAGTTTGAATATGATACCATATTGAAAAACTTTATTCTTTAGGCAATATGAGGTCTTTGAAAAATATTTTTGAGGGGAGGGAAGGTAAAATGGTGGGAGGATGCCTACAGTTCACTTGTTTTTAAAAAAGAGGAGTAGGACTGATTTGATGGGAGTAATGGTAAGATTGAGGACACAAGTTAGGAAACTACTATGATATGAAAAGGGCCAAGCCAAGGAATAGAACAGAATAGAATAGAAAGGAATAGAAAGGAAAGGTCAAATATGAGAAGCACCCCCTTGCACAAAAATCTTCAATTAGCCAGCAAGCTCCTTGAGGAAAGATTTTACACTACTTTTTTCCTCCCACCATATGTGGCATGATGCCTTACACACAATGAACACTTATGAAACATTTACTGATTGTTTTAGCACAGTAAAATATCAAAATAAGAATGTCAAACATTAGAAAATATATTCTGGTAAATGTAGTTTGTAGAGAAAATGTAGGCTGAAGTGTGAGAGCTAGGGTGGGGGTTTGGGGACAGTCGCATCAGGGGCTATAAAACAACTAGGCACAATTAGCAAAGTGGAAAGTTGGCTGAGGAGGCAAAATTCCAAACTAAAAGTAAAGCAGTCATGTTAAAATCTTTCCACGTCAAGAAGCAGCCCAGGGCCGGGGATTTAGCCCAGTGGTTTTGCTGCCTGCTGCGCAAGTGCAAGGACCCGAGTTCGATCCCTGGTACCAAAAAAAAAAAAAAAAAAGAAGAAGCAACCCAAAAGAATAGGGTCTTTAAGTGTTTTCTGAACAGGAAATACTCCAGGGAAAAACTGTCTTCATGATGTGACTAAAACAACTCAAATTGCTTGGAAGGCACTTGAAAGCCTTGGCATTTTGTTGGTAATCTTTTTTGGGAAATGCAGTAAGGTATTTCACTTGCATATTAACCCTTAGTTGAAAATAACTGGGTTTATCTTTTTTAAGTGTCCTAGGTTGGTTGGTTGGTTTGTGAAAGACCCCAGGTCTTTATTTGATCTTTGTTCTTTGTTTAGGGTTAGCGGGTTTGACTAATAGCTGTATGTCTGTAGAAAAATCTATTCTCCTTTAAAATATCATTAGAGTAATCTTGGCAACCTACATGTGTGAATTCACCTACCCCAAAAAGATTTTTGGTAGGCATGTGATGCTTAAGACTAACAGTCCGAGCCTCATCCTTCCAAGGCCTAAGTGCTAGCAAGTGCAGAGGCCTCCTTTTTAAGTCCCCAAGTGTTCCTCTCTGCAAAGTGCTCTTTTACTTTCTTTGAAAAGGCAGCAAGAATTTGACTTGCACATTTTTTCCAACTGCCCAACCTACCTTATTTCTTGAAGTTTTTTCTTATCTCCCAGCCAAAAGATTACAGAGGAAGACCCAGTCTTCCCAAATTTCCACCTTTCCCTAATAGAAACACACAAGTCATTTGATGCAAGGATTTTACTGCTGACCACTACAATAAATATGTAGGAGTTTGTAAAAGCCACACCCACACATTGCAAAAAGTTATTTTGGTAATTGTTTTGATTTTGCATTGAAATGTTAATGGCCTAGACCTTTTTACACTTAACTTCTTTCAGAGATCCCATTGGATAGTTTTTTGGGAAGTCACTCCTATGCTCTTTTTTAGGAATTTTTTCCTAGGTTTAAAGTTGAGAAACTTCCCACTAACGCCCTTCCCTTAGCTCAGTCACTTCCATCAGTCCTGTAGAGTGCTGTATAGGAGGAGTTCAGAAGACACTGAGATTTCCTGTTCAGGTGGAACAATATATATGAAGTGGTGGATAATTCCATGTATTCAGACTCAAGTTCAATTTATTTATATGGCAAAATAATTACTTGTTGGCAGATACTGGCAAACAGAATACAGAGGGTCATCAAGAAGATCATACATACACACACACACACACACACACACACAAAGAAGATCATACACGCTGACCAAGTCAGATTTATCCCCAGAGATGCAAGGATGGTTCAACATTCGTAAATCAATAAATGTAATACACTATATTAACAGAGTCAAGGACAAAAACCATATGATCATCTCAATAGATGCAGAAAAGGCATTTGACAAAATCCAACACCCATTCATGATAAAAAAAAACCTACAGAAAATTGGAATAGAAGGTCTTTATCTCAACCTGATTAAGGCTATCTATGAAAAACCAACAGCCAACATCAAACTAAATGGTCAAAAACTGAAAATTTTCACACTAAAATCAGGAACAAGACAAAAATGCCCACTATCACCACTCCTGTTCAATATAGTTCTGGAAACATTAGCCACAGCAATTAGAAAAGAGAAAGAAATAAAAGGAATAAAGATAGGAAAGGAAGAAGTTAAACTCTCATTTGCTGATGATATGATACTTTACATGGAAGACCCAAAAAACTCTGCCAAAAGACTTCTAGACTTAATTGACAGATTCAGTAGAGTAGCTGGATACAAGGTCAACCCTCAAAAAACAATAGCCTTCTTGTACACAAATAACAGACTCACTAAGAGAGAAATTAGGGAAACAATCCCTTTTACAATAGCATCCAAAAAAATGAAATATCTAGGAATCAATCTAACAAAGGAAGCAAAAGACCTCTACACTGAACACTACAGTACTCTGAAAAAGAGAATGAAAAGGATATAAGAAAATGGAAAGACAACCCTTGTTCTTGGGTAGGAAGAACCAATATAGTGAAAATGGCCATACTTCCAAAACTGCTATATAGATTTAATGCAATACTGATTGAAATCCCAACAATATACTTCACAGAGCTAGAGAAAACAATCCAAAAATTCATTTGGAACCAGAAGAGACCTAGAATAGCAAAAGCAATTCTGGGCAACAGAGACATGGCTGGGGGTATCACAATACCCAACTTGAAACTATACTACAAAGCTACTGTAATAAAACAGCATGGTACTGGCAAAGAAACAGATCCAAGGATCAGTGGAATACATCAGAAGATGCAGAAACAATTCCAGACATACTCAGCCACCTCATCTTTGACAAAGGAGTCAACCACCCTCATTGGAGGAAAGATAGCCTCTTTAATAAATGGTGTTGGAAAAACTGGATTTCAACCTGCCAAAGATTAAAACTAGACCTCTATCTTCACCATGCACTAAACTAAAATCAAAGTGAGTTAAAGATCTAAACATTAAAACAGAAACATTAAACTTTCTGGAAGATAACTTGGGTAGAACTCTTGAAGACATTGGCATAGGAAAAGACTTTATGAACAAAACCTCAATAGCATGGGAACTAGCACAAGAATCCACAACTGGGATATCTTATTAAAAAGCTTCTGCACTGCAAGAGAAACCACCAATAGGGCTAAGAGACAACCTACAATGTGGGAAAAATTTTTTAGCAGCTGTACCTCAGATAAAGGACTACTATCTAGAATATATAAAGAACTGAAAAAAACCAGACGCCCTCAAATTCAAAGACACAATTCAAAAATGGGCATCTGAAATGAATAGACGTTTCTCAGACAAAGAAGGAAAAGCAGCAAATAAATATATGAAAAAAATGTTCAACATCACTGGTCATTCGAGAGATGCAGATGAAAACAACACTGAGATTCCACCTCACCCCAGAAAGAATGGCTGCTATCAAGAAATCAACCAATAACAAATGCTGCAGGGATGTGGGGAGAAAGGAACCCTTCTTCATTGCTGGTGGGAGTGCAGACTGGTGCACCCACTGTGGAAATCAGTATGGAGATACCTCAAAGAACTAGAGGTCCCATTTGACCCAGCTATTCCCTTGCTGGGTATCTTCCCAAAAGAATTAAAATAATCATACCACAGCAATATATGTGTACCCATGTTTATAGCAGCACAGTTTGTAATAGCTAAAGCTTGGAAACAGCCCAAGTGCCTATCAACTGGAAACTGGATAAAGACGATGTGGTTTTTTTCTAAAATGAGTAGCACTCAGCCATAAAGAATGAGAAACTAGAGACATTTATAGCTAAATGGATCCATATTGAGCCCATACTCTTAAGTGAAATAAATAGGACACACATGTGTAAATACCAATAGTTTCTCAGGTGTGAGAAACTGAAAGTGTTAATGAGGATTAAAATGACTAAAACGAATAATTGATAATTTGAAATAGGAAGAAAAGGTCCAAAGGGGTAGAGGAAGTGGGAGCGGAAGGGGATAGGTAAGAAGGGAAAGGAAAAATTATGAGAAAAGGAAAAAATGGAAATAAAGTGTTTATAAATAGGGAAGGGTGGAGAGGGTGAAGAGAGGACAAGGAATGGGGAAAAAATAAGAACCAAGATACATCATGTACAGGTACAAGTACCCAATGATAAATGTAAATGTATTGTATACCTAAAATGTATCAATAAATGAATTTAAGCAAAAAAAGGAAAGAATTACTTGTTGGCTTTTCCATCTCAGCATCCTCCACTCTACACAGTCAATGCCAACCTAATTTATTCCTTAAAATCTTCTATCCAAATAGATCTTCCCTTTCTACCTAGAAGATTTTGAAATTTCAGTATCAAAGATCATTTGGATAAGTTTCTATTTCAGCAAATGTTTATTTAATGTCCCTCACTTACAAGACCCTATGTCTTGTTTCCTAAGTGGGATATAATGATGAAAAAGATTCATCTTTCTGCCCTCAAGGTGCCTACAATTTAGTAGAGAAAGTTAGTGTGAATATAATTAATAATTTAAGGAACAGCAGAACATGTAGTATAATGGAATAACAATAAAAGCTCTATGAGAACATACAGAATGGAAAACTAATTTTGTCTGTGGAAAAAGACAATCAGGGGATTACATAAGGTTTTGTGTAGCTGAACTGGTCCTGAAGGATGAGTAAGACTTGAGCAGGCACAAATGAGGACAGAAGTACAGGCAGAGAATGAAATGATTAGCATTAGCAAAAGCACAGGAAGGAAAATAAAGAATGTGCTCGGGAAAAGCAGACCAGCTTGACAGGTGTAATGTAGGAAATAAGGTTAGAAACAGAGATTACAGATAAATTATGGAGAGGTATGCTGTCATTTCAAGGTTCTCAGAGTACCTGGATGAAATATCAGGATCTTGACACTACAGCAATATCCTAAGTTTCATTGAGAACAAGGTGGAAAGAGAAGGCACAATATTCAAAGAAGAGAGGGCACAACAAACTTCCTACTTCCCATTACTGCCCTATCCCACCCACTCTATAACAAGAAAAGAGGCTGAGTTGAACTTCACTCAATATGTAGTTGCTTTCTGTGCAAGGGAAATAAGAAGGAAAAGTGAGAGGTAAATTGGACATCTGATGAATTATAAAGAAGTTGTTATAAACAACTTTGTCCTCTTACTGAGCTACAAAAAAACTCATTACTTTTTCATAATGATGCTCACTGTAGCAGCTTCAAAGTTAAGATGTTAACCCAGGTTACACTTTCACACTTTAAGAGAGTGCATGTGCCTACACACACACACACACACACACACACACACACACACACACACACACAGAGGGGGCAGCACCATGGCCCCTCCTGAAGGTTAAAATGAATAAGAGGAAGAAGCACCACAGCATTTCAAAGACAGTCCAGCCACCTTTACACAAAACAAATAAAAAAAGCAGGAATTACTTTAAGGAGTCTTATCTATTTAGATTTGGGGCAAAGTGGCCACTTTAAGAACTCAGGGATAAATGAAACTACTGATAAGATTTTTAGTCCCTTCTACTGAAATAACTACAGTCTAGGAGGCTAAAAAATTACTGAGGCACAGTTAATTAAATGTTTTGTTTTTGTGGGGTTTGGGGGGGGGACAGGAGAGGGACGAGAGATTAGGAAAGTACAGGTAAGTGGGGAATGGGTTGTTGATGTTAGACAAGTAGTACAGATGGGGAGGTGGTGGTGAGGCCATTTCTAGCAGTGGAAGAAAGCTGGTGAATTGGGTTCAGAGACTCATGGTGTGGGAGGCCTGAGAGACAAGTAAGTCTCTTGTCAACTTGTGGGACAAATGCGTAATAGTTAACACTTTTCTAGTGTTCACACATGCTACACACTGTTCTAATTACTTCATATATTTCAACTCATTACTTCTTCCATTAGCCCTGTGAGGTAGGCACTATTATTATCATTGTTGTTCCACAGAAGAAACTGATGAACACAGCAGTTATGTAACTTGCTCAAGGTCATATAGCTAGTAAACATTAGCTAGGATTTGCACCCAGGCAGTTAGGCTTATATCTATGATTTTAACGTGTGTGTGTGTGTGTGTGTGTGTGTGTGTGTGTGTGTGTGTGTAAGAGAGAGAGAGACAGAGAGACAGAGACAGAGAAAAGGAGAAACAGAGTGAGACAGACAGAAAGGCAGTTAACAAATATGTACTTCGGAGTGGGGCCGAGCGGTTGCAGGCTGACCTGGACCTGCTTGCTCTGGCTTGCTCCACCAGCTTTCCACCAGCCACCAGGACAGGGTGAGGAGGACCCTCCCCCGGGCAGGCCCACCAGCTGATGGCTTGGCCTTGCAGGTGTCTCCAACAATACCCCCCCCCGGGCCTCTAGCCTTTTGGATGTGCAGCTACTTGGTTACACACTGCAGAGGCACAGGGGGACAAAAGCCACTGTCCTGGGCTCCAGAAGTGAACAACAGAGACAGTGCCTGTCTCAGGCTCCCTGATGAAAACAAGCCCACTGGAAAAGTGAAGGAAATCTCTGCAATAAAGGCACACCAGACCACCGTGATTGGTAAGTTGGAGGGATTATCAGCTCCCATCGGAAACTGGACTTTCTTCAGGGGAAAAGCAGCCGAAACCTGCAGTAGAAACTTGCAAAGTGCAACCCTGCAGGAGGACAGGGAGCTCAACTTGGGACTTGCAACCAGAAATCTGCCTGAAACTCACGGGTCTCAACTTACTGAGACTCATTGACTTATAACTGCACACTGCTGCCCACGTTGTCTATTGTGACAACAGAGACACACCTTGAAGGAGGCCCTTTATTTTTTAAAGGTGATAGATTAATAACTACCACAAATTGTCATTCTTTAAGAGGTATTTGATGCTATGGAGTTGCTGATTGTATGACTTGGGCTAAGGTGTTGTGATTGATCTAAACAGTTTTCCCTCCTGGTATAATGAAAATGAGATACACTCAGAGTCATTATAGACTCAAAACCTAAAGATCAGCTATATCTGGTAGACACCACTGAGAAGCAATCATTCCATAAGGGTTTTAAATAGATCAACAAAAATACTTACAATAAACAACTTCATAATATCAACCCAGGAACTAAACCAGGGACAGTACCAAAAACAAAAATGAGAAGGCATTTAAGCAAGTCACAAACCCAGACTTCCACCCCACAAAAGGCAATTTCTGGGGGAACTGAGGTGCAAAAGTCTGATAATCAACCACCTGGACACCCTGAACTGATAGCACAGGAAGTAACAAAACAGATGAATGAGGCTCTAGAAAAATTCAAAGCAGAAATAATCTCCCAGATAACTACAGAGATGGTGAGCAGAGTGAAAGACATGATTACAGGCTCTAGAACAGAAACTGATAAAAAAAAATAGATGAGCTCAGAAGCATGCTGGAAGCTAGGAATGCCCAACATAAGAAAAAAATGGAAACCATGATCGCCCAACATAAGAAAGAAATGGAATTCATGAAACATATTCAAACAGATATTCAGGAGATTAAAAACTCCATTGAAAGCATGCAGAGCAGATTAAGAGAATTTGAAGATAGAATATCAGATATAGAAGACAGGATTGGGGTGAAGGACCATGAAAACAGAGATTTCTTCAAAATAGTAAGGGACCATGAGAAATCAATTCATCAGCTGCTAGATGATGCAAAGAAAAATAGCATAAGACTGATAGGAGTTCATGAAAAAACAGGAGAAAGTACAATTGACATAAAAAAACTGTTCACAGAAGTAATAGTAGAAAACTTCCCAGACAGAGGAGGAGAATTGGACATACAGATAAGTGAGGCATATAGAACTCCACCCAGCCATGATCAAAAAAAAAATCTACACCTAGACATATAATAGTCAAGATCCCAGAAACCCAACAAAAGAACAAAATCCTACAGGCAGTTAGAGAAAAGAAACAAATCACCTATAAAGGAAAGCCCATCAGAATCACGGCAGACTTCTCAACACAAACCCTTAAATCAAGGAGAGCCTGGAGTGAAGTATTTCAAGCCCTAAAAGAAAATAACTTCCAACCTAGACTGTTGTATCCTGCAAAATTATCTTTCAAAATTGATGGGGAAATTAGATACTTTCATGACAAAGAACACCTGAGAAATTTCATGAACACCAAACCACCACTCCAAACAATTCTAAGCAATATCCTAGAAAAAGGCAATGAAGGACACAACTACATGAGGCTCAACAGAGGGAAGCCACCAGACAAGGTAAGAAACTAAAGGGAAAGGGGGAAAAAGAAATAAGAGCCAACAACAGTAAAACATCATGACAAGGATGAGTCAATATCTATCAATTGTAACTATCAATGTTAATGGCCTCAATTCACCAATCAAAGAAGTAGACTGACAGAATGGATTAAGAAGCAAAATCCAGCAATATGCTGTATACAAGAAACACACCTAACTCAAAAGGAAATTCATAGACTGAAAGAAAAAGGATGGAAAACAGTTCTCCATGCCACAGAAACCCAGAAAAAAGCAGGGGTAGCAATCTTATTTGCAGACAGAGTAGATTTCAAACTAAAACTTATTAAGAGACAATGATGGTCACTACATCCTTGTGAAGGGAACAATCCAAGAGGAAGAGATGACAACCCTAAATATATATGCACCAAATACGAATGCCCCCAACTATACAAAAGAAATATTAATGCTCATGAAAAACCAAATAAGCACTAATACAGTTGTAGTGGGGGACCTCAATACCCCACTATCACAAATAGACAGATCATCTAGACAAAAAATTAACAATGAAATTCTAGAACTAAACTAAGCTATTGAACAAATGGACTTAATAGATATTTACAGAGTGTTCCACCCCACAAAATCAGAATAAACATTCTTTTCAGCTGCACACAGGTCATTCCCCAAAATAGACCACATGCTAGCTCACAGGACATGTCTAAGTCAATGCAAAAGAATTGAAATTACCTGCTGTATATTATCAGACCACAGTGCAATAAAATTGGAAATCAATAACATGAGAAACTGAAAAACTCCCACAAACACCTGGAAATTGAATAACATCCTCCTGAACAACCAATGGGTCACAGAGGAAATTAAAGAAGAAATTAGACAGTTTCTACAAGTAAATGATGATGCCAGTACAACATTTAGGAATCTATGGGACACAATGAAAGCAGTTCTACACGGGAAATTCATAGCACTAAATGCCCATATTAGGAAAACAGAGAGAACTCAGATAAATAATCTAATGCAGAACCTCAAACTCCTAGAAAAAGAAGAGAATAACAATCCTAAAGCCCACACAAGAGAGGAAATTATAAAAATCAGAGCAGAAATCAATGGAATGGAGACTAAGATAATGATAGAAAAAATTAATGAATCAAAGAGTTGGTTTTTTGAAAGAATAAATAAAATCGATAAACCTTTAGCCAACCGTATCAAAAAAAGGAAAGAAAAGACTCAAATCCATGCAATTAAGAATGAAAAAGGGGAAGTCACAACAGAACCAGCAGAAATCCAGAGGATCATCAATACCTACTTTGAGAACCTGTACTCTAATAAAATGGAAAACACAGAAGAAATGACAGATTCCTAGATACATATGAATTGCCAAAGTTAAATGAAGAAGATATAGAAATTCTAAACACCCCAATAACAATGAATGAAATTGAAAATGTAATAAAAAATTTACCAACAAAGCAAAGCCCAGGTCCTGATGGCTTCACTGCTGAATTCTACAAGACATTTAAAGAACTAATGCCATTACTCTTTAACCTCATCAAGGAAATTGAAAGGGAAGCAAGGCTTCCAAACTCACTCCTGGAAGCAAGTGTGACTTTGCTTCCAAAACCAGGGAAGGACCCAACCTGAAAAGGGAACTACAGGCCAATCTCCCTAATGAACATAGATGCAAAAATCCTCAACAAGATACTGGCAAACAGAATACAGAGGGTCATCAAGAAGATCATACACCCTGACCAAGTCAGATTTATCCCAGGGATGCAAGGATGCTTCAACATATGTAAATCAATAAATGTAATACACTATATTAACAGAGCCAAGGACAAAATCTATATGATCATCTCAATAGATGCAGAAAAGGCATTTGACAAAATCCAACACCCATTCATGATAAAAACCCTACAGAAAATTGGAATAGAAGGTCTTTATCTCAACCTGATTAAGGCTATCTATGAAAAACCAACAGCCCACATCATACTAAATGGTCAAAAACTGAAAGCTTTCACACTAAAATCGGGAACAAGGCAAAAATGCCCACTATCACCACTCCTGTTCAATATAGTTCTGGAAACATTAGCCACAGCAATTAGAAAAGAGAAAGAAATAAAAGGAATAAAGATAGGAAAGGAAGAAGTTAAACTCTCATTATTTGCTGATGATATGTTACTTTACATAGAAGACCCAAAAAACTCTACCAAAAGACTTCTGGACTTAATTGGCAGACTCAGTAGAGTAGCTGGATATAAGGTCAAAATTCAAAAAACAATAGCCTTCTTATACACAAATAGCAGACTCATTGAGAGAGAAATTAGGGAAACAATTCTTTTTACAATAGCATCCAAAAAAAATGAAATATCTAGGAATCAATCTAACAAAGGAAGCAAAAGACCTCTATGCTGAAAACTACAGCACCCTGAAAAAGGAGATCGAGGAGGATATAAGAAAATGGAAAGACATCCCTTTCTCCTGGGTAGGAAGAATCAACATAGTGAAAATGGCCATACTTACAAAACTACTATATAGATTTAATGCAATGCCGATTGAAATTCCAATAATATACTTCACAGAGCTAGAGAAAACAATCCAAAAATTCATTTGGAACCAGAAGAGACTTAGAAGAGCAAAAGCAATTCTGGGCAACAGAGACATGGCTGGGGGTATCACAATATCCAACTTGAAACTATACTACAAAGCTACTGTAATAAAAACAGCATGGTACAGGCAAAGAAACAGACCCAAGGATCAGTGGAATAGACTAGAAGATGCAAAAACAACTTCAGACATACTCACCCACCTCATCTTTGACAAAGGAGCCAACCACCCTCATTGGAGGAAAAATAGCCTCTTTAATAAATGGTGCTGGAAATACTGGATTTCAACCTGCCAAAGATTAAAACTAGACCCATACCTATTACCACGCATTAAACTAAGATCAAAGTGGATTAAAGATATAAATATTAAGACAGAAACACTAAACTTGCTGGAAGATAAGTTAGGTAGAATTCTTGAAGATATTGGCATAGGAAAAGACTTTATGAACAAAACCTCAGTAGCACGGGAACTAGCACAAAGAATCAACAACTGGGATTTCATCTTATTAAAAAGCTTCTGCACTGCAAGAGAAACCACCAACAGAGCTAACAGACAACCTACAATGTGGGAAAAAATTTTAAGCAGTTGTAACACAGACAAAGGGCTACTATCTAGAATCTATAAAGAACTGAAAAATATCAGACCCCCCAAATTCAAAGACCCAATTCAAAAATGGGCATCTGAAATGAACAGACATTTGTCAGACAAGGAAGTAAAAGCAGCAAATAAACATATGAAAAAATGTTCAATATCACTGGGCATTCGAGAGATGCAGATGAAAACAACACTGAGATTCCACCTCACCCCAGAAAGAGTGGTTGCTATCAAGAAATCAACCAATAACAAATGCTGGCAGGGGTGTGGAGAGAAAGGAACCCTTCTCCATTGTTGGTGGGAGTGCAGACTGGTGCAACCATTGTGGAAATCAGTGTGGAGATACCTCAAAGAACTCGGGCTGGAGGTCTCATTTGACCCAGCTATTCCCCTGCTGGGTATTTTCCCAAAAGAATTAAAAGAATCATACCACAGAGATATATGTGTACCTATGTTTATTGCAGCACAGTTTGTAATAGCTAAGCCCAAGTGCCCATCAACTGGAAACTGGATAAAGAAGAGGTGGTTTTTTTATAAAATGGAGTACTACTCAGCCATAAAGAACGAGAAACTAGAGTCATTTATAGCTAAATGGATGCACATTGAGGCCATACTCTTAAGTGAAATAAATAAGACACACGTGTAAATACCGAATAGTTTCTCTAGTGTGAGAAACTGAGAGTGTAAATAAGGACTAAAAGGATTAATAACTAATAAATGATACTTTAAAATTGGAAAAGGTCCAAAGGGGTAGGGGTGATGGGAGGGGAAGGGGAAAGGAAAGAATGGAAAGGAAAAATTATGAGAAAAGAAAAATAAATGGAAATGAAGTATGTAAATAGGGAAGGGTTTAGGGGTAAAGGACGCACAGGTAATGGGGAAAAAAATGAGAACCAAGATACATCATGTACAGGTACAAGCACCCAAAGACAAATGTAAATGTATTGTGTACCTAAAATGTACCAGTAAAAGAATTTAAGGAAAAAAAAAAAAACAAATATGTGCCTCTTTTCTTCTTAGCATTTCCTCTCAAGATAATCATATTTGCTAGAGTTAACCATTGCAAACACTTTGGATATTTCCTTCCTGACTTTTGGGGAAAATACAGTATAGAAATACATGTAATGTAACATATTTAGAAAACATAAATTAATGCACACATGTATATGTACACACGTTCTATTTTTATTTTACCCTTATCTAAATAATAAAAATATTGGAGACAGGGGCGAGGACAACTTACTCCACACACATGATGTAGGAATGGTTATTACCATGTGGCAATTCTGTATTAGTTTTGGAGTTCTTTTTCCTTAAGGATCAGACCACCAAAACTTTATGGTCTTAGGGCTAGTCACTATGTGCCCTTATCTTCACATGCAAGGTACCTGCTTAGAATATGAAAGAAAAAAAGTGGAAAAGATATAACCTAGGTTTTTGCATCTGGCATTTTATGTACATAGCTATAAATCCTATGTTGAATGAGGCAGAAATCTTTTTATTTTATTTCGTTAGAACCTGAAATAACTAGATCTGAAAATACTGAAGACAATCAGATTCCCACCCTTTCACTTTATAGACAAAAATGAGATTTATAGAGGAGAGTGCCTTATCTAATATCTTATTACTTGGTATTTTTTTGTTTTTGTTTTTTTCTGGTACGGGGGATCGAACTCCAGCCCTTGCGCTTTGAGGCAGGTGGCAGAACCACTGATCTAAATCCTCAGACCTACATCTTGTTACTAATAAGTGACAGACAGATCGAGTCCAGAGCCAGAACTTTTGACTCCCCATCCAGTGTTCTTTCCACTCTACCGCTTGTTTTGTGAAGTGAAGTATTTGCTTACAAACCTCTCTGAAGATATAAAATTCTCTAGTTCCTACCTCTGTGTATTTAACCTTAGGAATATGAAAGTTTATGTCCATACACAAAAACTTTGAATGAACAGTCATAACAGGTTTCCTTGTATTAGCCAAAAACTAGCAACAAATAAAATGCTCTTCAACAAGGGCAAGGATGAACAAACTGTAGAACAGCCATACAATTGAATACTGTTCAGCAATAAAAAATAATAAAAACTATTGATACACACAAGTTGAATGGATCTCAGGGGCATCTTGATGAATGACATAGCAAATCACAATATTTTATGTACTGTATGATTTCATATACATAACATTCTAGAAATGACAAAATTAAAGTGGTGAAAAACAGATCAGTAGTTGCAAGGAAGGAAGCTGTGACTATAAAGAGATAAAAAGATAAGTTTTGGGGAGATGGTGAAATGATATTAAGGTGGTAATTATAAGAATCTATACATGTAGTGTAATTAATAGAAGTATGCACATGTGCACATGTGTACACATACACAAAGGTCATGTGCATGTAAAACTGGTGAAAATGGAATCAAGTCTATATTTTGCTCAATAGAATATTGTACCAATGACAATTTCCAGGTTCTGATACCTATACAGTTATGTAAGATATTAATGCTGGGGAAGATTAGGTAAACAGTATTCAGGAATTTTGCATTATTTTACTAACTTCCATATGAGATTAAACTTACATCAAATAAAAATATGAAAAAAGAAGATTCTCTAGAAGGCCCATAATGTTTTAGGCAGGCCTAGTGGATCAACATTTCTGTAGTTTTCTGAAATTCTTACTTATACACCGTAAGGCCTTTGCATACATCTGAAAAAGGACTTGCCCAGCTAAAATACAATCCTGTCCCTCCACTCTGTATCCTAGTTCATTTTTATCTCACTTATAATCCTTTTTGTTCTTTTTGCAGTGCTTGGGATTGAATTTGAGGTTTGCACATGCTGGGCACAACTTAGAATTCTTAAGAATATGTACATATGTACTATGTATATATATATTCAGAGCTTTTGCACTAAGGTATATCCCTAGCTCCCCTTTTAAAAAATTTTTGAGACAGGATCTTACTATGTTGCTAAGTTGCCTAGGCTGGGATTGAACTTGCTATTCTCCTGCCTCAGTCTCCTGAGTATCTGGCACACAGGTATGTGCACCCGTGCCTGGCTTATATTTGTTTATGTTTTTAATTGTGCATCTCTCCCCACTAGAACATAAGCTTCTTGAGGTTAAGGGTTTTGTTTTGTTCACTACTATATCCTCAACAAACAGAACAGTGCCTGGCACACTGTAGGTATTCTATAAGTATTTACTGAATCAAGGAATGTGAGTATATTGATCGTGAGAAAGTATAATGAAAATATTTATACACTTGACCCTCCACATCCATGGGTCTGTATCTGTGGATTCAACCACCCTCAGATTTAGAAAAAAAATACTGCATCTGCACTAGACATGTACAGATATTTTTGGATTATTATTCCCTAGACAATATAGTGTGAAAACTATCTATAAAGCATCTACATTACATTTTATATTACAAGTAATTTAAACATATTTAGACTATATGGGGAAATGCTGGCAGGTTATAAGCAAATATTGCATCATTTTACATAAGAAAATTGATTGTCTGTGGTTTTGACATTTAAGGGGCTCCTGGAACAAATTCTCCACAGATATCGTAGAATGACTATACTATGTTCCATTTCTTCATTACATAAGACAGATTTCTTTTACATTTTCTTTTTATACAATTACTCAAACTAATTTTATCTGTTACATCATTTCAATATTGTTTTCTGAATTATGAATGACGTGGAGATGTTGGAATAATAACCTAGGTCCTAGGAGACCACATATGAATTACTTCCTTTCCCAATATTTGAAGAAAAGTTCCCTTTCCTAGTTAATTTGGCTGTGCTCCACTCATCCTTCAGATACATAAGAGACTGTACTTACAAGAGTCAGACGCCAGAGGGCAGCGTTTATTCAATTATCCCTTCTCGGTACTATACATCCTGTGTTCCAAGCCATGTGCTGGGTATAAAAAAAAATTGATAGGGCACAGAACTCATCCTTAGAGTTTAGTCTGGTGGACCGGTACATAAAAGTGTTACAACGAAAGGATGCACAGGGTGCTGTGGATAGAGAATGGAGAAATACCTGAACTAGATGAGGGTGTTAAGGAGAAAGGCATAGAGCATAATAATGCCTTCCTGGAAGAAATAAGACCTGAACTGTGTCTTATGGGACTAGTAGTAACCCAGAAGAAAAGGGAGAGTGTGTAAATTCTGTGAGGACAAATGCCACGTCCAATATTATGTTCTCAGTGCCTGGCTCAAGGCAGAAATATGCTTAAATATTTCTGGAATGAATGAACAAAGTATAAGGTGCATGCTAGAACCTCTCTAGAATATGTTAGAGAGGTTAGCAGGTTCCAGATCATGATGAATCTTAGAAACCTTATTTTGAAGGTGATGAAAAACCATTAAGGGTTTGTGGAAGGGGATTGACATGATAGGCCTTACATTTTAGAAAGCTCATTCCCACAGCAATGCAGAAAACAAATAGTGAGAGTGACAAGATAGGTCAGACAGAACACTTAGGAACTGCGGTTTACAAAATGAATATGGTAGGGCTATGGCTGCTGCCTTCAGGAAGCTTACAGTTTAACAAAGGAAATAACATATAATCAGGAAATTCCAATACAGAAGAGTAATAGAGTTATACACAGGCCACTCTGAGTTAATGCAGCTAGCAGGTGGCAGTGCCAGTATCAGAACCCAGGTTTCCTGATTCCTAGTCCAGGGCTTTCCCACAAAATTTCCCTTTTCACTGCCTTTCACTACAGAATTATGGAAGGGAAAGAAAGCAAGGCAATCTGGTGAAAGTCTGATTTCTTTAACCTCAGACTGGACTATGGAGAGAATTTAGCCCCTTTGTATTTATCTGACAAAAGCATTCCTCCCCTAAGAAGTTTGTTTCTGGGAGATGGACTCAGCATCCTGATACTCCCTATATAATACAGATCTAGGAATCTCTGCTGGGAGAAAATTCAAATTCTGACAGCTAAAGGCAAAGAGGACCTTATCATTCTTATTATTACCATTCTTTCTGAGGCAGGGGACTTAGATGACAAACCCTGGTTCCATGTTCAGAAAAGGCAGATCATCACACAAAGAAGCAAGGGCTCAAGAGGAAAAAACAGAAAGGCCTGAAGAAAAATCTGCATTGCTTCTAAAGCTGCAGGGGTGGACTGGGGCAGGGAGTAGAGGAGTAAGGGGATAGAGAGAGAAGATAGAGAAGTACTAGGAAAGATTCCCAAGGACAAGGACCTGAGGAATTCTGTATGACAGTATCAAAGGGAAGGGAAGCCTCAGAATAATCCATAACTCTGTGATTAGATAACGAAGATGTCTTGAGGATATATTTCCACATGTCTCAACTACCTCAAATGTTAGGAAAAGGACTATATCTAAGGGGTTTCTGTGAAGAAATGCCAACAGGGTGAAGGGGTCCTGACTAGATCCCTTAGCCAGGTTATCTTAGTGGGGAAAGGGTTGGGAGAGAAAGAACAGGAGACAGAGACGGGGAGATGAAGACATAGATATCAAAGCAGGGGCTCCAAGGACAAATTTCCTAAGGCAGTGCCAAACAAGATCACTGGGAGCCTTGGTGTGAGGGTATATCTTTACTGAACCAAAACCCAAAATTAAATTAAAATTGGAAATAGTTAAAAGAATGACTTTGAAGCTAAGCAGTGTCCTAGATTAGCCTCTTGGTTCTTTCAGCTGCTTACCAACAGCCAGTGTGGTTTGGTGTAAGAGATCTAAATTTATTCTTCTGTAAATGAGGATAATACTAATATTCAGCCTCACAGAATTTTGTATATATTTTTATTCAGGTTCTAAATATATTCTATTTGTTTTCTAGAATATACTGGGTCAGGATTTGCCTTTCCCTGAGATTGACATGTCCCTTCTCTCACATCTAAGCACCTAGACCCGATTGCCAAATGCAATGACTTCCACACTGCTGGAGAGGGTTAGTCCTGCCTCTAGAGGTAAGATAGCCTCTCCTCCTATCAGGAGCCACACCACCACCTACTCTTTTCATTCAGAGCAGAAGGTCAAGGTTAGGAGGAAGGTCAACTGGTGATTTCTGACAAAACACTAACTACAATTCAGATCATTGGCTAGGAAGGAATTTGGATGGCCTGAGCTAGTTTTTCTTCTCTGGACTCCCACATAACACAATCCCCATAGCTCAAAGCCCAAAAGATATTAGCTTGTATGTAGAAGAAATAGATTCACAAGCAGTAAGATATCTAATATGTTCCCTCATTTGTAAAACTATAATATTGTAATTACATTCAGTTTTAGTCTCCTCTACGATGCTCCCTGAGGAAGAAGATTGTTGTGTACTCTGAGCTTCAAGCACAGTAGAGCCCTATATACTGTAAGCTCCTTAAAACACTTGTTACTGCACTAATAAATATGCACCTTCCCATGTCCAATCACTGTTCAACATAGTAGGGAATCCACCTGTTACCTGCCTGTGTTCAGGAACAGGAAAGACAGTTGTTAAACATATCAACAGAAAATATGGTACTATGAAAGTATTATGGGAGTCAGAGGTTGCCCTCAGTTATAGACTCATCCAGGGATCCTGATGGATGCTGTCTTACATTGAAAACCCCTGCGGCTCACATGTGTGTGAGTGTTTGTGTGTGTGTGTAATGCATATAATTCATAATCTCTCTCCACCATCACTGCAGCAAAGCAAGTAGGGCTGTGTCCCCCATGACCACATTTGCTAGAAAAAAGCTACCTTTATGGAGCTTCTTTCCCTTAACGGGTCTGCCCTTTCTGTTACCCTTAACATGATTTGTCTGTATCTAAATGTTGAGGGCATAGGAGGAAACCAAAGAGTATGATTTGTTTGGGGTGTTTACTTTCTGCCTATGGCTCAGGGTTTACAATTTAAGAAAATCCAATGGCTTCTAGAGAAATTCTGGGAAATCCCAAAGATCCAATCATCTTAACACATTGTTGCTGTTATGAAAAAGAAATAATGGGCCAGGGATTTAGCTCAGTGGTTTCGCCACCTGCCATGCAAGCGCAAGACCTGAGTTCAATCCGCAGTACCAAAAAAAAAAAAAGAAATAATTACAGTTGTGTAGTTATTCAACTGCACAAGTTGTTGCAATTTAGAGACTAAAATTGTAATTTAGTCTAGAGAGTGCTTTTAGATATATTTGATCTCTGAATCTGATCTTTGCAACAACTCTATGAAATAAATATGGCAGGCACTACTGTCTGCATTTTGTGGATGAGAAAAATGAGAACCAGAGAGGTAAAGTGAATTATCAAAGTCACATAAGTTAGCTTATGATGGAATTACAACCCAAATGGGCTTCCTAACTCCAAGGCCAGGGCTCTTACAGATTACCCACGTTCCATTCGCACTCTCAAAGTAACTGTGCCCTTTGATCATTCTCTTTATATCTAAAACAATTATTTGAAAGAAAACCACCATCTCTTTCTTTTGAGGTTTTTCACATACTAAGTTTCCATTTCTTCTCAGCACTTTCTTCTCAGAAGGCAACAGAGTAGAATGGAAAGAGCTCTGGATTTGAAGTCAAGTAGGCTTGAGCCTGAATTCCAGCTTTGATACTTATAAGCTGAGTAACCTGGGACAAGTCACTTAGTATTTCTAGCCTATCTTTCTGACCAGTTCAGATAGAAATAGTATTACCTATTTCACAAGTGCTTGTGAGAAAGAAATGAATTAATAGAGATAAAGACCTTACACTACCTGAAACATAGTAGATGTTAAATAAATACTGTTTTCCTTTCCCAGTCCTCTCCCATCTCAACTTGCTATCCTGGTCTGAAAATTAGGTAATACTTATTTTCCAGAAAGCTTAAATTCAGGCTTTGATCCATGTTTCTACTCACTAGTCTTACTGTAATATAAGATAGCTAGCATTTCAACTCTTGGTTTATCATTTACAATGGATACTTTGATAATCTTCTGTTGGTTATTTGAGATAGATTGAGAAATTATAACTTGTATGTACATGAAAATGTTTATAAATAATTTAAAGATTAAGTTATTACTCAGAAATGCTTTCCACTCTATAAAATCAGATAAATCATTTTTCTAAGCTCTTCTAGCTAGACCCTAAAAGGGTGGTTACCCTTATTTGGATAGTGAGGTAACTTATTCAATTACTTTGGTCTGAACATATTGTTAGCACTTCAGGTCTGTGATCTGATACCAGTTCAGATCTCACATCCTCAGCACCAGATTCCAAATACATTTTCCAACAAAGGATGTGTTTACTAGCAGTCAATTTCCTGTGGTTGTCTTTATACAGTCATGTGAATTAGCTTGCACTTGGATCTTTCCCTGTTGTCACATTCTTCTCACTGAGGAGCTTCAAACAATGTGACAAAAAGGAAGATAAATTGGGCATGGGAGAAAACTGGGCTAGTCCTGGGGATGGGAATACAAGACTTTGATATAAAAATGGGTTTGGTAGACAAAAATATAACGTAAACTATAGACTTTTACAGGAGAGAGAGTAGGGAAGGCTTTAAAATGTCTTTATACACTTTGGTGTTTTAACTGATTGCAGTAAAAATATATTACTATTACCACCTTAAACGTTTTTATTATGAAATTGTCAAAGAATATATATATATATTTTTGGATACTAGGGATCGAACTCAGGCCCTTGCGCTTGTGAGGCAGGCAGCAGCGCCACTGAGCTAAATCCCTGGCCCAGATCTAAGAATATTTAATATTAGAGCATATGATGAAACCCCATCTGCCCATCACCCAGCTTCAAAACCATCAACATTTTTCTATGCTTATTTACTCTATTTTCCTCCCTTTTCTGTTGGAGTATTTTAAAGCAAATTTGAGATATCATGTTATTTCACTTAATACTTCATTTTGCATTTTAAAAACTAAAGAAAATTTTATTACATCATCACAATAATTAAAATAATTCCCTAATATCACTCATCTAATGCTTGTGCTATATTTAAAATTTCCCACTTATGGGCCAGGGATTTAGCTCAGTGGTGTCACCGCCTGCCTTGCAAGTACAAGGTCCCTAGTTCGATCCCCGGTACCCCCCCCAAAAAAAACAGTAAAATTTCCCACTTATACTTAAAAATGTACCATTATAGTTGATTTGCTTGAATTACGTACTTTATAAAGATGAGTTTGATTCTGATTTTTCAAAGGCCATGTATGTTTCTAATAAATAATCACTGCTGTTTCACACTGAAAATGCAGAAGAACTCATCAATACTATGTGCCCCTTCTACCCTAACTACTGACACAATTTTACCTCAAGAATGCAGGTCCTTTATGAAAACACAGATCCCTCAATGGTTTTCATGCATTCACACAGCACTGTGAATTTCAATGTCTCAGAAAGCAGGTTTTGAAGGCAACGTTAGAGAAAAGAAAAGATCACTACTGGATAGAGCAAAGAAGGCAAGAAACCTAGGGAATGTAGGGGTGGCAAGAATTGTGGAAGTAGTACTTAAGCTTAACATGAAAATATTCAATTTCTTAAAATTATTTCTGATTCTTCTGACTTTCTCCTACACTGAAGCAACCCAAGTTCTAAAGACTCAACAGTCTTATTTGTAACAGGGACATCAGGCTCACAGGATGACATCTATCAGTTTTGCCAGCACTAACACTAACCCAGTAGGAGCTCCTGCTCTTACCTATAGCCTGGTACTAATGACCTATTCTCTTAGAGGTGACCAAAAATGCTAGGTGTGCATGACTGAATTCAGTAGCATTCTATAACAGCATGATAAAGAAAAATGTGCCCCCTGGTACACTTCTGGTGGGAGTAAAAACTGCCTCATAGAGATTGTTGATATTATGTATCAATAACTTCAAATTGACAGTTTCACTTTAAGAAAACGAATTCTCAAAAACCGAGGGGCTGGGGGTATAATTCAGGGGTACAGTGCTTATCTAGCATGTATGAGGCCAGGTGTTAGAGCCTCAGCACTGCAGAAACGGAGAAATGACAAGAAAATAAGATGCAGTTATAGTATGAAACAGGTCAAGTAAAAAAAATTAAGCAAGAGTACAGAAGATTTGAAAAAAACTATCAACAAATCAATTTCATGGCTATGTATAGAACTTTGTACCTTATGGAAAATATACAATCTTTTCTTATACTCACAGAACATTTACAATAAATCATTTATTCGGCTGCAAAGAACACAATATAGATACACTCAAAAAAGTAAAGAGTAGTCTACCATTGCTGATCATTATCATATAAAATAAGAATAAAATAACAAAAAGATGAATACCCAAATCCTTAACCATTTGGAAATTAAGAAACGTACCCCGAATAATCCTGGAATCAAGGAGAAAATCAAAATTGTTAATTTTACAGAAAATAAAGGAAGGGCATACATTTAATATCAAAATCTATGGAATACAGTTAAATCTCTACTCAGGAAAATGTATAAAGATTGCGAATAAATGAATTAACCATCTAATCTAAGGAGCTGTGCTGGCATGGTGCCAAACACCTGTAATCCCGGCACTATGGGAGGCTGAGACAAGAGGATAGCAAATTTGAGCCCAGTTTCTGGGCAACTTAGCAACTTAGCAAGAGCCTGTCTCAAAATTTATTTATTTTATTTTATTTTTTTGTATTAAATTCTTTTATTGGTACATTGTAGGTATACAACACAATTACACTTCTCATTGGGAATTGTACCTTTACATAATGCATCTTGGTTCTTATTTTTTCCCCATTCCCAGCCCTCCCTTCACGCCCTCCACCCTTCCCTATTTACAAAGATTTGATTTAAATTTTTTCCATTTCTCAGCATTTTTCCTTTCCCTTATTTCCTTTCTCCTGGCCCTCCCACTACCTCTACCACTTTGGACCTTTTCTTCCTATTTTACATTATCAATTATTCATTCCAATCATTGGTACATTTTAGGTATACAATATAATGACATTCATCATTGGAAATTTGCACCTTTACATAGTCTCTCTTGGTTCTTATTTTTCACCCTTGCCCAGCCCTCCCTTCAACCCCTCCAGTCCTCCCTAGTTACAAAGATTTTGTTCCTATTTTTCCATTTTCTCATATTAATGCCATTCCCTTCTATCCTTTCCCCTAGCCCTCCCACTTCCTTCACCTTTGCCCCTTTTCTTCCTATTTCACATTACCTATTATACATTTAGTCCTTATTTACACTTTCAGTTTCTCACACCAGAGAAACTATTCGGTATTTACACATGTGTGTCCTATATATTTCACTTAAGAGTATTGCCTCAATGTGTATCCACTTAGCTATAAATGTCTCTAATTTGTCAATTTTTATGGCTGAGTAGTACTCCATTTTATAAAAAAACCACATTTTCTTTATCCAGTCTCCAGTTGATGGGCATTTGGGCTGTTTCCAAGTATTAGCTATTGCAAACTGCGCTGCTGTGAACATGGGTGCACATATATCACGGTGGTATGATTCTTTTAATTCTTTGGGGAAGATCCCCAGCAGTGCAATAGCGGGGTCAAATGGGACTTCCAGTCCTAGTTCTTTGAGGTCTCTCCATACTGATTTCCACAGTGGTTGCAGCAGTCTACACTCCCACCAGCAGTGGAGCAGTGTGCCTCTTTCCCCACAGCCCCACCGTCATTGGTTATTGGTTGATTTCATGATAGCAGCCATTCTTTCTGGAGTGAAGTGGAATCTCAGTGTTGTTTTCATTTGCATCTCTCGAATGACCAGTGATGTTGAGCATTTTTTAATGTACTTATTTGCTATTTCTACTTCTTTGTCTGAGAAATGTCTGTTCATTTCAGATGCCCAATTTTGGATTGGGTCTTTAAATTTGGGAGGTCTGATCTTTTTCAGTTCTTTATAGATTTGAGATAGTAGACCTTTGTCTGAGGAAGAGCAGGTGAAGATTTTTTCCCACATTGTGGGGTGTCTCTTCACACTGCTGGTGGTTTCTCTTGCTGTGCAGAAGCTTTTTAATAAGAAGAGATCCCATTTGTTGATTGTTTGTGCTAGTTCATGGGCAACTGAGGTTTTGTTCATAAAATCTTTTCCTACACTGATGTCTTCAAGGGTTCTACCTAATCTCTGTTCCAACTGGCTCAGAGTTTCTATTTTAATATTTAGATCTTTAATCCATTTTGATTTTAGTTTAGTGCATGGTGAGAGATATAGGTCTAGTTTTAATCTTTGGCCAGTTGAAGCCCAATTTTTCCAGCACCATTTATTAAAGAGGCTATCTTTCCTCCAGTGAGGGTGTTTGGCTCCTTTATCGAAGATGAGATGGCTGAGTGTGTCTGGCGTGGTTTCTGCATCTTCTAATCTGTTCCATTGGCCCTGAAGTCTGTTTCTTTGCCAGTACCATACTGTTTTTACCACAGTAGCTTTGTAGTATAGTTGAAGGTTGGGGATTGTGATACCCCCTGCTATGTCTCTGTTACCTAGAAGTGCTTCTGCTATTCTGGGTCTCATCTTGTTCCAAATAAATTTTTGGATTGTTTTCTCAAGGTCTATGAAGTATGCTGCTGGGATCTCAATTGGAATTGCATTAAATCTATATAGCAGTTTTGGAAGTATGGCCATTTTCACTATATTAATCCTTCCTACCCAGGAGCAGGGGATGTCTGTCCATTTTCTGATATCATCTTCAATCTCTCTTTTCAGAGTGCCATAGTTTTCAGAGAAGAGGTCTTTGATTTCTTTTGTTAGGATGATTCCTAGGTATATCAGGTTTTTTGGATGCTATTGTGAAAGGAATTATTTGCCCTATTTCTCTCTCAGTGAGTCTGTCATTGGTGTAGAGGAATGCTATTGATTTTTGTGTGTTAACCTTGTAACCAGCTACTTGACTGACTTTGGCTATTAAGTCTAGAAGACTTTTGGTGGAGTTCTTGGGGTCTTCTATGTAGAGTATCATGTCATCTGCAAGTAATGACAATTTGACCTCTTCATTTCCTATCTTTATTCCTTTTATTTCTTTCTCTTGTCTAATTGCCGTGGCTAATGTTTCCAGAACTATATTGAACAAGAGTGGTGATAGTGGACATCCTTGTCTTGTTCCTGATTTTAGTGTGAAGGATTTCAGTTTTTGACCATTACATATGAAACTGGCTGTTGGTTTTTCATAGATGGCTTCTATCAGTTTGAGGTAGAGACCATCTATTCCAATTTTTGTAGGGTTTTTATCATAAATGCATGTTTAATTTTGTCAAATGCTTTTTCTGCATCTATGGAGATAATCATATGGTTTTTGTCCTTGGCTCTATTGATATAGTGTATTACATTAATTGATTTTCATATATTGAAGCATCCCTGCATCCCTGGGATGAATCCCACTTGATCAGGGTGTATGATCTTCTTGATGATCTTTTGCATTCTGTTTGCCAGTATCTTATTAAGGATTTTTGCATCTATGTTCATTAGTGAGATTGGCCTATAGTTCTCTTTTTCAGTTGGGTCTTTCTCTGCTTTGGGGATCAGGGTGATGTTTGCTTCCAGGAATGAATTTGGGAGTATTGCTTCCCTTTCAATTTCATTGAAGAGTTTAAACAGTAGTGGCAGCAGATCCTCTCTAAATGTCTTATAGAATTCAGCGGTGAAGCCATCAGGGCCCAGGCTTTTCTTAGTTGATAAGTTTTTAATTACATTTTCAATTTCATTGGTTGATATTGGGTTGTTCAGAATTTTTAGGTCTTCTTCATTCAACTTTGGTAATTCATATGTATCTAGGAATCTGTCCATTTCTTCTGTGTTGTCCATCTTATTGGCATATAGCTTCTGGAAGTAGGTATTGATGATCCTCTGGATTTCTGCTGGGTCTGTTGTAATTTCACCCTTTTCATTTCTAATTGCATGGATTTGGGCCTTTTCTTTCCTTTTTCTGACAAGGTTGGCTAAAGGTTTGTCAATTTTGTTGATTATTTGGAAGAACCCACTCTTGGCTTCATTGATTTTTTGTATCATTCTCTTAGTCTCCATTGCATTGATTTCTCCTCTGATCTTTATAATTTCCTCCCTTGTATGAGCTTTGGGGTGGTCCTGCTCCTCTTTTTCTAGAAGCTTGAGGTTCAGTATCAGGTTGTTTAATTGGGATCGTTCCGTTTTCCTAATATGCATATTCACTGCTATAAATTTTCCTCGTAAGACAGCTTTCGTTGTGTCCCATAGATTCCAATATGTTGTATTGTCATTGTCATTCAATTGAAGGAACTGTCTGATTTCTTCTTTAATTTCCTCTGTGACCCATTGGTTATTCAGAAGTGTATTGTTCCATTTCCACATGTTTATGAAATTTTTTGAGTTTCTTTTGCTATGGATCTCCAATTTCATCGCACTATGGTCTGATAATATGCAGCGGATAACTTCAATTCCTTTGCACTTACTTAAACATGTTCTATGTGTGAGTATGTGGTCTATTTTGGAGAATGACCCATGTGCAGCTGAGAAGAATGTATATTCTGATTTTGTGGGGTGGAAGACTCTGTAAACATCTGTTAAGTTCATTTGTTCAAGAGTTTGATTGAGTTCTAGTATTTCATTACTTATTTTTAGTCTAGTTGATCTATCTATTTGTGACAGTGAGGTATTGAGGTCCCCCACTACCATTGTATTAATGCATATATGACTTTTCATGTCCATTAGTATTTGTTTTATATAGTTGGGTGCACTAGTGTTTGGTGCATAGATATTTATGATTGTCATCTCTTCCTCTTGGATTCTTCCCTTTACAAGGATGTAGTGTCCTTCTTCTTCTCTCTTAATCAGTGTTGGTTTGAAATCTACTTGATCTGCCAAGAGGATAGCTACTCCTGCTTTTTTGTGGGTTCCTGTCACATGGAGTATTGTTTTCCACCCTTTAACTTTCAGTCTATGAGTTTCCTTTTGAATTAAGTGTGTTTCTTGTATGCAGCATATTGTTGGATTTTGCTTCTTGACCCATTCTGCCAGTCTATTTCTTTTGATTGGTGAATTGAGACCATTAACGTTGATGGTTATAACTGAAACGTATTGACTTGTCATTGCCATGACTTTTTCTTTTTGTTGGGTTCTCCCCCTTTACATTTAATTTCTTGTCATGCCAGATGGGCTCATTCTGCTTTGCTTCCTGGGGTTGTGATCCTCAATGTCCATTCCTAGGATAGTGTGTAAAATTCTTTGGAGTGCTGGTTTCGTATTCACAAAGTTCCTAAGGTGCTCTTTGTCATGAAAGTATCTTATTTCTCCATCCATTTTGAAAGATAATTTTGCAGGGTACATCAATCTGGGTTGGAGGCTGTTTTCTTTTAGGGCTTGGAATATGTCACTCCAAGCTCTTCTTGCCTTGATGGTTTGTGTTGAGAAGTCTGCTGTGATTCTGATGGGCTTTCCTTTGTATGTGATTTGTTTCTTTTCTCTGACTGCTTGGAGAACTTTGTTCTTCTGTTGTGTTTCTGGAATCTTAACAATGATATGCCTATGTGTAGATTTTTTTTTTATCAAGGCTATTTGGAGTCCTATATGCCTCACTTATCTGTATGTCAAGCTCTTTTCCCCTCCTTGGGAAGTTTTCTGCCATTATTTCTGTGAAGAGGTTTTTTATGTCATCTCCACTCTCTCCTGTTTCTTCCTTGAGGCCAATCAGTCTTATGTTATTCTTTTTTGCATCATCTAGCAGCTGCTGGATTGATTTCTCATGTTCCCTTATAATTTTGAAGCAATTTTTATTTTCCTGGTCACTAATTGCAATCTTATCTTCTATATCTGAAATTCTGTCCTCACATTGGCTCATTCTGCTGTGTAGACTTTCAATGGAGTTTTTCATGTCCTGGAAATCTATTTGCATCTGTTTTATGGATTCCATTTGTTTCTTATGTTGGGATTCCATCATGTTCCTCAGCTCCTCTCTAGATTTATTAATCATGTCTTGCACTAGGGGCACAATTTCTCCTGTTATCTGAGAAATTATTTCTGATTTCATTTTTTCCAGATCCCCTTTTGTTGCCAGTTCAGTGGGTCCAGGTGGTTGAGTATCAGAGTGTTCCATCTCATTTCCCTTTGGGGTTGCTGTAGGTGATCTGGAAGTCTGATTTTGAGACTTATTTACATGTTTTCTCATTTCGACTGGGGCGGGGGGCTGTTAGGGCCTGCACGGATTACCTCCTCTGAGCTGGGTGAGGTGGGACAGGGGCCGCAAGCAGTGGTAGGGATGGTGACCCAAAAGCCCTTTCCTGTGGGCTAGGAGCAGCCGGAGGGATGGTGGCCGTTAAACCCCTTCCTCTGGACCAGGTGCAGTGGGATGGTGGCTCAGAAGCCCCTTCCTCTGGGCCAGGAGCAGCGGGACAGAAGGTGGCCCAAAAGCCCTTTCCTCTGGGCTGGGATCAGCGGGAGGGATGGTGACCGGGAAGCCCCTTCCTCTGGACCAGGAGCAGTGGGACGGCGGCTCAGAAGCCCCTACCTCTGGGCTGGGAATAGTGGGACTCAGTACCTTGGTCTGGTGGTCTGGTGTCCTCTGCATCTTTGTAGTGTTGGATCAGGTGGCTGCCTGTCTGCAGCAGGGTGATTCGGTGTGTTCTGCGTGACTCAGGACCTCGGTAGGCCATGCACAGTCCTGCCTGTCTGCAGCGGGCTGATTCGGCCTGTGTTCCGTGTGACTGGGGACCTCTGTAGGGTGTGGGCAGACCTGCCTGTCTGCAGCGAGGTGATTCGGCGTCTTCTGTGTGACTCAGGACCTCGGTAGGGCGTGCACAGACCTGCCTGTCTGCGGTGGGCTGATTCGTCGTGTTCTGTGCGACTCAGGACCTCGGTAGGGCATGGGCAGACCTGCCTGTCTGCAGCGGGGTGATTAGGCGTCTTCTGTGTGACTCAGGACCTCGGTAGGGCGTGCACAGACCTGCCTGTCTGCAGTGGGCTCCTGTCTCAAAATTTAAAAGCAAACTAAAAGTAATTAGGAGAAGGGAGCTCATTTTTAAAATGCTGAAATTAATGAAATAAAAATGAAGCTACCAAACAAAGAATCATTAAAACTGAAATCTTTAAGGTTCTTTGAAAATTCTACTAAGGAAAAGGAGAACAAAACAAAACAAAAAATACAACAGTAACAATGGAAAAGAATACAAGACAATTTTATGCTGGTAAACATTTAACAATTGCCCACAATTTGTAGTACTTACTGATTTCCATGGTGTAAAAACTCTCACTATGGTGGATTTTAAGCTACTAATGTTTAGCTACTAAACCAATAATGGGGAAAATGCACATAATTGGCAAGCCAGACCCTGTACACTACTGGATAGATATTACAGTAGTTATAAGGGAACACTATGATGCATAGTGAAAATTCTATTAAATAATACCTAATTTTACCCAAAAAATAACAAAACCTCAAAAGACTGGTAACTTTAGACCAGATTAGAAAGGTGGTTAAAGATCTGCTATTTATTTATTTATTTATTTATTTTTGGTACCGGGGATCGAACTTGGGTCCTTGCACTTGCGAGGCAGGCGGCGGACCCACTGAGCTAAATCCCCAGTCTGGCATTGATGTTTTGTAAGTTTCAGGTCCAGATGGTTTTCTATCTGAGTTTTGAAAACTCTTCAAAAAAACAAATCTTTCTCATGCTATTTAAGTGATTGATGACTACAAAGAAAGATTAAAAACAAGATTTTAAGCAAAATTCAGGTCAATCCAAATGAAAACTAAATAAAAGACTTCAATATGAAAAAAACAAATAGCAAATATTATACTAAATGGTGAAATCTAAAGCCTTTTCCAGTAAGATCATGAAAAAGGCAAAGATGTCTTGCATCACCACTGTGCTTTTAATGTTTTCGTTAAGGTAAAAGAAAAAAAAAAGAGAGAGAAAATAAAATTAGTGTAAGTATTGGTAAAGGACATAAAAGTGCCTCAGAGAAACCCAAGAGACTCTAGTTTTCTATAAATCAAAACATATCAATATGGTACGATCATTATGTACAAGAAAACACATAAAATCAAAAGCTTTTCTCCATGTTCTTTTTAAAAGTGCAACCAGAAAAGTAACTTATTGACAACAGAGATGAGACTACAAAATACTTAGGAATCAGTTTAACAAAAAAAGCCTTCAAATAAAACTGAAAAATGCAGAGATAATACTACCATGATTTTTTTTTATAATGAGGATTGAACCCATGCTATACAAATGCTCTACCACTGGGCTACATTCCTAGGCTTTTAAAAAATTTTTATTTCATGATAGGGTCTCCCTAAGTAGTCTAGGTTGACCTAGCTCTTGTGATCCTCCTGCCTCAGCCTCCTGAGTCACTGGGAGAACAGATGTGCACCAATGCACCTGGTTACTACACTGATTCTTGATAAGGCAAACCTCTGAAAATAATTTTTCTTTAATATAGAATTGTAATAAAATGATAGTTAAAAATCAAACTATATTTTATCAGTGATCAAATTATATTAAAGTTCATATGAAAAAACAAAGAAAATTATAAAAAAGATACCAAATATTATCAAATATTAAAATTTATCATAAAGCCACTATACTCAAAGTAGAAAACTATTGACATGAGAAGAGAAAATTAGATCAGTGGAAGAGAACAGAGTCTAGAATAGCAGTAAGTATAAACAGAAACCCAATATATTGCAAAGGTAGCATATTCATTCAATGGGTAGAGGATTTTTTTAATACTTGGTTGCTATGATTTATGTCTAGATGTCCCCTCCAAAGCCTTGTTAGCTCATAGGTGGAGCATTAGGGAGGTGACTGCATCATGGGTGTGTGATATTCATCATTGGAACAGTCCACTGCTGGATTTATAGCTAAATGTGACGTTGGGAAGTAAAGCCTGATGGGAAGAGGTGAGTCAGTGTGGGGGTGGCCTAGTAGTGTAAACAGCCCTCCTCCTCCCTTGATCCCTTGCTGCTTCCTGCCTGCCATGCTCTGAGCTGTTTCTCCTCTGCAGTACCCCTCTGCCATGCCACCCTGCCTTGGAGCCAGATGACTATGGAGTGAAACTTCTACAGACTGTGAGACAAAATAAACCTTTCCTCTTTTAAGTTGTGGATATCAGGTATTGTGTCTTAGTGATGAGAAAGTAAGACAGTGGTCTTGGCACAATAGATGTCTATCTTAAAAAAAGAAAACAAAACTACATATTGTAAAATAAAATTTTAAACTTCATATCCTAAATAAGTTCCAAGTATATAAAATTTAAAATAGGAAAAAAATACACTGAAGATATATGAAAATAAAGTTTAAGGAGGAGGAAACCTCTTTCCATAAGCCAAAAAATCAAAAGCCATATGAAAATAAAGTCAAATTACAAACAGGGAGAGGAGAAGGCCTACAATATGTGTTAAATAAAAGGTTAACATCACTAATATATATAGCCCTCTTCTCACCTAATCAACTGACTCTCCCTGGGCAATTTCATTCATTCTCATTAATTGTGACATATATGTTGATCACATAAGCATATATGAACTCCTGTTTAAATTCATGATGTCCAGGGCCAGGGATATTGCTCAGTGGCACCGCGCCTGCCTCACAAGCCCAAGGTCCTGAGTTCAATCCCCAGTACCAAAAAAGAAAAAACTCATGGTGTCCAGCTTCAAGTAGACTCTCAAGCTACTGTACTTCTCAGAGCTCCAACCCCACTGCCTTCCTTCTCACAGCAAAATTATAGAAATTAATTTTACTTTCTTCTTCAAAGACAAAATAGGACTCATCCCAGAGAATTCAGCGATCTCCATTTCTAGGGCCTCAGTTAATATCTATATGCTAGTGCCTTACTTATCTGTTTTCTAAATCTTTAAGGGATTTACTGAAATACAAAATTTTTTTTAAATTCACTCATTTTAAGTGGACAATTCAGTTACCTTTGGTAAATGTACAGAATTATGTAAACATCACCACAATCTAATTTTAGAACAATTCCATCACCTCAAATAGATCCCTATTTGCCTCACTGTATTTACCTCTATCCTAAATCTCTCTCCTGAAATTTAGACCCATATATCTAATTGCTTACTGGACATTTTCATTTGCGTACCACAGGCACTACACTGTGTATTTCCAAACTCTGTGTTTCCAAAACTGAACTAGTCTCTTTTCCACACCCTTTTCCATTGAATCTGATTCTTCTCTAATATTCCCTAAAGGAATGAAGGGCACTACTGGATTCTCAAGAACACTGAGCACTATTCTTTATTTTATTTTTTTTTTTGGTACTGGGAATCAAACTCAGGACCTTGCACTTGTGAGGCAGGCGGTGGAACCACAGAGCTAAATCCCTGGCCCTGAGCACTATTCTTAATTCCTTTCTTTTCCATGGCCATATCTAGTGAATCATCACATTCCATATATCTTACTTCTTAGAATAATTCAAATCTATTCCTTTCTGTCCTAATCATTACTTCACTAATCTATTCACCAAAATCTCTTTCTTAAGTAATCCATCCATCTACTAAATACTGTAGAGTGCCCACTCTGTGCCAAGTACTGAGCTATAACACTCCCTAACTGGTCCCTCTGTTCTCAGTCTTTCATCTTCCCAATGAATTCTTAGTCCAACAGCTAGGCAGCATGATCTTTTTTAAAAACATTCTACCCTGGGCCAGGAATTTAGCTCAGTGGTTCTGCCGCCTGCCTCGCAAGCGCAAGGTCCCAAGTTCAATCCCCGGTACTAAAAACAACAACAACAACAACAAAAATTCTACCCCCATGCTTAAAATGGCTTCATTGTAAATTTCAATTGGGTTCTCTATGACCATGGGTAAATTTCCAATTTCTTAACATAGCTCTTTTGTGGTCAGGTACCTTCATCTCTCTTTAGTCTCATCTCTTATCTGTCCCCTTAGATAAGTCACTTAACTATCTGAAACTCCTCATCTGAAAAATTGGGATAACAGTAGAACCTATCTCAGAGGTGGTTTTGAGGATTAAATGAGATAGTACATGTAAAGCTCTTAGCATAATTACCTGGCACACACTAAGTGTTAATTAGTATTAGCTATTCATAATGGTAATGTTAGATTTCTTCCATCCCCCTTCCTGTGATACTAACTTTAATCATACCATTTTGCACTGAATTATTTTTATTGCTTGTTGTTGCTTCAAATGCTAACTTCTAAGTAGACTGTAAAGTCCTTGAAGACAAGTCCCTGAAGACACACCTGCTGTATCTCCTGCAGCACATAGTACAATATTTAACTTGCAGTAGAGTTTAGTAAGTACATTTTGATAAAGTTTCACAGACGGAAAAGTGACAGAGGTTTTACAGAATATTTTTAAAGACCATAAAATAAACATCAAAACCCTAGGAGTATCATTTGCTCTCACCTCCTAGGGTAATGGGGTGTCACTGGCTTAGCATGGGACTTGGCAATGCTCACTGGAGGTCAGTGGGGTTTTTTCAGGTGGTTTGCTGCCAATATTCTGTTTTTGACAAAAACTGAGTATGAAAGCATGAAAGTGCTTAAATTTATTCTAGCATTCAGACAATATACAATTCATCTACTCATCTGTAATATCAGATTTTTGTTTCTTAAATATAAATGATTTCTCTGAGCTACCAAAATAATATAAATTCCATTTCATTAGAAGGGCAATGGAATCCTGTAATGGTTTGGATTTCTTAACTGATGACTAGGTGGCAATAAAAATAATCCAGAATAAGGCCCAGGGACTAGAAGATTCAGAGGTCTTTGGATGCTAAAACATCCACAAGTTTGGGTGAAAAGTCACATTATATGCACTGTAAAGTGAACCGGCACTTTGTAATTGTTTTCCCTCTCATTTTCACATACTTTATCTAACATTCTTATCCCTTCCTGCCTGGTGCTCCTACCTAGTGATCTGGGCTTGCTCTTTGCACCTCAGATTTTTCTAATGAGATATCTTTGGGTATTCGGATACCTGCTGTTCTGTATCAGTGCATGATTATTCGTATGTACACTGGAGTGGAGGAGCTAAGCATGGAACTGTGTGATTCTGAGACATAGACTCCCACTGGTACAATACAATCTTTGAGCTAAAGTTTTGTTGGTTTAGAAATCATTACAAAGCCAATGATTATTTTGTGTCTTCGATGTTACTAAGCAGAAGGTACAATGGCTTGGGATATGGAGAAGAAGAGGGCAAAGTCAGCTCTAAACAGAAGAGACAATGTTTCAAATCAAAGAAAATAAAAAGGCCCACATTCTCCAGTTGTGTCTAGGTTTTTCTCCTAAAATGAAGAAAACACTAAGGAACTAAAAGAACCCTTTGAGGAAAAAGAAAACCCAGAGGTCAAAGCAGTCTTCACCATCCAATTTAAACATGAATTCTCACTGGTTATATACCTTCTTTCCACACACATCTCTCCCCCAACACAAATACAAAAGATAAGCACCCAGGCAGCCCAGAAATAGAAATACATAGTACATACAATGTTCGAAAGATATTATTACCACAAACAAAGGCATCCTTAAATACTGTTCTACCAACACATTACACCATTCCCACATGGGCACATACTCATATAACAGAAGACTAGTAACAGATATCTGTACTTACCCCAGTCATGAGCATAATAGTCAGTGACTTGCAAAATATTGCACATAGAGCCATTGATTGATGCATCTTGTTAGTTTTGCCCTTTACTTTTAATACAGCATAATAGTTAAGTGTATAAACTTTAGAGCCAAATTAGATGTAAACCTTCATTCTGCCACTTACTCCCTGTGTGAGTTTGAACAAACTGATTACCAGCTCTGTGCTTCAGTTTCCTCATGCACAGAATGAGGACAATACATATCTCATCAGGTTATTGTGATAATGCACTTAAGGCTCTTAGGAGTAATGAGAGTTTCTAAAATGACCTGAGATAGAGTAAACA
Source organism: Heterocephalus glaber (assembly GCF_053883595.1). Taxonomy (NCBI): domain Eukaryota; kingdom Metazoa; phylum Chordata; class Mammalia; order Rodentia; family Bathyergidae; genus Heterocephalus; species Heterocephalus glaber. The sequence continues at coordinate 34,248,952 of NW_028258384.1, read as the reverse complement.
TGTATTCAAGATTTGATTTAGGTGAGAGAAGTAGTAGGAAGGACTTAGGTGTGGGATTCCTTTTCTGTCCTTAGATAGTATATAACTAACTCAGGTAGTATATAACTAACTTAGACAGTATATAACTTCCTGGGTGTACACGCATTTCTCAATAATAATTCCATCAACGGACATGGGTCCACCATTAATGAGAACAATGCATTCACTCTTTTTTCTGAGGAAATCTATATATTTGCAATCATTGTATTATTATATTTATTTATAGTCTATTTTCAATGTGGCAATACAGTATTAAGTATGCTTCAGAGAGTACTTCTTCACTGCCAAACTCTAACTGATTGAAAAAACCTGTGTCTCATTGAGACCACTTTACACTGCAACATGGTAGTGCACAGCCTTAGGAGGAGGAGCCAGACAGTCCTGGCAAGAAAATGCAGGGCCCACAGTAAACTGACTATATATAACTGAGAACGGTACTGATACCTGGAGCTGCCTACACTATTTTCACCACTCACATAACCAAAAAACAAACAGACTAAGTATGTCCATAGTCATGGGCATTAATGCTTCCTTCTGCCAACTATAGCAGTTCTTCCCCTCCTCCCTACCCAAGAAGGGCTGCTAGGACATGGAGGCCTGCTCTGAGCTATAAAGACAGGAAAACTGCAGGAGTGGAAGAGGCTTGCCATGAATTCAGAAACACCAAGTCCAAAACAAACCATCCATTTTTCTAGAGCTCGAGCTATTCAGTGGAGAAAAACAGTGGGCAGTCCAGATCTGTCTCCTTACTATCTGAACACAAATGAATCAGTGGCCAATAAAAAAAGAGCTTCTCCTCTGGCTACACAGTGAAGTGGGAAGAACAAGAGCTTTGGAGTTAGGAAGATGTAGGCATGAGTCCCAGCTTATTTTATGTATTTATGACTTCTTTGACCCTGGAGTTCTTCATTGGAGAGATGGGAAGATCAGCTGCATTGCAGGGTTGACATTAAATGAGACTGGAAACAAAAATGCGTGTAGCACAGTATCCAGAACAAATTACTCAAATATGATTCTCTCCCCTTTCCAATTCCTATTTACCATACCACACAGCTGGACTCCTCTGTGCAGACAAAAAAAGTAAGGACTTCTCTCAACAGCTATGTGCATGTTTATTGTGGTAATAGTTGGTTTAGTTTTAGGTTTGAAGTTCTTTTGTTTTAGTTTTGGACTGGAAATGTTTAAAGGTATAAGATAGGCTTGATAGGTCTTTAGCTGAGTTATTAGGATTTCATCAACTTTCCAAGAACACAATGGAAATGGAGGACTTTGGCAAATTATGAAAAACGTAGAGTAAAGAAAAGGCCAAAATTACACAAATAGTCATACAGTGTAACCTCGAACTTGAACTGGAGAAATGGGAATTGGAGGATGAAGGTAGCAAATGGGAAATAGATCTATAAGATGATCTTCACTGACTTCCAGGAAGATGGTGGCATGGTGAGCACCACAGAAACAACCTCTCCAAGATTTGGAGTCCAGATGCTGGAATATGGCAATGAGGAAGAGAAGAAGGAGGGAAGTGGGTCCCCAGGACCCAGAAAGGATCTGAAGCGAGAACTGGAGCCCATAGGGAGAGAAAAGAGAGGGACCTAAATTCAGAAGAGGGACATGGCAAGCCATGCTCTCTCTGAGACCTGGCTCATGGTCTGGGAGAGCTGGCTTGAACCTGCAGAGGCACAATGACTACTGGCAACCCCAGATGCCTCCACAGAGAAATGCAACAGTGGAATGAAGCAGTGGACACAGCCCACTGCAATGGCTGGTGAGTTATTCTGGCTCAGACATCCCCCAGGTAAAGGTGACTGGCTGGCCGCCATTTTGAAAAGGGGCCAATTGAACTCAGAACTAAGAGCAGCTGTGGGTTGGCTCCATCTAGCAGATCCCAGTGTCACACTAAGGCACAGCCATGGGAGACACTCAAGGTTAGATACCCAAGCCAACTTCAAGCCAGCAGGAGGCCCCCAGAGTGTTGTGGGCTGAACAACTCGGGTCCCAGCCTTACAGCCAGAGACCAGAAGCAGCCTACACGTCAGTGGAACTGAAGGAGCAGGCTTTCTGGGATTATCCACCACTGTACCATAATTGTACTGCTGGCTTGCTGGTATCAATCAACACAGATCTGGGCTCCATCACCCTCTTTATTTTTCTTTTCTCTCTCTCTCTCTCTCTCTCTCTCTCTCTCTCTCTCTCTCTCTCTCTCTTTTTGGTACTGGGGATTGAACTGGGTTCTTTGCATTTGCGAGGCAGGTGGTGGAACCACTGAGCTAAATCTCCGGCTCTTTTTTTTTTTTTTGAGAAAAAAATTTTTTCCCATTCTGTGGAAATCTGTGATTGACTCTTCACTCTGTTTGTGGTTTCTTTTGCAGTACAAAAGCTTTCTAATAAGATGACATCCCCATTGTTGATTCTTTTGTGATATTTCCTGAAACCACCAACAAAGTGAAGAGACAACCCACAGAGTGGGAAAAAATTTTTGCCAGTTGTTCCTCACAGAAAGGACATATTGACAAAGACTAATATCTACAATATATACAGAACTCAAAAAAAATCAGAACTCCCAAATTTAAAGACCCAATACAGGAGGGGCTGACAGAAGCCTCTGGAAGTGAGCAAGAGGCAGGAGGTGGGAGCTGCAGGCACAGTCTATGGGGAGCCATCACTTTCCAGCAGCTGCAAGTGCCCACTACACCAGCTGCCAGGGATAGCCCACCTCAAAATGGCCTGAGACACTGAAAGAAGTCAGTCTCATCTTAAAACTGGATGTGATCAGATAATACACTGCCTCCTAGGGCAGAGAGGGTGAACCGGTCCCAGCACCCAGAAGGAAGCTCCCCTGCTGTCATCCCAAGCTCCTAGGGCAGAGAAGGTGAGCCACGTAGGTGCCAGAAGCACCACCACCACCACCCCCACCCCATGGAAATGAGAGGACACATAAACAAGCCTCAAAAACAGACTTCCAGATCACCTACAGCAACCCCAAAGGGAAGGGACATGGAACAATCTGATACTCAACCACCTGGACTCTCTGAACTGGCAACAAAAGAGGATCTGGGAAAAATGAAATCAGAAATAATTACTCAGATAACAGCAAAGATTTTGCTCAAGGTGCAAGACATGATTAATAAATCTAGAGAGGATACAGATAAAAAAATACAGGATCTGAGGAACATGATGGAATCCCTACATAGGAAACAAATGGAATCCATAAAACAGATACAAACAGATTTCCAAGACATTAAAAACTCCATAGAAAGTCTGTGCAGCAAAATGAACCAATATGAGGGTAGAATTTCACATATAGAAGATAAGATTGCAATTAGTGAGGAGGAAAAGAAAAATTGCTTTAAAATTGTAAGGGAGATCCCAGGTTCCTAGGGCAGAGAAGGTGAGCCGGTCCCAGCACCCGGAAGGAAGCTCTCTGCCACCATTACAGGCTCCTAGGGCAGAGAAGCTCAGCAGGTCCCAGAACCCAGAAGGAAGCTCCCCCGCCACCATCCCAGGCTCCTAGGGCAGAGAAGGTGAGCCAGTCCCAGCACCTGGAAGGAAGCTCCCCCACCACCATCCCAATCTCCTAGGGAACAGAAGGTGAGCCATGTGGGTGCCAGAAGCACACCCCCCACCCCCCGTGGAAATGAGAAAACACATAAACAAGCCTCAAAAACAGACTTCTGGATCACCTACAGCAACTCCACAGGGAAACGAGATGGAACAATCTGATACTCAACCACCTAGACTCTCTGAACTGGCAACAAAAGAGGATCTGGGGAAAAAGGAAATCAGAAATAATTACTCAGATAACAGCAAAGATTTTGCTCATGGCGCAAGACATGATTAATAAATCTAGAGAGGACACAGATTAAAAAAATAGAGAATCTGAGGAACATGATGGAATCCCAACATAGGAAACAAATGGAATACATAAAACAGATACAAACAGATTTCCAAGAGATTAAAAATTTCATCAAAAGTCTGCACAGCAGAATGAACCAATGTGAGAAAAGAATTTCACATATAGAAGATAAGATTGCAATTAGTGAGGAGGAAAAGAAAAATTGCTTTAAAATTGTAAGGGAACACGAGAAATCAATCCAGCAGCTGCTAGACAATGCAAAGAAGAATAACATAAGACTGATTGGAGTCAATGAAGAAAGAGGAGACAGTGCAGATAACATAAAAAAACTGTTCACAGAAGTGATGGCAGAAAACTTCCCAAGGAGGGGAAAAGAACTTGACATACAGATAAGTGAGGCATATAGGACTCCAGCTAGCCTTAATCAAAAAGAATCTACACATAGGCATATAATAGTTAGGATTCCAGAAATCCAACAGAAGAACAAAATTCTACAAGCAGTGAGAGAAAGAAACAAATCACATATGAAGGAAAGCCCATCAGAATCACAGCAGACTTCTCAATGCAAACCCTCAAGGCAAGAAGAGCTTGGAGTGATGTATTTCAAGCCCTAAAGGAAAACAGCCTCCAACCTAGATTGATGTACCCTGCAAAACTATCTTTCAAAATTGATGGAGAAATAAGATACTTTCATGATAAAGAGCACCTCAGGAACTTCATGAATACCAAACCGGCTCTCCAAAAAATTTTAGACAATACCCTAGGAAAAGACAATGAGGATCACAACCCCAGGAAACCCAGCAGAATGAATCCATTGGGTGTGACAAATTAAATGCAAAAGGGGAGAATCGAACAAAAAGAAAAAGTCATGACAAGGCTTTGAAAACTTTTAACTTCATCTCCCTAATGAGTGTATAATTCAATCTTATTATTGTACTGATTAGTATTTTTCTGATTCTAGAGTTGCACACCTTTCCTTGTGCTATACTGGCTATTTATCATCTTCTTATGTCTACATTTTAATTGGGTTGTCTATTAATGAGCTCTAAGAATTCTTTATATATTCTGCTCATAGGTTATATGCATTGTAAATATGGTCTGTTTAAGGACTACTTCTCATTTTAATGATGTCATTTGAAGTTCTAAATTTTGATGGAATCTCATTTATCAGTTTTTTTCTCTTATATGTCATGTTTTTTGTCTCCTAGGTAGTTCTTGCCTACCCTGAATTCATAAATATTTTCCCTTATAATTTCTTCTTAAAGTTTTATACTTTTAGGCTTTCTTATTTAGGTTCATAGATCCCTTCAAGTTATTTTCATGTATGGAAAAAAAGGGTTGAGGTTAATTTTTTATATACAGATACCAGGTGTTGTAGTGCCATTTGCTGAAAACACTATCTCTTCCTCGGCTCTTGAATTGAGTTTATATTCTGTAAAATGCTAATGTTAAATAATCTTTCAAAACTCAGTGGACCATATATGTGTGGTTCTATATCTAGATTCTGTGTTTTATTCCAATGATCTATATGTCTTTCCTTACACCAACACTGCCTTGATTACTGTAGCTTTAGAAGAAGTCTTAAAATTAGGTACTAAACAGCTTCCAACACTGTTTTTGCTTTTGTTTTTGTTTTTAACTTTTCTCGGTCCTTTGTACTCCTACATAACATTTAAATTTCAATATCCAATTCTTCATTTATAGCAAGTATACACAGACCTGAATTTTTATATATACCTTGTGTTTTCTAATCCTGCTAAATTCAAGTACAAGTTCTAGGGGCTCCTAGAGATTTCCTAGTATTTTCTCTGTAGATGATCATTTCATCTACATATAAAGATTTTGCTTCTGCCATGCTAATCCTATCCTAGTTGTGTCATTTTATTGCCAGACTATTTTGGTGGGGACTAGGTTTCAAAGTTTAATGGACAGATGAAGACTAAGCCTATCTGCCCTTGTTCCCCACCTTAAGGAGAAAGCATTGTATCTTCTCCATTCATATAAGGCGTTCTCACTGGAAGTATGGAGTACATGTCTTTAATCTGTTGAGAAGTTTCTGTTCTAGTTCTAGGCTCCTGATAGCTTTTACTGTGAACAGCTGTCGAATTTAGTCCAATACTTTTTCCCCAACTAGTGACAGGATCATATAGCTTTTTCCTTTCCTCTGTTAAAATGATGACTTTTGGAGGTGGATCTTCTAATGCTGAACCAACACTGCCATCCCTATACCAAAACCACTTTCTACATCCTGCCAGATCTGACTTCCAATAGTTTGTTTTGTTAAACAAATTTCTATCTATGTTCATACATTTTTCTTCTATTATCTTTATCCAGTTTTAGGATTAGCACAATGTTGAGTTCCTAAAATGAGGGGAGAAGTGTTCCTTCTTTTTTCTGCTTTAAATGTTTGATATAATTTATCAGTTAAAATGTTCATGAGCCTGCTGTTGTCATATAGGTAGGTTTTCAAGCTAGGAATATACTTTCTTTAATAGGTGCTGTTCAAATTTTATATTTCCTCCAGAGTTAGTTTCATTAATTTGTCTTCCAAGGTACTGCTTAGAAGTTGCCAAATTTATTTCAAAAAAGGTTTTTGTAATATGCTTTCTATATCCTTTTAAATTCTGTAAAGTCTGTGGTAACGTCTCCTAGATGTTAATATTGTCATTTTAAAAATGTATAACTGATATTGTGTAACAGGAAGAAAAGGTCTAAAAGAGCAGGGGAATTGGGAGGGTTGGGAGAAGGGAAAAAAGGGAAAGGAAAAAATATGAGAAGAGGAAAAAAATGGAAACAAGGTCTTTGCAAATAGGGAAGGGTGGAGGGGGTAAAGGGAGGGCAAGGGAAGGGGAAAAAAAAATAAGAACCAAGAGACTCATGTAATGGTACAAGATCCCAATGATGAATGTAATTGTATTTTATACCTAAAATGTACCAATAAAGTTAATGGGGAAAAAAAAAGACCCAGTACAAAAACGGGCATCTGAAATGAATAGATACGTCATAGATAAAGAACAGAAATGGCAAATAAATATATGAAAAAATGTTCAACATCACTGATTATTTGAGAGATACAAATTAAAACAACACTGAGATTCCACCTCACTCCAGAAAGAATGGCTATTATCAAGAAATCAACCAAGAACAAATGCTGGTGGGGCTGTGGGGAAAAAGGAAGTCTTCTCCACTGTTGGTGGGAGTATAGACTGGTCAATTGCTGCATAAATCAGTGTGCAGATTCCTCAAAAAACCAGAACTAAAGGTTCCATTTTATCCAGCTATTTCCCTTTTTGGTATCTTCCCAAAAGAACTAAAAGCATCATACCACAGTAATATATATGCACACCTATGTTTATAGCAGCACAGTTTGCAATAGCTAAATCTTGGAAACAGCCCAAATCCCCATCAATTGATGAATGGATAAAGACTTTTTTTTAATACAATGGAGTACTATTCAGCCATAAAGAAGGATAAACTTGAGATATTTCTAGCTAAATGGATACATGCGGAGACCATACTCTTAAGTGAAATCAATTGAACACATATGTTCAAATATCTCATGGTTTCTCTGGTGTGAAAAACCAAAAGTGTAAATAAGGACTAAAATGTATAATAGATATTGTGAAACAGGAAGAAAATGTTCAAATGGGAAAGGGAACAAGGGAGGGGGGAGATGGTCAGGAAAGAAGAGAAAAGAAAAAAAAGAGAATAGAAGGAAAAGTGGAAACGAAGCTTTTGTAAATAAGGAGGGGAAGAGGAGTTGAAGGAAGGGGATAGGAATGGGGAAAAAAAGAATCAAGATACATTACCTACATGTACAAATTCTATATGATGAACGTTATCATTATGTATATCTAAAATGTACCAATAAAATAAGTTTTTAAAAATTCATTCTCCTTTTTTTATCTTTTGTGTACTAGGGTCTCTGCAACCACACCCTGAATTTGAATAGATAGGTTTTCCTGGTAAATTTCATTGAATATTTTAAAAATGAGCTTCACTGTACTGTACTGTAAGTGTTAAAATAGAATGAGACTGGATGCCTTTATGAACTGTTTTCACTACAAAGACATAAAAACTTACTCGTCCTATAGATGGGAGTGGGGGTAATGCTAATCTAACTCATTTTATCCTTAAACCCTATCAGATTTCAGCTGCAACATTTGAAGTCCTCAAAATGATATTTTACTATATCAAGAATTCTCATTACACATTTCTGTAATGATTGAATGCCTTAGGTATCTGAAAAATTACAAAGTGTTTTCTGTTTTAGTGCAAAAATAGGCTATGTCTACACTTTAGATTGCACCACTGATTTAGGTTTTTCATCTATATTAAATGTCAATTGCTATATACTTAATAAGATTGAATGTAATACTCTGAATTAGTCATTACTGTAGTATAAATGAATAGGCTGACTAGGTCAATATGCACCTATTTTTCACTGTTCATGGAAACCATTTTCTCCACCTATAAGTCTACAGTGGTTTCAAAATAGATATTTCATTTCCATAAGGCACGGGTAGCCCAAATCCTGATTGGGAGCTATTAAGTCTGCTTCCCTTATTCTTCCACCTCTCACAAAAATACAGAACATTTTGGCTAAAAACATTTTTTAAATCTCAAAGAACTCTTTCTTTTCAAAACCAGTAAGTTCTCAGGAAAACTGTGTGTTCCTTGAAGGCAAGATCCATTTAATATTTATTTATTGTTATACATCAAGACTTCAGGGTGCCATTTTGCTCATACAATTCACCATTTCTGTCTTCATTAAATACCTCTACTATCTGCCTCTCCAGAGAGAGTAATTTAATTTTCCTCTTTCAACATTTGACTAAAATGCATTTTCTCTATTAAAGTTTCCCTGATTACCCTCACTTCACTCCAATCACATCTTCATTTCACCATGTTCTCAATGCTTGTTGAGATGTCCTCCAACAATGATTCAGATTCCATTCCTTTCTTCAACTATCCTAAAATAATCAAGGATAACCTGCTGAAATCATTGATAGCAGTAATTTTTAATTTCTTTCAAATGATCTATTTTTATGCTTTCAGAAGTGGTCAGATATTTATTACAAAGATGCCAAGATTTTTGCCCTTCCCAAATCAAATACACTTCCAGTGAGCAACAGGAACAGGAAGGGGAGAACAATAAGTCACCTCAAGTTCAAACTTCAAAGAAAAAGTCTTTTAAAGTGACTGAAGGTAAGACCTAGGGAAAAGGCAGAAAGCTGAAATTCCCCAAACTAAAGGAAGAGTTTCTGTACCAATTCATCTCCTTTCTTTTTTTCCTTGTCCTAAGGCCAAAGACCACTGCCACCAGCTGCTTGAGAAGAGCCAGAAGGAGCTCAACCTTCTCACACAACTTCTGGAAGAGACTAACCCATTGTATTATAGCAGTTCTGAGGTGGAAAAAAGAAAATGACACAAAATATCCAGGAAGGTGCCTTAATGTGTTCAGTGCCCTAAACGCTAGGAATAAAACTAAGTAAGTAAAACTGTAAGGGCTATCTGTACTATCGTACTGCTGCAGCTATATAAATATCTTTCTTTGTCAATAGATATTGTATTTTCCTCAGCTAGACTAAAAGTTCCTGGAGGTCATCAACCATGTGTATTTCTTTTGTAGCCTCTAAATTGTCCACCATACTGAGGATGTAGTGGATGCTCAAAAAATATTGTTGACAGACTGGTTACTAAGTATTTTTCCCTTTGCTGTTTTTCAGGAAAGCTTATTATTCACAAAACCACAGTGTCTTGGAAGCCAAAAGGAAGTATCCACCTGTTGGTATACATTTTCCCTTAGCTATGCATTATACAGAGATTTCCTCTGGAAATATAAACAAAGGATGCCTGATGAGCCAGGACAAAGAACTATATATAGAGATTAAGTGACCAGAGTAGCAAGGTCAAATTATGCCCTTCCTTAACAAGATTAAAGGGAGCTGGAGGTCTGCACCTACCTCCTTCCTACGCTCTCCAGCTCCCAAAGAAACTATTTCTAACTGCCTATTTACTGAATTCTGAAGGCTGAGCAGCAACTATAACAAGCTACAATTCAGGTAATAAATCTGTGGTGATCTTAATCTGTTTCTGTAATAAAAGGAAGACTGCAGCTTTGTTTACTTTCTGAGGAGAATAGAGAACAGGGAGAAAGAACTAGAATAGGAAGGCAATAGTTATGGCCTCTTTATAAAAAGTCAATCAGTGACAAAAATATTTGCAGGCAGGAACAGGTTTGGCATGAAAATAGCCTATTCCAGTTTTCTCTGAAGTGCCTGAGCTGGTATCCTCTACCCTCAACCAATATGAAATGCCTGGCTTACGCTGTGAAAATAGTCATTCCGTATAGATAAATCTTGATTAGATAAAAATTCAAATCACCTTTCAGTGTCTGGCTGTCATGATTGACAGAATCCTATTATTTATTTCATTTTATAAAGTATTTATAAGCATTTATGAAGTCTCAAGTCCCTTCTTTAACTGCATTTCTAGTCCTGGGGCTTCTCCTAAAGGCATCTGGACATGCATGCTCTGCGTTAAACGAGTATAATAAGTACCCTAGGCTCACCCTATAATTAAGAGGGAAGGTAAAGATACATCCCTAACTTTTCAGAAGAGATGATGTCATACAGGACAGCTATGGTCTTCCATAATCCATTCTGTAGGGCTCCTGGTTATGGACAGAATCCTACACTGATATTCCCAAAATACATTCTCATGTTCACCATTATTATACTATCTCACTTTTCTTTTTGAGTTAATGTTTTTATTCTATTTTCCATATTCCCTGCCCACATGTATCCACATCAGGTTGGATTTCTATATTGGGTAAGTCCTAAGAGAATAGGCAGTGTGGCTGTGCTGTTTTCTTTGTACCTGGTATGATGCCATGCATAAAAAGGTATTAGTAAAAGATAACTTTTTGTTTAAACAGAGCAGGCAGTGGCCTACATGAAGTTTAACAATACCTACTTTGAATACCTACTTTGCTGATACATCATGGGGCTACTCTTCTCTCTTACTTTCCTAACATGTGTCACCACAAGTGCTACCTTTTTAAGGCTTAGACAGGAATGCTAACTTCAGAAAGGCACTATTTAAACATCATCAGTTACCCAAAAGGCCAGTGTGAATCCTCCCAGGCTAAGGCAATAATGAATTGTTTTATGAGACTAACTCCTTGCCACTTGAAAAGAGTAGGGTCCTAAAAATAAAGGTTTGGATGGCAGGATGGCTTGGGCAAGGTTGAAATAGGACTATGCTTGCTTGAGAGTGATCAAGGTGATAAGCTTCTCAGGGGTCAGGAGATGAGACTCTAGAGAAGTTCTAAAATGAATGAGCAAAGGAAGTAAACCACTGAACTTTCCTACTTTGACTATAACTTGCTCTGTACTTAATAGTCTTTTTATTAGAATGAGGAAGGTGATGATTTCAATCTCTAGCCACATTTTATTCACTATTAGCAGTTATTCCACCTTCAATCATGCAAATTCTAAACCCAGGGATCCCTTATCTCATCTCTTACTTATAATACTCCACTGTCCCTTCACAAGTGTGCATTTCTTATACTGTTATCCAACAGGAAAATCAAAAACTTTGATAGAGTAGAACACAGAAGGATTCTGATTAGTTGAAAACCACTCTGAAATACATTCTACTTTGCTTTTTCCATTCTTGGAAAAGAAGAAACTGTAGAGAAAAAGAACATAATAAAGAAAATAACCATTCACAGAATTGTGATTGATGAAATCTAGAAAGATACTAAAGGTCATGGAGTCAGTTTAACTCCCTGTTTATAGGTAAGGATCCTGAAAGCTGAGACTAAATGACTTACATTATACAGTTAATACAAGAGCTAAGTTTAGAGCCTAATTTTCCAACTCACATTCTAATATTCTTTCTTTTCATTTCTTATGCTTCTCAAATCCCCTACCCCATTCTAGCATCTCACATATAAGTTTAATCAGTACACTATGCACACTATACACCCTACATAGCATATCATTATGTCTACAAATGGAGTCCACAGCAAGGATTATACTGCTATGTTAGGCTCATTAGACAAGTACGTGCTACTGGAAGAAGAGCACTTGTCAGACACTTTGACAAATTCAAACAACTGGGGAATATGAAGTTAGTCATATGATAAGAGGATTCTTTACCTTATGAGAAGATTCTCCACTGTCTATTAAATAGAAATCCCCAGGTGAGATTATAATAAAATTACATTATTGTTTAAAAATAAACTTGAACAGTTATATTTATCTGTCATACAAGTTACATTAGAACTGGACTATAAGGATGCAGAATTGGCCGAAGGTGCAGTCTTCACCTTCACCTCATCGACTGCCATTTCATATTTTGTAGAGGACGCAGGGGTAAGCAATGGAAAGGATTTTTTTTTTCACAAAAGTATTTTGCTGCTGGCTTCCTATATCCCTTCCTCCCTTCCAGGCAGCTCCAGGCTCCCGGCTCCCACTAAGCTTGGCAAGAATGGGAGCGTGTGGGCACCCTGTGCAGCTCTAAGAGCGCAGAACAGCAGGAGTGGGACCTGTGGAAGCAGAGCTGCCTCCAGGGCTGAGGAACAGAGCCCCCGCCCAGCACCAAGGAGATGAGCCACATGGGTGCTAGCAGCACACCCCCCCTCACCCCACCTCACACCCCTTGAAATGAGAAGACATGTAAACAAGTTTCAAAATGAGACTTTCAGATCACTTAAAGCAACCCCAAAGGGAAACGAGATGGAACAATCTGATACTCAACCACCTGGACTCCCTGAACTGGCAACAAAAGAGAATCTGTAAAAAATGAAATAAGAAATAATTTCTCAGATAACAGCAGAGATTGTGCCCATAGTGCAAGACATGATTACTAAATCTAGAGAGGACACAGGTAAAAAAAATAGAGGAGCTGAGGAATATAATGTAACCCCAACAAAGGAAACAAATGGAATCCATAAAACAGATGCAAACAGATTTCCAGGAGATTAAAAACTCCATTGAAAGTTTACTCAGCAGAATGAGCCAATGTGAGGAGAGAATTTGAGATATAGAAGATAAGATTGCAATTAGTGACCAAGAAAAGAAAACTTGCTTAAAAATAGTAAGGGAACATGAGAAATCAATCCAGCAGCTGCTACATGATGCAAACAAGAATAACATAACACTGATTGGAGTCAGTGAAGAAACAGCAGAGAGTGCAGATGACATTTAAAAAAACTGTTCACAGAAGTAATAGCAGAAAACTTCCCAAGCAGGGGAAAAGAACTTGACATACAGATAATTGAGACAGATAGGACTCCAACTAGCTTTGATCAAAAAAAAATCTCCACGGAGGCATGTAATAGTTAAGATTCCAGAAAACCCAACAGAAGAACAAAATTCTACAAGCAGTTAGAAAGAAGAAACAAATCACATACAAAGGAAAGCCCATCAGAATCAAAGCAGACTTCTCAACATAAACCCTTAAGGCAAGAAGAGCTTGGAGTGATGTATTTCAAGCCATAAAGAAAAACAGCCTCCAACCCAGACTTATGTACCCTGCAAAACTATCTTTCAAAATTGATGGAGAAAAAAGATACTTTCATGACAAAGAGCACATTAGGAACTTCATGAATACCAAACCAGCACTCCAAAAAATTTTAGACAAAATCCTAGGAAAAGACAATGAGGATAGCAATCCCAGGAAGCCCAGGAGAATGAATCCACCGGGCACGACAAGAAATTAAAAGCAAAGGGGGAGGATCAAAGGAAACGAAAAAGTCATGACAATGATAACTCAATATGTATCAGTTATAACCATCAATGTTAATGGTCTCAACTCACCAATCAAATCAAACAGACTGGCAGAATGGGTCAATAAGCAAGTTCGAACAATATGTTGCATACAAGAAACACACTTCATTCAAAAAGAAACTCATGGACTGAAAGTTAAAGGTTAGAAAACAATACTCCATGGGACAGGAACATGAAAAACGCAGGAGAAGCTATACCCTTTGCACATCAAGTGGATTTTAAACCACCACTGACTAAGAGACACAAAGAAGGACACTACATCCTTATAAAGGGAACAATCCAAGAAGAGATGACAATCATAAATATCTATGCACCAAACACTAGTGCACCCAATTATATAAAACAAATATTAATGGACATGGAAAATCAAATAAGCACTAACACAATAGTAGTGGGGGACCGAAATACCCCACTGTTGCAAATAGACAGATTAACTAGACAAAAAATGAGCAACAAAATACTAGAACTCAATCAAACTCTTGAACAAATGAACTTAAGAGATGTTTACAGTGTTCCACCCAACAAAATCAGAATACACATTCGTTTCAGATGCACACAAGTTGTTCTCCAAAATAGGCCACATACTCGCTCATAGAACATGTTTAAGTAAGTGTAAAGGAATTGAAGTTATCCCCTGTACATTATCAAACCATAGTGTGATGAAATTGGAGATCAATAGCAAAAGAAACTGCAAAAATTACATAAAAACATGGAAATTGAACAACACACTTCTGAATAACCAATGGGTCACAGAGGAAATTAAAGAAGAAATCAGAAAGTTCCTACAATTAAATGACAAGGACAATACAACATATTGGAATCTGTGGGATACAATGAAAGCAGTCTTATGAGGGAAATTCATACCAGTGAATACTCATATTAGGAAAACAGAACGAACTCAATTGCGCGACCTGATGCTGAATCTTAAGCTTCTAGAAAAAGAAGAGCAGGACAAACCCAAAGCTCACACAAGGGAGGAAATTATAAAGCTCAGAGCAAAAACCAATGCAATGGAGACTAAAAGAACAATATAAAAAAATCAATGAAACCAAGAGTTGGTTCTTTGAAAGAAAAAACAAAATTGACAAACCGTTAGCCAAACATCAGAAAAGGGAAAGAAATGGCCTAAATCCATGCAATTAGGAATGAAAAGGATGAAATTAAAATGGACCCAGCAGAAATCCAGAGGATCATCAATACCTACTTCGAGAACCTATGTGCCAATAAGGTGGAAAGCACAGAAGAAATAGACAGATTCCTAGATACATATGAATTACCAAAGTTGAATGAAGAAGACCTAAAAATTCTAAACAACCCAATATCAACCAATGAAATTGAAAATGTAATTAAAAACTTATCAACTAAGAAAAGCCCAGGTCCTGATGGTTTCACTCCTGAATTCTACAAGACATTTAAAGAGGAACTACTGCCCCTACTGTTTAAACTCTTCAATGAAATTGAAAGGGAAGCAATACTCCCAAATTCATCCCTGGAAGCAAGCATCACCTTGATCCCCAAAGGAAAGAAAGACCCAACCAAAAAAAAAAAAACTATAGGCCAATCTCACTAATAAACATAGATTCAAAAATACTTAATAAGATACTGGCAAATAGAATGCAGAAGATCATCAAGAAGATCATACACCCTGACCAAGTGGGATTCATCCCAGGGATGCAGGGTTGGCTCAACACACACAAATCAGTAAATGTAATACACTATATCAATAGAGCCAAGGGCAAAAACCATATGATCATCTCAATAGATGCAGAAAAAGCATTTGACAAAATTAAACATGCATTTATGAAAAAAACCTACAAAAAATGCAATAGATGGTCTCTACGTCAATCTGATAAAAGCCGTCTATGAAAAAGCAACAGCTGATATCATACTAAATGGTCAAAAGCTGAAATCCTTCACACTAAAATTAGGAACAAGACAAGGATGTCCACTATCACCACTCCTGTTCAATATAGTTTTGGAAACATTAGCCACAGCAATTAGAAAGAAATAAAAGGAATAAAGATAGGAAATGAAGTCACAGTGTCATTATTTACAGATGACATGATACTCTATATAGAAGACCCCAAGAACTCCACCAAAAGTCTTCTAGACTTAATAACCAAATTGAGTAGTGTAGCTGGATACAAGGTCAACACACAAAAATCAATAGCTTTCCTCTGCACCAACAACAGACTCACTGAGACAGAAATAGGGCAAACAATTCCTTTCACAGTATCATCCAAAAAATTGAAATACCTAGGAATCAACCTAACAAAAGAAATCAAAGACCTCTTCTCCGAAAACTATAGTACTCTGAAAAGAGAGATTGAAGACAATATCAGAAAATGGAAAGACATCCCTTGCTCCTGGGTAGGAAGGATTAATGTAGTGAAAATGGCCATACTTCCAAAATTGGTCTATAGATTCAATGCAATCCCAATTGAAATCACAGCAGCACACTTCATGGACTTTGAGAAAACAATCCAAAAATTCATTTGGAACAAGAAGAGACCCAGAATAGCAAAAGCAATTCTAGGCAACTGAGACATGGCAGGGGGTATTATAACCCCCAGCTTGAAACTATACTACAAAGCTACTGTGATAAAAACAGCATGGTACTGCCAAAGAAACAGACCTGAGGACCAGTGGAACAGATTAGAAGATGCAGAAACAACTCCAGACACATGCAGCCACCTCATCTTCGACAAAGGAGCCAAACATCCTCACTGGAGGAAAGATAGCCTGTTTAATATATGGTGCTGGAAAAATTGGGTTTCAACTTGCCAAAGACTACAACTAGACCTATATTTCTCACCATGCACTAAACTAAAGTCTAAATGGGTTAAATATCTAAATATTAAACAGAAATGCTGAACCAACTGGAAGAGAGTTTAGGAAGAACTCTTGGAGATGTTGGTGTAGGAAAAGGTTTTATGAACAAAACCTCAGTTGCCTGTAAACTAGCATAGACAAGCAACAAGTGGGATCTCTTCTTACTATAAAGCTTCTGCACAGCAAGAGAAACCACCAACAGTGTGAAGAGACAACCCACAATGTGGGAAAAAATTTTCACCAGCTGTTCCTCAGACAAAGGTCTACTATCTCGAATCTATAAAGAACTTAAAAAAATCAGACCTCCCAAACTTAAAGACCCAATCCAAAAATGGGCATCTGAAATGAACAGACATTTCTCAGGCAAAGAAGTAGTAATAACAAATAAACACATGAAAAAATGTTCAACATCACTGATCATTCGAGAGAAGCAAATGAAAACAACACTGAAATTCCACTTCACTCCAGAAAGAATGGCTGCTATCATGAAATCAACCAATAACAAATGCTGGCGGGGCTGTGGGGAAAGAGGAACCCTGCTCCACTGCTGGTGGGAGTGTAGACTGGTGCAAGCACTGTGGAAATCAGTATGGAGATACCTCAAAGAAGTAGGACTTAGGAAGTAGGAAGTAGGTATCTTCCCCAAAGAACTAAAAGAATCATACCACAGTGATATATGTGCACCCATGTTCATAGAAGCACAATTTGGAATAGCTAAAGCTTGGAAGCAGCCCAAATGCCCATCAACTGGAGACTGGATAAAGAAAATGTGGGGTTTTTTAATAAAATGGAGTATTACTCAGCCATAAAAAATGAGAAATTAGAGACATTTATAGCTAAATGAATGCACATTCAGGCCATACTCTTAAGTGAAATAAATAGGACACACATGTGTAAATACCGAATAGTTTCTCTAGTGTGAGAAACTGAAAGTGTAAATAAGGACTAAAAGATATAATAGATAATGTGAAATAGAAAGAAAAGGGGCAAAGGGGAAGGGGAAGTGGGAGGGGTAGGGGAAAGGAAAGAAGGGAATGGAATAAGAGAAAATGAAAAAATGGAAACAAAGTCTTTGTAAATAGGGAGGGATGGAGGTGTTGAAGGGAGGGCAGAGGAAGGGGGAAAAAATAAGAACCCAGTGAGATTATGTATGTAAAGGTGCAAATTTCCAATGATGAATGTCTTTATAGTGTATATCTAAAATGTACCAAGGAAATAAAATTTTTAAAAAATATTAAAAAGAAAAATAAAAAAAGAACTGGACTATGAGGCTTTAAATAGAATTAGAAACATTTTTATTCAATCACCGCCCATTAGGAATCCTATAATTTTTTTTTTTTTTTGGTACCAGGGATTGAACTCAGGTCCTTACCCTTGCAAGGCAGGTGGCGGAACCACTGAGCTAAATACCCAGCCCTAGGAATCCTATAATATTTTATGTGACCCTGTCTAGACTTTGAGGCCTACTACCATCAATTCTTTAACAAAGTAAACACTAGATTAAACTAAATGATATAGCCAGAGTTTCAAGCATCCTCTTGAAAGAGAAGGATTCATTCATTCATTCATTCATTCCAGTACTGGGGATCGAATTCAGGGTGTTTGTAATGAGCTACCTTCCAGCAGTTTTTTTGGTTTTTGAGACAGGGCCTCACTGTGTTACTAAATTGCCCGGCCTAGTATCAAACTCGTGATCCTCTTGCTACAACCTCCCAAAAGGCTAGGTCTACACAGGCATGTACTACCAAGCTCAGATATTATCTTTCTTTTATTATGTCCAGTTACAAAGAGGTCAAGTCCTCTTCTAAGCTATCCTCTAAGATTTAGTGTAGGTAACAATTTGTAAAGCTTTATATGTGTAGAGCAGTTTGCAATTCACAAACAACTTTAACATAGATATTATTTGTTGATGATAAGAATAAGTGGAAAGGTGATGAGTGAGGACCAGGTAGAGAACATGGTATAGTTAGGACCAAGGGCAGGGGATGAAGAAGGAGAAGCTAGGAAAGAGAAGCAGTCCTGATTATTTTGTTATAGAAACAATAGTTCATTGAATGAACCTCATCCTAACCCCAAAGACTCAGGATTCCTAACTTGCCTATGACACCCCATTAATATCTTTAAGGAGTAATAATGTCAATTTCATGAAAGAAGAAGCACATATTATGTCTTATTCTCACACTTCCTGCTGTTTGAAAAGGAAAAGGGATTATCCCTCAGATTGTCTTCTCCCCCCAATCCATTTCTATTGCCTATTTTTTAAAAATATAGATATTTGTCACTTTTCTTAGAACAAGCATCCTGGAAAAATGAGACCACCTGGTACTACCATTCAGTCCTTCACTCCACATGATTGAAATACACTCTGCCAAAATTGAAGTTGCCCCAGACAATTGCCTGATCCAGGTCTAAAGGAATTGCAAATGTTTCTGTTACATACCTCAACCTGCTGGCAGATCTGTATTAGTTTGGCCATTTGATTTTCTAGTTCACTGTTGCGCTTAACCAGGTTGGTGAGGTTCATCTCCAGGGTTTGCTGTCATCGCAAAGTATGAAGCCAGAGGGAAACAGGGAAGAAGGGGGAAAAAAACAATGAGATTAAGAACCAATTATCATATGGAGTTTAGTCAGTCAGTAGACAAATACTTCAGAGATTGATTGAATACGTGCTATGGGCCAAGCACTATTTTAGATGCTGGTTAATAATATATATCTATTCTAGCAGGTTGTCACTGTTGGAGAAAAGATGACATTTATGATTTTGTGAGTGGTTGCAGAAATTTACTGACATTAAAGAACCTAATGTTTTTAACTTTTCAAAGTACTTCATAGTCAATATCTCATTCTCCCCTTGTAATAATTCTATAGCATATGATGAACAGATGAGTAGACCAAGAAAACTATAATTTATTGAATGATTATTGCTTGCTAGACACTATACCAAAAAATTTCGCATATATCAATTAATAATCATAACAATCCCACAAAGAAGATGCCAGCATTTCACTGGTGCGAGAACTGAACTTTAGAGTGATGATAAAGTGTTTTGCAATCATACAACCAGTATGCAGCAAAGCTAGGACTAGAACCAGTCTCAAACTCATAGTCATGGTTTTCACTTAGCATTCTATGATTCTTTTGAGTTTTTTGGTAGTGACATTATATATTTATCAGTAGACTCCTTCAGGATAAAAACAGTATTTTTAGTGCAAGATTTATCAAAATCAAGTATTGTACCTCATAGCTTTCCTTCTTTTGCACTGAGACATCACCCACAGAGATGCCGAGCTTTGAACACAACGCCTGGCTGTCTCAACAGTGGACACTCATTGCTTACCATCACTTACTGGTACATATTAAGAGCCTTTTGCAGATTACTGACTACAATGTAGTTATAATAATACTCAGAACTCTTAACATATTTTCAGTTGAGCAAGCTATTCTCATTCTTTATGTGAAAAATAAAATCTTACATCACTCTAGATTGATCATAGACTTTTTTATTCTTCCTATCCCCAAGTCTTCAGCTTTGACAGCTACTTCTCCTCTAAGACCTGTGCCCATATCTACTACTTTCTCATCCGCCATCCCAACCCTCCACAAAGTCTATTTCAAATATACTACCCCCAATTTACTGGCCCTTATTCTGCCAGCATCCCTTCCTTCAGTCATATTTGTTGCTTCATCGCTGTCTCTATGGGTCTTGTGATTTGTAATTGTTCAAAGTTCATTCTTTTGGAAAAGAGGATGGGAAGGGCACAGGGGATGAGGGGACATGCACAAATAGAGGGAACTTGTGTCCTTTGTTCCTTTTCTGTCTAGTAAGTAGCTATAGCTCCTTAATAACCTTGGCACTGTCCCATAAATATATCCCAGAGGATATATTCACATAGATACATGTATTTCTAAGCTTAGTAGTCTAATTTCACTTGTTCTCAAACTGGATTTTGAACAAAAGCTCAACCTTGCTTCCCTTCCTGCCAGATCTCTCTTGCTTTCTTTAGCTATGTTCTCACGGACATGATTTTTCATTATGTATTCCATTTTTTCTTGGTTTGGGGGTTGCCCTGACCTTTTTAAATCCCACTCACACCTCAATCTGTGGTCTTCTTAGCAAGGACAAGGGGAAGGAGGAAGAAAAACACAAAGGAAGCAACTGTGATTTGTGCATGATCTCTACATAGATATCAGAAAAAAAGAAATAGCAGTTCAGAGATTTAATACAACAAAAATGTATTAAACACCTATTTTGTATTCACAGATAGAGAGGAGGTGAAATTAAGATGGATCTTGAAGAATATGTAGGACTTTACTACACAAAGAGAGAGGGGGGCAGAGTATTCTAGGCACAAGGAGTAGCATGAGCAAAAGTAAAAATGAATAAAATAGCCAGCACAGTGATACGGGCCTGTAGTTCCAGCTACTCCAGAGGCTGAGACAGGAGGACCACTAGAGCCCAGATGTTTGAGGCCAACCTAGGTAACATAGCAAGCCTCTGTTTCAAAAAAAAAACGTACAGAGCATGTTCAGGAAACAGTAGTTTAGTTTGGCTAGAATAGAGGGTACAAAGAGACAAAGAGTAGTAGAAGTCAAGGCCGGAAATGGAGATAAAAGCTCTGTTATGAAAGTCTTGAAAAAGAGGTAAGATTATACCTACTTTTTTTTTTTTTTAGCATTAGGGGCTTACCAAAGGCTATTGAACAAGGTAATGGTATAATCAAGGCAGCATTTAGGACATTAACATAGCAGCAATATTTAGGGCAAATTGAAACAGAAAAGCCTAGGGGCAGGAACACTGGTTAGAAGGAGGCTGAAATATTTAAGGTAGTTGCTAATACAGGTCTGGGCCAACCTAAGAAGATAATTAAGAGAAATGTGTTTTAAGAAAGGATTTGTCATTATCAGGTATGCAGAGATACAAGAAATGTAAGGATTGATAAAAGGAAGCTGGATTTCATAATTAGAGGTTACAGATAACCTTTGATGGAGTTTCAGTTGGGTTTCGGAAAGAGATACTAAATCATAGGAAGTTAAAGAGTATGTCCGTGGTGACAAAGTGGAGCTGCGAGTCTAGACTCCTTGTCAAATCTTCAGTTCTAAAGTGAATGTGATAGAACTCAGTTTGACCAAAGGGGCTAGCTTCAGTTATGGAATGAGAATTGGTAACAGACCCAGTCAATAGATGATTTCCTCTAGCAGAGTGGTCTTAATTCTTATATCAATGAAAATTCCATGTATCACAAATGACTATATTGACTATTAGGTAACTATAATGAAGACTGATAAACCCAGAGCAGAGACAATATTAGAAATCTGTGTTTCCAACTGTAATATACTTCCATTCAAACATGGGATTCCATGGGAAGAATATGTTTAACAAATATATGTTGAACTGTTGCAATGCTGGTCATGAAATTGATATCTTATAAATACTTCATAGTGCAGAGCAGAACTAAGATTTCTGCTGTGTGTTCCTGAGACTCACAGCTTCCATAAACCCACTGAAAGCAAAAATTAGGGCTGAACACATAATTTGAGGTCTGGTTAGACTATGGGCCTTAAGTTACCATCATAAAATTATGACAAATGGTTAGTTTGCTCTGCCCTCCTAGAAATTTGCAGAATGTAAGTGCATTTTAACAACACAGAACTAGGACTGACAAGATGATTCTAATTTCAATCTTGCTTCATTAATATGAAAAAGCTTTGAAAAATAAATCACTGGCTAATGAAAACACCACCTGTTGATGGCTTTTTGCCACTATTTTCTTACATTATGAGACATAATTTGAGGAAAACACTGAACATTTACTTCCTCACTTCCTATTCATTTACAAAGAATTAAAACCTCTCAAATTGGAATTGATTCTCAATAATGAACATATGCAAGAAAGCAGAGAAGCGAAACAATTATGCAGTTTATTTCCTAATCCTTTCCTTATCATTCCTACCATTGACAAATCATTTAGAACTAAAAATTCTGGGCCACTCTAGGTTTGAATGATTTGATTGATTCGACCAAGTAATTATCCTGTCTGTACTGTAGCTGAATAAAAGAAGGTGTGTGTGTAAAATCTCTTCAAGTAAAAATAAACATGTCTTTTTGATATTGTTCAGTTTTGAAGAAATGGCTTGTTTTGCTCTTTTCTTATATAGTCCAATTAATGCCTGGGTCAAGTTCCCTCTGTCCAAGCCTGGTGAGTACAAGTTTCTCAGAACAGTTGAACCATGACAGCAGCAAGAGAGCCAAAGTGGCAGGGGAGATTGGAATGACAATATCTGCTGGGCGGAAATGGGGACAGGAGGTTGGCAGGAGAGTAAGAGGAAGCTCCCATTTCCTGTTGCAGGAGGTTACCTCTGGGTCCTTCTGTGCTTCCCCATTGTGAGGGTCCAGAAGCCATTTTAGCTTATGAATCTCAGACCCTCTTCACCTGCAGATAACTGCATCATTCTAGCTCTCACAAAATCATATGTGTGTCTAAACAGCACAAAGTTAGGGGACAATTCCGCTGGCTTGCATAATTGAGACTTTAAAAGGGCTGAGTTAGCTAAATTGGCAATCTACACTGATTCCATTTTTTTACCCAAGATCCACTTCATTTGTGTTATATAGGCTCAGCCTCTTTGTGCTCTGTAGTACCTTTCCCAAGGAGGAACATGTTTTGCCATCTTAAGAAGACTGACACAGGCTGTTCTTCTTCCAGACAGCATCCCATTAAAAGAAATGGTTTCTCTAATCCTCTCAAATAATTTCTGGGTTTTGTTTGTTTGTTTTTTTGTTTTTTACTCCTCTAGACATAGGTTACTTCAGGTCACTTTCTCATTGACTCCCTCAAGAAACCTAACCATAAATCAAAACACTTGCTCTTTACTAAAGTGAGAATGATTTTACTCTAACGGCACAAACAGGACCCTGATTTCCACTTGTCATGCTCTGTGAAGGCAGATGTAGTCACACATATATGTGCACACTTACACACAATGCCCTGACACAGTAAGTCTCAAAGACTAAAAAAAGGTACAGCCTCTGTGCTTGTTCTATTGAAAGCCATTAAGTGTATACTCACATGCTTTGTGAAAGGCACAAGGGGAATATTATTTAAATCTAGGCAAGATTCTAATCTTGGGGTTTTGATGTAGGAATTGAACCCTAGGGTAGGGAGTGAGAAGGAGAGGTAAAGAAGAGAAGGTCAATGTACCCCAAACCTGAGTTTTCCTAGTTGTCAAAAGACAGCTTCATTCTTAAAATAACCTGAGCCAGCAACCCCATAACTACTCCTTGACATGTTCTTTTTTGACAACTTGTCTATACACTAACATTCCGAGTTCTTCCAAAAGCCAGATTTTTCACTTATGCTTTGGGGGTCATATTCTGCCTTCTTTTTGACTGCTTGTCTTAAAATACTTATTTTGCTTTTACTTCAGTCTGTCACTTTATGTATCAATTACATATGGCTTTAAAACAACAGAACACACCATCTGGTCCACAAACTAAAGCCCACACCCTTATGCCAGAGTTTATTCTTTCCCCAAACATTTATTTGCTGTTGTATAGACACAGGCTATATCTCGGAAGGAGATGCGGGTAATATACTGGATGTATATCCCATAGGTCTACTCTTCTTGATGCTTGTTAGAAAATAAGCAGACCCTCTAGCCAGATGAAACAAGTAGCCATCTCTTTTCATTCCAAAAGTCTCTGCAACCATGGAGCAAAGAACCACACCTCCCCTTCTACCCTTATTAGAAATGTTACCCAAACCATCTGATATTCTTCTCCCTCTCCCTCTTCAGGTACACAGCATAGTTAAATCTCTAGCTTAAGTAGGTAAATTATCATTTGGCTCCTCTTTAAAAAATCTGAATTAAAAGCATAAATCCAGTGTTTATTTTGATAACACTCAGAATAGTGAGCCAAAGCCTACTCTACTTTCCTGCAGACCTCAGGACTATATTCTACTTGAACTATTCCTCTTCAATGCCAGCCTCTCATGTACATCCTCATAATCTTTCACCCACTCTTCCTTCATGTTTAATGTCTAGACCATAAGGGTGCCATAACACTCAATCCATGGCTCCTACTCAGCTCACTACTACATGGCTCTACTCCATGCTGAAGACTCTCAAATCTATTTCTCCAGCCTTAAATTTTCAGCCACTGGAAAAGCCTGAATTTCAGTTCTTTCTAGAACACTTGCCTTTGCGGTTCTAAGAGTACAGTACTCTTTGCTTTCTCTTTTCCAGATGTTTGAACAAACTCTTTTCTCTTGAACCAAATTACTCCCCATCCTTGTCCCTATTCTTATGCCCTGAGAGGGGGACATGGTCAAAAACCGACCTAAAGTCTTTTTTACTGTCCCTCCTTTACTCTCTTATGAGTCTGTGTTTACACAGCCTTATAACTGTGTCTTTAATTGTTTGTCTCCCCAAAACTAAACTGAGAGTTATACCAGGGCTGAAACTATGCTGTCTTTATCACTGGAACCTCAATACATCTCCTGGTGCCCAATAGGTGTTCTAATAGGTGTGCTATTAAATGTCTGATGAGTGAGTGAATGTTGAATGACCCACAATAACATTAAATTCAAATATTAAATCAAAGCATCTCACCAAAACTGCTGCCTCTTCCTAATTTCCCCATTTCTGTCCTTAATCCCACCATTTTTCAAGACATTCCCAACACAAAAGTCCTTTTCTAATTCTTTCTCTCCATCATCTATAACTACTATCCAGTATTCAAGTCCTTTCAAGTCTTTCTTCATTGATCCTCTCTAGTTTTACCTTTCTTCTCCCACAAAAACACTCATGATCCTCTGTTTTTGAGCTTGATGACATCTTTCCCTGACTTGTCCTCTGTGTTTCAGAGTATCCTGTTCAAATCTCTGCCATGGCACTTACCATATTAAATTAGAATTTTCCATTTACTTGGCTGTATCCCCAAAGCTCAAAGCCCCTTTATGGGAGGGACAATTCCTTATTTTCTGTTTCACCAGATCCCACCACAATGTCCAAAGTGTTCATAAACAAAGTAAATAGTCATTAATTGTTTGCTGAATGACTCTCTAGCCTAAATATCTGTTTCTACATTTTAAATTATAGTCTTTTTTTGTTTGTTTCTTTTTTGAGACAGGGTTTCACTATGTAGCCTGGGCTAGCCTCTAAATATTCCTCCTGCCTCAGCCTCCCAGAGTGCTGGAATTACAAGTGTGCACCATATTAAAGCTACTTATTGGTTATTCTATCATCAGAAGAGACAAAGAACCATCAATATATGAACTTTTCATGAACTTGAAGGCCATCATCACATTTTTTCCTTTTAAACTTCACTGCTTTGGGTTTGAATATATGTTTCTTTGCCCAACAATAGCAGATAGGATTTTTATGGACTGAAGAATAATCTGAGATAACATTTTGCAAATTGTTCTCAAACTAATGATTGTTGACCCTTTTCAGATGTTGATGAGACAACTTGGGACAAAACAAAAAGATAAGATCACAGATAATAGAAGTATCTGTTAAACTTCCTTTCAAGCCAAAGAAACAACAGAAAACTTCCAACACAGGGTCCAATTAATACTAACCAAATACAGAGCCGGAGCAATCAATATAAATCATGGAAGGGAAAGAATAGGGATTCAAAGGAATCTTAGAACACAGTTTGAGTAGAGATGGAATAAAATGTATTCTTACCCACATACACACATGAAACATGTGCAGACTTACATATATTATACGTAATAGGGAGCAAGCCTGAAGCAGTTAAGAGACAACTGAGAAGTCAACTCTACAAGCAGTAATGACTTTATGATCATGAGTTGAAGACTGTCTTAACTGAGAAATACCTTGAAAGAGACTGGCCCCACTTTCATTTACACATATCCTCTACAATCACTACCACACGTTAGAGAGCACAAATACGGGCTCAGATATTTTGCTTTTATTATATTTAGCTAATGTGATTCAGAACTTCAATGAGGGTAAGATGTAACTATTTTTGTTCCTGCACCTGTGGTGATCCATCCTGGCTTCCAATTGAAGATTTTTGTTATGATTATATGTAGTTTGGCTCATTGATTAGTGTTATCTCTAGCCTCAGGATAGCTTCTACTGAGGATCTAATCCTCTCAAGGGTGGCCACAGAAAGCTTGCCTTACATTCACGGCCTCTTCCTACCCAACTTACCAGCAGGTATCACAAACTCTTATCCTCACATACAGTGATATGCATTTATAGACACACCAGTACTCAGCCAGGGTCATTCTCAGCTACTCATTCATGCAGAAATGAACACATTTGTGCATAATGATGCACACATGCAAGTATGAAAATATAACCTCTCTCAACCCAGTCCCTCATAAAGATAATTCTCTTTCTTATACTTATGTTCATATTCATACTGCTTCAGAAATAGTCAAATGCCCAGTGGTACATAAGTTGAGAGGGTGTCTATCTTGAACAACGGAAGTGAGTGTAGGGTGGGTGAGTAGACAAATGACTGGGAAGAGATGGCAGCTGGGTGAATGGATGGCAGAGTGACTGAATTAGAAGGACAAGTAATCAACTGTGATAAAATTTTACAATATCATATTTTCCAACATTTTGACTATCATTGTGGCTTTCCTTTGAACATTCTCCAAGTTTCTCATATCTTTCTCTTTGGCCATCTCTTGCTCTGTCTCAGTCTCTCTCTCTCTCTCTCTCTCTCTCTATATATATATATAGAGAGAGAGAGAGAGAGAGAGAGTGTGTGTGTGTGTGCGCTTTACTTCCCCATGGCAAAAAGTTTATTCCGGTATCAGGTAATATTTTACAAGATCCCTGATATGTAAATGTAACTTTATTTAAGAGTTATTTGTAGTAATAAATTTGTGGAAATGTAATGAGAAAAAGAAAGTGTGCTTGTTTATTTCTTTCAGAAAATTCTTCTATTCTCCCTGGTTTTCATCAGCTATATTTTTGGCAGGCTGTGGGCATGGAAATGTGAAGGCACCACTCTCAAGAGAACTATTTTAATCATATCTGATTTATATAGATGTCACCATAGGGTTAGGCAGGTAGAAAATCTAACAATCAAAATGAATAGGCACATAAAATTAAGGACATATCATACTTTCGCTAACACTCTGGCTTTGAAGACTGTCAGTTCACAGGAGACTTTTTTCAGACTTCTAAAGTATTCATAGTTTTTAATCTACTAAGATGAGAACTGAACCAAGCTACAGTCACTGGTATCCTTCCTCCAAAACCATTATGAGGACTTAATTCAATTGGATTTCTTGAGCAATATGTAAGTATGCTAGACAATAAAGAGGATACTAGAGAAATAAAAGATGTTGTGTCTGGCCTCAAGGAATTTATGAAGTACTTGAGGTGTGTTGGATTGGACTTACGGGGTTTGAATTGAGCGCTAAATAATA
Source organism: Heterocephalus glaber (assembly GCF_053883595.1). NCBI lineage: Eukaryota > Metazoa > Chordata > Mammalia > Rodentia > Bathyergidae > Heterocephalus > Heterocephalus glaber. Next base: position 34,221,011 of record NW_028258384.1, on the reverse strand, counting down.
GGTAAATTCCTAAGCAAGTCAAAAGAACAATACTCTTGAAAGTTAAGAGAAAAGAGAATGGGTTGCTTAGCAGTCAATAAGGAGGCTCAAGTAGGTAGATGAAGGAAGCTGTTGGAGAATATTAAGGGAAAAAGATAAACGGTGGGCATGAAATCAAATTGTACAGGACTTAGAATATCAAATTGAAGTCTATTGGCAAAAAAGAGCCATTGAAATTTGACCTCCTTTTATAAAGCTAACATTTAATAATATAAAAATATTAATATTTTATAAGGGGAAGAACTCATAGGATGAAAATTCTGAAATGTGAAGCAGTTTTACAAAAATGCAGACTATATCATGAACTAATATATATATGTGTGTGTGTGTATATATACATATATATGTTACGTACATATATGTATGTGTGTGTGAAAAAAGAGAGATAATGAAGAAAGTAAATATTATGATAGGACCTACAACTATAATGACTGTCAGCAATGCAAGTATTCTTTGAAATTGAAGAATTAATTGAACCACTAGTACCTTCGGAATGATATCTGTCATGCATCTTAACCCTACAAGTAGACTAGACAGTTAAATAGGATCATAAAACTATATAAGTACCCCCAGTCCTCTGATCCATTTTGAGTACATGTTAAGAAGACAAGTTAACTTTTTATTATTCTGCCCTTTTGTCTATAACATTATGGCTTCTTTATTCTTTGTTGAACAAGAAAATATCAGTGGTCATTAATCCTAATCAGGGAGATTAGTACATAAAACATAGTTATAAATGCCAAAAATGAAGCTCAAGAAGCAAACAGTAAAAATAAACACTTTATCAGTTACTAGTCAGAGTCAAAGCCCTTGAGATTGTGTGTGTGTGTGTGTATGTATATGTGTGTGTGTGTGTGTCCTATCACTCCTCCCCGTCCCTAACAGAACTCCCCACCTCCTCTTAAGGCCATGAGAGTATGCTCAGGCAGTCTCCCCATAGCTTGCGCCAGTCAGCTTTCTCCTATCTCCTTAGGGAAAAATCAAGTAGATTAGGAGGATAATCCTAAATGCTTTTCTAATTTAAAATCAACCCCAGAAAATTGACTATATGTGGCACTCACAGTCCTCTCTGTTTAATGTGGAGAAATACTACTCTTGTACATTTGGCACCAAACCAAAGTGACTCCCCCACATACACACATTAGCAGCATCTCCCTCTTCTCCTTGAAGCCCAAGATGTTCCACACAACATAACAAACCACACGATTGGGAATGATTCATATGTTCCACTCTTCCTCCAAAAATGAGCAAAAAATAGTTTCCACTTAATTCATAATCAGAATTTTTTGCACATTTTCTAAAATATTGAAGGGGACCTATTATAAATTTGGCCTTTCTCCAAAAAATACTGATTAATCACAGGCTGCAGTGTCTTTTGATAAAATACTTTTGCATTCTCTCTATCCCTGGAAGCAAGGGCTATATAGTTGCATGATGCCAAATGTCTAATCAATCATCAGATGTTTTCAAATAGCTGGTGTTCTGTAGATACAGGCTTACTCTATCCAGTCGTTTTGTTATCTCAGCAGTTCATACGGATACAGATATTTCTGTTTGGAATATTTCTCAAGGCCAATGCCTTATTATAGTCCTAACACCTGCAAATACTTGGCAGAGATTGTTCCATCCTCCTCATGTCTTCCATTCTTCCTATAATCCCCCCCATCTTTTGTATTATGAAGTTGTAAGTTCATATAATATGTCCTTTCTTTGATGCTGATAACCATTTATCTATGACGCATGAAATGTGCAGTTTCTCGAGCATTAAGCTTTAAATCATATTTCATGGGGAAAACGTAGGTCCAAAAATAGTGGCAGTAGGCTACAGTAGAAAGAATAGTTAACTCAGTCTAGGAGCTGAGTTTCAGATCCAGCACTTCTACTACTAACCAGCTCTGTGACTTTAACCAAATCACGCGAACCATCAAGTTTCAGTTTATGCCTCTTTAAAGTACAGAGCTTTCAATCAGACTATTCCCAAGGCAGAACATTTTACAGTTTTAAAAACTGATATCAATAGGAACTCCCCTCTACAGCTTTGACATGAAAGTATCACCTTGAGTAAATGCAAAAGATAAACACTGAACTTTATGCACATTAAATATAAATGATAAACAGATACAAACCATTGTCAGTGTGACCACTCTCAGTATTACCTACAACAAATTACAGAAGGAAAAATGTATCATATTTTACTGCGACCCTCACCAACATAATTTTTAATTTATTTATTAGTACATGTTTGTAGAATGTCATGTTCCAGTCGTTGTGTGGAGTTGGCACATGTTACATAGCATATCTTAATTTTTTTTATCCCCTTTCCCTTACCTCCCTCTCCCCTCCATCCATATCTTGATCCCTTTCCCATTAGAGAAAGAGCTATCTCCATACTTCCTTTTTTTTAAATTTGCTCTTCATTTATAATTTGGGTTTCTCATATAAGAGAAATTATGCAATATTTAAGCTTGTGTATAACTTTTTATATTAAATTTTGAAGGAATCTTTTTTTTTTTTTTTGGTACCGGGTATCAAACTCAGGTCCTTATGCTTGTGAGGCAGGCAGCAGAACCACTGAGCTAAATCCCTGGCCCTTTTTATATTAAATTTGAAAGAATTTTCCGGAATATGGCAGGAGGAGTGGCAGGAGGCCACTCCCTTCTGCCCCCCACCCCTTCCATGCTATCTCGGTCTTTCTTCTAGCTTGGATTATATACTAAGCCTTATTTTGAAGTGGTAGTCTTACCATCTATTTAAACATTTTATTTTTATAGAAAGCTCTTAAGTAGCTTCCTTCTTAAGGGAAATCATACCACACAGTAAGTATGCAATGGGAATAAACCAATTTGCTATATCTGACATTTGTTAACGTAAATTTAAGGTAGGAGAACTTTAGAAGTAGGCAATTAAGGCCGGGGATTTAGCTCAGTGGTTCCGGTGCCTGCGTCGCAAGTGCAAGGTCCAGAGTTCGATCCTCGGTACCAAAAAAAAAAAAAAGAAGAAGAAGTAGGCACTTAGCCTTGTATATAAATATTATATGGCACAATAACTTCAGAAAACTGCCCACTAGATATAAATGAAAGACTTGGAACTTCTAAGGCAGGAACATCAAACAAGTGCTTCTGTCTAATAACCCACAATAAAACGCACTGGCAGAAAATTTAATACTAGATTAACTATTGTCTTCAGTTTAAATTTTTAGTTCAAATGTTTGACTATCCCTCCAGATTTCATGATATACTGGTTTCTTTTTTGTTTATTTTCTTTTTTTTTAAAACAGGCTTAGAATTAGCCCTGTGTTAAGTGATTAATGGCAATTTGTAATGGCTAATGACAAACTTCTGTTTCTGTACTGTAATAAGTGTGCAAACACAAACATATGTTAAAGTCCTCCACAAAAATCTCTCATCTACCATCTACATAGATAGACACCTCCACCCGTACCTACACAGATACACTCAAATTTATGCAAATCAGCACATATGCTAACTATAGCACACTTAAACATGGGTACTCACTTAGAAGAAGAGATAAAAGGATCATAGCAAAGATATGTAATGTGCTATATCTCTGTTAGAGAAAAGCAGAGAAGGTATTGCTTCCCTAGACAGAGTACTGATAGAGTGAGACATGGGCTAACTCCCCCAGAATTGTCCAGAAGTCTATGAAGCAGGTTAATGCAACAGATGAGATAAGTTCCCACGAGAGCTTGGAGACGAGTAGGCTACTCTACATGAGAACAACTGGGAGTTAATTCACTCATCATATAGGAAAAATGACGTATTTTACTAGGAAACTTGATAACTGTATAACTATATATGAGGAGTCAAACTTGTATAAGGGATAGTCCCCAGATCCCTTACCTTAAGTTTTTCAAATCGATCATTCAGGGATGCAACTTGATGGTCTCGGTGACGACCCACCAGTTTGCATAAGGCACAGATCAATTGGTCATCAGATACACAGTACATGTTCACTTTCTCATTCTCATGGTCCAGGCAGGTAATCCCTCGAAGATGTGTGTCTGGCACTGGTTCCACCAGGCGATGGCTGGTGAAAGGTTTCTTGTTGGGGTGTGTGGCCCGCAGGCAACGATCACAGTAGGAGACCTCACAGGTGATGCACGTCTTCACTGCATCCCTTGGTGGGTCCTGCTCACAGAATTGACAAGCAATTCGCTCACTAGACATGGCGGAACTGGGCCTATAAGTCCTTTCCCGTCGGTTCTCACTTGGGGAATTAGGCCCACTGACTGAAGCCTTCTGGAAGCGATCAATAATATTCTGCAGGGTCACATTCCTCTTGAGGCCGTCCAGGCCCCTGTGGTTCAGTGAGATAACATACCTGCACGTTGGACACTGGAAAGCAGTAAGGGGTTCAATGGTTTCACCGGAGCTGCAGTTTGAGACCAAGATGCGATGGGCACAGTTGAAGCACAGGCTATGAGCACACGGGAGCAAAAGGGGGTCTTCAAACAATTCAAGGCAGATTGGACAGGTCAATTCAGACTCCAATGTTTCCATCTTTAGTGAAAATAATTCTTCTGAGGCATTAAGAACCACAGAGGCTGGGCTTTCACCTGCAATGAATACAAAGCAAGAGTCATTAAGCATTTCCAAGTTAAACTGGATAGCGCATAATTATACTCTAACCAATGGAGACTTTACATATTGGACTCCCCAGAGATGCTTGATCAATAGGAAAGTGATTTTGGAATTAATCAAAAAACTTTTTCCCCTTTCAAATCTTGTTTCTGACAAATGTCTGAGTTTATTCTCCTGCACTAATAAACAGAATTGAGTGACCATCTCTGAATCCTGGTTTCTTCAATGTTACCATTCTAGTTTACAACATTGGCATGGATCATTCTTTCCCATGTTCTCCACTGACATCTCTTCTTCTGGACTATGATGAGTCAGAGGCCCTACAAAATTCTCAATCTCCATTCTCGCATATTGTTTTTCTATTTCACTTCAAGGCAAGATATAAGAGCTGCTCCCATTTCATATCCAGTGGAAGGAAAACGGCAGTATTTCAAGTTAACTCTCTACTTCCTGAAATGATTCCATTCTGAAAGCCTACATAAAAAGGAGAGCTATAGAAAAAATGTTCCGAGTGTAGGATAAGTTCTTGAGAATGTGAACTTGAATTATTTTCTGTATTCACAGAAAAGCCTTCATTTCATCAAGTCAAATGAAAAAGAACTTCAACTTTATGACTTACTCAGCAATAGTTGTTGATAAAGAAAGTCATTTTATCATGTGGCTTCAGCTTGGTTTTATTATTAAACAATCCCTAAACTAGCACAAGCCTGTTCATCTCCCATGTATCTTTCCATTCTGCCTAAAACAACCAGATGCAAATCTAGATATAGATAGAAATTAGCAAGGTAAACAGCAAAAAAATTTCATTGAGAGCAAAAGAAAATCATTCCAACCAATAAGAAACTAACTTGTCTATCTGTCCTCCCACTGGTATTTCTGAGGTGAATATACAAATATGTACTGTCATGGGTCTTCCACTAATTAAAATTCATGCACATAAATATTCTAAGTTAGCCCTAAGGAAAAATATAAAACATATCTTAGTGACTGAAAATGTTAATTCTATTTATAGGAAAAAGAAAGGCATCTTTTGATTTTGACCAGCTTTTGTTCACCATCTCATATTATTAGAAACCTACACCAGAGCTTGATTATTGGATTCTACTGTTGGTATATGTTCAGATTTGTCATTTATCAGTGATATCTGATATATAACTCTCACAAGATACATGAATACTGAATACAATTATACCTAGTTCATAAGTATAGTAGATGTACATCTAAAAGCTGTTTCTAAATGAAACTTTTTAAATGTACTGAGCTAACTAGCTATTTAATGGAAATTTATAGGAAACTGTAAAAGGAAAGAATTTATAAAGCAGCCATTCTCAGTTCAGTAGGTTCAAAGGTTTGTATAACCACTTTTCCCAAAAAAAGGGCGCAACTTGTGATATTTTCATTTTATAATTTACAAGTGCTTGAAAACTGTTGGTAGGATTTTGTGGCTTATAACATCTACAGCATTCACCTATAGAGTAAGTAAAAAAGGTATACATACACACACACACACACACACACACACACACACACACATATATATATATATATATATATATATATATATATTAGAATTGAAGAACCACCTCCACACAAAAAAATCTGCTGCCTTTTTAATTTTTTAATTTTTGCTAGCTGGTGAATATCAAAGTCCAAATCAAAAAACCTATGAATTCTCTCCTTTACACATCTATTATTACAATTACTGGTGGTTTCCAAAACATTGTTTTGTTTCATTTATATACAAATATTTCTAGCTAACTTTCTCTGCTCCTCGAGGGCATCGACAATTTCACATTTTTATTTATGGCATGGTACCTCCTCCAAACTATGTGTTTAATAATTGTTAATAAATAATTTCTTGACTAGAAATAAGAAGAGACGATCTAGCATTTATTGAGCACCTCTTGTATTGAGTACTATGTAAAGCATTTTACAAATATTACTTCATTCCATTATTTCAGAATGCCTTGAGGAAGATATTATTATTATATCTATCATATAATTAGAAAAGTAGGACTCTTGAGTCATCGAGTAAATCAGCCAGGAATATATATACCCAGAGCACAGGTCACTCTACTGCCAATACCTGTGCTCTTTCCCCTACACCTTTATTTCAACCATCTCATCTCCTTCACTTGAGTTTATCTTGAATATTTTCAAAAGGGTTTCAAAACAGCATATTTCTACTTCTATTTTTGTCTCTGTGTCCATCTGAATTTGTCTACCTCAGTCTAATCCCCTCTAGAATCATATCTCTTTCCTCTAGACGCATCTTCACTTCACACTGCACTTCTATTACTATCTTTTCCAGAGTAGATGTCTGCATTCTTCAACTTCTGGGTTGGAAGCTACCTAGGTTGGTCAATAGCGTTGCTGAAAGGCATGCCTATGTGTCGAAACAAAGAATGTTGTATAAATGTCATATATGCATTTTCACAGACAGACAGTTTTCCATAGCTTTCAAAGGATTATCAAAAGAGTCCCTTGGCGGGGCTGGGGATTTAGCTCAGTGGTTTCACTGCCTGCTGCGCAAGCACAAGGACCCGAGTTCCGATCCCTGGTACCAAAAAAAAAAAGAGTCCTTGACAGAAAACTCAAGCATCAGTACACTAAAATAACCTAGCTTAACTGATTTCAGCTCTTTAAGGAATAACATAAGATGGTTACAGTCTGTTGCTTATTTTAAGTAACTTTCTATACTATTTCTATTCTGTTCTATTTTATTATAATATAGTAGCTGCTTGGGAGATTGCTGGGCACCAGAGGACAAATGTACCGTGTGCCAAAGGAGGGTCACCAAGAGGGAAATATCTCCCACAGTTTCACTGAAAGTAACATGGTCAAGCAAGGCTGTGACCCATCCTGACAGCTGACACTGACAGAGGAGCTGAGAGGCTCTATGCATGGTTCCAAAGTAATGCCTGAGGAGACTTAACTGACCTTGACAGATAGCAAGAGGTTCATACTGATTGACAGGTCTCACTTTAACTTGGTCTTAAACACCCAGCAGAAAAGAATAACCAAAAGAGGTATAAAATAATGCCATAGTAATAAAGCTAGATGTAAAAATGGGGCTCCAGTCACTGACCTCTTCTGGCAGTTTCCAGCTCTACCAGTAGCTGACCATGATTATGGATCATTAGAAAAAAAACTATGGTAAAATCTATGAGAGCTCAGCTAGAGTTTTATATTTCTTAGTGAAATTTGTTCTTCAAATTGTCTCTTATCTTCTTACAGCTGAAACTAGAGAAACTTATGACAAAGTATCAGACTTATAGATAACCTCTTATCAATAAAAGAATCTAAGAGTCAGCAGGTTACAATCACTATTTCAATTTCTAAGTGTGACTTTCTTCCCAACCTGCCCTTTCGTTCTAGTGTGCTCATGCTTAGATTATGCTCTAATTTCTTAAAAGTTTTGTTTATTCTTGCCTAGAGGCTCCCAAACTCCAAGCAGTCATACAAATGGAACCAATGACAAATGTGCAGACTTCTTTTACCGGGATTCACCAGATCGACCTTGTAAACAGATCATAACTGCTAAACTATACAATATGACTTCTATGTTGGGATTCTGAAGTCCCCTGGACCTTCTCCTTATCCTCTTTGTGGGAGGCTATTACTAGTTCCTCCCAGTGGAGACCCTTGTTGGCTATATTCATAGCAATCCTGCTGACCTTATAATTTGGCCCATGTATTAACTGTTTCTTCGGCTTTGTCTCCTGCAGATTCAAAGCTATATGGCTACCAAGATGACAATGCTTGGCACCTATCGAGGGCCTTTAGATAGACTCTGTAGAGTAACTCTAGCTGCTGATCACAACTATGACCCTCTTCAGCTGGAAGGAGCCAGAATGGTCTTCGCCCTTTGCCCCCTCACAGCAGTTAGGGGTACTTCTTCAAAGAAGGGAATATTATAGATAGGTAAGTTAATTAGATATCTCGTTGGCAGGTAGACAGAGCCTCCCTTAAGGCATCAGCCCACCAGGAGCCAACACAGCAAGGAATCAACATGGAGAACAATTGAGGCACATTCACTGGTTAGCATTATAAAAAGGAAAAGAAGTACTACTTCCCCTAGAGATAGATAGCAGTGATTGATATTCTAAATGGGAAATTCCTTGTATGTGAATTGTCTTCCCATTTGATCCCCATTTAATTAATATTACCTGGGTGACTGTACTTGTAATCTTATTGGTTGGTCATGGTTTTGTCCCACCTCCTGCCCACCTTGTAAATTTCCATTGGGTCTTATAGTTTTGTCCCACTTTCTACCCACCTCACCACATGGCTTTGCTGTATAAAACATCTTTGAAAACTGGGGTGGGCAGGCAACCCACTTTCTGGTCCCCTTTCTGTGTCTCTTAGACAGAAGCTTTTTTTCTCTCAATAAATTTTTCCTACTCTTAAAAAAATACATAGTAGCCGCTTTAGCTAATTTGGGGAAACTCAATACTTTTCTTCAACTTCTTCAAATATCTGTTTATTCATCTCTCATTTATGAAATCTCCATCTGGTTATACCCAATGTTTTGGCATTCTTTCAACTATCCTCCCTGTTCCTTGCCTGCATGATTATCTAAGCATCTTTACAATAGCTTTTATATCCATTTTCTCATTTAGCTTAATAATTTTCTAAAAAGTAAGTATTACTATTATTTTTAAAAAGGTAATTTATCCACTTCTTTGCAAATAGCAATGCTAATGTTCATACTTGGAAAAACTGAGAAATAAACCCATATATTTATGGTCAATTTATTTTTGTCCAGTGTTCCAAAATCATTCAATAAAGGAAGAATAGTTTTCTCAACAAATGATGCTAGGACAAACATATCTCCACATGCAGAAAGATGAAGCTGGAGCTGTACCTAGCAACATATATAAAAGTAATTCAAAATGGATCAGTGACCTAAACATACAGGCTGAAATTGTAAAACTCTGGAAAGGAAAGATAAGTGTAAATCTTTATGATTAGGCAATAGCCTTTCAGAAGATACCAAAAGCACAAGCAACAAAAGAAAATATAGATAATTGATACTTAATCAAAACTTAAAACTTCAGTATTGCAAAAAGCATCATTAACAAAGTGAAAAAACAACTCAGAATAGGAGAAAATATCTGCGAACCATATTTTATATGAGTATGGGATCTACAAATATACTGAACTCTTATAACTCAACAATAGAAAAGACAACCCAATTTAAAAATAGGCAAAAGATTTAAATAGACATTTCTCCAAAGAAGATATATACAAATAACCAATAACCACATAAAAAGATGCCCAACATCATTAACCATTATAATTTCATATCTTTATTCACAACATGGTGACTTCCACAATCTAGATATTCAGTAATTATTGATAAAATATACCTTAATCTAGAGGGAATCTAGGATTTATGGAGCGCCTCTTGTATTCTGAGTACTATGTGAAGTGCTCTTCACATAAAACCATATTGATATACTACTTAACATACACCGAGGATGGCTAAAATAAACAAAACAGAAAATATCAAGTGTCAGCCAGGATGTGGAGAAATTGGAATCTTCACACATTGCTGGAAGGAGTATAAAATGGTACAGCTGCTTTGAGAAATAGTTTGGCAGTTCCTGAAAAGGTTAAATGTAGTTACCATATGACTCAGCATTTCCTGGGTGTACACACAAAAGAAATGAAAATGTGCTCATTCAAAAACTTGTACACAAATATTCAAAGCACCATTATTCATGGTGGCCACAAGGGAAACAATCCAAAAGTCCACTGACTGATGAACAGATATACAAAATGTGGTGTATTCATATAATAAAATTTTGTGTTATGGTTTAGGTGGTGTTTTCAGAGGCGGCTGCATCTAGAGTGTGTGATGTTGGGATTAAGGGTATGTGATTACTAAACCAGTACACTGATTGTTATGGCACCACCCTAATTCCAGTAGTCTGGATAAGATAAAAAGGGCAGAAGGACACTGTTAAGGTTCCCTTGTTGCTTTTGCTACCTTGTGACTGCCATAAACAGTTCTCTGTGAAGCCCCTATGCTAAGCCACCCTGCCTTGGAGCCAGCCGATTATGGACTGAAACTGCTACAAACTGTGAGCTAAATAAACCTTTCTCTCTTTAACTATGGGTGTCAGGTATTTTGTCTCAGCAATGAGAAAAGCAACTAGCACAGTTTGGCTATAAAAAAGAATGAAATACTGCTTCATGCTGTAACACAGATGAGCCCTGAAAACATTATTCTAAGAAATCAGCTGCAAAAAGTCATATATTACATAATCCCTTGTATATGAAATGTCCAGAATAGGCAAACCCATAGGAATATTAAGTAGACTGGTGGTTGCCAGGTGCCAGGAGGCAGGGAGGTGGAGTGACCATTCACAGTACAGAGTTTTTTGGGATGATGAAAATGTTTTGGAATTAGACAGTGATGGTTGCACTACTTTGTGAATATACTAAAAACTACTGAATTGTACATTGAAAATGGTGAATATTATGGTATATGAATTATACTTCAATTTAAATAAAGATTCAAACCCAGGTCTATCTGACTCTAGAATGTAAATAGTTAACCACTATACTGCCAACCGGGCTGGGAGGTTAGCTCAGTGGTTCCAGCACCTGCCTCACAAGCGCAAGGTCCCGAGTTCAATACCCGGTATTAAAAAAAAAAAGAGGAGAACAATTTAGGGCCGGGGATTTGATTTAGCTCAGTGGTTCCACCGCCTGCCTTGCAAGCACAAAGTCCCGAGTTCGATCCCTGGTACCCCCCCAAAAAATAAAATTATACTGCCAAAGGTGTTAATTATATAGAGTTCATAAACTCTATTAGATTGCTTATTTCTTTCAATTATTCTAGGTCAATGATTCCTTATCTAGGTTTTCCAGTGTCCTGAGATAACTTTAATGATCAACAGGTGTCATAAAATTCTCAACTCCAAATTTCTATTCACTTAAAAATCTTTAAGTGATTCCCGAAAAATATCTGACACCTGTCATCACAAAATACGTTTAGTAGGAGAAAGTCACATGACAAAAATATACTGCAACTTCAAAATTTTTTCCAAATTTTTATTTTTATTGGTACATGTTTGTAGTACATAATGATCACATTCTTCATAGGGCATCTTGAAAACTTTGAATCACTTATCTATGCAGAATTAGAGAGTAGACCCAGGACAAAGACAGAATGTAAACCTGATAGGGTATGACTTAACAACAGGTAATCATGAAACTTTCCAGAAAACACAATGGTTTGTCATTAAAATACATTAATAAAATTCCCAGGAGGGCAGGACCATTTGTCATATTGAGAAACAAATAAAATCTAGGCAAGGTGGCACATGCCTGTAATCCCAGCACTCCAGAAGGTTCATGAGTTCAAGGACAGCTGAGCTATGTAATGAGCCCCTGTCTCAAAAAGCAAGGAAGGAAGGAAGGAAGGAAGGAAGGAAAGGAGGGAAGGAAAGGAGGGAGAGAGGGAGGGGACAAATCCTGCATGTATACGCTTTGATTAATTCCTTTCCAAATCATTTAGTTAGTAATGTGTAGTCAAATATGTATGCTTATGTATTTGTCTTTGCTTTATCACATTACAATTATAATTGTTTCCATATAGTTTATCTTTACCCTGCACCCCTCTTCAGGATGCGAACTGTCAAAAAAAGAAATTAATGAGTATTAACTCACTGATGAGGTATCAGAAAGCTCTGTGCCTTGGCAGAAAAAAAAAAGTTTCAATGATAGTAGTTAAGATAAAAAATGCATTCTATGGGCCAGGGATTTAGCTCAGTGGTTTCGACGCCTGCTGCACAAGCGCAAGAACCCAAGTTCCATCCCCGTACCAAAAAAAAAAAAATGCATTCTATACTCATAAGATGATTTCAGTGCCAAGGATGTAGCTCAGTGGTTCTATTGCTTGCCTTGCAAGCACAAGGACCCAAGTTCAATCCCCGGTACCCCCCCCCAAAAAAAAGAAAGAAATCTTAGGCCGGGAATTTAGCTCAGTGGTTCCGCCGCCTGCCTCGCAGCACAAGGACCGGAGTTCAATACCCGGTACAAAAAAATAAATAAATAAATACCAACAGAAAAAAAAAAAAGATGATTTCAGCATCGCCCTGCAAATCCAGCATTTAGCTAACTCTGATTAAGAGAAAAGATGTGATCTACACTTGCAGAATTCTTTCATTTCAAATGTTATTTGAACATAATTAATCACTCTCTTATTCCAACAGCTAATTTCCATCTACTGAATGTGGCTCTGGGTTCTCACTTCCTTCCTGAGGAGCCACAGTTTACCCTCCTTCACAGAAAATCCATGAGAACCAACCCTGACCTCTGAGCTGTAGATTGATAATTGAAATGGGTTATAGAGTTTTATTTTTTAAATGTTTTATATAAAATAAATATTCTTCAGGATAGTAACATTAACCTCACATGAGAACTTTCTCAAAATACTAGAAACTGTCTCCCTTCCTTGGGGAATGGAATGGGCAAATGAGTCCTGGCTTAATCTAATGTTTCCTCAACTGTAAAATGTTGTTCAAGTTGGACTAGAATCAACAGATGATCTCTTTAAGATGCTTTCTAGCTCTAACATCATATTATCATAGAGTTCTTGCTATCTGTTGCCACATAGGAAAGATATTTTGGATTATTGTAAACCAGCTCATAAAAACATGTACTGTATCTTATTTATTACATCACCAGAGAACATGGAAATAAACAAAATTCATTATTTTCTTTTGGCTAAGTCAAGGTGTTAAAGTACAGTGAATGGTTTGGTCTGTTACACCACAAGGAAGATACAATAACTGTTCCTGTGGACATTCATGGGGGTTGGGAGTATCCTGTGTCAGTATAAAGTAGTGACACACCTTGTGGAACTGAAAAAGAAGACAACCAAATCCTTAAACATAATGATTAACAAAGGACCTTTTAAAGTTCAAAAAAGGTAGTTTCAGAACATAAAAGGCAACCAGTTGATAGAACTATCACTGGATAGAATAAGGACTGAAAAGAGAAACCCTGAAAAAGGGCAATAGTTGGTCAGTAATCACAATTAATAATAATATCTCCCTTACATTTGCATAGTACTTTATACTTTTCAAATGAACTCAAAGCCATTATCTTATTTGATCCTCATAATAGAGCCTGCTTTTAGTCTTGAATCTAAACTGAATTGGCTGAGCAATCCTAGGCAAGACATTTAAACTCTCTGGGCCACAGCTTCTTCATCTATTGAATAAAAACTATGTGCCCTATACATCTCACAGGCTTTTGTGAGGATCAGATGAAGATAAAATAAAATTATTAGCCTGTTTTACAAATATTAGTATTTTCATAATAACATTCACAGATGAGAGACATGGAGTATATTGCTTCTTAAAATGCAGCAAATGTTTGGAAATTTGCCCCCAAACACATGGTTGACATAATGGAGGGCAATTAAATCACACTTCCACAAAGAGTTGTTTCTTAAGCTCATATGGCTTTCCCCTTAGGCTAGGATTCCCACCCCCACCCCCACCCCCACCCCCCAGTGAAGAACTATCTCAGTTCTTGTTCTCTTAAACTTTCAAAATACACGGGGAGAACTCAAGATTGAAGGCTGATTACCACAACCAATTCCTGTGTAATAGATTATTAAAGCTTACTTAATATTTTATAGCACATGAATTTAATCATTCTTTCCTTTCAATAATTAGCCTCTAAATCTAACTACTGGGCATTTCATAGAATATAGTCATCATAAACATTGAAATGAGTATCAAAATAGCAGAACTAAAGGCCCTAAATCTGGTACAAATGCAAAAGATTAATCTAAGTAACCAAGAAATGGATTTGCCAAGGTAACACATATTACTTGACAGGAATTCAAGCACAATTCATAACACTGTCACCTTGATGCAGATTATTCTGGCAAAGTCATAAGGTTGAGGAACAAATGAAGAACAAACTTACCTACTGCTTCAAGTACAGCTTTTCATCTATTCTAGAACTGCTTTTCCCAATCTATTTCCCAATGAAATATTTGTGAATTTTTAAAAGTTCAGTGGTCCACCTGGACTGGCAGTCATCTCTACTTCTACAGAGTGAAACCAGCAACATATACGTATGTAGGGCATGCTGTTGAATGTTACACTGAGAGAACCCAAAGTTCAGGTCAGAAACAAGGGACAGAGAACAGAGGCCTATTTGAAATCAAGCTTCAACTCTCTTGGGAACCACATGAATCCTAGCAACACTGAACAAAGGGCTACAGAAAAAGTGATTGAGAATTCTGAACCGTAAACCTTTTTTCTATCTCTCTGTTGGTATATATTCAGACACTTGTTTGTCCTGAATCAGCATGTCTGCCATGCTATACATTATGCTTTTATCAAGGCAATTTACAAATGCTGGATTATATATTGCAGGAGAGTTTTAGATTATATAATGGGTTGTTATCAGATCATCTGGTATCTCTGTAAGATAAAGTTCCAGAGACTAGAGATGCTGTTTATCAACCAGAGGAGTCTGACCTGCAGGAAAGAGGCTGGAGACAAGGTCAGGCAGTCAGAATGCTGCAGGGAGATATGAACTCCAGTGGACTATCTCTTACAAATGGTGCTTTGCTAATCCACTTAGGCTAAACCAATATCCTTGTGTGTATTCAGATGAACTCACCCAACATGGAGAAGGAAATGGTGAGATGCTGGCACATTACTCAAAATCCCTCCACCACCCATACTTCACAACATTTTATACCAGTTTATAAGATTTTTAAGGGAAAATGAAGGATCTAGAAGACCATCATAAACATTCCATCTGCCCATGGTTATGAAGAAGGAAAAGATCAAAAACGTAACAGATAGAAAGAGCCACAGACCTCTAGAACCCACAGAAAACTCTTAGCAAAGTTTTAATACACAAAAGTGAGAAATAAACATATACTAATTCTTGAAGATGAGAATTAAAAAGGACTAGCAGTCTGCTGGGGCGGGGCAGGGTGGGGAGGGAACGGGTTGGAATTTCTTGTCCCAGTACCACACATTTGATCTTCTCACTGGCTAGTGTGACCCAATACACTGGTTGACAAATACTTTTCTGTTCTCTTCTGTATACTGCTCAGTGATGAGCACAATATTTTTTAGAGATCCGAAATAGGCATTAAAGCAATAATGCCTTGGCATCAAAATTTCATCCATCAAAAAGTGAATAGCTTTGAACTCTCCTGAACTGTGGTATATCCAGTATGAACATGTTATATTTCATATTTTGATGATGCAATGATCCAGGTCATAACACCCAAGTTAAGTAAGAAGGTGCTTCATGAATACAAAGCCTCATTTTATCTTTTGCACAGAAGAGGGGACAAAAAATGTAATGCTAAATTGAAATGGCAAATACTTGGGCCTGCTCTAGTAGCCAAGTCCAATGACCTAACAGCTAGGAACTTATCAAGATCCATAAAGTCTGAATGACAGACACACATGAGTTCGTGTGGGTACCTTCAAGAACAGCCATTTGAGATATACTCTGTGCCTGTCTTCAGCCCTGTCTTCACCCTCTCTAGAGCTCTATGCCCTAAATGAATAAGAGGAAACTTGAGTTCTAAGGGACAAAATGAAAAAACAGCATTCTCTCCTTTTCCAGCAAGCCAATGAGGTTTGTTGAGTGATAAAGACATACTCCTTCTGTAAATTCCTTCTCAGTTGTGGTGTCAGCAGATTTTATGGGAGAAGGGATGAATGAATGGACAAGCTCACAACCCACAGCAATATTTGGATGCAATTATGAGACTCCGCTGGTACTACTTTAAGATCTGCAAGTTGAAGCAAGTTGAATTGTTCTTAAAGGGATTAACTAAACCAATTTCATCTAAATCAATTTGCACTGTTCAGATGAAGCATCCAAGTCACTCTAATTTGCAACAGTACTTCCTGAAGGCAGGCTTGCAAGGTACAACATGCTAAATGAGAATACTAGTCATCAGGAAAGTAAATAGGAGAGACACAATCAGCCCCTCACGTCTTTCACTTCTACGCTGCCCAACACAACACTCCTGCATCCTAATCCTGAAGCAGCAAGTATGGACTCTATCCTGGAATAAACAAGGGGACAAAATGTTGGGCCAAGTCTGGAGCCTCAGTCCAGTTAGCAAAGAACTCTGTACATTATAGGTGCTTAATATTGTTGACTCACTGCTGCTAGATACTAATCATGCTTATATGGCCAGGTCTGTAATTATTTGTACCATTTTTATTAGAAATTGACTACCTCCATAGAGACTAAAAATGGGTGAGGTTATGTTTTCAAATGAGTCTGGCTCAGATTGTTAGGTGAAAGCATATTAGATATGATTCACAGCTCAAAATCATCACCATTACTCTGTATGCCTATTTGTATATTTTCATTCTCTTGTACATGAATTGAGGAGGTGAAAACAGACTTAGGACCTATATACAATGATAGATTTGAATCCCAGGGGACTAATAATGGCAAATTAAGGTTTCTGTAAATTAGGGCTCCTATTTACACCCAGTCAATCCACTAACCCAATAAAAGGTAAATTAAGTGCTTTCTTTGAAAAGTATAATGCTAAGGGTTTATAGAACCCTTTCATCTTCAAAGGACCAAGCCAAGGCTCACAATATTCAGTACACAATATTATGCCTTTTATACAAGTGGGCTAACTATGAAAGAAAGGTCGTAAGAATGTCCTAAGGCCATAAAGCCAACGCAACATCAGATTTGGGGTGAACTCTCTGATCTTCTTGGCTCCTAGACCTATATTTCAACCACATAAATCAAATTGGGAGGAACAATCAGGAGAAATCTAATTCACATTATGTATCTGTAGTTAAGCTAATTGGGCAGGAATATACAAAACTAGCAAAGACTTTCTCCCTCAGGGCAGTGAGAAGGTAGAAAGAGGGATAGAGGGGGATCATCTGAGGTAGAGCAAAACAGAAGAAAAGCAGGTGGGTGGTACTCTCTATTTGGCAACTCCCCTTCTTTCGGAACTTTGCCAGAGAACCGTTTGGAGTGCTGAGAGGGAACAGAAGGGGTTAAAGGCAGCCCTTGTGGCCTAAATTGAGAATCAGAAAAATTAATCCCCACATAGTACTTGTCTATTTACAGTTCCCAATGTTTCCTTCATGAGGGCGCCTCCTCAGAGACACAAAATCATCACCATTCACTCGCCCCACACACAGAAATCCTCAAGAAGGCAATCTGATTGAGAAGCAAGAAGCTGTATGGCTGGGGGTACACAGGTTGGTGGGGAAAGGTTGGCAGCAGAGGGGATCCAGTGGGAGACTGCGTGTGCAAATAGGTGTTATGAGGCAAGAATAAGCTGAGTGATCATGAAGGAGCATAGTGCAATGTGGAAGAAAGTGAAGAGCCCAACCAACCACGATCCCTATTTCCTGCTCTGAGAAGAGATGCTTCCAAGTCCAGGAAGTGCTAAGTAACCTAAACCGGATCATTACCAGTAATGTTTCTGTAAATCTACTCCGCCATTATTTACTTAATTCTTACCAGCCAGAAATGGAAAAACCCCACCTTCCCCTGGCTTAGTTGCAGTCTGTCCTGTAGACATATGTAAGTTTTCCCTTTTCCCCACAGAGCTGGTTTCACAGCTAGGCCAGAAATAAGGAACTACCCAGAGGGAGACTGGAGGATCGCTCCAGGAGCAGAGCAAGGATTAAGTTTCGCCGGGCCTCCCGCCTCCCGCCGGCAGAGTGTCCGCAGCGTCGCAGGCTGCTGCACCAACACTGCTAGGGAGACTACCGACCTAAGGACGCCGCCCGGGCCAAGGAAACTGCAGACAGCGGAGCGTGGGAAGGCGGCAGTGCCCTTTCCCAGACTCGCGCCCAGGCGCCAAGGGAGCCGTTCTACTGCCAGCGTCCCTCCCGCCCGGCCCAGCTGCGCGAGAAGCCTCGGGCCCGCCCCGCCAGGCACCAGGGAGTGCAAACTCAGTCCCTGGAGGGCAGCAGGAGAAGCTCGCACCCAAATGGCAGGACGGGAAGCCGGTGATGGGCCGGGGCCACTGCAGCTGCCCCCATCACCCCTTCTCACCGAGCCCAAGAGCCCTCGACCAGCCCCGGGCCCCGGCAGCACCTGAAGAGAGGCCGGAGCCCGGCCGAGCCCTAAGCGGGGGAGGCGACGCTCCACCCCCAGGGCCGCAGCGAGGGGGCGCGTTTTACCCGTAGCGTTCCCGGGTGCCAGCCATCTCCTAGGCGCGTTCAAGAGCGCCCGACGCTCTCCTTCCTCCGCAGCAAACTGGCTAGGGCTCCCGCGCGAGCTCCCGGGCCTCCTTCGCTGCCGCCGCCGCCACTCTAGGCCGCCGCCCGCCTTCCCCGGTGCTGCCGCCGCCGCCTCCGGCGCCTCCGCCGCACCACAGCCGAGATCCGCCAGCCCGCGCGCCTCTCAGGGAATGGCACAGCGACCGCGACGCTGCCCAGGCTGGGTCTCCTGGGCTAAACTTAAAGAGTTTTCGCCCGTCGGTCCAGGGGCAGCACCATGACACCACAGCAACACCACACTGTCATTTCCGCTGCCGCAGAGGAGGGGGGGGGAAAGCAACCCCTTCGAAAAGGGGGGTGGAGTGGGTGCAGACAGGGTTGAGGCTGACACCCCCAGGGAGCACTGAGAGGAGCCCCGGCTGAAGGGGCACCGGGCCACCTTCCCTCTCTCACCTTTCACCGCCCCTGCCACTCCCAGGTCCCCCCAGCCCCTCCTCTGGAGGCGCCTTTACTTGTTTTCTCCCCCGGCAGGAAGGACCGGAGAAACCTGAGCAAGCAAAGGCAGTGGGTGGGTGGGGTTCGGGTTACTACTGTACCTACCAGCTGATTCCAGCAGCCTTTTCTCCAGCGCCCTGTCATCTTGAAGGAAGACACACCGAGAGGGGCCCGAGCGGGCACGCGCGCGCGTGCGTGTGTGTGTGTGTGTGTGTGTGTGTTTAATGCGAACGAGAGAGAGAGAGAGAGAGAGAGAGAGAGAGAGAGAGAGAGAGAGAGAGAGAGAGAGAGAGAGAGAGAGAAGAGAAGAGAAGAGAAGAGAAGAGAAGAGAAGAGAAGAGAAGAGAAGAGGAGGGAGAGGGAGAGAGGAAAGGGGAAGAAAGACCAGGAGTGTGAGCCCAGAATGTGTGAAATGCAGAAGGAGACTAGGACCAAAGTCTTCTCCCGCCACAGGCACCCTTGGCCCCACAAACCCCAAGTTGTAAGAAAAGGTCTTTGCACATGCCAATGAGAAGAGTGCCTGGGTCCACTGCAAAGGTCCTTTAGGTAAAGTTCACTAGAGAGTAAAGCAAAAATAGTGAAGACAAAAAAGAAAGCAGACAATTGAAGGAAATCTAACCCCTTTTTTCTTTTTACAAAGAGAATGCTTGTGTTTTATTGGCCTTGGACAAAAGTCGTATAGATGAATTAAAGCCACCAAATGGGGAGGGGGGTTGGAGGGTATGGTTTATTTTGCACCTTCAAATCCTTTACAGGAAAAACAAGAGGGTCATTACTGAGAGAACAATAGGGCAGATGCTAGCTATCCATCTTATCCCTAATAAGATGATTGGTTCATTTGGAACCCAGGAGCCTCCCATTGGTCTGAAGTCAACCTGTGTACTCAACTTCATTGGCTCAGAGGCCACCACCCCACTCACAAAATGGATAGGAAAGGGAAAGAAGGCCCAGGAAACCCCATCAGAAACCTTATTTCTAACATGAAGCAAAAAGGAGAAAAGCCAGAAAATGGAAGAAAATAATCCCTTCTCATAGGCCTCCTATTTTTCTGAACAAGTCTAGAAAAATTAAGGTGTATCCTGTCAGGGAACCAATAGCAATCAGCCAACATGCCTGGTAAACAATGTAAGATAGAGTACTGAGGCACATAAGGCAAAAATAACAGCCAGGCTACCCTGGGGAAAGTCTGGCCCTCTGAGTAGTAAAAGTTAATGAGTCATGCCAAAAGCACAGGCAATGAAAGGAAAAATAGGCAAATATGACTACATAAAATTTAAAAATATCTGTATAGCAAAAGACACAATCAACAGAGTGAAAAGGCAACCTATACACTGAGAAAATATTTGCAAACCATATATCTGATGAGTTAATATCTAGAATATATAAACAATTACAACTCAATAAAAACAACAAAAACTTTATTTAAAAATGGAAAATAGACATTTCTCCAAAGATGAAGAAAAGGGCAACAAGTATGTAAGATACCAACATCAGTAATTATGAGGAACATACAAATCAAGACCACAAAGAGAGGTCATTTCCCCACTTCCCCACTCCCCTACCCCGTCAGGATGGCCACTATTAAAAAAAAAAAAAAAACAGAGTCAGGTATGGTGGTGGTGTGGTGGTAACATGCTTTTAATCCTAGCACTCTGTGAGGCTGAGGCAGCAGAATCACAAGTTCAAGCCCAGCCTGGGCAATTTAGTGAGACTCTGTCTCAAAATAAAAACATTCAAAAGTCATCTGTGTCTATCCAATGTTTAACAGATAAAGAAGATGTGGTGTATACATACAATGGAATACAGTTCAGTCTTTAAAACCAAGTTACTCGGGTTGTGATTTTTGCCTTGTTCCCACTTCAGTGCTCTCTCTTACATTGTTTAACAGGGGAGTTGGCTGATTGCTATTGGTTCCCTGATAGGAAATCCTGTCACATGTTACAGTATGGATGAACTTTGAGAACATTACACCAAGTGAAGTTAGTCACACACACAAAAAACAAATACTGTGTGATTCTACTCATTTAATATCTAAAATAGTCAAACTCATACAAAGTACAAACAGAAAGTTGCCAGGAGCTGCGGGGGGGGCTGTTTGGTCAGTGTAGAATTACAGTCAAGCAGGATGGGGGAAGTTCTGGGGACCTTTTGTACAACAGTGTACATGTGGTTGATAATATGCTGTACACTTGGAAAATGTCTGGTGGAAGGATATATTTTATATTACGTGGTTTCTTGCCACAATAAATAAATAGTTTTTAAAGTTAACTAAGTCTGGTGTGGTGGTGCTCGCCTATAATCCGAGCTACTAGGAAGGCTTAAGCAGAAGGATCACAAATTCGAGGCCAGCTTGGGGCAATTTAGCAAGACCCTGTCTCAAAATACAAAATAAATAATAGTTAGGGATATAGCTCAGTGTGAAGGCCCTGGATTCAATCACCAATACCTTTTAAAAAAAAAAGTCTGTTTAGCCTAACATGAGAAAGTGGATAAATAAGTTATACAGACATTAAAAATAATTATATAGGTATATATGATAGGTGTATATATATGTATAAATAGGATATTATTAAATGAATAAAGCACAATGCAGAAATGTGCATGATTTGCTACTACTTGTGTTAAAAAGGGAAGAGGTCTGTAAAGATACCTAAGATGCTGATTATACTGGTGGTCAAGCATAGGAGGGAGAATTTGCTTTCTTGTCCTTGTGACAAAATATCTAAGAATATTCAATCCTCAGGAGTGGGAAGAGGAGGGAGACAGTGAGGGAGAGGGAGAGAAAGTGTGTGTTTTAGAGATTTTAGCCCATATTTCTCTGACTCTTATTTCTGGGCCTGTGGTGAAGTAGACAACCTAGGGCAATGACAGTGAACCTTTTAGAGATGAGTGCTCAAACTGCAACCCCAAACCCAATTACTTATCACAAAGTACCAACACTGCAATTAAACCTGAGTACTGAGGTTTTAGTTTAGAAAAAACAACTCATACATTAACATCTTTTGTCTTAAAAGAAAAACAAATAACATGCATGCCATAGGTTCACCACCACTGTCCTATGGGAAAGCAAGTATGGCAGAGCAAACCTGTTTTTCTTAAGGCCATGTGAAAGCAAAGATTGAGAGAGGTACTGGGGTCAAGTATAGCTTTCAAGGGCGCACCCCCAGTGTAGCACTTCCTCCAACTAGGCACCACCTCCTAAATTTGCCACTACCTCCCACTACCCCTTTAAACTATGAGTACATCAATGGATTCATCCATTCCGAGGTCAGAACCTGCATGATCTAATCATTTCCCCGAATTTCATCTCTGAACACTGCTTTACCAGGGACCCAGCCTTCAACACCTGAGCTTTTGGGTGACATTTCCGAACCAAACCATAACAGAGAAGCATTTAACATTGAATATGCTGTATTGTATTGTTTAAATTTTTGTAATATTCATAAGTTTCCTTTTCAAAAATAATTTAAAAGATCAAGCATAGCTACAGAAAGTAGAATGGAGGAGGCAGGCCAGGTGGCACATGCCTGTAATCCTAGCACTCTGGTAGAGTGAGGCAGGAGAATCTCAGGTCCCAGCACAGCTTGTGCATTTTAGCAACTTAGCAATTAGTGAGACCCTGTCTCAAAATAAAAAATAAGAAGAAAATGGGCAGGAGATATAGTTCAATGTGAAGACCCTGGGTTCAATCCCTGATACCATGAGGGTGGAAAAAAGTAAAGAAAGAATGGAGATTACCCGGGGGTCAAATTATTATTTAAAGCATACAGAGTTTCTGTCTGGGAGGATGAAAAATTCTAGAAATAGTATGGTACATAGCGTTATGAAAGAATTTAATGCCACTGATTCATACACTGATAAGTAGTGAAAATGATAAATTGTATGTTATGTATATTTTACCACAATAAAATAAACTTTAAAAAAAGAGGTAGACAGAGCAAGTACATATTATTTTATTTGTGTAAGAAAAGAGATATATGCATATGCCAGTAAATGCAAGGAAGACAGCTTGGGAGTACCCTGCAAACAGTGTGAGCCTAGAACTAAGGTTGGTATTTGAATGATCTTCTGGGTTTAATTGTATTTATTCCACACCTGGATAGTCTGCAGTAAGAATGTCTTTGGTAAGTTACACCAAAATTTTATGGCATGTCTGGAAAAAACAAAGTCGAACCCAAACTTGAGTAAGAAGTCAATTGATCCCTGAGAATTCTCCTTCAATTTCAAAATAATCCCCACAGAGAGCTGGGGAATTTTCTAAAATGTGAAGAAATGACCACTTTTCATCAGGAACATATTGGGAAAGAACTAGCTATCTCTTAGCAGAACTGACAGTAAAGGAGATTTGCTTTTAATGGCTTTTCTCATCCTTTAGAAACTGTCCCATCCTTCACTTTTTAGAAACCTCTTCTCCACCTAAACTTTCAGTACTTTTGAGATAGTCCCTGGTTCTACACAGTGCTCCCTAGCTCCATCTACCTTTCTGAAGCAGCAACCCACATTCTGGATCTTTCTTTCCCTCCTCAAAACTTAACCACATTCAGGTCCCTTTCACAAAGGATCTTGCTAAGTGATTAAAGAATTTAATCAACTAATTTGAGCTAAATGTTAATAGTTTCATTTGTCTATTAGTAGATAATATTTTAATTTTAACAGAAGGCTTCAATGTATTAATTCAAGGGAATGACTAATAGCTTGTGTGGGTAGGGGAGGGAGATGGGGAGATTTTGCTAATCACATCATATAAGTAGCTGCTTTAAAAACATTCCCATTTTTAGTGGTTTTATACAAATTACTCACCATAAATTTATTAAAGTAAATGTTTTATATCTGGCAGGAGATGCAAAATTGGCTAGAAGCATGTGATGAAATTGTTTATAATTAATGGTTACCTTTGTATATAACATATGTTGATACTATTAACCAAATAAATCTGGTCAATGAAAGAAAAGACTTTGACAGATTTAGCTTGAAGTGTTTAATTGAATTAATCTGAGGCAGAGTCACCACAACACAGGCCCACAGTATGAAAAGGACAGCTCATGAGCTATTTTTTCTAGCTAAGAATGTAGGAGAGGGGAGGAACGACTCCAAATACTTTCTGCAGAGAGAAGCACAGAGCCCAGTTTGTTCCAGAAAGAAAAATCACAGAAGGGTGATTTTGTTGTGCAAGAGGATCATTGCTTCTGCAGAAGGGGACCTTCATACTGTTCTCAAAAGAAGTAGCTTGTTGTCTAAAATGCAGAGGTTGAGCAAAGGCTTTACTAACCAGGGGCTCTTAACAGGATGGTGAGAAGAAAGGCACTTTTGGCATGGACTCATCAATAGAACATTGTTCTAAAACCCTAGTTGTGAATGGGTCCTGTAGGCTACTTAGAAGAGAGTAGTTCAAAATAAATATGCTCCCAGTATGAAGAAATGGCATGCCTCTGGTAGTTTTTTTTTTATTATTCTCTTTTGAGTTATATTCTGCCATTGCTTTTATCAATTTTGTAACTTATCTGAATTGGGTTTGTTACAACAAGCATGTATGTTATCCATGTTACATTAGTAAATATTTTCCTAGAGTTTTAATGTGTCTTCAGGCCCAATACTGACAACAGCATCACATCACTTAGGATCTGCCTTCCACCATACCACATTTTGATTTCTCATCTCACTGCTAGTTCTTTGAGTTTAGTTGTGTCTTCCTCCAGGTCCTTTTTTTTTTTAACCTCTGAAGAGCTGGCATATCTCTGGGCTCAAGCCTTGGTTCCATTCTGCATGCACTCACTCCTGAGGTGGCCTGTTCTAATTCCATGGTTTAAAATACAATCTGTAGTCTGATAGATCTCAGTTTTCTCTCAGGTTCAGACCTCTCACCTGGGTCCAGACTTGCATATCTACCTGATTATTTTACATCTTCACCTGGCTGTCTTCTAGACAATGCTAACTGAATATGACCAATAGAGAAATCTTAGTTTCCTTCTCCTCATATCAGTTAATGGCATCACCCAACTACTAAAGCTAGACATTGGGATGCCATACTTGACACCTTCCTTGCCCCAAAGCCCGTTATCCAATGCATGATCAAGTCATATTTGGTCTCCTCTTTTCTGCTTGCAATTAATACTGTAGCCAGAGTGATCTTTTCAAAATAGAAATGTGATCATTTTACTCCCATTCCTTGCTTAAAAGCCCTCAATCTCCTATTACTGCCATTAGAGTAAAATTCAAAATTACTTATGGTTGTCTACAAGACTTGGCATCAGCTACCCTTGCTTATCTTACCAAACTTATTCTGTTCTCACCCTTGTTCACTACAACTGGCCTTCTGACACTGCTGAAAATATACCATGCTCTTAGCCACCCCCAGAAACTTCATATGCCCTTTTTCTTCTGCTTTTACTTCCACTCTTCACAAGACTGTCTGGTGTTTTCTCTCAGATTATGTATCGCCTTGTCAGAGAACCTTTCCCTGACCACTCTATCTAAAGTAATATTGCATGTTGTTTTCTAATATAGCACCCCATTCCTTTCTTTTGGAGAAATTATTACTAGTGAAAACTATCATACATCTTTATTATACATCTCTATGTATGCATTTTTGTACACACACTTGAATATGCATTTTGTGAGAGCAAAAGCATTGTCTATCTCTATCATAAGTGTATCTCCAAAACCTACAACTGGATGAATGGCAATAAAAAATGGAAAAAGTATAGTTCAGAGATGACTTTTGCAACCCTGACATAGATTTACCCCAATTTTCAATCTGCAATGAGAATATCACATATGAAAAGAAACATTTGACAAAAAGTACTGCTTTTGAAGTAGGTTCATTCTGGGAAGCCAGACACATCTCTCAGGGCCTCAACTGCCTGTATACCAGCAATTCTTTCTTTGTGCGGGGGGCGGGGGGGGGACCAGGGATAGAACTTGGGTCCTTGCACTTGCGCAGCAGGCAACGAAACCACTGAGCTAAATCCCCAGCCCCTGACCAGCAATTCTTTTTTTTTTTTCTTTTTGTATTAAATTCTTTTATTGGTACATTGTAGGTATACAACACAATTACACTTCTCATTGGGAATTGTACCTTTACATAATGCATCTTGGTTCTTGTTTTTTCCCCATTCCTAGCCCTCCCTTCACGCCCTCCACCCTTCCCTATTTACAAAGACTTGATTTCCATTTTTTCCATTTCTCAGCATTTTTCCTTTCCCTTCTTTCCTTTCGCCTGCCCCTCCCACTACCCCTACCACTTTGGACCTTTTCTTCCTATTTTATATTATCGATTATTCATTCTAATCATTGGTACATTTTAGGTATACAATATAATGACATTCATCATTGGAAATTTGCACCTTTACATAGTCTCTCTTGGTTCTTATTTTTCACCCTTGCCCAGCCCTCCCTTCAACCCCTCCAGTCCTCCCTATTTACAAAGATTTTGTTCCTATTTTTCCACTTTCTTATATAAATCCCATTCCCTTCTATCCTTTCCCCTAGCCCTCCCACTTCCTTCCCCTTTGCCCCTTTTCTTCCTATTTCACATTACCTATTATACATTTAGTCCTTATTTACACTTTCAGTTTCTCACACCAGAGAAACTATTCGGTATTTACACATGTGTGTCCTATTTATTTCACTTAAGAGTGTCACCTCAATGTGCATCCACTTAGCTATAAATGTCTCTAATTTGTCAATTTTTTATGGCTGAGTAGTACTCCATTTTATTAAAAAACCACATTTTCTTGATCCAGTCTCCAGTTGATGGGCATTTGGGCTGTTTCCAAGTTTTAGCTATTACAAACTGCACTGCTATGAAAATGGGTGCACATATATCACTGTGGTATGATTCTTTTAATTCTTTGGGGAAGATCCCCAGCAGTGCAATAGCGGGGTCAAATGGGACTTCCAGTCCTAGTTCTTTGAGGTCTCTCCATACTGATTTCCACAGTGCTTGCACCAGTCTACACTCCCACCAGCAGTGGAGCAGGGTTCCTCTTTCCCCACAGCCCCACCAGCATTTGTTATTGGTTGATTTCATGATAGCAGCCATTCTTTCTGGAGTGAGGTGGAATCTCAGCGTTGTTTTCATTTGCATCTCTCGAATGACCAGTGATGTTGAACATTTTTTCATGTACTTATTTGCTATTTCTACTTCTTTGTCTGAGAAATGTCTGTTCATTTCAGATGCCCATTTTTGGATTGGGTCTTTAAATTTGGGAGGTCTGATCTTTTTAAGTTCTTCATAGATTCGAGATAGTAGACCTTTGTCTGAGGAAGAGCAGGTGAAGATTTTTTCCCACATTGTGGGGTGTCTCTTCACACTGCTGGTGGTTTCTCTTGCTGTGCAGAAGCTTTTTAATAAGAAGAGATCCCATTTGTTGATTGTTTGTGCTAGTTCACGGGCAACTGAGGTTTGGTTCATAAAATCTTTTCCTCCACTGATGTCTTCAAGGGTTCTACTTAACCACTGTTCCAACTGGTTCAGAGTTTCTATTTTAATATTTAGATCTTTAATCCATTTTGATTTTAGTTTAGTGCATGGTGAGAGATACAGGTCCAGTTTTAATCTTTGGCAAGTTGAAGCCCAGTTTTTCCAGCACCATTTATTAAAGAGGCTATCTTTCCTCCAGTGAGGGTGTTTGGCTCCTTTGTAGAAGATGAGATGGCTGAGTGTGTCTGGCGTTGTTTCTGCATCTTCTAATCTGTTCCATTGGTCCTGAAGTCTGTTTCTTTGCCAGTACCATACTGTTTTTATCACAGTAGCCTTGTAGTATAGTTGAAGGTTGGGGATTGTGATACACCCTGCCATGTCTCTGTTACCTAGAATTGCTTTTGCTATTCTGGGTCTCTTCTTGTTCCAAATGAATTTTTGGATTGTTTTCTCAAGGTCTATGAAGTATGCTGCTGGGATCTCAATTGGAATTGCATTAAATCTATATAGCAGTTTTGGAAGTATGGCCATTTTCACTATATTAATCCTTCCTACCCAGGAGCAGGGGATGTCTGTCCATTTTCTGATATCATCTTCAATCTCTCTTTTCAGAGTGCCATAGTTTTCAGAGAAGAGGTCTTTGATTTCTTTCGTTAGGATGATTCCTAGGTATTTCAGATTTTTGGATGCTATTGTGAAAGGAATTATTTGCCCTATTTCTCTCTCAGTGAGTCTGTCATTGGTGTAGAGGAAAGCTCTTGATTTTTCTGTGTTGACCTTGTAACCAGCTACTTGACTGAATTTGGCTATTAAGTCTAGAAGACTTTTGGTGGATTTCTTAGGGTCTTCTATATAGAGCATCATGTCATCTGCAAATAATGACAATTTGACTTCTTCATTACCTATCTTTATTCCTTTTATTTCTTTCTCTTGTCTAATTGCCATGGCTAATGTTTCCAGAACTATATTGAACAAGAGTGGTGATAGTGGACATCCTTGTCTTGTTCCTGATTTTAGTGTGAAGGATTTCAGTTTTTGAGCATTTAGTATGATATTGGCTGTTGGTTTTTCATAGATGGTTTTTATCAGAGTGAGGTAGAGACCATCTATTCCAATTTTTTGTAGGTTTTTATCATAAATGCATGTTGGATTTTGTCAAGTGCTTTTTCTGCATTTATTGAGTTGATCATATGGTTTTTTTCCTTGGCTCTATTGATATAGTGCATTACATTTATTGATTTGTGTATGTTGAGCCATCCCTGCAACCCTGGGATGAATCCCACTTGGTCAGGGTGTATGATCTTCTTGATGATCTTCTGCATTCTATTTGCCAGTATCTTCTTAAGGATTTTTGCATCTATATTCATTAGTGAGATTGGCCTGTTGTTGTTTTTTTTGGTTGGGTCTTTCTCTGCTTTGGGAATCAGGGTGGTACTTGCTTCCAGGAATGAATTTGGGAGTATTGCTTCCCTTTCAATTTCATTGAAGAGTTTAAGCAGTAGTGGCAGTAGTTCGTCTCTAAATCTCTTGTAGAATTCAGCAGTGAAGCCATCAGGGCCCGGGCTTTTCTTAGTTCATAAGTTTTTAATTATGTTTTCAATTTCATTGATTGATATTGGGTTGTTTAGAATTTTTAGGTCTTCTTCATTCAACTTTGGTAATTCATATGTTTCTAGGAATCTGTCCATTTCTTCTGTGTTTTCCGTCTTAGTGGCATATAGATTCTTGAAGTAGGTATTGATGATCCTCTGGATTTCTGCTGGGTCCATTGTGATTTCATCCTTTTCATTCCTAATTGCATGGATTTGGGCCATTTCTTTCCTTTTTCTGATAAGTTTGGCTAAGGGCTTGTCAATTTTGTTTATTCTTTCGAAGAACCAACTCTTGACTTCATTGATTTTTTGCATCGTTCTCTTAGTCTCCATTGCATTGGTTTTTGCTCTGATCTTTATAATTTCCTCCCTTGTGTGAGCTTTGGGTTTATCCTGCTCTTCTTTTTCTAGAAACTTGAGGTTCAGCATCAGGTTACACCATTGAGCTCGCTGTTTTCCTAACATGTGTATTCACTGCTATGAATTTCCCTCATAAGACTGCTTTCATTGTGTCCCTCAAATTCTGATATGTTGTATTGTCATTATCACTTAATTGAAGGAACTCTGATTTCTTCTTTAATTTCCTCTGTGCCTCATTGGTTATTCAGAAGTGTGTTGGTCAATTTCCATGTGTATATGAAATTCTTGAGTTTCTTTTGCTATGCATCTCCAATTTCATCGCACTATGGTCTGATAATATACAGGGGATAACTTCAATTCCTTTACACTTACTTAAACATGTTCTATGAGTGAGTACGTGGTCTATTTTGGAGAATGACTCATGTGCAGCTGAAACAAATGTGTAATCTGGTTTTGTGGGGTGGAACACTCTGTAAACATCTGTTAAGTTCATTTGTTCAAGAGTATGATTGAATTCTACTATTTCATTACTTATTTTTTGTCTGGTTGATCTATCTATTTGTGACAGTGTGGTATTGAGGTCCCCCATTATTATTGTATTAGGGCTTATTTGATTTTCCATGTCCATTAGTATTTGTTTTATATAGTTGGGTGCACTAGTGTTCGGTGCATAGATATTTATGATTGTCATCTCTTCCTCTTGGATTCTTCCCTTTACAAGGATGTAGTGTCCTTCTCCGTCTCTCTTAATTAGTGTTGGTTTGAAATCTACTTGATCTGCCAAGAGGATAGCTACTCCTGCTTTTTTTTGGGTTCCTGTCACATGCAGTATTGTTTTCCACTCTTTAACTTTCAGTCTATGAGTTTCCTTTTGAATTAAGTGTGTTTCTTGTATGCAGTATATTGTTGGATCTTGCTTCTTGACCCATTCTACCAGTAGATTTCTTTTGATTGGTGAATTGAGACCATTAACATCGATGGTTCTAACTGATACATATTGAGTTATCATTGTCATGACTTTTTCTTTTTGTTGGATTCTCCCCCTTTACATTTAATTTCTTGTCATGCCAGATGGGTTCATTCTGCTGTGCTTCCTGGTGTTGTGATCCTCATTGTCTGTTCCTAGGATATTGTCTGAAGTTTTTTTGGAGTGCTGGTTTGGTATTCATGAAGTTCCTAAGGTGCTCTTTGTCATGAAAGTATCTCATTTTTCCATCCATTTGGAAAGATAGTTTTGCAGGGTACATCAGTCTGGGTTGGAGACTGTTTTCCTTTAGGGCTTAAAATACATCATTCCAAGCTCTTCTTGCCTTCATGGTTTATGTTGAGAAGTCTGCTGGCTGTGATTCTGTTGGGCTTTCCTTTGTAAGTGATTTGTTTCTTTTCTCTCACTGCTTGTAGAATTTTGTTCTTCTGTTGTGTTTCTGGAATCTTAACAATGATATGCCTATATGTAGATTTTTTTTGATCAAGGCTATTTGGAGTCCTATATGCCTCACTTATCTGTAGGTCAAGCCCTTTTCCCCTGCTTGGGAAGTTTTCTGCCATCACTTCTGTGAACAGATTTTTATGTCATCTGCACTCTCTCCTGTTTCTTCATTGAGGCCAATCCGTCTTATGTTATTCTTCTGTGCATCATCTAGCAGCTGCTGGATTGATTTCTCATGTTCCCTTATAATTTTGAAGCAATTTTTCTTTTCCTGGTCACTAATTGCAATCTTATCTTCTAGATCTGAAATTCTGTCCTCACATTGGCTCATTCTGCTGTGTAGACTTTCAGTGGAGTTTTTCATGTCCTGGAAATCTGTTTTATGGATTCCATTTGTTTCTTATGTTGGGATTCCATCATGTTCCTCAGCACCTCTTTTTTTTTTATATTTGTGTTCTCTCTAGATTTACTAATCATGTCTTGCACTATGGGCACAATCTCTGCTGTTATCTGAGAAATTATTTCTGATTTCATTTTTCCAGATCCTCTTTTGTTGCCAGTTCAGGGAGTCCAGGTGGTTGAGTATTAGATTGTTCCATCTCCTTTCCCTTTGGGGTTGCTTTAGGTGATCTGGAAGTCTAGTTTTGAGACTTCTTTATGCATCTTCTCATTTCCATGGAGTGGGGTGTGTGGGTGGGAATGTGCTGTTGGTGCCTGTGTGGCTTACCTCCTCAGTACTGGGGTCGGCTCTGCTCCTTGGAGTTGGGAGTAGTGGTTCGGCGGCCTAGAAGTCTCACCTCCTCCTTGGTGCTGGGGGAACCTCTTATCCTCAAAGTTGGGGGCGATGGTTCAGTGGCCTTGAAGGCTTCTTCTTGGCCCTTTATCCAGTTTTCCCAGCACCACCTGTTGAATAGACTATCTTTTCTCTAACACATGCTTTTGCTCCCTTTGTCTCAAATCAAATAGCTTTATGTGTCTTGGGATATCTCTGTATCTTCTATTCTGTTCCATTGATCCATATATCTGTTTTTGTTCCAGTGCCATGCTGTCTTTTATCACTAATGCTTTGTAGTGTAGCTTAAAGTTAGGTATTATAATACCTCCTGCTTTGCTGTTGTTGCCCAAAGTTGCTTTTTGGTAGTCTGGGTATTTTCTGATTTCACATGAATTTTAGGATTGTTTTCTATATCTGTACAGTATGCTGTTGGTATTCTGCTTGGGACTGCATTGAATTTGTATAACAGTTTGGGAAATATGGTGATAATTAAAAGGTATTTCTCTCTTCTTTCTCGCTCATTATAAGCATTATACTATTATTTTCACCTAAAATTAATGTGAAGTCTTTGATATAATTAAATATCAAACCAATATTCAAAAATCCTCAATTGTCATAAACTTCTTTTTGAAGTTGGCTTGTTGAAATCAGGTTAAAGGTGGTAGTTGTACTATTATTATTAATATTATCATTATAATCTCTACCAAACAAAACTCCAGCCTATACATCTAGTGATGAGGAACATGCTGGCAACCATAGCAGTTCATTTTAATCTTTAGATAATATGACCATAATGTTTGTATTCAATTTAAACTGTTTGTCTGTACTTCGTGTCTATTGGGTCTTACAGAGTAAATCTGCTCCCTCTACTCTTTGACACCCTGTATTAGTTTTTTGTAGCCCCCATAACAAAGTATTATAAAGTCATGAGTTTTAAAACAACAGAAATTCATTGTGTCACAGTTCTGGAGGTAAGAAGTGTGAAATCAATGTGTTGGCAGGATTATGCTCCCTCTGAAGACTCTAGAGGAGAATCTTTCCTTGTCTTTTCTATTTTGGAGGGAGGCTCCCTGTTCCTTGGCTTGTGCCAGTGTAATTTCAGTCTCAGCCTTCATGTTAATATGGCTGTCTTCCTTCTATGTCTTTTCTAAATTTCCCTCATCTCATAAGGTCACCCGTCTTAATGGTGTAGAAGCCCAACCTATTCCATTATGGCTTCATCTTCACTAATCACATATGCAAAGACTTTGTTTTCAAATATGGTCACATTCTGAGATTCTAAGGGTTAGGACTTCAACTTTTCTTTTGGGGACTCATAATTCAACTCATAATATAGCCCTTCAAATATTTGAAGAAAACATCAAATCCCTCACAGTCTCTCCTCTCCTGGATAAACTTTTCCTGTTCATTCAACCAATTCTGTTACTTGGCTTTCTTTTTTCCAAAACACTGACATTTATTGAATAACTGAGCCCACTGTGCCAACTGAAATGTTGCTTGGGTATAGTTTGACCATGTAAAATAGATTCACATGATCTCCTCCCTGGATCCATATATGCTATTTCTGTTAGTGCAGTGTAAGTTTGAATTATTACATTTTTAATCTCTCCCTTTCCCTATATCCCCTTCACTTTAGGCCAAGTCAGCTGTTCTTCTTCTTTTATTTTATTTTTCCTTTATCATTGTACTTGTCACGCTATGTAATAATTGTGTGAAAAAGAACTAAGGATGTTATGAGTCAACTCAATAATCCAACAGTGTGTTTTGGCCATAAAATAGTTGATTCATCCATCACTCATTGAATTCTTACTATGCTCCAAGCACTGTACATGGTACTTTGGGTACAACTTTGGATCAGCCATAGTTCCTCAAGAAACTCATGATCTAATAAGGGATAAAGCATGTGAACAAACAGGAAAAGTACAGCTGGACAAGTACTGTGATAGAGACAAGTTCAAAATACTTTGAAAGCACAGAAGAGGGACATCTAAACCAGCTGGAGATGAGATGTGTTAAGGAAAGCCTTATTTGAGAAAATAATACACAGGCTGAATCTAAGAGGATGGCAAGAAGTCAGCCAGGGAAAAAGAGAGTGGGTGGTTGGAGAATGGGCATCAAAACAGAAGCTATGTTATGAATAAAGGCATGGAAGTGGAGAATTGCAGTGTTGCAAGCTATTTGGAATTGCTGAAATATTAGCTGTGAGTGTAACAGTAGCTGGGAAGTTTTGAGGCAATTTGATGGTTCTGACATAATTTGAGCTCTGTCTTGTAGGCAATAGGATGTTACGTGTTTATATTTTCACTTTAAAAGGCTAATTCTGGTGGCTGTGTTGAAAACTGAATGAGAGTTAGTTACAACTATTAGAAGTAACAAATGAAGAGGTAGTTATAACTACTAGGTGTGTGATAAGTTGAGAATTATTTGAGAATATCATTAAGATTGGGTCAATGTTTATGTATGGGTGGAATGAGATTAGTGAGAAGGCAAAAATGACTTTCAGGTTGGTACTGTGAGTGTGGTGGGATGATGCCATTGATTGAGGCAAGGTATGCAAGAAAAGGAATAGGTTTAGGGAGAATATAATGAGTTTGTTTTTTGTTTTTTGTTTTTTTGGTACCTGGGATCGAATTTGGTTCCATGTGCTTGCGAAGCAGGAGGCAGAACCACTGAGCTAAATCCCTGGCCCCATGAGTTTGGTTTTGGATACATTAAACTTGAGGTACCTGTGGAATTATTCAGGCTTGGAGTAAAGTTCTGACCTGGAGATATAAATTGGGGTGTTCTCAGGATAGAGGTAAAAGTAGATCAATGGATGAGACCATCTAAGAGAATTTGGGAAGTAGAAAGAGCCAAGAACTGAAGATGGAATCCTCATCAACACCTACATTTTAGCCTGATGAAGGAGGATCACAATAAAGGAATAAGAAGTTGTGCAGGGAACTAGGAAACCAAAAAATGTCATAGAAACGGAGAAAGAGGGAAAAAGCAACACCAGCATTAAAAGACATCAAAAGGTTTAGAAAATTAAGGATTTCAGGAAAAATATTGTGGAATGCTTTGCTAAAATCCAAAGCATTGTAAGATTCCATTCCCCTTTCTTTGTTCTATTAGCCTCACTTTTGTTCTATTAGCTTCATCAAAGAAGGAAATCAGGTTACTCTGACTTGTTGTTAGTATGTCTTTTCTTAATCATTACCATGTCTTCAAACTTTTATTGAATTGACAAATATTTATTGACCACTTATTATATGTGAAAAATTATTCTTAACTCTATCCTAGGATCATCAGTAAACAACACAGGCAAGATTCCTACTCTTGAGGAGCTTGTCATTGAGACTTAATGTAGCATAATGCTCAAGAGCCTGGGTCTAAATCCTGGAATCACCACTGCCTAAGCTATGTGACTGTGGATAAATTCCTTAATTTCTCAGCCTTCATTTCCTCATCTATAAAATGCAGAGACTAAGGATTATTGTCAGGAGGTTATTACTAAGATTAAAAGAGTTAATACGTGTAAAGTGCTTTGAATAGCATCAAGCACACAAAAAGAAATTAATGTTAGTTATTCTGGGGTACATGTATGTGTAAGGAAGTTAGGTCAATAAACAAGAAAATACTAGTTATTGATGTAATGGAGATAATTAAAATAGGGTTATTTTAAAGCAAGTAAAGCAAATAAACATGTAATTACTTTAGACTGGGCAGTGTAATCCCAGGCAATGATGTTTGAATTGAATTTTGAATGAAAAATATGAGTCATGTAAGGACCCTGGTAACATTATGCTCCAGGTTGAACAACTAAAGTCCAAATCTGTCTCACAACCTGTTTTTGAAGATAAAGTTTTATTGTTTATGTGTTGTTTATGGGTGCTTTTTGATTCAACAGCAGAGTGCTGTTGGGACAGTTGAGTGGTTGGGACAGAGATCATATGGCTCAAAAAGTCGGAAATATTTATCATTGGCTTATTACAGAAATAGTTTACCATTTCCTGCTCTAGGCAGAGGGACAAGCAAATGCAAAGGCCATAGGCATGGAGGAATGTGAAGAGTTCAAGGAACAGAAAAAAGTACTGAAATGAGTAAGGGGAAGAGTGGTTTGAATCTTGCCTCAAATCAACATCAAATCCACCAGTCTTTAGCTTGTAGAATTAACCTTTACCCCTTTGAAAGTTGCTTATCTCTAATCTTTAATGTCGATATTTCTCCCATTTCTGTGTTTTCTCTAGGATCACTGACAGTGGTTCATCAATCTTATCTGCAGTCTTTGTAGCCTAAGGATAATTCATTCAGGCCAGGATATTTGAACTAATTTAGAGTAGCATTCTTCACCCACTGCAGGCCAGTACTTTCCTAACATGTCAACAGGATGCATTATCTACAGTCTTTGCCTTATTTTAAACTTGCATCCTACTCTATTTCATCTCACACAAATCTTTGAGTGGGAATTTATTGCCATGGATCTTATTAACTCTGATTAATATCCATACTATTTATACACATACATAAACATGTACACAAGCATATGTGTCTCTATCTCTGTCTCCACCTCTATATATCTATGGCAGTTTTCAAAACTATATTCTGAGAGAGTTGTGTCCTGAGAGATATTAATAAGTGAGTACAGGACAAATGTTTCATGGTCAAATATGTTTGAGGAATACTCAAAAAAACTAAAATGGATTTTATTTTTGGTAAGACTTCTTAAGCCTTAATATGCTAATGTGTGTGCCCATGCCGTACCGAGGTCCTGAGTGGCACAGAACACGCCGAATCAGCCCGCAGTAGACAGGCAGGTCTAACCACACCCTACCGAGGTCCCGAGTCATGCAGAATATGCCGAATCAGCCCGCTGCACACAGGAAGGTCTGTGCACGCCCTACCGAGGTCCTGAGTCACGCGGAAGACACCGAATCACCACACTGCAGACAGGCAGCCACCTGGTTCCACACTACAAAGACGCAGAGGAAACCAGACCACCAGACCATGGTACTGAGTCCCGCTGCTCCTGGCCCAGAGGTAGGGGCTTCTGAGCCATCGTCCCACTGCTCCTGGTCCAGAGGAAGGGGCTTCCCAGTCACCATCCATCCCACTGCTCCCAGCCCAGAGGAAAGGACTTTTGGGTCACCTTCTGTCCCCATGTTCCTGGCCCAGAGGAAAGGGCTTCCAGGCCACCATCAGTCCCACCGCTCCCGGCCCAGAGGGAGGGGCTTCTGAGCAACCATCCCACTGCTCCTGCTCCAGAGGAAGGGGTTTCCCGGCCACCATCCCCCCCCCCTGCTCCCAGCCCACAGGAAAGGGCTTTTGGGTCACCATCCCTACCGCTGCTCCCGGCCCCTGGCCCACCTCTCCCAGCTCAGAGGAGGTAATCATAATCCGTGCAGGCGCTAACAGCCCCCTGCCCCAGTCGAAATGAGAAAACACGTAAATAAGTCTCAAAACCAGACTTCCAGATCACCTACGGCAACCCAAAGGGAAATGAGATGGAACACTCTGATACTCAACCACCTGGACCCACTGAACTGGCAACAAAAGGGTATCTGGAAAAAATGAAATCAGAAATAATTTCTCAGATAACAGGAGAAATTGTGCCCCTAGTGCAAGACATGATTAATAAATCTAGAGAGGAGCTGAGGAACATGATGGAATCCCAACATAAGAAACAAATGGAATCCATAAAACAGATGCAAATAGATTTTCAGGACATGGAAAACTCCACTGAAAGTCTACACAGCAGAATGAGCCAATGTGAGGACAGAATTTCAGATCTAGAAGATAAAATTGCAATTAGTGACCAGGAAAAGAAAAATTGCTTCAAAATTATAAGGGAACATGAGAAATCAATCCAGCAGCTGCTAGATGATGCACAGAAGAATAACATAAGACGGATTGGCCTCAATGAAGAAACAGGAGAGAGTGCAGATGACATAAAAAATCTCTTCACAGAAATAATGGCAGAAAGCTTCCCAAGCAGGGGAAAAGGGCTTGACCTACAGATAAGTGAGGCATATAGGACTCCAAATAGCCTTGATAAAAAAAAATCTACATATAGGCATATCATTATTAAGATTCCAGAAACACAACAGAAGAACAAAGTTCTCCAAGCAGTCAGAGAAAAGAAACAAATCACATACAAAGGAAAGCCCATCAGAATCACAGCAGACTTCTCAACACAAACCATCAAGGCAAGAAGAGCTTGGAGTGACATATTCCAAGCCCTAAAAGAAAACAGCCTCCAACCCAGATTGATGTACCCTGCAAAACTATCTTTCAAAATGGATGGAGAAATAAGATACTTTCATGACAAAGAGCACCTTAGGAACTTCGTGAATACCAAACCAGCACTCCAAAGAATTTTACACAATAGCCTAGGAACAGACATTGAGGATCACAACCCCACGAAGCAAAGCAGAATGAACCCATCTGGCATGACAAGAAATTAAATGGAAAGGGGGAGAATCCAACAAAAAGAAAAAGTCATGACAATGATAACTCAATATGTATCAGTTAGAACCATCGATGTTAATGGTC
Organism: Heterocephalus glaber; assembly: GCF_053883595.1. Lineage (NCBI taxonomy): Eukaryota > Metazoa > Chordata > Mammalia > Rodentia > Bathyergidae > Heterocephalus > Heterocephalus glaber. Next base: position 34,182,542 of record NW_028258384.1, on the reverse strand, counting down.
TCAATTCACCAATCAAAAGAAATCTACTGGTAGAATGGGTCAAGAAGCAAGATCCAACAATATACTGCATACAAGAAACACACTTAATTCAAAAGGAAACTCATAGACTGAAAGTTAAAGAGTGGAAAACAATACTGCATGTGACAGGAACCCAAAAAAAAGCAGGAGTAGCTATCCTCTTGGCAGATCAAGTAGATTTCAAACCAACACTAATTAAGAGAGACGGAGAAGGACACTACATCCTTGTAAAGGGAAGAATCCAAGAGGAAGAGATGACAATCATAAATATCTATGCACCAAACACTAGTGCACCCAACTATATAAAACAAATATTAATGGACATGAAAAATCATATATGCACTAATACAATTGTAGTGGGGGACCTCAACACCCCACTGTCACAAATAGATAGATCAACTAGACTAAAAATAATGAAATACTAGAACTCAATCGAACTCTTGAACAAATGAACTTAACAGATGTTTACAGAGTCTTCCACCCCACAAAATCAGAATACACATTCTTCTCAGCTGCACATGGGTCATTCTCCAAAACAGACCACATACTCACACATAGAACATGTTTAAGTAAGTGCAAAGGAATTGAAGTTATCCCCTGTATATTATCAGACCATAGTGTGATGAAATTGGAGATCCATAGCAAAAGAAACTCAAAAAATTTCATAAACATGTGGAAATGGAACAACACACTTCTGAATAACCAATGAGGCACAGAGGAAATTAAAGAAGAAATCAGACAGTTCCTTCAATTAAATGACAATGACAATACAACATATAGGAATCTATGGGACACAATGAAAGCAGTCTTATGAGGGAAATTCATAGCAGTGAATACACATATTAGGAAAACAGAACGAGCCCAATTAAACAACCTGATGCTGAACCTCAAGCTTCTAGAAAAAGAAGAGCAGGACAACCCCAAAGCTCATACAAGGGAGGAAATTATAAAGATCAGAGGAGAAATCAATGCAATGGAGACTAAGAGAACGATACAAAAAATCAATAAAGCCAAGAGTTGGTTCTTCAAAAGAATCAACAAAATTGACAAACCCTTAGCCAACCTTGTCGGAAAAAGGAAAGAAAAGGCCCAAATCCATGCAATTAGGAATGAAAAGGGTGAAATGACAACAGACTCAGCAGAAATCCAGAGGATCATCAATACCTACTTCCAGAAGCTATACGCCAATAAGATGGACAACACAGAAGAAATGGACAGATTCCTAGATACATATGAATTACCAAAGTTGAATGAAGAAGACCTAAAAATTCTGAACAACCCAATATCAACCAATGAAATTGAAAATGTAATTAAAAACTTATCAACTAAGAAAAGCCCTGGCCCTGATGGCTTCACCGCTGAATTCTACAAGACATTTAGAGAGGAACTGCTGCCACTACTGTTTAAACTCTTCAATGAAATTGAAAGGGAAGCAATACTCCCAAATTCATTCCTGGAAGCAAGCATCACCTTGATCCCCAAAGCAGAGAAAGACACAACCAAAAAGGAGAACTATAGGCCAATCTCACTAATGAACATAGATGCAAAAATCATTAATAAGATAATGGCAAACAGAATGCAGAAGATCATCAAGAAGATCATACACCCTGATCAAGTGGGATTCATCCCAGGGATGCAGGGATGGTTCAATATATGAAAATCAATCAATGTAATACACTATATCAATAGAGCCAAGGACAAAAACCATATGATTATCTCCATAGATGCAGAAAAAGCATTTGACAAAATCCAACATGCATTTATGATAAAAACCCTACAAAAAATTGGAATAGATGGTCTCTACCTCACTCTGATAAAAACCATCTATGAAAAACCAACAGCCAATATCATACTAAATGCTCAAAAACTGAAATCCTTCACACTAAAATCAGGAACAAGACAAGGATGTCCACTATCACCACTCTTGTTCAATATAGTTCTGGAAACATTAGCCACAGCAATTAGATGAGAGAAAGAAATAAAAGGAATAAAGGTAGGAAATGAAGAAGTCAAATTGTCATTATTTGCAGATGACATGATGCTCTATATAGAAGACCCTAAGAAATCCACCAAAAGTCTTCTAGACTTAATAGCCAAATTCAGTCAAGTAGCTGGTTACAAGGTCAACACAGAAAAATCAAGAGCTTTCCTCTACACCAATGACAGACTCACTGAGAGAGAAATAGGGCAAATAATTCCTTTCACAATAGCATCCAAAAATCTGAAATACCTAGGAATCATCCTAACGAAAGAAATCAAAGACCTCTTCTCTGAAAACTATGGCACTCTGAAAAGAGAGATTGAAGATGATATCAGAAAATGGACAGACATCCCCTGCTCCTGGGTAGGAAGGATTAATATAGTGAAAATGGCCATACTTCCAAAACTGCTATATAGATTTAATGCAATTCCAATTGAGATCCCAGCAGCATACTTCATAGACCTTGAGAAAACAATCCAAAAATTCATTTGGAACAAGAAGAGACCCAGAATAGCAAAAGCAATTCTAGGTAACAGAGACATGGCAGGGTGTATCACAATCCCCAACCTTCAACTATACTACAAGGCTACTGTGATAAAAACAGTATGGTACTGGCAAAGAAACAGACTTCAGGACCAATGGAACAGATTAGAAGATGCAGAAACAACGCCAGACACACTCAGCCATCTCATCTTCTACAAAGGAGCCAAACACCCTCACTGGAGGAAAGATAGCTTCTTTAATAAATGGTGCTGGAAAAACTGGGCTTCAACTTGCCAAAGATTAAAACTGGACCTGTATCTCTCACCATGCACTAAACTAAAATCAAAATGGATTAAAGATCTAAATATTAAAATAGAAACTCTGAACCAGTTGGAACAGTGGTTAAGTAGAACCCTTGAAGACATCAGTGGAGGAAAAGATTTTATGAACCAAACCTCAGTTGCCCGTGAACTAGCACAAACAATCAACAAATGGGATCTCTTCTTATTAAAAAGCTTCTGCACAGCAAGAGAAACCACCAGCAGTGTGAAGAGACACCCCACAATGTGGGAAAAAATCTTCACCTGCTCTTCCTCAGACAAAGGTCTACTATCTCGAATCTATGAAGAACTTAAAAAGATCAGACCTCCCAAATTTAAAGACCCAATCCAAAAATGGGCATCTGAAATGAACAGACATTTCTCAGACAAAGAAGTAGAAATAGCAAATAAGTACATGAAAAAATGTTCAACATCACTGGTCATTCGAGAGATGCAAATGAAAACAACGCTGAGATTCCACCTCACTCCAGAAAGAATGGCTGCTATCATGAAATCAACCAATAACAAATGCTGGTGGGGCTGTGGGGAAAGAGGAACCCTGCTCCACTGCTGGTGGGAGTGTAGACTGGTGCAAGCACTGTGGAAATCAGTATGGAGAGACCTCAAAGAACTAGGACTGGAAGTCCCATTTGACCCCGCTATTGCACTGCTGGGGATCTTCCCCAAAGAATTAAAAGAATCATACCACAGTGATATATGTGCACCCATTTTCATAGCAGTGCAGTTTGTAATAGCTAAAACTTGGAAACAGCCCAAATGCCCATCAACTGGAGACTGGATCAAGAAAATGTGGTTTTTTAATAAAATGGAGTACTACTCAGCCATAAAAAATTGACAAATTAGAGACATTTATAGCTAAGTGGATGCACATTGAGGTGACACTCTTAAGTGAAATAAATAGGACACACATGTGTAAATACCGAATAGTTTCTCTGGTGTGAGAAACTGAAAGTGTAAATAAGGACTAAATGTATAATAGGTAATGTGAAATAGGAAGAAAAGGGGCAAAGGGGAAGGAAGTGGGAGGGCTAGGGGAAAGGATAGAAGGGAATGGGATTTATATAAGAAAGTGGAAAAATAGGAACAAAATCTTTGTAAATAGGGAGGACTGGAGGGGTTGAAGGGAGGGCTGGGCAAGGGTGAAAAATAAGAACCAAGAGAGACTATGTAAAGGTGCAAATTTCCAATGATGAATGTCATTATATTGTATACCTAAAATGTACCAATGATTGGAATGAATAATCGATAATGTAAAATAGGAAGAAAAGGTCCAAAGTGGTAGGGGTAGTGGGAGGGCCAGGAGAAAGGAAAGAAGGGAAAGGAAAAATGCTGAGAAATGGAAAAAATGGAAATCAAGTCTTTGTAAATAGGGAAGGGTGGAGGGCGTGAAGGGAGGGCTAGGAATGGGGAAAAAATAAGAACCAAGGTGCATTATATAAAGGTACAATTCCCAATAAGAAATGTAATTGTGTTGTATACCTACAATGTACCAATAAAAGAATTTAATACAAAAAAAAAAGAATCTTTACTAATTTTAACCTTTTGGAATTAAAGACAGTGTGGATAACTTAATTAGTAACTTAACAATGTAAGATTTAAAATACAGATGAAAGAAGCTGGGAAGTAGAAGGGAAGGAGGAGAGATGAAGGAAAGGCAAAAGAGGATTAACTTCATCATATAAAGTGAGGAGAGTACTATGTGATGAAACAAAAATGGAAATGTACTCATACTAATGTTACAAGAGTGTCTCTTATATTCAGGGATTCTTCCTGCAGATATTCCCAAGCCCCTCAGTCAGTTTTGACAACATATTTTTTCTTGGTGGTACTGGGGATTGAATCCAGGGCTTTGGGATTAAGCTACATCCCCAGGCCTTTTTGAATTATTTTTATTTTTAAGACAAGGTCTCTCTAAATTACTAAGTTGCCCAAGGTAGGCTCAAGCCTGTGGTCCTCCTGCCTCAGCCTCCCAGAATGCTGGGATTACAGGGGTGTGCCATCATGCCTGGCTTGGCAATGTGTTTTGAGAACTAAAACTGTGAGTAAAAGTGGTACATATCATTTCTAGGCAGAAGCTTAAAGAGCCAACACATACTCTACCATTCTGTTGTTTCTTCTGTAGTGGTTATACTGTCAGCCTGGGCCTCAGAAGAATAATAATCATGACATGGAAAGAGCTCCAAGGTAGTTAGCAATAAAAATGTAGTAGGATGAAAAGCCCTTAGTGAATTTAAACTACTAAAGTTTTGGAGATTACTTCTTACTACAACATAATCTGGCCTATGCTGTGCACCAATAGAAAAAGTAAAATGTTGCAAACTATATTAAGAGTGCAGAGAGTAGTACAAATGGGGATGGTGAGTAAACTAAATTTTCATTTAGGAAGGCAGGAAGTCAATAGATAATGTTTTAAATGAAAATAAATGAGCATTTTCTTTTTACTCTGAGTTTCTCACATAAGAGAAATTATGTGATATTTAAGCTTATGTATCTCATTTATTTCATTTAACATTATGATCTCAAGGTGCATCCATTTTCCTACAAATGACTCGTTTATCTTTCTTTATGGCAGAGTAGTACTCCATGGTGTGTAAGTACCACATTTTCTTTATTCAACTTTTTTTTTTTTTTTAGTACCAGGGATCGAACTCGGGTCCTTGTGCTTGCACAGCAGGCGGCGAAACCACTGAGCTAAATCCCCAGCCCCTCTTTATTCAACTTTTGATGGACATATGGGCCACTTCCAAGATTTAGATATTATGAAAACTTGGAAACAGCCCAATTGCCCATCAACTGGAGACTGGATAAAGAAAATGTGGTTTTGTTTGATAAAATGGAGCACTACTCAGCCATAAAGAATGAGAAATTAGAAACATTTATAGCTAAATGGATGCACATTGAGGTGACACTCTTAAGTGAAATAAATAGGACACACATGTGTAAATCCCAAATAGTTTCTCTAGTGTGAGAAACTGAAAGTGTAAATAAGGACTAAAAGGTATAATAGATAATGTGAAATAGGAAGAAAAGGGGCAAAGGGGAAGGGGAAATGGGAAGGGCAGGGGAAAAGAAAGAGGAATGGAATTAACATGAGAAAAAATGGAAACAAAGTCTTTGTAAATAGGGAGGGATAGAGGAGTTGAAGGGAGGACAGGGGAATGGGGAAAAAGTAAGAACCAAGATGGATTATGTAAAGGCGCAAATTTCCAATGATGAATGTTATTATATTGTATACCTAAAATGTACCGATATAATTAATTTTTTTAAAGATTTAGCTATTGTGAATTATGCTGTTATCAACATAGGAAGTAGGGAGATAGATCATTTTCAAAGGGGAAGGGGATCAAGAGATTGAGGGAGAGGAAGGAAGGAAAGGGCTAAGGGATGATAAAAAGGAATTGGGATGTGTTATGTACACATACCAACTCCACACAAGGAATGTGAATATTATTTACTGCAAACATGTACAAAAAAAAGGAAGGAGATCAAAGGATTGGGAGGAAAGGGAAAGAAGAGAAGGTAAAAGGGATGAAAAAAGAAATTAAGATGTGTTATGACATGTACCAACTTCCCACAAGGAATGTAAATATTATGTACCACACATATGTACTAATAAACTAAAATAGAAAAGAAAATAAATATGCAGTCATGTTGCTTAGAAAGTTATGAAACTATTAAGAAACAAACAAAAATCTGCTAAAAACTTGTGTAAGGAACAAGCCTAGGTTAGAAAGGGGTAAGACAAGAAGATTTATGCTTTCATCATAAACTCTTCCAGACTTCTTTTCCTGGTACTAGGGATTGAATCTATGGAGTGCTGAGCTACATTCCCAGCCCTTTTATTATTTTTATTTTGAGCCAGGCCATCACTAAGTTGCCTTGTTAGGTGGCCTGAAACTTGCTATCTTCTTGCCTCAGCTTCCTGAGTAGATAAAATTATAAACATGCACCACCACGCCTGGCTCTTCCAGATTTTTTTCTATGGTTTAAAATAAAGCTCTTGTACTCCTTTGATAATTTTTGAAAATTTCCTTTCATTTGACTTTAGTTTACACAGCCTCTAAAAAATGATCACCGTGGGTTCTGGGAACATGGTCATAGAATCCAACTGAAATCTCCCTCAAAGGGAAATTGTGCTTTGGAGGATTCAGACCTTATATACCTAATTCATTCCTGAAAAACACTTCTCTTTCACCACCTAATGGCCAAACTGGTAATTTGACAACCAACTTCAAAATTAAGATGAGAATAAAAAGATTTTATTTTGTATCATTTAATAACTTTTCAGAGAGAAAAATATATCAAAATTATTTCTGCTTAGCAAGTAAAGCTATACATTGGATTATTTGCAGACCTAGTGTTGTTATTTAATAGGCTTTTCAAAACATTTGAGCTGCAAAGTTTTCTCAAGTGGATTCTTTGCTATTGTTGGCTGAAACTTTTTTTCAAAGCCTCTTCTACCAATGTTATGGTTTATATCTAGATGGCCCCCCAAAGCCTCATGCTGTCATGGGAGGTGAAGCCTAGACTGAGGAGGTGGGTCACTGCGGGGATGGCCTGGAAGGGTCTATCTCCCTCCTCCCTTGATCACTTTCTCTGCTTCACTGTCATCCATAAGTAAGCCTCCTCTGCCATTCCACCCTGCTTTGGAGCCAACAGACGATAGACTGATACCTCTACAAACTGTGAGCCAAAATAAACCTTTCCTCCCTACAGTTGGGTGTGTTGGGTATTGTGTCTCAGTAACGATAAAGTAATTGAGAAAGTCAGTATCAAATTCTTCATGAAATTCATCTCTTACTTGGCCTCATGGCCCCAGTCATACTGTGTACTCTCTAAAAACCTAGCCCCCAATCTGTGCAAATGATAAGATCATCCAGGCAGGTCCTATTTAAGAACTGCATAGTATTTTCAGCATCAGCTCTGCTATGATATTCTGTGAAATAGAAACCACATGCCAATGTCTTTATATTCTATCCAAGCCAGTAAGTAAATTCTTTTTTTAAAAATTAGTAGTATATTTTGTGATACATAGTGAGTATGTTCATTGTGGATATTTGGCACATGTGCCTGACACATCTTAATTCCTTTTTATATCTCCTTCTGCTACCCCTCTTCTCTCCTTCCTCCATCTCTTGGTCCTCTTCCCATTTGCAAAAGATCTATCTGCCTATTTCCTCTTATCTGTCTTTCATTTTGTTCTTTACTTTTTTATGCTTTGTATTTCTCATATGAGATAAACCATATGGTATTGAAGCTTATGTGTCTGATTTATTTCACTTAACATTATGTTTTCAAGGTGCATCCCTTTTCCTACAAATGACTCAAATCTATCCATCTTTATAGCAGAGTGCTATTCTATTGTGTATAACTATCACATTTTCTTTACCCATTCGTCTGGTGGTGGACATGTAGAGGGCTTCCAAGATTTAGCTATTAAGAATTGTGCTGCTATAAACATCAATATGCTATAATATAATGTCTTTAACTCTTTTGAGAAGATACCTAGTAAAAAAATAACTAGGTTAAATGGAATTAAATTTTTTTTATACTGGGGATTGAACTCGGGACCTTGCACTTTTAAGGCAGGCAGTAGAACCACTGAGCTAAATCCCAGGCCCCTGGAATTGAATTTTTTGATACCACTTCATCTGCTAAAGAGCTTATATATTTGCTCCTCAGTTGTATAAAAGGAAAGATTCCCCACATACAATATGAAGCTTCCTCTCAGAAATTTTTCACTCTTATGACTATCACAATGGAACTGCTGGTCCTGGTACTCACTCAGCTCCAGAAAGGAATCACTACTCAAAATTCTCAAGTCGTTGGATATGGTACTAAGTGTGGAGTGTACAAACAGCAGTTCTCAGTCCAACTTGGTAGCAGTGCCACAACCAGTGAAACTCTAAGTTTGAAATTAAAAAGGAAATTATCAGGAGGGAGACACAGATACAAACTTGTGGATATTTAAAACATCTGTGTACAGATGTAAGAACAGCTCAGCTCTTGAACTGAGGATCATATCAAGGCAAAGTGAAAAGAACAGTTGCAGGCCCAAGAACATGATCACAAAATCCAACTTTTAAAGTCTTCCTGAAAGAGTCTGTCTGTCCTTGATTGACTTAGATTTTATAAACTTAACCTGTCACCAAAGAACACTTTAATAATAGTATACTTTTGGAAAATATGACATACAACAATTAAGTAGATCAAAATCTCATGGAAAATGGGCACTACCATCCCTCATCAAGGACTAGATATCAGATAAATCACATATATAAGTATCAAAGTACAAATACTGGGCTAAGGATGCAGCTCATTGGTAGTGTTTGCATAGCATACGTGATGCCCTGGATTCAATCCCCAGTACTGGGGGGAAAAGGCACAAATGTTGTTAGGACATATTCTGATAATTTGCAATTCAAATCTATTAGATGGGAATCAATATATTATATTGTCAACCTTCTGCATCGAGGCCGGAAGTGACGTAAAACCTGCACCGCCAGTGCCCGCTGTAGGTACCGCTGGACCTGTTTCTGTTGCTCTGCACAAGGCGGGCTTTCTTTGCATGGTTGCAACAGAGGGATCATGACGGGGAAGAAATCTTCCCGGGAGAAGCGGCGCAAACGTAGCGGTCAGGAGGCAGCCGCTTCGCTCGCGGCCCCGGATCTCGTACCCGCCCTCGCCAGCACCGGTAGTGGAAGTACCAACGGCTGCCGGAGCGCCAGCGGCTGCGGGAGTGTGAGCTGCTGCGGGAACGCCAGCTTCAGAGACGGTGTCACGGGCGCTGGGAGCAACGTGGAGCGCTGCGAGCGCTGGAAGCGCAGGAGCACCGACTCTTCTTCCAGTGTCTCGGGCTCTCTGCAGCAGGAAACCAAGTATCTTTTGTCAACTTTGGAAAAAGAATTATTCTTGCCAGAGCACAGTGATCTTGAAGAAGGTGTACTGGACCTGACTGTGTCATTAAAACCAGTTAGTTTCTATATATCAGACAAAAAAGAAATGCTCCAACAGTGCTTCTGTATCATAGGAGAGAAGAAGTTACAGACGATGCTTCCTGATGTGTTAAAGAACTGTTCAATAGAAGAGATTAAAAAACTATGCCAGGAACAGTTAGAGCTCCTGTCTGAAAAAAAAATATTGAAGATTCTTGAGGGTGACAATGGTATGGACTCTGAAATGGAAGAGGAGGCAGATGATGGGTCTAAGATGGGATCTGATTTAGTCAGTCAACAAGACACCTGTATAGATTCTGCTTCATCCTTGAGAGACAACAAGCAACCTGAAGGTTTGGAGTTAAAACAAGGCAAAGGGGAAGATAGTGATGTACTCAGTATAAATGCAGATGTTTATGACAGCAACATAGAAGGCCCATGCAATGAAGAAGCAGCTGCTCCTGAGGCCCCAGAAAGCACAGTCCAAAGTGAAGCTGGTCAGACAGATGACCTGGAGAAAGACATTGAAAAAAGTGTAAATGAAATTCTGGGACTGGCAGAGTCTCGCCCAAAGGAACCCAAAGCAGCCACCCTGACTGTTCCTCCACCAGAAGATGTTCAACCTTCTGCACACCAACTGGAGCTGCTAGAACTTGAGATGAGGGCAAGAGCAATTAAGGCCCTAATGAAGGCTAGTGATATAAAAAAAAGCCAGCCTAGTTATTTAAATTGAATTTGAATTTTAGATGTGTTCAAACAAAGCCACATCCTAAAAATTTGTATCCGAAGTTTATTTGGATTTTATGTGGTATTTCTCATGTAACCATTATTAGGTAAACTCATATTTAGGTAAACTCTCTTAGGCCTAAAATATCTTTAAAAAAAAAAAACTTTTATATTATAGGTGTGTGTTTGAACTCATGGCAAATATAATTGGTTAGCCTGGATACTTTTTTAGATGATTATTTACCTATGTCTGCAAATTAATATCTTAAGAGCTATTAAGAAAGAGCTATGGTATTTTTTGTTTGTTTTTAAATGTTTTGGCCCCAAAAGCTTTAAGAAAGATTGACCAAGCATGTTTTTCTTAAGGCTACTTATATTTTGCAATAGAATACTAAATTATTGCTCCTAGATTTGTTTAGAAATTTAGTTTTGCGTGTATGTACTTTCAAAATATGCCCTGTTTTGAAGACGCCTTTTGTGGATGTGGATTTCCTAGTTAAAACTGAGTAGCAGTTTCCATTATAAGGCTTAGTGATCTGAAATGGCTGAGAAAAACTTTTTATAAAGAAAAAGAGGACTCAGTTTAAGGCAGTGCTTTACAGTGTAGAGCTAATTGCTCATGTTTAATTGCAGCAGACAAGTCTTTTTAGCAGGTATTTGATCCTATTGGACACTTTGTTCACGTTTTTTTCTTCAATAAAAAGGAACAAATTTCATTTACATTCCAAGCTATCAGGAAAAGGAGGATATTTTGTCATACAGGGTTTCATTGGGTGTTGTTGCTTGAAGCTCTGATGTGCTATACTTAAATTTTTTAAAAATATTATATTTTCAGGTCATACAAAGAGTTGCTGTATACTGTCAAGTATACAATTAATTCTATAAAAATGAAAGCTTCCTGGTGTCATAAACATAACCTAAATTAAGATTAGATTTTATTAGCAGTAATTCCACTTGTCACCTTAGACTTTAGACTTTTAATTACTTGAATATTCCAAGTCTATTTTAAATCCCTTTTTAGAGAATTTTAACAAATGCCCTTTTCCTCCTTTACTAAATTTACCTACAGACGTCAGAGGCATTTTTAAAATGATTCAATTGATTTTATCTACACTTTTCAAAAATAGACATTAGTTCCCTCTTTCTCTTTCCTATATTGCAGTGGTTTCCACATTTTAATGTGAAAGAAATACCTGAAACTAAACTTAAATTTAAATGCAGATTCTTGTAGCCTGACTTTAAGAGATTCTGCATCTGTAGATTTGGAGACGAACACAGGACTTGACATTTTAACCTGTGCCTCTCAGTGATCCAGCTGCAAGTCAGCCAAGGACCAAACTTTCAGAAACTCTACTGAGAAACTGCATTCCCTTAATAAACATTTAATGAGCATTACATTCTCCAGGCATTATGCTAGGTGCTATGAATACAAGAGTTAAAAGACACAGTGAAAGTAAAATTTTTAGAAATCATTGTATCCCAGGTATGATATAACTTGCATACACAGTAGAGATGCAATAAATATCTGTTGAATGAATAGATAAATGAATGAGTTCATAATTGAGTGATAAAGTCAGACAAGAAAATACAACATAATGTGATTAATACTGTGTTAGAGATACTTCTAGAAGAAGGGGAGGATGAAACCAACATTTACAGGGACTCTATTTTGTACCAGGCACTGTGTGCACTTTCCACTACCTAACATAGGAGGAAAAGCAGTTAACCCAACTTGGGGACAACAAAGAGTGTTTCTAGAGGAGGGCTGCATGCACTAATTCTCAGGGGACAAGGAGGGTGTGTGTTGTGTGTGTGGATGTGTGCATTAGAGGTTGGGGGATGTAGAAGTTTAGGAATGAACCAAGCAGAGAAACATGTGCAACGACAGAATACACTCAAAAACAATACAAGTATAGAAAACTGAAATGCAAGCCTAAAAACATACCAGGTGGTAACAACAATGCTATACAATTCAAAGCAATGAAACTGGGAGGCCCTGCCAATTTAGATGTCATTTGAAGAGCAATAGGAAGAGCTCTGCCCAAAAGATCATCTTCCTGACAGCCTATCAATGATGTCTGAAAGTATGCCACTGGAAACATTACTTTGAGTCACTGACAAATTGCTGCATTAAAAAACAAATATCCCCTCCCCCCCGAGTTCATTTCCTTTTAATTTTTTAATCTAGTTACTAGATTGGCAAATCAGGCAATGAGATAGCTATAGGGGATTTCATTTCATCAGATCATTGGACAAAGTTTCTATAGTTTCCTTGTGGATGAGATGACAAAATATAAGCCAGATGCTTGAGCTGTTTCTTGAGATGAGCCTGTAACTAGTCAAACAACTGTAGCCAAAAAAGTGAAAGAATGATTTGGTCAGACTGGAAGGGAAATTCTACTGGAGAACCAAAAGATCCTATTCCTGGGCCATTTCTAATTTTGGTTCACTACAAATAAGAGCTTTCAAGGGCCGGGGATTTAGCTCAGTGGTTCTACTGCCTGCTTTGCAAGCGCAAGGACCTGAGTTCCATCCCCGGTATCAAAAAACAAACAATGTAATTGTGTTGTATACCTAAAATGTACCAATAAAAGATTTAAGAAAAAACAAGCAAGCAAACAAATAGCTTTCAAAATGGTTGAACCACTCAAAGACTGAATGCATTATCTTGAAGGACAATAAGCACTAGACACCAACAGATTGAAGCCAACCTTGGAGAGCATCTTGCCTGGTAGTTAAGCAATGGAGAGGATCTTTTTAATCTGTGTGGTGTTATGAATGAAGCATGAATTTTGAAATCAAAAGAACTTGGTTCAAATCTCAGCTTTATCATTTATTTACTAGCAATGTGTCTCTGGGCAAGGTACTTAACTATACTGATTTCAATTTCCTCATCTGTAAACTGGAGATCAAAATATCCACCTTGCAGCAAATTCTGTGGCAATGCCATGTGTAAAAGCATAAAACACACTGCTTGACACATTATATGTATTTCAATAAATGGTAGGTGTTATACCAATTATTCTGATTCAGTGACTCAGAATAGGACATATAAATACATCTTAAATATACCAATAACACAAAGGTAGAAGGGATTTAGAAATGATTTAGATAGTCTCAGAGGAGGCAGGGGCCCAAACTGACAAGATGACGAATGATAATTAACAAGAATTAATAAAAATGATTATTGTTAGGCTCAACACATGGCAAAAGGGCAAAATGATGGAGATCTGGAGGGAGCATAAGCTTGGGTGCTCTATATTATAATCGGGGAGATCCCACACTTACTCCCTTTCTTTATTCATTCAATAAACACTTATGGGACACTGTGTTAGATCCTGAGGAGGCAGCTCCTTCCTACAAGGAGCTCACAATCTGGAGAGAAAGACAACTTATAAAATAAATTAAAACATAGTGTGTTTATTCTAGTCTAGGAACACATAGTAGGCCCAGAGGAAGCACACAGAAGGGAGTGAAAAACTCTACAGGAAGAGGTCAAGGGCTATGATCTTTGAGCCTTTTAAAATAATTATATTTATTTTTGAATTGCAAATTCAAATTGCCCAAAAAGATGGGCAAAGTAATTCTTCTTCCTATTGTTGTGCTCCAAAAACACAATTCTCTGCAGAAGCAAATCACTGTCACTAGTTTCTTGTGTATCTATCTAGATATACTCTGAGTCCAATTTTGAAAGTCAATAATGGTTTGGCTAGAACAGGGGTCTCTAATCCCTGAGTCATGGACCAACTAGCATCTGTGGCCTATCAGGAACCAGACTCTGGCACAGGATGTAAGCAGCAGGTGAACAAGTGAAGTTTCATCTGTATTTACAGCCACTCCTCATCACTCACATTAATTCCATTAGATTCTCATAGGAGTACCAACTCTACTGTGAACTATGCATGTGAGGGATCTAGGTTGCAGGTTCTTTATGAGAATCTAATGCCTGATGACCTGAGGTGGAGCTGAAGCACTGATGCTAGTGCTGGGAAATGGCTACAAATACAGATGAACATTAGCAGAGAGGTTTGACTGCACAGAGATTATAATGAATCAATGGCTTGCAGACTCATTTCATAATCTTATCAGTGAGTGACAAGTGACAATTAAGCTGCCTCTGGTGGCAGACTTCATAGTGGCAAGCGAGTTGATGTACTTAATTGTACAGCTACATCTACTGACAGACTTTAAGTCAGAATCAAACACTTATTTTAATCTGCACATGACCCATTCATTATTTTATTTACCACTTATGTTCACTCCTCTTTCCCTCACTGTGCACTTGCCTCAGTCACAGTTTTGTTAAGCTCACAAGGTAACACTAGCCAAAATGAGTAAAAAACAAATGTCACTGGAGAGCTTCTTTATAATGGGAGAAAGGCCCAATGATGAGACAGCAGGACACTCTAAGACTGTCAACAAAAAGAAAACTGAATTTATAATAAAATACCAAGAGTCTTACTTAAATTATTGGTTCACTGCAATGAGTGATGTATTATAGTACAAACCCACTTTGTATAATATGTGCCAACTGGCTATCCAACAAAGCCATGAAAACTCTAAAAACGCTTTGCCACAGGGAGACCAAGCATTCTGCATTCAAAGACAAGCCATTGGGGTTTTTCAAAAGAAAAAAACGTGGACACAAAGAACAGAAGCAATTATTGAAGGACACCACTTCATCAAATGTGTCTGCCCTAAAAGCATCACTCTTAGTGGCTAACTGCATTGCTAAAGCTAAGAATCCCTTTACTACTGGTAAAGAGTTGACCCCCTCCAACCTGCTAAGGACATTTGTCATGAATGGAGAGGCTGCAGTAAAAATGGTGGCATGTTTTCTTCTTTTAGCTAGCACCATAAATAAATTGATGAAACAGCAGAAAATATATTGACACACAATTATTAGAGAGGATTAGTGAGTCACTGTGGTACACAATCCTGGTTAACAAGTCTACCGATGTTCACAATAAGGCAACAATGCTTGTTTTTATAGTACATATTTTTCAGAACCATGTGCACGAGGATATGTTATACACACTTTTGTTGCCAACCAATACCACTGCTACAGAACTATTTGAACCTTTGAATGATTACATATCAGGAAGATTGAACTGGTCATTTTGTGTCAGTATATGCATGGAGTGGCTGCTATAACTGGATCACTTTCTGATTTCACTACTTGAGTCAAAGAAGTGGCTTCTGAATGTGAGTCTATGCATGGTGTCATCCATACAGAAGTACTGGCTAGCTAAAAACATTGCCTGACTGTACCAACATTTTGCAGGATGTGATTAAAATTAATAGCATTAAAGTACATGCCTTTCACTCACGTCTGTTCATACCAAACTAGAATTATGAAGGTGACATGAGTGAGTATTAGGATTTTTTGATATGTTTCAAACATTAGGAAAGATACTGACAGAGACTGAGCCAGGGCCTTCTCTCTCCCAGTTGGTGCATGATCACCTATCTCAGTTTTCTAAAGAGATTGAGCATTACTTTCCAAACACAAAAGATCCCTGAACAGGGAAGGAATGGATCCATGATCCATTTGTGAATAAGTGAGATGAATTGACGTTGTCCACGCTAGAAGAGGATCAACTGCTTGAGATCACAAATGATGGTGCCCTTAAAAGTATGTTTGCAACAACTTCAAGTTTCCATTCCATCTAGATTAAAGTTAAGGCAGAATATCTTGAAATTTCCACAAAACAGCTGAAAAGCCTGCTTCTATTTTAACATCCTATTTTTCAGAAGCAGGGTTTTCTGCAGTGACAGAAACAAAAAAATGGTGCCCAGCCCATGGTGATCAAGAACTAAAGAGTGAAGGGAGGGGCCACAGAGGGAGATACACTTTTCCAGGTCATGCCCCCCAGCAATCATCTCTTCCAACCAGGCCCCACCTGACAACACATTTAGCTATGAACTCATCAATCCAATCAATGGATTGATCCAACCAACTTTCACACACATGGGAATTTTGGGAGTCATTTTAGATCTAACCATAACAGAATAAGAGGTGAGGTCATCTGCTGAGAATAAAGTGGGTCACGTAAATAGGTTGAAATGAAATGGAGGTGAAAAAATGACTGAAAAGATGAAGCTTGCTGGGCATGGTGGCACATGCCTGTAATCCTAGCACTCAGGAGGCTGTGGCAGGAGGATCAATGCAAGTACGAGACCAGCCTAGGATACATAGTGAGTTCAAGGCCAGTCTGAACTGCATAGTGAGATCCTGTCTTAAAAAATATATATGAAGCTTAGAGATGGATCATCTTCAAGGAAATTAAAATCACTCAGGATGGTGACCAGAGTTAGGGAGGAGCACATGAGGTACTGTGGTCCTTGACAAGTAAAAAACCTGAAGGACAGTAGATGACAGCAGAAAGGATTAGAAGAGAGTGGCTATAGCATCTCTTAGCCCCACAGTGTAAGAAAGAACAGAGAACCTCTACCATTGAAACTCTGAGGTTGGTTGCTTGGTAGATGTTAAATACTTGACCAGAAATAGGTGTGCAATAAATATGAAGAAATGACTTACTCATTTTTAAACTAGCAACACTATAAAATTTCATCAGAAGACCACAGTAAGTGACAGTCCCAGTGTCCTCAGCACTGGTCAAACACACAGAGAGCAGTATGTCCATTTTCAAGGGCCTTATTTTAAAGTGAATATGCGTGAGCCATAGTGCATTGAGAGAAGAGTCAAGAAATCTCCAAGGGGTTGTGGGAATAGTTGAATGGTAAGTACTTGGCCAGGGATTTAGCTCAGTGGCACTGCATTTGCCTAGCAAATGAAAGGTTCTGAGTTTGATCCCTGGTACCAAAAAAAAGTACCACTGAATGGTAAGCACTTGGCTACCATGCGTGAGGTCTTGGGTTCCATCCCCAGCAGAAGGAGGAAGGGAGTGAGAAAATAAATTCCCAAATACTAATTAGGAATTGGGTACATTTAGTCTAGCAAACAAATGACTAAAGGAGGGCATGGTAGCTACCATGAAACATTTAAGGGCTATTTCTGTTTCATATGGTAAAAGTAAGATGAATACAAGGTACAAAGAGAAAACTGTGATTGTTTTTCAGCAGTTTTTAATTCAACAAAGATGAAATGTGAATTTACTCAGTCTGTTAAAGTAAAGGGTGGATAAACACCTACCTGCTAAGGTTGTTATAAAGACTAGGGCCGGGGATTTAGCTCAGTGGTTCTGCTGCCTGCCTCACAAGCAAAAGGACCGGAGTTCCATCCCCTGTACCAAAAAAAAAAAAAAAAAAATCTACCCCTCCCAAGTTTAACCTCCCCAAAGTTTAAAGAGAAGAAGAAAAAACAATCCAGTTGCCAGGGGCCATAGACCATCAGGTTGATTTGTAGGCATTGTGACAGACTATTTCCTACTTGAAGAGTAGAGTTTGGCTGGACTAGGAGTCCTCCCCACCACTCTGCTATTGGGGAAGAATTAGTCATAGACTAAAAATAGAAGAAAATCTTGAGGAATGGCTCAAAATGATCACAATATCCTGAGGGGAGGAAGGAGAGAAGGTGGCAAGAAAAAGCAAATAACCTTCCAAGAAACAAATTTAACTGGATTTCAGAGAGGACTCTGAAAAGAACCTTTTCAATGACTGACTGAAACTAATGCTTGGTGCTGTTTCAGATATGTGGAAGGTTTTGGACTCTAAAAAGCCAGGCTGTTTCCTACTTCAGATGAAGGCAGTAGCTCTGAGAAAGGGAATTAGAAAGAGCTGGTGTAGGGAAGGAGAGATGAGAGAGAGAGAGAGAGAGAGAGAGAGAGAGAGAGAGAGAGAGAGAGAGAGAGGGAGGGGGAGAGAGAGAGAGAGAGAGAGAGACCAGATATCTAGTATGTGCAAAGACAAATTAGTTCCTCATTAAGACTGCTTAGAGCTCAGAATGGAAGAAGATGCTTGTATTTGTTTACCACCTGTATTTAAATGAGCAGTTAAACATAATCTGAAACAGAATGGCAGACCCAAAGAAGAGACAGTGGCCTGGAGCATCCTGTAAGAAAAAAGAGAGTAAGGGACTGTTTAGTGTAGAAACTGATTTCAATTAAATTATGAACTCAATATTAATGGATACAATACTTATTATTTGTACTATATGGCCTTGCTAATCAAAGTGTTGTCCTTAGGCAACATCACTTGAGAGCTTGTTAGAAATGCAGGACCTCAGGCCCCTCCCAAGACTTGCTGGATGGATGATATTCTGTCTTTTAACAATTTTTGGGTGATTTGCATGCACAGAACAATTTGAAAAGCCCTGTTGTATGTGATTTTTTGTTGAACTTTTGTCTAGCAAAACTCTCTCTGCCTTCCTCCTTCTTTCTTTCCCTTCTTCCACCTCTTATTTTCTCTGATCTTTGTTTCCTAGTGAGCTAGCAAATAACTCTAATCAAGGCTAACATCCCTAGGAGTGGGAGTCCTGAAATACTCATTTAAAGAAAAGTGTGGCCAAGTATATATTATAAAGCACAAGTTTCAGTAAAGAGAAACTATTGACTAGGACTGATATACTATGTGCCACCTACATAGCTTTCGTCAAGCTCGTTGACCTTTCTGAGCCTCAGTCTTCTCACCTGTAAAATAAAGGACATTAAAGGATTTACTTCATAATGCTGTTGTGAAGATGAAATGAGGGGAAGTTATGAAAACTGCCTAACATGGTACCTGACACACAGTATGTGCTCAATACACAGTAATCATTATTATTAAAAAACCATCAGTTTTGAAGTATAATTAGAAATACTAAAGAACTGTTAGAACCCTCTGCAGCCTTTCAAAAAGGCTTTCAGAAAGTCCTGCCTACCTCACCCAGTTCTACCTCCTTGATTGCAGTGCCAGCAATCAAGATCAAGTATTTCTTATTCCATTGGATTGTCTTCTGGTTTTTGCTCAATTACCAAGATTTCCTACTTTTTCATTCCAAATGACCTATACTTCTAGTACATTAAAGCTAAGAAAATCTTCTGTAAACTGGCCTGGAAATGTAATTCCATTTATAATTATTTTTCTCCTATAGAAAAATGTGTGTCACCTTCCAAATAATTGACTTCAGAATGAACTTTGAGAACTCATCCTGCCTGTAAAGTGGAGGCTATTTGTATGTCAACATATTGAGTAGTCACAAAGGGGCAGACAAACCAAAAGCCAGAATTCCAGAGGTAACTGAAAGGCAAATGAAGAACACTACAAGAAGTGGAAAGCAGGGCAAATAGATCAATGTAAGTACATAGTATCAAGATTTACAAAGCTAATAAAGGAAGGGAGATGCACTTAGGGAAAGATATTTTAGAAACAAAGGCCATAAAAACACAAATCATTTTTCTAGTATATTAGGTCAGGGAACCCCCAGTCAGTAGCTTAGGATCTACAAACAACACTGATACCTTATAAGCTAACTCACCAAGATAGTTGACCTTCTCCTGCCCTACTCTCTGCTCAGAGAGGAAGATAATAAGCAATGTCCCTCATCCTATTCAGCCCTACATCTTGATATCCAACCCCCAGGTTCAGCCAACTTCCCTCTGCCCTTAACCTCCTTTTTTTCCAGAGATATAATGTCATCAAGGAAAGAACAGCATAGTTTTTCCACACAAAAAGAAAGAAGACTTCTTTATTGGGTAAAATGACTGGTGAAAACAAGATCCCAAGGACAGGGAAAGATTAAAAGCTAGTAACAAAGGACCATGAAAAAGCAAAAAACTTCTGTGTTTTCTCATTAAATCATTGCAAGATGATCTATTGCATCCAAGGGAACTTCTGGTTAACACAGCAGAGAGCTGGAACTGTCTGATAACCATCATTTACAAATGTCCATTAAAATATTCAAAATGCTCTGCAAAAACACTAAAATTTGCACTGGCTCAAAAAACTAGAGAAACAGTGACCACTAGTTGCTAGTGGGAAAGGAATTTCTGCCAGCTGTTATGGGCTATGGGATTAGACTGAGGTGCATGCTTATGGCCCACATACTACTTTGTCCTCTGATCAGAACAGGTAAAGTCCCCAGGAAAAATGAGGAAAGCTTTTATTCTCTTCTACCAACTGTCTTTAGCTTTGCAATACAGAGGTTGGGCTGATGAGAAACTAAAGTCATGTCTTTATTGTACAGAAAATATTTTTGAAGGCAACCCCAGTTTTGCTCCACTTCTTCCATCATTGGCTTCTCTATTTTTGATATGCTTTTGGAGAGTAAAACTTGAGCATATCATGTGGCTGGTAATGGAGGTAGTGGTGGTTGGAGCCAGAGGTTGTTATCAGAAAAATCTCCAAACATAATCATGTTTGGAGACATCGTGTATGAAATAATGTAGCATGACAAACTGCAGAGCCAGACAACCAAGAAGGTCGGTGATACAAGATTCCACCTCAGTCCAGTAGAATCTAAAAATAATAGCAGGGACAGCCACACTATCAACTGCTGTTTTCTGTGCCATGATCATATGCCAAGCACTATATTAAGTAGTTTACATACCTTGCATTTTATCTCATTGAACAGAAGTCATCACTGAAGTTCATTTGAAAATGTCAGATAATAATTACTTCTACCACCTAGTGAACATTTACTATGTGTTAGGCACTGTTATATACTCACCATCTCATTAGGTGAATGCCTACTAGGTACTAGAAAATGGGCTCAGATAAATATTTTGCCCTTCCTAGTTCATCCCTCAAGGTATCATCTCTTCTAGAATGCCTTTCTTGACCCTTACAATTTGGGTTAAGTATGGTCACTCTGTGTTGCTTCTACTAGCACCCTATGTTTCCCTCTTTCATAACCCTTACCATGTATAATTGTGATTGTCTCTTTACTTGCCTATGCTCCCATCCCCAACACACACACACTCCAGAAGAAAACATTGAAGATATTAAGATGCAAAAATATATGGCCTTTGTAAAACAGTTATATAAAGAGAGAGGCTAGTGGATATATTAATTCACCAGACTGTGGTAATCATTTCACAAGGTATATGTATATCATCACTTTGTAAACCTAATATGCAATTTTTGTCAATTATGACAAAATAAGGCTGGGGAAAGTAAATAAATAAAAGGAGAACTAAAAAAGAAAAGAAAGCACCTGCTGATTCCTGCCCTTAGAAAGATATTGTGGAGATATGAGCTTTGAGCTCACAGGGACCCAGATGTTCCTAGTCCACGGGTGTGAGGGCTGCTTCCTTAAACAGCTGAGTTTTACATCAGACACATGCATCCCCTGTAGTCTCTGTCATGAAAGGGGAGTACAGAGTCCTAGGCACCCATCTTGTAATCAATAAAAGGCAGGTACTGTGTGCTCCCTTAGACCAGGCATTGGAAGTGAGGATGAGGGGAGGCCTGGATAAACTGATCTGGTAGTCTCAGCAACAGTGCTTTGTCAAGGAGGTCACATCTGCATAATGTACAGAGAGGTAGAAGTGAGTTGAAAGAGGCACCAGAATGTCAACAGTGGTTGCCAAGGGTGTTAATATTCTCTCTGTTCTTAAGTTTGTTCCACGAACATGCACATATAAAAGGAGGAGAATCAGAAATAAAACTTGCTCTTTGGGTGGCAGACATATGGGTAAGTTTTGAGACTTCATCATGCCATCCTGCCCAATCAAGTTTCTAAAATCACCTTGTATTACTTTCATAGCAAAAATATTTATTTTAAATTGGGCATGGTGGCACATGCCTGTAAATCCTGCAACTGGGAGATTGAGGTAGGAGGATCACAGGTTCAAGGCCAGCCTGAGCTACATAATGAGAATCTCACAAAAATTACACATGTAAAACATGCTAATTATTTGGCAAATGAGAAAGCTAGAAAGTCTCCTCTTTCACTCTCTTCCTCTGACACCTAATCCCACCCTCCTCCTAGAAGTAAGTACTGTCAATACTTTAGATGGGATCTTTAGGTAGGAGGAACTATTTTAATTTAAACAACATAAAAATGTGCAAATTCTGAGGAGAGAAAATTTCAGTTGTGATAGAAGGATAAAACCTCTGGCCGGGGATTTAGCTCAGTGGTTTTGCCGCCTGCTGCACAAGCGCAAGGACCCAAGTTCGATCCCTGGTACCAAATAAAAAAGAAGGATGTAACCTCCAACTATAGCAAAATAAATGTTTAAAGATCTAGGCTTGCTGGTGATGGGGTCTGACCTCTTTGAGAAGTTGCAAATTCTCTGAAGTCTACTTTGCCCTGAGAAGAGAGGAAAGAGGAGGAGAAAAAAATCTAGAAAAAGTCAAGATTTTTGTATTTACCTTTTTAGGTGCTTGGCAGCAAAGGGAATTGAGCCCAGGGCACCATTATCACTGAACTACATCCTCAGTCGTATATACTATATGTGAAATTTTAAAATAAGGTCCTACTAAGTTGTCCATGCTGGTCTCAAACTTGGAATCCTCCTGCCTCTGCCTCCCCAGTGCTGAGATTACAAGGTATGTGCCACCACATCTGGCAGAAAAAGTAAAGGAGACAAGGAACTTACGTTGCTGCTGCTGCTGCTGCTGCTGCTACTACTACTACTACTTTATTTTTAAAATAAAATGGAAAGACTAGAGAAAGTGGCCTTTAATACAAATGAAGAAATCTGATACATGTGCACATTTACACACCCTTCCATACAATTTCCTCTCACTCATAAGCAATCATACTCAAACACCATACCCCACATACACAGTATCCACAGTCAAAATTCCATATAGAGGGCCGGGAAGTTAGCTCAGTGGTTCCGGCGCCTGCCTCATAAGTGCAAGGTCCCGAGTTCGATCCCCAGTACCAAAAAAAAAAAAAAAAAGGAGGAAGGCCTGAAAAATTCCATATAGAAAAATATTCACAGTCACAAAGATATTGTATAGCCCTCAGCACAGTGCTTGCCCTTTAGCAAAGGTTTACTTGTGTGAGCTATTTGTATTAACATAACAGGGTCCTTCTAGAACATGAATTTTTAAAAATTAAGGGAATAAATAAATTTAGATAGAAAAATATTACATCTTTATTTTCACCAACCTCCAACTGAAATTTGTATTGCCTTCAATTATAAATGCAGAGAACAGATCCCAGTAGTATTAGCAGTACCTATGACTTTGTCAGAAATCACTGTTTTATGTCACATTACTATTATTACAAGTATCTTTAAATATATTTATACTATTATTTTGAAGTTACTATGATTATGATAACTCTAAACTGCACCTAGATTTTGGTATTTTTACATTAATAACAAGCACTTATATAACTATACCACACTTTTCTATATTTTAACATTTTGATAACTGCACTTAAGAACATTATTAAGAAATTTCTGAGAAGGGGCCCATAAGTTTCTTTTTACTGTCAAAAGAGTACATAGCACAAAAAAGGTTATAAGCCCCTGATAAAGATTTATACCCTTACTGGCTTTAGCAGTCTACAAATCTGTGATGAACACTTGTGAAAGTTTTCAGGAAAGATAATCTGATTTCCCCAGAGAATAAAGGTTGACAAAATTGAGTATCAATGATAAGAAAATAAACTTGCCTAAAAATCACTTTTGTGTGCCTTGATTTGAGCCTACCTAGACTGTAAGTGCCTACAGGGCAGCTCCTTGTTCTCCAGATGTGCTATATTTACTAATTGTATCTCAGTTTCCCTATTTCTTTTTTTCCCCTATTTCTTTAATGTGGGTGATAGTAGTATCTAACTCACAGGGTTGATGTTATCGCTAAACTGTATGATGTAATGTAGAGCACTTAGCACAGTGCCTGGCACATAAGAAAGTCATAAAAATTTCATTTATTATACTGGAGTTATCAATTTCCTACTTGGCCCTTTACCGTACAAATAAAAGTTTTTAAACATATTACTCAGTAAATCATTGATTGGATATATTCTTCTTTTGACTATACAATCTTCTTAAAACAGATGTTACACTTTGTAAATGTTTGACAAACCCATCACTTAAAATGTGTTCAAACTTTTAGCTTGCCAGGACCACAATGAGTAAAGATTAATTATCTTGGGCTTCATATAATATATAATATAGTTAATGTATAAAAGTAACAAAACTATTTTAACTTTTTAAAAATTATCTTTCAAAATAAAAGAAACTCAAGTTTATTAATTAAGAAAATATAGAGGGGTAGGAGAAAGGAAAGAAGGGAATGGAATTAATATGAGAAAATGAGAAAAAGGAAACAAAGTCTTTGTAAATAGGGAGGGATGGGGGGGTTGAAGGGAGGGCAAGGGAAGGGGGAAAAAATAAGAACCAAGAGAGTATGTAAAGGTGCAAATTTCCAATGATGAATGTCATTATATTGTGCACCTAAAATGTACCAATAAAAGGATATACCAAAAAAAAGAAAATATACACATCTGCTAAATAACAATAAATGGCTGCCTGTCTTCACAGATACACATGTGCAAGTAGATTGAAATATCATTATTGGTAATCACTTTGTTTTACCCTCCAAGCCACTCAAGTGCATGTAAAGTCGGATACAGTTACACGCAGGTTTGGATGCCACTGATTGTATGTGGTGGACACGGGGAACAGTTAGCACTGCACTGCACCCGCCCCTACACAGTGTTTGTTGTCACCTATGCATCCTACACCAGAGCACTACACAACTGAATCATGAAAAGTAGCACTAAAAATCACATAATAATGTTAAAAGTTTATCATCTTGTGGAGCCAAATTACTGCATAGCTGTCCAGGGCTACATTAGTCCAGGTGCCATGGATTGGACATATCTGATTTATACTTGATCTTAGCCAAAAGGCCAAGAAGCTATGGAGACATGCCTGATTTAAAAGGCCACTGAAGGCCAGGTATGGTGGAGCATGCCTGTGATCCCAGCCCTCAGGAGGCAGAGGCAGGAGGATCGCTGTGAGTTCAAAGCCAGTCTGGGCTACATAGAGAGTTCAAGGCCAGCCTGAACTACATAGTGAGACCCTGTCTCAAAAAAACAAGTCACCAAATGGGGTAAAAGTACAAGCCCTGAAGCCAGAAAGCTGTGGGTTAGAATTCAGACTCCACTACTTACTCCTTATTGTGGTCCAAGAGCTTCTTAAACTTTCCAAGCTCATATCATCACTGGAATCCTAATACCTATATCATAAGGTTGCTGTGAAGAGTAAATGAGATAATATATGTAAGGGACTGGTACATAAAAGGGACTCGTAAATGATACCTCTTTTTTTTCTTAATAATTAGGAAATGCAAGACAAATTAGTGAAATGGGGAGAACCTGTAATGTTTTACACTGGGTGCCTGAAGATCTGGGTCCTGAATCTCTTTCCAGCCTCAATTCTAACTGTTCTATCTCACATTTTATTCTCCAGGAGTGCAAAACTGTTTTGTAACCCATAACAGCTCCTTCAACAGACACCACTCTCACCCCCAGGCCTCTGTCCACTAGTATATCTACAGATGATCCCTGACTTACAATGGTTTAACATACAATTTTTTTTTACTTTATGATGGTACAAAAGCAATATGTATTCAGTAGAACCCATATTTCAAATTTTGAATTTGAATCTTTTCCTGGGCTAGTAATATGTGGCCAAGTACACTCTTGTGATGTTGGGCGGCTCCAGTGAGCCACAAGACTAGGAGGGTAAATGACTGATACTCAAAAGTATAGTGCCATACCGAGGATCAGTGGAATAGATTAGAAGATGCAAAAACAACTTCAGACATACTCACCCACCTCATCTTTGACAAAGGAGCCAACCACCCTCATTGGAGGAAAAATAGCCTCTTTAATAAATGGTGCTGGAAATACTGGATTTCAACCTGCCAAAGATTAAAACTAGACCCATACCTATTACCATGTATTAAACTAAGATCAAAGTGGATTAAAGATCTAAATATTAAGACAGAAACACTAAACTTGCTGGAAGATAAGTTAGGTAGAACTCTTGAAGATATTGGCATAGGAAAAGACTTTATGAACAAAACCTCAGTAACACGGGAACTAGCACAAAGAATCAACAACTGGGATTTCATCTTATTAAAAAGCTTCTGCACTGCAAGAGAAACCACCAACAGAGCTAACAGACAACCTACAATGTGGGAAAAAATTTTAAGCAGTTGTAACACAGACAAAGGGCTACTATCTAGAATCTATAAAGAACTGAAAAAAATCAGACCCCCCAAATTCAAAGATCCAGTTCAAAAATGGGCATCTGAAATGAACAGACATTTGTCAGACAAAGAAGTAAAAGTAGCAAACAAATATATGAAAAAATGTTCAACATCACTGGTCATTCGAGAGATGCAGATGAAAACAACCCTGAGATTCCACCTCACCCCAGAAAGTATTGCTGCTATCAAGAAATCAATCAATAACAAATGCTGGCAGGGGTGTGGAGAGAAAGGAACCCTTCTCCATTGTTGGTGGGAGTGCAGACTGGTGCAACCACTTTGGAAATCAGTATGGAGATACCTCAAAGAACTGGGGCTAGAGGTCCCATTTGACCCAGCTATTCCCCTGCTGGGTATTTTCCCAAAAGAATTAAAAGAAAAATACCACAGAGATATATATGTGTACCGATGTTTACTGCGGCACAGTTTGTAATCGCTAAAGCTTGGAAACAGCCCAAGTGCCTATCAACTGGAAACTGGATAAAGAAGAGGTGGGTTTTTTAATAAAATGGAGTACTACTCAGCCATAAAGAACGAGAAACTAGAGTCATTTATAGCTAAATGGATGCATATTGAGGCCATACTCTTAAGTGAAATAAATAGGACACACGCGTAAATACCAAATAGTTTCTAACTGAGAATGTAAATAAGGACTAAAAGGATTAATAACTAATAAATGATACTCTGAAACTGGAAAAGGTCCAAAGGGGTAGGGATGGTGGGAGGGGAAGGGGAAAGGAAAGAATGGAAAGGAAAAATTATGAGAAAAGAAAAAAAATGGAAACGACGTATGTAAATAGGGAGGGGTGGAGGGGGTGAAGGGTGCACAGGTAATGGGGAAAAAATAAGAACCAAGATACATCATGTACAGGTACAAGTACCCAAAGATAAATGTAAGTGTATTGTATACCTAAAATGTACCAATAAAAGAATTTAAGAAGAAAAAAACCCCACAGGAATCCCCATTACCTGTAATGGGGAAGAAATAAGAACCAAGATACATCATGTACAGGTACAAACATCCAATGATAAATGTAAATGTACTGTATACCTAAAATGTACCAATAAAAGAATTTAAGCAAAAAAAAAAAAATATATATATATATAGTGCCATGATGGCGAACCTTTTAGAGCTTTCAACGAAAACAAACAGCCTGCTGCAGCACACATGCCATAAATTCACCACCACTGGTGTAGTGTGTTGCTAAGTTATAAGAATCAGGAAGTACAATGTAGTAAATACACTGACTTATGATACAACTTATGGTGGGTTCATTGAGCTGTACCCCCACTATAAGTCAGTAAGGAGCCTCTGTGGATTCCCTTCCCCCCTTCCAGAGCAAACCCTCCTCCACACCTTTCACAGCATGTGCTGCCCACCCTCAGCACACACACCAGGCCTCTGTCAACACTTACCACTTGTACTGTTTTGTCTGTCTATGAATCCTTTTTTCCAACTAAAACTATGAGTTCTTTGGGGACTTGGGTCAAGTCTCATTTATCTCTGAATCCCCACTAACACTGTACCTGGCACAGGACAAATGCATAGTGAGGAACTGTCAAATGACTCCATCTGAGGAGGAGGTGCTCCTTCCATCCCCTTTCTGCTGCACCTAGAAAGCCAGAGGCTCTATCTGGAAGTGGGGCCCCACTCTGCTCTCTCAATTTATGCAAGAACATTTTGCTGCTTGGAGTCTCTCCATCCAATAGAATATATTTCAGCAAAGCAAAGCTTCAGAGAGTCACGGTGGCCCTGCCCAGTTAGCCTTAATTCACAGAGGTATGCATTATGTCAATACAAGCTGGACTTGTATGCAAACACATGACAGTTCTCTGAACTCTATCTCTGAGCTAGCTAGGTTTTTCTATACCTCAATTATATTTGCTCTTGATTAGTCTGGATATGGCATGCAAAACAGTATTGAATTATTAACACTACTGCTTGAGAGCAAGGACTATGGCAAGGGAAATGTCAAGGGGACAAAATCTTGAGTTTAATGGTGCCAAATGCCAAGAAGGAAATACTTCCACCAGGGCCTCATCCCAAGGTCATGCACAAAGATAAGGGGACTCAGGCAAATATAGAAGCAAAAAGCCTAGCAGTTCCAAAAACACAACTGAAACAAACATTTATGGATCTAATATATTTTGTTATAAAATAATTATAAACAAGAGGAAAAACTTAAAACACTGTAGTTAAAAAACAATTGAGTAGCCTATAAGTCTACACAAGGCAAATGAAATTTTATATTCTACTACCTCCTCTGACTTATACTCAAGAACATTTGTTAAAGTCTTTTTTTAAAAGAAAAGGAAAGGGGACAAAATAATACATCTAAAGGGACTGGCTTTTGAGAGAAGACATAGAAATTTCTTAGCAGTCTTTGAGAACACAGTGATCATACTCAGTTCTGTCAGTCTCTGACCATCAGTACCTTTTTCAACCCTGATCTCAGGATCCTGTCAGGAGCCCGAGCTACAGCTTGGTTTTGGTTTTCTGGTCACTAGCACTATACTTACTGCCTTCTCGTTTTCCCAAATTTGGGGACACCATACAACACCCAGAGGGCCTTGGGAACAGGACTTAGTTGGCCAGCCTTCCTTCATTTGTCACTGGTGTGGCTTGTAGCACCTGGAGGAAATTTTTTTTTTTTTACTTTTTTGAAATACTATTTTTTTCAAACAAAACATTTATGGGTACATTTTAGATATGCATAATGATAACACTAACCATAGGGAATCTGCACCTGTACATGATATATCCCGCCTCTTTTTTTCAAATCTATGAAATCCAACCTGCGCAGGGATTTGGGCAAGCGGAGTTCCACTAGCAAGAGAGCTGCTCTGTTCCTAATGTCCCCGCCTACAGTTTGACAATAGGGCTTTATTCAGGCGCTCCCCTGCCTCTTCTGAGAACCAACGCACTGTGGATTCCACCAGGAGGCACCTCTAGTGTCTCTCAAAGATGGAACTCTGCGACGCAAGCACAGACCCTTTTCATATCTCAGGCACAAGATGGCAGTATATAGTACCGTATTTCAAATGCTGAGGACCCAGGACTAAAGCGATTGGAAGGGGGGAGTGCTGAAATTGAAATCTATTTGTTTTATATGAAAAGTGAACACTGTGACTATTTTTAATTTTTCCAGGAACCAATAATTATTGAATCTTACACATTCAACGTATTCCAAGTCTCCAAGTTCTGAGACACCCTAGAAGCCTACCACTTCGTCCTCGCAACAAATCCCCACCTCCCACAAACCTGGAGTAAGAGCCACAGCACCACATTGCCCCGGGACGCCCGTGCGCCCTCTCTCTTCACCTCTGCTTGAGACTCCTGCTCTCGGATCCCTCTGCCTGGGGGTTCGGGAGGCGTCTCTCAGTTCCCCAGCGAGCGCAGGCTGGTGAACGGAGAATTACCTCGTTTCTCAAAAGGGAAAGAGTGAGGAGGCCACAGATCACCTAAAATGCCAGGTAGCGGTCTGAAAGAGGGAGAACAAGTTTAGAAAAGTAGTTAAGAGAAGTGAGGAGAAAGAGGGAGTGCTGAGGTGAGGGAAGTAAGGGGGGGGGGATAAACTGAGGGATTGAAGGGGGACGAAAGAAAAGAAGAGAAAGAGAAAAGGAGGCAGGGGAGTGCAGAAATAGAGAAAAGGAGGAAAAAAATGAGGAAAGTGAGGAAGAGGAAACGGAGAAAATAGAGGAAATGAGTAAAGAGGAAAAAGGAAAAGAGGAAACAGAAATAGTGCAAAGTAGAAGCACAGAGAAGGAAGGGGCAGAGTAGAGGGAAGCCTGCTGGGGAGCAAGCATTCCAGGAAACTGGGACTGGGAAGAGGGGAGAGGGCAGGTGGGGAAAAGGAGCCCAGGATAAGTGAAGAGAGGAGAAAGGGACAGAAACTGAGGAGAGTTTGAGCGTACTTCTATGAGTTTTGCTTAAGGTATTTATTGGGTATTCCTGCTGTTTCCCTGGCGCTCAGACTCTGCAGAGGCGGCCGCTCTTCGCGGCCCCCAAAATCGGTTTTAAGGG
Source organism: Heterocephalus glaber (assembly GCF_053883595.1). NCBI lineage: Eukaryota > Metazoa > Chordata > Mammalia > Rodentia > Bathyergidae > Heterocephalus > Heterocephalus glaber. The sequence goes on along the minus strand of NW_028258384.1, from coordinate 34,151,912 downwards.
GGCGGAGGTTTAAAGGCTCGGCGCGCTCGCGCGCCTCGGCACGGCTTTTCTCCGGTAGGGGGACTCCTGCGCAGTGGGACTAAAAACGTTTGCCTTCCCTCAGCTGGAGACCCACGAGGCCGAAGGTTCGGGGAGGCGCGGCGCTCGCTCCGGACGGGCCGCTTTGCAGTTTTCTGTCGGGATGCGCCTTGAGCACTGAGGAAGCCCGAACCGAGGCTCTGGGCACGCGGAGAAGGGGGAAGCCCGGCGGGGCTCCACTGGAGCGCTGGCCAGGGTGCGACCGGACGCGTGGGCGTTAGGGTGCGGGCGGGCGGACGCGTGGGCGGGCGGGCTGAGGGGACGACACAGAGCCCGCCTGGCCCGCGCTCGCTAGGGAAGCGGCGGCTTGTCCTCCGCTGGCCCCTCGGCTAATTTACATGCTGTCAGAGCCCGGTGCTGACTAGGAGGCGTGCGGCTCGCTCACTCGCTCTGGGCTCCTGCCACCGCTTAGCCAGCACAGCCCTAGGGAGCCCGAGAGCCTGAGAGCCTGGAAGGGACGGAGAAGAGGGAGGGAGCGAGGGCGCGCCCCAGCTTTCCTTCTGCCTTGCTCCTGCTGCCCGCCCTTCCTGCAGCCTCGGGTCCTCCCCGAACCCCGAACACACTTGGAAAATTTAGGTCTGCCTTGGGACCGCGTGTGGAACCTCAACAGGGCGGCCCTAGCCTGGGGCGGGGAATGGGGGGAAGGAAGTGAGCCCGGAGGATCAGCTCAGAGCTGTTTGTCCAGCTGTTTCTTTTCGCACCCCTAGCAGTACAACCAGAAGAGGGCCTGAACCGAGGGGCTGAGGGTGGCTGGCTTTAGTCGCTAATTTCCAACTCTTGTCCTCACAGCTTGTCTTTTCCAGGCAATCTGGAGTCCCCTCAGGCTAGCCCGGCGGGCACACACCTGCCAGCCTTCCTTGACCTCGAAGGCCGGGCAGCTCCTGAGTCTGAAGCTCCCAAGCCTGAGAACATGGCCCGGTCCAAGATCGACTGCCGCTCACCTATCGGCCTTGACTGCTGCAACTGCTGCCTGGACCTGGCCCACCGGAGCGGGCTCCAGCAAGGCAACAGTGGGGAGAACCAGGGCAGCCCTACCGTGAGCAACTTTAGGCAGCTGCAGGAGAAGTTGATATTTGAGAACCTCAATACTGACAAGCTCAATAGCATAATGCGGCAAGATTCGCTAGAGCCTGTACTTCGAGACCCCTGCTACCTGATCAACGAGGGCATCTGCAATCGTAACATCGACCAAACCATGCTGTCCATCCTGCTCTTCTTCCACAGGTGGGTAGTTATTCGCCTTTGCATGCACCAGTGTCTCCTAGACCTTTGCCTCAGACAAAAAGGGGAAACCAGGAAATTCACCAGGGGCACTGGGAGATCAGGCTCACAGGCTACCTTGACTGGACTTTTGGCTACCTGGAGTCTTGCATAGCTTAGGGGAGGCCTAGCAGGTGTGAGACTGGAAGGGTGCTATGAAGTTTCATCAGAATGCAAGAACGCTGTGGCCCAAGAGGTGGGCAGACTCTGTGATTTAGAGGTAGCTATTCATACTACCCCTTCTCCAATGCATACATTTCCACACCCCTTTAGGAGATTCTACTGTGATGTCCTCTTGGAGTTCCTCTTGTAGTCTGAGTTCCACCCTACTCAGAAGCTCATTTCTAAATGTTCAGACTCCGAACAAAACTGAAATGGCTTTTAAATTACTTAGTGGCCCTGACTGACAGGACAAGCAAAATATCAGGACAAATTAGGCTTAGGCTGCTGCTGGTCTTGGAAGGTGCAAGGAGAGAAATAAAAACTAGAGACTTGTGAGAATTTCTTGAGAGTCTAGATGGGGTGGGGGTGGGGGGCTCCCACCTCCTCTATAGATCATGGCCTTTGATTTTGAATGCAGGCAGAATACAACTCTGGAGAGTAACCTAGGACATCTTACATGCCTCAAGAGCTGCATGTGGCAGGAGAGTGGATGAATCCACATCCTCCATGCAGGCATACATTCCAGTGTAGGTCAGACTCTAAAAATCTTTCTGGGGAGGGAAGGAAGGGAGAGGGGAGGAAAGAAACACAATCCAAACATATCCAAAGTGGCTGCTGTCCCCCAGTCTGAGAAGTTCTGGTGAGAACAGCTTAACAACTGAGGCAGTGTGAATTGGGGAGGGGGAACTTCAGGAAACCTTACTATGGAATTTGGTATTCTTAGTGTGTGTGTGTGTGTGTGTGTGCATGTGTGTGTGTGTGTGTGTGTGTGTGTGTGTGTACACAGGATGCCTTTAGAATAAAAGCAAAAATATACTCAATGACATAGTTATGCAAGAGAAAGACATTCCCACTATGGAAGACCTGGATGTAGTACAGGTTATGTCCCTCCCTTCATGGGTGGGCCTGAGTAAGTTGTCTGACCTCTCTGAGCTCTCTAAGGTTCCTTGGAACTGAGATTCTTTGTCATGGGCAGGTATTCCTAAATTATAAGAAATACTGAGCATTCACAAAATACCTGGGTGGCACTAAGCCTCAAACAGGAAAATCTAAAAGCAATTGAGAAAGGCAAGAGCTACCCTAACTTAACTGCGAAGATCTGGTTTTCCTCCCTTGTCCCAAGGTGAATCCACCATTGCCTCATTCTTACTTCAGCCCCAGTGGTTCCAGGCATGGACAAGCTAACTTTGTTAGTGTCATCAGAACAAGTTGTATGTCTCAGGCATTTTCAATGCCATTGAGACCCTTTCCCATCTATTACTTCACTTTAGGTGTCAAATTATCTCATTGTCCACAATAAACCAAACCATGGAAGAAACAGGTTTCAAGAGAATCTTCATTTCTGATAAAAGATTACTACAAGTGTATTCAGCCCACAGATGCTGAAACCCTGCGAAGTAAAATCCCTAACAGGATCCTAATGATCTGGGCTCTGTTGGAGAGTGGCAGCTGGAGTAGGGTGTGGAAAAACTTGAAAGAGTGGCCCATAGTATTTGCATTCTTTCAACTGGAAGAGAAACTCCCCTCACCCTGGGGGGGTTAGGTGAAGTATGAGAGGAGGATGCTTCCTCTGGGCCTAGATTCTGGGCCTAGGTGGATTAGATCTGGCTGAGCGAGGTGTGAGGATGGGAGCCTGAAATCAAAGTGTTCATTTGTGCTATACCTAGGGAGTATCTTGGTTGTTTGGGTTTCTTGAATGGAAAGACCTCTTATCATCCACTCCAGTGACACTGGTGTACTGATACTTGGTTCTTGGGAAAGCCTGGAAATGCTACAGAGTCCGGTTGAGGGGTATTAAAGGCACTGGTTGAGGTAGGAGGGTGAACTGTTGGGCAGGTGCACCCGAGCACCCTGCCTCCTGAGATCAGAACAACTCAGTGTCCTAAACCACTGAAGAACAAACCAAGAGGCTTGTCAGGCTTCCTTGAGGCTGAGGTGTGAATGACAGGGTCTTGTGGTAACAACCTTATTAATTCTAGCAGTACAAATCATTCTCTCATTTTCCTTGACAACTGGCACCTTAGAGATTGGAGATTCCAAATTCAGTTTAGGCTTTGCCCCGAATAACATGCTCATTAGCACACTAGGTGCCCATTATTGCTAGTGGTTGGATTTCTCCAGTGTCTGGACTGAGTAACTTTCTCCTAAGTGAATATTTCCTCCCTTCATTTAATTGCCTGGATTTCTGTCTTCATATTTCAGCCATCAGGTTTACTCTCGTGCCTTCTCACGATTAGGCATTTCAGGTTCCTGTTAGAATGTCTTCTTCCCTTGTGGACTTTTTTTTTTTTGAGACAAGGTCTTGCTATGCAGTTCAGGCTGACCTTGAACTAACAGCAATCCTCCTGCCTCAGCCTTCTGAGTGCTGGGATTACAGGCATATGCCACCACACCCGGCCTTTGTGGACTTTCAAGGCTACCACTTATGCTAGAAAAGTTCCTGTCCCCACCCCTCATTCTGCAGCCCATTCCTCTGCTTTTTGGGCTCCCATATTCTTGGAAAGAGGGCAGGATACATTCTTCATTTATATCTGTTTTGTTTGCTTTGACCTATCCCTGGATCCCAGCTTAGCTCTTGGCTTCCTTGAAGTACAAAAGCGTAGGCAATTTGAGAGGAGGGATATGTTTGGGTTTAAGTATGGCTGTTCTTTTTTTTAAAGTTTTAATCACATGCTGTAACTCTAGTAGGCTGAGAGAAGTCCTGATGGGCAGTGCTATGTATGGTAATGGGTATGCAGCCTGTTAGTTTGTAAATGTTGTTTTTGAACTATTGGGGGGAAGGGATGTGTTTTATTTTATTTATTTTTTAAGGGGTGTGTTTCAAACATCATCCCTTCAGTCTTGTGTTATGTAACTAATAAACACAAAGTTAATAGCTAACATTTATTATACATTAATAATGTGTACTAAGTATTTTATCTTTATAATCTCATTTAATATTTATAGAAACCTGATAAAATATCAACCTTTTTTATTTTTAAAGAAAGAAACTGAGGGCCAGGGATTTAGCTCATCGGCACCGAGCCTGCCTCACAAGCGCAAGGTCCTGAGTTCAATCCCCGCTACTGCAAAAAATAAAAAAATAAAAAAATAAAGATGGTATAAACATTTGTGAATATGTTCTTGTATAAATATAAATTTTTAAACAAAGAAAGAAACTGAGACTTGGAAAAATTAAGTAACTTGCCCAATGCTTCACAATGAGGAGCAGACCCAAGACTGCAAATGACGTCATGAATTCTGGAGTGTATGGATTGTTTATGAAGAAAGAATTGCTAAAAACACTGGAGAACTAAACACTAAAGAAATTGCTAGAACACTAAATATCACCTGTGAAACAGACGTAAATGTGAGCCCAGAACGTTTCTAACTGGTCAAAATGTCCTTATTAGGTAAGGGGACCACCCATCCTGGCCCTGGGACACAGGACTTCTGGTAATCAAACTGGGACAGTCCCAGGGAACCTGGGTTAGTTAATCGCCCTATTATTAGGAGACTCTCTTTGTCATTTGAATATGCTTCTAATGCCAGAAAATTTAAGTGGGAGATAGAATGTACTGGGAAAACCGCTGAAGTTTCCAATTTAAATACAACATATGAAAAACTTCATAAGTTGACATTTGAAGGACTTTATCTGATCTATAAGATAGGTATAACAAGCTGGAATGGAAATGTTGGCAATATTCTGTTGTGATTGTTGTTGTAACCTCATATTTATTTCTAAGATTTTACCCAAAACTTTTAAATCAACTCTCTTCTCCCCTTCGCTCCAAAGCATGCCTGCCCAGTGTGGTCTAAATTATTTTTAATCTTGATCACTCTTCAGCTCCAAAAGCTCTCGTATTCTGTCTTTAAGCATCTGACCTGGCACTAACTGGTTTCCAAATGTAAATGCTCAGAAAATAGTAATAATAGCGAATATTTCTGATTGCCTTATGTGTGCTAATTCATTTAATATTCTCTGTTGAGCTGATACATAGTAACATAGGGGAAGGATGTAGATTCAGAAATCAGGTTTTCAAGAAAAGTTTACATAAAAATAATTGAGCTTTAATTGAGTCTTAGAATTAATAATTTCATATTATATATTCCTGGACCTGGCTTCTGAGGAGGTAGCCACTTGCATGGTGTGATATGAAGGGCTGCCTACTGTAGTGTTTAAATTCATACCATTTAAGATTCAGTTCTCTGTCCTGCACCAAAACTCCCTCCCATAGCACCAGTGGTATGTAGACCACACCGTGAGAAACGCTGAATTAGAGATTGCAACCTTTTGTCAACTAATTTACCATTTGATTTCAAGGATAGAATTCTTTGCCACAGAGAGGTTTTGGGTTTCTATGTGGTTAAGCCTGCCATTCTTTGCCTTTGTGATTTTTGCTTTTGGTATCAAGCTTTGAAAGTCCTTCCTTAGCCCAAAGTAATTTAAAATAGCTATTTCCTGAGTGTCTAATGGTCTGACAAAGAAGAAGTACTCTTGAATTGAGGGACAGTCTCCATTAAAAACACAATGCCTTTGCAGTCTTTATATTCATGGATTGGATACCTCATGAGAACCCTGACATGTAAGAAATTGTTCTTTTGCTGAGGCTCAGAAGTGAATCTCATGTGCTAGGAGGCTAGTGTGTGGAGGCCAATCTTTTTACTGAGGAGTAAGCCTGGCACATTACGAGCACCCGCTAGTATATATGAGTGTGTGTGTTATGTATTTTATATTCACATATTGTATATAATATAGTATACTGTGGTAAAATATATATATATATAATTTTGCCATTTCATTTTAAGTACATATATAAACTATCATTTCCAGAACTTTGTCATCATCCCAAACAGAAACTATGCAATAACATCCCATTGGCCACTCCAACACCCCTAGTAACCTCTGTTTCACTTTCTGTCTCTATGACTTTACCTATTTTGGGTATTTCACATAAATGGAATCATACAACATATGGCCTTTGGGTCTGGCTTCTTTCACTTAGCTTAATGTTTTCAAGGTTTATCCGTTTTGTAGCAAGTAATAGTACTTCACTCCTTCTGGACTGAGTAATAATTCCATTGTATGGATTTAACACATTTTGTTTATTTAGTCATCCATCAGTGGACACTTAGGTTGTTTCTACATTTTGGTTACTGTGAAGAATGCTGTTATGGCTGGGCATGGTGGTGCACACCTGTCATCCCATCACTCTAGGATGCTGAGAGGATCAGAAGTTTAAGCCTAACTTGGGCAATTTAGCAACTTAGCAAGCTCTTATCTCAAAAAATGAAAAAAAAAAGGCTGGGGATGTAACTCAGTGCGGAGGTCCTGGGTTCAACCACAATACTGAAAAACAAAATGCTGCTATGAACACTGGTGTATAAGTATCTGTTCCACTTATTGTTTTCAGTTATTTTGGGAACTTACTTCAGGGTGACATTGCCCAGTACCTACTTTTCAACATAATTTTTGGTCCTCTGCTCATGGTCAGCCTACACTGATCTAATCACTCTCACAAAATAAAGAAATGTCTATTTCTTTGAGAATATTCCACTCTCTGAGTCAGCTGCTAGTGCTAATGATTACAATGAAAAGAAACCTAAGAAGTTTAGCAAAGTTATGTTGCTAGCTGGGGAAATGATATGCTTTCAGAATGTTCATAAGCTGGAGACTGGCAAAAGTTTTGGTATGTATCTCTCATGAGTGGCCGGGATCTGGCATGCCTTTTAAAAGAATAACATGTGACACCATGACTTGTAATTGACTACTTTGTGTGGATTTGTTTCTCAGACCTTCAGACAGCATGACAGATCACTGGGAGTAAAGTTCTATGGGAGAGGTGGAGAGACAGTGCTGGAGTTCAGGAAAGGCCTATCTTGGGTAGACTGCTGCAGTGTAGGCTCTAAGAAGCATGAGAGCTCAAGGAGTATGGTTGGAAAGTTCATGCTCTTAAAGAAAGGTAGTAAGAACAGATCACAGATTTCATCTACTCTTGGTTTTATCCCAGAGTAGACCCATGTGAGACCATATCTTAGAAAATAACTCTTTTCAGGGTGACCTTATTTTCCCTCCCTGCCTGAAGAAAAGGTTAACACTCCTGCTGATATTTGTACTTACAGATAGACTGACAAGCTTTCAATTCCAGGTCAAGTGTTGGCTCCTTTCCAGACCTGGTTCTGGAACCAGGAAGTCTTAAGTGAATGGAGATGCATGTGTATAGCCAAAGCTGACAGTTTCTAGGCTCCCTGAGTGATAGAGCCCTGCAGAGGTCTTGCCGCCACCTGGTAGGTCAGTTGAGAGGAATGAGGTAGGCCATGTCTGCATCTGGTGGTGACTGTTGCACTGTATTTGCTCATCATGATTCTGCTCCTACCTGAACTTTCTCCTCTTATGTAAGGCATCCCTCAAGATAATTGCAAAGCCATAGTCTGCCATAGCAGCCTGGGTTTACGTAATACATCAGTTGGTATCATGCAGTAGTCTCTTGAGCCCTGGAGAAACCAATGTATTGAGTGAGACTAAAGCTTAAATTCATTTGGTGTGGCATTTTGTATGCTCAATGGTCTCAGGAGAGAGCATTCCATGACCACAGGGGTCAAAAAGATGAGATTTCCCTTTTCGATGAGGAGAGTAATACTGGCCCAAGATGTACTGTGCCATCCAGATGTTTGTAATAATAGGACAAGGGTTAGGACTTCACTATAGTGATACAGCTTTTGCAGATAAGGCCTTCCATGGAACTCCATGGGCTAGCAGGATCCCTATGAAGGTGAGAAGACTAGATCCTAGTCTCAGAGCAGCCTAGATGTGTTGAGGAGTCAGCTCAGGGAAAAATGGCTTCTGGAGGCTATTGTCTACCATGCTGAAATCCAGCTTAGCTAAGAAGTTGGAGTGGGGATAAAATGGGGTCTTTGAGAGCAGAAAGCAAACTTACAAATGCTATACCAGGAAAGAAAGAATCTTTTTAGCAGCCAAGGCAAGTTCACTTGTACCTTCAAGCTAAAACTCCCTGCCCTAAAGTAGCTATTACTTTTGGAAGTGGTCTTAGAGGTGTAAGATTGCAGCCAGCACAGGAGACTGAATGGGAAGCAGACACTAGATGAAGGGAAAATCAGAGCTGGAAGCAGGCTTGGTCAGTGATGATCCAGGCACACTATTAGCCTTCCTCTCCAGGTAGTCACTTTCCTCAAAAAGTGGGCCCCTACCTACAGACAAAGCATCACAGGGACCTTCCCTATCCTTTCTTTTCTTTTTTTTTGGTACCGGGAATCGAACTCGGATCCTTGCGCTTGCGCAGCAGGCGGCAAAACCACTGAGCTAAATCCCCTGCCCCTACCTATCCTTTCTTGAAGGAAGAATTTACTCAAAAAAATAGCCTTGAGCCAGGCATGGTGACCAACACCTGTAATTCCAGCACTGGGGAGGCTGAAGCAGAAGGATTCCCATGAGTTCGAGGCCAGCCTGGACTACACAGCGAGACTCTGTCTCAAAAAAACAAACAAAGAAAACCAAAAAATATAAATAGCCTTGAGTATTCAATTCACTTCCTCTTGTGTTCTCTTTGGGGGAGCTGGAAAGCATCTGTTCACAGCTTAAGGGTCTGGCTAGGATTCCCACTACTCCGCACTATCTCAGCTAGTGATTGGCTGCCGCTGTCTCTGAGTAAAAGTGGAGTGAGAAGTGAGAAGAAGGGAAGTGACTTCAATGGTTCTTTCCTGGCTTGCCCCCCACCACCACACACCCCTCCTTCAGTACTGCCAGACTCCCAGAATGGGCTTAGTCTAGGATAGCCTGAGGGCCCTGACTCAAATCTCTTGTAGTGCCTTTTATAACAGAGCCAAGTCACTAAAGCATCAAGCTTCTGCTTGCTCAGTGCTGGCTTCCCTGAGGGCAGGCATTCGGAAGCCTGCTGGGAGTCTGAGTAGAACTCACACTTTCCAAGGAAAAGCCTACTCTCCCCTGTGTCGAGAGAATAGTCTGGTCAGAGGTAAGTGCCAGGCTGCAAAAGCAATCCTCCTCAGGGCTGGGGATTTAGCTCAGGGGTTCTGCCGCCTGCCTCAAAAGCTCATAGTCCCGAGAGTTCAATCCCCAGTACCAAAACAAAAAAAAAAAGAAAAGAAAAAGAAACCTTCAAAAGTGGTCCTCCTTAGCCCCCACACTCAGCATAAAATGTGAGCAGACAGGTGAGCTACAGTGCACTTAATTTTGTTTGAGACACTGGGGAGGTTCTCCTGCTTTTGCTTGATAATGCTCAAGAAATGGCATGATGCATGGAGGAACCCCAGAACAGGTCTCAGAAATCCTTCCTCCTTTTGTGTCTACTGGTTGGTTCAAGAACTAGTTCTGGGGACCCCAAGCTAACTTAACATCAGGTGGAAATATTTATCAGAAGCTGGAGGAGCTATTTAAAGGAAGAATCTTCAAGAGACAATTCTCGGTCCATTCTCCACGAAGTCTCAAAGTCCCCAGGCTGACCTGGATTTCTGATGATTCTTAGCTGTCTTCCTGGCCTATTCAGAAAATTACATTACTAGCTGAATGACTGAATTCTATCACATACTTCTCTAGTAAACTAATCTACCTATAACACAATATCCCCCATCAATCTGATATTCCATTGGCTTAAAGTTTGGACTAAGCTGTAGCTCCTCCTCTTCTCCCTGTTTTTGCCCCAGCCTGTCCCATTGTGTTGCCACCAGGTAAGTGGCTCACAGGCTTAGTGAGGACACTGCCCTCCAATCTAAGAGAAAGAGAAGAAGAAACTGGGAAGCAAAATAAAACAAGTGGTTTGGGATTTACCAACAGGCATAATTTAAATCCAAACCTCAGACTTGTGAGATCTTGGACAAGCCCAAGATCAACATCTCAGAGCTCAAGAGAGCTGGGCACTTGGAGTCCCCCACATCACAGTCAGAATCAGTGAAAATTGTGGGGCTAGAGATGGAGGTGGAGAATTTCCCTTGCTGGGAACCCATCCTAGTCCTCTAGCACCACATTTCATTCACTTCTCCCTATTCTCTCTGGCAGATAGTAGCAGGTTTAAAAGGGGGGAATAGAAAAGAAAAAAGAAAAGAATAAGAAAAAGAACTGCTTGGTTTTAAAGTAATCTGCCTGCCCAAATACACAGAGAAATGAATGATAACAGCACCTCATTCAGCATTATACTGAGAAACTAAGCACTTCATTTAATTAATCCATCATTTATTAACCAAGGGTCTGCTATTTATTTATTTATTTATTTATTTTGGTACCAGGGATCAAACTCAGGACCTTGCACTTGCAAGGCAGACCATGGCACCACTGAGCTAAATCCCCAGCCGGTCTGCTATTTATTGAGAACTGACTGCACATTTACTGAATGCCTGCCTGCCCTGCAAAGCACTATGCAGAACATGGGGAATAGAGCTAGGAGTGGTGTGTGAGGAGCTGAGAGTGTAGCTAGGACAAGTGGAGCAGCTGCACCTGAGGCCTGTGGCAAACAAAAAACTGAAGCAGCCACAAGCCTTTGAGAGGCCATTTGGGTCTCCTCCTTGAGGGACAGACCTAGAGCTGAACAGAGCTTGGACGGTGCCAAAGCAAACTAGGAAGGGAGACACTTTATGGCGGCGGCTTCCTGCAGAGCCTTAAAGAATGAGTTGGCTTTGGCAGGTGGGAAGCTGGCTGGCTGGCTGCAAGGCTTTCTGATTAGGAGAGGGGAAGAGAACTCCCAGTCCAGCAGTGCTCCTCGAAGGAAGGGGCTGGCCTGAGGTGGGAAAGCTTGATTCTTCCTGGGCTGGAACCCAGAGTCACCAAGCTTCAGGAACAAGAAAGAAAGCCTCACCCTGGCCCTCTACCTCATTGCTCCTTCCGAATTTGGAACTCTAATACTCTCTCCTTAGGAAGATGGGTTATCCTTGAACAGGTGTAGGCCTTCAGTGCCTGAGAGCAGGAAGGCACCTCTCACTTATGCCTGGAGAAAGCCCAGGAGGGGTGAGCTTGAGTGTACAGTCAAGGGTGGGCACCAGAAGAGCCTGGCGGCTATGACTTCGTATCTGTGAATCTCCAGCCTCAGTCTCTACAAGGGCTCTTCTGAGATAGATAACAGAAACAAGACAGTGTCAAGGTGCTGCCACAAAAATGAGGATAGATGGATGGATGGATAGATAGGCAGACATATATATATATATATACACACACACACATACACACACACATATATACAGATATTCCTCATTTAACATAAACCTACCCGTATAACAACTGTTCAGACTTAAGACCAGTCTTTTTTTGGTACAGTTCTGTACATTTTTATAGTGCCTATGTCTTTTTTGTACAGTATACCTTGTTATACAGTACTATAATTTTTACTGATTGTAGTGTACATTATAGTAATTTTGTTCTGTTATACATTACAGTACTGCATGTAAGAGTTATGCAAATACAAGAAAAGTCATAGGTTGAAGTTTCCTTTGACCATTTCTTTGTTCTGAATATTGTAATGTACGTACTATATACAAGTCCTCATTTAGCGACCAATTCACTTAACGACCTAGTCCCAGGAATGTAACTCATTTGTTAAATGAGGAATGTCTCTGTATACACACACATGTATATACCATTTGCCCAAGTGGGGAAAAAAGGTACATGTGGCTGCACAGGATGTCATTTTAACCTTGTTTGCACCTTGATCAAACGCTTCTTCTAGCCAGGCATGGTGGTGTACGCCTGTGATCCCAGCACTCTGAAGGCTGAGGCAGAAGGATGGCCATGAGTTCGAGGCCAGCCTGGACTACATAGTGAGACCCTATCTCAAAAAAAAATTTTTTTTAAACCCTCTTCCCCAGTTACACTGCCCCAAGCAAAGGCCCTAGGGTAGGACTGAGAATGGTAGGAAGCCTCAAGTTGGCAGGAAGAGAGGGAGCTGGGGTAGCAATAGGAACCAGCCCTAGGTAAACTGAGGAAAAAGGGTACTGTTCAGGGTCAGTTCTCCATCTTTGCTTTCTGCTTCTCCCATTAGTATCTCAGAAACCTATGCTCACAATCTTTTCCTACAAGTAGTTGGGAGAATTCACGTTCAAGTTCATAAACTGATTCAATCAACAACAAATATTCATTACACACCTTCCATGTGCCAGGCTCAATGTTAGGCACCAGTGATAGAATGGAAATAAAGAAGTCATACTCTCAGCTCTCTTAGAATAGTTAATGGAGTGGGGGAGACAGACATTAACCAGTCAGACTAATGAACATGTAATTACAAACTGAGTAGGTACCAAGAGGGAAAAAGAATATGCTCTGTCAAATATAACAAAGGAACTTCATGAGGAAGTGATATCTGAGCTAAAGAAATGAATCTCTAATACCCAAATTCTAATCATCAGACTCAGGCCAAAGGAGACATTTTCAGACAGAGGACTTTCTAAGGAATTCTTCAAATCATCCCACATAGGTAGCTTTCATACCTCTAGGAATATTTCTGGGCCATGAGTAGCCAGTAGATCCAAAGAAGCAGAACTAACAACATTCTGACAAGTGTAAGAGATAAATTTGAAGCCCATGGGCACTAACTATTTCATGTCATCCTATGCTAAAAATAGTCCATGACAGTATGGAAATGTGTAAGGGCTGGCCCTGGGGAACAGTGATAAAGTGAGTATAGCCTGTGGGGAGGAAAATTTGTTTTTGTAAATTATTTACTGTACAGAAAAAAGAAAGGCTGAGGGCGGGTCTGGAGTTCTTTTCCCCTTTGCAGGCTGCCTTCTGAGCTATGAATGCTTCTCATTGTACAGAGGCAGTGGGGCACAGCGCTTCAGGCTACCCTCCTTTCTGGAGTCCAAGGTGTAAATTCTCTGGACAGCAAATGTCAGATATATGTCCAGGTTGAAAAACAGCCTGAATGTAGAAAGGAAGGGAGGCTCCACCTCTGAGAAAGGTAACGAAATTGGTCAAGGGCCCCAAGAAATTTTCATTTGAAAGAAGAGGCACCACCACTGTGGTGAGGCAGGTGATAACTGAGAGCTCAGCGTGGTCCAAAAGGATCTAATTGTGAAATGTCAGGGTAAAGGGAACAGGACTTGTTTAACCAACAAGAAGAAAAGCTAGGCCTTGAGGGACCTGTTGGGCAAAGCTAAAGGAACTAAGATTATTGTTCTAAGAGAAGTTTAAGGGTGGTGGGGCAGAGGTGGTCAAGAGAAGAAGATGATCTTCAAATAGTGTATAAGAAAAGTCACAACTCAGAGATGGTGACTAGCTGTTTCCCAGCCACACTGGGAAAAGAACAGAAGGAAACAGGCCTGCACTGTAGCATGAAGAACTGAGATTAGATAGCAGAAAGAACTTCCTGACTACAAGCATGCAGAGAAGCTAGACAAAATTACCAAGGGATGTTACAAGTAATTTTAAAATACAGGAAAGGTGCTGATAGTAACAATAAAAAACTGGATAAAAGAGTGCGAACATTATAAGGACCACAGATACAAGAGGAAAGATAGTTGGAAAAAGCAAAGGGGTCAGGAGCAAGTACTTTTATGGAAAAGGATCATGCGTATGTGAAAGATAAAAGCCTTTTCTTAAAAATACTTGAATAATAAATTGTCAGTGAACTTTCTATCGGAGACAAGTCACTAAAGCTAGCATACACTCCTCTGTGACTGAATGGTGTGGAAGAATGGAATAAGAAGCTTTCAGGGCCCCTTCCAGCATCCTTTGGTCTTCTTGTCTCCAGGGGGCTCCCATCACCTACTCTAACAAATCTGGGGAGCATATCTATGCCAGTAACAGTGAAATAAGACCGCCTACCCCAGGCACTTGTGGAGAAGAGGATTTCTTCTTTGTACACAAAGCAAAGATTAGACACAGGGGATACAATGGCAAACAACAAACTATGGGGGATCTCTGCCACAGAAAACTTATAATTTAGTGGTGTAGACGATATCAAATCATAAATATACAAACAATGATATCATTACAGTTGATCATAATGAAGGAAAAGTGCAGGACACCTGGAGAGCACAGATGCTAAGGGGATCTCACATGGGATTAGAAAATCTGCAGAAGAAAATTCACCTTAAGACCTTGGGCCTTGCCTTTGCCCCACTGCTAGTGATAGCTACCCCAAAATCAGTAGCAAGAAAAGGCAAAATGAACCCAGTCTCCACTGTTGCCCTCTGTTGTGGATTCTGAAGCTCCTCTGGCCCACTGAAGCCCTGTAAGATAGGAGCAAACCTTGGCGGAAATTTTCTGATTGCCAAGATTGAGCACCTTTGATTTAGGGAAAGTGCTTTTCTAAGGACCAACTATAATGGCCTATAAACTGAAAATCTGAACCAGGAAGTCTTTGAAGAGCTTATTACCTGCCAGATAAATAGGATGGAGATGGGTGAAGAGAATAGAGAACGAATGTGCTGGGCCAGGGATTTAGCTCAGTGGTTCTGGCACTTGCCTCACAAGCACAAGGTCCCAAGTTTGATCCCCGGTACCCAAAAACAAAAAAGAAACAACAGAAAAAGAACTAATGTGCTAAAAGTCATTCTTGAAACTAAACCCCAGAAATGAGCATGTCTCCAAAATTCTATGTCCTGTCTCCTCTTTAAGTGTATGCAAGGCTTCACTAATATCTTCTAGTTTTAGCTGAGAGTGTGTTTGGTGCTGTTGAGCAAGAGCCTGGTCCTGAAGAGCTGGGATCCTAGAGAATCAGGGTCCCCTCTGCTTTTCCTTGTCCCTCTCTGAGGGGTGAAGGGTTCTGGTCCTTGTGGGGAGCTGTGGTGAGTTTCCCTGCTTTCAAAAGGCCCGGGAGGGGCCACCAGGTAGCTCAGAGGACATTAACTATGGTGTGTTCATGAAGCATAGGGATTTTGCATCTGATGGACAGCCATTGACAAGACTGTGAGCTTGACCTCTCTAAGGGTCTCAATTTCCTCATCTGGAAACTTGTAGCAATGTGGTTTGGAAAGTTAAGTGAGAGGATGCTTCCAGAAGGCACATGGTATCCCTTCACGATCATTAGGCAAGTCATATGTGCTACAGAACAAACCTTGCTTTCTCTCACTGACCCTTGTGCTGTCACTCAAGTATCCTTTCCCACCCAGAGCCAGCCCAATCTGTCAAGCTTTTCTCCCTGTCAAGGCTCACTCTCTCAACTCTCATTCATACTCAGGTATAAATGACTGAGACTACTTCCAGTTTCCCTCCTGCTGGGTTAGGTGGAGGGGGGTGAGCTGCTAAGAGCTTCAATTTTTTTTAAGGCATTGGGTATTGAACCCAAGACCTTCACACTGAACTACATCCCCATCCCTTTAAAAAAATGTTTATTTTAATTTCGAACCTGTGTCTCACTAAGTCACTCAGTTGCCCAGTCTGGGCTCAAACTTGTGATCCTCCTATCTCAGCCTTCCAGAGTGCAGGGATTACAGGTGTGCACCACCACACACCCCAAGCTTTCACATTTACCAGAGATGGAAACCTACATACATATGAAGGTGCCCTACTGGCATTCCTCACAAATGGGGAAGGGGTTCGGAAGGCAATAGGGCTGGGGACGATTTCTTTAAGACTTGAGCTTCTCCCTCCCAAGGCTGGTTTATAGCACCTTCTAACTCCATATGTGCCTTAGAGGCATAGACGCTCAGAACTGGTAGGAATGTTCTGTCATCTGGTCTGACCCCCTCCTACTATAGATGAAGAAACTGAAGCCCAAGGTAGAGTAGGTATCTGCCCCAAACCAAATAACCAGTTAGTGAGCAGCTAGATAGAAAAAAACAATGTCTCCTGATGCAGTGGTCTTCTGACTTCTCATCTCTAGACAGCTATGCCTGTCCCATCCCAGTAGGTATACATCTCCATGCCAGAAGACCAGCTTCAGGCTCACCTGATGCAAAAAACTGTGTTTTTTAATTTGATTTTAATGGAATTGACCAGTGGTTTGTGTGTTATGAAGCCCCAGCCCTGGAAACCTGCTTCTGCTCAGGCTGGGGCTGCATGCCTCAGCCACAGTCATGCAAAGGGGACAGAAAGGCCCGCTGTTCAGGTTAGGAAAGAAATCAGTTGCTGAAACATTGGTCTTTTTGAAAGTTCCAACCACAGGGCCTGGCTGGCAGAGCCTCTGTCTGGGTCCCTCTCCTCAGGATCTAGCCCTCTCCTTCAGTCTTGGAGTTAGTTTAGGAAGCTAGCCAGGCTTGGCAGAAGATCCCGAGGGCAGCACTTGCTCCAGCAGCTCCAGCTTTCCCTCAAAGCCTGGGAGCCCCCAAGGCATTCAGGGCCTGGAACTTCCTCTGCCTCCACAGCCTAGCCAGCCCAGTCTGGCTCAGGAGCTCCCTGAATACTTTTTCTTAGGAGTCTGAGAAATAGTTCCAATTGCTCCTTCTCAAGCCCTGCAGGTAAGAGGGGATTGGGAAGAAAAGAGGAGTGGAGACAGAGACAGGAGAGAAGAGAGGAGAATGACAGGAGAGAGAAAGGGATTGCTAAAGTGAGAGGAAGGAACCAACCTCAGCCAGGCAATCAAGGTTTTCCTATCCAGCAGAGATGAAGGTGGAAAGGCAAGAGGAGCCCCAGCTCAAAGAAAACCCAGAGCCTGGGGCAGAGACACAATTCGTAGAGGAATTACAGATGGAGGTGGTAGAAAGTGGGTCAGATTTGGATCCAGAAAATCCATCTAGGTTTAGTGCAGACTTTGCCACCAGTCTGATGTTTGAACTTGAGTAAGTAACTTCCTGGCCTTCTGTGGGCTGCTTTCCCTCCATATAAAGGGGGGGGGGGAGAAAAGATGGTCTTTAGAGTCTCTTCCAACTCAGATATTTAGGGAAACTATGCCTCTAAAATCTTGATGTGTTGGGATGGTATATACGTAAACTTGTATCCATCATTGAACACCTGAACACCAAAATGATGGTATGGGGGCAGAGGGGGATTCACGTACACAAACAAAACAAGAATAAAAAGATGATAAATGTGTAAGAGCCATGATCCCAAGCAGGGGCCCCAGCTGAACAGAATATTAGCTTTAATTTCTAAAACTCAAAAGATGGTAGACTTGGGATAGTAATGAAAACCAAGAAGTTTAGGATCTCATTAACATGAACTTACTAACAAATCTTTTAACCAAATATCTCCCAGTGACTGCATCAGTCCCAACATGAAGGTACTGAATTTGGCTTGTTTCTTGAATTCTTCATATATACTTTTTCAGAAATTCTCAATTAAATGGGAAGGAGGTGTATTTCAAATATTCACATCCATTTTTAAAAAATTCATATCCAGATCTAAAAGAAAGCCTAAGAAGAGAGATTAGACGGATTTCTTATATTAAAAGCCTACTTTCTTGGTAAATCACAACTCTCACTAGACTAACCACTGTATGACCCAGTGAAGACCCTTTAGAAAATCTGGAGACCACTGTATATATATATATATATATAGCTACCCTTCCCCAGAACAGGTAGATGATGTACCAAAACCCAATCTGCTTGGTGGGTGTTGTTTGGTATATGACATTGCATTCAGATTCCTTCAGCATTGGTTATACCTCCCTGAGTTATAGGGTGAGAGTCTATAAACCATAACCGGTAAAATTTCACTAGCCAAACACCTCCTTGCCAAGCCAGGCTTGGTATCTGAGAGTTCCCTATATGGCAGATCATCAACAGTATTACCTGCCAACCTTGTACCCACCAGTGTCTCCACTTCTGGGGAAATTGCAGTGGACACAGTAAGTAGAAGGGGAACCTCCCTCCACCTGTCCAGACACCTGCTCACAGCCAAACTGTCCTTAATCAGCCTGTGCCCTCACTATTAGCCCCCTTCTTGGCTCAATTCATTTGTCCAACAGTAATTTAATTGATTTCTGGCCACTCTGTTAATCTGAATCTATTATAGATTCCTAAAATTGAAAAGGATTTTAGTATTTCCACAGAACACTGGTTTTCAAAGAGTACTGCAAGATAAAGAATCTTCCTTAGCACCTTAGAGACCATGGGAAAGTAAAAAGAAAGGGAGGAGAATTTGAGGGAGGAGAGGCAAGGGCAGAAGTGAATTTGAGGGAGGAAGGGAGAGGAGGCCAGATTTTGGAGGAGGACAAAAAGAAACAGCTGGGGGCTGTTCCATCACTCTCACCAAATGGAAGTTACACCTTGAAACAAACAAGGTCACAAATAGGAATCTATATATGTCTTTTTAAAATTTATAGGAATTTGGTCCTCAGCTGGTTTGCTTTTCTTCTCCAGAGGGTTTCCAACCTGGGCTCCACTAAACCAGAAGATGTCTGGACATAGTTGGTATATATTAGGGGGCTCTGGGCGCCCAGGGAGCCCAATGTACAGAGCTCCCAGCCTCTGTCAGATCATTTCTGCTCCTCTAAGGACTTTGCATTAAGAGACCCTGGAAGCTTTTAAGTTTGATTAAAAAATAGGGGCGGGGGGGGGTGACTAATGCCTAAGAATAACAAAAGTTGTAAGCCACTGAAAGATCTTAACTCCCCAGCCAAACAAGAATCCCTAGAGGGAGGACACACTGTCTGGACTTAAAGGCATCTACCTAGCACAAGCAAGTTTCCTTGTTGCTGAGCCTTGATTGTTTGACAGTCCATTTGTTTAGTCCAGATTAAAGTAATACACATCTTTCTGGCCCCAGAATACATTGGCTCTTCCTCTCCTGTTCCTCCTGCAGACCTTTGTCTCTTGACACCCTGCCCCCCACAGCTGACTCTGGGGAGGGATGCCTAAGGAAGTCAGTGTTCCCAGCTAGGGGCACCATATGCTCGAGGGGGCCTATGTGAGTGCCTGGGGGACAGGCATGCTACTGATGTGGGCTTGGGGCATTCCAGCTCATGCAGCCCCTGGGGCCAGAGGAAGTCCACTCCACAAAGGGCACTGGCTTAGTTAAGTCTAGTGTGGAATTCTCATCAGAGGAAATATCTTGAGGGAAGGAACACTTGACTGAAATAAGGGCCCTGTGTTCTGTTGCAAAGTCCAGCTTTGGCTGGGGCTATCACCTGAAAGGAGGGGAAAAAAATGGCCAGAGGCCTGCCCCTGAGAGGAAGCCAGGCCTCAGGACTATATCCTGGCCATTTGAGGCAGTGTAAAGCCCTGCTGGGTTTACATTGGAGAAGCAAATAAAGCTATGCTTGTTGGCAGTGGGACCATCTGCATGCACTCTACAGAGAGCAGTGTTTCCCCTAAGTGTATAAACATATACTGGTGGTGTGAAGTGTCATTTTTGGTGCCATGTGGACTAACTTTGTTTTTCTATTTTTATAGCTATTTTTTATTGAACTTGTATTAGGGGAAAATGTAGCTAACATATATGCCCTAGGATTTCAAAAATATTATTTCTAAGGATGAGGCATTTTTTAAAGGTGAATCTGCTTAAAGCTAACCTCAACAAAATACCTTGATAGTGGTAGACAAATAACTGGAGTCAGGGATGTGCTTCTAGTCTGTGGGATAGCAGAAGTGGAGCAAGAGGAAGGAGCTAAAGGATAAGTCACAGGAGCCGTACAATAGTTTGAGATCATCCTTTCCATATGCACCTAGTTTGGAGTCCCCCTCTGACAACCTTATTCCAAGTGTAAGAACAACCTGCTATTTTTATATCCCTTATGTCCTGCTCTGCCCCATGACACTCAACACTCCAGATTAGCAGCAGACTTTTCCCTGGGTCGAGGGCACCAACTCTACCACACACAGGCAAACATGGCGAAATAGGCTCTAGAGAGTTGGTGGCACTGTACCTACCAGCCTCCTCCACTGATTTCTTCTCAGCATTGTTCACAAGCATGTTCAAATTAGATTTAAGGAGGTGTTTCCTGGAAGCAAGGCAAGAAGTTACAGTCTTCCTCTGTATGCACAAAGCCACAGGAGTACAGGAAATATGTCACTGCAACAATTTTGAATGGACTTTTGCTGATTTCCAGACAGATTGGGACAAGATTTTATGAGAAGTGTGTATAAAATCAAATTGTACAAGAGGCTTCCCCCTTTTTCTGGCAGTTTGTGATGGGCTCTGTGAAAAAAAGTTTGGTCTACCTCCTCCTTCCATTGCCTGTGACAGAGAACTTGATTCTTAGTCTTGCTTCCCCCCAGGGCTCACCTTGTAGATTATGAAGATGGGGGCAGCAATGGGAAGAAGGTCATGGGGCTGGTATTCTGCCTTCTGGCTAAGTTGTACTCAGGAGTGTTGTGTGTCTTTCCTATCTGGTTCGGTCCCTTGAGGTATCTTTAGCACAGGATCAAGTGGACACAGCTGATTTTCAAACACTGCCAAGAAGGGAAATACCACAATGTCTTTTGATTGTACATTTCAGTGTTTAACAGCTTCTGCTCTCCAAGAGTATTCCTCCTAGTTCTAGAGTCTTCCAGCTCTCCTACATACCACTTAATATGCTTTACATATTAAGTTCTGTAATTATATTACATATGCTTACATATTAAGTTACATAGTTATGTCCTTTGCCAGCCTTCTTTTGCAACTTGCTAATTTTTTTTTTAAAGAAAATTGAACCAGCCTTTATTTCTCCATCCCTGAGATTTTCTCCAAATTCTCTACTGGAAATTTCACTCTATCATCATTAAAGGCTGAGATTCCAGCATGAATACCTTTGTCTTTAACCAGTCATCCCATTCCCACCTCTAATCAATGACACATTTGCAAGATGGCCAGTTAGAAAAGGAGCGAAAGTACCTGGACCACAGAGAACCCAGTCGCCTTCCCTAACTCTCTCAGCTAGCTATCCTGCAGGAAACTGGAGCTGTGTAGGGTTTCATTAGTGGTGGATGACCATGGAATAGAGAAGGAAGGTGATCTCATAGTGTCTACATGCTTCTTTCCTATTTAGAGCATCCAAGATCATGCTTGCTCTGTAGTGATACTAAATCATGTGCTAGAGATTCATTGCAGCCTCTGCCTTTAACTGCCTATCCCTATGGCCCCATTCTTATATCTGGATAGAGTCACATTTGGACTATTTCTGTATTCATTATCCACTTTGTGGATAGCAATCACAAAATCTCAGGTTGACTCTACCCTCATACCTTCTAGCTAGTTTCTGAGAACTCAAGGGTGCAAAGTTGCTTTGAAAACAGTCTAAGTAGAACATAAATAAATAAGGGTCTTGCAAAAATAAATCTAACTCAGACATGGATTCCAAGCCCAAGCATGGTTGGATTTTACATGGCTTGGGTGAATAATATAGGATATGCACAATAGATAATTCACAAGAGATTAAAATGGAAGGGATCATATATAGCTACCCAGTACTCTGGATCTCATTTTTTCTGTAGTTCTTCCTTACTGCTTATTTGGGCTGATAAGAAAATGATCATGCACCCTTGGAGTATACAGAAATTAGGACATAGGGAGAAACTAACCTGAGACCAAGAATTACCACTGATATTTCACCAAGTGGAAAAGCCACCCAGAAACACTTAGGAGTTGATTTTCCAACACAGAGAAATAATTTCTGTCTGTCTTTGGAATGTGTTGTATGGTTGTTTACATCATGGATTTGTCTAGGAAGATCTAAGGGACCTGCCCACTGTGATCTAGTTTGACTTGGAGACACAGAGCCAAGGAATTCTCAGGAAATTGATAGTTCCCTTTGCCCTCCTCACCATAGCCCAATGGCTGCATCACTGTGCTTGATCTGATCATCTGACCTGTGTGAGTCTGCAGGAGGTGGTGCAATTTATCTGAGGAAAACCACGTCTGAGACAGGAAGGGGCATGGCAGCCTCTTCAGCCAAGGATTTATGTATTCTGTCACAGGAGGGAAGTGTGAGCTGAGAAATGACTCCCAGAAGTGCTAGAATTGGAAGGGGCAGCACTGCTACTTTTTTCTGTCAGTGGTGTATTCAACTGGGGATCTGTGCTACCTCAGGAGGCCAGCATCTTGGCCCTTCCTCCCTTCCTTGAATCCAGCTTCCCTCCTTTTCCCCTCTCCTTCACTCTGTTCTCTCTGGCTCAGCACACAGTTAAGAAAACAGCAGAGTTGACCAGGTGCAGTAGGTGAAGGAAGGATAGCGCAGGGGCTTGTGCTGCTTTATGCTCAGCAATTAGAGGCCAAGGGGAAAGACTCCAGACCCTTTAGCTAGCCACAGAAATCTTGTAGCTAATGCCCTGGCACTAATGGCAACTTGGGTGGACAGGGTTACTCTGATCCCTGCAGCCCACAGAGACCAGCCAGCTCACTCCACTGAGCTTTTTAGTCTTAATTCTTGCAGTCTTTGGGAACTGACTTTTGCATTTTTATCTGCAGTCCCTATCATGGCTATGAGCCCTCTGCTGAGCTTGGGACTGGATCTTTGCTTCATATCCCTTCTGCTGTGAGGCTGCCAGATTAACTCACTTGGGAACCTCCTCAGGCTCTAGTGGTGTCTCTGGGAATCTAAGGGGACAGCAGCACTTGTCTTTAGGGCTGCTATCCCTCTTGATGGCTTCTAACTTCTCTAATTCAGAGAGACTACAGCTGAAAATTTGCATCTAACTCTCATGGTGAGTGCCTGCACTGCTCAGGTCTATGCCTGGTACTGACAGACTAGAGAAAGCTCAGGCTTCCTGGCACAACTCTTTGTGTGACCCTTCCTATTCTTTGCCTCCTAATGACTGTTTGCACTTCTCTTCTTCTCAGAAAGCCAGGGTTGGCCATGCCAGGCCTTGAAGGCCAATAGGGAAAGTAAATGCCACCCAAGCTCAGTACCTAGTCCCTTCTCACCAGCACATGGTCCCTGCATTACATGGGAAGAAATGAGTATTAGTTCTGGGGAAGTACTTCAGTCTGGAAAGGAGATTATATCTCCCTTGTTGTAAACTTAGTTGCTAAATCGGAACCAATTCTAGCAGAGACAGAGAAAGCTGGCCCATCCCTGAGAAAACAGCAAACTGGGTAGGACTGGGTTTTGTTTTTGTTTTTTTTTTTGGTAGCGGGAGTCGAACTCAGGTCCTTGTGCTTGCAGAGCAGGCTGTGGAACCACTGAGCTAAATCCCTGGCCTGGTAGGATTGTTTTTGACACTGTCTTCTACCTGTTCTTCCCTTGGATGCTGTTTTTCCTTCTAGCACAGACTCCCCAAAACAACCCCGGACACTCAACTATAGGATGATAGCTCATATTACAGAACTTTCCTCATCTCCTGTCCTCTTAACAAGGGCTTTCTAGGCCTTG
This sequence comes from Heterocephalus glaber, assembly GCF_053883595.1. Classification (NCBI taxonomy): domain Eukaryota; kingdom Metazoa; phylum Chordata; class Mammalia; order Rodentia; family Bathyergidae; genus Heterocephalus; species Heterocephalus glaber. Next base: position 34,128,303 of record NW_028258384.1, on the reverse strand, counting down.
CTTTCTGCTAATAGTAATATGACACAAATGATGCCCGGTAGGTAAGGTGTAAATAGCTGGTAGTAGCTGAATGTGCTGCCTTTCCCAGGTCACAATTCTATTTAAGCTCGGTCTTTCAAAAGGAGAAAGTGGGGCTGGGGATTTAGCTTAGTGGTTCTGCCGCCTGCCTCGAAAGCACAAGGTCCTGAGTTCGATCCCCAGTACAAAAAAAAGGGAAAAAGCAAAGTAAGAGTTGCAAGCTCAGTGGAGGGCAAATAAACTTGAGCTTTTCAGGCATGGTCTCATACTTTTATCCTCTCAAATCATGCCATATATAGGCAGCTGCCCTCTACATTTGTGTGTAAGGCCATCCCTGGGGACAGCCTTACTCAGAGATGTAGTAGTTGACTTTAGCAGAAGGAACTGAGAAAATCCTAGCATAGTGATGTTACCAGTTTAGCCTGTGAAGCTGGTAGCTGAATCCTGCCTAGGCCTCCTCCCTACCCCCACCAGCCAGGCACAGGCACTTATGGAAAATGTAAGGAGGAAACTGGAAGTCCTCCCTCATGCATACCTAACTCATTTGATTTTTTAAATGCCTGAGAATGCAAGAGTGAGGCAGTTACTTGTAATAGCAAAACCATCTCACTTGAAGGGAGGAGCTCTGACCACTTACAGAACAAGGGTTATAGTCCTGCCGAAGGGTCTGCTGTTTGCTCTTCTTTCCTTCTTGAGTTCTGTTCCCTTCTAGGCCCCTGAGCCAAAAGTGATTCTCAATCACTTCTAGCCAAGTGATTCGCTCACCCAACACATTTTTCGAGATGGTCCCACTGCTCCTTCCAGAAGAGTAGCGACAAAGACTGGACCAACATAATGACCTCTTCCCCTCCGCCCAAGCACACCTAAATTCCAAATGCTCTCGTGAGCACAAATGACTTTTGCTGCTGATCCTATACTCTGGGTTACCCATTTCCTGCTCAGCCCTGGCACAGCAAATGTGTCTCTGTAGCAGCTACCTCAGGGTAATTTGAGAAGCAGCTCTAGGCCACCACATGTGGAAAATGAATCAGGGGAAGACACATGTGGAATAAGAATCTCCTAGAGAAAGATGCTAGGCATTTGTAAACAGCATCATTAATATAGAAATACCAGCACCGGATGTATCTCTAGGATGCCAGCGTAATTTACTCTAAGGTGATTTTTTAAATGATTATTATATCCTCCCAGTTTCAGTGGCTTTAACAAAATCCCTAACACTGTTCCATCTGCCTTGGGGAATCAGCTACCACCCATCTCTTGGCTGTGTAAAAGTCTTGGGCACATGTACCCCTATTTGTCTTGGATCCTCCAACTTGTCCCTACAGTATCTGATCACTTTCTGCCTAGTCAGTCAAATGTGCCCTGTTGTTGAGCCTGATTGGGTATGGAGGATGGGAAAATGGGGCAAGTGCTCAAGATGGAGCTATTCTCAGTTTCCCCACCCCTGACTCACCAACTCTCTCTCTCTCCTTGTTCTGTGTCTCCCATTTCTGGGCTCCCATCCTGATCAGACCCAATCCCCATTGCCTGTAATGCTGGGTCTGCAGTTTTGCTCACCATATTCACTATGTCACCTTGCCTGCCACTTCCACCACTCTTCCTTGGCTCCCTGCCTGGCCATTGAACCCACTTAAAGATGTCTAGCAAATTCCTTTGGCCTTTTCCTCCTTACATGCCAGGAATGCTCATTCATAGTGGGACCACAGGTTGTGAGGTGTTACTTCAACAGACTTGCCCTAGAGAGCAACTGCTTCCACCTCAAAGATAAGTGAGAAAAAGCAGGGTTACAGCTCACATTCACCTGGTTCCCAGCTTTTTTTTTTTTTACCCATTTCTGGGTCCACCTTTCTAATAGGCCTCTGGCACAGATTACCAAAGCTGACGGTGCAGGCCTGGGACCCTAGAAAAAGCTGCTGAGTAGACAAAAGCCCTCTCTCTCCCTCTCTCTTTCTCTGGGCCTTCACTGAGCTACATCCCCAGCCCTTTTATTTTGCAACAAGCTGCCCTCAAAATTGCGATCGTCTTGCCACAGCCTGCCAAACTGTCTGCCTTTCTATAGCATTCTCTCACCCCTCTTCTTTGTGTCCTGTCTTCCAGCTCTTCCAGTGCCCCACTGAGGTTGTCCCCTGGATGCCGGGAAACACTTGGTGCTAGGCAAGGGCTCCTACTCTATACTCCTGATTGACATGTGTGCTCTTTGGGAGCCTTAAGGATCCATTGGAGTCACAAGAGCAAGTGTAGGCCCAACCAGTGGGAGTAGCTCAGCTTTCATATGCTTTATAAATTAGGATTTCCATGGGAGGTTTCATTTGAAAGAAGGGACCCATTTTTTTTTTTCAGAATCACTGCTCTAGGCCTTTTCTTTCTCCTTATCAAAGTTAACCTACATGCTGTCTTTCTGGCTCTGAACTCTGCTAGCAGACAGTGGTGGGAAATGTTAAATCAAATAATGAACCCTACTGATGTGTTTGCTGGCTCAGGCAGGCTGGCAATGCCAGTACCTTCACCCAGTTAAAATGGTGAGGAGAGCGAGCAGATTGACATTCTGTTTCTCCACTCATCATTAATAATAATACCTCACATTTGCATACCACTTGACAATTTCCAAAGCACTTTCGCAGAATTTATCTTAGCTGATCCTCTGGAAAGCCTGTGAAGGCCACCAGGGCAAAGGCTATTATTTACATTTTATAGACTGAGGAGACTCTGAGACTATTTAATCATTGACCTTTCTGAGGAGCTTGCTGAAAGGAACTAGTCAGGGTAAGCTCAAGGGATGGTTAAAAGGAACAAGAGTTGGCACAAGGTTTACGAAAGGAATGACAACGGGGGAGAACAGGCAGCAGAGAGGAAGAGCATACAGTGCCTTGGATCTACTTCCCAGTTTGAGAATCATTACAGAAGCATCACAGAACTTTGGGAAGGGCCAACTCAAGGAGGCCGAGATTTCCCCTTTTTGATGGTGACTGCCGGGGCTTCTGAGCCAGGCAGTGTCCCACCCTGCCTGATAGTCACTTCACAAACCTGATCCTGTCACTAACTCTCTTGCAGCTGATGGAGCAGAAATTCAAGTCCTAGGACTGGAAAGGCCCACAGAGATCATTTAGTTTAGCCCCTAATTTACCAGGAGAGGAAATGAAAACCTAGAGACAGCAAAAGTCTTGCCCAAGGTCATAGAAAAGTAGAGGCAGAGCTGGGTTGAAACCTCTGTTTCCCAACTTGCAGTCCAGAAGGATTTCCGCTATAACACACTGCTCTGTTTGTTCATATGTATATGTGTAAGGATGTGAATAAAGCCTGTGGGGAGTGCCTAGAAAGCCTGTCTGGTGAAATGCTGTGGTCTGGACCTTGTACCCATATTTAATGGCTGGGGGTTAAAGCCATTTATAGGGCCTGGGGTATGATAGGGTATGAGAAAGGCAGGGTTCAAGGTTTCTCTCTCAAGAGGATTCACCCATATAAACTGTTTCAGGTAATTAAGATCCCAGAAGAATTGGCAGCTGCTTGCTGAACAAATTAGACACTGCCTTTATGGGCATGTTCTGTGCTGGAGATCAGAGGGCCCTCCCTGATGTTTGGTTCATTAGTCATTGTTCCCTGTCAGAGCAAGCACTCAGAAAATTGGATGTCTGGCAACAGTCTGTATTCAGAAATTCAATAGCAGGAGCAGCAATGGCAACAGCCTAGTGTCTGGGACACTGCTCCATGCACAGTAGGTGCTTGAAAAATGCTTGTAAGCTAACTAATGAACTAAGTAAAGAAAGCCTTTAGTTCTCTGTGCTATTCAGACTGAAACAGTGTCAATAACTGATCTGATTGCTTTCAGCTGAGCCACATTTGAACTTTTTAATAGGCAGGCTGGCAGGACTTGGGGATAAACTCACTGGAGGCTGGATTTCCTATGCAGACTACACTGTGTAGATCACAACACCCACTGCTTAGATGTTGCACTACATTCTTGCTTGGATGGCACGGACTCACTGCTCCCTCTCAGCTTGCCCATGACTTCCTTGTAGTGAAATACAAAAGCCTTTTTCCCAGTTCTAGGCTTCTTTGGCAAGAACAGAGTATTCCTGACTGGGAACAGTAGGAGGTCCCGAGGCATGTGTGATGTGGGAGAAGTGAGCAAGATCCATGCAGACATACAGGGTGAATGGGCTTTAAAATCAACTCTTCTTTCTTCACCATCTTGCCATAGGACAGGCTGGCCAGGTTAATTTGGACAGGCGATTTCATATTGTTCTTAAATGTCAGGGAAAGGCTTTTGTTTCTGTTTTGTTTTGTTTCTTATACTAAATCTTCCTAGATCCAAATACCCAGCATTCTTTGCAAAGGTCAGCTAGTGTGTAGCAGGACTAAGAGACTCTCAGAAGCTTTTGGCAGTCACTAAAGGTTACTGCTGGTGTCTTGTCTATAGGCCAAGGCAGTGAGTTCTGTGAAGGATTTCAAATGTCCTTCATGGACTTTTCCACCACACTACGAACCATTAGGAAAAGTACTTCTCCAGTTTACCTAGCTATCTGGTCACTCCTTCAGATCTGATCTGCCAAAGAAGAAAGCATTAAGAATTTATTGGGCACAGACTATTTTGCCTTTGTTGAGGAGGAAGATGTGTAAGAGTGTGTGTGTAACTAGATGTGAGTCTTAGGACTTGAGTGTGTACAGTGAATTTGGGGGAATAATACGGATATGTGTAAGCATCTGTTTATGCTGTATGCAAAAAGGTATAAAAATTATGGTAAATATATTTATATAGCGGGGATGCCTCTGTGAAGGTACAGCTGAAGGATAGCATCTGAGAGGGTTGATATTCTTATGTGTTTGACATATGTGTATAACTCAATCTGAGTCTAGACCTGTATATGGGACTTGAAAGTCAAGGTGACAAAGGCATATGTGAAGGTATGTGCACTTGCCTGTATAGGTGCGTGCATGAGCAGGTGTGTGTGTGTGTGTCTGTCCTTTTGCTGAGGTTTATATGTCTGGACTATTCTTGAGTCTTAGGCCTGCCTGGGAGAACTGTCTTGGCTCCTCTTCTCTTTTCTGCATTCCCAGACCTCCTTAAGTTTTCTCCTTCTGCTTCCTCCTTCTTGGGAATATATTTTCTACCCTCCCATATTTCCCCCCTTTCCCAGGCCACCTGCAGTCTTCCAACAAAGTGGGATGACTCCACCAGTGAGAAGAGAATGACTGGGAAACAATCTCCAAGCCAATGAAATGTCTGGCTAAGATTGTTTTTGGATAAATGGGAATCCTATGGGTCACCCTTGGACATATTAATATCATCAAGAAATTTAATATTAGATATTCAATCCTTGAATTTTGGTGAACTAATTAAAGCCTTGTTTTTAGTTCTATTGAGAAGAAAACTCATTTATTATCTTTAGCCTGACACTGTGTCTTCAAGAGAACTCTTATCCTGTGAAAATAAGGGCTGAGGTAGTCAATTCACACATACTTATGAAATGTAACCTCATTATCTCACCAGTGGCTATAACTGTAATAAACCAGAGTGACTCCAGTTTAAACAAGTAGATGTTTGGAGGTGACAATTGAAGTGCAACATTACTCTAATTAATGACTTAGTTAATAGCAAGTAGTTCAGTCTTTAGAGATACTAGCTAAATTCTCAGTCTTTAGCTATAATATGAGTCTCCAGGCAACTTTTGGATTCTTCCCATTAGAAATTACAGGCTGGGCGTGGTGGCATACACCTGTAACTCCAGGAATTGGGAGGCAGAGGCAGGAGGATTGCTTCCAGTTCGAGGCCAGCTTGAGTTACATAGTGAGTTCAAGCCCTATCTGAACTACATACTGAGATGCTGTCTCAAAATAGAAATTACAGATTTATAGCTATTCAATCTGTGAGTAGACTGTGAAGCAAGAGATAGGGTAAAACCTAGAGACACTTCTGATTTGAAGAATATTCTTGGAAAAATATTCCTAAATACTCATGGTTCTCATCCATAAATGTTTGTCATTATCAAAACCAGACCCCTTATATCTTCTCATAGTAAACTCACAAACAAGGTATATGTTCATACACATTAATGAACAGGCATGATACCTAATTTCAAATGATTTCTTATCAGTAATTCACTGTGCATCCAATGTAGTTACATGGCAAGATTCAGGGAGACTGCAACTTTTGCAAAGGAACCTAGAAAGCAACCTAAAATTCTCTTGCCAAGGAGATGGATGAAGTAAAATAGAGGATACTGAGAATTGTAATGTCCAGCTCCTGAGCTTAACAGCTTCTTGGTATTAGGCACTCCATCCTTGTCCCAACTACTTGTTATTTCATCAAGATGGGACAAAGAGGGGGTGGTTAAGTCAACTGAAATACTAGCTTTGGGTGCCCCTCACTTCAAGAGTAGCTCTTTCTTTGCTGCAGCAGATACATCCAGCTGCAGATTTCCGTCATCACTGGACACACTTGCAGATGAATTCAGTTCTTATACTGCCCTCCCCAATGTTGTTACTGAGTTGAACAAGCACTATTGAGACCATCCTCTTGCCCACACCACTGTACCAGGTGCCACAGGAGGAGGGGAGAAAAAATACTAAAGGCTCACTTCCCACCCTACAGGAGCTTTGGGTCAAGCTGGGGAGATGGGATACACATGGAGAAATCACTCAAGAACAATTATAAAAGTATGGGTCTACAGATGCAAAATAGTATAAACCAAAATGGCAAACTGGCATTTCATGAAGCTAGGTGACAGTTGCAACTGTCTGGAATCTTGGTGTAGAACATCATGAGTGAAAGGTCAAGGGGGACCTTGTTCTAACTGTTGCATATATACCACAATCCCCAGCAAGAATGAGGAGAATGGAAATGGTAGGGTAAGTTTCACAGCGTATGTTTAAGTACTGAAAGTAGTAAGCATGATTGCCTTCCATGCTGAGCTCTTTAATGGAGCTTCTCCCAAATATCCGGGTCACCATATCTCAGAAAACAGTGTGTGCTATTTCCCCACTGGCCAAAGTGAAGGGTTGACAGTTTACAATAATGGAGGGTTGACCATGTCAGCAAGGGCAGGGCAACAGTACCAGTGACCTCAGCTTCAGTCCCAGCCAATGGCTCGAGCACAAACCTGGTTGATTGCATTTTGGCTTGAGCATACCAAAGTCAGTCTTGTGGACTTTTCCATCTGCTTATAATTTGGCCCTAGAGCTTTCATAAAGTTGAGAAGATTTTCCGTGGCTTACCACCTTCGTGAAGCTGATAGGCACTCTTACTCACCCACCTACTTCATTTGCCATGCTCATTTCAGGCTACACACATAGACCTCAACTTTAGTATTACATCTGGTCTTGGAAAGAATAAAGTGGACTCTGAATCCCAAAGGACTTGTAAGGACTGCACACCTGGGTTTGTCACCACATTGCCCCTCCTCCCCCAACCAGTGGAAAACCAAGGGCTAGATTTCTTCTCCTTCAGGAGCTTGAGGCCTTGGTAGAAAGAATAGTTTAGAAAGAGTGAAGGCAGGAGTAGCAAGAATCTCTGGCCCCACTCAGGCTTGACATTGACCCCTTTGTGTGCTGCCCACCTGGCCCAGCATAAATGTTTACAAGAAAAGGGTTCTAGAGTACCCCCAGCCCCAAACTATCATGCTGGCCAGGCTCAGCTTGCCAGCCTGCACTGTCTACCACAACAATGGATCTGGGTCTACTGCTTCTAGGTCCTAAAATTTCCACTTGGGTTTTGAGTTGGTATATCTTCTTCGAACCATGGTCAGGACCCAGAAGTGTAGTATCCTGACTTCTAGTGCTAATTCTTTTGTTAACTGGCAGAAGCCTCTTTTCCACTGTGGGCCTCGGTTTCTCCATATGCAAGATGAAGGGGTTGCACTAGATAGTCTCTAAGGTACCCTTGTGGCTCTAACATCTGTCTTGTGAGTCTAAGTGCCCTCTCTCTCTTTTTTTTTTCATGAGTTAAACATGGAGAGGGGGCAGGGAAGGGACATTTAAGGACTTCCAATTTGGAAGCTGGGGCAAAGTTCCCAGGTTGTATTTGTTTTGTGTAATTTTGCTTCTTTTCAACTGGCTTCTCCCCTCCCCAAGGGCCAAGGGCCAAAGTTCACTGTGATTTGGGCCGCAGGTGGGCCTTACTGGGGCAGCAGGTATGGAGGTTCATTACCACCCTGGGAGCCTGGGCTGGCATGGGAATACTGTCATTTCAGCTCAGCTTCACCGATGGTGCCTCTTACCTCAGCAGCATTGCCATTGACCCTAAGAAGTCACCTGGAGCCTCTGGTGGGAAGTCAGGTGACCCTGCAGGGCTGGCTTTGTGGGGGAATTGGTGCCATTTTCAGGGCTCCTGGGGAGCAGGGATTTCTCGAGGGTGATGTTGAAGAGCCTATACTGATCCCACAGTGGGATCAGGTTCCTCTCTCAAGAGTCTGGGAAACTCACACAGGAGGAGGCTCTGTGGGGGGTGATCAAACTGTGGGCCTGGGATTTGTCATTAGACTGTAAATGGAAATGGGCAAGGGGCCCACGACATTCACACTCTGATCCTTCCAAGGGACTTTGGAGATCTTAAGGCCTGGTTCTTCATTTTCTGGGTGGTAGGGAAAAGAAGAGACAGGCCTCCACAAAGCCACAGGACCAGAGGTTGGAGGAGGGAGGGAAAGCGTGTTGGTGTATGTGATCACATGACAGTGGGACTCCCCCTATTTCCCAGTCCTTTCTAGTGAAGCATTGATGAGTTGGAAAGAACCTAGGCAGGGAGAACAGTGATGATGTGTCACACAGAAGGCAGTGTCAGCTACAATAAACAAACAGCCTCTCAGACACATACATACACATACACAGTCTTATTCATGGACACTTTTTCCTCTCTCTCCACAAACACACACACGTACACACACACACATACACACACGTGCCTGTAAGTATATGGAGAGGCCTCACTACACACCCAATCCCAGATCCTTGAACATGACTCTGGCATTTGCTTTCTGTGAAGATCCCAGTGGCCCAGTCCATACTACCTGCTGGTACAACTTCATTTTGCCCAGGTGTGGGGAAGGACAAGGCTCATTGAAAGGGGAGGGGCATTTTCTAAAGGAGAGAGAGAGAGAGCACAAAACAAGGCTGAAGTTCTCCTCCCACAGGCAGGCTTGCACTCTGGGTGTGCTTTTGCAGGCCAGAAACTACAGAACTGGGAGTACTGCCAAGTGCTTTATCAAAGGAAACAGCCCGCCCAACAGCTGGAGATGGGCTCTTGCCAGCTGTATGCGCCTTTTAGTCTTTCCTTCTCCTTTTCTCTCTTCTTTCTCTATCTCCATTCACCCATCTCCTACAGCCTTGCACTTTGCATTGGGGAAGCCTACAGATGGACTACCTTGGACTACAGGGAATACTCTTGATGCTAAATAACTGAGCAGATCATAGCCCCAGCTGGACTGGGGAAGGCTGTCTTGTAAGGGGACATGTTGCCCAGAAGCTGGTCTCCAGGCGTTGAGCAAAGAGAACACGGTTGCAGGTGCTTCTGCTGCAGCCAGAGCCTTGGGGAGATAACAATCTTGTAGGCCCTTCTTAGCCTTCCTATTGCCCACAGTGGGAGGCTGATGCCTGGCTGGGCTGTGTGTGTTGGTGGCAACAGGGTGTTTTCCAGCAACCTCAGCAACTTTGCCATCCATATTCATAAATTAGTTAATTAGCTGGATTCATTTCTGTAAGCCTTGGGCTTCCCAGTGGGGGAGGAGACAATGTGGGGGCAGAGGAGAGCTCTGAAGAAAGGTGTTCTCCCTTTCCTAGGAGTGGTGGGTCCTCTGTCAGACACTAAGGAGAGGAAGGGCAAGGAGTACCTCCTGTGGCTTCACCCCTTCTCCCAGCTTGCATCCACTTCAGGCTCCTAGTTTGCCAGCTACAACAGCCAACACAGCCCTGCAAAGCTGCCCCAAGCTGTGTGTAGAAGCAACCCAATGGAGAATAGGCCAGTGGGGGCTGCCTGATTCGGTGAATGGCAGTGCTGGGCTCTGGGAGCTTAAAGCAACTCTTCCATCCTTGGGGAGACCAAGGGCTTCATCATATTCCCTAACCATACAACCTCTACCCCTTGCCTCAATTGGAGCCTGGAAATGTCTCAAGGCAAACCTAACATCTTCCCCAAGAGCCTGGCAAATGCAGGATCCCTGCACCTCAATGGCTACCATGTTCTGGGGGCATAAATAATAGCTGATGACCTAGACTCTGGAGAAATGCACTTTAAATTTTGGGTCTTATTGAGTGGGAGGTAATAACTTGGTCTGTGTATATTCCCCAAGTTTGCCATGTTGAGCTTATTTGTTCTTTAGTAAGTACCAGAGAATGGCAGACACCCTGCCAATTGCTGTGGGGGTTACCAGTGGGCTAAAGACTAAAAACTGAGGTAATCTTAGCTTCTGGCATCTAGTGGGCATTCTTATGCCCCCCCCTCTTTCCCACTCATTCTCCTGCCATTCTGATTCCTCCCACTCAAGCCAAGCTCTGAGATCTTCCCTCTTAGCCCACTCCTACTTCTTTCCCTGAGGTTTCTTGTACAAATAGGCATACTCATATGCCTATATTTGACAAGTAGCCCTGAAATATAATGAGCATAGGCTTTCAAGTCAGACAGAACTCAATTTGAATCTCTATAGTCAGCCACTCCCTACTTTTGGTCAGAGACTGAGGAAGTTATTTCACATTTCTGAGCCTCAGATTTCCCCCTTTAAACTGGGAATGAAACTGATCATATTGACTCCATGAATTTGGGGACATTAATTGAGATAACATACTGTATGTGGAGTGCTTTGAATATTCCTTGGCTCAAAAGTAGGCACTCAGTAAGTGTTAGCTACTGGTGTTCATTACTGTTGCCCTGTCCATGTGTAATGGTCATGGGTGTCTGATCACACACAGGTTGGCTGATAGGACTGACTACGTAATAAACTACAGACAGACCAGAAAGGCTGACCAGGATACTCAGAAGACCTTTGGCAATTGTTTTTCTAGCCCTGGCAGCCACAATTCTGAGTGGAACAAGATTCAGAAGTCAAGAGCCTGAGGCACAGCTCAACCCCTTATTCCTGATTCCACTCCTCCCAAATAGAGCTTCCCCTTAGGCCATACCACAGACTAGACTGGCTACTAGGCATGGGGCCAAATGTCTTCTGGAACCTTCCCCACAACTTCTCTGGACTCTGGCTTCCTGATATTCCTCATTTGGGGTCTTCTCTGTCTTGCCTCTTCACCCTACCATATATTCTTACACACATTCCCTTGCTGCATTGTCCCCAGTGTGGATAACTTTGAGTGTATCTGAAAGGACCAGGCCAGGACTTGAAAGTACCACTTCTATCATGGCCTGTTTATGACAACTTCCCTGAGGAAAAGTGTATATGTGTGTGTGTGTGTGTGTGTGTGTGTGTGTAGCCTACATCCTTGGGTGCCAGTTCCTCTGTATGTTAAACCTTGTGGCATCAAAATTTCTCATTCCTTTTTATTATTTTTACATGTTTGCAATACATAATGATGACATTGATTGTGATGAATTGGTACAGGTACGTAATACATTTCATATCCCCTTCCCCTCCCTCCTACTTCCATCCCTTGGTCCCCTTCCCTTACGAAAAAGATCTAGCTCCTTTTTCCTATTATTTATATTTTATTTTGCTCTATAATTTATTTATACTTTTAGGTTTCTCATATAGGAGAAATCATATGATATTTAAGCTTGTGTGTCTGATCTATTACACTTAACATCCATTTTCCTACACATGACTCAACTTTATCCTTTATGGCAGAGTAGTACTCCATTGTGTATAAATATCACATTTTCTTTATTCATTCATCTGTTAGCCCAACCTGCCATCAGCAGTGACCTCTGAGTGCTGGACAATCAGGAGGTAGACATTCTCATGGACAGGATTTGGGATCTAGCTTTTCATGGATGGAAGTTTGTGAGCTTTGCCCCCTCTAATTCCCTCATGGGGGCACTTCCAGTGGTTGGCACCAGCAGCATGTCAGCTGTAGGGAGCAAATGGTGAGAGGAAAGAGAGTCCAGGTCTTCTTTGACTACGACTGATTATTTATTTCCTCTCCTTTCCCAGTTTCGGAGCATTTGCTGCTGTCTGAAGGGCCGGGCAGTGCCAACACTACAATAAACAGCTTGTCCGGTACACACAAGCTCTTTGGACCCTGAAATGTCAACTGGCCAACTGACTCACAGCTAGACCCTGCCGCGTGCCGTTTGCATCCGGCCCTGACAATGCCACTTAGCACTTGTAGAGCCAGGTGTCATAGCAACAAAGCTGGGGGTGGAGGCCCCACGGTAACCTAGCCCTAGCTCTGGGAAGTCAAGTTCAGGGGCCAAACTTAGAGTCCCTGATTAAAATGACTGCTTTGGGGATCCAGATCTGCTGGACTCAGACCAACAAAGTGGCTGACCTCCCCACTCCGGTCTCAGGCCTGCCCCCACAGGCAGCAGCCAGCCAGATTCCCTATGCCCCATATGGCTAAGACCACTGGCTAGTACAGGACAGAAATGTCTCCCCCCAGTGAAAGCCAGTGGGGTGTTGCGACATGAGCCTCCGGAGGTGCCTACTGAGTACAAAGGGCAAGAGAAGAGAGAGGCAGCAGGCTCTGGTGGCAGGAGTGCCAGGCTAGGATCCAGGAAACCTGGGCTTTGGTCCCAGCCCCTGCTACCAACTCCCTTGGCATCCTTGAGCAAGATCACCCAGAGGGCAGGGTTGGGGGAGCAGGCATGGATCCAAGACCTTGCCTAGGAGAAGATGAGCTATGAAATCTTACTTATGCATTTGGAAGGTGAGGGTGGGGTGTTTAACCAGGAAAACTTTCCACTGAACAGCTAGCTACTCACTGCCTCTAAGTGCCTTAGATGCATTTTGACCAGCAGTAGATCCAAGTTCAGGTGCCCAAAGGACATATCAGAAAAAAAGAGACTGGCTTCTTCCAAAATGCTTGTCCTTTGATTTGCTTGGGAGGCAAACAGAAAGAGATCAACTGTTGCCAGGACTGAGAGCAGAGGGCACAGTTGTCCCTTAGCTGTGGAAGTCCTTGGGATTGTAATCATGTATGCCTCTTGCAGCCCCCCAGAGCAACTTCTCTGTGATGTGACCTTTGTCCTTGGTTCTAGGAGTTTGTATAAAAGGGGCATCTCCTGGCTCACCACCCCATTGCCCATGCCTCAATGCTCCAGTGTCCAGGGATCCACATTATCTCACATGCTTATTCTCAGGACCTTCCTTAGATCTCACCCCTGACTTTCCTCTGTCTAGTAGCAACAGATTTGCTATTTATCTGGCCCTGTGTAATTAGGAGGAACTCACGGGAGGTACAGTAGTACTCAAAACACAGTTGATAGAAGCTGCCAGTGTCTGTCATTGAGTAGGTGCTCAATCCATATTTGTCAAATAAATCCAGGTTGGAATAAACTCTGATATAAAGGACTGCTTTCATGGGAGAAGTACCAGGTCCTTCAGTAAGATTAGTTCAGAGGTGGGAAGAAAAAGCCTATTTGAGACCATGCACAAAACAGGATGGTGCAGCCACCCTGTGTGTGCAAGGAGAGAAGGGAGGCTACACCCATGGTGTAGGGGAGTGGATGTCTAGGCAAAGGGCCAATATCCACTCCAGTCTGAGAGCCTCAGACACTTCCCAGCACAGGAAGGCCCCATGGTGCTCATTGGCTTTTGGGTTGTTCTTCTCCTGAGTGAAAGCCCAGTGTGGCAAATCAGGTCAGGGTTGAGCTTCCAGAATCTCTACTGGAGCTTTGGGCAGCTCCCGGTTATTCCCAACCAGGTTCCAGTTGCTAGGGAGTGCCTGAGATCTGACGAGCATTGCTGGAGGGAACTAGGAAGGCCTTGGCCAGGGTCTTCACAAGGCACCCATATCTCAACATACCACTTGCCCCCCTTTGGTTCAGGGACTCTGAAAGCTGAAGTATGGTCTTTGCAGTGTCCCTTGCCAAAATCCTGTGTTCTCTGTGCCTTCACATCAGGATAGGCAAGAAAGAGCAGCCCAGGAAGAAAAAACAAACAGAAGAAAGGTCTCTAGGTCTGTTGACATTATAAGTGCTATTGATTTTACAAGATTTTTCCATTGAGAGGACAGTGAACTGACCTCAATTTTTTTTCAACTGGCTCAGACTTTGATGCCACTGTCTAGGCCATGAACCCTGAATCCAAGGGGCTATGGCTTTATCTCAGCACATACTTGAGAGTCACTGCTCTTTGCAAGGCCAAGTTTAGCCTTCTGGGGTGGAAAATAGGAGGATGTATGTGGTTCTAGGTATCTCAACTCCTTCTACCTTTCCCCAGAGATGTTGTGTGACCATGGATCCAAGCACTTTTATGAGTGTGGAAACTGCTTGTCAGCAGAGGGAGGCTTTTCTGGCAAGAAAGATCAGAGAAATAAAGCTCAGGCAGGAAGAGAGTGGTTGATTAAAAGAGCACTGAACTGGGCCGGGGATTTAGCTCAGTGGTTTCGCTGCCTGCTGCGCAAGCGCAAGGACCCAAGTTCGATCCCTGGTACCAAAAAAAAGAGCACTGAACTAGGAGCTGGTGACTTAGGTTCTCATCCCACAGATTAGTTGTCTGAATTCAGGCAATCAGTTTTCCTTCTCCTGGTTTCAGTCTTCTCATTTGTTAAGTGATAGGAGAGAGGTAAAGAAGGAACAAGAATGAAAAATTCTATGCCTGTATGTCCCAGCACACAGGGAGGCTGAGGAAGGAGAATCACAAGTTCAAATCTCATTTGAGCAATTTAGTGAGACCCTGTCTCAAAATAAAAAGGGGATGAGAATGTAGCTCAGTGGTAGAATGTCCCTGGCTTCAGTCATCTGTTCCACAAAAAAAAAAAAAAATGGAAAAGAAGAATTCCAGGACACTACAGAAGGGGGAAACTGAAAGAGAATGAAAGGAGTGGGAATTGCACTGAGTGTGGACTTGGTGGCCTAGATCCTGACCCTGATTCTGTCACTAAGGAGCTGTATGAAAATAAGCAGGTCATTTCTCCCTTTCATACCCCATTCAAGTGGGAGGAATGAGTTAGTCCCTGGTTACTCAGGATACTTTGTTGTTGGAAAACTAGATATACACATGTTGAACAGTTGGGGAATAAAATCAGTACTCAGTGGTATGACGTGGACAACAGGTGCATTTGGAAAGAGAAAGGCAGGTTAAGGCCTTACCTACAGTACAAGGGAGCAGAGGAAAGGAGAGACTGCAGAATTAGATAGCTCTGGATAGCCCTGTCCCTTCCTGGCTGTGTGAACCTGGGCAAGTCTTTTGCCCTACCCAGATTTCAGTTTTCTCATCCATAAAAGGTGAAAATTGAACTACTTGATCTTCAAGGTTCCTTTCATTTCTCTGAATATGTGAAGAAACCAAAACACAATTAAAAAAAAAAAAAGCCTGAAGATGCCAAGTGAACCAAAGGAGAGAATTGTGTGTTCAAGGAAGAAGCCAGCCGGTGTGGCTCAGACATTTATGACTAGAGTAAAGAAAAATGGCAATAGTGGGAGGGGGGATGGAGAGGAAGAAGTAAAAGGCAAGGTCATCTCAAAGGAGTAATTAGAAAGGACATTAACACATGCATGTCCAGAGAGAAGGCCTGGTTGGATGACACTTTGATGAGAAGCCACCACTTGGCTTGGAAGTCTTAAGTGGGTCCTAGAATCAGATGTTGAGGTGGGTGGTGAGTGCTACAGCAGACTTAACAAACAGTGAACCTCAAGCTGAAGAGCTTAAACACTATCAAATTCACACGCTTTCTTCCACTGGGGAGAGTGCTTGATACTCTTGGATTTTAAATATTACTAATCTTTGCCCAAGACCAGAGATAGAGTCTGTGCGGGTGTGGATTCAGCTTGCCAGGTGGAGTCAAATGACAATTTCATGACAAAGCCAGAAGCAAAAGTTGGTCTGTCTCCTGATTTAGATCCTAGTACTCTTGTGTGTCCCCTGCCCCAACCTCTGGATGCTCTTAAATCCCTAATTAGAATGTTGGCCTCTTAGGGGAAAAAAAAGAGTAAAGAAAAACCCCAGGTAACTGAGCTCTGAAGGCCTTAGGAAGCCTAACCATGCTGGCTAGTGTCTGATGGGCCCTTTGGTGACAAGACCCATGCTTGGGGCACAGGTAGTGAGGCCTGAGAAGACTGTGAGTCTAGATACTTAAATCCCAATTGTGTGACCTTGGGCTGGTCACAACTGCCCTAAGTTTCTGCCTCCTCATCTGTCATCTGTATATTTTTTTCACATACAGTTGTTGTGAAGAATAAATGAAGTGATGCATGAAAAGTACTTGGTACAGTGCCTGGTATATAGTAAACTTTCAATAGGTAGTAGCTATTTACTATTATTATCATCATCATTGTTATTATTACCATTACTGGGAATAAATGTGACAGTTTGCTGTCTTTCTTACCAAACTCCAAACTTCTCTCTTCCCTCATTACCTTCAGAGTACTGCCCCACCATAGGTTTAGCTGCTGAGCCCACCTTCTTTAGCTCCATTAGAAGACCAGCTTTCCTAGATGGCCTCTCCAGGGAGTCCCACCTCCTCCCAACCTGCCTGCCAACATGGGGCCCCAGAAGCAGGTGAAAGGAGGGAGACAAGTGGCAGGGACCAACAAAATGAGGCCATGCATTGCCACCCTGTCACCAGTTCCCCGGCAAGGCTGATCAGGGTCACCTTTTGCTTCTAATTTCCTCTTTTGGGGGGAGAAAGGTTGAAATGCAGCCACAGTCCAGTGAGAGCATTTAGATGAAAAGAAAGGCTTTGCCTTCACAATTTGAAGAGTCTCTCTTCAGTATTCTCCAGACTAGAAGACATTCCAGACAACCATTGCTTTGGGTAGGGGCAGAACTCTTGTGGTAGGCACCATTCTCCAGCCTGGGAGCCCTTAATTCTATGGTGGAACCCCAGGTTTCTTCAGAGGAGAAGACTCTTTGGTGTGGCCCTGCAGAGGGAACTGGTTGCTTGTGCTGGGAAATTCAAAGGGTGCCCCAAATAGTCTCTCATCCCTGGGGGAAAGGTGGGGATAGAAGAGAAACTTGGTGGCATTAGGCCAGGGAGAATAGAAATTACATTGCAATGTACAAGTCCTAGAAATTAAATGCCCTAGCTCATTGTCTGAGTTGAGAGGTGACGTGAGTTGGGAAGAGCAGGCAAGGCCTGCTGAACTTAGCTAGAGGTGGGGCAAGCAACTATCTACCTGGCAAGATTTCAGGGGCCCCTGAGCAGACTCTACCCCAAATATCTCCCCCAGCACATGTAACCAAACAGTGTTTCTTGAGTGCCTGCTGAGTGTTCTGCATTGTGCTTAGCCTCTGTAACAAATTGTCAAGTCCAGTCACTACCCCTCAGAGACCCTTCCTCTTTAATGCTTTGATGGAGAGAGCTTGAGGTCAGCACTGGGAAAACAGGGTCATGGACAAGCGTAAGAGGGCAAGAGTGTGCCAGCAGGCCCTTGCAAGGTGAGGGAAGGCCTGAGGGGGATGGGATGTGTGGTGATGGGGATGAGGGTGGGGCAGGAGATGTTCTTAAAGCAGGGTGGAGGTGCACAGGAGATCAAATATGGCTAAAGCCAAGCCCCAGAGGAGAGACAGAAGTTAGGAGAGAGAAAAAGGGGCTGGCCTAGAGCACATGGGCATGTTTTGGGAAAACACTACCGTGGATCCTGAATGAATCCTTCGAGTACAGCAGGGTAAAGGGAGACATCATAATCCCAAATAAGTTGTTCTGGACCTTGCCATTTAGAAAGTCTCTTTGCCGGGCATGCTGGCACATCCTGTAATCCTAGCACTCTAGAGGGTGAGGCAGGAGGATCGCACATTCCAGGACAGTCTGGGCAATTTATTGAGACCCTATCTCAAAAAAATCTTTCTGTCCTCGACACACACACACACACACACACACACACACACACACACACACACGGTCTCTAATTTTCCTAACGCCCCTCTGAGGAGGTTGGTAGGGTAGGAGTAATTGCCTCCATTTGACAGATGAAGAAACTGAGACAAAGAGATTAAGTGATTTGCTCAGAGACACACAGACTATTTTAAGGGCAGAGATGGGAATAGAACTTTGGCCTTTATTGGCCTAGTGACTCTTCACAGTAGGTAGCCCTTTCCATAGTGTTATTTCTAGAATACTGGGAAGGACTCCTGTCCCCATAAATCAGTCTCTCTCCCTGCTCACTGATACCTGAAATTTTAGTCTTAGAGATTCTTTTTTTTTTCTTTTTTGAAACTGTGACTTCTGTTAGAATGTGAATGTGTACTGCTGAAAGTAGGGAGGACAGGGGAGAACACCTCAGCACCTCAGAGTCCTTTCTGGGAGTGATCTTAGGAGAGGGCCTGGCAATGTAGTAGGTAAGGAGGGATACAGCTCTGGCAAACCCCATCCCCCTTTTGCTTAAAGAGGGGAGGAATTGTGTCAGTGTGAGGAAGGGGGCAGATCTGCCTGAAGACAGGCTGGCCTCAAACCTTCTAATGGGTGAATGCACCAGCTGAGTCCTTGGAGGGAGGTTGGGGGAGGATTTCCATGTAGCCTTGGGGGAAAAGGGGAGGGAAACTAGCTGTGGTGTGGCTGGAGCAGGAAGCAGGTTAGCCTAAGAAGCTGGAATTGTGGAGGGGGATGGTGAGCTATTTAGGGAGCTGGCCCAGAGCCAGGGGACAGTCCCAAGGGGGTGAGCAGAGGCTTGAGAGCTCTGGGCCCCATTCCAGCTCCTGACCTTGAGTTAGCAAGCAACTCGGCACTTTTCCTACCTCAGCCCAGACACCCATCAGGTCTCTGTTATCTCAGCTTCCCATTTTATAGAAAACGTTGTAAATGTTACTCTCCTGGCTCCTCCTTCTTAATGACCCTGCCCTTCTATAGCCAGCCCTTGCCAGGCCAACTCTGCCCTGCAATCTACCTATAGCATCCTGCAAACTTCCTGAGCCTCGTGGAAGCTCTTGCTTGCTGCCTTTGGTCCCAGATCTACCCTTCCCAATGCAGGCTACTCCTGTATCCCATGGTGCAGACACATCTGCCCTGTGAGGTAAGGACCTGAAGGTCTCACTAGTCCTGGGCCTGGGCCTCTTGACTCAGCGATATAGTTGTAAATAGCTATATCTGAAGAGATCTCGGTGCAGACTGTTAGACCTGGCATCAACCTTAGAAGTCACATTCACTGTTCTTTCATTTATTCTATTTGTTGAGCTTGTGTGGTGTGTCAGACACTGTTGAAGGTACTTGGGATATATCTCCAGGCTTCATGGTGCTCTCAGTCTTAATAGGAGAAGTATCATTCATCAAAGAAGCACCCAAACAAACATAAATTTGCATTTCCAATTTTCTCATATTACAGTTGGAGCTGGGGCCCAGAATGGTTATAGAGCCTTTCAAGGTTGTTCTGATAGACAGGGCCAAAACCAGACCGGAACCCATTCCTGCTTTCTATTCCAGTGTTCTCTCTACTGTGTTCTGGGAAGAAGAGAGCACAAGAGTGTGGTGTTTATCCCTAAACATAGAGTCAGCCCTACCTACAGTTACTGCAGAATGTGGCTTTCTTGGCAAGATTTGGAGATCAGAGATAAGCAGTCTCCCTCCACACCTATGACTAAAATTATACCACTGATTGAAATCTTTGTTAATCCTGCCTGAGGAAAATCTCTTAAGCCATTGTCTGCCATTTATACAACTTTCTTCCCTTGGTCCACTGGGGCTGGCCCAAAGGCCAGGTACATTTGATTTTGGGGAGGAAGACTGGGAGTCTTCCCGAAAGTGAGAATTCCTAGAGAGGCCCCTTTCACCCCCGGTAGCAATGGACCCCACTAAACTCCAGGCTGGACGATAGGAGGAAGATACTCAAAAAGGAAGCCGGGCAGTTCTGAGGACAGGCTCTTACTTCACAGTTTAGCCTGGAGGCCAACCTTGCGTAGACACCCTTGATGGGTGACATTTTGTTTCAGAATATATGTTTACATTTGGTTTTTCCTTATACTGGGTTATACTAAGTCTTTTGTCTCTTTTTCCATCCTGTTGTCTGGGTCCTTTGTACCTATTTGCCATTACTGAGGAGCCATCGCTGAGGTGATCAAGCAGCTACCCTTAAGCAATTGCCAGTCCCTGAATTGAAATGCAGATCTAGCCCACCCTAGCATTTTAGGAGAGGCCCACTCTGGGCAATTAATTGCCTTGGGATTCCTTTAGTTAGTGGAAAGAGGCAGCTTCTGCTTAAGGGCTTCCCCACCTTGACCCTAATAAAGACCTTTTAAAGATCCACCTGCAGCTGTGATGAAAAGGGTCAGTGTGTGTGGGGGGGATTGGTGAAAGTTCTAGTGTCTGCTTAGAATGCACCTGTGTCTGCAACTCTCCTCAAAACAAAGTACAACACCCAGTTAGAGACAGACCAGCAGCCCCAAGCAAGTCATTTAACATTCCTGAGCCTCAGGCAAGGGGTTTAGCTCAGTGGTGCTGCCAGGCAAGTGCAAGATCCTGAGTTCGATCCCCAGTACCAAATAAAAAACAAAAAAATCCAGAACAATCCTGAGCCTCAATTTCCTCATCAGTGGGCCGACTGATAACGTTATACCCAACTCCTCAGGCTGTTGACAGTCTTCCAAAAGCCAATGCATATATTGTTCTTAACACAGTGCTCTTTAAGCAATCAGTACAGGGAGTCACTGCTGTTATTTGGATCAAATTAAGCTTTGAGTTCTCCCAGTGGTAGGTCAAGACCTCACAGCTATTCATCCTTGCCCTGTTATTAAATGGAGGTTTTCCTATGTCAGTTTTGCTTAACACAAGGCCCACCTGCAGGGTATTCCCTGCACTGATGATTCACTGGTGGGATGAATTCCACCTACCTATTTTAAACTATCCTGCACCCCCCCCACACACACACAGTGCATATGTTTACACAGGGGAGGATGGTCCCAGTCAAAACAAGATGAAAATACACTGCTGGCTGGGAGCCCTAGGCTAACTGGTTTCAGGTCCTCTCCCAGCTGTCAGCACTTCACAACTGGGTGACAGAGTCAGGAACACCCAGCCCTACTTCCCTGCCTCCCTCCTTGACCAGACTCTACCTGGTATCAGGCAGCTGGTCATCACCAGGTCAAGCTAGGTGCCCCAGGGCTGAGGTTTTTCCAGAGTTAACATGGGTGTGAAGGGCACTGAGGGGCAAGGGTTTACCTTCGCCACCTCTAGTGTGAGTACTGTGTCTGCTGCCAGGACCATCTGGTGCACAGGCAAAAAAGGGCACTGTCAACAGAGAGAGGCAGAAAATGCCCAAAGAAAGCTCCCGAAGTGACCTGCCGAATTTCCCTCACTAGATTCATTCCTTTGGGTTAGCAGGAGGCTCTTGATGAAAAGAAATTACCCCAGGGAAGGGGAATCCATCAACCCCACTCAGACACAGACTATTCCTCAGGCTCAGTGTCTCAGCTATGCCACTTATAAAAAAGTCAGTAGAGTTTGAGGAGGAGGGGAGTTCTGGGGAGCAAGCAAATAGGTCTCCCAGACAGGGAGCACTGAAAGTAAATGTCCCCAGTATGTCCAGAGCATCTTCATAAATAACTTGCTCTTATTTACCGAGAAGGAGAAAGCAATTACCTTGTATGGAGTCTATGTTTTATGATAGAAGGAGCATGATTCCTATTTCAGGTATAGGGATCTAGAAGCATAGAGAGTTTAGAACCCTTCTGTGCAGTCCCCCAGCTTCCTGACCAAGGTGGAGAAAGCACTGACCACCTGACATAATTTTTTTCCTTTGTTCCCACTTGACCAAGTTCATTTGGAATGGGTGCTAGAGAGTTTCTCAGAGAGTCCCTCCCTTTGCATATGTATAAGGGGAGTCCTCTCAGTTCTCTTTATCACTATTTGTCTGAGGGATCAGTATCAGCTACATAGGCCAAACCCATCATTGTGAGAGCCTATTGTTAGAGAGAAATCACTTGATGATGTCGAAGATGCTTTCTGGGTTATCTCCCAACTGTGTTCAGGGGCCATAAACTCTACTACTCTTAGAGCTGCCCACTCACAGGCAGCTCGGTTTCTTGACAGTCTGGAATATTTGGGCACATTTGCATGTCTGCTAAAAGCTCAAGGCCACCAGGTAATCAGTAACCATTTCAATTCCCCTTCCCCAGGCAGCACCCCATCAGTCTATACTTAGCCAGCCTGGGTTGCTTCTCCCAGAAGCCCCCACTAAGTGGACCAAGCTGAAGACATTGTCATGTTCCTTCCCTAAGAAAAACTAAATGGTTCACCTTCTGAGAATGACTTTATTTTAATACAGTAGCTCAGTCTTTCAAATCCAAGGGTTAATAGAGAGATTTCTTTTATTTTGGTGGATGTCAGGATATATCTGAGCTTTTTATGTCCCTCCCCTTCCCCATCATTCCATTTACTGTGTATAGGTGTCACTCTGAGAATCAGGCTTGCTAGCCCTAAATCCCACTTTGATATTAGTGCCAGACTTAGTTGAGACTTAGTTGCCCTGCTCCTGGGTTTTATCCCCCTCTACTGCTCCCTGTGGGTGAACTGTTCTCAACTGACTAAGCCCTTTTAGCTACACGTGGAAACTGACCCAAGCCCCAGCATTAGCAGGGAACCAGGAGCACACACCAGGGTGAATTATCTGTTTTAGTTAAGAAGTTGGGCCTTGCTTCCAGGTCATTAGTGGCCTTTGGGTTTCCCAAGTACTGTATGTTTGATTTTCATAGATCTTTCATGTTTTGACTGCATGATTTCTCTAAATGATTGTTCCCAAATTCAAATATTAACAAAAGGCTAATACATGAATTTGCCTATACAGTAGTTCTACCCTACTGGGGCCATTAGCAAAGTTTTAGGGCTTTGCCAGGCCTTTTATTTGTTTATTAAGCACATATTTACTACATTTAATCTGTGTGCCAGACACTGGTACAATACTTGAGTCTACAGGGGAAGATAGAAGATAAGCTCCTCCCCTCACAAAGCTTCTATTCTAGTTTAGGAAACCAATGGATACTCAATTGAGACCCTGCATTGCTCCTGTGTGGTTGAGCCTCCAGACTGCTTGAAACAATAGAGGTCCTGTTCATGGCTGATTGTACCGTTGGAGAGGCTCTCAAGGCTAAAGAGTTGTGCAAGTTAGAAACGTTACATACAGAGAAAGACTGACAAGAATGTCAAAAGAATACTGATTCCATTTTAACATTGATTCCTCAGACCATTCCCTCCCCATAAGCAGTATGGATAACTTATGAAACCATGGGAACTGGACAGAAGGTTAGAAATGCTAGACTTTGAAACAGCATTGAAAGGGCTGCACATTTGAAGAGCCATTTGGCCGGCAGTGTTTGGGAACCAGGCCCCTTAGTCATCATGGAGGATATCATGTTCACATGGCCCCTTTTCACTCTCCCCAAACTCAGGAATGCTGCTTGTAAGTTGTCCATAAAGTCTGGAAAATAAGGAAAAAATATATAATATCATTAAGGACATATTTAATCTGCTAAAAAAAAAGAAAGAAAGAAGAAAGAAAGAAAGAAAGAAAGAAAGAAAGAAAGAAAGAAAGAAAGAAAGAAAGAAAAGAAAGAAAGCCAGATGTGACATTCTATAATCCGAGCACTCTGGGAGGCTGAGGCAGGAGGACTGCAAGTTTGAGCCCAACCCCGGGCAACTTAGCAACTTAGCAAGACTTTGTCTTAAAATTAAAAAATACAAAAGGGACTAGGGATATAGCTCAGTACAAAGGCCCTGAGTTCAATCTGAAGAATGAATGGATGAATCAGTCAACTAATATAAAGTGACATTATATGTGTTTCCAGACCTTAGGGTACACATAAACATGTATGCCTTATGTGATGTATGTGTTTTGAGAGAAGAGTCGCTCTCAACTCTTGTTATCACTACTATCTGTCTGAGTCCCAGTACAGTTCTTGAGCCAAACCCATTATTGTAGCAGGCTGTTGTTGAAGAGAAATCACCTAGTGACATGACAGATGCCTTCTGGGTTATCTCCCAACTGTATGGAGGCCCAGGTTCCCCAGGATGTCAGAGAGTATCTGTGAAACTCTCTTCTCAACTGCTGAGCTAGTAACTGTCTATACTTGGCTGTTCCTCAGTTTCCATATTTACTTTAGCTCTTCTGTGACTCTGTCAACAAACTCCACAGTACTATTAGTTTTAGCAAATAACAGGATGTCAGAACTGTTGACCAGGATTCCTTAGTTTGCTGCTAGAGTTCTATGCTGAGACATAGGGGCTAGTGTTCCTCTTATTTTTTAATGTGTATGAGCTTTGGCAAGAAGCTTTTCCTGGTCAGGCCCACCATGCTCTGCTGTCCATAGGTCTTTAAGGCCTCTCATGCCACAAAGGCTCTTCCCACAAAGACCTGGGCACTTCTGTCTTTGCTTGGTGGCACAAAGACATCTGTAAGTCGGCTTTTTAAAAAAAATGAATGCCAACATTTTGAATTTTCTATTTTTGTGCTTTATCCTTACAATCTTGCTATAGCCTTTAAAAGAAATCTGTACTTGATAAGGTGACTTCAGTGCTTACCATTCATGTTGCCAGGAAGGGCTGGGGAATGGTATTTCAGGCTGGGACTAAGAATTTCCAGGCTTTTGACCCAAAATACCTTTCTCTTCCAACCCCACCCCCAACACTGAGTGTCTGAAGAAGCAAGAAAAGAGGTTAAATGGGTCACTGTTGCTGGCAGGCAATCATGAAGTCCAGGCCTTGGGGGGTGTGGGCGGGATATAGCCTTTGTTTATTTCTAAGCCCCAAACCTAGCAGACAGTGTAAATTAGACATAAAAATAAAATGTCCAAGCATGTGCCAGATGTGTACCACAGAGAATAGTGAATTCCTCCTCCTCTACCTCCTTGGGAGAAGGGAGTCATTGAGCAGTGGAGACAACCACTTTGCCAAGGAGGGCCTCTCACCCGTGCGGTGTAGTGAAAATAGTGGGGATGGGTGAACTCCAGGCTTAGATCGAGGTAGAGATGAGCATGTTTGCAGAGACCCTGGCAAATCATTTTCGTCAGCCCTAGCAGGTTCCTGAGGGGGAATGAGACACACCTGGGAACTGACCCGTGTTTAACTGGGTGGTGACAGTCACAGAGCTACAGAAGAGCTGGCTTCTGTAGAAGGGAGGTTGTGCTGGTCCATTGACCAGACTGTGCTGTTTGAGAAAAATCATCCCCTTCCTCTTCTTTGGCCTGGGTTCTTCTCCTCCCCACTGTAATGCCCACCCCCATTGTCCCCAGCTGCCTAGGCTGAGTTCCCACTGACAGCTGTGGAATGTCTTAGAAGGAATTCTTACAACAAAGAAGGAAAAGTTTGCCAAAGCTTTAGAAAGAAGTCACAGTAGGTTCAGGGTTATCCCTCTAATAGTAGCTCTCATTCATGGTCTGATCAAGCTTCTAGGAGCAACAGGGAAAGAGATGGCAGAATGGACAGTCAGTCTGGAACATGCTGAACTGCATCAGAATGTGCCATACAAAGTGAGTCTCAGTGCCTGTGGTACCACAGGGGCTCTTGGGGGACATACTTTCTCGGCTTTCGCCTTTAAGCCACGGCTTTTGACACTCTGGCTTGAATTAGAATGTCTTATATTTCCATCTTTTTTTTTTTTTTTTTTTTTTTTTGCGGTACCAGGGATCGAACTCAGGACCTGGCGCTTATGAGTCAGGCATGGTGCCACTGAGCTAAATCCCCAGCCCCTGCATTTCCATCTTGCCATGTCTTGTGCCCTTACTATCCATTTGGGGTGATGGAGAAGCTGACAACAGCAGAAAGAGAAAGACAGACAGACACACTGGGCCTTCTCTGCCAGATTCTGTCTGGGAATCAGACTGTGTGAAAGGGTGGAGAAGGTGTTTGCATCAATGTGTGTGTGCTTTGAACACCTCTTTTTTCCTGATAAGGTGCATGTATTCCATGTCTGCAATTCTCAAACCAGGGAGAAGGCCTTCCTTAACCCCTCCAAGCAGTCCTTTGAGTTCCCTGGCACTTTTCCTATAGTTGGGGACCTTCGCCCAGGGAGAGGTTCATCCCGTCTCCTTCCTTTCTGTTCTGAGAGTAGTGTGCCCTGTCTCCCCACTGCTACCCCCCCTCCGGCCTAGCTGGGCTGCATTCTTTCCACCCAGGAAGCAGCGGGTGGGGATGGGGTCGTGCAGAGCCCCTTTGCAGTCTGCAGAACCCCTCTTCACAAGTCATAGAGTCTCACAATAGAGGATCAAGGAGCCACATCAAGTGAGTCCATGGTGAATAGCTGTGCTGTGAGGTAAGCGAGGCCTCAGGAGCACAATGTGAGGTCCTTCAGAGGCTCAGAATGCTTACCCATCATGACCAACAAGCCAGAGCCCCTGAGAGGCGAGCATTATTAACCATGCTTTTGTTTCATAGAGAACCTGTGCCACTTCAAAGGTCACCCATTCTATAGTGGGGTGTGCAGTGGAGCCAGGTGCTCCACCTCAGAGCCCCTGCCCTATTCACAGGCTCCTTGTCTGCCGGCTGTATGTCCCTGAGAGGTCCTTCCAGCTCTCATCATCCTTGCATTGCCAGTAGCTCCAAGCCCTTCATATGCCACTCAAAGTAACCCTGGAAACTGCCAGAGAAAATTACTTGGAATTTTCACCCTGGGATGGCTCCACGGAGACAGGAGATGAGGAGAGGCCCTACCAGTGTCTCCTTAGCCCAGACAGGCTGGTAGAGGGCTAGTGCAGATAAATAAACATGGAGAGTGGCCATGTTCTTGCTTGCTTTCCTGGCCCCTGGAAGGCTACAGTGCCCCAGAATTTCTAAAGGATAGGATGTGATGAGGGGGGCTGTTTGCCTATCTGATGATGCTTGCTGATCTGTGGAGAAAAGCAAAGAACCTTGGCATCTGCTGCTAAGAGAGATGGGATAAGGACAAGACTAAGAGCTGGCCAAAGGAAGAAGGCCAAGAGGTTGGCAGAGGAGATAGATCCCCTTCTCAGAAAGAAGGGACTGGCAATTCAGAAAGCAAATACAGTACCTGTGCCTTGTCCCCAGACCCTTTTGCCACTGTCAGCCATAGTGCCAGAGGAGTCCAAAGTATTACACAGAAACCTCAGGCTTTGTAGCTGTTGTGTTATCCCCATCCAGGTGGGTTCTTACCAAAGAACAGGGTGGAGAGAAGAGAAACAAACAGCCAATCTTGTGGAGTGAAGTAATGTCCAGAGATGTAGTGATGTGGTCCTCCCCAACTTCGGGCTGCCCTTTTGTGTACCCCTAGACCCTAGGCTTTTTCCTGAAGCAAACTATTCATTAAGGTCTGACCAGTTGAGAAAACTTACGAATTTGTCATAAACCCAGGATATTATGGAAAGAAGCACAATTTTGATGTGTATTACCAGTTTCCTTTTTTAAATTTGCTTGAAAAATGTGCTTTGAACTTTGAATAAGTACCGAGTCAACTTTGAACCAAATTGATTTGAATTGAATTAAATGTTAATGGCAGTGAGTATGGAGAGGAGGAAGGACTGTCATTCCATTTACTAAGGTTGAATTTACAAACTTCTTTTTCAGGAATCTCTAATTTTATACTTGTAGACAGATAATAGGGAGGGTGGAAATGAGAAGAAAGCTTGGGAAAATTATGGAGGTAAATTTTCCCAACTGCAAGGCATAAGTGTAAGAGAGACAGGCATAAATATTGACACAAGGCTCATGAAATTTAAGATCTACTGAGCCTAAACTGCATTCCTGAATAAGCTGCCAGTAACTCTGGTTCTACTGAGATACCAGGACAACACCTCTCCATAGTTAGCCATCAAAGTTGGGGTGATTGAGGTGATTTGACAAGAGCAGTTTCTGATTTCTCTGGATGATGGTGGGGGGAATAGAATGCCTTGTTGAAACAGGGTTTGGTTCCGCCTATTGTCCCTAGTGTCACTCAGAGACTGTTTGTGAATCTCACATGGGACCCTGTCCAGGAGGGAGCTGAAAGGCACAATTCATTGCTCTTGCCATCATGTAGTGCCAGGGTGTGCCCAAAATCATTTGCTAGAGCTGCTCTTCAAGACACTGTCCATCTCTCCCCCAGGCTTCTCCTTGGGCTCCCTCCCACCCCTCTGTTGCCTTTTGCCTCTGCATCTCCATCCTCCTCCCCATTTTCCTGTCCCCCAAAGTCAGGACTCTGGGTCCTAGCCATGCAGGACAGTTCACATGATCCACAGAGAACAAGGCACTTTCTCTGTCACTGTCCTTCCTTCTTGCTTTCCTCCTTCTGGACTTGGGGGATTTTCCATGAAGCCAAAGTAACTGTGTAAGTGGCAGTGGCCTTCCAGTCAAAGTCTCCCACATTGGAGTGGAACCAGAGGGGAAGAGAGAAGAGAGAAGCAAGGACAATTTAAACTATGGCATTTCAGCCTCCTTACTCCCCCAGCCTCTTCAGAAAAAGGGACAAGTAAGTAATTAGAACTAGACAGAACCTCAGATAGAAGGAGACTGAGGTGGAGGAGTACGGGGTTGGGGGAGTTTTAAACCCATCCCATTAGCACAGTACTAATGCTGTAGCATTCAGTATCCTTTTTGTGTTTCCCTTTCCAGCTCCTAACCTAGTGTTTGCTTTGTGGCTTATCCCACATCTCTTGCATTATGTCTTTTTCTGCTTCTTCTGACATAGGACCCTGTGTTTTGCTGGCAACATGTCCAAATCCTTGGGTGGAACATTCCCCATAGAAAATGAGGAAGACTTGCCTATAAATAATTTCCTTCTGGCTGTGTGGTATACATTGCTTCAAGCATGACAAAAAGAGAAGTGAGATCCCCACCACCATGCTGCTTCTCCCAACCTGCTGTACCCACCCTGAGCCTATTCCCCATCCCTCATCAACATGCTGAGGTCTTGCCTGAGGCTACTGCTGCCCAGACTTTGCCTAGTCACTGTTCCACTGTCCCATGAGAACCGGGGTAGGAAGGGCTTTTGTCCTAGAGAGTCTGGCTTTTTAAGTGGAACAGACCAATGGGAATGTTGAGACACTTCTTCCAGTTCAAAGAGAATAAGTTGGCTTCCAGGGCCACTGAGATGGGGAGAGTAGGCCCTGTCCTTACTATGCCACCCTCCACTAGAAGGTTGTCCCGGAGAGAAGCAGGGTGAGCTATGTCTGTTTTGTTGCAAAGTTCCATGGCTAAAACTAGGGCCGGGTGAAGGGCCTGCCTCATCAGTTAGGTGTTGCTGTGCTGGGGTTTGGATCAGCCTGCATTTTAAGTTGTGGGACGTAAGAAGGAAAGTTTGGAAACATTTATGAACATTGGGATTTCTGGGCTGTGAAATTCCTAGGCCACTGTTTTCTGTGTGGTCCCACCTCCACAGGACACAAGGATGCTGAGAGTCTCAAGGATAAGCACATTACTCAGGAACAATAGATCAGAGAATAGATATCACATACAGCACAAACTTCCACCGACTGCAAGGTCTGGTACTGCTATTCTGGGGAGAGAAATTTCTGGTGTGCTGAGGGTTAATCAGGAAACCCTTTGGGTCATCCCCCCCCCCCCCGCCGCCCCGCTATCCTTTGTCCTATCTCCCCATCTATCTCCCTAGTCCTTGTTGTTAGAAAATACTTGTACAGAGACATTGAGTTCCATTGTTTTCCTTCATCACATCCTGGAATCTAGTTGTTCTTTGGTAAGTGAGGGTCATAAGGCTTCAAGGTGATCAGTTCTCACACAACAGAACTAGAGGTATACAGGGAATACAAGATCAACCTGAGTATGGACTGAACACTTGACACCTTTTTGAAGTTGATTTTTAAAACTAAATCTCTGATGTGAGCTTGTTTTCTTCTTGTTGACTTCATTCTCCTAAAAGCGGAGCACAGCAAGAATGGGGGTGGGGGGTAATTAAGCGAGCCAGTGAGTGGGGGCCCCAGGAGCTCAAGGTTTGACTGGACAGTACACCTCATTTGGAATATTGTATACCCCTGGACTACCTATTCCATTCTGAAAGCCACCCAGTTGCATTAACGTTTCCTATTTCTTAGCCAGAGGTAGCCTGCTTTGAGGACTGCCCCACTGCCTTTTGAACTGATGTAAGTGAACTCAGCCCTCTTCAAACTCACTGGGACAGCTTGGATATTTGTCAGGTCTCCAAGCATCAGAAGAGCTGACTATGCTTGCAGAGCTCAGATTTGGCCTCTGGACCTCTCAAATAGTGCTGCTGGCCTCCTAGGAGGTTTTGCCCACCCCTCACCCTTTCTTCCTCTTTGCTACTCTCTGACACCTCCAACTCATCCTCTAACTGCCTTGACTCATTCATTTGAACCTCCACTCGTTCAACAAGCCTACGCCAAGGTAGCCTCTCAGACCCTTGATTGCTTCATCTGAAAACTGGTGGTGATGGTGCCTATACTGCAGTTTGTGGCACAGCCAGCACAGTGTCTGCCCATAGCTGATGCTCCATTAATGGTAGCAATTATGGTCAGTGAGTTTCAAACTCAGCTTGTTTTTTAATTGGAGTATAATTAGTGAACAATTCAAATGTAGCTTTGCTAGCAAACTTAACCCTTTTCCCCTTCCCTCCCCAAACTGTCTGGATTTCTTTGCTACTGTCTCCATATGAGAGACCCCATCAAGAGAACTGTTTTACTTCTGTCCTGTGCCCTGTTTTCCGGGCAGTGTTTTGCCCTTGCCAGTCCAGCTTTTCTCCCCCCCCCCTTGTCATCTCCCTTGGACTTTTGGAGTAGGTAACATTAGTTTAAGAAAAACTAGCAAGTGGGGCCGGGTATTTAGCTCAGTGGTTTCACCGCCTGCTGTGCAAGCTCGAGGACCCGAGTTCAATCCCCGGTACCAAAAAAAAAAAGAAAAAAGAAAAAGAAAAACTAGCAAGCTACTGAAAGATAAAGTCAGAGACTCTTTCTGGACCAAAAAATCTTTAGGTGGCACAGAGGGTTGATTAATATGTCAGTGAATTTCAATAACACTGAAGCTCCTGATTTAAGAGGATTTTCCCAGATAACATTCTTGGTGACCTATAAATAAATCTACACTTTGTTCTATAAACTGCACACAGCTTAGTGCAAACAGCAGGTTCAGAGAACCTGAAGTTAACCATGTCCTAAGATTGGCATTATCTCTCACTTGAAGTGAGGTTAAGTGGGCTCGTGCAGCAAATTTACTTGGGTAGTTCTGCTGGTCAGTCCTTTACAAACATAATAGCCACTGTCTACGTGTTACCCCCACTGAAGTCCATCAGAGGAGCCCCACATCATCGCCTAAAAGTTGATTGTTCAGTGACATAACTGCACTAGAAGCCAGGAGGAAATCAAAGCCTTCAGACTGGGCTTGGCTGGGTCCTTGGCTAATGTGTCGGTACCAGGTACCTGGTTAAGAGAAATATCCTGAAGCAAATAATAATTACCTTCTTTGCTGATAAGAGGCCCCAGTACTTTTCCGATAACTTGATTGCATTAGAATATTTCTTTGGACAACAGCCTGTGGAGCACTGATTCATGGGTACTGGACTTAACCTCGTCCAAACTACTGTTTTGTATATGTGGTAGAACCCAATGTTCTTAAGGTCCTAGGTTGGTGTAAATAACACTGTCAGTTGCATCACCTGTCCCTTTCCATGTCAGTTTGCTCCTCCTGACTGCAATTCCATTTTTGTCCACCAGGAGGCCTCATGTGGGAAGGAGGAGAGGAAAGGACTTCAGCCTCTCTTGCCTTATTTTTTAAACTTGAAAGCTGAAAAGAATGAAAATATATTTTGATCGAAAATGTAACTCTTATTAGACAAAAATCACCTCATTTCCTTGTGGCTTGGAATCTACTTTTTTCATGAAGCATCCTCTAGTGCTATATGTATGGCTGGACCCATCACAAGGCAGATGCTTTCTTGGAATCCTTTATATATAGTCTTGCTTTGTAGTTTTCTTGTCATCTGCTGTTTATAGAAAATTAACAGAATTTCATTTAAAAATGGGCACATGAGATACTAGATAATGTTGCATGTACTTCCTTTGCAGAGTAGGGTGTGGAGACCAAAGAGAAAAATCCTGATATCTGTGGTCACTCTGGTGCCCACTCTTACACCTTGTCTCCTCCCACCTCCTCTCACCCACCTAGCTGCCTCCCCATACATGTTCATCCACCTACCCAAGTTCCTGGAACCCTCTCCTGCATCTACATGTGTCCACAGATTAGTGCACATTTATGTATGTATACATGCATGTCACCCATCTGTGGATGTGTCAGCACACAGATATTCCCACACCTGTACATTCCAAGGAAGAGGTGAGTGCATGCATTCTAGGGCTTAGGGCAGGCTGGTGGGCCATCTGGCTGGCTGAGGGAACAGCTGCATTGCTGAGAGTGAACATGCAGGTCACAAAGTATTCGTGCAAGGGAGAGACTGAGAGGTCAGTCGGCAGCAGATGGGGCTCCCAACGGTGAGGGTGGGTATCCAGGGAGTGTGATCCATGAAAGCATTGCAAAGCCATTCTTGTTAAGGTGGCTGACACCTGAAGAAGTGCTTTTTAAAGCAGCACCGCCCTCTACTGAGGGCTTTCAACCTGGTGTTAAGCATTTCTTCTATTTCTCTAGAAATCTACTCCAGTTTGGTTTTTACCAATCTCCAGAGTCCTCTTTGGAGATGCCAGTTGGCACAAGAAAGTGCTGAACTGTTTACAGTCCCAGCCCACGATGCAGGGAGGGGATGTGGTTTAACTGGGCCACAAAGCCCGGGACAGGATCATTTGCATGGCCCCTGACGCCATGTGACGCAGCAGGCTCCTCCTATATAAAGAAGCAGGAGCCAAAATATCTCCGAGTCTGGGTTGGACTAGCAGTCCTAGAGTTTGTGACATACTGATATCCCTCGAGTCACTTCCCCTCAACTCTAGCCGGAGCCCTTGCTTGGCGTTGGGTTCGCTCCGCAGCCTTCACTCTCTCCTAGCCCCGGGGCCAGACTCTGCCGCAGAGCCCAGCCCGGTGCAGCTCGCCAGTAGCCAGCGGCCTCCGAGTCAGCCCAGCCCAGCCCGAAGCCCGGCCAGAGATCCCGGGCAGCCTGAGCCATGAACACCGAAATGTATCAGTCGCCCATGGAGGTGGCGGTCTATCAGCTGCACAATTTCTCCATCTCCTTCTTCTCTTCCTTGCTTGGAGGGGATGTGGTTTCCGTTAAGCTGGATAACAGGTAACCACTGGCCCCAGCTCCCGCGCCAAGCGGGCCGTCGGCGGGGGCTGGGCACCGAGCCGGATCTCCCAGCTAGTCGTGCGCCGCAGGTCCCTGTTTCCCGCGGTGTAGCATCCTGGGAAGGGGCGGGGGTAGGGGACGCAGGAAGGGGGGTCGCCACGGCGCTGGGATCCGCCGTCGGAGTGTCCTTGCGGCCGCTGCGCCTTGAAAAGCGGCTGCTGCAGCCACAGAGACAACTGGAGGCAGAAGGGTGGTGGGCAGGGCTCAGCACGGGGCTGACGGTGCACCGCTGGGGAGAAGGCCCGAAGCTTCTGAGCCCAGAAGGAATTGGTAGCTAGGTTCAGAGCCTGGTAGGTTTGCCTGGACTTTCTGGGCCGGCGGCGGGGGCCTTCCTGGGCCGCGTGCCCCCATTGTTTGTATATCGCCGGAGCTGGCCACGCTGCCCATTGCGCCCCAGGACTTGCTTGCTGCCCGGGTCGGTCGGAGCCCTGGGCGGAGCTGCGCAGAGCTAGCCTGGGTGGGGAAGTGCAGCTTCCTGCAGGGACCACAGAGGAACCTGATAACCAACTGCCTGGAACTCCGGGCCAGAGAGGAGGGAGAAAGGAAGAGCCTGGGCAGATGGAGTACTTTGACTACAGCTGCCAGGTACTTAGAGTGGATCCGGGTGAGTAATGGGTCGCTTTGCTTTTTGTCTTTACAGTGCCTCAGGAGCCAGCGTGGTGGCCATTGACAACAAGATTGAACAGGCCATGGTGAGTGGCATCCTCATGTCATTCCCATCCCCAGACTGAGCTGCTGTACTGCTTATGTAACTCTGGGCAGGACTGACTGAGAGGGTGGGTGCAAAAGCTGTTAGCCAAAGGCCCAGGGAAGCCCTGTACCTGGTTCCCATCCTCCCTGAAGACCTTAGGTAGGCTTAGAGTGAAGCCTTTTAGGGCACTTCCAGGTCTGCACTTGCTGGGCTCCAGCCTTCCTTCTCCACTCCTCCATCCAAGGGCTTTGCAGCAGCCTCTGGCTCCCTCCTGGGCCTGTGCAGGGCATCGAAGCTGAGACTCATTTGTCTGTATCCTGCAGTTGGCAGGGGCTGGAGCTCATTGGATGCAACTGCACTGCAGTGTCTCTGCAGAGCTTGGGCTGGGGTC
Organism: Heterocephalus glaber; assembly: GCF_053883595.1. Lineage (NCBI taxonomy): Eukaryota > Metazoa > Chordata > Mammalia > Rodentia > Bathyergidae > Heterocephalus > Heterocephalus glaber. The sequence goes on along the minus strand of NW_028258384.1, from coordinate 34,094,001 downwards.
AGGAGTTGGGAGGAAACAGAAAGCAAAACACCCCAGCCTTTCTCCCTCTCCATACCAGGCAGAGGTCAGATTCCACTGAGCAGCGAAAATGGCAGCAGGAGGGTGGGGCTTCCTGTAGTTAGAAGCCCTTAATTGTGCTCTGGAGCCTAATGACACAGTTCTCGGCCCCTACTGCAGTCATCACATTCAGAAAGGATGTAGCAATCGATACACCTTCCCTCAGATCAAGTGTCTTGTGTCCTATCTAGGCTGCAGGACAGTTGTGAGTCATTGTGCTGGATCAGGACTCCAAAATGCCAATTTTGTTTTCTTGATGAAGATTTGTAAAGCAGACCAGTGGTATGGGGTACATTGCAGGTATCCCCTTCCCACCCCTGATTTGAGTCAGTAGTAGGGCCAAACAGCAGCCAGCAGAAATCTCACCCCAAAGGTGCCTAAACAGCCACACTTGAAAGTCGTTAGAAACTTGAGGTGGGGGTCTATTTAGATCAAAACCAGGCTCCCAACTCTGGTATGACCCAAATCCTGCAGTGAGGGTTTAAGTACTTCAGAGAAGGGTACACATGGAATTGGGCTACAGGGCCAGCATGCTGAAGGAAGGCTGCAGGGCAGTGACATGAAGGCCAGCACAGGCAACCCATAGCAAGGTTGAAGGTGCTGGAGAGATGATGATGGCTAGAATGGCTTTCTTGTCATTTTTTTCCGTGGCAGGATCTGGTGAAGAATCATCTGATGTATGCTGTGAGAGAGGAGGTAGAGATCCTGAAGGAGCAAATTAGGGAGCTGGTGGAGAAGAATTCCCAGCTGGAACGTGAGAACACCCTCCTGAAGACCCTGGCGAGCCCGGAGCAGCTGGAGAAGTTCCAGTCCAGGCTGAGCCCTGAAGAGCCAGCTCCTGAATCCCCACAAGCACCGGAGGCCCCTGGTGGTTCTGCGGTGTAAGTGGCTCTGTCCTTAAGGGTGGGCAGAGCCACTAAACTTGTACTACCTAGATCTTTCCAGTTTGTTTTTGGCTCCCCAAGCGTCATCTCACGTGGAGAACTTTACACCTAGCATACATAGCTGGTGCCAAGAGATGTCCCAAGGACATGGCCACCTGGGTCCACTCCAGTGACAGACCCCTGACAAAGAGCAGCCAGGTCTCTGGAGGTGGGGCCTCGTAACCCTAAGCCAGTATGAGCCTCCAATCCCACCATGTCCTAGAGACTCCCAGGACCTGGGCAACTTAATCTGCATCTGGCAATGGCCAAAGGTAGTTTGAGAAGTGACACCAGTTTGCTCCAGAAAGTAGAAGGGGTCTGTTTTCATTTCCATGGACATCTTCAGCAGCATCATCTGACAAAGACTGTTCTTATGAAGAAGCCATTTGTGTTTTAAGCAGAGGCAGCCTCTCTCTTCTCCCCTGCCTCACCAAAACAGGGGGTACAGATGAGAGAGATTGAGCCAAGTCAGCCTTCTGTTGGTTAATATGGTATAATGCATGACTTTGTGTACAACCCAGTGTGGGATTACAGCTTTGGGATGACCGCTTACAAAGTTCTGTTTGGTTAGTTTTGGCATAGTTTTACTATATAGCCATAAATGCATATATATACCCATAGGGCTAGATCTTTATCTTAGTGTAGCGATGTATACATATACACATACACCTATGTGTTGAAGGGGCTAACCAGCTTGAGAAATACTGACTGGTCCCTTACGTCTTAAAGCTAATTCTTTGACTGTGTTCATTTACCAGCTTGATCCAGTTTGTCCTGTAGGTTAAGTAAGACTCAAGAGTAAAGACAGGGAGAGGGGGGCCAGCCTCAGAACATGGCCACAGATCCCTTGCTGCTGTAGCCCTTTCCCTGCTGTAAACAGGTGAAGTCCTCTTTTGAATGCTAAACCCACCATTCACTGGTGCTGACTACATAGAATGGGGTTGAGAGAAGATCAGATTGGACTTCACATTGCTGTTTGAGAACTTTAAAAAAAAATTTTTGTGGAAAACTTTCAGGTTAATAGAAGGATAGTGTCCTACTGTGGATGAGGGATGGATGAGGAAATGGCTTTGATCCCATGGGGTCTAGGGGATGTGCCCTGGGAGCTTGTCTCTGTGGGGTTCTGTGACACTGAATACTTTCCACTTTCTGACACCTTACCCTGATGTATGTCTCCAGGATTTGAATTTTGATTTTTCAAATGTAGCTTGAAATTTCAATAAACTTTGCTCTTTTTTTCTAAAAATACAGGTAGCATCTGACTGAGTATAAATGGACTGGGCAGGAAAGATCCCTTACCCAGTGGGAAGAGACTGTTTCTCTGACCCAACAAATATTTGTTGAGCTCCTAAGTGCCAGGTTTATGCTACATCCAGGGTCATATGTCACCCACACAATGCCTATATGAAAGACAGGCTCTTTACACTCACTGTTGTGGTAAAGAAGCTGAGACTCAGCCAGTTAAGTGACATGTCCAATGTTACACAGCTATTATGTGAGTTCTTCTCAAACCTGAAGCCCTCTCTCTCTGTTCTGGTCTCACTTTCATATGAGAGCTTCATAATGAGTGGCAAGGTAACTAACACCCATTGTCAGCTTGAGGGGGTGATTTAGGAGGCTACCTAAGGATTCACCCGAAAAGACCCCCCACAAAAAAGGGCAGAGAATACAATTCCTGTCGGGGAGCAAGATGAGAGGAATCAAGGAAACTTAAGTGGGCCTCTTTCTTTCTTCTGAAAACATCACATAATGCATTCTCCTTAATGCTGATCCATTGTGATCCCTGATCTTGGCAAGGAAGCTAGGAGAGCCTCAGTGAGAAAATTATGGAAAATGTATGAGGTGACAAAACCATCCCCCTCTTTTCTGCCTCCCCCACCCCACCTAAAGGAAAATGCCTTCAATTTTGCTTCTCCATTGTCACTACTGAGAGTTCACTTGCAAAACCCCCCAGCCATGTGGGCAGGGCCAAGACCAAGGCTCCTGACTCTAGCTTCCCCCCACCTCTTTTGAGGGCTCCCACCAGCCTTTCTTGGTCCCATTTCTCTGCAACTTTCTGCTATTTCTTCGGCAATTTGGAGCATTTAGTGTCTCCTGTACCACACCCTAACCTGAACCCATCCTGGCCCCTAAGCATAGTCTTAAGCCTACTGTGTCCCCAAGGGAGACAATCATCCCTATCAAAGTGATGCCAATCTCAGCTTCTTGTACCATATATACCTATCCCTTTGCCACTTGAAATAGAACAGAACTCGTTGATTTTCCTGAGCCACAAACCTCAAAGCCCCTTCCTTTGTACCAGTCACTGCCCAAGTGTAATAAAAATGACATGCTTCTTTCTCTTTCAAGTTCATACATGTGGGCCTGTTCTTTTCCACTTACTAGAACCCTTCGTAATGTTGCAAACCTCTGCTTGTTGGCCCCTGCTTGCTGGCCTCTTGAACCCCAATTCCCTCACCTGCCCCCAACTTCCATGCTCATGATGCCAAGTTCATTGTTTACACATACAAATTGGGTCATGGCAAGCAGATTGCCCAGATGCTAGTGCAGATACATACTTTGGACTAGTGCATTGGAAGCCCCCAGACAGCCATCCCCACCTGTCCAGGCTTTTCCAATCCCCACTTACTCCAAAAACTCTTCCCCTCTGAAAACAAGCTGAGAGAATTTTAGATTACTCCACTCATCTGTCGACTTCCCACAGCCAATTTCCAGCTGAACGAGAAAGAGATGAAAAAAGAAAGCCAGAAAGTAGCCCAGCAACACCTCAAACCTCTCTGGTCATCAAACTCTTTACAAGAAAAAGGAAAAACCTTGTCCCTCAGTCACACAGTGGTAAAAAGAGAACAACTTTGTTGCCAAGGCAACCCCAACTAAACAGAGACAAACACTGCAACTTCTGAAGCCACTGCGGTTACTAGAGTAGATAAGAGGAACTTTAGATGTTTATTATTCACATATAGGAGTTCTTTGTTGTAGTTGTTCTACAGAAAACCAACCAGGGTACAGAAAGGTAAAAAACATTTGGTCCCTGGACTTTCATGGACTTTGGGATTCTGAGCTCAGCTGGTCCTGCTGGACCCAGAACAAAGACACCTGCAGCAATAGTCACCCCCTGCCTGGGCATGCCACTTCACCCTGTACCCTCCTTACAGCAGCCCTTCCAACACAGCAACAAGGATTACAAGAGCACTCTGTTTCCTGCTCTTGGAAAAAGGGGCAGTTATGATGTACCTCCATGTATGTGACAGACAAGAAAACTGGGAGCCAGAGGACTTAGTTTACCCCATTGATCCCGTGGGGCTGTGGTTCCCGTTTTGTTTTTTTTGGTACTGGGGATCAAACTCGGGACCTTGCACTTGCAAGGCAGGCAACAGAACCACTGAGCTAAATCCCCGGCAATGTGGTTCCCCTTTTAAATGTCCAAAACATTTCGACTTCCCCCAATTCCATGGTAGTTGAATTTTTAGTATTTTGTCTCTACTGAGAAAGAGAAACATAAGGACAAACTAACTGAATTCAGTGGTGCTTTTAAAAGAATTGCTTGTATTTGGCACAAAAGTATAGGCTTGAGTTTGAAAACTAGAACAGTAATGCATGTGTCAGCTAGATTTAACCATTGTGTTCATATATATATATATATATATATTTATATACATATATATATTTCAAAATGTAGACATAAACAATTTTATTTGTTGATCTAAAAAAAACTAGAACAGAAGTGTAGGGATAAGTCATTAGTAGAAAATAACTGCTTGGGGCAATGTTCTCAGGCTGGGGACAACCACAGGGGAAGACACTGCCATGAGTCCTTCTTCAAAGGAATCCAGAGAGCAGATGAGGAGATAGGGTCACTAGGACCTGGGCTGTAGGGAAAACTCCTGAAAGAAAGTAAATGACCCACTGTCCCTTAGGGTTTTTTGGAAATGTCCTAACATCATCCTACGTATTCTAGAAAAATCTTGCTTTCAAATTTCACCTCTCTTCTCAGTTGGTTAGAAATTAATGAACTAATCAGAGCTTTGTAGACACTTGGTTCCTCAGATTGTCTCTTGCAGGGAAGCTCATTGGAACCCAAATACTAGCTACTTAACCACCTCCATCAGTTCAAGCAAGGTTTAACAGAGAATTCCATCAGTTAGCTATTCCAAGCAGAAATGGTTTCCAAAGAGAAGCTGGCTGGAAGGGACAACGATCACAACAATTAAGAATAAGGTTAGATATCACTTATATGGCACTTTATGCCAGATAGCATTCTAAACCCTTTTACATCTACTGACTTTTAATCCTCTCCACAAATGTATAACATATATATTCTATTAAGATCCCCACTTTAGAGATGAGGAAATGAAAACACTAAGGCACAGAAAGGTTAAACAACTTGCCCAAAGTTACACAGCTAGTGAACAGCAGAGCATGAATGAGGGGAGGCCAGATGGATGCATTGAGGAACAGGATGGAGAATCTGAAGAGTTATCATAATTCCTCCTATGCAACCAGAAGTGCTCCAGGAAAAGGAGGTAGGGAGGTAGAAAGGAGACTCCTCCAAATTAGCAGAAGGGCTAACATAAGAAAAAATGACCAGAGAATGTGGGGGGAATAGGAGTGAACAGAGAAGGAAAAGGAGGATTGGAAGCCCAGTTGGCTGGCATCCAGCCAAAAGACTTTACATAGGATCGCATAGGTCTCAGGGAGCCATGGTAAGATCCTGAGCAGGGAAGTGATATGATACAGAAAATATTTGTAGAAGATGGGTTCTGACAGCTGGAGTGGCTGAAATGGGACAGCTAGATGTTGGCCAGCTGTTGCTGTAATCCAGGTGTGAGGCGATGAGGGCCAGCCGGGGCAAGAATAAGGGTCATGGAAAGGAAAGGAAAGAACAAAGGCAAAAAACGCTGCAAGGCAGGATGTCTTCAAGTGCAGTTTGCAGGCTGCCTATGTTGGGTTAGTTGGAAAGTTTAAAAGGTAGACGCCAGGTCCCATACCCAGACAACAGAAGGATTAGGGCTCAAGAATCCCTAACAGGGCTGAGGATTTAGCTCAGGGGTTCCACTGCCTGCCTCAAAAGTGCAAGATCCTGAGTTCGATCCCCAGTACCAAAAAAAAAAAAAGAATCCCTAACTCTAACAAGTCAGTCACTGGCAACACAGTGGAATATGGAGTGTGGGAAAGTCTGCAGACCATTCACTAGATGAAAATCAGCATGACCTGGTGGCAAAGTGAGTCAGGTGAGCATGAGACAGCAAAGTAGCCACAAGTCAAGGATAGCATGAAAGTTTTTTGTTATACACACACACATAAATATTTATGGATATATATGGATATACAGTATATAGATATAACCATTTTAACCAATTTCAAGTGTACAGTCCAGTGACATTATATATATTTGCACTGTTGTGCAACTATAGCCACCATCCATCACCACCATTTCAAATGGCACTCTGTACCTGTGAAACACTAACTCCCCAAGCCTCTGGTGCCCTGAAAATTTTGAGTCTGGGGACTGGAGACCATGTAAGCACTGAAAGAAATGGGTGTAGGAAAAGGCTGGTACCTTTCACAGGGGTGATGAATTACAATTTTTATTTCTTGCTGAGCTAAGCATATTTACATATGGAAATATTCCATAAACAGGTGTGGAAAAATAAATGCAAATCAAGGGCCCGAACATGAGATGTGCACATGTCTGCACAGCACAGGAATAGAAGTGATATGAGTGGACACAGGCCCCAGAGAAGTGGCTGTGGAGCATAAACAGAAGGTGAAGAGAAGAGGAGAGGAGAGCCTGTGAAGAAAGCTAGGAAAGCCCTGAGAGAGCACTGAGCTTTGCTGCTCCCTCTGCTTTTATCTCTTGGTCTATCCTTTTCAATGTTTCCCCCGCAGAGTCCTTCCCACAAGTCCTGTCATCTTATAAAATTAAACTAGTCCCTAAAGGTCACTTTGGGGAAGGCTGAAGCAGCTGAGATATTCTAGGAAGACGCAGCCCAAAGTCTTGGGCTGTAGGCCTAGTATTGACTAGCAAACCATATGACCCTGAGCAACTCATCAACATGTCTAGACCTCAGTTTACCATGCTGCAAAACAATATGGTTACACAGGATCATTTCTAAGCCAGATGCTAATTAAAATCCCCCAGTCAAGAAGAGATCTTTGGCTATGAGACTTGTGTACTTTACCTCTTTGCTCCAGGCCTCAGTTTTCCTTCTGGCCCCCAGTTCTCTTCATCCTCATATCTAGTTCTTCTCAAGTTGCCCTGTTAAAGAGCACCCAAGAAATTACCATTTTTCAAGGACCAATACATGGCTCAGTACCCACAAGTTTCCATTTTGTAGCAGAAGAAATCACATATGGCCTTATTTTCTAGCCTTTTTAATTTCATGAACACTTTTGGTTACCTACATTGTGACAACACACTTTCAAGCTCTGAGTCACCTAGCAGAAATGAGAGGAAGATATGAGAGATTCTATGGAATAGGCAGAGGAAGCCATACATAGGTGTGCCTTTGCAAAACTTGTGTTTGATACAGATACACGGAGAGTGCAGGAGAGGAACAGGAAAGAGATGATAGGGGAGTGGTGGGCAGGGGAAAACAAGAACTAGAAAAGAAGGAATGGGAGCAAAGAGGGCAGCTGCAGCCCACTGTAGTTCCTCAACTGGGCTCCCCTGTTTTTTCCCCTGCTGTGCCAGGATGAATTCACCACCAAAGACTAGGTCTGTTGGTCCTGAAGTCTCCCAAACATAGCTTTCTTGCTGTTCCTTGCAATCCAGGGCACAGTCATTGCAAGTGGAAAATTGACCTGACCACCGTCATGGGCATCTTGAGGTGCAAGTGATGATGCAGTAATTCACACCTACGATCAGAAAATAGAGCAAAAGGCAGTGAGCACTGTACAGTGCTCTAGAGATCATCTTTCCCAACTTCCCGCTCCCCAGACGAGGGCTTTTGAAGCCACTCACACAGGGTCAGGACACATCCTCTGGTGTTACACCACTACAGAGGACCTGGGTCTAGGCCTCAGTGCCCCCATCTGTAAAATGAAGGGGGAAAGCAGAGCAATAGTTCTTAACCTTGTCTGCACATGGAAATCACAGGGAGAAGGTTTAAAGAAATTTTGATGCCTTTTTTCCAGGAATGTTGATAAAACTGGTCTAGGATTGAGGCCTGGGTATAGTTGATTCTTGGATGATCTGTAGGAATTGTTCCAACCTTAACATCCAGATGCATCCATTCATTCATTCAACAAACATTAATACCTACTGTGTGCCAGGCACAGTGAAAAGTAGAGGGGCTGCAGCAGTGACCAGGTCAGACATAGCCTCTGCTCCTGGAGCTTGTTGCACGTTTCCCATGGGAAGGAGCATATGAGGCAGGATGGGGAGTTGGGAAGGTAGACTAGGGTACACTCAGCCTCGTCTCATACTCACTCCCCACCTTCTGGGTTCCCTCAGCCTGCAAAATGCATGTGCTCAGCCTGCGCTTTCAGCCCTTTCTTATCTCCTGTCTGACTCCCATGTTTCTCTTAACTGATTCTGATTCCAAGTAGAAGAGAAGAGGTGTTATTTATCAGCCTCCTCAAACTCCACAACACTTTATTGGGTATGACAAGTAATATGCAAATACTCTTTCTGCCTCCTCTGTCACGCTTGCAGCCTTCTCCTCCCACGATGATCTAGAGTGCCTCTGGTCTGTCTTCTCTCCCTGTTTGGTTCCATCTACTCCCAAGGTTCAAGGTCTTCAGGCCATATCAGTGATTTCTGGCCTAAGCATTCCTTTGAGTTCCAGGCTCAAATATTTGTCTGTCTCCTTGCCAGCTCCCTTTGTGCTTCACAAGTACATTGCTATCTATAAGACCAAAATCAAAGTAATGACTCCAACCTCCTCCAATGTACTCACCTTGGAGTGTGGCACCACCACACAGTGGCTCAGACCAGAAACCTTGATTCCGCCTCCGCTTCAGCTCCCACAGTCCACCCACTGCCCAGTCTGGTCCTCTCAACTTCCAACACATGGCCTGAATGCTTGGACTCCTCTCCATCCCCATTGCCACTCCCTGGCATAAGCAGCTGTCCTTTTCTCCTGCCTGAAGGTAAAACCCTACACATGGGCCTCGCTACTTCTGCACTGGGCTGTCCAATTCCACACAGCAGCCACTGTGACCTTCTTAATGCAAAATCAGATCATGGTGTTCCCTTGTTTAAAGCTTATCAATGGCTTATCACAGTACTAAGAATAAAGTCCAAACTCCTTCCCGTGGCCTACAAGTGCCTGCGTGATCTGGCCTCCACTGACATCTCCATCCTTTTCACTTGTCATTCTCCAGCTCTTACCAAGCTCCAGCCCAAGTGAACTGCTTTCCTCCCCCCCAAAGACTCTTTAGAGCCTTTTTTCACATGGGTTCCCTTGGCCCTGAAGCCCCCAGCAGCATCCCCAGCCCTGCTCTTTGCAGAGCTGCTTGTTCCTATCCTGTGGCTCTCTTTTCCTCTCAGAGATCTTTGCACCCCACTTTGTCTAAACTGTCCCACTTTACCATTTCTGTCACTGCACTTATCCCAGATTATGATGATTCCTTTGCATGTTTTTGTTTGCTTCTGTCTCAATGTTCTAGCAGCTCCCTAAAGTCAGGAATCATACCTGTCTCCGGCACCGCTAATCTTCAGAACTTCACACAGTACTTGACACATGCTGATCAATAAATACATTTCTGGGAGTTTTAGGTACTATAGCAAGTGATGGTGGGTTGGGTAAGAAGTTTTTGAATGGGGACAGGATGAGGAGAGAGCTTTCCCAAAGTCTTTCAAATCACTTCAAGTAAATTGACCTCTTGGTCATGTCAATTATGAAAGCAAAGAACTATTTGTTCTGTCAACAGTTTTATTTATTTATTTTTATGGGTATATGCTTGCAATACACGATATTTACATTCATTCTGGGTAAATGGTACATATGTGTAACATATCTCGATCATTTTCAATCCCTTTACCCACATTTCCACCCTCTCTCCTCCCACCTGGCCCTGATCCCCAACAATTTGCAATTGAGCCTGTTCGGTGTCAGGCACCAGACTAGGCATGAGGATTACTGTGGTAACTGAGAGACATAATGTAGGGTCCACCTGAGGCTGACTGTGAAGGGACACTGTGGGCAGATTACTGGCATCCTTGTGACTCTTGCCTAGAGAAATCCCTGCTGCTCTCCCCGAAGATAGTGAAAAGGCTTACTCTTCCCCATAATTAGCCATATTTAAGCCATAAAACTCCAGCCCATTGTCTGGAGCTGTTTATCAAGACATTTTAGGAAGGAGGCATGGTATTATGATTAGCTCTGGCTGAATAACAAAAAATAACAACAGTTCCTTTTAAAAATAGTTTGTCCCTCATATAAAAGAAGTCTGAAGTTGCCCAGGGTTGGTACAGCATCTCTATAAACTTGTCACAGACTCAAACTTCTTCCAAGTTGTTGCCCACCATATTTACCATATTGCATCATTGTCCAAAATGGCTGTTCAAGCTCCAGCCATAATAGCTACAATCTAAGCAACAGAAAGGAAGAAAAGGAAAGAAGATAGCTCCTTCCTTTTGAGGAAGCTTCTCAGAATACTTCATGCTCCTGCTTACATCTTATTGACCAAAACCTAATCTACCTATTTCTAATTAAAAGAGAGCCTTTCTTTAAATGAGTAAATTGCTATCCCCAAACAAATTCAATTATTAAGAAGAACAGACACTGAAGTGGGCAACCAGCAGTGTCTCCTGCAGGTGTCTAGATATACTGAGAGATAAGGAGAGAGAAAAAGAGAAGAGGAAGAGAGCATAGAAAAGAACTTCATAAAAAACTCTGTTAGTAGAAGTGGTGGCACAAATCTGTAATTCCAGCACTGTGGAAGGCTGAGGCAGGAGGACTGCAAGTTCAATCCTTGCCTGGGCAACTTAGCCACTTAGCAAGACCCTGTCTCAAATAAAAAATTTAAAAAAGGGTTGGGGATATAGCTCAGTCTGAAGACCTTGGGCTCAATCCCCAGTACCACCAAATATTTTATATATATGACTAAAGATATAACAAGGATTATTACATCCTTAGCAAGGATGTTAAGAAGAAGGGAACATTTGCACACTGGTAGTGGGAATGTAAATTAGTACAGTTGTTATGGAAAACAGTATGAGGATTCCTCAAAAATTAAAAATAGAACTACTGTACCACATGACCCAGCGATTCCACTACTGGGCATATATCCAAAGGAAATAAAATCAGTATGTTAAAGAGACATCTGCATTCCCATGTTCATTGCAGCACTAATCACGTAGCCAAAAAAAAAGGAGTTACAATAATCACAGTAGCCAAAGAAAGGAAACAACTGAGGTGTCCATCCACTAACAAATGGATAAAGAAAATGTGGTACATTATCACAATGGAATACTACTCAGCCATAAAAATGAAATCTTGTCATTTGTGATAACATAAATGGAACAGGAGATCATTATGTTAAGTGAAATAAGCCAGACATAGAAAGACAAGTATCGTATGGTCTCTCATATGTGGAATCTAAAAAAGTTGATCTCTTAGAAGTAGAGATTAGAGTGGTGGTTACTAGAGGCTGGGACAAGAGAGTAAAGGGTTGACCAATGTGTACTAAGTTGTAATTAAATAGGAGCAAGGGGTACTATTAAAGTGACTACAGGTAATAATAACATACTATACATTTCAAAAAGCTAGAAGAAATTTGAAAGTTCATCACAGTGAACTGATATTTGAGAAAATAAATATATTTAACCTCACTTAAACATTATGTAATGTATATATGTATTATACATTACATGATACCCCATTAATGTGTACAATATTTATGCTTTTGAGTACTAATTAAAAATAAAATAATAATTTGAAAACATAAAGAACAACAACAACAAGCCTCTTTGACCACTGGCTTCCACGAAAGGGGATGTGCTTACCCCAGTGGATCAGAGCTGGCTGGCATCTGTGGCCATATCCCTTGGGAACAGATCAAGAAGGGCAGATTCTTGAGGGTGAGGGATGCCTCTGCTGCTGCAGATTGGTTTTCCCAGAATTGCCCAGACAAGGGGGCCTCAGGAGGTGACCCAAGAGGCTTCTAACCAGAGAATTCCGGAAGCCAGGAGTCCAGACTATCCTCTTAAATGTCTTCATGGAAGAAAAGAATTGAGATGTTGTCTTAGTTACTTTCTCATTGCTGGAACAAAATACTCGACACTCACAAGTTGAAGGGGGAAGGTTTATTTTATCTCATAGTTTGTAGAGGTTGCAGTCCATCATAGGCTGGCTCAAGGTAGAGCAGCGTGGCAGAACAGAAACAGTCCATGGCAGGCAGGCAGAAAGCAACAAGCCTTCCTTCTTCTCTTTTTATCCCATCCAGGCTACAAGCCTATTGGTGTCACCTACACCCAGGGTGGGCCATCCCATTACCCACACCCAGAGCTATGCTAATCAGTAGACTAATCCAGTTATCAACACTCATGATCCAGCCACTTCCAAAGAGCCCCACTTATGAGTGCATGAAGCTTTGGGGGGATATCTACATATAAGCCATAACAGATGTGTTATGCACATGTACCAATTCCCCACAATGAATGTAATCATTATGTACTGCAAACATGTACTAATAAAAAAAGATTCTTTATGAACTTGAAAAAAATGTCTTTATGGAGGTATAGTAATAGGCAGCTCTAAATGAAAATCTGGAGTCTGACATTCAAAGTGAACATTCCAGAAAATATCCTCTTCTTTTTTGATTGCTGTAAAGGAAAATTAGCACAGAATCTTCAAATCTTGGAGTGGAAGAAGGCTTGAGAGCCATCCATTCCTATTTCTTCTCACCAATCACACCATCTTCCATCCTGCAACCTAATGCTCAGGATGAACTGGCTGTGTTGAGACAATGTTAATTTCAGGGAATTGTTTTTTATGGGAATGTAGCTTTTTGCAGAGCTAAAGGATTTTAGTACTACAAAGGTAAGATAAAAATTACTCAATAACACACAGTTCACCAAACCTAGGAGTACAGAATCCCTTTTAAGAGTCCTTGGCCTTGCCGAAGAGAAGTAGCTAACCATATGGAGAATGACACAGAAAGCTGAGTGTTATAAGGGTTAGATTGCTCCCTTCAATTCCCTTCTACTTCTTCTTCCAAAGATGTCAACATTATCTTGATAAATTCTGCCCTGTAGAGGGTCAAGGCATACATTTATTTTGCCTTTAGAAAAATGCAAAACAGGCAGGACTGGAGATGTAGCTCAGTGGTGGAGCACCTGTTTAGCATGCATGAGGCCCTAAGTCTGATCCCTAGCACTTCCCCTGCCAAAAAAAGCCAAAGAAAAGAATCAGTAGTGGGGCCGGGGATTTAGCTCAGTGGCAACGCACCTGCCTTGCAAGTGTAAGGTCCTGAGTTAGATTCCCGGTGCCAGAAAAACAAAACAAACAAAAAAAGAATCAATAGTGATACATACCTATAATCCAAGCACCCAGGAGGCTGAAGCAGGAGGATCTCAAGACCACCCTGGGCTACATACATAGCAAGTTCATGGCCTGTCTCAGCCCATAGCTAGATCCTGTGAAAGAAAGAAAGAAAGAAAGAAAGAAAGAAAGAAAGAAAGAAAGAAAGAAAGAAAGAAAGGAGAGAGAAGAAAGAAAGAAGAAGAAAGAGGAGTGAAGGCAAGGCAAGGCAAAACAAAACAAAACAAAACAAAACAAAGAAAAGCAAATGACAGAGAGCGTTTTAGAACTTCAGTCTTGGGGACTACTAGTTGAACTCTTCTGCCTCTATTTTCCTTTGAAGGTCCTACAACTTGTTCATCTCCAATTCCCCCTCCCCATCAAGCCTGGGAAATGGGACACCAGGACATTGTTACAAAGTGCTGGGGAAACTAGGACTTTAAGAAAACATTTTTCTTGCCTCTAGACGGGCCCAATCTGATGCCAGGCAGAGTTATAGAAAGAAGTTTGTCTCCTGACCCTGCTCATCCAGCGAGCAAGAATTACTCAGGCAGAACACAACTCCTGCCTCTCCCATGAATACTGAACATTCTGTTTTTTGCTCTTAGGAAGAAGCTGGTAAATAACTGCACTCTCTCCTCCCAGTTGTGCACCCCCTTCTTTGAAAAACCAAGGAATTGGATCACATTACATAAATCTGTGCGGTTTTGAAGGGCTGAACTTTAAGCATCAAATTGTTGTTTCGCACACATGTTAGAGCATAGCCCCTGTTCTCCCGGTAACATGAAGGGAAGCTGTTGAGTTCCAATGTTTGGGAAGTTGTTTTTCCATTCACTTCTAATCATTTTAACTTGTGTGATTTTTTTAGGTTCCTCTCTCTGTCTCTCTCTCTCTCATTTTTTTTTGCAGTGGCAAAATTTATTTGCAAAAAGTAAAAGTGAAGAGTGAGGGAGAAACTGGCTCTGTAGAGTGAGCTTGGGCTGAATAAAACAGGAAATAGCAAGATAAAAGAACACCCTGGAGAAAGCAGGGCAGGTTATTGTGAGTAAAGCCATAATAGCCTAGGTTCCTCTCTTAGAAGGACATTAAACTGGGGCCAGGGATGTAGCTCAGTGGCGCTGTGCCTGCCGGGCAAGCACAAGGTCCTGAGTTCAATCCCTGGTATCAGGGGGGAAAAAGGACATTAAGTTATCTTATGAGCACTGAAAACTAGCCCAGACAGGCACTCCATTGTGGTATGAGCAGGCAAAAGTTACCAGAAATCTCTGGCATAAAATTACCAAGGTCAGCCCCCTCCTCTTGTAGATTCAGTCATTCAATCATTTATTTGTTAATTCAATACCGTAAATATAGAGATCGTCTTGTGTTCTGGGACTTCCAACAGATGAGATTCCTGATTTTATGGAGCTTGCACACTAGTGCAGAGAAACAGATAATAGAGAAACAAATAATAATAACATAGAATTGTGAGGAAACTGAGACTAGGAGAGAGGAAGGGATCTGCCCAAGGTCACAGGGTCCAGGTCTTCTGATTCCCAGTGTTTCCTTTTTTTCACTGAACATATAGTATGTACCTACAATGTACCAGACACAATGCTAGGCTCTGAAGGTATAAAATGAATAAGATAGATAAGGTTTTTATCCTTGCAGAGACACAAGTAGAATTAAGGAGACAAATTGTGAATAAAAAATAAAATACAAAAAAGACTTCTGATTTCTGGCCTGGCATGTAAGGGAGATTAGAAGGCTCTACACTGTTCTGACAAGTAAAAAGCTGAGAAAAAAAATCAACAACTCTTCTTACATCCTTCAGAGAAATGAGGTTAGAGGGCAAAAACTGCTATCCCCAAAATGAGAGAGAAAGAGGCAGACACAGATATTCACAACTTTCCAGAACAAAAACCTCTGCAGGAACCAGTGCCAGAGTAAAAAAACAAAAAATCTGAACTGTAATTGACAAATTGCTGAAGTTTCAAGCCTGAGAATTAAAAACTCCAGGAGTAGCCCAGCCATGGGGAGGGAGGGTACATTTTTGTGAGTTTTACTTCCAGGAGCTTGACCAGGTCCTCACAGCAAATAGAAGAAAAATTCCCTTCTGCTTCTGGCAGGGGGATGGGGAAAGAAAACATTTTGAAATATTCCAGTGCATTCTGTTCCTCTTAAAAAGGTCTCAGGAAAAACAATTTTACTAAAGCTTAACCTACTGAGGTTATATTATAGCCTAACCAACCTGGGGGAAGGATATTTCCAACTCCAGGTCCCCGGAGCCTTGTACTCAGAGGAAGGGAAATAGCCACCCTCAGCCATTCTGTCCCACCTAAGAGAGATGAGGATGGAGAGACACCAGTGAAAGTCACAGTCCATGGGCACAGGCACATCAAATGACTGAGACATAATCACAGGACTATAGAATGTTCACCTCTCCCCTAAACCTAACCACATCATTAAAGGCCTACTTACAGAAATTTTTTCACCTGGTATATCATTTACACCTTTCAACAAAAATTACAAGGCATACTTAAAGGCACAAACCACAGTTTGAAAAGACTGAACAAGCATCAGGAACAGAATCACATATAGCAAGGATTTTGAATTATCAAAGCAAGAGTTTTATTGTTTTGGGGTCTTTTTCATTTCTGTTTTTGTTTTGAAACAAGGTCCCACCATGTTGCCCAGCCTGGCCTCAAACTCATTCTTCCTCCCTTAACCTCCTGAGTAGCTGGGATTACCAGCCTGTGCTTCACATATGACTCCAAGCCGGGATTTTTTTTTTTTTTTTTGTACCAGGGATGGAACTCGGGACCTTGCACTTGCAAGGCAGGTGGCAGAACCACTGAGCTAAATCCCCAGGCCCTCCAAGTCAGGATTTAAAAAAAAACCAAAACTGTATGATTAAAGGTGGGCATGGTGGCATATGCTTGTGATCCCAGCACTCTGGGAGGCTGAGGCAAGAAAATTGCAAGTTCGAGCCCAGCCTTAGTGAGATAATGTTTCAAAATTTTTAAAAAAATGTTTTTCTTTTTGGTATTTTTGAGACAGACTCTGTCTATGTTGTTCAGGCTGGCCTTGAACTCACTATGTAGTCTAGGTTGGCCTGTAACTCATGGCAATCCCCCTGCCTCAGCCTCCCAAGTGCTGGGATTACAGGTGTGCACCACCACACCTTACTTCAAAATTTAAATTTTTAAAAAGGGCTGGAGGTATAGCTCAGTGCAAACACACTGGATTCAATCCTCAGTAACCCCCCAAAAAGAGAAAAAAAAATATATATATATATGCTGAAGAATTTAATAACAACATGTAGGAACAGATGGATAAGGTAAACAAAAGATAGACATCCTTTTCTCTGGGGTATGTTTTTGGCCCCTTTGTGAAAGATCAAATGGCTGAATGTGCATGGGGTTGTTTCTTCTTCCTCTGTTCTGTTCTATCTATCCACATGTCTGTTTGTGTGCCAGTACCGTGCTGTTTTTATCACTGTAGCTTCATAGTATAACTTCAAGCCTGGGTTTGTGATGCCTCTTATTTTGCTCCTATTACCCAGGATTGCTTTTGCTATTCTGGGTCCTTTCTGGTTCCATATGAATTTTAGGATTTTTTTCTCTCATTCTGTGAGGAATGCTATTGATATTTTGATTGTGATTGCATTTAAATCTATATACCAATTTTGCAAGAATGGCCATTTTGAGGCTAGGGATGTAGCTCAGTGGCGCCATGCCTGTCTGGCAAGTGCAAGGTCCTGAGTTTGATCCCTGGTACCGAGGGGGCGGGGGGGGGGGAGTGGCCATTTTGACTATATTGGTTCTGCCTATCCAGGAACACAGGATATCTTTACATTTTCTGTTGGACTCCTCAATCTCCTTTTTCAGAGTACTACAGATTTCCTTGTAGAATTCTTTCACTTGCTTGGTTAGGTTAATTCCTAAGTATTTAATTTTTCTTGGTGCTATTGTGAATGGGTTTTTTTTCCTAGTTTCTTTCTCAGTGAGTTTATTATGGGTATACAGGAATTCTATTGACTTTTGTGTGTTAATTTTTGTATCCTGCTACATTGCTGAATTTGATTACTAATTCTAGGAGGATTTTGGTGGAATTTTTTGGATCGTCTATGGATCGTTTCATGTCATCTGCAAATAATGATAATAATTTCATTTCTTCCTTTCTTATGCATATCCCTTTTATTTCTTTTTCTTGTCAAATTCTTCTTGCTGTTGTTTCAAGTACTATGTTGAACAGGACTGATGATAGTGGACATCACTGTCTTGTTCCTGATTTTAAAGGAAAAGCTTTCAGCTTTTCCCCCATGTAATATGATGATGTTAGCAGTAGGTCTGTCATAAATATCTTTTATCAGATTGAGATAAGGACTTTCTAATACCTATTTTCTTCAATGTTTTTATTATGGACAATTGTCCACATGCAGAAAACTGAAGCTAGAGCCATATCTTTCATCATATACCAAACTAAAATCAAAATGGATCAACAATCCAAATATTAAGACACATACAATCTGCTGGAAAATAAAACAGGTAAAACCCTTGAAGTCATAGGAATAGGCAAAGGGTTTCTGAACAGAACCCTGGTTTACAGGAAATAGTACTAGTAATCAACAAATGAGACCATAACAAATTAAAAAGCTTCTGTACAGCAAAAGAAACAACAGAGTGAAGAGACAACCTACAGAATGGGAAAAAAAATTTCCAGCTATTACTCAGATGGTAGACATATACCTAGAATATATAAAGAACTCAAAAAAATTAGAATACTCAAAATAAAAAACCCAGTCAAAAAAATTGGCAAGTGAAATGAACAGACACTTCTCAGAAGTACAAATGGCCAGGGAGAGGCGAGAAGAATCTGGATCTTGAGCTGAGTGACTGTCTTCCCTAGCTGCCAAAGCGGAGACTGAGCAGAGGCTGCGGTGAGGGTGGTCGGGGAAGGAGGTGCCACTCTTCCTCCAAAAAATATGATAAATAAGGTTGGTTATATTCAAATAAAAAAAAAAGAAGTACAAATGGCCAATAAATTGAAGAAATGTTCAACATCACTGGCTATTAGAAAAATGCAAATTAAAACAACACTGGGAGTCCATCTTACCCCAGAAAGAATGGCCATCACCAAGAAATCAAATAAAAACAAATGCTGGAAAGGCTGCTGGAGAAAAGGAACCCTTCTATGTTGTTGTTGGTGGGAATGTTAACTAATACAACCACTATGGAAATCGGTATGGAGATTCATTGAAACACTTAAAATAAATATTACATTCAACCTAGTTATTCTCATTCTAGGTATCTTCATGAAAGAGAAGGACACCATATTACAGTGATACATGCATACTCATGTTTATAGCAGCCCAATTCATAATAGCTATATCTTGGAAGCAGCCTATATGTCCATCAACATATGAACATATAAAGAAAATGTGATACATATATTAATGTGATATATATACTAATATGGATAATATTCAGATATAAAGAAGGAGAAATTTGAGTCATTTGTAGGAAAATTGATGCACCTTGAGACCACAATGCTAAGTGAAATTAATCAGATATAAAGACTAAATATTGTATGGTTTCTTTCATATAAAAAACCCTAAATATAAATAATTTAAAGAGTAAAATAAGCCAGGTGTTGTGGTGCATGCCTGTGATTCCAGCACTCAAGAGGCTGAGGCAGAAGGATCACCATGAGTTTGAGACCAGCCTGCGCTACATAGTGAGTCCAAGACCAGCCTGGACTATATAGCGGGACCCTGTCTCAAAACAAAACAAACAAACAAAATAAATAAAGAGTAAAATAAAAGTTGATAAGAAACAAGGGCATAGATTATTTGTAGATGGAAAGGAGATGTGGAGATGAGGGGGAGGGAGGGAAGGAGAAAGGGAAGTTAAAAGGATCAAGTTATGATATGTATGTGTATCAATTCACCATTTATTATGTATCACAAACATACACTTAAAAAGGGAAATTTAAAAGAATAATTGCATCTGACTTCTCAGAAACCAAGCAAGTAAGAAGAGAGGGCAATGAAATATTTAAGTGCAGAGAGAGAGGGGGAAAAAAACCCCTAGAATTCTACATCCTGTAAAATAATTCTTCAAAAGTAGGTGAGAAATGAAAACTTTCTCAAACAAATGAAAACTGAAGCAGTAGACCTGCCTTGCAAGAAACATTAAAAGTTGTTCAGACTTTTAGTCTTATATTTAAAAATGTGATATAAGTCAGAAATCCAGAGCTACATTAAAAATGAAGTACAAGGGGCTGGGGATTTAGCTCACTGGTTCTGGCGCCTGCCTCACAAGTGCAAGGTCCCGAGTTCGATCCCCGGTACCAAAAAAAAAAAAAAAAGAAGTACATTGAAGAATGAATAAGTCAAGGTAATATAAATTTTTTTCTTATTCTTGATTGATCTAAAATAATAATTTGTTCAAAATAATTCATTTTATTTTATATGTACATAAGTGAAATTAAAGACAGCAATGATACAGGGGATTAAAGGGAGGAATTATGATTACATTATTATTATAATCTACTCACACTATCTGTGAAGAGGTGTAGTGTTTTTTGAAAGTGGACTTGGATTACTTGTGAATATATATTGCAAACTCTAAGGCAACTGTTGAAAAAAGAAAAAAGAAAAGAAAGAAAAATAATTGATATTCTAAGAAAGGGGAGAAAATAAATTAATGTAATATGTTTAAGTAAAGCCACAAAACACAGAAAGAGATGGAAGACCAAAATAGGAACAAAAGCAGCAAGTAGAAAATAGTAACAAATATGTTGCATATTAATCCAACTGTACCCATAATCACTTTAAGTGCCAATGGTCTAAATACACCAATTAAAAAATAGAGATATTCTGAGTAGATCAAAAACCAAGATCCAACTGTATATTATCTATGAGTAACCCACTTTATTATTTTTTTTTCTGGTACCAGGGGTCAAACTCAGGACCTTGCGCTTGCAAGGCAGGCACAGTGCCACTGAGCTAAATCTCCGGCCTGAGTAACCCACTTTAAATGGACAGATGTTTATAGATCAAAAGTAAAGAAATGAAAGATGTACCATGGTACCATCAATCAAAAGAAAGTGGGAATAGTGATTTTAAGTTCAGTCAGAGCAGAATTCCAGAGCAAGGAATTTTATGGGAAATGAAGAGAGCAATTACTAATAGAGTGGTCAATTCTCTAAGAAGTCATAACAATCTTCAATGTGTACACATCTAACAAAAGAGAGTCAAAATACATGAGGCAAGCCAGGTGTGGTGGCACATGCTTGTAATCCCAGCACTTGGGAGACTGAGGCAGGAGGATTGCCACAAGTTCAAGACCAGCCTGGGCTACAAAATGAGTTCAAAGCCAGCATGAAGTATGTAGTGAAGCCCTGTATTAAAAAAAAAAAAAAAAAAAAAAAAAGAGGCAAAGACTGATAGAAGCACAAAACAAATAAGCCCACTATTATAGTTGGAAAATTCAATGCCCTTCTATCAGAAATGGATAGATCCAACAGGCAGAAAATCAGTAAGAATATAGCTACACTTAACAGCACCTCCAGTGAACTGGACATAATTGACATGTATAGACTGCTTCATCCAATAGCAAAATGAATATTCTTCTCATGTTCACATGGAATACTGTCCAAGATAAAACATATTCTGGGCCATAAAGTACACCTTAACAAATTTAAAAGACTAGAAATCAAACAATATCTGCTCTTAGCCCACAATGGAATTAACCACTTAACACTTTACCCCGAGCCGAGCATCACATGGGCAGCTCATTTATATACTAATTATTGTGAGTGTCGCTTGGGCAGGTATAATTTCAACCAGTCAATCCTTGTTTGTACAAGATATGCTCATACATCTGTTTGTTTTATATTGACTTTTTTGCATACTTTTTTATTTAGAATATCATATTTGCCTTTGATGTTTGTTTCCAGTGAAGTCTAATAATAAGTTCTGGTTATATTCTTTTACCAATTTGTGTTTATATTATTTATGAAAAATAACTTATAATTTTGTGCCACAATCTATAAAACTTATCATAAGTATATTAGATATAATTTTTATACTTCTCCAGAACTCAGTGATATTCTTTTGCAACACAAAATGGACACATTTGGGACACTGAGACAGAATAGGAAAGAAGTGCCAAAAGATCTCCAAAAGAAAAAGGAAGAAAGGTTAACATGTCAAAGAGGAAAATCTATGATATGAAATAGACAAAAAAGACATCTCCTTATTGTCAACTATTCATAGCATCAAAATGATAGAATTTGAAAGAAAAATCAAAACTAAAAAAATTCCAATAGTGGTCAATGATTATAATAATTCTATGGGTGGCATTGACAGAGTTGACCAATATCTAATAAGCTATTTTGTAATCAAAAAAGCAAGGAAAAAATATTATAAAATATTTATGTACCTTCTGGACCAAACAGTATGGAACTCATTTGTTATTATTCAAAACAAGGGAGTTCAAAAAGTCATTTACAATTTAGATTAGGTCTAATATACCAAATACTTGAAAAATACAGGATAGGGAAATGCCAAGCAGGATATCCATCATCAATATCTTCACCATTATGTTTAGTGGGGAGACATTTTATTGAAATTTACCACCCACAGGAGAAAAGGAAAGACCGACATAACAGTGTAAAATGTGTTGTCCAAAGAAGAATAATAATGCAAAAAAAATTCAGAAAGAGACTAGATACTACTGTCCAGATTGTAATGTTGCATTGTGTATTGAATGTTTTAAGATATACCATACTCAGAATAATTATTGAATAAATTTGATAAAACTGTTGTTTTTACATTTCCTGTTATATTATCTTATAAAAATTAACAAAAAGCTGGGGATTTAGCTCAGTGGTTCCGCTGCCTGTCTCTCAAGCGCAAGGTCCCAAGTTCAATCCTCAGTACCAAAAAAAAATTAACAAAAAATGTGCAAGCTTTGGTAATCCTGTATTTAAATAATTGGACTAGTAAGTGGTTAAGTTAGAAATTAACAATAGAAAGATAACTAGAGAACCCACAAATACTTGGAGGTTAAACAATACACAGCTCAAAAGGGGAATCTATTTTTTGGTACTGGTGGATCGAACTCAGGACCTTGTGCTTGCAAGGCAGACACTGGAACCACTGAGCTAAATCCCCGACCCTACAAGGGGAATCTTGAAGTGGGTGATACAAGCCTGTAATCCCAGCACTCTGGGAAGCTGAGTCAGGAGGACTATAACCTAGCTACTTAAGGAGATCCTATCTCAAAATAAAAAAACAAAAAGGGCTGGGGATGAAGCTCACTGCAAAGACCCTTGACTCAGTCCCCAGTAGCATAAAAAAGAAGAAAGAAATTAAAAATATTTGAACTAAATAAAAATGAAAATTAAACTTATCAAAATGTGTGGGTTGCTGTAGAAGCAATGTTTAGATAGAAGTTTATTACATTGAGTACATATTTTTAAAAAGAAACATCTAAAAATCAAGGAGTTAAGATTCCTGCTTAGGAAATTGCAGAAAGAAAAGCATATTTGACTCAAAGTAAGCAGAAAAAAAGACAAAATAAGAGTATAGCTGGGTACAATGATGCATACCCATAATTCCAGGTACTTAGGAGGCTGAGGGAGGAGGCTGTCAAGTTTGAGGTTAGCTGAACAACTTAGTGAGATCCTATCTCAAAATGAAAATAAAAAGGCCTGTGGATGAAGCTCAGTGATAAGAGTACTTGTTGTAGGTCAGTGGTAGAATGCTTGCCTAGCATGTGCGAGGCCCTGGGTTCAATCCCCAGCACTGCAATAAATAAATAAATAAATAGAATAAATCAATAAAGTTGAAAACAGAACATCAATAGAGAAGAACCAACAACACCAAAACTTGATTTGTTTAAAAAAAAAAATCAATACCATTGATAAGCTTCTTGCTAAACTAAGGAAAAAAAATAGCAAAGACACAAACCACTCACATTGGAAATGAAAGAAGGGATGTTATTACAGATTCCACAGCATTAAAAGGATAATAATGGGGCCGGGGACTTAGCTCAGGGGTTTCGCCTCCTGCTATGCAAGTGCAAGGACCTGAGTTCGATCCCCGGTACCAAAAAAAAAAAAAAAAAAGGATAATAATGAAATATGATGAATAGCTCTATGCCCACAAATTTTATAAACTAGATTAAATGGACCAAGTCTGTGGAAGATATAACCTGCCAAGAAGAAATAGAACCATTCATTCAACAACTGAATTCAAACTATTCAAGAGTTTTTATCATGAAAACCTTCACAAAGATGAATCTAGACACAGACATTACACCCTTCACAAAAATTAGCTCAAAATGGATCATAAATCTAATTGTAAAATGCAAACTTTCCCTGTGGCTAAAATGGGCCCACTTGTCTCATTCTTATAATAATGATTTCCCTCCAGCCTTTCACTCTCCTCTCTTTCCTTGGCTGCCATCCCATCTGCCTTTCCTTCCCAGCCAAGAGTTCTTGAACAAGAGTTTCCCCTCAGGTACTCCACTGCCTCACTTCCCCCACTCCTCAGTCCTAGAACTTTGACTTCTGCCCCTGCTACTCTCATGGATCTGCTTCAGGACCAAAAGTAAATTCCAGAGCTGGAGGTGTGCTTCCGTGGTAGGGCGCTTGCCCAGCATGTGTGAGGCCCTGGGTTCCATCCCTAGCACCACAACAATAAACAGACAAACAAATGCATGCTAGACCCAATGGACACTTCTCATAGGACCCTTCTGCAGCCCTAGGTGCTGCTGAACAAGCCCCCTTGAAACTCTCTCCTCCTCAGCCTTCATGAGCCCTTCCTCTCCTAACCCTCCTCCTCCTCGTGTTTATTACCATTCCTTTGTAGCCACCTTTACAAAGTCATCCTCTCCTGTTCCTCTTACAAATTAGTGACCCCCAGGGTTCTGTGCAGACCTTTTCTTTCTTCTCTCTAGTACTCACACTTTCCCATTCTGGCCTCATCTATCTTATCTTTTCAATCAATATGTTCTCACATCTGTAGCCCAGACCCATATATCCAACTGCTGGGTGTCCCGCTGACCTCTTGCACTTAACAAATCCAAGACTGAACTCATCATCTCTTCCTATGTATTTTGCTCCTATTCCTGTGGTGCCCGTCTTGTTCTGTCACACATCCCATCACTTAAGCCAGAAATCTGTGAGTCATCCCAGACTCCCTTTTCTATTTCACCCTGCCCCATATCCAATCCTGCTGGTTCTCCCCTCAAAATAAATCTGGAACATGACCCCTTTTTTCAGATATATTTTAATTGACACATAATAATGTACCTATTTATGGGATAGTGTGGCATTCAGTACATGAATACAATATGCAATGATCAGGTCAGAATAATTGGCATATCCATCATCTCACACATTTATCATTTCCTTATGTTGGAAACATTCAAAACTTTCTCTACTGTGTGTTTTGAAGTATACAATTTATTGGAACACCTACTAGCTTGGCATGGTGGCACAAGCCTGTAATTCCTCTGAGGATTACACTCTGGGAGGCTGAAGCAAGAAGATCACAAGTTAGCCCAGTTTGGGCAACTTAGCAAGACCCTGTCTCAAAATTAAAAAAAAAAAAAAGAGCAGGAAAAAAATAAGAATCAAAATACATCTCATTCAGGTACAAATTCCCTATGATGAATGTGATCATTGTGTATACCTAAAATGTACCAATAAATTTAATTTTTTAAAAAAGAGCAGGGGATGTATCTTAATGAGAAAGCCCTGGGTTCAATCAATCCCCAGTTCTACGAAAACAAAACAAGCAAAAAAAAAAACCCAAAAAACCCCACACATACACAAAAAAGCACCTCTACTTATCTTTATGGCTCAAGCCACCATCCCCACTCACCTGCATGGCCACAGTAGCCTCCTGAGGGCCTCCCTGTTCCCACTCTCACTGCTTTCAGCCAGAGGGATTGCTGCAGCATAAACTGGCCCCATCACTCCCATGGCTTCTCATCTCAGAATAAAATTTAAACTCTATACCACTGCATTAAAAAAAGCCACACTCTGGTCCCTGCCTCCCTCTCCAAACTTCTCTCACAATTGTCTCCCTTCCACTCACTGCTCCAGCCACATTATCGTCCAGGCTGTTCCCCCCTTCTGCATCTTTTCACATAACTCTTCCCTCTGCCTGCAATAATCACCCCATTATAGCCATCCAACTTGGTGAGCAAATAGTTATCTTTCAAGACAGCGATAGAAACCATGGTTGATACTTCCAGGTGGAATTAAACATTCTCTCCACTGTATCCTACAATTCTTCACCAGGAAGCCAGCCGTGGTGGCACACACCTGTAATCCCAGAACTCAGGAGGCTGAGGCAGGAAGATCAGCGCAAGTTCGGAGACCAGCCTGGGCTACATAACGAGATTCTGTCTCAAAAAAATGACCAAAAATAATTCGTCACCAGGAAATGTCTCTTAATCACCTATTATGTGCTGTTTTCACCCATTCCTGTAGGTAACCAATTCTATTAGTTTCCAGTTTATTCTTTTTTTTCTGTGCAAATGAACAGGTGCATCTATATTTTTTACTTCCCCTTCTTTCTTACACAAAAGGAAGGACACTATAGACATATTTTTTTGCGTTTGGCTTTTTTATGTGATGCTGGACATGGAACCCAGGGCCTTGTGCATGCTAGGCAAGTGCTCTATCACTGAGCTACATCCCCAGCCCTACCCTGGCTTTCTTTGTACTTAAGAATATATCCTAGAAATCACTCCCAATAAGTTCATTTTTTATAGCTACATAATACTAACCCTATGACTGTCCCATAGTCTATCCAATCACTTTCCTATGAAGGGACATTTAGTTAGTTTCTAATATTTTGCAATCATAAACAACACCACATTGAATAACCTTGTACAATACCTCCAGTATTGTTGGAAGTAAATTCCTAGAAATGGGATTGGTGAGTCAAAAAATAAATACAAAGATAATTTTGGGAGATACTGTCAAATTCCCCTCCAAAGGGTTGCATCAATTTTCTGTTCCACCAGCACGACATGAAAGTCACCTCTGAGACTTTTGGAAGAGGCTTTTCTCAGGACATTAAGTAGCTTCATTACCTAGTTGGCCTGTCTTTGTGACTGATCCACCAGTACACAAGAAAGCCCCTCGGCATACAACCTACCCCTTGAATATTCACATCCCTCAGGATGAAATAGACAGAACCAAGCCCAGCATTTCTAGAAATTCTTCTGCATCTTCTGCTGTTCACATTCTTTGTTGAGAAGAAATAACAAGCAGATTAAATGGCTCCAAGTGGGCAAGGCTACAGGCCAATCAGGAGGTACTTGTACCAGTTGTCAAAGACACACAGGAAGAAGTACAAGCAAAATTTAATACTTTTCCAGGCTCAGCAAGTACCAATTTGATTTGTTCCAAGGCCTCCAATAAAAACAGGCATTCACCTTGTAAATAAATCATTCATCCTATTGGGAAAAATAATAATAAAAGTAATGCATAGTTCACACAGTGTTTTCACACACATATATTGTCTCATTTGATCCTCATAATGGAAGCATCCATGCTAGAACAATTGCTTCACTGGCCAGTCTTTGATGTACATTAAGAGGTTTGTGGACTCTAAGCATGATTTATCCACCCAGACTTCAAAGGGTTAATTAGAGCTGAACTTAAAACAACCTGGACTTATTAGAGACACCGGGCTGGAGGAAGCCTGGGAGCCGGAAGTGGTCAGGAAGCCAAGTCTGCTCCAGGCTCAAATTTCCCTGCCCAAGAACCTCAGATGAATTATGGTGGAAAACCCCCACTGCACTGTACCCTCTCCCTTTAATTTAGCCATTTAATAAACAGATTGCATCATTCTCCAGAAATGAGGAAGGTTAATAATTTCCTTGGACAGAGAGTTCCAAGCAGCCCTTGTGGCTGTCTATGGACCTTTAAAAGAACTTCAGCAGAAAGTCTGTGAAACTTTGTTTGTCTATTAAATGCTTGCTAGGCTCTCCACCCTCATTAATATTATTAGACTATAGAATTGAGAATCCATCCAGGATTTGTCCCAGAACCTAGGGAGGCACCAGGAAGTCTTCCTCGTGCCAGCTTATGCACTTGGTTGTGCCTTCCTGCTTCTCCCTGGATATTCAGGAGCCCTCACAATCATGACAGCAGCTCATCACCAAGAGATCCTTGAAAGAGGCTTTTTAAAAAATATATTTTCTGGTACTAGGGATTGAACCCAGAGCCTCTGCACTAAGCTACGTCACAGACCTTTTTTAATTTTTTAATTTTGAGACAGGATCTTGCTAAATCGATAAGTTGCCCAGGCTGAGTTCAAACTTGGGATCCCCCAGCCTCATCTCCCAGAGTGCTGGGTTTAGAGGCATGTTCTATCGCACCTGGCTGAAAGAGTATGTCTCTTGACAGTTCACAGTGTCAGTGTCCACCTGCTTCTACCAATATGTCAACTCAACACTCAAAGTGTAAAACATGGAGGCAGGATCATTTTCTCATAAGCAGTCCCAGCTTGTCAAGCCTCAAGGACAATTTGAATGGTATGCAGCGGTGGTGAACCTATGGCACTTAGCCCACAGCGGGCTGTTTGTATCATTGAAAGCTGTAAAAGGCTCACCATCACTGGTATAGGGCCTGTAACATTGCTACTTATGGGAACAGTTATGAGTGTAGGATGTGGGATCAGGGTCAGGCAGAACTGAGTCCAGATCATGGCTTGGTGCTTTGCAAGCTCTTTGTTGTTGGGTAAGCCACTTAACATTTCTGAGCCATGGCTTCCTCATCTACAAAGTGTATGTGGGGGGTAGGGGTATAATAATCCATATCTACCTTGCAGAAGCTGCTGCAGGGATTAAAATGTAAAGCCCTTAGCCTGACATCTGGTGCATAAGACCTAATAGACTTTTAGCATGTCACAACTAGAAGTGGTCTTCGAGAGCATTTACCCTGACAGTCTCATTTTCTAGATGGGGAAAATAGGGAGGGGATATCCAACTGATTAACAAAAGAAACAAGATTAGAAAAGGTTTCCTGACCCTTTTCAATACATCATGGTGTTTTTCTTTTCCAAGGAACTGCAGTACCAAAGCAGATAGGTAGGTGGTGAGGCGAAGCCCAACCTACTGGAGCCCAGGTTGGGGAGAAGGCAAATGCCAATTAGGGAGGTAAAGTGTAAGTGGGCATCAGTGCCAACTTCAAGGTGAGGCCTTATGAGAAATTTTCTGTTTTGGATTTTTTTCACCATTATCTATACCCAAGGTAATTCAGAAAATCCTTGGTTGAAATCTCTTTGGTGTCATTACTTTCTAATTGGTCCTCAACCTAGTGCCCCCAAAGACCAAGCTTTGAGAGGCAGAACATTCATCCTCGTTAGCTATGAGCAGGCACCTCTCCACAAGGCCTTTGGGACTGGGTGTGGGTGGAGAAGGAAAGGAACTTCTCTCCCCAGCTTACTTTGTGTCGGAAGTTCTGTGGCTTTTGCAAGGACGTGTGAAGGGAGTAGGAGAAAGAAGTCAAAGTGCTGTAGCTCCTGTGATTGCCCATCCACAGAAGTGGTGTGCCAAAGAGCAGCCATTCACATTCCAGCTCAGACATTTGGCCCCTCCCTCCTGACCTCACGTGGCCCTGCATGAGGTTTCTGTTTGCTTTCTCAGAGACCCAGGGAGCACTGGGAGTTCTGCCCAGCTCAGCACTTCGTTATCCTGTGCTGGCAGGAAGGCACTGGCCCGCCCATAAGTACTTAGCTCCTGTCTGAGCTAAACAGGGTTGGGATATGTATCTGAGGACTGATGCTGGTTTAACCACACCCCCAGGCAGTGGAAGGACAGAGTAATTCCACTAACAAACACCAGAGTCACTTATTTTCCTTCCCACTCTGCATCAGCTTCCAGAATTTCAAATTTGCCACACTGCACCAATGAGTTCATCCTGAATCCACTTAGTCTTCTCTGCTTAGTCCTTGGTTAACTTCCCCCTTAATGGAAAAATAGGCTCAGGAGGCTGGGTGATCATGGGCAAGTCACTCCCCATCTCTGAGCCTCAGTTTCCTCATCTGTAAAATGCATAGGTTGAACTCTCATTGATGTCTCCAGCCACCACCTTAGGCCAGTTCACTATTATAACCTGTCTTATCTCTCTGCTTTCACTCTTGTCTCCCATCAATCCATTGCCAAAACAGCCACCAAAATACTTTTGCCCAGGTTCTTGGCCTATTTAATGCCTGGTCATGCTTATGGTTTCAGATTGAGGTTACTTCCCTGCGTAAACCCTCCTTGGATAGCACACTCCTGTCCCACAAAGCAAAGTCCTCCTGTCATCCACATTTTCACTGGAAACTGCTTCATAGAAATTATCACAACTACAGTTTTTTGTGCAATTATTTAACATCCACTTCCCCAAACTGTCAGCTCTGTGAGAGCAGGAACCTCATCTGTGTGGTTCACCCGTTTATTTCTGGTACATTGTGCAGTGCCTGGGACATAAGAAGAGCTCTCTACAAATTGGTTGAATGGATAATGTACCCTGCCAGCTGAGGCAGCCCACAGTGCCAGCCCCCCAGCTCCTGCCATGGTTGTGGCAGGCCACTGACCTACTGACCTCCCTGCCAGGCAAGCCAGGAGGACAAACCTGCCCTTGGAAGAGACTTGGAATGCAGTAACTCCTAAAGCCAAATACAAAAGACTTTGGTTTATGTTTAGGCCTCATGCTCTATGCATGAGTTATTGAATTGCACAAATATCGATTGAGCATCTACTGTTTGGCCCTGTCCTAGATGCTGTTAGTCTAAAGGTATTAGTATTCCCAGGCTTGGTCTGGACACTTAAAGAACTCACATGTAAACAACCAATTCCCTTACAAGTCAAACTGTGAGAAGTGCCTGGGAGGACAGAGGAAAGAGCAATTGAGTACTGAATGTCCTGTGCAAATTTAATGGGGGAAGAAGGAGAGGCAGAAGCATAGAAGGTAATATGATTAGTGGCAGAGCAGGGGTGTGTTTCCTGATAGAAAGGTGAACATCAGGGAAAGACATGAATGTTGGGGAAACATTGCAGGATAGGCTCTCTGTCCTCCAGTGGCTACCACAAGCACCTCTAATGCATAATCACATCAGAATAGCTCTCCCACTATTGGGCACTGGCACCACCCAAGGAACCTCTGAAACTTGCAGAAGTCACACCTTCTCCTACCTAGCCCTAATATTCTGATCTAGTAGGTCAGGTGTGGGGCCTGGCTACCTGCATGTTTAATAAATTTCCCCCTCCAAATCGTTCAGAGACAAGTGGTCCAAAGAGAACACTCAGGAGTAGAGAGTGGGTTTGTGGGTGGCAGCAGGGTATAAGTGAGGGTGGAGCTAATGGTGTGAGAGATGAGTTCTGAGCCCATGATCAGAGTCCTCAGGACTTTGGTGGCCACTCACTTCCAAGTGCCCTCCTTTCAGGCCAGGGATCTCTGGGATGACAGAAGAACAAATCTACAGGCTGTGTAGAACAAATCAAACCAGCACTGCTAGAAACAAGTACATTGAGTCCCAGGGTCTAGCCTACAGGTGAGAGAGTACATTGGGGCAGGAAGTAAGAACATTTCATTCTTTCATTCAGTCATCTATTCTTTCCATAAACGTGTGCTGAGGGCCAGGCACTATGGTAAGCTGTGTGGGATTTGGTGATACCACCATTTACCCAGCTATCAAAGCCAAAATCTAGAGTAACATCCTAGACTCTTCCATCTCTTTCCCCCTCCATCAATTCACTTATCTCAACCTTCTAAATGCCTTTTGACTCCCACCTTTCCTTTCGGCTTTTCTGTCACTGCCTTAATGCCAGGGTAGACTAACTCTTGGCTGTATCATTGCAGAAGTTCCTTCACTGCTCTCTCCACATTCAGGCTAGCCTAATACATTTCTCACACTGCAGCCAGATTGATTTGGTTCCCTCTCTCTCTCTCTCTCTCTCTCTCTCTCTCATTGGGATTGAACCCAGAGAACACTAAGCTACATACTTTTTAAATTGCCTAGGCTGGCCTCAAACTTGGAATCCTCCTGCCTCAACCTCCTGAGTAGCTGGAATTATAAGCCTGCTCCACCACACCTGGCAATACTCTCATATATTTAAAGAGCTTCATTGAGATATAGTTTACATATCATACAATTCACCTATTTTAATTGTACAATTCAATAGTTTTTAGTATATTCACAGAGTTATATCATCATCCCCAAAATTCAATTTTAAAGTATTTTCTGGATGTGGTGTTGCTCAGTGGTAGACTGCTTGCCTAACATGTGTGAGTTCCTGCATTCAATCTTTAGCACTATAAAAAAGAAAAAAAATCATCACCCCCAAAAAGATCCTTCATGCCATTAGAAGTCACTTCCCATTCCCACCCCTAGCCTCAGGCAACTGCTAAACTACTTTCTGTCTCCATGCAATTGCTTTTCCTGGGCATTTTATATAAATGGAATCCTACAATATGTGGTCTTTTGTGTTGGCTTTCATTGCCAACCTTAATGCAGAAGGCTGCTCAGTTAAAACCTTTCAACAGCTTCCATCATTCATCATTCAAATACTTCATCTTACTGTTCAAGGCCCTTCACACCTGACTCTGCCCTTTAACTTCCTATGGTTCCCTAACACACACTATGTACTCATTCTTTATTAGCAACCGCAGTTTCCCTGACTGGAATGCCCTACCCCTCCCCCAGACAGACCTTACCCCTGCTAGGTCTTCAACATTCCAAATTCCCCAAATTCTATTCTCTACTTCCCCCTCAGCAAGCACTTTGACCTTGTATGTGGTCTACTCATCACATTGCTCACAGTGCACTGTAAATATCCATACACATTGGTTTCCTAGCAAGACCGTGAATGAGTTCATTGAAAGCACCAGCTCTACACTTTTCTTCTCTGTAACCACCCATCTCAAACAGATCCTGGCTCAATAAATGTTCAGTCCATCAGAACTGCATAAAACTCAGCCCAGAAATTGCCCTAGAGGAGCTCATAGTCTTTTGAAGGAGAAAATAAACCAGTCAGCAGTCAGCCTATATCTACTAAGGCCCCATTATGAGTCGGTGGAAGGAAGGAGAGTACAAAAAGGACAAGGCCTGATGCCCACCCTCTTGGAGCTTACTGTCAAGTGGAGAAAACATTCTTCATAGACCAGCAGGCTGCAATGCAAAATATCACATAATCAAATGTTAGAGAGAACACTAGGGTATGTCAAGAGTCCAAGAAAAGAGGGGAGTGACTATTGTTTGGACAACTAGAGAGAGTTCAAAGAGGAAGAACTGGAGGTTGGGGAAGGGCAAGGGGGATTTGGACAAAAGTAGGAAATGTACAATGGGAGAATGGCTTGAGTAACATTTTGGGGCAGAAGGAGAGATGGTTTGGAAGACAAAGGGCCCAGGAAGCTAGTTGGGAAGCTCAGGCCTGTACCTGGACTACCCAAGACGGTGATGTTGACCAGACATGGTGGTGCATGCTGGTAATCTCAGCACTCTGGGAGGCTGAGGCAGGAGCACACAAGTTCGAGCTCAGCTTGGGTAACTTAGTGACTTAGTGAAACTTTGTCTTTTAAAAAAAGGACTAGTGTTGTAGCTTGGTGCAAAGGCCCTGGGTTCAATCCCCATAAGTACTGGTTTAAAAAAAAATTGGTGAAGTTAAGGACCTGAGCTACCTGAACTAATGCTGTATCAGTAGAAACAGCTAGAGTAGATTTTCCAGATTTAGTGACTAACAATACAAGACACAGTACAATAAACACATACAAACTAAAGAAGCTTTTATTGTTTCTGGAATTCCAATGTGACTGGATACTCCTAAACTTTTATCTGGCATCCCCACATTGGTGGAGAGCAAGGTTGGACTGAACTGTAAAAATCTTGAATGCCATGCCACAGTGTCCCCTGTGTCCTGGGGGTAAAAAGCCACTGAACGCTTTTAACTGAGTGACTGACAGCATCAGATGTGCCTTTTAGATAGGTGCTCAGGTAGTAACAAGGAGAATGAGTAACCCTGGGGAGCAAAATTGGAGGCTATGGCCACAAATCGGTGACAGAGGATCAGGCTATGAGGCATGGCAGAGGCAGTGGTCACAGAGAGGAGGGTGGGACACAGGAGGGGCACTGCTCAAATTAGATGAGGCCATCTTAGTGACCAGTTCCTGCTGGTGGAGAAAGGACTAGTGGTTGCCTCTTAGAGGAGCAGCCTCCAAGCAGGGGCTAGGCCAGCATCCTGTGATTTTCCCCATGACCTCCTGCTGTGCAAAGGGAGACAGTAAAGCATAGGTAGAAGAGCCTGAGCAGCTGCCACAGCAGAAACCCTCTTAGATTTTCCCCTGCCCAGTCAGTCCTGCACACTTCCTTTTTCCCTTGGGCTCCGGCACCAGTCCAGAGCACACAGTGTTCTCTGCAGCAGATGAGAACATTCTAGGCTGGGTGAATCACCGTTCCTGGCCTGAAGGGCCTTGGGCAGAGACTAGGCAATCACAAAGAACACTCCCCAGGGCCTCCTGTGCAAACCTGAACAGAAAGGTCCAAGAAAACAACAGGTATCAAAACAGTGCTGGACTTTTCTGGGATGATTTTTAGCACAGCCGACAAAAGTTACACCCCATATCAGCCCTGCTGGTTAGGAGAATCTAGAGTACTCTCCCAGCTCAAGCCTTGCACCTCGTGGGGATGCAAGAGCCAAGAGTCAAGAAGTCAGAGCCTATTTCTGTGTGTTGATTTGTTGCACTCCAGCACACACAGGTGAGCAAACCTTAAATTCAGCCATATCCCATGATCCTCAGGGCTGCACATGGATGTGCAGATAGTCTGGGCAGGGATAGAGCACTGATAACAGGAAAGGATGGGCTGCACAGGTGAGGTGAAAATTTTCCTGAGATTCTCACTCTATAGGACAGAGTGACTCCTCTTGAGGATGGTGATGGGGTTGCCAGCACCTCCCTTGGTAACCTCTGAGCCGAGATCATTATATAGTAGAAGAGGCTGCCTACAGTGGTTCACCAGCACAGTGGCTCTGAACACAGATAGATCACTCTCCTTTGATTAGCTGTAGACCTTTCAAATCAAGGCTAGCTGAGGGGCCTTACTTACCACATAGGCCTTGTGGGCCGGTCTCCCTCCCACTCAGAAGGAAATGTTCTGCCTTTTTGTGGTTTTAACCTCTTTTCCCTTGGAATAACTTGCCCGTGTCTGGCCCTCGATCAGGGCTGCTGCTCTAAGACACTGTCACGCAATAATAAATCACCCAGGCAGCCTTGTTGCGAGATCTCTCCCTTCCCCGCCCACTTTCTTCCCTCCCTCCGCCCTACCCCGAAAAGTCTCTGGTTGGCTCTCTGGCGGTGCTGATCGGCCTTGCAGCCTCTGGCTTGCGCTCCTGCCCCACCCCGGCCATCTCCCCGCGCGGCCGCCGGGGCTGGGGGAACAGAGGGCACGCGGGCCTCCAGGCGGCCGCCAGACTGGGTGAGGCCCTGTGCCTGCCCCGGGATCCCGCCGAGTTCGAGTTCTGGGTGATTGGAGTAGAGACAAGAGGCACCAAGAAGGACAGTTCTTTAGATATTTTCCGAACGCCTCTGACAGGTTCTCACTCAAAGCTGCCCCCGAAAACAAAACCCATTAACAAGGGACTTGGGGAGACGTGGAGGAGGAAGTGTTTTTGGCCTCAGGATGCCAGAACTAGAGTGGGAGGAGAGGCAGGGAGGCATAGGTGCAGGCAAGTGGGCCCCGGCAGCCAAGCTGAGGAGCTGGGGGCGGCGCTAAGGTCACGTGCCTTGGAATGGCCCAGGGAGGGAAAAGGAAAGGAGAAAGTGGCCAGGATGCAAGTGGGTGGCTCATAAACGTGGCTGCAAATTAGAATCACCGGGGAGCTTTTACAATACTGATCCCCAGGCCTCACACTACAACACAATGTGCACCACAAAAGCAAAAAGAACCCCTGGGGGTGGGACCTGGGCAGGAGTAGTTTTTGAAATTCCTCAGTAGTTTTGAAACTACCCAGGTGGTTCCAGTGGGCCACAAAGGTAGAAAAACTGCCCTGCTCAGACCTGGTTTTCACCACTGGGAGCTTGTCGGAAATGCAGGAACTGGCAGGTCCCAGGTCCTGGGTTCCATCCCCAGCACCTATGAAATAAAAAAGCAGGACCTGAGCTCCAGCCTGGACCTACTGAATCAGCACTTGCATTTTAAAAATAACAGCTTTATTAAGATTTCGCGGTATATAGTTCAGGCTGGCTTTGAACTCACTATGTAGCCCAGGTTGACCTCAAACTCAAGGCAATCCTGCCTCATCCTCCAGAGTGTTGGGATTACAGGTGTTTGGCACCATGCCTGGCTAAAATTCACCTTTTAAAGTGTGTAATTCAAAGCCAGGCATGGTGGTGCATGCCTATAATCCCAGAACCCTGAGAGACTGAGGCAGGAGGATCACAAGTTCAAACCCAGTCTGGGCACCTGGGCAACCTACTGACTTAGTGAGACCCTGTCTCACTAAATAAAAAATTTAAAAAATGTTGAGGGGGTAGCTCAGTGCAAAGGCCCTAGAATCAATCTCCAGTACTGAAAAAAACAAAGTATATAATTCAGCAGCTTTAATATATTCACAATTTGTGCAAATCACTCCTATCTGCTGCTATTTTCATCTATCCAAAAAGAAAACCCTTTGCTTTAGCAGTCACTCCCCATTACCCCTCCTCCCTCAGCGCTGGCAACCACTATTGTGCCTTCTCCCCTGGTGCGTTTACCCAATCAATAATAGCATCTATGCACCTGACAGCTTAGCATCACCAACACGAGACCATTTCATCCCCTCCCACAGTCTTTGCCATGCAGACATGAGGGTCCAGAGTTGATAGATTTTCTGATTTTTTTAAAAAAGAAGTCCAAAATCTGGATTTTTATGTGAAATCTTCCACTTTTGAAAAGGTTGGCAACTAACTCATATTTTTGGGAAACACTATTCGAGCCAAACAAACCTGTCTGCGGGCTGGATTCAGCCTGTTAGCTGCCAGTTTGCAACTTTTGATGTTGACCAGGTTCTTGCTGATGTCCATCAAAATCCTTCCTTCTTCAGCCATAGTTTCTCCTTGTTCAGATTTCTACAATTGTGGGGAAACAACTGCTTAGCAGCCTGCTCATAGTATCTTGCATCTCTTCCTCTTATCTCCAAACAGAGACATGCATTTATTGAGAACTTTCTATGTGCTTAGTGCTTTACATGTTTTGAATCACTTAAATCTTCACAATAGCCTTTGTAGCAGATATTATTATCATTCCAGTTTTCAAGACATGGAAAAGAGAGCTCAGAGAGGTTGAGTAACTTTCCTAATGTTGCACAATCACTAAGTGACAAAGCTAGAATTTCCACCTCAACACACTGCCTCTGCTTTACCAGTCTTTGTCCATATTCCACCTTTCTTCCTATTCTAAACCTTCTCCGTTTTCTCCAGATTCTGCACATAGCTTTCTTTCTTTTCTTTCTTTTTTCTTTTTTTGGTAGTGGGGATCAAACTCGGGACCTTGCTTGTGAGGCAGGTACTGGAACCACTGAGCTAAATCCCCGCCCCTGTACATAGCTTTCTAATGAAGATCCAACTGTCACAAAGCATAGTCTCAGCTACATAGGATTGCTGGGCAGAGTCAGTTTCACTCAAGCTTCTTTCCCCGTAAGTACACTCATCCTCGTCAAGTACGTGTCCTCATGTTTGCTTTGGAAAATGTGGTCCACACAAGTGAGCTGTGCTCTATTTTGAGGCTGATTCATATTCTGTTGTGGTCAACTCCCTTCTGTACTTGGTATTTTTCGTGTTTGTTTATGTTGAGCCAGATTATGTTGTTAGGTTTTGTCATTAATGAACCCCTTGCACTTGTCCCGGCTGACTTTCATACTACTTTTGCAGGTCCTTCTTCCTCTCTGACCCACTCAACCGGAAGCCCCTCTCCTATCTCCTGTGGGTTTGACCTCCTCTCAACCTTTTTTTTTTTTTTTTTTTTTTTTTTTTTTTGGTGTTTTGAGGCAAGGTTTTGCTATGCAGTTCAGGCAGGGCTTAAATTCATTATATAACCCAGGCTGGCCTCAAACTCTCAGTGATCCCTTCTGCTGGGATTACAGGTGTGTGCCACCACACCCGGCTTCAACCTTCTCTTATTTTCAAATTACTTCAAGCTTTGGGAAACTGTCTCTACCCTTTTCAAAGGTTCCATCTGGTAGCCTCCCTTCACTGCTCTGGAAACCCTAGTTTCCCTTGCTTGTGGGGGTGGGGTGGGGACAGGGAGAGGGAAGCAGAATCTGTTCCTATGAATTGTGAGTGGAAGCAGGTCTAGCTAAGTCTGTGAGTGTCCCCTCATGGTGGCCTTAGGCTGGAAGCTCTCCTAGTCCAGCTTCAGAGCTAATCTGGTCCCAAGAAAGTCTCAGAGGCCACAGGCCTCTTTTCAGATCAGAGAGGTATCTGTGATCTTGGAGCACCCTTCAGCAGGAGGTGATTCAACTCAGTCCTGACCCCTTGGAACATCCCATTGTCTGACCACTGCTGTGGAATCCCAGCCAAGTTGCTAGGCACTAGGCTGTCAAACAATGTAGTATGACAGTTTCTCAGCCACCCTAGGGGCCTCCCCAAGCCATAGGGTGTGGTTTACAGTCTGAGTACATTCTGTACCCTCATTGTGGGGGCAGGTTTGTGGTTCCTAGTGCTGTGCAGCAGAGCCCCGCCCATGCCTTTCTTCTCCAGCCACAAAAACAAGCTTAGACACCAAGAGGGGAGGAATTGAAACAGAACCTGTTACTGTACAGCTGGTCCCTGGAGACTCCAGAGTAGAGCTGCGCCTCCCTCTGCCCCAGAAGGCAGCTCGCCAGTGGGAAATCAACAGTGGGGCTCAGTTCAGTCCCTCCCTTCCCATACCTTCCTGAATGGCTGCCTGGGCCTCAGAGCAGTGGCCTAAGGGGGATGCCAGGCTGTCACTGTGTCCCCTACAGACCTCTAAACATAGATTTCTCCTTCAGAGCTCAGCATCTCCATGTTCTTTTAGACATTACTCTGTGAGGTTCCTAGGCCTCTGTCTTTGATTGTTCTTTGCATCATTATTAATAGCTACCACTGATTGAGGGCCCTTATGATACTGGGATCTCTCTCTCCCTCTCCCATTCCCTCTCTGTACTGAGGATTGAACCCAGGGCCTTTGCACTAAGCTACATCCCCAACCCTCTTCGCATTTTTAACATTTTCAGACATTATCTTGCAAAGTTGCTCAGGCTGGGCTCAAACTTGTGATCCTCCTGCCTCAGCCTCCCAGAGTGGTGGGATTACAAGTGTGTGATACCACGCCTGGCTGATAGTGGGTGCTTTCAAACTCTGATCATCACAGTCACTTTGCCACTTTATAAGGTAATCCTAGCTGATGCTCTTTTCACACTCACTACATGTAGGCTCTGTGGTAAGCACTTTACATATATCACTTAATCCTCACAACAGTTTTGAGATAGGCCCCTGTATTATTATTAACCCCATTTGACAGACAAGCAAACTGAGGCACAGAGAAGTTAAATACTGTGCCCAAGGTCATGTACTATCTAATGGGAGAATCAGAATTTGAACCCAAGTCTGCCACACTCTGAGTAGGTGATCTTTCCAAGGCACTGGACAGCACCTCTAGTTGATCTTCACTGGGGAACAGACTGGCTTGGGCCTCAGGGGAGAGGACATACTCCCTGGAGAAACTGGGAGAGATAGGAGCAACCTTTGCCCCATCACAGGGATTCCCCAGGACTCCCTGGGAGTCAGGCCACACCTAACTGCTTCACCCAGGCTAGCTTCACTGTGTGCCCCGGAGTCTGATAGGAGCTTATGCTGCGCATGTACATGGGGGGGGGGGGGTGCTTGCTCTCTGTGCCAGAGCTCTCTTACACCCTCTTCAGGCAATTCACACTCACTGCCACTACTGCCCAGGTGACCAGTTTCTGCCATCCAAGCCCAGTCCTTGGAACTCAAAACTCAACACCATCCCCTGTAGGCTGCAGGTTCAGTGCACCAGGATGCTGGTGGGGCTATTTTGTTTTGCTTTTGTGGCTTTTTGTTTTTTAATATTTTAATCATTTTAAGTATATAATTCAGTGGCATTAAGTAGTCAGCCTCCTGCATCTGTGGGTCCAACCAATATCCCAAAATACCTGAAAAAAATTGCATCTGTACTGAACATATACTGACATTTTTCTTGTATTATCCACTAAACAATACAGTATAATGCTTATGTAAATAGCATTTACATTGTATTAGGTATTATAAGTAATCTAGAGATGATTTATAGTGACTGGGAGAATATGCATAGCTTATATGCAAACAGTACATCATTTTATATGACACTTGAGCTTCTGCAAATACTAGGGGTCTTGGAACCAATCCTGAGTGGATTGGTTGAGTGTGCAGCCATTACCACCATCGATCACTAGAATTCTTTTCATTTGGAAAACTAAAATTCTATACCTACTATATAATAACACTCTATTCTCCCTCCCCACTCCCACCCCCTGTAACTGATTTTTTGTTTTGCTTTGTTTGCAGTAGTGGGGATTGAATCCGGGACCTCATACTTGCCACTGAGCTACATTCCAGTCCTTTGAATTTTTATTTTGAGACAGAGTCTCACTAGGTTGCCCAGGTTGTGCTCAAACTTGTGATCCTCCTGCCTCAGCCTCTTGAGTAGCCAGGATTACAGTCATGTGCCACCATGCCTGGCTGTAACTGCTATTCTATTTTCTGTCTCTATGGATTTGATTAACCCTAGGTATCATATCTAAGTGTAATCACACAATGTCTGTCCTTTATGTCTGGCTTATTTTAATTAGCATAGTCTTCAAGGCCCATCACTGTTGTAATGTGTGTAAGAATTCCATTTATTTTTAAAATTAATATTGATATACTGGACCACATTGGGTTTATCCTTTTATCTGTTGGTGGACATGTAGGTTGTTTCTACCTGTGGGCTATTGTGAAGAGGGGTGCTGTGAATGTTAGTATGCTTTCAATTCTTTCAAATTCTAGGAATTTTTTTTCAGTTCTTTTTAATTTGGGGAGTAAATGATGGAGCCATTTGCCAATCTGCTGGCCTGGCCCTTCTCAGAAGAAACTTCCCTTTACAGCTTTCTGTCCTGACTCTGCTTTATCTCTGCACACATGGCAGCACCTCTAGATAGAGCACCTTTCTTCACTCTATCCTATCCTATCCCATTGTCAACAATCCCTCACATCAACTGATCAATGGGCCTCTTTGGGCTTTGCCATCCATGTTTCCATCCTGTGAACTTAGGGTCACATTCCCTCCTCCTGAAGACTGTGTCAATCTCTGGTTATGCTCTTTGTCAACTCCCCAAGGCCCAGGAGCACAGCTGCAATGGCCTTTGTACAAGAGGAAGACAGTGTGGTGTGCTGGTTGAAGGCATGCCCTCTGAAGCCAGACTGTTAGGGTTCGGATACTGGCTCACTTCTTGTGTAACCCTGGAGAAGCTACTTGACCTCGCCATGTGTCTTAGTTACTTTCTCATTGGTGGGACACAATACCCACCCAAAGTTAAAGGAGGAAAGGTTTATTATGGCTCACAGTTTGTAGAGGTTTCAGTCAATAGTGAGGTGGCTCCAAGGCAAGGTGGCATGGAAGAGGAAACAGTCCATGGCAGTGTAGGCAGGAAAGTAGGAGTAGCAGCAGCCTTCCTTCTTCTTTTCCTTTTATTCCATCCAGGCTACAAGCCTATTGGTTGGTGCCACCCACAACCAGTCAGGCTTCCATTATCCACATCTGGAACTATGCTAAACCAATCAGTGAACTAGTCCATTATCAACACCCATTATCCAGCTACTTCCCAAAAGCCCCACCTATCGATTGCATGAGGTTTTGTGGGGACATCTAGATATAAGCCATAACACCAGGCCTCAGTTTCTCTGTCTGTAAAGTGGGAAAGATAATAATATATAAGTGGTTATGAGGAATTAAATGTTATACATAAAGCCATCAATGCAATGCCCAGTGCAGAATACACTTTAAAGAAATGAAGCTGATAACAATTTGTAATAACTAAATCTTGGAAACAGCCCAGATGTCCATCAACAGATGAACAAATAAAGAAAATGTGTTTTTTAAATGCAATAGAGTACCACTCTGCCATAAAGAAAGATAAACTCGAGACAAGATTAGGTAAATGGTTGGACCTTGAGACCATACTTTCAAGTGAAATAAATTATACATGCATATTTAAATAGCGCATTGTTTCTCTGGTGTGAAAAACCAAAAGTGTAAATAAGGACCAAAATGGATGATAGGTATTGGGAAATAGGAAGAAAATGTTCAATTGGGAAGGGGAATGAGGGAGAGAGGAGGGGAAGGGAAGGAAGGAAAAAGGGAAAAAAAGAATAGAAGGAAAAAATAGAAACAAAGCTTTTATAAATAAGGAGGGGAAGAAGGGTTTCAGGGAGGAGAGGGGAATGGAGAAAAAGGGAAAATCAAGACATAACATGTACAAATACAAATTTCCTATAATGAATGTGGTTATTGTGTATATCTAAAGTATATCAATAAAATGAATGTAATAAAAAAACAAAATGGAACTGGTATTTGTAAGTGGACCTTCACCTCCTACTGCCTCTGACAAAAACCAGGAAGGTGATACTAGGGGCCAGCTCTGTGTGTTTTCCAGGAAGGATCAGTGTTGAATTTACAGATTTCCATCTCCTCTACCCTTGACTGGTGTTGATAGTCTTCTCAGGCCAGTGCCTCTCCAGTTGGGTGAATTGCTTTTGTTAAATTAGTGTAAACAATGTAAAGAATATAACACATGCTCTCTCCACTCCAGTTCTGCACACTGTAGCCATTGTGTGCTGGATAACCTGGCAGTCTTGTTGGGCTCCCACTGGGGCCAAATATAGCTCAGGAAAGCTGTCAACAGCCACAGGCTTTGAGAATCTTCCACAAAGGGGATACATCGTTTATGTCTTCCAGGACAAAGAAACCAGGCTCAGTATATTTCATGCTTATCAGTAAAGATAGCCATATCTAGTTTATCCTGTTGGTGAGATCACCATATTAGTAGGGTCTACTAATAGGGTCAAGACCATCACTTTAGTCTACTGAACATTCTCCAAATATTGATTAGGCACCTGTTACAAACCAAAGACTGTGCTATATAGAGATAAGCAAAGTAAGATGGCTGCTGCCCTTAAGGCATCCAAGCCAAGAGAGCACAAGGCTCTGCCTGCACTGAGAGTGTAATCCCCCACCCCAGCACAAATTGTCCTCCAAAGTCCACGAAGACTTCCGGGAGGTGGTTCTGTTGTGCTGACTCTTGAAATTAGAGTTTGTGGGAGTAGGACCTGGTACAGCGGCCAGGGTATTGCCCCAGGAAACAGGAACTTCGTAGCCTGAAGGCAGAAAATGCTGGAGGTGCTGGGGGAGATGCCAGTGGTTGGGTGCAACTGAAGCATAAGGAGCTAGACATAGGTGGCAGTACAGGAGCCAGTCAGGGGAGCAGGGGCCCAGAGCCTGGGACATGCCTTTTATCTTTTTCCATTTCTTTCTTTTTTTTTTTTTTTTTTTGCGGCACCAGGGATAGAACTCAGGACCTTGCACTTCCAAGGCAGGCCACAGCGCCACTGAACTAAATCCCCAGCCCCTTTTTCCAGTTCTTTTTAAAATTTTGAGACCGGGTCTTGTTTAATCTCTAGTTGTGATCCTCCTGCCTCAGCCTCCCAGAGTGCTGGGGTTACAAGTGTGCACCACGGCACCTGGCTGGGGAAGCACCTTTTTATTATTGGTATTTTCGTTGTTTTGTAAGAGTTTTGGATTCTTGTTTTTGGAGACAAGGACTTGTTATGTAGTTCAAACTGGCCTTGAACTCACTAGGTAGTCCACGCTGGCCTCCAATTAAAGGAGATCCTCCTACCTCAGCCTCCCCAGTGCTGGGATTATAGGTGTATGCCACCATGCCCAGCAAGAATTTGGAGTTTATCTTGCATATTTTCCAACTGAGTTTCCTAAAGCACTGAAGTTCCACAGCACTGCTTCCATGGAGCTCCCCCAGTTGCTGCTGGCAGCAAGAGGAAGGAACGAAGGGGACAGAAGAGGAGAGGATGGGCACATAGGTCCACACACTTCTCCAACTAGAATAGCTCCACTTTTACCTGTGTCCAAAGTTTTATTTATTTTTAAATTTCTTTTAAATTCTACTGTTTTATAAAAAACACTACCCACGGAATAAGTTTGAAAACTAGTGTTGTGGACAATGGACTTGTATGAAAGGATTTGGAGCCGGGGAATTGATATATTTTATGAACGTGGCCATTCTATGGAGAATGGATTGTAGGAGGGCAGGTGTGGAGCCAGAGAAAGTAAACGGGAGTCCAGAAGTGAGAATACTGTGACTTACATGAAGGGAAGCCATAGAAGTGGTGAGAGCAATGGAAGCAGAACAGGGAGGACTTGGGGATAGACTGGGTATATGAGACAGGGCAGATGTCAACGTGACTTCTAGATTTCTGCTTAGTGACATATGTTAAGTGTCATTTTCTGAAATGGGGAAATCTAACTTTAGCAAATAAACTTGAGTTCAGTTTCAGCCACATTTGGTGAGATATCCA
Source organism: Heterocephalus glaber (assembly GCF_053883595.1). Taxonomy (NCBI): domain Eukaryota; kingdom Metazoa; phylum Chordata; class Mammalia; order Rodentia; family Bathyergidae; genus Heterocephalus; species Heterocephalus glaber. Next base: position 34,049,927 of record NW_028258384.1, on the reverse strand, counting down.
AGGGGAAATGCCACAAAAGCAGGTGGGTAGATGAGTCCGGGGCTGAGGGGAGATGTGAAGTGGTGCTGACCATTCAGGAAAACTCTCTACTGAGACCACCTGGGATGCCTATGGATGGATTGCAGGGAGAGGGGAGGAGGCTATCCTGGGGCACCCCAGTGCATAGTGACCAGGAAAACTAGCTGGGCTCCACAAAAGAGATTGAGGAGCAAGCAGTGAGATAGGAAAACCAGGAATGTATGGAGGAATCCGAAGCCAAATGAGGAACAAGTTGCAAGGAGTAATCAGTGGGACAAATAGTGTGAGAAGCTTCCCAAGACAGCTTCATAAGACAGTTGATTGCTGGGATTGGTATACTGGAGGGACCTTGGCAAGAACAGTGTTGGGGAAGTGGTAGAGATGGAAGCTAGATTGATGGGCTGAAATATTAATGGATTTTTTTTAAAAAGGGAAGGGAAAGTGAGACATGGAAATTGTGCATTTAGACAATCTCTTCAGAGTTGTATTTTGTGTTAGAAAGCAGGGTGAAGGGTGGAAATGATGTAAGTTGAATCTGAGGTGACTATTAGGCAGATGTATACACAGGCTTGGAGTTTAGGAGAAAAATCTAGGCTATAAAACAGGGATGGTGGTGTATGCCTGTAATCCCAGCACTCTTGAGGCAGGAGGATCACAAGTTCAAGCCCAGCCTGGGCAACTTGATGACTTAGCAAGACCCTGTGTCAAAAAAAAAAAAAAAAAAAAAAAGAGCTGGAGATGTAACTTAGTATGAAGGCCCTGGGTTCAATCCTCAGCACCACAAACAAACAAAAAACCTGGGTTGTATATTTTTATTGTTTATATGTAGACGTCCCCCTGAAGCTTCATGTGCTTATAGGTGGGGCTTTTGGGGGTGATTGGATTATGGAGGCATATAGCTGACTTGCTGTTAGGAGGTGGGGTCTGGTCCCAAGAGACAGGTTACTATGGGCTTGACCTGGAAGCGTTTATCTCCCCCATCAGCCCTTTGCTCCCTGCTTCCCCACTCACAGGCACAAACAGCTTCTCCTCCACTATGTAGTCCTGCCTTGGAGCCAGCTATGGACTGAAATGTGAGCCAGAATAAACCTGTCCTTTAATTTTCAGGTGTTGGGTATCGTGTCTCAGTGATGAAGAAAGTAACCAAGACATATAGAGAGCCTTGGGAGTCAGTCTTCAGGTAATCATCAAAACTCTGAGTCGGAAGGAAGGTAGTTGAGGTGGTGAGTAACATGCAGATAATTCAGTGTATGCAGAGGTTGTGATTCAGAAGTTGAGGAATTTCTGGTTGATGGGCTGAAAGGAGCTAGTTAGCTGCATTCTATTCTAAAGGACATAAAGCTGAGCCGTGGAAGGCTAGTGGAAAGACCTCTTCAGGCCTGAGGCTGTGAGGGAATTTGGAACTTTATGGCAAAGATGAGTCTGGGTAGGGCGTAATGGTGGACATCTTGTGATCTGGAAAAAAATCTGAGTGAGGATATTCACTATAGCAAGAAAATGTGTGGGGCCCCGCTTACTTGGGGCTGACGGTGCACGGTCTGGGAAGCGGGCACGTGCAGCAGGGCCGCATGCCCCAGGCGTTTGGCCGCCCTCACCGCAATCCTGCTCCGCAGCTCCAGCACGTGCTCCACTGGGGCCAGCAAGGGGACGGCCCGCTCCTTCTTGCGCTCCCATCTTGCCAGAGCACGCTGAGTGGGCGGGGCTCCTACCTGAGCCTCTGCCTTTGCGCTCTTTTCACTTAACTTTTTTTTCCTTTCTAGTGGTACTGGGATTGGGGGCGTCAAACCTAGTAGGGGCGCCCTACCACAGTGCTACAATCCCAGCACTTTTTTTTGTTTGTGAGACAGAGTCTTGCTAAGTTGCTCAGGTGGGATTCGAAAGTGCAATCCTCCCGCCGTGGCCTGTGAGACCAAAGCGACTCCATTTTGCTAAAATCCACCATTCCCCTAGCCTCTCAAATTAATGGTTAAAATGTGTTTGCTCTGGAACAAAAGATACAATCTGTAACAAACCAAAGTTCCTAAGTTAATTACTCAGCCATCTGTTTACCCAGGAAATGAACATCCTGGGCCCACTATCTGTAGGAACCGTCTGTTAATGTGCTGACTGTCAATGCTGGGTGGTCGTGACCATTAGTCACCGTGTCTGCTGACCATCAATACGTGACAGTTGCCCACTAACCTTTGTCCTTCTTTTCTTTTGTAAAACCTATACATAATCCCCCCTTAACCCTGATGAGTTCAGCCAATCAAACATGTACACTTCATGCTCCCTAAATGTTAACCAATCATGTAACTGCTAAGTGGAAAATCTCCAAACCTTGCTGTAACCTCTATAAAAACCCCGCTAATTTGGGACTCGGGGCTCTCAATCTCAATCCGCTGTGTCGGTGACAATTGAGAGTCCCTGCTTAAGCTTGAATAAACGACCCTCATGTGCTTACATCGGAAACGGCCTCCTGGTGGTCTTTGGGACCTTACAATCTGGGCACAACAGGCCTACCACAGCTACCAAGAATTACTGCTCCTTCATGGCCCTGTCCTCCTGGAGGCGTCACTGGCACACTGTGGCATCAGCTCCACCCTCTGAGGGAGACAGGACCCAGTGGGCCAAGCCCACTTACCACCAGGAGCTGGTGAGGATCCCCTGGGGCATGCCCAACAGCCACCCACCCGCAGAGCCGCTGGGGGGGGGGGTGGCCTGCAAGAGGCCTCTGCTGTGCAGCTACCTGGGTCCACACAACAGAGGCACAGGGGAACATAAAGGCCATTGTCCTGAGCTACAGAAGTGAACAACAGAGAGAGAGAGAGAGGGCCTCTCTCAGGCTCCCTGATGAAAACTGAAGCACACTGGAAAAATGAAGAGAATCTCTGCAATAAAGGCACACCAAACCGCCGTGCTTGATAAGTTGGAGGGATCATCACCTCCCATTTGAACCTGGACTATCTTCAGGGAAAAGGCAGCTGGAACCTGCAATAGAACCTTGCACAGGTCAACCTGGCAGGAGGACAGGGAGCTCAACTTGGGACTTGCAGCCAGAAATCTGCCTGAATCTCAAGGGTCTGTGACTGGCTTACTGAGACTCACTGACTTATAACTGCACACTGATGGCTACATTGTCTATTGTGACAGCAGAGACATACTCTGAAGGAGGCCCTTCATTTTTATCTTTTATTTGTTATTTTCCAAATTACCACTATTTTTTTTGCTCTTATTTTTATTTTTTTCTTCTTTTTCTAAACTTTTAAAATTTTTATTTTTCTCTTTTTTTCTTTCTTTTTTCTTTTCTTTCTCTCTCTCTCTGACTCACTCCCTTGCTGTCCCACATTGTTCTTCATCTCCCCTTGTGTTCCTGTTCTGGCCCTAATTCATATTTCTTCTTTATTTTTCTTTTCTTCTCTTTCCTTCTCTCACCTGTGTCCTCAGGCCTCACTGCTAACCTTCCCCTATCCTTCTACCTACCTATCCCTCCCTCCCCAACTCCTTCAAAGTCCCCATTCTGAAGGGTAAAGTTGTTACATTGAAGAGTTTATTCACTATAAACATATGTTGGGCTGGTCCGTGATTTTGATCTAATTCACACAGTTAAAGGTGATAGATTAATAACTACCACAAATTGTCATTTTCTAAGAGGTACTTGATGCTATTGCGTTGCTGATTGTATCACTTGGGCAAAGGTGTTGTGATTGATCTTGTCAGTGGTCCTTCCTGATATAATGAAAATGAGATGGCCTCAGAGTCATTAGAGACTCAAAACCTAAAGACCGCCGATATCTAGAAGATACCTCTGAGAAGCAATCATTCCATAAGGGAGCTAAGTACATCAACAAAGATACTTACAATAAGCAACTTCAAAGTATCAACCCAAGAACAAAACCAAGGACAGTACCAAAAAAAAATGATAAGACATTTAAGTAAGGCACAAAATCAGACTTCCACCCCACAAAAGGCAAATTCTGGGGGAAACAAGGTGGAAAAGTCCAATAATCAACCACCTGGACACCTTGAACTGACAGCACAGGAAGTAACAAAACAGATGAATGAGGCTCTAGAAAAATTCAAAACAGAAATAATCTCCCAGATAACTACAGAGATGGTGAGCAGAGTGAAAGACATGATTAGAGGCTCTAGAACAGAAACAGATAAAAAAATAGATGAGCTCAGAAACATGCTGGAAGCCATGAATGCCCAGCATAAGAAAGAAATGGAAACCATGATCGCCCAACATAAGAAAGAAATGGAATCCATGAAACAGATTCAAACAGATATTCAGGAGATTAAAAGTTACATTGAAAGTATCCACAGCAGATTAAGGGAATCTGAAGAAAGAATATCAGATACAGAAGATAGGATTGTGGTTAAGGACCATGAAAACAGAGATTTCTTAAAAATAGTAAGGGAACATAAGAAATCAATCCAGCAGCTGCTAGATGATGCAAAGAAGAATAACATAAGACTGATAGGAGTCCACGAAAAAACAGGAGAAAGTGCAGATGACATAAAAAAACTGTTCACAGAAGTAATACTAGAAAACTTCCCAGGCAGAGGTGGAGAATTGGACATACAGATAAGTGAGGCATATAGAACTCCAACTAGCCATGATCAAAAAAAAAAATCTACACCTAGACATATAATAGTCAAGATCCCAGAAACCCAACAGAAGAAGAAAATCCTACAGGCAGCTAGAGAAAAGAAACAAATCACCTATAAAGGAAAGCCCATCAGAATCATGGCAGACTTCTCAACACAAACCCTCAAGGAGAGCCTGGTGTGAAGTATTTCAAGCCCTAAAAGAAAATAACTTCCAACCTAGACTGTTGTATCCTGAGAAATTATCTTTCAAAATCTATGGGGAAATTAGGTACTTCCACGACAAAGAACACTTGAGAAATTTCATGAACACCAAACCAGCACTCCATCCAATTCTAAGCAATATCCTAGAAAAAGACAATGAAGGTCACAACTCCATGAGGCTCAACAGAGGGAAGCCATCAGGCAAGGTAAGAAACTAAAGGGGGGGGGGGAAGAAACTAAAGGGAAAGGGGAAAAAATAAGAAATAAAAGAGCCAACAAGAGTAAAACATCATGACAAGGATGAGTCAATATCTCTCAATGATAACTATCAATGTTAATGGCCTCAATTCACCAATCAAAAGAAGTAGACTGACAGAATGGATTAAGAAGCAAAATCCAGCAGTATGCTGTATACAAGAAACACACCTAACTCAAAAGGAAATTCATAGACTGAAAGTAAAAGGATGGAAAACAGTTCTCCATGCAACAGGAACTGAGAAAAAAGCAGGGGTAGCAATCCTATTTACAGACAAAGTAGATTTCAAACCAAAATTAATTAAGAGAGACAAAGATGCTCACTGCATCTTTGTGAAGGGAACAATCCAAGAGGAAGAGATGACAATCCTAAATATATATGCACCAAACACAAATGCCCCCAACTGTAAAACACAAATATTAATGGACATGAAAAACCAAATAAGCACTAATACAATTGTAGTGGGGGACCTCAATACCCCACTATCACAAATAGATCATCTAGACAAAAAATTAACAACAAAATTCTAGAACTGAACCAAGCTATTGAACAAATGGACTTAATAGATGTTTACAGAGTGTTCCACCCCACAAAATCAGAATACACATTCTTTTCGGCTGCACATGGGTCATTCTCCAAAATGGACCACATACTAGCTCATAGGACATGTCTAAGTAAATGTAAAAGAATTGAAGTTACCCTCTGTATATTATCAGATCATAGTGCAATAAAATTGGAGATCAATGACATAAGAAACCACAAAACTCCCACAAAAATATGGAAACTGAATAACACCCTCCTGAACAGCCAATGGGTCACAGAGGAAATTAAAGGAGTAATTAGACAGTTTCTACAAGTAAATGATAATGCCAGTACAACATACAGGAATCTATGGGACACAATGAAAGCAGTTCTACACGGGAAATTCATAGCAGTAAATGCCCATATTAGGAAAACAGAGAGAACTCAAATAAACAACCTAATGCTGAGCCTCAAGCTCCTAGAAAAAGAAGAGCAGGACAAATCCAAAGCTCGTACAAGAGAGGAAATTATAAAGATCAGAGCAGAAATCAATGCAATGGAGACTAAGAGAACGATACAGAAAATTAATTAATCAAAGAGTTGATTTTTTGAAAGAATAAATAAAATCGATAAGCCTTTAGCCAAACTTATTAAGAAAAGGAAAGAAAAGGCTCAAATCCATGCTGTAGGGGACAGGGGAAGGGGACGTTACCAGAACCTCTGCAGTGAGTCCTGGTCTCCTGCGAGCCAGGGCAGCACACGGCGAATTACAGGAAAGGTAGAAAAATGACACTGAGAAGAAGCTGAGCTTTGGGTCTGATCAGTGCTGCTCTGAGCAGCAAAGACAAAAGCCCCCAGCTTACCACACCTTTTATTCAGTACCTCGTAACAAATGACTTGCAGAGAATTCAGTACATCGGTAGAAACAAATGTAACAAATGACTTGCAGAGAGTTCAATAGTTCACATTGGGATAAACAAGGTGTAACAGAAGGCTTGCATAGAGTTCAGTACATCTCGGGCAAACAAGATGTTAACAGTCCAAGAACAACGAGGAACTGAGCAGATGTTTGTTCTCCCAGGATGTTTCTTGTCCTGGAGAATCACAGCATCACTGGATCACTGAAGTCTCAGTTGGGACCGGAGGCCAAACTGGAGTTATTTTGTAGCTGGGCTGTAGGCAAGAGAACTAGGCTAACCAAATGATTTTTCCCTAGAATTATGTAGCATTGCTCCCAACATATCTCCCTTTCTTTTTGTTTTATGTGAAGGGGTTTTATGAAAAGCAAGCACACCCAACAATGGCTTGTCCCTATGTAGTGTGAGGATCTATAGTTTGACTGGCTTAGCTGTCTATAATAAGTATAATTTTTTTAATTGGGGCTATAAAAGGATTAAAAAATCTAACAATTTGTTTTTAAACATTGGGCTTAAAAACTTAAAACTTTTGTTGAACTCAAAGTAGCATTGTCTTTAGTTATATTTTTTTATTGGGTGTTTAAGACCAAGTTACGGTGAGACCTATATTAAATAAAATCAATCTCTTGTTATCTAACAAGGTCAATTAAGTCTCCACAGGCACTGTCTTGGAACCATGTATAGAGCCTCTTAGCTCCTCTGTCAGTGTCAGCCATCAGGATATGTCACGGCCTTGCTTGACCATGTTGTTTCCTGTGAAAGCATGGGAGATTTTTTCCTCCAGGTGACATTTCTTTGGCACACTTTTTGTTGGATCTTTACTGTTTCGGTGTTCAGCAACCTCCCTGCTCAGGAGATTGGGTGACTCACCAAAAATGTAGGATCTCGGAGATGGTTCCCTCATGTCCTGGATCTTTTTGTTATTGTTGTTGACCTTGGAGGGCCAGGGCCAAAATATTGGCTGTCTTCTCAGCCCAGATACCTTTTTAGTTTTGGTCTCTAAACTTTGGTTGTTGAACATCCAGAAGAGAAGATCAATAACATTAGCACTGTAAGAGGAGTAGTGAATTCAACTATTATAATTTTACCTGGATATAAGCATTTTGGAATAAAATATAGTTAAACTGTTATTATTGTCAATGATAGCTGTTTTTGTGGTTAAACCCCTGAGTAGTTTTTTGTAGGAAGTCATCTAAGGAAAATATATCAGCATACAAGTGTGCCTATTTTCATAGGTGGCTGGAGCATAAGAGAAGGGCCAATACCTGAATCAAAAGGTTATTACCATAAACAATATGTTGGAAGACCCATACAATTAGAGGGCATGAATACATTTTGAACACCAGAAAAGGAGCAGTAATAAATATCACAGTTACATAAAACCTTATGTTCTTTACTGTAGTTTGGTACCAAAACCATCTTTGTAATAACACTCTCTTTTTTATGACACAGAAATTAAGCTTTTGAAGATGACCAATGTGGACATATTACAATAACATATTCAGAACTTAACCAATGTAAACATTTTACAGTAACATATTTAGCGCTTAAACATCAATGATAATCAATGTAATCAATTTATAACATATTTAGAATTTAACTTCAACAATAACCAATGTAATCAATTTATAACATATCTAGAATTTAAACTTCAACGATAACCAATGTAATCAATTTATAACATATTTAGAATTTAAACTTCAATGATAACCAATGTAATCAATTTATAACATATTTAGAATTTAAACTTCAATGATAACCAATGTAATCAATTTATAATAACATTTTGAGACAATATTTGTTGTGGTGTGTCTCCCATAAGATTATAAAAATTACTAGGGGGTCCCTTTAGTGAATTAAGACCAGAATAATTATTTTCTGGGTGGCCACTTTTTTATTTACCAAAGGGAGTACCCACAGTCTCTATTGTGACAAAGAATAAGAATATATATATCTTCTTATTTTACAACTGTTTATTGTAATTTGATTATTGCATGTAGGTGACAATACACATTACTTTTATAAAATAAATCTCGGTGGCACTTTGATCAATTAGCAACCTGGGAAGGAAGGCATGCCTTTAATTTAATAACATTTATCTGTAAGTCAATTTAACAATAGGTGAATATCTTTTTAAAAAACTTTTTTCAAAAGGTGAAAAGGAAAAGAAAAGAAAATTGAGCTCAACTGTACAAACAGACAGACAACAGACAAACATATAAGACAATTTATAAAATTAGAGTGCACTCAAATATATTTGGCCAAATTGAATTGTAATATCTTTTTTATGATTATTAGATTTATAATTGTATATGACTGGTCAAAAACTTTGGAATAGTCAATTAATAGAGATCTCTTGAGATTAGAATCAGAAGGAATGAAAGCGCTTTTATACGTGTAAATATAAAAAGAGCATTTTGAAGTTGTCCCTCACCTTTATAAATTTTTTACCATAAATCTATAATTATCATTTCTCTGGGGGCATCATCTCAGTCCTGGACCCTGTCGTGGATTTGCTGGTTGTCGTTGGTGAGGTGGGTCCCTGAGGTGTAGCTGGCTCATCGCTTTTAGCCAGGGTGCTATCACTCATTCTGTGAGATGTTGGCGGTTCCACCAGCGTGACCCACGGTCTCACGTTCCAGGAGGACAGCCACAAGATTTTCTCATTATCTGTTAGGGCACAGGCGAAACCTTTCCCCCACGTTATTAAGGCAGGAGGAATTTTTTGACATATGGCCTTTTGTAATCTTAAAAACAAGTTTAATAATTTAGGTTCTAAGGTAGAGCAGACCATGTCTCCTTCCAGTCTTTGAGTCAACCTGACTGCGTAAGAGGAATCACTTAAAATATTAAGAGGTTGGGGAGGGAAGTTTTTAATCACAAATATAATGACTAGCAACTCTGACCTCTGAGAAGAGTGGAGTAAGGCCCAAGTGGAGAGTGTTCAGGGGGAGAGACGATCACCCCTTCGCCAGGCCTCACGGAGAATGGTACCTACACGTTCCCATGGTATTAAGTTAACTGTCCCTTCCTGGGGAAAAGATGAGACATACATTTGCATGTCTTTTAACAAATCTATCACAGCACCCTTAGGTACTGGGTACATAGCTTGTTTTAACAGCAACTTAAGTAATTTGGCAAAGTTACACTGTTCTGTTGACAGAGACTGACCCATAGTTATAACTCAGCAAAGATAGAAAATTACCCCCAGCTGGACACACTTACCACCAGTGTCCCTCGTCCTAGTCCGGAAATCATCCTGGGAGATCCGTGTGTTGTCTCTCTTACTCCAAGTTTGTCTCACAGGCGAGTTCACCCCTGGATCCGATTTACATCCACGTTGGGCGCCAAATGTAGGGGACAGGGGAAGGGGATGTTACCAGGACCTCTGCAGTAAGTCCTAGACTCCTGTGAGCCAGGGCAGCACACGGTGAATTACAGGAAAGGTAGAAAAATGACACTGAGAAGAAGCTGAGCTTTGGGTCTGATCAGTGCTGCTCTGAGCAGCAAAGACAAAAGCCCCCAGCTTACCACACCTTTTATTCAGTACCTCGTAACAAATGACTTGCAGAGAATTCAGTACATCGGTAGAAACAAATGTAACAAATGACTTGCAGAGAGTTCAATAGTTCACATTGGGATAAACAAGGTGTAACAGAAGGCTTGCATAGAGTTCAGTACATCTCGGGCAAACAAGATGTTAACAGTCCAAGAACAACGAGGAACTGAGCAGATGTTTGTTCTCCCAGGATGTTTCTTGTCCTGGAGAATCACAGCATCACTGGATCACTGAAGTCTCAGTTGGGACCGGAGGCCAAACTGGAGTTATTTTGTAGCTGGGCTGTAGGCAAGAGAACTAGGCTAACCAAATGATTTTTCCCTAGAATTATGTAACATTGCTCCCAACACCACGCAATTAAGAATGAAGACGGTGAAGTCACACCAGACCCAGGAGAAATCCAGAGGATCATCAATACCTACTTCGAGAACCTGTACTCTAATAAAATGGAAAACACAGAAGAAATGGACAGATTCCTAGATACATATGAATTGCCAAAGTTAAATGAAGAAGATACAGAAATTCTAAACACCCCAATTACAATGAGTGAAATTGAAAATGTAATAAAAAATTTACCAACAAAGAAAAGCCCAGGTCCTGATGGCTTCACTGCTGAATTCTACAAGACATTTAAAGAAGAACTATTGCCATTACTCTTTAAACTCATCAAGAAAATTGAAAGGGAAGCAAAGCTTCCAAATTCAATCCTGGAAGCAAGTGTTACTTTGATTCCAAAACCAGGGAAAGACCCAACCCAAAAAGAGAACTACAGGCCAATCTCCCTAATGAACATAGATGCAAAAATCCTCAACAAGATACTGGCAAACAGAATACAGAGGGTCATCAAGAATTTCATACACCCTAACCAAGTCAGATATATCCAAGGGATGCAAGGATGCTTCAACAATCATAAATCAATAAATGTAATACACTATATTAGCAGAGTCAAGGACAAAAACCATATGATCATCTCAATAGATGCAGAAAAGGCATTCGACAAAATCCAACACCCATTCATGATAAAAACCCTACAGAAAATTGGAATAGAAAGTCTTTATCTCAACCTGATTAAGGCTATCTATGAAAAACCAACAGCCAACATCATACTAAATGGTCAAAAACTGAAAACTTTCACGCTAAAATCAGGAACAAGACAAGGATGCCCACTATCACCACTCCTGTTCAATATAGCTCTGGAAACATTAGCCACAGCAATTAGAAAAGAGAAAGAAATAAAAGGAATAAAGATAGGAAAGGAAGAAGTTGAACTGTCATTATTTGCTGATGATATGATAGTTTACATAGAAGACCCAAAAACTCGGCCAAAAGACTTCTAGACTTAATTGACACATTCAGTAGAGTAGCTGGATATAAGGTCAACACTCAGAGTAATAGCCTTCTTATACACAAATAGACACAATGAGAGAGAAATTAGGGAAAAAGTTCCTTTTACAATAGAATCCAAAAAAATGAAATATCTAGGAATCAACCTAACAAAGGAAGCAAATACCTCTACACTGAAAACTACAGCACTCTGAAAAAAGAGATCGAGGAGGATATAAGAAAATGGAAAGATATCCCTTGCTCTCAGGTAGGAAGAACCAATATAGTGAAAATGGCCATACTTCCAACACTATTATATAGATTTAATGCAATGCTGATTGAAATTCCAACAATATACTTCACAGAACTAGAGAAAACAATCCAAAAATTCATTTGGAACCAGAAGAGACCTAGAATAGCAAAAGCAAATCTAGGCAACAGAGACATGGCTGGGGGTACCACAATCCCCACCTTGAAACTATACTACAAAGCTACTGTGATGAAAACAGCATGGTACTGGCAAAGAAACAGACCTGAAGATCAGTGGAATACATTAGAAGATGCAGAAACAACTCCAGACATACTCAGCCACCTCGTCTTTGACAAAGGAGCCAACCACCCTCATTGGAGGAAAGATAGCCTCTTTAATAAATGGTGTTGAGAAAACTGGATTTCAACCTGCCAAAGATTAAAACTAGATCCATACCTATCACCATGCTCTAAACTAAGATCTACGTGGATTAAAGATCTAAATATTAAGACAGAAACACTAAACTTGCTGGAAGGTAAGTTAGGTAGCACTCTTGAAGACATTGGCATAGGAAAAGACTTCATGAACAAAACCTCAGTAGCACGGGAACTAGCACAAAGAATCAGCAACTGGGATCTCATTGTATTAAAAAGCTTCTGTCCTGCAAGAGAAACCACCAACAGAGCTAAGAGACAATCTACAATGTGGGAAAAAAATTTTAGCAGCTGTTCCTTAGACAAAAGACTACTCTCTAGAATATATAAAGAACTGAAAAACATCAGACCTCCCAAATTCAAAAACCCAATTCAAAAATGGGCATCTGAAATGAACAGACATTTCTCAGACAAAGAATTAAAAGCAACAAACTAAATATATGAAAAAATGTTCAACATCTCTGGTCATTCCAGAGAGGCAGATGAAAACAACACTGAGATTCCACCTCACCCCAGAAAGTATTGCTGCTATCAAGAAATCAATCAATAACAAATGCTGGCAGGGGTGTGGAGAGAAAGGAACCCTTCTCCATTGTTGGTGGGAGTGCAGACTGGTGCAACCACTTTGGAAATCAGTATGGAGATACCTCAAAGAACTAGGGCTAGAGGTCCCATTTGATCCAGCTATTCCCCTGGTGGGGATCTTCCCAAAAGAATTAAAAGAATCATGCCACAGAAATATATGTGCACCCATGTTTGTAATAGCTAAATATATGTGCGGCACAGTTTGTAATAGCTAAAGCTTGGAAACAGCCCAAGTGCCCATCAACTGGAAACTAGATAATGAAGATGTGTTTTTGGTTTTTTTTATAAAATGGAGTACTGCTCAGCCATAAAGAATGAGAAACTAGAGACATTTATAGCTAAATGGATGCATATTGAGGCCATACTCTTAAGTGAAATAAATAGGACACACATGTGTAAATACCGAATAGTTTCTCTAGTATGAGACACTGAAAGTGTAAATAAGAATTAAAATGATTAAAACGAATAATTGATAATTTGAAATAGGAAGAAAAGGTCCAGAGAGGTAGGGGTTGTGGGAGGGGAAGGGGAAAGGAAAGGAGGGAAAGGAAAAATTATGGAAAAGAAAAAAAAATGGAGACAAAGTCTATGTATATAGGGGAGGATGGAGCGAGTGAAGGGTGCACAGGTAATGCAGAAAAAAATAAGAACCAAGATACACCATGTTCAGGCACAAGCACCCAATGATAAATGCAAATATATTGTTTACCTAAAATGTACCAACAAAAGAATTTAAGTAAAAAAAAAAGAAAATGTGCATTCATATTTGAAAAGAAATTATACATTATGACATCATTTGTGTAAAATTTTTAAAAACCCAGAAATCAATATTTATGGATGTACACAGTGGCATAAAATCATAAATAAGAAGGATCCTCACTGGCTGCCAACTTAGGGATAATGGCTGCCAACAGAAAGGGAATGGGATGATTCTGCAATGTTTGCTTTGTTTCTTCCTTTCTTTCTTTCCCCTTTCTATCTTTTTTGGTTTTTGAGACATGATATCACTATGTAGTGCAGGCTGTACTTGAATTCACTATGTAGGCCAGGTTTGCCTTGAACTTTCAGTGATCCTCCTCCCTCAGCCTCCCAGGTGGTAGGATTATAGGTGTGTGCTACCATAACTAGCCTGCTCCCCTCTTTTGTTTTTCTTTCTTTCTCTTTCTAAAAAAATGATCTAAGGTAAATATGGAAAATGTGAACATTTGTTAAACCTGAGAAGTGGCTACCTAGGTGTTTATTATAACAATACCAACCTCATGGTATTGCAAAGGAGTTAATGCATCTAAAATTCTTTGAATAGAGCTGGCACATTACTGCACCCAATAAGTAGAAACCATTAGAATCAGCTTTTATTGTTTCTGCTCTTTTCTGTATATTTGAATGTTTATATGTATAGGTACAAAAACTTTAAAATTAGCCATGCCGTGGAAAAAGGACACTATTAACTTCTCAGCACTCTCAGCTCCAAGTGGACTGAAGGCTGTTACAGGACAGCAGTCACTGTGTCTAATGGCCACATCACTGCAGTGGGAAAGGGACGGTGCTACAGGTGCCTCAAAAGGAAAATGCAACTAGCTAAGCAGCTCCACTTTCAGCCGGGTTTCCTTTGAATTTCTTATGATGTTATACTTGAAGTGAATATAGGAGCATCTTTGCCAGTTTGGAAGACTGGTAATTGCAAGAACAACCTGCCTGTGGCCTAGGAGTAGCAGCGAGTGGCATGAGTACATACTCTGGCAGAGGCAGAACCAACCAACTGCTGGGAGGGAGCCCTGGGCTGGCTGGTAGGAGGCTGAGAAATGCCCCTGACTGGGACAGGACACAGGCAAGAGTGGATAGAGGCTATACAAGAAGCAGTAAGGAGCATCTAATCATGAACTGTGAAAGCTGGAAGGGCCTTTGGAGGCCGTCCGACTTCCTATCTTTATGGATTAGAGTAGACAGGACTTGTTTGACATTGCCTAGCTACGCAGTGGCAGGTCTGGGAATAGGCAGAACTCAGGTCTCCTAATTTTTGTAATTTTGTTTTGTTTTTTGAGACAAGGTCTCACTATATAGTTCAGACTGGCCTTGAACTCACTAGGTAGCCCAAGCTGGCCTCGAACTCGCAGTGATCCTCTTGCCTCAGCCTGGGATTACAGGTGTGTGCCACCATGCCCAGCTGTTCTATTTTTTCTGTAAGGTCTTCATGGTCTTTTGTGTGTGTGTGTGGTACCAGGGATCGAACTCAGGACCTCACACTTGCGAGGCAGGCTCTGTACTGCTGGGCTAAATCCCAGCCCTCTTTATGCTCTTTTCCAGAGACCACTCTGACTTTCTGAACCTTCTAGCTATAAGTTTTTCACTTGGGAAACAAGGATGGTTGGCCTGGGATGCATGCCCTTCAAACAAATTCATCTCCTTTATGGAATTGCCATTGTCTTATCAATGTCCCCTGACAGTTTGCCCAGCTTGATCCAGAGAGCTAGCCTGACTACTTGACCTTCCGATGGTTCAGCTCTTTATTTTTTTAGCACTGGGGATTGAACTCAGGGCCTTCACATTGAGCTATAACACCCCTACACACACACCCTTTGACACAGGGTCTTAGTTGTTAAATTGCCCTGGATTCAAACTTTTGATTCTCTTCCCTCAGCCTCCCAGAGTGTGGGGGTTTCTGCTCTTAGAGAACACACTACTCTCCTTTTCCACTGTGGGCCTGGCTGCAAGCTGAAAGCTTGAGTGGATGGGAAACAGTCCTAATATATAGACAAGCACCTGAATCTCCAGTCCTAGAATGATCAAAGAAAGCACATAAATGCTGCACAAGGTGCATGTGGAGGTAAAGACAGGAGTGAGGGGTAAGGGACAAGCAAGAAAGCCCCAAACCAATGTCCAAGAGCAGTCAGGACCAGCTGATTAAAAAGCTGAAGAGGAGAGTAATTGCCAAGCAGCAAGGGGAGCATGGGGAAGCTGCTGGAAGGACACTATGGGGGTTGGGGACGTGGAGACTGGAGGTAGTGAGTGAACAGTCAGGGAGTTATTTCATTATTCCCACTTTACCTTCTCCTGGAAAGCATTTCAGGTACCTTATAAGGGTCCACAAATTATGTCAAGACAGCATGAATTAAATATACAAAAACAAGGGAGGTGGACACAAAGTACAGCCATGCAGAAGGTGACAAATGCATCCATAAATTGGGCATGGTGACCCACAAATGTAATCCTGGCCCCCTGGGAAGCTGAGGCAAGGGGTTTTCAAGTTTAAACCCAGCCTGGGCAATTTAGCAAGACTGTCTCAAAAGAAGGGGGGAGGGCTGGAGATTTAACTCAGGGCAAGGGCCTGGATTCAAACCCTAGTAACACAAAAATGAAACAAAAATTCATACCAAAAAAACCTGGGCTGCCACAGGGTGGGCTCGAAAGTTGCCTGTAAGCTTTTCCCCAGCCAACAGGAAAGGGTTACACAATTCACAATGTCCAGAAGGTAAAAACAAACTAATTGCTCAGAGGGCAACTGTTTTCAGTACTAAGATCAGACAGGAATTCCTTCTGGGGTCCTCAGAGAGGATACTGCGGGATACAATGAACAACATCCTTAACAACATACTTACAATAGTGGTAGCAACACATTTCAAAGGGCTGTTTTTCATAAGGACCCTCAGTATCAACTGCTTGCATCACACTGCAGCCAGGCAATTAGAAGCTAAAAATAGTGTGTGAAGGTGAAGAACAGTGTATCTAGTATGTTCACATATTGGGAATAAAAAGTTATATATAGGCATGAATATGCATAGAACTTCTCTGGAAGAATAAATTGGTAAGAGTAGTTGCCTCTAGGGAGAGGAAGTGAAGGTCCATGACCTGGGACAGAAGAGAGAGAGACTTCCTTTTCATGACATATTTTGTACTGCCTGGATTTTTGTTATCCATGGCTACTTTTTTCTTTTTTTTTTTGGTACCAGGGATCGAACTCGGGACTTTGCACTTGCAAGGCAGGCACTGGAACCACTGAGCTAAATCCCTGGTCCCCACGGCTTAGTTTTTCAGTAAAAGTATTGGTAACTAAATAATAATAGCATGCAATATTCAGAGGTTCAGCAGGTTTGACCTCTGAATAACAGCCAGGTTGAGGATCTCCAAAAGTTATCCCTAGGGCCAAGGATTTAGCTTAGTGGTGCCACCGCCTGCCTTACAAGCACAAAGTCTTGAGTTCAATCCCTGGTACCAAAAAACCCCCACAAAACCCCAAAATAAACAAACAAAAAACGCACCCAAAAGTTATCCCTGATGTTTAAGAAAAAAAGAAGTATTTATGGAACAACTCCTGGATGCTAAGGGGCTTTCATTTACATTGTCTCATTTAATCCACACAATAATCCTGCCAGAGAAATCTACCTCATAGACGATTAACTGTTTCCTTGGAGAAGACTCATGAGTTAAACTGATTATTTTTCTTCCTGCAGTTGATTTGTAGGAGAAATGAAAAATTAAAAGGAAAATAAGCAGCTATGGAGAAATTAGGAAGAAAGCAAGCAGTTATCAAAGGGGGGGGGCTACCCATGAACATGAACAACCCATTCAGCTTGGTTTCTAGAACTTTCTCCCATCTCCTTGTCTGTATTTGGGGTGGTGGCCAATGGTGGTTAGCCTGACAACCCTGAAAGTTTGCCAGACAAGTTTGTCAGAAAATCAAGATTCACCTCAAAATTAAGGTAACTCAACAAAACAAAACAAAACAGGATGCCCAGTTACATTTAAATCTAGGGGAAAAAGGAAGAACATTTTAGTGTGAATATATCTCAAATGTTGCAAGGCCTTGTTACCACCTGGTAGCAGTGAAAATCTTAGCTCCACACTAGGCCTTTTCTAAGACCTGGTATATGTGGCGTGTGGGGACACCACCTTACAGTCTGGCTGGAGTGGAAATCTAGGTCCTGGGTGCTTTTGTTTTTGGTGCTGGAGCATGAACCTGGGCCTCGTGCAAACTAGGCAAGCACTCTACCTCTCAGCTACACCCCTAGACCTCACATTCTGCATTTCGGGGGCGAGGGGGGTACCAGGGATGGAACTCGGGACCTTGTGCTTTTCAGACAGGCGGGGCACCACTGAGCTAAATCCCCGGCCCTCTTGCATTTTTTTAATCCAGCAGTCCTACCCAGGATCCCTATTACTAGCTGAGACATATAGCTGAGACAGTGAAAACAACTTGGGACTTTTAGATAAATTTTCAACCACAAAGAGTGGAACAAAAAGGAGGTTCTACTCAATTATCCTTATTGTCTCATAATTTTCCTCATTATCTCAGAAAATCCATTTTTGACCAGAATTAAGCTGACCAGCCAATTTTCTTGCCTATTTCTGTTAACCAAAATTTCACTGTTTCTAGAACCATGGTCGACTTCCCTTTCCATATATTTGCCAGTGACATTGAGGGGTTTTTTTTCCATTAAGCTTATTGCCACATTTTAGGTATAAAATACAGTTATGTTCATCATTGGGATCTTGTACCATTACATGAGTATCTTGGTTCTTATTTTTTCCCCTTCCCCTGCCCTCCCTTCACCACCTCCACCCTTCCCCATTTACAAAGACTTGGTTTCCATTTTTTTCCTTTTCTCATATTTTTTCTTTTCCCTTCTTTCTTTTCCCATATCCCTCCCACTTCCCCTGCTCCTTTAGACCTTTACTTCCTATTACACAATATCAATCATACATTTTTAAAATTACAATATCAAGATCTAGGAAACATTACCACAGATTTTACAGAATTTAAAAAGATATAGAGGGCCGGGGATTTAGCTCAGTGGTTTCGCCACCTGCTGCGCAAGCGCAAGGACCCAAGTTCAATCCCCGGTACCAAAAAAAAAAAAAAAAAAAAGGCTATAGAAAGCATATTACAAAAATCTTCTTTGAAATAAATTGGACAACTTCTAAGAAGTACCTTGGAAGACAAATTAATGAAACTAACTCTGGAGGAAATATAAAATTTGAATAGCACCTATTAAGGAAAGTATATTCCTAGCTTGAAAACCTACCTATATGACAACAACAGGATTATATACATTTTAACTGATAAATTATATCAAACATTTAAAGCAGAAAAAAGAAGGAACACTTTTCCCCTCATTTTAGGAACTCAATATTGTGCTAATCCTAAAACTGGGTAAAGATAATAGGATAAAAAGTATGAACATAGATAGAAATTTGTTTAACAAAACAAACTGTTAGAAGTCAGATCTGGCAGGATGTAGAAAGTGGTTTTATTATAGGGATGGCAGTGTTGGTTCAGCATTGGAAGATCCACTCCCAAAAAACATTGAGTTTTTGCTAATGAGGCCCTCTGCTGTCTGCAGAGAGAAGGGCAACTCTGTAAATCTAGAGGCTTAGCAAATTTCTCTGCAGTGGAACAAAGGTGATCAGGAGTTCATAAATTACGTTGAATTATTAAAGCAGCTAATCCTTAAACTCTGACCTAGCTCTGTTTCATTTAGAGATACTCTTTCCTTCTCTTCTCACAGAAGTAGAAGTGTGAAGTGACATAGGCTGGGGATGCAGCTCAGCATGAAGGCCCTGTGTTCAATTCTCAGTACCACCCCCTAAATTACTTAATTAATTAAAATTTTAAATAGAGAAGAAGGAGCTGGGCATGGTGGTGCATGCCTGTAATCTCAGCACATGGAAGGCTGAGGCAGGAGGACTGCGGTGAGTGTGAGGCCAGCCTGAACTGCATGGCGAGACCCTGTCTCAAAGAAAGGGGGGTGGGGGGTGGGCACAAACACTGGCTGAGCACAGGTACTCTACATAATTTATATCATTTAGTAGTCACCACAGCCCTAATAATAATAAAAATGGTAACATCTATCATTGATTGAGGATTGGCTTCTATCCCAAGCACTGTTCCCATGAGTTGTTTCATTTAATTTTCATGCCACCACCACAAGGTCAGTACTAATCTTATATTTTATAGATCACACAGCCAAAAAATTGTAGAGCTGAGATTTGAACTCAGGTTTGATTCTACATCCCATGCTCAGAACACTTCTGGGAAATATAGGAACAAAAATTTGGGCTGGGGTCTGTGAAGAACTTTCAAACTTCAGGTGTCCAGTTAAGGGAGTCATATTAATGAGTGTGCACAAGAACATCCCACATCCCGCATGTCCACACTCACACTCTGGAGAAAGGTCTGAGCTGGTCAGAGTGGCTGTCAAGCTGCTGGTACCTTCTGCTACGCCAGCCAGGTAAAAGCCACAGAGGCAGTGGCTACTCCTGTGTGGGGAGTAGTAGCTGAAAGAGGACAAAAAGTAACTCCTGGGATGCCAGTAACATACTGGTTTTTGAACTGGCAGGGAGGTATGTCCAATGTATGGAAATTCACTGAGTTATGAACTTATAAACAAACAATTCTGAGAAGATGGAGTAAACATACTTCTGTGTGTTCCTTCTGCTAACAACAACTAAAATCTCAGGACATTATCTATAAAATAACCATTAAGAAGACTCAAAGGGGGCCGGGGATTTAGCTCAGTGGTTTCGCCACCTGCTGTGCAAGTGCAAGGACCCGAGTTCGATCCCTGGCACCAAAAAAAACAAAAACAAAAACAAAAGAAGACTCAAAGGTAGAAAGAAGGCAGCTAGGGATTTCAGCATGCAGGGAATGGCCTAGTGCTATTTCCTGAGTTGTCTCTTTGCCTCCTACTATCCCAGACTTGGAGCTGAAGCCGACAACATGGGAACACCAATGGGTGGAGACCAAAGAGCCCTTGATAAAGTCTTCTTTCTCTATATAAAGGACCAGAAAGGGAGGGAGAGAGAATTTTCCATATGGATCACTCCACTGTAGCCAAACACCACAGAAAAAACTGGCCCACTCTACCAGCAAAGGCTGATTGGGGAGCAGAGACTTCAACCTTTGCCAGACTGGAATGAGAAGCCACAAGCCTATGACAACAGCCACTGCCAGGGTGGGTGTCTAAGAAGGCAGAGTAGGGAGCTTTGACCTTCATCACCGCTGAATGGTAATGAGGCTCCCCCTCCAGTAGTAACAACTGAGACCACATGGGGAGTCCAGGCTTCCGCCTCCACTAGTCCATTCCTTGCTGGATAGTATCAGAAGATCTAGCAGAGTTGAGATTTTCACCATCACCTAGCAGTAACAAGGCCACCCCCGGCCCTGTGGGGTGAAGGTGTGCAGTAATAATGAGGAGCCCTTCCCCTCCCAGCCGGAGAGTAGCAACACAGCCCTAGTTCTGAAACTCTTAATTCCAACCAGCAGTAATGAGGAGGCTCCCAATTTAGTTATCAATGGAGGCTGAACTGGGGCTCTGTCCTCCCCTTAGAGGGCGATAATGGAATGATACCCATTCCCCACTTTCCTTAGTGTCAGAGGAAACCTGGTAAAACTGAGGATTTAAGTAAGATCCAAACAGATTTGACTGAACATTTCTGCAAAGAGGATATAAAATAGTGTATAAGTACATGAAAAGATGTTGACTGTCATTAAACATTAAGGAAATGCAAATTAAAACTACAATGAAACATATCACTACACCACCTATCAGAATAGTTGAAATAGGGGCCAGGGATTTAGCTCAGTGGTGCCGCCGCCTGCCTCGCAAGCTCAAGGTCCTGAGTTCAATCCCAGGTACCAGAAAAAAAAAAATAGTTGAAATAAACAGAATAGTGACAAAACCAAATGCTGATGAGTATAAGGAGAAAGTGGATCACTCATACATTTCTGGTGGCAAAGTATACTTTAGTGCAGTCACTCTTAGTGTTTGGTAGTTTCTTTTTAAAAACTAAATATGAGGCCTGGCATGGTAGCCAATGCCTATAATCCTAGTCAGGAGGCTGAAGCAGAAGGATCCCAAATTTGAGGCTACCATGGGCAATTTAGCAAGATTTTGCCTCAAACAATTTTCCCTTTATTTTTTTTTCTTTTTTCCCGGTACCGGAAGTCAAACTCAAGACCTTGTGCTTGCCAGGCAGGTGCAGCGCCACTGAACTACAACCCCAGCCCTTGCCTCAAAAAATTAAAAGGGCTGGGAATATAGCTCAGTGATAGAACCACTCTTCAGTTCAATCACCAATACTGCAAATAATAATAAAATATAATAAAAAACAAAATTAAAATAATAAAAATTAAAAAGGGGCTGGTGATGTACCTCAGTGGTGGATTTCATCTCCAGCAACACACACACATACACACACACTCATGCGTGCACACACAAGGATAGGAAATCAAAACTACAATGAAATATCATCTCACTTTAGTTTGTATGGTTATATTACCAAAAACACAAAAAATAAATGCTGGTGAGGATGTGGAGAAAAGGGAACTCTCATATAGTGGTAGGAAATTAGTACAGCCATTACGGAAAACAGTATGGAGCAGGCTGGGGATTTAGCTCAGTGGTTTCGCTGCCTGCTACGCAAGCGCAAGGACCCGAGTTCGATCCCCGGTACCAAAAAAAAAAAAAAAGAAAAGAAAACAGTATGGAGGTTCCTCAGAAAACTCAAAATACAAGTACTTACTATAAGACCCAGCAATCCCACTCCTGAGTATACCCAGAGGAATGGAAATCAGTGTGCCAAAGAAACATCTGCACTCATGTGTTTATTGCAGCACTACTCACAACAGCCAAGATATGCAGTCAACCTGTGCATTCATCAATAGATGAGCCGTTAAAGAAATTGTGGCATGTATTCACAGTGGAATATTATTCAGTCATTAAAAAGAAGGCAAGTCTATCATTTGCAGCAACATGGATGGAACTGAGGGATACTGTACTATGTTAAATGAAATAAATCAGGCACAGAAAGACAAATGGCATGTGTTCTTATTTATATATTAAAACTAAAAAGTTGATCTAAAAGAAGTCTAGAATAGAAGGGCTATGAGCATCTGGGAAGGGTGTGGGGGAGAGGATGTGGAGAAAGGATGGGGTACATGGGTACAGTTAGGAGGAATAACTTCTAATGTTCTAAAGCATGGTGAGGTAACTGTGGTTGACAACAACTAAGTGAACATTTTGAAGTAGCCAGTAGAGAGGATTTGGATGACCCCAACACAAAGAAATGATTAACGTCTGAAGTGATGGATAGGCTAATTACCCTGATCTGATCCTTACACATTGTATACATGCATTAAAATGTCACCCTGTAGCCCATAAATATGTGTCAAGTAAAAGAAAAAAGATATAATCCCAGCACTCTGGGAGGCAGAGGTAGGAGGAAGTCTGAGCCCAATCTGGGCAACTTAACAACTTAATGAGACCCTGTCTCAAAATTTAAAAATTAAAAATGGTTGGGGATGTAGCTCAGGTTGAAGGCCCTGAGTTCAATTCCCATAGTGAAAAAATGAAAACATATTTTTAAATCCCTAGGGATTGTCTTTTCCACACAGACACAAAGCTCTGATGCCCTTGCTTCCCTTCTTAATCTGCTCTGTTTGGCTTTCCCTACTCAGGTTTCTGGTGGCACCGTCTAAGTCTAGCCTTTGACTATGCTAAACTGTTACTTTAAATTCTCTTTTGTTAACCTTCTGCTGCTCTGGCTTCAGTCCTGCATGCCTCCCAAAATCATCACTGTCAGAGGATGGTAGGTTATGGGTAAGGCTTCTTAGGTGTTTTCCAAATTTTCTGTAATGCTGTTGTAAAATATCTATAATTGTTAAAAGACCCACATCTTTTTCCTTTAGAGCTTTCTTCATTGGTTTATTTCTCTTTCTCCTTTAGATAGCTCATAAACACTGACACCCCTTTTTATGCAGTACTGGAAATTGAACCCAGAGCCTTTGCTCTGAGCTGCCTCCCCAGCCCTTTTTCATTTTTTTTTAAAATCATTTTGACAAAGGGTTTTGCTAAGTTGCCCAAGTTGGGCCAGAACTTCTAACCCTTCTGCTTCAGCATCCCAAGTGCTGGTACTGCAGGCATGTACCATTAGACCAGCTCCGATTTTTATCTTGCACTTTTAAAACATTTTTACCTTTCTTCATCTTTCCCTAGCTTTCCTTTCAGCTCCATAACCTCCCTCAGTTTCCTTGTCTTTTTTAGTTGTTTTTTTTTTCAGGGGGGGGAGTACTGTGGATCGAACTCGGGTCCTTGTGCTTGCACAGCAGGCGGTGAAACCACTGAGCTAAATCCCAGGCAGTTTCCCTGTCTTCTTAAGACAATCACTCAGGATACTTAAGGCTGGCCTAGTTTACAGCCCCTCTGCTTTGGATTCATGACTATCAGGAGAAGACATTTGTACAAAACAAATGTACATTTGGCTTTCTGTATCCACAGGTTTTGTACCCTCAGATGCCACCAATCTCCAATCAAAAATATTCAGGACTTTATTTCTTGTCATTATTCTCTAAACAATACAGCATAACAAATATTTACATTGTATTAGATAATATATAAATACTCTAGAGATGATTTAAAGTATATAGGGTGGGAGCTTGGCATGGTGCTACATGCTAGTAATCCCATCTACTCAGGAGACTGAGGCAGGAGGATCTCAAGTTTGAGGCTAACCTGATCAATTTAGTGAGTCTGTTTAAAAAAATAATAATAAAATATATGGGATGTGAGGTTATGTGGAAATGCATGATTTTTTATAAGGGACTTGATCATCTGCAGATTTTGTTACCTGCAGAGATCTTGGAACAAATAAGAGACAACTGTACCAATGGCTATAACCTCTCCTCTAGCTGCGGTGGCTGTCTGTTGAGTCCTCAGGCACCTTAAACTTGGTGATTTTTTTTTTTGAGACAGGGTCTCACTGTGTAGTTCACACTGCCCTTGAATTTACTATGTAGCCCTGGCTGGCTTTGAACTTGAAGTGATCCTCATGCCTCAGCCTCCTGAGTGCTGGAAACTTGGCAATTTCTACATACTCCATGGTACCAACATTGCCAGTCACTCAGACCAGCAAAAGTGCAAGTTATCTTTGATGCCTCTTTCTCCCTCAATTCCTACATCAAAACTAACCAAGTTCTGTTGAACTTTCTTCCAAAATACATTACAAATTGGTCTATCCCATGAGTCACCTGGACTCATTCCCCTGCCTCCACTCTTGCCCTGACCCAAACCACACTGCACGACACTATCTTTTAAAAATCAAAATCTAGCCAGGCAGAGTGGTGCATGCCTATAATTCCAGCACTTTGGGAGGCTGAGGCCAAAGGACTGTAAATTTGAGCCTAACTTGGATAACTTTGCAAGACCTCGTCTCAAAATAAAAATTTTAAAAGGGCTGGAGATGTAGCTCAGTGCAAAGGACCTGGGTTCAATCTCTAGTACTATAAACAAACAAACAAATCTAAATCACACCTTTCCCCTCCTTTCCTCTTTAGCCAACTTCTTTTTTCACTCTTTGGTGTTGTTGTTTTTTTGGTTTGTTTTTTGGTATCAGGGATCGAAGTCGGCTCCTTGCGCTTGCGCAGCAGGCGGTGAAACCACTGAGCTAAATCCCGACCCTGGTTTTGTTGTTATTTGAGACAAGGTCTTGCTACGTAGCCCAGGTTGGGCTTGAACTTGGAATCCTCCTGCCTCAGCATCCTGAGTGGTGAGATTATAGGCGTGTATCACTACATTCAGCCTTCTTTGGCCAAATTTTTTTTTTTTTTTTTTTTTTGGTACTGGGGATCGAAACTCAGGACCTTGCGCTTGAGAGGCAGGCGGCGGAGCTAAATCCCCGGCCCTGGCCAACTTCTAATCAACTACTTAAAGAGTCAAAATAATTGTTTCCAGGAATCTCTCCTAAACCCCAGCACTCTTAGGTTCTCCTTACTGTGCTCCATAGCATCTTGTTCTTCCCTCATCATGGTACTTATCACACCAAACCCTAGCGATCTGTTTCCTTGGCAGCCCCCCCCCCCCCCAAGCGCTGCTGGGCTGAGGCCCTGTTTTACAGCCTGTGTATTCCTGTTGTCTGGCACAGAGCCTGGTTTGTGAACGTGCATTGAGCGATACACTTAGGGTGTGTGCACCTGCCTGTCTGCGGAGTGTGTGCAAAGTGGCCACGGTGTTGTCACCCTGGCTGCCCCGACTCACAGCGGGAGAGGCGCCTGGAAGGTGATTGGTGCTCAGGTTGCCGCACGGCTGGAGCCACGGGTGGTCCCTTCTCTCCGGCCCCTGCTCAGCTCCCCCTAGTGGCCGCTGGGCAGCAGTGACAGGCTTCCCGTGCAGGTGGTGGCTGCAGGAAGAGAAGTGCGTGTGTGGAGAGGAGTGTCCTCAGCAGGAGGCAGCTGGGCAGCCATAGTCCTGGGCAGAGCTGGGTCAGAGGAGGAGTACCAGGCCGCCTGCCCCTCACGGTGCTCCTCCCCCGCTTTGCTGCAGCCTCTCCTGCACAATAAAGCCCCCATCCACTGTATCCCCAGAGGTTCTACCCCAATATGTTTGAAGGTTAATGACTAAAATTGGGCAGTGTGGATTGCTTGCATGCTAGAGTCAGAAAACCTCTGCTTAGTGTATTATCCAGGTAAAATGGATCAGTCAGGCCTGACAGGCCTGTTTTGTTTTGTTTTGTTTTGTTTAAATATTCAAGCCCTGAATTACAACATGGGTTGCAGTTGTTAGTAGACTCACAAAGTGTGGGTGGGGACTTGAAGAATATAAGAATTTGAGCCAGTTGGAAAAACATATGTAGCCAAGGGGAATGGGAGTGGGCTTGTGATTCTGTATGGTCAGCTATGCTTCAAAATGAGCTTTTCCTTTTTTTTTTTACCATTGGCAGCTGAGCTATTGGGGGAATATAGGGGAGTTGTGGAAAGGAAAAGGTGAAGAAAGGAGTCTGACTTTTGGCCAATGGGGAGTTTCTAGTCTTCCCTAGGGCAGGAGCAGGGGACAGGAAGACACAATGGAGGGGCACTCTACTAGTCCATTTTTCATTACTGTAACAGTACCTGAGGTTGGGTGCTTATAAAGAAAAGAGGTTTATATGGCTTATGGTTTTGGAGGCTGAAAGTCCTCACAGCACTGCACCAGCTGTGGTGAGGGCCCTTGACTGCATCGCTTCACAGCAGATAGCCCCACAGTGGCTGGAGCATGGGAGAGTGGGCCCGATCCATCACCAGGCAGGAACCCCAAGAACAACTCAGGGGTTAGGCTCAGGCTTTTATAACAGTTTGGTCTTTATTAGTAGTATTTTGAAAGGGTCTCACTATGCATCCCAGCAGGCCTTGAACTCACTATGCACCCCAGGCTGGCCTTGAACTTTTGGCAATCCTCCTGCCTCAGCCTCCAGAGTGCGGGGATGACAGGCATGTAGGCATGCACCACTACCGCCTGGCTACAATTCACTCTGTAAAAAACTCACTCCAGAGCTGAGCTGCATAGCAAGAGAGAGAAATGTCCTCCAAGAATAGAGGGCCTAAGAAGCTTTATGGCAAGATCTCCTCAGGACTCTCAAAACCTATGGCCAGTCGGGTTTCCGGGAGGAAACAGATCTAGGCATTCCACATGAGTGGAGGAGCACAATATAGAAGGAGGTAGTTAGGAAGGAAGGTTCTGTCTTCTTTCTCACGGACCCTCAGTCTTGAAAAGGAAGCAATCTCAGGAAAGATGAGGCAGTAGGAATCTGGCCAGCCCCCACCCATACGTCTCTCTTCTCCCAGGTTGAATTCAGTGTTTAAAAGCTTTAAAGAAAGGATCATTGCTTCTTTATATTACCCAACATCCCTCACCTCTTCATATTCACCCACAAAACATTCAAGAAAAACAACAATCTTCCCACCTTAAAAATTCTGTACCAGGGCAGGGGATTTAGCTCAGTGGTGCCGCACCTGCCTCACAAGTGGAAGGTTCTGAGTTCAATCCCTGGTACCATGGAAAAAAAGTTCTGTACCAAATGCACCAAACATGACTGAAAGTCACTTTCTATATTATCAGACTTATGACAAACATGAGAAAATTGCTTTACACTAGAATTTTCTTCAGATTTGATAACTACTATCTAGCCTTAATTCTGGTTTATTGTTCAACCTTATAGTCAATCTTACCCCCCAAATAAACAGATTTTATATAGGTTTTTCTTAAAAGTATAAGGTCTTTAGTGTTGGCTAACAGTAGCTGCCCTAGCAGAAATATCCCAGAAGAGCAATCTGAGGACCAATGGCAAGTCCTGGTCATAGTGCACATCTGCACAAGTGATCTGAACGTGCTATTACATCTTAGCTTCACTGCAGCCATCCTGCAAAGACCTTTGCAAAAAGATGATTTAAAAGAAATGCATATTATTCAGAACAGCCAGTAAATGGAAACAATCTAAGTGTCTGTCAACAGATGAGTAGATAAAGAGAATGTGATATGCATACACAAAGGGATAGTATTCAGCTGTAACACAAAAGATATCCTGCCACTTGCTATAGCATGCATGAACTTGGAGGACATTATACTAATTGAAATAAACCTCAGAAAAAGACTATATGATCTCACCCCAGCGTGGTGATGCACACCTATGGTCCTAGCACCCTGGGAGGCTGAGGCAGGAGGATCAAATTTGATCTGGGATAGGGCAATTTAGTCATTAATGAGATCCTATCTCAAAATTTAAAAAAATAAGAAAGGGCTAGAGATGTAGCTCAGTGTGAAGGCCCTGGGTTCAATCCTCAGAACTGAGAAAAAAAGATTGCATCATATGAGGAATCCTTAAAAAATTATAAGTCTGATATACAGAGATGGAAAATAAAATAGTGGCTATCAGGGGCATGGGAGAGGAGAAGAACTGGGATGATAAGTCAGAGGATAGTGAATGATACGTGCAATGAACAAGTCTAGAGATCTAATGTACAACATAAGGGGTGTAGTATTAATATCATATTAAGGATTCTCATTAAATCAGATTTAGCTGCTCTTGTCACAAAACAGTAACTATATAAGATGATATGTTAATTTTATTATCTATATGTATCCCCTAACATCATGCTGTAAACCTCAAACATACACAAATAGTATTATTTTAAAAATAACTATAGGGGGCCGGGGATTTAGCTCAGTGGTTCCGCTGCCTGCCTCGCAAGCACAAGGACCCAAGTTCAATTCCCGGTACCAAAAAAATAATAATAATAATAATAAATAATAAAAACAACTATAGGGGCTGGGGATTTAGCTCAGTGGTTTCACCGCCTGCTGCGCAAGCGCAAGGACCCGAGTTCAATCCCCGGTACCAAAAAAAAAAGCTATAGCAACAGACAACTATTGAAGAATTCTTTAAAAATCAATCTTTGAAAAAAGAAAAGCTTGAAACTTGATTCTATGCAGCATCAAGTTTTATCTACTATAATTTAGATAATTTTTGGCTGGGTGTAGTGGCACATGCCTATAATCCCAGCACTCGGGAGGTTGACACAGGAAGATTGCTTCGAGTTCAAGGCCAGCCTGAGGTATGTAGCGAGACTCTTAAAAAAAAATTAGAGAATTTTCTTTCTTTTTTGGGGGGAGGGGGGTGAGACATGGTCTTTTTTTATTTTTTGGAGTCAGGGTCTCGCTGTGTAGCCCAGGCTGGCCTCGAACTCACAGCAATCCTCCTCCCTCAGCTTCCTGAGTGCTGGGATTACAGGTGTGTGCCACCATGCCTGGCCTTGGCTTTATTCTTTTGTTTGTTTGTTTTCGGTTTTTTTGGTATAGGGGATCGAACTTGGGTCCTTCCGCTTGCGAGGCAGGTGGTGGAACCACTGAGCTAAATCCCCGGCTCGGCTTTATTCTTAAATATGGAGTCTCAGACCAGCAAAAAAGACATATGAGAAAAACAGGTCTCAAAACATGGAAGTAGGTCTATGGACATAGCTCAATGGTAGAGCACTTGTCTACCATGCACAAGGCCCTGGGTTCAGTCCTCAGTGCTGAGGAAGGAAGGAAAAAGAAAGACGGAAGCAAAGGAGGGGAACTCTTTAGCTGTATCCCTCTTGCCTTTAAACTGCCACTGTCAACCAAGTTTGGTAGCACCTCATGCCTGTAATCTCAGCACTCCAGGAGTCTGAGGCAGGAAGACTGGGTGGAGAGTTTGAGGCCACCCTGAACTACCTAGTAAGACTCAGTTACAAACAAAACAAAAAACCCAACCAACAATAACAAACCCCACCACTATCTTCGCAGAAGCCACTTCTTTCAAGCAGCAGTGTCCAAGAGCTGATGAATGGTTATAAGGACAGGGAACCACTAAGTGTACTCTGAGGCACTCGTTTCCAAGAAGCTGGGCCAGCAGTTGGAAGAAAGCAGCAAATAACTAAGAGGCTCAAGATTGGTCAGTCCTTTGCCTGGAAATGAGGAATGAATTAACTTGAATGTGCACCTGCCCTATAGATGTATTCATTCTAACCCTCCCTTCTCCCATTTGCAGCTACAAGAGGGTAGTACATGACCAATAAAAGCCAAAATGGAAGGGACCTTTCTCAGTGATTCTTACAACAGGTGGCAGAGATAGATGTATCTTTCTAGAATAAAGCCAGTCCCACTTGAACTGTTGGAAGAACAAGATCACCCAAAAGGAAAAAAAAACTCCTGTGAGCATCTGGAAGATGAGATTTCTCTTCAAAAAGCAAGATCCTAGGAAGTGTGGAAATTACACCTGCTCTTCATATTTGAGCTAATACTGAAGGTCAATGATCACTCTTTTTCCATTTTCTGATGTTTTCCTTTCAGAAAACCCAGCCAGGGGCTGCTGGATTTCAAGACAAAGCTTCCAGAATGGTGAGTCTCCCCTCCCTGGAATCCTTCCAGAGTAAATCTGACCTTCATTTATCTCTGGGCCATATAGAAAACTGGTCTAGGTTTAATCCTGAAACTCTCAAGAAATAAATGTAAAAGTTTTAGTCCAGATTTATCTGTCTTTCAGCCCTCAGGCAAAATTAGAGAATGGTAAGAACAGCTAACCTGGCTCTGGCCACTTCTGTACCTCTAGTCAGCCACCATTGGCACTGGATGAGATAAAGTCTAAGGGGCACCTTAGATTGGGCACAGAAAAGAGGGCTCGACAGGAATGCCTTCTCCCCCCCCCTTTTTTTCAAAATGGAAAAAACTCATAGGTAGACATCTGCAGCACAGCAGGTTGGAGCCTTGACAGGCCTTCTTCACTCACAGTTTAGAATTCATACTTAGCTCCAAAAAATGTCACCTAGTTCTTCTATGCCCAAACCTGGCCTGAGCGCACTGCCTGGAGATATTTAACAGTTTGTCCCTTTAGAGGAAACAATTACATGTGACTATTGAACAACTATGACTATTAAAAACAACAATGAAAAGCCTGTGTAGCTGGGTATTCCACTCGGATAAGCTGCCAGCATAAGGCTTGTCTTAAAACCATCTTTGCTTTCACAGGTGTAGAAGATTTTTATTTCTTTTTAATTTTTTTTTTTTTTGGTAAGGGAGATCGAACTCAGGTCCCTGCACATTATTCCTTTTAATTCTTATTGCAAGAGATCTCTGTTAAAAAAAAAAAGAAACCTCTATTAATCTACAAAGTTCTGACTATTCTTATTCATAGTTATAAACCTAAAAATTATAAAAGTTATAATTCAATTTGGCCAAATACATCTGAGTGCACTCTTGTTTATAAACAAGTTGTCTTAATGTGTGGGTCCATCTGTCTGTTCAATTTGTTAAAACACGTACAGCTATTATGTTTGAGCTTTTTTCTTTTGGCATTTTGGATATCTGCCTATAACTCAAGTTGGCTTATAGATAAATATAATTAAAGACACACTTCCCCCACGTTGCCAGATGATCCAAATAATGTCAACTGGTTTTACAAATACAGTACATATTGTTGCCCATGTACAACTTGGGAATCTTTCATTGGTCAAAATAATGTGTTGATTGTTATGATCTGGCTCTCACAGATCATCTAAAAATTTATTAAGAGGGCTGGGGATTTATCTCAGTGGTTGCACCGCCTGTCTTGAAAGCACAAGGTCCCGAGTTCGATCCCCGGTACCAAAAAAAATTAAAAAAAAAATTTGTTAAGATAAGTAACTAAAGACCCTCGGGCTTAGGAAAACTACCAGACAGGACTCCCCTTGATAAATAAAGGAGCAGCTGCCTGGAAAAATTTATTCCAGCCTTTGTTCATAAAGGGGATCCCAAAAATTTCCATAGCATCATGGGAAATACATTGCTAAACATATTATTGTGATATGTATACATTGGTCATGGTCTAAGTTTTCTGTGGGAAAACAAGGTTTTATTTAAAATGTTCTTAGTACAAAACAAAATTAAGGGACAAAGGGTTTCATGTAACTGATACTCATGTTATTTCACGGTATATACATCCATGCCTTCTGGGTGTACAGGTCTTCTAAGATATTGTTTATGGTAATGATCTTTTTTGACTCAGGTATCTGCCTTTCCCTAGCACTCCAGCTACTTGTGATAAGAGGTACGTGTCAAGCCAAAATGAGATAACCAGTCAAATAATAGTCTTCCTAAAAACTTATGTGATGTATGTTGTATGTGTGACCACACTTAGGGATGTTCAGTCAAACAGCTGAAACAACGTCACACACTAAAATTAGAGGATAGACATTATGAACTCCTAAGGTACATTTATAGGTCAATATGTATGTTCTCTTTAGATGGCATCCTGCTAAAGTATAACAAATAAGAGTTTTCTTTATGTCATTTAATGTCTTGTGATCAGATGGAGGTGTTTGACTGAAAGACTATTCCATACTAAGATGGACATGTGTTACAAAGCAAATATCATCGTGATTGTCATCCTAAAATACTATGTGTAGCTCTTGATCTTAAGTTTCTCTATAATATATAACTGTTGTCTGTTAACATTCTGCAGGGATTCAACTACTAAAACAACCATGGTTGGTAAAATAACAGCTCTCTAACTGTGCTTTATACTTCAAAAGTGCTTGATGTTTTAACTATTATAATAGTTAAGCTCACTGCCTGTGGGGGGCCTTGACCCCCGCTAGAACTCTTGAGTGCCTTTTACGGACATATCCGGGCCTGCTGCAAATCTACCCGGCAAGAAGGAAGTAGCCCCAGTACCCTCCTCTCGCTCCTCCCCTCTAGCCCTACGGTATATATGTTGTAGCAGCTTCCGCAATAAACGAGACTTGATCAGAAACCTGTCTTGTCTCCATCTCTCGTGTCCCCTGTCCCTTCTCATCCTCGCTCCCCCTCTAGGGTCTTCGTTGACTTACCCGCGGGCCGGGACAAGTGGCGCCCAACGTGCGGCCAGAGAACGGGGGATCCAGTGAAGGACGCTGCTCAGGGGCCCTAAGATTAAGATTGAGGAACAAAGAGCACACTCGACACAGGAGAGGCTTGCAATTGACGTAAACCTGCCGTCTTTTTCGCACCTCGGTAAGTTGAGCAGCGATTATGGGACAGGGCATTAGTCAGCACGAATTGTTCGTGCAAGGTCTCAAGGAGACATTACAGGCACGAGGGGTAAAGGTTACAGTCAAACAATTGCTGAAATTTTTTGATTATATTAGAGATCTCTGCCCTTGATTTCCCGCCGAGGGTACCATTGACAAGAGGTGATGGAAAAGAGTAGGGGAGGCCCTTAAAGATTATTATGCTACTTGCGGACCAGGAAAGGTCCCGATCACTGCATTTTCTTATTGGAATCTTATTAATGACATTATCTCTCAGAAAACCAAAGATCCGGTGG
This sequence comes from Heterocephalus glaber, assembly GCF_053883595.1. Lineage (NCBI taxonomy): Eukaryota > Metazoa > Chordata > Mammalia > Rodentia > Bathyergidae > Heterocephalus > Heterocephalus glaber. The sequence continues at coordinate 34,016,665 of NW_028258384.1, read as the reverse complement.
TGGCTCAAGCCATCCAGGTCGGGGAGATAGCTCTCCGATCGGAGGAAGGGTTGATCACTCTCCCTCGGAGTGAGGAGTTTGTAAATACCCTGCGGGACGCCAAGATGGCGCCGAGGCCCGAGCCCCTGCGGGACGGGACTCCTTCAAAGGATGAAGGAGAAGACTTGATGTCTTTTGATAGCGACGATGACTTAGACAAGGAAAAACAAAATGTTATTGATGAGGGCTTACAGGCGGGCTCTGCCTCTTCCAAGCCTTTTAAAAAAAAAGCTTCGGCGCTCCTCAGCTTCCGCCCCCGCTCTTTCAGCCCCTGCCTCTAACCCCGCCCCGCCTGTTAAGGAGGAACCAGCCTTGTAGCCTTCCCTCCGACACTTCAGAAACCCCCCCTTCCCACAGAACGGTCTGGGGGAGGCTGACTGGACCAATCTTGAGGAGGAGGCAACCAGATATCGCAATCCTGATTGGCCACCCGTAGTTCAATGTCCGCCTCCTTATCTTCCAGAACCCAACACTCCCATTGCGCCCGCTTTGACATGCCCTGTTGTTGATCCCCAAAAGGAACTCTGGGACAAAATAGAATTTCTAAAAAAACAGATAAGGTTAGAAAAGGAACATCAAGACTTTATTACCCAGCTTGAAGGCTTAAGAACAGGCAAAGCCCATAAAAATGTCCGTAGAAAAGACACCCTTAAGCCACGACCCCCCATTAGAGGGGCGACCCCCAGGGTGCCATCTGGATCAAGGGTACCCCTAAAACTTGAAACTGTGGAAGTCTTTCCTGTAACTGAGACTGCTGACGCACAGGGACAGGCGTGGAGACACCATAGTGGTTTTGATTTCAAGGTTATTAAAGAACTTAAAATGGCCGCAGCTCAATATGGGGCCACTGCACCTTACACCATGGCTATTCTAGAATCGGTGGCAGAAAATTGGCTCACCCCAATTGATTGGCAGACTCTGGCCCGCGCCACCCTTACAGGAGGTGATTATTTATTATGGAAATCTGAATATATTGAAAATTGCCGAGATACTGCTAGACACAATGCTCAGGCGGGTAATGGTTGGATACTTGATATGCTTCTAGGGGATGGGGCCTATGCTACCAACGATCAACAGATGCAATTTGATGCGGGGTTATATGCCCAGATTCAGACCGCAGCCACTAGAGCCTAGAGAAAGCTCCCTTCTAAAGGGGATGTGAGTACTTCTCTCACCAATATCCGACAGGGGCCTGATGAGCCCTTCGCGGATTTTGTTCACCGCCTGCTCACAACAGCGGGTCAGATTTTTGGGAACACAAAAACCGGGACAGATTTTGTTAAACAGCTTGCTTTTAAAAATGCTAATGCTGCTTGCCAGGCCGCCATCCGCCCTTATAAAAAGAAAACTGATCTCTCAGGTTACATTCGCCTTTGCTCAGAAATTGGGACTGCCTACCAACAGGGACTTGCCAGGGCTGCCGCCATGCAGGGTTACACGGTCAAACAGTTTTTGTCGCTTTGTCACACCGCCCGGGTAACAAATGTTTCCGGTGCGAGACAACGGGTCATTTTGCCAAAGAATGTCAGGCCCCTAGGACGTCGGCCCCTAGGGCCACACCTCCGGGGCCTTGCCCTCGATGCAATAAAGGGAGACATTGGACAAATAAATACAAGTCCATGACTGACACTCAAGGCTGGCCCCTCCCGCTTGTCCATAACCCGGACCAGGGAAACGGGAAAGGGGGCCAGCCCCGGGCCCCCACACCCAAACAAATTTACGGGGCGCTCAATTTTGCTCCAGCAAACAACAATCCATTCCAGACCTCTTCAGAGCAACAACGAGAAGTGCCAGACTGGACCTCAGTTCCACTGCCCACACAGTATTGACTCCAGAAATGGGGATACAGGCCCTTCCGACAGGGGTCTTTGGGCCCCTGCCTAAGGAAACCTTTGGGCTTGTAATAGACAAAAACAACAGCACTATAGATGGGCTGCTGATCTACCCGGGGGTGATTGATAGTGATTATTCCGGAGAGATTAGAGTTATGGTTTCTTCCCCCAAAGTCATTAACACCATTCAATCAGGCCAAAGATTTGCTCAATTGTTACTCCTTCCCCTTCTCTCTACCTCTAATAAGGCTCTTAACAACGCCCGAGGCAGCCAGGGGTTCAGCTCATCCGATGTCTACTGGTCGGAGATGCTTTCAGCCCAGAAGCCTCTCATGACCTTGTGGTTGGATGGGAGACAATTTTCTGGATTGGTAGACACTGGTGCTGATGTAACTCTCATCAAGGGAAAAAATTGGCCTCAGGCATGGCCATTAAAAGACACCCTCACCCATCTCAGGGGTATAGGTCAGAGTCAAAATCCTAAACAAAGTGCCAAAGATCTGACCTGGAGAGACCAAGATGGTAATCAGGACACCATTCAACCTTATATCATCTCAGGGTTACCCATTAATCTATGGGGGAGAGACCTATTATCACAAATGGAGATGATTATTTCTAGCCCTAATAAAATTGTCACTACACAGATGTTTAAAAATGGGTACATTCCAGGCAAAGGGCTAGGTAAACACTCTACAGGTATTGTACAGCCCATTGAGCCAGTCCTTTGTAGCTTCAGCTATTCAGGCCGTACGTAAATCTTGGGCCCAAATGTATGTTATACACTATATGGATGTCACACATTACCCTAAATTTGGAAATTTTAAATATATACATGTCAACATTAATACATATAGTGGATTTGTATTTACCACCCTACAATCCGGGGAGGCTACTAAACATGTAATTGCCCACCTTCTAGTTGCCTTCTCAGTACTTAGATGTCCACAACAAATTAAGACAGACAATGGTCCAGGCTATGCCAGTTCTGGCTTCTCAAAGTTTTGCAAACAATTAGACATAACACACATAACGGGAATCCCATATAATCCACAGGGACAAGGCATTATAAAAAGAGCCAACCTCACACTCAAACTTACATTAGATAAAATAAAAGGAGGGGAATGGTACCCTATCAAGGGGTCACCTAGAAACCTGATATCACATGCACTATTTATTCTTAACTTCTTAAATTTGGATGCCAAAGGTTTATCTGCAGCCAATCGTTTCTGGCAACCAGAGACGCAACGACAATTTGCCTCGGTGATGTGGAAAGACCCCCTGGACCACTCATGGCACGGGCCCGATCCTGTACTTATCTGGGGCCGAGGATCAGTGTGTATTTACTCCAAGGAAATGAAGTCAGCCAGGTGGCTCCCAGAACGCCTAGTAAAACAAGTCGATAGGCGTGCTGATGATGCCGATGACCTGACATTGTCCAATCTTAACCAGTTAACAACGGCGCCTACAATTACAATCTAATAATCATCAAGAGTATAGTATAATTCAATTTGGTTAGTTATATTTGGGTGCACCCTAATTTTATACACTGTCTTATATGTTTGTCTATTGTCTGTTGTTTGTGTTCGTACAGTTGAGCTCAATATGTTCCTTCCCTTTCATAGGATATTCGCCTATTGTTAAATTGATTTACAGATAAATATGACTGAATTAAAGACATGCCTTCCTTTCCAGGTTGTTAATGGATCAAAGTACCATTGGAATTTATGTTGTGAAAGTAATGTGCATTACAAGCAATAATCAATTTGCAATTGACAGTTACAAAATAGGAAGATATAGACTCTTGTTTGTCAAAATGACTTAAGATGGGGACTCCCTTTGATGAATATAGAAGTGGCCACCCAGAAAATGATTATTCTGGTCTTAATTCATTAAAGGGACCCCCTAGTAAATTTTATATTATATAATCTTATGGGAGACATATCACAATGAATATTATCTAAATATGTTATAAATTGATTGTATTGGTTGTCCTTGATATTTAAGCACTGAATATGTTGTTACAAAATGTTTATATTGGTTAAGTTCTGAATATGTTATTGTAGTATGTCCACATTGGTTATCTTCAAAAGCTTAATCAGGTTAGCCTAACTCTCTTATCTACAGCCCAGCCTTGTTTACATCGCAGGATGAAATTTTGCTTACAGGTTAAAGAGATGACATCCCTGAATCTGTTGCATGGTCTGTTGCTGTTCCTGGCCACCACAGGCCCCAATCCATATATCTCATGGTGGTGGGCCTTCAGATCAGCTCAGGGAAGAGCGAGTACAAAAACAACTTGAGACTATCATCCAAGAGATGTATCCCTCCCTAAATTATCATCCACTGGTCCTTCCCAAACCTCGAGGCCCAGACCCTGACGCCCAAACTCTGAGTGTCCTAGAGGCCACTTATCATTTGATCAATACATCCAACCCCGCCTTTGCTGCGGATTGTTGGCTATGCTTGACTCTTGACACACCCCTGCCCCTCGCCTTGCCAGTTGTCGACCAAACTGACTATGCCAACAGTTCTAGTTACAATTGCAGTTTTTCTCTGCCCTTCAGGGTCCAGCCAGTACAGTTCAATGCCTCAGTTTGTTATCTAAATTCGGGCCACAACAATAGCTTCAATATATGTGTTGGAGTCCAAAATTTCTTTCTCTGCTCGGTAGTGCTTAATGGCCCTGCCGCCATTTGCCCTGCCCCGGGTCACGTGCTCGTCTGTGGAGGGAGCTTGGCATTCATCTCCCTCCCCACTAATTGGACTGGGCTGTGCATGGTGGCGACTGTCCTCCCGGGCATCTCCCTTATTCCTGGAGATGAGCCAGTGCCCTTGCCCAGCTTTGACTATATCGCTGGGCGACATAAAAGGGCCGTCTCACTGGTCCCCTTGCTCGTGGGGCTAGGGGTGTCCGGCGCCCTTGCCACTGGCTCTGCTGGCGTCGGGGTGGCGTTACACTCCTATGCCAAATTATCCAACCAATTGATTAATGATGTTCAAGCTCTCTCCAACACTCTTACAGATATACAAGATCAGATCGATTCCCTGGCTGAGGTGGTCCTTCAAAATAGAAGGGGTCTGGACCTCCTCACAACAGAACAAGGAGGGATTTGCATAGCCTTAAATAAACATTGCTGTTTCTATGCCAACAAATCTGGGATCGTCAGGGAAAAATTCGTGAACTTCAAGAAGATTTAAACAGAAGACGACAAGAACTCATTCAAAATCCCCTTTGGACTGGCCTCAATGGTTTTCTCCCCTATCTCCTCCCTTTGTTGGGGCCTCTATTGGGTCTACTCTTGCTCATTTCTTTAGGGCCCATACTTTATAACAAAATCGTGGCCTTCCTAAAAGCCCAAATCAAGGCAATAAAAACAGCGCCCATACAGGTCCATTATAATTGGTTAGCCATGGCTGATCAGGATGAGTACCTGGTGAGAGGGCTGGCAAGCCAATGACGGGCAACTGACCAAGCGTGCCATGCTGTAAAAAGGCCCTCGTGTGCCGCCTAAGACAGGTGCCAGAGCATTGATTCTCTGGTTAACCGATGACGGGTAAGGTGCACGGTGCAGACACGTATGTTGCTCTGACCCAAGACAGGCTCAGCCCCCGCAGGCTTGGCTCTCCTGACGCCTTTCTTATAATTATAATTTTAAAGGGAGGACCTGTGGGGGGCCTTGACCCCCGCTAGAACTCTTGAGTGCCTTTTACGGACATATCCGGGCCTGCTGCAAATCTACCCGGCAACAAGGAAGTAGCCCCAGTACCCTCCTCTCGCTCCTCCCCTCTAGCCCTACGGTATATATGTTGTAGCAGCTTCCGCAATAAACGAGACTTGATCAGAAACCTGTCTTGTCTCCATCTCTCGTGTCCCCTGTCCCTTCTCATCCTCGCTCCCCCTCTAGGGTCTTCGTTGACTTACCCGCGGGCCGGGACAACTGCCCCTACTGAAATACTTATGTTACTGATCTTCTCTTCTGGATGTTCAACGACTAAAGTTTGGAGACCAAAACTAAAAAGGTTACTGGGCTAAGAGGACAGCCAATATTTTGGTCCTGGCCTCTCAAGGTCAACAAAGACCCAGGACACAAAGGAACCTTTCCTACAGGATCCTACATCTTTGGTAAGTCACTCTACCTCCTGAGCAAGGAGATTTCTGGGCACCAGAGGACAAATGTACTGTGTGCCAAAGGAGGGTCACAAAGAGAAAAAAATCTCCCATGCTTTCACTGAAAGCAACATGGTCAGGCAAGGCCGTGGCCCATCCTGATGGCTGACACTGACATAGAGCTGAGAGGCTCTATGCTTGGTTCCAAAGTAATGCCTGAGGGGCTGGAGATTTAGCTCAGTGGTTTCGCCACCCGCTGCACAAGCACAGCTGACTACAGCGAAGAGCACCCGGGAAGGAACACACCGGACAAGTTGGAAAGTAAAACAGACCTTAGTCTGGCCAGGCGGCACTCCCAAAGCAAAGCAGCTTAGAGAGGCGGCTAGCCCAGAGTCCGAGGCTTTTTATAGGGGGTTGCAGGGGAAGTTAACAGGAGAAATTTACAGAAGAGGAACAAAGGTTAGTGGTCAGCTGACACGTACTGATGGTCAGCAGATGTTTGTAGATTGTTCTATAGATAGCAGTGTCCGGAACATCAGTTTCAAACAAAGATTTGAGTAATTTACTTTGGGACCTTATGGCTGATACAGATCTTATCTAGTGTCCCTGAACTAACAAGCATCTTTATCTATTTACTCACATTCACAGTTGGTGCTAGGGGAGTTTTATGATTACAGAGTTATGCAGTCCCACACTTTCAGAATAGCTAAAAATGGAAAAGGCTGGCAATCCTGGTGAAGATGTGGAGAAACTGCCAAAGTAATGCCTGAGGAGACTTAACTGACCTAGACAGATAGCAAGAGGTTCATATTAATAGACACAGGTCTCACTTTAACTTGGTCTTAAACACCCAGCAGAAAAGAATAACCAAGAGGTATAAAATAATGCCATAGTAATAAAGCTAGATACAAAAAAGGCTCCAGTCACTGTCCCCTTCTGGCAGTTTCTAGCTACACTAGTAGCTGGCCACAGTTATGGATCATTAGGAAAAAACTATGGTAGAATCTACAAGAGCCAGCAGGTTACAATCACTATTTCAATTTCTAAGTGTGACTTTCTTCCCAACCTGCCCTTCCATTCTAGTGTGCTCATTCTTAGATTATACATGCTCTAATTTCTTTAAAGTTTTGTTTATTCTTGTCTAGAAGCTCCCATACTCCAGTCATACAAATGGAACTAACGACAAAAGTGCTAGAATTCTTTTACTGGGATCCACCAGATCGCCCTTGTAAACAATTCATAACTGATGATGGAGTCTGAAGTTTCCTGGGACTTCTCCTTATCCTCCCTGTGGAAGGCTATTACTAGCTCTTCCTGGTGAAAAAATCTGTTGGCTATACTCATAATATTTCTGTTGATCTTATTGTTTGGCCCATGTATACTTAACTGTCTTTCTGGCCTTGTGTCCTCCAGATTTAAAGCTATACGCCTGCCTACCCATGATGGAAATGCATGATGCCTATCGAGGACCTTTAGATAGACCTTCTGAAGGGTATCCCTGACTGCCAACCACAACTACAACCCCCTTCAGCCTGAAGTAGTTCAAGCAGTCATCGTCCCTTGCCCCCTCACAGCAGTTTGGGATACTTCTTCAGAGGGGGGAATATTATAGATAAATGAGTTAGGTAGAAATATTACAGGCAGGCAGATTGGGCTAAGTCCTGGAGAAGGCCAGGACAAAAGTGAAACAAACCACAGCACCACATCAATTAGACTTCCTGACTGTATGCACAGAAAGGGACAGACCAACCTAAGCCAAGGGGATTTGCTGGAAGGTTATTGGGGGCTTTTGGTATTGTAGACAGCTAAGTTAGTTATAAATATTACAGTGGGTTATACAGGGCTGGGCCTTCGGCATGGAGGACAATTGCGACCCAAGGCACATTCACTGAAGGCCAGAATTGTAAAAGGAGAGAAACTACACACCCTTGTGCTTCCCCTGGGGATAAATAGCAGTGATTGATATTCTAAATAGGTATCTATCACCTGGGGGGAGGTCAAGGTCTTAACCCAGCTGGTCCAGGAAATATCCCTGATCCCCCACCCTTACTGAAAAATCTTTGTACGCTTGCTACACGACTTGCTTCCCAATTGGACCACCATTACCTAAGTGACTATACTTGTAACCTTATTGGATGTTCATGGCTGTGGCCCACATTGTACTTTTGTGGGTTTCACCCTATAAAACTTCTCTGTAAAGTGGGGTCTTTGGCTACCCACTCGGGACCCCTTCTGCCCCACAGGAGCTTTCCTATCAATAAATATCTTCCTACTTAAAAGAAAGAAAGAAAAAGAAAACGCAGCCAGAGAGCCACAGCACCCCAAGTTGTTGGAGAACATATAATCCCCAGTAGGTAGGGTCTACAGTCCCTTCCAGCTTGAAGAAGCTATAGAAGACAGACTACCACTCCCTGAGCACTCTGTAATTATGGGGATTTGTATCTCAGAAATGAGACAGGAGATTAGGGCATGGGAAAGCTGGCTGGGGAAGTGGGCATGACCTGTTAATTACAAGATCCCATAACACAAGCATGGAAGAGTTCCCAAAGCCTTGTACATGGACTTCTCGTGAGAACTTGAACAGGTTTCAATAGGAGTCCTAGACCTGTGTGGGATCCCAGCACCACCTCTCAGGACCTGGATGTAGAAGTTCTTGTGGGTTTCCTTGAGATTTTGACAGCTTAATAGGATACAGATGCCAAAAGCTTGCTTTTGTGGCTTTTTTCATGATAACCGGCCCTGCTTTCTCCAGGGTGTTATTTTACCTTGCTTTTTCCCTTTTTTACTTGGCCCAAGCTTGCTCTGCAGAGCCAGTTTCTTCCTCACTCTTCACTTTTATTTTTTCAAAAAAACCCGCTACTACTTAAAGAAAAAAAACAGGGCAGCATAGATGACCCTCAGAACCTGTTACTAGGTGATGGAGGATGGGGCACTTGGGCATCCTTAAAGAGGACTCCAGAGATACATGGACCACCTGTATCCAAACTTCTTATTGTGCATGGATTATAAAAGGAGAACTGAATCTTCTGTAAAGGTAAACCAAGAAGCTGGGCTTCCACTAAAGAATTGTCTGTCTGCCTTAAGTCTGGAGCTGAACACTAAAGCAAGGTTAGGAGGCTGGCTCCATTTCCTGATCAGTGAGTATTTTTTTTTTTTTGTACTGGGGATCGAACTTGGGACCTTGCACTTGTGAGGCAGGTGCCAGAACCACTGAGCTAAATCCCCAGCTCAATGGCTATTTTTCACACAGAGAATTAGTCTGTGGTCTCTAGTTTGAGTGGAGGGTCCTCTGGGAGAAACAGTGCAAACCTGTCTTCCCTCAGCCTCCTATTTAAGGGTTTTTCCCCTGAGCTTCCCTACCTTCCTGTCTATTGGTCTCTTCCTGCTAGCAAGAGATGGTAGAAGGGCAGGCCAATAGAGACCTCGTTTTGTGAATTTCAGGGTATATACATACTATTAATGGACAAATTACAAGTTTTAGCAGAAAATACTTGGTGTCCAACTCTGGAAAGGAGACTGACACTAGTAGCCCCATTTGAGATGAAATAAATATAAAAGCATTGGCTTCAGGATAGCCTTGGCCTAGCAATCCTCTTTTCTCTGGTTCTGGGGTTGGGGGAAGCAAGGGGGTTTGAAACAGCCTGGAGGTGCCTTTTGCTCAAAGGTAATCAATCATACAGTAACCATGGTAGTTTCCTATCACCTGAGCTCTACAACTGTACTCACTTTGGTACTGCCACCTTATGGACCACTGGGTACTAAAGAGCTCTTGGAGCTCTTTAGTTCAAAAGCCATCACATCTAAGTTTCTCACACTGTAGAAAAGCATGGAAGACACTTTGAGTGTCACAGGGCTCTGAATACTGGTCTTTCCCCAGGAATAGAGATCTAACTGGGGAATGGGCACCTTTCTTTTTTTTTTTTTATTTTTTGGTACCGGGGATCGAAGATCGAACTCGGGTCCTTACGCTTGCGAGGCAGGCGGCAGAACCACTGAGCTAAATCCCCAGCCCATGGGGACCTTTCTTAAATGACCTCAAAATCTCCTACTAAGAAATAGCTTACTGGAAAAAGGCATGGTGGTACATGCCTGTAATCCCAGCACTCAGGAAGCTGAGGCAGGAGGTCCGCTGTGAGTTTGAGGCCAGCCCGGGCTACATAGTGAATTTAAGGCCAGCATGAACTTCATAGTAAGACTCTGTCTCAAAAGAAATCCCCCCAAACAATACTCAAAGGGGGACTACAGAAGTCTTAGGTCAAAATATTGTAGTTACCCCTTATGCAGTTTCACTTTCCATGGTTTCAACTATTTATGGTGTACTGCAGGCCAGAAATATTAAAGATTCCAGAAATAAAACAATTCACAATTTATTGCATGTTGTTCTGAGTAACATGAAATCTCATGCTTTCCCACTGTGTCTTGCCCAGAACATATATCACCCCTTCGTCTAAAATATCCACACTGCAGAATGCTACCAGTCCTAGGTAGCCTTGGTTATCAGATCACCTGTTTCTGTACCACAGTGCTCAAATTCAAGTAACCCTTATTTTACCTGGTAATGGCCCTGAGGCACATGAGTAATGATGTTTTTATTAGTTATAATTGTCCTATTTTACTAGTATTATTCATCTCTTACAGTAGCTAACTTGTAAATCAAACTTTATCAGGTACGTATGTATAAGGAAAAAATACTGTATATAGGTCCTGGTACTTTCCATGGTTTCAGGCATCCACTGGGGGGCTTGGATGGTACTCCCCTGGGATAATGTGGGTGGACTACTTACTGTACTCTGAAAGGAGGAAGCCTAACCAACTGATCCCACTTCAGGAAATAGTATAACCAGCAAAGGGATCAATCCTCCATGTGGGCTTTTTCCAGACAGAGCAAAGATTTGAAGTAAACTTTTTCATTTACAGAGCTGGGGTCATAACTCAGGGCCTGGTGCATGCCAGACAAATGCTTTACCACTAAGCTACACTCCCAACCCACAACAGATTTGAGATGAAAAGGGCCCAGAAGGCCAGAGGCACATATTTCAAAGTTCACTTCAGTCTTTCCTGCTGCAACTTCCCACGGTCCTTGGATTACAGGTATGTGCCACCATGCTGGGCTTCAAAATAGATTTTATTTAGAAGGGCTGAAATTAAATGCCAAACATGTCAGCTACTGGTAAAGTGAAACTGTATCTGGCAAAATTGGTTCAAAATGAATAAATTATGGCCTGGGATTTAGCTCAGTGGTGCTGCTGCCTGCCTCGCAAGTGCAAGGTCCCAAGTTCAACCCCAGGTAACAAAAAAAATTGGGGCCAGGGATTTAGCTCAGTGGTTCCGCTGCCTGCCTAGCAAGCCAAGAGTCCAGAGTTTAATCCCTGGTACCAAAAAAAAAAGAAACAAAACAAATTAAAAAATAAGTATATTTTATAATTCAAATACAGTGCACAGAATTAGACTATGAATACCCTAGACATCTATTACATTTGAATAAAACTACTATCTTATTTTCTCTTGACTAACAAGGTAGCCAAAATAATTTAAAAACCAAGAGGGCCGGGGATTTAGCTCAGTGGTGCTGCCACCTGCTTCACAACCACAAGGTCCCCAGTTTGATCCCTGGTACCAAAAAAAAAATACAATTAAAAAATTAAAACAAGAAATATGAGCCATCACTGGACAGCAAGACATCTAAACTAAACCTTCAACAGAGAAATCAGCGGACATATGACACAAACCCAAAGTCACATACACATACTTTATTAGTTTCCTCTACAAGAGACAATACCATCAATCTTTTTAACAGAAATCTCAGATCATGAGAGGCTAAACAAATCCAAGGAAGGAAGATGAAAATTAAATACTTAAATTAATCAAAAGGCACTATATGATACCAGCTAAAACCTACTACTGTGGTGGTAGCAGGCTAAGGAAGATTGAGTTACAGCAAATTATCTAATGTGAATGTTAGAGATGACAAAGCAGGAAGCAAGTCATTTGGGCCCAAGGGGATATTTGGCCAGAAGGTCGAAGTGGCTGTAGGTAAAGCCAAATAGAAAGGAATAGGTAGGAGAATCCAAGCTATATAGACAAGCAGATGATGGGTCAGGTTTTTTCCTCCCAAGAAATATTTGCTTCACTGTATTATCCCCTTCCCCACCTTCAATCCCAGCCAGGAGTTGCTCAAGCTGAGCTGTCTACTCTTGCCTTACAGGCTCCTGCACTACTAGGAATAGGTTTAGGGCTGCCCAAGTTTCTGTACTTTAGGATAGAACTTAGAGAACTTGTCACACCTGGGGGGCCTCTGTGGCTGGTTGTTCTGAACAAAGCACAACTCTGAAGTATTCGCATGCAAAGGAGTCTGAGCTTCCATAATCACATTCAAACAACCCTAAAAGTTTTAACAAACTCAAGTTTCAAACAAACCTCAAAAGTTTGAAATTTTGCAGCAGCTGAGCTCTAGTTAAAGCTGCAAGGTCGGGGCCCGGGACTTAGCTCAGTGGTTCCACTGCCAGCCTTGCAAGCACAAGGACCCGAGTTCGATCCCCGGTACCAAAAAAAAGCTGGTAGGCTCATAAAATCAAGGAAGGTGGAATGAGACAAGGCAGGTAGGAAATCCCAACAGTCAGCCTCAATCTATCTTTTCTCAATTTAGGATAAACTCTAATGTGCCTAATGTGGGATGTGGAAAGGTATACTGGAGCAAGCTGGGTCTTCCAAATTTGTTATCGAATACCAAGGAAAAACAAGGGGTGAGTTGATGTTGTTTAAAAAGCTTCAGAAGTTACTCTATTATAAAGGGACATGACTGAACAGGTAGGAAACAGATTCCCCATTGTGAGTTCTCCTGATGGCTTCTGCAAGGATCATGGAGATGTCAATCACCTAGAAAGGCCAAGAAAAGCACCAGGTTAGTACATATGGACAGAGCTTCCTGGCCATTTTGCAGCCTAGGCTTATGGGCACCCTAGTGAGTACCCACCTCTTAAGCCCATACTCGGGTACTCTTCACAAGTTTCTCTCTCTCTTCCTTCCTTTCTTTTTTTTTTTTTTTTTGCAGTACCAGGGATTGAACTCAGGACTTGCACTTGCGAGGCAGACGTGGCACCACTGAGCTAAATCCCTATCCCATTTCTTTCTTTCTTTTGGGTACTGGGAATTAAACACTGAATTATATTCCAAGCCCTTTTTATGTTGAGAGAAACTCTATTATAGTACCCAGGCTGGGCTTGAACTTGAGATCCTCCTGCCTCAGCCTCCCTCAGTCCTGAGGAGCATACTACAACATCCAGCTCATAGCAAGTTTTTACTATAACCACGTAGGGAAGAATCAAAATGCTAATAGAGGAATTATTCAGACTCATCAAAATGGTAGTGAGCTGTCATTTAAAAACTATTAAGATGAGCATGTTGGCACACTCCCACAATCCCATCTTGGAGGCTGCAGCAGGAGGATTACAAATTTGAGCCCAGTCTGGGCAACTTAGTGAGACCCTGTCTCAAAATAAAACATGAAAAAGGGCCAGGGATGTAGCTCATTGCAAAAGCCCTGAGTTTAATCACTAGTACCAAAACCAAAACTAAACAAAACAAAATAATCTTAAGAATAAAAAAAAAAAGTTTAAGGCTGGGGATTTAGCTCAGTGGTTCCACTGCCTGCCTCCCAAGTGCAAGGTCCTGGGTTCGATCCCCGGTACCAAAAAAAAAGTTTAAACTGGAAAAAACAAAACAAAACCTTTCTTAGAATGACAACAATCCTGTAATTATATGTATTATTTTCAGAAAGCCAACGGACTATTATACACTACAGTCTTAATTTTTCAGTGCAATAGCACTCAAACTTAAGTGTCTGATAATTATTTGGGTTAGATACTGGCTTTAGAACCTCTGGTTTTATAGGTCATGAATGGAGCAAAGGAATTTACATTTTAATAAGAAACATAGATCCAAAACTACTTTGAGAAACACTAAAGAGCATACAACCAGTTTAAAGGTTTCACATTATAATGTCTACAAGGGCCAGTAGTGAAAACAAACTCATACGGAAAGGCATGAATTTGCAAACTTCAATGTGCATCACAGTCACTGGGAGAGGCTGTTAAGGTGCAAAATCCTGGGTTTCATCCTTCAGAGGTTCTGTAGTCCATCAACTGGCAGGATTTTTAAAATTTTGGATGAGATTCTGATGACAGACTAAACCCTTCAGACCAACAGTAGGGTGTGGTGGTGCACATCTGTCATCCTACCACTTGAAAGGTGGAGGCAGTGGGCCGGGAATTTAGTTCAGTGGTTCCGCTCAGTGGTTCAATCCCCAGTACCGGGGGTGGGGGGTGGTGGTGGGGGGGGTGAGGTGGAGGCAGGATTATGAGTTCACGTCAGCCTGGGCTACACAGAGACCTTGTCTCAAAAATAACAAGACAAGCCAGGGATTTAGCTCAGTGGCGCTGCTGCCTGCCTCGCAAGCACAAGGTCCTGAGTTCAATTCCGGGTACCAAAAAAAATTAATAAACAAAACAAACAAGAACAAAAAACTCTTAATAAAAAAAACAAACTTAAGACTGAAGGACATTTTCAGAGTCCAGATACCTATCAAATACTTACTGAAATCTTGTTTGTTTTTTTTTAGAAGGAATCTCATCTTTACCTGTATTTTGGAGCAATGTTTCATCTTGTCCTCCTGAGGTATGGTATTGGTGACTACTACTGCTTCGAAGCATGCGTTGTTGATGCGAGAAATGGCTGGGCCAGAAAAGATTCCATGGGTCAAGATAGCATAAACTCTGGTAGCGCCAGCTGAAAGAAGTCTAGAAGAAAAGGATTGTTTTGGATTAATCTTATTTGTCACTACAGAATCTGAGTTAGGGAGAAATAGTTTTTTAGTCTGCTATAACAAAAGTACCATGACCACATGGCTTGAAGTAGAAACGTATTTCTCATAGTTCTGTAGGCTTACATGTCCAAGATCAATGCATAGACAACGTAGGTTTCATTCTGAAATCTTCTTTTGGCTTGTAGGTGGCTACCACCTTGTTGTGTGCTCACATGACCCCTTCCTGTGCACATGCACAAGGACCATGCCAGCAAGCTATCCAGCATTCTCTTCTTATAAGGGAACTAATTTCATTATGAAGGCTCTGAAGATCTCATCTAATCTTAATACTTCCCAAAAGTGAACTCCAAATACCATCACATTTCAGTTTAGAGCTCACCATATGAATTTTGGGAGGCTACATTCTGTCCATAACAAGAAGAAAAATGTGTACTAAGCCACTTCTTGGCTAGAGTTATAAAAACCTCCCAGAGGTAATATGTGTTCTTTTCCCTTTCTGCCTGAACAAAATGGAAATGTCTTCCAAGGTAATCTTTGGAAACCACATGTTAAAGATGCAGTATGAGAAAAAGACTGGAAGAGGCTGAGTCCCTGAAAATGAGTACAACTGGGAATACTCACATTGGCACATGCTATACACAAGAAATAAACTATCATGTTAAACCACTAACATATTAGGGGAACAATCTGTTACACCAGTTAGCATACCTTATAACTAAGGATTTCAAGGATGAAAAGGTTTTATAAGTGCAAAGTAGAAGATCCAAGACAGGAATAGGAATGATTCAGCACTCAAATACATTGTTAGCACCTGTTACATGCCAGGTACAAACACTCAGGAGTTTAAAAAACCATTGTAAAACCTTGCCAATCCTATCCTAATTGTATCATTTTACTGCCACACTATTTTGGTTTGGGCCTATGTTTCAAAGCTTAACGGACAGATGAAGAGTAGGCATATCTGCCCTTGTTCCCCACCTTAGGGAGAAAGCATTGTATCTTCTCCATTCATGTAAGGCATTTTTCCTGGAAGTATGGAGTACAAGTCTTTGATCTGCTGAGAAAGTTCTCTTCTACTTCTAGTCTCCTGATAGCTTTTACCATGAAGAGTGGTAGAATTTAGTCCAATACTTTTTCTCCAACTACTGACAGGATCATATGGCTTTTTCTTTCTGCTTTAAATGTTTTTTTGGCGGGGGCGGGGGGGGTACCGGGGATTGAACTCGGGTCCTTGCGCTTGCGCAGAAGGAGGCGAAACCACTGAGCTAAATCCCTGGCCCTGCTTTAAATGTTTGATATAATTGATCAGTTAAAATGTATATGAGCCTGTGGTTGTCATATAGGTAGGTTTTCAAACTAGGAATATACTTTCTTTAATAGGTGCTATTCAAATTTTATATTTCCCCCAGAGTCAGTTTCATTAATTTGTCTTCCAAGGTACTTCTTAGAAGTTGTCCAATTTATTTCAAAAAAGATTTTTGTAATATGTTTTCTATATCCTTTTAAATTTGGTAAAATCTGTGGTAATGTCTTCTAGATCTTGATATTGTAGTTTTAAAATGTATAATTGGTATGTTGTAATAGGAAGAAAAGGTCTAAAGGAGCAGGGGAAGTGGGAGGAGTAAGGGAGAGGAAAGGGGAAAGAAAAAAATATGAGAAAAGGAAAAAAATGGAAACAAAAGTCTTTGCAAATATGGAAAGGTGGAGGTGGTGAAGCGAGGGCAGGGGAAGGGGAAAAAAATAAGAACCAAGATGCTCATGTAAAGGTACAAGATCCCAATGATGAATGTAACTGTATTTTATACCTCAAATGTACCAATAAACTTAATGAAAAAAAAAACACTGTAAGAAACAATGCTGTCTATAGTGGCTTGGATTGTAAGCAATGTGGGGCTACTTAACATTTCACAGGAGAGGACTGATGAGATCTGAGCAGTTTTAGGAAAACTCCAAGGTACAGAGGTAATGTGAAAGATGGACTAGGTAGGTGAGATTGCTGACTCGTATCAGAGGGCAGGGTGGCGAGGCAATTTAGAACCAAACAGGCAAAAGATGAGAAGTATAATGTGAATAATAGAATCACAGCTAAAATGGACAGTCAACCAGTAAGACCAAGGTTTCAAGCTTAGATGAAATATAAATGAGAATACAATTCTATTTGCTCGAACATATGGATTTCCACCTTAACTTTTTAAAACAAAAGGCTATTACAAGCCAGGCATGGTGGGACACACTTGTAATCCCAGCATTCCAGAGACTAAAATAGGGAGATTCCAAGTTCACAGCCAACCTGGGCTATATGTCTCAAAACACACAGGCTATTAATACTGACTGTTAAAACATTGTAAACAGCCGGGTATGGTAGTGCATGCCTAATATCCAGCTACTCAGGAGGTTGTGGGTGGGTTGATCACAAGATTGAGGCCAGTCTAGGGAATTCAGTGTGACCCAGTCTCAAAATAAACATTAAAAGGGCTGAGGATCTGGCTCACTGGTAGAATGCTTGCCTAGCATACCTGAGACCTTGAGTTCAATCCCTGGTATGGGGATGGGAATAAATTGATGGTTATAGCACTGTGAAATGTAATTAATACCACTGAATTGCACACTTTCAAATGGTTAAAATATTAATCTGGGCATGGTGGTGTCCACATATAAGTCCCAGCTTCCTGGGAGGCTGAGGCAGGAGGATCTCAAGTTTGAGGCTAGCCTGGACAACTTAGTGTGAGACCCTGCCTCAAATTAAAACATAGAAATAAGGTCCAAGGATTTAGCTCAGTGGTTCCGGCGCCTGCCTCGCAAACTCAAGGTCCCAAGTTCCATCCCTGGTACCAAAACAAAAACAATAACAAAACATAGAAATAAGGGCCTGAGATTTAGTTCAGTGGCATCGCGCCTGCCCAGCAAGCACAAGGTCCTGAGGAGTTCAATCCCCCCGTACAAAACAAAACAAAAAAAAGACAATGCCCTCAAAAAATAGAAATTAAAAAGGTTAAAATGGCAAATTTTGTCATACAGATGAGATCGTCAAGTCCAGGGTGGTACGGCCGTAGACAAATTTTGTTATACAGACATCACTTCAATGATGTGATGATTTTTAGACTTCATGATGCCACAAGAGCAATAAGCATTCAGTAGAAATTGTACTTGGAATTTTGAGCTATCTCTGGGATAGCAATATGCAATATGACATTGCTTCATGGTGCAGGGCAGCACAACAAGCCACAGCACCTAGTCAGCCACATCATCATGAGGGAAAAAGCCAATACTGTACAGTGCATTATGCTGTTAAACTGTGATGCACAGTAGGTTAGGTATATTCAGTGTATTTCCTTTCTTTTTTTTCCCCCAGTACCGGGGATCGAACTCAGGACCTTGCACTTGCTGGGCAGGCACGGTGCCACTGAGTTAAATCCCGGGCCCTATTCAGTGTATTTTCACTCACAACAGTTCCACTTTATAATGGGTTAACTGAACATACAAGGAGTATCTGCTCAGCACTAAAAAACTGGAGGAAGCACTAAGAGAATTTGAAAAAAGAATATTCATCAATTTATATTTAGGATAATTCAAGCCTAGGGTGATGAAAATCTCCCTACTTATTCCTTCAATTCAGTTACAAAAAGAATCAGCAAGCTGGTGGCATTTGATAGCAGTTTTTATGTTTTTACTTTTAACCACTCCATACTCACTTGTCAGCTGCATGGCAGATTGTGCCACAAGTGTCAGCCATGTCATCCACAAGAATAGCCACTCTGTCCTTCACATCTCCCACTAGCACCATGCGGTCCACTTCATTGGCCTTCTTTCGTTCTTTGTGAATCAAGGCAAAGTCCACATTCAACCGGTCTGCGATGGAGGTAACTCTGCAAAATAGAGCCCATTCAAAGTTAAACACATGTGTATGTGGCTTCTTAGGGGCTGGCAGTGTTGCTTAATGGTAAAGGGCCAGGTCCTGGGTTCCATGCCCAGCACTATCCAAAAAGAAGGTGGAGGCACTCCTTAAAACTGAACAGTTCCCAGGGCTGGATGAAAGCAACTATCAATGAAAGCAACTATCATTGACGTCTCAAAGGCAAATCCCATGAACTGGGTTTAATAGCTTAATGCCTCTATATTCCAGTAGCAGTTTAGGAATGCATTACTCAAACTTAGATGATCATTTATTCTGGGTAGGGGATTGACAGATACCCTCACCAGTCCTGGGACACAGTGTAATACCAAGGCACATTAAGAGATTGGCAATAGAAGAGAAGAGAGAAAACTTCCCTGACTACTATAGGAAATACACAGATGGTCCTAAATTCCATTGAACACCGTGATTGGGGATGTGGTGAGGTGAACTAGGTGGCAGGGGAGGAGCAGTGTTCAGCCTGTTCATTCCCCTCTGTGATGGTGGCAAAATATCCACCAACTGTAAATGTCAACTGTACCTGGACACCAGGCTTGGGAGTTCTTTTATGAATGCTAGAAAGAAAGTTACACCAATTAACAGCCCAAAGTATCTCCAAATCCAAACAGAATTCTTATTTTTTTTCCTTATTACAACATAACACAAACCACACTAGAAGGTGGAACAGAAGTCTGTCTGGTGACAAAGTACCACATAATCCATTCATGCAGAAAACCATTGAGTGTGAACAACAGTAGATTGTCCTGATGAAATTATGCCCATCTTCCACTGTGTTATCTTAATCATGTGTGAAGAAAAGGCCTGTGCTTAGGGTTTTGTCTTCTTTTAAAATGTAGCACTGCTGGGTGTGATAGCACATGGCTGTAATCCCAGCACTAGGCAGGCTGAGGCAGGAGGATCAAGGCCAGCTGAAACTACATAGCAAACCCTGTTTCAAAAATGAAGAAAGCAAGCAAGAAAACATTGATCAAACTATATAGTATTATGTCCTATTTTTCCTTGACTATGGTCACATACCTGAATTTTTGCTGGATAGGGCAGAACTTGTGACCATACAGTAAGGTTTGAACCACAACTCTAGGCAATATTCCTACCTTGATCTAAACAAATTACACTCTGCTCTCCATACTATTGCTTAGGACATTAACATCAGTGGTAACTAATTTGCTTGGGATGATTACTTAGCCAACACATATGCATAATTAACCCAAGTGTCCCAAACCATCTATGCTGGCCATCACACTGACTAGGAAAACAGTAAAGGGCTGGGTTAAGGGGGTGGATAATGGAAGCCACACTGAGTTACGCCAAACTCTGCCAAGACAGAAGTGATAGCACTCCCTTGGAAAATACCCCATCACTATAAGCCAATTTTAATAAAGAAAATTATCAAAAGTAGTAATTCATCTGCTCAAGGTAGTTTTCCTATACCCAAATTCTGCTTAATTATTTCAAATGTGACCATTCATTTCCTCCTAAGTCCACTAGC
Organism: Heterocephalus glaber; assembly: GCF_053883595.1. Taxonomy (NCBI): domain Eukaryota; kingdom Metazoa; phylum Chordata; class Mammalia; order Rodentia; family Bathyergidae; genus Heterocephalus; species Heterocephalus glaber. Next base: position 33,996,463 of record NW_028258384.1, on the reverse strand, counting down.
AAGATGTGAAGATAATGCCTAAGGAGACAGTATGACAACTTCCAGCTGGGGGAGTTTTCATGCTGTATCTAATATTGCAGATGGTAACCAGTGAAGACGTGGGACTCATCAAGCCATACTTCTTTCTGTCTGGATAACAGAACTCCAAGTTCTCAGTTTATCACTTCCTCGAAGTTACTGAAATAAATGGGCTATTGTGAAAGTCATTGAAGATTTCAATGGCTTTTAGACAGTCCTGAATTAACTTTTCCTAATCATCTGTGTTTTGTAGCTCTTCATTCTATTTCCACAACAAGAACATGTATCATACTTCTGAAGAAAATCAAGGACTCTTAGTGTGTACCATGTGAGCTATAAAGCACTGTAACTGTCAATGGCTTTGCTTAAAATTTTAAAGTCTTGGTTTTAAATAAAAACACCACACTATTTTCCCTCTTGCTTAATAGTTTGATTCCAAGGATCAAAATGATCTAACCAACAGCATTAAAAAAGGTATGTAAAAGTTTGCTTATCCATTAATATGGGGTCCAACAGCAGTTGCCATTTATTAGAAAATCAAATTTGCTACCCTTCCCAATAAGTTTATAGCAGTGTTGTTAGTTCTGTAATGCCAAGTTACTAATGTTACTGTTATGGCTTGTATCTAGATGTCCCCCCAAAGGCTCATGAGGTAGTAAGTGGGGAGTTTCAAAGGAGGCTGGATGAGGGTGTGTGAATGTGGATTAAGGGTGTGATAATGGGATTAAGGGGGTAGATAATGGAAGCCCCACCCTAGGCATGGGTGGCACCAATCAATAGGGTTGTAGCCTGGATGGAATATAAAGGGAAAGAGGAAAGGAAGACTAGCTGTTGCTTCTGCTGATGCAGATGCTTACTGCTGCTGCTTGCAGCTTCACTGTCTCCTGCCTGCTTTGACATGGATTATTTCTCCTTTGTGATTCCCTCCTGCCATGACACCTTGCCTTGAAGTCAGCCAACCTTGGACTGAAACCTCTACAAACTCTGAGCTGAAATAAACCGTTCCTCCTTTAACTTTAGGTATCAGGTATTTTGACTCATTATGCAAAAAAGTAACTAAGACAGTTATTGTACTTACAGTCACACTCACAATATCATGACTATTTAGGGCCACTTTTGTCTTGTCTACCTAGTAGTAATTCAGGCCACTAAAAGTAAACTGTATACAACCCAACATCTCACCCACTGGTACATCCATTCTAAAGTACTTAAAAACTGCCACTTGAATACAACAGTATCACCTTGTGACACAATTTCTGAAAATTTTTCTTGATATGTTTGGAATAATATTAATTATAACCAGAAAGAAGGGACAAGAAAAAAAAAGGAAAATCAAAGGAAAAATTGAAATAAAGCTTTTGTACGTAAGGAAGGGTGGGGTGGGGAAAAAAAAGCAAGATATATCATGTAGTGGTACAAATTCCCTATGATAAATGTATCATTATGTATATCTAAAATATACCAATAAATGTTTTGCTAAAAAAAATTTCAACCATACCTCTTGGCTCCACCAGCATCAGGTGAGACAATTGTACAGTTCCTCCACTCAGAGATATTCTCCCTAATCCACTTCAGGACAGCTGGCTCTGCATACAAATTGTCCACTGGGATATCAAAAAAGCCCTAGAGAAAGAAGCTGGGTCAGTCTTGCTTTATTTTTCTTCTCTTCCATTTATAAATGACTAACAAAAAAATTAGTAACTTGCACAGGGAATACCTTACTACAACCTTCAAAGTAATGGAGAAGGCGTGGGAAATTATAACTGACCTCCTCAAATCTTGGCTGAGAAGATCGGCACCCAAGATTAGCAAAACCACCTCCCAGTCACCCCACAATTGACCATAAGAACCAAATGAGCCCTTATGAATAGCTAAATTCAGCCAAGACCAAAAAAACTGCACGACCAATGTTCAGACTCAGTAGTTAATACTGCTTTATGTCACTCAGTGTTGAAGTAGTTTAACTCATAAACCAGTTAGAGATGCTATGGTATATAAACTGAGTAGAAGCTATTTATAATACATGACCACACAGAGTAACTAGTAGTCAGAAAATCCATGTTCTAATTCTAGTTTTTATGGATTTCTCAACTGAGTTGTTACTTTTCTATAAATTGGGTATAATTCTCTGTCCTATGTACTTCATTAGATTGCCATAAAATTCAAATGATAATGACTATGAAAGAATCTTTAAATAGTATAAAATAAATGTGGCATTCTACTCCCCTTACTCTGGGTTTATGCAAGAAAGTAATAGGTTACATCTGTGGTTCTAAATTTAAAACTGAATGTTCAAGGGGAACTGTAATCATGACAATAAAGCTCACATTTATTGAACACATATCACAGGCCAGGAATTGTTATGAGTATCTTTTTTTACACTCAAAATAATGAAAAAGTATGTCTTTAGAGAAGTAACCTGCCTAAGGTTACAAAGCTAGCAAGTTTAAGCACGAGTACTCAAACTAGGTCTGATCCAAAACCCTGCTCTTCCCATAACATCAGACCCCCCCCAGCTAACCACCCTAAACAACAGATGGTAAACAATGCTTATAACTATACTTACAATGAATTATCTTTAAATGTTGTCAATGCCTAGTTTACTTGGGCAGTTTTGAGCTCCTCTGCAGCCTTCACCATTACCAGTCTACTCCTCCCACCTTTCTCACCCCATTACTGTATTTAACTTCTACTGATACCTGGATTTGAGAAGCATGTAGATCCATGGTGATAATATGGTCTGCACCTGCTACAGATAGCATATTTGCAACAAGTTTGGCTGAGATTGGAGCTCGGCTCTAAATGGAGGGGAAGAAATAAAGAAAAACCAAAATGACAATTTGAAAACAATTCATTTCCCCAAGTATGTATGTATATATGTATCAGTACCAGGGACTGAACTCAAGACTTTTCACTTGCAAGGCAGGCGTGGCACCACTGAGCTAAATCCTCGGCTCTTCTTTTCTTTTTTGAGACACTATGTAGCCAGTAGACTGGCCTCCAACTTTTGGTCAAACCCTGCCTCAAGCCTCTCAAGCGCTAGGATTACAGGTATGTGCCACCACAACCACACCTGCCTTCATTTCTTTAATGTATATCTTTTCAGCTTATTCAAGTGCTTCCAATATTCAATTATTCAAATCAGCAGACTCAAAATATCTTTTAAATAATTGCATTAAAATGTCTTAGTATATAGATATACCTGTATAATATATTCCATGTCCAAATTGAATACATCAAAATGGAAATTTTTTCTTTTGTAAATTATATCACTATTTTAATCATCTGGAAGTTAACTTTCCAGCAACCTCAACTCCCTTAAATAAAAGGCAAACAGGCCTGTTGCACAATAAAATAGTAAAGTCCTTATTATAATATGCTATACTGAGTTGAAGTAAAAATATTGACCTTTCTCCCAGGTGCTATGTGTAAACAATGGGCATTAATTACAATCAAACTGCAGGTAGGTGTGGTGGTACATACCTATTAATCCTAGCTACTCAGGAGCTTGAGACAGGAAGATTGCAATTTGAAGGCCAGCCTGGGCAACTTAGTGAGACTGTCTCAAAATAAAAAAAATTTAAAGATAGGGCTGGGGATGTAGCTCAGGGCTCTCTGGGTCAAATCCAAGGCACTGGAAAAACAAAAACTGGACACAGTGCTATACACCTGTAATCCCAGGACCCTGGGAGGCTGAGGTAGAAGGATGGAAAGTTCAAGTGCAGCTGGGCAACTTAGTGACTTAACAAGACTGTTAAGACTAAAAATTAAAAAAACAAAAAAAAGGGCTGGGGATGTAGTTCAAAGTGAAGGCCCTGAGTTTACCCTGCCCCTCTGTAACACAAAATCTAAAAAATTAAAATATAAAATTAAAAACGTTTTAAAAATGAAGTTACAATAGACTTGTTAAGTTTTAAGTAGTTGCTTTTCCTCAATATACCATATAAGTGAGATATGTGTAACCAAGTATTCATATAACAGACTTCAAATTTTATGAAAGGTCACAACACCAAGACCCCAATCTTAGGACACCTTGAGAAGATCTACTATAGGGTTTTTTGGGGGGAGGGGGTGTACATGTTTTTCTTTTTTTTTTTTTCCCAGTACTGGTGATTGGACCCAGGGCCACCACACTGAGCTACATCCGCACCTCTTTTCTTTATATTTTATTGAGACAGGGTCTTACTAGGTTCTTCAGGCTCGGCTCAAAGTTGCAATTCTCCTGTCTCAGCCTCCCAGAGTGCTGGGATTGCAGCCGTGTGCCACCAAACCTGGGTTGTGTTTGTTTTTTGAGACAGGGTCTTGCTACATTGCCCATACTCTTGAACTGCTTGGGCTCAGGCAATCCTCAGCCTCCTGAGTAGCTGGGACTCCATCTACTGAGTTGCACCCCAACACAACATCTACTGAGTTGCACAGAGAATCTACTATAGTTTAAAAAATATTCTCCACAGGACTGGGGCTTAGTCTTAATGAGCTAACTGAAAGTTACATATGTATGACTTGAATAAAGTAACAGAACACAAATGTGTTCCTTTATACAAACCAAATATATGTCTACTGTTTTGAAGATAGGGGAATACCTAAGTAAGTATGTTTTTTAAAATAACCCATAAATATGTATCTGATAGTTAAGGAACTTTTTGTGACTCTGAGCAATGCTCCTGTTTTCCCTGCTGAAAAAGGATTCTGCTCCTACCTTATCCTTTTTATCTTGCCGGGCATAAGGGAAGCATGGGATGACTGCAGTGACCCTGCTGGCTGAGGCAATCTTGCAGGCATTAATCATGATCAAAAGCTCCATTAGATTGTCGTTGATTTCACCACAACCACTCTGAACAATGTAAACATCTTCCCCACGTACACTTTCACCAATTTCCACACTAAAATGAAGAAAAAGAACATAAAACAATAGGTTGTTTTTTTAAAAAAAAAAACCAATAGGTTTTTAAGTAACGTCTAATAAACATAGCTTCCCCACGACCATGCTGTGGGTGAGTTATAGCTCTAATGTGGACATGATTCCCTTAGACTTTGGGAGATCTCATGAAGGACCAAAAGCAGTTTCCTGGCTCAGTTTACTCCAGTGTACTATACAAATATTATGAGTTTCTACAAATGATATCACATGAAAAAGATTAGTTAACTTGAGTCTAAAGTACTCACAAATACTTGGACCATAATTTCAGGAAGTGGCCATGTGGTGTAAACACAAATTAAGCATCACCTATGACTATTACATAATCCATACATAACAAAAGTAGTAGAACTACAAGGAATTAATCACCACTGCTCTATAATGGTGCTTTCTGAAGAAGACAGTACCACCTCTGCCACACTGGCAATTCACTTAATACTAAATGCTTATATGCTAGTCATAGAGCTAAGGTCACAACAGTGAATAAAAGAGATGTGGTCCTTGACTTTCTCCTGTGCTAACTATATTCTGATCTAATCATTAAGTTTTGTTTAATAAAAACTCCATAGGAAATTATTCCAACTATGGAGGGGGCTATGTTTTACCATATAATGAAAATTCCACACCCATAATTGGGTCCCCACCAAGAAAAACATTTTTGGTACTTGGGATTGAACTCGGGACCTTGGGCTTGCGAAGCAAGTGGTGGCACCACTGAGCTACATCCCTGGCCCAAGAAAAACTTGTTTTGAAAAGTCAGGGGCTAGAGATGTAGCTCAGTGGTAGAGTGCCTCTGGGTTCAATCCCAAATAGCGACCCCCCCCCTCCAAAGATCATATACTCAACCAATCCTCTAGGTAAATTAGGTGTGTGTCTGTAGATAAGATCAGAATGGTTAATAATGTCTACTGAACACCAGTTCAAATCAAAAGGCAATATACTTATTAAATAAAAGATACAGGCTGGGGATTTAGCTCAGTGGTAGTGCACCTGCCTCGCAAGCACAAGTTTGATCCCCGGTACCAAAAAAAAAAAAAATCCACACATTTATTACAATTTCACTGGTAGCTTCAGAAACTCCTCTGTTTGTTTATTTATTTTTGATACCAGGAATTGAACACAGGACCTTGTGCTTGCCAGGCAGGCACTGTGTCACTGAGCTAAATCCTCAGCATTCCTATGTCTATTATATCACTCTTACCCAAAAACTCTCTCTCCCTAAAAACAACTTCAAGAGGAATCCTGAAAGATAAACTTCTATCACAATCTGCAAAGGTTCTATTATGAGTACCTCATTTCTCTGAGCACTCACACTCTGCTCAAGTGCATCCTATATCTTCCTCTAATAAATTCTTCTCATGCCTCTTTGAAAAAGTGTCAGGCTTGTACACCAAAAACTACCCAATACTCTTGAATTAAAATTTTCAAAAAAGAAGCTGATAGAGAATCATTTGTTCCTTTCTAGTCCAAGTAGCTATTGAAGAACTCCTACTTTTAGAAAGAATATTGTGGGCCGGGGATTTAGCTCAGTGGTTCTGCCACTTGCCCCGTAAGTGCAAGGGCCGAGTTCAATCCCTGGTACCAAAACAAACCAAAAAAACCAAAAAAAAAATTGTTAGTTTATATTGTTTCCTTTTTATTTTTACTTTATTGTTGTTTTGGGGAAAGGCAAGTTAGTTTAAACTGTAATGCAAGAAAAATAAAAGCAAATGGATGTTAGTGGCATAGGTTCAGTGGCAGAATGTCAGCTTAGCATGCACAAGGCCCTGGGTTTGGTTCTCAGACACACACACACACACACACACACACACACACACACACACGCAAAAAAAAAAAACTAAAAGAGAAACCAATTTAAAATAGGGATGGGCCGGGGATTTAGCTCAGTGGTTTTGCCACTTGCCGCGCAAGCACAAGGACGGAGTTCAATCCCCGGTACAAAAAAATAAATAAATAAATAAATAAAATAGGAAAAATGAGACTCCTGGCAGCTAGTACCAAAAAAATTAGGATTTTATAGTATGGATCCTTATGCTACAAATACATTATTGTTGAAGTGAATAATCTAAGTTCCTACCTTAAGAAACCAGAAAAAGAGCAAATTAGAGGAACGAGCAAAAGAAGAAAATATAAGAGCTGAAATCAATAAAATTGAAAATAGAGAAATAGAGAAAAGTCAATGAAACAAAGATGGCTGAGGGTGGGGGGGGAAATGGGAATCAATAAAATGGATAAACCTCCAGGAAGACTAATAAAATAAAGACAATTTCACTGGAGAATTCTACCAAACATTTTGCACAATCTTTTCCAGAAAATACATGAGGGAACACTTTCTACCTCATTTTATAAGACTAGTATTAACAAAACGAGACAGATACAAAACCAAAGGCAATAATAAAATGAATACTGAGGGGGAGGAGAACAAAAGTGGATGTGGTTACCACAGGGCAACAGGAAGGATCCTTGGGGTGACAGGATGACTTTGTGTCTTGACTATTTCAGGGTCAGTGTGTTATACTGTATCAAAATTGTACAAGAAAACTATAGCTTGGGGAAAAAAACCCATAAGAAGCTGGGAAAAACTTGTTACTGGACACACTACATTTCTCTGTATAATTCCTTACAATTGTATGTAAATCTACCGTTATCTTAAAATTCAGTAATTTTTGTGGTGCTGGGGATTGAACCTAGGGCCTTGTACATGCTAGGCAAGTGCTTTACCACTTTATACCTTGTGTATACTTGAATAAACCTTCACTGCAGCCCTTGATGAGAACTGGCGTCATGTTGCTGTACATGGTGGCACACACCTGTAATTCTAACACTTTGGGAGGCTTAGGGAGCAGGACTGCAAGTTTGAGCCCAACCTGTGCAACTGAGCAAGACTGTCTCAAAATAAAAGGGCTGGGGATGTAGCTCATTAGAAAAAGCCCTGGGTTCAATCTCCAGTACGAAAACCAAAACAAAATACAGTAACAAAACAAAAAGGCCTTAGGTCACAGAAGTAGTATTAAAAAAAAGACACTTCTAACCTTTCCTCCATATAACTTAAACAGAAAGGCACTTCTGTGGTCAAAGACACAAGAACCTAGTTCAGTTGTATTATTTTCTAAGAAGCTATGAAAGACTGAGGGAACCTGGAGAGCTCCAATTTTAAGTTAACTTGAAAATAGCTCATCTCAAAATATTTTCTCCCTAGCTTGTCATCCATTAGCTACACACTACATTTTTTCAACACAACCTATTCTACTCTATAGCTTCTGTGCACCGAATGCTCTTTCTACAATTTCCTCATTCACCTTTCAGGTTTCCAATAAAAATAAATTCCCTGGCCATCTTATCAAGTGTGATGTCTGGAGAACCTGTAAGATTAAAAGTGACTCGTCAGTTTAGCTCAGTGGTTCTGCCACCTGCCTCACAAGCACAAGGTTCCGAGTTCAATCCCCAGTACAAAAAAAAAAAAGTGACTTAACCCACCAGGCGTGGTGGCACATGCCTGTATTCCCTGCACTCAAGAAGCTGAGGCAGGAGGATCACCATGAGTAGAGGCCAGCCTGAACTACATAATGAGACCCTGTCTCAAAAAAAAAAAAATCCTATTAACTAACCAGTTGTGGCAGCACACACCTGTAACCCCAGCTACTTGGAGGCCAAGAGAAGAGGACAGACAGTTTGAGGACAGTCTGGGTAACTCTGTGGGACTTTGTCTCAAAATTAAAAAATAAACAGGGCTGGGGTATGTGTGTGGCTCAGTGCTCTTGGGTTCAATCTCCAGTACCACAAAAAAGCAAAAACAAAAACAATAAAACAGAAGGATATATATCATATCCTCTATGCTGAAGACATTTTATCAATTACCAAAAATCAACTAACTAAATCTGCTGGCAATGTCCACTACGCCAATGGCAAAACTGCTTTCCGAAGACATTCTTCAAAATTCACATACACAGGACAGGAGGGGGGGAGGGTTCCAGAATAATAACCTTCACGTTTACCAAAGTGTAAATGTGGCTAGTGTGATAGAGGAACTGAACTGAGATGTGCTGTAAGATGCACACCTTATATTGAAGACAGTATAAAGAGAAGAGAAACCATCTCTATTAGGATTTTGATCTACCAGGATAAATATATTAAAATTTTTTTGAAAATTCAAATGGTCAGCATTAATACCTCCTGGAGGTGACCAAGTTTTATAAGTTACTCCCTGTGGCAAAGAAGAAGCAGTGGTTGTTCAAAGGGATTCCTCAGATTTTCTGTACTATAAACTTTGAGAAATCCCAGGCTAAGAGATACTCTTTTGTTTTATGGTACACAACTTGGGTTTTGACCAAGTACTTCCAATAATTGAGCAACTTCGAAGCTCAGAAAATTCTAAACCTCCCCATATTCTTCTATGGTACACTTCAGCTTGACCAAGATGTCCATTTCCCTGGGACAAAAAAACCAAGCAGAGTGATTTCCAATAAGGTCTCTTTGCCTTCTACATTCTGGTATCAGAGGCCTATGTTTCTGTCAAGAACACAGATTTATCATCTGGACTCCAGGTATTCAATGGCCAGAGTTAGGTTCTCTAATTGGGACTTAACACTCCAATTCAAGAGAGTATAAGGAATGGGCTTAACCATCTCTTCCTCTGTGCTTTTAACGCTTTATTATTTTCTTTATTTTTGTTTTTTTGGTACCGAGGATTGAACTCAGGACCTTGCACTTGTGAGGCAGGCAGCAGCACCACTGAGCTAAATTCCCGGCCCTATGCTTTATTTTCAAGTAAGATTAGAAAACAACATTCCTAGACCACTGTGAAAAATTCCTCAGATATTAGTCAATATAGAAAATGCCCACAAAGTAGTTATATATTGGACATTTAAAGTGTTACTCAGTATCCTAATTTAAGGATCCAACCCATGAAATTCTTAAGGTTTTGTACCTGGAAGTCTATGAAAGAGATTCATGAAAATAAAACAAGAGTTAGGCATGGTGGAATGTGCCTATAATCCAAGCTATTTGGGAGGCTGAAGCAAATTGATAGTTTGAGGCCAGCCTGGCCTACACAGCAAGTCTGGCTCACAAGCAGGTTGAGGGTATATCTCAGTGGTAGAGCATCCCTGGGTACATCCTCAACACTGATAAAAAAAAAAGATGGCACAAGTAAACTAGGCCACTGCCTCGATTTATTGGACATAATTCTAGTTTCACTTTGACAAAGCCTTAAAAGCCCATAAACTACATTGAGATTACACAGAATGATCAATAAACAGTTCAATGGATCCTCTAAAAATCTCCTGTGTGGTAGCACACACTTGTAATCCCAGCATTCTAGGAGACTGAGGCAGGATTCCAAGTTGTATTCTAGCCCAGTCTGGGCAACTTAACAAGACCCAGTCTCAAAATAAAAACAAAGGGCTGGGAATGTAGCTCAGTGCTAAGGTGCTAGGTTCAATCCCCAATACAATTGATAGACAGATAGAATTAACATTATTCTTATGGTCTCCTCTGTATCTTGAGATAAATAGCTATGCCAATAACTGATGGAACAGCTGTGCCCTTAAACCTATTTGCTCCTAAGAGACTGTAAGGTAGAAAGACCTAGCTCAGCAATTCGGAAGGTGATACTACCATATGTTCCCTCGGGTTAATTGAGTGTTACCTAAAGTAAGTTTTCCCCTCTCAGTCAAAGCAAAATAACAAAATGGACTGAATACCAGCAAAAATTTGAAAGCATAGCAATATCTAGATCCATATCTAGAGTTAATCTCTGAAACTCATTTCCCTCTTTTGTAAAACCAGAATATAAAGGGCACTGTTGAGAGGATTAAATACAGTATAGTCAAGGTGTAACTCAGAAACCAGCACTTAAGCATTTGCTATACATTAAACTAAATATTGAAGAAGAAAATCATTCAAAATAAATTGCTAAGTGAAGAAAGCTTGCTTTACATTTTGGGAAAAGTAATATAAACACTCATTTACACAAAGAAACGTGGGAGGTCATAAATCAAAATGTGAAGTTATCTTGGGTGATGAGATTCAAATCCAGCTTCTCTGATCCCAGCACTTTAACTTCTGTGTGAATGTAAGTATACACACATCCACACAAATTGTAAATTTATGTATATTTTCTATGTGAATGTATATTTCCTAAATAACTAGACAGCACAGGTTGATTCTGGTTTCAAAAGAAAAGCTACAAGGGCTGGGGATTTAGCTCAGTGGTGCTGCACCTGCCTGGCAAGCACAAGGTCCTGAGTTTGATCCCCAGTACCAGCAAAAAAAAAATTAAAACAGAGGGCTAAGTAGGACATGGTGGTGCATGCCTGTAATCCTAGCACTTGGGAGGCTGAGGCAGGAGGATGGCAGAGTCTAAGGCCAGCCTGGGTACCATAGTGAGTTCAAGGCCAGTCTGAACTACAAAAACAAAATAAAACAAAGGGCTAAACCAGTGTGATGGCACTTGCCTGTAATCCCAGCACTAGGGAGGCTAAGGCAAGAGGATCATCAAACTCAAGGCCAGCCTGAACTACACAGAGACCCAGTCTCAAAAACACAAAACAAAAAAGGGCTGCAGATGTAGCTCAGTGGGAACGGTCCTGGGTTCAATCTTCAGGATATCTCCAAAACAAACCAACCCAAGGGTCACTGGGGAAATTATAATTTCTGCAGCTTAGGGGAAAAATGGGTATGTGGGGAGGAGTCTCCTTAGGAAACATCTTTATGTTCAGTGAAGATTTCAGAATATCTATAGAACCAAAAAGCTAATGATTAAACCAGAAACAAGGAAACTAACCTGTCAGTAATTACCCACGTTGGGCTTAACTGAGATCAATTAGTTTAAAACTAAGTTGTTCCCCATGCACCCTCCCAACTACCACCAACATGGCTTCAGTTTCTGGTGCGCTGCATTATGCAGAGGCTGGAAAGATTAAAACAAGGAGAAAATAGTGTTCATATTTCTCCTGAAAGCATAGGAAAAAAGGACTGAACAATATAGAGACCAAAGAAAACCTCTAAATGAAAAATATTGTCCTGCCCTTTACTGTATGGTCCTACTTTGTCTTTATTAAGGCCCATGAGCCATAATGGTGTGGTCAAAGCTAGAGAAAGCAGCTTGCAAGGTCCTTTTGAATGATTATTGCCCTGTTACAAAAGGCAGTAGTGTTTGTGTGATCATTTGTATTACAATCAGCAACATGCTAATCCAAGAAGCTATCCATTACAGATGGGTTTTTTTGGGGGGGGGGTACTCAGGATAGAACTCAGGACCTTGTGCTTTCAAGGCAGGCAGTACCACTGACCTAAATCCCTGGCCCTACAGATGCTTTTTTGAGACAAGGTCTTGCCATTGTGGGACCAAAATGACTCCATTTTGGAGCCGTCTCCTTTGTTCTCTCAAATTTGTGCTTAAACTAGGAATTCACCACTTGAAATTCCTGAGTTTATTACCCAACCACCTGTGTACCCGGGGAGAGAGCGTTCCAGACACACTATCTGTAGGATAAGCAGTTAATGAGCTGACTGTCCACACAAGATAGATGCGGCCATTAGTGGATCTGCTAACGATCAGTATGTAACAAGTAACAACCGGCCGTTAATCTTTGCCCCTTTTCTCCCTCACAAAAACCAATATGTAATCCCCTTCGACCCCCAAAGCCTAGCCAACCAAAACCCTACACTTCATATGTATTGAGTATTAACCAATCACCTGGCTACTAATAACCAAAGCTTGTTGTAGTCTCAATAAAAACCCTGCTAGTTAGGGACTCAGGGCTCTCAATCTCGATCCGCTGTGTCGGTGACAGTTGAGAGTCCCTGCTTAAACTTAAATAAACGACCCTTGTGTGCTTACATCAGAAACGGCCTCCTGGTGGTCTCTGGGACTTCACAATCTGGACACAACATTTGGGGGCTCGTCCGGAATCCCAAGACCTTCAAGACTCCCGTACCGGAGGGTCAATGCCGGCTGGTGAGTGTTTTTTGTGTTTGTAAAGTCTGGGCCTATTTTCTGAGAAGGTCGGCAGACGGTCTAGGTGGACGCGCTGCAAGGGCCGCCGACCCGGGATCCTGAAAGACGTTCCAGATTCCGCTGGTGGGGACGGAGTGCCCCAAGAGTACGAGTCAGTGAGACTCCTAGAGGGATGGTGCGGGTCGCTCCCGCGGCACGGCAGGAGGCCGTCGTCCCATTTACATTGCCTCCGATCAGGCGGAGGACGGTTTTGTCTCGCGTGTTTTTTTCTGTTGTGTTTGTCTGTGTGTTGTACTGACTTGGACTGAGACGATGGGACAGACTGTGACTACCCCTCTTTCCCTCATGAAAGATCATTTCAAGAAAGTTAGGGAGAGTGCTCGTAACCTAAGTTTAAAAATTAAAAAGGCTAGGTTCATCACCCTCTGTAGCTCGGAGTGGCCCACCCTTGGGGTAGGATGGCCCCCCGAGGAAACTTTTGATTTACAAATTATACACAGAGTTTGTAAAGCCATCCTTCATCCCGACCAGGTACCCTACATTGCCATTTGGAAATTTCTGATCTCTAACCCACCCCCATGGGTTAAGCCTTTTTTGCCTTCACAACAACAACAGCCAGAGTTAATCCTGACAGCCAGTAAAAAGACTCCTAGAGGGCGCGATGATGAGGAACAGACTGAAACCAAGCCGACCGCGCCACTCTACCCTGTCCTCCAGGGAGGGACCGAAAAAGATCTTATTTTCCCTCCCCCTTACTCTCTATCCTCTCTTCTGCAACAACAGGCTGAAAGAAATGACCCAGTCCCAGCCGGGGCTAGAGAAAAAGAGCCCGCCCCGGGTGCTGGCAACTGTAATGGTCCCGCCCAAAATACTCGTCACCGGCGCGCCGCCTCGCCGGCAGGACCAGCAGACTCTACTGTTTGTCCGCTGCGAGCGATAGGGCCCCCTGATGAACATGAAAACCAGCCTCACCATTACTGGCCCTTTGCTACAAGTGATCTTTATAGTTGGCGCCGACAACATGCCAATTTCTCTGATAACCCTAGAGATTTGACTAACCTGTTAAAAACTGTTTTGTTTACCCATCAGCCCACTTGAGATGACTGTCAACAGCTTCTGCAGGTCCTGTTCACCACTGAAGAACGAGAGAAGATCCAAAATGAGGCCAAAAAATTGGTTCCTGGTGACAATGGTCAACCCACCACCAATGCTGACACTATCAACACTTCTTTTCCTCTGTCCCGACCCAACTGGGACTTCAACACGGCGGAAGGTAAGGAGAGGCTTCGGGTCTATCGCCAGGCTCTATTAAAAGGTCTGAAAGCAGCAGCGAGGAAGCCTACAAATTTGGCTAAGGTAGGGGATGTACAACAAAAGTTAGATAAAAGCCCTGCTGCTTTCCTAAAAAAAATGCAGGAAGCTTTTCGTAGGTACACTCCTATGGACCCAGAAACAATTGAGACAAAGACAGCTGTAATAATACATTTTGTCAACCAGGCGGCGCCAGACATTAAGAGAAAGTTACAAAAAGTAGATAGGTTAAGAAAAAAGAGTATTCAAGACTTAGTGACAGTGACAGAAAAAGTATATAACAATAGAGAAACCGCAGAGGAGAAACGAGAAAAAGCTGATGACCGCCAGACCCGAAACTTAGCTCGGATCCTTCTGGCTGCCACTGCGGAAAAACAGAAGGAACGTGAACGTAGACTAAAAAAGATTGAGGTGAAAAAAAAAAAACAAAGAGAGACACAGAGAGCGCCCCCAGTTGGGGAAAAATCAATGTGCTCATTGCAAAGAATATGGACACTGGGCCAGAGACTGTCCCAAAAAAAAACAACAAGAGGGACGCCCCAAGGCCCCTATCCTGGCTATGGATAAATTAAATGATTAGGGGGGACAGGGTTCGACACCCCTCCCCGAGCCCAGGGTAACCCTAAAAGTGGAGGGGAGACCTATCGAGTTCCTAGTGGATACAGGGGCTCAACATTCAGTCCTACTTAAACCATGTGGCCATGATTCTGATAAGACCTCCTGGGTTCAAGGAGCTACAGACATGAAAAAGTATTCATGGACAACCCAAAGAACAGTAGACTTGGGAGTGGGCCAAGTAACCCACTCATTTATGATTATACCAGACTGCCCCTACCCCTTATTGAGAAGAGACTTACTTACTAAATTAGGGGCTCAAATTCATTTCCAACCCGGGGGTACAAAAGTCCTTAATCAAGAGAGAAGGCCCATTCAGGTACTAACCATAAACCTAGAAGATAAATATCTGCTACATCAGAAGAGGGCCCCTCCTGATCCTGACATGGAACAATGGCTCACCATGTTCCCACAAACATGGACAGAGACTGGAGGCATGGGGTTAGCTGCACACAGAACACCAGTGTTTGTGGAAATAAAACCTGGGACAGATCCTGTACAAGTTCGCCAATATCCTATGCCCCTAGAGGCCCAGAAGGAAATAACTCCACACATCAGGAGGTTGCTTGCTCAGGGGATTCTTAGGCCTTGTCAATCAGCCTAGAACACCCCCTTGTTGCCAGTGCAAAAACCTCATTCTAATGACTATCGGCCAGTACAGGATCTCCGGAAAGTGAACAAGAGGGTTATGGACATCCACCCCACAGTGCCTAATCCATACATCCTTTTGAGTTCACTTCCCCCGAGCCATCGATGGTACACAGTCTTAGATCTCAAAGATGCTTTTTTTAGTCTTCCGCTAACACCCAAAAGCCAACACATCTTTGCATTTAAATAGAGTGACCCAGAACAAGGCCTCAACAGACAGCTGACATGGACCCGATTACCCCAAAGATTCAAAAACTCTCCCACCATCTTCGACGAGGCCCTACATAAAGACCTGGGTGAGTTTCACCTCCAGAACCCCCAACTAACTCTGTTACAATATGTAGATGACCTCCTCATAGCAGCTAAAACGCGAAAAGACTGCCTAAGTAGAACCAAGAGACTCTTGATAGTCATAAGAAAACTGGGGTACCGGGCGTCCGCCAAAAAGGCCCAGATCTGCAAACCCGAGGTAAGCTACTTGGGGTACATGCTTAGAAAAAGAAAGAGATGGCTGTCGGATGCTAAAAAAGAGACAGTTCTTAAGATACCCACACCAGATTCTCCTCAAAAAGTCAGAGAGTTCTTGGGATCGGCGGGCTTCTGCCGCCTATGGATACCGGGGTTCACAGAGCTCGCAAGGCCCCTTTACGAGACAACCAAAGACAATCAGGCTTTTCAATGGACAGAAAAGCTACAAAAATCTTTCGATCAAATTAAAACAGCCTTGCTGACGGCACCAGCCTTGGGCTTGCCCGATATTACTAAGCCATTCCACCTTTACATTGATAAAAACAAAGGAGTCGCTAAGGGCGTCCTGGTCCAACATCTAGGGCCATGGCACCGCCCAGTGGCGTACCTATCAAAAAGACTTGATCCAGTTACATCAGGATGGCCCCCGTGTCTAAGAATGATTACAACAGTGGCTCTAATGGTCAAAGATGCTGACAAGTTGACATTAGGCCAAGAACTGTGCGTGACCACCCCTTACGCTATTGAGGGAGTCCTAAAACAGCCTCCGGATCAATGGCTCAGTAATGCTCGCCTGACCCACTACCAGAGCTTACTCCTAAATCCAACCCAAGTTGTCTTTCAGGCCCCGGCTGCTTTAAACCCAGCCACACTGTTGCCAGACCCGAACTTGGAGGCTCCGCTTCACGACTGCACAGACATCCTAGCCCAGGTACATAGAATTCGAGCAGATCTGAGTGACCAACCATGGCCAGATACAGATGATACCTGGTACACTGATGAGAACAGCTTTGTTCGTGATGGCCGCAGGTATACAAGAACAGCAGTGGTGACAGAGACTGAGGTCATTTGGACAGAACCATTGCCCACCGGGACCTCAGCACAACGGGCGGAGCTCATAGCTCTGACCAAGACATTGACTCTAGGACGGGGCCAAAAGTTAAATATATACACAGATAGCCGGTATGCCTTTGCCACTGCACACGTCCATGGGGCCATCTACAAAAAAAGGGGACTCCTGACAGCTAAAAAAAAGACTATTAAAAACAAAAAAGAGATCCTTGCCCTCTTAACAGCCCTCTGGCTACCTAAAAAATTAGCCATTATCCATTGCCCAGGACACCAAAAAGGCGACACTCCAATTGCCAGAAAAAATAATTTGGCTGACCAGACAGCCCGAGAAATAGCCTTAAAGATTAATCTGACACTGGCCACTCAGCTGCCCGATCTGAGAAGTGCAGCCCTACCAAAAAAACCCCAGTACACTAAAAAAGATTTAAATTGGATAAAACAATTACCTATGCCTCAGTGCCTCAACGGGTGGTAAAAATCTTCTGATTATAAAGTCATCTTGCCTAAAGCGCTGGGAGAACAAGTTCTCTCCAAGATGCACTGGACCACCCACATGGACACTCGAAAAATACAAGATCTCCTGAGACATGCTAAAATTAAGATCCGTGATGCTAATTCTAAAATTAAACATATTGTTGCTACCTGCAAAGCCTGTCAATTGACAAATGCCACCCACAATAGGGCCAACCCAGAAAATAGGCTGAAAAAAAGCCGACCTGGAGCCTATTGAAAATTGGACTTCACCGAGGTAAAACCTAAAAGATATGGTTATAAATACTTGTTAGTTTTTGTAGACACTTTTTCAGGATGGACAGAAGCGTTTCCTACCAAACATGAAACAGCGCGAAGTGTGACTAAGAAACTGCTAGAAGACATCCTGCCAAGGTATGGTTTTCCAGTAATGCTAAGATCAGATAATGGACCCGCCTTTATTTCCAAGGTGAGTCAAACCCTAGCACAGATATTGGGGACAGATTAAAAATTACATTGTACATACAGACCCCAAAGTTCAGGACAGGTAGAGAGGATAAATAGAACATTAAAAGAGACCTTAACTAAATTAACCTTAGAGACTGGCGGTGACTGGGTGACTCTCCTTCCCTTCGCCCTCTATAGGGTACACAATTCACCCTATAAGATGAGATTAACTCCCTTTGAAATCATGTTTAAAATTCCCCCTCCCATTATTCCCAACCTTCAATCAAATGTGCTTGTTAAATTTGATGACCAAAAGTTGTTACTTTCTTTAAAAAGCCTCCAAAGTGTGCACGAAGATATCTGGCCTAAATTAGAAGCCTTATATCAAACTGGACCGCCTCCCGAGACCCATCGCTATCGACCAAGAGACTGGGTCTTCGTCCAGAGACACCGACAAAAAGACCTTGAGCCCCGTTAAAAAGGACCCTACGTCACAGTCCTGACCACGCCCACCGCTCTCAAGGTCGACGGGATTGCCTCGTGGGTGCACTACACCCACGTTCGCCTTGCAGATCCTCACGCTGTCCTAGAGGACTTCGTTCCATCATGACAGGTGTCCAAAGACCAAGACAATCCCCTCAAACTCAAGCTGCGTCGTCGACGGTCATGATTGTGGTAACTGTACTTTTGACACCGATTTTAGGAAGACAGAACCCACATGCTCCCCTAAATTTAACCTGGATGATCATCAATACCGCCACAGGTGACATTATTAACAGCTCGTCCAAAGTGAGCCCACCATTAACCTGGTGGCCTGCTCTAGAGTTTGATCTCTGTCGGCTAGCCACTGGCAGCTGGGATATCGGACACTGGAGCCTAGAGTCACGGGGAAGGCCTGAATGTGGGAAAACAAAAAAGGGGTGTACCCTCCCCCCGGTCGATTCACAAACACCGGGTTACAACCATGTAATTCACAGGACAATATTACGAGACACCCCCTTCTACAGGAAAGACTCTGCGTTGCCTTAGGTAAAAAATGTTGCTTCTATGTAGATCATTCAGGAGTGGTCAAAGAGTCCATGGCTAAAGTTAGGGAGGACATCGCCAAACGTAAACAAAAAAGAGAACTATCTCAAAACTGGTTCAAATCTTGGTTTAATTCTTCCCCTTGGCTAACTACCCTAATCTCTACCCTGCTAGGCCCCTTGCTTATCGTGTTACTACTGTTGACCTTTAGACCTTGTATACTCAATAGACTAGTTTCGTTCATCAAAAAACAAATTAACGCTGTTCAGTTAATGGTGCTCAGGTCCCAATACCAGCCAATTCCTACCGACTTGATAAAATTAACCCCCAGAGGCCCATGATTGGCCCTCTATAACATCATGAGAAGGGGGAAATGTGGGACCAAAATGACTCCATTTTGGAGCCGTCTCCTTTGTTCTCTCAAATTTGTGCTTAAACTAGGAATTCACCACTTGAAATTCCTGAGTTTATTACCCAACCACCTGTGTACCCGGGGAGAGAGCGTTCCAGACACACTATCTGTAGGATAAACAGTTAATGAGCTGACTGTCCACACAAGATAGATGCGGCCATTAGTGGATCTGCTAACGATCAGTATGTAACAAGTAACAACCGGCCGTTAATCTTTGCCCCTTTTCTCCCTCACAAAAACCAATACGTAATCCCCTTCGACCCCCAAAGCCTAGCCAACCAAAACCCTACACTTCATATGTATTGAGTATTAACCAATCACCTGGCTACTAATAACCAAAGCTTGTTGTATTCTCAATAAAAACCCTGCTAGTTAGGGACTCAGGGCTCTCAATCTCGATCCGCTGTGTCGGTGACAGTTGAGAGTCCCTGCTTAAACTTAAATAAACGACCCTTGTGTGCTTACATCAGAAACGGCCTCCTGGTGGTCTCTGGGACTTCACAATCTGGACACAACACCATGTAAGTCAAGCTGGCCTTGAACTCACTGCATAGCCCAGGCTGGGATTACAGGCACATGCCATCAAGCCTGGACTATTCATTACAGATGAATACTCTATTAACTAGGTGTGAAAAAGATAAGGAAAGTTGCTTGTAAAGTGGTTTAAAGAAGCAAAAGACCTGGGCTTGGCAGTGCACACCCATAATCAATCCCAGCACTTGGAGGCTGAAGCAGGAGTGCCACAAGGGCCAGCTTGGGCTAGGTAGTGAGTTCAAAGCCAGGCTGAACTACATAGTGAGAACTCTATCTCAAAAAAGTACAGAAGCAAAAAAGTAAAAAGCATTTAAAGTGAAAAACATTTGAAATAATCTTAATTTTGCTGATCATTGGGTGAAAACCAGCACTACCAGATGACTATATGTTTACGGGCAATTCTCTGGATTGATACGTAACAAAAGCATTTATCAGGACCAGAAGATCCTGCACTTAGCTGGAAGAACTGATAGAAGTAGGTAATCGAGTTATTTATCTAACACGGTCTAATGGTGCTTGTGGAGGGTGGAAGTGGGGAAATTTTACTGGCAAGGCAATGAAAAAAATTTAAATTGCAATGTAGTTTTATTCTGCCTCAGCCTTGCCAGTGCTGGGGTGTGCCACCATATCAGGCTTGAAAAATAAAAATTGTTAAAGGGCTGAGGATGTAGTTCAGTGTGTAAAGGCCCTGGGTTTAATCAAAAGTACAGAAAAAATATTTTAACATTCAGGTACAAAATTGTCCTTACCCCCACACCCACCACCCACCCACACACACATATATACACACAACAGTGACAGGAGGCTGTTACTGAAAAATATCCTGATGTATTATCAGTACCAGTAGCTGCACTGGGGAAAGTCAAAGATTCGGTTCCAAAGCTAAAGTTCCCTAAGATTTTGGGGATGACTCAAGCTGGGTATCGCGGATCCAAAGCTAATACATCACTTTGTCCAATCAGCTAGATTTAACGCAAGGTTGGCTCCGATTACTTGGTAAATTCTGATGATGTGAAAAGCCAACGCCTGCCAATCTAAGGGAAGTTGTCAAGCAGTATTTTCGCGCCCTTAATACAAAACATTAGTTTCTCTTAAAACCAAACGGGACCGATACCATTCCGAACTGAAAAACTGCTTTTAGACTTTAGAAAAAAAGACCAGGAGGGCTCAGAAGGTTCTCCGATGCACGACGCACAAGAGCCCAAGAGCTGGAGCAACCCGGTCCAGCCTAGTGGCTCCACAGTGAAGAGACAAAGCCACGTGTCTGCAGGGCTGAGGCTAAGCATCTGTTCCCTCCCATCGCTATGGGCAGCCACTATCCCCGCATCGGGTCTCCATCCTTACCTTCAAGGCGAGCAGCTTTGCCTGATGCTCCATCTTGATTCCACCCCACCGCATGGTGAGAATAAGTGTGACCCTCCCGAGAGAGGTAAAATAACGGGAAAGAGCCCACGGGCACCCTCCTCAGAGCTGCCCTTTTCCCCCTCCCCCAGTTCCCCGGAACTCCCGCGGAGGCTCCAGCCCACAGGCCCCCAACCGCCTGGCCTGGTGAGGACCGCTCAGGGTCCCAATTTCGCCCTTACCACGTCTCCTGGTTGCTGAATTTCTTAGTCACCACCTTGCCCAGCTCCAGGCCTAAGCGGTCAGCGATCTTCTGGGATAAATCCTGGTGGGAGCTGCCGCTGAAGATTTTGATATTCGGCATCTTGAGCAACCACCCTAGGCTCTCTTCGCTCAACGATTACAGCTGCTGTGGAGACGGGAACCGAACTCCACCCAGACACTTATACCGAAAGCTTCGCGTTGCTACTCCGCCATCTTACATTCCCGCCCGGCACGCCGCTCTAAATTACCTAGCGCCCGAAGGCGGGATCAGCGGGAAGGCCACACCTCCGCCGTCTTCGATTTGCTGAACCACGGAGAGGGGCGGAGTCTTGGCTTAGCGTCACCTCCCTCCAGTTCTTTCAGGTATTGGCTGGAGGGTGCAAACTGGAGCGAGAGGAAGAAATAGCCCCGCCTCCTGGTAGCTGGCGCGGGCGCGGGCGCGGGTGGGGGTGGGGGTGTGTGAAATGCTAGCTGGAGCGGTGAAGCTTGCCTGCTGGCGAGAGGATGTGGGTGGCGGGTTTTGGGTGACGGGCAGGGCAAGCTCTTTCCTCCAAATGAGAAGTCAGCTGCGCTTGCTTTTTTTGTTTATCTTCTTTAGCGAAAAAAAACCGAAGACTGGCTCTGGTTTATAGTTTCCTTTAAAGAAAATCTGGATCGGGCCGGAGATTTAGCTCAGTGGTTTCTCCGCCTACTGCGCAAGCGCGGGGACCCAAGTTCGATCCCCGTGTACCAAAACAAAACAAAGAAAATCTGGATGGCAGCTACAAGAACGTGTAGGTTTCTGAACGAGATTTTTACTTCTTTATAAGGATGAGGCAGAATTTTACATCACAGAGACACTCAAAACCTTAGCGCATCCAAAGAGATTTTTAACTCTTCATATTCCACAGTGCTGTCTTTGCCTGGAAGACAAATTCCAAGGGGAAAGTGACAGAAGGCAGGCTACCTGAGTCATCCACAGACACTACAGGGAAAGTTGTGTTTTATTTTTAACGCTGAGACCAAGTATGTTCAAACAAATGAAAGAGTGGATTTTCCAAAACGTCTGGACAGTAAAGGTCTGATTTATCTAACCCTTGGAAAGGAAAGAAAATATAGTATACTATGGGACTCCAGAAAGAGCCCTGTAGGAATCAGAAAACCTAGTGGTTTTTTTGTTGATGTTTTGTTTTGTTTTGTTGAGACAGGGTCTCACTGTGTAGTTCAGTCTGGCCTTGAACTCCCTTTGTAGCCCAGGCTGGCCTCGAACTCATGATGATCGTCCTGCCTCAGCCTCCCAATGAAAACCTAGTTTTCAATACCTCTGCCTCCCTCATGTGAGCTTCAAAGGCATCACTTGTGTTGTAAAAGTGGCTTTTTAATCATTTTAAATTTTGATACAGGGCTGGCCTCGAGTTTGCAATTCTCCTGCTTCCACCACCCAAGTACAGTACATCTATATGCCACCATACCTAGCTCACTAATGTGGCTTTTACCACTGTTTTATTATTTTTATAATGATATATGTTAATGAATCAATATAAACCTTTATTCTGACACCATGTTTTCATTAAGCATATTCCAGCCATGGATTAGAAAAATGGATTAAAAAAATAGAATTTTAGAATCAAAAGTGACTAACAGGGAGGGGAGGGGGCTTAAGGGGGGGGGGGATAAAATAAAATAAAATTTATTTCTTAAAAAGTGACTATTTCGGGGCATGGTAGAGCATGCCTGTAATCCCAGCAATTGGGAGACTGAGACAGGAGAATTGCTTCAAGTTTGATGCCAGCCTGGGCTACATAGTGAGACCCTGTCTCAAAAAAAGAAAAAAGTGACTATATGGCCGCGGGATGCAATTCAGTGGTGAAACATTTGCTTAGCACATCAGAGGCCCCAGGGTCTACCAATCTTTTGCTTCATTTTGTTTTATTCAGTGGTTCGAGGGATTTTGTTCAGTGGAACCTAGGACCTTCACCCTGAGCCACAACCTCAATCCTTTTTTATTTTTCAAATTTTGAGATGGGATCTTGCTAAATCACTAAATTGCTCAGGTTTGGTATCCTCCTGCCTCAGTCTTCCCGAGTGCTGGGATTGCCAAAAATAAAAATCTGGGAGGCTGAGCCAGGAGGATCCCAAATTTAAGTCTAGCCTGGGCAATTTAGTGACTTAGGGAAACTCTATCTCAAAATTTAAAAAATAAGGGATTGGTGTTATAGCTCAGGGCCAAAGTCCTGGGTTCAATCCCCAGTACCAGAGAAAAGAAAGGGGTATGGGCTTCCAAGGTAATATAATCTACTAGCTTCACTTTACATAGGGTGAATCTGAGATCCAGAGAAGGGTAACGAGTTGTCAAAGTAGGCAGAAAACATTCAAAGCCTCTCTCTCTCTCTCTCTCTCTCTCTCTCTCTCTCTCTCTCTCTCTCTGTCTCTCTCTTCCTCTCAGTATTGTGCCTTGAACCCATGGGCACTCTACCACTGAGCTACATCCCCAGATATTTTTCTTTTGAGATAAGTCTTGCTAAATTGTCCAGGCTGAGCTCAAATTGGCAATCCTCCTGCCTCAGCCTCCTAGAGTTCTAGGATTATAGGCATGGACCACTCCACAGGTGCTCCCCCATTTATTTTAAGCAGCATACTTTGTCTTACTGCCATTTTCAGCAGTGTCCACAGATGACTTCTGACCTTTTATCATACTCTCACAAACTCAGAATTGTGATGTAAGCCCATGTGTACACCTAGGAATAGGAATTGGAGAAGAAACTAAACTGCAAGGCAGAACACTAGTGTTCTTCCATCATAGTTCAATCATCAAATATTTAATGAATATTTTACTCCATTCGAGGCAGTGTGCTAGACATTGAGGGGATTACACAGTTTGCCCGAGGAATTTGTTCATTGGCTATTTATTGAACACTTTTTACAGGCACTTAAAACACAGCAGTAGACTGATGTAGTGGTACACACCTGTAATCCCAGTACTCTGGGAGGTTGGGAATGGAAGATCGATCGCCAGCTTGAGCCCAGCCTGGGCAATTTAGCAATTTAGCTATTAGTAGGACCCTGTCTAAAAATAAAAAATGAAAAGGCTGGGGGTGTAGTTCAGTGCAAAGGCCTTGAGTTCAACCCCCAGCACTGCTAAATAAATAAATAACTGAAATTTTTTAAAAGAAAGAAAACAGCAGTAAACAATCAAAAATCTCTACATTTACAGAGTGTGCATCTCAAACAATAAACATGTAAAGAAAGAAAATATAAGCCAAGTGCGACGCACACCTATAATCCTGGCACTGGGGAGGCCTAGGCAGGAGGACTGATAGGAGCTGGAAGCCAGCCTGGGCTACATAGTGAGTTCAAGGTCAGTCTGAACTGCATAGTGAGACCCTGTCTCAAAAGGAAAGAAAAGAAAATGCATATTATGTCAAATGGTGATATGTGCTGTAGAGAAACTGAGGCAAGGGTATGGGATAATGTGCTAGGGAGTCAGAGGGAGGAGTACAGTCCTGATAGGGTGATCAGAGAAGGCCTTTTCTGGGAAGGTATATGAGCAAAGCCCTGAAGGAGATAAAGGAAAGAGCCACGTGGATATCTGGGACAGGCGAGGGAGTATAATGTGCAAAGACCCTAAGGCAGGAAGACAGACTGGACTGAGAACTCAATAGAGAGTAGGGGGGACTAGGAAAGTGTGGTCAGTGAGATAAGAGTGCCTGGAGAGAAGGTGTGGATCAGGCAAGAATTTGGAGGCTATTTTAGGAATTTTGATTTATTGAGTAAGGGTTTTCAGCAAAGAATGAATACAACCTGACTTCCCTTTCATTGTTTTTTCTTTTGAGACAGTGTCTTTTTTTTTTAAATTCTTAAATCTTTTCTGACTTCTCTTTTAAAAGAATTACCCCAGCTGCTGAGAATAGATGCAGGAGGCAAAATAGGAAGCAGAGGAACCAATTAGGAGTTGGCTTCCTAGTAGAAAAGATGATAATTATAAGGCACAGTTACCATTTAACACACTCCCACGAGAAGCCTGTATTTGGGTAAAGGATAAACTACTGTAACAAAGCGATAAACTACTGTAACAAAGCGATCCTCGCTGGGCATGGTGGCGCATGCCTGTGATCCCAGCACTTGGGAGGCGGAGGCAGGAGGATCATCACGAGTTTGAGGCCAGCCTGGGCTACATAAGGAGACCTTGTCTAAAAAAAATAAACCAAAATCCCTCCAAAAAAACCTCCCAAACCTAAAACCAAAAAGACCCTAAATACAGAAGCTCAAGTAAGACAAATTAAGACCAGGGATTTATCTCAGTGGCACTGCACCTGCCTTGAAAGTGCAAGGTCCTGAGTTCAATCCCTGATACCAAAAAAAAAAAAAAAAAGCAAGGCAAATTATTTCTCTCTTGCATGACAGGTTGGCTAGTCTAGGCCAGGAGGTTAATTCGAATTTCATGTAATTCACACAGTTTACAATCATCTTAGGGAGTGGTTACATGTACAAACCATAGCTTTTTTTTCCTAATCCCCTTCCCTCCCCTCCCCAGCTCTTCCTCTGGTTTCCCCATCACCTTTTACACATTTGTGGATATTAGTCTTACCACATGTTATCCTTTTTTTTTTTTTTGGTACCAGGGATTAAACTCGGGACCTTGCGCTTGTGTTGAAACCACTGAGCTAAATCCCTGGCCCACATGTTATAATATATAATGTTTCCATTGATTGGAGTTGCTAGGATCTGTACATGGCACATCTTTATTCCTCTCATTTCCCCTTCCCCTCCTCCTCACCTTCATCCTTATTCCCTTGAACCGCTTCCCTATTGGATAAGATCTGTCCCCTTGTCCCTTTCTGTCCATCCTTTATCATTTTCTTTCTTTTTGTTTTGTTTTGTTGTTATATCAGGTAAAAGGGACAAAGACCAAGACCAAACCAGGCCACAACAAGCCTTTATTAGGGGAATAGATCTGCAGGGCTGTCTCTGAACAAAGGAGAGACAAAAGCAGCATGGCTGGGGCAGGGAGAGTCTTTTATAGAGACTGGGGTGGGGTTTGTAGGGGCTGAGGTGGGGTTGAGTGAGATAGTGACTAGGGAATGCAGGAGCCGGTGATGTCACTAGGTGGTAGGAGGTGAGCGAGTATTAGGTTATTTTCTAGGCGGGAACAGGGGCATGCTGGGAAGAAGGGTTTGTTCTTTGGTGGGAGCAACCATCTTGGCATGACGTCACACAGGGGAGGGGGCAAGGCACAATAGGAAGAGGGCAGCTACTATACATAATAGCTGCTGAGGTAGTGGGAGACCTATCAGTTATTGTTTTGTTTTTTGAGACAAGGTCTCGCTATGTAGTTCAGGCTGACCTCAAACTCACTATGAATCCCAGGCTGGCCTCAAACTCACGGCAATCCTCCTGCCTCAGCCTCCCAAGTGCTGGGCATTTCCTTTGTACTTTGCCTCACTCAAATAAATGATACCATATGGTATTATTTAAACTTGTGTGTCTGATTTTTTTCACTCAGTATTATATTTTCCAGGTGCATCCATTTTCCTACAAATGTCTCAAATTTGTCATTCTTTATAGCAGAGTAGTATTCCATTATATATAGATACCATATTTTGTTTATCTGATAATCAGTTGATGGGTATATAGGCTGCTTCCAGGATTTAGCTATTACAAATTGTGCTGCTATAAACATTGGTATACATGTATCGCTGTAGTATGATGACTTCAGCTCTTTGGGGAAAGAGTCCTAGAAGGAGGATAGCTGGCTTATATGGAATTTCTAATTTTAGTTCTTTGAGAAATCTCCATACTGATTTCCATTCTTTGTTTTGTTTTATTTTGTTTTTTGAGCCAGGGTCTCACTATGTAGTTCAGGCTGGCTTTAAACTCATTATGCACCCTAAACTGGCCTTGAACTCACACAGATCCTCCTGCCTCAGCCTCCTGAGTGCTAGGATTGCAGGCCTGAGCCACCACACCCAGCCTGATTTCCATAATAGTTGTACCAGTTCACATTCCCAGCAGCAATGCTGGAGAGTTGCTTTTTCACCACAGCCATGCCAGCATTTTTTATTGTTTAATTTCCTAATGATTACCATTCTTTCCAGAGTAAAATGTAATATTAGCTTTGTTTTAATTTTCATTTCTCTAATGGCCAGAGATGTTGAACATTTTATATATATATATATTTGTTGACAATTTCTATTTTTCTTACTCTGTGAAGTATCTGTTCATTTCTCTAGCCTATTGCTTTCTTTTTCTTTTTCTGTTACTGGGGATCAAATTCAGGACCTTTCTCTTGCCAGGCAGGCGTAGCACTGCTGAGCTACATCCCTGGCCATTTTTGACTGAGTCTTTAATTTCAGGTGATTCAATTTTTTGGAGTTCTCTGTATATTCTAGATAATAGTCCCCTGTCTGAGGAGTAGCTGGCAAAACTTTCCTCATTCTGTAGGTTGTCTTTTCATTCTACTAATTGATTATTTTGCTGTATAGAAGCTTTTTAGTATGAAATAATCCCATTTGTTGATTCTTGCTGCTATTTGTTGTATGATTGAGGTTCTGTTTAGAAAATCCTTTACTACATCTGTCTTCAAGTGTTTTACCTATTTTATCTTCCAGAAGGTTTAATGCTTCTGTTTTAATGTTTAGATCTTTGATCCATTTTGATTTAAATTTAGTACATGTGAGATAAGGGTCCAGTTTCATTCTTCTGCACACAGATAACCAGTTTTTCCAACACCACTTGTTGAGTAGGCTATCTTTCCTCCAACATATGCTTTTGGCCCCTTTATCAAAGATCAAAGAGTTGAATATGTCTGGAGAAGTTTCTGTATACTCAATTCTTTTTTTTTTTTTGGTACCAGGGATCAAATTTGGGACCTTGCCCTTGAGAGGCAGGCAGCAGAACCGCTGAGCTAAATCCCCAGCCCAGAGTATCTCAGTTCTGTTCCAGTGATCCATGTGCCTGTTTTTGCTCCAGTACCTACTACGTTTTTTATCACTATTGCTTTGTAGTATAACTTGAAGTCAGGTATTGCTCTGCCATTTGCTTTCCTCTTATTGACCAAAATTACATTTGCTATTCTGGATGTCTTCTGGCTCCATGTGAATTTTTTTTTTGGGGGGGGGGAGTCCTGGGGATTGAACTCAGGACCTTGTGCTTGCGAGGCAGGCACCAGAACCACTGAGCTAAATCCCCAGCCTCCATATGAATTTTAGGATTGTTTTCTCTAGATCTGTAAAGTATGCTCTTAGTATTTTGATTGCGACTGCATTGAATCTGTATAAAACTTTTGGGAGTATGGCCATTTTGTCAATATTGGTTCTTCCTATTCAGTAACAAGGGGACATCTTTCAATTTTCTGATGTCTTCTTCAATCTCCTTCAGAGTACTGTAATTTTCTTTGTAGAGGTCTTTCACTTCCCCAGTTAGGTTACTTCCTAGATATTTCATTTTTCTTCAAGTGACCGTGAATGGTATTGCTTTCAGAATTTCCTTCTTATCCTGTTCATTGTTGGTATACACAAATGCTTATGATTTTTCTGTGTTGATCTTGTATCTTGCTATGTTGGGAGCAATGCTACATAATTCTAGGGAAAAATCATTTGAGTAGGCCTAGTTCACCTGCCTACAGGCCAGCTATAACATTCTAAGACATAATTCCATTTTGGCCTCAGGTCACAAGGGAGATCTCAATGATCCCATTGTGCTGTAATGCTCCAGGACAAGACCACACCTGTAAGAGACCCTGGGAGGAACCAAATCTTCTTCTGTGTAGTTCCTGGGAGGAACTAAATCTTCATCTGCATAGTTCCTCATTGTTCTTAGATTTCCACCGCCCCCACCCAGTCTTTTGTTACACCTTGTTCTTCCCAATGTGATACTGAAATCTACATATTCACTTGTTGCATTTGTTTCTCTGGATGGACTAAATAAAAGGTGCTGCAAGCTAGGGCTTCTTGTCCTTGCCTCCCAGAGCAGCACTGATCAGACCCAAAGCTCAGCTTCTTCTCAGTCTCATTTGTCTACCATTCCTATAATTCACCTTGTGCTGCCATGGCTCGCAGGAGACTAGGACTAACTGCAGAGGTTCTGGTAACTTCCCCTGTTCCCTACATTGCTACTTTGCTGAAATTGGTTATTAATTCTGAGTTTTTTTGGTGAAGTTCATTGGGTCTTCTATGTAGAGTATCATGTCACCTGAGAATGATAATAATTTGGGTTCTTGTTTTCCTATAGGTGTCTCTTTTATTTCTTTCTCTTGCCTGATTGCTCTGGCTAATGTTTCAAGCACTATGTTGAATAGCAGAGGTGATAGTGCTGTAGGGGGCCACTGTGAGATATGTCAAAGCCTGGGCATCTGAGGGCATCTGAGGGCACCTGAGGACACAATCCCATCATTTAGTGCAGGCACATGATGGAGCTTCATTATATAACAGTGAATTAGCATAGACAACCATGCATGCACCACATGGCCTGCAAGGTTGCCCAGAATGTTTAGTCTTACTGTGTCTTAGTAAGCTGATTTAAAAAAAAAAAAACTACTGTAAGTGCTTTGTTGGAAAATAAAGCTGGGTTCCTGGGGTTTTTTTGATGTCTGTTCCATCCGTGTTCTTTTCTTTGGGAACCTCGCCTGACCGTGCCTCCCTTCAGCCCACTGTCTCCAATAAATGGACATCCTTGACTTGTTCCTGATTTTAGGGGGAGTGCTTTTAGTTATTCACCAGGGGGTTAATTCTGCTCCTTGCTATGTTATGGGCACATCCATAGTCTAGCTTATGGGAAGGAAGAAAGAAGAGGTCCAGGCAAGGGATTTTCTTTTAAGCAAACAAAGTAGAATTTGTCCATCTTGTTTTCTCTCACATCCCTTTGGCAAGAGCTAGGAAATGGGTTTTTTTTTTTTTTGGTACCAGGGATCGAACTCAGGTCCTTGTGCTTGCAAAGCAGGCGGCAAAACCACTGAGCTAAATCCCCAGCACTAGGAAATGTTTTGTTAGGTTGCCTGTGGCCAGGAAGGAGAGTGGATTTTGGCGAGACAGCTAAAAGTCTTCCACAAGGACCAAAGTGGTATGCAGAGCCAGAAACAAAAGATATCACCTCTGCATGGAGTATCTGTGAGGTATTTTTGCAGGTGGAAACATGAGCTAGGCCTTGAAGAATGGATAAAGTTTTAACTGACAATGATTGGGAGGAGGTGGGTTTCCCAAGGCAGGAAGCAGAGAGGTATTCTTGTGTTTTGTTTTAGACACTGGGATTGAACTCATGCTAGGCTACCACTGAGCAACATATTCCCAGCCCTTTTTTGTTTTGTTTGTTTTTTGGGTTTTTCAAGATAGGGTCTTCCTATGTAGCTCAGGCTGGCCTCAAACTCACTGCAATCCTCCCAAGTTCTGGGATTACAGGCACGGACCACCGTGCCTGACCCCAGCCATTTTTAAATTTCTTTTTTTTTTGTACCCAGGGTCTAACTCAGGACTTTGCACTTGCCAGGCAGGCACAGCACTGCTGAGCTACATCTCCAGGGCCGGGGATTTAGCTCAGTGGTTTCGCCGCCTGCTGCAAGCGCAAGGACCTGAGTTTGCCCCCCCAAAAAAACAAACAAAAAAACAAAACAGAGCTACATCTCCAGACCTTTATCTTTTGTTTTTAGACAGCAGTCCTCCTATCATAGACAGCTAAATTAGGTAAAAATATTCTAGGAAGTCAGACAAGGCTAGGCCCTGGAGGGAGTCAATGTAGAAGATGAGAACATGTCAAAACTGTGACTGAAGGGCTTCAGAAGAAGACTAAAATCTCAGTGGCCAGATTTACATACTTCCCTAAGGGAAAAAAGGAAGCTTGAGGTTATTGTATCACCTTTTTGAGATTTCCCATATAAATAAAACCATTATCTCATTAGGGGTGGGGCATCTTCTCCCTTGCACTAAAACTAACACTACTAAGACTAAAGACAAGACTAAGATTATAGATTATCGACAAAAGTTAATGATGTCATCCATATGCCCTTGCTACTTTTGGGTCAATATTAGCTGAATGGCTATACTTGTAATTTTATTGATTAATTTTAATTTAAGCCAAGTTGTGCCCACCCCTTGTGACTTTGCTCTATAAAACTTTCTCAGAAAAGTAGGCTCATTGGTAATGTGCTTTCAGGTCTTCTCCAGTCTCTCAGGAACTATCTCTCAATAAATTTTCCTACTCTTGAGAGCCAGCCATGGTGGTACATGCTTGTAATTTCAGCACTAGGGAGGCTGAGGCAGGAGGATCACCATGAGTTTGAGGCCATCCTCGGCTACAGAGTGAGCTCAAGGCCAGCCTGAACTACATAGTGAGATTTTTGTCTTGAAAAAAAAATGGCAAAAAATAAAATTTTTTAAAACTCTTAACCTCCATTGTTCCTTAGAATTCATTCTTCAATTTCAGAGAATCCGAATTTGGAGTATCTGACATGTAGCAGGTTGGGAGTTACATTTTTCCCTATATCATTTCCACCTCAGCCTCCCAGAGTGTTGGGATTATAGGAGTGGGCCAGCATGCCTGGCTTCCTTTTGAAAATTTTATGAACATTGTAGATCCATTCACCAAATAAATGATCATAGAACCACGAATTGTTACATTAAAATGAAATATCTATTAAAACAGAAATTAATCTGATCATCGTATTCCTGAAGGTAAATGTGTGTGATAATAATGCTGTTATCTTTGTGCTCCATTTCTCTGTAGAAAGGTAAACAAAGTCAGTATATGTGCTTGGGGATTACTCTATAGGGGGCTAGTGGCCCCTTATAGGTTATACAGATGCTCCTCACCTTTTTTTGTTTTTTGAGATAGGATCTTGTTTATGTAGCTCAGGATGGCTTTGAACTCACTATGTAGCCCAGGCTGGCCTTGAGCTCGAAGTGATCCTCCTGCTTCAGCCTCCCTGACTCAGCCTCTTGAGTGCTGGGATTACAGGCATGTGCCACCACACCTGGCTGGGTTGACTTTAAGTAAAGGAGATTTTTTGAGGTAATTTGAGTGGGCCTGGGCCGGGGATGTAGCTCAGTGGTGCAGTGCCTGCCTGGCAAGCACAAGGTCCTGAGTTCGATTCCTGATGGAGGAGGCAAGCAAAAAACATCTGCCTTAATTTGAGTGGGTCTGATTCAATCAGTTGAAATATCTGACAAACAGAATTAAGATTTTTCCTGAGGAAGAAATTCTACCTGTGGGCTGCTGCTTCAGCGGTTGCCTTTTCCTGATGGTCCATCTCATGCATTTCAGGCTAGTTTAGCCAGTCCTTGCAATGGTGTAAGCCAATTCCTTACAATAAATCCCTTAGTATACATCTCCTACTGGTTCTTTCTCTTGATAGTGGAGAAGTTTGAATGCCAGTTCAAAGGTATTGAAGGTAAGGGCTGAAGTCCTGATGAGGGGAGATCTGATCCCTGACCTAGAGGGAAAGGTAGGCGATTGAGCACAAATTATTTTGTTCTAGAAAATTCTGCAGGATGCCCTCTTGCCTGTATGTCATGTTTCCAACTAACTCCAAAGCTCAGGGCTACTGGGAGAATTTTGTAAACACACTCTTCATTGAAAAGGCTCTCTTGCTCCTGTCCCAGGGAGTTTTTCTGCTTGTCTGGTTTTGCCTTCCTCTAAGTTTATCCATTTGTTCATTTAGGCATTTCTTGGGCAGCTATGGGCAAAGTATAGTGCTCAGCCTCTAGACTACAGAGATGAATTTAGCAGGGCCCTTCTCCTCAAGAAGACCTCATGGGAGCTGGGTATGGTAGCGCACGCCTGAATCCCGGCTCTTTGGGGGTTGAGGCAGGAGGATCACCGAGAGTTCAGTGCCAGCCTGGGCTACAAAGGGAGACCCTGCCTGAAAAAACCAAAACCAAAAAAGAAGAGGAAGAGGAAGAGGAGAGGAAGAAGAGGAAGAGGAAGAGGAAGAAGAAGAAGAAGAAGAAGAAGAAGAAGAAGAAGAAGAAGAAGAAGAAGAAGAAGAAGAAGAAGAAGAAGAAAATAATAAGCCAGTCTCAGAAAGATGAGAGTCACCAACCAGACATGGTGACACACACCTGTAATCCTAGCATTCAGGAGGCTGAGGAAGGAGTATCACAGTGAGTTCCAGGCCAGGATGGGCTATACAATGAGTTCAAGGCCAGCCTGGACTACATAGTTAGACTCTGTCTCAAAAACACCAGAGAGAGAGAGAGAGAGAGAGAGAGAGAAAAGAAAAACAAGTGTCATAAGTTTTCTTTCATATGTAAACAAAGACCTGAAAGCAGAAGAGAGACTTTCAGGGAAGTGGAAGGGGAAGGAAGAAGGGAAGGGAAGCAAGAGAGGGCAGAAGGGAAGGTGGACATGGTCAAGGGGTCAAAGCACAATCCATGTTACAGTGAAACCCATTAATTTGTGCAATTAATGTTAACAATTATAATAAACAATGTGTAGATTTTTTTTTAAAAAAGGGGACACTTTTTAAAAAGAATTGTGGATGACTAGCTTTAATAGCAGAGGGAAATAAGGCCCTTTCGCTCCTCTCTGCAGGCCTAGAAGGAGGTATTTGCAGCCAAGCTCCCCTTCCAGATGTAACACTTTGATCCTGGTATGCTGGGCATCTTCCAGTGTCCTCCATGACTCGCCAGGCTTTTTAGTCATCTTCCATAGCTATTCCTGTGTTTGAGATAGGATCTTGCCATAGAGATCCCAGGCCAGGCTGGGCTTGAACTTGTAATCCTCCTGTCTCAGCTTCCAAGCGCTGGGATTACAGGCATGCACTACTGTGGCCAGCTAGGATCTCTTCTTTTCTCTTTCCTAACTCCTTCCTATGTCTCTTCTGCACCCCGCCCCCGCCCTTTGCGACACAGAATTGAAGTTAGGCCTGGCCTTTGCACAGAGCTACATTCCCAGTCCCTTTAAACTTTTTTTTAACAGCAAAACATTTATTGGTACATTTTAGATATACATAATGATAACACTCATCATAGGGAATGTGCTCTTCTTTTTTCCCATTCCCTCCTCCCTTCAAGCCCCCTTCCCCTTCCTATATACAAAAGCTTTGTTTCCATTTTATCCTTCTATTTTTACTTTTTTTTCTTGTCCCTTCCTTTCCCCCTCCCCCTCCTTTGTTCCCCTTTCCATTTGAACATTTTCCCATTTCCCAATATCTATTATGCATTTTAGTCCTTATTTCCACTTTCGGTTTCTCATGCCAGAAAAACAGTGTGGTATTTAGACACGTGTGTCCGATTTATTTCACTTAAGAGTATGGCCTCAAGGTGCATCCATTTAGCTAAAATGTCTCAAGCTCATCCTTCTTTATGGCACAGTAGTACTCCATTGTATTAAAAAACCATGTCTTCTTTATCCATTTGTCAGTTGATGAGCATTTGGGCTGTTTCCAAGATTTAACTATTACAAACTGTGCTGGTATAAACATGGGTGTGCATAAATCACTGTGGTAAGATGCTTTTAATTCTTTGGGGAAGATGCCAAGAAGGGGGATAGCTGGGTCAAATGGAACCTCTACTAGTTTTTTTAGGATTCTCCATTTTGATTTCCACAATAGTTGCACCAATCTACACTCCCACCAACAATGGAACAGGGTTCCGTTTTCCCTGACAGCCCCACCAGCATTTGTTATTGTTTGATTCCTTGATAACAGCCATTCTTTCTGGAGTGAGATGGAATCTCAACGTTGTTTTCATTTGCCTCTCCAGAATGACCAGTGATGTTGAACATTTTTCATATATTTATTTGCTGTTTCTACTTCTTCATCTGAGAAGTGTCTATTTATTTCA
This sequence comes from Heterocephalus glaber, assembly GCF_053883595.1. Taxonomy (NCBI): domain Eukaryota; kingdom Metazoa; phylum Chordata; class Mammalia; order Rodentia; family Bathyergidae; genus Heterocephalus; species Heterocephalus glaber. The sequence goes on along the minus strand of NW_028258384.1, from coordinate 33,961,427 downwards.
GATGCCCATTTTTGGATTGGGTCTTTAGATTGGGGGGGGTCTGATTTTTTTTGAGTTCTTTGTATATTCTAGATAGTAGTCCTTTGAGGAAAACTGGCAAAAAAATTTTCCCACATTGTGGGTTGTCTCTTCACTCTTTTGGTAGTTTCTCTTCCTGTGCAAAAGCTTTTTAATAAGGGCCGGGGATTTAGCTCAGTGGTTCTGCCGCCTGCCTCGCAAGTGCAAGAACCCAAGTTCGATCCCCGGTACCAAAAAAAAAAAGCTTTTTAATAAGATGAGATCCCAGACCAAAATGTATAATAGATATTGTGAAATAGGAAGAAAATGTTAAAGGGAAGAGGAACTGGGGAGGAGGGACAGGAGAAAGGAAAGAAGGGAAAGAAAAAAATGAAAAAAGAAGGAAAAAACAGAAACAAAGATTGTGTAAATGGAGAAGGGTGGAGGGGTTGAAGGGAGGGGAGGGGAATGGGAAAAAGTAAGAACCAAGATACATCATGTACAAGTACAAATTCCCAATGATGAATGTCATTATAATGTATATCTAAAATGTACCAGTAAACTTAATTTAAAAAAAAAAGTGAGATCCCAGTTGTCGATTCTTTGTAATAGTTCCTGTGCAATTGAGGTTTTGTTCATAAAGTCTTTGCCTACACCAGTGTCTTTGAGAGTTCTACCTATTCAATCTTCCAGCAGACTTAGAGTTTCTGTTTTAATATTTAGATCTTTGATCCATTTTGACTTTAGGTTAGTGCATGGTGAGAGATATGGGTCTAGTTTAATCTTTAGCATGTGGAAAGCCAGTTTTTCCAGCACCATTTATTGAAGAGGCTGTCTGTCTTCCAGTAAAGGTGTTTGGCTCCTTTGTCAAAGTAAGGTGGCTGAGTGTGTCTGGAGTAGTTTCTGTAACTTCTAATCTGTTCCACTGATATTCAGGTCTGTTTTTTTTGCCAGTACCATCAACCCCTTTAAACTTAAAAAAAATTTTTTTTTAAATTCTGAGACAGGTTTTTACTAAGTTGCCCAGCCTGGGCTCAAACTTCTGATCTTCCTGCCTCAGCCTCCCAGAGTGTTGAGATCACAGGCGTGTGCCACTGCACGAAGCTTGGTTTTTCCCTCTTGAGGCCAGCATGACCTTCTTGTTTTTCATATTCCCTCCTTGACCTTCTCAGTCCATTCGATTCAAGAACAAAGTGATGGGAAGTGGTGTGTCACTTTTGTAAGCATACCAGAGGGCTCTTAAAGGCCATCACATCTGTAGAGACTGTCTGACCAGCTGTAGCCCACATTGAGCCCACCAGCTCTGAAGAGCTGGGCCCAGATTCCCAAGTTTATGTTCCCCGTGTCTTCAGTGGCAGTTCAAGTTGAGGGCTGAGGCTATGTACCTCCTGTGATCCCTAACACAGGGAACTCACAGTGGATTCACTTTAAATGCTTGTAGATTTGACTTGAAAATCTGGATTGACACTGAAAATAATTTTGGAGGTGACTATTAATGGTTTTTCAAAAAGATTCAATATAGCAGTCCTTTGTAAAAACAAAGTGGGTTGGGGATGTAGCTCAGGGATAAGAGTGCTTGTCTAGCATGAGGCTCTGGGTTCTATTCCAAGCACTGAAAAAAAAAGCAAATGACTTAATTATGTAAATCATGGTTTTTATTAATAAAAATTTTATTATTAAAAAACCATGATTTACATTTCTCTATTTTTAAAATATTTTTCTCTGTTTGTTACATTTCTCTATCTTAAAATGATTCCTGTTCTAGAAGATTTATCTCATAAAAGGAGTTTGTTTGCTCTACTGTAGGGAGGACTTGGCTGAAGTGGGCTTTGTGCTTCATTCTGGTGTTTAAATTTTATGAACTGGGGAGCTGGCCCAGTTTAATTACTGACCTGGGGAATGCTTGGGTGATGTTAGAAGTACCTGCCTTCATTAAAAATGCTCTGGTTACTGGCTGGATTTAGCTCAGTGGTTCTGCCACCTGCCTCGAAAGTGCAAGGACCCGGGTTCAATCCCTGGTTCCACACAAAAAAAAAACAGTAGTAAAAAATGCTCTGGTCAAGCTGGGCGTGGTGGTACACACCTGTAGTCCCAGGACTCTGGGAGAATAAGGCAGGAGGACCAAAATTCAGCAATTTAGTGAGACCTTGTCTCCAAATAAAAAGGACTGGGGATGTGGTGCAGCGAGAAGGACCAGGTTTTGATCCCCAGTACTGGCCAAAAAGGGGGGCTGGTGTTATGGTTTAGATCTAAATGGCCCTCAAAAGTGTTATGTTTGGAGGTGGGGCCTGGTTGGAAGGGGCGGGGTCACTGGGGGCATGACTTGGTGTATTCTTGTCCTCAGTTCCTTTTTTCTCTCTCTGCTTCCTGGCCACATGGGAGAAGCAGCTTTCCTCTGTCTTGCCTGTTAATGATGCCGGTTCTGCTTAGGAGCAGGTGACTTTGGACTGAACCCAGTGGAAACGGTGAGCCAAATAAACCTCTCCTTTTTAAAGTTGTGGGTATCAAGTATTTTGACCCAGCGATGGGAAAATGACAAAGAGGTGTAGCTCAGTAGTAGAATGCTTGTGTAGCATGCACAAGGCTCTGGTTTTGTCCCCAGCACCACAAAAGAAAAAAAAAAGCTTAAATGAAAGAACTCAGAGAAAAAGTGTGTCTGTCTGTTTGTTTTAGTATTACTGGGCATTGAAGCCAGAGCCTTGGCACTGAGCTACACCCCTAACCCTTTTTATTTTGAGGCAGGATCTCACTAAATCACTAAATTGTCCAGGATGAGCTTGAACTTGTTGTTCTCCTGCCTCAGCCTCCCAAGTAGATGGAATTACAGGCATGAGTCACAGCACCCAGCTAGAAAAGGGCTTGTTTAAAGCTAATTGGGAAGAACATGTTCAAATGGGAAGGGGAACAAGGGAGCGGGGAGGGGGAAGGGAAAAAAAGGAAAAGGGATTGAAAAAAGAGAATGAGGGGGCCGGGGATTTAGCTCAGTGGTTTCAATGCATGCTGCACAAGCGCAAGGACCCGAGTTCGATCCCAGGTACCAAAAATAAATAAATAAATAAATAATAAAAATTAAAAAAAAATAAAAAAGAGAATGAAGGGAAAAATGGAAACAGAGCCCTTGTAAGTGGGGAGGGGAAAAAGGGTCAAAGGGAGGAGAGGGGAATGGGGAAGAAAAGAAGAATCAAGATATATCATGTAAAAATATCATGTACAAATTCCCTATGATGAATGTGATCACTATATACAGCAAGTATATACTAATTAAAAAATAAAGCTAATTGACCCTCTAACTTGACCCAGTCATTTGATGTAGCGAGAAATTGACAGCCAGAAAGGGAAGGTCGCTTTGGCTTCTTGGAAGAGCTGCAGGAACCAAAATCTTCTGGCTCCTGGTGTAGGACTCTTGCTTGCAGTTCTGTTACAGAGCCAAGCTAGCATGGGCTCAGGGCTGCAGGAACTGCAAATCAAATCAAATCAAAGTATTTTCCATTGTTCAGCAGAGGAAAATCTGTCCAGTTTCTACTTAGCTCTTTGAATTTCAGGTCCCTGGAGGCATTCCAGGTTAGGGAAGGGGCAGGAATGTTTGTCCTTGCTTTCTTGATTTTCTACCAATTCCTCTGTTGTTGGCAACCAAAGCCATATAACATTTTTGGGCCTGTAAGTCATACTAGGAAGCAGGAATTGCATTTACTTTCAAGAAATTGCAAACAGCTTAGCCATACCACAGATTTATTCTCAAATTTATATGAAGTAAGGAGAGGCAGACAAGTCCCTTAGTTTACAAGGGGGCAAGCTGTGGGATTGAGTGGTTATGATTCTGGAGAAGGTAAATAGAAGAGATGTCACATCAGTGGCTTGTATACTCCCCATTGTCATACCCCTATAATTGAGAGAAGGGATTTCTGACAGCCACATTACCAAGATCACACAGCATGAATGTCAATTAAATGACTGGTTCATTGCAACTTATACTGAGTATGACTATGGTACATGTGACTTTGTAGAAAGCCCTTAGGCCCTGTACAAAGTGCTTTATTCAGTTAGCCATGTGGCTCAAAACCTAACATATTCATGATACCAGGATTTTTTTTAAGAACTTTTTTATTTGGTTTGGTTTGTTTGTTTGCTTTGGTGTTGGTAGCAATGCTACATAATTTTAGGGTAAAATCATTTGGTTAGCCTAGTTCTCCTGCCTACAGCCCAGCTATGGAATTCCAAGACATAATTCCATTTTGGCCTCCGGGCACAACTGAGACCTCAGTGATCCGGTGATGCTGTGATTCTCCAGGACCAGAAACATCCCGGAAGTTGAAAACATCCTGGGAGGAACAAACATCTACTCAGTTCCTCCTTGTTCTTGGATTGTTACATCTTGTTTACGCAGGATGTACTGAACTCTCTGCAAGTCATTTGTTATATTTGTTTCTCCCAATGTACTGAAAAAAAGGGTAAGCTGGGGACTTTCGTCTTTGCCGCCTAGAGCAGCACTGATCAGACCCAAAGCTCAGCTTCTTCTCAGTCTCATTTGTCTACCATTCCTGTAATTCGCCTTGTGCTGCCATGGCTCACAGGAGACTAGGACTAACTGCAGAGGTTCTGGTAACGTCCCCTTTCCCTGTTCCCTACACTTTGGTACCAGGGATCGAACTTGGAACCTTGCGCTTGTGAGGCAGGTGGCAGCACCACTGAACTAAATCCTACCCATGATACTAGTTTTTGCTTGGGGAGAGGAAATGGAGGAGGAGGTCTTTTTGATAGGAGGGCCGGCCTAGAGCTTTGTCACTTTGCTGGGCAGTGAAAAGCCAGAGGTATCCTATGATGTTCCAGTGATAAGGTGGGGGGCAATCAGGGAGGAAACATGTGCCAATTTTGCCATGATCTTAGAGCTGAACTGCTCCCTTCCCCATGAGTCTTTGAAATCATTTCTCCTGCTGCTCTTGAGATGCTGCCATAGGTGGGTGAACTGCTAGAGTGGGAATGGGGTACATGGGAACTAAACACTGGGCACAGTGGATAAACTCACAGCTACCACTGCAAAGAATTTGAAGTTTGAAACCCTTTCCCATATGACAGCAATCCTTCTGGGTAATAGCCAAAGCCAGTGATATCACCATCGTAAAAATATCTGCACTCTCACATTCAGTACACCATTGTTCATGGTAGTCAAGATACAGAAATAAGTGAAAATGTCCATGGACAGAAGAGTGGATAAAGAAAATATGGTATAGGGGCCGGGGATTTAGCTCAATGGTTCCTGTGCCTGCCTCGCAAGCACAAGGTCCCAACTTCAATCCCTGGTACCAAACCCCCCCCAGAAAATATGGTATGTAGAGGCCACTGTATTCTCTCTTGCATGGTACCCTACCCTCATGCTGTAGGGTGTATTTGTTTTCCTACTTTTAGTTGACCCAAGCTCACTCTGCAGAGTCTGGTTCTTTTCCTACCTTTAATAAAAGTTTGCTGCTGTTAAAAAAAGAAAATATGGTATGTAGTCACAATGTCATTATGAAGCCATAAAAAAAGAAACAGATCCAGCTGGGCTGTGGTGGCACATGTCTGTAATCCCAGCACTTGGGAGGCTGAGGCAGGAGGATTGCCATGAGTTCAAGGCCAGCCTGAGCTACATAGTGAGTTGAACTACACAGCAAGACCCTGTCTCAAAAAAACAAAACAAAAAAACACCCCCCCCCAAATTCTGCCATTTCCCACAACATGGATGAACCCGGAGGGCATTAGGCTAAGTGAAATAAGACAGACACAGAAAGACAAATACTGCATGATCTCACTCATATGTGAAATCTAAAACAAAAAGAAGTTACATATACAAAGATAGAGAATAAAACAGTGGCAATCAGGGACAGAGGGAAGCAGGAACTGGGAAGATATAGGTTAGAAGATACAAAATAGTGATATGTAGGATGAATAAGTCTAGAGATCTGGTATACAACATGAAGATTATAGAGTTAATAAAATTGTGTTGTATTAGAGATTTGTGTGAAGTAAGTAGATTTTACCTGCTTGTCACAAAAAAACCTTTTTTTTTCCTTTTTTTTTCTGGTACCGGGAATGGAACTCAAGACCTTGCACTTGCCAGGCAGGCAAATTCCCAGCCCAAAAAAGACATTTAAAAAAAATGACTATTCTCTTAAAAAAAACACACCAAAAAATAAATTCCTTTCCTATTTATTTTTCATTGTTTTGTAGTGCTGGGGATGAAGCCAGGGCCTTGTGTATGTTGAGCAAGTGCTCCACCACTGAGCTGCACCCTTAGTCCACTCTTTCCTATTATTTGAGCTTCAGTGTTGAGGTATAATTGGAAATTGAAGCCTCCTTCAATGACAGATGCTTCTAGCAATGAGGAGGAGAATGAAGAAAAGGCAGGGGGATATCAGAGAAACAAACCAGGGTACTGGTTCTGCCTGACTTAGCAAGGGGAGGGATTCTCCACCCAGCTAGCCAGTAGGCTTCTTGATTTGAAAAGAAAGGCTGGGTGTGGGGAGGTCTTGTGTGTCTCTCTTGAGAGGAACCAACATAAGATGGTTTTGCCCGAGAGCAAAACATATTTGGAGAAAAATAGACCCCTGAAACAGCATTGGCCAAGTTTCTAGTTCTAGGCCCCTGGTGCACGCTTAATTAGTTTCTGTGGACCAACTGCAGACCGGCAATTTAATTTGCACTTGTTAAGCTTGTACAGCTGGGAGTCAGGATTTTTATAGCTGGTTTTTCAGCAGCACCTCATTAATCCTCAAAGCCACAGAGGGAGGCTGAAGACTCGGTCATCTTCATTTTAGAGAAGAGGCTGATAGAGGCGAAATGACTTGTATGCCATCATATGGCAGGTTAGAGTGTGCTGAAAGCACACCTGAGCCATGATATTGGGCCAAAAAGCTCAGCCTAGCCCATGCAGCCTCCCTGCTTTGCTTGCTCATTTTGGGTGCAGGGGGCCAGGGATTTAGCTCAGTGGTTCTGGTGCCTGACTCGCAAGTGCAAGGTCCCAAGTTCGATCCCCGGTACCGAAAAAAAAAAAAATTAATCATTTTGGGTGCAGAAATCTCCACTTTGCAGGGACCCTGGCTCCCCTCAGTCTGTGCTCAGGGCCGATGCTCTGAGCATAACAGGCAACACTAGGGACTGGGGTGGGAAGGGGAGGGAGGCTTTACCCATGCTGCCCCTTTCACTCCTGGCCTCCCTTTCTGGTACTCTGTCCTTCCAGATTCATTATCCCTGAAGAGGTGCTTGACCTTTACCTGTGCCTAGGTCCGTGGAAATAGGCCAGTCTTAGATATCCTTCCCTTGGAGCCTGTGCCACCTCCAGCTGGCTCATCTGACAGACCACTCAGAGTGGATCTGACATTTATTTAAAGAATGTCTAGTAGTAGAGGAGTATGAATTTGGACACTGAGGGGTTAAGGAAATGTAGTCAGAAATATCAGATATTAGGGCCGGGGATTTAGCTCAGTGGTTCCGCCACCTGCCTCACAAGCGCAAGGTCCTGAGTTTGATCCCCGGTACCAAAAACAAAACAAAACAAAAAAACCAACAACGAAAAAAGAAATATCGGACATTATTCTCAAGTGTCTTTGAAAGTATTTTCGTTTTGTTTTGTTCTTTTGCAGCACTGAGGATTGGCCCAGGACCTTCATACTGAGCTACAGCCCCAGCCCTTGTATTATTTTTTGAGACAGGGTCTCACTAAATTGCCCAGGCTGGGCTCAGACTTTATTCTCCTGCCTCAGCCTCCCAGAATGTTGGGATTATAGGTGTGTGCTACCACTCTTTGCTGAAATATTGCAATTCAGGACTACTAATTACACATTTATTGCATGTTCAAGGTACCTGATATGAATTTTTAAAAAGACATGCAACTTTTGTACTCTTTACCATGAAATTTATTTTTATTTATTTATCTTTTTGGTGGTGGTGGAGATATTCTACTGCTTAGCTATACCCCAACCCTCCATAATGTATATACATATTTTGAGACAGGGTCTCATTCTGTAATTCAGGCTGGCCTTGAACTCACTGTGTAGCCCAGACTGTCGTTGAACTCGTGATCCTCTTGCCTCAGCCTCCTAAGTGCTGAGATTACAGGTATGTGCCACCATACCTGGCTCATCCATGATATTTTTATATAAAAATATCTAACATGTAATCCAGATGATATTTACTTCCAAAATCTTTGAGAAAAATTCATGGCCACACAGTAACTGTTGCTTTCTGTTTCTCTCAGCACATTGCCACATATCCTGGGAGACACAGATCCCAGGTTGAGGAGCACAAGGGGTCCTGTAACAATGGGCAGATGAGAGAGAATGAGGGGGCATGCACATAAACTGGCCCAAGGCAGAAGGGCAGACCAGCAAAGAGAGGCCAAGGAGCAGGTGGGCTTGTAGTATGCTGCATTTCATGCTCCATTGTTACCCACCACCTGCTACCCACAGGCTGTTTGGATCCCAAGAGACAATTACAGGCCTTCTGATGAGAGTGGTTGTGTCCATGCCTCTGTTTTTAGGGGAAGGCCTTCAGAGGTGGGGCTGGGCTACATACTATAAGGGTAGCAGTTGAAAGCCTTGGCTGGTTTTGGAAACTGACTGGCTTACTTGCCACTTACCAGTTGTGTGACCTTGGGTGAGTGACAGCCTCTCTGGGCTTCAGTTTCCTCCTCTGAGAAATGGAGATAACAGTACCTCTTTCAGAGGAATGCTGTGATGATTAAATGTGATCAAACATGCAAGATAATTAGCAGAGCAAGTGCTCATACACAATTGGTTTGCTTACTTAAGGGCAGGGATCAATTTTTGTGTTGTGGAAGGATTTCAACATAGTTCAAATACATGTTCCTTTTAGCCAAAGCCTTGAAAATAAGAATGAGGACATGATACCCGGAGCATCACAGACAAGAGAGAAGGAAAGCTCTAACTGAGCTCATTCCAAAGTGGTAGATCCATCACCAGCAGCTGAAAACGTTAGTGACAGCATTGAAACATGTCCTTGCAATGCTGGGATGTGGATGCCACCCAAGGCCTGGGTGTGTGGATGTGTCAGCACTTGGGGGAGGGAGTCACTGATGTGAAACAAGCAGTTCTGTACCTATGAGAAGGCATGTCTTCATCATTCTCACCTAAGAGGGCCAGGGATTTAGCTCAGTGGTGCCACCACCTGCCTCGAAAGCAGAAGGACCTGAGTTCGATTCCCGGTGCCAAAAACAAAAAGAGAACTCAGTTGAAGACATTTGGGCTGGGTATTTAGTTCAGTGGTTCTGCCACCTGCCTTGCAAGTGTAAGGACCCGAGTTCGATCCCCGGTACCCCCGCAAAAAAAAAAAATCATTCTCACCTAACAGAGGCTTGGAGCAAGTCAGAGCATTGGGCTCAAGACACGCCCCTGGAATCCAAGACATTTTGCTAAGGCCCAGGATTGAACCCTCAAAGATCATTTCCTCCCACTTCATGAAGGACTTCCTGCTTGCTCCAGATGCATACCCACGTCTGGCTTGCAGGCTGCAGGATAAGGAATGGGACATGGTTATTATTTCCATTCTATTGGCTGTGTAGAGGAATTTGAGCCTAAGACGTAAATTTATGCCCCTTCCTGGTACTGGCAATTGATCATCCCCTGGCCCTCTGGCAGCAAAAATTCTGGCTGAGGCAGGTCTTTTCAATTCATTGCTGATGAAATTGCCTATTATCCACAGTGCTTTGACAACAGCTTGAAAAACTGTGACTGTGCCAGCGCCACAATAGTCAGAACCCCTTTTCCTTGAATTGGCTGAAGTCAGCAAGGCAGGAGTCTGGCTCCGGGGTACTTGCATAAAGGTGGCTGGAAAGCACTAGCTTTAGGCTCTAGCTCAGGCCAAAGATGTCAAGGAAGATACCGGTGGCCTCCCACCATGCCTCCAGTACTACAAAGGATGGTTGTGGATGCAAAGAACAGGAAACCAACAGCTCACTCAGGAGAGTTTCAGAGCCTTTGGGAAATTTGGTGAAAATGACCTGGGTTGGGGAAGTGCACTGAATGATAGCCCTGGCTTCTCCTTTGATAGGAGGATGCCCTGCTGCCCAGCCATGTAAAATTGCACTAGCGTGGATGAACCATTCCCAGAGGTGAAGGGTTCTTGTCACATGGTACGGAAGTCTGAGAGGGCTCTCATGACAGTTATCTCATTCCACACTCATTCACTCAGCAAACATTACTTTGAAGACCTACTATGTGCCAGGTACTGTGTGGGTGGGTACCCAGGACACAGAATTGAATGGAAACACTTCCTGGGCTGGGGATTTAACTCAGTGGTGCCATGCCTGCCTGGCAAGTGCAAGGTCCTAAATTCCATCCTTGGTACAAAAAGAAAAAAAAAAAAACCCAGAAAACACTTTCTGATCTCAAGGGGCTGCTGGTGTCCTTAGAACAAGGCCATAGGGGACCCAAGTTTTTGGACTGTTCATTGGGTCATTTTGAGTGTCAGCATGCTTCAATTTACACCAACACTGACTTCCCTTGAATCTCAACTTTGGTGCCATGGGACAGGGCTCTGGCAGGCAGCCTTCAGAAGAGCTCTGGCCTCAGTCCTAGGCTGTCACATCAAGTTTGGCATTGGGAGACCTGCAGAACAGACCTGGCTGCTTCTGCTTCCTCTCAATACTCTTTCCAAACCTCTTTATCCAGGACCTTTGCAGACATAACAAAAATCAGTCTTTGGGAAAAAATGACTCATCAGGGTCATTGTATATGATTGTGTAGTTTGTGTACCCAGCCAAGGAGGCAAATGGGGCTGAAGAGAGCTGAAATTACCAAGCCATTTGGCTTCAGGGCTACATTTCCCAGAGAGTTCCCCCCCCTGCTAATTCATCAATGGGAGAGGGGCACTGGGAGAACTTTCTCTAATGTGTACAAGGATGACTCAGGCTGGGCTGCTACAGACCTGTGATTACCGGAAGGAATGAAGAGAACAGGAGAAAGAAAGAACTTCTACCATTAAGTTCTCTGAAAAGATGGGGTGGCCTCCCTTCAGATCCGTATTTAAATCATTACCCACCCCCACCATAAAACTGCCAGAGGCTGTTGCATGGGATTTGCTAGCCTAAACATCAGGGTGCCGGCACATTTTATTTTCCCAATCCCAATCCCAATGCCAGAGAGGGCTGGCATATATCTTTGTCTCCATCGGGTGCACTAGGCAGGAAGCACATTGTGTTTTTCCAACCTTTTAGCTCTCAGGTCACAGCCATGGTGGTCAGGTGAGCTAGAGGTCCTGCAGTCGAGAAGGGGTAAGGCAATAGCCAGTACTTGTGACAAACAGGATGGTTCCAAGAGAAGCAAAGGGGATCCCCAGTGTGTTAGGGTGATAGGAGGAGCAGGGGGGTCAGCTCTCATCACTCACCAGAGCCTGGGTCCCCAGGAGCAGAGGCACAGGAGGAGCACTCAAAGGCCTGCCACCAACCAACAATTCAAGGACACAAGGACACTCAGAGAGGCACTGCAAAGACTTAATGGGATAGTAAGATGAATAAATTTAATCATTCTTGTTTGAAAAACAAGACATAAATTAGTGTATATATAATTTATATATTTATGTAGTATATATACTATATACAGACATTAGAAAATGTTTCCCTCCATGAGACTGAGGGAGAGGTGAATGATGGCGATGGAATGACACAGGCGGGGTCTTGAGTGGCAGAAGTGTAGGATCAAGAAGTTGGAAGAAGAGGAAGACCACGTGAGCACGCCTGCTGGCAGTGGTCTGGGGGAAAGGGTTCCCCACTGGCTGCATCTCTGGCCCATTAAACAACTTGGTCCTGTAGGAGGAGAAGCAAGGAGGGGGCGGTGGCTTCTGCAGAAGGAGTATCCCTCCTCCTGTGGGGAGAACCGGCCACTCAGGAGGGCTTATTGTGCTAGGGGTTACTACAGATGGGCAGGGGTTCAGCACAGTGTACGTCTTTATAAAACTCACAGAGGATTGAGAGATTTCACATGAACCTCTCACACAGCAATGAAAGAGAGGCAAATGCAAGGCGACAGGGTGTGGGAAAAAGGGAGATATGGAGAGGCAGACGAGAATCAATCTATACAGGAGAAATATTGGCTTTCTTTGTTCCCTCCAGTGGGACAATTGGTAGGGACTCCGTGTCTTCACTCCTAGAAAGGTTGGGGAGGGGTGGTTGGCAGCGGTGGTGGCAGCAGTGGTGGTGGTGGCGGCAGCGGCAATACGAGATGTGTGTCAAGGAGGATGCTAAACAGTGTGAATTCCCTTCCAGACAGCTCGGGACAGGGAGAGAGGTGCAGGACTGCACCGGGTAAGGCGCTCAGCTTCTTTTCTTGGAGAGACAAATCCACAGGGTCAATACACAGCCAAAAGCATATACTCAGGATTAACGTATCACGCTAGCTTCCAGAAGTTTAAGATGTAGTCATCAACACCCCCCCACCCCTCCCCCAGCCCCCCTCCCCCCACCCCCCACCCCAATCCACAGCTAAGTCAAACTTCTAAGGACAGTCTGTCTGGTAGGGAAATGTTGAGAGAGGAGCCCCACGCCTGTGGCAATGGCCCCTGTGCTGGGCGGGGCAGGCTCCTAGGCCTGTGCTGGGTCTCCCCAGGGCAGACATTTTCACCAGGTACCTTACCCAAAACGAGTGGGGTGATCCTAGAGGCTTGCTCCCTAGTGGACTGAGCTTCCCTGCCCATAGGTGAGGGGCAGGGCACTTTGGGGATAGCTGGTATGGAGCTACTGGACCTGGGGGTGAGGGCTCCCGAGGCTGCCAGCCTGTTGGACTGGTTGCAAACAGCTGGGTGCAGCTGTTTTCTTCACACATCCCACCTGGGCATGGGCCCTTGGAGGGCTCCTGCCAGGTGCGTGTGAGCCCAGGATGGGCAGACGGGCACATCTGGACTGAGTACCCTCACCCCTTGGTGCAGTGCTGTGGCCTACTGCTACTGCCACCACTCTGTGTAGGGGAGCACACACCAGGAGGAGCTCGAGACCCTAGCTCCCCTGGGCCCAACTCGTGAGCCTGATGTCGCCTCTCAGCCCCAGAGAAGAGAGAAAATATAGCTCTGTGGTGGGCAGAGTGGCGAGGGGCCTTTGCCCTCACAGTGATGCCCAGAGGCCAGAGAAGAGGTGAGAACACCCAGGGCAGCAGCTAGGCCTGCAGCCCTTAAGAGAGAGCCTCAGTTGAGGGAGTTTTCATTCCCTGGAGACTGAAGGGCTCTTGGACCCTGACTGGCCCAGCAGATACACACACTCACTACGAGATGCAAGGACCACAAAGCTCAAACCTGGGGGTTGGGGGGCAGACCTGGGCAGATGCTCTACTTAATAAGGGTTTTTAAGGAGCGAGTGAATGTGCTCATAACAGTCGCTGAAGCTGCGGACCCTGGTGGCTGCCTTGTGGCTGCCCCTGTAGCTGCTGCCACCTGCTGCTGCCCCTGTAGCTGCTGCTGTCCCTGTAGCTGCTGTTGCCCCTGTAGCTGCTGCTGCTGCTGCAGTTGCTGCTGCTGCTGTTGCTGCTGTTGCTGCTGGTTAAGGTTCCGGGCTGTGGATTCCTCAGCTGCACGCAAAAGGAAGGTATAATTCCTCACCACCTCTTCCACCTTGGCCAACAGCTCTTGGCGCTGGGCTTCAGAGTGCACAATGAACACCAGCCGCACAAAGGTCTCAATGAGGCTGCTCAGCACCTGGAAGCTGCCTGTGATGGCTGCCAGCATGTGAGTTGGGCTCTTGTCCACATTGGCCACACGGCGGCAGGAGGCCCGAAGCTCCTTGAACTTGAGAGCTAGCTCGAGCTTGTACTCAGAGATCTGAGAGACATAGGGCTTGGGAGCACGGGCCTCAGGGCTGGCCACACACTGCCTTAAGACTGTCAGCAGCTCATTAGTGTCCAGGCGGGCAGCCAGGAAGCCATCAGGGAGGCCATAGGCATGGGTGCGCAGGGCGTTGATCTTGGCCAGGCTCCCCTCGAAGGTGGACACCCGAAGGTCAATTTCCTGGGTCCGGGAAGCCTCAGGGCTGCTGCTGCAGGTGGCCGCATCCAGCACTTGCAGGGTCCTGCTCACCACAGGTACCACCTGCTCATCCAACTTCATGCCTGGCAGAATCTTCATGGGAATAGAGTAGGAAAGTTCATCCTTGCCATCACTGGCATCATCTGCCATGTCACACTTGCGATAGTAGAAGCAGTAGCGGATAGAACAGCACTTGCCACTCTCACTGTCCTCGTCCAGCTCGGCAGGCTTCCGGTACACCTCCTCTGGCAGTGAGAACACAGCCATGTGTCTGGGGCCTTTGGTCTCAGGGGCAACATGGACATATGAGGGTTCTCCCAACGTTGGTGACTCCACCAATTTGCTTTTGGGACCCAAGCTTAGGGGGAGGCCTGCCTCTACCTCCTTGGCTTCCCTGGGCAGCATACCCAGGGGTGGGTGTGGGTAGATGTCTGAGGTCAGCGGGGCCCTGTCATCCTGGTCCAGCTCACTGATACTGTAGCGGCGCATCAGTTTTCTATAGTTGGGAGCTCCCAGACACTCACCCCCGGAGGCACACGTGGTCAGGCACGAAACACCACTCTCAGGCTCCGATCGGCATTCTCGGGACTCCAGGCTGGTGGAACGGATGCGTTGGACATTGATGGGACTGCTGAGGCTCAAGCCTGGGCCAGCCTCAGGCTGCCTCTGGGTAGGGGGGAGCCTGTCCTTCTCCCTTCCCCAGAGGCCAGGCACTGGTGTCTGGGTGGTCTGTGGTCGGCCCCCCCGGCAGATGCGCTTGCAGTCACAGCTTCGCCTCTGCTCTCGGGACATGCCAGGTCCCTGCTGCACGGGGCTGCTGCGTAGCTGGCAGCTGCAGCGGCCAGGTGCGGGAGGTTGCAGGTATTCGGTGCTGGGCAGCTCACCCTGGCTTGGTGGCTTTAAAAGTTCCTCGAGGAACTCCAGCTCATACTGCTTTACCTTCTGCAGCTGGGCTTGTCGCTCATCTGTCTCCTTTTTCTGGCGGGTGGGGAAGGTGGCAGAGAATAAATTTCGTAGCCGGAAGGGACCTCGGGATGACTTGGGCTTTGTGGGTCCTTCAGAGGCTGAGTGGGCTCTATCCAGGGTATCAAGCTTCCTGGAAGGCATGGTGCTCACCTGCCAGCTGGTAGCTGGAGGCTTCAGTGGGCTCTGGCCTCGAGGCTGGCAGCTGGGGCTCTGGCCTCGGGACTGGCAGCTGGGGGTGCGGCTTCCAGGCTGGAAGCTAGGGCTCTGCAGAGCCATGGAGTAGCCAGCTGGGGGGACCAGGCTGTTGTCCTCAAGCTTGCTGCTTTTGAATGTGCTATCCAGCTGCCCCCTCTCCGCTTGGTTGGAGATGGCACCCTGCTTGTGCAAGGTAGGCTTTGCTCCCTCTGGCCTGTCCTTGCTGACCATCTCCCCTGTAGCTTGCTTGCCTGCTGACTCTCGACTTGTTCTCGAAACATAGCCTTTGGGAGGGAAACTTTGAACAGGGAGCCTGTTCTCTTGTGGGGAGAGGTATAGGCTGTCGGCCCGGCTACCTGTGGGTGCTCTGGGGCTGGAAGAGACCTCTGGTCCCAGCTGCTGCTGGGAATTCTGTGGAATCTCTGGAGCACCGGGGCTCATTTTAAACTTCAGATTCTTATTGGTACTGCTGCCCATCATGCTAACCTCTGGCCTGCCCATGCTGACCTCTGGCCTCCCAATGCTGGCCTCTAGCCTTCTCTCTCCCCTGCCAGGGGGGTTCCCCAAGGCCCCAGTAGTGGGAGCTAGACTCTTACTATGAACCACCTGCTGTAGGGCAGCAGAGATGATGGCTGGCGTCACACTGCCTTTTGGGTCCAGGATAAGCTTGGGGCTCAACCTGACCTCCTTGGGCAGGTTCTCTCTCAGCTCTGAGACCTGCTCTTCACTGAAGGAGGGTGTGGCTGCCCTCAGTGACATCTCCATGCCAGCCCTAGTGTGGCCAGGCCCTTTGTCCTCAGGCACTGAGGGGAGCAGGCTAAGATTCTTCTGCTCACTAAGCTGACTAAGCTGAGGGGACAGTGCCGGATGCACTGCCAGGGAGTATGTTCGCTCTCCCTGTGCCTGGGCCTCTGACTGGGGCAGCTTTCTCCGAGTGCCTGGCGGGGCAGGACTCTGGCCTGTGAGAGCTGGCTGGAAGGACAGATTGGGATCTGGGCGCCCGAGAGAGTAAGGGGCTGTGAGAACGGCCTGGGCTGCGCAGCTCTGGATCCGGAAGGGCAGGTCCTTGTTGAGGTGTTGGGCCAGGAAGTAGGTGGTATTCTGGTGTTGCTTCATGGCCGACATCATCTCTGACATGTCTGTGAGCTCTGAAGAGTTGGTTTCATGGCCAGAGTCCAGTGATGATTCAGGAGTAATTGTGGCCAGCACAATCAGACCTGGAGGATTAGGAATGGGGCTAGTTACACCACATACAGGGAGTTCACGGAGGCCACAGTTAGCCATCAGTATTTCAAACTGGGGCAAATGTGTCAGGCCTGGAGGGGGAGGGCTGAAGGTAGGAGGAGTGAAGGGGAGGGCCAAAGAGAAGATGTGATGAAGGGTATAAAAGGCTAGAATAACAAAAGAGTAACAAAAAGAGGGGAAGAAAAGATCCGAGGCAGTTTGGTGGCAAATTAACATGCAAAACACATGCAAAACAACATGCTAATCAACACTATTTTTAGATTCAACAGCTAGGAAATGTCTGTTAACTGTCCTGAAGAGGGCTGGCAAAGAGAGGGCTCTTTATATCTCTTCTCATCTGGCCAAGCCTGCCCACAGCCCATGCAGCTGAGGCCATTTATCTGAGTTTATGCGCTGGCGCTCTCTCTCTCTCTCTCTCTCTCTGTCTCTGTCTCTCTCTCTCTCTCTCTCTCTCTCTCTCTCTCTCTCTCTCTCTCTCTCAGCTACATAGGACTCTAGCCTAGGAGCAGCTAGTGCTTGGAGCTCTAGATTTGGAGCAAAGAGAAATGCCAGACCCTCCCGGTGGGGGGGTGGCGTGGCTAACGTGGGGACTGCCCAGCACGAAGGGTGCACTCATTTACAGAAAAGGCAGGTTTCCTCTGACCCCAGTCCCTTTACCCTCTCTGTCTATACCTTTTCCTGCCTCATATTCCTTATTCCTTTCTGCTTCTTTTCTGTTGCTGTGTCATTTACCACTCTGTCTAAAGGCGTATGTATATGGAGCTATGTATGTGTGACTATGGGTCGGTATTTGTCTAGAAGATGGTATATATGTGTCTATAGCAGGGGAGAACAGGCATGTTGTATGGCTCTCCTACCCTCTAATAATTGTAGTAGGTACCACTTACTGAATCCTTACTGTGTGTGTGTGTGAGGCAATGTTTAAGCTTTGCCAGAGTCATATCACTGAATATTCACAAGCCTATATGCTATGATGACTATTATCCAGCCCATTTAAGATGACAACAGTGAGGCTCAGAGAGGGAGTGCCTCACCATTGGTCCCACTGTCAGTGAGTTCAGAAACCAGGACTCCAGTGCATGTGACTGAGAGCCCAGGTTGTCAGGCAGAATACAGATCTCAGTTCTGAGCATCACTGATGGCTCTTGGCTCCCCTAATCCCAAAGCACTGGGTGGTTAGTTAGTCCTTTTGCTTTTCCTTCAATTATGTGCATGTAGATATTCTTGGCCTATCTTCTATATCTCTCACAGTTCTTCTCTGATCCCTCCATCCTGGCCTGGCTCCATACCTGTCATGGCCCCAATCCCTGGGATCCATTTACAAGACATGTCCAGAGATGGAATGAGGAGAAGCAGAGCTCTAGCAAGAGCTGTACAGCCCATCCCTGCCATAGCACTGTTTTTCCCTGGACCCTACCTAACTACCTCTGGCCCGTCCACTTCCCTGACACACACCACACCATGGTAACTTTAACATCCACTTGGGAATAAGCAAAGTTACATGTTGGCCCTCCCTGGCCAGGAGAAGGAAAGGAGCCAAAAGTGAGGAGGAACGGGTGGTTACCTGCAGTCTGTGGGGGAGGGGGATGTGTTCCATCTTCTGAAGCAGCCAGGGCTTCCAGAGCCTGTAGAGTAGATACCAGGGCATCATCTAACTCCTGGGCATGATCTCTGACTGTCCGGGTCTGCACACTGTCAATCAGTGTCACTGGAATCTCATCATACAGGAGCCCATGCAGGTGCCGTCCTTGTTCCTGGCTTTGGACAGCCCGGCGCTTGGGGTCATCTTCATCAGAGCTGTTGTCTCGAAAACCAGGCGGTGGGGCGGCAATGGCAGGCAACAGAGAAGTTGTCTCATCTTCCTCTTCCTCTTCCTCCTCACTCCCAGGTGGTGGGAGGGACATCAAGTCCACAATATTGTCACGAGAGGAGCCAGGCCTTCCACCTTTCCGAGGGCCTAGTTGCTCCTGGAGTTTGGCTTTGCAAGAGTCACAGTAGAAATTCAAGGCTTCAGCCCCAAGGGAATTGTCCAAGGTGTAGGACCGGGCCCTGCTAGCGCAAGGCTCATGGTCTAAGCTGGCTGCATCAAAGTCAGCCGGGATGACATGGTAACCTGGGCCAGAGCTTTTTGATGTGGGGTCAGACTTGGTCCGGGGCCTGGTCTCCTCAAAGAAGATTAGGTTCTCATTGACATCTGTCCGGCTTTCCTGCTCTTTCCTTTGTTCCCGCATGTGGAGGTAGCAGAAGCTGACAAGCTCAGAGTCGGCAGGTGGGGGTGTGCAGCGGCTCGAATTCCTGGGGCTGGTGCCCACGCTGCCCACATAACTACTCTCCTTTTTCCCCAGGTGGCCCCCAGTGACAGGGCGGTGGGCGCTGTGCATGTAATCTAAACCCAGAAAGAGAATCAACAGATGAGCCCTGGTGATGAAAACTGTGGCTGAGCTCCCTCAGGATATCTGGCCCATGACTCCACAGCACAATTGCATGGCAGATATCAAGAGAAAGCATTTCCTGATTCTAGAGACTAGGGGGAGGGACTTACGGGCCATGTCACTGCCGACCCTAAAAGTAGAGTGGAGTGTGTAGAATCTAATGGCTTCAGCTGCTAATAGGCCCATCACCTCTGAATTGGGAAAAATCATGAGGCAAGGTGTCAAGAAAACACTGGTGGCTGGGCACCAGCTGGTCTCTTACACCAATGCTTCTGGTCTGAGAGTCAGCGGTAAACATACTAAAGAAGAAGGGAGGTTTGTTTTCCTTTCCTCTGAGACCCATTCCTGCCCCTATCCCCTACTCCACTTTTGAGTAATTACAACTGCTACTGTTGTCTTGGATCTCTTCTAGCACAAAGAAATAAATCTGACAAGTTATTAGTGCTGTGCTGAGAGTGTTAAAGTGGTTAGTTGATGCCCAAGCATCTGCATTTCAAAGAGGACTGCTGATGGAGGGGCACTAAAAGAACAGCTATCTACTAGTGGAATTCTGGGCATCAGAATTCCTAAAGCATATGGGAGCTATGGCAGGTGTGCCCTGTAGAAGGAGGATAGAGCAGCATTCTCATACTTCTTCAAAAGATCAGTCTTCAAAACATAATTCTTATATTCAAGCAGAGTGGTAAAATGTTCTCATTAACAGCTTTTTATTTTTTTCTTCAGTAACTAGGGATAAACCTAGGGGCACTCTACCACTAAGCTATATCCCCAGGGCTTTAAAATTTTTCAGAGGATCATGCTAAATTGTCCAGGCTGGGCTCAAACTTGTGATTCTCCTTCCTCAGTCTCTGGAATAGCTGGGATTACGGGTGCATACCCACATGCTGCTTCACCCATGGCTCTTGAAGGTAGGTGTGTACATCTGAGAACTATTCATAGCAAATACTTTATCTCTGAATGGCTTCTCTTGAACACTGTTTTGGGAGCCCCTCTCATGTCATCTGTGAACATATACTCAGACAATGCCAACTTGCTCTGCTATCAGATAGATGGCAAGCAAGCAGTAGTTTAAGCTAAGCGATCATTATTATCATGATCTCATTTAAGCCTTACAGTCCAATGAGGTAGGCATTATCATTATCCTCATTTTACAGAGTAAGAAATTGATCCAGATGGTTATGTGGGCCAGGCGTGATGGCACACGCCTGTAATCCCAGCACTCAGGAGGCTGAGGCAAGAGGATTGCCTTGAGTTTGAGATCAGCCTGGGCCATGCAGTCAGTTCAAGGCCAGTCTGAACTACAAGGCAAGACCCTGTCTCAAAAAAAAAAAAAGATGGTATGTGATTTAACTAAGGTCACATGAATTGTAAGTGGCACACACTTATAATCCCAGCCCTCTAAGAGGCTGAGACAGGAGGATCACCAGTTCCAGCCCAGCCTGGGGAACTTATTGAGACCCTGTCTCAAAATTTTAAAATAAAGGGGGCTGGAGATAGAGCCCAGTGCCTGGTTTCCATCCACAGTACTGGAAATAAAAAGTGGCAATCTAGATTTAAGCCCATGTCTCGAGGGCTTCAAAACCCATGTTTTTAACCACCTCTCTGCAGTTCATCATAGTGGTCAAGATGCTAGAAAACGACTTTAAAATGCCTTTCAAATTCCAGTTTGACAGGGTCAATGTGTCAGTGTTGCCTTTTACTAGAGCTTACACTGTGACAAAAAGACAGTGCTGGCATCTAACAACAGAGCCCCAAAACACATGAAGCAAAAACTGACTGAATTATAGGGATAAAGACACAATTCAACAGTAGCTAGAGCCAGACTTGGTGGTCCCTGCCCCTGTGAGGCAAGAAGATCAAAAGTTTGAGGCCAATCTAGACAATTTAGCAAGACCTTGTCTCAAAATAAAAATTTAAAAAAAGGTCTGGGGATGTAATTCAAAGGGTAGAGCACTTTCCTAGCATGGTTGAGGCCCTGGGTTCGATCCTCATATAGAAACAAAACAAAACAAAATAAACAACAGTAATTGGGGCACTTTAATTCCCCACTTTTTGGGGGGGGGTACCAGGGATTGAACTGAGGACTTTGAGCTTGCCGGGCAGGTGGCAGCACCACTGAGCTAAACCCCTGGCCCCTCTTTTTATAATAGATAAAACAAAAGTACATCAACAAGGAAATATGAACAATGAACAAGCTGGGCATGGTGGTGCATGCCTGTAATCCCAGCGCTCAGGAGGCTGGGGCAAAAGGATTGCTGCCATAGTAAGTCCCAGGACAGCTGAGAGAGGGAGAGGGATAGGGAGGGGGAGGGGGAGGGGGAGGGGGAAGGAGAGTTGGAGGGGGAAGGAGAGGGAGAGGGGGAGGGAGAGGGAGAGGGAGTGGGAGAGAGAGATGAACAATGCTATAATTCAATTAGACCTAAGAAATCTATATAACACTTCCTTGACATCAGCAGAATATAGATTTTCCTTGTATGGAACATTGTCCAAAATAGACTATATGTTATACCATAAGTCTCAATAGATTTAAAAGGAATAAATTCATACAAAGGTTCTTCCTGTACACAGCGGGATTGAATTAGAAATCAAGAGCAGAAAGAAATTTGGGGAATTCACAAATATGTAGAAATTAAACAAAATACTCTTGTTTTCCCCCTGTGGTAATGGAGATTAAGCCAGGGTGGCTTTTGTATTGAACTATATCTCCAGCCTTTTTTTGTTTTGAAAGAGTCTTGATAAGTCACTAAATTGCCCAGGCTGTGCTCAAACTTGCAATCCTCCTGCCTCACTCTCCCAGAATACTATAGTTACAGGCACATGCCACCACACCTGACCTAAAATACTCTTAAATAAGCAATTGGCAGAAGGAATCACTCACAAGAGAAATTAGAAGTACTTTGAGATAAGTGAGAATGAAGATAGATAAGTGAAAATGAAGATACAACATACTAAAACTATAGGATATACCTAAAGAAGTACTCAGAAGGAAAATGTAGCAGTACATGCCTATGTTAAAAAAGAAAAAAAGGGCCGGGGATTTAGCTCAGTGGTTTCGCTGCCTGCTGTGCAAGCATAAGGAACCAAGTTCGATCCCTGATACAAAAGAAAAAAAAGAAAGAAAGGAGCTGGGGATTTAGTTCAGTGGCGCCAGCCTGTGCCTGCCTTGCAAGTGCAAGGTGGGGGGGTGGGTGGGGGTGGGTATGGTGGTGTACGCCTGTAATCCCAGCACTCAGTAGCCTGAGACAGGAGGATCACTGCGAGTTCCAGGCCAGCCTGGGCTACATAGTGAGCTCAAGGCAACCTAAACAGCATAGTGAGACCTTGTCTCAAAATAAACAAACAAACAAACAAAATAAATTCAAGTGAAGCAGAAGGAAAGAAATAGTATAAAGGGTAGGAAAAAAATAGAGAAAATTAATAAAATTAAAAGTAGTTTCTTTGAGACGATCAATGAAATTAACAATTTAGATAGCCTATACAAAAGAGACAGAAAATTATTAAAATCAGGAATGAAAAAGGGGACATCACAACTGACAATACAGATATGGAATTGGGGGGATTTAGCTCAGTGGTTTCGTCGCCTGCTGTGCAAGTGCAAGGACCCAAGTTCAATCCCGGGTACAAAAAAACCCAAAACAAACAAACAAAAAACAACAACAGATATGGAATTGATTATATGGGAATATAATGACTAAATTTACACCAACAAATTATATAACCTAGGTCATTGAGACAAATTCTTAGAAACATACAACATGTCAAAACTGATTCAAGAAGATTGAACATCTAAATAGGCCAATAACAGGAGAATTGAATTAATACAATAATTAAAATCTCCTTCCCCGCAAAAAAATTCCAGGCCCAATGGCTGCATTGCTGAATTCTACCAAATACTCAAAAAGTATTTATACTAAATCCTTCACAAAGTCTTTCAAAAAATAGAAGAGGGTAGAGTACTTCATAGCTCATTCTATGAGGCCGGTATTACCTTGATAACTAAACTAGACAAAGACATCATAAGAAAACTATAGGACAAATAGCTCTTATGAATGTAGACACAACAAAATACTAGCAAACTGAATCCAGCAACATTTAAAAAGAATTATACACTATAACCATTTATTGCTGTGATGCAAGATTGGTTTAACAAAAACATCTATTAATGTAATACACCATGTTAATAGAATAGAGTACAAAAACTTCACACTCATCTCAATGGATACAGAAAATCATCTGACCAAACCCAACTCCTTTTCATGATAAAGCACTAAACAACCTAGAAATAAAGGAGAACTCTCGCAACATGATACAGGTTATTTATATAAAAAATACTTACAGCTGACATATTTGATTCAAATGAAAGACTAAGAGCTTTCCCTTAAGATCAGGAAAAAGTCTAGGATGTTTGTGGTCACTCCTTTTTTTTTTTTTTTTGGTGGGACTGGAGATGGAACTCAGGGCCTTTTCACTGAGGTACATCCTCAGCCCCTTTTTAACTTTTATTTTGAGATAAAGTTTCACTAAATTGCTACATTGATGAGGCTGGGCTGGAACTTGGGATCCTCCTGCCTCAGCCTCCCACAGTGCTGGGATTATGGGTGTGCACCACCATGCCTGGCTATTGCTCTCACCACTTCTATTCAGCACTATATTGGAAGTTCTAGCTGGGTAATTAGTAAATAAAATGAAATATAAAGCACCCTGAGTGGAAAGGAAAAATAAAACTATTCCTTTCTGCAGATAACATGGTCTTGTATATAGAAAATCTCAAGGAATTCACTAATAAACTCTTAGAACTAATAAATAAATAAGCACAGCAAGGTTGTAAGATATGAGTACAATGTACAAAAGTTAATTGTATGTTTACATATTCACATTCAGAACAATCTGAAAATGAAATCATAAAAAAATCTATTCACAGCTGGGCGTGGTGGGTCATGCCTGCAATCCCAGAACTTGGGAGGCTGAGGCAGGAGGATTGCCAAGAGTTCAAGGCCAGCCTGGGCTACATAGGGAGTTCAGGGTCAGCCTGAACTACAAAGGGAGACCCTGTCTCAAACCCCCCCCCCAAAATCTATTTACAATAGTATCGAAAAGAATGAAGATACATGGGTATAAATTTAACAAAAGAAGAGCAAAACGTGTACACTGAAAATTGCAAGGCATTTGTGAAAGGACTTTATGTAGTTAAACTCACATAATCCCATCAAATCCCTCATGAGGTAGGTAGTATTATCAGCCTCATTTTACAGATGAGGAGACTGAGACTCAGTTTATGGAACTCGCTCATGTTTACACAGTTAAGATATGGCAGCTCTCTTTTACTTGGCCTCCCTGACGGGCTCTGCTCCACCATGATGTGTTGCCCCATCACGGGCCCAAAAGCAATGGGACCAATCAACCATGGGCTGAGCCCTCCAAAGCTATGAGCCAAAACAAGCCTTTCCCCTCTGTAAGATTATCTCTGGTATTTGTTACAGTGATAAGAAACTTGCTGACAGCTGCCTGTGCCTGCCTTCCCTGCAAGAGAGGCTGGGACTTCTGAGTCTGGAACTAAGGACTTCCAGGTAGGACAAGTTCCAAAACACTGCTTCATTGTGAACTGTTTCCCATCCACTGCTGTCCTCTAGGAAATGCTAACCTTGCATAATTTAAATGAGCCAGTTAGTCACATCTTTGCCCTCTTGGATTTGTTTCCTTGCATCTAATCTACATCATTATGCTGCAAGCCCCTTAAGAGTGAATCCTGGTCTTAGCTCAGTGGCACCGAGCCTGCCTCACAAACGCAAGATCCGGAGTTCCATCCCTGAGTTGGAATGCAGTACATCTCAAAAGGGAGTCTATCATAAACCATTATCTCAAGGTGCATTTCTAATAGGAAAGTCAAGATAAATGTTTGAGGCAGAGAAGCTCAGCCGATCCCAGAACCCTGAAGGAAGCTCCCCCACCTCCATCCCAGGCTCCTAGGGCACAGAAGCTCAGCCAGTCCCAGCACCCAGAAGGAAGCTCCCTGCCTCCATCCCAGGCTCCTAGGGCAGAGAAGGTGAGCTGTGTGGGCACCAGAAGGACCCCCTCCTGTGGAAATGAGAAGACATATAAACAAGCCTCAAAAACAGACTTCTGGATCACCTACAGCAATCCCAAAGGGAAACGAGATGGAACAATCTGATACTCAACCACCTGGACTCTCTGAACTGGCAACAAAAGAGGATCTGGGAAAAAGGAAATCAGAAATAATTACTCAGATAACAGCAAAGATTTTGCTCATGGTGCAAGATATGATTAATAAATCTAGAGAGGACACAGATAAAAAAATAGAGGATCTGAGGAACATGATGGAATCCCAACATAGGAAACAAATGGAATCCATAAAACAGATACAAACAGATTTCCAAGAGATTAAAACTCCATCGAAAGTCTGCACAGCAGAATGAACCAATGTGAGGATAGAATTTCACATATAGAAGATAAGATTGCAATTAGTGAGGAGGAAAAGAAAAATTGCTTTAAAATTGTAAGGGACCACGAGAAATCAATCCAACAGCTGCTAGACAATGCAAAGAAGAATAACATAAGACTGATTGGAGTCAATGAAGAAAGAGGAGACAGTGCAGATGACGTAAAAAAGCTGTTCACAGAAGTGATGGCAGAAAACTTCCCAAGGAGGGGAAAAGAACTTGACATACAGATAAGTGAGGCATATAGGACTCCAGCTAGCCTTAATCAAAAAAAAATCTACACATAGGCATATAATAGTTAGGATTCCAGAAATCCAACAGAAGAACAAAATTCTACAAGCAGTGAGAGAAAAGAAACAAATCACATACAAATGAAAGCCCATCAGAATCACAGCAGACTTCTCAATGCAAACCCTCAAGGCAAGAAGAGCTTGGAGTGATGTATTTCAAGCCCTAAAGGAAAACAACCTCCAACCCAGATTGGTGTACCCTGCAAAACTATCTTAAAGAATTGATGGAGAAATAAGATTCTTTCATGATAAAGAGCACCTCAGGAACTTCATGAATACCAAACCGGCACTCCAAAAAATTTTAGACAATACCCTAGGAAAAGACAATGAGGATCACAACTCCAGGAAGCCCAGCAGAATGAATCCATTGGGTGTGACAAATTAAATGCAAAGGGGGAGAATCCAACAAAAAGAAAAAGTCATGACAAGGCTTTTAAAACTTTTGACTTCATCTCCCTAATGAGTGTATAACTCAATCTTATTATTGTACTGATTAGTATTTTTCTGGTTCTAGAATTGCCCACCATTCCTTGTGCTATACTGGCTATTTATCATCTTATTATGTCTACATTTTAATTGGGTTGTCTATTAATGAGCTCTAAGAATTCTTTATATATTCTGGTCATAGGTTATATGCATTGTAAATATGGTCTGTTTAAGGACTACTTTTCATTTTAATGA
This sequence comes from Heterocephalus glaber, assembly GCF_053883595.1. Taxonomy (NCBI): domain Eukaryota; kingdom Metazoa; phylum Chordata; class Mammalia; order Rodentia; family Bathyergidae; genus Heterocephalus; species Heterocephalus glaber. The sequence continues at coordinate 33,935,165 of NW_028258384.1, read as the reverse complement.
TGTCATTTAAAGTTCCAAATTTTGATGGAATCCCATTTATCAATTTTTTTCTTCTATACATCATGCTTTTTGTATCCTAGGTAGTTCTTGCCTACCCTGAATTCATAAATATTTTCCCTTATAATTTCTTCTTAAAGTTTTATACTTTTAGGCTTTCTTATTTAGGTTCATAGATCCCTTCAAGTTATTTTCATGTATGGAAAAAAAGGGTTGAGGTTAATTTTTTATATACAGATACCAGATGTTCTAGTGCCATTTGCTGAAAACACTATCTCTTCCTCGGCTCTTGAATTGAGTTTATAGTCTATAAAATGCTAATGTTAAATAATCTTTCAAAACTCAGTGGACCATATATGTGTGGTTCTATTTCTAGATTCTCTGATTTATTCCAATGTCTTTCCTTACTCCAACACTGCCTTGATTACTGTAGTTTTAGAAGAAGTCTTAAAATTGGGTGCTAAACGTCTTCCAACTGTTTTTTTTTTTTTTTTTTGGCTTTTCTAGGTCCTTTGTACTCCTACATAACTTTTAAATTTCAATATCCAATTCTTCATTTATAGCAGGTATACCCAGACCTGAATTTTTATATATACCTTGTGTTTTCTAATCCTGCTAAATTCAAGTACAAGTTCTAGGGGCTCCTAGAGATTTCTTAGTATTTTCTCTGTAGATGATCATTTCATCGACATATAAAGATTTTGCTTCTGCCATGCCAATCCTATCCTAGTTGTGTCATTTTATTGCCAGACTATTTTGGTTTAGACCTATGTTTCAAAGTCTAATGGACAGATGAAGAGTAAGCATATGTGCCCTTGTTCCCCACCTTAAGGAGAAAGCATTGTATCTTCTTCATTCCTATAAGGCGTTTTTGCTGGAAGTATGGAAATCCAGCCTGGGATTTATAGCTCAGCGGCTCCGTTCCTGCCTTGCAAGCACAAAGTCCTGAGTTTGATCCCTGGTACCAAAAAAAAAAAGAAGGAAAGTAAGGAAATCCAGAACCAGTTGCCAGCTCTCTCCACCCCTGAGCTCCCTGTATCCTGGAGAAATCCGGGGAAATAAGCCTTCTGGGCTTCTCATAAGCCTTCTAAGGAACTTTTAAGGGCTGGAGAAACTCTACATATACTACCATATTTAGAAATAGTTTAGTGTAGTGAGTTGAATATTTGATCTGTTGAGAAGGTTCTGTTCTACTTCTAGTCTCCTGATAGCTTTTACCATGAACAGCTGTAGAATTTAGTCCAATACTCTTTCTCCAACTAGTGACAGGATCATATGGCTTTTTCCTTTCCTCTGTTAAAATGATCACTTTTGGGGGTGGATCTTCCAATGCTGAACCAACACTGCCATCCCTATAACAAAACCACTTTCTACATCCTACAGGATCTGACTTCCAATAGTTTGTCTTGTTAAACAAATTTCTATCTATGTTTATACTTTTTTCTTCTATTATCTTTATCCAGTTTTAGGATTAGCACAATGTTGAGTTCCTTAAATGAGAGGAGAATTGTTCCTTCTTTTTTCTGCTTTAATTGTTTGATATAATTATCAGTTAAAATGTTTATGAGCCTGCTGTTGTGATATAGGTAGGTTTTCAAGCTAGAAATATACTTTCTTTAATAGGTGCTATTCAAATTTTATATTTCCTCCAGAGTTAGTTTCATTAATTGGTCTTCCAAGGTACTTCTTAGAAGTTGTGAAATTTATTTCACAAAAGAGTTTTGTAATATGCTTTCTATATCCTTTTAAATTCTGTAAAATCTGTGGTGATGTCTCTTAGATCTTAATATTGTAATTTTAAAAATGTATACCTGATATTGTGTAACAGGAAGAAAAGGTCTAAAAGACCAGGGGAATTGGGAGGGGTAGGGGAAGGGAAAAAAGGGAAAGGAAAAAATATGAAAAGAGGAAAAAAAATGGAAACAAGGTCTTTGCAAATAGGGAAGGGTGGAGGGGGTGAAGGGAGGGCAAGGGAAGGGGAAAAAAATAAGAACCAAGAGACTCATGTAAAGGTACAAGATCCCAATGATGATTGTAACTGTATTTTATACCGAAAATGTACCAATAAACTTAATGGGAAAAAAAAAAGATATGGCAGATTAGGGACTGGAATCCAAGTCTGTCTGCCTATAGATCCCAAGATCTTGCGGTTTTCCATATACCATGCTACCCCTCCAGATGCAGATACCCCATTGTCACACTGAGTGGGCTCAAGTCGGGCCTTACTGGCTGTATCAAAGGCAGTCTGGGTCAGTTAGGAGGATGGTACTTTTCATCCAGGCCTTGGAGGCATAGAGAAGTGCTCCAAGGGACCACTGAGCCAGGGGCATGAACTAGCAGTTCAAGGAATTGCCTGCAGATCACAGGTGCCAACTTCCTATGAGACACTGAGCAACTGGGATAGCCAGCCTGGCAATGAGATGCCAGGGGCACATCCAACAAGCGGGTAGGGACTCCTCTGAGGCAAAGGCTGGAGTTCTCAAGGTGACATCTCTCCTCATAAAATGGAAATATCCCAACACTAGACTGTGAAGGCCTCGTGATGCCCAGCCTACCATTAGGTACAGTGACTTCCAGAGCAGAGGAGAAAGTGTGCCTAGAGAAGCCCAGATCTCCTCCAGGCAGAAGGTTAGAAACACCAGTAAAGCCAGGTGTGTTTGGCTGATGGCTGGGACAGTGTGCCTCCCAGATCACAAACGTGTACAAATTATTATCAGTTTCTTCCAAAGTGGGGAGGTACCCTAGTTTATCATTCTGTACTCAGACACTCAGAAAATTGCCTTAAAAATTGCCTACAAAGAACAGGACAGTGAACTGGAGTTATGCTAAAAAATATACACAGTGAAACAGCTAATACTTGGCCTTGCTATATTCTGCAGTCTGGTGCTCACTGATTATAATAATGACCTAGAGGCCCTTGCAAGATTCTCGTGTTCTTTTGAAACATCATAAAAAAGTCTATTATGTTCAGTCTAACTTTAGTATTTTGTATGTGTTGCTGGGTTTTATCTACATGACAATTGGTAAACCATGCATGGGATATATAGTAACCATTGACCAGAATATTCAACTCACTACACTAAACTATTTCTAAATATGGTAGTATATGTAGAGTTTCTCCAGCCCTTAAAAGTTCCTTAGAAGGCTTATGAGAAGCCCAGAAGGCTTATTTCCCCGGATTTCTCCAGGATACAGGGAGCTCAGGGGTGGAGAGAGCTGGCAACTGGTTCTGGATTTCCTTACTTTCCTTCTTTTTTTTTTTGGTACCAGGGATCAAACTCAGGACTTTGTGCTTGCAAGGCAGGAACGGAGCCGCTGAGCTATAAATCCCAGGCTGGATTTCCTACTACCCAGGAATAGATGGAGAATTGGCCTCTGAGACATTCTCTAAGCTCAGATGATTTCTCGGCTTTCAAACACAGGCGCTATTCTGTGTGACTGCTGAATTTCCCCCAGGTAAATGCAGATCCTTACTGTATTGTCATTACTCTTTAATCATCTGTTTGAATTTCTCCCATTAGCCTGTAAGCTATGTGAGGACCAGCACAAGGACCATGTCTGTTATTCTTGGCTGTACCCCAATGCTGGGCATACATAGTGAGCACGTGAGGAATATTTGTGTAATGAGTAAGTGAAGTACCTACTTTGGTGAAGCTACTGAGAAGGAATTCCTTTCCTACCACTTCCCCATTTTCTCTTTTTCCTCAATCTGGGAGAGCCGGATGCTTGTCTTTCCCTAATGTTGGTTTAACAGTATCTTTTAGGCCCAAGAGGCTGAACAATGAATGGGGCTAGCTAAGAGCCAGAAGCTGCTATGGGACAAAAATATAGAGCTGGCAGGATCTCCTCCTCCTTTCCAGAGAGACCAGCCCCTGCACAGGTTGTGGCTTTGGGCCCTGAGGAAAAGCCCAGCTTGGGTTTGAGGTTGGGAGGATGCTTACTCCTATAGGCCTTTGCTAAAGAACAAATTGTCAGCATTGAGGCTTCTATACTGAGGTACAAGTGAGGACTGACGGTGGAAAGTAATCTCAGCTTTGGACCTTGGTTCTAAAGTTCTACAGGATGGACTGATAAACTCTCCACTGTACCCCAGGCTGAGATCTCCTCATGATGGCCTTCCCTTCCTAGAGGCCATGAGATAAGATGTGCACAGCACTGCTGGAGCTGTGCTAGGGTGACTGCACCTCAGCAAAGTCGGGCAGAGCTGGGATGCTCACCATATACCACCCAGCAAGAGTACTTGGTAGCTACTATCAACCTAGCACTTAGCAGTTCAGGGGACCAAGAAACTGGGCCTAAGCAGCTCACTGAACCCTGGGGAGGTGATACCAAACTCAAATTCTTGTTTTTCTCACCAGAAGAGACAGGGAAGGAAGAACTGAAGCATTTTTATTTGTCTCTACCCCAGAGTTGACTGTTTCTTCCCTAAGGAGGAAAAGCTCTACAACAGTGGAGATAACACAGTGGTCCATTTGGCCCCTGCATGAACATAGAAACCCAGTGCTAGGGGACAGGCTGAACCTCTGTCACTCTACAGCACAAGGGAGCTCTCAGGAATCAGGGAGGGGGGCTCTAAAGCCTGCCTAGCTGTAAGAGAATCCAATGAAGCAGGTTTGCCTTTGGAAAAGCCACAGAGAAGCAACATGGAAGGTGTTTAAGCTGCAGGGACGCATGAAACTTGTGTCCTTCCCTTAGTGCCACTATCCCCAGAGCAAGAGAAATACTTGGAGCAAGGATTGGCTAGGGTGCTAATGGGATGGCAGAAACCTTTGATCAGAGAAGGCATGACTACAGAGCCACCCCTAGTGCCTTCTGAAAGCGAATCCACCCAAACAACTCTGTCATCTCTGGTCCTTGGCTGGATTCCAAGTCCTTCCTTTTGCCTTTCCTTCCTGTCCCCCTTTCCCTCTCTATCTTACTCAGTAAGAGATATACGTAATTTACTTGGATGTGATTAGAGAGAGGAGAACCACAGGTAACACTAATAATGCTAATGCTGGATTTTCCAGCATTTGGTCATCTGGCCACCACTTTGGAGCTGTTCACCCGGCGATGTGCAGCACCTCACCCCCTTGGTTTCCTTCTATTCCTACTCAGTCCCCACCCACCACCCCCTGCCAGGTATTGGGGATTGAACCCAGGGCCTTTGCACTGAGCTACATCCCTACCCGCCTTCCTCTTTACAAAAAAAAAAAAAATTTTTTTTTTAGAAATTTTGAGACAAGGTCTCACTAAGTTACTAAGTTGCCCAGGCTTGAATTTGTGATCCTCCTGCCTTAGCCCCTCAGAGTGCTGAGGCTGTAGGCATGTACCACCACACCTGGTCTCCCTTGCTTTTGTATGTGAAGTCCTCTTTATATGCTTTGGGGCCACCTATGCTTTCCCAAATCTGTCTTGGTAGATGGCCCTTTAGTTCCTGTGGACAGTGCTATGAGACATGGTCTTTGTGACAGACTTGTTCGTGAGGGAGACACATGGTCTTTGTGACGGACTTGTTCATGAGGGAGAGACATGAGAGGACGTGATACACAGCCCTCAGAGTGCTGGGTCATCTACCAGGAGTGTTCTTCTACTCTCAAAAATCCCAATCTAGATCAGCTGTGACCACACTGAAAACCAAGAAAGTCTCGAAGAGATAAAAATAGTCCAGTGGCAAGGGCAAGTGGATTAAGGACATTCAGTTATATGGAAAGGGTAACTACTGGGTGTTAAGTCTCCACTTTTCTCATGATGCTTGGGGGTTGGGAGGGCGCTTACTGCATGTACAAGAACCTGATACCTAACATGTGGAGTACCTGCTCCCTGAGTCACCTCCTTTTCCTGCCACTTTGGTTTGGGGCAGCAGTGCCTGGGCTGGGCTAATTTTTCCAAAGGCCCCTGAGCAGGACAGCTGGTCAGAAGTGGCTACACTGAGTTGCCTAACTGGGAGGCCTTGTTTGAGGGTTGCACTTGTCCTTTATGATTATCCTATCCTATCTTAAGCCTTCTTTGGGGCCTGCCCTGTCTTTCCTCCTTCAATGGCCTCATATTTCAGGCAGCCTTGTCAATCATCACTATGATGAACAAAAAGAAAGGTTTTTTTGGTTGTTGTTAAAGAAAGGCTTTATCTTCAGCTCTGCTTCAATTAAGCCAGAATATGCAAACATCTCCCCTACTAGATCTCTGAACCTCTAAAGAGTTGCCTTAGATTCAATGCAATTCTATTTTTCTTTTTTTTTGACGTGGTGTCTCACTATGTTCCCTAGGCTGGCCATAAATGTGAGATCTTCCTGTCTCAGCCTCCCAAGTACCTGAGATTATAGGCACATACCATGATGCCTGGCCAGTGCAATTCTTTTTTTTTTTTTTGGTACTGGGGATCCAACTTGGGACCTTGTGCTTGTGAGGCAGGCAGTGGAACCACTGAGCTAAATCCCCAGCCCCCCAGTGCAATTCTTTAACTGGCTCATTCCTGTGTTTGCTATTTTTATCTTACATTCATTCACTGACTCAACTTCAATGTGTTGTCACAGGCCTCCTTTGTGGAATAGGCGCATGTGAAGGCTGGCTGCCTTTCCCATTGGGGTGTTCCAGGGAGGATGCATGCTACAGTGCCTGGCTTCTGCTAAATCAGGCACCGTCAGCATGCAGTGAGCACTAAGGCAGTGGAGCTCTTCCCTCCAAGTCTCCAGGGTCCAAAGGGTTGCCAGCACATTAGGAAGGGAGGCTGAGCCCTACCTGCCTTGATCATTGGAGGTGGAAGAGGTTGGGTGGCAGGCCTGGAAAAGACCATCTTCCTGGAATCCAGCAGGAGGCGGCAGTACCCTGCAATCAGGCAGGCAAAGTTGGTGGCTTCAGGCCACTCCATCAACAGAACCAGAGGCTGGGGAAGAGATGGGAAGACACATACAGATGTGAGAAGGCACAGGCACATGCATTTCTGGGAGGATGGTAACAGAGAAAAGATGACTTGTATAGTTCAGGAACCATATTTTCTAAATCAAAAATTGAGGCAGTCTTGACAAAGTGTTTTCTTTTTTTTTTTTTTTTTTTTGAGACAGGGTCTCACTATGTAGTTCAGACTGGCCTTGAACTCACTCTCTAGGCTGGTCTCGAACTCACAGCGATCCTCCTGTCTCAGCCTCCCAAGTGCTGGGATTACAGACTGTGCCACCACACCTGGTGACAAAGTGTTTTCTGATTTGGGAAGTTCTTTGTAGTAAATTTTTACTCAGGTATCAAAATGAAATCAACTTTTACTCACATGTTTAATGAATCACCTTGTATGAGAAGTGGGGCAGATAGGGAATGAGATAGGGCCCCAGTGAAGTTTTTGGCAAATCTCGACTACAAAGAGTTAAATCTTTATTACAGAGAGCAATTAAGAAAACCATGGAGAACCGATAAGCAGCCTGGCCCCATTTGGCGCCAGGGCCCTAGTTTGTTTTTCTAGCTCCAGTTAAGTACAAAGGAGACAAAGTGGGGAAGGGGTTATAAAATAAATATACCTGTACATGTGCACACAAACACACACACACATATTCTCACCATGTTACTGCACTAAAGTATACGTGTATCCCTTTACTAACTGCTAACTCGGCCTTGTATGTAATGCCCGTCATAAATCTTAGAGATAGCACCCTGGAAGGACAAAGAAGTACAAATGAGCTTACCCTAGAATTTGCACGTAGACAATGGAGAAGGTCAGTGGCCAAATCAGGGGTCTCACAGCCTGAAATAGCCAATCAAGTCATAACAAATTTTAGAGGGGAGAGTCCTTTCTTGCCATATAATAAAAGGGGCCAAGAACAAGACCCTTGAGCACGAGCTCTGGGCTCCCTACTTTACTTTCAACAAGGTAGCCAGCTGTCTATCTCATTTCTCTCCTCTTTCTAATAAAGTGATTTTGTTTCTGCTTTGAAACTTTTACCTCTAATTTTTTTTTTGGTTTTGTTTTTGTTTGTTTTATTGAGACAGGGTCTCACTTTATAGTCCAGGCTGGCCCTGAACTCACTATGTAGCCCAGGCTGGCCTTGAACTTGTGGTGATACTCTTGCCTCAACCTCCCGAGTGCTGGGATTACAGGCATGAGCCACCAAGCTTGGCCTGTAATGTTTTATTTATATAAGTTTACGATCCTGGTTAAAGTTTACCCTCACGAGACATGACAATCTGTACTGAAAAAAGACTAGAATTATATAACATCATGTGACTGCGGTGTGGCTGTATTTGTGTTTGTCAGAGCTCAGGAGCTATGAGGGCCAGAGTGAAGCTGGGAGTCCAGGCCAGGCTGAGGATCGGCCTGGAACATTCTTGACTAGAAGCATCTTGGGCATAAAGATTATCTCTTGCTTATCTCTGTATGGTCCTATAACAACATTCAGAACAGCTCCCTGGACCTAGAAGACACTCTGGAATCAAGTCCTGGCTGTGCCTTTAGGGTTAAAGCCTTTCTGGCCTGTAGACTTGCTCAGATTTTCCTGTTCTACCCTTTATCTTCTATTTCCCAAAGTGGGCTATGAAATGTTCATTGGTGTTGCCCCCTACCTCCCCTTGAGGACTGAACCCAGGGCCTTTGCACTGAGCTACATCCCAGCCCTTTTTACTTTTTATTTTGCGACAGTCTTGCTAAGTGGCTAAATTGCCCAGCTGGGTTTGAACTTGGGATCCTTCTGCCTCACCATCTCAGAGTTCTTGGGGTTATAGGTACTCCCCATCACACTTGAATCACTGATAAAAGACGTCCTTGGTTAAATGTTTGTGATGCTAGGTTAAACAAAACTATGCAGTTAGTTTTACTATGGGAATTCTCAAACCTTATACTACATTAATGTACCCTGGAAACTTCAAGGAGGGCATTGAGTATTCCAAGTTTTTTAAATTTACTTGACTACAATGATCTATTTTAATAGAACATTTCATAGTAACAAGGTTGTTGTTGCTTTTATTTTGATGGTGCTGGGGAATCAAACCCAGGGCCTCATGCCTGTTAGGCAAGTACCTACAGACCTATTTTGCTATTTTTAACCCACTTTGGGAAATACTAGCATTCTCTGTTGACTTCTCTCTCACCTTAAAATCCATCAAATTAATCCAGCAGTCAGTGGGAGACTGTTCAGTTTGGATTTGGAATGTCCCCCTAAAGCTCTCTCTTTTTTTTTTCCTGGTACCTGGAATTGAACTCAGGACCTTTCACTTGCCAGGCAGGCATAGCTAAAGCTCATGTTGAAGGCTTGGTCCCCAATGCAGCACCTGATTAGATCATGAAAAGGCGAACTTCATCAATGAGCTTGGGGGAGGGGCTTTGTTAAAAAAGGGAGTTCTCAACTGGGGTAGTGGTAACATGTCTGTAATCCCAGCACTCTGGGAGGCTGAGGCAGGAGTTCCCACCCAGTCTGGGAACTTCAGAGAGATCCTATCTCAAAAATAGGGGTGGGGCTGGAAATGTAGTCCAGTGTGAAGGGCCTGAGCATTTTATAGTTCATGTAGACCAGGGGTTGGCACATTTTTTTTGGCACATTTTTTTTCTATAAAGGGCTAGATAGTAAATATTTCAGGTCTTATGGGCCATAAAGGCTCTGTTGCAACAAGACTGTCATCACAGTATGAAAACAGCATAGATAATCTATAAACTAAACGAATGAATGTGACTGTGTTCTAATAAAAACTTTATTTACAGAAAAAGGTGCTGGGTCAGATTTGGCTCATGGGCCATAGTCTGCCACCTGATCTATTCACCACATCACTCTGCTTGTTACTTTTGCCAACAGTGATCACTTTTTCCTTTGGAAATTCTCTTACTGGCTTCTGTTTCTGTGAGGTGACATGGTGTGCCACCTATCTCTGCCTCTCCCTGACTGGTGCTTTTTGTGCAACCTCCTCACCTTATTTAGGCCCCGGGCTCTATCTACAGCCCTCATTTCTCCATCAGGGCATCAGGTTATATTGGGGTTCCTGAATCAGCATCTCCATTCCCCCTAGAAGTCTTTTCCTATCTTAGAACTCATACGGTGCTCTGTCTATACCATACAATCGCGTGCCGGAGTAGAAACTATCTAGAATTGTTTAATGGTTATCGTGCATCCAATGACACTGCATGCCACAGTAGGGCATTTGGATTCTGTCTCACAGGCACCAAGTTAGTGATGCTTCTATGGAATTCATTAAATACCTTTGAGTGGGAAAAGGCACAGTCTGTACCCTGAAGAGCAACAGTTCTTTTCTCCAGTGAAAAAGGGGCCAGGGATGTAATGTTATTTTTGAGTCATTATTAGGAAGGGACACGGGGGATGTTTGTATCTCCAGTTAATGGATGCTTCTCAGTCACAACAGAACAGTCAACCCTACGTACAACAGAAAGACACGGGGGATGGAATTGGACTGAGGGAGCAGATATCCCTTCCGGCCTCATTCCTCATCACGAACAGCAGGACACACAGAGGTTTGGGTGTGGATGGCTGCTACTACTATTACTACGAGAAGAGCCCAAGACTCACTAGATTGCCTCAGGAGCATTCACAAATATCCTGGCCATCCCTCCTGCTGCTGTTTTATTTCCGGCCCTTAGCATCTTCCTCCCAGAGCCATTCTTCTCAAGGTATATGTGAATGGCTGATAGGTGTGCTGAGGTACTGGCAGTGTGTGTGTGTGTGTGCGCGCGCGCGCGCGCGCGCGCGCGCGCGCGCACGTGTTCTGTTGCCTCTGGCCACTGCCTTATCTGTGAATATGTTTTGTCATACAAATCAAGACATTTTCTCACCACAGGGAAGAGGCTGGGGCCTAGTAACTTGGAGACCTCAAGTAGCTTCCTGATTGGCCTTTCTTCTTCCAGTATTCTCACATTCCACCCTCATAATACAGGCTGAGGGGCTCCTTCCTGCCTTCGTTCCTTTCCTCCCTCCTTCCTTTCTTTCTTTCCTTCCTTCCTTTTTCAGTGTTGCTGCTGGAACCTGAGGCCTTATGCATGCTAGGCAAATACACTATCACCGAGCTTACACCCTCTCCTCTCCTGAGGGTCTTTTTATATTTATTTATTTATTAATTTACTTATTTTTTTTTTTTTGAGACAGGGTCTAGCTTTGTAGTCAGGCTGTCCCTGAACTCACTATGTAGCCCAGGCTGGCCTTGAACTCACAGCGATCCTTCTACCTCAGCCTCCCAAGTGCTGGGATTAGAGGCGAGCTATACCAGCCTGGCTGCTGCTGCTACTGTTTCTTCTGCTCCTGCTCCTGCTCCTTCCCCTTCTCCTCCTTCTTCTTCCCCTTGTCCTCTTCCTCCTCCTCTTCCTCCTTCTCCTTCCTTTTCTTCTTCTTCTTTTCCCTCCCTTTCTCTCTCTCCTCTTCCTCCTCTTCTTTGTATTTTTTTTTTGAGGTAGGGTCTTGCTCTGTATTCCAGGCTGGCCTTGAACCCACTATGTAGCCCAGGCTAGTCTCCAACTTGTGGGGGATCCCCCTGCCTCAGCCTCCCTGAGTGGTGGGATTAAGGGTATGCACCACTACGCCCTACTAAAGCACAACTCTTATTGTCATTTAAAACCATCAATAAACAGTTCATCACCTACAGGATAAAATCCTACAGCCTTACCAGGCAAGCAAAGCCCCTCTGGACCTGTACCCAGGCTGCACATCCAAATACATCTCCCTTAAGTCTGCCTGTGCCCTTCTCCCAGCACTGTCCCTCACCTTATGCTCCAGCAACGACACATCATTTACAGTTCACCCTGCTCTTTCACACCTTCATACCTGTGCTGTTCTCTCTGGCTGAAATGCTCCTGGACTCCGCTGTGTCCACCCAGAAAGCTGCTACAAACTAGCTAGATGTGTCCTGGAGGGCACGACCAACTCAGTTATATCCATTCGTTCCAGGACAGACCAACCCAGTTCCCACCCTCAGGCAGTTTATAATTAAGCAGGAAATAACACATAAGCCAAAAAATTACACAAATGAGTATGACTGCAAGGAGTGATCAGCATTATGAAGGAAAAGCACAGAGAGCTATCAGAACACAGACTGTCCTGCAGTGGTGTGTGGGCGGGTGCGAACATGTATGTGTTTGACATTTGGTTTCAAAAGCCAGAGGAACTTCTTTGAGGAAATGGCATTGGATGAAAAATAGAACGGGGGAACCATGCGGCCAGCATGTAGGCTGAGTGGCTGACTGCCTGATGGACAAACTGCCAGGCTGGCTAGTTGCAGGGCAGGCCAAATGCCAAATAGCCTCTTTTTCTTTTTCTTTCTTTTCTTTTTTCTTTAGTACTAGGGATTGAGTCCAGGACCTTTACACTGAGCTACATTCCCAGACCTCCCCCACCTTTAAAAATTATTTTAAAAGATTGAAGGAGGTTCTCAGTAAGTTGATAAGTTGCTCAGGGTGGGCTCAAACTTGCAATCCCCTGCCTCAGCTTCCCAAAGTGCTGGGATTACAAGTGTGTACTATCATGCCCAGCTCTGACTCCTTAGCTACTGGGCTGGCTGGTTAATGGACAGAATTACTGACTGAAGGCTGGGTGATTAATTGGCTGGCTGACTGACTTAACTGACTTCACTTTAGTTTCTCCTAACTCTCAACATAGCCTGATGTCAGCAGCAAAACAGCAAGGAGGCAAAATGCTGTGCACCAAGAGGGTGAGGCATGTCCCCAGCTGGCTCAGCACTGCTTAGCTGGGAACAGCAGGAGCCTGTCCTAGGCATTCCAGCCGGCTAACTGGGCCTCGACATGGGATCAAATCCAGCACAAAGGAACACAAATGTACTTTTTTTGAACAGGGATAGAAAATGAATCAAAGGCAGGCTAGCAAAGACGTTGGATAGGTTTCCTAGAAACCTTCAGAAGCAACACTTAACTTTAAATAGGATTTTAATGATCACGGCATCTAATGTAACGCTTGTCCCTACAGAAAGCACTGGAGTAATACAGCTCCAACATGACAATGGGAGATATACTGGGCCACAAGAGATCCCTTGGGACATTCTTGTAATGGTTTCTTTTTCCCCCTTATGTGCTTCTGTGGTAATGGGGCATGGTAATGGCCCAGTGGTGTCCCAATCCCTGACTGCTGTCTCTTGGAGAAAAATATTTGAATACTACCTCATGTTCACATCACTACAAGAAAGCTGAGTGAAAATTATAACTAAATATGCCCAGGCCATCCTCGAGTGGAAAATGTGATAAGGAGCATGGAGTTTGAGGCATGAGTCAGCAGGAGAAAGTACAGCAGGGATTAATTTGACATGCTCCAGCTGCATCTCCTTCTTGGGGTGCCCAGCAATAGCCTCGGCTCACTCTAGCATCTCTGACAACAGGCAAAGGATGGGGATTCAAGGACCTGGAGAGGCAAGGGCAGAAGACGTCTGTCCTTGAGTCCCAAGGGACCAGTATATTTGTGTTCTTGCTGGGAAAGTCTAATTGGGCATAGCCAGCCAATTTGGGGGCAAGGCAGAGTATCATTTAAGGCAGTGGTTCTCACGACAGATGCACATTAGAATCACCTGAGGAACCGTAATGACTTATAGATCCCTGGGCCACACCCCCAGAAATTATGATTTAAGTGGTCTGTGATGAAAAGCCTGTGGTTTTTAAATTACCAGACATGATTTTCATGTGCAGCCAGGGCTGAGAATTTCTTTAAATGAATATTCCCAGACCAGAGTGGTATATTTAGGGGGAAATAGACTAAGTTTGGTTTCTAAATTCTGTGTCCCCTGGTAAGAAAATTCAGACAGCTGAAATTGAGTGTACCCTATACATAGCATGCTGGTAAATGTTTTGCAACCAGCTCTTTCAAGTCTTGATTTGTAGCATTTGCCAATTTCTTATGGGTGTACATACTCTCATCATGGTTGATTTCAAGCTATCAACATGATCCATTGGGTATCTTGCCTGTTGATTTGAAAAAGAATACTACTTTGCCCATTTCCTAGGGTACAAGCTTGTAACTTATGAGGCCCATGGCAGACATTGCTGATAGGTGCATCTGATTGCACATAACAAAAGTTGGGCATAAACAGCATATTTATTAATCAAATCATAGTTTTTTGTTTTTTTTTTACAGTACTAGAGGTTGAATTCAGGGCTTCCCAAATGCTAAATAATCACTCTACCACTGAGCTACATTCCCAGCTCTTTTATGGGGGATGGGAGAAGGTGGAGTTTGAGACAGGGTGTTGCTATCTATTTCCAGCTGTTTTTAAAATTTTATTTTGGGACAGGGTCTTCGTCCAGGCTGGCCTGGAACTTGAAATCCTCCTGCCTCAGCCTCCTAAGTAGTTGGGATTATAGGTGTGCACCACCACATCTAGCTTCAAATTCTATCTTTAATTCAGCATATGAGTACTTGCTACTTGAAGGAATCTCATGGTGTATTAATTTTCTGTTGCTGCTATAACAAATGACTACAAACTCAGTGGCTTAAATAATATACATCTATTCTTGCAGTTCTGAAGGTCAGACACAAGTCTCACTGGGTTAAATCAAGTGTTCCTTTTGGAGGCTAGAATCTGTTTCTTTACCATTTCTGGCTTCTGGAGGCTGCCCATACACCTTGGTTTATGGTCCTCTTCTCCACCATCAAGGCCGGCAAGGTCGCGCTGAGTCCTCACATGATATCTCTCTGACCTTCTCTTAGCCTCTCTTTTCCACTTAGAAGGATCCTTGTAATTATACTGTTTCCACCTGCATAATTCAGGCTAACAGCCCTATTTTAAGGTCAGTTGATTAGAAATCTTAATTCTGCCTGCAATTCTAATTTCCCCCTGCTATATAACACAGCTATATTCACAGGTTCTGGGGACTAGAGCATGGACATCTTCAGGGGCCATTATTCTGCCTACCACACAAAGAAAATCTTATTACAAAGTAGAAAAATTCTGACATAAAGTGGATAATTCTCCTGTGGTTTTTCATATGGATTTATCACTTGCTTAAAATAGGGCATAGCTGAACCAGCTATCACCTGATAACTGTATATCTGAACACTCATATCATCTCCCTAACCATGCACTGTCTCCCACTTGCAAGGTGCAACCGTCTAGCCTCATCCATTCACCATCACCATCTTCTGTTTATCCCATAATGTCATCTCACCTCACCACCCACTCATGATTTGGTGTGGTGCTGTGCATGTTGCCTTGTTCCTCAGTGCACTTAGGCCATGTGCAATAGGTAACAGCATTAGGTATGATATGACAGTGCATTGTATGTGCAAGACAGGTGTGGGGGGAGGATACACATGGACGTCTTAATGAGCTTGTTTCACACCTGCTCTTTCTCCTTACTGGTGCTCTCTCCAGCTCAGGCCCTTATCACTTCCCAGGTAGACTGGCTCCACAAACCCCTCCTTGCTTCCCTGGTTTTACATTAGCCTTGTTCCTGCCCCTCTTGCACTCTGGTCCAAATCAGCTTCCATTCTGTCACCCCTCTGCTCAGGGTCCTACAGTAGGTTCCCACTGCTCTACCACATTGAATCTAAATGCCTTGGACTGGATTTTGAGGCCTTTAATCAACTTGTTCTGTGCACTCCCGATCTCTCCAATCCCTTTTCTCATCATTTTCCTCTCAAGCCAATCAACTATGTTTATCAATCTGCACATATGGCTTATTTATTTCCATGCTTGCTCCTTGTCTTTGAATACATCTCACTTCTCTTTGCTAATTCATGCCTATCACTTCAAGATCCAGGTTAAAACATCCTCTTGGGGGAAATCAGTCTGGTTAACTCCTTCCTGTTCTTTTGCTTCATGTTCCATACCATACTCATTTATGGCATTTACTTGATATTAATTTTTTAATTGATGTTTTGCTTTTGAAAAAATAATAGGTCTCATTGTTGAATGCATAATGTACAAGGCAGTGTTAAGATAATTTACGTGTGTCTTCTCATTGAATCATTTTTTTTCAGTACTAGAGATTGAATTTGGGGTCTCACAGATGATAGGCAAGCACTCTACCATGGAGCTACATCCCCAGCGCCCCCCCCCCCTTTTCCATTTTATTTTGAGACAGGATCTCACTAAGTTGCCTAGACTGGCCTCTTGTCTGAAGACCCTCCTGCTTCAGCCTCCTGAGTAGCTGGTGCTACAGGCATGCACTGCCATACCTGGCTCTCATTTAATCTTGATAACTACCTTTTGAACTAGGTGCTCCATTTTGCAGTTGAGAGAATAAGGGTTCAGAGAGGTTAAGACACTTTCTCAAGGCTGTACAACTAGGAAGCAGAAGAGCTGGGATTTAAACCTGACCTGTGTCTCAGTCCAGAGGTCTGTATATGTTCTGATGTTGTTTCTAAGACATGTCATGAATCTTTGTAAGTCTAATCTCCCCAGTAAAAGTACAGCTTGTCAGGCTGGGCATGTAGCTTAGTGGTAGAGTGCTGCCTAGCATGCACAAGGCCTGGGGTTCCATCCCAAGCACCTTAAAAAAAGGGGGTGTGGTGGGGGACTATAATTCCTCTGGAGCATTCAAATCCACAACTGTGGTTGGAGCACTTCTAGAAGTAATTCCCACCCATCCCTGTTAAACCTGTTTCCTCCCAGACCTCTGAAAATACAGGTTTCAAACCTGTGTACTCTTCAACTGATGGTACTACAAAGACACTCGGGAAACTGAAAAAAGAAATCCTGATATCCTTATGCCCACTCAGGGTGCACCTCTGACCAATGAAATCATTTCTGGGAGTAGGACCCAGGCATCCATATTTTTTAAAAGCTTCTCAAGGAAATTCTGTTGTGCAGCACTGTGGAAAATCACTAGTAGAACCTAAGAAGCAGACTAAGTTGAAAGCTGTTTCTCCCTTTTCAACTCCTTTGATTTCTCAGGAAGCCACACCTCCCTTGCATGCCCTGTCTTTCCTTCCTCTTTCCTCCTGATGCATTTGGCTTTTTACCCAACAACATCTGAGGAGGGCAGCAACCATTGGTTGAGGATGAGGCCACAAGCCAATTAAACATCATGGCCAGTGGGTTCCTAAACCAATGGAAATCACAGGTGGAAAAATTAACATATTAAAGCTTTCTGGGTTTTACGAGTACAAAAATAAAGAAAATAATTTGCTCTTTTAGAAACAGCCAACACTCTACCTCTTAATCTGTTAAGGACACGTTCCTCTGGGAAATCCTTGAAGAAGAGAAAGCTGCCCCTCCTCTAAGTGTCTCTGCAAGTGGGCAGGCAAGCTCCCCCTGCCCTAAGCCAGTCACTGTGTTCAAATAGGAGAGCTGTGAAGGGGGCTTGGGGGGTTGGGGGCTGACTGCCACTGCCAGGCTTTGCACAGGAGATGATATCTTCTTGCCAGTCCAAAGGAACCGATCTATGGGAAGGGTTCTGAGGTTCTGAAAGAGCCGGACTCTGGGAGATGAAATGGGAATGAGTCTTACCTGACCCCCCTTCCCCAGGACCCCTTGGCTCTGCCCACATGCTTAGACACCCCCTCTTCCATGATTCAAAGTGGGGCCAGAGATTTAGCTCAGTGGTTCTGGCACCTGCCTCGAAAGCGCAAGGTCCCAAGCTCGATCCCTGGTACCAAAAACAAAAAAAGGAACTCATCATTATATTTTAGGGCTTGGGATTTGGCTCAGTGGTTTTGCCAGCTGCTGCTCAAGGGCAAGGACCCAAGTTCGATCCCCAGTACCAAAAAAAAAAAAGAAAAAAAAAGACCCATGATTCAAAGTGAGTGGTTCCCAACTGGTGTACAAGAGGAACGAAGAGAGATGAGACAACATATTCATTTCTTCAGCTTCTGATGCAGCCAAGAGGGCCTGGGGTGGCCCCCTCTCAGGGGCTGTTTCATTTAGCTCAAAGTTTTACACGAATACGATTTTTCTATGTGGGGTATGACATGAAAATGATTGCAAATGGCCTGGGTGGCTCTGATTTCTCCAGTTCCCCTGCCTTGTGGAGAAGAATCATTTTGGGTTGATGAGACTCCCCAGGCTTGGAAGGGAAAGAAAGATGAGCCCAAAGTGGCTCATGGTCTGAATCACTTCAGTCACTTAGCCTCACTTCAAGGCTCAAACTGTCTTTCTGAAGTTTACTTCTTCCTCCGTTCCCAGGGCCCATGCCTGGAGAGAAGCAGCCATTCAAAGCAGGGCTTACCTTGGCATCCATGATGCTGGTCTCCACGCGGGCCACACCCTGGTTCTCCCGGAACAGCTGGATCTTGCTGATCTTGCTGAACTCGGACAGCACAGTGGTGAGGTTGGTTTTGAGATCAATTACATGGCTAATGCCATGACGGGGTCCGACCAGGAGAGTGGTAGCAGACTGCTTTTCATCCTATGCCCAAGCAGGGCAAGCAGCATGCACAGAGAGGAAGGGGAGGAGGTGGAGAGAGGAGGAAGGAGGAAGAAAATAGAAAATATCCACTGGACCAATTCTGTGGGGGTTGAGGGCAAAATGGTCTGGAACCTCTCTGTTCCAGGCTACGGTCCCAGATCATTGGTCTATCAACACTTTGGCCTTAGCAGCAGTTAAATGGGCGGTAGCAGGCTAGCTCTAACAAAATGGTAAAGTAGGTGAGGTTCGATTTGGTGCCTTTGGAGAACCTTCCCCTAGCAAACCCAGGTTGCTGCAGGCCATTCAAGGTCCCCATCCAGTGCTCTGTCAGGCCAGGCTGCATTATGCCCAGTCTTTACCCTCCTCCACCCTCCACAACAGCTGCTCAAACTTGCACTTCTCACCCAATGCCAAAAGCTAAACGGACAAAGTAACTGCCTAAGGTGCTGAGGTTGATTGGGTATTTAATGGAGGCCTCCCTCCCTAAAGAATATTTACCTTTTAATAAGCATTCCAGCAATCTTAACCCAAAAGAATGGCTAATAGGAACTGCAGCAGTGGCAGGTGGATAGAAGAGATTTGAGGGTTTGTGGGGTGTAGGTAGGGGACAGTGGGCTTTCAGCGTTTTGCAAATACCAGTACGTAAATGGCTACCTCTAGGTAGGCTGCACTGGATTTCCTTAAATGATCCTGACAAACTCCTTGGCGGCATCAAGCCTGAAGCCTCTAGGGGCTCACTTCCTGCCATTAGCATCACCCCAGGAACTTCTTGTGTTTGCCTATAGGTACTTTGATAAGCAGCCTTCGTTTAGTGTGCCCTGCTAGGCAGTGTGGTCCCCAGAGCACGACAAGTACCTGGAGCTAATCAGCAAGATGATTTGAATTTCCTTTCACTGAGGTCACGGTGTTAGAGGCGGGGCCTGCTTTGCCCTTTCTCAGGGAATTGCTGCTGCAGTGGAGGGCAAGGGTGGCAGGGGGCAGCATGAGGACTCCTGAAACTGGGGTATGGGGCTGCAGGAGTGCAAGGGCAATGAAATTGAGCAGGGGTTGGCAACGCTGTGGCCCTGGGGCCAAATCCAATGCACCACCTGTTTTTGTATGGCTCAAGAGCTAAGAATGGCTTTTTACATTTTTAAATGGTTGGAAAGAAATCAAAAGAACCATATTTTGTGGCATGTGAAAATTATATGAAATTCAAATTTCTGTGTCCCTAAATAGTTACTGGCACAAAGCAATGCCTATTTGTGTTAATGCATTGTCTATGGTTGCTTCCACACTAAGATGGCATGGCTAAATAGCTGCCACAGAGATCTGTTTGGCCCACCTGCAAAAGCCTAAAATATTTACTATCTGGCTCTTTACGGGGAAAGTTTGCTAATCCCTGAAATAGAGGAAGGGGAACATGACAGGGTTATAAAAGGGTACTGAAAACAAATACAGTTTGCCCTCAGTATCCATGGGGGATTTATTCTAGGACCCATTCGCAGATACTAAAATCCAGATATGCAGGTCCCTTATATAAAAGGGTATAGTATTTGCATGTCACCTATGTACATCCTTCCATAAACTTTCTTATTTTATTTGCAGTCGGGGTTGAACCCATGGCCTTAGAGATGTTAGGCCAGCAGTCTACCACAGAGCTGCATTGTGGTCCTCTTGCCCCAAGCTCCCAACTACCTGGGATTATAGGTGTGCACCATCATGCTGGCTATTTCACATACACTTGAAATCATCTCTAGATTACTTGTAATACCTAATACAATGTAAATGCTGTGTAAATAGTTGTTATATTGTATTGCTTGGGGAATAATGACAAGAAAAAGGTCTGTACAGTTCAGAACTGACAATATTTTCTTTGAATATTGATCCACGGATGGCTGAATCCATGGATACAGAATTCTAGGATACAGAGGGCCAACTATGTTTTTCCCCCCAGGACAAATGCTAACAAAGGGTTTTCCTCCTCCCCATCTTCCCCACACTGCCCCACTGACCAGGCCCACAGTGTTGAACAATACGCCTGTGAAGGTTGGAAGTTCATTCAGAATTCGAAGGTACTGGAGCTTTGCCTGGACTGCAGAACCCTGTGGAAACAACCCACCCCAAAATATGAGAAGCCAAGGATCACAGGAAAGGCAAACCTACGTTCTCAAAGAGGAGTCTCAACATCCTAGACCAGTCCTGAGTCCTGAAGCTACACTGTGCGAATGTGAGGAGATGCTGGGCCAAACTGCAGGAAGATTCCAGCTTGGAGGGCTCTCACCTCTAGCACCCCACCTCCCTTTCTAAACGCTCCTCCCACCTCCTGACTCGCACTTCTAGGGCAGCCAGCAGACTCACTTTGCTCATGGGTTAATTCCAACACTGACTGTCCCCTAACTCTGACCTAACTGTGTATCAAATCATTACTGCCACCCAAACACCGGCCATCTGCAGCTGTTGGGGGAGTCTCACTCTAGGTCCCAAGCTTGGTCTTCATTGGGTCTTCCAGGTTTCTATCAGCATCACTGGAGCAATTGAGTCAGACATCTATGAGAGACACTGTATTCCTCCTTCCTCCTGTCATTTGAGGGCCGCTAGGCACCAAATCACCTTGGTTTTACATCCTAACTCTCTCTCTTCAACCTATCCACCCTTCTTCTCTTCCCAGTCATTGTCTTGGACATTCCCACCTGCATCAGGGTGACAGCTGGGTTACCTCCAGTATTAACATTGCTTTCTCTTGACTGCCTCCACATACTGTTAAAGGAAGCTTCCTAAAACACAGTAAGTTGAATCACACTGGTTTCCTGCTTAAATTCTTAGATGGTTCTCTGCTGTGGATGAATTACAACCCATTTCCAGGGCACACTGGGCCTTTCATAAACTGGCTCCTGCCAACCTCTCCCCTGCCTGGCCTGCCTTCCTGTCCCTAACCCCATTCCCTTGTACATCCCTTGCACCTTGTATACTTGCTTAGGCTGAACTATTTGCATTTCTTCCCTTACACCATGGTCTCTCTTATCACTGGACTTTTGTTACAGATGGATCTCCCTGCCTGAAAAAGTCTTTCTCCCATTACCCACCCTCACCAACTCCTTTAGACAGACTCCTATCTGTCTGTCTTTCAAGACCCAGATCTGGCATCAAAGGCACCAACTCCTGGCCTTTTCCTCCTTGTTCAGCCTGGGATCAGTGTCCTCTGATTCCAGAGCACCCTCGTCTGCAACACTGTGTTGGAACTCATGACTCTGTTTCCCTACTGGACTGTGTCTGACTTGAGGGCCGAGACCAGGCCTTCTTCATCTTTGTATCTTCAGGCAGAGCGCTGGGGTGCCTCCAAAAACATGATAACTGAAAAGATGGTGGTGAGCACTGTTGCTCTCAGCAAAGAAGAAAACAATCTGATTAAATACACACAGCAAGGTGGGAATAGGTTAACTTTCTGAGGAGATTTGTATCTTAAAAGAGAAGCTAGTTGGTAAAGCAAGAAATCTGGAATGGGTGAGATATATGGAAGCCATTGTGTCCCCTGTGTACATCTGTGTGCTGATTCTAGTACCTTTCACTACCCTCCTCCCTCTTGGATAAGACACAAAAGCAGATGGAGCCTTAGAAGCCTAGGAAGGGCCTGCAGAGCTGGGGGAGGCAGGAAGAGGGTTCCGTCAGAGGCAAGGGTGTGTGCCCTAGAAGGTGGAAGTGAGTACAGCAGTGGCCTAAGCCTTCACAAGCTTCTCCAGTGACCATTCTCCAGGTTAGATTTTTGTCACACAAAACCCATCCTCAGGCTGGGCTTTTATCTTCCAAAATTCTAGATTCTAGGACTTATTGAGGGACAGAGCAGTCATTTCCATGGAAAACATGTGCCCCCAGGGTCCAGTGCCTTCCATATGACAGATGCTCAATCAGTACTAACTGGCAGAAGGACCAAGGACGATTGCTTGCATTTGGCCCTTAGCTTTGAGCACCCAGAGCTCTCTTAGTGACCTGCCACTGAGTTGTCTCTGGGAGAGGCTCAGGCTTGGGAAACACTCCTCTCCCTAATTGCTCCCATACCTGGCCAAGCTAGGTGTGCACCTGAGTCAGAAAGAGTGGTGGGGATCTGAAG
This sequence comes from Heterocephalus glaber, assembly GCF_053883595.1. Classification (NCBI taxonomy): domain Eukaryota; kingdom Metazoa; phylum Chordata; class Mammalia; order Rodentia; family Bathyergidae; genus Heterocephalus; species Heterocephalus glaber. Next base: position 33,912,837 of record NW_028258384.1, on the reverse strand, counting down.
AAGAACCACCCAGAAGCCCTGAGGCCTCTAGTGCCTGAACGCAGTACCCCATGGCTTCTCCTGAGTACCTTGGTGCTACTAGAAGGATGCATTTGGTGAGCCTTCAGCTGCTGAGAGAGAGACTTCCAAAGGTTCTTCTCTTTGATGACTTGCAGGAGGGAGGGAGGAAGAAAGGGTTCCAGGCCCCATTCCTTCCTAAACACAGAAAAAAAGTAAGGGATTAGTGAGAGAGAAAGTGGTACAGAGAGAGGAAGATGGTAAGACAGAAACTGACTGGGCCTGAGAGGCAGAGATGGAGGAAGAAAGATTGGGAGAAAGAAGAGGCATGGGGACAGGGGAACACTAGTGACGGTCCCATCACAGAAGCTGTAGTTCTCTAGAGCATCATGAGGAACTTCAATTCTTACCCCTATCTCATGCCCCACATTCCTGAAAAGTACAGCAGAGCTTGACCTCTGCACCTTCCCCCTACACAGCTATTTGTTCCCACCCCGAAGGGCCCCGGCACAACTCACTCCACATTCTTGAGTGAGATCTTCTGACTGGGCCGAGTGGCTGAGACGGTGATATAGATGTGGAGGGCAGCCAGGCCCAAAAGCATCTCTGGCTTGGGGTCCATCCCAAAGCGTTCTCGAATAACGTCATTCCGACTCTGTGAGAGAGGGCAGTCCAAACCCATCAATTAAAGGAGACATTCCCTGTCCACCCCCCACCCTGATATGTACTCTTTTATATCCCAGAAAAGAATCATGATCTCAGTAAGTCATGACAGAGCAGGGAAAGAGGAAGGCACTGCCTTTGGGGAAGATACAACAGAGGACCTTTGGGTCACAGACGCACTATTTGCTTCATTGAGCAGATACTGGACAACCTCCTCAGAGTCAGGTGCACACAATAGCAAGGCACAAGTGAGAAGTCCAGTTCACTGCAGAAGTGAGACATGGCATCACCTTTCTTTCCTCGTGTTACAAGAGAGCCTCCCATGCTTTCTCAAGGACCTATACTCACCCCCCTAGTCATACAAGGCTCTTCTACTAGTTCAGATAGGAGCAAAGAAAGAGAGACATTGGAAGGGATTCTCCACATGGCTCTGGCCTGGAAACCCAGGGTGAGGGATGGATTGCAGGGGTGTGGCAGATATTCTGTTCTTTGGGGTCTGAAGGACAAAAACATAAAGCCATTTTTCCCTATCCTGTCCTAGAGGGGGTCCTCTGGAACTGCTGGCCTAGTATATGATAATTCCAAACTCTGAGAGCCAGACCCCAGCTATGAATGAATCTGCCTCAGTCAGAATAGTTACCCATTTGGTTGAGGTGGAGCCAAGATGGACTAAGGGACTAGGGAGCCACTGTAGTGTCACTGTAGCATAGGAGAGAGTAGAAAAGAAACACTGGGCCAGGGGATGTAGCTCAGCAGCGCCCTCGCCTGCCTGGCAAGTGCAAGGTCCTGAGCTCAATTCCAGGTACCAAAAAAAAAAAAAAAAAAAAATAGAAAAAAAGAAAAATACTTTGTCAATGATTGATGATCATCTATGTAGGAAATCCAGTGGAATCTACCAAACAAAACACAACAAACCAAAAACACTATTAGAAGTAATAAGTGAGTATAGTAAGATTGCAGAAAATAAGATCAATACACAAAAACCAACTGCATTTCTATATGCTAGCAACAAACAAATGGAAATTGAAATTACAAATCAAAATTATGTAGCTGGCCTAGTAGCACAGGCTGGTAATCCCTGCACTCTGGAGCAGGAGGATTAAAAGTCTGAGTCCATCGTGGGCAACTTTAGTGACTTAATGAGACCCTATCTCAAAATTAAAAAATAAAAAATGGCCTGGGAATATAGCTCAGGGCAAAGGTCCTGGGTTCAGTTCCCAATACCACCACCACTACCACCACCACCAAAACAACAACAACAAAAAACCCCAAAACAACAACAACAAAACCCATTTATGGGCCGAGGATTTAGCTCAGTGGTTCCGCCGCCTGCCTCGCAAGCGCAAGGTCCCGAGTTTGAGCCCTGGGACAAAAAACAAAAGCAAAACCAAAAAAACCCCCTCCATTTATAATGTCATCAAAAATATGAAATAATATGCGAAATCTGACAAAATATGTGAAAGAGTTGTGTACTGAAAACTATAAAATGCCACTGAGAAAGATTAAAGGAGACTTAAGTCAATGTAGAAATACTGTGAATTGCATGACTCAGTATTGTTAAGATGTCAGTTCTCTCCAAACCGATCTATAAATTCACCACAATACAATGCAAATCACATCTGATTTATTTATTTATTTATTTATTTTCTGGGGATTGAAACCAGGGCCTTGACACTGAGCTATACCCCAACGCTTTTTTTTTTTGTTGTTACCGGGGATCGAACTCTGGTCCTTGCGCTTGCGAGGCAGGCGGCGGAACCACTGAGCTAAATCCCCGGCCCCTCATTTTTGTTTTTTGGAGACTAAGTCTCCTAGGCTGGGCTCAAATTTGTGATCCTTCTGCCTCAGCCTCCCACAGTACTGGGATTACACAGGCTGGGATTAACATCAGACCCAGCATACATCAGGTTTTTAGTAGAAATTGACAAACTGATTCTAAAATTCACACAAAAATACAAAAGACCTAGATGAGATAAAACAACTTTGGAAAGGAAGAACAAAATTGGATGACAAATACTACCTAATTTTAATACTTATTATAAAGTTACAGTACTCAAAAGACTGTGATGTTGGTATAAGGATAGATAAGTAGGTCAATAGAAATGATGGAGAGTTCAGAATAGAAATAGATCACATGTATGTGGGCAACTGATGTGTGTGTGTGTGTGTGTGTGTGTGTGTGTGTGTGTGCGTGTGGTACTGGGGACTGAAGCCAGGGCCTTTGCACTGACCTATATCCCCAGATCATTATTTTTATTTTGAGATAGGGTCTCACTAAGTTGCTAAGTTGGCCAGGCTGGGCTTGAATTTGTGATCCTCCTGCCTCAGCCTCCCAGAGTGCTAGGATTGTAAGCCTGCACCACCATGTCCAGCCTGGACAGTTGATTTTTGACAAAGGTACAAAGGCAATTCAGTGGAAAAAGAACAGTCTTTTTAACAAATGGTACTGGAGTAACTGTCTCTCCATATGCCAACACACACACACACACACACACACACGCACACACGCACACACGCACACACTTTGGTGAATATCTTGCACCACTTAAGAAAATCAAGGCCTAAATGTAAAACCTATAGAAATTCTGGGGAAAAAAGAAGATCCTTATGACCTTGAGTTAGAAAAGGATTTTTTTTAGATATGACATCAAAAGCACTGTGTATAAAAGAACAAATTAACAAACTGGACTTCATCAAAATTCAAACAATTGCTCTGTGAAAGACACAGTTTATAGACTGAAAAGACAAGCCACAGCCTGGGAAAATAATTACAAATTACATATCCAACAAATGACTTGTTTCTAGAATACATAAAGAACTCTCAAAACTCAATAATAAGAAAACAAACAACTCAATAAAAAAAGTGGGCAAAGCCGGGGATTTAGCTCAATGGCACCATGCCTGCCTCACAAGTGCAAGGTCCTGAGTTCAATCCCCAGTACCAAAAAAAAAAAGAAAAAACAAAAAAACCCCTCAAACAAAACCCTCCAAAAAGCAGGCAAATGATTTGAACAGACATTTCACCAAAGAAGATGTACAACAGCAAGTGAATACGTGAAAAATTGTTCAACATCATTCGTCATTAGCGAAATGCAAATGGAATCCATAATGCTACTATACATTATTAGAAAGACTAAAGTAAAGAATATATATTAGTAACAGTAAATGTTGACAAGAACGTGGAGAAATTGGAACTCTCATACATTACTGGTGGGAATGTAAGATGGTACAACCACTTCGTAAAACAGTATTGAATTTTCTTTTAAAAAACCAGGGTTGGGGATTTAGCTCAGTGGTTCCGCCACCTGCCTCGCAAGTGAAGGACCAGAGTTCAATCCCCGGTACCAAAAAAAAAAACCAAAGAAAGATAGATCTACTGTATGATCAAACCATTCCATTACTAGGCATTTACCCAAGAGGAAAGAAAGTCCATATAAAGGCTATACATGAATGTTCATAGACGCTTTATTTGTAATCGACAACATCTGGAAACACCCCAAATGTCCATCAATAGGTGTAATAAATTCTACTACATCCATACCGTGGAAGACTACTTGACAATAAAAACAAATTAACTATTAATACATGCAACATCATGGATAGATCTCAAAATGATTATGCTGAGCAAAATAAGCCAGATCAAAATAAGTATACATACTATGTAATTCAATTTATGTAAACTGTAGAAAATGAAAACTAATCTATAGTGATAGAAAGCAGGTCACTGGTTGCCTAGTGCTTCAGGGGATGAATTACAAGGGGGCCTGAGGAAACTTTTGAGAATACTGGATATGTTCAATATTTGGATTGTGGTGATAGCTTCATGTATGTAAAAATTTATACTGTTTATTTTATTTTATTTTATTTTTGGTACCGGGGATCGTATACTGTTCATTTTAAATGCATGAAGTTTATTGTGTGTTAATTAGACTCTAATAAAACTGTTAAATATAAAAGAGAAAGGGCTGGGGATGTAGCTCAGCAGCACAGTGCCTGCCTGGCAAGCGTGAGGTCCTGAGTTCCATTCCCCATAGGGAAAAAAAAAAAAAAAAAAAAAAAAGAAGGGATATAGCTGAAGTCCATATTATCACAATGGGAGGAAAGAGTAGATGTGGTCTTGTCATCAAATTCCAAAATATTAGAACTGAGGCAAATCACAGAAGCTTGAATGAAGAAATTGAGGGCAAACAAAATGAGAACTAGACTTCAGAAATTCATAGAGCAACCACACAACTCATTGCCTTCTAATGTAGGGACAGAGGGCACTGTAGGTAGGAAAAAGATAGGATGAAGGCCTCATTGAGGTTTATTAAAAATTAACAAGGCAGTTTTGACCTGTAGCCAGACTCCAGCAATTATAAGAGGAAAGGCAGCTAGACTCTGAGGAATTAGACAAAGGCAGCTAAACACAAGCAATTAGGAAGACAAAGACAGAGAACTCAAGACCCAGAAGTTCCCTGGTAGCTGGATTAACGTAAGAATCACAAATTTACCCTTTTCTTAATCCTTCAGCCTAGACTACCTGTCCTTAAGGCCCCCACCCATAATGTAACCCTCCCCAAAGGACAGGGAAAGGTCTTGCGGCACGAAGAAATCCAAGGTTAGGATGAAAGACCAGCCAGGGGGCCAATCAGATTCCAGGAGCCTGCTTGGGACCAGGATCTCATTAAAAGCAGCTGCACACAAGCAATCCTCCTGCAATTCACTTTCGAATTCTCCCTACTCCTCCGGAGGAGCTGTCTGTCATCCCTCTCTCCCTCCTTCCCCATCTTCAAATAAATTGTCTTCTTTTATTGTAAACCGCTTCTCTAGTTCTTTACCGATGCTGGGTTTAGGATCGCCAGGAGCTGCGCATTCCAGCAGAGCAGTGGCATGATGTGGAAGAACAGTGGCTTGCTCTCCACCCTGAACAATACAGTTGGCATGGTGTGGCATGGTGCACAGTCCTCCCTGGATGTTACACTAGAAGGTTGGTAAAGAAACTTGGGCCAAGGGGGCCAGAGATATAGCTCAATGGCACCGTGCCTGGCTGGCAAGCACAAGGCCCTAAATTCAGTTTCCAGAACTAAAAAAAGGAAGACATTGGATTTGGGCTGGGAATGTAGTGCAGTGCCTATCTGGCAAGCACAAGGTCCTCAGTTTGATTCCCAGTACCGGAAAAAAAAAAAAGAAACTTGGGGTGAGAAATGTTTCTAACATTTTAGGCTGTCTGAAAGGACAGAAAAGACAGTCAGGATGTCTCATAGCATGTTCCTAGGGTCACCGTCAGAGATAGATGGAGTTTGAGGTTTTTTTCTTCATTAAGTGCTGTGTATGTCTTGTGGGCACCTAAAACTCAATATATCCCCAAATGAATTCATCTCAAACCTATTCCAATGCCTTTATTCCCTAATTTGAGGAATGCTATCACCTGTACCACACACTCATCAAGTCAAAGCCTAGCAATTCTACTTTTTAAATCTCTCTGAATCCCACTCCACCCCTCCCTTATAGCCTGGATTCTGACTCTCATCATTTCTCCTCTGGATAACAGCCATAGTACCCTAGCTAATGTGCTTCCTTGGCGCTGTAGTGACCTTTTGAAATTGCTCCTCTGACCAGGCCATTCTCCTTTTGTCATTTCTGTGTCCTCACCCTTCAGAAGAATTTCTTTACTTTGGCTGCACGTTAGCATTACAGGAGGAATTTAGGAAATACAAATGCTTGGGCCCCACTCCCATAGATTTTGATTTAATCAGTCATTGGTGAAGTGGATAAAATTTTTCAAAGCTTCCCAGGTAATTCTAATGTGCAGCTGGGTTTAAAAGCCAGTGTCTTAGGGCAGCGATTTTCAAAGTTGTTTGGGTAACAGAATCTCATGGAGGCTTGTTAAAATAGATCACTGGGCTCCACTTCCAGAGTTTCTGATTCAATAGGACTGGGTTGGGGCCCAAGAATTTGCATCTCTAGCAAGTTCCCAGCTGATGTTGATGCTACCAGTTCAGTGACCAGACTTTCAGAACCACTGCCCAGCCTCCATAATAATGCCCATGTTTGCCATGGCCTACCAAGCCCTTTACCACCTGCTTCCTGTCCCTCCAACTTCATTTAGTACTGCTCCTTACACCACATCCTGTGGTGCAGTTATAATAAATTACTCACAGTTTTCTCATGTCATGCTGCCTCATGCCACCATGCCTTTGTAAATGCTGAGTCCCCTTGCTTAGAATATGTCCCCTCTAGTCCATCTCTCTACACAGCAACTTCCACTCATCCTCTGTAGCTAAAAGTATGCATGTATCCCTTCCTCTGTGGAGCTGTCATTGCCTTTCTCCCACGCAGAGTTGGCAAACTAATTCCTGGGTGCCCTCATTGACAGTGAACCCTGCTACCAGCCTATTTATTTATTCACATGCAAGCTCTGATGAGCCAGGACAGTTCTTTCTTTACCCCTGACTACCAGGACCTAGTGCAGGGCCTGGCCCAGAGGAAGTGCTCAGTAAATATGTCTGGATGAAGTGAATTTGGAATCATTCCCTTATTTGAGCTAGGTATTAGAAATTGAGGCTCTTCTGAAACTGAAGTGGGTTTGTCAAACTTTGGGATCCTGTGAAGGTTCCAGAATTACTGAGGTTATATCTTCCTGAAAACTCATGAGTTCTGTGTGGACGAATAGGACTTTGAGCCACAGCCAGCTCAGGTCACCAGGCCAGCCAATTTGGCCATGGATTACAATGGCAGTAGAAAAAGAAAGGGCCTTCAGAGCTACCTGGAGGTTGGAAAAACTTATATAAAGACTTCATTGTGATGGCAGAATAGCCTGCTTGCTTTTTTGTCCACTGGTCTGTCTGTCTGTCTGTGTATCCCCAAGCCAGACTCTACCTGGATGTATAGGTACTCGAAAGCAGCAGGATCCCGTTGCAGCAGCTCCACAGGGTCTTTGGGAAAGAAGCTTATTCGGAAGAGGCATTTCATTCCATGATAGTGTGTCCGCTGTACCACCTGAGTCACAGGGACGAGACATGTGGGAGAGAGATCTAGAATCAATGGCTGGGGTCATGGGCAGTCAGCTTGGTAGGTCCTTAAAGTGGGGTTTGGGGCAGAGTTGGGCTGTTGTTTCCCATTCTGTCTCCCACCTGGCAGATTCATATTCAGCAATGCCCCCTTACCCAAGGTTGCACTTTCCCTGGTTTCAGTTACCAGTAGCCACCCTTGACCTTAAACTATTTAAATAGAAAATTCCAGAAATAAACAATTTGTGAGTTTTAAATAGCTTTTACCATGGACTATTTTTATAGTTGTGCTATTTTATTATTATTGTTAATTTCTTTTTTTTTTTGGTGCTGGGGATCAAACTCGGGACCTTGCACTTGTGAGGCAGGCGGTGGAACCACTGAGCTAAATTCCCGGCCCTGTTAATTTTTTACTGTTCCTAACTTATCAATTAACCTTTATCATAGGTATTAATGTATATGATTAAACAATATATATAGGGTCCAGTACTGTCTGCAGTTTCAGGCATTCATTGTGGGTCTTGGAATGTATCCCCTGTGGGTAAGCGGGGAGACTACTGTACCCTAGGGAAAAGTGATGTGGAGCCAGGTCTGCCCTTTTGACTCAGTGATGTACAGTGGACCCTCAAGTTACAACTGGTTTAACATATGAACAACTTGGGTTAATTAGGTTAATGTAAGATTCATCGGCCTCTTGTTATCTATACTGTGTACCCAGGTATACATCCAGATCTCAGCTGTATTGACTTACAACCAACTTGAGTTACAATCAGCCCTCGGAAACTGATTGAGTTCCTAAGTAAAGGGTCCACTGTATTTTTAAATGACATATCCAGGATATGACCTGTATCAAATAAGTAGGTCTAAGTGCCAAGACACTGGTGAGGAAGAGAGGGCTCCTGAGAACTTTTTAGGCTCCTTTTGCTGTGGGGCTCAGGCTTACAGCTTGCAGAGGGGCTCAGTCTCAAGCACAGTAAGCTGCTAATTAGAGGTGAGATCTATAAACAACTTACTGTGGGTTTCAAGAATGAAAACTCCAAAAAAACCCCAATGAATAAAAACTCCATTTGAAGGTATAGGTGAAGCAAGTTGGCAATATACTGGTAATCATTGAAGTTGGAGATGGGCAATAGAATCTGTTATACTATATTCCTTCTACATTTGTATATGTTTGCAATTTTTTATAATTTCTAAATTTTTTTTTTTTGTACTGAGGATTGATCTCAGGACTTTGCACTTGCAAGGCAGGTGCCGGAACCACTGAGCTAAATCCCTGGCTGCAAATTTTTATAATAAAAAGTTTTAAATCACATTTGGAACAAGGGACCAATTGGATGCAAAGGATGCTTGGGGCCTGCAGAGGGGTGGGGCACTTAAGCTTTCCTCCAAAGAAGGATCTTCTTAACTTTTCCTTTTTGACCTGTGAGCTTCTGGATTACATACGGCTGACAGCTGAATATGATGACATTTTCCAAAATTCTTTTCATTTTTTCTGTGCGTCTGATTGTGTTTTTGAGACAGGGTCTCACTATATAGTTCAGGTTGGCCTTGAACTTACTATGTAGCCCAGGCTGACCTTGAACTCATGCTGATCCTCCTACCTCAGCCTCCCAGGTGCTGGGATTACAGGCCTGCACTACCATGCCTGGCTCGATTTTGGTTTTTATTAGGTTTCCATGCAGGCTCTGAAAATGTATTTCTACCCAACTGTACCCCTTCAACTCTTCCCACCCTACCTGGGAATATTGACTGGTCCTATTCACCTCTCTGATACTTCTTGGTGCTCTCCCTTGAGGAAATCCCACCCAGCAGTCCTGGATTTCCCCAGCCTTTTCCCACATGGCATTCCAGGTACTATGCTATGAATCACCACACTGTACTCTTCCCACTAAGAGACCAAGACTAATGGTCTTCATGCCCTCCTTGGGTCACAAAGGGTATAGCCAAAGGCCCTCTGGAGTTGGGCAGTAACAGCCTCAAGTAAGAAATGTGTCTTCTGGGAGCTGGCTGAGCATATAATCATGAATTTTCCAGACAGAAAATGCCTTGGATTCTCTTCTCTAGTACAGGCCACATGCAAACCTACCTATAGTCAGGATAAAGGAGTTACTTACATAAGCCAGGGGTTGCTTGTCCTGGAGAAGCAGGAACTTGTGATTCTGTTCTGGCCCAGCATACTCAAGGACAAGAGCAAAGTGCTCAATGTACCTTAAGGAGAGACGGTCCTGTAATGTCACCATCACGTCCTATGGAAGAAAAAGAGCCTTGAAGGGTGATCTGTTCTTGCTCTCAGCTGTCTTAAGTACCAAACACATGGAGGGGGGATTGAAAACAAAGCACTACCATCCTGTGGAGCAGGCTGAAACACTAGCCTTTATGGTGGCCCAAGCCTTGTGTTCCAAGATGAATAAGGGACCCCCGAGTGCTGCCCACAGGTCTGGGCCCTGGGAAACACCAACAGTTCAGGGGGTGGAGGTAGCTGTTCCTGGCATATGGTAAAAGAAAGTTATATTTCTTCCTCCTTCCTTCCAGTCAACAAATTATTTTCTGAGTGCCAAGTGCAATGTTGGTTCTTTCCTCATCTTTTCTCCTGTCACAATGTCCACTCTGATTTGTCTGTCAACTCTTTACTTAGAAATTAACAAAAGTAAAAGCTACACTTATATGATTAAAAATATACCATTTGTAGATTCATAATCTAAATCAAATGACTTGAGTTACTGGTAAAATGTTCATTTTTGACTCTAGCTGGTTTTTATATATTCAATTTAGCCACTTGAAAAATGTGTCCATGCAGAGGAATTATGTCACGTGTCTGGTGTATAGTCATAAATCTGACTACTTCTGGGCTCTGTCTGCTCTGCTGCCCTACTTTTAATACTAGGGCGCCTGGAAACATATTGGTGGGGGCTGGCCAAATGTCAGTTTTTAGACTTCTGCTATTTATTTGCTGTGACTTTGGCATATTCTCTGTATTCCAGTGTGTGTGTTCATGGAGTCAGCATCTCCCAGGCCTCAAAAGCTGGAAAGAAGCAGGCATGGGAACATAAAGCTCTCTGACAGTCAGAGCTGCCAAACAAGCCCCTCAGTGCACACTGAAAGATATTTAGCCATTCAGATGGGAGGCTGGAAATTGGTGGGTACTTGAGAGGATCTCTTTGTGTTATCCAAGTAGTCACAGAGCTGCTGGCCAGTGTTGCTGGAGCTCTGGCAGGGACACATGAAGTTTTCTTTGCAGTTCAGCTGCATTGGGATTGTGACTGGCCAAGCTGATGATTGCCAACTGGTGTTACAAGTGTAATAGCCCCTGCGCCAGGCTGTCAATTCATCCAGGTACCTCTCTGGGACAAATGGCTTGGCAACCTATCAAAGTTCCAATAAACAACCAGTGTGCCCTTCCTGAAGTCAGAGTGACATCATCAGTGAGAGAAACACTGCTGTTCTGCAGAGCCCAGGCTAGATGGATGCCATGAATGCGGTGACAACAGGAGGTAGGAAAAATGTTTGGAGAAGCCTCCAAGGGGGAAGAGAGGGTGGTAAACATTCCAGTGTGGAGACAGACTGTACAGTGGGCAAATAACCCATGAACAAATACCAAGGAACATTTCAATACAAAGAGATACCCACATCTGGAGGAGGGACATTTGGATTCCCTCTGGATAGCCTAGTTCTGTTTCAAAGTCCCCTCCCATAGCCTGAGAACTTCAGTGGCCAAGAGACCATCCTATGGCTCCCTAAGGAGTGCACTTTGGTCCTAGGTCCTCTTGGAAATCCACCTAGGCCTAAGCCTCCCAAAGAAACTCTTGGTTCAACTCCCCATGATGAATGTAATTGTTATGTACTGCGTAGAAAGTTAAAAAAAAAAAAAAGAAACTGTTCATTCAATCAACATGGTTTAGGCACACTGTACTGCAATCAAACGCTACTGGAACTCTGGGCAGAGCAATTCTTCATCATTCAGGGATGGTCTCTCCTCCAGAACACTCAGCATCTTTGATCTTGAGGTACTAAAAGCCAGTAGCACAACAAATCATTGGGATGATCCAAAATACCCTTAGACAATTGCAAAAGTTCTCTGGGAGTGTGCAGTACCAACCCTTGTAGAAAACCACTGGGAAGGCCCATTCTGAGCACCTGATAAATCCTCTTTGCAAAAGCTTTTTTTTTTTTTACAAAAGTTTCCTAGCCCAGGGTTTTCTTTCTTTCTTTCTTTTTTTGTATTGGGGATTGAACTCGGGACCTTGCACTTGCAAGGCAGGCAGCGAACCACTGAGCTAAATCCCCAGCCCAGGGTTTTCTTACTTATAGGATTCTCTTGTCCCCAGGGTGGGAACCTCAGGACACCTGTGGGACAAGGTAGGTTTCTTGGGTAGGTGCAGTACTTGCCCAGCAGTTTGGGGAGCATTGGTTGTATTAAAACATTCATTCTTGGGTTGGCATTCTTTTTCTGGAGAGAGTCCAGAAAAAGTATGAACAGATATTTCTGTCCCAGAGCAGAGTAAACCTATCATTGCCTCTACTCCTCAGGACTAAGAATCACTAGGACTTTTTGATGCCTGGCTGAGCTGTTAAGAATCACAGTTCAGTACTGTAATTGCTCTGCCTGTGAAAAGAATAGCCAAAGGGGCTGTGGCTGGAATTTTCAAATCTTGGTTCAGTGCTCAAGACCTGGTTGTTATTTAAAAAGGAAGGGATGGCTAAGCTAATCTCAAGAGATTGCATTTGTTTATTTCTGTGTGTAAATTTGCTTAGGTATTACTGTATTAATATAAATCACTTTTGCTTTATAACTGGCTTAATGATCTTCAGACTTCTCAGTTCCTAAGAGTCCTGAAGACCATGTATAATGTGTACATAAAGCAACTGACAAGCAGACATGCACACAGGTGCCCACATATGCATACACATATTTTTGCAATTACTAGCACACAGTTGAGCATGCAAATTTCCACCCCCAGCCTCATCTGAGGACTGCATTTCTAAAGCCTCATGAAATATCAGGAGGTCAAAGGCCACCTTGCTCTGGCAGCGAGCAGCCACGTACATTCTCAGAGGAGCATGGGACCAGATGAGGAGACTGTATGTACCTTAACAGTGGTCCGGCCATCAAAAGTGAATGACTTGATCTGCCCATTTTCTAAGAAAACCTTCAGGACATTGGGGATGAGGAGGAGGGCTTCCTTCTTCATCATTTTCTATGAACAGGCAGGGAAAGGAGAGGGCTCATTTAGAAGGAGGAGGGAAGCCACAGGATGGTGTGGCAAGGAAGAAGGAGAAGGAGAAGGAGACAGGGAGCCAAAGGGATGGGAGGACAGAGACAGAGAAGAAAGCAGATCAGTAATAATGTTTTGTGGAGACCAAAACCAAATTCCCCAAGAAGACACTGGGCCATATCAAAAGTTAATCCTTCATTTGACATCACAGTGAACTTGCACTCTACTGTGGTTCAAAGTGCCACAGCTTCGAGCTGTGCTTGGCCTATGACAGCCTGAAGGGTCCATGAAAGGCTCTTTTTGAGCCCACCTCACTCACCTCAGCCTCTCTCCTGATACTTCCCTTTCCATCTGGGCCTTCACAAGCTGAGGCCACTCCTCTGTCTGCCTTTGCTCTGCCATTCCCTCCTCTTCATGGCATCCTAGCTTTTCCTTCCTTCCTTCCTTCCTTCCTTCCTTCCTTCCTTCCTTTCCTCCTTCCTTTTTTCTCCATTGGGTATTGAACCCGGGGCCTTCATATTGCGCTGCATTCCCATCCCTTTTTTATTTTTTATTTTGAGACAGGGTCTCTCTAAGTTACTAACTTGTCCAGGCTGGGCTGGAACTTGTGATCCTCCTGTCTCAGCCAACCAGAGGGCTGGGATTACAGGCATGTGCCTCCATGCTCAGCTTTCTGGCCCTTTCTGACCTAGCCCATGCCTTCCTTTCTGGAGTCATGTCTTATCATTTCTAGTACTTTTGCCTCTCTCATGCCTCCATATCTCTGACAATTCTTCATTGTTCACGAACGTCTCATTCCCTGGAGGATACTCAGGATCTCTGACCCTGAGACACTAAATGCCGGTAGCATGACCAATTATAAGGATGCTCCAAGGCAGCTGCAAATATTTCCAAAAGTTCCTGGAGTTGGCAGCACTGACCCTGATTGAAAACCACTGGCAAGGCCCATTTCTGAACACCTGCTAACTCCTTAGCATAACTTTTTCTGGCCCAGGCTGGGGTTTCTTTCTTATATAATGGCACATGTTAATTTCTCAGTAAGAACTCATTAAGTAAAGGCCATTCCTTCTGTCTTCCCCTTTCCCTTCTTGTCAAACTTCTATTCAGCCTTTAAAACTCAGCTCAAATATGTATTCTGTAAAGCCTTGGTCCAATATTATCAGATACTTAGGGCCTAGACTTCCCATGTGTTCATAGAGCAATTTATATACACCTTTCTCAGTACATTCATATTTTTGAAGAATATTTTTTGTTCCCAAACTGTAAACTCAGAACACAACCACAACATCTATTAATCTTTGTAATTCCAATAATAAACAGAGTTTTTTGGCACACAGTTGGTGTCCAGTAAGTGGCTGCTCAATGAATGAGCAGTAGGTGCTTAGTATGTGCTTACTTGAATGATTAGACTCATGACAAGGCTGCAACCATTTCTCTGGGCCAACATTATCAGTTCTAGAGGAACTCATAGGCTGCACAGAAGATTCCTTAATTCAACGGACATTTATTGAACCTGTACTCTATACTCAGCACTATGCTAAGCCCCCAGGAGGACTACAAAAAAAATAGAGGACTTGTGTCCAGTCTTACAGTAATCTGTTATAGTGAACATACAAACACACACACACACACACACACACGCACACACGCACACACACACTGAAACCAAAACAAACCAACAGGCATAAAATGGTTAATGTTTTCAAGGTAAGGCGAATCGGATTTTGATTTTGAAGGAGATGGTAGGTATGGATTATTAGAGAAGCCAAAAGAGAACACTCCAGATCTAGTGACTGTCACAGACAAAGCAGTTAAATAGAAACAAGCAAGTCCTCTTGAGTTGGAATGTGGCTAGCAGAGGTGGGGAGCCTGGAGTCAAGTTTGCCTGGGGTCAAGCCAAGGTGCGAAGCAATGGGATATCAAGATGGAATAGTGTGGCTCCCTGGTCCTCTATGATCCCTGATGGGGTGCCTCATTCCTGCCAAGCACAGAGGCCTGGATCCCCAGGCTAATGATGCTCAGCAGTGGCAGTTTTTATTTAGCACATTGGGTTGGACTCAGATAATTACTTAATTGATTTTGCTTCAAAATAGAGTTGGCAAGGAGCACCCACAGGATTTATTTTTGCCCCTGCTGCCTAATAAAGCTTTGGAAAATGAGGGGAAAGGGATGATAGAATAGTCTGGAGTCACCTGGACCTGGACTCCCCCAGGTCCCAGTATGCTGCCATGGTCCACACTGGTGGCAGCGGTGGATGGGATGCTGTTGTGACATCACGTAATTTCCTGAGCACAGTGAGTTGGAAGATTGATGTATGTCTCTTTCCCAGACAGGAAGGAGCCTTGAACAATGCTTGTTGACCTGTCCAGGAGAGAGAGGTAATTTAGGATGGGTTCTGGATACTCTGGGGGATTTGGATTCAGGTTGGACTACAGTAGGGGCTTGATTGTGTCTGTGGCCTAGCTTTGAGGTATGAAGAAGGCAGTCATGGTGGAGGAAGGAGACAGTGGAAGGAAGAGGAAGAGAAGGAAGAAAAAAGGAGAGGAATAAGGGAAGGGAGAAGAGGGGAGGGAGTTCTTCACTGGGTGCCCTGGCTTGGTTGATTTCCTCTGTAATGTTGAGATGGGACAGGATGTACCTATCCATACTTTGCAAATTCAAGCCATATAAAGCCGGGTGTGGTGGCGCATGCCCGTAATCCCAGCACTCGGGAGGCTGAGGCATGAGGACTGCCGAAAGTTTGAGGCCAGCCTGGGCTACCTAGTGAGTTCAGGGCCAGATTGAACTACAAAGGGAGACCCTGCCTCAAAAAAAAAAAAATTCAAGCCATATGTCCCCAGGGCGTTCAAGGGTTCAAGAAACAAATGTGCACTTGGTGACTTGACCTCAGGATCTGCTTCACCCTCATCTTTAGGGGCTCCATCCTGGTCCCTCTCCACTCTGTTCACCAATCTTTGCTTCTCTTCAACATTTTCTTTGAGGATTTACAGAGCTTCCAATCACAAATTATTCAGTCAGCTTGCCAGTGGGGTCCTGTAGTCCTCTAGGCTTTCCGGCTTTCCTTGTATAGAGATGGAGGGCATGGGCTGGTTTGGGGGATGAGATGGAAATGGAGATGGGAGACACCTGTGTCCTCTATCCCTTCTTCTGAGTGGCTCTGCCTCAAAGAACTATAGAAGTGCTTGATATCCTGCTGATTTCCCTGCTCATTTTGGGCCTGCTGTCTTCTCTCAGCAACTGCAGCTGTGCCTCAGTACATAAATGCTAAGGCCTCTGACAGCCCATCCCTCTACTGCCTACAAAAAGCACGAGTGCCTGCTAGCTCCAGCTATCCCTGTCCCACTGGGCTATCACCACCTTCCACAGATTCCTGGAGGGCTTTGGGCCAGAATCCATGATTGCTGAATACACTTTTCTGCTTTCCACCCACCTCTTCTCATCTGCACATCTGGAGCAGACAGCACACTGCATGAAAACTCAGGCAGCAAGAAGAGCATGGGCTGGTCAGAACCCCTCTCCTGCCCGACTGGCAGCTACATGGCATGGGCTGTCAAACACTACCTGTTCCCCAAGATGACACCACTGAGAAGTGGATATTCATTCTATTGTCTCAATCTGAACCATGTGTCCCTAGAACACCTGAAAGGTATCTGGAAAGTGGCGGGAAACAGGGATTTATTTTGAACCCGTTGTGATGTCTAAGGTGCCCAGCAGATACCTGATAAAAAATTGGAGTTTTAAGGAGAGTCTGTCATTTCCCCTAGGCAGCTTCACCCATCACCAGTCTTCTACAGGCAAGACGTGGAATTGCAGGGCCACTTAAATGTAAAGAGAGCTTAATTTAACCAGCCACTTGTTCTTTGGATCTTCAGAAAATCATTACTTCCTTTCTGCTTCTATCAAGTAGCAAAAGAGATTTATGGAGCACTTGCCTTAAGTGTAAGCTATTGTGCTAGGAACAGAAATTTCTCTAAGCACCAAGAGGATCCCAAGTGAATCAATATGTGTTTCTTCTTCCTCCAATGCCCAGGGCCTCTCTTGATGCTGCACACTCCTCTCCACTCAGTACCTCCTCACTCACAGCACTGGAATTCCTCCCACTCCAACCCCTTCAAAACTCCATCCACTGCAAGGGGCTCCAGAGCAAGATCTTGACAGCCAAGCTGATTCTGGCCAAGGGCTGAAGAGAGAGAGCTGAGGATGTACTTACTGCGCCTGTTTCTCCAATTGCTACCTGCTCGGAAAATCGAACCTTCACAGGATTAGACCTCAGCTTGGCCTTCTTCGCAGCACTAATGAAGGCAGATTTAGGGGACTGGAAAAAGAACAGAGAGCTGGTGAGTGTTCCATCTCTGGGGGGAAATCTAGCCTTTGTCACATCAGAGTGACGATGTCCCAGTACAGGTGCACTTTGCCTTACTGATCAAGGAATAAGCAAATAAATATTGATTACTTACTAGGGGCAAGCCAATGTGTGGAGTATGTCCCTATATGACTGGTGTACTGTGAAAAAGCTGGCCATGAATCAAATGTGGGTAAATTGAATCCCATTATGAATACTCCAGACCTAGGGGGTTTGCAAAAATAGTAAAAACATACACTGAATTTTTATTTATTTGATTTTCTTAGTAGGAGGTATACCTAATAGTGGATTCTATTACATCTGAATATAAGTATCCCAGAGGATTTATACAAATGATATCATTCATCTCACACAGATATGCCCTGCCCCTAGGAAGGAGGTTCATAACAAATTTTTTTTTTGGCAGTATGTAGAAAGTGGTTTTATTATAGGGATGGCAGTGTTGGTTCAGCATTGGAAGATCCACTCCCAAAAGTGATCATTTTAACAGAGGAAAGGAGAAAGCCATATGATCCTGTCACTAGTTGGAGAAAGAGTATTGGACTAAATTCTACAGCTGTTCATGGTAAAAGCTATCAGGAGACTAGAAGTAGAACAGAAACTTCTCAACAGATCAAAGACATGTACTCCATACTTCCGACAAAAACTCCTTCTATGAATGGAGACGATACAATGCTTTCTCCCTAAAGTGGGGAACAGGGGCATATATACCTGCTCTTCATCTGTCCATTAGACTTTGAAACATAGGTCTAAATCAAAATAGTCTGGCAATAAAATGACACAACTAGGATAGGATTGGCACGGCAGAAGCAAAATCTTTATATGTCGATGAAATGATCATCTACAGAGAAAATACTAAGAAATCTCTAGGAGCCCCTAGAACTTGTACTTGAATTTGGCAGGATTAGAAAACACAAGGTATATATAAAAATTCAGGTCTGGGTATACCTGCTATAAATGAAGAATTGGATATTGAAATTTAAAAGTTATGTAGGAGTACAAAGGACCTAGAAAAGCCAAAAAAAAAAACCAAAAACAGTTGGAAGACGTTTAGCACCCAATTTTAAGACTTCTTCTAAAACTACAGTAATCAAGGCAGTGTTGGCGTAAGGAAAGACATTGGAATAAATCAGAGAATCTAGAAACAGAACCACACATATATGGTCCACTGAGTTTTGAAAGATTATTTAACATTAGCATTTTATAGACTATAAACTCAATTCAAGAGCCGAGGAAGAGATAGTGTTTTCAGCAAATGGCACTAGAACATCTGGTATCTGTATATAAAAAATTAACCTCAACTCTTTTTTTCCATACATGAAAATAACTTGAAGGGATCTATGAACCTAAATAAGAAAGCCTAAAAGTATAAAACTTTAAGAAGAAATTATAAGGGAAAATATTTATGAATTCAGGGTAGGCAAGAACTACCTAGGATACAAAAAGCATGATGTATAGAAGAAAAAAATTGATAAATGGGATTCCATCAAAATTTGGAACTTTAAATGACATCATTAAAATGAAAAGTAGTCCTTAAACAGACCATATTTACAATGCATATAACCTATGACCAGAATATATAAAGAATTCTTAGAGCTCATTAATAGACAACCCAATTAAAATGTAGACATAATAAGATGATAAATAGCCAGTATAGCACAAGGAATGGTGGGCAATTCTAGAACCAGAAAAATACTAATCAGTACAATAATAAGATTGAGTTATACACTCATTAGGGAGATGAAGTCAAAAGTTTTAAAAGCCTTGTCATGACTTTTTCTTTTTGTTGGATTCTCCCCCTTTGCATTTAATTTGTCACACCCAATGGATTCATTCTGCTGGGCTTCCTGGAGTTGTGATCCTCATTGTCTTTTCCTAGGGTATTGTCTAAAATTTTTTGGAGTGCCGGTTTGGTATTCATGAAGTTCCTGAGGTGCTCTTTATCATGAAAGAATCTTATTTCTCCATCAATTCTTTAAGATAGTTTTGCAGGGTACATCAATCTGGGTTGGAGGTTGTTTTCCTTTAGGGCTTGAAATACATCACTCCAAGCTCTTCTTGCCTTGAGGGTTTTCATTGAGAAGTCTGCTGTGATTCTGATGGGCTTTCATTTGTATGTGATTTGTTTCTTTTCTCTCACTGCTTGTAGAATTTTGTTCTTCTGTTGGATTTCTGGAATCCTAACTATTATATGCCTATGTGTAGATTTTTTTTTGATTAAGGCTAGCTGGAGTCCTATATGCCTCACTTATCTGTATGTCAAGTTCTTTTCCCCTCTTTGGGAAGTTTTCTGCCATCACTTCTGTGAACAGCTTTTTTACGTCATCTGCACTGTCTCCTCTTTCTTCATTGACTCCAATCAGTCTTATGTTATTCTTCTTTGCATTGTCTAGCAGCTGCTGGATTGATTTCTCATGTTCCCTTACAATTTTAAAGCAATTTTTCTTTTCCTCCTCACTAATTGCAATCTTATCTTCTATATGTGAAATTCTATCCTCACATTGGTTCATTCTGCTGTGCAGACTTTTGATGGAGTTTTTAATCTCTTGGAAATCTGTTTGTATCTGTTTTATGGATTCCATTTGTTTCCTATGTTGGGATTCCATCATGTTCCTCAGATCCTCTATTTTTTAAATCTGTGTCCTCTCTAGATTTGTTAATCATGTCTTGCACCATAAGCAAAATCTTTGCTGTTATCTGAGTAATTATTTCTGATTTCCTTTTTCCCAGATCCTCTTTTGTTGCCAGTTCAGAGAGTCCAGGTGGTTGAGTATCAGAGTGTTCCATCTCGTTTCCCTTTGGGGTTGCTGTAGGTGATCTGGAAGTCTGTTTTTGAGGCTTGTTTATGTGTCTTCTCATTTCCACGGGGATGGGGGGTGCTTCTGGCACCCGTGCAGCTCACCTTCTCTGCCCTAGGAGCTTGGAATGACAGCGGGGGAGCTTCCTTCCGGGTGCTGGGACCGGCTCACCTTCTCTGCCCTAGGAGCCTGGGATGGAGGCAGGGAGCTTCCTTCTGGGTGCTGGGACCCATAACAAATATTTTTAGATGTGAGGGAAAGGAGATCTAATACTCTAAAATGACTCATCCAGTTTCTACACTATTTGGGGGGAGAGATATGAGAGATTTAACCCAGGTCTCTTGGCTTTCTACCTCTGGGCTCTGTACCACTTTGCTTACCCAATTCTACAAGAAATGTCCAAAGAATCAGCTAGGCAGGCTCTGTAGTTCTTGAAAACTCACCCGAAAATTCAGCCAGAAGTATAATTAGCAAATGCTGGAAACTACATCCAACCCTCTGTATCCACAGATTCTGCATACTCAAATTCAACCAATTGCAGATCAACTATATTTTAAAGAAATTTGGATCTCTACTGAACATTTATAGGCTTCTTTCTTGTCTTTATTCCCTAACAATATAGTATAACAATCTTACATAGCATTTACATTATATTAGGTACTATAAATAATGTAGAGATGATTTAAAGTGCATGGAAGGATGTGGGTAGGTTACATTCAAATAATATGCCATTTTATATAAAGACTTGCATATTTGTGGATTTGGACATCCATGGGGTGCCTGGAGCCAATCTTCCCTAGATATGAAGAGAGGTGTTTCTTAGATTCCAGGTTTTTGCTGAGCACCTGACAGCATAGGAGCCAGGGAATGCAGAAGTCATGCTGGGGGTGCGTCCTCCTGTCTGGAGGGGTTTATTTATTCATTTGACAAATTTATGGAGGTCTTACTATGTGCCAGGCACTGTTCTGGGTGATGAAGGATATAGCAGTGAACAAGACAGATAGAACTTCCTGACCTCATGTAGCATTCATTCTAGCAGGGACAGACAGACAATAAACACGTCTTCACTTTTTGCTCTTTCAGCTGCTCATGGTCAAACATGGTTTCAAGAAATCAAATGGAAAATTACAGAAAAAAACAATTCATATATTTTGAAAAAAAATTTATTACAGTACATGGTTATAATTATTCTATTTTATTATTAGTTATTGTTGTTAACCTCTTGCTATGCCTGATTTATAACTTTATTGTAAGTGTGTATGTATAGGAAAAAACCATAGTATATATAGGGATGCTTAGGGTTCAGTACAATTTTTGTTTCAGGTATCCACTGTAGGTCTTAGAAGATACTCCCTGCAGACAAAGGAGAACTATTGTATAAAGAAAAGTAAAGCAGGGTAAGGGAGCACAGGAGAGAATGAGTAAGTAAATATGGGAGTGGTGGGGGTGTTATCTTACCAATCTGGAAACCTATAATCCATTGTTATTAATTAATAGTCACCCTGCTGTGCAATATATCTCAAACACTTATTCCTCCTGCCTAACTGAAACTTTGTATTTTTCAACAGTACCTCCCTATTCCTTCCTCTTGCCCCCAGCCTCTGGCAACCACCATTCTACTCTGCTTCTGTGAGTTTGATGTTTTTAGATTGCACAGTAAGTGAGATTATCTTTCTGCACCTGGCTTATTTTATTTTTTATTTTCTTTTTTCTCCAGTACCAGTGATCAAACTGAGGACCTTGCACTTGCCAGGCAGGCATGGGGCCACTGAGCTGCAGGTTCAGTGCCACTGAGCTACATCACTGGCCTTGGTTTTTTGTTTTTTTTTTTTTTTTTTTTTTGAGACAGGGCCTCACTATGTAGTTCAGGCTGGCTGGCTCGAACTGAAAATGTAGCCCAGGCTGGCCTTGAACTTGCAGTGATCCTCCTGTCTCAGTCTCCTGAGTGCTGGGATTACAGGTGTGAGCCACCACACCTGGCCTGGATTATTTGATATAGCATAATGTCTTCCAGATTCATCCAAGTTGCTGTGACAAAAGAATTTCCTTTTATTGTGGGGAGGTACTGGGAATGGAATCCAGGGCCTTCACACTGAGCTACCTCCTCAGCCTTTTTAAATTTTATTTTTAATTTTGAGACAAGTTTTTGCTAAATCATTAAGCTGCTCAGGCTAGAGTCGAACCTGGGATCCTCTTGCCTCAGTCTCTGAGAGTGTTGGTATTATAAGTGCATGCCACCATGCCTAGCTGGAATTTCATTTTTTAAAGGTTGAATAGTATTCAATTGTATATACATACCGTATTTTATTTATTCATTTATTTGTTGAACACCTAGGTTGACCCCATGTCTTAAATGTATACATCTCTTTGACATACTAATTCCAGTTTCTTTGGATGTACTCACAGAAGTGAGATTTGGGGCAGGTACTTTAGACAGAATGATCAGAAAAGTCCTCTCAGAGGAGATGCCATTTTCTTTTTTTGGCATCCGGAATCAAACTCAGGACTTTGTGTTTTCCAGGCAGATGCAGTGCCACTGAGCTACATCCCCAGCCCTGGAGATGCCATGTTAAAATTTAATTTAATTTTTTGTGGTACTGGGGATTGAGCATAGGCCCTGGAACATGTTAGCAAGTGTTGTACCACCGAGCTACATCCCTGGCCTTTTTTACTTTTTATTTTGAGACAGAATCTCACTAAGTTGCCCAGGTTGCCTTCGAACTTGCAACTCCCTTGCCTCAGCCTCCTGAGTAGCTTGGATTATAAAAGGAGGGACCATTTAAGCAGAGACTTGAAAGAAGTAAAGGCGAGACGGTCATGAGGCTATCTGGAGAAAGACATTTTCAGGCAGAAAGAACAATAAAAGCTCTCAGGTGGGCATAGGACTAGGTGAGAAACAGCAAGAAACCTTAATAAAACTGAAATGCAGTGATGAGGAAGGACTCAGAGGGGAAGTGTTCAGAGACACAGCTGGGGACTGGGTCATTTAGGATCTTGTAAGCTATGGTGAGAATTTCACTCTGCTGGAAGGTTTTGAGCAGATAGAGTCCGAAGTGCATTTAAAAGTATATCTCTGGTGTTGTGGAGAAAATAGCAAGTAGGGAACGATGACCACAATAGGAACACCATATGTCTAACTTCAATATTTGTAACTGCAACAATGCAGTTAGTATATAATGGAGGCCTTGGCTAGAGTAGTAATAATGGAGATGATGAAAAGTAAATGAATTCTGTATATATTTTGTAGACTGAATCAAGAGCATATGTTGTTGAGTTGGATGTGGGAAGTAAGAAAACAAAGAGTTAATTGGAAGAGTGGGGTTATCATTTACTAAGATGAGGATGAAGGGGCAAATCAGGTTTGGGACCAGTTCAAACCACCTCCTCCATGGGCTTTACCATGGACCTTGTGTCCTACAATTAGGAATTCCTCTGTGTTAAGACCCCCAAAGGTCCCTGCCAGCTGGAAAGGCAATACATTAAGCTATTATATGCCGTTTTCACTGTAGTTGGTATTAATTTACCACCAGCCACAGGAGGGCAGGGCCCTAAGATAAAGATGCAGCAGACACAAACATCCTCCTGATGTCATAGGCCCTGGGACCAGCTGTGTTCTCTGTCAGAGCCAGCAATCTCATTCCCCACAGAAGGCAAGTTGCAAAAAGCCCCTTGTTCCACTTCATCAAGCAGGAACTAGAGCAGTAGGTCTTGGTCCTGGCTGCACAGTAGAAACACTTTGAGAATGTTATGGCTTGTATCTAGATGTCCCCCCAAGCCCTCATTTGGTGATAGGTGTGGCTTTGAGGATGTGGCTGGATCTAGTGTGTGTAATGCTGGCTTTAAATATGTGATTGCAGAGATTAATGGTACTAGGATTAAGGGTGCCCCACCCTGGGAATTAGTGCTACCTGCCCTGGGCAGGTAGTTTTGAAATAAGGGACAGAAAGAGGGCTGCTGTGGTCTCTTGCAGCTGCTGCCATTGCTTGTCACTTTGCTGTTCCTTGCTACTTTGCTGCCTTCTGCTGGCCATGAACTCTTCCTCCTCTGTGATGCCCCTCCGCCATGCCTCCCTGCCTTGGAGCCAGCCAACTATGAATTGAAACGTCTACAAACTGTGAGCCAGTGAAACCTTTCTTCCTTTAACTTTGGTGTTGGGTATTTTGTCTCAGCAACAAGAAAAGTAACTAACATAGAGAGCTTTAAAAAATCCTAAGGCTTGCCTGCTCCGCAAGCACAAGGACACAGGTTCAATCCCCGGTACAAAAAAAAAAAATCCCAAGGCAGCCAGGGATAAGCTCAGTGGCACTGTGCCTGCATGGCAAGCTCAAAGTCCTGAGTTTGATCCCTGGTACTGGAAAAAAAATCCCAAGGCCCAGGTCCCAAGCCCCAGTCCTGGGGCTGAGGCCTGAACAACATCAGTATTTTTTAAAAGCTTCTGATGATTTCAAAGTACAGCCAAGATTGAGAACCACCGAGCTAAAGGAACCTTAGATGTATTCTGAGCCACAGGGACAATTTGTTGGCACTATATAGCACAATGAAATCCAGGGCTGGAGATAGTTGCAGAAAGTGATTACAGTATTGATTGTTCATAGAGTCAATAAATGCCTTGGTGTGTTGCACAGCTGGGTGCTCAAATCCTGGGCAGGGGCTACAGCTGAAGCAAAGGAAAAGGGCAAGATAGAAAGTTCTGTAGTTCTGGGCCAGGGATTTTGCTCAGTGGTTCTGCCGCCTGCCTCACAAGCGCAAGGACCAGAGTTCGATCCCCGGTACCAAAAAAAAAAAAGTATTTTCTCTATATCAACACAGTCAAGGACAAAAACCACATGATCATCTCAATAGATGCAGAAAAAGAATTTGACAAAATCCAACACCCATTCATGATAAAAACGCTACAGAAAATTGGAATAGGAGGTTTTATCTCAACCTGATTAAGGCTATCTATGAAAAACCAACAGCCAACATCATACTAAATGGTCAAAAACTTAAAACTTTCACACTAAAATCAGGAACAAAGGGCCAGGGATTTAGCTCAGTGGTTTCGCCACCTGCTGCACAAGCGCAAGGACCGGAGTTTGATCCCCGGTACCAAAAAAAAAAAAAAAAAATCAGGAACAAGACGAGGATGCCCACTATCACCACTCCTGTTCAATATTGTTCTGAAAACATTAGCCATAGCAATCAGACAAGAGAAAGAAATAAAAGGAATAAAGATAGGAAAGGAAGAAGTGAAACTGTCATTATTTGCTGATGATATACTTTACATAGAAGACCCAAAAAACTCAGTCAAAAGCCTTCTAGACCTAAATGACAGATTCAGTAGAGTAGCTGGATACAAGGTCAACACTCAAAAAACAATAGCCTTTTTATATGCAAATAGCAGACCCATTGAGAGAGAAATTCGGGAAATAATTCCTTTTACAGTAGCATCTAAAAAAATGAAATATCTAGGAATCAACCTAACAAAGGAAGCAAAAGACCTCTACACTGAAAACTACAGCACTCTGAAGAAGGAGATTGAAGAGGATATAAGAAAATGGAAAGATATCCTTTGTTCCTGGGTAGGAAGAACCAATATAGTGAAAATGGCCATACTTCCAAAACTGCTATATAGATTCAATGCAATGCCAATTGAAATTCCAACAATATACTTCACAGAACTAGAGAAAACAATCCAAAAATTCATTTGGAAACAGAAGAAACCTAGAATACCAAAAGCAATTCTAGGCAACAGAGACATGGCTGGGGACATCACAATCACCAACTTGAAACTATACTACAAAGCTACTGTGATAAAAACAGCATGGTACTGGCAAAGAAACAGACCCGAAGATCAGTGGACTAGATTAGAAGATGCAGAAACAACTCCAGACATACTCAGCCACCTCATCTTTGACAAAGGAGCCAACCACCCTCACTGGAGGAAAGGTAGCCTATTTAATAAATGGTGTTGGAAAAACTGGATTTCAATCTGTCAGAAATTAAAACTAGACCCATACCTATCACCGTGCACTAAACTAAGATCGAAGTGGATTAAAGATCTAAATATTAAGTCAGAAACACTAAACTTGCTGGAAGGTAAGTTAGGTAGAACTCTTGATGACATTGGCATAGGAAAAGACTTTATGAACAAATCTTCAGTAGCACAGGAGCTAGCACAAAGAATCAACAACTGGGATCTCAGCATATTAAGAAGCTTCTGCACTGCAAGAGAAACCACCAACAGAGCTAAGAGACAATCTACAATGTGGGAAGAAATATTTAGCAGCTGTAGCTCAGACAAAGGTCTACTATCAAGAATATATAAAGAACTGGAAAAAATCAGACCTCCCAAATTCAAAGACCCATTTCAAAAATGGGCATCTGAAATGAACAGACATTTCTCAGACAAAGAAGCAAAAACAGCAAGTAAATATATGAAAAAATGTTCAACATCACTGGTCATTCGAGAGATGCAGATGAAAACAACACTGAGATTCCACCTCACCCCACAAAGAATGGCTGCTATCAAGAAATCAACCAATAACGCTGGCGGGGGTGTGGAGAGAAAGGAGCCCTTCTCCATTGTTGTTGCGAATGTAGATTGGTGCAACCACTGTGGAAATCAGTATGGAGATACCTCAAAGACCTAGGACTACAGGTCCCATTTGACCCAGCTATTCCCCTACTGGGAATCTTCCCCAAAGAATTAAAAGAATCATACCACAGCGATAAATGTGCACCCATGTTCATAGCGGCACAATTTGTAATAGCTAAAGCTTGGAAACAGCCCAAATACCCATAGACTGGAAACTGGATAATGAATGTGGTTTTTTTATAAAATGAAGTACTACTCAGCCATAAAGAATGAGAAACTAGAGACATTTATAGCTAAATGGATGCATATTGAGGCCATACTCTTAAGTGAAATAAATAGAACACACATGTGTAAATACCGAATAGTTTCTCTAGTGTGAGAAATTGAAAGTGTAAATAAGGATGACAATGATTAAAATGAATAATTGATAATTTGAAATAAGAAAAGTTCTAAGGGTTTGGGGATGGTGGAAGGGAAAGGGGAAAGGGAAGAAGGGAAAGAAAAAAATTATGAGAAAAAAATGGAATCAAACTCTGTGTAGACAGGGAAGGGTGGAGGGGGTGAAGGGTGCACGGGTAATGGGAGGAAGAATAAAAACTAAGATGCATCATGTTCTGGTACAAACACCCAATGATAAATGTAAATGTATTTTATACCTAAAATGTACCAATAAATATACATATTTAAAAAAAAAGTAAAAAAAAGAAAGTTCTGTAGTTCTGCTCATGCAGTTCAGCTTGATTCCCATCTCCACATTCCCCTATTTTCCACCAAGGTGGAAAGAAAGAGGAAACAGGCAGGTGGAATCTTTGACCCACCTGACAGCCACCCTTCCACTTCTCTTTGATCACCTACCATCAGATACCTCTATAGCACAGTGTGGAACAAGGCATGTCTAGAGACCTGAAGGGGTCATGAAGTCTACCCTTCATTTTAACATGTTAAATGGAGGTCCATGAAGAAGATACGGTTTACCCAAAGTATCAAGATAATTGAGTAGCAGAGCTGAAACCAGAATCCAGATTTCCTGAGCCTTGGGCTTGTGATTATTCCCCCATAGCAGGCTAAAGCTGGACATTCATTTATACACTGGCTCTGGTTCTACCTTAATGGATTCAAACAAAGAAGGACTCCAACAGGTACTATCTTTTTATGCATTCATCCATAGTGGAGGGGACAGTATCTTTGTTATTCCGGCCCCAAATCCAAAATTAGATCCTGTCCTACAGGATCTAATTTGATTGTACCACTACAAGCAAAAGATTCAGGAGGAAGTGGAACTGCCAATATTTTCATGGAGTATAATCATTTCTGGGTGTCTGTTTCAGAGCTATTTTCAGCTTTTTATGCCATTCCTCATTGACCCTTGTCTTGTTGGTCTCTAAAATTCCATCCCATTCTCAGTCTTCAGCCCTGTTGCTGATGGTGATTCATTCATTGCCAGCTGGTCTCTGCTAGATATCACTGCTAGATGTTACGGAGTCATGTCTAGCCTATGCTTAGACACAGGTGAGGACTGCTTTATGGTAGGATACAAAGTGGCTCCCAAAGGTCTTCTTGTCCCAAATATCTTTAAGGCTCAGCTGTGGGGCCTGGAGTTCTTAATACTAGGGTTATTCCTTTGAAGTAAAACACTGAGGATTGGAGGATTGGGAGGGTCCTGGTCAAAATGTAAATGCTGTGCCAGGAAGGGGTAATAAACACCTCAGCACCCAGCAAATGACAGAACTGCATGGGCTAAATCTTCCCTACCATCTGTTTTTGTAAATAAAGCTATATCAGAACACAGGGATGATCTTCATTTACATATTTCCTATGTCTGCTTTGGGGCTAACATGTTTGGTGGCAAAGCCTAAAATATTTGCTATATGGCCCTTTACAGAGAAAGTTTCCTGACCCCTGAAATAACTTATTAATATGCAGTAACCTACTGTTTCTAAAATTTGCCCAATGATAAGAATCACTGGGGACTCTGTGTTAAAGACACAGAAGCTTAGGCCCACACCAGACTCAAAAAGTCAGAACCTTGGGAGAATGGGGCCCAGGAATCTGTTATTGGTGAAGATGTCCTAACCCATTAAGCATAGATTAAATGAGTACCTTAAAGCTGGGACATCTGAGCTCTTCACTGACCCTATTTTCCTCCAAGCTGCTGGGATCTCATTTTGCAATAGGCACCCTTTTTGACTAAAATGAATTTTGGCTTGAGACATGGGACTTGAATTGCTAAATACCTTTGGGGCCACTGTAAGCTCCTTGAAGCAAATATGAAGCCAGAAGCTAGGTGGAATAAAAAATTGAAGAGAGCCTGCTTCTCTCTCTTAGGGCTGAATTTAGAAGCTGGTGATTCTTTGACCATCTTTTAATTTGGTGGCTCTACTAGTATAAATTTCAAGGCTGTGATCACTTATATCTTGGCCAAAGTCAGGTATATAGCCAAACATTTTAGTGTAAGATAGGGTCCCCCTTTCTTAAAGTTTTACTTTATTTTAATTGGTACATAATAATTAAATATATTTATGGGTTACAATGTGATTTTTTTTTGTAGTATTGAGTGTTGAACCCAGGGCCTTTGCACTAAATTACATTCCCAGTCCTTTTTCAAAATTTTTTTTTCCTTTTTCAAAATTTTGAAACAGTGTGTTATAGCTTCTGTCTAGATGTGTGCCCCCCCCCCCCCCCCCGCCGGCCCAAGCCTCATGAGGTTATAGGTGGGGCTTTTTCAAAGGTGGCTGGATCTAGAGTGTGTGATTCTTGGATTAAGGGTATGTGATTACTAAATTAAGTCCACTGATTGGTTTGGCATAGTTCTGGGTAGAATTAAGGGTGCGTAAGTGCCACCCTAAGAGTGGGTAGCCTGGATAAAAATATAAGGGACAGGAGAGCTAGTGTGGTTGCTTGTCGCTTGTTGCTCACTTGCTTGGTGCTATCTGCCTTTTGTCTTCTGCCCATCATGAACTATTTCTTCTCTGTGATGGCCCTCTGTTTTAACTCCCTGCCATGGAGCTACTAGATTATGGACGGAAACCTCTACAAACTGAGCCAAAATAAACCTTTTGTCCTTTAACTTTGGGTGTTGGGTATTTTGTCTTAGCAACAAGAAAAAGTAACTAAGACAGGGTCTTTCTAAACTACTAAGTTGGCCAGTCTGGGCTCGAACTTGGAGATATTCCTGCTTCAGCCTCCTAGAGAGCTGAGATTATAGATGTGCACCACCATATCTGACATCACAACGTAATGTTTTGCTACATGCATACATTGCATAATGTTCAAATTTGGGTAATTGGCAATTCTATCACCTCAAACTGTTGTTATTCCTTTGTGGTGAACCATTTGAAATCATCTCTTGTAGCTCTTTTGAAATATACAGTACTAGCAATAGTCACTGCACTGTGAAATAGAACATTAGAACTTATTCTTCCTATCTAACTGTGAAATCCAAAAAAAAGTTGATTTCATAAGAGTAGAGAGTAAAATAGTGGCTACCAGAGTCCAGGGAGGGTAGAGGGTAGAGGTTGGTTAGTGGCCCCACTTTGATTACTGTGAAAAGATGGAGCTCACGTTCCCACCTGAAGCTCTGTGTGTTCCTGATGTGCCTTTTGCTGGCTCATTGTCTTGGACACCTGAGCTCACTTATAGTTAATTCCCACTGTAATCACTATGGGCACATAGGACAATGGGGGTGCATCCTGGTCTCACCAGATCCTTGATGAGGGAACACAAGGTTTGTCCTTTTTGTATTCAGTGCTGCCTAGAGATGAACAAGTCCTCAACTGTCTACCAAGGCCTCCTATCAGCCCCACTGGACTCTAACCTCATTCTCCACTGATCTCTAGTCTCATCTTCTGTTGAAAGTGGTGGTTCTACCCACAGTACAAGCAAAAAAGTCCACAGGGTTGTAAGACCTAAGAAATGTACAAGAAGGTGAAGAAGCCTGGCCATGGCAAAGTGGCCATGGGATGGGACAGGTGGAGGCATCAGAACTGGGTTGGGGGCAAGGGAATGTTGGAGGCAGCTGTTCAGCACACTGTGGGTTTATTTTCACTTCTGGACTCACTTCTTGCACCCCTCCCCACTATCCTACTCTTCAGGGCCCCCTGTGTCCCTTTTGACCAGCTAAATGCCCTCTCTTTTTTAAAAACCCAGTTCAAATTCTACCTTTGTCATGAATTCTTCTGCAATTCCTCCATTCCCCTCCCTGGATTTCTTACAGTATTCTTACTAATTCACACTGCTACAGCTTATCTCCCAAGCCAGGCTGTATAACGAGAGGTGACGTTTTATATTATTATGTCTTACCCTGGCACCAAGCACAGAGCAGGCCCAGCATAAAAGATATCAGTTGATTGTTAAGATTAATAATGAATTTAGCAAATATGATTTGAGTACCCACCATCTGTCGAGCACTATACTTCATGAAGTTCTGGGGAAAACCAACTCCTTTGTAGTGATTTCTATTATTTTGGCTTTTTTTCTGGGCAGGTGGCTCCAAGCAGAGGCAATGGAGGTTCTTTGGATATAGTTTAGGTTTTCAGAGCCAGAAAACTAGGATTTCATTGGAAGGGATTGTGCTTGCTTTAACAGGCCCATCACAACTCTGTACTTTATTTTAAAATATTTATTGCAGACTTACTACCTGCCAAGGTACTTGGTGTCCTTATTCATGAATATTTAGTCCCTCATGGGAATAGTCAGTCACTCAAAGATTAAGGAACCGGTTTCAATATAGTGTTACTTCGGTTCAGGAACATAATTTATTTTACAATTTGAGGGAAGATGGCCACGTCTGTGTTTGTGTGGGGAAGATGGCCGCAGTTGTGTTTGTCACCTGGTGTGGAGTCTGTGAATGGAAGCAAAGTGTTATCAATTGCTTTTGTTTGAGAACTGAATTGTTTGCAAACAGAAGCATTTGTGAACTGAGGTATTACTGTACATAGATGCTTAATAAGTGGCTATATCAGTGTGGTTTGAGGAGTCCTGGGAAAGGACTCCTGTGATCCCTGAAAATACCCTCCACAATAGTCTGCCATTGTGTGAATCATTCTGTTAAAAAAAATGTCAAATGAAATAGACATATCTGAATCATTTGAGGAACCTTTTCAAAAGCCCAATATTGGCCGGGGATTTAGCTCAGAGGTTTCACTGCCTGCTGCGCAAGCGCAAGGACCGGAGTTCAATCCCCAGTACTAAAAAAAAAAAAACAAAACAAAAAGCCCAATACTAGGGTCTCATCCCCAGAGCTTCTAGTTCAATTAGTCAGAGATAAAGCCTAAAAATTAGTAGTTTAAGAGCTTCTCAAGTGGTTTTAATGAATAGCCAGAGCTAAAAACCACTACCAGCCACTGTATATGGGAGTAGATATTAGACTATTATCAGCCACAGAATACAGAAGCTAGAAGGAGCCTTAGGGCTTAACATCAGAATCACTGGTGGATTTTATTACAAATCCTGATTTCTAGACCACACCCTGGGCCTACTGGGAGGTTATCTTCTAGAAGAAGTGGTAATGAAGCTTTAACATGATGCAAGTTCAAGAGGAGGTATTAGTCTCCTCGTACCCATGAGGAGCCAAGTGCCTGCTATGGCCCCAGTACTATT
Organism: Heterocephalus glaber; assembly: GCF_053883595.1. Taxonomy (NCBI): domain Eukaryota; kingdom Metazoa; phylum Chordata; class Mammalia; order Rodentia; family Bathyergidae; genus Heterocephalus; species Heterocephalus glaber. The sequence continues at coordinate 33,880,636 of NW_028258384.1, read as the reverse complement.
TTCTGTGGTTCTGGGGCAAACTGCTGAACACATGTTGGAAGTCTTCAAGAAGTTTTTGCTAAAAGGGCATGTGAGCCCACAGTGAGAAGGTAGCTTGTCTATAAGCCAAGAAGAGAGCCCTCATCAGAAACTTCATTTGCTGGCACCTTGATCATGGACTTTCAGTCTCTAGAAATGTGAGAAAATAAAAGTACTGTTTCAGCCAAAAAAAAAAAAAAAGTTTTCTATATAGTTTGGAGAGAAGATCTCAGTTGAGTCTTGTTAGTCATAGAGTCTACACACTCATCCTGGACACTGAATTAGTGAATATTGTACTGTTTTTCCAATATTTCCCACAGATTATAATTTTTTTTTTCGGTACTGGGGATTGAACTCAGGACCCTGCTCTTGCCAGGCAAGCATGGTGCCACTGAGCTATATCTCTGGCCCTCCACAGATTATAATCTTAAATCCTAAAAAAACTCGTCCTGGTAGAATCTATTTTTTTTTCACAGGAGAAAACAAAGATCACAAGTGTTAACTGACTTGCCTTGAGGCTTTCCCACTCACAGGTGCTGGAGATGGGATTCAAATCCCATCCAACTGGCCCCAGAGCTGAAGCTTTTCACTACTCTGCAGTGCCCCCTGCCATCCCCAGCCTCAGGGTATCTCTACCTGGGAGGTGACACAAGGAGGCAGAACATTGTCTTGTTTGACCTCAGTTATGAACACGTGCAGAAGGGAACTGATATTTCTCATACTTTCTTTTTCTTTTTTTTGGTCCCAGGGATCGAACTCAGGACCTTGTGCTTGCGCTTGTGAGGCAGGCGGCAACACCACTGAGCCACATCCCTGGCCCATCTCATGCATTCTTAATGTCTGCAAATGACAAGGAAAGCAAGGAAAGTATTGATTTTGGTGGTTAGAAATAAATTTTAGGGAGTAGACAAATTTGCAAACAGAATCTGCAGATAATGAGGACTGTATGTACATGTATTACATGTAAGACTGCCACACACTTGGGATGCACTAGTATAACCATACTGGTTGTAAAATCTTGAGGGATTCTTTCACACTGGTTGGCAAGGAGCCCCTGCCCTAAGCTTCCTGGGTGCCCTCCCTGGGACCTCTTTACAAATATGATCAACTAAAAGGTTAATACCTGACAATGAGGAGGCCTCCAAGATTCTTCCAGTGTTCTCAGTGGCTTACACTCTGATTGGTTGGATTCTACTATACGGGTTGTTAAAGGTTTTTACTATCACTTTGGTGTGTTTGTGCTCACCCATTTCCGTGCTTTTAAGGTTTCAGAGAGCCCAAGGCCAAGAACTAGAATGTAAGTTCTGCGAGGGCAGGAACCATGTCTGCCCAGTACTGCTATATTCCCAGACTATAGGAGTCCCCAGAACAGCAAGTATTCAATAAGTGCTTGGTGAATTAGAAGCTCTCATTGCGTTTTTGTTCTTTTGAGACAGGGTCTTACTATGTAGTTCAGGCTGGTCTTGAACTTATAGCAATCTTCCTGTCTTAGCCTCCTGAGTGCTGGGATTAAAGGAGTGTTCCACCATGCCCTGCTAGAAACTCTCATTGGGGTCAGTTAGGCAAAGCTAGTTGGAAGACATGAGTATCTGGGCAGGTTTTAAAGGAAACAGACATGACTGGCAGAGATGTGGGATTGTACAAGGACAAAAGTCCACAGGGTTGTAAGACCTAAGAAATGCACAGGAAGAAGAATGGCCATGGCAAAGGGGCCATGGGTTGGGATAGCTGGAGGTATCAGAACTAGGGGAGGGGAGGGATGCTGGAGGCCTGGGGTGGGAAAATTGGAATGGACATGGGGGGAGCATTAGGTTCTTTATTATGCACCTAAGTTTGGGTGTTTGAGTTTAGTTGAGGTTGCTTTGATGGCTGGAAGGTGGGTTTTCTTCATTCCTTCAACTAATATGTATTAGTGCTACTCTATACCAGGTGTTGTTTGAGGTGTTGGGGAGACAGCAGAAACAAAATATGGGCCCTAGCCTTGTGGAGCTGGCATTCTAATGAGGGAGAGAGATAATAAGCATATACATAGAATGTTCTGTGGGAATGTAAAATGGTACAGACTCTCTGGAAAAGACTTCAGCATTTTCTTTAATAAACTAAACATACCCTGACTCTTTGACTCAGCAATCATACCCTCAAGCATTTATCTCAGTGAAATGAAAACTTATGCTCACAGAAACCTGTACACGAATGTTTATAGCAGCTTTATTTATAATAGCCCCAAACTAGAAAAAAAAAAACCCAAGTGTATTTCAATGGGTGGATAACTGTACAGAATGAGATATGTCCACAACATAGAATACTAGTCTTGAAATAAAAAGAACAAAATATTGATATATACAACTTGGATGAATCTCAAAAGCATTATGCTGAGTGAAAAAAACCAATCTCGAAACATGATATTTCATTTGCATAATATTCTTGAAATGATAATTGCACAAATGGAGAATAGATTAGTGGTTAACAAAAATTTGGGGTGGGAGTGGAGAAAATGGGTGTGGCTATAAAAGGACAATATAAGGGATCTTTTTGGTGATAAACTTTTCCAATTTGTAATAGCTAAATCTTGGAAACAGCCCAAATGCTCATCAACCGGATAAATGGATAAAGAAGATGTGTTTTTTTTTTTAAACAGTGGAATACTACTCTGCCATTAGGAAGGATAAACTAAAGACATTTCTGGGTAAATGGATGCACATTGAGACCATACTCTTAAGTGAAATAAATTGGACACACACATTCAAATATCACATTGTTTCTCTGGTATGAGAAACTGAAATGTAAATAAGGACCAAAATGTATAATAGTTACTGGGAAATAGGATGAGAATGTTCATGTGGGAAGGGGAACAAGGGAAGGGGGAGGGAGAAAGGAGGGAAGGAAAAAGATAAAAAAGAATGGAAGGAAAAAAGTGAAAACAAAGCTTTTGTAAATCAGGAGGGGAAGAGGGGTTGAAGGGAGGGGAGGGAAAGGGGAAAAAAGAAGACTCAAGATACAGCATGTACAGGTACAAATTCCATATGATGAATGTGATCAGTATGTATATCCAAAGTGTATCAATAATATTAATTTAAAAAGTGCCGGGTATTTAGCTCAGTGGCGTTGCACCTGCCTTGAAAGCACAAGGTCTTGAATTCAATCCCCAGTACTGAAAAAAAATGATGCTAAAATTAATTTTTAAAAATTGAGTTGAGTGGGGCTGGGAATTTAGCTCAGTGGTTCTGCCGCCTGCCTCACAAGCTCAAGGTCCCAAGTTCGATCCCCAGTACCAAAAAAAATTGAGTTGAGTAAAATGACAGAGAAAAACCTTTTCCAGTATCTTGTGTTGGTAGATGCATAAACTCACATGTGGTAAATTCATATTGAACTATGCACACACATTATATCAATGTTGATTCCCTGAGTTTGATATTGTACTATAGTTATGGAAGATGTAACCATTGGGAACAGCAGGGTAAAGGGGACACAGTGTATCTCTGTATTAGCTTTGCAACTTCCTGCAATTATTTTGAAAGAAAAAGTTAAAAATGTAGTATTTTGGTTTTGATGAAAAATTAAGCAATATCAGGAGACAATGACAGGCAGATATTACCTTCTTTGCAGTACTCGGGACTGAACTCAGGGTCTTCACATTGAGTTATATCCCCAGTTCTTTTTTATTTTTTGTTTTGAGACAGGGTCTTGCCAAGTTGCTAAATTTCTCAGGCTGGGTTCGAACTTGTGATCTTACTGCATCAGCCTCCTAGAGGGCTGGTTTTACAGGTGTGACCTATCTCCCCTGGCTCATGTAGATAACAACTTAGAAAGGGTAGTCTAGCTAAACTTAAAACACAATATGTCCTCTGATCAGAGCAATAAATAGTAAACATATAAAAGCATGTTTTTGGAGAGAACTAGTGGCCATTTTTCAAGAAAGGAGACTGCCCAGTGTCACAAGGCAACTGCACATATGAAGTAAGGTGAGGAAGGGACTCTACTCATACACCCGTGCAGGGCCTGGGCTTGTCTGCTCAGAGCTACAACTAAGCAAGGCCTATCTGCCTGGGGGTGTTGTTTGTGTGAGTGTATATGTTTAAGTTCTATGGTATATGTGGGAGAATATGCATGTGCTAGCATATGTATGTGCAAGTGTGTGTGTGGGTATATGTGTGAGTGTTCGTGGTGTTCATGGGTATATTGTGTATGTGTATAAATCTTATATATGAGAATATTGTGTGGATATATGTAATAGTGTATGCGTGTGAGTGTGTGTAAAGTTCACATGGACTTAGATGAGTGCTGAGGGCCATGGCATGAGGCATTTAGTGCTGGGCTTGATCTGAACCCCATCTTCCTGACTTGTAGGCCCGTGATCCGTGCCTGTGCGCCATCCTGACTTTGGATAGACATTGTCTCTCTCAAAAGGACAAAGTTTTTCCTTCTCTTTAAGTCTGGGGGATCCTACCCCTTCCTTAAAGTCTAGCTCAGGTGTAGCCTCCTCCAGGAATGAGGCATCAGTGTCGGGTAAAAGGAAGAGTTGTGGGCACTCAGAAGGAACAGTTTGGCTGCAGGTATAGTGAGGGCTGTGAGTTTTGCACATGATTTGTGTCTAGGTTTGTACATTCAAGTTAAGATGGCTGTAAGGGGCCGGGGATTTAGCTCAGTGGTTCCGGCACCTGCCTCGCAAGCGCAAGGTCCCAAGTTCGACCCCTGGTACCAAAAAAATCCCCCAAAAAACTTCCCATAAAAAATGAGAAATTAGAGACATTTATAGCTAAGTGGATGCACATTGAGGTGATACTCTTAAGTGAAATAAATAGGACACACATGTATAAATACTGAATAGTTTCTCTGGTGTGAGAAACTGAAAGTGTAAATAAGGACTAAAATGTATAACAGGTAATGTTAAATAGGAAGAAAAGGGGCAAAGGGGAAGGAAGTGGGAGGGCTAGGGGAAAGGATAGAAGGGAATGGGATTAATATGAGAAAATGGAAAAATAGGAACAAAATCTTTGTAAATAGGGAGGACTGGAGGGGTTGAAGGGAGGGCTGGGCAAGGGTGAAAAATAAGAACCAAGAGAGACTATGTAAAGGTGCAAATTTCCAATGATGAATGTCATTATATTGTATACCTAAAATGTACCAATGATTAGAATGAATAATAGATAATGCAAAATAGGAAGAAAAGGTCCAAAGAGGTAGGGGTAGTGGGAGGGGCAGGGGAAAGGAAAGAAGGGAAAGGAAAAATGCTGAGAAATGGAAAAAATGGAAATAAAGTCTTTGTAAATAGGGAAGGGTGGAGGGGGTGAAGGGAGGGCTAGGAATAGGGAAAAAATAAGAACCAAGATGCATTATGTAAAGGTACAATTCCCAATGAGAAATGCAATTGTATTGTACACCTAAAATGTACCAATAAAAGAATTTAACAACAACAACAACAAAAAGATGACTGTAAGGATGTATTTCAGTAACAAACACTGGCCTTTTTGAATCCAACACTTGAGGAGAGAGAGGGCCCTGGAGATTTTCTTTCTCCTTCCCTCTCTCCCTCTTTCCATTCCTTCCTTCCTTGTTTTAGGATTAAACCCACACCCAGCACCCCTCTCCCAACGCCAACTTCTTTTGAGAAAAGGTCTTGCCATGTTGTCCTAGCCAACCTTCAACTGCTGGGTTCAAGCATCCTTGTGTCTCAGACTTTCAAGTAGCTGGGACTACAGGCATGTACCACTGCCTCTGTTTCAAGAGAATTTTATTTTTAATAAGTAATCATATTGACTATTAAGATCAGACACTTTTAGGAAACACTATTCTACTCTGAATCTCTTAATTTAGAAATTTAGAGATGAAGAAATAAGTTCAGAAAAGAGAACAGGCTCATCCAAGGTCATATAGCCACGTAATGACTACTGGGATAGAGATGAACCTATTTGTTCAACTGTACATCCTGACTTTATGTGGAATTCCTCACATACAGTGTTGTGTCTCATACATTGTAGTCATTTAGTAAGTACCTATCTGAAAGAACAAGATTAGCACCCACCATCTATCTGCTAGGACCTTATGGGAGCTGGACACTACTGGATAGGTACATTTAGATAGGACACAGCAAAAAAGAGGTAGAAGATAGATTTGGGATGGCAGGAGTGGGTAGCTTAAGTTGGTAAAGCAAGAAACATGGCACAGAATACAGCACTGTGCAGCCCTTCAGAACCCTCAGCCTTGGATGTGAGTCGACATGACATTCAGAAGGTATTCTTTAACTTCTCTCCTAAATCCTTATCTCACTTGTTGGTCCTAGTTTCTGACACACCACCCCCCTCCACCCTTTCCATGATTTTGCTTTCTGATATGGGGTCATCTCTTCTAAGCCAGGAGAAAAGGCAGATGGCAATGAGGCTCACTCACCTGATGAGTGTGCAGAACTGTAAGAATGATGAATTCCTTAGCGCTCCTAGAGAGAAAAGAGGGAACAGGAGAGCAGTGTATCATGCACTAGGTATTCATCTAATATAAGAAGCAATGCCAGCATTTTCCCCTGGGTTGCACTGAGGTATATGGATTAGGACAGAGAGTAATCTGAGTACCTGCATGGATGTCTCACCTCACATCATTTGTGGAGGCTGACACAAACCATCCATATTGGCTTACACGGGCATTTGATGATGATATCAACTCTGGGGTTGTCATTTTTCAGGTTTTCTTATATATTCCTTTTTACATCTTTCTGTAGAAATCCTCATACCTTAGGAGCAATTTTATCTGTAGACTAGAAAATTCTCAAGGAAAACAAGACCTGAATTACGGAACTCAAAGGGCATACAGTTAGAGTTCTGGGAACCATGTATGACTATTATTGGTAATTTTGGCATTTAAGTGAGAGGAGACTCTCAAAGGAAAAACTCAAAAGAGGTCATTTGGTCATCATGACTCATTCTCAGCAGATTTAACTGAGGAACCAAAAATGAGAGCCATGGAACAATAGATAGAACCCAGAACTCTCCAGATAACAAATATTCAAAAGGGCCAAGAGTTTGAAACTCTTCTGACAAGAATTATACTAACATCAAAGAGGTTGTGAAGTATGGAAATTCACTTTCAGGAATACATAATCATTTAAAAGAACTAAAAGAGGAAAACAGTTTGCCTAAAGAAGCTTCCCTTTGCCTTGTTGGGCTTTTTTCAAATGTTTATGGGTAAAAGGCATTCAAGAAGTAGAGTCAAGATGCCCTTGGTTCTGGGTATTCAAGAAATGACTAGATCCCCTGCTTAAGGACTTTGAACATTTCCCATATTTGGTGAGGCAAAGCCCAGGCATGAATGAGCTGCAAGGTTTGGGAAATTCCCAGGAGAAGTAAAGAGTTGTGTTATAAGGAAACTACAATGGAAAATCCTTTATCTTGAACAGGGAAAGGGCACAACATAAATCACACGGTTCATCTGCTTCAGCCCCTGCAATATCTCCCCATTTCATTTATAAGAAAGCCATTGTTCCTCAATCAGGCCAGACACACTCCTGCCCTAGAGCACTGGCACTGGCTCTGGCTCTTCTCTTTCTCCAATACACTCACCTCTTTCCAAGCCTTTCTTCCAGTATCACTTTCTCAATGACGCCAACCTTGGCTATGCTGTTTAAAGTTACATTCTGCACCCCTGTGCTCAGCACTCCTGATCCTCTTTACACAGATCTACTTTCTATTTTTAATAACATTTATTGACTTCTGAGATATTGTACAATTACTTATTCATTAGAAGTATCTCCTTTTATTAGAATGTAAATTCCGGGCCAGGGATTTAGCTCAGTGGTGTTGTGGCCTGCTTTGCAAGCGCAAGGTCCTGCCTGAGTTTGATCCCCGGTACCAAAAAAAAAAAAAAGCTAGAATGTAAATTCCAATGATTTCAACGAGCCAAGATTTTTGTCTCTTATTCACTGCTGTATTTTCAGTGCCTAGAATGGTGCCTGGTGCATAGTAGACACTCAATAATAATTATAATTATTGATTGAATGGATGAATGACTCACTGACCCCTAAGGTTACCAAGAGTGAGCTCTGTTTTGACTAAGAAGAAGCTCTGAACTCCCTCACAAAATCAGGCTACTTTGTTTAGGATGCAAAGATATTCACTAGAAGCACAGCAGTGACTTCTGAAGGGTCAGGCTGAAAGAACCCCAACATGCCCTGATGGGGTTAACTTACCCCATATTGGTGTGGAGGGTGGAAGGTAAAGGGCAGAGGGCAAAGAGTAGGGGAATACAATGGACAACTGAAGTTGGAGAAGAGACAAAGTAAAGGACATCAGAGTTTATTTTATTTTATTTTTTTTTTTGGTACCAGGAATGAAACTCAGGGCCTCGTGCCTGCCAGGCAGGCACTGCACCACTGAGCTACATCTCTGGGCCCCAGAGTTTATGTGTTTTTGTATTATTATTATTATTATTACTATTATTTTGGTGATGCTGGGGATGGACCCCTAGACCTCATGCATGCTAGGCAAGTGTTCTACCACACTAAAAGTCATCAGGAACCAGATATATTTTGAAGTATTGAGCTAGAGGGGGCACATGGCAAGAAAGACCTGCTCTGGGCTTCAGGACAGAGCATTCTAAACCCACTGGGAGCTGATGAGAAGGTGCTGTACTACATATAGAATGTGAGGTCTGCCTTTGAAAGCCAGGGAGCGACTTTGTGGCCAGATGGGCTTTTAAGAATCTCAGAAAGATGAGTAAAATGAAAATACTTTGAACCAAGGGGGGTTAAAGGAGATGGAGCTGGACTACACAAGTGAACAAGGGAGAGGAAGAGAGAAAGAATATGGTTCCATTTGTATATGTGCTGGTGAAACCAGCACAGGATATGGTTCTATTTGGGGAAGGAGAGCAGCCAAAGTCCCCCAAATGGTGGTTAGCCCATGGAATGCAGTCTTCAAAACTATGCAATGGTGTGTGCATGTGGCATGTGTGTGGGGGAGGGGAGAGCATATAGTGTGTGTGTGTGTCTGTGTGTGTGTGGGTAAGAGTTGGGCAAAGGCAATGTGATTACTCCCCATTTACAGGTGGTGATGGTCTTCCAACACGCCTTTTCTCTCTTACCTGCTCCCACCCAGGGAGAAAATTAAAACATCTCCAGTGCTGTGGGCATAATCCACAATGGCAGGTTCCCTTCCTCAATCTACTGGGCAGGGATCTTGATTTTGTTTTCCTTATGTGTGCCTGATTTTGGGGGAAAATAGGAGGTGGGAGCAATGTTTTGCTTGCACTATGTTTATATCGAAGTGACTTTTAGTAACTTGATTCTCATTGGTCACTTGGTCTATCCCTCAAATGAAGGGGCAAGTGAGGAGATGAGTTGGTGAGGGGTGGAGGTGAGGCTGGAGCAGGATGCTCTCTGTGTCTACTCTTAACACTGGGGCAGGTGAGGCCTTATTGTGTGAGGCCTTTGGGTGACGCTAACTGGCTGGTCCCTGAAGTTCTAGATAGCTAGGAGCTACGGCTTGGGCTGCTCTGCCCGGAAGGGCTCTTCTTCCAGGGTCAGGGAGCATAGTGGTAGTCCTGGTGCCACTGGTGGGGCAGAAGTGGGGACACTGCTCAGCTACTGCCAAGGCCCCGGAGGCCCCTGTTACCTGATGAGTTCTATGAACCTCTCCCTGGGGGCTTCACTCACGTCCTCCTCATTAATAGCCACAATCTGGTCACCAGCCAGGAGCTTGTCCTCAGAGGGGCCTCCTGCAGAGGAGAGGAGAAAGGCATGAAAGCTTAGAGCTACTGCCAGGAAAGCACAAGTCTGGGCAAGACGCACAGTGCCTGAGGGAGCCAAGCTGAGGCCTGCAGGAGATGCAGGCTGAGGAAGGTGGTGGGGAGGGTGTTATTTCCAGCTGTGGCCTGCTGCTACGGTGGATGGAGGGCAGTAGAATGAAGAAAGAGAAAGGCATAGACCTCCTTTCTCTGCATGTGGTGTGGTAGCAAAAGGTCCCAAACCCAGATCTTGTACTCAGATGAGGTTAGTGTTTTACTGGCTTGGTTCTAAAGAGGAACACAGACTTCTATTTTATAGGAAGGATTTGCTTTGGTATAAGGAATGACTTTCAGACTGCTAGAGGTGGTACAGGTGACAAGAGGAAGGGGAGGGATCTTGTAGCTTAAATATTACTTATTTGTTTTGTTTTGTTTTTTGTACCAGGGATTGAACTCAGGACCTTGTGCTAGTGAGGCAGGCACAATGCCACTGAGCTAAATCCCCGACCCTTAAATATTATTTATATTTACTGGTCTGGAATGGTCTAGGCATTCACTTGCCTACAAACAGGGGTATGGACTAAAAGACCTACAGGGTTTAATTTTGTTTAACACTGAGTGATGCTACTCTCCAATAAATGAGGGAAGCAATGCACAGGCTCTTGGGCAGCTGGAAATTTGCTTTCTTTCTTTCCCATCCCTACACCTGAAGTCAAGAAAGCAGATATGTCTGAGGGCCATATTTCTTGGTTAGGATAAAGGGCATCACAAAGCTGAGCTGCCTCTGCTGTTCAGCAAGATCTTTTTGGAGAAAAGTTTTTCAGAGACTTAAAGAGAATGAGAAGTAAGATCCAGCCTGACTCAAACCTGAAAGAAATGTTTAACGACAAGTTCCATACTCAAACAAACCTTGACTCTTATTTGTGTCCACTTTAAAAGGCCAGATTCCAATGTCTCTGGCTCTTTTCAAAGAAGTGTGCTACCCAAATTCTAAAAACATGAACACACATAGCCAATATGTGACAAGAACACAGCTCATTGGATGTGGAGCTTGGGGCCCCTGTGCTAATGCTGGCTATGCCAGCAAAGCCAGCAGCAGCGGGAACAATCCCTTTAACTTATTTCATTCCGTCTATCTAGTCCTGTCAGAAATACCAGTCTCTTAGGTAGAGGCCATTCCACCTATTTCCTCCTCTCTCCCTCCCTCTTTCTTTCTTCCCTCCTTCCCTTGCAATGGATGAGGTCCTCGTGGAACTTAAACCTCCTTCACAGGAATTAGCTCTTTGATGGTAACGGTAGCTTCAATCTACTACTGCCCTCACAAATGGTTTCTTGGCTTGCTCAACCACAATTGCTCCTGTGTGAACCTTCAGCAAGCAGCTGAATCTTCAGCTACTCATTTGCTTTGTCTTTTCTTATGGCCTTACACATCCTCTGAACTAAACATCCTCTGCATTCAGCTACCTAGCTGCCTGGGTAGAAGCAGCGATGTGGATCAGCCAGAGTCTTTTTTAAGGCTACGCCTGTCAGTCCCATGGCTTTTTGTAGCTCTTGCCTGGGGTGTTCCTTCTCTTCATCCCTCCAACTCTTTTCTCTTCATCTTTTACCTTTTGTAGCTGACCCCCTCCAGGCCTGGGGGCTTCTGTCAGCCCTGTGAATTCTGTCACCTTTGAAGTTAAAGCAGAAGCTTCTGACAGTCAATTACTAAGTTTTATCTGGTCTCTCTTTCCCAGGACAAGTTTGATTTCTGATCAGACTCAAAACTCTGCCTAAATTCCACGACTGACTTGGGAGCCTGAGGTCAGTCACAAACTCCTGTATTGAAGTTTTTTTTTCTCTGTGCCCTCTAGTTGAAGAGAGCTTACAAAATGCTTTTCTTTTTCTTTGAGGATTGCAAAATTCATCAAATTTCTGCAAGACCAGTTTGTACTCCAGCTGTTTCTCTTGACTGAGTGAGAAACTATTGTAACCATCTAAAGCCTCAGGCCCAGCAAGTCAAGAATAAAGCTCCTTTCTGTCTGTCTTTTCTGTCAATGTGTAGCAGATTTGGAACAAAATAGCGTTTTCACCATTTTTAATTCATTCATGAGGGCAGGGTTTCACAGTTGGTGAGGGGTCTTTTGCTTGCTACATCCCACATGGTCTCATTCAAATCCTACTACCCCCTCATGGTATCACACACAGCAAATCTTGACTCTATGACTTCCTAGCTGAGTGAACCTGGACAGCTCATTTTTCTTCCTGTATGCCTCAGTTTTCTCATTCATAAAATGAGAAGAGTATTACTTACCTTGCAGGGTTGGCTGTGAGGATTAAATAAGATGATGTAAAGTGTGTAGTAGATGCTCAATCAATGGTAACTATTGTTATTACCATTCTGAAATTCAGAGATTTCATTCTCCTCTCCCCTTCCTATCCCACTTGTTGTCTCTATCCTAATTCTGATCTTTAGTGGCTTACCTATTTCATGAGTATGGACCAGTCTCCACAGCCTGATGGTTTGATTCTGGAGGACAGGAACTGTGTCTTGTATTTCCCTGCACCACTACTGGGCTCAGAGTAGTCAGTTTAAAAATACTTGTTGAATTGAATTGAATGGTACTTTCTCATCCAACACACTATGGCTCTTCTATGACTGTTCTATGCAAAGAGAAGCTTTACCAAGACCCAGACACTATTAAATGATCAATTACAGTCTCTGTCTATGGTCCCAAGCTGTTTCAGTGGTTTGTATCTATCAGGCATTTGGGGGAGGGGGCATTTTGGGGATTGAACCCACGGCTTTGCACTGAGCCCTATCTCTAGTCCTTTTTATTTTTTATTTTGAGACAAGGGCTCGCTAAGTTGCCTGTGTGAGACTTGAACTTACAATCCTTCTGCCTCAGCCTCCCAAGTGGCTAAGATTACAGGCATGCACCACTGTTTCTGGCTTGTCTATCAGTCTTAAACATAGTTATTGGTTGGCAAGTCTTCACCCAGTCTTCATGACTTCCTCAGCAACACACAGTGTACTCAAAGCTTCTGCACTTTGGGAAGATAATGTGAGTGTTGGGGGATAGGAGCCAGGGCTGCAGAGTTACTCTGAGGCACACCTACCTGGCCTCACTGATTGAACCACCGCAGGCCTCTCACTGCCGGCCACGAAGCCAAAGCCATATATAGGGTCTCGGTGAATGGTCACTTGTCGCAGCGTCTCTGCTGGCAGATGCTCACATTCCATATCATTTGTGCTCTCTTCCTGCATACATGACTGGGGAAAGGGGAAGATGGGAGCAAAACAAGATACAAAGGGAGCTAAGGCTCAGAATCAGCTGGGAGGGACACTGGTTAGTAGGGTCTGGATATGGCAACCGAGAGTGAAGCTTCATTTCCTACATCCTCTGGAACCAACACAGGTAATGACTGCCTCATATTTTAGACTGAAGAAAGAAATCTAGGAAGGAGAAGCCATTTGTCTCCAGGACAGAAGCCAGGGGAAGAATATGGTGTCATGGAGACTAAAAGCAAGAGTCAGACCCTTCCTCTAAGACTCTGGGACTCCAGAAGAAGCCTAGGTAGGTACAAATGTATTATTCTAAAATTAACAGGTATTACCCATTTTAATTGGCTATTAACTCCCTAAAGGAAACAAAAACCTTGAGGGAATGGGTCCCTCAAACAAGGAAATAAGTAGGAAAGAAATGTGAAATCATTCTAGAATGTGGAACATCTTCATGACGTCCTTGACAAATTTTAAAGTTTAATATCTCTTAGGTGATATATAAAAAGGAACTATTTAGGTGGCATAAATAAACAAGTGTGCTAACATTTAGGACTGTTACTTTACACAAGTGCACACTATGCCAACTTATTTCATTTAATGGAGCAGCTGGAAAATGGCTCCTGGCTCCTATGAGCCAGAAAGGAAGCTGCGTCCTGGGGCTGCTAACAGACCTGAGACTCAGGGGAGCTGGAGAACAGAAAGCACTATCCTAACACTTGGGAGGGATTACAAATTGCCCTCCTGATGCCCACAATTTAAGTTACCAAAGCTTAGGAATTACCTGAGAGCTTTATAAAGTTTCTACATCAAGGGCTTGGTTGAGGCACACTCCAGACAAAAAGACTAGCCTGAGTGTATTATTTAGATGAAGAGCCCTGAGGAGTGAGGGTGTGGGGGACACAGGGCCTGTGAAGGCACTGAGGGTTAGGGACAAGGAAGGAAGTAAAAAGGGGAATGATGGGGCAGGGAAGGACAAAAGAGAGGGCTAGAGCCAAGTGAACCAGGGACTTAACTCCCTGACTTGATCCCACTCCTCCCCTAGGCTTTCAGGCCTACAGATAAGCTTAGGTTCCCTAACCTCAGTATGTGGATCCTCTACAAGTGAGGTTCCAGGCAGGGACCTTCAAAACAAGATACAGAAGGCTAGACATTAATTAATGAAACAGGTAGAGAACAAGGTTTGTAAAAGAAGTAGGAGGTTTTGACACTATGAGAATGATGCAATTGTTGACTAGCTAAGAATATCAAATTTGTCAGTGGCAAATGTTTCAGCAGTTAGGTTGTTTATCTGGACACACATAAAGTGATTAGAGCAGAACTTTAGGGTTATCTTTGGGGGGAGGGTAGATTAACAGTAATTGTATGAAAGAGATTCATAGTCTAGCAAAGAACCTTGGTGTTGTCGCGATCTTACCAGAACCTGGGAAGGAAGAAAAACAGATGTGGCTGACTAGAATCCAGTCACATCCACTGCAGCTGCATCCAAGCTAGCTTGGAAACTGTCTCTCACTTTGTCGGGAGGTGGCTGGGGATGCTAGGATGAGGTCAAGCCTCCAGAAGGTGAATTCACAAGCTGGCTCCCTTCCTCCCACCCTAGTAAGACAAATGGTCGCTTTTTAATTGAAAGGCACTCAGAAGCTGGACAGTGTCCTGGATAGACCCTCCTGGGACACAGGCTCTTTCAGGGTGGCTTCAGGCTGGTGCCTCACTCACTTCTGCTCCTGGTGACAGCCAGTAGCTCAGCCTTAAAGGGATCCAGAGAGTATTTTTTATTGTTGCTGTCCTCCCTCACCCTGGGGCTGCTTCCCAAATGAGCCTTTTTCCTCCTGCCATCATGGCACTAAAAGGGTCTTCTTATGAGATGGAACCAGCTTGTTTCCTATGTGGACACAATATGGGGCAGGCTGAAAGGTGGGAACCTACTGGGCTCCAGAGCTCCAGCATGAACAGAAATACTGGTAAGAAGATGCAGGCTTGCTGAGGAAGTGCTTGGCAAACTCTCCTGCACTCAGTTCCCCAATTCCTGGCTGCAAAAGCCTCAGCTTTATCCCTTTTTCTTTTTTTGGTGGGTGGGTGGGGGGTCATGGGGATTGAACTGACTTGGGGCCTAGTTCACGCTAGGCAAGCACTTTACCATTACGCTATATACCTACACCTTCCAAATTTTGTTTAGAAACAAGGGGTCATTAAGTTGCCCAGGCTGGCCTTGAACTTGTGGTCCTTCTACTTTAACCATCCCAATAGCTGGGATTATAGGTGTATACCACCCCACCAGGCCCCTTTTTACTTTTTCTGAAGCTGGGGACATTTCATTCTCTAATGGGCCTTGAAGTACCACCAGTTCTGATGAAAATGAGCAATCCTAAAGCCTGAGCAACCAGTGAGCCAAGAGCCTTTTGTGGGACAAATGTTCTGTTTTATTCTTTTGACTCATGTTAGTCAATCAACAAGTATTTATCGAGTGCCTACTCAGACAGTATAGAGCCCTGGGGGACACAAGAGAAGTTATAAATCTCTGCTCATGAAGAGCCTCCAGTCTAGCTGGAGAAGAATTAACAAGTATCCAATGCACAAGTGAAGTAAAGCACTGAGACTAGTAGACCAACTCTATAACTAAGTGCCGAGTTGTGTTTAGAGGAGAGGGAAAAGAAGCTGGAGAGGCTCCATGGAGGAAGTGGGGATTGTGCTGGCTGGTCAATAAAGGCAAAAGTTGGGGAGAGAGATGAGAACCCAAGCTCTGACCATGGGCATGCCCCATCTGTGCAGAAAGCCTAGCTATTTCTCTCACCATTATAGCCATGTGTCTGGGTGTGACTGGAGCACACTTCATTCCTGGTTAGAATTGTCCCTAACTGAGCTGTACTAATAGTTCTTAAGTGGATTCTCACTCAATTCTGCAAGCAGCCCTTTTCTCACACTGCCTGGGCCTTCCTGGGCATCTTGGGTCAGGACAGAAATTCCTCTATTAACAGACCAGGAAGCCATTTTACAACTTAAATGGAAGTTGTTCCTTTCCTCCTGGGGTTTGCATCTTTCAGTGTCTACAACTCAGTCCCTCTGAAATCTGCTAAGTGCCTAGAGACATGGGAGTGACACAGGAGGCAGGTAGTGATGGATGATAAGAGCTCAGCTGTCCGTGGATCATGTGACTTCCCTCTTGGGGGAACCAGAGAATTTGACTTTGAAAGATGTTTGGCTTCTGGTCCCTTCAAACAGGGCAAGCCTGAAAAAAATGATGAAGCAGCCAAAGCTTATGCTACTCTGCCCCACCCCTTTGTTGGTGGGTCCTGCTATTTTTTTCTGTTGTTTGCCCCAAAGCATACAATGCCTTTAATCTGTCTCCTTCCCACCCAAAGTCCCTAAAGGTATCTCCTCATCCTGTGTCAGGCTTGCTCTCTCCATTCAGTGACCTGGGTAAAGTTCTAATGTTTCTCTTCTGCCTAATGATAACAACACTTTAGATCTATGAAGTTCTTTTCATTTCACATCTATTACCTCATTTGAGCAAAGGTACTTTCACATCCATTATCTCCTCACAGCATCTAACTGTCCTTCCAAATAGGCTAGGTGACTGCTCCTCCTCCACCCCAGCCCCCAAGGTAGGGGAAGAAGCAGAGACCCACAGAGACTGTGTACGTTAGTGGTTCAACTAGAGCCAAATCTCTTGGATGGAGGCCACCACCCCAGCACCCCCACCTGCATCCACTCAGGGTCCTAGACCCTCTGGCTATCTAGTGTTTCCATTGCAGGGCTGCCTATAGCCAGCAGCACTCCATGTCCTGGCCAGCCTCAATGCTCAGCCCACATCATAATTAATCTGTCTCCGATCCTGTTCATTCTGTGCTGTTGAGAGAATGGAATGAGATCATGCCTACAGAAGCACTTAGGAAGGTTAAGTGTATCACCCAAATATAGAGGTGGCGATATTACAGGTAGCATTATTCAGAGTAGCCAGAGGAACAGAGAAAGGGTGCTGAAGATAATCCTCAACTTGCTTCACACAACCTTTGTCCTTCCTCCGCCAGCTCCTGGCTTCTAAGAAACAGCCCCCACATTGTGCCTGTCCTCTGTTTTTCCAGGCATCTCGTTCTCTGACCCAACTCTCAGACAACCTCTCTATCTGCATGCCCTGGCTCCTCTGTGGGCTAAACTGATCCCCCACCAATCACTGTATAAAGAAGGATTGGTAGCTGCAGCTCATGCTAACAACTGTTGCTAGGCAGGATGTGGCTAAAGGACAGCTGAACTGAGACAATGACAGAATGCTTCTCAGCTGATGCTCTCCACCCTTACACTTTGGGGTAGGAAGACAGAAATTTAACAGTTACATTTCCAAGCATCGGCTTTTAGCTCTCTGTCCCTCCTTGTCTTGGATCCTATTCCTTTACATTTGGTTGGTTCCTCGGGGAGTCTTGTTACTCCCCTAGCAACTGGCAGGATTCAGAGACATGTGAGGCCAATTAGCCCTCTGATTCCAGTAACTGGAGTCTGACTCTCCTTGAAGCTCCAGAGATCCAGCATAGCAGACTAGCAGCTGGGTCCCCAGGAGATGCCATGTTCTCCTGGTGGCAGCAATGAAAGCACCATCCAGGAGGCTCTGAAGTAGCTCCTCTGGCTACCCACTCAGGAGCTTGGACACAAGCTCTTCTTTCTGTAGAGGAACCCTCATATGTATAAGAAATGTACATATCTTAAATTTGCATACAGATAACTGAATGGTGCACTTATTTCAGTTAGCTGCTCCTTACCACAGCAGTGCTGGTCGAATTTTAACATGCATGTGAATTGCCTAGGCTAGGGTATTGCTAAAATGATTTTGAGTCAGTAGGTCTGAAGCAAGGGCCAATATTCTGACATATTCCAGAGTGGTGCCCATGCTGGTGGTCCACATACTATACTTTGAGAAGGAAGACTCTAAAAGAATGCTCTTGGGAGAGCTACAGTCAGGTGGGAAGACTGAAGTGCTTTTATTCCATTGGGATGTGGCATTGATGGTCCCAGTTATTATTGAACTAATACCATTGTTATCTTTTGTGGAAATATAAATTCATGCAAACAAAAGTCTGGCTACCCAATCAGATTTATCCCAGGAATGACTATGGAG
Organism: Heterocephalus glaber; assembly: GCF_053883595.1. Classification (NCBI taxonomy): domain Eukaryota; kingdom Metazoa; phylum Chordata; class Mammalia; order Rodentia; family Bathyergidae; genus Heterocephalus; species Heterocephalus glaber. Next base: position 33,862,541 of record NW_028258384.1, on the reverse strand, counting down.
GACTCTAAATGGATAGGAAATAAGCTAGGCAAGGTTGCATTGGGGAAAGGAGAGGAAAGATCTGGAAGATGAAGCACTGTTTAGCCTGCTAAAGAATTTGGTCAGCCAAAGAACAGCCTGAGGGCCAGAGGCATCTGGGAGTGAGGTGAGGAAGATGCTGCAAGAAAGGACAGTACAGAAACAATAGCACCAGCTGCCATTTATTGAGGCTTACTGCACTCTAGTTGCTGTCCACATATTACTCCTCTCTATCCTCACGGCAACCCCGTGAGCTAGAAAGTATTGTGGCCATTTCATAGATAAGGAAACCAAAATTTGAGAAGAGATATTAGGTAATTTGCTAAAGAATACACACTTCTATAAACTTTGTGGAACTGCAGTGTGAATCCAGGCCTCCCAATTATTCTGTATGACTTAAAACCTACGGACTGAGCAGTTTCCCAAAAGACAATGAGGTGGGCTTGGTGAGAGTATTCAGCAGACCATTTCTCCCCAAGTGAACTGAGAGCCACTCCAGTATCATCTGTAAGAGCAGGCTTCGTTGAAGCCACCACACCAACAGATGACACATCAGGGGCTGACTTTTCACATTCCTTTAAGCCCACTTTCTTATGGGAGACTCACTTCATAGGACTTCACATTCTTGTTAACTTCAATCACCACCACAAAAAAATCTACTCACCTCTGGTTACTCCTCAGAGCCTAGACTCTCATCATTATAGAGTAGTCTCCCCTTTTTCCATGGAGGCTACTTTCTAAGACCCTCAGTCAATCTCCGAAACTACACATAGTACCAAACTTTATGTATGCTTTGCTTTTTTCTATACAAACATACATACCTATTATAAAGTTTAATTTACAAACCAGGCACAGTAAGGGATCGACAACAATGATAATAAAACAGAACAACTATGACAATATATACTGTAATAAAAGCTATTTAAAATTATTGTTTATTTCTGGAATTTTCCATTTAGTATTTTTCGACCATGGCTGGATGCAGACAAATGAAACCATGGACTAGACAGGTGCCCTAATCCCACCTTTCCAACCCTTCCATTGTGCCCTCTGGAAATCTCAGTCAATAGCAAACTATTTTTTTTTGCCTTGATTTATTCTCTGAAAGTGCCCATTTTTTTCTTTTCCAATTGAGACTTGGTGATTTCTTGATACCATTTCCCCATCAGTCCTCTCAAGTGGAAGCTTGTTTGTTTTTAAATGTTGTTTTCATTTTTCTTTCTTAAATCTCAAGTCCTGCAGGACATGTAGGGGAAGCATGTGTCCCTCTGTGCTTACTAGTGCTGTCTCCAGGCCATTATTCCTCCTTTCGTTTTTAAAAAAGCCTCCTTCTTTGAGGAACTGGCCAGTGGTCCACCTTTATGAAATTTGCTCTCTCTTCATTATTACCTACAGACTTCCTATGTAGGCTTCAGAGTCACTGAGCACTTTAGTCTCTAGTCATATGTGATCTCTCCCTCTATCCTCTTTTTAAGATTTTGGTAAAATGTACATAACATAAAATTTATCATTTTAACCATTTTAAGAGTACAGTTCAGTGCATTAAGTGCACTCATATTGTGCAACCAGCACCACCATCCATCTCTAGAATTAGTTTTCATTAAACACTAACCCCCATTCTTCCTATTCCTAGCTCCAGGTAACCACTATTCGACTTCTTTTTTTTTCGTTTGTCTATTTTTTGAGATAGGATCTCACTATGTAGTTCAGGTTGGCCTTGAACTCATTATGTAGCCAGGCTGACCTTGAACTCCTGGCAATCCTCCTGCCCCAGCGTCTGGAGTGCTGGGATTACAGGTGTGCACCGCCATGCTCGGTATCAACTTTCTGTCTTTGTGAATTTACCTACTGTAGGAACATCATAGAAGAGTAATCATATAATATTTGTCCTCTTGTGTCTGGCTTATTTGAATTAGCACAATGTTTTTAGGATTTATCCATGTTGTAGCATGTGTCAGAATCTCCTTCTTTTTAAGCCTCAATATTCCATGTAGGTACCACATTTTATTTATCTGTCAATGAACATGGATTGTTTTCACCCTCTGGTTATTGTGAATAATGCTGCTATGAACATGGATGTACAAATACATCCATGGAGATGTATTGGAGATGGATGGTTGGAGAGTCTACTTTCATTTCTTTTTGGTATATACCTTGAAGTGAAATTGCTGGATCTCATGGTAATTTTGTTTATTTTTTTCAGGAATGGCCACACTGTCTTTCATAGCAGCTGAACCATTTACATTCCCACTAACAATGCACAAACATTCTAATTTCTCCACATCCTGGCCAACAGTTGTTATTTTCTGGTCTTTGTTTTGTTTTCCTAACAGCCACCATAATTGTTGTGCCTACTCCAACTCCTGATATAATTATCGGTGCATTCAACATCCACATGGTGATGAGGAGGCCTCTAACAAACACTTCTTCCACTGAACTTGCTCTGTTATCATCAAATATTGTACCACTTCCCCAATCTCCATCACCAACATCCATTCTCTACCATCTATCCTGCCAGTTTCTCTCCACTTCAAGAACCATCTGAACGAACCATGATTATCTATTCACTTTCCACTTGGAATCTTCTTTTCCTGGAAATATCTTTCCCCATTCTTTGCTGGGCTAACTTTTCATTCTTCAGGTCTCAGCTTAAATGTCACCTCTTCAAAGAATCCTTTTCTAAGCACTTTCCCCTAGTTATTCACTTTCTTATTCTCCTTTAATCTCCTTTTTGTCTTATTTTCCTTCCATGTCCAGATTGGAGTTCCTAGTCTATCATTGTGATCATTTTCTTGCAGACACATTCAACTCCCTTCCTTCTTTGCCCTCTGCTATATTCATTTTGTAACACATCATTCCTTGATGAACTCAACTATATGCATGCTCCATTCCTGCATAAAAGTAGATGAAACTAGCTGGAGAAAAGCCGCACAAGTGGGTAGCTGGCTTTCACTTAAAATTCATGACCTCAAATCTGGTGTGTACTCTCAATGGTGTCTGGCGACCATTTTCCTACTCTCTAAGATGACTATTTTATAGTTCCTCTTCTCTCCTGAATCTTCCTCACCTCCCCATTTGAGACGCCAAGAAGTCTTAGGTAATAACCTCATCCTACACATTACTAAAAAAACAGAAATCATCAGAAGAGAATACCCTAATCTCAACACCTCATCTACACATAACAATATCTACAACTGTACCTTTGTTTGGTTTTCCCATCTATTAAAGAGGAGGATGATTCCTTTACCAATGTCAAAACTCTTCACTTATGTTTTGAAATCACATCCTTATCTTCTCAAGGATTTTGTTTCTCTGGGCATTCACTCTCTTCACTAAATCATCCATCTCTCCACCTCTCCAGAATTGAGATGCTGGCATGTTGTTGGAAATCATCCATCCTTAGGACAATGAACTAACCCCACCCTCTTCTATCCCTTTACAGTTACTGCCTGTTTTCATGCTCCCCTTCACAGCAAAACACCTCAAAAGAGTTTTTTACACATATTGTCTCAGCTTCATCTCTTCTTTCCTTCTTGACCCACCATCATCTGGCATCCACATCTAACATTCTATAGAGGTGCTCTTGTTAAAGTTCCCTCTTGCACCCTGGCATCTCTCAGTCCTCATCTTACTCAACCTCTCACCAGATGTAGACACAGCGGGTCACTCCCTCCTTCCTGAACCACTCTTCTCTTGGCTTCTCTGACTGCCTCCTGACTATTTTTCTACTTTTCTTTTCACTTTTCTTGGTCTCTTTTGTGGATCTCTCCTACTTTACTTAAATTTTGGATATTGGAGTTCTTTGGAACTCATTCCTGGGCCTTCTCTTTTCTCTACTCTTCCCTGAGCTGGTCTCATCCAGTTCCTTGTCTTTAAATATGATTGATATGCAGACAACTCCCATTTTGCATTCTACCTCTTCTGCAGTTCCCAAACTCACAGATCTTGACATCTCTACTTTTATGTTTCTTGGGAATGTCAAATTTAATATGTCCCAAACCGAACTCTTGATTTTTTTACCTCTCAAGACTAGGTCTCTCTCAGCATTCCTTATCTCAGTTCATGTCACCATCATCACCAGAAAGCTGCAAATCATTCTTGAAGCTGTCTGTCCCTTTCCTTCATCCTCCACATCTAATCTCTCAGTAAATATTGTGATCTGTTGCTTCAAACACATCCAGAATCTAACCAACTCTTTCCATATCCATGGCTGTTACCAGTTCAAACCACCACCATCTCTCTTGTGGATTGCTGCAGCAGTGTCCTTATTAGTCTCCCTGCTGCTTTTCTAAATCTACTGCAGAAGTTGTGATAAAAGCCTATCACTCCCTCGCTTAAAACCCTTCAGCTGTTCCTCACTGCAAGTGAATAATATACAGCCTCCTTTTCTATTCTATATCCCACAGGTCCTGTGTGATCTCAGTCTCCCCCAATACTATTCTTATTCTTTCCAGCTACAATCTAGCCCCATTGGCCTACTTTGATTTTCTCAACACACCAAGTTCTTTGCCACTTCAAGGCCAGCCCACTTGGAATTCCTCTTTTTCTGGAAGCCTCTTTCCCCATTCTTCACATGGCTGGCCTTTTATGCTTTACATTTGTGCTTAAATATTCCCTCCTTGGGCCAGGGATGTAGCTCAGCGGCACATCACCTGCCTGGCAAGCCCGAGGTCCTGAGTTCCATCCCTGGTACAAAAATAAATGAATAAATAAATAAATTCCCACCTCACAGAGGCCTTTCCTGGAAATTCTTGCCTTGGCTGTTCTCTGTTCTTGCAACCTGTTAATTTCTTTCATGACATTCATCACAATTTGTAATTATATATTTATGAGGTTATTTGGCAGTAAAACCTATAAGAGTAGGCACTGTGTCTTTTAGTTCAACAGTAAGCCTCCATCACCTCATATGGTACCTGGCACACAGTAGATGCTTAGTAAATATTTTAAGTGAACCAATGCATGGGTGGATATGGATGATTCTGAAGCATACAGAATAGAATCATTTGGCTATTCCATGCAAGTCATTATCAAATGCCTACTGGCTGGGTCTCAACCTGTGAAAGGCAAGTTCCAGATGGGGGGTCTGGCCCAGAGGAGAAACCCCTCAACATCTCTGGCTAAAGACAAACACAGGGAGAGAAGAGTCAAAGGAAGAGTCCAAGGCTACACTCCAAGAAGAAATGGGAGATAGTATGGTTCCAATCCTTTTAGGGGTTCAGGGTGGGAAATCCAACAGCAATTCTTCCTTATCCAGGAATTTTCTTTACAGGATAGGCAACTATTCCTTTAGAATGGCAAGAGGCAGTGGGATAAGCAGGATGACTTTGGATAGTCCTTCCCACTCTTGAGAGTTTCTGGGTAGATGACTTGGTTTCTTTTCTAGCACAGCCTCTCTCTTTTCCTTTCAGGTCTTTATAGCTCTGCAACTTCTTCCTCAGCTGAGCTTAGAGAAACGTCTTTTAGAAAACTTGCTGGTGTTTGGATTCCTTTTTTCTAGTTGTCCAATCAGAAGCTTTTCCCCAGTGGGGTGGAATGGAAACACCTGTCACATTCTAGCAGGTCACAAGGGGGCAGGTTGAGACCAAGGTCATCTGTCCTTCCACAAATACCCGGGAGCTTGTGAAGACCAACGCTACAATGCTTCTTAGAAGAAGCTGCAGAGGACACTCTCTGCAGCTGTCCCTTCCCCTTCCTCTCGTCCTTTCAGGGACTACACATCCCATAGATTCAGACATGTTGTCTAATAGGCCCAGACATGCTCCTAAACCCTCCCTGCTGGGGTTGCCAGCCCGGTGACAGATGTGAGAGCTATGCCAGATGTGAGGCTGATACCATATGGCACCCTGGGACACAAGGTCTGAAGCTGCTGCCACTGAGCTGTGGCGGAGTTAGTGGGGAGATCCTTGCATTTTAGCTTACCTGTCACTGGCTGAGACAGTGAGGGGGAACTGGAGTAATGAAATATTCATAGGAGCTTGAAGGAGTTGTCATGTCACTCTTAAGAGTGCTGGGAACCCCAGCCCCCACCCTCCGTGTACCACACCAAATATTTCTGAAGGAGGCAGAGACAGAGATTGATTGAGCCAGGGGGGAAAGATGAGGAATGAAGGGAGAGACAAGTAAGAGGGGAAGACAGTTGATCAGGAAAAGAGGGCAGACAGAGCCAAGAGGAAGAGAGGCAGTGAAAACAAGACAGAAGAGGAGAAATGAAACAAGAGGGCCTTGGAGACAGTGAAGGAACAAGGACAAGCTTAGGGAAGGCAAACGCCACAGAGATGTTGTGCTGCCAACTCTGGTGGCCTTAGATTTTAGGAGGCCCCCTCCAGATCCTCACCAGCTCTATAGATGCCTAGTAGCTGTCTCCTAACAATGCCCTCAAAGCTCCCACTGCTGCTCAAGGGCCACATGAGAGCCTTCTGGTAGGACTTTGGGTGATGGAGCTCTTCCTGGGATGGGGACAGTTGTTATGCCATACTGGCACCATTACCTATTCATTTCACAGATGGGGCTGCAGAGGGCATGGGGACCTTCCTAATTTAGGCCAATTTTCTAGTCACCAGAGGCTGGGTTTTTGTTGTGAAAGAGGAGATTGAGAAGAGCAAAATAGGAAGGGGAGAGAATTCCAGAAGGTGGGAGGGCATGGTCATATGGGAAAAGTGGAGTTGGCAGGGAAAGGAGCAGCAGGCCTGAATTCTTCCCCTCCACGCACACATCTCTTCAAGCCCAAGCTGGGCTTTGGAGCTCTGACACAGAATGTCAAGCCAGAAGAGAGTCCCTGTCTACCCAGTGGACAGTTCTCTCTTCTGTTGGATTCCAGCCTTTAGCCTGCCAAGGGCTGAACTGTAAACAATGCTTGGAGGGAAGACAGGGGGAACAGGTGTGGGCAGGGGCTTCTGAGAACTTCCCAATGAGTAACTGCCTCCAGCAGCCAAAGACCCAGGGCCCAAATAGCACCCCTCTGGGGGCCACTTGGCAGACACTGGTTGCAAGGGGTTCTGGACAAAGCTTCCTGAAGCTAAAAGAGGGCCTATTTATCTGGGTGGCTGGGCCATCTCCTTCTTCTCTGTGACACTGTTAGATACTGATGGCCTGGCCACCAGCCTTGGATGCCCCTAACCTCTGACTAGTCAACTCCTGGATAATCTCAGAGTTGGCAGGACCTTGGAAGTTAAGTACTTGCTCCTTGTTTACCCTCTGCTGATTTCCAGAAGCTGCATTGGGAGGCTTTCTAGATGAGGACTATAGCTGGGTTCTGCGGGAAGGGCCAGACTTGGGCAAATAGAGAGGATGGGCAGAGAGAACAGGCCTAGAGACTGAAGGAACAGGGAGTATGTAGCAGGAAGCATGAAGATGACATGCAGTGAGGGGCAGAGGCTAGTTGGGAAACAAGAAGCTATAGGTTACCAGGGTAAACGGTGAGAAGGCCTTTCTTTCACTCCATCTCCCATCTGGCTTTGCTGGGGCACAAAGTTCTCATCTCAGTACCCTTTTGGGGAGCTTGGGAGGAGAAAGGAAGGCCAGGATAGGCAAAGCTGGACATAAAAAGGCACATTTACTCCACTGCTTTGCTTAGATGCCCGAAATGATGCAGGTAGTATCAGAGGTCCAGGCCCTGTGCCCAGCAGGTACCAGGCTGATCTCCTGTGAGGGAGCAGCCCTACTCTACCCCTGCAACATCTCCAAACCTGTCCAGTCAGTACAGTCCAGGGTCACAACAGAGAGTAGGCCAAGAAGCCACTAGACAAAGAAGAACAGAGGCCTGGTAAACTTATGACACCCCATCTGGAGGTGTCCAGAGATGCCAAACGCAGCCTCAAGGGAACAAGACACCTTTTATGCAGCCTAATTGTACCTTCCTGTTAAGAGGGAGGAATTATAACGTCTTACCTGGGGTCAGAAAAGGGTGGATGAGGTTGGTGAACCCTCCACCTAAGAAATGAAGGCCAAGGGCAAGAGTGCCTGCTGAGTTACCAGCTCAGAGGGCATGTGTCACCCAAGTATCTTCACCTCCCCCATATTGTTACTGGGAACCCCCATCTGTTTCTTAGAGGGGCTGGCAGTGAATTACAAACCTCAAAAGCCCTTTGGGCTTATCTTTGGGTGCATTAAGGACAGGCAGGAGTTGGGGATTGTGGTAGGAGATTGTATCCCACTCTACAACCAAGCTTGGGGCAAACAGAATACTAGGGAATCCTGTGAACCCACAGGCTCCCTACTCAACCACACGTTTGGTGATGGACTCCACATTTGATCACTAAGGTAGAAAAGCAGGCCTAGGCATTTTAGAAATAATCAAAAAGGGTAAGGAAAAATGATTTGTTTTTACCAAACCCTCACTTACCCAAGAATATTCTACTAGTCAGGAAAGCCCTTCCCCAAGCATTCATGTTTGGGCATTACAGTGTATTTTTTCTCAGTGAAAAAAAATCCAAAGAGCTGGGGTTCTCTGTTGCAGAATAATGCAAACTCTGCTCCTATTTCCCTTTAATAAGGGGGATGATAGCAGAGTTCCTGGCTGTGAGTCAGGGGCTTCCTCCACCAGCTTTTATATAGTATTAATTCACTCCTTCATTCATATATGAAACAAAAATCTACTGAGCATCTATCACGTGCCCACTATCTTCCCTCAGGAAGGTTGTAGTCTATAAGGTTGGAGTGAGCATGTAAACAAACAATATAAAACTGTGTGTTACCAGGCATGATGGCACAGGCCTGTAATCCCAACTACTTGGGAGGCTAAGGCTGGACAATGGCAGGTTCCTGGCCAGCCTGGGCAATTTAGCAAGACCCTGGCTCAAAATTTAAAAATAAAAACAAAACAAAATAAAGACTGCAATACAACTCAGTGCTCCTAGCACAGCAATACATAGAAATAGGTAATAAAATACAATAAAATAAAATCATGTGTCATCTGAGGCATGGGAGCACACATGAAGATATGCACCCACCATACTGATTCCCAGCAGATTTCTTCCACTCTAGCAAAGTGGAGAAGGACGTTCTAGGAAAGGAATGTCAAATGTGACAAGGAATAGTTACGGAGATTCAATAAATAGGGAAAGAAACTTCCAGGTATTTAAGTCACTGCTACTAAAAAGAAATTTATAGAGTAAATTCAGGCAAAATTTAACTTGAACACCATCTCCTGCTCACTGTTCCCCATTGACTTCGTTCTTGTGCCCTTGTGAAATGATACAGTGAACTCTGAAGGGCTCACAGAGACAACAAGAGACAGCCCAGCACTGGGGTTACCAGCCCTATGTCTCATGCACCACCACAAAGCTACACATGGAGGGCAGCTCTTTCACGGGAGGAGCAGGAAAGATAGATCACCAGTAAATACACTGAGATCTAGACTTAGCAATGGGGGCCGAAGCCATGAAGTTCACACACCTGTTGTGCCTACACTGAAGAGGGTCCCTGTGAAGCCAGCTCTGTGAATGGCTGGGCCAATGGCAGGAAGTTACAAATAATCCAAATGTAGGGCCAGATGTGACACAGGGACAGCCCTAAGGGTCTTTGCCACATTCAGGTTTCAGCTCACATAGATCATGCTGGGGGATGTGAGGACACAGCCATAGTATTACTCATGCATGGGCTGCAGTTTCTGCTACTGAAATCCTGGCTGAGAGACAAGCCTTCTCCCTCTGTAGGAAGTGGGAAGATAGCTTTTCCCAGTATTGTAAATAAAGTTTTAAAAACTTTTTAGAAAACAATTCCCAACAGAGGTACTCAAACAGAGATATAATATTGGATTAACAATTCCAAGTCAGCAGACCAGACACTTCTCTAATTACTAAAACTTATAAAGCAGAACAACTTTTTGATGTTACATGCATGACAATACAACAAAACCCAAATATATGCGGAACCCGCCAACTCTTCCAGGAATTCCTTTTTTCCGCCAACCTGTACAATTCATTTCTTGGTGTGAAAGGGGGCTGGGGAATGAATGGAGAGAATAGTACAGAGCTCCTAGCAAGTGACTGGGAGGCTACAGCGAGACAAAGCTCTGCCTCATGCTCTAATCTCCCAAAGGGTAGTTCCAAACTGGGATTTGGAATTAGTGGTTCTGGGCTGGAATCCCAACTCTGCGGCAAGTTATTTAACCTCTTATGCCCAGTTCCCTCATCTATAAAATGGGGCTGATGATAGTACCTACTTCAAAGCACCTACACGAAGATTAAATATATACAAAGTGCTAGGGCAAGTAAGTACTCAGCCAATAGTAGGTAAGAACAATTTATTATTGTTATTCTTAGGCACCTCCTAAAAGGATCTCCTGTTTGTTATAGTCCACTCAGTTTGCCTTTCTCCACAGGATATAATGGTGATGATCTGAAAATGGATTTGAAGGGCTAGGGATTTAGCTCAGTGGTGCCACAAGCGCCACTTGCAGGCGAAAGGTCCTGAGTTCAATCCCCAGTACCGGGGTGGGGGTGGGGGCGACACAATGAAAATGGATTTGAAATTCTTTTCTTTTTTGGTACCAGGGATCGAACTTGGGACCTTGTGCTTGTGAGGCACAGCCAAATCCTTGGCCCAGGATTTGAAATTCTTTGGGCCATAGTCCTGACTTCAGATCTACAGAATAAATAAGTTGGCCATAGGGAAATCAAGCTCTGTTTTGTACTTCTCATCATATTTCCACTAGTTAACAATGGGACCTGAAGTAAGATGAGCAGAAATCCTAGCTCTTCCTTTAGATAGGTGTGCGACTTGAGGTCTGAGGACCTATGTGCCTCACATTTCCTCATCTGTAAAATAGGAATAATATCAATATCTACCTTACAAAGTTGTTGTGAAGATTAAATAAAATAATACATATAAAGCACTTAGAACTGTGCCCTGGCACACAGCAAGCACTGAGTGAATGTCAGCTAGGGTTCTTATTATTGTACACGAATTCTTGTTAACTACCGGTTAAGTTTAGCTCAGGGAACATGAATGGTTGAGCTCAGGTGGAAGAGCTGAAGGGAGATCTGGGTGTTCTCTGAGAAAGGACTGACTTGGATACACTGGCCTTTGTTATCTCAGACCCTCCCTCTACCTTGAATTTTACAAATCCAAGAAAAGAAAGTGACAGGTATGCTCCTGCATAGTCCCACTTACCAACGTTTCTGCACGTAATGCACCACGGGGTTGGGTGGTCACGCTTCTCAGCTCCTCCTCAGAGCTTTGAGAAGGCAGAGGCCTCAAGTGCCCCTGCCCCTGGCCCAGCTCGCCCCATTCTGTGCAGCCAAAGGTCCTGGAGAGTAGACCAGCCAAGGTGCCTGGGGAAGCCGAAGTGCTGGTGGTGGTGGGGGGCATAAGAACCCCATTCCCAAGAACGGCTTCCCTCAGGGGATAGAACCTCAGGCTGGGCTTGGGCAGTTCTGAGTACTTGGAAGGGCAGTCCCCCAACCTCTCATTCTCCTTACCCTTAGCATCCTCCACCCTCTCTGCCCCCCACCTCCAACAGAAAAACTTTTAGCTCACACTGCCACTTTTTCACGGACGACCAAAACCTCAGTCTCGGCATCTTGCCTTGCAATTCCCTCTTCAGAGGCGCCTCGAAGGCACCCTCTGGCTGCCTGGGGCCAGAACAAATCCTTTGAGCTGGGCTCGGGATGGGGGATGGAGAGGGATGTCCGCTCCCAACTGACTGGTCAACTCCGTCCACTCATTGAGTGAGGCTAGAGGGTGCCCATCCAGGAGGAGGGACTCCCTGCTAGGGCCTCCCCCAGGTCACTGTCAGGGGCAGGCGAGGATCCTAGCCCTCAGCTGCCGACCCCCCAACCCTACAGACCCCCATTTTCTGGCCTTTTCCCAGGCGTGCCCCAACCCGGCAGCTCCAAGCGCAGTACTTACTGTCAGGGCCCTCTCCGGGCAAAGGTTGGATAGCAGCCTGGCTTGGGAACCCTTTCTCGGTCTCCTCACTCTGCCCCTGGCTGTGCCAAGCGCCGACGGTAACGACAGCGGCGTCTGTAGGAAGAGAAAGATCACGCGAGCCTTAGAAATCCAGCCCTTGCTGTGACCAGAATCTTAAAGGAGGCGACTGGCTGGCCCTAGAGCCGTGGCTGAGACGGTGAACTAGCGGAGGGAGAGATGGTAAACACCACATCTGTGGACTCTCAGCCCACAACAGCAACCCGGCCTCAGCCCGCACCCCTCCCGCTGGCTACCGATGTGCGGATAATCCAGCTGCTGCTTGCTGAACACTCATTAAGTGCTGGACATCCTGCTTTGCGTCCATTGTCTCTTTCCAGCATTCTTTCGTCTATATAGAGAACAAAACAGAGGATCAGAGGAGCAAAGTGAATAGCCCCCAACACACCGAGCTACAAAGTGGTGGGCCTAAGACTAGAAACCTAAGGGATCTCAAAGTTGGGACTGTCTGCTTCTAAAGGTACTTGGTACTAATGCAAAGCAGCATTTGAAGACGTGGGTCTCCACCTCCCGTCTCATGTTTCTGACTGGACTAGGGACTAGTGGCAACCCCATCAATTTGTCTGTGGTTGGGGAAGGGGCGAGGCTTTGGAAGGCAGGAACTCAACTGTACTGCTCGTAACAGGGACAATTCATTCATTTAACATTTATTAGGTACCTATTATGTGCCAGGCCCGATGGGAGACAGAAAAAGGAGAAGGGGGTAAGTCTGAGTCCAGGTGGCATTGCAGGAGACCAGTTCCAAGTCTATGAGGTCTGGGTTATGGTAGAAGTGTCATGGGGAGAGGCTGCTGAAGTCCTAAAGGAGTGGCAACCAGTGTTCTCAGACACCTCTTCCACAGCAGAACCTCAGGGAGCCAGGTGGGAGACCTGGAGGGAGAAAGAGCTCATAGGGACAAGGTGGAGAAGATCCTCTCTTCACATGGAGTCAATTCTGATTCCTTCCTGGTAGGGGAGTGAGGACCTACAGCATACCCATTCCTCTGTAAAGGGTGAGTGAAAGGAAGCTTTGTTGGGGGATTAAGCCTCATGGCTTCCATTTAAGAGCTGTCCTAATCTTCATGTTTTGAAGATGACATCTGTGAAATGGGAAAGCTCTTACTCCTTTCCTGGTCAAAATGATGAAACAACACAACCTGCCTGTCCTGTCCTATGTTGATCATTTAAAAGAGAGCCAATTTTATTGTTGTTGTTTGGTACCAGGGATTGAACTCAGGGTCTTGCCCTTGCCAGGTAGGCACTGTGCCACTGAGCTAAATCCTGGGCCCTAGCTATTGTTGAACTTGTATTCCTTCCTGCCTTGCTCCTGGATATTCAGTTACTCAGGTAGCAAATTATTAGCACCTCCTTTGTGCTGGGTAAAGTGTTAGGAGCAGGAGTTCACATGGAAGTTGGCAAGATTACAGGGCTGAAAGTTAGGAAGCACATTTGAATTCCTAGTTCTTAGACTAAATAGCTGTGTGATCCTGGATCAGTCTTGTATCCTTTCCAGACCTCAGTTTTCTTGTTGGTCAAACAGGGATAATAACAGCTTCTGTCCTACTTTATGGGGGTGTTTTTAAGGCTTGATGGAGATAATGGATGTGAAGGAGCTTTGGAAAGTATGAAGCCACTAGACAAATATAGAGATTAGTCTGTCTTCAAGGTAGGAGGGGGATGCTGGGAAGTAAAGCTTAAAAGAAATCCTGGCTGACTCTCTCAAATGGATTGCACTGAATTTCATCTTCCATGAATCACTGAGCCTGCACCTGGGCAGGAGTCCCTGCTCAGTGAAATATAGCTCTCCCTCATCAGTGCCATCACATAGGTTAGTGATGACCTGGCCTTAAACTGCGGAGATTGTTTTGGGGACTTGAATGGAGCCAGTGAGACAGTCTTGGCTCTGGGTCTCTAATTCCTGGTCCTAGCAGCCTTCTCCTCCCATGCAACCCCAAGACTGCAGGTGTCTGGCTACAAACTACTTGAGGTCCTCAGACCCTATGAGCACAGGGCTCATGTCAGACAGCAGAGGATGGCAACAAGGGAGGAGGCTTTATTTTTGTTGAAAGCTGGAGGTGTTGTTTCTGTGTTTTTCCCAAATAGCTGAGATCTACAACAGAACTAATAAGGTTTTTTTGTTGGGGGGGGGTCTTTAGCTTGTTCTGCTCACCTCTGTGAGCCGTCTCAACTATAACTACAATCTGAAGTACAGTGCAGTCATCCTTCGGCATCTGTAGGACATTGGCTTCAGGAACTCCCATGGAAATGAAAATCCAAGGATTCTCAAGTCCCTCATGTAAAATGGTGCAGTCTTTGTATATAATCTATGCATATCTTCCTGTATACCTTAAATTGTCTCTAGATTACTTAAAATACCTAATACAATGTAAAAGCTATGTGTATTGTTGTCATGCTGTATTGTTTAGGATCTAATGACATGAAAAAAATTCTATACATGTTCAGCACAAACACAACTTTTTGGTAGTATTTCCATCTCTAGTTGGTTGAATCCAAGAATATGAATGCAAGTAAATGGAGGTCTGACTATTATACTTGATAGGCAAACACAGCCTCAAGACAAGTTCCCAAATCCCAGATGCACCCCCTCTACCCTGCAACCCTATGTAAACACATGCTCTGAGGAAAAACTAGGTCTTGCTAGGCAAAATGTTTCCAAACAAACCCACTGGCCTCCTCACTTTCCCTCTCGCTTCCCACAAGATTCTCACTCCAAAGCACCTTGGATATAAAAACACTAGAACTGATGGAGGAATAGAGAAGGCCCAGGATCCTGGGATCCACAGTCAAGTCCAAACTTGCCCTGCACAGCTTTACAGCAGAACTAGAATGGAAGTCAGAGGGAACAACACAAAGCATCCCGGCCTTGGGCCAGGGCACCTGCAACCAGCACCCTGGTGGAGGTGCAGAACAGACAGATTCCACACCCAACCTTCCTTGGCAGCCTCAGAGCCCATCCCTCTTGTGGCTGAGGCTTCTTTCAATATCGTTATAGATTCCCTTGTCACATCCATCTCACACAGGCCGCTTCTCTTAATAAAATGCCCTTGTGGCCACTCCAGATAGCCTGATGCTATTCTTCACTCTCCTGCTCTTCTCCCCAGCATGAGCCGCAGCGTGGTGATTCAGGTTTCCTGGGTCACAGTGTAGTCTCCTGCAGAAAATGCTTTTTGAGTGCCCAAACCAGGGCTTAACAGAAGCTTTGGTTGTGGGGATAGCAAATACTCTTTCCTTGTCCCATCAGGATGTCCAGAGTCCTGGATTCAGATTTTTGTTCTGAGTTTCCATCTTTTCCTGGCCTGTATCTTCTTCCTTGAACCAGCTGCCACTGCTTTCCTACAACCGTATAACCTGGGTCTAATGTTTAAAGCCTTTCTCCTAGGGATTGTTGATAAATTCCTCATCTATATCCCCCGAAAGAGCAGAAATACTCAAGATTCAAAGGAACGAATCACTGATGGTAAAATTTTAGGCACAGTGACAGGCAATTGAGGAGAAACATTTGATCACACCATGTTTACCTCTGTGGAAGGCTGGCCCTGAGGATATTCTGGTGTTTTCCCTCAAATATAATGAAGACTTGGGTTAACAGCAAAGAAGGCAGTTGTCTCAGGCTGGGAGCCGGGACGGCTTTTTGCTCATTCCAGCTCTAGCACTAATTAGATGTATGGCCCTACAGTTTCCTCTTTTAGGCCTCAATTTCCCTATATGTCCAAAGAGAATGGTGGATTATCTGATTTCCAGGGTTCCCTCCTGTTTTAACTAGCTCATATTCTGAGCTCTCTGGCACTGAAACAGACTGATGTTCTTCAAGAGTGAGTCCTAGGGGCCGGGGATTTAGCTCAGTGGTTCCGGTGCCTGGCTCGAAAGTACAAGGTCCCAGGTTTGATCCTTGGTACCAAAAAAAAAAAAAAAAAAAAAGAGTGAGTCCTGATTTCAGGACACTGGGCATGGCATTGTAGATGTGCGGCAGTGAGACACAGGGTTGACACTAAGGACATAGGCCTGGTGCTGTATGCAACAGTGCAGCCAGTGTCTGACTCACTCTTTGCATGGGAGCAGAGGGAGAATTTCTTCATTGTCCCCACCCTGTCTTGTAGACAGGACCCTTTAGGTTTCCAGTAGTGAATTCTCTATGACCTCTAGGACTGACTCCATCTGCCTCAGAATCAGGACTGACATTCCCCTAAGGAAAATCTGTACCACCATCCCACTTGTCCAAATCTTACTTTCCTTCCTTAGTGATGGGTAACCAGCTTCTGCTCCAAAATGCTCAGTGTCCCCAACTGTCCTGGTACTCTGCACTCCTTTCTGTTCCAGCAACTAAAGAGTTAATGTCTGTCTCAGTAGGGGCCCTCCAGAGGGCTGCTCCAGTTCTAGGGGTTCTTCATTTTGATTGGTCAAAGTCCCTGCCATACAAACCATACTACACTTTATGGTTTAGATCTAAAATGTCCCCTCCAAAGCTTCTTGTCTTTGGAAGGTGACTGACTCATGGAGGCGCTATACTCATCAATGGACTCATCCATGATGAGTTTAGTAGCTAAACATGCTGTTAAGAGGTGAGGCTGGGGATTTAATTCAGTGGTTCCGGTGCCTGCCTCACAAGAGCAAGGTCTGGGGGTTGGTGGGGGGAGAGGTGAGGCCTGAACAAGAGTCAGGTCCCTGGGGAGTGTGATCTGGGAGGGTGTATCTTCCTCCCTGCTTACTCCCTCCACTCTCTGCTTCCTGCTTGCCACGGTTTGAGCACCCTTCCCTCCAACCTGCCCCTCTGCCATCCTGTTTCTGCATCCGAACCAGTAGACCATGACTGAAATTGTGAGCCAAAATAAACCTCTCCTCCTTTAAAGTGTGGGTGTCGGGTATTTTGTCTCAGCAATGGGAAAGTGACTAAGACACTACATTTTTAATACTGCTCTAGTCTAGGACTCTACAATTGCTCAATGCCCCTCCTCTTTCCCTGTTCATTTCTCTATGAAGATTTGTCAAGGGCTTATCTGAACTGAGCTATGCCTGACTCCCATTCTCTGAGTCAAGTGGGCCATGGTTGTTTTACAGAATGAAGAAAAAGAAGGCAGCTGCATGTGGGGAGGAGACTGACTTTGTAGTTAGTGGCAGATTCCCTGGTGCCCTCTGCCTTGTGTTCTGGATCCAATTGCCAAAAGATGAAGCTAAATGTGTTGAAGTAGGAGGGATACTTGTTCCTAAAGTCGGCCCCCAGCCCGAATACACTGGTTCCCTTCTTTAGGGACATCTTGTGTTTCTATTTGCTCCATGGGCCCACCTGGGGTACTTCGACTATTTTCTCTCCTTTGTGGCTGAGCCTTGTTCTTCTGTCTTTAGCTAAAGCAAGCCTCCCTAGCACTGAAAACCCCCTCATTTGTCCCCTCTCCTCCTTCCTCTGCTATCCCACTTCCTTCTCCCTGTGAAGGCCTGGCTTCTCCAATGGGTTCTGTGCCCCTGTGGTGCAAATGTTCTGTTCTTGCCCTGGTATTAATTTGCTCTCATTTGTGAGCTGCTTTGTTAACGTACATGGCTTTTTCTCAATATGTAGTACTGCTCCCTGCTGCCTCTGTTACCTCCCCACCCACACCCTCCTTAACCTTGTAATAACAGGCCCTTCCTTGTGGAGAGGGGGGCTGGGCTTTTGCAAAGCACTTTCTTATATATGATACAGGAGTTCACTACATGATCACAACACTGGAGGAAATGAAGCAGGCATGATGAAGGATCCCTGTGAAATGGGCAAGGAAACTGAAGCTTGGGGAGGTGAGAAGACCTATCTTCATGATAGTGACTGTGTGAGGGCTGAGTGAGCCTAGAACCACAGCTCTTGCCCATAGTACCCCACATGCTCACACTATTCATCTTCTTCACTTCTCTCTGAGGCTCCCACTGTGTCCTCAGAAAAGCATACATATACATATAAGATTTGACTTATGGGTCACAGAATCTGAGGGACAGGTCTCAGTATTGATAACTTTTTAAAGCTTCCTGGGTGATTCCAGAGGTGAAAACCACTGCTTGAAAGGAAGATTTCAGAAGGAGAGAGGGAGTGGGGAGACTGAGAGAGTAGGATTTGGCTTAGTAGCCAAAAGCTTTTTTAAAAATCCTGAGAGTCCCCAGTAAGAATGGAAGGTACAGTGGATATGAACTATGGCCTAGCTTCCCTTCCCTGCCTATATTTCCTCCATTCTGCCTCAAGGAAAGGATTCTACAAGTCTTCTCAGTGCCTTGTCAGCCTTGAACTGGCTTTCTAAGTCATTAGCACCAAGTTTGCTGCGTGAAGGAGTACAAAGAAATGCACTACCCATATACATATGCTTGTCAATCATATAAGTGTATCTGTAGCATCTTCTGCCTGTAAGGGTGGAGCTAAATTGCCCTGAATAAGGCATGGGCTCTATCTAGAAATGAAGGGCAGATACTTTCCTGTCAATCAACTAAAAAGAGATGCTCTCCGTTAAGAGATTGAAACTCTTAAGAATAATAATCATCCTAGCAGCTACCATGTATTAATCAGTTGCTGTGTGACAGGCATTCCAGTTACATGACCTTATTTCTCCCTCATAATCACCTTCTAAAGCAAGTATTGGTAGTATTATTGCTGTTTTATATATTAGGAAAATGAGGTTCACGTGGTTAAGTTACTTTACCCAAAGGACATCCAGTTAGGTGAGCAAGGGTGTTTTGTTTGTCCTGCACAGTGATTTCAAAGAATTTTTAATTGTTAATATATGAAAATCCTCAAATTTCACTAAGAATCCATATTTCTGGCAACCCTGGGCCTTAAGGGCCCTCCAAAAGACTGGAACTAGGTAGTAGTGCCCCTTTGGGATGAAGGATGAGCACTTCAGGTCGCCCCAGTGCCCACCATTCCATTCCTATCCTCGTAACAGGGTAAAGTATCAGTTGGCGTTTAGCATTGTATTTGCACTACTGTGTTGCTGTTTTATTAAAAGAATAATGAGGAAAATGGAATACTTCTTGGGTATTACATCTGGTCTTTCCATAACGAGCACACTGGCTCATTTGAGTCTAGCCCCATAGATATATGGGTTTATGATCCCTCCCCTCCCCTCCCCTTCACCACCTTGTTAACATGGTGAAAAGAAATGGTGAGGACTCTTGTTTTGACCTGGCCCTCAGCGTTTGAGCACACTTGTAGGTGGCTAGGATTAGAGATGGTCTCTAGCCCATGGAAGCGCGCCAGGAATTGGGAAGGAAGAGTGGGTCCCCATCTAGTTTCACTTCCTGGCCCTCAGCTGTGAAATAGATCTAGTGGTAACAACAATGCCATTATTATCATTACTAAGTAGGTCAGTAACATGTCTACTTTATGGGGTTATTATGAGGATACACTCACACATCAGTGTCTGGCTCAGAGGAAGTGCTCACTCAACAAATGTTAGCTACTTCCATAACTATTACTCTTCATGTCGGTTTCTGTTTTGTGATCCCCTAGCCTTCAACATGCGGTTTTGTCTGAAAGTTTCAGCCTAACCTAGACAAAACTATGGGAAATTAAATGACCCCTGTGATGGGTCAGTGCTATAAGGGAAGGGAAATCTTACAGATGTTTCTTCCTTCCTAGAGCCAAACATGGAGATTCTAGGTGATGTTTTATTGAATAAAATGATATTTCCTATTCTAGATAGAAGGAACTCTTGTTTTTCTCATGAGGATCACACCAGACTTTAATCCATACTTTTTTTTTCCAGTACCAGGGATTGAACTCAGGACCTTTCACTTGCCAGGCAGGTGTGGTGCCGCTGAGGTACATCCCCAGCTCTAATCCATACTTTTACATGCTTGCTATTTTCTTTACCTAAAATGCCTTCTACCATCCTGTCTACCTGGAAAGGTCCAACTTATCCTGGACTCAGTTTGGGTCACTTTGTTTGGGCAACTCCCTCTGAACTTCATCTGTTTTCCTAGGTAGAGTTGATTTAAAAGTCTGCCCTCTTTTAGAATGTGCTTTCACTGAGGGGAGGGAGGACTTTTTTCTTACCACATCCTCAGCCTGGCACAGGACTAGGTACTCAGTACTCAGTAGATGCTCTTTGAATAAACTAGGAGGAAGGGGTGTGGGAAAGGGAAAGATTCAAGAGGGCACCTTAGTAGTCACGTTTTCTGGGAATTCTCCATCTCCCAGCAGCCCTCATAACTTTGTTTCTGCTTGGAAACTCCAAGTTCTTCCATCATCATAAATTCTCTGTACCTCTCCCAGAGCTATTTTAAGGGTCTCCTGTAGGGTCAGTGGGCATGAGTATTTCTGGAGTTTTCCCCAACTTTCAGCATACCCCTACTCCTTTGAACAGCTCCTCACTGTGATGGATCCACATGCTTCCTCCACCACGGGCTTTTCATGGGATCCTTAAAGAATAGAGAATTTCCCAGAGATCCTGTCTGAGAATCAAAATTTCAATGTTCTATGGCCCTGTTCCTTTCAGGTGCTGCTCTCCCACTAGATATTCCTTCCTAGAAAACATATTTAAGTCTCCTATGCCTGCACCCAAAGGGGATGCCAACTGTGGAGCTATTCTGGATGAATGGGGTTCCAGTGCACCTGCAATAATACCCCACATCCTGTCCACTAAACCAGGAGGGGATTTTCCTCAATTGCTGTAAGTACCAGTCTTTTGTGGATGATCAGGCTAATATTGCTGGAGAAAGTTTGTACTTCCAACACTGTCCCCTCTGTTAACAGTAATGTAGGGTAGCCATGGAGTCCCTTCAGGCCTGCTCAGCAGTCTTCTTCCTCCCAGCCCTACTCAATATACTGTATTCCTGTTCACCATGTCTATCCTATCCTATCTGATGGAAACTTCGCAAGCCTGTTTCCTCTTCTAGAGGATGTGAGTTCCTTTGCCAGAAGCAGTCTGCCTGCATGCAAAAAATGACTTGAGAGCCATTAACAGGAAAGCGCACCTTTCCAAAATGCCAGGTGATTCTGAGGCATTAATGGACATCTTTGCAATCCTGTCTCAGGAGGAGCTAATGTCTCATAAACTAACTGGCACTGGGCTGAAAAGTTCTCTGCACAGCAGCCCTCCAACTTTGAGAACACATGCCCTAGGTTCCAGGGTATGCCAGATGAGCCAGGTGAGATTGGGGAGCAGTTAAGACCCAGGATATGAGTTCCCATAGCCTGCTAATCCCAATGCATGTGGGCAGGCATATACACATATACGTACACACACACACACACACACATCCAGAAACAGAGGCAGAGCCACATGTTGGCACAAAAACACTACCCACACTCTTGCTATAAGACCCACATGTGATTTGCCAACAAATTGCAAATTAACCTCCTAGTGAATAGATTAATGGTATTCGTGGTAATTTACACTCCAAGTTTCATAGCAACAGACTTTGAGCATTCTGGTTGCATAAGAATTCAAGGATTTTTAAGTTCCTGGAGACATTGTAGTAATTAAGCTGATAAGCCTATGCAAATTAGCCCCAATTTGACACTGTCAATTTTGAATCCAATACCCAGGGTATTGGCCCGGAAGGTTGCTGGTTGCTGCTGCAGATCCTTGGCTTCAGGTGCTAAGACAGATGCTGGTCTTCGTCTGTCTATGCAAATGAGGCCCCTGAGCAGAACTCCCCAACAGATCCAAAAAGGGACTGAACAATTACAAATGGTCCACTGAATGGTGAGGAGAATGGAGTCAAGGCTTCTGGGAGAAATGGGGAGGGGGGCAGCCAATGTGCACAAGACTGACAAACTGTCTTTTAAGGTCCTTGGTTTGAGGACACAAATTTCTACTTGCACAGGAGTTTAGGCCTAGCACCAAAAGGTCAGGAAGAAGCAGCCTCTTTGTGGCATATTGCCAAGTGCCACTAAAGTCTTATTTTTCCAGAAAGATCAGCTTCCTAAAATAAAACTAAAAGCTGGAGTTCCCTCTTTCTTCCCCGGGAAGGTGAAGTTTAATTGGCTCTATTGCCCATTTTGAGCAAAAAAAAAAAAAAAATCACAGAATGTACTCATCAAATCAATCAGCCTATGAGCACAGCTTGTGTGCTCTCTCCATGGGTGGACTAGTTCCTGTCTAATAATGTAGAGCCTCAGGGGGTGGCCACTCCTCCCACACCACACACAGAGCTCCATCCTTGACTTCCTTCTTTGATCTCTTGAACCATCAGGGTTCACGGAGCTCCCTGGTTAATCCACCCTGTGCGTTGCGCTCTGCAGAGCAGCAATGAAGTAAGCGAGGACAGCATTCTTGTCCACTGGGTACCCACTGCTGCTGCCCGGCTCAGCACCCCCCCCCCCCGCCCCAGACCTCAGTGGTTGCTCTCTGAGCTGCAGCCCTGCAGAACAGCTTTCTTGAATCTCCAGTTGGGGTATGGGATGAGCAGGGAAATACTGCAGAGAACTGCTCACATTACCCGGACCCAACCTTCCACTAATGGGATACCACCTGGAACTCAGAATTCTTCCCGGAATGCAAGGCCAGACAGGATTATAATCAGAGCAGCCTCACCACATTTGAAGAGCTAACACTTCAAGGTGATAAGATACTTGCAACCTGGATCATTCAGTAATAACTATCTTTATCTGTCTTCCTGAGCAAATTTTATCTAAGTCAGGATTTTAAAAGTGTTGGAAAACCTCCTGTGCAGTTGCTGGCTTCCTTTGTGAATGTGTACATCAAGCCATCATTTTAAGATGATGCCCATGGCCATTCTCATTCTGGTTTCCCTTCCCATTCTCACCATGTACATGCCCCAATCCACCTAGGGTCCAACTCATTTTCTTTGACTGCCAATGGTGCTTAGCATCTGCTACACTGGCTCCCAGAATTGCAGGTCTAGGGATACAAATCTATGTACCTAGAAGCATTGATTGAAGAGTCAAATAATAACTCATGATGATAGTGATGATGATGCTCCCAATGTGGGGAGAATTTAGTACATGCCAGTCACTTTACATGAGTCTTACATGAAGTATTTCCTTGAATCTTTATAACAACTCTGAGGTTGATACTTTCAACTAGCCCTCTTTTGCAGATGAGGACACTGAGTCAAAGGTTTGAGCAACTTATTCAAAATTCATATTGGTAAAAAGTTGCAATGCTGGAAATCAAACTCTGAATGACAGATGCTAGAGGCTAGGCATTTAAGCATTTATCTGAAAACATTTCACAAATTTATGTATCACTGTTTTCCAAATGTTAGGCAGATGTCATCATATTTATAAAAAATTTACATTCATTTAAAATATGACTACAATCAGATGAATTCATGGTTATTATGTGTTCATCAATGGACACTAAGTAAAATTGCTGTCAAGAAGCATGTGGAAAATGGGTCTTTGAGTTTCACCAGATTGAGAACCATGGGGATTTTGTGTGTAGAGTACTTTCAGTCCATGTCTTGCAACCCAGGAAGTTGTGCATTGTCTTAGCGGCTCACCTTTTATTTGATCTCCAATGCCTCGTGTGTCTCTGTAGATATTTCAGGGGTGGGAAGCTTTGTCTAAAACTACCTTCATATTCAATCATTCATTACAAAAATATTTCCTGAGCTCCTACAACATTCCACACACTGGTCTTGACATCAGAAATATTGCAGTGAACAAAATAGATAAAAGTCCATGTCCTCTTAGAGCTTTCATTCTCATGAGTAGACATAGACAATAAACAAATTAATAGTCAAAGTTATATGATAACTGAGAAAATAAGTGGTTTGGAGAAAAATAGCACAAGGAAAGAGAATGCAAGTTTGGGAATGGGTGGGGGTTTGCAATTTTAAATAGGATGGTCAGGGAAGGTGCCACTGAGATTGTGACAACTGAGCAAAGTGCTGAAAGAAGAAAGCAGGCCATGTTGCTATAGGAGAAGAGTCTGCTAGGTACAAGGAGTAGCATGTGCAAAGGCCTATGGATGGAGTGTACCTGGTGTAAGGACCGTGAAGAATGCCAACACTGCTGGGAGAATTTGCCTTTGACAATGTATATAAATGGTTGCATGTGGGGAAAGGTTCAGGAGTGGGCTCTGTTGTTAAATGTCCAAGTGGTCTACATGGGCCACTTTAAGCTCACTTGTAGGCATGACTATCCTTTGGAAAAATGATGAGGCAAATGTGTGTGTCTGTTAATCCTCAAGCCTTTAGTCCTTCCTTTTGCCTACTCAAGGAGTCCATTTGTTCCTTCATAATTTGGGGGTTCTGCAGTGCTTTTGGCTATCAAAGCCTGTCCTCCAGACTGAGTAATGGAATACAGTTTGGGAGTTCCACAGATTGGGGCTTGCCTCTAGGTTTCACCTCTTTGTGATTTTCACCTCTGTGTAGCAAGTCGTCCATTTCTCTGAGCCTCATCTTCCTTATCTGTAAATGGTGACAATAAGGCATTGTGAGGATTAAATGAGAAAATGCACATAAAGTGCTAAGCCCAATGCCTGGAATATAGTAAATGCTCAAGAAATGGTAGCTGCTTTTATGCATTCCCACCCAGGTATAAGTTACAGAGATCAGCCTATGTGTTTTTGGTCTGCTGAAAGGCCTGTGGATTTCTTGCTCTACATCAACTGTCAGTAGAAAGAAAGAAAATTAAAAAGTAGAATCACTATTGTGGGCTGTGTCTTGAATGTTAAACATTACAAATGAATACTGAAAATTAGAAAGGTTGGGAACTATTGCCATCAATGGTTATCTTTTCCAGCAGGGTTTGCATTCAGCTTTAAAGTGATGGGGCTCTGAACTGTGGCATTTCTAGCATCAATGAGCAAGTGAAAAATTAAAATAAAAGCCTTGTATATCCTGATCCAATGTGAGAAAGTGTTCCATCATCTCTTCCCCCCATACTCTGTTGCTTCTGCTTTGATGAGAATGTGGGAGTGGTCAGGAAGAACCATTCTAAACCACAGCAGGGCATCCTCTGGGGTTGGCAGGCCCTCCAGCCCTAGAAGTACAATCGTGTAGTTTTTCTTTCTTTCACACATCTCTAGGTACCCTCCTGCTGGCTCATCTCACCTCCTCTACAGGTACTCTGAACAGACAATCTTGGCCAACCACAGAAAGGGTCCACTGAGAAGGTACCTGATGACAACTGCCAAGAAACCTTGCTGAGAGCTTTGCCTGTGTCCTAACCAGAGTACGGGCATGGTAACACCTTACTGTACAGAATAGTTGCATGCTGGACAAGTTTCTCGCAAATCCAATTTACACATACCAAAGCCTATTTTCCATTCAACTTTTAACATAAAATTGGAGACATGTTTCTTTGAGGGGAAAAAATGGGCCCCTGAGCCTAAATAAAAACAAGTTTATAAAGGCAATGCAGCAACATTCTTAAAAATTACAAACATGAATGGAAAAAAATGAGAATTTTCTTATAAAATATTAATGAGGTCCCCAAATGAGTTGCAAGATCTGAATACAAAATAACTAGTGTTATTTTGATGTTTGGTATAATAGCTTAAAGGCCTAAAAGAAAAACAATGACAGCTTAACTGAAGAGAACACACCAGACTGAAAAGTTGCTCAGTTTCTATAAAATTGCCTTTATAATGTTGTACAGCAGGGGGACTGTGGAACATTCTTTGGATGCTTGGATCCTGAGCTCTAGTACTCTGGAGAAGCTATTGAATTTAAGAAACAAACATGTTGATCTGGGCCAGAGAATAGACCAAGAAGCACAGATGTTACCAAACCTTAGACATGCCC
Source organism: Heterocephalus glaber (assembly GCF_053883595.1). Classification (NCBI taxonomy): domain Eukaryota; kingdom Metazoa; phylum Chordata; class Mammalia; order Rodentia; family Bathyergidae; genus Heterocephalus; species Heterocephalus glaber. Next base: position 33,836,921 of record NW_028258384.1, on the reverse strand, counting down.
CAGGAAATGAGTTAATTGGGAGCAAGATGGTATGGGAAGACTTTCCGGTAACACAAGATTTAGAAGACTTGAAACTTCTATAAAATGAGTCTCTGAGTAATATATAATGGATCAGTCTCCCAATTTATAAATGCTGCTTTGGCTAATGTTTTTATCTAGAGTTATTGAATAATAAAAAATTTTATGAAGGGCTTCTAGCCTTGGTATTTCCCCAAAGTATGTTCAAGTGAACATTTGTCTTATAAGAAGCTATATAAAGGGGTTCCATGGACAAAATCTTGAAAAATGTGTACCTTTAATTGGTGTTTCTCAACATTTAACATCCATACAAATACTCTGAGGATCTTATTACAATACCAAGTCTGACTCTGAAAGTCTTGGATGGAGGCTTGAGATTATGCATTTCAAAGGAACATAGGTGATGCCTGTCCTGCCAACCCTCTGGATGTTAAAGCTCTAAATGTTCTCTTGGATATTCATGATTCTCATTAGTATATTAAGGGGTCTGCAAAACTCTGTAGAAAATACAGTTTATCTAAACTAATATTAATCAAAGTCACTTGTACCCAGAAATCTTTCTCTCCCCATAGTACTTATTAATCCCTCACACTTCGGCTCTCATGGAAGCCAATTTTAGGAATGTTGGTAAAGCTAATACTACTCCACCTGGAGTGACTTCACATCAGCTGCACATAATAAGAACTCAATAACTACTAAATGGTATCAATATAGTTATTTATTTTTATTAAAGTTATTTTAGTGCAATGCTTGGTGCAAAGCAAGGTCTTGACAAATTATAGCTAATATGATGACACGAGGACAATGATCATGATGATAGCAATGATGTTGTTATTGACAATGAAGGAGCTTGCTTTCCTTTAGCCCTGGTTTGCAGCTTGGCATCAGGGAGTGGTGTGCTTTGAAAGGCACTCAGGTTACATAGTACTGGGTTTGGATCCTTACCCCAATACCTGATAGTACGTGGTCAATTTTCTCAGCTGTAAAACACAGATAACAATACCATCTACTTCCCCACTGTGAGGATGAAATGAGATAATGCATATGAAGTAGCAAGCCCAGTGCCTGGTCTACTGTAAGTGCCAATAACTATCAACTAGCAAGCTATTGATCCAGTATCTAAGAATTTGACAGAGTACCAGGAAGAAAAGTTGAGGATAAAGATGTTCTCACAGTTCAGTTTGAGAATCATGCACAGGCCTACAAAAGGCTTATGTACATACCACGAGCCTTTCCACATAGAACCACTTCATACACACGTGGAAATATTGTGTGCAGGCCAATATACAGAATGGACCTATTTGCTGAGGAGAATTTCTAGTGCACCAATAATCTTGATTTAGGGCTTAAAGTGTTTTTTTTCTTAGTATGTTTTAGTTCAAATAGAGGGGTTTGAAAAAGAAATTAATAAAACCCACCAGACTATTAATACCAGGCATGCAGATTTGGTTCACCACCAAATCCAAAGCATGTAGCCCAACAGCTAGAACATAACAGTACACAATAAGTATCTACTGAATAAAATGGCATATTTTTATCACAAGGTATTTTTGTATAATAGTATTGCTAATTTTTCTAGGTCATGAATCAAGGATGTTTTTCTCTGCACTTGGGAAAGTCCTGCTGGCCTGCAAATGGGCCAGATTTGAATATTAGCCATAAGGGGTAGCCACCCACAAGTATACAAAGATTCCCTTAAGTGGATACAGACAGTCACTCTCCAAACACTTTGCCAAATTTGGGTCTCCTCTGCAGGATCTGGGCCCTGATTCTTTGGATAGAAATAGCAGAGCATGTGTCTGTGATGGTTCTCAGAGCCAATGGAGATGTAATGACGAGGCCATTCAGGGTCCTTGTCAAAACCATGTTGAACAGGGGTGAAATTTCAATCATCTCACCAGCTGGCACCAGAATCCTTCTTACAGAGGGAACTGGGACTGTTTTTAGGAAAAGATTTCCATAAGCTGCTTGCCTTGACTGCATGGGTAGGCAGGGGACAAGGCAAATGAGGACAGAGCTTAATGCTGTGTAGTAATACTGAACAGGACTTTGGGGCTGCAGAAGGAGTACAGAGGAGAGGAATAGACAGACGAGAAAGGGGAACTGAAGAACAGAATGGGTGGCTAGAGCCTGACTAAGAAAATGACCAAGGGACTTCTTAGGCCTGGGATACCTAACTCTCATTCAGTTATTTGTGCTGCCAGGAGGCAAATCCTCTGTCTCCCCAAATGCCTTCTACATCTGTTTCCTTGGATGAATGATTACTTGGGTGGGTTTAAGGAAGATGAAGCTCCACATTATGGTAGACATAAAAAGATGCAACAAGTAAACCATTTAAACCCACACTTCTTTTTAATTTTTATTTTAAAATTTTTTATTGGTACCTGTTTGCAGTCCATAATGATTACATTCATTGTAGAAACCCATACTTCTTAACTCTGGCTGGACATTAGAATCACCCGGGGATGCTTTTATCAGTTAGAAAAGTCCCCAGAGCTTCCCTAAGAGACTCCGCATTATCATTGGTCTGGGGTGCTGCCCAACAGCAATGCTCTTTAAAAGTTCCCCAGGTGAATCTGATGGGCAGCCACATTTTTAGAACTACAATAGAACTCTCTTAGGAGAACCAGTCCCTTGTAGCCTGGGGTTGGGGTGTGGGTCAAGGAGAATGGAAGTTGTCTCTGGGAATGGAGAGATCTATAAATGAGTGTGGGGTTTTGAAGGAATCATATCTGACGGGCATGGGAGACCCCATGGATGTCAAGATTACAGGGGTAATTGATGCCATTCGCCTCTCTCCTCTTGGCTGTTCAGTTCTCCATTCAGCTGGAGCAATTGTGACTCCCAACTCAACTAGCCCATAGTGCTTCACTTTGTTGCAGACATCTCTTTTCTCTCTTTCTCATCAGGCATATTTGCCCTGGATCCCATTTCTTTGTGAACCTACTCTTTGACAGGTAAAAGCCAATGAACCTGATATATGAACTTTGTCAGACAAAACAAGAAATGTACATTTTAACAAGTATTTGAGGACAGTGCCTGGACTAGCAGCATTAATTTTCAGGGATCATGGCAAACCATGAAGAAAATATTTTATGGCCAAAAGGGACCCGAGAAGGTTTTAAAGCACCCCATGTAGATGATTGCCACGTGAGTAGGTGGCACGAAGCTTATTACTGGAGATCCCCATCTGAGAAATATCTGGAACACCTAGGCCCATATTATGGGGTCACTAGAGATGACACCCAGTAAAGATCCAACCTCCTGAGGCTCTTTGCACATCCAACCATAGCGCTTCTCTCTTCACTCCTCCAGGTCCCTCCCAGCTCTTTACCCCTCCAGCATTTTATGCAGTTCTGAAAAAAGTAAGCGTCACAGGCCAAGCTATCAGTTAAAAGCTCACTCCATCATGGATGAGGCAAGAGTCAGCATTTTAGTAGCAGTTTAGCTGCAGCCAGAGAAGGAAAAGGCAGAGAATGGCAGATTGCAGGTGCCAATTCCCTGGTTTTTCTGGCCCAGGCCTGAGGGATGGATCATCCTGTCTCACCCCCTGAAGATAAATGTGACAAATGAGTGCTTTTCAGTGGGAAAACCATTAAGTGAGTTAGAACCAAGCAAGGAAGAAGCATTCCCTTTCCCGTGTTGGCTTGTTCCCCTCCACTCTTGCCCCTGGTACTGGGACAATGGCCTGATTTAAGGGGGATAAGGTCAGGAGCACCAGTGGCTATCAGCAGGGATAGGGTGTTCACAGCTCCCATTTCCCAGGATAATTTACTTAGGGACAGGAGCTTGAATTGAGCTGACTGGAAACAACATGGGGAAATTTGTTAATGTGCTGAAACCTTTCAGAACTTCACAGATACCTTTCTTACTGGTCACAGAACTAAGGTGCATTGTAAATCCCAGTAAACTAATTAAATTTAGGAAGAAGCTGGCATATTTTCTAACATGACCAAACACAATGTAAATAGCCACTGAATCTGAACAGCACTAAAACATTTAATTTGGCCCAGAATCTTCAGTAGCAGATGCTTGTTTGGGAACTCTCTCCTTTGCATCAACAACCCTGTCCCCTCCCCCTCCCCCCACTTCCCACAAAGAAAATCCCAAATGACAAGTTCCTGCAGTGGGGCTGCTGAAAAGACCCACCCAGCCCTAAGCTCCATGTACAAACAGCTTACCTCTATTGCAAAGTTCCTTCCCCTTCTTCTCCTTACCAAATTACTTGGTTGACTTAGCCCACTGGTGTCACTAAGTGGGAACATTCTTTTAGGGTGTGTGGTTCTTCTAAGAAAGTTCAGAAGAAACAGGAAGCAGACATTTCTGACTGAGGACAAGAATCTGGGGTCCTCTCCTTTTCATAAATCTCACATCTTGGCATGTTCAGATCTTTGGTTTTTCTAATTAGCTAATGGGATGCTTTGGGATTTATACCCACCTTTGAGAGGCTGACTGAATTGTTAAAGTCCTGGAGGTAGAGGGTGGTGGTGAAGCAAACACTGGGAAATTCAGTAGCTTCCAGTCCCTGGAGGCAACAGAGAGACTGCTACAGACTCTACAAAGCTTGGCTGCCTGTCCAGGATCCACATGGAGCTGGACCTTCCCTGGTGTATATTTCCTAAAGAACCCTGGGTTACTGGACTTCTCTGTTTTTGGCCACCCTGGGATGGGCACACTGGCTCTCAGCACTGGCACAGATTCTGGCTCTAAGACTCAGTACCTGGGCTGCCTCCTGGCCAAGTCCCACTTCAAGCTCCCGCCCCTCTTCCTCAAGGGAGCCAGCTGGAGCCAGTGATGATGTAGCTTGTCAGGGCAGGAGATTGACGGTAGGCCCTCTGCTTGCTTTCCTTGCCCCTTCTTCCACTGGCTGGCTCCTTCCAGCTCTGGGGAGGAGGAAGGAGGCAGAGGGAGACTGCTTAGCTCTTCCATTCATGTTCTTCTTTATTCAAGGCCATTTGCTAGTCCTCCCTTGAATAGGCTCAGCTGAGAAGACCCTAGCCTCTCTTTCACAGTGAAGTGGTTTAGGGAACCTGGCTCTCTCCTGTCACCCACCCTCACCCTAATGGTCCAGTGCTAGTCCTGACCTGAGGCTCCTTTCTTTCCCAGCTGTATTCTGTTGGACAGTTTGATTCAGGCCCTTCTGGCAACATAATCTGCTGGCTTCAGGGACAGCCCAGTGAGCTCACTGGAAAGCTTGGGTCCATGCAGTCAGAAGGGGAGTGGCTTTAAGCATAGCCAGGAGCTACTTGGATTCCAAGTACTGACCTGTCCCCTCATTCCTCCTCACACCAGGCAGATTTCTATAGGCTGTTCCCGGCCTTGTCACAGCCCCTCTCCCCTGCAGCCCAGGAAGGATGAGTAAGTGTGTGGTGGAGTGGGCACTGTGTAGACATGACAAAGCTCTCCAGCTGAGAGTCCCTGGCCATGGTCACCTTCTTTGCATACCCAGTGTATATGTACATTGGCAGTGCAAAACACCAGTCTCCATCCAGGTAGGCAGGCAGGAAGCAAGACCACCCCTACCACCTCTGTACTGGGGCCCTGCAGACCAGGGCTGAGGATATGTCCTGGCTATGACAGCTGACTGCAGAGGGGCATGGCACAGAAACAAGGGACACAGCAGTCAGTCATGACTCAGACAAACAGTTGTCACCAGTCCACAGAAAGAAAACTGGGCATCCAAGACATGGTGGCTAAGCCAAACAGGTGGGCAGAGGACAAGGGCAGTAAATGCATGGCTGAGAGAGCTCAGAATTTGGAGTTATCATGAGAGTGAGCCCCAGACCCTATGGGACCTGCCTCATTGGATTCTCTGCCCTTGCACTCAGAAGGTGGCTGGTAAGAACCAAAATCCTCAGCCTGAGTCCAGGGGATACTCAGGGATGGGGAGAACCTCCATGGGGATGACTTGGAGGCACTGGAGTTCATGGCTAATGGTAACCAAGCCTCAAGTAGTCTATTCAGTGCCTTTGTGCAAAAAGCTTAGAAGAAGCTACTCCTGGATGAATATGGCCCCATGAGCAATACGGCTGTGCCAGATGAAAAATGAACCATTTCATCCAGTTGGACTTACTTCTGCACTAGGGCACATGGCTCAGGGAGCAGAGCATGAACTGAATTTCACTCTCATTTATGCTCTTGGCCACATATCTTTGTGCAGTTCAGAGCCTGTACAACCGTATGTCCAGCTTGTAGCTGACTACAGTAAATAACTCCCTTCCTCTTCCACATGGAGGTTCAGGGAGAGTGAGATGCTGAGGACTTGCCAGAATCCCATCCTCATTGGTTTCAAAGCATGGAGCAGGCTGTGTCTATGTATAGGGATAATGGAGAACCTGGCTGGGTCACCAGGCCAGTGGGAATCTACACTGTGAGGCTGAGATGAAGATGCAATTTTCTTTTCAAAAGAGTCATTTTCTAAATCTTTCTGCCCATCTCCAACTTTACAACTTGTTTTTACTATGCTTTATTCTATGGTGAGCATAATGCATGTCTTTTGCATTCTCCAACTTCTCCCTTGGACTCCGCTCCCCACAACCTGCCACTTAACTTCTCTACCCAGTAGTGTTAGTATTCCCACCAGGCAAGAACTTTGGAGACCCTGTTCCCTCTTGCTCTGCTCTAAGATGAAAACTAAGCTTCGTTACTGTGATAGTGATCCTCAGTTTCCCTATCTATACATTAGAAATGGATTAAGGTCCCTCCTACTCTGAGGTTCTGCCTGTTTTAGTCCTGTCCCAAGGTGTGCTTCCTGCCTCTTTCTCTCCAGTAATCCAGTGGCCCTGGAAGATGGGGGGCGGGGGGGCGACGTTGGGGCAGAATCTGTTGCCTCTTGTGGTCAGAGTCAAAGGTTAGAGGAGTTGGGCTAGATGCAATACAAAGCAAGACACCTACTGGACCTTGGCCTGACTCCAGAGCATGGCCACCTTGCTGTGCTAAAACAGAAAAGAGGAGGGGGGAGGCTCTTCCAAGACTGGCTTTTAATCAATGCTGCCTTGCAAAAGTGTTTGAGAGAAAAAGAACTCTCAGCTGGGGTGAGGGGAGGTTTGTGTGCCAGTACAATGTGCGTTATGATTTATTTAAAAAGGAGTGGATTAAGATTCACAGGCTTTACCTGGACTAATTAGCGGGGTGGCCTTTAGTAAGTCCCTTCCTCTCACTCTCAGTTCACTTATGTGCAAAATTAAGAAGGAAATTAAGTGAGCCAAAAATCTCCAACATTCTGGCCTACCTAGTTTATCCAATTTCCCACCTACATTCATGTTATACCTACACTGCATCAGCCCTTGCTCACAGCCTGATTTCTTTTAGACTCAGACACAATTATTTTGGAACATGGCTATCAAACATGACTTGGAAAGGGATTTGATTTTCAAGGAGCTGAAGTTCCAGGTTCAGGAGAATCTCCAAAGTTTCATTTTGGCCAGCTCTTCTCCAGACTATCTTGGTCCCCTCCCTTCCCCCCTGAATTCTGGTTCTCTCATCCCCCCCTCCACCCCGACCCATTTGCTTCATTCTCTTGGTGGCATTTATCCTTTGTGGTGATGAATGCAGACATAAGGCAAATGCTGGCCAAGAGGAAATGCAATTTAAATTTCTGTCCTCCTCCCCTTGTGCACTGGGAGGGCCAAGAGCCTGTCTGTCTAGTGAGGCTGAAGCTGGGCAGATCTAGAAAGAAAGAGCAGGGATGAAGTAGTCCCCACGCTGTTCATCATGTGATTGGGGGCTGGACCACAACCTAAAGGCTCTGCTTGTTAAATTAGAACTGACCTTCAGGCTCTGCCAGCAGTGAGATGGATGGCACCTTCATACTCCAGGCAGGAACATCTGGAGGGCCCTTGTTGAAGGGCCAGGTCCCCTCTCCCATTCAACAAAGCCTCGAATTCTCAACACATCATGCACACAGGTAGGGCTGGGTGAGTGAATCACAGGTCCTTCCAACTGATGTCTCCTCTTCCCAAACTTTGAGCCATCAAGCCATTATACGTCATCTTTCAGAGAGCCATTCTGATTCCCAGCTAGAGGATGCATGGTTTGATGACTTTAAGTGTGGAGTCAGGTAGCAGAAAGTTAATCTCAGTGAACTAATCAGAGTTCCAGCAATGTCTGTTTCTCTACTTCATTCATTCCTGGGGAACTCAAAAGTGCCATGATGACTTTTAGGAGGTGTGAGGCAAAAAGTTTGCCTCTGAGTAACTGAGAACCCTTGAGCTATGGCTGAGTTATGTTGCAACCCAAGTACTCTGCATGTAACAACCTTCCTATCACCCACCCCGATTTGTCTAATCAGCCATAATAGACAATGGGCTTAGCTTTGGCATCTTATCTATCAATGCAGCAACAATGCCCAACTGTGACTCAGCGATCACTTCCTCTCCATCACTGTTATCCAATCTTCCACACTTTCTTGGAGCCTACAACTTACCTCTGGTACAGTCTTTTTCTGCTACAGATAGTTACATGTCCATTTCTCCATAAGCCTGTTCACATTAAGAGTTTCTTTTCTTCCCTATATTTTATTACAAATATTTCAAATATACAGAGCAGCTAAAGTATCTCTTGCTCTTTTCTCACATGTATGTAATTGCAGTAAAATTTACATAAGATAATATTTACCATTATAAGCATTTTAAGTGTATATTTCAGTGGCATTAGGTCCCTTCACAATGTTGTGCCACCATTCATCTTCAGAAAATTTTCATTATTCCAAACAGAAGCTCTGGACTCATTAAGCAATAATTCTTCATCCTCCTAGCCCCTGTTTGTATCTTTTAAAATGCTATATTTGTGGTGGTGAACCTACGGCACATGTACCACAGTGGGCACACAGAGTCCTCTCTGTTGGCACAAGAGCCAGGTCGCCCAGCAGCCAAGCAACAGATAACAGTTATTTTTTCTAAACTAAAACTTTAGTATTGACGTTTAATTGCAAGGCTGGCACTTTGCGATAAATAAGTGGGCTTTGGGTGGCAGTTTGAGCACTGGGTCTCTAAAGGGTTCACCATCACTGTGCTATACCAGTTCAACTGGGCGTGGTGGTGCGTGCCTATAATCCGTGCACTTGGGAGGCTGAAGCAGGAGGATTGCTGCGAGGTCAGGGCCAGCCTGGGCTACATAGCAAGATTCTGTCTCAAAAAAAAATGCTATACCATTTCAAAGTTTCAAACATTATGACACTTCACCCTCTAAATAATTTGCTATTCATCTCCTAAAAATTAGAACATTCCTACATAACCCAGGTACAGTTCTCACATCTGAGGAATTAACAACAGTCTACCTTCCTGTTGGCAGGATCTTCTTAAATAAACAAGGAGTTCTACACCTAAAATGAGAGAATGAGTCACATCTAGTTGTTTCATAAACTATGAAGTACTATATAAATTTGAGGCATTAGCAATCTTGTCAGATGATCTTGAAAGTTTGATTCAGCTCAAAAATTCAATTAGTGCTTATGATTTTCCCAAAGGTTTTGCCTCCAGAACAGCTGATGTGGCCAGAGGCCCCTCTCAACCTTTCCCTAGCTCCCCAGGGCAGGGAGATAGTCCCTGTGGGTGGAAGCAATGGCCTTAATCCAGTTCAACCTCCTCTATCCCCACAAACGATTAGCAATAAACAAACATATCAAATAAATCCATATAAATCCCAGCACTGTGACTCCGCAAAGGAGTGTAAAGGCCATAAGCAGATTCTCCAGAAACACTGAAAAGACCATTAAATATTTGGCCACAAGCAAGGGAGGCTTTGGCAGCACAGTGGGGGGCGGGGCGCTGCAGCACCAGTTTGGTCATTGGTTCAGGAGTGGGGAAGAGAGTGACAGGTGCCAAAGAACCTAGTGGGGGTGCTGAGGGGCCTCATTGACACTTTCAGCACTGTTCCTACCTTACCCCAAAATGAGGTTCTTAGCTCTGCTAGCTGAGCCTAGAGCACAGTGCCTTTGAGCTCTTTCATCTCCATATTTGTCTCTGCCTCTAGGTATCTGCACACAGTCATCAGTCACTGGAGTTTTGCACTGCTTTTTTTTCCCTCCAGCCATCTTAACAATCAATTTCTGTATGATTGCATAGCTTGGCTTTACAGTCTAGTGAAGCCAGGCACTGAGTCGAACATTTTCTTTTTCTTTATTTATACTGTGTCTTGTTTCAGAAAGGATTTAAAACAAGGAGACACACATTTAGTAAACACCCTGGACCAGATGTTCAAAACTGTGCTAGGTGTTGTGGGAAATGCAAGAGAGAACACTTTTTTTTTCTTTTACTCAGTTGAGTTTACAATTCACTTGGGGAGACAAGACTCTCTCAGGAGGCAACTAAATCATAACCACACTGGCCTGGGAACTGGGAGCCAGGGTATCTGGGTTGTGTTCTGAGCTCAACCACTGGCCAGTTGTGTGATCTTGGAAAAGTCATGTTCCTCTTTGGCCCTCAGTTTTCTTAATGAAAGGGCTGTGTATGTATATGTGTCTGTGTGAGCATGGAAACAGCATATAGCCTAGCAACAGTGGTTTTCTAAAGGGATGGCATGTGAGGGACTTGAGAGGGAGATTAATTGCTTCTTTAAACCTCTCTGTATTTTTGACTTGTTATAATGAGCATGTGTTACTTTTGTGGTTAAATAAAACTAGCATTTATAAATGTGGCTGGATGTAACTAGCTAAATTCTGGCTTAGCTCTAACCATAGTTGGGCTTCTATGGTCAGGGAAGGATCCCTTGAAGAAGTGAGGCTCTGGTTGGGTCTTGAAGGACTGGAGTGCTTTGGATTAATATCGACAAGGAGAAGGCATCCTTGTGGTGGAGATGAGTAATAAATTGGCAGAGGCCATAATAGGAAATGGAGGGCAAAGATGAGAATAACTCTTTCTCAAGGCCCAGATGCATTCATGGTTGGGGGTATCCAAAGCTGGAGAGTGAGCTGGAGAGCAAGAAGATCTTAGCTGAATCCCCCTCTCTGGGGCCTGCCACAGGCCCACCTGCCATTGGAGCAGCTGCAGAATCAGAGCAGCAGAAAGTCCAAGGCCCCAGCTTGGTGCTTTTAGATCAGGGAGTAAGCATAGCACTTGGCTATTAGCTAATCAATCTCACAAATTCATCTCTCTTTTACTGGAATCTATGAGGAAGCTGATTAAATGCTGTGCAAGTGGGATTTGGCTCAGATGCTAGCTGGGAGCTTGGGGCTGAAGTTTTTCAATGTTCAGCTCATGGATAAAATTCATAGTTTATCATTACCCAGACTTGCTTCTCTAGAACTATCCAGATGGGAATATTTCTATATGACAGTCCTACCCTAGATGAGCTGGTTGCCTGGCCTCTCCCCTCACAGTTCTCTCTGCAGTAGGTGTTCCTCTTCCCAGCTCAGCTCTGCCTGCAGAATCACCAAGCCAGAATGCCAACAGCCCTAGGGCACCCAGTCATTGGCTCTTCTTGTTTCCTATAGCCCCAGAGGTATTCCCTGGGGCAAGGCTAGTATCCTGTACCTCCAGTAATCTGTGAGCAAAACTGAGGAGTAGGCTGGATGTCTTTAAGAAGAGACACATATGCCACCATTACCACCCCTCTCCCTCAGTCCCTGGCTGGACTCCCTCTGTCTGTCCTTTTAGCTGGGGTGTCCCACTCATCCTTGTTCTTCTCTATTAAGGCTCCAAGTTCTCCCACGTTACATAAGCCCAGGATCCCACCCCAGAGGCCACCATCCTTTACCCCCAACCATCCTCTTAACCAGGTGAAGTGCTCCCAGCCAATGGGCAGGTAGCAAAGGGAAGGGGGGAAGGGGGAAAGTGATTGAGCCAAGACTACAAACTCCTTCAGCTTTTTTTTGTCTGCCTCCTTTCCCTCTATTTGTTCAGAAGAAGGAGTGGTTAGACTTGCCTCTTGCATACAGTTTCTTAATCCGTAAGGTCTCTTGTGGATCTAACATTTCCCTTGCCATCATTCTGCTTTCAACTCTAGCAAACACAAGGGAAGTGGAACGCTTCTGTTTATTTCAACCGTCAAAGTGAAGATCTTGTGTGAACCTGCAGCCCGGCCCAGGGGTGGAGTGACAAAGGCAGCAGTGCTGGCACCATTAATGGATGACTAAGCTCAGTGAAATATTTGCTTCTCTGGAACTACCCAGATGGGAATATGCCAGGCCTACCCTAGGTGACATAGGTGCCTGGCTCCTCCCCTGTACTAAAGGATTTGAGTGGTTTGGGTGGACACACATAATATGTCTTTAAGGGGTTAAAATTCTAGTGAAGAAAAGGGGTAAACAGGAAGATTTCACCCAACAAAATATCTAACCTATTTAATCCATCAGTTGAATATACACATTTGTTCTTCACTTAGCCGTTTGGAACAAAGAATAATGAAATAAGCCTATATGAGGGACTATTTAAATAGGTAATTTACAAATGATGGTCTGGGTTCAGTTCATGTTTGTCTATGCTTTCTCCATTTTTTTTGTATTTTGTGGGGTATATTTGAATTAAGATTTTGTTTTTACAAGTAACTTCACATTTAATGACATGCTTTTTGAGAAACATCTTAATTTTCTAAGTCTTTCATAAACAAACATTGAAATAGAAATTTGACATATCATGTGAATTTGCTTCTGTCGTGCATCAACATAAACTAGTCTATGATAACATAATTTATTTATTTAATTTTTAATGAATGTTCATTTAAAAATTTTTTATTAGTATATATTTGCAGTACATAATGATGACACTCCTAGTGGAGGAATTGGTACATGTACATAATACATCTTAATTCTTTCTTCATCCCCTTCCCTTCCCTCTCTTCCCCCTCGCTCCATCTCTTGGTCCCCTTCCATTTTGCAAAAGATCTATTCCCTATTTCCTATTATCTTTTATTTTGCTTTTTAATTTATTTATATGTTGGGCTTCTTTGTGTGTGTGTGTGTGTGTGTGTGTGTGTGTGTGTGTGTGTGTGTGTTGGGTTTCTTATATAAAAGAAATCATGTGATATTTAAGCTTGTGTGTCTGATTTATTTCACTTAACATTATGGTCTCAAAGTACATCCATTTTCCTACAAATGACTCAAGCTTATCCTTCATTATAGCACAGTAGCACTCTATTGTGCATAAATACCACATTTTCTTTATCAATTCATCTGTTGATAGACATATAAGCTGTTATGGCTTGTGTCTAGATGTCCTCCCAAAGCCATAGGTGGGGCTTTTTCAGAGGTGGCTGGATCTAGAGTGTGTGATACTGGAACTGACTCATGGTGCAATGCTAGGATCAAGGACACTAGGTTGAAGGGTGTGAGTGCTCCCCACCCTAAATAGCCTGGATAAGATATAAGGGATAGAAAGAGCTGGGGTTGTTCCTTGTTGCTTTGCTACCTTCTGCCCACCATGAACTATTTCTCCTCTGTGATGCCTGTCTGCCATGCTACCCTGCCTTGGAGCCAGCTGATTATAGATTGAAACCTCTATAAACTGTGAACTAAATAAATCTTTCCTCCTTTAACTTTGAGTGTTGGGTATTTTTTCTCAGCAATGAGAAAAGTAACTAAGACATAGGCCACTTCCAAGATTTAGCTATTATGAATTGTGCTGCTATAGACATGGATATGCATGTATCACTGTAACATAACATCTTTAATTCTTTCAGGATACCTAGAAGGGGAAGTTCTGGGACAAATGTAATTTCTATTTTTAGAATTTGAGGAGCCTCCATACTGACTTCCGTAATGGTTGTACTAGTTTACATTCTCACCAACAATGTAAAAGGCTCCTTTTCCCCCACACCCTCATCTGCATTTGTTATTATTTGATTTCTTGATGATGGCCATTCTTTCTGGAGTAAGATGAAATTTCAGTGTTTTAATTTGCATTTTTCTAATGGCCAGAGATGTTGAACAATTTTTTTCATGTTTGTTGGCCATTTGTATTTCTTCTTCTGAGAAGTATCTATTCATTTAAGTTGCCCATTTTTTGATTGGGTCTTTTATTTTGGGAGGATCTATTTTTTTTAGTTCTTTTTATATTCTAGATATAAAGCCTCTGTCCAAGGAACAGCTGGCAAACATTTCTCCATTTTTTGTATTGTCTCTTTACTCTGTTGGTTGTTTCCTTTGCTCTGCAGAAGCTTTTTAATTTAATATGATCCTGTTTGTTGGTTCTTGATGTTATTTCTTGTTCAATTGGGGTTCTATTCAGAAAGTTCTTCCCTATGTCTATCTCTTCAAGAGTTTTATCTGTTTTATCTTCCAGAAGATTAAGTGTTTCTGTTTTAGCATTTATGTCTTTGATCCATTTTTATTTTAATTTAGTATATGATGAAATATATGGGCCTAGATTCAATCTTCTGCATGTGAATAGCCACTTTTCCCAGCACCATTTGTTAAAGAAGCTATCTTTTCTCCAGTGTATTTTTTTTTGGTCCCTTTGTCAAAAATCAGAAGGCTGAATGTACGTGGGGTTTTTCTGAATCCTCTACTGAATGTTCCTTTTTTTTTTTTTTTTTTTGGTACCAGGGATCGAACTCAGGTCCTTGCACTTGTGCAGCAGGCGGGAAAACCACTGAGCTAGATCCCTGGCCCTGTTCCTTTTTTTAAAATTATTTAAAAAAAAATCAATTTCAACTGGTATTTGCTCAAAACATGGAATTTTAGTGTCCAATTAATGTAGCATAATAAACCAATAGTAACTTTTTTCTAATTTTGTAAGTGATGAATAAAAAGAAGTTCCATAATTTAGAAAGAATTTTATAATGTAAGAAAATGAAAACCTTTGATTCACTAGAAAACTGTGTACTAACTGTTCATTCTCAAAAATTCTGGCCAACAGAGGTTTTGCTCCATCTATAGATAATTTTCTTTTAGGCATCTGAAAACAATAGCTGAGCTGATGTTTCATTGGCTTAGAGAGATTTTTCTTAAACCAATGATTGTTTTCCCCTTTGAATGTTGTTGAGGAAACAGCAGCTCAGGTTAAGGTTGTGTAGAGGAAAAAAGAACCACAGGAAACAAAAACACATTTAGCTCAGTGGTTCCAATGTCTGTCTTGAAAGCACAAGGGCCGAGTTTGATTCCCGGGTACCAAAAAAAAACCCCAAACAAACAAAAAACCCCACAGCCCTATCCAGGGCCCCTCTTCCACAGGGCAGAGTAGACACCTGAAAATAGCCCAGGGAAGAAAGACAGCTGGGGTGAAAGTGGTCTTCACAGGCCAAGTGAAGGGCTGCTGACACTAGGACACCAAGCAGAGAGCACAGTCTCTCTCACATACACACACTTATATGTGTTATCCATGAATGTATAATGCATCTACATGCCAGGAAAGAACATATTCTTCTCTATGAAAACACACACACACACACACACACACACACACACACACACGGATTCATCTGATGTCCTCTACTAAATTTAGAGCTCATCACGCATCCATTTTCTCCTCGTATTCTCTCATACCTAGCCTTCATTTAGTCAATTTGTCTTCCTTGGACTGCAAATCACAAAGCCCCTGGGCCCACCCCTGCCAGGGCAGTTTAACCTGTTACAGCCTTCAAACCTTTTGCTTTTTTTGCCTTTTCTTTACTTTCTGCTATTTGCTCTTCTTCAGCCTCATCTTTTCAGGCACAGAGCAGGCACTTTGTAAATGTTCATCAGTGGCAGTAGTGCCAAGAGGTGTCTTGGGGAGGAATCAAGCTTCCTCCATTAATTTGTAGCATCACCAGGCATCCTGTAATAAATGTGCAATCTAAGTAAAAACCATGGGCAAAGAGAGATTCTAGACAAGTCTTCGAATCTCTCCAATAAGACTGTTGATCAAAGTTCTCTTTTTTTCCTTATCTTACTTCTCAGACCAGCATATCCCCTCACTTAGGCCCTTCTTTCAGACTTACCCTCAATTCTGGAATCTTCTATATCCCTAATTCTTTGCCTCAAGCTCCAACAGTTTCAGGCAGTTTCAAGCTCTTCCTTCTCAGCAGCTTTTGCAGATAAAGGTGAAGCTGCGCTAAGCTCAAGGCCAGGGCAAGCTGTGCCCAGCCCAGATCCCTACCTCCTGATGCAGGGACTGAGGTTCCCATGGTAATAGGGAAAGTGTACTGTACCTGCATCCCTGGGAGGAAGATTGTGCTGCTGAGACTTAGCATTTTAAATTATCCCTAATACTTGTATCTACTCTCCTGTTTCTTGATCTAAGGAATGGGTCCAAAAGGAAACTGGCCACTTGGCAGAAAAGTATGTGTGCATGTTGGTGATAATGGTGCTGTTATACAAATTAGAACTTCTACTCCCGGCTGTGCTATGTAAAGGTGGAGGAGAAACTTCATTGCATGGTCAAATTTGTGGGACTCTAAAAGGTCACATGATCTGGACCCAGTGCCTTTGCAGTCAACTTCCAGCAATGCTGTCTATCCCCATCACATCCTGAAATGATGTTGAAGGCCAATAGACCATGCTGTAGGATAGGAAAATGTCAGACTTGGAATTACAACAGCCTAAGTTGTGGTTTGAGCTCTGCTACTTATTATTAGCTGTGTGCTCCTGAGCAAGTCATTTTACCTCTCTGAGCCTCCAGTTCTTCTTAGATAAACTGGATATCGTTAGAGTGCCTAACTCACATAAATCCACATAAAATTCTCAGCAAAAGAAGACCCACTCAGAGAAGGTTTCTGAAAGGAGTCCTGTGCCAGAAGAGACATGCTTGTTTGGGCCGAGGTGCCCTGCATCACAGGCTGTGTGTGTAAGTAAGAGCAACTACCATTTATTGGTGCTTTACCTACATGAGCTCACTGATTCCTCTCAACAGCCCTGAGACTATTTCCATTTTTCAGAGGAGGAAATGGAGGCATTGATAAATACAGTGACTTGGTCTAGGTCACAAAATCAGCAAGTGGTAGAATTAGGATGGGAACACAGGAGTGATAAAAAGGGAAAAGGAGATGTCAACAGCTGTTGTTCAACTGCATTGTTTTGGCTAGGACTGGGTGGGCTCCTCTACCCAAGACTGATCCATCAGGCCTAACAAAGCCTCCACAGCCTTTCATTACTGTTAGCAGAGCTCACCACCCTGCAAACAGTGGCTTGGAGCTGACAAGGCGGCAGTGGCCTGTGGGAGACAGCCAAGGACTAACTCAGCAGAAATGACAAACCCTCCTGCTTCAGCCCCTTGTGTGAAGCTAAAATTAACAACTTCCCCAACTGCAAACAAATGCACTTGCTGAACCTGCATTCTCTTCTTCTGCTTCTGCTGCCACTGGGCTTCCTGGGCCTCATTCCAGCTGTCTCCTCTTTTCCTGGCCACATTCATAGGGCTGGGTCTTGTGGGGAAGGACAGGACAGGTGATAACTTTTGGACAAGAAATTTGGGCCTAGAGCCAAGGAGGGTCCAGAACCTTTGGCAACAAAGTGACATTGGCCAAACCCTTTGCAGATACCACATGTACCACCTTTTGGTTCCACTATTTGCCCTTTTGGTACTCAGCATCTTTGGCTACCACTGAGTCCAGTGACTATTTTCGCTGGTCCAATTAGCCAGGAGATTTCAATGTTCTACTTCACCGGGGCCTTTTACCAATCTTCTATCATTGCTATTTATCCATATTTGGTAGGCAGCCTCTAAATGGACCTAGATAATCCTCACCTCCTGGTGTTCACACCCTTGTATGTCTCTTTCCTTGAGCATGGGCTGGACCTAGTGACTCACTTCTAATGAAGAGAATATGACATAAGTGGTGAGATAATAACCAATAAGATAAGGTTATAAAAAGACTGCAGCTTCTACCTTGAGTTGGTTCTCTCTCTCTCTCTCTCTCTCTCTCTCTCTCTCTCTCTCTCACATGCTGAAGGAAGTAAACTGCCATGTTGGGAGCAGTTTAATATTAATAGCGAAGCCAACATAACACATCAAGGAACTGAAGCCTTCAGTCCAACAGCCTGTGAGGAATACACACAGGAAGCCTGCCAACAATCACATGAGTGAGTATGGAGACAGACTTATTAGCCCAGGTGCTTTTTCAAGTATAATACTAAAGCTATGACCCACAGCTTGAAGGAAATCTCTTGAGCAACTCTGAGCCAGAACCATCCAGATTCCTGACCCACAGAAACCGTAAGATGACAAATATTTATCATTGAAATGGCCAAATTTGGGGTTAACTTGTTTCACAGCAACAGATAACTAATATACTACCCTGTGTCCATTCCTTCAATGCCGTGCTTTATCCTAAGTGATAATGACTGATGACCTAATGTTCAATCTTTTCCTACTTTTAGATAAGAGCATACCTTAATTAAAATAAAAATGCCTGATGCTCTACGTTGCCTCTAAATAGTGGTGGGGATTTTAGCTGCTGATGGATTGAGGGAGAGGACCCATACTTACTTTGAGTATACTGGGTTCAGCCCAGGCGATACTCATAGCTTCTTCAGCTTCTGCTTCTGCTTCTCCTTCCTCTCCTTCTTCTCCTTCTTCTTCTGATACAGAGTCTTGCTATGCAGCTCAAGCTGACCTTGAGCTCACCATGTAGCCTTGGCTGGCCTTGAACTCTTGGGCAATCATCCTGCCTCACCCTCCCGAGTGCTGGGATTACACGCATGCACTACCACAATAGGAAATCCTCATAGCTTTTTAAACCCGTAGCTGATTAAACCTTGACCAAAATAATCTAAATTTGTGGCACTATCCAGACTGTACACTGTCATACCAATTTCTTCCATGGATAATGATAGCTAAAGGTTGTTGAGTACTAAATATCAGACACTGTTCTAAGCACTTTAAAATTATTAACTTAATCTTTAAAATTTTTTTTTATCAGTACGTATTTGCCATACATAGTCCTGACATTCATGATTAGGAATTTTACCTGTACATAATATATCTTGATTCTTTTTTTTTCCCCATCCCCCTCCTCCTCTCCCTTCAACTCTTCTTCCCCTCCCCATTTATAGAAGCATTGTTTCCATTTTTTCCTTTCCATTGTTTTTTTTTTTTTTTTTTTGGTACCCAGGATGGAACTTAGGACCTTGCACTTGCAAGGCAGGCACGGTGCCACTGAGCTAAATCCCTGGCCTCATTCTTTTTTTTTAATCCCCTTTCCTTTTCTTCCTTTCCTAATCCTCCCTCCCTTGTTTCCCTTCCCATTTGAACATGTTTTTCCTACTTTCCAACAGTGGGGGAAACTGAAGCATGAAGGACTTAAATAACTTGTCCAAATTCAGAGCCACTAAGTGGCAGAGCTGGGATTTGAGCCTATGTTCATAAGCATGTTACTCTAGGGGACTCTATGTATTTTGGACAGGAGGGATTCTGGTTACCAAAAGATATCAGGACTTTTTCTTTCTTTCTTGTTCTTCCCTTCATTTCCTTACTTAAAAATCTAACAGTTTCTCAAGGCCTTCTGGCCAAATCCAAAGTCCTCTTCAAGTCCCTACCATAATCTGGCCCCATCCTACACAGTTCTCCCACCCATAAGCCATTTTCCTGATTTTATCCTATTTGAAAAGACTCAATGTTTCTCAGAAACTACTAGGTGAGATATACCTAGTTTTGTAGGGTTTTATAGTCAGATCATCTGGTGAAATCCTGAAGATCCTCCCTCTTACAGTGCTTATCTTAGATTACAAGGAGAAGACTATGAGACCTCAATGCAAGTGGAGGTGTACCTCTCTCACTTTTCCCAAAGTGAGGTCAGTAGCCAATGGTAGTGGCCAGAGTTCTATCTCATGCATCATATCTAGCCAAACCTCATTGCTTCCTGAAGGTCTTCCCCAGTTCCCTTTGCTTAAATTTTCTCATCTCTGAAAGCGGATGCCACTAGTACTCTGAAGCATGTAATGTGGACTGTTCCCAGGCCATTCAATTCTTAGTTCATATGTTATTTCTCCAGAGAAGCTTTTATTCTGACTGCCATAGCTGAAGTGGTCCCTTATCTCTCTCCATCCCAGGCTCTTGTTTCTTTCCTTCTTAGCATTTAAAAATACTAACAGTTATTCTTTATTTGCTTATTTTTAAACACAAGTTCTTATTGAAATGTATGCATCAGCAGGGCAGAGATTTTGTCTGACCTGTTTCCACTGTATCCTCAGCACCTAGAACAGAGCTTGGCACACAGAAGGCACTCAAGGAATATTTTGTTGGCTGAATGAAAAAATATTTCACCTGGAAGTTCAATTTTATGTGTTTTTTTTTCCTAATAGGAGAACAAGATTCCTAAGGACAAAACTAATCTCATAGTCTTCAGTCTTTTATGGCATCTAGTAAATTCTGCAACTGCGCTTGGTGTGTGAGGGGGTAAAATTTTTTGGATTCTTATCCATGCCTCAGTATCTTTATTCCTTTAGGTACACTATCTTCCTTCCTAAACTATGTGGAATGAAACAGAGTAGAGAATGGATTTTTTTTCTTTTTCCTACACAAAGTTCTAGACTTGAACTTTCCCAAGTGGCAATCAGGGAAAGCCTAATGTGGGAGTGTGGGAGTGTGTGTGTGTGTGTGTGTGTGTGTGTGTGTGTGTGAGGTCTATCAGGTTTTCTGCAGTTTCTGAGTAGTGGGGAGTCTTTTCAGGGGAGAAGGCATGGAGAAGTGAAAGGGAAATATAGAAGGGCATACCCCGACAGGCAAAGCTAAAGTCTAAACAAATATGCCCTAGAAAAATAAGTCTCATCCGGGCGCAGGAGGAATCATTTAGTGTCCAAAGTGCAAGGAGGTCAGGACATTTTGAGGGTGCAAAGCAGACTCTGGGAGTCTCTGAGTAGCAACATAGATTACTAATGCAGGCCTCAGTGTGGGAGATTGAAAAGAAGAGAGACAGAACTCTTGAGCATGTGTTTGGGTTCTTCTTATCTAAAAACAGAATCTAGTGAGAGAGGGAGAAAAACCTAGTTCCTAACCTTAATGCAGTTAGGCATTCTTCTGCCAAGTGAGCGAAGACTTTGAGTCACTAGGATTATAGGCATTCAAAGTAGGTGTGATTAGATCCTAGGGGGGTTATCAGTACCAGTGAACCTTTTCTGTTTGTGGGCAGTGTGGGAAGGGGGTGGAGTCAGTCTGCATAAGACACCACACATGCATGTACACACACACACAAACTCACACGCCCATTCTCTCATATCTTGAATGGAAAGAATTGACCCTGCTTCACCTTCCTGTAGCTCGACAGTTTCACTGATGATGAAAGAACTATGACACTACAGAATCCACGATCCTTCTCTCTACTGACACATCACTTTTGTGACCTGATGTACTCCTGCAAAGGTCCAGGTGTTCCCCAGCCCCCTCCCTAGTCGGGGAAATGCAACAACATTGCAGATTTACCTTTATACACACAAGCATGTGCACAGATATATGTGTATACTTCACACACACACACACACACACACACACAAACACACCTTCCATCTGAGTCAGTTTCAATACTGTCAGCTAGACTCATGTCCCTCTGGGAACCAACATCTCTGGCCTTTCTGAATACTCACCCCTTCTAGATTCTCTTGGTGAAAGATGGTTATTTTCTCTGCCTCCAGAGGTATTGATGGTTATCTCCTCAGGGCCCAGCAATCATTGTAAAAGGGCCTGTTCCTACTCTGAGGGTTCAGGGAAAATAAAGGTTTTCCTGTGCTTTGCAGAAGAGGCCATGTTCTTTTCTTTGCCTTTTTTCCTACTGCATCCCTTCCTTCTTCCCTTTCGCAGCAGCAAATTCTAAGGCCAAATTGAAGGGAAAAGGAAACACCCAAATGAAACGGAACAATTGCTAGACTGAAAAATTGAAAATACACCAGAGGCCCAGGGAAGGAAATGGAGAGCAGTGGGGCAAGGAATGAAAGCAGAAAGGCCCCAGCTGAGAAGCCAATGACCACAAAGGGCCCTACAGCCTCCATGACAGGCCAAAGCTGCTCTACTTTTTCACTGTTGGCTCAGAGCTGAAAGTTCAGCACTTTGTAGGGCTGGTCAGTGGCAAACTGTGAGTTCAGGGGAGCTAGTGTCCAGATTCTTCTGTCTTGTTCTCAACTATATCTTAAGACTCTCTGTTCCAGGCTTTCTCCCTGACCTAAGTGTCTTGCACAACCCCTTCACAACAAAATTCACTTGTCCCTGTCCTACTTCTGCAGAACTGTGGATTGATTCACTGAGCCATTCATGTATCCAAGTGTGAAATGGTGGGTCATGGCTAAAAGCTGCATTCTCCAAAGCAGTTACATGGATGTTAATAAGGTGCATGTAAAGAGGAAAAGGGAAGATTGTGATCTGTGTCTAAATATACATGTATATTAGAAATCATAAGTAACTTTAGCAGATTTCTCTACTGCAAGACTTCTCAGAGTCTTTAATATGCTAATTTGCATTCTGAGATCTAAGAGCGGTATTTCTCAAACCTATTTGGCCATAGATTTTTTTTTTTTTAGTAGAGCAGCTTAGAGGACTAGTGTTTTATTTGAAGTGTTTCTCCTCTGAGATAACGTAGTTATATTTCCATAGTAGTCCTTAATAACTAAACCCAAGAGAGTGACCATAATGGTGAGAAAATCAGGCATCCTTATAGTTAGAGAAGACAGCGACAACTACATTGAGTCAAACACTGGGCCATAGGGAGGATATTAATTACCAGAGAACCGTGGTGATACAGTTGCCTCATATCACACATTATATGTGGTTGCCATATAGGTTGGCTGTCACCAACTGGCCTATTTATATCCTATAGGCCCCAAGTGCCTTTAATATTTAGCTTTTTTGGTGCTGTGTCTGGAATACTAGACTAGTATGGAGGGAATCGAGGAAAGTTTGTCTCCCCAAGACATGTCTATTTCTTGTGTCAAACTCATGTTTGATAGCTGGTCCTTCCTTCCAAAAGCATTTGACCTTTATGAACTTATTCTCCACTGACACATCAAATTCCATTCTCAAAAGCTTCCTGGGCCAGCTGCTTCACGAAGGGGTAGCTGTGAGCATGGGTCCTTTGTTAGATTCTCTCACATATGTGCATGGACCAATCACCTCCTTACAGTGCATGGAATTGGAAAAATGGGGGCACTAGAGAGAACTTGAGGGCTATGCTCTTTCACACCACTGCTCTGCTAGCCAACTGAGTGTCCTAACCAGATGGGTCCCCTCAAAAATAGCAGAGCTGAGTGGTGTAGGCACCGAGGTGTTCTTCTGAACAAAGTGACTTAATCCTGGAAGAGTCAGCTACCTGAGAACAAGATGTTCTCATCCATTAAGCCAGAAGCTTTCTAAAAGTGAGAACTGTGCAATACTAGGCTGCTAATAAAAGCACTGTGCCTACTGTGCTCTGTGCTGCCCAGAAAATCCATAAGTACCATGTTCGGTTCTGCAAAGGACCCTGAAGAAGCAGTCTTCTGAACTGGAGTGCTGCCAAAGGAAAGTGACAAATATGCTATAAGGTTGAGAGGCTGGGCCTGTTTCCTGTCATGGGCCACTGTGGAGAGCTATTACTCTGGAGGCAAGACACACAGGGACTACAGACAACATTGTTTAGTGGGTTCACAAACCTCAGTGGGTTTGTAGCCCTCCAGGTTAAGAAGCTCAGCTGTGGAACCACATCACAAGAGGAATCACTGAGCAAACTGGGTAGATTTAGCCCCCCAAATGAAGTAAAAGTCCAAAGACAGACTTGAGAAAATGTGATAGCTATGTTCTGATAGTTTGAAGGTGCTGGCAAGAGGAAGAGAGAGGAAAGAAGTTACCAAAAAACTGTTTTCAGCTTGATATAAAAAATGTTCTGATGAGACATGTTCGGCAATGGAATGGGCAACTTTAGGAGACAATGTCTTGCTGAGGAGAGTTATACACTCAAGGGGGGAGACAGAACTAGATGATCTCTAAGGTCCCTTATCCCTTCTGACCTTGCATTTCCTCTCACCCATGAATGTTTTTGTCTCTGTCACTGAGATGCTTCCTAGTTCACTGCAGACCAGAATCACAATCTTACCAACAAACAAACCCCAAAAGGCAAGAACAGACTGGAGGTGGCCTCAAGATCCAGATAACCTGACCCCTCACTCCATTCTCACCTAAGTCATCAAGTTTTACCATCCCCATTACCAGGGCTCTCAGGGTTTGGATAAGGACAGCTATTTAATCTGATAAAATAATCTGCATTAATGGGATCATGAATGCTCATGAATTAATGTGTTACCTTCCCAAGTGACATATTTGCATTTTAACAGAGGTCTTCTGGAGATAATGCCTTAACTCAAAGGAGAGATTAATGTTGAAATTTCGACTGTTTGGCACTCTAGCAAAGGAGATATTTTTTGGAAAGGGAAGCTTTTTCCAACCTTCATAGCAGACCATCTGCTAGAAGAGGAAAAAAACCTGTTCCTGCCCTTGAGGGGTTTACAGTTTATAGAGTTGGGGAATTACAATGGCTAACAATTATTGAAACTCCACCAAGGGCTAAATAAATATTATTTTTGAATCCTCAACAAAATTCTCTGATTAGGTATTTTGCAGATAAAGAGACTGGGCCTCGGAGAAGTTAAGTGACTTAGGACTGCATTTCATTGACTGGAAGGTACCATCAGGTATAAGATACAACATTTTTTCAGGTTTCCCTAAGAAAGAAAAAAATGTTGCCAATTAAATGACAGTGCACTATGGATAGTAAGAAGCATTTCAGTTTCAGAAATGTTAAAAATACGTCTTTGAAACCGTGAAATACAGTAAGTGGTAAGGCTGGCTCCAGAGTACACTTTCTGCCTAATGCTGTTTATAGAACTCAGATGGGAAATAGCTGGGGAACACTTTGATATAATAGTATAATAGCAAGTACATATTAATATTTTAAAACAAAATGGTTACACAAATACCCAAAAGATTGCAGACTGAGTCTGAGGTCAATGGCAGGACATGTTGCAGGGGGGCAGGAACTCTAGTGGTGAGAGAAACATAGACAATATTTACAATAGATGGATCAGGCCAGGCTGTGTGTGAGGCAGGCGGTGGGGGAGGGATAGCAGGTAGCTACTAACTCTGTATGTCAGCTTTTGAGGATATGGCATACTGGCTGGCTTAGCTAAAGTGAAAGGGCTAATTAGGGACATTATAGGAGATACCTTAGTGA
Organism: Heterocephalus glaber; assembly: GCF_053883595.1. Lineage (NCBI taxonomy): Eukaryota > Metazoa > Chordata > Mammalia > Rodentia > Bathyergidae > Heterocephalus > Heterocephalus glaber. The sequence continues at coordinate 33,811,868 of NW_028258384.1, read as the reverse complement.
GATACAGAAGGGAAGGCAAGTGAATTGGCAGATGGTCCTTGAAGGTCAGTGCTGTGGTTTTAATATGAGTAGTGTCCCCAAAGGTCCATATGTTAACGGCTTGGCCCGCCGGATAATAGTATTGGGAGGTTCTGTGGACCTTAAAGAGATGGGCCCTTATGGGAGGTTCTTAGGACATTGGCAGCATGCCCTGGAAAGCAATTGTGGGACCCTGGTCTCTTCCTCTTTTTTCTGCTTCTAGCTCATGTTGTGAGTGGTTTGTTCCTCTGTGCACTCTCATCAAAATGTGCCACACTCTCCAGAGTCTCAAAGCAATGGAGGCACCAGATCTTGGACTGGAACTTCCAGAACCATGAGTCAAATAAACCTTTCCTCTTTATAAGTTAATTGCCTCCAGTATTTTATTATAGTGTTGGTAAGCTGACTAATACAGCCAGGATGAGAGATTTGTTTAATATCATGGAGAGGGGACAAATGTGGATTCTTGTGTTAATCCCAACATACTAAGAAAAGGTTATGCTGGCCACTAGAATGAATTAAAGCTTTCAGCCTCGAAGCCAGGGGGCTTCCTAAAGGAGCAAAGAAACATCATGGCAAGAGAATTACATTATCAGAGGGAGCAGAGTTCCAGGGCATTATGCATCTTGAACTCCCAGCCCTCTCTTGATGTCATTTCCTTATCTCTAGGTGTATCATTCCTCACTCAAAGAAGAAGTTGCAGAGCCATGGCCGCATAAGGCACAAAGCCTCAATCCCTGCTGTTGAAGCATGAGCCCTCCTCCCCTCAGCCATGGGGGGAGCTACAGCCTGGATGGTATGCAGCTCACCCTCTCTCTCCAGCTACTCACCAGTGTTTGTGGTGAACCTACAATATGTGTTTGGCTGTCCTGGAGAATACATGAATGAAAGAGGCACCAAGAAAGCTCACTCTCTAGCTGGATAGAAAGGTGAACACATAGAAAGCCACAGCAATATGGGACAGTAGAATTAGGTGCTGAATTGTGGTGAAAAACTGGTTCAGATTCCAAAAGGAGGAGGAATTGTGCGTACTTTTTCCTCTATATTTTTATGTTCTCAAAGGTACTTTTATAGCCAGGGAAAAGGTATAATTTAAAGAGGGAGCATCCGTTGAAGGCTAGAATAATCAGGAGAGGCTTCACACCACAGGCTGGACTTGAGCTTGTTGCTTAGAGGATATGATGAAAGCATTTTCAGAGGCAGAGAAAAGGGAGCCACTGTAGGCTGGGGGAGCAGCAGAAGATGACTATAGAGAGAGGAGTAAGCACAGAGTGAGATATAGTAGGGTAGGTAGAACAAGGAGATAGGAGAGCCTGGGGGTGAGAAATAAGTGAGACAGTGATTTTTAATAATATTAATATGCAGTATTAGCCTATTTTTCATTGCTATAACAAAATACTCAACACAGGCTACTATATGAAGAAGAGATTTATTTAGCTCACAGTTTTGAAGGTTTAAGTGCTCACCTCTGATGATGGCCCTCTTGCTGCGAGTCTTGAGGTGGCATAATGCATCACATGGCAAGAAATAGGGAGTGTGTGCATGTGTGTTTCTGGCCTCATTCTCTCTCTTTATAAAGCCATCAGTATGTTTCCATAAGGACTCTACCCTGATGACCATATCTAATACTAATCACCTCCCAAAAGCCCCTCCTCTGAATACTACAGTCAGACTAAGTTTCCATCCTCTTAACAGCTCACAATGGGGATTAACTTTCAACACATGAACCCTTGGGGGACACACTCAAACTATACCCAAACCACAGCAAGTTATATGTGTGTATAACATATAAGTGTTATACATTTATGTATATATAACAGTAAATCCCAGCTGTTGAGGCAGACCTCAAGATCCCAGGGAGAGGTGCTTCTTTTTGATATAGGAAGCAAAAGGGCACTATTATAGGCTTTGGAGCAAGGAGTGACATTATGAAAGATGTTTTAAGGAGATTCCTTGGGCAGCAGCATTGAAGGATCACTTGGCAGGGAGGAGGAGGCTGAAAGCAGAGAGACCAGTTAGGAGCCTGTTGTAGTAAAACAGGCGTGAGGTTATGAGAGCTTGGGTTATGATGGTGGCAGTGGGAATGGTCAGGAAGAGGTGGATACATGAGGTGCCTGTGGGAGATGAACTCTAAGACATGGTAATGACTGACTGGAGCAGGGAGGATGTGACTGATTCTAGGCTCAACCAACCCTTGGGCTACTGAAAAAGTGATGGGGTCATTGATAGAAGGAAAAGGAGCAGGGCCTGGGGAAGAATGCAAAGGGAAAATTTGGAGAGGAGAACCTCAGTTTTGTTTTAGCTGTGGTGAATTCAAAATGATGGTAAACCCCCAAAAGGAAATGTCCTCAAAGGTAACAATGAAAGGGAACTGGAGCTCAGGTTAAAGGCCAGGTTTGATCATTTTCAGCAATCACCTAGAACTCCAAAGCAAGGCAAGCTATATTTAGACTAAGTGTGGAAACCTCTAAATGGGTTGAGGGGAGAAAAAAAAAACAGTCCCAACCACCAATTCTGGTTTAGACTTTGCAGCTGACAATCTCTAAACTATGTGGCAGCAGCAGGCTGGTGGGCCTGTTTAAAGATCCTTCTCCTTTTTCTGTCAGTGAGTGATGTCCCTACATTTTAGAAAGATTACTGCTAGACTGTAAGTGATGAGATGAATATGGAACAACATTTGCTTTATTAATCATATCTGCATTCTTTGCAATTTCACTGATGGTGGCAACAGAGCCAGTGTGATGCACAGAATCCTCGCCAGCCCTGTGAGTGGTCTGGTTTTCTGAGATCCAGCCCACAAAAGCAAGATTCAGACTTTTGGTCATCTTGATACAGAATCAAAAGCAAGCCTCATATAAAAATCTACTGGGTACCTCAGTTTCCCCCTGCATCTGAAACTGATTTGCTTGGTTCCTGGTGAAAAGTGGGATGATAGAGAACAATTATGTTAGGGAAAAATGAATAGATCAAATATAATACTTGGGAAATAAACAGTGAATGCAAATTTCCAAACTGAGAGGATCTTGACACTTTCTTGGTTGACTAATGCAGTTGTTGCCACCATGCCCTCTTCTTTCTGCCTCTAATGGGTTTTTCTTGAGAAGGGTAGTAAATATGACAATCATCCTAGTCATCAACTTGCACTCCCTCTTCTGAATCCCTCAACCTCACTTGCATAAGCATTTTCCATTCTGGACACCTGGTCACTTCTCAGACACCCTTCTCCCAACCATTACCCCTACCTCACATCAGCGATCAGAAGACTAAACAGAAATCAAAACAGAAACTGTCAGCAGGGAAATGCTGGAGGCCACTTGTCAACAGACTAGGCAGTGTGTGTGTGTGTGTGTGTGTGTGTGTGTGAGAGTGTATGGTGCGGTGTTCATCAGCTAGTCCAGCCACTTGTTCCTCTGTTTCCCCAGTGATTTTGGATCAGCAGCAAATAGAGGGCCGTTTGACTGGGTGGTCCTGCTCCAAGAGCAGAGCTCCCTTGGTGGTTAGGAGCCCACAGCCCAGGCAGACTTGTTCTACTCATTCATCTTTATTTTTAAAATTTTTATTTTTATTAATACATGTTTGCAGTACATAATGATTTCATTCATTGTGGTCATTCATCTTTAGAAAGCAACATATTGTCCCACAAGAAAAGCCAGTAAAAGGGGGCTAAAATCTCACACACATCCCTTTATCTGCATTTTTTTCCAACCCAGAGATGGAGGACTTGGCATAGACATCTGCCCAGAGCTGACATTCAGTGGGCTGAGTAGGGAGGAGAGAACTGGCACAGGAAGAAAAGCAAGCAGGCAGAGGCCTCTACTGTTACTCTCCCACCTACCTGTGGACTTCTCACTGAGTTCTCCATACCGGCTGGAACACCAGGGCTCCAGCTGGCAGCAAAGTGCTGTGGTAGCTCTTGCCACATCCAGGCACAGGTGTGACCTACACTGGGACAATTCCCAAGTGCTCAGAGGTGTTTTCTAACTGATTCTACCAGAGAAGTTGAAATATGTCTCCTGCCTCTCAGCAGGTATCAGAGATCTTGGGGGCTTGAAGCAGAACAGGTATGCAGGCAGCGTCTGCCTGTAGCCTCCCTGTTGGGGGATGTAGTACTCAGTCCCTTAGCCCTCATCTCCTCTTCATTCTGCACCCAGATTCCTCACTGCTCACTCTTTCAAACCACAGCCTTAAAAGGCTCTGTGCAGATCTATGCTATTTGGGATGGTTAACCCATTGCCATCTTAGTTCCATGAGAATCTGCCCCTGAAGGCCCTGAGGGTATGAGGTATTCAAGCTGAGATGGAGGAGGGAGCTAGACAAAACAAGCCAAGACAACCTACCTGGTGGTTTACTAGCCATGCCAATGCCATAAATTCTTCTTGGATTTGACCCTCCTCTTCATGCCCACTGCCACCACCCTAATTACCTATCACTATGATTGCTGTAGTATCTAACAAGCTAGCTTCATATCTTACCCTATCTCAGTTGATTCTGCTTCCTAACATATGGCTGACCATCCTAAAACACTGTATGTAATTCTCCAATAGCCTTATAGAATCTCCCCAAGTCCAAACTACTCATTCTGACATCAAAAGCCCTCCAAATCTGGGTGTCCCTCAGTCAGCCAAGCATGTTTTCCCACTCTGCCTCTATATCCGTCTTCTCCTCTAGTCAGATCCCATTTTGAGCCTTCCTTGATCATACTCGAACCATCTGTACCTCTAGTCTTTCCCCCCGCCCCGCACTGTTCCTTTCCCTTGGAAGCCTGCTCTTTTGCTAGCCAACAATTTCAATCTTACACCTTTTACAAAATCAAACTCAAGTTCAACCTCTTCCAGGAAGCATTCTCTCTGTTCTAGCCTACATTCTCAGTCTCTCTGAGTTCTGAAACCTTATGGTACTTCCTGTTTGAAGCAAATAATGTGGCATCTAATTGTTTTCCCATCTTGCATTATTCTTACTTGCTTCACACTATATATATTATTTTCTGTTAAATTATGAATTTCTAAAGAGAAGAGCCTTTGCTTTCCCCTTCTCACCATAATGTGAGCATATGCTAGGCCAGGAGTGCTCGATAGACTTTGGTTCACATTGTAACTCCAAAATGAAGCCAGGATGAGATAAATGAAGACCCTCTAAGGATCCCCTCTGTCTGTGCCCTCCCCTTTTTCAAAAAATGTTCAGGCAGCAGAGGCTGCCCAGAGGCCTCTGCAGCCAATCTGCTGTCAGATTCTAACTTCCTGAACACTCCCACCTCCTAAGCTTTTCTGAGCGATCAATAATGTTGCTTAAGTGATCAATCTGAGACACAATGGGCTTCAGGGGCCAGCATTTGATTAACTCCAGAGAATAAATGCATGCTGGAAGAGACAGAGCAGGGAGGGAGGAATTGAAAAGAAAGCAAGAAGAAAGATGAGCTGGAAAAAGGGAGAGGGAGAGAAGGTTTTATGAATGAGGATATGATAGGATGGAGCTGAGAGTAGTTTTCACCTGATATGATTCAACAGCCTAAGCAATTTCTTATTGAGGTGACTAAATAATTCTGGGGATTTCTTGGAGACCAATAAATAGCCTGGAGCTGCTGGGAAATTTTTGACTTTGGCAGAAATACTGTTGCTCTGGTCTACCAAGGGTCCATGCATGCCCCTTACAGAATGGAGAAATGAGTGTGGGATAGAGACTTCAAGGAATCTAAATGAAGGACTTGGTCTTGAGTCTACAGAAATCCCAAGTTAAAAAAAACCCAAAAAACAGAAATCCCAAGTTCTGGCATCCTCTATGTCTCCATCTTAGCCCAATGGGTCAGAAAGCCATGATGATGTGGGACAGTAGGCTGATCTTCATGGCAATATCGAATTACTTTCTCTCTGCCTGGTGGTGTACATGATATCTTTCTTCTTAAACAAAGAAGAAGTTCCCTTTGGAATTTTTTTCCAGAGGGCCTGAATATCTAGCTATATTAAATTTTCTGGAAAGATAGTGTTATCTGGAAAAAAAAAACAGAGCAGATGGTTTCTTACTGTGAGAAAGTTTGTCCTTTAATCTACCCCGATTTCTCCTGCTATCATTAAAAACTCATCCTTCACATATGAAGGCATCATTACTCTCCCCATTATACAGACTCAAGGCCTGGAAATCATCTTTGATTCTTCCTCCTTCCTTACCCCATTCATTCATGGTAGGTAAGGCAGGTTTCTTCTACCTTCAAATCCATCTGCCCACCTTCTTTTATTTCCATCCCTCTATTGGAAGAACCTCCTAACTGGTCTTCCTGTCTCCAGGATGACTTCTTTTTAATCAATCTTTGATAGGGGGAAAAAGACAAAAAGAAAAGTAAACATGAATTTTATCAAGTCCAACTTCCATTTATAGAAAATAAGAGGACAGCAAAACAACAAATAACAATAAGAGGACATACTAGAATAAAAGACAAACCAGAAAGAGGGGTATTGTGCAGAACAACTGGCTTAATTTTTCTAACAAGTCGAAGAAAGGGGGCTGTTGAAAAGACCTGAAAAGAAAGAACAGCCAAATGTAATGCATGGGACGTTTTTTGGATTTGGATTGAAGCAAGCTAACTGTAAAACATGCTTTGAAATAATTGAAGATGTCATGTTTTGAGATAATTGAAGATGTTTGATTAAGGACTATGTAGTGGATAACACAAAAACATTATTGTTACTTTTGTTAGATGTGTTAATGTTACTGTAGTTATGTGAGAAAACGTCCATTTTTAAGAAAGGCATAAAGAAGTATTAGGGACGAAATGACATGATTGATTCTTAGAATCTCTTTTCAAATACTTCAGCAAAGAAAAAAGGACAAATGAAGTGATTATGGCAAAGTCTTGATAATTACTTAATGTGGATAATGGGTATATGGGTATTAATATACCATTTTTTCTATTTATCGAGGTTGAAAATGTTCATGAGTAAAGAATAAAAACAAGCCAGTGTGGTGATACATGTCTGTAATCCTAGCACTCTGGGAGGCTGAGGCATAAGATATCAAGTTACAGCCCAGTCTGGGCAATTTAACAATTTAGCAAGACCTTTTGAGTGTGTGTGTGTGTGTGTGGGTGTGCGTGCGTGTGTAGGGTAAGGATACAACTCATTGTGAAGGCCCTGGATTCAATCCCTAACATTGCCAAGATTAAGGAAGGCCCTGGGTTCAATCCCTAACACTGCCAAGATTAAGGAAAAAAAGAAGAAACAAAGAAAGAGAGAGAGAAATAGTCATTTACTATACTGCGGTCTACCTTCCTAGTCCTGATTTCCATACCTATCTTATTTCCCTATGACACAGCTGCCCCATGTCCTTGGTTAAGTTATTTTTGTTTGAATTTCCTTCCTTTACTTACACATTGATTCATCTCTTCATTCAATAAATATCTATTAAGCGTCTTTTCTTTCTATTCACTAGGTACTGTAAATGTAGAGATGACTAAGAATGAAAACAAGGAGCCTCCTTTGTCTTTAGATTCTTCACAGCAACTAGCACAGTGCCATGCATGTAATAGATGCTCAATAAATGCTTATTGAACTAATGTGCAGGGGGAGGTAGTAGAATCCCTAACTCATGTGAATCAACAAATATTCAATCCAATTCAACAAATGTTTATTGAATATCTACTCTATATAAGACATTGTGTGCTATACAGATTTTTTTAAAAGATGAAAAACACCAGGCTCTTTGGTCATTGAACTAATAATGTAAATAAGAAAAACATATATAGGAAATTATATTTGCGCATGAAGAATAGATGCCTTAAGGATTCAAGAAATACTATGGAATGTCTCAATAATGTACCTGTGAAATGTATTTTAGAGACAGTAAGAGCCAGAGGAGTTCAGCGGAGGGAGGGAGGGAAGGAGAGAGAGAGATATATATATCATTTCAGTTTAGAATGACGAGAGAAGACTTCAGAGAGAAAGTGAGCTTGAATATAGAGTTGAAGGATAGGTATAGTGGCATTTGTATAAGACAGGAACATAGGCAGAGAGGAGAGGGCACTCCTAGTGAGTGGAATGGCATGAATGAAAACATACACATAAATAATGTAGAAAAGATGCATTTAGGAGACTCTGAGGAAAGAAACATGGCTGGAGTTGAGGGTACATGTAGAATTGTGTCTCTCAAGTATGCTGAGTGCATCAGAACCATTTGGGAGAGCTTGTGAAATTCATATTCCTGGATTCTAGCTCCCATACCTACTGAATCAGAAGCTCAGGAGATAGGACCCAGGCAGCTGCATTATAACAAGACCTTTCAAGTGATTTTATGACACATTAACGTGAGAATCAGTGATATGCACAAGGAGTAAGAAATAAGGTTGGAAGAATACATAAGGTTAGGCCATTCAAAGAAGGCCTTCAGGACAGGCTAAGGAGGTAAAATTTTATCCCACAGCCAATCAGTTGTCACCCTCTAGGAACACTGATCAGAAGTGTCATAAATAAAGGGTACTTTGGCATGTTAATCTGTCAGGCATGTGTACTATGGGCTGCAAAGGAAAGACTAGTGCAGTGTGGACATGAAGTAGTGGCAGGGGGCAGAGTGGACTGCAGTGGTCAGAAGTGGTTCTTGTTTCTAGCCTGGGAGACTAGAAGGCTTGTGGTAACAGAAAGATCAGAAGAGCAAGTCACTTTTGAGAGAGAATTAGATAGATGATGGCACACACCATCCAAGGGGAAATGTCCAGCTGGTAGCTGAAAACACAGGACTGAACTTCAGGAGCAGGGTTAAGTCTGGGCTAGAGAAGTGGGGAAGGCAGGTAGAGAGGTGCTAGGGGAAATCCCTGACAGTTGTGCATCCTTGCCAATAAAGAAAGGAGGAAGCAGGAAGATTTGGAGAACACCCAGATTTGAGGGGTAGAAGGAGGAAGTAGGAAGAAAGGAAAAAAAAGGGGGAATTACCAAGGTGGAAAGACACCTATACAGTATGACAGGCAGAGAACTCTTTCATAATCTGGGAATGGCTAGAGTGGCTAATGCCAGAGTGAGGCTGAGGCTCAGAGAGAGGTCCGTAGCTATAGTACGTTCCAAGAAACCTGCTGATGTGCACACACCTGCTCAGGCTCACGTTCATTAACACAAACATACAAACAGGCTCCTGCATATACAGATAGCCTCTCCTTTCTCTGTCTCTCCTTTCCCCACCCCTACGTCACACACATACTCGTTTCTGGCTCATTTTCTAACTGCTAAGGAGTAGGTGCTAGTGTGCCATTCGGCTGTTAATGTTCCATTGTATGATTGGTGTTTCTCATCTCAGAAAAGGGAGTGTTGCCTATCATGGGTGGAAAACAATACAGAACCCCAAGATTGCTGTCTTTTTTTCTTTTTGGTACTGGGCATCAAACTCGGACCTTGAGCTTCCGAGGTAGGTGGTGGAACCGCTGAGCTAAATCCCCAGCCCTTACTGTCTTTTGTTTTTAGCAATTCAGCTGAGGGGGAACTGAAAAGGAGGAAAGATGGTGTGTTTCTCTCCACTTGCTCCCTACACTACCACCTTGATCCTGGCTCTCAGATTTCCCAATAGACTGAAAGGTCCAGCTCATTTTGACAGCATTTCATTTTGGCTGCAGAAAATACAAGAGGACATTTTCCTTTCTGAATTTATGGTAAGGAGGAAAATAGAAGTCCTTGAAAGAAGAGCCAGATTTGAGTTTTCTGCTGCGAATTCTAATGGCTTTGAGTTGGGCCCTCAAACTGAAGCTGACTTGGGTGTGGCTTCCTCCCAGGGACCTGTCCAAGGTCAGTGTTCTCATCCAGGATCAATGATCACCTAGTCCCCCTAGAAGTGATTGCTAGGGCCTATGTGAAGGCATAAGGCTTTGGAAGCCAAGCTTGTCTGAATGAGCCCCACTTTCTACAATTTGATCCAGGTATATATGGTGGTCGTGTGTGTGTGTGTGTGTGTGTGTGTGTGTGTGTTTGTTTATGGCTTTAGCTAGCTGGAGGCCCCCAAAAGATCAGAGATCATTCCTCCCTTGCATTATTGCTACTTCCTCTGGGCACCTTGCCCAGGCTGACCACTGAGCCCAATCATTTACGCAGAGTTGGTGGAGGGGTGGGGGGAGTGCTTCTGTGGTCCTACATCCACCCATGCTCCCTCCAAGGGCTGAAGTGGGATTACTGTGGTAGGGTAGTGCTGGCAAATGCTTCTTCTCTTCCACCTATACCCTCACCTCTCCTCCAGGACTGTAGCTGCCTCACCCCATTTCCATCTCCACCCCTAGTGGCTTGCCTAGCCTGTGGCTGTCATCAGCAATTCCAAAGCTTTCTTCTTGTATATTTTTAACCTATTACTGCTTCCTAAGAATGTCATTGGTGGCAAAATCCCCCAGCCTAGCCACACAGCTCATTTCTCAAGACCTTTAAACTCCAGCAGGTACCAGGACTTACCAGAGGGACAGGTCCCTTGCCTGATTCAAGATGGGTCCCCAGCCTTCTCCCCTAAGAGAGTAGAAGCTCCATGGTGCTGTACATAGCCATAGTACCAACAACACTGCTAGCTTGTTCTTATGGGGTCACTTGCTGGCTTCAGGCCTAGAACTTGGCCTCTGCAGGATGGCTCTGATCTGTAAGATGGTCAGAGCCAGGACCCTGGGGCACTCACCCCCTACTCCAGCCATTCTCTCCCTGGTGGCCTTCAGCCTATGCTTGTAGACAATTATGGTGGGTGGTGGGTAGTGGTAAGAGAGACGGGAGGATATCTCCACATGCAGCATTGAGTGTTTCTTTCCTGCTTAGGTCATGTCCCCTCCCTTCTCAGAATCCTGCAGTGGCTCCCGATTGCCTCTCAACTCAATTTAAACCTTCTCTCTGTGGGCCTCAAAGCCCTCCATAATTACATCCCACCTTCCCACATCGCCACTCCTACATGCACGATCGTGCATAATTCGGACCCAGACAGAGAGCAGACAGACGACACTGTCCACAGATGCTCCCGGCTTGAGTCCTGCCATAGGTGCCTGAAAGCCCCACAAACAGAGCCACTCCTCTGCCTCCTTTAAAAATGGCAAATGTGACGTGTGAGGTATAGGCAGTAAACATCTATCAGTTATTAACACCTAGCCCCATAGGGATTCTGCCAACAGGTTTGACCAAGTAGGCAGCAAAGCCTGGTCTAAATGGTCTAAGGGGGTGGGGGAAAGAACCCAGAGGAGCTTCAAGTGGCCCAGGGGAGGGGCAGGAGCCAGGAAGGGGCTCTGACACTGAAGCTATCTCTGTCATAATTTTACCAAAGGCTACTGTCTGACTGGCGCCTACTTAAATCAGTCAAACCCACTGTTTTGCCCATCCCACCCAACCTTGCTTCCCCCTCCATGCACATTACATACATACACATTACATCTTATTTCACCTTAGGGGTAACCTCAGGCCAAGTTTGCTGAGTTTGAATTGGTCCTGTCATACACTCAAAAATAAGCCATGAAATTTGGTAGACGCAGCATGTTTGCTTGGGCATCGCCAAGTCTTGTTGAGGTCTCCTGGGGGAGGGGAGGGGCTGAGTAGTTTTTACTCAGTGGAAACTACAAAGACTTCCCAGGAAAGCTCTGGCGGCTCCCAGGAAGCTGGGAACTGGGTTCTCCTGGCTTCTCCCACAGTGAGCTTGACAGGCAGGGAAGGGAGGGAGGGGCAAGGTCTTTCAGCTGAGGGCTTCCTTAGCATAATTGCCAGACTACCCAGGGCCCTCTAGGCCCAGGCGTGAGTGCTGTTTACCCGAGTCTCCAGCTGGGAAAACTCACTTGGCGCTTTGCTCTGAGTTAGCATAGAGTACCCAAACCTCCACTCTCAGAAGGGCGCCCCCAAGGGAGCCTTGCTCTTACAGCAGTTTCTCCAAGGGCAGCACTCCAGAGACAGCCCCGCCCTCCCTAAGAGCTGCAGGATGCTGAGACCACCCCAGTGGGCTCTAGGGCTCTGCAGCTGGCCAAGATGCCTAGGGGAGGTCTAGGTCTGGCAGAATCCAGTGTTTACTGTGATCAAGGGCTCTTTAGTGGCAGCTGCATGGGTGGGAATATCACCTGCTTCTGGGGCAAGGTGTCAAGCATTTGTCCCTGCAGTGGTTTCAGTGTGTGTATATGTGTGTGTGTGTGGGAGGTGGGTGTGTGTGTGTGCAGTAAGCCCAGTTGCTCAGATGTGGAGGGGCACGACCACAGGAGTTGGGCGTGCTTTACACCAGAATGGAGTTCTTAAGGGCCCTGGTGGAGGTGTCCACCAGTAAGCTTAAGGGGTGCAGTGACTGTGAGGGTGGGGGGAGCAGCAGGAACTGGATCTGCAGTAATGTGCAGCTGCCTTGTAGTTTCTCAGGGACACTGAGCAAACATATACACACTCTCCAAGCTTCAAAGCACCAGACTGGGAAGAATATGTGAGTGTGTGTGTGTGTGTGTGTGTGTGTGCATGTTTTAGCAGTGCTGAAGGGTGTGCATGTAGCTGTATACATGTTTGGGTGACTGCTTTATTAGCATCCTAGTGGGAGGGGGCAAGTGTAGCTCTGCATGTGTGTGTGTTTCCTCTTTGGATGGGGGTGACTGTGGTTGAGCGCCCGGGAAGGTGGTGCTGCCGCGCGCGCTGGAGCGCGCTTATGTGTATACGCGAGCGTGTGCGCGCACGCGCGTGTCCGTGTCCGCTTGTGAATATGGCCCCGGAACCACGCACATGCTTCAGACAGCTGTTTCTGGCAACCCTGGGGCTCAGGCTTCGCCGGGCACCTCAGCTAAGTGGCCATCTCCCAGCAGTCAGGCCCCGCATCTCGACAGCTCTCTCAACTGTGCCCACAGCCCCGGCACGCACACAAAGGCTCTATAATGAACGCCCTACACTTCCCTGCGCTCAGCTCCTCACCCGGCACCCTCGGTGGCCAAGGTGAGCCCGCCAAGCCAACGACTCACCGGGGCAGTGGGCATGCAGCCAGCTGCTCCCCTTGCCCGCCCAAACTCCAGGCAGCCGGACGCTCGGCGCCCCCCACCCAGTGCTCAGCTCCAAGGACTTCCAAGCGCCAGTAGCTCCCAAGCTAGCCCCGGGCGGCCCGCCCCCGCTGCCACCCACCCCTGGCCGGGCTGAGACTGCAGGCGCGCCCCCCTGAAGGCAGCGCGCTTCTTACCTTCCTCTTCTTCCTTCTCTGCCTCAGTGGCGCGGCAGCTGCGGCGCACCGGCAGTGGCTACGGCGGCGGGACTAGGGCGCCCGTACCCCAGAGCTCGGCACAGGCGTGGGGCTCAGTGGCGCCGGGCGGAGAGGAGGGCAGAGATTGGCGGGGCGGCCGCAGCTGGCCCGGGACGCGGGGAGCTGGCGCGCAGGCGGCAGGCTGCGGGCAGGCTGGCAGCGGCGTGCGCGGGCTCCTCGGGCAGGTTCCATGGCTGCGCCGCGGGCGGCACCATCGCCGTGGCTCGCTCCTCGCTTTCTCGCTCCGGGAGTGCGGCAGGCTGCGAGGTGACGGAAGGCAGCGAAGCAGCCGGACGGTCGAGGAGGGGAGGGGAGAAGGGGCGGGGGGGGAGGGGAGAAGGGGCGGGGGGGGGAAGGGGAAGGGGAGGGCGGAAGAAAGAGGGAAGTGCAGAATGAGGGGCCTCTCCGGGAGCCTCCAGACCCTCGAGTGTTGGCGTCGGTTTCCCCGAATCGGAAAGCTGCTTAAAGGCGCAGCTCCTGGCTCGGGTCACAACTAAAAATAAACACAAAATTGACAGTTGAGGAAAGACTCTCCCAAGACACGTCCCAGCAACCCAGCCACCCAGTCCGTCACTGCCTCACTTCTTGAACCAGACCGTTCGGGCTGGGCTCTGCCGGGAACTGCTGGCAGCTAAGAAGGCAAGCCAATTTCCAAAGTGAACCCAGGAAAGGGTGTGGGGTGAGGAAGAAACCGCGGAGAAAGAGCAGCGGGAAAACGCTAGCTTCGGGGACTTCATTCCTCGGCCCCCGACCTTGCCTCTCGCCCCTGCTTTGCTGGCCTTCTTCTGGGGATGCCCGCCCTGCAGCACCCCTCCTGATCACCACCGCCAACATCCACACGCACCTTGAGTTTCGGCTCCGGCTCCTGCTCCTAGCACCAGCGCCTCACCCCAGCACTGGAGCAAAAGCGGCTTGGAGCCCAGGCCCTGCCCAGGAGCCCACCTCAGTGAGAGCGCAGTCTGCCAGTTGGCAGAGGTCTGCTTAAAGCATGCGATTGGTTTGGTGAGGAGGGAAGGAGGTTAAGGTGTGTGTGCATGTGTGTTCACCAGCAGATAGAGGGAGGGTCCCCCTCCCTCCCAGGGAGAGCAGCTAGGCACACAGCACAGTGCCTGATGATCTCAGGACATTTTTAAGAGACATGCTGTGAATACTAAACACGTAGCAGCTGTGATTCAAGAGAAGCTCTTGATCTCCTAGCGGGCTCCGGATCCCTTCCCAGGAGTTTTGAGGAAGTAGAGGCCACTCTTCCTCCCCAGCTGAGCACGGCCTCAGTCGCCACTGGGACCTGGAAGCTGCACAGTGGTCTGGGAGGGCGAATTTGAGGCCAAGGAAGCAAGAAACAGTGGAGTTGAAGAGTCTCTGTAATGCCAAGTACATAGTGAATTTCCAAGTGTTGGGAAGTACCTTACCAGAGACAGCTAACACTGGTCATTTGGGCCTCAGGAGTTCTAAGGTGAAAAGTGAGCCCTCCTTAATTCCCCTGTGAGCCTTCCTTAAATGTCCTGGATTCTGGAAGGGATGGTGTTGGCAAAAGGAGACACATTCCAGTTAGAATCTTTTCCTCACCTCCAGCTTTATTGAAGCACTTGAATAAAGCCTCAGAAGAGGCTGGAGTGCTGCTGAGGGGCAATTGTGGGGCAGGAGGATGTTCTCCTAAGCTATGTAGGATTTCCAGAATACAGAGGACAGCTCCTAGTGCAGACTCTTGGCCATCCATCCACTGAGCACATGAGCACATATCTTCCTTCCTGGGCACTTCCTACTTTGAAAAAAAAAAAAACACAATGGAAATTCCCTGCATCTGGATACAAGTAACCTAGGCTGGGAAAACCATCTGATGGAATTACATAAAGCAGATCATGAGTGAAAGTGAAGACTTGAAGGGAAAAAATACATAGCACTGAGCAAACGGCAAACACAAAGCCAGACTCGCATTCAAAAAGGTGTTTTATGGAACACAACACAATCACAGGGACACACACACAGTCACATGTGGGGCCACAGACATGCGGAACTAGCCCTCTCCACACACACAAAGTCTAGCCAAAAAGTGACTCAGACCTAGTTTCTAATCCTTCCAAAGGAAAGAGGTGAAGTATTGGCCTCCCATCTCCAGAGACTGAGGAGAGAGCTGGGAAGCAGCTGTCCAGTATGCATGATAATATTGGCAGCCAGACAGTGCCTGGCTGCTTTCCTTGGGGTAGTGTCTCAGAAGATTGGATCCCCTGTGGGATTCCCTGATCCTCACCTGGGTCAGTCTTTATTATTAACAACACAGATACCAAGTTGATTTGTGTTTGTTCTTACAATACAAATGATGGGTTAATACTAACGCACATGCATTTTATGATTCTGATTACCCCTCCTCTGTTGCTTGTTAGGCTCACTCAAAGCATATGTCCAGGCTCCAGTCAATCTGCTGTGTGGGAAACAATAGTAAAGAATGGAGGTGTGTGTACGTGTGTGCGTGTCTGTGTGTGTGTGTGTGTGTGGTGGAGGTGGTATTGGGAGGGACCATGTCACTGGAAAAAGGCATTTATGAGGATTCTTGAGTGACCAGTGAGGCACTGTCTGGCCTACACTAGTGATTAAGTATGTGACTTTCAGAACCTGTTTATTTAGTGTTGTGACCTTAGGTAGGTCACATAAACCTCTCTGAGCCTTGCCTCTGGAGTGAAGATGGTGGCAGAACTTACACCGTAGAGTTATTGGAAGTGTACAATGTTCCAGTAAATGGTGCCAATAGTTCTTTTTCAAGACCAATTTGCCTCTCAGTCATCTACTGAGAACCCCTTTTATTCTTATTCTGCTTAATTCCAGACAGAATTTTCACCTTTTGTCACTCTTGGTCAGAGTGTGATCTCAAGCCTGCTTGCACACAGGCTGCTTTCAATTACAGGGGAAGACTCCCTGCAGAGAGAATCACATCGTAGGGCATCTTTGGTTTAGTTGTTTGACAAGCTGTGTCTACTCCATATGCCCAACAGCAACAAAGAAGGCAAGAGAGCAAGGGGCGGGGTGCAGAGAGGGTGCTGTGAAGATGCTCCAACATTCTTAATCAGAACACAACAAAATAAAAACTGGCATATAATAAATACTGGACCCTTGATACAGTCACACTAAAATTTGGTGAGGAGGGGCAAGAATTCCATCTCTTCAAGTCACACAACAACTAGACACCAAACGAAGATGATACAGCCGGAAGCCCATTTCCTATTGAAATCCATACATTGAGATGAAGCTAATAAGTGGCACTATTTTTCCCTTCCACACTGAGATTGGATGAGGGCAGCCCAACTTCACTGGCATCTTGATCTGTAACCACCACTTAACAACCAAGCAGCCAGTTCACCATTAACTGAGAATCCAGGGGTAGATGGACAGTCTGTTGGCTTCCAGTAATGATAGTAATACTGACTACCTTTTATCAAACCATCACTCATTGCAAGCTGGCACTCTGCTAATGTTCTTAGGAAAAGGAGGATGGTTCTTCACTTTGAGGAGAAATATAGTTCCCTCCACTCTCCTCATAGGATTCCCCAGCCATCTCTGAGAACTTTACATGCATAACTCACTTTATGATCATCACAACCCTCTTACTAGGTAACACCATTAATTCTTAATTTTATAGCCAAAGAAGCCAAAACTCGTGCAGCAGGAAAAGGAAACCTAAAAAAACTAAACCTGGAGTCTAGTCCCATGATGACAAAGAATATCATGGTAATAATAATTGTTATTCTAACTTTATCTGAGCACTTATGGGCCAGGTACTGTGTTAGCATTTAACATGTATTATCACATTGAATCCTCACAATAAACCTAAGAGGGTAAGGTACTGTGATACCCTTATTTTAAAGGAAACTGAATGCTCAGAAAGGCTATGCAATTTCCACAAGCTAATAGGGTTTAATTCAGGATTTGAACCCATGCCTATTTGATAAGAATGATAATGTCTCCAGAAAGACAAACTTTTAAGCCTTCAACTAACATTACATAGCAGAGAGAGGCCATTAGCCTTTTCCACAGAGATATCACTAAACTGGCTGCCTCTGCTGGGGCTATCTATTCACCCATCAGCTCCTAGGAAAAGAGAAAGAAGCAAAGAGTAGGGCATCACCAGCAGCCTGGAGTCAGAAGTGCATCTACTTAAGGCAGCAAGAGAACCGTTAGATTGGCTAGGCAGGCGCTGGGATGATAGGAGGGAGGATGCTGTCATCAGAAAGATCAAGGAGGAAACTTGCATTGTAATTTTTCAGCCCCCAACACTTTATTCCCCATTTTGCCTTTCAGCAAGACACTCATCCACCCTAAAACACCTGGAACCAACCAGGGCCCTGGTGTTGGTGTCAGGGTAGATAGAGGAAAAGAGAGACGAACTTCCTGAGCTACTGAGGAAACTGGGAGCTAGCAGGAAAGCTGGGAGACAGAATGCCAGATCAAAATGGAGAAAGGGTCATTTCAACAGAGTTGCCCCTAGGAGGAAGGAAGACTAAAGGCTAGGCAATTATGCTAAGAGAGTTTTTTAGACAAAGGTATGCTAGCTGAGCCTGCACACCAGGTGTGGGCTGGGAGACACTAAAGGGCCAGTGGCACAGTAAGCACTGGGCTGATGAGCAGCAAATTGGCAACCAGCTACATTGTTTGTCTTGGCTAACTGGCGACACCCTCTCCACTCAAACTCAGCTGCTGATCAGGACCCACCATTAGCTCTCAGCTTCCCCTCCTCAACTTGTTGAGGAAGTGCTCAGTTGTGGGAGAAGGATCCTTGGGTTAGAACTAGGGTTTATAAACCATGGTACCCTAGTGACCAGAAGAAGGTTAGTTATACTGTTCCTAGCTCTCTGGGGGCGGGGGCTTGGAGTCAAGTGGACACTATTTGTATTGATAAAGCTGTTCAGCAGCTGACTGCTGTGATCCTGTACCCTTGCCTGCTTCTGCCCATTTCACTTACCTAATAAGTATTGGGTTGACAGGATTTCTTTCTGTCATTCACAGACATACCTTCCCGAAATAAGCCCTTCTGAGAGTGTCCCTCCCTGGACAGCTTCTCAGGCTTTGAGTATTTTCTGGATGTAATCCCTGCCTCCCATCAAAATTTATCAGTCACTAGTCCTCCTCTTAGATAACCTGATAAACTAATCCATACTTAGGCCAACACAGATGGTAATTGGCAGTGCTTCTTTGCTTTCAAACAAACAAATAAACACAGAATCCTTACTCACAGAATAAAAAGATAATCTGGAAATAAAGGCCAAAGTGGCCAAAAGCATAAAACTTCTTTGAAGGCTCACATTTCATTTTGAAAACATGTAAATTTTCACATTCTACTATGTAGTATTCTGGTGTTTGATTTACCATGAAAGTATTGCATGTCTCTAAACTCTTTGCATAAATTGGAGCTCCAAAAAGATGCACCGTGTTTATCTTATGGCTCTGTGTACCCCATAGGAGGTAGAGACTTACTCAATAAGTGTATAGCCCTGGAACATCCTTGCCTTTTGACTTACTATATTTATTCACTATCTCTGTTGAAGACAGTGGTGAGCAAAAAGAATGACTAGAAGAGTTTGGAGTGTTGGTGTGTGTGGGTGTGGTAAGGGAGCCAGTCTTCTTGTCAGGTTCCATTTCTCCCACAGGCATCACAGCAGAACTAGCCACAGCCTTAGGTCTCTGAGGGTATGGGCAGCCACACACTTGATGTGATGCCAGACTTCCCCTTACTCCAATTCATCTGCCCTCCAGCTACGTGAGCCAGAAATTCTCCTTTGGGTTAAGGCCCAGTCTCCAGAAAGTCCTGGTAAATTGCGAATGTTATCTGGAATGGACAGTACATTAAGTCATTAGTGCCCATTAATGCACTGGCCTGAATAAATCTATCAGATTGCCTGTCACCTCTCAGAGGGCAGAGCTGTAAGGGAATGAGACACTGACCAGGAACATTGTCTTGGAGATGGTGGAGTGGGGTGAAGGAGCTCTAGTGCAGCATTTCCCCAGCTATGGGCCTTAATCTAGCTGCCTCAGACTCACCTGGGTAGCAGTGGAAAGGCTGATTCCTGGGCCCTACCCTAAAGCTCAGGACTCTATTGACCAAGTGCCCTGGATCTGGGTAGCACCTACATCAAAGCACAGCCAAAGCCTGCCTGAGGAGAAAAATGGTGCACTGGAGGGACTGGGAGCCAGGACTAATAGGATCTTGTGGGGACAATGCCCACTAGCTCTGGCCCTAGTCTAGAGCTTCCTTTGTTCTTTCCTTTTCCTCCTCCTACCCTTCTTCCTCCCCCTCATCTCCTCCTCTCCTTCCCCTTCCCCCTCCCCCTCCTCCTTTTCTTCTTCTTCTTCTTCTTCTTCTTCTTCTTCTTCTTCTTCTTCTTCTTCTTCTTCTTCTTCTTCTTCTTCTTCTTCTTCTTCTTCTTCTTCTTCCTTCTTCTTCTCCCCCCCCCCATAGAGAGACCTTCAAGCTGCCCTCTCCTCCTTGGCCACCTCTTTCACAAAGAGGGAGCCCTAAAGAGAAGCCAGTAGCTCAGGAAGGCCTTGGAGTGGAAGCTAAATTGACAGACTCTGGGGAATTGCCCATTGCTTCCTTGTATGCCTTCCTTCTCTCCCCCCTACTGGCATCTTAGGCATGTTTGCCCTCCTGGAGTTAGGAAACAAAACACCAATTTAAATTGATGCTGATGGAGCCTGTCAGATGCCAAGTGCTTGCTGCTGCTGCCATTCCCAGCAGCACAGCTATTCCCCATGAAGGAGCCCAGGTGTGTGCTTGGAATAGCGTTGCCAGGAGCCTGGTTCCTTATCCTCCTTCACTTGTGTATGGGTAGGGCTTGCTGCAAGGGCATATCTTGAGGAGAGAAACTGGATGGAGAGGAAATATGTATAGGGTGGAGAACAGAGGACTGGGAGCCTTCAGTAGGCTCTTCATCCTGGGTAGGTCACTGTGTGTTCATGGACACTTTCTCTAACCTCTCTGTTCCTAAGGTCTCACAGGAAAGAAACTCTAATGTCTGCCTGATGCTTTGCACAAGGATGCAGACCTAAAGAAAGATGCACCTGGAGCTTTTGGGAAGGAAAACACCAGAGTGACAGATGTCCTTCAAAAGGAGGAAAGCATTGAAATCCACCTCCCCCCAGAGCCCTGGGGTCCCTGAAGATCTGGTGAATGAGTTCTTGCTAATGTGCTAGTGAGTGTTAATGGGTCAGTGAATTAATCTCCCAACAGTTTGCGTTTTGTCCAAAGCTAGATCTTTCTCTAAAGGCATAATTAATAGCGAGGAGACAGGCAGCTGAGCAGTTTGAGAGTCTGGGGGCCTTTTCTGGCTCCTCTGGATCATCCCTTACACATGCACAAGATTTTGCAGTCCAATTGGATCTTCACAATAACATGGAGAAATAAGCAGGGCAGCTACAATCCCCATTTCATAGATGAGGAAGTTGAGGCTCACACTGGCTAAATGACTGCCCAAGATCACACAGGTAAGAAGAGACTGATTCTTAGATCAACTATTGCTGGTTCTTTTCCACACCTATTTTACCTGGGCCAAGCACAAGGCTCAGAGATACCAGGCCTGTAGTGATTGAGCCAGCTTCTCCCATTAACTTCCTGTGTCACTAATTTCTATTTTCTTCATTCTGTCCTTTCAGGACCTCATTTTCTTTCCTTCTAGTTGCTATTCACAGACAAGAAGGAAACAAGAATCTGCTTTGAAAGGAAAAGTGAGAGTTGGTTTTTATGTCTCAGCTGGCTCAAGCAATAACCCCCCAAAAGGTTTGACTAGAATATTCTCATCACTGGACTGCCAGTAACTTGCTGGGTTTGACCTGGAGTCAATTGATTAACCTTTCTGTCTGTGAGTTCTCATCTTTTCAACCTGCATAAGCCTCCTAGGCTCATAGTAGGATTGGCATGAGAGAAGGAGGGGGAGAGCAGAGCTGGTGGGAAATGGGGATGCTAATGAATAACAAGAGTGGAATAGCACCTTGCAACCATTCCTAGGTGATGCATCAATATTTAATGGCATTCTTTGCCTCCAAAACTATGGCTCAGAAATGGGAATCATTTGTTAAGGTGCTGCAGGCAGGGCCCTGGTAATCCAAGAAGCCTCTTATTTAGGGAGAAAGCCTAATTATAACTTCTTTTTCTCCTTATCGCCTTCTCTTGTTCATTAAGACCAAAGGACATTTGCTTGGGAAATCAGATCTTCGTTTCAGAAGATTTCATCTGTTCCCACAAATTGAATTTCCCACCTGGAGTCAAATTCTCTATTTATAATGGAAATATCATCTGCCCAGAAATCTGTCCTTGGTATAGGCCTAGGCTCACTGAGATGTGCTTTGAATGATGACCAGCTCCTTGGGCTAGTTGGGTCCAAGGGAACTGAGACTGTGGTATCAGGATGCAGACTGCATCTTTCTGAGACAACTGGGCCCCAGCTGGCTTTGTAAACTGAGGCACAGACCCTGGAAGAGTCTATCTTGAGCATTTTTAGTGGCTACAGCTGCAAAAAGAATAACATGGAGAAATAAGCAGGGCAGCTCCATAAGGGGTATAGTCTTAGGTTTGGTCTTCCTACCTCTACCTCCAGTCTACTGTGCCTAGACAGATTAATCTTGCCAAAGCATGGCTGGTGCCATGACACGCTCCTGCTTAAAAGCCTTCAGTGACTGCCTGCTATCTACTTCCAGCATAAAATCCAAACTCTTCTGCTAGGATCCATCTCCCTTTTGAGAAATGTTTATTCCTGCCAGGCATGGTTTCCTGTTCTTCCTTGCCCATATCCTTCCTCCTGCATTTTGGGTTTGCTACTTCTCTGGACCCATGTTGCTCTCCATCCTTTCTAACCACTCACATTATGGTGCTGGCTCCAGCTCCTCCACCTGTAAAGATCCTCTTCAAAGTAGGCATGCTCAGCACTCCTCACTGTACCAGTCATTTGGTACATATCAGAGAGGAAGTTGCAGCATGGGTATTCTTGGCTTGGACAGTAAACTGACCTTTTGTGGGCATAGCCCTGTCACTCTGCTCTCATAGTCAAACCTTAGGATTCTTTTGATCTACCAGAGTATCTGGTTCAATACTGGGCCCATGGTGGGTGGAAGGTATCAGTGGATGGAGGTATCTGGGCCCAGGCTACCTGGCCCTTCCTTTCATAGCTCCCTGCAGCTCTTCAATCTCTGGTGGATGCTTTGCTTTTAACCTTCACAGCTTCCCTTCTCCCCATCAACTTTTCTGGTCCTTTACTAGAAGCTCTTAGCTCTATTCAGTTGCTTTTTCCTTTTGTTAATCATTTTGACGGTTCTTACTTGGACCTTCTTCATTTTCTCTGTAATTAATCAATTCAGAGGCAGCAAGAAAAAACTGAGAAGTTGGAGAAGTTTGTCTTTCACACATTCCTCCCTCTTCTGGCTGCTTAGTGTTTGCTACTGAGCCAGACAGCCAGCATTTTCACTCCTGTTCCCCGATATTAAACTTCACTTAAAAAGTTATACAAATAGCCTTTCTGTAATTTACAAAATCTTGATTACCCAGCAAGATGCTAGGACTTCCTTAACCTTGGATGTCTAGAAGCTGAGACAAAGTGATTGTTTAAGATAATCAGAAATGTAGTTCCTAGGTCTCAAGGAAGCCTGGTGGCAATGGGTTCTTAGGGAACAAAGACGTTTCTCATCCTTGGAGAAATCATTTTCAACCATCTGTCTATTCATTGGCCTTGTAAGCCCATGAAGTTATTCAGATAACTACTTCAGCCTGGCATGAAAATCTATTTTATCAGAAGATGGGTGTGGTCTAGCTGGTGTATCCTTCTCTAGGTCTGCATTCCTATAAAAAGTATCAGGCAGATATTAGATTTTCTTTCATGCCTCTTACAGTTTATATCTAGCTATCCCCACAAAGCTTCACACACTCATAGGTGGGTCTTTTGGGAGGTGATTGGATCACGGGGCATGACACTAATCTACTGATGAGTTTATACTTAGATGTAATATTGAGAGATGAAGCCTGGCCGGAGAAGGTAGATCACTGGAAGGGTCTATCTCCTACTCTCTGCCCTTGATCTCTCTCTGCTTCCTGTCTGCCATGCTGTGAGCTGTTTCTCCTCTGCCACACCCCTCTGCCATGCCGCCTTGCATTGAAGCCAGCCGAATATGGACTGAAACCTGTACAAATTGTGAGCCAAAATAAACCTGTTCTCCCTTTCATTTTCAGGTGTCAGGTATTTTGTCCTAGTAATGAGGAAAGTAACTAAGACAATGCCCCACCTTCCTGGGGGACCTTAGGCACAGAGAAGTTCAGAAAAGTATCTGCTGTTATCACTTGGTTGGGGAACAAGAGCTAATATATGCTCAGCCTTTGCCAAGTGCCAGGCACTATACCATGCAGGTTACATCAATGATCTTATTAAATCCTCATAACAAGCCAGGTATGGGGATGCACGCCTGTAATCCCAGAATTTGGAAGGCTGAGGCAGGAGGATTATAAGTTTGAGTCCAGCCTGGGCTACATAGAGAGATCCTGTCTCAAACAAACAAATGAACAAACAAAATTCTCCAAACAATTCAAGAGGTAGATGCTTTTATACTTGAGTATAGATGAGGAAATTGAGGCACAGAGAAGAGAAGGGAAATAACTTGCCTAAAATCACCAGTCAGTAAACAGAAAAGTTGGGATTCAAGCCCAGGTCTATCTGATGCCAAAGCTCATGAATTTCAGCACCACTCTATTATGCTTTGACAAATAAAACTGCCTCTGTGGAGCAAGCACATAAACAAGGGCTACACCTTGACTCCTTTCTCCATCCTTTCAAGGCATGCTTCCAAGATAACACCTGTGATTCATTTTGTCATTGTAGTCTTAATGACTATGGTATGCGCCACACCCTGTCCCAATCTCCTTACTTGTCTAGCACAGAAGCAGTACAGGCCAGTGGATGAAAGCACAGGATCTGGAGCTTCCCTGCACAGATTGTACCCTTTTCAGGCCTGCTGGTATGCTGCCCTTCCAAACCTTAACCTTCCCACCCTGCACTTCATGTTGAGTCCCAATCCGTCCCTCAATTGTTAACACTTCAAAGGAAATCTTCTTCATCAAAATGAAAAACTTCTGTACACCAAAGGAGAGTATTAACTGAATGAAAAGAGAAAACATGGAATGGGATAAAATGTTTGCAATTAATATCTCTGATAAAGGATTAATATCCAAAATACATAAAGAATTTCTACAATGCAACAACAAACAAAAAAACTCAAAAATGGGTAAGGGTTTTCAATAGACATTTTTCCAAACAAGATATACAAATAACCAAGGAGCCCAGGAAAAGATGCTCTACATCACTAGTTATTAGGGAAATGCAAATCAAAACCACAATGAAGTACCACTTCAAACCTATTAGGGGAGATACTTTAAAAAAAGGAAAGTAACAAAGGTTGTCTATGGTGTGGAGAAACCTGAATCCTCAGGTATACTATTGGTGCAAGGTTAAATGGCACAACTGCTGTAGAAAAAAGTAAAGACATTCCTCAAACTATTAATCATGGAATTACCATATGAAGCAGTGAATTCACTTCTAGGATGCATCCCTAAAAAAACTGAAAACAGGGTCTTGAACAGGTATTTGTACCCCCATATTCATAGCAACATTATTCACAATAGACAAAAGATACAAATGTCCCATCCATCCACCCATGAATGAATGGGTAAACAACATGTAGTGCATACATATGATGAAATGTTATTTAGCCTCTAAAAAGAAGGAAATTCTGGTACATGCTACAACCTGGATGAAACTTGAGGACATTTGCTAAGTGAAAGAAACCAGACAACAAAAGAATAAAGGGTACATATACAATTCCACTTATATGCAATATCCAACATAAATTCATAAAGATAGAAAGTAGAACTGTGGAGGGGGAAGTGGGAAGTTACATTTAATGGGTACAGAGTTTCAGTTTTGCAAGATGAAAAGAGTTCTAAGCCAGGTATGGTGGGATATGACTGTAATCCCAACAATTTGAGAGGCTGAGGCAGGAGGACTGCAAGTTCAAGGCTAGTCTGGGCAACTTAGTGAGACATTGTCTCAAAATAAAAATAAAAAAGGACTTGAGTTGTAGCTTAGTGGCAGAGCACTCCTGGGTTCAATCCCCAGTAGTGTCAAAAAGAAAAGAAAAGAAAAGCGTTTTGGAGGTAGATAATGGGGACAACTACAGACTAATGTGTATTTAATGCCACTGAATTGTAAACCCCAAAATGATTAAAATGGTAATTTTATGTATGTTTAATCACAATTTTTTAATCACAATTTTTTAAACAAAAAAAAATCCTATAAATTCTTTAATCCTGTAATGTTCTTAGGCTGTGGAGATACAATGATGAAGAAGAGAGACAATGTTCCTGCTCTCATGGAGCTTACATTTTAGAGGGCAGAGAAAAACAAAATCTATTCAACAAATGGATGTATAAGATATTTTGAAACAGCTGCTGGTATAAAAAATAGTGATGGGGAAGATATTTTAGATTAAGTAGTCAAGAAGTGCTTGTCTGAGGAAGTGACATTGTGACATTAACCTAAATTCTGAATGAATAAAAGGAGCCAGTCATGTGAGGATCTAAGAGAAGGTTATTCTAGGTAGAAGGGACAGCTAGTACGAAGGTTCTGAGCCTTGGTCTAATTTGTTGCAAACTAAGACTCTAAAGAAGGCCAGTGAATGTGGCAAAATGTTTGGAGAGATAAGCAGAGGCCAGATCCAGACAGGCTATGGTGAAGGTTTGCATTCCAGTTTAAATCCACAGAAGACCATTAAACAGTTTTAAGCAGAGAAGGGGTATCATCTGAATAACTTTTTAAAGAGATCATTGTAATCTGTGTGGCTGATGAATCTAGGTGAGAGGAAGCTGACATGAGCTAAGATGGCAGTAGTGGAGATACACTTGAGTGGAGATATACTTGAGAGTTTGACAGGCCTTACTGATGGATTGGATATAAGAGGTGAGGATGACAAAAAGGATGATGCTTAGATTTTTCCTGAGCAACTGAATAATGGGTAGTACCACTAATTGAAGATGAGGAAGGGGGCTGGGGATTTAGCTCACTGGCTGCACCTGCCTCACAAGTGCAAGGTCCTGAGTTCGATCCCTGGTACCAGAAAAAAAAAAAGATGAGGAAATGTGTGGGAAGACTGATTTTGGGGGGGGAGAAATCAAAAGTCTTGTTTTGACCATATTAAATCTGAGATAACTACAAGACATTCAAAAGGAGACATCAAATTGACATATCACCACCACCACCACCACCATCACTACCACCATTTAACATTTATTGATGCTTACTCTGCACCAAATACAGTTCCAAGTGCTTTATACATACTATGCCATTTAATTCTTGTAGCCCTGCGAGGTCAAGTGTTATTATCATCCCACTTTACAGAAGAGAAATCCGAGGCAGGAAGGCTGAAGAACTCACTCAAGGTCACAGTAAATGATGGAGTCAGAATTCAGACTCAAGTGGATCCACTCCAGACCAAGTGCCAATATGTCTTAAGTTTTGAGCTCAAAGAAGAGGTGAAAGTTAGAAATATAAATTTACATCTTATTCATGCTATTTAGAGCTATGAGACTGGATGAAATTAACTTGAAAAAGAGTGAAAAAGGGGGTTAAGGTTGAGCCTGAAAGCATCTCACATATTTAGAGGTTGAATGGAAGAAAAGGAATCAGCAAAGCAGAGAAAGCACACGGTAGAAGACAAGCCAGGAAGGGGTGACATTCTATGACCAGAAAGGAGAGTGTCACAGGCCAACTATGTCTGGTGCTTCTGAGAAGGCCTGTGTGTTAAGGACAAGAATGTAACCGAACTGATAATATCAGTGTTGAAGGGAAGGAACGGTAGTTTCATAATATTTGACAAAGCTTGTGTAATGTATTGCCTCTCCCCATATCTTCCTTTCTCTTCCCTTCTTGCTTTTCCCTTTCCTTGTCTTTCTTTGCCTTGCCTTCTTTCTTCTTTCTATCCATCCATCTTTTCAAATATCCTGAGACCCATTTCTGAACTAGAATCTGTGGAAGGTGACCAAAGAGCTCAGACTTAGAATCTCATTGTTTCACATTTAACATTTGCTTTCAAGAGATTTCAGAGTCAGTCTCCTGTTGCAGGAGAAAATTCAGTCATACCTGACTGAAGACAGCTTTCAGTGGGCCAAGATAGCCTTGGGGTGTTGCTAATTTACCAAGATAAGGAAATGGGTACCTCTATCTTTTGCTCAACCTCTTGGGCTTCTTTCCTGGGAAGAGCTTCAGGAGCATGGTAACTTCTACTCTGCCAGATGCCTCTTCAAAGAACCTCTTAACTACAATCACCACCACCACCACCATATCTTTCCCAATATGTAAAGACTTTTCAGAAAACAAACACACTCTATATATCACTTTTTTTTTTGGTACCGGGAATCGAACTCTGGAACTTGCACTTGCGAGGCAGGGGTGGAACCACTGAGCTAAATCCCCAGCCCTATAGATCACTTTTTACAGTAAAGATCCAGAGTCTAGTTTTGTTTTGTTTTGATTCTGCACTATTAGTTCACTCCAATCCATACCTTGTCATTATCCAGCTCTCCACAAACTGTTCTTTTTCTATAAGCATCTTCTACCATCAGTTCAAGCTGATTTGTTCCTTGAGTAATCAGCAGGTCTCCTCTGACTTTCAGGTTCCACAAAGACCTATTAGTACTTCATTTTTCTCTTCCTTTGATTGTCCTTTACTTAGCTCCACCAAAAGTCTGTCTTTTATTCACTTTTTAGAGTGGAGACATGCTGGCTACATTCAGGGCCAAAGGGACCTATCCCTAAGACCGATTAATTATACTGTGGTTCCATTTATGAGTGTCATTTGGCGAACTCCATCATTTAGCTTAGATATGTCCACTGTTCTACAGGCTAGGGCAGTGTTATGGTTTGTGTCTAGATGCTCCCCCAAAGCCTCATGTGGTCATAGATGGGGCTTTTTGGAGGTGGCTGGATCTAGAGTGTATGATGCTGGGATTAAGGATGTGATGCTGAGATTGATTCACCATGTAATGCTAGGATTAAGGGTGTGAGTGCTAGCCTGGATAAAATATGAGACAGAAAAACGGCTGCTGCTGTCATTGCTTGTCACTTGCTGCTTGCTGCTTGGTGCCTTTGTGCCTTCTGCCTTGTATGAACTGTTTCTCATCTGCAATGCCCCTCTGCCATGCCACCCAGCAAACTGTGAGCCAAATAAACCTTTCCTCCTTTAACTTTGGGTGTTGGGTATTTTGTCTCAGTAATGAGAAAAGTAACTAAGACAGGCAGTATGATGGTATTTGGAAAGGGGCAGGTTTCACTAAATGCTTCAGTTAAAACTAATTCTAACTGTATATTATGCATATATTAAATATGCATTATTATGCATATATGCATATTCACACACATATAATACATATACAAACTATAAAATAATATAGACAAAATTATGCCTATATTTATAAGTGCCACATATAGCTATAAATTTATTCATATATATATGTAGATTTATATCAATATATCAAACCAAGGAATGGAGAGTCTCCCCTTTTCCAAGACATATAGTGCCTTACAGTCTCCTGATGTCCCACTTTCTAGTAGGACAAGTGACTTGAAATCATCTTTGTGTCCCTTTTGGCATCTGGACTATTACCACATATATACACACATGAGCACATATACTCATGGTAGACAGTTACCAGATATATATTGAATTTGCTAGAATTAAATGTGATAGTTCTTGGTGTCTGACATTGCTAATATCTGTAAGCCTAGATTGAGATTTTGTTCAGCTAATCTTTTTTTTCTTCTTTTTGAGACAGGTTCTTGCTATGTAGCCCAGGTTGGCCTTGAACTCATAATATTCCTGCCTCAGCCTCCCATGTGCCGAGATTACAGGATTGCACTACTGTGCTTACCTCTGAGTGTGATCTTTATTATATCACTTTACCTTTCTAGATCCAACCTTTGACGATCTTCAAAAACAACAAATTAAAACAGCGATTTATAAAAGGCCTTCCCAATAGTGATAATCAGTGATTACCTGGGACTGGGGTATGGAAAGGAGATGGGAAGACTCAAAGAGAAATCCTTTCTTCAAGAAAATTTAGGACTGAGAGGCCCACAACATCTGGAGAAAGATGAGAGAAATTAGTTGGGGAAGAGGAGGAGCTCTTCAGAGAAGGGATACTCAACCTGTGCTGACATTGTCCCACTTGGAGAGTCCTCACTGCCTACAGTGAAATGGTGAGGTAGTTACCACTTCTTTCCAGCTGTGGGAGGGCCAAAGAATCCAGGCGAGTTGTGTTCTCAAGGTTGAGGCTAATCATATCCCTAGGGGTGATAGGCAAGATAGCATGAGCTGCTAGTCAGGAAGCAAGCTGTGTACCACCACGAGATTTTTCATTAACTGAGAGAACAGGAACACTATGTCGTTTCTTAGCCCTAGGCCCCTAGAAATGTACCTAGAGCAAGAGGTGCATTCATTGTTCATGTTTTCCACTCCAAGCTTTCCCCATTTATAGAAAAAATGACATCACTATTTCCCTTCACACCCTAACTTGAATGAACCTGCCAGTTGATCCAGCAGCTCCTCTTTTTTTTTCCAGTTTACCCGGAAGTCTCCTGAGGAGGAGTCAAAGATCGAGCTACATGCAGCAATAGTTTAAAATAGATCACGTAAACCCATGTTTTACTTATTCATTCCAGAAAGATTCTGAGTGACTGCAGCTGCCTATTGACAACTCATCCAACCCCAGGAATCTGGCCAGAAGGAGGTTCCAGTACTCAACAGACAAAACTGAAATCTTGAAACTGTTTCCTCCCTAGGAAGAGATGCTAAGTTTCTCCCTGTGAACATCCCACCCACCTCCTCCACTTTCGCTCTTGTTTATTATTTTATTTTTTTGGTACATGTTTGTAGTATGTAACAATTAGATTAGATTTATCGTGGGGAGTTGGTGCTTGTACATGACATTTCTTAATTATTTTTTAACACCCTCCCCTTCCTTCCTTCTC
Source organism: Heterocephalus glaber (assembly GCF_053883595.1). NCBI lineage: Eukaryota > Metazoa > Chordata > Mammalia > Rodentia > Bathyergidae > Heterocephalus > Heterocephalus glaber. Next base: position 33,781,641 of record NW_028258384.1, on the reverse strand, counting down.
CCTCTCTGTATCTCTTGGACACCTTCTCCTATATATATATATATTTTTTTTTTTTCACTTTCACTCTTCCACTCCCAATATAGTTACGAAACGTTGTTCTACTACTAGTTATCTTTGTAATTCTGAATAATATGCATAATACATAATATATAGTACTGTACACATATATAATATACCCATATATGTTGTGCCATTGATTATAGACAGCATTTAAAAAAATTTATTTTATTGGTACATTTTAGGTATACAATATAATGACATTCATCATTGGAAATTTGCACCTTTACATAATCTCTCTTGGTTCTTATTTTTCCTCCTTCCCCTGCCCTCCCTTCAACCCCTCCATTCCTCCCTGTTTACAAAGACTTTGTTTCCTTTTTTTCATTTTCTCATAGTAATTTCATTATCTTCTTTCCTTTCCCCTACCCCTCCCACTTCCCCTTCCCCTTTGCCCCTTTTCTTCCTATTTCACATTACCTATTATACCTTTTAGTCTTTATTTACACTTTCAGTTTCTCACACTAGAGAAACTATTCAGTATTTACACATGTGTGTCCTGTTTATTTCACTTAAGAGTATCACTTCAATGTGCATCCATTTAGCTATAAATTATAGACAGCATTTTTCGATACACTCTCCCCTTTTTTTCAGTACTGGGGATTGAACCCAAGGCCTTCTCACTGAGCTATATCTCCAGCCCTTTTTATTCTTTGAGATAGGGTCTTACTAAATCACTAAGTTGCTCAGGGTGGGCTTAAATTTGGGTTTCTCCTGTCTCAACCTCCCAGAATGTTGGGATTACAGGTGTGTGCCATTGATTTCCCATTTTTATTGGATGAGACTATTCAAGTCCATATCCTTCCCTCCATTTCTTCACCCCCTCCACTTCCAGTTTCTGTTGAATTTATACAGTAGTTTCTCCATATCAGCAGGGGATACATTCTAAGACCCCCACTGAATACCTACAATCACAGAGAGTACCAAGCCTTATATACATTTTCCTATACATACATGTGTATGATAAAGTTTTATTTATAAATTAGTCACAGTAAGAGATTAACAACAATAGCTACTAATAAAATAGAACACACAAAAAAGAATGAAATCCTTTCCTTGGAGACAATATGGATGGGACTGGGGATCATCAGGTGAAGTGAAGCAAGTGAGGCAGAGAAAGTCATGTACTGTATGACCTCACAGAGAAACTGAAAGTAGAATGGTTACCAGAGGCTGGGAGAGAAAAGGGTAGGGAGAGATGAGGAAAGGTTGGTCAGTGGGTTCTAAGTTACAGTTAGAAGCTTTGGTGTACTATTGCACAGTAGGATGACTATAGATAACAATAATGTATTGTACATTTCAAAAAGTTAGAAGAAATGAGTTTGGATGTTTTTATCATAAAGAAATGACAGAGGTTGGGGAGGAGATAGATATATTTAATTTCATTTCAACATTACACTATGTATACATGTATAGAAACATCACATGATACTCCATAAATATATACAATTTTTATGTTTTATATATCAGTGAAAAATAAATTTAGGGCTGGAGATTTAGCTCAGTGGCACCGCAGCCTGCCTCCCAAGTACAAGGTCCTGAGTTCAATCCCCGGTACTGCAAAAAAAAAAAAATTTAAACTTAGAAATAAATAAAATGAACCCTGTGTGTGGTAATGCATGCCAATAATCCCAGAACTCTGAGATGCTGAGGCAGAAGGCTCCTAAGTTTGAGACCAGCCTGGACAATTTGCCAATTTAGAGAGACCCTGTATCATAATAAAAAATATAAAAAAGTACTAGGGGTGGAGCTTAGTATGAAGGCCTTGAATTCAATTGCCAGTACCAGAAAAAAAAAAATCACATATTACCCTTTCATGTGTGATTTTTAAAACTTAAGTTAGCATATTTTTTTATAATCTTTTGAAAAATTTTTATTGGGAAGTAAATGACCTACAATAAACTGCACAAGTTTAAAGTGTACAATTTGATAAACTTTGATAATATTTATACCTGTAAAGCTATCGCAACAATTAAGTTATTGAAACTATCCAACACCTTCAAAAGTTTTCCTCAGGTTCCTTTGTAAATCATTCCTCCCATCCCTAAGTAACCACAGACATTTTGTCTGTCATAATATATTAGAATTTTGGGCTTATTTATTTGTTTGTTTATTTATTGGTACTGGGGATTGAACCCAAAACCTTTGCACTGAGCTACATTTTCAGTACTTTTTATTTTTTAATTTTGAGACAGAGTCTTGCTAAGTTGCCCAAGCTGGCCTTGAACTTGTGATCTTCTGGACTCAGCCTCCTGAGTAGCTGGGATTACAGACATGTGCCACCATGCCTGGCTGGATTAAAATTTTATATAACTGGAATTGTATAGTCTGTGCACTTATGTATCTGATTTCTTTTATATATCATAATATAGATTCATTCATGTTGTTGCCTGTGTCAGTGGGCAACTATTTTTTACTTCCAAGTGCTTTCTCATGATCTAGATACACCAAAATTTATTCATTTATTTTTACTGGGCATTTGGATCATTTCCAATTTTTGACAAATGTAAATAAAGCTGTTGAGAACATTTATGTGCAAGTTTTTGTGTCAACTTGTTTTCTTTCTAGGAGTGGAAACTCTGGATCATATGTTAGGTATATGTTCACTTTTATAAGACTGCCAAAGTACTTTCCAAAGTGGTTGAGGCATTTTAAAAATTCACTAGTAATGCATTAGAATTCCAATTGTTCCATATCCTTGCCAGAATTTGGCATTGATATTCTTTTTATTTCAATTACTAATGACTGTGATGACTGTGTAGAGGTATCTTACTGCAGTTTTAATTCTGATTTCCCGAATGACTAATTTCATATGTTTATGAGCTATTTATATCTTGTTTTATAAAATGATTCTTCAAAATTGTTTGATTAAAAAAATTGGTTTGTTTCTATAAACTTAAAGAGTGTAAGATGTTTATATATTCTGGATACAAGTCCTCTGTTGCATATGGAATTTGAAAATATTTTCTCCCAGTTGGAAGCTTATCTTTTCATTCTTTTTTTCTTATTTTTTTTTCTTTTCATTCTCTTAACAGCCTCTCTCACAGGTAAAAGTTTTACATTTTATGAAGTCCAATTTACCAGTTTTTCTCTTTTGTGGGTCAAGCTTTTGGTATCCTTTAAAATCACTTTGCTTAACCCAAGGTTAAAAAGATTTTCTCTTATATTTTCCTCTAAGAGTTTTAGAATTTTAGTTTTACATTTCAATCTAATATACATATGAATTAATTTTTTTTACAAGGTATGAGATTTAGGTCTAGGTTTTCTTCCTCTTTCTTGGTACAGAGGTTGAACCTAGGATGCTGTGCATGCTAGGCAAGCACTCTAACACTGACCTGCAACCCCAGCCCCCTTTTCTTCCATTTTATTCTGAGATGGGGTCTCACTAAATTGACCAGGCTGGCTTTGAACTTGTCATCCTTTTGTTTCAGCCTCCCAAGTAGCTGGGATTACAAGCATGCCCCACCACATCCAGGAAGCTACGCTTTTATCATCTTTCTTCTTTTCTTTTTTCCCCCCTTCTTTCTCTCTCTCTCTTTCTATTGTGGTGTTGGGGATGGAACCCAAGGTCTTGTGCTCTACCACTGAACTACATCCCCAGACCCCTGACAGACACCTACTAATTGTTAAGGGTCTTGTTCTAACAACTTGAAGAAATTGAATTCTGCCAATAACAAAAAGAACCCAGCTGGGCATGGTGGTGCATTCCTGTAATCCCAGCACTTAGGAGGCTGAGGCAGGAGGATTGTCATGTGTTTGAGGTCAGCCTGGGCTACATAATGAGTTCAAGGCCAGTTTGAACTACATAGTGAGACCCTGTCTCAAAAAGAAGAGGAAGAAGAAGAGGAAGAGGGAGAGGAGGAGGAGGAAGAGGAAGAGGAAGAAGGACCCTGAGGTTCAGATGACAATACATCTTGCTGACACTTTGAATTTTAGCCTGGTGAGACTCTGGGTAGGGAACCTTGCTATGCTATGCTTGGACTTCTGACTTACAGAAACTGCACAATAATAAATGTGCATTGTTTTAAGCTGCTAACCTCTGCTAACCTTGGTAATTTGTTACATAACATTAGAAACTAATACATCTTTTATGCCTTTTTACTTTGTCAATCATATTTTTCATTTCCATTAGCTCATCATTTTACAAAAGTAAACTCATGTATTTCAAATAAATAATACTTTCATGTGATTCAAAGATGAAAGGAATATATGAAAATTTACATTGTAAAATCTTGCAAAAATCTCAATTGAATTCTTTATTCTTATTTTTATAGCATTCTGTTCTTGTTTTACAGATGTAATATATTCTCTAATTTCTCTGTGGATACTACTTGGTATTTTATTTAAAGCTAGCTGTACTTTTCTGGGTTAAATCTGCTTTTTACATTTATCTTGTGATTTCTATTTAATGCTCCAGCCTTTCCTCATATGTTTAATGTTCTATTGTTTCCTGTTCATCTTTTAAAATGAGGCTATAGAGAATGCTACTAGAACCTGGGGTGCATTTAAGCAGACCTTCACAATGGGCAGATTTTTGTTTAAGGACAATGGTGGGGAGCTATTTATTGATGTTTGGGGTGGTCCAAATACCAATGTATAAAAGTTCTAACTCTGAGACACTAACAACCAACTAGCTACCCTCATTCTCTCTAGAAACTTTAATTTCTCTAATGACAAAATCCTTTGTCTTTTGGTTAGCAAGTACAGCACATATTTGGCTTCTAGGTTATCTGTACATAGGAGTTGGGGTCAGCTCTTCTTATACATATCTTTAGTTAATTACCCTGTTGTCACCCCACTTCCCATTTTTATTTCTGTTATACTTGCAATCTTGCTAAAGTTTGCAAGGTAGGCTGGCTGCCTTTTTAGCTGCAGCCCTTCCATACAGAGTTTGCATCCATCTCTTGTTCCACTCTGTTTTATGAGTTAGCACTCCTCCAGATGCTCTCTGACTTCAGAAATTTATTTAAATTTCTCAGCCACTGACATCTGCTCTCCTGTTTGCTTTGTTGTGATAGGTTTATATCTGTGCCATTATTTTAATGAGATCTCTGGGGAGAGAGGACTTAAATGATTGTGCTTGGTTTACCATCTTGAACTGGAAAAATGTACAATGGGGATAATACATAGAGTTCTTTGAGGACTAAATTATATATATATATATATATATATATATATATATATATGTATGTGTGTGTATGTGTGAATTGCTTTGCACAGTGCCCAGTATATATTTGATTATTTGTAAATATTAGTTATTATTATTGTTGTAACAAGTAATTGAGGAATTGAGTTGTAGACAGAGAATCGTTCCCTGATGTCATTAAAAACTATACTAAGAGACAGGCAGGTCTGTGCACGCCCTACCGAGGTCCTGAGTCATGCGGAAGACTCCGAATCGCCCCATTGTGGACAGGCAGGTCTGCCCACACCCTGCCGAGGTCCCCAGTCACGTGGAACACAAGCCGAATCAGCCGCTGTAGACAGGCAGGTCTGTGCACACCCTACCGAGGTCCTCAGTCACGCCGAAGACGCCAAATCAGCCCGCTACAGACAGGCAGCCACCTGATTCTACATTACCAAGGTGCAGAGGACCCCAGACCACCAGACCAAGGTACTGAGTCCCACTGTTCCTGGCCCAGAGATAGGGGCTTCTGAGCCGTCGTCCCACTGCTCCTGCTCCAGAGGAAGGGGCTTCCCAGTCACCATCCCTCCCACTGCTCCCAGCCCACAGGAAAGGGCTTTTGGGTCACCATCCCTACCGCTGCTCCTGGCCCCATCCCACCTCACCCAGCTCAGAGGAGGTAATCTTGCAGGCGCTAACAGCCCCCTACCCCAGTCCAAATGAGAAAACACATAAATAAGTCTCAAAACCAGACTTCCAGATCACCTACAGCAACTCCAAAGGGAAATGAGATGGAACCCTCTGATACTCAACCACCTGGACCCACTGAACTGGCAACAAAAGGGGATCTGGAAAAAATGAAATCAGAAATAATTTCTCAGATAACAGGAGAAATTGTGCCCCTAGTGCAAGACATGATTAATAAATCTAGAGAGGAGCTCAGGAACATGATGGAATCCCAACATAGCAAAAAAAATGGAATTCATAAAACAGATGCAAATAGATTTCCAGGACATGAAAAACTCCATTGAAAGTCTACACAGCAGAATGAGCCAATGTGAGGACAGGATTTCAGATATAGAAGATAAGATTGCAATTAGTGACCAGGAACAGAAAAATTGCTTCAAAATTATAAGGGAACATGAGAAATCAATCCAGCAGCTGCTAGATGATGCAAAAAAGAATAACATGAGACTGATTGGGCTCAATGAAGAAACAGGAGAGAGTGCAGATGACATAAAAAATCTCTTCACAGAAATAATGGCAGAAAACTTCCCAAGAAGGGGAAAAGAGCTTGACATACAGATAAGTGAGGCATATAGGACTCCAAATAGCCTTGATAAAAAAAAATCTACACATAGGCATATCATTGTTAAGATTCCAGAAACACAACAGAAGAACAAAGTTCTCCAAGCAGTCAGAGAAAAGAAACAAATCACATACAAAGGAAAGCCCATCAGAATCCCAGCAGACTTCTCAACACAAACCATCAAGGCAAGAAGAGCTTGGAGTGACATATTCCAAGCCCTAAAAGAAAACAGCCTCCAACCCAGATTGATGGACCCTGCAAAACTATCTTTCAAAAATGGATGGAGAAATAAGATACTTTCATGACAAAGAGCACCTTAGGAACTTCGTGAATACCAAACCAGCACTCCAAAGAATTTTACACAATAGCCTAGGAACAGACATTGAGGATCACAACCCCAGGAAGCAAAGCAGAATGAACCAATCTGGCATGACAAGAAATTAAATGGAAAGGGGGAGAACCCAACAAAAAGAAAAAGTCATGGCAATGACAAGTCAGTATGTTTCAGGTATAACCATCAATGTTAATGGTCTCAATTCACCGATTAAAAGAAATAGACTGGCAGGATGGGTCAAGAAGCAAAATCCAACAATATGCTGCATACAAGAAACACACTTAATTCAAAAGGAAACTCATAGACTGAAAGTTAAAGGGTGGAAAACAATACTCCAGGTGACAGGAACCCGAAAAAAACCAGGAGTAGCTATCCTCTTGGCAGATCAAGTAGATTTCAAAAAAACACTAATTAAGAGAGACGAAGAAGGACACTACAACCTTGTAAAGGGAACAATCCAAGAGGAAGAGATGACAATCATAAATATCTATGCACCAAACACTAGTGCACCCAACTACGTAAAACAAATACTAATGGACATGAAAAACCATATATGCACTAATAGAGTTGTAGTGGGGGACCTCAACACCCCACTGTCACAAACAGATAGATCAACTAGACAAAAAATAAGTAATGAAATACTAGAATTCAATCAAACTCTTGAACAAATGAACTTAACAGATGTTTACAGAGTCTTCCACCCCACAAAATCAGAATACACATTCTTCTCAGCTGCACATGGGTCATTCTCCAAAATAGACCACATACTCACACACAGAACATGTTTAAGGAAGTGCAAAGGAATTGAAGTTATCCCCTGTATATTATCAGACCATAGTGTGATGAAATTGGAGATCCATAGCAAAAGAAACTCAAAAAATTTCATAAACATGTGGAAATTGAACAGCACACTTCTGAATAACCAATGGGTCACAGAGAAAATTAAAGAAGAAATCAGACAGTTCCTTCAATTAAATGACAATGACAATACAACATATCTCAATCTCTGGGACACAATGAAAGCAGTCTTATGAGGGAAATTCATAGCAGTGAATACGCATATTAGGAGAACAGAATGAGCCCAAATAAACAACCTGATGCTGAACCTCAAGCTTCTAGAAAAAGAAGAGCAGGACAACCCCAAAGCTCATACAAGGGAAGAAATTATAAAGATCAGAGGAGAAATCAATGCAATGGAGACTAAGAGAATGATACAAAAAAATCAATGAAGCCAAGAGTGGGTTCTTCCAAAGAATCAACAAAATTGACAAACCTTTAGCCACCCTTGTCAGAAAAAGGAAAGAAAAGGCCCAAATCCATGCAATTAGGAATGAAAAGGGTGAAACTACAACAGACCCAGCAGAAATCCAGAGGATCATCAATACCTACTTCCAGAAGCTATACGTCAATAAGATGGACAACACAGAAGAAATGGACAGATTCCTAGATACATATGAATTACCAAAGTTGAATGAAGAAGACCTAAAAATTCTGAACAACCCAATATCAACCAATGAAATTGAAAACATAATTAAAAACTTATCACCTAAGAAAAGCCTGGGCCCTGATGGCTTCACTGCTGAATTCTACAAGACATTTAGAGAGGAACTGCTGCTGCTACTGTTTAAACTCTTCAATGAAATTGAAAGGGAAGCAATACTCCCAAATTCATTCCTGGAAGCAAGCATCACCTTGATCCCCAAAGCAGAGAAAGACCCAACCGAAAAAGACAACTATAGGCCAATCTCACTAATGAACATAGATGCAAAAATCCTCAATAAGATACTGGCAAACAGAATGCAGAAGATCATCAAGAAGATCATACACCCTGACCAAGTGGGATTCATCCCAGGGATGCAGGGATGGTTCAATATACGAAAATCAATTAATGTAATACACTATATCAATAGCTCCAAGGACAAAAACCATATGATTATCTCCATAGATGCAGAAAAAGCATTTGACAAAATCCAACATGCATTTATGATAAAAACCCTACAAAAAAATTGGAATAGATGGTCTCTATCTCAAACTGATAAAAGCCATCTATGAAAAACCAAGAGCCAATATCATACTAAATGGTCAAAAACTGAAATCCTTCACACTCAAATCAGGAACAAGACAAGGATGTCCACTATCACCACTCTTGTTCAATATAGTTCTGGAAACATTAGCCATGGCAATTAGACAAGAGAAAGAAATAAAAGGAATAAAGATAGGTAATGAAGAAGTCAAATTGTCATTATTTGCAGATGACATGATACTCTATATAGAAGACCACAAGAACTCCACCAAAAGTCTTCTAGACTTAATAACCAAATTCAGTCAAGAAGCTTCTTACAAGGTCAACACACGAAAATCAATAGCTTCCCTCTGCACCAATGACAGACTCACTGAGAGAGAAATAGGGCAAATAATTCCTTTCACAATAGCATCCAAAAATCTGAAATACCTAGGAATCATCCTAACAAAAGAAATCAAAGACCTCTTCTCTGAAAACTATGGCACTCTGAAAAGAGAGATTGAAGATGATATCAGAAAATGGACAGACATCCCCTGCTCCTGGGTAGGAAGGATGAATATAGTGAAAATGGCCATACTTCCAAAACTGCTATATAGATTTAATGCAATTCCAATTGAGATCCCAGCAGCATACTTCATAGACCTCGAGAAAACAATCCAAAAATTCATTACAAACAAGAAGAGACCCAGAATAGCAAAAGCAATTCTAGGTAACAGAGACATGGCAGGGGGTATCACAATCCCCAACCTGCAACTCTACTACAAAGCTACTGTGATAAAAACAGCATAGTACTGGCAAAGAAACAGGCTTGAGGACCAGTGGAACAGATTAGAAGATGCAGAAACAATGCCAGACACACTCAGCCATCTCATCTTCGACAAAGGAGCCAAACACCCTCACTGGAGGAAAGATAGCCTCTTTAATAAATGGTGCTGGAAAAATTGGGCTTCAACTTGCCAAAGTTTAAAACTAAGCCTACATCTCTCACCATGCACTAAACTAAAATAAAAATGGATTAAAGATCTAAATATTAAAATAGAAACTCTGAACCAGTTGGAACAGAGGTTAGGTAGAACCCCTGAAGACATCGGTGTAAGAAAAGATTTTATGAAGAAAACCTCAGTTGCCCATGAACTAGCACAAACAATCAACAAATGGGATCTCTTCTTATTAAAAAGCTTCTGCACAGCAAGAGAAACCACCAGCAGTGTGAAGAGACCATCCACAATGTGGGAAAAAATCTTCACCTGCTCTTCCTCAGACAAAGGTCTACTATCTCGAATCTACAAAGAACTTAAAAAGATCAGACCTCCCAAATTTAAAGACCCAATCCAAAAATGGGCATCTGAAATGAACAGACATTTCTCAGACAAAGAAGTAGAAATAGCAAATAAATACATGAAAAAATGTTCAACATCACTGATCATTTGAGAGATGCAAATGAAAACAATGCTGAGATTCCACTTCACTCCAGAAAGAATGGCTGCTATCATGAAATCAACCAATAACAAATGTTGGCAGGGCTGTGGGGAAAGAGGAACCCTTCTCCACTGCTGGTGGGAGTGTAGACTGGTGCAAGCACTGTGGAAATCAGTATGGAGATACCTGAAAGAACTAGCACTGGAAATCCCATTTGACCCCTCTATTCCACTGCTGGGGATCTTCCCCAAAGAATTAAAAGAATCATACCACAGTGATATATGTGCACCCATGTTCATAGCAGTGCAGTTTGTAATAGCTAAAACTTGGAAACAGCCCAAATGCCCATCAACTGGAGACTGGATAAAGAAAATGTGGGTTTTTAATAAAATGGAGTACTACTCAGCCATAAAAATGAGAAATTAAAGACATTTATAGCTAAGTGGATGCACATTGAGGCAATACTCTTAAGTGAAATAAATAGGACACTGATGTGTAAATCCCGAATAGTTTCTCTGGTGTGAGAAACTGAAAGTGTAAATAAGGACTAAATGTATAATAGGTCATTTGAAATAGGAAGAAAAGGGACAAAGGGGAAGGAAGTGGGAGGGCTAGGGGAATGGATAGAAGGGAATGAGATTAATATGAGAAAGTGGAAAAATAGGAACAAAATTTTCGTAAATAGGGAGGACTGCAGGGGTTGAAGGGAGGGCTGGGCAAGGGTGAAAAATAAGAACCAAGAGAGACTATGTAAAGGTGCAAATTTCCAATGATGAATGTCATTATATTGTATACCTAAAATGTACCAATGATTAGAATGAATAATCGATAATGTAAAATAGGAATAAAAGGTCCAAAGGGGTCGGGGTAGTGGGAGGCACAGGGGAAAGGAAAGAAGGGAAAGGAAAAAATGATGAGAAATGGAAAAAATGGAAATAAAGTCTTTGTAAATAGGGAAGGGTGGAGGGCATGAAGGGAGGGCTAGGAATAGGGAAAAAATAAGAACCAAGATGCATTATATAAAGGTACAATTCCCAATGAGAAATGTAATTGTGTTGTATACCTACAATGTACCAATAAAAGAATTTAATACAAAAAAAAACAAAAACACACTATACTAAGGAGATGACATCAATTCAGGACTGGTATAAGGCTGAGTTTTAGTTTTTTTGGTTCCAAAAATTGTGTTTCAGGAAAAATAGCTTTAGGGTTGGGGAAAAGGTATAGGGGTGTGTTGTGGGTGTGTGGAGGGAAGAACTGCATACCCCAGGGAGCAAGCCCTGAAATGGAAGCAGGAAAGCAAAAAAAAAAAAAAAAATCAGATCTCAATTTTCCCTTGCAGCAAACTTGGGAAGCAGCAGTGCTGATAGACAGGCTCCTGCACAGGCCAGAACTAAGGCAAAAATACAGACTACAAAGGCTTCAGATTTGCCATTGACCCAAGGAAGCTATGGGGCATGAAGTTTGGAACCAGAAGTGAAAGAATAGATATTAGATTTGTTTTCTCTTGGAAAGATTTGAAAACTTCCCACTAGGAACTTATTCTCATCCCTGTTCATCAGGGTCCCTCATTTCCTCCTGTGTGACTGTGGGCCCTGTGCTTGACTGTGCTCACTAACCTCTTGACAGAGGTCAGAAGGATTGGCCAGTGTGTACCTACATCCTTAATCCTCTCCAGTGGAGCCAGTTACCTGAGAATTGGGCTAATCACAAATATAGGAGGCATAGGGAGCTTGCCTAGATTTTGTAAAATCTTTAGTAGAGCTGCCAAAACATGATTCCGTCCAGGAAAACCTCTAGCTAGTCCATCCTGCTCCAAATCCCATAGTTACTTTGGGCTGGCTTGCTTTCTTTCTTTCTTTCTTTCTTTCTTTCTTTCTTTCTTTCTTTCTTTCTTTTTTTCTTTCTTTCCTTTCTGACAAGGTCTTACTATGATGCTTAGGCTGGTTTTAAACTCCTGAGCTTAAGCAATCCTCCTGCCCCAGCTTCCCAAGTGCTGGGCCTGCAGGGACCTGCAATGTGCCCAGGGGGTTTGGCATCTCCAGAGTTAAAATGCAAATATCAAGAGTACTGGCTATTCAGGCACGAGTCCATTACCAGCCAGAAGACATTAGGACTAATTTGTTTATTCAATTAAACAGCCTTCTAGCAGTCTTAAAAGTGGTGGAGACACAGAGACAGATAGAAGCAGATCGGGAGTAATCTTTTCACTTGGACAGGAGGCTTTTTCTTTAGTGCATAATTCTACAGTTGCATGTTTTGGAAGGATAGAGTTTAAATTACTTGACTACTTCTCTTGCTTATTTGGGAATTCCATAGTATCCGATCACTTGAAAAAAAAGGTGGGGCAGACAACAGAGTTGAGGAAGTGGGGAAATACCTGGAAAAGAATTTGTATCAAGCCTTGCGAGATCCTTTTCCTTCCCAATACTTTCAGAAGCATAGTGGAGCTAAGAGAGTCCTGAAACTTGCCTTCAGGGCTATGATTCTACAACAAATCCATTCTATTTTCCAGGGCAATTACTTGCCCTCTCTGTCTCAATCTCTATCCAAACATGGGATTGCCAGACCGATCCAATTGATGGTCACAGGAGTGGTCTGAATCATTTGATTCATTAAATATAAGATATTTTTGTGTGTTAGACTTAACAAAGGCACACTAATTGTTCTCAATTTGAACCTAGATTAAAAAAAACTGTTCTTTTTTTTTTTGGTACCAGAGATTGAACACGGGACCTTGCACTTGCAAGGCAGGTGGTGGCACCAAAGCTTTGTTCTTATTATAAAAAGTATTGTATAATTATGGAAAATATGGAGAGGTATCAAGAAAAACATTAAAAATAATCCTTAATCTTACCCAAAGATAGGTAGCTTTAATGATTTAAGTTTTGGTATATTTCCTTCCAGTCTCTTTTCCTTTATGAGAGTAAAGATCAACTATTTGGCCACTGCTGTATCCTCAGAATCTATCACTATATCCAGCACATAGTAGATCCTCAAAAAATATTTTTTGAAATAATGAGCACATATGCTTATTTTATTAAAAATTATAATTTTATGTCCTGTTCTCTTTCCCTGATTACATCTTATGATATGGAGCATTTTTAAAAAACTTGACTTTTAATGTCTGCATTGTATTCCATCATATCACTGTATTAGCCCTCTATTATGGGACATTTGGGTTGCTTCCAACCCTCTTCTGTTGTAATCAAAGCTGAAATAAATATCCCCATAGCAAAATCTTTGTGCCTATAGATTTTTAATTTCTTTGAATAAATTCTTAGCAGTGGGATTCTTGGGTGTCATAGTAAGCACAGTTGAAAGGCTTTTAATACATATGAAAGTTGGTACCAGTTTACTTACTCATCAGCACTATCTACCTTTTTTAAATGCACATAAATTTGATTTTGACTTTGTTACATCTATCTTTTGTTTCCCTTTGTGACTTCCTCCATTGCATTTATACTTAGAAAGTCCTCAGGGAAGATCTTTTAGGATGATAAAAGGTGAATTTGTATGCAGTTCCTGCTTTTTCAATGCAATGTATTCATGAGAGCTTTATCATAAGACAGTCTACAAACTGGGAAGCTGACCAATCTCATGCACATCCGTGGCTATAGTCATCTATTCCAACTTGATTGTTTTCATCAGCAGACACTAAAGAATGTGTGGATTTAGGCAACAAGTGCTGTTCAGAAAGCAGTGTTCTAGGCCTAGCAGTGAAGAGCATCACTTGACTATAAATGGTTTCTATGTCTTCCTTAGGTATCAGAGAGTTTTCAGGCAAAACATTAACCAAAAATCCTTTTCCAAAGCTGGAAGAGCCCTACAGAGCAGGCCTATGTGATCAACTGGTAGAAGGGAGGCTTAAGGAAGGTCTAGGGTATGCCAATATTGTTTTTCAGTACCAGGAATCGAACTCAGGACCTTGTGCTTGCTAGGCAGGCATAGTGCCACTGAGCTACATTCCTGGCCTGGGTAGGCCAATATTTAGGAGATGCTGGAGAGTGACAAGCATTTCAGAGAAGTTTGCCCTTGATTCTGATCCCCCTTTACTGGGAGTCTTGAGTGACTTGGGGGCTAGCTAGATGGCTGGTTTTTGGAATGAATAAAGCTCAAGCTGGCCCTTGGCAGAAAGGTGGGACAGTGTCTCTGACTAGCGTTGCCCAAGAAAGATACCTGTGGTTATCCTGGGACAGAGAAGAGAGATTCCAAAAAGAAAAGTTCAGTCATTAATCATTTCTAGTACTACAACATCTAGCAGAGTGCCAAGCACATAAAAGACACTCAGTAAATATGTGTAGAATGGATGAATGAATAAACAAATAGTGGCTTTGTTAGTCTACACACCTGGAAATGTTCTTATCTACTCCATGGTATTTTCTGCTGCCTTGGCTTTCTCCCAAATTACCTACCTCCCTTGTTTTCTCAAGAGGCCTTTCCTAAATCCCCAAAGCTAGATATTCAAATTGTAAAGTTGTCTAGTGGTTAAGAGCATGAGGTCTAGGGCCATGTAGACTTGGGGCATATCTCTCAAACTAGCACTAGTGTGTGACATTGGGTAAGTTATTTATCATTTCGAAACCTCAACTTCTTTACCTGTAAAATGAGGTCAACAATAGTATTTACCTCTGTGCTGTTACAAGGATTAAATGAGATAATGCTGTGAAGGAATTAGCATAGAACCTAACACAGTAAACACTGAGTTGTCAATAGCTGTGTTGGTTTTCTATGGCTTCTATCATAAATGATCACAAACTTGCTAGCTTAAAATAATTTATTTTCTCACAGTTTTTTGAGGCCAGAAATTAAAAATCAGTTTCAGTGGGCTGAAATCAAGGTGTTGGCAGGGCTTCACTTCCTCTAGAGACTCCAGAGGATGATCTCTTACTTGCCTTTTTCCCCTCAGTACTGGGGATTGAACTCAAGGCAATCACTCTGAAGCTATATCCTTTAAACATTTTTTTATTACCAGAGTCTTGCTGAGTCACTTAGTTGCCTAGGCTGGACTCTAATTTAGAGTCCTCCTGCCTTAGCCTCCCAGAGTGCTGGGATTACAGGCATATGCCACCACATCTGGCTCTTTGTTGGTTCAGACAAGTTCTTCCAGGTTCAGGTGGCTGCCAGGATTCCATGGTTTGTGGCTGTGTTGCTCCAATCTCTGTCTCTGTGGTCACATTGCCTTCTCCTTTTCTGTATGTGTATCTAATTTCCCTTTGTATCCCCCTTATAAGAGTATATGTGGTTGCATTTAGAGTTTACCCAGATAATACAGGATAATCGCCTATAGTGTAAAGCCTAAAATTTCATGTGCTGCTTTGACATCTTTGAGACTCACAGGGTCTCAAAGTCCTAACAGTCATTTATTCTACTTTTGCCTCCTATGTCTCCTATTCAACAGGAAATGTTCCCTACTTAGCTAGTCTCCCTATCAGCCAAACCAGTTATATGCCACCCAATTTTCAAACAAATTGATTTCACCCCCCTGCTGGCCCGTGAAATTATTCAAACAAGGCCATCATATCCTCCCATGGGAAACAGGGATACCTTACCTTCTTGTTACTACAAAATCTGCCTCCCACACTCTCTTCTGGTTCACCTTGTTCCCAAGTGTAACCCCTGTGTGGCCCTTCATGACATGCTGGATTCTCCTCCTTCTGGCTCTGAGTGTATGTAACTAATAAATTGCTGTCCATTTCATCCAGCAGTGTCAGGTGTCATGTATTTGGCCATTTGCAGAAACCTAGGGCAGGGACTCCTCCCCCATAACAGGACAAAGAAGTAAATAAAGCTTATATCTCCCTCGCTTAAAACTCTTAATGTTTATATGTGCAAAGATTTCCACTCTTTGACATACAAGCTGACATTCACAGGTTCCAAGTATTAAGATGTAGCTATCTTTTGGGAGGCCATTTGTTAGCCTATCACAGTAAACCTTATTATTTAAGAAATTGAAAGTTCATACACCTCTCGATAACTTTAGGCTAATTATTTAATTCAGCATATCTGAATTTCTGCTGAGTTCTCAGCAGTTCTGAGTTCTTTCAGGGAATATCAAGGACTTATTCAATTTCTTTTTTTTCCAAAGGAAGTGAGGCAACACTGAAGCATAAAGAATCCAAGATTATTTTTTAAACATTAATGGTGGGAATATACTTATTTGGTCTACATACCTTTATTCCAATTTTCCCCTCATACTTGATTTCAAGGGCTGTGGCAGAGCCTGTACCTGCACTCCTACCCTGCACCATTCTTTTCTTCTTTCTTCTTCTCTTCATCCTCCCTCTTTCTTTCTCTTCTTTTGGTTGTTATTTTTATTCTCCAAAAGGACCACTGTCTTCAAGTAAGATGAACTTTGCTCTTTATCCTGTATGACTTCAACATCCTTGTCAGCAGCTCATTCAACTGTCCTTTCAGTTCTTTGGTATATCATTCCAATGACTTGTTCTCTGTACCACTTCAGCCACCTATGACTTTCAATCCTCAAATATTCCATTGTTTGGATTCCTTTCCTTCTTGATTATTTATTCACTGTCCCCATTATGACTTTTTAAAAACCCGATCAGGGACTCTATACATTGATTCTTAATTTTTTCTCAGTCTGTCAGTTCTTTTATTTAGCTTATATTACATGATTCATTATCTCAACATCTTGGTGCTTTCCAAAACTCTCTTGTCCCTCTTAGTTTTTGCTGTCCCTGTATGATAAAACCCTAATTCTGGATGAACTCTATGATTTACCTTCTTGATGCCTTAACCTGAGTACCTAAGCACTGTCAAATAAATTGACAGGGAAGACTGGGATCACCATAAATTTATGATAATAGAACATTCTAGTTAAACATAGCACATCAAACACCTATTCCTTCCTTAAACCTTGCTAAGTGGAGTAAGAAAATATTCTTTAAAATTTGATTTGTTTACTCAATTATTTATTGCAATATTGGGGTCAGCCGGGTATGGTGGCACATACCTATAATCCCAGCTCTTGGGGAGGTGGAGACAGGAGTATTGGCATAAATTTGAGGCCAGCCTAGGCTACATACTGAGTTCAAGACCAGCCTGAAATATATAGCAAGACCACACTGTCTCAAAAAACCAAACCAAACCAAACCAAACCAAAACAAAAAAACTACTGTCGTCAAATTCAGTGGTGCCCCACCACTGAGCTACACGCTCAGCCAATTTTATGTTTTATTTTGAGACAGGATCTCACTGAGTTGCCCAGGATGAAATCCCCTGCCTCAGCCTATGGAGAAGCTGGAATTATAGGTGAGTGAAACCCGCCCCCCCCAGTCTTGCTATGAAGCTCAGGCCTCAAACTTTCACAATCCTGCCTCAGCCTCCTGAATGCTGGGGTTACAAGTGTGTACAGCATGCTTGACTGAGTAAGAACATTTTTTTAAAAAGATACAAATCCATGAAAACAAACAGAACAGAAAAGGTGACCGTAGAGGTTAAGAGATGTGGACAAGTTTTTGTAAGATGGAAAGCAGATAGAGGGGTTTTCATATCTGAAAGGTTGAAAACCAAGTTCATGAAATGTATGGAGGGTGATAAGAAACAGGCCAGTTCACCCACAGAATCTCAGAAAGGCTCAAGAATTGGAGGAAAATTGGGGTGGGAAAAGAGTAGAGTTGAAAAGAGAGAGTTTGACCAAAAGCTTATGTAAGAAAAGGCTACACTCTGAGTCTTTCCCCTCATCCTGGTATGAGATAGATTTATTCCCTGGAGAAAGAGAACCAGACAGACTTTAGTTTTGGGGATATTAGCACAGAGCAGAGTACCCTCACAAAACAGTGAGATTCAGTAAAAATGTACATAGTCACTAGACAAGGGAGTGGAGGATTGCTTTTCAGAGAAACTGAGCAGTCCAGAGAAAAGACCTACAGATAATGGAAGTCCTTGCTTTCACAGCACTGCAGGACTATAAAAATGACCATTGCAAGCTAGAACCATGTAATTATAATTTTAATAAACAATGGGAAAAATCACAATTTTTCCATGACCTTTAAATTTTTTATAAATGTATAGGGAAATGAAATCTTGAAATAATAAGACTGATATTTATTCAGTTCATTGTAATTTATTTTTTAAAAATTAATTTTATTGGTACATTTAGTATAATGACATTCATCATTGGAAATTTGCACCTTTACATAATCTCTCTTGGTTCTTATTTTTCCCTCTTCCCCTGATTTCCCTTCAACCCCTCTATCCTTCCCTATTTACAAAGACATTGTTTCCATTTTTCTGTTTTCTCATATTAATTCCATTCCCTTCTTTCCTTTCCCCTACCCCTCCCACTTCCCCTCTCCCTTTGCTCCTTTTCTTCCTATTTCACATTATCTATTATATCTTTTAGTCGTTATTTACACTTTCAGTTTCTCACACTGGAGAGAGTATTCGGTATTTACACATGTGTGTCCCATCAGTTCATTGTAATTTAAAACACTAGGAGCATTGAGAATTAAAGTTGTATAAAAACTTAAGTATCTTGAATAGTGCTTTCCTCCTCTGGTCATATAATTTACAATACAAAGCAAGCATCTTTTCTGTGCCTTGGTATGGGAGTTGTCATATTCCGTCTGAAATTTGTATCAGATTCCAACATTTTATCCTTTGTACTTTCCACCTTGTGAAATATCTGAGGGTTTCTTTAATGAAGGTTTTTTTTTCCAGTGTCACTTCCTCTGGGGGATCTTCAACCTTTTTATTATAACCACGTCCCTCATTTATGTTGATAAGTTCATCTTCACCAAGTTTCTGTGGCTGCATATCTAGAATCCCGCCTTTATGGTAACTTGGTGACCTTTTGTCTTTTGTCATATAAGTTATTGATGGAATTGCCTTTCAAAAAGATTTGTCTCATCTTTTAGGGCTGAGTAGTACTCCATTTTATTTAAAAAAACCCCACATTTTCGGGGCCGGGGATTTAGCACAGTGGTTCTGGCGCCTGCCTTGCAAGTGCAAGGACCCGAGTTTGATCCTGGGTACCAAAAATAAATAAATAAATAAAAATCAGGTTGGAGAATATTAAACTCACAGAAAATCTTTAAAACAACAACAACACATTTTCCTTTTCCTTAAATTCTTTTATTGGTACACTTTAGGTATACAATACGTTTACATTTATCATTGGGTACTTGTACCTGTACACAATGTAACTTGGTTTTTCTTTTTTTCCCCATTATCTGTGCGCCCTTCACCCCCTCGACCCTTCCTTATTTACATAGACTTTGTTTCCACTTTTTTCTTTTCTCATAATTTTTCCTTTCCTTTCTTTCCTTTCCCCTTCCCCTGCCAATACCCCTACCCCTTTGGACCTTTTCCTATTTCAAAGTATCAATTATTCATTATTAACCCTTTTAATCCTTATTTACACTTTCAGATTCTCACACTAGAGAAACTATTCAGTATTTACATGTGTGTCCTATTTATTTCACTTAAGAGTATGACCTCAATATGCATCCATTTAGCTGTAAATGGCTCTAGTTTCTCATTCTTTATGGCTGAGTAGTACTCCATTTTATTAAAAAAAAACACATCTTCTTTCTCCAGTTTCCAGTTGATGGGCACTTGGGCTGTTTCCAAGCTTTAGCTTTTACAAACTGAAAAACATTTTCTTTATCCAGTCTCCAGTTGATGGGCAATTGGGCTACTTCCAAGTTTTACCTATTACAAATTGTGCTGCTATGAACATGGGTGCACATATATCACTATGGTATGATTCTTTTAATTCTTTGGGGAAGATCCCCCGCAGTGGAATAACGGGGTCAAATGGGACTTCTAGTCCTAGTTCTTTGAGGTATCTTCATACTGATTTCCACAGTGGTTGCACCAGTCTACACTCCCACCAGCAGTGGAGCAGGGTTCCTCTTTCCCCACAGCTCTGCTAGCATTTGTTATTGGTTGATTTCATGACAGCAGCCATTGTCTCTGGGGTGAGGTGGAATCTCAGAGTGTTGTTTTCATTTGCATCTCTCAAATGACCCGTGATGTTGAACATTTTTTTCATATGTTTATTTGCTATTTCTACTTCTTTGCCTGAGAAATGTCTGTTCATTTCAGATGCCCATTTTTGGATTGGGTCTTTAAATTTGGGAGGTTTGATTTTTTAAAGTTTTTAATAGATTCTAGATAGACCTTTCTCTGAGGAACAGCAGGTGAAAATTTTTTCCCACTTTGGGGCTTGTCTCTTCACACTGTTGGTAGTTTCTCTTGCTGTGCAGAAGCTTTTTAATAAGAAGAGATCCCACTTGTTGATTGCTCTAGTTCACGGGCAACTGAGGTTTTGTTCATAAAATCTTTTCCTACACCAATGTCTTCAAGAGTTCTACCTAACCTCTGTTCCAGCCGGTTCAGCATTTCTGCTTTAATATTTAGATCTTTAATCCATTTCAATTTTAGTTTAGTGCATGGTGAGAGATATAGGTCTAGTTTTAATCTTTGGCAAGTTGAAACCCAATTTTTCCAGCACCATTTCTTAAAGAGGCTGTTTTTCCTCCAGTGAATGTGTTTGGCTCCTTTGTCGAAGATGAGGTGGCTGAGTGTGTCTGGCGTTGTTTCTGTATCTTCTAATCTGATCCACTGGTCCTCAGGTCTGTTTCTTTGCCAGTACCATGCTGCTTTTATCACAGTAGCTTTGTAGTATAGTTGCAAGTTGGGGATTGTGATATCCCCTGCCATGTCTCTGTTGCCTAGAACTGCTTTTGATATTCTAGGTCTCTTCTTGTTCCAAATGAATTTTGGATTATTTTCTCAAGGCCTGTGAAGTATGCTGCTGGGATTTCAATTGGGATTGCATTGAATCTATATAGCAGTTTTGGAAATATGGCCATTTTTACTATGTTGATTCTTCCTACTCAGGAGCAAGGGATGTCTTTCCATTTCCTGATATTGTCTTCAATCTGTATTTTCAGAGTGTTATAGTTTTCACAGAAGAGGTCTTTGATTTCTTTTGTTAGGTTTGATTCCTAGGTATTTCAGTTTTTTGGATGCTATTGTGAAAAGAATTGTTTGCCCTATTTCTCTCTCAGTGAGTTTGTTGTTCATGTAGAAGAAAGCTATTGATTTTTGTGTGTTGACCTTGTATCCAGCTACTTGACTGAATTTGGTTATTAAGTCTAGAAGACTTTTGGTGGAGTTCTTGTGATCTTCTGTATAGAGTAACATGTCATCTGCAAATAATGACACTTTGACTTCTTCCTTTCCTATCTTTATTCCTTTTATTTCTTTCTCTTGTCTAATTGCTGTGCCTAATGTTTCCATTTTTTCAGTTTTTGACCATTTAGTAAGATGTTGGCTGTTGGTTATTCATAGATGGCTTTCATCAGATTGAAGTAGAAACCATCTATTCCAATTTTTTGTAGGTTCTTTTTTTATCATAAATGCATGTTGGATTTTGTCAAATGCTTTTTCTGCATCCATTGAAATGGTCATATGGTACACTTCCAGTATTTTTACTTTCTAGTTCTTTGCTGTACTTTTGACTTTGTTTGCCATTTCTATAAAATATCATGTGGATTTATCATTGAGAGACAAGGAAGAAACACAAGACAGTGCATACTTTGTGATGTGTGTGTAAACTGAATAACAGATCTGCAGTGACCAATCACCAACAGACTTTGAAAGAACTGATATGGTCTTGATGCACATCTGTTATTTACACAGTGATCTGTGGGCTGAAGAGCTAGCCCCAAAGTTTTTACTTATTACTGTTACTCATGGTTAAAATATTTTGGCAACGAAAATTTGAACTATGCTTTTGGGGTTACCGGAGGTAACTGAAATAGGTACATACTGGAATCATGCAAAATGAGGATTGCTTGTGTTGACAGTTGTTGCTCTTTCAGTGAAATTTCTGGATTCCTGTGCAGTCAGCTCGAGTGAAACCTGCCAGTTAATAAACCTCAAAGAGACTTCCATTTAAAAATATAAATGGATAACTATGGATCACTAGGCATTTAAGGAAAGTTAATAAGAAAGAAACCACACATACACACACACACACACACACACACACAAATACAGAGAAAAAAATGAACTCTAAGGCAAAAAGAGACAATGTATAGAGCATAAAATTCTAAAAACCAGATAATGAATATCTTTAGAGAGATAAGGTATTTCATCCAAGAAACAGAATTAGAATCCTTAAAAAGAAAAAGAGAACAAGAAAGAGCTATTAGAAATTTAAAATAGTATAACTGGATTTTAAAAAAATCACTGGAAGGGTTGTAAGATAAAGATTATTACTCAGAAAGTAAAGCAAAGAGATAGTCATGGAACATTGGAGAGAAAAACAAGAAACATTAGAGAATCATCCCAAAAGGAGTTCTAAGAAGTAAGAATAGAGAAAATGGGTAGTAGGAGACTATAACTAAGTAGTGTAAAGTTCCTAGAAATAAAGGACATTAGTATCCAGATTGTAAGGACTCAACAACTCTTTCTCCTTTGCAATATCCCTGTGCCATGCCACCCTGCCTTAGAGCCAGCTAACTATAGACTGAAACCTCTACAAACTTTGAGCTAAATAAACCTCTCCTCCTTTAACTTGTGGGTGTCAGGTATTGTGTCTCAGCAACTAGAAAGTAACTAGGACATAACCTGAATGTCCATCATCTGATGAATGGAAAAACAAATTATGGCAAACACATACAAAATCATACTCCTCGTAAATTCAAAGAAACAAATTACTGATAGTACATTCATTGACAAGAATAATTTTCAAAATCAAGCTGAGTAAAAGAAGGGAGACAAAAGAGCACACACTATCTATAAGAGTTCATTAATATAAAACTATAGAAAATGAAAACTAGCATGTAGTGTCAAAGCAGGCCAGTAGAAACCCAAAGATGAAATAGAAGGAGGAAAGGATTACAAAGGTGCAAAAGAAAACTTTGGAGGAATGATGAAAACTTTAATTAATTTAATTATGGTGTCAGTTTCCCAGGCACATACATGTGTCAAACCTGGGAGAAATGTACACTTTAAATATGTGAAGTTTAGTTACACCTCAAGAAAGTTTAAATTTTTTAAAAAGCTATCAACAGAGAAGGGGCTGGGAGTGTAGCTCAGGGGAGAGCACTTGCTTAGCACATATGAGATAATGGGCTCAATTGCTAGCACCACCAAAACAAGGCCAAGACCAGAAAAACAAAGCAAAAGACCCCCCCCAACAAAAACCCAATTATCGATACACCATGGTATGTGTGAATCTCAAAATTATCATGCCTAGTGGAAGAAGGCAGGCATAAAATGTTATATATATTATATACAGTGCATTATATTGTATGATTCCATTTATATGAAGCTCTAGAAAAGACAAATCTTATCTTTAGTGATTGTCTGTGGAGCCAGGAATGGGTAGTAGAGGTGAACTGAGAAAGAGTCCAAGATATATTCACTGTGGTGGTTGTTCTGAGGTGCATACATTTGTCTAAATTCATCAACCGTTCGCTCAAAATGAGTGCATTTTATTATATGCAAATTATAGCTCCAAAAACTTTAAAATTTTTTTACTGGCATAATTTAAATACGCATAACACTCCCATTCATCAAAGGAAATTTGTACCTGTACATGGTATATCTTGGCTCCTCTTTTTCTCCCAATCCTTCCCCTCCCTTCACACCCCCTCCTTTATTTACACGTTTTGTTTCCATTTTTTCTTTTCTCTTCCTTTTCTCCCCTCCCTCATTCACAGTTTCCCTTTCCTTTTGAAGAGTTTCTTTCTATTTCATATTACCTATTATACATTTTGGTCTTTGTTTACCCTTTCAGTTTCTCACACCAGTGAAACAATGCGATATTTATCCATGTGTGTCTGATTTATTTCACTTAAGAGTATAGTCTCAAATTGCATCCATTTAGCTATAAATGTCTCAAATTTATCTTTCTTTATGGCAGTAGTACTCCATTATTTAAAAAAACCCACATCTTTTTTATCCATTCATCTGTTGATGGGCATTTGGGCTGTTTCCAAGTTTTAGTTATTACAAACTGTGCCACTATAAACATGGGTGCACATATATCGCTGTGGTATGGTGCTTTTAATTCTTTTGAGAAGAGGAATAGCTGGGTCAAATCGGACCTCTAATCCTAGTTTTTTGAGGAATCTCCACACTAATTTCCACAATGGTTGCACCAGTCTACACTCCCACCAACAATAGAAAAGGATTCCTCTTCTTCCACAGCCCCACCAGCATTTGTTGTTGGTTGATTTCTTTTTTTTAAATTCATTAAGTTTATTGGTACATTTTAGACATATAATATGATGACATTCATCATTGGGAATTTGTACCTTTACATGATGTATCTTGGTTCTTATTTTTTCCCCCATTCTCTGCCCTCCCTTCAACCCCTGTTCTCCTCCCTATTTACAAAGACTTTGATAACAGCCATTCTTTCTGGAGTGAGATGAAATCTCAGCATTGTTTTACTTTGCATCTCTTGGATGACCAGTGATGTTGAACATTTTTTCATATATTTATTTGCCATTTCTACTTCTTCATCTGAGAAGCATCTATTCATTTCAGATGCCCATTTTGGATTGGGTCTTTAAATTAGGGGGGGGTGTCTGATTTTTTTCAATTCTTTGTATATTCTAGATATTAGTCCTTTATCTGAGGGACTACTGGTTAAAATTTTGACCCACTCTGTGGGTTGTTTCTTCACTCTATTGGTGACTTTTTTTTGTGGTGTAAAAACTCTTTAATAGAATGAGACAATTTCCTGTGAAGTTTGGGTTTTATTCATGAAGTTGTTGTTTACCCCAATGTCCTCAAGAGTTCTATTATCTCTTCCAGTAGATTCAGTGTTTCTATTTTAATGTTTAGATCTTTGATCCATTTTGATTTTAGTTTAGTTCACAATAAGAGACATAGGTCTAGTTTTAATCTTTGGCATGTAGAAAGCCAGTTTTTCCAGCACCACTTATTAAAGAGGCTATCTTTCCTCCAGTGAATGTGTTTGGCTCCTTTGTCAAAGATAAGGTGGCCCAGTGTGTTTGTTGTTGTTTCTGCCTCTACTAGTCTGTTCCATTGATCCTCAGGTCTGTTTCTTTTTTCATCACAGTATCTTTGTAGGATAATTTCAAGTCAGGGATTATGATACTCCCTACCTTGCCTTTGTTGCCCAGAATTGCTTTTGCTATTTTAGGTTTCCTCTGGTTTGAAATGAATTTTAAGATTGTTTTTTCTGGTTCTTTGAGATATGCTGTTGGAATTTTTATCAGGATTGCATTAAATCTGTATAACAATTTTGGAAGTATGGTCATTTTCATTATATTTTGGATATTCTTACCAAAGAACAAGGGATGTTGTTCCATCTTCTCTATAAAATTGATTAAAATTGGAAGCATCTTTCCAGTTTTAGTTTCTTTTTTTTGATTAAATTCTTTTATTGTACATTTTAGGTATACAATATGTTTACATTTATCATTGGGTGCTTGTACCTGTACATGATGTACCTTGGTTCTTATTTTTTCCCCATTACATGAGCACCCTTCGCTATTTACATAGACTTTGTTTTCATTTTTTTCTTTTCTCATAATTTTTCCTTTCCCTTCTTTCCTTTCCCCTTACCTTCCCACTTCCACTACCCCTTTGGACCTTTTCTTCCTATTTCAAATGATCAATTGTTCATTTTAATTGTTTTAATCCTTATTTACACTTTCAGTTTCTCACACTAGAGAAACTATTCGGTATTTACACATGTGTGTCCTGTTTATTTCACTTAAGAGTACAGCCTCAATATGAATCCATTTAGCTATAAATGTCTCCAGATTCTTGTTCTTTATGGCTGAGTAGTACTCTATTTTATAAAAACCCCCACATCTTCCAGCACCCGGAAGGAAGCTCCCTGCCTCTATCCCAGGCTCCTAGGGCAGTGAAGCTCAGCTGGTCCCAGCACCTGGAAGGAAGCTCCCCTGCTGCCATCCCAAGCTCTTGGGCAGAGGAGGTGAGCTGCACGGGTGCCAGAAGCACCCACCCCTGTGGAAATGAGAAAGCACATAAACAAGCCTCAAAAACAGACTTCCAGAACACCTACAGCAACCCCAAAGGGAAATGAGATGGAACACTCTGATGCCCAACCACCTGGACTCTCTGAACTGGCAACAAAAGAGGATCTGGGAAAAAGGAAATCAGAAATAATTACTCAGATAACAGCAAAGATTATGCTCATGGTGTAAGACATGATTAATAAATCTAGAGAGGACACAGATAAAAAAATAGAGGATCTGAGGAACATGATGGAACCCCAACATAGGAAACAAATGGAATCCATAAAACAGACACAAACAGATACCCAAGAGATTAAAAACTCCATCGAAAGTCTGCGCAGCAGAATGAACCAATGTGAGGATAGAATTTCACATATAGAAGATAAGATTGCAATTAGTGAGGAGGAAAAGAAAAATTGCTTTAAAATTGTAAGGGAACATGAGAAATCAATCCAGCAGCTGCTAGACAATGCAAAGAAGAATAACATAAGACTGATTGGAGTCAATGAAGAAAGAGGAGAGAGTGCAGATGACATAAAAAAACTGTTCACAGAAGTGATGGCAGAAAACTTCCCAAGGAGGGGAAAAGAACTTGACATACAGATAAGTGAGGCATATAGGACTCCAGTTGGCCTTAATCAAAAAAAATCTACACATAGGCATATAATAGTTAGGATTACAGAAATCCAACAGAGGAATAAAATTCTACAAGCAGTGAGAGAAAAGAAACAAATCACATATGAAGGAAAGGCCATCAGAATCACAGCAGACTTCTCAATGCAAACCCTCAAGGCAAGAAGAGCTTGGAGTGATGTATTTCAAGCCCTAAAGGAAAACAGCCTCCAACCCAGATTGATGTACCCTGAAAAACTATCTTTCAAAATTGATGGAGAAATCAGATACTTTCATGATAACAAGCACCTCAGGAACTTCATGAATACCAAACTGGCACTCCAAAAAATTTTAGACAATACCCTAGGAAAAGACAATGAGGATCACAACCCCAGGAAACCCAACAGAATGAATCCATTGGGCGTGACAAATTAAACGCAAAGGGGGAGAGTCCAACAGAAAGAAAAAGTCATGACAAGGCTTTTAAAACTTTTGACTTCATCTCCCTAATGAGTGTATAATTCAATCTTATTATTGTACTGATTAGTATTTTTCTGATTCTAGAATTGCACACCATTCCTTGTGTTATACTGGCTATTTATCATCTTCTTATGTCTACATTTTAATTGGGTTGTCTATTAATGAGCTCTAAGAATTCTTTATATATTCTGGTCATAGGTTATATGCATTGTAAATATGGTTTGTTTAAGGACTACTTTTCATTTTAATGATGTCATTTAAAGTTCTAAATTTTTTTTTTATGGTACTGGGGGATCGAACTCGGGTCCTTGCACTTCTGTGGAAGGCGGTGGAACCACTGAGCTAAAGCCCCAGCCCCTAAAGTTCTAAATTTTGATGGAATCTCATTTATCAATTTTTTTTCTTTTATACATCATGTTTTTTGTATCCTAGGTAGTTCTTGCCTACCCTCAATTCATAAATATTTTCCCTTATAATTCCTTCTTAAAGTTTTGTACTTTTAGGCTTTCTTATTTAGGTTCATAGATCCCTTCAAGTTATTTTCATGTATGGAAAAAAAGGGTTGAGGTTAATTTTTTACATATGGATACCAGATGTTCTAGTGCCGTTTGCTGAAGACACTATCTCTTCCTCAGCTCTTGAATTGAGTTTATATTCTATAAAATGCTAATGTTAAATAATCTTTCAAAACTCAGTGGACCATATATGTGTGGTTCTGTTTCTAGATTCTCTGTTTTATTCAAATGATCTATATGTCTTTCCTTATACCAACACTGCCTTGATTACTGTAGCTTTAGAAGAAGTCTTAAAATTGGGTGCTAAACGTCTTCCAACACTGTTTTTGTTTTTGACTTTTCTGGGTCCTCTGTCCTCCTACATAACTTTTAAATTTCAATATCCAATTCTTCATTTATAGCAAGTATACACAGACCTGAATTTTTATATATACCTTGTGTTTTCTAATCCTGCTAAATTCAAGTACAAGTTCTAGGGGCTCCTAGAGATTTCTTAGTATTTTCTCTGTAGATGATCATTTCATCTACATATAAAGATTTTGCTTCTACCTTGCCAATCCTATCCTAGTTGTGTCATTTTATTGCCAGACTATTTTGGTGGGGACTGGGTTTCAAAGTTTAATGGACAGATAAAGAGTAAGCATATCTGCCCTTGTTCCCCACCTTAAGGAGAAAGCATTGCATCTTCTCCATTCATACAAGGCTTTCTCCCTGGAAGTATGGAGTACATGCCTTTAATTTGTTGAGAAGTTTCTGTTCTACTTCTAGTCTCTTGATAGCTTTTACCATGAACAGCTGTAGAATTTAGTCCAATACTCTTTCTCCAACTAGTGACAGGATCATATGGTTTTTTTCCTTTCCTCTGTTAAAATGATGACTTTTGGGGGTGGATTTTCCAATGCTGAACCAACACTGCTATCCCTATAACAAAACCACTTTCTACATCCTGCCAGATCTGACTTCGAAGAGTTTGTTTTGTTAAACAAATTTCTACCTATGTTCATACTTTTTTCTTCTATTATCTTTATCCAATTTTAGGATTAGCACGATGTTGAGTTCCTAAAATGAGGGGAGAAGTGTTCCTTCTTTTTTTTGCTTTAATTGTTTGATATAATATATCAGTTAAAATGTTTATGAGCCTGCTGTTGTCATATAGGTAGGTTTTCAAGCTAGGAATATACTTTCTTTAATAGGTGCTATTCAAATTTTATATTTCCTCCAGAGTTAGTTTCATTAATTTGTTTTCTAATTTACTTCTTAGAAGTTGTCAAATTTATTTCAAAAAAGGTTTTTGTAATATGCTTTCTATATCCTTTTAAATTCTGTAAAATCTGTGGTAATGTCTCCTAGATCTTAATATTGTCATTTTAAAAATGTATAACTGATATTGTGTAACAGGAAGAAAAGGTCTAAAAGAGCAGGGGAATTGGGAGGGGTAGGGGAAGGGAAAAAAGGGAAAAGAAAAAATATGAGAAGAGAAAAAAATGAAAATAAGGCCTTTGCAAATAGGGAAGGGTGGAGGGGGTGAAGGAAGGGCAAGAGAAGGGGAAAAAAATAAGAACCAAGAGACTCATGTAATGGTACAAGATCCCAAAGATGAATGTAACTTTATTTTATACCTAAAATGTACCAATAAAGTTAATGGGAAAACCCCCACCACATCTTCTTTATCCAGTTTCCAGTTGATGGGCACTTGGGCTGTTTCCAAGCTTTAGCTATTACAAACTGTGCGGATATAAACATGGGTGCACATATATCACTGTGGTATGATTCTTTTAATTCTTTTTTGTTTTATTCTTTTGGTACCAAGGATTGAACTCGGATCCTTGCACTTGCGAGGCAGGTGGCACAACCACTGAGCTAAATCCCCAGCCCCAATTCTTTTAATTCTTTTAGGAAGACACCCAGCAGGGGAATAGCTGAGTCAAATGGGACCTCTCCTCCTACTTCTTTGAGGTATCTCCATACTGATTTCCACAGTGGTTGCACCAGTCTGCATTCCTACCAACAATGAAGAAGGGTTCCTTTCTTCCCACACCCCCGCCAGCATTTGTTATTGGTTGATTTCTTGATAGCAGCCATTCTTTCTGGGGTGAGGTGGAATCTCAGTGTTGTTTTCATCTGCATCTCTCGAATGACCAGTGATGTTGAACATTTTTTTCATATATTTATTTGCTGCTTTTACTTCTTCATCTGAGAAGTGTCTGTTCATTTCAGATGCCCATTTTTGAATTGGGTCTTTTAATTTGGGGGGTCCTCTTTTTTTCAGTTCTTTATATATTCTACAGAGTAGTCCTTTGTGTGAGGTACAGCTGCTAAAATTTTTTTCCCACATTGTCGGTTGGCTCTTCATGCTGTTGGTGGTTTCTCTTGCAGGGCAGAAGTTTTTTAATAAGATGAGACCCCAGTTGATTCTTTGTGCTAGTTCCCATGCTCCTGAGGTTTTGTTCATAAAGTCTTATGCCAATGTCTTCAAGAGTTCTACCTAACTTATCTTCCAGCAAGTTTAGTGTTTCTGTCTTCCTAATTTTTTTTTTTGGTACCGGGGATCAAACTCGGGTCCTTGTGCTTGCACAGCAGGTGGCGAAACCACTGAGCTAAATCCCCAGCCTTTAGTGTTTCTGTCTTAATACTTAGATCTTTAATCCACTTTGATCTTAGTTTAGTGCATGGTGATAGGTATGGGTCTAGTTTTAATCGTTGGCAGGTTGAAATCCAGTTTTTCCAACACCATTTATTAAATAGGCTATCTTTCCTCCAGTGAGGATGGTTGGCTCCTTTGTCAAAGATTAGGTGGTAGAGTATGTATGGAGTTGTTTCTCCATCTTCTAATCTATTCCACTGATCCTCATGTCTGTTTGTTTGCCAGTACCATGCTGTTTTTATCACAGTAGCTTTGTAGTATAGTTTCAGGTTGGAGATTGTGATAACCCCGGCCAGGTCTCTGTTGCCTAGAATTGCTTTTGCTATTCTATGTCTCTTCTGGTTCCAAATGAATTTTTGGATTGTTTTCTCTAGTTCTGTGAAGTATATTGTTGGAATTTCAATCAGCATTGCATTAAATCTATATAATAGTTTTGGAAGTATGGCCATTTTCACTATATTGGTTCTTCCTACCCAGGAGAAAGGGATGTCTTTCCAGTTTCTTATATCCTCTCGATCTCTTTTTTCAGAGTGCTGTAGTTTTCAGTGTAGAAGTCTTTTGCTTCCTTTATTAGATTGATTCCTAGATATTTCATTTTTTGGCGATGATATTGTAAAAGGAATTATTCCCTAATTTCTCTCTCAGTGAGTCTGTTGTTTGTATATAAGAAGGCTATTGTTTTTTGAGTGTTGACCTTATATCCAGCTACTTTACTGAGTCTGTCAATTAAGTCTAGAAGTCTTTTGGCTGAGTTTTTTGGGTCTTCTATATAAAGTATCATATCATCAGCAAATAATGATAGTTTAACTTCTTCCTTTCCTATCTTTATTCCTTTTATTTCTTTCTCTTTTCTAATTGCTGTGGCTAATGTTTCCAGAGCTATATTGAACAGGAGTGATGATAGTGGGCATCCTTGTCTTGTTCCTGATTTTAGTGTGAAAGTTTTCAGGTTTTGACCATTTAGTATGATGCTGCCTGTTGATTTTCATAGATAGCCTTAATCAAGTTGAGATAAAGATCTTCTATTCCAATTTTCTGTAGGGTTTTTATCATGAATGGGTGTTGGATTTTGTCGAATGCCTTTTCTGCATCTATTGAGGTGACCATATGGTTTTGGTCCTTGACTCTGTTAATATGGTGTATTACATTTATTGATTTATGAATGTTGAAGCACCTTTGCATCTCTGGGATAAATCCGACTTGGTCAGGGTGTATGATCTTCTTGATGACCCTCTATATTCTGTTTGCCAGCACCTTGTTGAGGATTTTTGAATCTATGTTCATTAGGGAGATTGGCCTGTAGTTCTCTTTTTGGGTTGGGTCTTTCCCTGGTTTTGGAATCGAACTCACACTTGCTTCCAGGAATGAATTTGTAAGTATTGTTTCCCTTTCAATTTCTTTGATGAGTTTAAAGAGTAATGGAAATTGTTCTTCTTTAAATGTCTTGTAGAATTCAGCAGAATCCATCAGGACCTGGGCTTTTCTTTGTTGGTAAATTTTTTATTACATTTTCAGTTTCACTCATTGTAACTGGAGTGTTTAGAATTTCTATATCTTCTTCATTTAACTTTGGCAATTTGTATGTATCTAGGAATCTGTCCATTTCTTCTGTGTTTTCCATTTTATTAGAGTACACGTTCTCAAAGTAGGTGTTGATGATCCCCTGGATTTCTGCTGGGTCTGTTGTGACTTCACCTTTTTTGTTCTTAATTGCATGGATTTGAGCCTTTTCTTTTCTTTTCTTGATAAGATTGGCTAAATTTTTATTGATTTTATTTATTCTTTCAAAAAACCAACTCTTTGATTCATTGATTTTTTGTATCATTCTCTTAGTCTCCATTGCATTGATTTCTGCTGTGATCTTTATAA
The DNA here is from genome assembly GCF_053883595.1 of Heterocephalus glaber. NCBI lineage: Eukaryota > Metazoa > Chordata > Mammalia > Rodentia > Bathyergidae > Heterocephalus > Heterocephalus glaber. Next base: position 33,749,253 of record NW_028258384.1, on the reverse strand, counting down.
TTTCCTCTCTTGTAGGAGCTTTGGGTTTGTTATGCTCTTCTTTTTCTAGGAGCTTGAGGTTCTGCATTAGGTTCTTTATTTGTGTTCTCTGGGTTTTCCTGCTATGGGCATTCACCGCTATGAATTTCCCACATAGAATTGCTTTTGTTGTGTCCCATAGATTCCTGTTTCTTGTACTGACATTATCATTTACTTATAGAAACTGTCTTTAATTTGCTCTGTGACCCCTTGGTTGTTCAGGAGCGTGTTATCAATTTCCATGTGTTTGTGGGTGTTTTGCAGTTTCTTATGTTATTGATCTCCAATTTTATTGCACTATGATCTGATAATATACATGGGGTAACTTCAATTCTTTTACATTTACTTAGACATGTCCTATGAGCTAGTATGTGGTCTATTTTGGACAATGACCCATGTGCAGGGGAAAAATATGTGTGTTCTGATTTTGTGGGGTGGAACACTCTGTAAACATCTATGAAGTCCATTTGTTCAATAGCTTGGTTCAATTCTAGAATTTCATTGTTAATTTTTTGTGCAGATGATCTATCTATTTGTGATAATGGGGAATTGAGGTTCCCCACTACAATTTCTTTAGTGTGTATTTGGTTATTCATGTTCATTAATATTTGATTTGTGTAGTTGTGGGCATTTGTATTTGTTGCATATATATTTATGATTGTCATCTCTTCCTCTTGGATTGTTCCCTTCACAAGGATGTAGTGACCATCTTTGTCTCTCTTAATTAGTTTTGGTTTGAAATCTACTTTGTCTGCAAATAAGATTGCTACCCCTGCTTTCCTCTGTGTTCCTGTGACATAGAGAACTGTTTTCCATCCTTTTACTTTCATTCTATGAATTTTTTTTGAGTTAGGTGTGTTTCTTGTATGCAGCATATTGCTGGATTTTGCTTCTTAATCCATTTTGCCAGTCTATTTCTTTTGATTGGTGAATTGAGGCCATTAACATTGATAGTTATAATTGATAGATATTGACCCATCCTTGTCATGATGTTTTACTGTTGTTGGATCTTTTATTTCTTTTTTTCCCCCTTTCCCTTCAGTTTCTTACCTTGCCTGGTGGCTTCCCTCTGTTGGGCCTCATAGTGTTGTGTGCTTCATTGTCTTTTTCTAGGGTTTGCTTAAACTTGCTGGGAGTGCTGGTTTGGTGTTCATGAAATTTCTCAGGTGTTCTTTGTCATGGAAGTATCTAATTTCCCCATCAATTTTGAAAGATAGTTTTGCCAGATACAACAGTCTAGGTTGGAAGTAATTTTCTTTTAGGGCCTAAAATACTTCACTCCAGGCTCTCCTTGACTTGAGGGTTTGTGTTGAGAAGTCTGCCATGATTCTGATGGGCTTTCCTTTATAGGTGATTTGTTTCTTTTCTCTAACTGCCTGTAGGATTTTTTTCTTCTGTTGAGTTTCTGGGATCTTGACTATTATATGTCTAGGTGTAGATTTTTTTTGATCATGGCTAGTTGGAGTTCTATATGCTTCACTTATCTGTATGTCCAATTCTCTACCACTGCCTGGGAAGTTTTCTACTATTACTCCTGTGAACAGTTTTTTTTAATGTCAATTGTATTTTCTCCTGTTTTTTTGTGGACTCCTATGAGTCCTATGTTATTCTTTGCATCATCTAGCAGCTGGTGGATTGATTTCTCATGGTCCCTTACTATTTTTAAGAAATCTCTGTTTTCATGGTCATTAACTGCAATCTTGTCTTGTATGTCTGATATTCTATCTTCACATTCCCTTAATCTGCTGTGCATTCTTTCAATGGAGTTTTTAATCTCCTGAATATCTCTTTGAATCTGTTTCATGAATTCCATTTCTGTCTTATGTTGTGTGATCATGGTTTCCATTTCTTTCTTATGCTGGGCATTCATGGCTTCCAGCATGTTTCTAAGCTCATCTATTTTTTTTATCTGTTTTTTTTCTAGAGCCTCTAATCATGTCTTTCTCTCTGCTCATCATCTCTGTAGTTTTCTGGGAGATTATTTCTGCTTTGAATTTTTCTAGAGTGTCATTCATCTGTTTTGTTACTTCCTGTGCTATCAGTTCAGGGTGTCCAGGTGGTTGATTATCAGACTTTTCCACCTTGTTTCCCCTAGAATTTGCCTTTTGTGGAGTGGAAGTCTGAGTTTGTGCCTTGCTTAAATGTCTTCTCATTTTTATTTTTGGTACTGTCCTTGGTTTAATTCCTGGGTTGATACTCCAAAGTTGCTTATTTTAAGTATCTTTGTTGCTCGTATTTAGAACCTTTATGGAGTGATTGCTTCTTGGAGGTGTCTTCCAGATATAGCTGGTCTTTAGGTTTTGAGTCTCTAATGGCTCTGAGGCTATCTCATTTTCATTATACCAGGAAGCACAACTGATTAGATCAATCACAGCACCTTCGCCCAAGTGATACAATCAGCAACACCATAGCATCAAGTGCATGTTAGAAAATGACAATTTGTTGTAATTCTATCACCTTTAACTGTGTGAATTAAATAAAAATTGAGGACCAACCCAACATATGTTTATAATGAATAAACTCTTCAAAATAGCAACTTTACCCTTCGGGATGGGGAGTTAGAAGGAGTTGGCAAGGGAGGGATAGGTATGTAAAAGTATAGGGGAAGGTTAGCAGTGAGGCCAGAGAACATAGGCGAGAGAAGAAAAAGAGAAGAAAAGAAAAATAAAGAAGAAATATGAATTAGGGCCAGAACAGGAACACAAAGGGAGATGAAGAACAATGTCAGACAGCAAGAGAGTGAGTGAGAGAGAGAAAAGAGAAAAGAAAGAAAAAAGAGAAAAATAAAAATTTTAAAAGAGTAGAAAAAGAAAAAATATTAAAAATAAGAGCCAAAAATGATAATTTTGAGAATAACAAAAAATAAAAATGAAGGCCCTCTTTCAGAGTATGTCTCTGCTGTCACAATAGACAACGTGGGCAGCAGTGTGCAGATATATGTCAATGAGTCACAGCAAGCCAGTCACAGACCTGTGAAATTCAGGTAGATTTCTTGCTGCAAGTCCCAAGTTGAGCTCTCTGTCCTCCTGTAGGGTTGAACTCTTCAAGGCTCTACTGCAGGTTCCAGCTTCCCTTCCCCTGAAGATAGTCCAGGTTCCTATGGGAGGTGACCATCCCTCCAACTGACCAAGTACGGTGGTCTGGTGTGCCTTTATTGCAGGGATTCTCTTCTCTTTTCCAGGGGGCTTCAGTATTCATCAGGAGCCTGAGAGAGGCCCTCTATCTGATGTTCACTTCTTCAGCTCAGGACAATGGCCTTTACACCCCCTGTGCCTCTGTAGTGTGGAACCAGGTAGCTGCACAGCCAGGAGGCTGGTGTGGGGAGGGGGGCATGTGAGGGCAGGGGTTGCACAAGCCAGCCGGCAGCTAAGCTGGTGGGCGTGTCAAGGGGGTCCTCTCTGTCTCACTGGTGGCAGGTGGGTGTGGTGAGCCAGATGGGGTGGGGCTCCAGAGGGCCAGGGACCTCTCAGCCTGTGTGGCTAAGCTGGTCCCCTGCGTCTTTTCAATAATATGAGTGCTTATCTAGGAATTCAAAATAATATACAGATAAACTATGAAAATTAATAAGTAAATTTAGGAATGAGGTCTACATCCAAAAATCAACTATATTACTATAAGCTAGAACAATTTGAAAATGAAAAACATTTTTTTAATTTTAAGAAATTAATTTTATTGGTATACTTTTGATATATATGATGATCACATTTATCATAGGGAATTTGTACCTGTACATCATATATCTTGGTTCTTCTTTTTTCCCCAATCCCCTCCCCTCCTTTCAACCCTTCTTCCCTTGCTTATTTACAAAAGCTTTGTTTCCAATCTTTCACTTTATTCTTTTTTTCCTTTTCCTTTCCTTCTCTTCCTCCCTCCCTTGTTCCCCTTATCATGTGAACATTTTCTACCTACTTCCCAATATCTATCACTCATTTTGGACTTCATTTGTGCTTTTTGCTTCTCACACAAGAGAAACAATGTGATATTTAAACATGTGTGTATGATTTATTTCACTTTAGAGTATGGTGTCAAGGTTCATCCATTTATCTAGAAATGTCTTAAACTTATACTTCTTTATGGCAGATTAGTATTCCATTGTTTAAAAAAATCCCCACATTTTCTTTATCCATTCATGTGTTGGTGGGTATCAGGGCTGTTTCTAAGATTTAGCTATTACAAACTGTGCTGCTATAAAAATGAGTGTGCATAAATCACTGTGATATGATGGTTTTAACTCCTTCAGGAAGATACCAAGAAAGGAAATAGCTAGGTCAAATGGAACCTCTAGTTTCAGTTTTTCAGGGAATCTCCATACTTTTTCCGTATTTGTTGCCCCAGTGTACACGCTCACCAACAGTGGAGAAGGGTTCCTTTTCCTCACAGCTTTGCCAGCATTATTTATTGGTTGATTTCTTGATAATAGCCATTCTTTCTGGAATGAGATGAAATCTCAGAGTTGTTTTAATTTGCATTTATCAAATGACCAATGATGTTGAACATTTTTTCATATATTTATTTGTTATTTCTACTTCATCTGAGAAGTGTCTATTCATTTCAGATGCCCATTTTTGAATTGAGTCTTTAAATTGGGGAGGTCTTAGTTTTTTTGAGTTCTTTATATATTCTAGATACTAGTCCTCTGCCTGTGGAATAGCTGATAAACATTTTCTATTCTGTGGGTTGTCTCTTCACTCTAATGGTGCTTTATTTTGCTGTGCAAAACCTTTTTAATATGATGAGATCCCATTTGTTGATTATTTATAACATTTCCTGTGCAATTGGGGTTTTTTTTCATAAGTTATTTACCTACACCTATATCTTCAGGAGTTTTACCTATTTTATCTTTCACAGATTAATTGTTTCTGTTTTACCATTTAAATCTTTGATCCATTTCAATTTTAGTTTAGTTCATGGTGAGAGATATGGTTCTAGGTTTAATCTTGGGCATGTGGAAAGCCAGTTTTCTCAGGACCATTTATTTTTAGCATATGAGCTGCCAAAGCAAGCTCACCAGGACCATTTATTAAAGAGGCTATCTTTCTTCCAGTGAAGGTGTTTGGTCCCTTTTGTCAAAGATAAGGTGGCTGGGTGTGTTTGGAGGTGTTTCTGGATCTTCTATTCTGTTCTATTGACCCTTGGGTCTGGTTTTTTTGTTTGTTTTTTGGCCAGTACCATGCTGTTTTTATCACAGTAGATTTGTAGTATAATTTCAAGTCAGGGATTGTGATACCACTTGCCTTGTCTTTGTTGGCCAGAATTTCTTTTGCTATTCTAAGTCTTTTCTGATTCCAAATGAATTTTATGATTGTTTTCTCTAGTTCATGAGGTATGCTATTGATATTTTGATTGGAATTGCATTAAATCTGTATAACTATTTTGGAAGTATGGCCATTTTCACTACACTGGTTCTTCCTACCCAAGAACAAGGGATATCTTTCCATTTTCTGACATCCTTTTCAATCTCATTTTTCAGAGTACAGTAGTTTTCAGTGTAAAGGTCTTTTACTCCTTTCATTAGATTGATTCTTAAGTATTTCATTTTTTTTGAATGCTATTTTGAAAGGTGTTATTTCCCTACTTTTTCTCTCAGTGAGTGTGTTATTTGTGTACAGGAATGCTATTGATTTTTGAGTGTTCACTTTGTATTCTTTTACACTCCTGAATTTGGTTATTAAATCTAGAAGTTGTTTTGTGGAGTTTTGGGGGTCTTCTATGTAGAGTATCATGTCATCTACAAATAATGATAATTTAATTTCTTCTTTTCCTATCCTCATTCCTTTTATTTCTTTCTCTTGACTAATAGCTCTGGCTAATGTTTCCAGAACTATATTGAATAGAAGTGGTGATAGTAGTCATCCTTGTCTTGTTCCTGATTTTAGAATGAAAGCTTTCTGTTTTCGTCCATTTAGTATGATATTGGCTGTTGGTCTGTCGTAGATAGCTTTTTATCAGATTGAGATAAAGACCATCTATTCCCATTTTCCGTAGGGTTTTTTACCATGGATGGGTGTTGGTCTTTGTCCAATTCCTTTTCTGTGTCTATTGAGATGATCATGTGATTTTTGTCCTTGGTTCTGCTAATGTGGTGTATTACATTTATTGATTTGCTTATGTTAAACAATCCCTATACCTCTGGGATGAATCCTACTTCATTTTGGTGTATAATTTCCTTGATGATTTGCTGCTTTCTGTTTGCCACTATCTTACTGAGATTTTTGCACCTATGTTCATTAAGGAGATTGGCTTGTAGTTCTCTTCTTCAGTTGGGTCCTTCTCTGGTTTTGGTATCAGGGTAATGCTTGTTTCTAGGAATGATTTTGGGAGTATTGTTTCCCTTTCAGTTTAATTAAAGATTTTGAGGAGTAGTGGCATTAGGAGTAGTGGCATTAGGTCTTCTCTAAATTTCTTGTAGAATTCAGTAATGAATCTATCAGGGCCTGGGATTTTCTTTGTTGATAGTTTTTAAAATTACTTCTTCAATTTCATTGACTAATATCGGGTCATTCCTGGAAACAGCCCAAGTGCCCATCAACTGGAAACTGGATAAAGAAGATGTGTTTTTTTTTTTTATAAAATGGAGTACTACTCAGCCATAAAGAACGAGAAACTAGAGACATTTATAGCTAAATGGATGCATATTGAGGCCATACTCTTAAGTGAAATAAATAGGACACATATGTGTAAATACCGAATAATTTCTCTAGTGTGAGAAACTGAAAGTGTAAATAAGGATTAAAATGATTAAAATGAATAATTGATAATTTGAAATTTGAAGAAAAGGTCCAAAGGGGTAGGGGAAATGGAAAGGGAAGGGGAAAGGAAAGAAGGGAAAGGAAAAATTATGAGAAAAAATAAATGGAAACGAAGTCAATGTAAATAGGGAAGGGAGCCCAGGTAATGGGGAAAAAAATAAGAACCAAGATACATCATGTACAGGTACAAGCACCCAATGATAAATGTAAACGTATTGTATACCTAAAATATACCAATAAAAGAATTTAAGGAAAAAAATATTGGGTCATTTAGAATTTTTATATCTTCTTAATTCAGCTTTGGTAATTCATATGTATCTAGGAATCTGTCCATTTCTTCTGTGCTTTCCATCTTATCAGTGTACAGTTTCCCGAATTAGGTATGGATGATCTTCTGGATTTCTGCAGGATCCATTGTGATTTCAACTTTGAAAATGAAAATTTAAAAATGCTACCACTGCTCTGGATTAGATCTTGGAACAAAAAGAAGATGTAAATAGAAAAGTTGGTAAAATCCAAATACATAATAGTAATATAATGCCTGTTTCTTAGTTTTGACAGAAGTTCCATATAAATGTAGGATGTAAGCTGTAGGGGCAACCATATAAGGTGTGTCACAAGAAGTCTCTGTTCTACATTTGTAACTTCTCTGTAAATCTAAGTTTAGTCCAAAATTAAAAAATTATCCTTCAAAAAGCAATCCTTAAAACTCAGAAACAAAATAAAACAAGTTGACATGAATTTCTGTCTAGTGATAGAATTATTCAAAAAACTTAAAAACACTACTTCATTCGATCCCGGGTACCAAAAAAAAAAAAAAGAAAAAAGAAAGAAAAACACTACTTCAGCTGTGTATCTTTGGTGGGATACACCCTAAGGAGAAAAATAATGCGAAGCAAACCAACAATATACCTTAACCCTTTTTTTTTACCCACAGCCCCGCCAGCATTTGTTTTTGGTTGATTTCTTAATCTTAGCCATTCTTTCTGGGGTGAGATGGAATCTCAGTGTTGTTTTAATTTGCATCTCTCAGATGACCAGTGATGTTGAACACTTTTTCCTATATTTATTTGCTGTTTGCACTTCTTCATCTGAGAAGTGTCAATTCATTTCATATGCTCATTTTAAACTCTTAAATGAAATAAATCAGACACATTTGAGTAAAATAGCATTGTCTCTCTTCTGTGAGAAACTGAAATGGTAAATAAGGACCAAAATGTGTAACAGATAGTGTGAAATAGGGAGAAATTGTTCAAAAGGAAGGGAAACTGTGAATGGGGTAGGAGGAAAAAAAAGAAGGGGAAAGAAAAAAAAGCAAAAAGAAGGGAAAAAGGAAACAAAGCTTTTGCAAATAAGGAGGGGAGGGGGGGTTAAAGGGAGGAGAGGGATTGAGAGAAAAAGAGGAATCAAAATATCGCATGTACAGGTACAAACTCCCTTTGATGAATGTGTTTGTCATGTATATTTAAATTGTACCAATAAAATTCATTTAAATATATATATATATATATATATATATATATACCCTAACTCTTAATAGATCAGAAAAATAGTTATTTTGATTTACAATGTGGGTCCAATGTACCTTTTAAAATTTCTATATATTTTAAGTGATCCTACAAGTAATTTACACAAGTTAGAATAAAGGCATAGTGAAAAACAACTTTATAAAAGTATTTAGGAAGGATTTTAACATAGCAATTAATTTTGAATACAGTCAATTTTGGCACAAAAGCATCACAAACAGTATAGAATGTGGTTTCATGGACTTTTATTGAAAAAGTATGGTTCAGGTGCATGTCATAAGATATTATATGAAAGTACCTCCTATTAAATGACTTCATTTTCATTTTGGGAAACTTTTGGTTTTGCTTTGCTATTGTCATTTTTTGTCTTTATAAATATATTATCTACTCATTAATTCTTCTTCTTTTTTTTTTTTTTTTGGTACCAGAGATCGAACTCAGGACCTTGTGCTTGCGAGGCAGGCGCCGGAACTGCTGAGCTAAATCCCTGACCCTACTCATTAATTCTTGTTTCAGAAAATTCATCTCAGATACCTTGATCTGAGATTTCACTTACACAACCAGTTTCAACCTCATTAGAGTCTAGAGCGCTGTTATCTTTCTTTTATTATTCACATTCTGATTCATTTAATAATTGTAAAACACTCTCTTTTGTCAGTTTTCTTCTATTTGTCATTATGGGAAGAAAATCCAAAAAATAGCTGTATTCTCGAATGCTTTTATTGAAAGTTAAGAACAGGATACAAAACAAAATCAAAATAGCATTGAAAAACATCCAGTGGCTAAGCGTAAAACTAGGAAAAGTATTTTCAAGGCCTCTAAACAGAAAGTTCTAAAACAGTTTATGAGAGCAAGTAAATGAGACCTAAATAAATGAGTAGATTCTACATCTCAATATTGTAAAGATGCCAATTCTTGCTGATTTATTCTGCAAATTAGGTTTATAGCTTCAAGACAATCTCAAGCAAATCCCAATAGGATATTTTTCATATATGTAAATGGCAAATCAATTCTAAAATTCATATGGAAATTCAAAAGGCCAAGAATAGCTAAGGCAGTCTTGATGGTCAAAACAAGACATAATACCAGAAATCAAGCTTTATGTAGCTACAGTTATTAAGATAATATAGTATTGACACAAGGATAGGTCATTGGAACAGATCAGAGAATCTAAAAACAAATACACACATACATTAAGTCAAAGATGACATTGCAATTCAGTGGGGGAAATGACAGTTTTTTTCAATAAAGGGTACGTTTCAATAATCACCTGGTTATCTCTACAGGAGAAGATTTATGCAGACCCCTTCCTCACACAATACACATAAATGAATCCCAGACAGTTTACGGATAAAAATGTGAATGATAAGACAATAACTCTTTCAGAAGAAAACTTAGGAGAGTATCTTTTTAGAATAGGCAACTGGAAGGAGTTCTTAGTGGCCAAATCTGGGACAATTTGAATTTAAAAAGTAAGTAGTAGTAGGCATGGATTATAATGCATAGAATAAAATGAATAGACAAGAGGCCATACCAATGTAAAAAAATAATTGAATGAACAAAGTAGAGTAGGAATAGTTCTTTCTTACAGAAGGATTCCAATTAATATATGTAGAAGCAATGATGAAAATAGATAAGCATCACTAGGTAAACACAACAGTAACAATTATTGTAGCAAGAAATGTTGCTGGATGCTAAAATTAGTGGGCAAAAGTTTAAGGAGAAAAAAATATATAAGTATAATCTCAGAGTATCTCCCCGCAAATATGTATTAGTTACAAGGAGGAAAATAACAACTTTACTATGGAGAAACCTAGCAAACAGCACCTTAACCAAGTGAGCTAGGGTACCATCAACAGTAATAAGGCATATTGGCATCAGGTAGCCCTTGACATGATGCACTGAGAAAAGCTCAATCACCTCTGTGTTATTCTTGCAAAAAATATATAACCTAAAGCTAATTGTGAGAAAAGAGGAGTGGGCAGGAAGAAGCAGCCGCTTCTACCAGCTGTGGGGAATCAAAACAAGGAGAAACAAGAAGACAGCACAATGAAAAGCAGGGAAAAGTGGGAAAAGTTCAAAAGAACAAAATACAATAGAACGAGAATGCTGCTGTCAAAGAGCTGGAGCTGCAGAGGTTGAAATTACTATGGAAAAATACTGAAATGTTAGGCCCTTTAATTCTTCCTCATAAGGGTATTAGAAGCAGCATGTCATATTAAGTTTGATATATGACAGATCATGATGGAAATTATTTTGCAAAAATACAAATAGATTTGCTTATAGTTCATCTGAACTTTAAATTATCACGTATATTTCATTGTTGATTTTCTCCCTCATTTCCATCATCCTATTCCACCCACTTCCAGTGCCACCCACTTACTAAATATGATTGACTCATGCATGTGAATTAAATCATTATTGTACACAGTTTTACTCTCTTTTTCTCTCAACATTACTCTTAATTTGAACATTTCAACCTGAATACTTCAAATAGGTTTGATATTTCCATGTCACTTTTCAAATGTTAAAATATCACATATGCATTAGTCATCAAGAGTTGTTCAGATTATCCTTTGAACTTACCTCTATTACAACAGTCTACAATACTTCGGGTTTTGCAACCTTGAGGGATATAAAGAGCATGTTACCAGTCCAGGGGCAGAATAGTCTAAAAGGCTTGGTAAATAATATTAACAAAGAAAATATTGAAGAACTTGGCCATGTGGTTAATTGAACTTCAAGCATGTGAAAGATTTTTATAATTGCATCCGGGGATTTAGCTCAGTGGTTTTGCTGCTTGCTGTGCAAGCGTGAGGACCCGAGTTTGATCTCAGGTACCAAAAAAAAAAAAGAAAGATTTTTATAATACAATTCTGACTGGCTGCTTTGTAGGTTTACCAAAGACAATGAGAATACAGGGAAGAAACTAGCTAATACAGCCAAGCAGTTTTTCAATTAGAAGAAAGGGAAATTTTGGTGCCATCAGTTTTTTGGTAAAAAAGTTGAAGTCTTAGAGATTTGTAGTAAAGAGTAATGTTGAAACTGTGAGTGATTAGAAAAGAAAAATGCCAATTCTTGCTTACTGTAAATGTCACCATAAGCAAATCACTGAATTTATGTGGTACTATTTCTTCATCTCTAAAATAACTTGATAAGCTTAAGATTTACTTGCTTTTTAACTATATTGGGTAGCTTAAGTAGGCTCTTTCTTAAAAGAAATTTTCTTGCAAAATGGATGGCCAATTATAACAAAATGTAACAAAATATTGTTCAAGGGTAAAACTGCTGTCATGTAATTTTTGCTTTTCCCCATGCTGTTTCTTGACCCCAGCATATTGTTGCATGTTCTGTTTTTCTTTTTAAAACAGAACTTAAGCTTTCTCTCTCACTCTCCTTTTCCCTCTCCCTCTCCCTTCCTAGCTGTCATTAGGTGAGCAGCTTTCCTCTGCTACTTCCTTATTTTCTGCCTTGCCACAGGCCTAAAAGCAATGGAGCCAGCTGACCATGGACTCAAACCTCTGAAACCATGAACCAAAATAAACCTTTCCTCCTTTAAGTTGTTATTCTTAGGTATTTTGTCACAATGATAGAGAGCTGCCTAACACAAGTGAAATGATATATCATTGTGGTTTAAATTTGGATTTATCTATTGATTAGTGATGTTAAATATTTTTTCATATACCAGTTGGTTATTTGTCTTTTTTTTTAAGAGTAGGAAAAATTTATTTAGAGAAAGAAAGCTTCTAAGAGAGACAGAAGGGGGACCGGAAAGTGGGTTGCCTGCCTATTTGTCTTTTTGTTTTTTGAGAATTATTTACTTAGGTTCTTTGTCAATTTTTTATTGGGGATATTTTTTCTTACTATTGAATTATTTTTGTGCCTTATATATCTGTATATTAATTTCTTGTCAGATGTATGGCTTGCAAACATTTTCTCCCATTCTGTAGGTTGTCTCTGCACTCTTTTGATAGTTCCCTTTGAGGTGTAGGTGGTTTATAGTTTGATGTAATCCATTTGTCTATTTTTGCTTTTGTTTCCTGTGCTTTTGGAATCTTGTCCAAAAAGTCATTGCTCAGATCAACGTTGTTTTTAGTTGTTTTACAGTTTCAGATCTTACATTTAAGTCTTTAATTCATGTTGTGTTGATTTTTATATGTAAGGTTTTAATTTCATTTTTCTGCATGCGGATATCCAGTTGTCCAAAGTAAATGGACTATAAATGTATGGACATATTTCGGGTGTCTATTCTGTTTTAATTAGTCTTTTGTTATAAGGATCCTAATTAAAAACTTAGAAAACAGAAGGAAATTAATTCTTCCCCTACAATTACATGTTGTGTTCAGTTTAATGTGTGAAAATTAAATAAGCTATGGAAAATAAAATAAAACAAAATATAATAATTGTTACAGACCAATATCCCTTATGCATATATATGCAAAAATCCTTAACAAATTACTAGCAAACCAAATCCAACAGCATGTTAAAAGAAGTACAAACCATGAGGAAATGATATTTATCTTAGGAATACAAGAGTGGTTCAATATAAGCAAAATTATCAAGATAAAACACCACATTAAGAGATGGAAGAAGAAAAACTTGATTGTCTCAATTTCATCAAAGGATATTAGCAATAAAATAAAAAGACAATCTACAGAATGAGAGAAAACATTTACAAATCATATGTCTAATAAGGTTATACTGTTCAGAAGACATAAAGTACTTGTGATTACAACTCAAAACAAAGTGACAACCTAATTAAAAATTGGGTAAAGGATTTGAAGACATTTTTTTCAAAGAATATATACAGATGGCCAGAAAACATACAAAAAGACACTAAACATTGTTAGTTATTAGGAAATTCAAATCAAAACCATAGTGAAGTTTTCACACCTATTACAATGCTGTTATTTAAAAAAATAACAGACAAATGTTGGAGAGGATATGGAGAATTTGGCATCAAATGCAGAACATTTTGTTTATTATCAGTGTGAATGCTAAGTGGCAGCCACTGTGCAAAAGAGTTTGGGAGTTCCTCACAAAGTTAAACAGAATTATGTGACTCAGCAATTTCATTCCCAGGTATCTACCAAAATAATTGAAAACAGAGACTCAAACAAATACAAGCATATTCACATTCATAGCAGTGCTACTTACAAAAGCCCAAAGGCTCAAATGTGTGCAATGGATTACTGCATAAACAAATTGTGTATTCATATGATGGAATATTATTTAGCCATAAAAGGATGAAGCACTGATATACACTACAATGCATGGATGAACCTTAAAAAAACCACCCTATGTGAAGTAAAAACCGTCAGCTACAAAAGATCATACATTGTGTGATTCTACTTATATGAAATATCCGTAATAGACGAACCTGAAGAGACAAGCCAGGTTGGTAGTTGGTTGTCAGGAATGCAGGAGGGATCAGGGACAAATGGCGAACACTACCTTAATGGCTATAGGATTTCCTTTTGTGATGATGAAAATATTTTGGAATTTATACAGAGGTGGTGCATAACATTGTGAATGTATTAAATGCCACTAAATTTTTCACTTTAAAATGGTTAATTTTGCAGCCAGGCCCAATGGCACACTTGTAGTCTCAACAACTTGAGAGGCTGAGTCAATAGGATTGCTTGATCCCAGGGATTTGGGGGCAGCCTCAGCAACATAATGAGATCCAGACTAAAAAAATACATAAAATAAAATAGTTAATTTTTATATCAAAATAAAAAGTTTCTGCATAGCAAAGGAAATAATCATTGGGATGAAGAGACAGCCTATAGAATGGGAGAAAATATTTTCATACTATACGGGGTTGACATCCAGAATGTATAAGGAACTCAAAAAACTCAATAGCAAAACAAAACAAAATGCAACTCAATTTAAAAATGGGCAATAGATCTAAATAGACACTTATCAAAAGAAGACATACATGGGCTGGGGATTTAGCTCAGTGGTTCCACCTCCTGCCTCACAAGCACAAAGTCCTGAATTCGATCCCTGGTACCAAAAACAAAAGAAGACATACAAATGGAAACAGATATATGAACAAATGCTTGGAATTACTAATCTTCAGGCAAATACAAATCAGAACTACACTGAGGTATCACTTCATCCCAGTAAGAATGGCTATTATCACAAAGACAAAAAATAGTGCTGGTGAGGATGTGGAGAAAAGGGAACTCTTACATTCTGTTGGTAGGAATGTGAATTAGTACAGCCATTATGGATGCTCCTCAAATAATGAAAATAGAACTATTGCATGACTCAGCAATCCCATTCCTAGATATATACGTCATAGTCACTTTCTCATTGTTGGGACACAATACCTGTCACCCACAACTTAAAGAAGGAAAGGTTTATTCATTCCAGAGTTTGTAGACGTTTCAGTCCTTAGCTGGATGACTCCAAGGCAGGGCAGAGGGGCATGGCAGAGGAGGCATACTCATGGCATGGTAGTCAGGAAGCAAACACAGAACAAGCGGGGAGGGAGATAAATACTTCTAGGCCATCTCCGCAGTGATCTACCTCCTCTAACCAGGCTTCACCGCTCAACGTCACATTTAACTATAAAATCATCAGTGGACTAATCTGATGAGTATCACTCCCCCTTGATCCAATCTGCACTTTCATGTTTACTGTAGCACTATTCACAATAACCAATAAATGTAAAGAACTTAAGTGTCCATCAATTGATGAATGGATTTTAAAATGTGTTAAATATACACAATGGAATACTATCCAGCCATAAAAAAGAATGAAATTCTGTCTTTTGCGGCAACATGGATAGAACTAGAGATTGTTAGGTTAAAAGATTGTTAGGTTAAAAGCCAGCCAAGGAAAGACAAATACAACATAATTATATGCGTATGTTGAACTAATAAAATTGATCTCCTAGAAATTGATGAATGGTAGTTACCAGAGTCCGGGGAGAGGAAGGGGAGGGTGGCATGGGGAAAGTTTGATCAATGGTACTAAATTACAGTTATGTAGGAGTAAGAGCTCTGGTATATTATTGTGTGTGTGACACACTGGGTTCTATACCAAGCACTGAAAAAATTTAAAAATAAATAAAAAAGAAAGAAAGAAAAGAAATATCCTCTAATTGGTAGTGGTGATCAGTTCACAGCTCTGACTATATTAAAAGCTATTGCATTATACACTTAAAAAGGATAAACTCTATGGTATGTGAATTATATCTCAATACAGCTGTTTTTGTAAAAAAAATCACCTAAAATCTGAAATCAACATAAACATTTTGATATCTTCCCTTTTACAGAACATTCTTTCAATAAATACAAATACAATGGATGATTTAAAAATACAGTGAATGTTTAAATGATACATTGCTATTAATCCTCAAAAAAACTTACAACCCCTCACTTCGCACACACGTATCCCATTATTTTTGCCATTTTCTGAAGCTGTTCTAGAAGTCCTTTTTCGTGACTACTTTTACAAGATGTGATTTAAAAAAATCCAGTGAATGCTGCTACCCAGTGCCATCCAGTGAAAATGCAGGCTCCTAAAAAGATGATGATGTGTCCATATCTACCTTATTCACTGAATCTGCACCACTCAACTTCTGGCTTTTGCTCAAAGTCAAAATGACTACAAAAGGTAAATGTTTTTAACTGATTCAGGACATCAAAGCACCCGTGTCAGTGCAACTAAAGACACTCAGAAAAAAGGACTTTCATCATACCACAGTGATATATGTGCACCCATGTTCATAGCAGCGCAGTTTGTAATAGCTAAAACTTGGAAACAGCCCAAATGCCCATCAACTGGTGACTGGATAAAGAAAATGTGGGCTTTTTATAAAATGGAGTACCACTCAGCCATAAAAAATGAGAAATTAGAGACATTTATAGCTAAGTGGATGCACATTGAGGCAATGCTCTTAAGTGAAATAAATAGGACACCCATGTGTAAATACCAAATAGTTTCTCTGGTGTGAGAAACTGAAAGTGTAAATAAGGACTAAATGTATAATAGGTAATGTTAAATAGGAAGAAAAGGGGCAAAGGGGAAGGAAGTGGGAGGGCTAGGGGAAAGGATAGAAGGGAATGGGATTAATATGAGAAAATGGAAAAATAGGAACAAAATCTTTGTAAATAGGGAGGACTGGAGGGGTTGAAGGGAAGGCTGGGTAAGGGTGAAAAATAAGAACCAAGAGAGACTATGTAAAGGTGCAAATTTCCAATGATGAATGTCATTATATTGTATACCTAAAATGTACCAATGATTAGAATGAATAATCGAAAATGCAAAATAGGAAGAAAAGGTCCAAAGGGGTAGGGTTAGTGGGAGGGGCAGGGGAAAGGGAAGAGGGGAAAGGAAAAAATGATGAGAAATGGAAAAAATGGAAATAAAGTCTTTGTAAATAGGGAAGGGTGGAGGGCGTGAAGGGAGGGCTAGGAATGGGGAAAAGATAAGAACCAAGATGCATTATATAAAGGTACAATTCCCAATGAGAAATGTAATTGTGTTGTATACCTAAAATGTACCAATAAAAGAATTTAATACAAATTAAAAAAAAAGGACTTTCAGAATTGCTTCAGAAAGTGGGATAAGTATGTTTGAAGTAAGGGGGAATATTTTGAGGAGAATTAATGGCAGTATATCTTTTACTGTAATAAAATAATAAAAATTTTAACATTCACCATATTTTTCAATCACATTCCATATTGTTTTTATAATGAAAATGGTTAATTTTATGTTATGTGAATTTCATCTCAAAAAATTTAAGAATGGAATGTTTGAATTTGACTTGTGGCCTTTCTATATAGGTCCTAGAAATGTAAGTCTCTGTTTAGTACCTTACTGCTAGTTAATTCGTAGCAAATATGTAAGGAAAATGGCCATAAATAAACTCATAAAGTATTTGACTTGGGAAAATTAATTGAGGGTTTACAGAGAGGATTTGTTTTTCAGTAACTCTCTTTATTCTAACATTCAAATACATGGAACTATAGCTAGGAACACTTTATAAATATTAAGAATTTTCATGCATTGCTCTGAGATTCATGAAGTAGTTTTGTGGGATCAGACCTCAGGAGGGTCTTTTTATTTTATTTTATTTTTTTAAATTTTGGAATTTGAGTTTTATTCAATTAGCAGAAAAGTTTTGCTAAGCATATGGCCCAAGAACATACATGAATGACGCAATATTATGGAACATACAATTATAGAACAATATAATAGGGTTTTAATGACCATTTGAAAAAGTGCTATGGAAACATGGAAGATAAACTGACTGTAAAATAGTTTTCCACACACAGATTTCTGTGACTCCTGGAAGTGCAAGTTCCAGCATCGTGTTAAGCATACTCCAAATATTTACTTGTTCAACTCTCAACTATCCCTATGAGGAAGTTTTCATTACCCATGTTTACAAATAATAAAGTAAGCTGTGAAGTTGGTAAGTAGCTTCACTAGGTTCATACAGCTACTAAGTGAGAACTGAGATTGAATTTCAGATCTGCAGTGGCCCGTACTCTATAGTTGTTCCAGCTTACCCTGCTGTTTATAAATTAAATTTTCTCCTGGTCCTTTGCACTCTTAGAAAACATTAATGAAAGCAAGTTCAGATATGTCTCTTTGAGGTTCCTCCTCAGCCAACTGTGTGAACTAGCAGGTTACATGGCTGAGTCATTAACTCGTAAAATAGATTATTTAGATATTTTGCTTCTCAATTTTTTTCCTTAGGTAAGATTAAACAACCAAGTAACTGACAAGACTATCTTTTTAAAAATTAATTTTATTGGTACATTTTAGGTATACAATATAATGACATTTATCATTGGAAATATGCACCTTTACATAATCCATCTTGGTTCTTATTTTTTCTCCATTCCCCTGCCCTCCCTTCAACCCCTCCACCCCTCCCTATTTGCAAAGACTTTGTTTCCATTTTTCCTTTTTCTCATATTAATTCCATTCCCTTCTTTCTTTTCCCCTACCCCTCTTACTTCCCCTTCCCTCTTTGCACCTTTTCTTCCTATTTCACATTATCTATTATACCTTTTAGTGACAAGTCTTATTTGATGTCATAAGAGATTAGGAAAAATCACAGATACTCAAAGGACCGTGCTTTCAAGAAACTTAGATTAACATCAGGGAGATCAGGTCAATATAAGAAAACCATTAAACAAAATCTGCAAGCATGAAAACTGATGTTAGTGCAAAGAACATTAGGAATTAGGAGGGTCTTTTTAAAAATGATTTGTGGGGCTGGGGATTTAGCCCAGTAGCACCATGCCTGCCTTGGAAGTGCAAGGTCCTGAGTTTGATCCCTGGTACCGCAAAAAAAAAAAAAAAAGAAGATATCTACGAGAATATATCACTTGTCTTGATGCAAATTGAAAACTACCCTAATCCCCTTCACTAATAGAATGGATAAATTAATACAATGGGTTAATGTACTGCAACAAGACTAAATGCACTGCTATTATACACAGTGAAATGGATGTATCTCATAAACAATGCTGAGTGACAAAAGCCAGACATGAAAGAGTTCATACTGGATGACTGTATTAGAGCTCAAAGATAAGGAAAGTTAGTCCCTGATGTTAGAAGTTAGAATAATGGTTACCTTTTCAGGGACTACTTACTGAAATGGGTCACAAGGGAACTTCTGTGGTACTGCCTTTTTTTGATCTGGATGTTGATTATATAAGTGTGTTGAGATTTTGGAAATTCATTAAGCTGTACACCTGATTTGTGCTTTTCTGTATTCATGCTATACTTCAATTAAAATTTCCCAAAACAAGCAATCAAGCAAGCATCACATATTCCTTTAGCAGCTAACTATCATATATCTCTTTCCTCCTCCTTAATCACAGTCAACTTCTTGAATTTTCTCTACTCACTGCCTCTATTTCTTCACTTTCCACTCATTCTTCAACCCACCCAGTATGTCTTTCTGTCCCCCAAACTGCCTAAAACAGCTCTCACAAAGATCACCAAATTGCCTCTCATGTTAGGTTCAAAAACATTTTCTCTCTTCAACTTGCTTGACTTCCTAACAATATTTAATACTGCTGACCACTTAGTCATTAGTTGAAACATTCTCTTCCCAGGGCTTTTGTGACACAGTATTACAACTTCTCTGATGATTTCATCTCTTTCTTCATCACCCTCTATCCAACCATTATGTTGATCATGTCATGAAGTCTCAGCTTTAAATTTTCTCTTCTCATTTGATACTCCCTCCTTAATTGAGCTCATTAACTTCCATAGCTTTCAACATAGTTTTGTTTGTTTGTTTTTGGTACGAGGGATCAAACTTGGGACCTTGTGCTTGTGAGGCAGGTGGTGGAACCACTGAGCTAAATCCCCAGCCCTTCAACATAGTTTTTATCCAAACTCCCAAGTTAATGGAAATATCCCAGTCTTCTCTAAGTCCCACACTTATATATTTAATTACCTAATTTATAACTCCATTTGGACACTTTATAGACATCTAAAACTTCATTGATTCAAAATGAAAATCTTGATTTTCCCTGCCCCAACCCTACTCATTATCTATATCAATAAACTGCACCAGCATTCATCTATTTGCTTACACCAGAGATCTATTTTTTTTGTAAAATCGTTCTTAAACTTGGAAACAAAGGTATATGCTTTTTTCTTTTTAAAATTAATTTTATTGGTACATTTTAGATATAATGACATTCATCATTGGAAATTTGCACCTTTACATAATCTCTCTTGGTTCTTATTTTTTCCCCATTCCCCTGCCCTCCCTTCAACCCCACCATCCCTCCCTATTTACAAAGACTTTGTTTCCATTTTTCCATTTTCTCATGTTAATTCCATTTCCTTTCCCCTACCCCTCCCACTTCCCCTTCCCCTTTGCCCCTTTTCTTCCTATTTCAAATTGTCTATTTTACCTTTTAGTCCTTATTTACACTTTCAGTTTCTCACACTAGAGAAACTATTCGGTATTTACACGTGTGTGTCCTATTTATTTCATTTAAGAGTATAGCCTCAATGTGCATCCATTTAGCTACAAATGTCTCTAATTTTTCATTTTTTATGGCTGAGTAGTACTCCATTTTATTAAAAAAAAAACCCAACCACATTTTCTTTATCCAGTCTCCAGTTGATGGGCATTTGGGCTGCTTCCAAGTTTTAGCTACTCCAAATTGTGCTGCTATGAACATGGGGGCACATATATCACCATGGCATGATTTTTTTAATTCTTTGGGGAAGATACCCAGCAGGGGAATAGCTTGGTCAAAAGGGACTTCCAGTCCTAGTTCTATGAGGTATCTCCATACTGATTTCCACAGTGGTTGCATCAGTCTACACTCCCACCAGCAGTGGAGCAGGGTTCCTCTTTCCCCATAGCCCCGCCAACATTTGTTATTGGTTGATTTCATGATATCAGCCATTCTTTCTGGAGTGAGGTGGAATCTCAGCGTTGTTTTCATTTGCATCTCTTGAATAACCAGTGATGTTGAACATTTTTTCATATGTTTATTTACCATTTCTACTTCTTTGTCTAAGAAATGTCTTTTGATATCAGATACCCATTTTTGACTGGGTCTTTAAATTTGGGAGGTCTGGTTTTTTTTAAGTTCTTTATAGATTCTAGATAGTAGACCTTTGTCTGAGGAACAGCAGGTGAAAATTTTTTCCCACTTTGGGGATTGTCTCTCACACTGTTGGTAGTTTCTCTTGCTGTGCAGAAGCTTTTTAATAAGAAGAGATCCCACTTGTTGATTGTTTGTGCTAGTTCATGGGCACCTGAGGTTTTCTTCATAAAATCTTTTCCTACACCAATGTCTTCAAGAGTTCTACCTAACCTCTGTTCCAGCCAACTCTGAAGTGTTCTCCTGAGGTTTTGGTAGATAAGTAAGTAACTGTAATGGATATGGTAGTGCACTGCTCAGGTCCCATCTAGCTGTTGGAAGTGGCATCTACTGAGGACTCACAGCTGTGTCTCTCTTAGCTAAAGGTGGCCTCACCCAAAGTTATGCCCTCTCAGGAAATGTAGGGTGAGCTGCATACATCTAAGGAGAGTTCCTAGGCTCATACTCCTTGACTCAACTTCAAACAACTCTGAAAATCTACCCCAGCAGTAGAGCTCCCTGCAAAGACAGCTGAAGATTTTCAGTCCAATTTGTCCCTCCCCAAGTCTTGTTTCCTTCAGAGTTATTGATTCCAAGTATACTCATTAATAACTCTCTTGTATGCAAATCTCCATATCTGAGTCGGCTTCCAGGAAAACTAAGATAAATTAAAAATGTGTCTACCTAGAAGAGCAAAGATGAAGGGGAAACATTTCAATTTAACACAAAGACATATATTAATATAAGGATGAAGTTGAGAAAGGCAGAATAAGTTTTGTCACAAGAAGGCCAAGATGGTTATGCAGTATTTCAGGGAATTAATTTGGAAGATTATGCTTTTAAAGGTATTAAGGAAGATTTTACCTGGGCTCATGATCAGAGCCCTGAATAGCCGGGACTCTTTTATGAATCTAGTCTAGATTGCCATTCACTTCTTTTTCTCTATGAAAATAAATTCTTGGCCCAGTAAGCCCAGAAAAATGGAACTTTGCTCATAGTCATAGTGTAAATCAGAAAAAGATTGATACAGAGACTCCTTCCTCCTTTGTGTACACCCATCCCTAGCATGCTTACACACACACATAGTCGCACACACACACACACAATTTGTTTACTACAGACTAATCTCTATGAAACCTATTTATATACCACTCTGAGGATGTTTATAATTTTGAAACAATCACCAGAAGTGAAGGCAATACTTTAATCTCAAAGAATTAAGAATTTACACACATGTTTTATGCACAAAGTTGTATAGTTTTAGCTCTTATATTTAGGACTTGGATCCATTTTGAGTTAATTTTTGTATATGGTGTGAGGTAGTTCAAATTTATTCTTTTGCATATGACTCTCCAGTGGTTCCACTACCATTTATTGAAAATTCTTTTTTTTTACCAGCATCAGATTTATTTTTAAGTCTTTATCAAGATAATTATCATAAACAGATTAACAGCCAGAATAACAAACTAAAAATCATGTAAAACAATTATACTAAATCAAGGTACACTTTTAGATATTGACTGTGCTGGATTACATTAACTTTTTAAAGGGAATTCTTGAACCTTTGAAATATCTTAGCATTCTTGTCAGAAATCAATTGGCCATAAATGTCAGATTTGATATTTATTTCTTCCATTGAAAATCATTTGTTTTGTATAATCTTAAGAAAAATGAGTATATGTTTATTTCAGAAAATACACATAAGCAAAAACAGAGATCATATATTGTTCCTCCCATGTCAATGTCAACATTTAAAAAATACTTCCAAACTCTTTTCTGAAGTATAATGTCATACTGTAATGCCGATATGTATTTTGCTTTTAAAAAAGGTTCACAGTGTCATAAATATATTTTCATGTCAATAAATGTAAGTGTACATCAAATCATTGGTTTTATTGATGTCATGATCTTTCATGGTATGGATGTTGTTATGGTTTAGATCTAAAATGTCCTCAGAAAGTCTCATGTGTCTAGAGGTGGGATTTTTGGAAGATGATTGGATCATGGAGGCACTGTACAGGTCAGTGGATTAATCCACCAATGAATTCACAGCTGAATGTACTGTTAGGAGGCAGAGTCTGGTCAGCACAGGTAGGTCACTGGGAATGTGACCTGGAAAGGAATATTTTCATCCTCTGCTCTTTCCTTCTTTTTCTGCTACCTTCCTGCTACAAGTTAGCAGCTTTCCTCTGCTATTTCTGTCCACCATGCCAGTTCTACCTTGGAGCCAGCCATGGACTAAATTCTCTGAAACTGTGAGCCAAATAAACCTTTGCTCCTTTAAATGAAAAGCCTCAGATATTTTATTCCAGTGATGGGAAAGTGACTAATACAGATGTGACTTAATTTCTTTACCTTTTCTCCTATCAGACATTGGATACTTAACCAACATTTTCGTGACATGGCTGTTACAAACACCCATATGCATCTATCTTTACATGCCTGTCTGGTTATTCCAGAGGTAGCAAATTGTCAACCCATTGGCTGATTTCCCATAGATGTGTTTGTTTGCATAGCATGTATTTTTGCAAAGATATTTTGAATATGGAGGAGCTGTTAAAATACATTCATAGGAATAGAATTGCAGGGTCTCATGGCATTTAGTTTTGATTTGGCAGGGTTCTGCTATGTGCTTGTCCTAGAATGATCATTGGACTATTTCCCTGGGCTACTGCCATGTAGAGTGGGTGGAAGACACAGAATCCTGGGAGGCAAATGCTAGCATTGTTCCTGAGGTTACTTATGACCTGACCAATCTCTTTGGGGACCCAGCATATTAAAATAGAAGGACTAATGGATTAATAAGCACCAAAAGATCTGTATCTAGTTCTAACTCTACTGTTTTACAGCTCTGTGACTTTGAACTACTTATTTTTTTGAACTACTTATTAAACCCTCTATATCTTGTTTCCTGTAGGATTATTAGAAAAATAAAATAAGATATTGTGTGAAACACTTTGGGCAAGAAAAAGTCCTATATAATTATATGGTGGTGCTATTTTTCTAAATTGCCAAATCTGTTTATATAGGGTCAAACAGACCTATGCTTAGAGTCTGAAGCATCCCAGAACCTTGCTTTTAGGAGTGCTACTTTCCATAGAATAGACATGATTCTAGGTTGCTAGGATCTGATCTGGAGTACTTGAGTTCCAAAATTATTTGTGTACGATTTCACCTTCCAGACACTGGGGACACAAAGATGATTATAATTAGCCCCTGCCTTTGCAGTGCTTTGCTGTCTACTACAAAAACACAAACATATATTGAGATCATTGGAAAACACAGGAATAAGAAATGTAATAAAAGAGAGCGCCAAGACTGAAACACTCAATGCCTGAAAGGTGTGTGTGGGATTAGGGGGTGCTTTGGAGGCAGCGTTGAGGAGGAGAAAGGACCAGGTGTATGTATGTGTATATGTGCACACGTGGGTGCATGGTAGCCTATGCCAGTGGAGTTAATCTGGGGCTAGACTTTATATTAGAATCTGTGCTCATTTTTATGCATTTACATTTTCTTTTTTTAGTTTTGTGTTTCTCTTCATTTTCTAGTCAGGTTCTTTTTGAAAAATGCTAATCTGGTGTTAGCTGTACTAACAGGAAAAGGAATTTGTCTACACCCATGCCAGGAGACTTGGAGAATCCAGAGTGTTTTTGAAGCCAATAGTGCTGATAAAAGTAAGGAGTCCATTTGGAAACCAGGGAGAGCTTGGAGTCACTCCTTCCTCCCTGCTGTCTGCTTCATCTTGTGTCCGTCCCGGATCATTTCCAAATCCATCACCTTCCAACCATTTGTCTGCTGCCACTGCAACAGCAACAACCATAGATTTAGAAAAGGCCAGCTAACCATCTTCTTGCCTTTCTCCCTAGCCTGCCTTTTTCCCTCAGTTTGGGTCACCTGAACATTTCCACTCCAAATAAGAACCAAATGCAAAGTTTATTGAAGCCAGAGGAAATAAAGGGTATTGTTCTACTCTTAATGCTTATTAAATTTGGACTTAATCTTCTTCATCACAATTAAGCCTTTAAACGAGCCAATATACTTAAATGAGGTGAAATGAAAAAACTTACTGTAAGAGATGACAGGAGGCTTTTTGGAAAATTAAAATCTCCAAAGATTTCCAAACTGAGAGATGCTGAGCCAGGAAGGAAAAAGAAAGAAAAGAGTTTTAAAGCTTAATAAACAGGATGCCAATTAGCCTTGTAACTAAAAAGCTAGATGGTGTCATGTTATCAGTGGGAGGATGGGTTAACTGGAACCAGGAATTAATAAACACTGTGTTGTTTCCAGATCCTTCCTTGATGCATTTTAACCTGGCTGGGTGTATCTTTCCATTCTGTTTACCATTCTGTGACATGGGAAGAAACACGTAGTTATGAGGAAATGCCTGCCTGCTTGTGTAAGGTTCTGAAAAGGTTTTTTCTCATTTTCCAAATCACCAGTATTCTCTGACACCTTTAGGACTATAATTTGAGTGATCTCTTTCCCTAAGGACCAAAGACTGAGACTATGCCAGCTCAGGAAGGATGAAGCTAAGGTTACTCAGCAACCCAGTATAGACTTGGGCTGGGAAAACGACCTTCGTACTTCCTTAAGTACCTGATTTCCTGTTATATTTTGGGACTGAGATCCTTTTCTCAGAGGCCCTCCCTTCCCCCAGCTCTCTCCCAGTGCTCCCAGAAGCAGCCCTAATATGTGGGAAGGACATCTCCCAACATGAAAGATTTTCCAGAGCCCAGCTTCCACCAGTCAGAAGTTTGATTTACTGGCACCATCTGTGGGAAGACAAATGGCCCCTTCTGGGTGTGCTGGTCAGATGCAGGGAAGGGTAGAAAGATGGAGAAAAAAAATGGAGGAAGGCAGATTAGTAAATCAATAAATATCCAAGTGACATATAATGAATGAACAAATAAAAATTCCTCATAGAAAGGTGACAGGAGTCCTGAGATGCTGTTGTTGAAGCAGAACGGGTGACTCTTTTTTTAGCCCAAGGATAATCTCTTAAATTCTGGATACAAACAATACAGCATAACTCTTATGGTTGCCATGACAACTGAAATCCCTCTCCTCTGATGTCAGGCTGCTCTTCCCCCTCTGTTGGAAGCCAGAATGCCAGTTTTCTTTCTGTAATAATGCTGTCTGGTTTTTTTGTTTGTTTGTTTTTTGTTTTGTTATTTTTGAGACAGGGTGTCTTAGTTACTTTTTTTGTTGCTGAGATGAAATACCTGACACCCAAAGTTAAGAGAGAAAAGGTTTATTTGGCTCACACTTTGCACAGGTTTCAGTCCATAGTTGGCTGGCTCCAAGGCAGGGTGGCATGGCAGAGGGGCGTCACAGAGGAGAAAGAGTTCATGGAACGAACACAGAAGACAGCAAAAGCAAGCAATGGGCCTAGATAGATTCTTTTGGCCCCTTTTATATTCTGTCTAGGCTACTGCGATTAGGGAGGTGCCAAACCAATCAGTGGGTTGATTTAGTAATTGCACGCCCTAGCATCACACACTCAAGATCTAACCACCTTTAAAAAAGCCCAACCTATGACTGCATGAGGCTTTGAGGGGACATCTAGACACCAGCCATAACACAGGATTTCCATATGCAGTTCAGGCTGGCCTTAAACTATATATCTCAGCTTAGCCTCGAACTCACAGCAATCCTCCTGCCTCAGCTACCCGAGTGCTAGGATTACAGTGTGCCTGGTTTTAAGGGGTCATCATTGACAGGCTCATCTAATAACTTCCTGTCTCTCAGGACTGTTTGTTCCAGAACCCTAAGGTCATATTCCTTTTGGATACGAGGGAGTCTGATATTCAAGAGACAAGATGAGGGCAGATAGATAGCTTCAGCTAGGCATGGGACCTATTTCAGCTGATGGCTGGGCCAAGCTCTGACCATTCTAAGGTCCACACCTCTCTTCCCCCCACCTTACACTGGTGCCAGACTTACTTTTAGGAGAGCACAGGATTAGAACCTGCTCTGAGGAGCAAGCTGGAAACTATTGTAGAATTTGAAAATTTTCTGCTAAAATCTTTCCCAGTTGGCCTGCCTGAAACTCCCTTATTAGAATACTTTTATAGATGAAAGCTCTAAACATAGCTGCCAAAAGAAAATACTTCCTGTGTAAGGTAATATAACTAATTTGTAACACCCTAGAGTAAATTAGAAAGGGGGAGTAGCACTCTTGAGGGCTCAAGACATGGGATAGAATCAGTTTTCATGCAGAAAGAGGAAGAAATAGGTTTATAATACTGACAACTCCTTAGTACCAGTTATCTTTATACAATCCTCTCAAGCTTATTCCCTTTCTTATCCTAACTCAGTAAACCTGGAAGACATTATTGTTCTTCTTCTTATTTTAATTATACATATTTATGGGTACAATATGATGGTTCAATACATGGAGACAACATGTAATGATCAAATTAGAATAGTTCACATTTCTATCTTCTTAAACATTTTTTGATTAACACATTATAATTGTACATATTAATGGATTCCAGTATCTGCATAGTGTATGTGCTGATCTAATCAGAGTAATTAATGTTTGCATCTCCTTATCATTATTTTGTGTATGGAAACTTCCAAGCTTCTGTTTTCTAGGTATTCATAAAATATATAATAGCTTATTTGAACTCTGGCCTGCCACTGTGGTAGGGAACACTAGAATTTATCCTTTTTATCTAACTGCATTTGAGTACACATTATCCAACTTCTCTCTATCCCCCCTTTCCTCATCCTGCCCAGCCTCTAGTAATCACTATTCTACTCCGGAAGACTTCTTGGTACTTCCTGTTTGCCACTCAAGTCCAACTAATAATTATTGCCAATTCTAACTTCTTTACATCTTTGAAAGCCATCTACTTCTCTTTGCCTCCATAGTCACTACTCTAGTGCAGATGACCATCATTTTTCATTTGAGTTACTTTATTGCATGAGCTTCCTAACTCATCTCTCTGGTCTCATTTTTGCCCTTTTCCCACCCAAACACCGACCTGCAGCCAGTGTGATCATTACAAATGGGAATGTGATCATGCCACTCATTCCCCTGCTTAAAACACATCAATAGAGTTCTATTGCCTACTGGGTTGAGTCCAGCCTACTGAGCACAGCATTCAAGATCTTCCACACAAGACCCAGATCCTGCATCTCTAGCCATATGCCACATCTCCCACCCCACTCCAACACTTCCCACACACCCTACAATCTAGACACAGTTAACTGCTCCTTCTGATTTGTCAAGCTCATCATGTTTGTGATCTTTTGTACAAGAGGCAATAAAAAGGTAATCCCAGACCCAGGCATTTTCAGGTCACTCAAATTGGATCATTCTTCTCCAAAAAGGCAAGAGACAGGACGAATGCTTTTAATAGGAGTACACCTGAAATATGTGTCAGAGGGGCCAGAATCACAACCAACCCATTCAGTTTTATTCAGGGGACAGATAACCAGTGTGCATACATGTGTGTGTGTGTGTGTGTGTGTGTGTGTGTGTGCAGGCATGTGCTCAAGCTGGAGGGCAAAATTTATATTGAGTCATGAGGTTGCATATGTTAGAATCTTCTCATCTTTTATTCAGTACTTATACCCACCCCCTGTCTTCCTCTAGGACCAAGTCCAATACCCTACCATAGCCAGTTCAGAAATCTTTTGTGGAGACTGGTCACCTCTGGGAGGTGGAAATGGGGGCTGCACAGCCCAGAGTCTGATGGGAAGTTGGACTATCTGGGATACCCAGTATGAACTCCTGGCAGAATGCCTCCAAGTAAGGCAGAATGCCTCCAACAGAACAACCGTAAGCATGAATAAGCTCAGATAAAAATGGTAGAGTCAAATCCATCAGCTCTGGAGAATTAATTTTTTTTTTGGTATGAGGGATTGAACTCAGGACCTTGTGCTTTCCAGGGAGTCGGTGGCACCACTGAGCTAAATCCCTGGCCCTGAACCAAATTATTGATGTGAAGGGATATGCTATTATTTTTTCACACCTTAGTTTATTAGACCCTATTACAGTTTATAGTTAGATGTCCCCCTAAACCTCATGCAATCATAGGTGGGACCTTTAGAAGGTGATTGGATGATGGGGATGGTACAGCTGCCTTGGTGTTAGCAGATGGTCTGGATGGGAGAGGTGGGTTACTGGAGGTGTAGCCTGGCAGGTTTATCTCCTTCCCTGGCCCCTCCCTTGATGCTCTCTGCTTCCTGGAAACCATGTCATGAGCAACTCTTCTCTGCTATACCCTTGTGTCATGGCATTCTACCTTGAGTCAGCTGACTATGTACTGAAACCTCTACAAACTGTAAGCCAAAATAAATCTCTCCTTCTTTAAGTTGCAGGTGTCAGATTTTGTGTCTCAGCATTGAGAAAAGTGACTAAGACCCTTAAAGAGAAAGGAGTCTTGTTGTAACTTAGTGGTTCTCACCTTTTAATGTACTTGTTAAAAGACAGATTTGGGCCAGGAGGTGTAGTTCCATGGTAGAACATTTGTCTCACATGCACAAGATCCTGAATTCAATCCTCAGGGCTGAAAAAGCAAAACCAAAGCAAACCAAAAAAATAGAGAATTTATTAGGGCTCATTTCCATAGATTCTTATTCAGTTCTGTAGAGGTAGGGCCTATGTACCTGCATTTTAAACAAGTTCATTAGTGATGATAGTGCTACTGGATCTTCAAGAAGTACATTATCTATACCTATACCTGTATCTATCTATTGTCTATCATTTATATTTGTATCCTATTGGTTCTGGTTCTCTGATGAACATTGATTAATACACTCCCAGATATAATTTGAAAATATGATCCCCTCATAGCTAGTTACTGCATTTCCATGGTAGGAGATATCAGTTTATATTGGGATTATGGAGGTCTAAAATCTGCCATTGGTTCATGAGTTCCTCAAACCTTGAAAATAATAACAACTTATGTTTATATGACAGAAACTATATTAAATATTTAGATGAACTTATTTGACACCCCTAATAGGTACTATTAATATCCAAATTTTACAAAATAGGAAAATATAGACCCAGAGAGTTTAAGTTAAATAAGACAGACTCAACCCTACTTCCTTCTTTGATGTCCAAGAAGAAATCTTGGTAAATGCTTCAAGGGAGTTTTGAATACAGACTGGACCATTTAATACCAAGCCCAAGCATCTATTATGTTATATTGTCCTTCATGCTGACCAGTTATGTCATTACCTAATTCATAATGAAGAACTGAAGGTAGATTTTTGAGACAGAACTATCTGTGACTTTCCAGAAGATACATCAAAAAAACCTTACTTTGGCTTTGCTTTTTCTCAATGATCATGGATTGTTTACATATTAATTTTTTGACAACTCTTAGTGCTGCATGTTTCATTTTTGAATCATGGCTGCATGGTGGATTTCGGTGGTGTAGGCAGAGTGCAATTGGCAACTTCTTTAGATATACATCAGTCTAGAGCTCTAGGCTAGATATTTTCCATAGGCCAGCAACAGTGCTGCATCTTATATGCATACCTCAATATTGCAATCATCAGTATGTATCAGTTTCCAGGAAATAGGATCTAGCATTTTAGATGATGGGCAAGAGGCCTTCAGAGTTCAGTTCAACATGATGTTTCCTATCTGTGTAGGTGGCAATAAGAACTGACAGGCCAGGTGAAACAAGTAGTTCCAGGAATGGCCCAAGTCCAGATCCAATGAAAGATTTCTTTGAAGCTTCCATCTATGAAACAACTCCTAATTCCCAGAGGAAAGGAGTAATTTCAAAGGCCAAGGACAACTCTCTCTAAACAGATTAAACCTCCTGCCACAGAAGTAAAGATCAAACCCCCAAAACTGGCCAAGGAACCCTGATGATGTCCAACTATCAGTCAATCCAAGGGCAAATAAGACTGCCCATAGAATGAGGGACAGAGTCAAACATCTGAATCAAGTGGACCTTTAACTCTCCCTTAACTCTCAGAATGAAAAATGTTTCCTGGTTCAACTGATGGCAATATCACAAGGTACTATGGTTCATTTATGGAAGTAGTTGATACATTTGATTACAAATCATCTATCTATCTATCTATCTACCATCTATCTATCTTCTTATCTCTTTTCTGTGTGGGTATCTTCTCTTCCCCATGCAATGACTAGTCCACCAACTCAAAGTTCTTTTGGGCCAGAAGTATGGGTGGGCAATCACCCTTTATGCAAAATAGGGTTGTAGTGAGGGAAAGGAATGGGGCTGGGTGGATATAGATAGAGAAATAATGGTTGTCAATGGTCAGGTGTGGGGATGGCAGAACCCATCCCTGTTCAGGGTTCTAGAGGAAGCCTGTGGAGGTGGAAGAGATGCAAATAAAGAGTGGAAGACAGAAAGGAAAGACAGGCAGCTGAAATTGTTGCTCTTCTTGTTTAAGACTGTCCTTCTCCTTTGATTTCTATAATAGGCATGACCACACTTTCATTTAATTTTAACATCTTGGCCTTGGCATGAAGAATACCACTAGTGCACCTGATTCACAGTATCCAAGAAAAAAGAACCATTGAACTCAGATTGTAAGCTCTGTAGAGCATCAGATTTTGCCTGTACATGGTGGCTTGTTTGTTCTAGACAGAAGGATGAGGGTCTCCTCATGAACATTGATCCATTTAGCTTGTCCTTGTCCCCTGCACTAGCCAATCTGTAGGTGAAAGGATGGATCTAAGGGAGATGTGCTTCAAAATTTTAAAAGCAGTTTGGAGATATAGCTCAGCGGTAGTGTTTGCCTAGTATGAGTGAAGCCTCAGGTTTTATCCCCTGTACCACAAAACAAAAAATGAAAACAAACAAAACACAACACAACAAAACAAAAAAACATGTGGGCTTCATTGAGAGGGCCAAGGGGCTTGTGAAGTGGCATTTAAAATTTTTTTTACTCAAATCTGCATGTTGCTTCAGCTCACAGATTTTCACTTATTTTATTTTACTTTCATTATGACAAAAATCTCTTGAGTTACTTCTCTTAGGAAAATGAAGTTTACTGTGAACTTTTGTGCAAGGGAAGAGTGTTATAGGATCTTTTGCTTGATGCGTCTCCATTGCTGTTTAAACAGGCCCGCAGGGGTGTGTGTGTGTGTGTGTGTGTGTGCGCGTGTGCATGCGCATGTGTGTTTCTAGAATGCCATCCAAGGCTCTCTTACCAGGGGTTTCAAATTAGGGATGTTTGACCAAGTCTATGGAAGGACCCTTAAAACCAAAAGGGGCAGTTCATTAAGATAGACAATGAGTCTGCTATTTTGAAAGACTTCTTTTCCTTTGCTTCTGGCTTCTGCCCTTGCAGGTATTTTTTTTTTTGTATTAAATTCTTTTATTAGTGCATTGTAGGTATACAACACAATTACATTTCTCATTGGGAATTGTACCTTTATATAATGCATCTTGGTTCTTATTTTTTCCCCATTCCTAGCCCTCCCTTCACGCCCTCCACCCTTCACTATTTGCAAAGACTTTATTTCCATTTTTTTCCATTTCTCATCATTTTTTTCTTTCCCTCCTTTCCTTTCCCCTGCCCCTCCCACTACCCCTACCCCTTTGGACCTTTTATTCCTATTTTACATTATCGATTATTCATTCTAATCATTGGTACATTTTAGGTATACAATACAATGACATTCATCATTGGAAATTTGCACCTTTACATAGTCTCTCTTGGTTCTTATTTTTCACCCTTGCCCAGCCCTCCCTTCAACCCCTCCAGTCCTCCCTATTTACAAAGATTTTGTTCCTATTTTTCCATTTTCTCATATTATCCCTTTCCCTTCTATCCTTTCCCCTATCCCTCCCACTTCCTTCCCCTTTGCCCCTTTTCTTCCTATTTCACATGACCTATTATACATTTAGTCCTTATTTACACTTTCAGTTTCTCACACCAGAGAAACTATTCGGGATTTACACATGGGTGTCCTATTTATTTCACTTAAGAGTATTGCCTCAATGTGCATCCACTTAGCTATGAATGTCTCTAATTTCTCATTTTTTATGGCTGAGTGGTACTCCATTTTATAAAAAAACCCCACATTTTCTTTATCCAGTCACCAGTTGATGGGCATCTGGGCTGTTTCCAAGTTTTAGCTATTACAAACTGCGCTGCTATGAACATGGGTGCACATATATCACTGTGGTATGATTCTTTTAATTCTTTGGGGAAGATCCCCAGCAGTGGAATAGCAGGGTCAAATGGGACTTCCAGTCCTAGTTCTTTGAGGTATCTCCATACTGATTTCCACAGTGCTTGCACCAGTCTATACTCCCAGCAGCAGTGGAGCATGGTTCCTCTTTCCCCACAGCCCTGCCAGCATTTCTTATTAGTTGATTTTATGATAGCAGCCATTCTTTCTGGAGTGAAGTGGAATCTCAGCATTGTTTTCATTTGCATCTCTTGAATCACCAGTGATGTTGAACATTTTTTCATGTATTTATTTGATATTTCTACTTCTTTGTCTGAGAAATGTCTGTTTATTTCAGATGCCCATTTTTGGATTGGGTCTTTAAATTTGAGAGGTCTGATCTTTTTAAGTTCTTTATAGATTCGAGATAGCAGACCTTTGTCTGAGGAAGAGCAGGTGAAGATATTTTCCCACATTGTGGGTTGTCTCTTCACACTGCTGGTGGTTTCTCTTGCTGTGCAGAAGCTTTTTAATAAGAAGAGATCCCATTTGTTGATTGTTTGTGCTAGTTTATGGGCAACTGAGGTTTTGTTCATAAAATCTTTTCCTACACCGATGTCTTCAAGGGTTCTACCTAACCTCTGTTCCAGCTGGTTCAGAGTTTCTATTTTAATATTTAGATCTTTAATCCATTTTGATTTTAGTTTAGTGCATGGCGAGAGATATAGGTCTAGTTTTAATCTTTGGCAAATTGAAGCCTAATTTTTCCAGCACCATTCATTAAAGAGGCTATCTTTCCTCCAGTGAGGGTGTTTGGCTCCTTTGTCGAAGATGAGATGGCTGAGTGTGTCTGGCATTGTTTCTGCATCTTCTAATCTGTTCCACTGGTCCTCAGGTCTGTTTCTTTGCCAGTACCATGCTGTTTTCATCACAGTAGCTTTGTAGTAGAGTTGCAGGTTGGGGATTGTGATACCCCCTGTCATGTCTCTGTTACCTAGAATTGCTTTTGCTATTCTGGGTCTCTTTTTGCTCCAAATGAATTTTTGGATTGTTTTCTCAAGGTCTATGAAGTATATTGCTGGAATCTCAATTGGAAGTGCATTAAATCTATATAGCAGTTTTGGAAGTATGGCCATTTTCACTATATTAATCCTTCCTACCCAGGAGCAGGGGATGTCTGTCCATTTTCTGATATCATCTTCAATCTCTCTTTTCAGAGTGCCATAGATTTCAGAGAAGAGGTCTTTGATTTCTTTCGTTAGGATGATTCCTAGGTATTTCAGGTTTTTGGATGCTATTGTGAAAGGAATTATTTGCCCGATTTCTCTCTCAGTGAGTCTGTCATTCGTGTAGAGGAAAGCTATTGATTTTTGTGTGTTGACCTTGTAAGAAGCTTCTTGACTGAATTTGGTTATTAAGTCTAGAAGACTTTTGGTGGAGTTCTTGTGGTCTTCTATATAGAGTATCATGTCATCTGCAAATAATGACAATTTGACTTCTTCATTACCTATCTTTATTCCTTTTATTTCTTTCTCTTGTCTAATTGCCGTGGCTAATGTTTCCAGAACTATTTTGAACAAGAGTGGTGATAGTGGACATCCTTGTCTTGTTCCTGATTTTAGTGTGAAGGATTTCAGTTTTTGACCATTTAGTATGATATTGGCTGTTGGTTTTTCATAGATGGCTTCTATCAGATTGAGATAGAGACTGTGTCTTCCAATATTTGTAGGGTTTTTATCATAAATGCATAATGGATTTTGTCAAATGCTTTTTCTGCATCTATGGAGATAATCATATGGTTTTTATCCCTGGCTCTATTGATATAGTGTATTACATTGATTGATTTGGGTATGTTGAACCATCCCTGCATCCCTGGGATGAATCCCACTTGATCAGGGTGTATGATCTTCTTGATGATCTTCTGCATTCTGTTTGCCAGTATCTTAGTAAGGATATTTTTATCTATGTTCATTAGTGAGATTGGCCTATAGTTCTTTTTTTCGGTTGAGTCTCTCTCTGCTTTGGGGATCAAGGTGATGCTTGCTTCCAGGAATCAATTCGGGAGTATTGCTTCCCTTTCAATTTCATTGAAGAGTTTAAGCAGTAGTGGCAGTAGTTACTCTCTAAATGTTTTGTAGAATTCAGCAGTGAAGCCATCAGGACCTGGGCTTTTCTTAGTTGGTAAGTTTTTAATTACATTTTCAATTTCATTGGTTGATATTGGGTTGGTCAGAATTTTTAGGTATTCTTCGTTCAACTTTGGTAATTCATATGTATCTGGGAATCTGTCCATTTCTTCTGTGTTGTCCATCTTATTGGCGTATAGGTTCTGGAAATAGGTATTGATGATCCTCTGGATTTCTGCTGGGTCTGTTGTAATTTCACCCTTTTCATTCCTAATTGCATGGATTTGGGCCTTTTCTTTCATTTTTCTGACAAGGTTGGCTAAAGGTTTGTCAATTTCGTTGATTCTTTCAAAGAACCAACTCTTGGCTTCATTGATTTTTTGTATCATTCTCTTAGTCTCCATTGCATTGATTTCTCCTCTGATCTTTATAATATCTTCCCTTGTATGAGCTTTGGGGTTGTCCTGCTCTTCTTTTGCTAGAAGCTTGAGGTTCAGCATCAGGGTGTTTAATTGGGCTCATTCTGTTTTGCTAATATGCGTATTCACTGCTATGAATTTCCCTTATAAGACTGCTTTCATTGTGTCCCATAGATTCCAATATGTTTTATTGTCATTGCCATTTAATTGAAGGAACTGTCTGATTTCTTCTTTAATTTCCTCTGTGACCCATTGGTTATTTAGAAGTGTGCTGTTCAAATTCCACGTGTTTATGAAATTGTTTGAGTTTCTTTTGCTATGGATCTCCAATTTCATCTCACTATGGTCTGATAATATACAGGGGATAACTTCAATTCCTTTGCACTTCCTTAAACGTGTTCTGTGTGTGAGTATGTGGTCTATTTTGGAGAATGACCCATGTGCAGCTGAGAAGAATGTGTATTCTGATTTTGTGGGGTGGAAGACTCTGTAAACATCTGTTAAGTTCATTTGTTCAAGAGTTCGATTGAGTTCTAGTATTTCATTCCTTTTTTTTAGTCTAGTTGATCTATCTATTTGTGACAGTGGGGTGTTGAGGTCCCCCATACTATTGTATTAGTGCATATATGGCTTTTCATGTCCGTTAGTATTTGTTTTATATAGTTGGGTGCACTAGTGTTTGGTCCATAGATATTTATGATTGTCATCTCTTCCTCTTGGATTCTTCCCTTTACAAGGATGTAGTGTCCTTCTTCGTCTCTCTTAATTAGTGTTTTTTTGAAATCTACTTGATCTGCCAAGAGGATAGCTACTCCTGCTTTTTTTCAGGTTCCTGTCACATGCAGTATTGTTTTCCACCCTTTAACTTTCAGTCTATGAGTTTCCTTTTGAATTAAGTGTGTTTCTTGTATGGAGCATATTGTTGGATTTTGCTTCTTGACCCATTCTGCCAGTCTATTTCTTTTGATTGGTGAATTCAGACCATTAATGTTGATGCTTATAACTGAAATGTATTGACTTGTCATTGCCATGACTTTTTCTTTTTTTTGGGTTCTCCCTCTTTACATTTAATTTCTTATCATGCCAGGTGGGTTCATTCTGCTTTGCTTCCTGGGGTTGTGATCCTCAATGTCTGTTCCCAATATATTTTGTAAAATTCTTTGGAGTGCTGTTTTGGTATTCACAAAGTTCCTAAGGTGCTCTTTGTCATGAAAGTATCTTATTTCTCCATCCATTTTGAAAGTTAGTTTTTCAGGGTCCATCAATCTGGGTTGGAGGCTGTTTTCTCTTAGGGCTTGGAATATGTCACTCCAAGCTCTTCTTGCCTTGATGGTTTGTGTTGAGAAGTCTGCTGTGATTCTGATGGGCTTTCCTTTGTATGTGATTTGTTTCTTTTCTCTGACTGCTTGGAGAACTTTGTTCTTCTGTTGTGTTTCTGGAATCTTAACAATGATATGCCTATGTGTAGATTTTTTTTGATCAAGGCTATTTGGAGTCCTATATGCCTCACTTATCTGTATGTCAAGCTCTTTTTCCCTGCTTGGGAAGTTTTCTGCCATTATTTCTGTGAAGAGATTTTTTATGTCATCGCCATTCTCTCCTGTTTCTTCATTGAATCCAATCAGTCTTATGTTATTCTTCTTTGCATCATCTAGCAGCTGCTGGATTGATTTCTCATGTTCCCTTATAATTTTGAAGCAATTTTCTTTTCCTGGTCACTAATTGCAGTCTTATCTTCTATACCTGAAATCCTGTCCTCACATTGGCTCATTCTGCTGTGTAGACTTTCAATGGAGTTTTTCATGTCCTGGAAATCTATTTGCATCTGTTTTATGGATTCCATTTGTTTCCTATGTTGGGATTCCATCATGTTCCTGAGCTCCTCTCTAGATTTATTAATCATGTCTTGCACTAGGGGCACAATTTCTCCTGTTATCTGAGAAATTATTTCTGATTTCATTTTTTCCGGATCCCCTTTTGTGGCCAGTTCAGTGGGTCCAGGTGGTTGAGTATCAGAGTGTTCCATCTCATTTCCCTTTTGGGTTGCTCTAGGTGATCTGGAAGTCTGGTTTTGAGACTTATTTATGTGTTTTCTCATTTCGACTGGTGCCGGGGGCTGTTAGCGCCTGCAAAGATTACCTCCTCTGAGCTGGGTGAGGTGGGACAGGGGCAGGGAGCAGCAGTAGGGATGGTGACCCAAAAGCCCTTTCCTGTGGGCTGGGAGCAGCCGGAGGAATGGTGGCTGGGAAACCCCTTCCTCTGGACCAGGAGCAGTGGGATTTGGCTCAGAAGCCCCTCCCTCTGGGCCGGGAGCAGCGGGACAGAAGGTGACCCAAAAGCCCTTTCCTCTGGGCTGGGAGCAGCGGGAGGGATGGTGACCGGGAAGCCCCTTCCTCTGGACCAGGAGCAGTGGGACGGTGGCTCAGAAGCCCCTATCTCTCCCCGGGAACTGTGGGACTCAGTACCTTGGTCTGGTGGTCTGGTGTCCTCTGCATCTTTGTAGTGTGGAGTCAGGTGACTGCCTGTCTGCAGAGGGGTGATTCGGTGTCTTCCGCGAGACTCAGGACCTCGGTAGGGCGTGCACCGACCTGCCTGTCTGCAGCAGGCTGATTCGGTGTGTGTTCTGCGCAACTGGGGACCTTGGTATGGTGTGGACCTTGCAGGTATTGTTTTTTGTTTCCCTGTGCTCACTAGACACAATCTTATTATTATTATTATTTTTTTTGGTACCGGGGATCGAACTTGGGTCCTCGCGCTTGCAGGGCAGGCGGTGGAAGCACTGAGCTAAATCCCTGGCCCACCAGGCACAACCTTAATCCTATCTCTTCTTCTTCTTTTTTTTTCCCTAGTGCTGGTGATCTAACCCAGGTTCTTGCAGATGTGCTGTAAGTGCTCTACCATATAGAGCTATATCTGCAGTACCTTCTTTGACTTCCAAAAGAAATCTGCTCATATACATTATTCAGCAAGTCCAGATAGATTTTACTGATGTTTAGGGAGAGTACTAAGAAGGGATCACAGCATAGAGACTGTTAGCTTTCTGCTTCTCATGTTCTTCTTTCTGTTCTCCATTCTCTGCTCACTTTACCATCCTTTACCCGAAATTGTGTTTCTGGCTTTCCTTCAATTTCTTCTCCCTCTCTGAGAGCATCTAGTAAGTCAATTCATCAAATGATCAGCAGTATGAGAAACCTTTCTTCCATGCCAGTAACCATTTTCTTTAGAAGGAGGTAGGGACTATAAATAGCTATTTACTTTTGCTATGTCACTTATTTTCATACTTGCTTATAAGAAAGATGGAAATGTGAGGTAATCATGAGTCATCTAAGCATGCAACAGTATTGCCCAGCACCAGGCACTAGTCCTTTGTATACCAACCTGGTTCTCTTTTCTAAGAGCATTCTTTTTTTTCCTTTGTAGTAGGCTGTCAACTGTGCAAATTCTAATAGAGAATCTTTTCCAGATGGAGGGTAATCTTGTTGCTATCCCTTAGGCTCCTAGGACTAGGAGAAAACACCACCTCCCAAAGAATTGTGAGCTCTTACAATGCAGCCAAAGACCCTTCCAAGATCCAGGAAAGGTGTTCAGATTGTTTACAGTGTGTTTCCCACTTTTCAAAACCCACTTCAACATTGACTATGAGGAACAAAGTTAAGGACAGATGACTGCAAGTGGTTGAGAAAAATACTCTCTGCCATAGAGGATTTTTCAAAAGCTAGATATCCACCTACCTCTTTGGTCAAGGCAGTGAACTAAATACTGGGTCTTTGTAGGAAAGGCCTATTTTTCCACTTCCACAAAGAACACCTGCTTCAGAATTTTGTACACAGGGAGAACCAGTGGAGCTGAGGAAGGCCCATAGAGATAGGAAATGCAAACATGGTCACAAAATCTAGGAGACTCAATAGAACCCATTTGAGGCTTTGAAAAAAGTAAAGTTAGAAAAATGCAAATCAGTATGATTTACAAATCATGCAACAAGAAACAAATGTATGGAATTCATTATCCTGAAGAGTTAGTATAAGCTGAAAGTATGTATAAATACCTTTTTAAAAGAATTAGATGCATTCATAAATTTATGCATTGCTGGTTACCAAGGGCAACCAGGACGTTTTCATAGGAAACTGGAAACAGACGAGATTTTAGATATCAGCTAATTTCAATGCTTCCACACCCACCACCTCTGTAGCAAGGGAACATCAGTACCAGACCTCCTGGAGACAAATGGGAAATGTGTGATTTCTAGTGGTCTCCCAGCCAACTCCCACTGCCATCCCAATCTTTTCCTTCACAATTACATTTTCAGAGAGGGGTGGAGGGACCAAACAGTCTTAAAAGCCTCTAATTGACTAGAGGAGTCACATAGACTGTGGGGGTGGGGGGATGGGCAGAGGGCCAATAGACCGAGATGGATAAGAAAAATAGCCTATCCTGCCTTTGAAGAAATTATAGTGTAATGAATATAAATGAGTGAGAATATTATGAATTGATGTACAACACAACAGAATATACATTGGGGACATAGGAGGGATAGGTACTGTGTATAAAGAAGGTCGGAAGCAGGGCAAACTGGCTTCTGGATGTGAGAGGGAACCTGGAGAGAGCAGCAGCATTTAGCTTAAACATGTTAACAAGGGACAAGTTAGCCCCACCAACATCCAGTCAGGCTTATGGAGTCAGTTTAGACCTCAAGTTCCTTCAGGATCGATGTGAATGGTGCCCTCTGGAGTTGTGCATCTCAGCGGCCTTCCTCAAAAATCAGTTCTTCCAACTCTCCCATTTTCAGATGAGGAAATGGGGGCCTTGAGATATGAATGAATGAACTTCTAGGGTTGCACAGCTATTTCATGTCAGAGTGAGTATCTATTTCCTTTCCACATTATTTTACCATCAGATTGGGTCATAAACGGCAGCCCAGTTCTCTGACAATGCCATGAATTGAACAACCTGTCCAACTCTACCTGATAGCCCTGATCATTCAGGACTAGAGTCCTGGGTTAAAGAGATGTGAAGCTAATCTAGGAAGCATCTGTTGTATTCTGATATTTCCACCCATAAGGACTTAGGTCTACG
Source organism: Heterocephalus glaber (assembly GCF_053883595.1). Classification (NCBI taxonomy): domain Eukaryota; kingdom Metazoa; phylum Chordata; class Mammalia; order Rodentia; family Bathyergidae; genus Heterocephalus; species Heterocephalus glaber. The sequence goes on along the minus strand of NW_028258384.1, from coordinate 33,708,634 downwards.
CCAACTTGACACTTCCTGCAACCTATCAACTGGCACTTCAACTCTGTGCCAGATGTCTCAGTTCTATCGAGTAAAAGAAGAAGATTGGCTGCTTTTGGCTGCTTGGTCTCCACCAGGATTGAGGAGGTGATAAGAACTGCAAAGCTGGAAGACTCTGCTAGAAGAAAGGCAGGTGAGTTGTTTATTCATCAGGCACTAAAAGTGAAGTTTCACATCTTGTTTGAGAACTTCCAGCAATGTAAAGGAACCTAATACATTTTTTCAATAAAACTTAACTGTATCATTTATTTAATAGTGAGATAATAACACCTTATGTTTATGAGCTATCTTATAGCCTGAGTTCTCACCACTTTAGCAACTTCAAAAACCTGAGAAAAACTAGACAGGATCTGTGTTTTCTACCTCTGAAATACCAATGTCTGGTGGGAGATTGGCTCAAGCAGTAGCAGTAGCTGAAGAGTGGCTTTACATCAAATTCTTCCTGGAAAAGACCTACCAAACAGGTCCTAGAATTGGGACTCTGTTGAGGATTAAGCTTAATTATGTCAACTTGACTGGCTTGGGAACCACCAGAGAGATTAAAGTATACTTCTGGGTCTGTCTGGGTGGGATAGATATTGAGGCATAACCTTGGGATCTATATCTACACCATTGTCTTGTCTCCTCTGGCTCTGTTCCCCTGCTCTGGTTCCCAGCTGCCATGACCTAAGCATTTTTGCTCCACCTTGCCCTTCTCACCACGATATTCTTGCCTTGGTGCCAGCTGACTGAATCCTTTGAAACCATGAACTAAATTAAACCTCTCCTCGATTATATCCCTATTATGTCTTTATCATGTCCTAGCAACACAATTCTACTGACATATAAGGAAAGGGGTCTTTGTAGGAGAAGGACTCAGGCCAGTTGACAGGTGTGCCAGGACTGTGTTTGAAGAAAAAAAGGGTCTGAACTGGGTTGGGGGGCAGATAGGGTGCCAGTAATTTGCAGAAGTGGTACATTACCTGATCAAATTCAGAGGGAGGAATATTTCGTCTCTTAACAATCAAAATGAGAAGTTTTAGAAAGACAATCCAATTGTTTTAGAGCATTTAGCCTCTGGTAGTTGTAGACAGGCCTGTCCTTAGAGTTAATGGAGAAGGCCAGTGGTCTGACCAGCTTGGATTCCTGTCCTCATTCCCTTGAAAACCCACAGGATTATCTTCATATTCAGAGTCTTCTTCATACTTAACATTTGCTAAGCTTGGGGCAGAATCCAGGAATCTTCATTTTTATAATAAATATTTTTGTGGTGCTGAGGTTGGAACTCAGTATCTTGTGCATGCTAGGCAGGCTCTCTATCACTGAGTTACAACCCCAGCTCCAGCAATCTACATTTTTTTTGGTACTGGGGATTGAACTTGGGACCTTGCACTTGTGAGGCAGGCAGCGGAACCACTGAGCTAAATCCCCAGCCCTAGGAATCTACATTTTTAACAAGCATTTCAATATTGATGCTATTGATATTGATATTGTGAATCCTCTAACCACACTTTAAGAAACATTGATTCCTGATTCAATACCACAGGGATTGGAGGTAATCTGACCCTTGGTCTGCAACCCTGGCAAGTAGCTTCGCACACAGTGAGCCTTGATTTTTAGTTCTACTTTGCTTTCTGGGGAGATCTAACATCTTCCCAGTGCTTCCTCAGGTTGCTCTAAGTAGGTCCCAGATATTTCAGAACACAGAAGAGGTTTCTTCTATTGAGGAGAATTCAGACTGTAGTTCCCTTTGAGTAGGGAATAAACCACATCAAGTGCATTAAGGAATAGGACAATTACTGCCTCCTTCTCCCCACCTCTTTTTTCACAAGCCACAATAGGGACAACTTTATTCCCTTGGAGTCAATGAAGTAGGCTCTTTCCTTTAGCCTGTGGCAGCTCCATAATACCTAGATAGATAGAGTTTGGGTTGGAAGAAAATACCCTTGTTGGAAGGGGAAGGAGCTAAGGGCATTGTCTTGAAGCTGTGTTGGCCAAAAACAGAAAAGATATTATTCAGCATGCTGTTTTCTCAAGAAGGTTTTGTTGGTTTAATATTAAGAAAACATCACTAGTGCATGTTAAAGAGTAAGAAGGGTCAGGTGTGGTGTTGCACCCTTGTAATACCAGCATTTGGGAGGCTGAGGAAAGAGGATCACAAGTTTGAGGCTAGCCTGGGCTACATAGTGAATTCCAGGTTGAACTCCACAGTGAGGCCCCATCTCAAAAAACAGAAAAACAAAAAAGAGTGGAGAAGGAAGAGTAAATGAAAATAAAGGGGAACTAAGAATTCTTTCTCAGTTAACCCTTTACATTACCTCAGGCTCCAACTGTGACTGTTGGGAATCATACCAATTATTTGAAGGCTGTGGGACCAAAACTGTCTCATTGTCTCTTATGTGACCTATGCCACTTGTCTCTTTCATGACCCACCTGTCTGAATTATGACAAAAAAGCACAGCAACAGAACCTCTTGAAGTTGACCTATCCACACTTCTCCTCTTAGTGTCCCTAAATTTCCTGTGGCTCAGAAAATAAGATTGAGCACAAAGCCTAGGGGAAATTTTCCCTAGTGGCTTCATCACTCACTAGTGCCTGGAATTCTCTCAAAAGTCTGATTTATTCTTAATATGTGACCCAAGAATCCCTAGGTTATTATAAATATACCTAATAGAAAGAACACATAGCACTAGTTGCTAAAACTGTAGCATGAATGCATTTGTCATATCTTTTCCAATGAGATAGAAGGTTATATGAATCAAGAGACATACAAATATATAATGTCTTGATAGAATGGATATACTCCACCAAGGTTAGCTGTAAAATGAATTCTAGTTTCTCCATTAGTCATTTTTTTCCTTCCCCTAAAGAAATCTCCTTGCATTTCTTCTCACTTTTCTTTTTTATTCCTTCCTCTCTTCCTTCTTTTTGGTGAGGTTATATCACAGTGCATTGATGTTGCAATAAAAAAAATCACAGAATAAGTTGGGTGTGGTGGTGTGCACCTGTAGTTCCAAGCTATTTGGGAAGTTGAGATAGGATTGGTTGAGCCCTAGAGTTGAAGACTTTCTTGGGCAATTTAGTGAGACCTCATCTTAATATGAAGTATAATCAGCATATCAGTGGTAGAACATATACCTGGCATGCTCAAGAAAGTAGACCTTACCCTCAGCATTATAACAATCAATCAATCAATCAATCAATCAATAAACAAATTTATTGCCCACAGTTATGAAAGCTGAGAAGTCTAAGAATAAAGCCCCAGTAAGTTTGGTGTCTAGTGAGGGCCAGTCTCTGCTTTCAAGATGGTGATTTGAATGTTGCCTCTTCAAATGTTGGAAGGCAGAAGAGTGAAAAAAGGCCCAGGCAGTTACCTGTCCTTTTATAAGTTCTCTCATCCCATTCATGAGGTAGAACCATCATGACTTACCTGTCTCCTAAAGGCCTCACCTCTCACTACTATCACATTGGGGTTTACATTCCAAAATCAATTCAAACCACAACAGTCTATAAAAATGGAATTATTGGGAGAAATTCTTTCAAAACACTGAGTAGGAGAAAGGAAGAGTCATGAGGGGAGTGGGCTTTCTATACGTACCTGTCTGAGAGTATCCCAATGGGATTTAGCTGCTGTGTAAAGGCTGAAATGCAGAGGGTTAAGACAGATGTGGAGGTCGGCACATGCTGTGGGTTTTGGGCGGAGCAGCTCTTACAGACTTTACCTGTGTGTTTAACCATCAACCTCCATGTCCCATGCTATGCCAGGAGCTTCTGTCACCTTACTTGAATCTTCCAGCTTGTACCTTCCAGAATGGTTTCACATAAGTCCTCTCAGTTTTGTAAGACAAATAGACTGTTTTTAGAGCAGTTTTTTTCTAGTACTGGGGATCAAACCCAGGGCCTCATGCAAACTAGGTGTATACTCTATCATTGAGCCACATCTCCAGCCCTTTATATTATTATATTTTATTTTGAGATAGGATCTTGCTAAGTTTCCCAGACTGGCCTCATAAATGCAATCCTCCTGCCTCAGCCTCTAGCATAGCTGGGACTACAGGTTTGTGCCACCATGCCTAGTGGATCAGTTTTAAATTTACAGAAAAATTAAGTGAAGAGCACAGAGTACCCATATATTCTCTCCCTCTTCACACAGTTCCCCGTATGATTAACATCTTGAACTAGTGTGGTATCTTAGTTGCATTTGATGAACCAATAATTATACATGATTATTAACTAAAGTCTATGGTGTATGTTAGGGTTCACTTTTGTATTGTATAATTCTATGGGTTTTAGCAAATATTTAATGTCATGCATCCACCGTAGCATCATACAGAATAGTTTTAATGTCGTAAAATTTCCACGTGCTCCATCTATTCATGCCTTCCCCTCCATCCCAGTTCCTGGCAACCTCTGATTTTTCTACTCTTTCTATAGTTTTTTCTTCCTTAGTATGTGATATAGGTAGAATAATACAGTATATAGACTTTTCAGGCTGGTTTCTTTCATTTAGGGACATGCATTTAAGTTTTCTCCATGTATTTATGTTGCTTAGAAGCTCATTTTTTAATGTTGAATAATATCTCATTGTATGGATGAACCACAGTTTGTTCATTTTTTACATATTGAAGGATATTTTGGTTGCTTCCAAGTTTTGACAATTACGAACAAAGTTTCTACAAACATTTGTGCAGGTTTTGCATAGACTTAACTCTTCAACTCATTTGGAAAATACAAAGAAATGTGTAGCTGGATCATGTGATAAGACTAAGTTTAGCTTTGTGAGAAACTGCTAGGCTGCCTTCCAAAGTGGCTGTACCATTTTATTATCCCATTAGCAATGGGTGAGTTCCTATTGCTCCATATCATTGTTAGCATTTGATGTTGTCAGTAAATATGCATTTTAGCCATCTAATTGGTGTGTAGCATTATCTCGTTGTTTTAATTTACAATTCCCCAAAGATATATACTTTGAGGATCTTTTCGTATGCTAAACTGCTCTTGTACATCTCCTTTGGTGAAATATCTGTTTAGATCGTTCACTCACTTTCTAATTAGGCTGTTTGTTTACTATTGAGTTTTAAGGGTTTCTTGGTATATTTGGATACTAGTCCTTTACCAGATGTGTTTTTTTTGGCAATTATTTTCTCCAAGTTTCAAAATTATGTTAAAAATGTTTTCCACAGAAAAGTTTTCAGTTTTACTGAAGTCCAATTTAGTGGGTTTTTCTTTCATAGATTATGATTTTGGTATTGTATCTAAAAAGTCACCACTAAACCCTATGCCATCTAGATATTCTCCTATATTATTTTCTAGAAGTTTTATAGTGTTGAATTTGAGATTTAGGACTGTGATCCATTTTGAGTTAATTTTTGTGAAATATACAAGGTCAGTATCTAGTTTCCTTTCCTTTCTTCCTCCCTTCCTCCCTTTCTTCCGTCCCTCCCTCCCTTACTTTCTTCCTTCCTTTCCTTGCAGAGCTTCAGTTTTCAAATGGCTGCCATGACATTTGTTGAAAAGATTATCAAATTGCCTTTATCTTTTGTCAAAGATCAATTGATTTTATTTGCATGGATCTCTTTCTGGGTGCTCTACTTTATTCTATTCATATATTAGCTAATTTTTCCACCTCTACCACATATTATTAAGTATTATAAATGTTTATGAAGTTGGATTGTATCAGTCCTCTAACTTCAGTTTTGTTCTTATTCACCAATATTGTTTTGTCTATATTTGGTCTTATGCCTTTACATATAAATTTTATAATCAGTTTGTCAATATCCACAAAAGTAACTGAAATTTTCATTGGATTTGTATTGAATCTATAGATGAAGTGGAGAATCGACAGCTTAAATATATTGACTCTTCCAAATTACAAACATAGACTGTCTTTATTTCTATATTCATTAATTTATTTCATCAGAGTTTTATGGTTTTATTCAGATGGATTTTGTACATTTTGTTAGATTTATACCTAATGTCAATTTCTATTTGTTTTTGTTTTGTTTTGTTTTTTTAAATATATATATATTTAATGGTACATTTTAGGTATAAAATACATTTACATTTATCATTGGGTGTTTGTACCAGAACATGATGCATCTTAGTTTTTATTTTTTCTCCCATTACCTGTGCGCCCTTCACCCCTTCCACCCTTCCCTATCTACACAGAGTTTGATTCCGGGTTTTTTTCTCATAATTTTTTTCTTTCCTTTCTTCCCTTTCTCCTTTCCCTTCCACCATCTCCAAACCCTTGGACCTTTTCTTATTTCAAATTATCAATTATTGATTTTAATCATTTTCATCCTTATTTACACTTTCAATTAATTTCCATTTGTTCATTGTCAGTATATAGGAAAGCAATTGAATTTTGCACATTAACTTGTATCCTGCAACCTCATTTTAATGGTTTATTAATTTCAGGAAATTTTGTTGATTCTTTGGGAATTTGTATATAGAGTATCATGTCATCTACAAATGCATACACTTTTATTTCTTCCTTGCCAATCTGTAAACCTTTTATATCCTTTTCTAATATTATTGCATTACCTGGTATGTTCAGTATGATGCTGAATAAGAGTGGTAAGAAAGTACATTCTTGATTTTTTCCAGAATTAGGGGGAAACTTCTAGTTTCTTGACCTTAAGTATGTTGGTTGTGTGTGTTTGTGGTTTTTTTTTTTGTACATGTTCTTTAGCAAGTTGAGGAATATCCCCTCCATTCCAAGATTACTGGGATCTTTAACATGGATGAGCTTTGAATTTTATCAAATTTTTTTGCACCTATTGATATGGTCATTTCGTTTTTCTTTTTTAACCTATCGATGTGATGGGTTACATTAATTGACTTTTGAGTGTTGAACTAGCCTTTTATATCTCACTCATTAGGTCATAATATATTATTCTTTTTATATGTTGTTGGATTTGATTTGCTAAAGTTTTGTTAAGTATTTTTTATATCTATGTTTATCAGAGATATTGGTCTGTTATTTTCCCTTTTATTTTTGGTACCAGGGATCAAACTCGGGACCTTGTGCTTAAGAGGCAGGCGGCGGAAACACTGAGCTAAATCCCTGGCCCTATTTTCTCTTTTTAAATGTCTTTGTCTAAATTTAACACTAGGGTAATGCTGGCCTCATACACTGAGAAGTGTTTGCTTCTATTTTCTAGAACAGATTAAAGAGAGTTGGTATTATTTCTTTCTAAAGTGTTTCATAGAATTTACCAATGAATCCATCTGGACCTGGAGCTTTTTGTCTTGGAAGGTTACTAATTATGGATTCAATTTATTTAATAGATATATTTCTATTTTGATTATCTCTTTTTCTTTGAGTGAGTTTTGATAGATGCCTTTTAGAGAATTTGTTCATCTAAGTTATCAAATCAGTAGACAGAGTTGTTGAAAATATCCCTCTATTTTTTTTTAGTGTTCATGGTATCCCCTGTATTTTTAACCAATTCGTTGACTCAAAAACTGTATATCAAATACTATTAAAAATTAATTCAACATGTATTTGTTGAATACCTACTATGTGTCAAATACTGTGCTATGGCTGGGGCTAGCATAGCATTGGCCTCTTGGAACTTTTATATTTTGTAAGAAAGACCAACATTGAATAAATAAATTAATAAACATATCTAACAATTGTAATTGTGATAAGTGCTAAGGAAGAAATAAACAGTATAGGAGAGAACTTCTTTAGCAAGCGTGGGCAGGGAAAGTCTTTCTAAGGAGGTGACATTTTAGCTGAGAACTAAAAACTGAGAAGTTTTAGTCTTCTTGACAAAAGCTCAGAAAAGAGCATTCCAGGCAGAGGAACCCACTTGTATAGAATCAAGAAAAGAAAGAGATCAGCATGTAGGAGGAAATGAAATATATTCAGTGTGCCTGGAGAATAGTAAGCAACAGAGTCAGTAGTCTCCAAAGAGATTGGAGAGATGGGAAGGGGCTTTATAAGGAGTTTGGGTTTTATTTTAATTGAAATAAAAGCTTTTGAAAGGTTTCAAGCAAGAGAGTGACATGATTGGATTTACATTTCTAAAAGATCACTCTGTGATCTTTCCTCACTTCTGTGATCTTTCCTCACTTCTGTGAGCAAAAAATATAATGGAAGGGAGCAAGTGTGACGGCACAGAAATCAGAAGCTAATGGATTAGTCTAGACAGGAGGAGGTGGGTGTCTAAACTTGGGTAGGGGATATTGACAGTTAAGATAGAGAGAAATAAAAATGAATGAATAAAAATTTGTTTTGTCAGGAATTAGACTGGGCATTGATAAACTGTGTTAATTGGGCAGCCTCACAGCCTTTATCCAGCCACAAAAAGTTGCCTTCCTCCACCTTCAGTTTGAAGGTTTGGTCCTTAAGAATCTTGATTGGCCAGGAGCCACAAAGTTAGCTCACTGGTTCCTCATTTTATCTCTATTAGCCGAGAGTGACTTTTGTGGTTCACTGGATTTATCAATAACACATACTCAGGGGATCATCATCTCTATTCCAAACAAATGTTTCTGTAGTCTGGGGACATTCCAAGTAGTGCATACACTGAGGATCATTGTTTTCTTCTCTTCCAGGTGGGTGACATTTAGAATGATTATTGCTCAACAACACACCAGCTTCTACTAAAATGGTGTGACAGAAGGAAGAACTTTGACTATCAGGGTGATTAGACAGTGGAATGGATTGCCAGAGGAGGTTACAAAGGTTCCTTCAAAGTCAGGCAAGCTGCTGAAATATGAAGATATTACATATAAACATGAACAGAATCTTTATATTCTAAGAGTGGGGATAGAAGGCAATTCAAGTGACAAGGGGAATAAATTAGAAGGATGCCATCAATGGTAGGTCATAGGTGGCTGCCAAACAATGTAGGACTCATAGCCTGGGTGGGCCAGCAAGTAAATAGGAAAGCCAGAATGAATGAGCAGGGAGCTAGTTACAGTGCCTTATGAGGGTAAATCCAAGGCCCAAATCTCAGGTATAAAACCAACTGGAGGACACAGACAAGGAAATAGGTGGGAAACATGGGAAGCATTCTGGAGTCTAAATACATAGGCAAGCTGTAGAGCTCCAAAGCAGGCAGAAGGCAGTGGCAGGAGGAGGGAGCCCTGTCTAATTGTGGTGTTGGTCTGTGGCTGGGCTTTGAGCAAGGAAGAGGGAAGTAGGTGGAGATAAAAGCAAAGTGGGAAAAGTATCTCCCAAATCAGAACACCAGAGCTCAGCTTGGATGTACCAGTGGATTCTAGAACCACAACCATCTTCTCTGTGTTCTGCTTTCAAGTTTCCCAGAGAGAGGCAAGGCTTCATAACTTTTTGTGACTTCAGCATATTTCTAGGCACTGTTGGGTAAGCTACTGCCCCTCTTGCTGGCATTTCTGCGCCCAGTGGATGTCTTTGTAAGCTTGGAAACAGGTCAGAAATAAAATCAAGTTCACAATAAAAGGAATTTCTCTGTTTCTGTACTTGTCTTCTTCAAAGCTTTTCCCCAGCTCCGCTATTTCTGTGAGTCTCCCACAGTCTGTTGCATAGGTTCATTAACAAAATCCTTTCACCTCCTCAGTGTCTTCTACTTCTAGCTCCCTGGGGTGATAATCTGCTGCCAAAGCTTTTAATGTTCATAACAAAGGCATTGATGCATTGAGGTGGTTGCTGCTGCTTCTGTTGCTGTCACAAAGCTACCTCTCACTCAGCTGTAACTACTAAAGTCAATGCTAATGATGTAGTCTTGTGTACTCGATGCCAAACAGAGATTTTAGTGAAACAGTCCTTTAAGTTGATACTTATTCTTACAAAGCTTTCTTTACTTGGGACTTAGATATGAGACAAAAGGAGCTGGATCAGAAGATGACCAGAGTAGTGGCCCTTGGTAGATATTGTTTTGATTGATTTGTTTATTTGCTTTGGTTTTTCCAGCAAGCTTTTCTACTCTCTTTTAATTGATTATCGTTTCTACTCCTGACCTTAAGGGTAAGTATATGAACTAGGCCTAGCCAATCACAGAACACCCATTCTTCTAGCAACAAGATTTGGACCAAGTGATAGGCACACGACCAAGAAAGATGATCAATCAGAACTGTTGCTTGTAATAGATCCATGGATTCTGGGAGATATAAGTGATCTTTGCTAAAACATAGGTGCTGGCAATCAAGTCTCCTGCAATATGGAAACCAGTCTACATCAGGAAAGAATAAGAGAAATGAAAAAAGACATGAGGAGATAAGCAGAGAGGAGATACAGACACAGGGAATTCTGTGGCAATGTTGAGTCCCTAAGCCTGATTCCTTTCTCCTTCCTAGCCTTTTGCACCAGTGCAATGTTTCTTCTTTTTCTTTGTGTGGGGGGCGGGGACGGGGTGGTTGAGATAGGGCCTCTATGTAGCTCAGACTGGCCTCCAACTTGCTGGCCTTGAATTTGTGACCCTCCTGCCTTAGCCTCAGGGACCATATCCAGCACTTTTAAAAATTCTTAATCTAGTATTGAATTAAGTTTCTGTTATTTCTTATTTTAAAATGTCCTGATTAATCACAACTTCAAAGTTATACTCAAAATCTTCTTTTCCTTTTAACCCTGAGGCCTAAGAGGAAGTGTTTTCGTTCATTCCTTCTTCTATTAGGATTAGATCTACCCTGAGAGGTTCTTTGGGTGCCTAAACAATGAATTCCCAAGTAGACTCACCTCCTAAACTGTTCAGATTAATACAACAGGCATATGAATCTTAGAGTGAATACAATTTAGGCTGCCAAGTTGGGCTCCTGCCATATAACCATTCATTCATTTAACAAAGATTTATTAAGCTCTTACTGACACAGTCAGAGATCACCATAGGGACAAAGGACAAACAAATTCCTGAGCCCTTAACCTGTTACTCATTAAAAGCATGATTTGTGTTTTCTTCTGAGATAGGAACTTGAAGGCAGTTTTTGCTAAAAATAAAAAAAAAAAAAATCCAAAAAGCAAAAACAAAAAACACAGCGACTCATCACTTGGCCCTACAAAGGCCAGTAAGTAACTAAAGTCAGAGGAAAACTTAACCTTCATTTTGTATGTCACCTTTATTACCTTAAAGCTTTGGGTCAAATATTTGCTCAGCTCCGCATATAGACATGTTAATCATTTAAGAGTGCCTGTTTTAAAGTTGGAAAAACAAGGTTGATTAACCTGTCTCATCCCCTTTGAAGATTGGGAACACCAAGATATTTACAGAGACCTTCAACTATGTGCAGAAGTTTCCAGTCATTGCCTTAAATCTATGTCAAGATAGGTTCCAGGAGAGCCTTCTCAAAACTGAGACTGTTCCAAGCAGAGGCAATCATCACACAGAGACCAAATTGCCCTCTCAAACTAAAAGATCTTCTCCCAAGCCATATTGCAAACCAGAACTGAGATAATGGTCAATCAGACTCTAGCCCATGCCAGAAAATCCTTAAGAGCTGGCTTTTGTGTGTGTGTGTGTGTGTGTGTGTGTGTGTGTGTGTGTGTGAACATACCAATCTGAACCTCTCAATCAGAGTGTGGCTGGCCCCTTCGGCTGCTCAAATTAAAGTTCCTGCCCTATTTTCTTTTACTTTCTCACACTGCCTAGCAAATCTATCTATGCCTCACATCGATACATCGCAAAATACTTTTCTGTGTTGAGAGTCAATGAACCTACTCTGTGGAAGGTGAGTTGAAGTACCCATCTCCTTTTTGGGGTACCTCATTGGTCCCCATCCAGTGACATCACTATGTGGCAAACACGATTCTAGGAACTGAGAACATAGAAATGAGTACAATAGACAACATTTCTGCCCTCATGAAACTTTTGAGAAATAGATCACAAACAAGTGATTACATGTATAACATAATTTTATAAGTTTTATATAGAAAAATAGAGATTAATAAGACAGAAAAAAATGGGGGTATGGGTGTTGTTTTAGGCAGCATGGTCTTGGAAAGCCTTCAGTGGAATAGACAGACTTTAAGGAAGTGAAATCATATGGATATTTGGGGAGGCTTTATAAGCTAAAGGGGCAGGAACTGCAAAGGCCTGGAGGTATTTGGGATGTTTAAAACAGCAAAGGAGGTCAGTGAAATGAGGTGAGCTAGAGGAAAAATAGTAGGAAATTAGGCCAGAGTGGTAGCCAAGGGCCAAACTGCAGAAGGCCTTGGAGGTTGGGCTAAGAATTTTATACTTTTTTGCTAATTGTGATTGAAAGTCATTAGAGTATTTTGATCAAGGATTTGTCACTGGGAAGCCACGTTCTGACACAGCAAGAAATAGACCCCTTACCTCCTTGGTCCTTGGTTCTTTGCGCCCTTGATGAAAGACACATAGAGGGCATATAGAGGGCTGTGTAAAAATATAGGTAGAATTTATTTTAAAGGAGATACAGAAAGAGTTACATCTTCAAGCAAGAAGGCAGGCAGTGACATAATGGCATCTCCCTGAGTGTGAGTTTATATACATTTTTATGCACTCAGAAATTATTCTTGGGGTCCAGGTAACTGCGGTAATTATAATGCTTATCAAAACTTTATTTAGAAATTACTTTGGAGTTGTAAAATTCTTTCTGTCCATTTAGATGGTCATTGTTTCCTCCAGGGTTTTAATAATGTAAGAAACTTATGAAAGATAAGTTCTTAATTTAAACCAGGCCCAGGCCAAAGCAGGAGGGTCTTTAAAGAACATTTTCTTTCTTGATATCATTGGGCTATAGACTCTGGCAGCCAGGAATGCAGTATACTTTGTTTTGGAACTAGATGGCCAGGTATCAGAAGGACTATGAACAACGTGTAAATGTCATTAAAATGTCATTGTTCTCTGCAGAATTGTTTTAGGTCTGAGATCCAAGAAATGATTATAAATATATTATACATTGACATCTTTGTTTCTTAACTGGCAACAAGTGCTATTTTCAACGCCCCTACTCCCCATATATTCCTTGGACCCACAAATGTCTATCTGCCTAACAGAGTGGCATTATCAGATGCACCTTTTAAGGACCTTTTTCTGGCTGCTGTATAGAGAATTGACTATAGGGGATAAGAGTGGAAGTGGGAGACCAGGCAGACCACTGCATTAGCCCAAGTGAAAAATGATGGGACTGTCAACAAGGGTGAGAACAGTGGAGGCAGTAAAAAACAGGCAGATTCAGTTCTAACATATAAATTTAGATTTTAAAGGTGAAGCCGGTCAAATAAATGTAATAGAATTTGTTTATGGAATGAGTGTGGAATGTGAGATAGGATGATAGGTAACTCCAAGTGTTTTGGACTGAGCATCTGGGTGAATCAGGATGACATTCATTGAGATGGTAAAGATTGGGAGAGGCACAGGTTTGGGGACTGGAGGCCTCACAAGTTCCATTTGGGATCTGTTTATGAAATTTTTTGAGTTTCTTTTGCTATGGATCTCCAATTTCATCGCACTATGGTCTGATAATATACAGGGGATAACTTCAATTCCTTTGCACTTACTTAAACATGTTCTGTGTGTGAGTATGTGGTCTATTTTGGAGAATGAACTAGGTGCAGCTGAGAAGAATGTGTATTCTGATTTTGTGGGGTGGAAGACTCTGTAAACATCTGTTAAGTTCATTTGTTCAAGAGTTCCATTGAGTTCTAGTATTTCATTACTTATTTTTTGTCTAGTTGATCTATCTATTTGTGCCAGTGGGGTGTTGAGGTCCCCCACTACAATTGTATTAGTGCATATATGACTTTTCATGTCCGTTAGTATTTGTTTTATATAGTTGGGTGCACTAGTGTTTGGTGCATAGATATTTATGATTGTCATCTCTTCCTCTTGGATTCTTCCCTTTACAAGGATGTAGTGTCCTTCTTCATCTCTCTTAATCAGTGTTGGTTTGAAATCTACTTGATCTGCAAAGAGGATAGCTACTCCTGCTTTTTTTTTGGGTTCCTGTCACATGCAGTATTGTTTTCCACCCTTTAACTTTCAGTCTATGAGTTTCCTTTTGAATTAAGTGTGTTTCTTGTATGCAGCATATTGTTGGATTTTGCTTCTTGACCCATTCTGCCAGTCTATTTCTTTTGATTGGTGAATTGAGACCATTAACATTGATGGTTATAACTGAAATGTATTAACTTGTCATTGCCATGACTTTTTCTTTTTGTTGGATTCTCCCCCTTTACATTTAATTTCTTGTCATGCCAGATGGGTTCATTCTGCTTTGCTTCCTGGGGTTGTGATCCTCAATGCCTGTTCCTAGGCTATTGTGTAAATTTCTTTGGAGTGCTAGTTTGGTATTCACGAAGTTCCTAAGGTGCTCTTTGTCATGAAAGTATCTTATTTCTCCATCCATTTTGAAAGATAGTTTTGCAGGGTCCATCAATCTGGGTTGGATGCTTTCTTTTAGGGCAGGAATGTGTCACTCCAAGCTCTTCTTGCCTTGATGGCTTGTGTTGAGAAGTCTGCTGTGATTCTGATGGGCTTTCCTTTGTATGTGACTTGTTTCTTTTCTCTAACTGCTTGTAGAACTTTGTTCTTCTGTTGAGTTTCTGGAATCTTAACAATTATATGCCTATGTGTAGATTTTTTTTGATCAAGGCTATTTGGAGTCCTTTCCCCTGCTTGGGAAGTTTTCTGCCATTATTTCTGTGAAGAGATTTTTTATGTCATCTGCACTCTCTCCTGTTTCTTCATTGACTCCAATCAGTCTTATGTTATTCTTCTTTGCATCATCTAGCAGCTGCTGGATTGATTTCTCATGTTCCCTTATAATTTTGAAGCAATTTTTCTTTTCCTGGTCACTAATTGCAGTCTTATCTTCTATATCTTAAATTCTGTCCTCACATTGGCTCATTCTCCTGGAAGTCTATTTATATGTGTTTTATGGATTCCATTTGTTTCCTATGTTGGGATTCCATCATGTTCCTGAGCTCCTCTCTAGATTTATTAATTGTGTCTTGCACTAGGGGCACAATTTCTCCTGTTATCTGAGAAATTATTTGTGATTTCATTCTTTCCAGATCCCCTTTTGTTGCCAGTTCAGTGGGTCCAGGTGGTTGAGTATCAGAGTGTTCCATCTCATTTCCCTTTGGGGTTGCTGTAGGTGATCTGGAAGTCTGGTTTTGAGACTTATTTACGTGTTTTCCCATTTCGACTGGGGGGGGGGCTGTTGGTGCCTGCTCAGATTACCTCCTCTGAGCTGGGAGAGGTGGGACAGGGGCCGGGAGCAGCCGTATGGATGGTGGCCCAAAAGCCCTTTCCTGTGACCTGGGAGCAGCTGGAGGGATGGTGGCCCGGAAGCCCCTTCCTCTGGGCCAGGAGCGGTGGGACAGAAGGTGGCCCAAAAGCCCTTTCCTCTGGGCTGGGAGCAGCGGGAGGGATGGTGACCGGGAAGCCCCTTCTTCTGGACCAGGAGCAGTGGGACGGTGGCTCAGAAGCCCCTACCTCTTGTCCGGGAGCAGCTGGACTCAGTACCGTGGTCTGGTGGTCCGGTGTCCTCTGCGTCTTTGTAGTGTGGAACCAGGTGGCTGCTTGTCTGCAGCGGGCTGATTCGGCGTCTTCTGCGCGACTTCCATTTGGGATATGTTGAGCTTGAGATGCCTATTAGATGTCTAAACGGAGATATGAAGCCAAGAAAAAGAAAATATATGTTAAACAAAGAAAAGCGACTTGCCGCCTGATGCGCAAGCGCAAGGACTTGAGTTCGATCCCTGGTACCAAAAAAAAGAAAGAAAGAAAAAGAAAAAAAAGTGAAGTGTTGGGGTGAAAAGGGGAGCCTGAGAGGCAAGGCATGTCCCAACCACACCCACTCAGGGCACATCACATTGCCCATAGCTGAAGGAGGCCAATTGTATTTCTTTTCTATTTTCCACTATTTCTCTAACAAGGGTCTGGAAAATTTCAAGCTATTATAATAGGAAGGGGTTTTGTTACTATAAGTCAAAGCAAGTAAAGGGACAGATAGTCCATTAGAATAAAATTCACCCAAGGCATGCTAAGAGAATGTGAGTATCTGTGGTGTGGAATGTCAAGTTCTCTAGTGTATATTCTTTACTGAAGTAAGTCTTTGGTTAGGACCTCTTCCTTCCTTGTCCCCTCTACCTACAGGCTTGGAGGGGCTTCCCTCATCTCCATTCAGCATTGGAGCTGGATAGAATGGAATGAGTGACAAGGATTGACTACCCAGTCTAGAGACCCACATCAGCAAAGAAAGCTCTCAAAGGCCATGGGGGAGAGAAGAGGCAGGGGAGTTTTCCCCACTGATGGCAAGAAGGAAGGGATACTCTCTGGAGAATCTAGAACAAAGGTTTTATGCCCTCTGAGGAACTGAGCGTGAGTGGCTAATAAAAAATCTACATGCCTCATTGACTCATATCAGTGTGAATATACAATTTACACTGGAAGTAAAGGCCATTTTGTGCATTCTTCTGACCTCCATGTATAAGTGGATGACCAACTAACAGGCTGTTGTAATCACCCTCTCCCTTCCATTCAGGGGTAATACAAGCATCTAAATGATATTGAAATATTGAATTCATTGAGGGTAAGGGACTAGTATTAGTTCAGCAGTTGGCACATAGTTGATACTCAGTAAATGGGTGTTGAATTTTTTCAATGCTATTAAAAGAATAATTCAAATAGGCTGGAGTGAGAGTCAAACTAAAGGGACATGTGAGCAGAATAAAAAGAGAAGCTGAGAAAAAAATGTAGATATGAAGGATAAGAATTCAATGACTGCTCCTGGGAGAAGAATAAGATGTGCTGGGAGGGAAATAAAATAGGAAGCAAATTAGAGATTCAAGTTATCATTAAATAAGAAATGAGCATGGTTTGGCTGCCAGTTTTTCTGCTTGACTCCTGCCAACAAGATGTGCAGCTTTGTTGGTGGGGAACTTTTCTTGGCATTGTACAGCAGCAGAATGAGGGCAGAAGAAAACTCGTAGTTTCAGCATTCAGAGGTCACAAGCAGCCAAGCAGTAGGGACAATAGCCAACCTTGATCAATGCAGAATTGATTTATAATTTAATGCTTTTGTGTCTCAAAGTAAGATACCAACTGAGGACAGGTAGGTAGAGTGGGGAGAGGCAGATTTCAAATTCTTTCTGCCAACACTTAAAGTCTGATGGGAGGAGTCCATGCCATTGAGTGCACAGTACTGGGAAAACATGACTTGTGAAAAAGCATGACAAAGCAGAGGTTGTGGGAAAAGAAAGGGCAAATACTTAAAAGGGAAGACCAGGAAAGTGATATACAAAGAAATATCAAAGGAAGGATAGGGTCATAAAATAGAAGTGATGGATAAGGGACGAGGACATTAAAAAGATCTTTAAGAGGCTTCAGGGAATGGAAGAATGAGAACCAAGCAGAGATGTTGGGTGAAACATTTTACATAACAAGCAGCTAGTGAAAGCCAATATATAACATCATAGAAAGAAGAATGTACATAAGCAGCACCCCAGCACTTGGTGTTTGATTTTAAATCAAGACTAAGAATGTTGTGGCTACCAAGATAATGTAGTCTTGTGGGAGAAAAAAGATGCTATGAGTGCTTGCTTTTATACAGACAGGATATTTAGGCAATTGTGACTAAACATCAGTGTCAAAAAATGGCCCAAGTGTCTCTGCTTTCTCACTTATAAGGTAATTTCTTTGACTTTTGAGCCTTGGTTTCTTTGTCTATAAAATGGGAACAATAAAATCCATATCACAGAATTGTCATAGGATAAGCAGTGCATGGAAAGTGCCTGCACGGAGAAGGCATTCATGATTACTGCTGCTGCCATTCGTAGTACTACTGCTACTACCCCCACCATCAGTTCTGTTTCTACCATTATACAATTGTCTCTTTACTTAAAAAATAAAATAAACAAAATACACTATCTGTAATAAGAAATTCTTTCTTTTCTAGGCAAGGAAAGAGAGTGAATCAAAGAGGTAGGGCAAAAGAAATGATCATAGACATAGAGGCTTATCCAAATGGGGGAATGCAGATGTATACAGGCACAGCAGAGTTGGAGCAGGAATAAGCACATATTAAATACAGGGGAGAGGACAATTGGGAAAGAGTTTAGTGTGTTGAAAAGTGATATTGATCATTTGTGGAAAGGTGTTTGGTGACAGAAAATGAACTGAAACTGAACAGAATATTTTAACTTTTTTCTATTTAAAAGCCCCATGAGGTGGCCTTTCCTGGAGCTCTTAATAAATAAGCCCCTCATCCATATGGCAAAAAGACTTAGGTAGCTCTTGGGTCAGCTGGGGAAGAGATACTGGATAATCTTAGCCTCTGCAGAGCTTCCTCCTTTTGCTCATCTCCTCTTTCAACTCAGCTCCCACCTTTATTCAGTCATCCCAGAGCCTCAGAGCTAAGTTTGTCCACACATTGATAAAATGCTCGCTTGGTAGAGCCTGGGTGGTTTCTTTTCTTTTCTTGGCTGTGTGTCTTATTTTAGCAACAAGCAACAAGCAATACAGAGAATGCTCAGACTGAGGGGGAAGAGGACAAGACAGACAATCCTCACAGCTTTGGTGAAAGTGTGTTTTTGGAGGATGCAGGGTGGTGTTCGGCACAACCCACAGAACAATGTGTCTCATCTATGGTTCTGAAGAAGAAAAGAAACTAGCAGGGAAGGCAACCAAATCAGAAAGCTGCCAAGAAGAAGAATAAGGCTTAGTGTAGCCAAAAAATAGTTAAAAATGAGAGCTTAGAAATGCAAAGGACTGCTGCATTGCAGTGTGCAGGCTAGCCGCCTGGCTTGGACTCAGGGTGGAGGCCCAGAGAGGCCCTAGGAAGAAGACTGGCTACATAATTTACCCAGTGCAAAATGAAAATGTAGAGTTCTCTATTTAAAAATTATTAATAAGGCCAAGCATAGAGGTGAATGTCTGCAATCCTAGCCCTCTGGGAGGCTGAAGAAGGAAGATTCCAAGTTCAAGCCCAGTCTGGGTACATTAGTTATACAGCAAGACCTTGTCTCAAAACAAACAAACAAACAAACAAAAACAAACAAACAGAAAAAACAGGCTAGGGTTGTAACTTAGTGCAAAGGCCTTAAATTCAACCCTCTAGTACCACCAAAGAAAATATTATTAAGAGGGCTGGAGGTTTAGCTCAATATAGCACTTGCCTACATGCATGAGGCCCTGTGATGGATTCCCAGCACTGCAATCAATCAACAAAATAAAAATATTAAGAATTTCAAGGCAACAGAGCATATTAAACCAATTTAGTCCTTCTGAGTGTGGGGAGCCTACAGCACAGGACCCTGTGCCTGTGAAACTGAACTTGCTGAGGAACATTTTAAAGTGGATCCCTAACTCAATGTAGCCTCATTACTTTATTTAGCAGATAAAGATGATAGGGATAGATAAATTTTGTGCTACTGCATTCCAAGTTTTATGAATTTTAGAACATCTATTATGATTATATATTATATTGAAGACAACGCAATAATATTAACATAGCAGCAAATGAAGAGAAACCATTAATGTCCTTTGCAGATTTGTGGGAATGCCAAACACCTATCCTTTAGACAAGGGCTGTTTCTTAGTTCTTTTCCTTTCACTGGCCCTATGTGATTTTGACCAAGGCTTTGTAAAATGGAAAAAAAAAAAAGGCAAGGAAAGCTGTTTCCAGGGCTCTCCCCCTCCCAGCCATATATTGCTCTACATGTTTTCATTCTGGGCTTTTCTCCCAGCTCCCCTCCCTCCCAAACCTTTTCCTGAGCTTTTTAATGTTCTTTCTGCTTGTCACCCCTTGTGGTAACTATTAAACCAAATTCTTTGAGAACTGGTAATTAAAGGGCAAGAATTAAGCATTTGTCCTGCCATTCCAGTAGGAACTATATTTCAGTATAATGAAATAGCCATAGTTTTTCTCTTTATTTATTTAACACTTACATAGCACTTACTGTGCACCAGGCCTTATTCTGTTTGCTTTACCTGCATACTTATTTTAAAGGGGTAGGTTAAATTCCTTATTTCAGCCTTCGGGACCCTCAGACCCAGCCCACGATATCTTTGTTGGTGAGCCAGCAGCAGGAGGTAAAAAAAAAGAAGGATCCTAGGGCTGGGGACTTAGCTCCGCAGCACCGAGCCTGCCTTACAAGTGCAAGGTCCTGAGTTTAGTCCCTTATTAAAAAAAAAAAAAAGAGGGTTCCGTTGGTAAGTCCAGCCAAATGTTTGTTAGTTATATTCTCTTTCTCTCTCTCTCTCTCTCTCTCTCTCTCTCCCCCTCTCTCCTCTTTTCTTTCTTTGTCCCCACTTTCTCCCAAGCCCTTTTGCCTCAGAAGCATAGTTTCCCAATGGTTTGTTTTTCTTCCTTTCTTACCTACTCAGGATTTTGTCTGTCAGAAAACTCAAACCCTTAAACGTTTTCTGCTGGTTACCAGAAAGACAGGGAGCTGGAGGGTAGAGGAGCCTAATGCCTCCCATTACTTGGGGGCGGGGGGAAGCAGGTGGCCTCTGCTTTCCTTGATATGTTGTCTGTAGTTAGGTAAAATCTCTAGACTTCTAAGACCCTCTGAGGTCTTTGTGTAGGTTACAAGTCCCTAGATATGAATATCTTTGGTGTGGATTTTTGAGTAAAGCCCAACTGTTGTGTACAATTTTTCCTGCTTCCCTGATCTGTTGTTAGGATAGCTATGTATATTCTTAGGTGAAATAAATAGGACACACATGTGAAAAACTAAAAGTGTAAATAAGGATCAAAATGTATAATTGATATCTTGAAATAAGAAGAAAAAGTCTAAAGGAATAGGGAAAATGGGAGGGATAGGGGAAAGGAAAGAAGGGAAAAGAAAAAATACGAGAAAAGGAAAAAAATGGAAACAAATTATTTATAAATAGGGAAGGGTGGAGGGGGTGAAGAGAGGGCCTGGGAATGGGGAAAAAATAAGAACCAAGATACATCATGTACAGGTACAAGATCCCGATGATGAACGTAACTATATTGTATACCTAAAATGTACCATTAAATAAATAAACTTAAAAAAAAAGAATAGCTATGCTCCAGTAACAAGGATGTTTGTACCAGCCATGACAGAAAATAGAGCAGAGCTGCCACACTCGGCAGTTCTGACTGTGGGAAATGGGGTAGGACGCTCGTGTGGCCTGACCCTGGTTTGGAGCACAACTGTGGTGTGACTCCAGTTTGGGGCACACTTGCAGCATGACCCCAGTTCCCATCTTCTCTTTTTTGTTGTCTTTATCTATTTCTAGCAGTACACAAGGGAAATCTTGGAGGCATACAGTGGAGCATGGGTAATTCAGTATCTATCCCGGAAATGTCACTTTTAGGCTATGTTATGAGAAATTGGGACCATTTTAAAGCGGAGGATTTAAAAAGGAAAAAGATGATTTTTCTTCACAATTCAGCATGGGGTCAATATAAGTTAGAAAGTGGAGAGACCTGGCCTCTGAATGGCACCTTAAATTTTAATACAATATTCCAGCTTTCTCTATTTTGTAAGAAAGAGGAAAGGGGGATAGAAAACCCATATGTCCAGGTGTTTATAGCTCTATATCAAGACCCAGAATTACATGGGTCTTGTACAATCTGTTATGCCCATGTGCCAATAAGGCCATCTAAAACAGAGCCAGACCTTGTAGAAGTTGAACTCTTGAGTGCTTCAAGCAGTCTGCCCCAGATATTTGCAGAAAACTTCAAAAGCAGGCTATGGGTCCTCCCCCTATTAACCAACTTATAAACTTGGCCTTCAGGGTCTTCAACAACAGGGACAAAAGAGTGGCAAGTGCCAAGACTCAGGGGAGATGACAACAGGCACAGGAACAGGCTCAATTTATTGCTCTGGCATTAGAAAATCGAACCCTGCCTTCTCAGAACAACCCAAAGACTCTACCTACAAAGAGGGAGAATAAGAGACCAGATGGCTGCAACCACTGGGAAGAGCCTGGACACTTGCAGAAGAACTGCAGTAAGCTCGTCCTTTCTCCACCTGGGATGTGTCCTCACTATAAAGTGGTAAGACACTAGAAGTGAGACTGCCCTCTCCTCTGAAGTGGGGAGAGGTTTCCTGCCCCCATGTTGGCTGCCCTAGAAGGTTGAAGGTGGCTGATATCTCTCAAAGCCCCTCTTCACAAAGTGAACATTACCCTGAGTGAGCCTTGAGTAATTCTTGATGTTGCAGGATGGAGAAGTCAACAAGACAGCAATCTGTGATCACTACTCCTGTGAGCCTTTGGAGGACTTACAAATACTCTTTAGGAAGAAGAAGGAGGCTGATTCAGAATAAATTAGATAAGTTCATTTGGCCTAAATATATTCTCTTACAGCAATACTGTGTCTGTTAACATCAAGGTTGGACTATTCATTTTTTTCCCTAACCTTTATACCATTTTCAAATGGGGGAACTAATGTTTCTTGACTGGGCTCAGCAGTATGCCAGAAGCATTAACAAAGATGCATGGTGTATTTGTGAACAATTGCTCACTTCTAGTGCATCTGGGATACCATGGTGGGTATCACCTTCACAGGAAATTGATTGGATAAAACTTCAAAATTTTATAGGACAGCTACTAGGTCTAATGCCTCTCAAAGGCCGATAAATGATACCTTTCATCAAAAAGGCAATGAGAATTTTTTTTCTCTAGCCACAATTAATATTCTTTAATGAATGTCTTGCATCCTGGTTCCCTGGAACAACCTGGTAGGAAAAGTCCTCATTTTTCTGGCTATGATACTGAGCATTAGAATTCTTGTCTGTTGCAGGATTCACTGTTGTTGTGGGCTAATGTCTTATATGCCCTTGGCCTCTTTTTCAGACTATCAAAAGATGATGGTTCTTCAAAAGATGGAGCCTGATATTCCTATGTCTCCTTTAGATCAGTCAGGAGGAGACTTTTGGTCCCTGACTAGGCAGGATCAATGCCCTTCCTTAGCCTGAAGCAGTTACTGAAGATGGACCATTGGCCTTCTGCAACCCCTTCAAAATAAGGGAACAAAATCTCAGGGGAGTGGGGGGATGAGTAGAATAGAAGAAATCAAGTTAGGTAGAAAGTAGACAAGGAAATCAAGATTTTAAAAATTGTACTTTAAAGCAAAGCTGCAGCTTCAGAACACGAGCCCGTTTTATTTATTTATTTATTATATTGGTACATTTTAGGTATACTGTCAGGTAAAAGGGCCGAAGACCAAGACCAGACCAGGCCACAACAAGCCTTTATTAGGGGAATAGATCTGCCGGGCTGTCTCTGAACAAAGGAGAGACAAAAGCAATATGGCTGGGGCAGGGAGTCTTTTATAGAGGCTGGGGTGGGGCTTGTAGGGGCTAAGGCGGGGTTGAGTGAGGTAGTGACTAGGGAATGGAGGAGCCAGTGATGTCACTAGGTGGTAGGAGGTGAGCAAGTATTAGGTTACTGTCTAGGTTGGAACAGGGGCATGCTGGGAAGAAGGGTTTGTTCTTTGGTGGGAGCAACCATCTTGGCATGATGTCACACAGGGGAGGGGGCAAGGCACCATAGGAAGAGGGCAGCTACTATACTTAATAGCTGCTGAGGTGGTGGGAGACCTATCAGTATACAATATAATGACATTCATCATTAGAAATTTGCACTTTTACATAATCCATCTTGGTTCTTATTTTTTCCCCATTCCCCTACCCTCCCTTCAACCACTCCACCCCTCCCTATCTACAAAGACTTTGTTTCCATTTTTTCTTTTTCTCATATTAATTCCATTCCCTTCTTTCTTTTCCCCTACCCCTCCTACTTCATCTTCCCCCTTGCACCTTTTCTTCCTATTTTACCTTATCTATTATACCTTTTAGTTCTTATTTACACTTTCAATTTCTCACACTAGAGAAACTATGTGGTATTTACACATGTGTGTCCTATTTATTTCACTTAAGAGTATCAGTTCAATGTGCATCCATTTAGCTATAAATGTCTCTAGTTTCTCATTCTTTATGGTTGAGTAATACTCCATTTTATAAAGGGCCCAGTTTATTTACTATTTTTCCTTCTCCCAAAACAGCAACCATAGGCAACTTCCTTTCAGCTGCAAATGGATCTACGCATTCCCTTTTATTTGCAAATAGTCCTCTTTCACCCCTGAAGGGACAATTCTTTTGGAATTTCTCTTAGGACAAGACCATTGTCACACTAGGGGTGGGGCATCCTCTCCCGCCACTAAAACTGAAATTGAGACTAAGGCTAGATTATTGAATTCCATTGATTTCCACCTTTCAAAACACATAAAAGATCCCTGTTCCCAACTGTATTGTGCCTCATTTCTGAGCACCCACACTCTGCTCTTGAGTGCATCCTATATCTACCTCTAATAAATCCTTCTCATGCCTCTTTTAAAAAGAAACTGCCGAAGTTCTCAAGAGAAGTCCATGTGAAGAGCTTTGGGAACTTTCCTATACATGTGTCCTGGGATTAATAGATCACACTTACTTGCCCAGCCAGTCTTAGCCACACCCTACCTTCCTGCCTCATTTTCCCCAAGAGACACATATCTCCATAATTCATTATGGGTTGCAGAGAGAGTCTTCATATGTCTAATTCCTGCTGGAAAGGGCCGTAGACCCTACCTACTGGGATTATATGCTGACTACCTTGTGGTGTTGTGGTTCACTGGCTGGGTTGAAGAAAAAACTGTTAGAAGACAAAGAGAAAAGAGTTAGTGACCATTGAGCTGTAACTTTATGGTTAAATTGGGGATGTACAAATATTAGAAGCAGGTCAGATTTCCATGCTTTTTTGTGGAGGAGAGAGTATGTCAAAGAGGGATGTCAGATAAATTATCAAGAGCCTGTGAGCCACAGCCTTAGCAAGATCCCCTTACTTATCTGCACCTAGAGTCTTGATTTTTGAAGAGAAATCTCAGGTCTTCCAGAGGCTCACAAAAGCAGCTCTTTTGTTTTGGATGGTCTTTTCCTTCAGACAGTTCAAGTAGGGCTGGCTTTATCCTAGAAAGGTGAATCCAGTTATCTATCTTGGGTATGGCAAGGATAACTGAAAAGGGGCCCTTCCATATCAGTTTTAAATGGCCTACGGGAGTCCCTTCTTTCCAAGTTTTTATGAGCACTTGGGCTCCAGGGCAGACACTAGGTGGTCTCCCTGAGCCAGGAACTGGCAGGACTCTGTTCCCATAAATTTGTATAGCCTGTTGTACTTGGCCTGGATTAAGAAGATACTATAAGAATCTCTTGGTTTCTGGGTCTATTACCATATCAAAAGATAGAAACAGCCTCCCATATAACATCTCAAATGGACTTGTATTTAGTCAAGTTTTGGGGGGTGTTTTGAACTCTCACGAGGGCTTTTTGTAATAATTGGAACCAGGACTTCAACATCTCTTGGCAGAGTTTTGCCAGAGTTTCTTTAGGGTCTGGTTGGCTCTCTCAACCTTTCCAGAAGACTGAGGTCTTCATGTAGAATGGAGATTGTATATTATTCTTAAAACCTTTGCCACCCCCTGAGTTATTTGAGAGGTAAAAGATGGCATATTGTCACTCTGAAGAGGCTGGGGTAGTCCAAACTGGGGAATGATCTCTTTGAGGAGCTCCTTGACTACTTCTGTGGCCTTTTCTGAATGGGTAGGGAAGGCATCAATCAACCCTGTAAAGGTATCAATTAGGAGCAATATCTGTTTAAATTCTGACATGGTGGCACGTGGATAAAGTCTAATTTCCAGTCAACACAATTATTTTTAAATTCTTATTCTAAACTAAATTACACTGTTCATTTTTACCTTCTTTTGAGAATGGTTTGTAAACTTTGCCCAGGCTGATTCTGGCTTCTTTGTACATTGATTTCTGTAGCAAACATTGTTGGTGTTTTACCTGTATCCATATGGCCCTTATCATTTCTGTCTGTGCCAGTCTGACTTCCAATACTAGCTCCTAAGCCTCTTTGCAAGCTTTTCTCTGGCTTTCAAATCCCTCTGTACCTATGTGAATAGGAAGCCAGAAGTTTGAGGAGATTAATAAATTCCCTAGGGCAGTCTGAATCAGGGATTAATAGGAGTAGGTTATCCCTCAGGTGGGATAACTCCAAGGTGAAAGTTCTACACAACTCCCTAGAATTCCTCAGCATGATTAAGCTCCAGTTACCCACAGTGGTAACTTGTTTTATAGTACACCCTTTGATTGGCTTTCTTCCCTCTCTTTTCTCACTCCCTGGGTGCTTCATGGGTATTTCCTGTCATCACCACCTCCAAACAAACCACTTATGCTGGAATCTCTTATCTCAGAGTCTGCTTTTGGGGCAATCTAAACTAAAACATTTCCCCTGGAGCCCCCTTTTCTCATAGACACATTCTTTCATAGCCTGAGAGCAAGAGACAGGACTAGAATTTTCTTAGTGTCTGGCTTTTACACATTCAACATTCTTTCCTACTTCTTTGATCCTTACACCATTTATCCTTTATTCTTCCTCACTCTTCTCATTTACTGACATCCTGTTTAATACCTCATATTCATAGAAGATTTTGGTGCTCCTCTCTACCTCAAGTTATGTCATTTGCCTGAAGGTACCATGTGAGAGTTCCAACCTCCCCCTTGTTTCTTGGCTTCTGGGCCCCTACATCTCAAGTTATCTTCAGCTTTGCTCTGACCTCATCATCACTTTAGAACTGATTTACCTCTGAAATTCTTAATTCTAATTTCCATTCTTAAGTGTATTTGACCCTCATTTTCCAGCTTTCTTGCTCTTTTCATACTTGACCTTAGATCTTGTTGCACCTTCCCTACAAATCTCCACTCAAAGTCAGTGTTGTGTTCTAACTTTCTCGCTCGTGAGAAATGCTGGAGAAACTTATCCAAGATTGCAAATTGCTGACGTGGTCTTCAACCTCATTTGAAGGTCTTTTGCTTACCATGGGCTGGCTGTGACTCCCTCTCCCCATATTGCTTAGCGTTTTCTAGGTCTCTTTTCATTTCCTCTCAGCCTACCTACTCTTTTTCTAGTTGGGTTTCTATCTTGCCTCTGACTCTTGGCACTCTCTCTATTTTTTTTGCTCTCTCTACATATTTTAACCATCTGCCTTTTGCTATCTAGTGGTTCCACTCTTCCTCAGTGTCTCAGCATAAGTGTTTATGTATAGTATTTCTTTTACCTGTCCTTTCAAGACCTCAAATCTAGTGCTAGCCTTGGACTGGCAGCTCTACTGGGCCAATCCAACTTGACTCTTCCCCCAGAGCTTTCCTCCTCCCTCTCAATCATTCAGAGAAGATCCAGATAACTACTGCTTCTCAATTCACCATTACAACAAATCTAAGTATCTATTGAGCCCAGTGACAGACATACTGCAAGGAGATGTGCTAGGTGGTGGGATACTAACAGCAAATAAGAAAGACAAGGTCCCTGACATCAAGGGCTTGCACATTGTGATAACACCATTGAGGAAAATTTGATAGACTATTAAGAAGAAATTAGTTCAGGTAGTGCAGTCAGACAATACCTCTATAAGACCTTTGATTCAAGATCTGACGTTGGCAGAGGAGCCAAGCATATAAAGAACCCAGTGGAAGAATATTTTAGGCAGAAAAACTACAAACAAAGGGGTTCTGAGGCTAAAAAGAGCAAGACATGGTGCAAATACAGAAGGTCAATTGGGGGGAACATAGTTAAGTTAAGGGAAAAAGATAACAAGAAATGAAATGGATCAAGGTTTATCCAGACAATGGGGCTATATAATGTAGCAATTTGCAGAGCAGAATTAGGATTTTGAATTTTAAGCACAATAGGAAACCACGGGAGGATTTTGAAGAGAGTAATAAAATTTGATTTTCATTATTAAAAGATTCCCTTAACAGTGGGTATGGGAGAAATGGACAAATTAGAAACGTATATTGAATATAGAATGCTTGAGATTCACTGACCAATTGATTTTGGGGATTGAGAGAGAAGGAAGACTCGACAAAGAAATATCAGAATTGAACCATGCCATTGAACAAATGGACTTAACAGATATGGAGTGTTTTATCCAACAACAGAACACACATTTTTCTCAGCAGCATGTAGATCATCTCCAAAATAGGCTATGTCTTAGGTCATAAAACATACTTAGATAAATACAAAAGATTTGAAATAATCTCCTGCATACTGTCAGAACATAGCAGAATCAAACTAGCCCAAGTGGCACCATGGTGGGTAAAATACACCCTGACCATATTTTTCTAATCAAAATATGTACTTCAGCATAATGGTAGCTGGCTCTGCATCTCAGTAGCATGGTGGGGGAGAACAAGAAGCAATCTTTGTGTTTACCTACTTGGTATGGCAAAAGACAAGGTGTATGTCCATGTGTCAAAGTGTAAATCGGTGAGTCTTACCCACATTATGCACCATGTTATATTTTTGTGTATTCATAATTTTTATTACATGTTTTCTTGTAGAGTTAGCCCAATTCAGTACAATGTCACATGAAAATCCACTTTCACAACTTTGGGAGGCGGTTGAAAGTGAGTCATCAGGCGATTCAGCAACCCATGATGACTTGAGATCATGTAAACCAAAGAAGTTCACAAGATATGACAGATAGAGAAGCAAAGAATGAGAACTTGGATTCAGATGAGGAAGAAAACAGTAATGCAAATAAATATTTGACTAGTCAAAATGCTACATAATGTTCATGTACATCTGAACAACATTAGAACTAGGTCAGAAAGTATTATTAGGTTCTATCCAGGAGTGAAACCTATTGGACTGAATGTCAACACTGTAATTCAATGTTGGAAACTGTTTGTAATGGATGATATGCTATAAGATGTTCTGAAACACAGTAATAATGAAATACAAATAAAATACTCTAAATGGATCATGAGTAATACACAAAAATATATTCATCATGACATTTCACTATTTGAACTAAAAGACTTTATAGCAAGATTTGATTGTTCTAATTGTCAGAATCCAAAGGATTTATGGAGAAGTGATAGATGTGGTATTGAGATTTAGAACAGTAATGAAACTCAAGAGATTTGGCTACATTCAAAATTGCCTATGTTTTTTTTTCCTTAAATTCTTTTATTGGTACATTTTAGGTATAAAATACATTTACATTTATCATTGGGAAATTGTAACTTTACATGATGTATTTTGGTTCTTATTTTTTCCCCATTCCCTGCCCTCCCTTCAACCCCTCCACCTTTCCCTATTTATAGAGACTTTGTTTCCTTTTTTTCCATTTCTCATCATTTTTCCTTTCCCTTCTTTCCTTTCCCCTACCCTTCCCACTTCCCCTACCCCTTTGGAACTTTTCTTCCTATTTTTCGTTATCAATTGTTCA
This sequence comes from Heterocephalus glaber, assembly GCF_053883595.1. Classification (NCBI taxonomy): domain Eukaryota; kingdom Metazoa; phylum Chordata; class Mammalia; order Rodentia; family Bathyergidae; genus Heterocephalus; species Heterocephalus glaber. The sequence goes on along the minus strand of NW_028258384.1, from coordinate 33,679,414 downwards.
TTTTAATCATTGGTACCTTTTAGGTATACAATATAATGACATTCATCATTGGAAATTTACACGTTTACATAATCTCTCTTGGTTCTTATTTTTCCCTATTCCCCTGCCCTCCTTTGAACTGCTCCACTCCTCCCTATTTACAAAGACTTTGTTTCCATTTTTTCATTTTCTCATAGCAATTCCATTCCCTTCTTTCCTTTCCCCTACCCCTCCCACTTCCCCTTCCCCTTTGCCCCTTTTCTTCCTATTTCAAATTGTCTATTACACCTTTTAGTACTTATTTACACTTTCAGTTTCTCACACCAGAGAAAGTATTCGGTATTACACATGTGTGTCCTATTTATTTCACTTAAGAGTATCACCTCAATGTGCATCCACTTAGCTATAAATGTCTCTAATTTCTCATTTTTTATGGCTGAGTAGTACTCCATTTTATTTTAAAAAAACTCCACCACATTTTCTTTATCCAGTCTCCAGTTGATGGGCATTTGGGCTGCTTCCAAGTTTTAGCTATTACAAATTGTGTTGCTATGAACATGGGTGCACATGTATCACTGTGGTATGATACTTTCAATTCTTTGGGGAAGATACCCAACAGGGGAAGAGCTTGGTCAAATGGGGCTTCCAGTCCTAGTTCTTGGAGGTGTCTCCATACTGATTTCCACAACGGTTGCACCAGTCTACACTTCCACCAGCAGTGGAGCAGGGTTCCTCTTTCCCCACAGCCCTGCCAGCATTTCTTATTGGTTGATTTCATGATAGCAGCCATTCTTTCTGGAGTGAGGTGGAATCTCAGCATTGTTTTCATTTGCATCTCTCGAATGACCAGTGATGTTGAACATTTTTTCATGTATTTATTTGCTATTTCTACTTCTTTGTCTGAGAAATGTCTATTCATTTCAGATGCCCATTTTTGGATTGGGTCTTTAAATTTGGGAGGTCTGATCTTTTTAAGTTCTTTATAGATTCGAGACAGTAGACCTGTGTCTGAGGAAGAGCAGGTGAAGATATTTTCCCACATTGTGGGTTGTCTCTTCACACTGCTGGTGGTTTCTCTTGCTGTGCAGAAGCTTTTTAATAAGAAGAGATCCCATTTGTTGACTGTTTGTGCTAGTTCACGGGCAACTGAGGTTTTGTTCATAAAATCTTTTCCTACACCGATGTCTTCAAGGGTTCTACCTAACCTCTGTTCCAACTGGTTCAGAGTTTCTATTTTAATATTTAGATCTTTAATCCATTTTGATTTTAGTTTAGTGTATGGCGAGAGATATAGGTCTAGTTTTAATCTTTGGCAAGTTGAAGCCCAATTTTTCCAGCACCATTCATTAAAGAGGCTATCTTTCCTCCAGTGAGGGTGTTTGGCTTCTTTGTCGAAGATGACATGGCTGAGTGTGTCTGGCATTGTTTCTGCATCTTCTAATCTGTTCCACTGGTCCTCAAGTCTGTTTCTTTGCCAGTACCATGCTGTTTTTATCACAGTAGCTTTGTAGTAGAGTTGCAGGTTGGGGATTGTGATACCTCCTGCCATGTCTCTGTTAACTAGAATTGCTTTTGCTATTCTGGGTCTCTTCTTGCTCTAAATGAATTTTTGGATTGTTTTCTTGAGGTCTATGGAGTATACTGCTGGGATCTCAATTGGAATTGCATTAAATCTATATAGCAGTTTTGGAAGTATGGCCATTTTCACTATATTAATCCTTCCTACCCAGAAGCAGGGGATTCTGTCCATTTTGTGATATCATCTTCAATCTTTCTTTTCAGAGTGCTATAATTTTCAGAGAAGAGGTCTTTGATTTCTTTCTTTAGGTTGATTCCTAGGTATTTCAGTTTTATGGATGCTATTGTGAAAGAAATTATTTGCCCTATTTCTCTCTCAGTGAGTCTGTCATTGGTGCAGAGGAAAGCTATTGATTTTTGTGTGTTGATCTTGTATCCAGCTACTTGCCTGAATTTGGCTATTAAGTCTAGAAGACTTTTGGTGGAGTTCTTGGGGTCTTGTATATAGAGTATCATGTCATCTGCAAATAATGAGAATTTGACTTCTTCATTTCCTATCTTTATTCCTTTTATTTCTTTCTCTTGTCTAATTGCCGTGGCTAATGTTTCCAGAACTATATTGAACAAGAGTGGTGATAGTGGACATCTTTGTCTTGTTCCTGATTTGAGTGTGAAGGATTTCAGTTTTCGACCATTTAGTATGATATTGGCTATTGGTTTTGCATAGATGGCTTTTATCAGTTTGAGGTAGAGAATATCTATTCCAATTTTGTAGGGTTTTTATCATAAATGCATGTTGGATTTTGTCAAATGCTTTTTCTGCATCTATGGAGATAATCATATGGTTTTTGTCCTTGGCTCTATTGATATAGTGTATTACATTAATTGATTTTCGTATATTGAACCATCCCTGCATCCCTGGGTTGAATCCCACTTGATCAGGGTGTATGATCTTCTTGATGATCTTCTGCCTTCTATTTGCCAGTATCTTATTAAGGATTTTTGCATCTATGTTCATTAGTGAGATTGGTCTATAGTTCGCCATTTTGGTTGGGTCTTTCTCTGCTTTGGGGATCAAGGTGATGCTTGATTCCAGGAATGAATTTGGGAGTATTGCTTCCCTTTCAATTTCATTGAAGAGTTTAAACAGTAGTGGCAGCAGTTCCCCTCTAAATGTCTTGCAGAATTCAGCAGTGAAGCCATCAGGGCCTGGGCTTTTCTTAATTGATAAGTTTTTAATTACATTTTCAATTTCATTGGTTGATATTGGGTTGTTCAGAATTTTTAGGTCTTCTTCATTCAACTTTGGTAATTCATATGTATCTAGGAGTCTGCCCATTTCTTCTGTGTTGTCCATCTTATTGGCATATAGGTCCTGGAAGTAGGTATTGATGATCCTCTGGATTTCTGCTGGGTCTGTTGTAATTTCACCCTTTTCATTCTTAATTGCATGGATTTGGGCCTTTTCTTTCCTTTTTCTGACAAGGTCGGCTAAAGGTTTGTCAATTTTGTTTATTCTTTCAAAGAACCAACTCTTGGCTTCATTGATTTTTTGTATCATTCTCTTAGTCTCCATTACATTGATTTCTCCTGTGATCTTTACAATTTCTTCCCTTGTATGAGCTCTGGGGTTGTCCTGCTCTTCTTTTCCTAGAAGCTTGAGGTTCAGCATCAGGGTATCTAATTGGGCTCGTTCTGTTTTCCTAATATGCGTATTCACTGCTATGAATTTCCCTCATAAGACTGCTTTCATTGTGTCCCATAGATTGCGATATGTTGTATTGTCATTGTCATTTAATTGAAGGAACTGTCTGATTTCTTCTTTAATTTCCTCTGTGACCCATTGGTTATTCAGAAGTGTGTTGTTCAATTTCCACGTGTTTATGAAATTGTTTGAGTTTCTTTTGCTATGGATCTCCAATTTCATTGCACTATGGTCTGATAATATACAGGGGATAACTTCAACTCCTTTGCACTTCCTTAAACATGTTCTATGTGTGAGTATGTGGTCTATTTTGGAGAATGACCCATGTGCAGCTGAGAAGAATGTGTATTCTGATTTTGTGGGGTGGAAGACTCTGTAAACATCTGTTAAGTTCATTTGTTCAAGAGTTCGATTGAGTTCTAGTATTTCATTACTTATTTTTTGTCTAGTTGATCTATCTGTTTGTGACAGTGGGGTGTTGAGCTCCCCTACTACAACTGTATTAGTGCATATATGACTTTTCATGTCTGTTAGTATTTGTTTTATATAGTTGGATGCACTAGTGTTTGGTACATAGATATTTATGATTGTCATCTCTTCCTCTTGGATTGTTCCCTTTACAGGGATGTAGTGTCCTTCTTCATCTCCCTTAATCAGTGTTGGTTTGCAATCTAGTTGATGTGCCAAGAGGATAGCTACTCCTGCTTTTTTCGGGTTCTCGTCACATGGAGTATTGTTTTCCACCCTTTAACTTTCAGTCTATGAGTTTCCTTTTGAATTAAGTGTGTTTCTTGTGTGGAGCATATTGTTGGATTTTGCTTCTTGGCCCATTCTGCCAGTCTATTTCTTTTGATTGGTGAATTAAGACCATTACCATTGATGGTTATAACTGAAACCTATTGACTTGTCATTGCCATGCCTTTTTCTTTTTGTTGGATTCTCTCCCTTTACATTTAATTTCTTGTCATGCCAGATGGGTTCATTCTGCTTTGCTTCCTGGGGTTGTGATCCTCAATATCTGTTCCTAGGATATTGTGTAAAATTCTTTGGAGTGCTGTTTTGGTATTCACGAAGTTCCTAAGGTGCTCTTTGTCATGAAAGTATATTATTTCTCCATCCATTTTGAAAGATAGTTTTGCAGAGTACATCAATCTGGGTTGGAGGCTGTTTTCTTTTAGGGCTTGGAATATGTCACTCCAAGCTCTTCTTGCCTTGATGGTTTGTGTTGAGAAGTCTGCTGGGATTCTGATGGGCTTTCCTTTGTATGTGGTTTGTTTCTTTTCTCTAACTGCTTGTAGAACTTTGTTCTTCTGTTGAGTTTCTGGAATCTTAACAATGATATGCCTATGTGTAGATTTCTTTTGATCAAGGCTATTTGGAGTCCTATATGCCTCCCTTATCCGTATGTCAAGCTCTTTTCCTCTGCTTTGGATATTTTCTGTCATTATTTCTGTGAAGAGATTTTTTATGTCATCTGCACTCTCTCCTGTTTCTTCATTGACTCCAATCAGTCTCATGTTATTCTTTTTTGCATCATCTAGCAGCTGCTGGATTGATTTCTCATGTTCCCTTATAATTTTGAAGCAATTTTTCTTTTCCTGGTCACTAATTGCAGTCTTATCTTCTATATCTTAAATTCTGTCCTCACATTGGCTCATTCTGCTGTGTAGATTTTCAATGGAGTTTTTCATCTCCTGGAAATCTATTTGCACCTGTTTTATGGATTCCATTTATTTCTTATGTTAGGATTCCATCATGTTCCTGAGCTCTTCTCTAGATTTATTAATCATGTCTTGCACTAGGGGCACAATTTCTCCTGTTATCTGAGAAATTATTTGTGATTTCATTCTTTCCAGATCCCCTTTTGTTGCCAGTTCAGTGGGTCCAGGTGGTTGAGTATCAGAGTGTTCCATCTCATTTCCCTTTGGGGTTGCTGTAGGTGATCTGGAAGTCTGGTTTTGAGACTTATTTACGTGTTTTCCCATTTCGACTGGGGGGGGGGCTGTTGGTGCCTGCTCGGATTACCTCCTCTGAGCTGGGAGAGGTGGGACAGGGGCCGGGAGTAGCCGTATGGATGGTGGCCCAAAAGCCCTTTCCTGTGACCTGGGAGCAGCGGGAGGGATGGTGGCCAGGAAGCCCCTTCCTCTGGACCATGAGCAGTGTGACGGCAGCTCAGAATCCCCTACCTCTTGGCTGGGAGCAGCGGGACTCAGTACCGTGGTCGAGTGGTCTGGTGTCCTCTGTGTCTTTTCAGTGTGGATCCAGGTGGCTTTACAGAGGACCGGGGCGTGGTCCGGTGGATTGCTGCTGGGGCGCAGGCTGATTTGGTGTGTTCTGCATGACTCGGGACCTTGGTAGGGTGTTGGCAGACCTGCCTGTCTGCAGCGGGCTGATTCGGCGTGTTCTGCATGACTCAGGACCTCGGTAGCCATTCTTCCTTTTCTACCAGCCAGCATCTTCTGATTTCCCATGGTTTCCCTCCCCTTCTTACTTCAGCTCCAAATGGCTCAGCTGGTCATTTCCCAATTTTCAACAATTTCCCAGCTTTCACTCCTAGTGGTAACTAACCTGGTATCTCTGTAGTTCTTAGTTCATAATCCTGAGAGAGGGATTCTAATTAGCCTAGCTGTGTTAGTCAACTTTTCATCACTGTGACAAAATACTTGACATAAACAGGTAATAGGAGGAAAGATTTATTTTGGCTCAGAGTTTCAGACTGTGGTCAGCTGGGTCTATCACTTTTAGGTGTGTGGTAAGACAGAAGTATCATGGTGGAAGAGCATGGTGGAGGAAAGCTGCAGACTTTATGGCAGTCAGGAAGCAGAGAGAGAGGGAAAGAGCCAGAGAGCTTGTGCTACCAGGCTTGTCACTTTTCTATTGTTTAATCCAGGCCCCCAGCCTATTGGATGGTGCCATAGACATTCAGGGCAGGTCTCCTCCATCAGTTTGTTCTCTTATGTGCCAATTGTGAGTGTGGAAACACTCACAGACCCATGTAGAAGTATGCTTTACTAATCTCCAAGGCATTTTTTTCAATCCACTCAAGTTGACAACCAAGATTAACCATCACAGCAGCTCATCTTTTTTATCAGATCTGCTCCAGTTTACAGACTGGTTGCTCTGGGATTAGGAACCTACCAGATCTCATTGGTTAAAACCAAGGCAGGAAGGGGGAGGAGTCAGGATGGACCAGGTCAAATGAATCATGGCTACTTAGACAGCAGTTGGTGGATCAGCAAGTTCCCTTAAGAATTGTGATTGTGGCAGACTATCACTGATATCTCCAGTATGATCTCAACTCTAAATCTCTAAATCTTCAGCAGAGGCCTTCCTCAGAGCTTTAAATTGTTAATAACACCTGCTAGGTATCTCCCCTTGTGTGCTCCATAGACACCTTCAATTCAACATGTTGAAAAGGGGAATTCTCTATTACTCACTAAACTAGCACTGACTCCTGAATTCTCTCTTGTAGTTGATAATACCACTACTCTTACTAATACTTTATTACTGCTATTGTCTCATCTACATAGCTACCCATGCTAGAGATCTGAGTATTGTTGTTGATGTCTCTATCATACATATCATTTATATCCAATCAGTCACAAAGTTCTGAACATTTTTGGGGGGGGGGGATTATATAATTTTATATGGGGTAGAGACTTGGGAAGAAAAGATTTAAAGTTTTCACATTTGACGAGGTTATTATAGTGCACATGGCAATAATAGAATTTTTTCAAATAGCCACAGGCTACAAAAAGATTATATTTTGAGATTTTGTAGCTGGGAGAGTTTGGCTTGACAAAAGAGAGACCTATTAGAGATTTGAACAAAGCACAGAGTTAGCTCTTTGCACAGAAATGCCTCAAAACAAGATCAGTGACCATCTAAGGTACTTAGTGGTTCAGGTTTTGACCTACTTGGGGCAGGGAGCTGGTCCAGTGGACCTCCTGAGGTTGGAATGAATGAATGAATGAATGAAGAGAAAGTGAGACTTGCTGTCTGTCACAGCCTAGATCATACTCCCACCTACTAAGTTTTTCTTAATTTAATCTTCTCTTTCCATATCCTCTATGCCAGTTTAAACTACCATCTTCTCTCACTTGGTTGGCAGCAAGAGCCTCCCAGTTGGGTTCTCCTTTTCTGGTCTTGTCCCTCTATAACCCCTTCCCCACAATGGCGATACTGTGATCTATGTTCCTAGAAACATACATGACCATTCTTCTCTATTGTTTCCGATCTTTTAACAACCTTGTACTGTACATTGGATAATGTTTTAGCTCTTGAAATAACACAAAGGGCCAGGCTTTTCCTTTGCTCCAGCTCATTTGCTGTTATGATTTGCATTTCATTTTACATCCCACCCAGTATGACCACCTTACATGTTATCTCCACAGTGTGCTCTTTCCTAGCTCCATGCTTTTGCTTATGGTGACTCCCTCTGCTTGCAATACCATCTTCCCAGCCTTTTCTACACATGATCTCTGCTAGGATAACTCAGATTTTATTCAGGTGTACCTTCCTCTAGGGAACATTCCCTGTCTTCTTTCTTGTTTCCAATCTGAATGAGGAAGTCCAGTAGGTCCTCATTATATCTTTGTCTCATTTCTTCCATTGAATATCTTCTGCAGAAGCATCTGAGCTATTTAAAGGGCAAGACCTATATCTTATTCAACTATACTTCCAACACCTAGCTTGGCACACAATAGAGATAAAATTTTTGTTAAATGCATGAAGGAGGGAAAAGGAAGCTGAAGTAATAATAGGCAAGCCAGTGAGACAAAGGAGAGAAAAGAAGGAGGTAAGAGAAAGGAGATGAGGAGGAAGAAGATGGGAGAGGGTTGGGGGGGGAGAGAGAGAGAGAGGGAGAGAGAGAATGAGAATGGATATCATACTTGGTTGAAATCTACTCTGATCTAACCCAGAGAAACTACACACAGGGCTGGGACCTGGGTCATCTCCATTTGCCCTCATTTAGATTCATAAAGCCTGGCAGAGTCATAACAAAGGCTATGCACAAGAAGCCCCAGAGATAGCTAGAAATGTAGGCTAAAATACTGTCAGCTGGGTCACTGCTGACAGCTGTAGCAAAAGGGCACCAGACTGTAAGAGGATGAGGGCCTGCTGGACTGCTGAAACCAGAGATGGGAGAACCATAACCAAGTCTTGGGGGCCCAGAGAAGTAACTGTCTCCAACTAGCTAGGATTCCACTTTTCAAATAAGCTAATGCTTCACACAACTGTGGCTGATAGTGCAGATCCCAGAATGAAGCCAAAGTCCTAACAACTAATCCCAGCAACCCTAGCTTTATAAATCACACAGAGGAAAGAAAAATGGCAAGGGTTTTGAAATAAGAGGCTGAAAGGCTAGAAATTATGACAGTGAGAAATGGACTCAAGGAGGGCCAAACCAAAGGAAGAAAGACGACCTTTCCCTCTATACAAACTGCCCCACCATCCTCTTACCCTCCACAAACCACTTCCATGCCAGGCTTCCTCATTTATTCCCCAGTTCTTGTCACTTTACACCCAGGCTTTGCCTCTTACAGCCTAAAGTCTTTGGTGGCTCCATGATGTCCAACAAATGAAATAGTGACTGATGAGCCCAAATCCTCTTTCCAATTCTTTTTACTAGCATGAACTTTTTGACTTTGTCTATCTGGAAATTCACAATTCTCTGAACTCTCATGGTCTCCTACATCTCAGTCTGACTGGGGGTTTCTGTCTACCTGAAGTGCTCTACTAAGTCCCTAAAGTCCTTATCCTCTCATTTACTATTGTTGTGATGTTGGGCAAGTTATGTTGCCTCTCTAAACTTCAGTTTCCTCATCAGTAAACAGGGTTAAATATATTATCAAAATATTTGGAAAAATACAGAAGTTTTTATAAACGTTACTAAGTACTCCCTACTGCTATCAACAGAAACCAATTGTAGTTGTGTGCAGAAGGGAGATTTACTGAAAGGATAGTAAATGTCTCATAGAATCAACAGTAAAGCTGGCTATCCAGTTGAGAAAATGATCAAGAACCAGAGGAGATTGGGAAGGGTGACTCCCAACTAGTTTACACTTCAGAGTCAGCCTAGCTAAAATGTGACTGCGATACTACTGTGTCACTGCACCATCCCTGTACTCCCAACTCACACCTGTCTTTCTGATAATCCCTCAAGATTCAAAGTCCTGAGCAAGAATATCAGCTTGACCAAGTGTATGTGCTCTAGGAGCCAGAGAGCTAGAAGAAGGAATATTTGCCTTCTCTGCTTCTAGTATAGATACATGGCCTGGCTCCAGGCATATGCATAAGTGCTAAGTAAATGGCAGCTTTCATATTAAGTCTTCACCATCTGCCAAGGCTTAACTCAGTAACAACAATAATCCCCCCACCTAGTTTTTCAATACTCTTAAATGTTGATTATCTCACTTGATCCTCCCAAGCACCTTGTAATGTAGAAAAACAAGGCTTATTTACTCCAAAATACATAGGTAATAAATGATAGACTGCAACCCAAAGTTTCTGTCCCTAAATCCTATAATAGTAAAATTCATGTGGTGATTAGTTTGTGTCAATCGCTGTTCTAAGAGTTTTGTGTGAATTAGCTCATCTAATCTTAATATAACCCTATGATATACATATCATTATTTAGCCCCATTTTAAAGCTGAGGGGACTATGGAACAGAGAAGTTTAGTAATTTGCCAGGGAAATGTAGCTAGTAAATACTAGATTTGAACCCATTTTAGCCTCAGTCTGTCTTCTTAATTGCAACATTTGAGCAGTGTGATCTGAGTCTAATCTCTGAACTGCTGCATCATATAGTATTGTGAATCTTGAATCTTATTTATGCAGACTGATGTTTCTCCTCCTTAACTGACCAGTTCATTCACCCAAGTTAGAAGTGATGCCACACACCTAGTTTACCTCTAAACTTATTAAGGTACATATATCCTTGAAAAGGCATTATGTTCCTTGAGGGGAGGGTACTATATCCCCTACAGTAAGCACCTCAGTAACTGTTGAGTAGTGAATAAGTAAAGCAATAAGAGAATGAAGGAAGGGAAAAGAGAAATGAATTTGGCTATGAAGAATTAGACATTGGTCCTGCAGCGAGGGAGTCAGGAACATAACTCTGGTTCAAGCTCCATGACAAAGGCTCAGATGATTCAGGTCCAGGGGTGGGTCTGAGGTCACCCCAGACATACCAAGGCTGAATTAGAGCTCAAGGTTTCTCACTGAATAAACTCTTAGTTTTCTAAGGCTACTATAACAACATATCACAGACTGAGTGGCTTAAGCAACAGAAAGTTATTTTCTTTCAGTTCTGGAAGCTAGATGTCCAAGATCAAGGTCCTAGCAGGGTTGGGTTCCTATGAGAATTCTCTTCCTAGCTTATAGATGGCTGCCTTCTTGGTGGCTCTTCACATGGTTGTCATTCTGTGGACTCATGCCCTAGTGTCTTCTTTCTGTGTCCAAACTACCTTCTCTTGTAGGGACATCAATAAGACTGGATTAGAGCTCACCCTGATGGCCTCGTTTTAACTTATCTCTTTTTTTTGTTGTTAAATTCTTTTATTGGTACATTTTAGGTATACAACACAATTACATTTCTCATTGGGAATTGTACCTTTACATAATGCATCTTGGTTCTTATTTTTTCCCCATTCCTAGCCCTCCTTTCACACCCTTCACCCTTCCCTATTTACAAAGACTTTATTTCCATTTTTTCCATTTCTCATCATTTTTCCTTTCCCTTCTTTCCTTTCCTCTGCCCCTCCCACTACCCCTACACCTTTGGACCTTTTCTTCCTATTTTGCATTATCGATTATTCATTCTAATCATTGGTACATTTTAGGTATACAATATAATGACATTCATCATTGGAAATTTGCACCTTTACATAGTCTCTCTTGGTTCTTATTTTTCACCCTTGCCCAGCCCTCCCTTCAACCCCTCCATTCTTCACTATTTACAAAGATTTTGTTCCTATTTTTCCATTTTCTCATATTAATCCCATTCCCTTCTATCCTTTCCCCTAGCCCTCCCATTTCCTTCCCCTTTGCCGCTTTTCTTCCTATTTCACATTACCTATTATACATTTTAGTCCTTATTTACACTTTCAGTTTCTCACACTAGATAAACTATTCAGTATTTATACATGTGTGTCCTATTTATTTCACTTAAGAGTATGGCCTCAATATGCATCCACTTAGCTATAAATGTCTCTAATTTCTCATTTTTTATGGCTGAGTAGTACTCCATTTTAGAAAAAAAAACCCATTTTCTTTATCCATTCTCCAGTTGATGGGCACTTGGGCTGTTTCCAAGTTTTAGCTATTACAAACTGTGCTGCTATGAACACGGGTGCACATATATCACTGTGGTATGATTCTTTTAATTCTTTGGGGAAGATCCCCAGCAGTAGAATAGCGGGGTCAAATGGGACTTCCAGTCCTAGTTCTTTGAGGTATCTCCATACTGATTTCCACAGTGCTTGCACCAGTCTACACTCCCACCAGCAGTGGAGCAGGTTTCCTCTTTCCCCACAGCCCTGCCAGCATTTCTTATTGGTTGATTTCATGATAGCAGCCATTCTTTCTGGAGTGAGGTGGAATCTCAGCATTGTTTTCATTTGCATCTCTCGAATGACCAGTGATGTTGAACATCTTTTCATATATTTATTTGCTATTTCTATTTCTTTGTCTGAGAAATGTCTGTTCATTTCAGATGCCCATTTTTGAATCGGGTCTTTAAATTTGGGAGGTCTGATCTTTTTAAGTTCTTTATAGATTTGAGATAGTAGACCTTTGTCTGAGGAAGAGCAGGTGAAGATATTTTCCAACATTGTGGATGGTCTCTTCACACTGCTGGTGGTTTCTCTTGCTGTGCAGAAGCTTTTTAATAAGAAGAGATCCCACATGTTGATTGTTTGTGCTAGTTCATGGGCAACTGAGGTTTTGTTCATAAAATCTTTTCCTACACCAATGTCTTCAAGAGTTCTACCTAACCTCTGTTCCAGCTAGTTCAGTGTTTCTATTTTAATATTTAGATCTTTAATCCATTTTGATTTTAGTTTAGTGCATGGTGAGAGATACACATCCAGATTTAATCTTTGGCAAGTTGAAACCCAATTTTTCCAGCACCATTTATTAAAGAGGCTATCTTTCCTCCAGTGAGGGTGTTTGGCTCCTTTATGGAAGATGAGATGCCTGAGTGTGTCTGGAGTTGTTTCTGCATCTTCTAGTCTGTTCCACTGGTCCTCAGGTCTGTTTCTTTTTCAGTACCATGCAGTTTTTATCACAGTAGCTTTGTAGTATAGTTGCAGGTTGGGGATTGTGATACCCCCTGCCATGTCTCTGTTACTTAGAATTGCTTTTGCTATTCTGGGTCTCTTCTTCTTCCAAATGAATTTTTGTATTGTTTTCTCAAGGTCCATGAAGTATGCTGCTGGGATCTCAATTGGAATTGCATTAAATCTATATAGAAGTTTTGGAAGTATGGCCATTTTCACTATATTAATCCTTCCTACCCAGGAGCAGGGGATTCTGTCCATTTTGTGATATCATCTTCAATCTCTCTTTTCAGAGTGCTATAGTTTTCAGAGAGGAGGTCTTTGATTTCTTTCTTTAGGTTGATTCCTAGGTATTTCAGTTTTATGGATGCTATTGTGAAAGAAATTATTTGCCCTATTTCTCTCTCAGTGAGTCTGTCATTGGTGTAGAGGAAAGCTATTGATTTTTGTGTGTTGACCTTGTAACCAGCTACTTGACTGAATTTGGTTATTAAGTCTAGAAGACTTTTGGTGGAGTTCTTGGGGTCTTCTACATAGAGTATCATGTCATCTGCAAATAATGAGAATTTGACTTCTTCATTTCCTATCTTTATTCCTTTTATTTTATTCTCTTGTCTAATTGCCGTGGCTAATGTTTCCAGAACTATATTGAACAAGAGTGGTGACAGTGGACATCTTTGTCTTGTTCCTGATTTGAGTGTGAAGGATTTCAGTTTTTGACCATTTAGTATGATATTGGCTGTTGGTTTTTCATAGATGGCTTCTATCAGTTTGAGGTAGAGACCATCTATTCCAATTTTTGTAGGGTTTTTATCATAAATGCATGTTGGATTTTGTCAAATGCTTTTTCTGCATCTATGGAGATAATCATATGGTTTTTATCCTTGGCTCTAGTGTATTACATTGATTTGCATATGTTGAACCATCCCTGCATCCCTGGGATGAATCCCACTTGATCAGGGTGTATGATCTTCTTGATGATCTTCTGCATTCTCTTTGCCAGAATTTTATTAAGGATTTTTACATCTATGTTCATTAGTGAGATTGGTCTATAGCTCGCCATTTTGGTTGGGTCTTTCTCTGCTTTGGGATCAAGGTGATGCTTGCGTCCAGGAATGAATTTGGGAGTATCGCTTCCCTTTCAATTTCATTGAAGAGTTTAAACAGTAGTGGCAGCAGTTCCTCTCTAAATGTCTTGTAGAATTCAGCAGTGAAAACATCAGGGCCCGGGCTTTTCTTAGTGGATAAGTTTTTAACTATGTTTTCAATTTCATTGGTTCATATTGGGTGGTTCAGAATTTTTAGGTCTTCTTCATTCAACTTTGGTAATTCATATGTATCTAGGAATCTGTCCATTTCTTCTGTGTTGTCCATCTTATTGCCGTATAGGTTCTGGAAGTAGGTTTGATAATCCTCTGGATTTCTGCTGGGTCTGTTGTAATTTCACCCTTTTCATTCTTAATTGCATGGATTTGGGCCTTTTCTTTCCTTTTTCTGATAAGGTTGGTGAAGGGTTTGTCAATTTTGTTGATTCTTTGGAAGAACCAACTCTTGGCTTCATTGATTTTTTGTATCATTCTCTTAGTCTCCATTGCATTGATTTCTCCTCTGATCTTTACAATTTCTTCCCTTGTATGAGCTCTGGGGTTGTCCTGCTCTTCTTTTTCTAGAAGCTTGAGGTTCAGCATCAGGTTGTTTAATTGGGCTCGTTATGTTTTCCTAATATGCATATTCACTGCTATGAATTTCCCTCGTAAGACTGTTTCATTGTGTCCCATAGATTCTGGTATGTTGTATTGTCATTGTCATTTAATTGAAGGAACTGTCTGATTTCTTCTTTAATTTCCTCTGTGACCCATTGGTTATTCAGAAGTGTGTTGTTCAATTTCCACATGTTTATGAAATTTTGATTGGTGAATTAAGACCATTACCAATGATGGTTATAACTGAAACCTATTGACTTGTCATTGCCATGCCTTTTTCTTTTTGTTGGATTCTCCCGCTTTACATTTAATTTCTTGTCATGCCAGATGGGTTCATTCTGCTTTGCTTCCTGGGGTTGTGATCCTCAATATCTGTTCCTAGGATATTGTGTAAAATTCTTTGGAGTGCTGCTTTGGTATTCACGAAGTTCCTAAGGTGTTCTTTGTCATGAAAGTATCTTATTTCTCCATCCATTTTGAAAGATAATTTTGCAGGGTACTTCAATCTGGGTTGGAGGCTGTTTTCTTTTAGGGCTTGGAATATGTCACTCCAAGCTCTTCTTGCCTTGATGGTTTGTGTTGAGAAGTCTGCTGGGATTCTGATGGGCTTTCCTTTGTATGTGGTTTGTTTCTTTTCTCTAACTGCTTGTAGAACTTTGTTCTTCTGTTGAGTTTCTGGAATCTTAACAATGATATGCCTATGTGTAGATTTCTTTTGATCAAGGCTATTTGGAGTCCTATATGCCTCCCTTATCCATATGTCAAGCTCTTTTCCTCTGCTTTGGATGTTTTCTGCCATTATTTCTGTGAAGAGATTTTTTATGTCATCTGCACTCTCTCCTGTTTCTTCATTGACTCCAATCAGTCTCATGTTATTCTTTTTTGCATCATCTAGCAGCTGCTGGATTGATTTCTCATGTTCCCTTATAATTTTGAAGCAATTTTTCTTTTCCTGGTCACTAATTGCAGTCTTATCTTCTATATCTTAAATTCTGTCCTCACATTGGCTCATTCTGCTGTGTAGACTTTCAATGGAGTTTTTCATCTCCTGGAAATCTATTTGCATCTGTTTTATGGATTCCATTTATTTCTTATGTTAGGATTCCATCATGTTCCTGAGCTCCTCTCTAGATTTATTAATCATGTCTTGCACTAGGGGCACAATTTCTCCTGTTATCTGAGAAATTATTTGTGATTTCATTCTTTCCAGATCCCCTTTTGTTGCCAGTTCAGTGGGTCCAGGTGGTTGAGTATCAGAGTCTTCCATCTCATTTCCCTTTGGGGTTGCTGTAGGTGATCTGGAAGTCTGGTTTTGAGACTTATTTACGTGTTTTCCCATTTCGACTGCGGGGGGGGCTGTTAGTGCCTGCTCGGATTACCTCCTCTGAGCTGGGAGAGGTGGGACAGGGGCCGGAAGCAGTGGTAGGGATGGTGGCCCAGAAGCCCCTTCCTCTGGGCTGGGAGTGGCAGGAGGTATGGTGGCCGGGAAGCCACTTTCCCTGGACCAGGAGCACTAGGACAGCGGCTCAGAAGCCCCTACCTCTGTGCCGGGAGCGGCAGGACCCAGTACTGTGGTCTGGTGGTCTAGTGTCCTCTGCATCTTTGTAGTGCGGAACCAGGTGGCTGTACAGAGGAGCGGGGGCGGGGAGGTGTCCATTGGATTGCTGCCAGGGTGCAGGCTGATTCGGCATGTTCTGTGAGACTCGAGACCTCAGGAGGACATCTGCAGACCTGCCTTTCTGCAGTGGGCTGATTCCTTTACTTATCTCTTTAAAGGCCCTATCTCCATACACAGTCACATTCTGAAGAACTAGCAGGTTAGGGCTTCAATATATGAATTTTAGGAGGACACAATTTTGCTTGTAGTAGACCCCATGTTCTGTCTTCCCTTTGCTTTCTCTCAACTGGAGTTGGAGAGGAATAGGTGTGGAGTGAGCAGGCCTAGTTTTCCAGAATAGATGATCAAGGTTCTATGTGATTCCGTGCATTTATCTTGACCTAGAAGTAGGTAAGTGTATCTTTTGAGACTAGAATTAAGGTTAAATGGGACAATGTTGCAATTTTGTGAGTCCCTTCCAGATATACAAAAGATGAAAACTGTGCCATCTGGCTTTTAATATTCCACTTGGATGCTGTCCATTTATTTAATAGAAGAAAACCCTACCCACTGTCCTTTGTTAAGTGAGCTGTTTTAACATCTGTTTGAAATCCCCATGCACAAGTAATTAAATAAGCACAGGGTCCCCTGGGTGTGAGACAGGGAAGTCATAGTTGTACTCCCAAAGTTCTCCAGCTATACAATTTCCCATGTCCCAGAGTGCTATTTAGTTTAACAACTACTTCCTAGCATACTATTGACCAGGCTACGGGAAGGTGGCTGGAACAGAGACAGAGATGAAGCATAGTTCTTGCTTTTCTGGAGTGTATAGTTCAATGGAAGAGAAAGACAAATAGCCAGACCATGGCAGTACAGAGGGACCAGCATTATGGCAGAGGGAGGCAGAGTTGCTGTGTAAGCAGAAGAGCCACCTCAGCCAGCCTTAGAGACCAGGGTAGACTGCTGAAGGGAATAAAACATGCAAGAGCTCAGTCCAGAAGGATAAGCAGTAGTTAACAAGTTAAAGAGGACAAGCTGGGGTGGGAAGGTGACAGATTCTGTAAGCAGAGTGATTGTGTTGCATAAGTCCTTAGGTATCATTCACTCTGTAGTCTATGATGTAAATAGTGCCCTCTGTAGTTGTGTAGCTGATTGACCCAAAAATCTTAGCTTCCCAATTTTCCAGAAAAAACTTTAAAAAAGTTAAGTCGAGAATGTGGGTAAGGTCATATGCTATATATAAAAGAGAGGAGGGAGATATGGCAGGAAGGATGAGGGTGTGACCTGATATTTAGGTTCCCACAAAGGTCACATCTGAGCCTTCCACTGA
The DNA here is from genome assembly GCF_053883595.1 of Heterocephalus glaber. Lineage (NCBI taxonomy): Eukaryota > Metazoa > Chordata > Mammalia > Rodentia > Bathyergidae > Heterocephalus > Heterocephalus glaber. The sequence continues at coordinate 33,662,300 of NW_028258384.1, read as the reverse complement.
AAGGGTTTCAAGATGCTTCCAGGTCCTGGAACCAGTGCTAGTATTTTGCTGGAGAAAGGAGAGGAAACCTTGAACTCAGACCCAGGAGTACTAATAGAGTTGGCTTGTGCCTACCAAAAACTTATTATCATATTTTATAATCAGAAACTGCTCATTTTCATAAACTTACTCTGAATGAAAGATGCCTTGGGTAAGACTGTGAAAAAAATAATCATAAGGCCTTCATGTTGTCTATGTAAAGTTTTTTTTTTAAATTGAGACTCACAATAACTCTATGAAGCATGTAGAACAAGGATTGCATTCTTGTCTGGAAGACAAGGAAACCTAACCCAGAAAGTTGTTACTCCAGTCAGAGAACCTTCAAGTGCAACAGCCATGCTAAAATTTGAGACTTGGCCCATGCTCTTTCTACTACTTTGTAGTAGTCCCATGTTTGTGTGGGGTACATTCCAAGATCTCTAGTAGATGTCTGAAACTACAGAAAGTACAGAACCTTACATAAAAGCACTGCAAAACCCTAACAGATCTGATAATCAAATCAACTACTGAAGGCTAATGGGCCAGTAGAGTATACAATATGGATATACTAGATGAAGGACAGCAAGAGATGTCATCATGCTACTCAGAATGACATGTGATTTCAAACTTATGAACCATTTATTTCTGAAATTCTCCATTTAATTGGAGTTGTGTAACTGAGCAACCCAAAGTTGTGGTAAATAATACCACAGAAGGTGAAACTGTGGATAAGAGAAATGGTTATACCATGAGGAAAAGTTTGCTTTAACAACTTTTCTACCAGCTCCCTTGCCCATGCTTCTCCCTCTGCCTTGGTGTACCTGACCCTGATTTGTTTCTTCTATTCAGATATACCTTTTCTAGGTCATAGCCCATTCTCCACACCTAGCCTTTTGTGATAATTGATTGTGTCAATTTGAGAAGTTTAGTTAAGAGAAGCTTAACTAAATCAGCTCAGCAACTCCACACCCTGGGGTGTGGAAGACCCACCCTAAGGCAGCTCATCAAATGGTATAAAGGTGAAATGAGGAAGGCCGGATCTGCTTCTGTTTCTTCAGAGGAGCTCCAGTCTTCGCCTTGGACATCATCTCCTGGCTTCCAGCACAGCCTCTTCAGCTTCCAGCGCAGATCCTTTAGCATTCTATCATAGACCCATCAGTCTCCTGATACAGACTTCCATGGGACACTGCAGTGAGCTCCAGACCTTTGACTAAATCCTTTCATTTCCAGTGTGCAGATAGACCCTCTTCACTCTTCCGACTTTGTGGGTGGCCATTGTAGGCCAATCTTGTATATTCATATATATTTGTATGTCTTGTGGTTATATGTTTCTCTAGTAAATACTGACTGATACAACTTTATTTTATTCCAAAATGTGTTTGTGCAGATGACCTGTTTTTAAGATTCTATTCCATGTGGAGTGGAAGGATTGAAGGAGGAGTTATCCACCAAACTCAATTACTAATTTTTACAAAGAAGTTTGAGAAATGATTGTTAGCCCTTTAAGAAAAGTTTTAAGTACCTTAATTCAAACACAGACTCCAAGGGTGGGCATTTTATTACTTTAAACTATTTAGAAAATTTTTGAACTATTTTGAAGCACTTTGATTTGACTGTGGTGCTGGTGGTGCAAGCCTGTAATCTCAGCTACTCAGATGGCTAAGGCAGGGGGATCACAAGTCCCAGACCACCTTCAGTAATGTAGCAAGACATCTCAAAATAAAATAAAATGGGCTGGGAATATAGCTCAGAGGAAGAGTATTTGCCTAGGATGCATGAGGCCCTGGGTGCAATCTCCAGTACTGCAACAAAACAGAACAAAACATTTTGGAAACACTTTGAAATTGTGTGATGTAAGTGCCCTCACTCTCATCACAAACATACACAAACACCCTGGACAAGCCCGATCTTGGTGATCTAACAAGCGTCTCATCTGGTCCTTCTTGTCTAGGTTAGACAAGTGACTTCTTCCCTCTGACCACCACATACACAGGAAACACATCTACTTAACTCAGCACTGAAGATAGGCAAGGTGGCCAACTGGCACCAGGACGAAGGGCGCCCAGGGAGGTCAGTTTATGGTGAGCTAACAACACACTCCTGCCTGGTCCACAGCAAACCTTCCCAACTTAGGCATCCCCTTCCTGTCCTTTGAGGTAGCTGGAGCTTCCTTCTGCTTCCCCTGAGGTGTTCTGAGATCCTTGTCAGGTAGGAACCAGAGGTCAGGCTGCCCAGAGAGCCAAGGCCCAAATACTAGTGCAGGCCCATTTGGGCCCCTAAGAAAGTCTTAGGAAGAGAGAAAAAGGGAAAAAATTCATTTAAGAATAAACACAAGCCATGTAGGAGAAGGCCTTATGCTCAGCCTGGAGCCCAGGGCTCGGCTTAGTTCTTGCTATAGTTTACTACCAACTAAGAAAAGGGAAGGAACCCCAACCAGGTCAGATTGGGGTGCTGATGCACTGGGAGGTGATGCAAATGAAGCTCATTGAACACTTAGTTCCTGCCATCTCCCTCTAATAGGTGGGAACAGGGTGAAGGAAGACCCCCCCCGAAACACACACACACACACACACACACACACACACACACACACACACACCCAACAATACCCTTGCTTCTGTTTCAGAGCAGGGTTCTGGGTAACATCCATGCAGTCATGACTGGTATGGGAAGGGAAATAATTTTTCAGTCCATGCCCCAAGTCCTGATGTGCCCTCCTGAGCTTCTTCCACATGGGTCCCTTGTCTCCAAACCAGGCCCTCAGCCACTCCTGCTGTGCACCAGCCCAACCCCCTCCCCTACAAGAGAGTTACACAGTTTAATGATGCCCAAGTGTGGTGGTGTCCTGCTCCCCTTGCTATAAAACAGCTTGGCTAATTTAGCTCCCTAGATGTATTTGGACCTCTAATTGATCTGGCAGTTGGGGAGTATATCTCTCCCACCTTATTTTCTTTCTTTATTTTCTGAGGTCTGTTTGCCTTCCTTGAGTTTTCAAAACTAGAACTGAAATCAGAGCTGTAAAATACACCATGCCAGTGGCTGTAATGAAACTTCTTTAAATCTCTGTTCAAAAGGCTTATTTACATCATATTCCAAATGTTCTGTTTTGCATGCCAAAGCTTTTTCCAGGAGCAACAAGGTGTTGGAGAAATAAGCATTAAGTACCAATCGAGTTAGACTAGCCACAGGCCCCATTCAAAACCACTGGTCAGGACAGATAAATCCAGATGAAAGTGGCAAGGGAGTTCCTTCTAAATAGGATGGTTGGTGGCTTTGAATATCCTTTCCATCAGTGTTTTTCTCCTCCTTTATTTCTTCTGTGTAGTAAGGAAGAAGTAGCCAGAGAATGGAGGTTAAAAAAGCAAGTCATATGCTTCGTGTATTGTTAATCTAGTCAGCACAATGTGGCCAGTGGTGGTTTCCAAACTTGAGCCTATATCAGAATCACCTGTAGTAGGTCTGGGATGTGGTCTGAGAATCTGCATTCCTAACATATTCCCAGGGGCTATTGGTGCTCCTAATCTGTGGCCCACACTTTGAGAACCATTGCTTCTCAGGCTGTGCTGAGTAGGTCAGGGTCCTCTGGACCTGGGAGGACTTGTGCAAAAGCAGGGACTGTGACTTGGGGGAGGTTCCAGTTCTGGGATGCTGGCTGTGGGCAGAGCTCATGACCCTCTTCATGTAGCTCCAACAGGTTATACCTGAGGCCTCCTGGCCAAAGTTCAATCTCTTCTGGACTTGTCTAACTCCTGCTGTCATAGGCCCTCTTCTGAGTGAGGAGAGGCTGTGGAGGAAACAGGCATTGTTAACCCCTGGGACACATGGCCCAAAATGAGCCCAGAGCTCTAATGCAGTGGTGTTTAGAATCACCTGAGATAACACACAGACTGCTGGCCCCATCTCCAGAGGAGTTTCTGATGTGCAGGCTGGGCCTGGGGTGGCTGAGAATGTGCATTTCCAACAGCCCCTAGGTGATGCTGACTGATACTTCCTGCCAAAGGAAATAGAAAGGCTTCTGTGTTCTTATGACTGGGGCAGAGGGGCCTTGGCCAGTGAGAGACACACAGACCAGAGAACAGCTTGAATATGGATTGGGATTTATTTGGCACTGGACAAAGTTCTGAGTGACTTCATTTTTCTTGAGTTAGACTAGCAGGAAAATGTACCAAATCATACATAGCATTTATTCATTCTAAGGTGTTTTTGAAACTAATCTTTGGATGATATTACTTAGATTCAGCTATTTCCACAAAGGGACAAAGGAAGACTACTAACATTTAGTGCTCTATTAGGTGCTTGTTTTCACATTTGCTTTTTACAACAACCACATGAAAAATACACCAGTAACTACATTTTTTGCACATAAAGAAACAGCCTCACAGAGCTTAAGTGAACTGCCAATCATCGCACAGCTTATGAGAGCAAGACCTGGATTCCAACCCAAGTTTGGCTCCACCCTGCTCATGAATGCATACAAGATGCATCCTTATTGAAAGAGCAGAGGAAACAAAGGAGAATTTTCAGGGAAATTATATTAGAAACAAAATGTTCACCATGGAGAGTAAGTAATGAGGAAGGGGGCTGAAAGGATAGGTTGGGGCTAGATCACAGAGGGCCTTGGAATTCACCTAAGGAATTCGTACTGTGTCATAGTCAATGAGGAGTCCATGCAAGCAGCTATGAATGACAGGATGTTAAACACACATAGCTCAAGAGGAAGGGGGGGGCAGTGAGACGACGGGGCAGGTTGGGGGGTGGGTGGCTGGTGGAATCCTGGAGCCCTGGCCTGGAAGAGACCCAAGAGCTCACTTTGACCACTCATCTTATGGGTTAGAAAATGGATCCAGAGAGGGGATCTGCATGCTGTGGATGCTCCCCAGCCCTGCTCCTCCTTTTTAGGGTGGAAACATTCATTCCCTGGGCTGTGGGGGGTGCTGAGTGACACTGCACAGCTGGGTCCCTCTCAAGGCATGGCCCTCGCTGAAAAGAGCCACCATGCTTAGGGCCTTGCACCCTTCCTGGGAGGTGGCCGACATCAGATGATTGCTACATGCAGGAGCAGGAATGTCTGGGCCTTTGATGCAATTCAGGCCCTCTTTGAGCTACCTTGGGATGGCTGAGCCCTTCAGTGTGGCTGCAGCATGATTTCCTTTCCTCCTCTGCCCAGTCCAATTCCTCAGCTCCCTGAAGGTATGATCCTGAGAGTGCTCTCCAATCCTCCTGCTCATGAAGCTCTGGCATGGTCTACTTCCCTGGGAACATGGCCTGTAATATATCCACAAGGTCAAAGGCCAATTCAACAAGAATCCATGACTTCTGACTCTCAACTCCTCTCCCATACCTGGCTGACCTCCCACCCTGTCACCTTAAGAGGGCTCTGTCATATCCATTGAGAAACTTGGGGCAAGTAGCCTTAGAGAGTAGGTGAGAGCATGGTGGGAGAGAAACACACACACACACACACACACACACACACAGGGCCTGGCATGGTAACAGTTACATGCATGTGTCAAACAATTACAACTATTTGTCAGAAGTTAACAGACCAGGATTACATGCCAAGTGCTTTTATGGCTCCATCAGGGCAGGGAACTCAGCCTGGGCCAACACAGGGACAGCTTGAAATAACAAAGATACTACAGATGGGTCAGGGCTTCAGACCCAAGGTCCTTGACCAGGGAAGGCTGCCCTTGAGGTCCAAAGTTCTGCCCAACACAGAGCTAGGAGGACTCTCTGAGGACTCTGAAATAGCCTGATGAAGCGCTACCTTCAGGAAAACCAGGGTTTTACAACTGGAATTCATGCTGTGCCAGCTGACAGGATTTGTTTGCTAGGATCCTCCTTTACAAACGCGCCAACTGCTGCAGAAGCCCTGTTTGGTGGTGAACTATGTGGAACCTCACCTTACGGCCTTTTTACGGCCCTGTGGAGCCACTGTGATGGGATTTGTATGGATTCATTTGCTGCTTTTGTATGTTGTTGTGTAGTAGCCACAAGGCCAGAGGAAGCCAAGCCCTGAACTTTTGGCAGATTCACTGTTGCAGGGATTTGGGAGAGATTGAGAGTGGGCCTCTGACCTCAAGTGTCAATCAGGAGACAAAAAGCTTGGGAGCACACCAAGCTTTTGCTTAAACACCAAATCTCACAAGTAGTAAACACATCAACACTTAGTGTGGCACTTATAATGCCCAGTAGCAAGCAAGCACATCTTACAAGACTGTAGTCAGTGGACCTTTTAAATGTCCCGAGTCTTGAGTCCTAAAATCAAGTGCTGAATAAGGTAATTAAAGTGTTGTGTTGCACTCAGGGATGAAGAAGTGGCAGTAGGTCACTCTGGACGGAAAACTGAATGTTCCATCTAGACCTAAGGCTTTTAGTTTAAAAAATCTCCAGAATAGACATTTATTGTTCCTGCTTCTAGGATTTGCTTAATATATTCCTCCCGTCTGGAAAGATCGGTATCACTTTAAAAATATTTTGTCATGAAATATTGACATACACAAATATAATGAATACATGTTTATTGCTATGTTTAAGAACTAAATTCTCACAAATATAATTATTGTCTCCTGTTTACCCTTTTACCAATCACAGGATGTAATACCCTCAGTTGACTTTAGCATTTCTACCCATGTAAAAGCCCTTCCTTTCATCTCTGTTAATCTATATTCATTGATAATTACAAACAGTGCAAAATTCTTTGTAAATTCTTCCTAAATAACTCCATCTATCTTAATTTCTTTATTGTCTCTTGCCAACTTTATGTTTTCACTCTATTTTTTAAAACTCTACTCATTTGTACTCCATTCACTTTTACTTGGGGATTCATTCATTGGAGGCAGGTCGCCTCCTCTGGGCTTCCTTAATCATTCCACATAACACCAATGTCTGCTCTGTCTGATCTGAAGGAGAAATATAGTTGTGTATTAAGTTAAAATAGTCCTGGACTCAAATTCTGACTCCATTATTTACTATTTCTCTGACCTTAATCAATTAACTTCCTTCTGTGGGACTCTAGTTACTCATCTACAAGATGAGGATAACATTAAAATTGCCATTAAGACTGCTTAATATAAAGTATGATTGGGGTTTATTATTCCTAAGCATGTGAAAGTCCTCTTCAATGTCTTTAAATCCACACCCATTATAAATTTTGAAACTTATAAGCATGATTTTGGATGCCTGAGTTTATTTGATTCATCTATTGATTTTATACTGTCTCCTCATATTCTATAAAGCTCCATGTGCAGAAATGAGACATGTCTTCCTAGAAAAGTTTTGTGCTCATGGAAAGCCAAGATGGAGCCACACAAAATGGCAATATAATTTGTCATACAGACAAAGACACTTTTGAGAGGGGGAGGGCATGCTATTGATAATTGTACCAAGTAAACCAGGGCACATGGTTATATGTATATGTGTGTGTGTGTGTGTGTGTGTGTATATATATATATATATATAAAATCTCTCCCAAGCCTCATTCTAGAGATAGGTAGAGAGTAGGTATTTGCTAAGTCAATACTTGTGGAATGGAATTGAAGGGCCGACAGTCTCTGAATTTAGAAAACACGACTACTCTTGGATAGCTTATCACTTCCTCCCAGTGTCTTACACACCCTTCTCCGTACTCAGCACTAATGTCATCCCTAAATGGCACATTCATCATCCCAAATTAGCCATTATTAAAGCCATCCATTTGCAGGGCTGGAGCTAAAATGAATTGTGTTATTATTTCAGTTATAGCAATGAATGGTCGAACATCAAAAGCCATTTTGATTTTGTAGCAAGAAGCAATCAATTATTGTGTCTTGCAGGCTGGTTCAAAGCTGCATCCATCTTGCTGCTAGTGAGTATGAGTCACCCTCTCCACCCAGACATACACCACACTTCCTCAGTTCCCCTCATGGCACTGGGAAGCCCCAGAAAGAGGAAGATATATTCCTCCTCTCATTCTGGATCATTTTTTCCTCACAAAACCTGATGTGTGTCTTCTTGGTTTTGAGGCTTAGGTATGAGATCCCTCCTGGCTTACATTGCTTTCCTCTCTCAAGCTCCTGATTCTGACAGGCCTGGGCAGTGAGCTAGCCTGGATCAGTCTTTGTTCAGTCCCTTCCAGAGCCCTGCCACCTACACTACAGGTTGGTCTTGTATGAGGTGATGTTGTGAGGCCAGTACTCCAGCAAATTCATTTCTTAGCCCTTCCTTCTTAAGTCACACATCCCTCCCCACACCCTAGCTGTCCAGTACCTTCACACTGGGAAGTTATTGATGGGTGACAAAACCTTGAGACAGTTGTCTCTCAGAAAACATCTGCATATTAATTGGATCTTTACCTCAAAGGAGTGATTTAAGGTCCCTAGAGCAGGAGAGTACAGAGGAGAGGGAGAAAAGGAAAGTGGAAACCCTACCTAGACAGGGGCCCAGAAGAGGTATTGATCAAAGGCCCTATGTGTGGTGAAAATTATCGTGATGATGATGATGATGATGATGATGATGATTATGATGATAAAAGTTGGTATTGTTTGACTGTTTCTTCCATGCTGGACCTAAACCAAGCAGTCTAGCCCCCTCCAAACTCTGCTGTGCACAGTCTTGGGCTATTAGGCAGATTAAGTTGAACTAAGGGACCACAACTCTACAACATATATTTCTTGCAGGCTGCATGGGCTAAGGTGCTTGTGAGCACTGCTACTTCACATCACATTACAGTCCAGCTCCACGCCCTGTAGTCAGAGCTCATCATTGACAACTCTGTCTTCCTATCATCCACTTTGCTTCACAAGGCAGGTTTGGGAGTCAAAGTTAATAGGAGTGTGCACAGTAGAACAAATTCTCTAGGTCCTTTTTCCTATCAACAGGTAGAGGACAACTGGGGCTGTATTAATTAGTTGAAATTAAGTTCTCTCAACTGGATAATGTCCCTAAGGGCTACCAGAACAGAATTCATTTTCTTGTTCCCAGTGACAGAAATTCCACAAGCCCTAACATTTCCCTCAAGCCCCCCCAAACAAATTGTAGATCCTGTGGCTCTCTGCTCATCATCCTCTCCCCTTCCTGCACTCCCCCCACCAACATGTACACCCTGAGGAAACTTCTGGTGAGATCTTCCTAAAATATTTTCATTGATTTATGGGAACATAATCAAGATTGCAAAATAACTGATGAATGTATTTTAGTTATATTTTTAACCCTATCCTCGCCATTAATCAGGAAGAGGAGTGGTAGAAGGTATTCATTCTCCCTACTTACAGGCAAGAAAACAAATATGATGGATAAGCAACTTGTCAAATTATGTGACAGATCAGACACTGGACTGGAATGACAAATGTAGACTCAGAGTTCCTGGTTTGTTTCTTTACATTTAAGCAGTCTCTGAGTTGGGAATGCTTGGATATTCTGTTAGGCCAGGAAAATTCAAAGACTACTATGGTCCTCCAAGTAGTCAGATGACTCAGATTCAGGCTTGTTATTTATCCCAATCTCTTTTTTGCCAACAGGGAGAAACAATTTGAAATACAGAGATCAGTTCTTTAAAAAATTTATTATTTCCACAATTTAGCAGAACTGCAGGCTTATTGCAGGCATTTAACAACTGAAGGTAGGCCAAAATATGTACAACTTGTAATTTCACCATCTGAGATAACTATTGTAGGTAGTGCAGTACTTTTCTTTCTTTTTTTTCTTTTTTCTTTGTGTGTGTGTGTATTTGTACATACATATATAGCTATACTTCATACCATAGTTCCTGCATTCTAATACAGCTATTATTCATTTCTGAAATCAGGATGCATTTTATAATAAATGTAAAAAATGACTTGCAAATTACCAGGCAGGGTAATCTACTGTGATATTGTTGTCATTGCTTATGTGTGTGCAGGCTTAGCTGTATTGAGAGGATATCTGTACATTTGATTGTCACTTCAATTAAGTTGTTTGCATTGGTAAAAACACTCATGGTTAAAATTTTAACTTAAATTTGGCTCTCTCCCCAATTGTCACTTAAAACTTCTTCTAAAAATTACACTGTGATGCATTATTGAAATGAAAAATTATTGTGTCTGTGGAAGATTGCCTGTCACTTGCCAGGCAATGCAATTAAAGGCTGTAGAAATTGCCAAATTTCTTGGAATCGATTATAAAATTTTCAAAGCTAGAAAAGGTTGGTGTGACCATTTTATTCATTGTGAGGAACTATAACTCAGAAGCTGAACATCTATCTGTGAAAAGCTTCTGGGTGACTTTCAAGAGTAACTGATTGATTTCTCGCCAATGTGACTGAATTGAAAAATAAGACAAAGAAAAGAAAAAAATCCTCAAGTTTAACCAAATAGGAAATTCAAATGAACTTCTGGAATTCTTCTACATACTTTGATATCATTTTGTCACATCATCACAAGCCAAGGTTATGAAAAGCAACCACATGTCACCTCAGAACACTGTATCACTGCCAATGGTCAAAAGTAATTCAGCAGAATCTTTCAATTCTGAAATGTGAAGAAAGCTTAGATTCCACTTTGGTGTTATTGAAGAAGAAAATGGTATATAATCATATGGATATATGTATGTTACTTTATTAGTCAGCTTTCCCATCACTGGATGCAATATCTGACACCAGCAATTTAAAGGAGGAGAGTGTACCCCACTAATCCCCCAGGCAGATCCCAGATCCAATCAAGTTGACACTCCATGCTAACTGCCTCAGTCACTGTCAGCAGAATAAAACTTAGGTATATTAAATGTAGTGTTTCTTTCTGTAAAAGCTATTGATAAACCAAAATCTCACAATCTAGATCATCTTTGAATTGAAAAAAAATCTGGATCATATTTATGTAATTGGGTATTATGCTTTTTAGGTTAAACAAACATTTTCAACACCATTGAACATTTGAAAACATGATTTGAAAAATTGCTTCTCAAAATGCTTGTGCCAATTGACAATCCCATCTGCAGTTGATGTGAGTGTACTCCTATTAATATGAGTTTTTATTCATTTAAAAAATGGTCTTTGCTAATTTGATAGGCAAAAAGGTACCATCTTATCTTTATTTATAGTTTAATGATTACTATCAAGGTTAAGTGTCTAAACATGTAGTTGTTGGCCATTTTAATTTTTTGTGTACAATTTAGTAGTTCATGTCCTTTGCTGATTTGTGTATTGGGGTCTCAAGATCTGTCATATTTATCACTAATAATGCACCAGGTGTTTGTGACTGATTGATTTCTAACCAATGTAATTGAATTGAAAAACAAGACAAACTGTATCCCCTTAGTAAACCTCATAATGCAGGACACAGCAATGCAGAGGTATTTGTCTCCTGGGGAATGTTAATTGTTTGCTTCTGAAAACCTTACAGGAGATAGCTAGATCCCCAGTTTAGAAACAAGAGTAGCTTTCTGAGTGCAAGGCTGAAGAGCAGAGTCTGAACTAGAAAATTCAATAAAGGCAAGTCAATTTAAGTAAGTTTACATGCCTATTTGATATATAGAGATTTGTTTTTATGTTGTAGTTATATATTTATAATTGTCTATCCCTCAGATATATATAGTCACTCTAGACATAGATAGATGATAGATCGATCGATAGATAGATAATGTTAGAATGTCTATTTATTTATTTAATTTTTTGGTACCGGGGATCAAATTCGAGACCTTGCGCTTGTGAAGCAGGTGGCAGAACCACTGAGCTAAATCCCCGGCCCTAGAATGTCAATTCATTAATTTACAATGAGAATGCAATTTTTAAATAGGCCAAAGTGCTTGAGTAAGCAGATCAGTGCATTCTTTTCTTGTAGGCAAGTTGTGTGGGGAGCCAAATAAATTATCCAAAGATTGCTTGGTGAGCATAAAATTGGAACAAGGGAAGTTAGTTGATTTTGAGAATAGTCTCTCAGCTTAGACAACTTGAAGCACTCTCATCAACTATAGGGCCAGCCTTGCCAAGGAACCCATCATGTTGCATTCACTTGGCCAAGATCATTCTCTTGGATGCAGCTTGCCTAGTTACTGTTATTTCTTTACATCTAGCTGGCCAACTACTTTCTATTCACTCCAAGCAGTGCATAAAACAATTAATTTGGTTTCCACTTATAAAATTACATTTGAATTTCAGTCTTGACTCCTTAAGATTTGCCCTAGATCACCTTTTGCAGAGTGTTGAGAGTTCTCAAAATTTCCAGTCACACATTTATGAACAGTTTTTCAATTAATTTCCACAAATATCTAAAAATATCTCTTCCATGTGGATTTTACTACTTTAACTCTCTGGAGACTTTTATACTTTTGAGATGAGGAAATATGTGTATAGGGAGCATCATATAACTGTCCCCTTCCTACTGACATGGGAGTTACTTTCAACTCAATAGCATTATCTTCTACAGTATCTTTTTCAGCTTCACTTGCCATTATCACCCTGTGTGCCAGTACATTCTTTATCCCTATACAGCCTATATTTTCTCTCTTCCATATTCCACAATGCTAGAATGTCTTCCTTCCTCCCATTTCTCAAAGAACCGATTCAGTGTTCAAGATCTAGCTCAAATATCAGTTCCTCTAAGATTCTTTCCTTGAACTATCTTCATCTGTACTCTAGCACCAAAAAGGTGAATATATATTTATATTTATTTATATTCTCCTTGCTAGATTATGGGTTTTTGAAGGCAAAGACTATAGTCTTATTTATTTTTACATTCTCAGAGCTTGACATAGCCCCTGACCTTCAGTAAATGCTTGAATAAATGAATTATCAAAAGTTCTATAGGCAAACATCCAGAGATTGTTATTTTTCAAAAACAGTAATCTTGAAAATTATACGACAATGAATCATCATGAATCATTTAACCAAGTGGACAGTTAGCTAAGAAATAGTCATGTGCCATTTATCTATTCATTCAATAAATATTTGTTGAGCACCTATTACTTACCCAGCACCAGAGAAGCAGAAGTGAGCAAGATCACAAGACTTATTTTCATGGAATATATATTCTACTGGGAGAAAGGCAGACCATAAGCCATAAGCACACAGACAATTAAAATAATTCCTAGATTGTGGTAAGCTCTGTGAAGAAAATAAAGCAAGATGACATGTAAGTAAATGATTTGAAAAAAAAGAGGTTTTTAAAATTTTGGATTGAGTCGTAATAGAAAGCCTTTTTACTAGAGTGACATTTGATCTGGTATCTAAATGATAAGGAGCTAACTGTGCAAAGATTTGGTAAAAGAGCATACCAGGCAAAAGAAGAAAGTACAAGCCAGGTGTGGTGGTGGGAGGCTGAGGCAGGAGGATTATTGCTAGTTCGAGGTCAGCTTAGGCTACATAGTGAGTTCAAAGCCAGCCTGGACTGCACAGCGAGACCCTGACTCAAACAAAGGAGAAAGTACAAAGAAGATGTAGGGCAAGTACAAAATCTCTGAAGTAGAAATGGATTTGTAATAGTAAGAACACAAAGTTCTGTAGGTCTAAAAAATTTGTGTGTGCTGGGGGCATGGTGCAAGACGAAATAAGAGAAGTAGGCAAAGATGTGGTTTTTTTTGTAAAATGGAGTACTACTCAGCCACAATGCATGAGAAACTAGAGACATTTATAGCTAAATGGATGTACATTGAGGCTATACTCTTAAGTGAAATAAATGGGAGAAACGTGTAAATACCGAATAGTTTCTCGGGCTGGGGATTTAGCTCAGTGGTTCCGCCACCTGCCTGGCAAGCACAAGGTCCCGAGTTTGATCCCCAGTACCAAAAAAAGAGAAAGTTTCTGTGGTGTGAGAAACTGAAAGTGTAAATAAGGATCAAAATGTATAATTGATAATGTGAAATAGGAAGAAAAAGTCTAAAGGGGTACGGAAAGTAGGAGGAGTAGGGGAAAGGAAAGAAGGGAAAGGAAAAAATATGAGAAAAGGAAAAATTTGAAACAAAGTCTCTGTAAATAGGGAGGAGTGGAGGGGTTGAAGGGAGGGCAGGGGAATGAGGAAAAAATAAGAACCAAGATACATCATGTAAAAGTACAAGTTCCCAATGATGAATGTAAATGTATTGTATACCTAAAATTTACCAATAAACTTAATGAAGAAAAAAGCCAGGTCATGGAAGGCTTTGGAAGTCACGGAAAGTTGCTTGGGTTTTCTTCAAATCCCAATGGAAAGCCTCTGACACATTTTCAGTACAAGAGTGGTAAGTTCTGGTTAATGTTTTTAAGAGATCGCTAGCCTGTTACAAGATCATTATACACCAAAACCAAGATTCCCATAATCATAAGTAACAAAAAACTGAAAGCTATCATTGAATTCTAGTATGCTGGCAGCACACAGTCTAATGACACACCGATATCCAGGGGAGTAAAAATCTAACTAAAGGCTCCAGTCTGTCTTCCAGAAATGTTTATGCATAGTTGGTGGGAGTGGGTGGTCATGGAAACAGTACCCCTTTAAAAATAGACCTTTAAACTAAAGAAAGCAGAACTCATCCCTGTTGGATACTTGAAAGACAGGGAAGAAGAGGAGTAGTCCCAAAAATGGCCTAGCCTAGTGATGGTGAACGTTTTAGAGCTTTCAATGATATACATGAGCCATAAGTTTGCCACCACGGGCCTACTTTAAGCTTTTGTAATTAAAGTATAATTGACTTTCAGCTCATTTCTAGTTGTAAATAATCCGGGCTGTACATTTCACCAAAACTGCCTAAGATTCAGGCATTTGCAAGAGAAAAAGGCTAAGCAGAAAGTTGTCCACAGAGCATCTAATTTTTCCTCTTGATAAATCACTGCAGAGAACCAACCACAGAGCAACCTGGTCTTATTGCCAGCTTTTCTCTGCCAGGTATAGGATTTGTAGCAATACAAGGGGAATTGCAATTCACCATGATAAAATCTGTGTGCCCTATGAGGTTCTGTACATGGAATTTATTTTAAGTAAATCTTAGACAAGATACGGGAATGGAATCCCACAGGATACTGTCAGGAGTGATACTTTTTTTTGAGACAGTAGTTCAGGCTGTCGTTGAACTCACTATGTAGCCTAGACTGGGCTCAATCTCACAGCAATTCCCTGACTCGGCCTGCCTCCCTAGTGCTGGGATTACAGGTGTGCCCCACCAAACCTAGCTAGGGCTGATATTTTTGCTTAAAGTAAACCAAGAAGTCTGTTTTTGGTTGAAGGCTGAGCAAGGTAGAACAGCATCACCAAGTAGGAGGAAATTTGAGAGGGAAAGACAAAGGGGCCATTTCAATCCTAAGGCAGGAGCACTGAGTGAGGAAGGCAAATTTAGGAGTCATAGCTTTCAAACAGTAAACATGGAAACAAATCCAGAGAGAGAAGGGAGAGTTAGAAAACCACAAGGAGGAGGTTCAAATGGATCTGCAAACTGGCTGGAACCTAAGTTATGGACTGCCAGATGTACTAGTGATACTGATAAGACAAGGTCTTTACAAGTAAAAAAGAAAACAGAAAGTCCACAGTATTGGGCCACCTAGGTGGAAGAATGGAGCTATTAACATTGTTTGTTCCCAAATGATGCTTGGAGTCCAGAGTGCTATAGGCAAGAGGAATCTGGGCTTAGTAGTGAAAGTGAGGAAAGGATTTAAAATTGTTTACCCTGGCAGGTTGGCGGATGCCATACCAAGGTTGCGAGTTGCGCAGAGCAAGCTGAATCAGCCTGTGCCCTGGCAGCAATCCACTGGAACCCCCCCCACCCCCACTCCTCTGGCCTCTTCTCTGTACAACCACCTGGTTCCACACTACAAAGATGCAGAGGACACCGGACCACCAGACCACTGTACTGGGTAAGCTGGAGTCATCTTCACCTCCCATCAGGACCGGGACTATCTTCAAGGGAAGGGCAGCTGGAACCTGCAATACAACTCTGCACAGTTCAACCCTACAGGAGGACAGGGAGCTCAACTTGGGACTTGCAGCCAGAAATCTGCCTGAATCTCATGGGTCTGCGACTAGCTTGCTGAGACTCATTGACTTATATCTGCACACTGCTATCCATGTTGTCTATTGTGACAGCAGAGACATACCCTGAAAGAGGCCCTTCATCTTGATTGTTAGTTTTTATTCCCCAAATTAGTATTATTAGTTTTTTTCTCTTTCCTTTTCCTTTGCTCCTCTTGTCTTTAATTTTTTTCTCCTCTTTGCAAACATTTGTTTTTCTCTCCTTTTTGTCTTTTCTTTTCTTCTTTCTTTTCTCTTTCCTTTCTCTCTCTCTTACACTCACTCCCTCACTCTCCTACATTGTTCGTCTTCCCTTTTTGTCCCTGTTTTGGTCCTCATTTGGAGTTCTTCTTTATTTTCCTATTATTATCTTTTTCCTTCTCACATGTGTCCTCTGGCCACACTGCTAACCTTCCCCATCCTTCTTCCCATATGTCCCTCCCTCCCCAACTCCTTCTAACTCCCCATCCCAAAGGGTAAAGTTGTTATATTGAAGAGTTTATTTACTATACGTTGGGTTGGTCCTCGATCTTGATTTAATTCACACAGCTAAAGATGATAGGTTAATAACTACCACAAAATGTCATTTTCAAAGATGTACTTGATGCAGTGGTGTTGCTGATTCTATCACTTGGGCTAAGGTGTTGTTATTGAACTAGTCAATGAACCTTCCTAGTATAAGGAAAATGAGATAGTCTTAGAGTCATGAGAGACTCAAAACTTAAAGACCAGCTATATCTGGAAGACACCTCTGAGAAGCAATCATTCCATAAGGGTTCTAATTACAAGCAACAAAGATACCTACAATAAGCAATTTCAAACTATCAACCCAGGAGTTAAACCAAGGACAGTACCAAAAACAAAAATGAGAAGGCATTTAAGCAAGGCACAAACTCAGACTTCCACCCCACCAAGGGTAAATCTTGGGGGAAATGAGATGGAAAACTCCCATAACCAACCACCTGGATACCCTGAACTGATAGCACAGGAAGTAACAAAGCAGATGAATAACACTCTGGAAAAATTCAAAGCAGAAATAACCTCCCAGATATCTACAGAGATGGAGAGCAGAGTGAAAGACATGATTAGAGGATCTAGAACAGAAACAGATAAAAAAAATAGATGAGCTCAGAAACATGCTGGAAGCCATGAACACCAGCATAAGAAAGAAATGGAAACCATGATCGCCCAACATAAGAAAGAAATGGAATCCACGAAACAGATTCAAACAGATATTCAGGAGATCAAAAACTCCATTGAAAGTAGCCACAGCAGATTAAGGGAATCTGAAGATAGAATATCAGATATAGAAGACAGGATCGCAGTTAGAGACCATGAAAATAGAGATTTCTTAAAAATAGTAAGGGACCTCAAAAAATCAATCCAACAACTGCTAGACAATGGAAAGAATAACATAAGACTGATAGGAGTCCATGAAAAAACAGGAGAAAGCACAATTGACATAAAAAAAACTGTTCAGAGAAGTAATAGTGGAAAACTTCCCAGACAGAGGTAGAGAATTGGACATACAGATAAGTGAGGCATATAGAACTTCAACTAGCCATGATCAAAAAAAATCTACATCTAAGCATATAATAGTCAAGATTCCAGAAACCCAACAGAAAAATAAAATCCTACAAGCAGTTAGAGAAAAGAAACAAATCACCTACAAAGGAAAGCCCACCAGAATCACAGCAGACTTCTCAACACAAACCCTCAAATCAAGGAGAGCCTGGAGTGAAGTATTTAAAGCCCTAAAAGAAAATTAGTTCCAACCTAGACTGTTATATCCTGCAAAATTATCTTTCAAAATCGATGGGAAAATTAGACACTTCCATGACAAAGAACACCTGAGGAATTTCGTGAACACCAAACCAGCACTACAATATCCTAATTCTAAACAATATCCTAGAAAAAAGCAATGAAGGCCACAACTCTATGCGGCCCAACAGAGGGAAGCCAGCAGGCAAGATAAGACACTAAGGGGAAAGGGGAAAAAAATAAGAAATAAAAGAGCCATCAAAAGTAAAACATCATGACAAGGATAAATCAATATCTATCAATTATAACCCTCAATGTTAATGACCTCAATTCACCAATCAAAAGAAATAGAATGGCAGAATGGATTAAAAAGGAAAATGCAAGAATATGCTGTATACAAGAAACACACCTAACTCAAAAAGAAACTCATAGAATGAAAGTAAAAGGATGGAAAACAGTTCTCCATGCCACAGGAACCCAGAAGAAAGCAGGGGTAGCAATCTTATTTGCAGACAAAGTAGATTTCAAATGAAAACTAATTAAGAGAGACAAAGATGCTCACTGCATCTTTGTGAAGGGAACAATCCAAGAGGAAGAGATGACAATCCTAAATATATATGCACCAAATATGAATGCCCTCAACTATACAAAACAAATATTAATAGACATGAAAAACAAAATAAACACTAACACAATTGTAGTGGGGGACCTCAATATCCCACTATCACAAATAGACAGATCATCTAGACAAAAAGTTAACAACAAAATTCTAGAACTGAACCAAGCTAGTAAACAAATGGACTTAATAGATGTTTACAGAGTGTTCCACCCCACAAAATCGGAATACACATTCTTTTCAGCTGCACACGGGTCATTGTCCAGAATAGACCACATGCTAGCTCATAGGATATATCTAAGTAAATGTAAAAGAATTGAAGTTACTCCCTGTATATTGTCAGACCATGGTGCAATAAAATTGGAGATCAATAACATAAGAAACCGCAAAACCCCAACAAACACATGACTGAATAACACCCTCTTGAACTACCAATGGGTCACAGAAGTAATTAAAGAAAAAAGTAAACACTTTCTATGAGTAAATGAAAATGCCAGTACAACATACAGGAATCTATGGGACACAATGAAAGCAGTTCCATGTGGGAAATTCATAGCAGTGAATGCCCATATTAGGAAAACAGAGAAAAACTCAGATAAATAACCTAATGAAGAACCTCAAGCTCCTAGAAAAATAAGAGCATAACGAATCCAAAGCTTGTACAAGAGAGGAAATTATAAAGATCAGGGCAGAAATCAATGCAATGGAGACTAAGAGAACAATACAAAAAAATCAATGAATCAAAGAGTTGGTTTTTTTAAAGAATAAATAAAATCAATAAACCTTTAGCCAACCTTATCAAAAAAGGAAAGAAAAGGCACAAATACATGCAATTAAGAATGAAAAAGGTGAAGTCACAACAGATCCAACAGAAATCCAGAGGATCATCAGTACCTACTTTGAGAACCTCTACTCCAATAAAATGGAAAACACAGAAGAAATGGGCAGATTCCTAGATACATATGAATTGCCAAAGTTAAATGAAGAAGATTTAGAAATTCTAAACACCCCAATTACAATGAGTGAAATTGAAACTGTAATAAAATATTTACCAACAAAGAAAATCCCAGGTCCAGATGGCTTCACTGCTGAATTTTACAAGACATTTAAAGAAGAACTAATGCCATTACTCTTTAAACTCATCAAGGAAATTGAAAGGGAAGCAATACTTCCAAATTCATTCCTGGAAGTAAGTGTTACTTTGATTCCAAAACCAGGGAAAGACCCAACCCAAAAAGAGAACTACAGGCCAATCTCTCTAATGAACTTAGATGCAAAAATCCTGAACAAGATACTGGCAAACAGAATACAGAGGGTCATCAAGAAGATCATACACCCTGACCAAGTCAGATTTATCCCAGGGGTGCAAGGATGGTTCAACTTTCATAAATCAATAAATGTTATGCACCATATTAACAGAGTCAAGGACAAAAACCATGTGATGATCTCAATAGATGCAGAAAAAGCATTTGACAAAATCCTACACCCATTCATGATAAAAACCCTACAGAAAATTGGAATAGAAGGTCTTTATCTCAACCTGATTAAGGCTATCTATGAAAAACCAACAGCCAACATCATACTAAATGGTCAAAAACTGAAATCTTTCATGCTAAAATCAGGAACAAGGCAAGGATGCCCACTATCACCACTCCTGCTCAATATAGTTCTGGAAACATTAGCCACAGCAATTAGAAAAGAGAAAGAAATAAAAGGAATAAAGATAGGAAAAGAAGAAGTTAAACTGTCATTGTTTGCTGACGATATGATTCTTTACATAGAAGACCCAAAAAACTCCACCAGAAGACTTCTAGACTTAATTGACAGATTCATTAGAGTAGCTGGATACAAGGTCAATACTCAAAAAACAATAGCCTTCTTGTACACAAATAACAGACTCCCTGAGAGAGAAATTAGGGAAACAATTCCTTTTACAATAGCATCCAAAAAAATGAAATATCTAGGAATCAGTCTAACAAAGGAAGCAAAAGACCTCTACACTGAAAACTACAGCACTCTGAAAAAAGAGATCGAAGAGGATACAAGAAAATGGAAAGACATCCCTTGTTCTTGGGTAGGAAGAACCAATATAGTGAAAATGGCCATACTTCCAAAACTACTATATAGATTCAATGCAATGCCAATTGAAATTCCAACAATATACTTCACAGAACTAGAGAAAACAATCCAAAAATTCATTTGGAACCATAAGAGACCTAGAATAGCTAAAGCAATTCTAAGCAACAGAGACATGGCTAGGGGTATCACAATCCCCAACTTGAAACTATATTACAAAGCTACTGTGATAAAAACAGCATGGTACTGGCAAAGGAACAGACCTGAGGATCAGTGGAATAGATTAGAAGATGCAGAAACAACTCCAGACATGCTCAGCCACCTCATCTTGGACGAAGAAGTCAACCACCCTCATTGGAGGAAAGATAGCCTATTTAATAAATGGTGTTGGAAAAACTGGATTTCAACCTGCCAAAGATTAAAACTAGACCCATACCTATCACCATGCACTAAACTAAGATCGATGTGGATTAAAGATCTAAATATTAAGACAGAAACACTAAACTTGCTGGAAGATAAGTTAGGTAGAACTCTTGAAGACATTGGCATAGGAAAAGACTTCATGAACAAAACCTCAGCAGCAATAAGTGAAGAATTGAATTTTGAAATTTGAAAGTTATGTAGGAGTACAAAGGACCTAGAAAAGTAATAAGAAAAAGAAAAACAGCTTTGTTGGAAGACGTTTAGTACCTAATTTTAAGACTTCTTCTATAGCTACAGTAATCAAGGGAGTGTTGGTGTAAGGAAAGACATATAGATTATTGGAATAAAACAGAGGATCTAGAAATAAAACCACACATATATGGTCCACTGAGTTTTGAAAGATTATTTAACATTAGCATTTTATAGAACATAAACTCAACTCAAGAGCAGAGGAAAATATAGTGTTTTCATCAAATGGCACTAGAACACCTGGTATCCTTATATAAAAAATTAACCTCAACCCATTATTTCTATACATAAAAATAACTTGAAAGGATCTATGAACCTAAATATGAAAGACTAAAACTATAAAACTTTAAGAAGAAATTATAAGGGAAAATGTTTATGAATTTAGGGAAAGCAAGAATTTCCTAGGATATAAAAAACATGATGTATAAAAGAAAAAAATTGATAAATGAGATTCCATCAAAATTTAGAACTTTAAATGACATCGTTAAGAAAATGAAAAGTAGTTCTTAACCAAACCATATTTACAATGCCTATAACCTATGACCAGAATATATAAAGGAACCTTACAGCTCATTAATAGACAATCCAATTAAAAAGTAGACACAAGAAGATGATAAATAGCCAGTATGGCACAAGGAAAGGTGTGCTACACTAGAATCAGAAAAATACTAATCAGTACAATAGCAAGATTGAATTATACACTCATTAGGGATGTGAAGTTAAAAGTTTTAAAAGAACAAATGTCAGCTTAGGCGTGAACCAGTTAGAACTTTCTATTATTGCTAATGTGAATGCAAAATGATAAAACCATTTTGGGAAACAATATAGATATTACTTGTACTACTGGTAAGAACCAACAGTCCTGTTCTTAAGTTTTTACTTGAGAGGAATGAAAACACATGTTCGCAATAGATTTCTACATACAAGTGAGTATCCCTTATCTGAAATTCTTGGGACCAGAGTGTTTCAGATTTTCATTTGAAATCCACTTGATCTGCAAAGAGGATAGCTACTCCTTTTTTTTTCGGGTTCCTGTCACATGGAGTATTGTTTTCACCCTTTAACTTTCAGACTACAAGTTTCTTTTTGAATTAAGTGTGTTTCTTGTTTTTTTATTACTATTACTTAAATTCTTTTATTGGTACATTTTAGCTATACAACACATTTACATTTCTGACTGGGAACTTGTACCTTTACATGATGCATCTTGGTTCTTATTTTTTCCCCATTCCTAGCCCTCCCTTCACCCCCTCCACCCTTCCCTATTTGCAAAGACTTGGTTTCAATTTTTTCCATTTCCCATCATTTTTCCTTTCCCTTCTTACCTTTCCCCTGCCGCTCCCACTACCCCTATGCCTTTGGACCTTTTCTTCCTATTTTGCATTATCAATTATTCATTCTAATCATTCGTACATTTTAGGTATACAGTATAATGACATTCATCATTGAAAATTTGCACCTTTACATAATCTCTCTTGGTTCTTATTTTTCACCCTTTCCCAGCACTCCCTTCAACCCCTCCATATCTCCCTGTTTGAAAAGATTTGTTTCCATTTTTCCATTTTCTTATATTAATTCCATTCTCTTCTTTCCTTTCCCCTACCCCTCCCATTTCTGCTTCCCCTTTGCCCCCTTTCTTCCTATTTCCTATTATCTATTCTACGTTTCAGTCCTTATTTACATCTTCAGTTTCTCACACTAGAGAAACTATTTGGTATTTATACATGTGTGTCCTATTTATTTCACTTAAGTGTAATCACCTCAATGTGCATCCATTTAGATAAAAATGTCTATAATTTCTCATTTTTTATGGCTGAGTAGTACTCCATTTTATAAAAATACCCCACATTTTCTTTATCCAGTCTCCTGTTGGTTGGCATGCGGGCTGTTTCCAAGTTTCAGCTATTACAAATTGTGTTGCTATGAACATGGGTGCACATATATCACTGTGGTATGATTCTTTTAATTCTTTGGGGAAGATACCCAGCACAGGGATAGTGGGGTCAAATGGAATTTCCAGTGCTAGTTCTTTGAGGTATCTCCATACTGATTTCCACAGTGGTTGCACCAGTCTACACTCCCACCAGGAATGCAGCAGGGTTCCTCTTTCCCCACAGCCCCACCAGCATTTGTTATTGGTATATTTCTTGACAGCAGCCATTCTTTCTGGAGTGAGGTGAAATCTCAGCATTGTTTTCATTTGCATCTCTCAAATGACCAGTGATGTTAAACATTTTTTTCATGTATTTATTTGCTATTTCTACTTCTTTGTCTGAGAAATGTCTGTTCATTTCAGATGTCCATTTTCAGATTGGGTCTTTAAATTTGGGAGGTCTGACCTTTTTATGTTCTTCATAGGCTCGAGATAGTAGACCTTTGTCTGAGGAAAAGCAGGTGAAGATATTTTCCCACATTGTGGGTTGTCTCTTCACACTTCTGGTGATTTCTCTTGCTGTGCAGAAGCCTTTTAATAAGAAGAGATCCCACTTGTTGATTGTTTGTGCTAGTTCCTGGGCAACTGAGGTTGTGTTCATAAAATCTTTTCCTACACTGATGTCTTCAAGACTTCTACCTAACCTCTGTTCCAACTGGTTCAGAGTTTCTATTTTAATATTTAGATCTTTAATCCAATTTGATTTTAGTTTAGTGCATGTTGAGAGATATAGGTCTAGTTTTATTCTTTGGCAAGTTGAAGCCCAATTTTTCCAGCACCATTTATTAAAGAGGCTATCTTTCCTCCAGTGAGGGTTTTTGGCTCCTTTATCAAAGATGAGATGCCTGAGTGTGTCTGGCATTGTTTCTGCATCTTCTAATCTGTTCCACTGCTCCTCAGGTCTGTTTCTTTGCAGTACCATGCTGTTTTTATCACAGTGGCTTTGTAGTAGAGTTGCAGGTTGGGGATTGTGATACCCCCTGCCATGTCTCTGTTACCTAGAATTGCTTTTGCTATTCTTGTTCCAAATGAATTTTTGTATTGTTTTCTCAAGGTCCATGAAGTATGCTGCTGGGATCTCAATTGGAATTGCATTAAATCTATATAGCAGTTTTGGAAGTATGGCCATTTTCACTATATTAATCCTTCCTACCCAGGAGCAGGGGATGTCTGTCCATTTTCTGATATCACCTTCAATCTCTCTTTTCAGAGTGCCATAGTTTTCAGAGAAGAGGTCTTTGATTTCTTTTGTTAGGTTGATTCCTAGGTATTTCAGTTTTTTGGATGCTATTGTGAAATAAATTATTTGCCCTATTTCTCTCTCAGTGAGTCTATCATTGGTGTAGAGGAAAGCTATTGATTTTTGTGTGTCGACCTTGTAACCAGCTACTTGACTGAATTTGGTTATTAAGTCTAGAAGACTTTTGGTGGAGTTCTTGGGGTCTTCTACATAGAGTATCATGTCATCTGCAAATAATGTCAATTTGACTTCTTCATTTCCTATCTTTATTCCTTTTATTTCATTCTCTTGTCTAATTGCCGTGGCTAATGTTTCCAGAACTATTTTGAACAAGAGTGGTGATAGTGGACATCCTTGTCTTGTTCCTGATTTGAGTGTGAAGGATTTCAGTTTTTGACCATTTAGTATGATATTGGCTGTTGGTTTTTCATAGATGGCTTCTATCAGTTTGAGGTAGAGACCATCTATTCCAATTTTTGTAGGGTTTTTATCATAAATGCATGTTGGATTTTGTCAAATGCTTTTTCTGCATCTATGGAGACAATCATATGGTTTTGTCCTTGGCTCTACTGATATAGTGTATTACATTGATTGATTTGGGTATGTTGAACCATCCCTGCATCCCTGGGTTGAATCCCACTTGATCAGGGTGTATGATCTTCTTGATGATCTTCTGCATTCTATTTGCCAGTATCTTAGTAAGGATTTTTGCCTCTTTGTTCATTAGTGAGATTGGTCTTTATTCAACTTTGGTAATTCATTCATATGTAGGAATCTGTCCATTTCTTTTATGTTTTCCATCTTATTGGCATATAGGTTCTGGTAGTAGGTATTGATGATTCTCTGGATTTCTGCTGGGTCTGTTGCAATTTCACCCTTTTCATTCCTAATTGCATGGATTTAGGCCTTTTCATTCCTTTTTCTGATGAGGATGGCTAAGGGTTTTTCAATTTTATTTTTTTGTTGTTGTTTTGAAGAACCAACTCTTGGCTTCATTGATTTTTGGTATCATTCTCTTAGTCTCCCTTGCAATGATTTCTCCTCTGATCTTTATAATTTCCTCCCTTGTATGAGCTTTGGGGTTGTCCTGCTCTTCTTTTTCTAGAAGCTTGAGGTTCAGCATCATTTTGTGTAATTGAGCTCGCTCTATTTTCCTAATGTGAGGATTCACCGCTGTGAATTTCCCTCATAATACTGCTTCCATTGTGTCCCATAGATTCTGATATATTCCATTTGCATTGTCATCTAATTGTCGGACCTGTCTGATTTTTTCTTTAATTTCCTCAGTGATCCATTGGTTATTCAGAAGTATGTTGTGCAGTTTCTATATTTTTATGAAATTCTTGCAGTTTCTTTTGCTGTTGATCTCCAATTTCATCGCACTATGGTCTGATAATATACAGGGGATAAATTCAATTCCTTTTCACTCACTTAAGTATGTTGTATGAGTGAGCATTTGTTCTGTTTTGGAGAATGACCCATGTGCAGCTGAAAAGAATGTGTATTTTGATTTTGTGGGATGGAACACTCTGTAAACATCTGTTAAGTTCATTTGTTCAAGCATTTGATTGAGTTCTAGTATTTCATCGTTTATGTTTTGCCTTGTGAATCTATTTGTGACAGTGGGGTATTGGGGTCCCCCACTACTATTGTATTAGTGCTTATTTCATTTTTCATGTCCATTAGTATTTGTTTCATATGGTTGGGTGCAGTATTGTTTGGTGCATATATTTTTGTGATTGTCATCTGTTTCTCTTGGATTGTTCCCTTTGCAAGGATGTAGTGTCCTTCGTCTCTCTTAATCTGTATGTGTTTGAAATGCAATTGATCTGTAAAGAGGATAGCTAGTCCTGCTTTCTTGGAGGGTTCCTGTCACATGGAATATTGTTTTCTACCCTTTAATTTTCCATCTATGAGTTTCTTTTTGAATTAAGTGTGTTTCTTGTAAGCAGGATATTTGTGGATCTTTCTTTTTGACCCATTCTGCCAGTCTGTTTCTTTTGATTGATGAATTGAGACCATTAACATTGATGGTTACAACTGATATTTATTGACCTATCCTTGTCATGACTTTTTCTTTTTGTTGGATTCTCCCCGTTTGCATTTAAGTTCTTGTCATTCTTGATGGATTAATTCTCCTGGGTTTCCCGGGGTTGTGATCCTCATTGTCTTTTCCTAGGATATTGTGTAGAATTTTTTGTAGGGCTGGTTTGGTATTCATGAGGTTCCTATGGTGCTCTTTGTCATGAAAGTATCTTATTTCTCCATCAATTTTGAAAGATAGTTTTGCAGGGTGCATCAATCTGGGTTGGAGCTTGTTTTCCTTTAGGGCTTGAAGTACATCACTCCAAGCTCTTCTTGCCTTGAGGGTTTGCATTGAGAAATCTGCTGTGATTGTGATGGGCTTTCCTTTGTATGTGATTTTTTTCTTTTCTCTCACTGCTTGTAGAATTTTGTTCTTCTGTTAGGTTTCTGAAAGCTTAACTATTATATGCCTACATGGAGATTTTTTTTTTTTATCATGGCTAGTTGGAGTCCTATCTGCCTCACTTATCTGTATGTCAAGTACTTTTCCCCTGCTTGGAAGTTTTTTCCCATCACTTCTGTGAACAGTTTTTTTTATGTCATCTGCACTCTCTCCTGTTTCTTCCTTGACTCTGATAAGTCTTATGTTATTCTTATTTGCATCATCTAGCAGCTGCTGGATTGATTTCTCATGGTCCCTTACTATTTTAAGGAAATTTTTCTTTTCCTGGTCACTAATTGCAATCTTATCTTCTATATCTGAAATTCTGTCCTCACATCGGCTCATTCTTCTGGGTAAACTTTCAATGGAGTTTTTAATCTCATGGAAGTCTGTTTGTATCTGTTTTATGGATTCCATTTGTTTTCCATGTTGGGATTCCATCATGTTCTTCTCCTGGTCTCCTTTTTTCTATGTGTTCTTTCTAGACTTATTAATCATGTCTTGCACTATGGGCACAATCTCTGCAGTTATCTGAGAAATTATTTCTGTTTTCTTTTTTTCTAGATCCTGTTTTCTTGCCAGTTCAGGGAGTCCAGGTGGTTGAGTATAAGATTGTTCCATCCCTGTTCCCTTTGGGGTTGCCTTAGGTGATCTTGAAGTCTGGTTTTGAGACTTGTTTACATGTGTTATCATTGCACTGGGGATGGGGTTGTGTGCTCTTCTGTTGCCCGTGTGGCTCACCACCTTGTTGCTGAGGGCAGCTCTGCTCCTTGGTGCTGGGGGTGGTGGTATGGCCCTTTTATTTTTGATATATAGATCCTTTAGGATTTTCTACATGTAAGATCATGTCGTCTGCCAATAAACATACTACCTCTTCCTAATTTGGATGATCATTAAGTATTACATTAGTTTTGATTTTTCAAAAACAGTTTAAATAATGTATAATTGATATGCAAAACTACACACATTTACACTATTTGACAAGTTTGAGCATATGCATTCACTCATGAAACTATTATTGAAATCAAAATAAGAAACACATCCATCATTTCCAAAAGTTCCTTTTTGTGCCTTTTCTTGTGTTAAATAAATGTCACATGAGCCCTTCACTTTTAAAGTTTTTAAATGTAAAATACGGCATTTTAACTTTTCTTTTTTCATTTCTTATTTTATTTTGTTGAGTTTTCTTTCTTTGTTATTAGTTTAGATGAATTTTTGTCAATGTTTATTCTTTTAAAAACTTTCAATTTTGTTGATTTTTTTCTAGTTTTGATTTTGTTTATTTCTTCTCTAATCTTTATTATTTGTTTCCTTCTGCTAGCTTTGGGTGTTATTTCTTCTCAGTGTTTTAGTTCGTTGAGGTGTAATTTTGAGTTTTTAAAAAATATAGATAATGTTGCTATAAACTGCCCTTTAAAATTGCTTTTGTTGTGCAATGATTTGGATATCGTTTGGGTGCCCCCTCAAGGGTCTGTGTGATTTGAGGGTTGATCCTTAAGGTGGCACTATTGAGAGGTTCTGTAGAACTTTTAAGATGTAGGTCCTTGTGGGAGGTCCTAAGGTCACTGGAAGCCCTTCCCTTGAAGAGGATTAAGATACTTCTTGTTTGGGCCTTGAATTCTTTTGAGCAAGTTGTTATAAAATAAGCAAGGCAATCCCCTCCCTCTCTCTTTGCTTCTTCCCTGCCATGTGATCTTTTCCTGGCATGGACTCCTACCAACTGTTATGGGTCTTCACCATAGGTGAAGCTATGCTGTTTGGATTCTTACCCTCCCAAGCCGTGAGTTAAATAAGCCACTTTTGTTTATGAATTTAAATGCCTCTGACATTTCACTATAGTGATGAAAAGCTGATTATTACATTTGACATTTTATGAGTTTTTCAAAGTCTGGATTTCACTTTCATTTATCTGAAGATATTTTCTGATTTTCCTTTCAATTTTGTCTTTTACCAATTAGTTCTTTGAGTATGTTAATTACTACATGATTGTGTATTTTCCAGTTTTCCTTTTGTTATTGATATCTAGTCTCATTCCACTGAGTTCAGACACTTCAATGATTTAAGTCACCTGTTCCTCATTTTGTACACCTGACTGACATATTTGAACTTAACTTCTATTTTTTTATATATATATTATATATATATATATTTATTGGTACATTTTAGGTATAAAATACATTTACATTTATCATTGGGTGTTTGTACCAGATCATGATGTATCTTAGTTTTTATTTTTTCTCCCATTACCTGTGCACCCTTCACCCCCTCCACCCTTCCCTATTTACAAATACTTTATTTCCATTTTTTCCATTTCTCATCATTTTTCCTTTCCCTTCTTTCCTTTCCCCTGCCCCTCCCACTACCCCTACCCCTTTGGACCATTTCTTCCTATTTTGCATTATTGATTATTCATTCTAATCATTGATACATTTTAGGTATACAATATAATGACATTCATCATTGGAAATTTGCACCTTTACATAATCTCTCTTGGTTCTTATTTTTCCCTATTCCCCTGCCCTCCTTTGAACTGCTCCATTCCTCTCTATTAAAAGATTTTGTTCCTATTTTTCCATTTTCTCATATTAATCCCATTCCCTTCTATCCTTTCCCCTAGCCCTCCCACTTCCTTCCCCTTTGCCCCTTTTCTTCCTATTTCACGTTACCTATTATACATTTTAGTCCTTATTTACACTTTCAGTTTCTCACACCAGACAAACTCTTCATTGTTTATACATGTGTGTCCTATTTATTTCACTTAAGAGTACCACCTCAATGTGCATCCACTTAGCTATAAATGTCTCTAATTTCTCATTTTTATGGCTGAGTAGTACTCCACTTAATACATTAAAAACCCCCACATTTTCTTTATCCAGTCTCCAGTTGATGGGCATTTGGGCTGTTTCCAAGTTTTAGCTCTCATAAACTGTGCTGCTATAAACATGGGTGCACATATATCACTGTGGTATGATTCTTTTAATTCTTTGGGGAAGATCCCCAGCAGTGGAATAGAGGGGTCAAATGGGACTTCCAGTCTTAGTTCTTTGAGGTATCTCCATACTGATTTCCACAGTGGTTGCACCAGTCTACACTCCCACCAGCAGTGGAGCAGGGTTCCTCTTTCCCCACAGCCCCACCAGCATTTGTTATTGGTTGATTTCATGATAGCAGCCATTCTTTCTGGAGTGAGGTGGAATCTCAGCATTGTTTTCATTTGCATCTCTCGAATGACCAGTGATGTTGAATTTTTTTTCATGTATTTATTTGCTATTTCTACTTCTTTGTCTGAGAAATGTCTGTTCATTTCAGATGCCCATTTTTGGATTGGGTCTTTAAATTTGGGAGGTCTGATCTTTTTAAGTTCTTTATAGATTTGAGATAGTAGACCTTTGTCTGAGGAAGAGCAGGTGAAGATGTTTTCCCACATTGTGGGTTGTCTCTTCCTACTGCTGGTGTTTCTCTTGCTGTACAGAAGCCTTTTAATAAGAAGAGATCCCACTTGTTGATTGTTTGTGCTAGTTTATGGGCAACTGAGGTTGTGTTCATAAAATCTTTTCCTACACTGACGTCTTCAAGACTTCTATCTAACCTCTGTTCCAACTGGTTCAGAGTTTCTATTTTAATATTTAGATCTTTAATCCATTTTTATTTTAGTTTAGTGCATGGTGAGAGATGTAGGCTTAGTTTTAAACTTTGGCAAGTTGAAGCCCAATTTTTCCAGCATCATTTATTAAAGAGGCTATATTTCCTCCAGTGAGGGTGTTTGGCTCCTTTGTCGAAGATGAGATGGCTGAGTGTGTCTGGCGTTGTTTCTGCATCTTCTAATCTGTTCCACTGGTCCTCAAGTCTGTTTCTTTGCCAGCACCATGCTGTTTTTACCACAGTAGCTTTGTAGTAGAGTTGCAGGTTGGGGATTGTGATACCCCCTGCCATGTCTCTGTTACCTACAATTTTTTTGCTATTCTGGGTCTCTTCTTGTTCCAAATGAATTTTTGTATTGTTTGCTCAAGGTCCATGAAGTATGCTGCTGGGATCTCAATTGGAATTGCATTAAATCTATATAGCAGTTTTGGAAGTATGGCCATTTTCACTATATTAATCCTTCCTACCCAGGAGCAGGGGATGTCTGTCCATTTTCTGATATCACCTTCAATCTCTCTTTTCAGAGTGCCATAGTTTTCAGAGAAGAGGTCTTTGATTTCTTTTGTTAGGTTGATTCCTAGGTATTTCAGTTTTTTGGATGCTATTGTGAAAGGAATTATTTGCCCTATTTCTCTCTCAGTGAGTCTGTCATTCGTGTAGAGGAAAGCTATTGATTTTTGTGTGTTGACCTTGTAACCAGCTACTTGACTGAATTTGGTTATTAAGTCTAGAAGACTTTTGGTGGAGTTCTTGGGGTCTTCTATATAGAGTATCATGTCATCTGCAAATAATGACAATTTGACTTCTTCATTTCCTATCTTTATTCCTTTTGTTTCATTCTCTTGTCTAATTGCTGTGGCTAATGTTTCCAGAACT
Source organism: Heterocephalus glaber (assembly GCF_053883595.1). NCBI lineage: Eukaryota > Metazoa > Chordata > Mammalia > Rodentia > Bathyergidae > Heterocephalus > Heterocephalus glaber. Next base: position 33,631,073 of record NW_028258384.1, on the reverse strand, counting down.
ATTTTGAACAAGAGTGGTGATAGTGGACATCCTTGTCTTGTTCCTGATTTGAGTGTGAAGGATTTCAGTTTTTGACCATTTAGTATGATATTGGCTGTTGGTTTTTCATAGATGGCTTCTATCAGTTTGAGGTAGAGACCATCTATTCCAATTTTTGTAGGGTTTTTATCATAAATGCATAATGGATTTTGTCAAATGTTTTTTCTGCCTCTATGGAGATAATCATATGGTTTTTGTCCTTGGGTCTACAGATATAGTGTATTACATCGATTGATTTGCTCATGTTGAACCATCCCTGCATCCCTGGGATGAATCCCACTTGATCAGGGTGTATGATCTTCTTGATGATCTTCTGCATTCTGTTTGCCAGTATCTTATTAAGGATTTTTGCATCTGTATTCATTAGTGAGATTGGCCTATAGTTCTCTTTTTTGCTTGGGTCTTTTTCTGCTTTGGGGATCAAGGTAATGCTTGCTTCCAGGAATGAATTTGGGAGTATTGCTTCCCTTTCAATTTCATTGAAGAGTTTAAACAGTAGCAGCAGCAGTTCCTCTCTAAATGTCTTGTAGAATTCAGCAGTGAAGCCATCAGGGCCTGGACTCTTCTTAGTTGATAAGTTTTTAATTACATTTTCAATTTCATTGGTTGATATTGGGTTGTTCAGAATTTTTAGGTCTTCTTCGTTCAACTTTGGTAATTCATATGTATCTAGGAATCTGTCCATTTCTTCTGTGTTGTCCATCTTATTGCCGTATAGGTCCTGGAAGTAGTTATTGATGATCCTCTGAATTTCTGCTGGGTCTGTTGGAATTTCACCCTTTTCATTCCTAATTGCATGGATTTGGGCCTTTTCTTTCCTTTTTCTGATAAGGATTGGAGAAGAGTTTGTCAATTTTGTTGATTCTTTTGAAGAACCAACTCTTGGCTTCATTGATTTTTTGTATCATTCTCTTAGTCTCCATTGCATTGATTTCTCTTCTGATCTTTATAATTTCCTCCCTTGCATGAGCCCTGGCATTGTCCTCCTCTTCTTTTTCTAGAAGCTAGAGGTGCAGCATCAGGTTGTTTAATTCGGCTCATTCTGTTTTCGTAATATGCATATTCACTGCTATGAATTTCCCTTGTAAGACTGCTTTCATTGTGTCCCATAGATTCTGATATGTTATATTGTCATTGTCATTTAATTGAAGGAACTGTCTGATTCCTTCTTTAATTTCCTCTGTGACCCATTGGTTATTCAGAAGTGTGTTGTTCAAATTCCACATGTTTATGAAATTGTTTGAGTTTCTTTTGCTATGGATCTCCAATTTCATCTCACTATGGTCTGATAATATACAGGGGATAATTTCAATTCCTTTGCACTTAAACATGTTCTATGTGTGAGTATGTGGTCTATTTTGGAGAATGACCCATGTGCAGCTGAGAAGAATGTGTATTCTGATTTTGTGGGGTGGAAGACTCTGTAAACATCTGTTAAGTTCATTTGTTCAAGAGTTCGATTGAGTTCTAGTATTTCATTACTTATTTTTTGTCTAGTTGATCTATCTGTTTGTGACAGTGGGGTGTTGAGGTCCCCCACTACAATTGTATTAGTGCATATATGACTTTTCATGTCTGTTAGTATTTGTTTTATATAGTTGAGTGCACTAGTGTTTGGTGCATAGATATTTATGATTGTCATCTCTTCCTCTTGGATTGTTCCCTTTACAGGGATGTAGTGTCCTTCTTCATCTCTCTTAATCAGTGTTGGTTTGCAATCTAGTTGATGTGCCAAGAGGATAGCTACTCCTGCTTTTTTCGGGTTCTCGTCACATGGAGTATTGTTTTCCACCCTTTAACTTTCAGTCTATGAGTTTCCTTTTGAATTAAGTGTGTTTCTTGTGTGGAGCATATTGTTGGATTTTGCTTCTTGGCCCATTCTGCCAGTCTATTTCTTTTGATTGGTGAATTAAGACCATTACCATTGATGGTTATAACTGAAACCTATTGACTTGTCATTGCCATGCCTTTTTCTTTTTGTTGGATTCTCTCCCTTTACATTTAATTTCTTGTCATGCCAGATGGGTTCATTCTGCTTTGCTTCCTGGGGTTGTGATCCTCAATATCTGTTCCTAGGATATTGTGTAAAATTCTTTGGAGTGCTGTTTTGGTATTCACGAAGTTCCTAAGGTGCTCTTTGTCATGAAAGTATATTATTTCTCCATCCATTTTGAAAGATATTTTTGCAGGGTACATCAATCTGGGTTGGAGGCTGTTTTCTTTTAGGGCTTGGAATATGTCACTCCAAGCTCTTCTTGCCTTGATGGTTTGTGTTGAGAAGTCTGCTGGGATTCTGATGGGCTTTCCTTTGTATGTGGTTTGTTTCTTTTCTCTAACTGCTTGTAGAACTTTGTTCTTCTGTTGAGTTTCTGGAATCTTAACAATGATATGCCTATGTGTAGATTTCTTTTGATCAAGGCTATTTGGAGTCCTATATGCCTCCCTTATCCGTATGTCAAGCTCTTTTCCTCTGCTTTGGATGTTTTCTGCCATTATTTCTGTGAAGAGATTTTTTATGTCATCTGCACTCTCTCCTGTTTCTTCATTGACTCCAATCAGTCTCATGTTATTCTTTTTTGCATCATCTAGCAGCTGCTGGATTGATTTCTCATGTTCCCTTATAATTTTGAAGCAATTTTTCTTTTCCTGGTCACTAATTGCAGTCTTATCTTCTATATCTTAAATTCTGTCCTCACATTGGCTCATTCTGCTGTGTAGATTTTCAATGGAGTTTTTCATCTCCTGGAAATCTATTTGCACCTGTTTTATGGATTCCATTTATTTCTTATGTTAGGATTCCATCATGTTCCTGAGCTCTTCTCTAGATTTATTAATCATGTCTTACACTAGGGGCACAATTTCTCCTGTTATCTGAGAAATTATTTGTGATTTCATTCTTTCCAGATCCCCTTTTGTTGCCAGTTCAGTGGGTCCAGGTGGTTGAGTATCAGAGTGTTCCATCTCATTTCCCTTTGGGGTTGCTGTAGGTGATCTGGAAGTCTGATTTTGAGACTTATTCCTGTGTTTTCTCATTTTGACTGGGGGTGGTGAGCTGTTGGCACCTGCACGGATTACCTCCTCTGAGCTGGGAGAGGTGGGACAGGGGCCAGGGGCAGCAGTAGGTATGGTGTCCCAAAAGCCCTTTCCTCTGGGCTGGGAGCAGCGGGAGGGATGGTGGCCAGGAAGCCCCTTCCTCTGGACCAGGAGCAGTGGGTCGGCGGCTCAGAAGCTCCTACCTCTGGGCTGGGAGTGGTGGGACTCAGTACAGTGGTCTTGTGGTCCGGTGTCCTCTTCGTCTTTGTAGTGTGGAACCCGGTGAATGTACAGAGGAGTGCGGGGTGGGGGTGGGGGTCCAGTGGATTGTTGCCACGGCGCAGGCTGATTCGGTGTGTTCCGTGTGACTCGCTGATCTTTGAAGTTTTAATAGACACCCTTTATCAAGTTGAAGAAATTATCTAGTGTGTTGAATTTTTTTAAACAAAGGGATGTTATATTTTCTCAAATGGTTTTTCTGTATTGAGATGATAGTGTGTTTTTTGTGTTTAATTCTTTCAATATGGTGTATGATATTGTTTAGTTTATATGTGATGAACCACCTTTGTATTATTGGAATAAAACTTGTTCAAATGGTAGAATTCTTTTGATATGCTGCTAGATTTGGTTTACTAATATTTTGTTGATAATTATTGAATATGTATTCATGATGAATATTAGTCTGTGGTTTTCTTTTTTTGTGTGATATCTCTGGCTTTGGTATCAGGGTAATAATTTGCTTTAGGTTGGATTAGGAAGCTTTCTTTTTTTCCTTTCTTTCTTCCTTCTTTCCTTCCTTCCTTTTTTCTTTCTTTCTTTCTGGTATTTTTGTACCCCAGGCTGGCCTTGAACTCAAAGTGATCCACTTGTCTCAGCCTCCTGAGTGCTGGGATTACAAGGAATGCACCACCATGCCCAGATTCTTCTATTTTAAAGAAAAATTTTAAAGGACTGGTTTAAATTATTTAAACATTGTATTGAATTTACCAGTAAAGTCAACCAGTTCTAAGCTTTTCTTTTATTTATTTATTTTTTTTTACCAGGGATTGAACTCAGGACCTTGAGCTTGCAAGGCAGGCAGCAGCACCACTGAGCTGAATCCCTGCCCCCTGAGCTTTTCTAATTAGGGTTTTTTTTCCTGTAAGCCCACTTTCATACTTGAGTTCAGTGTTTTAAGTCTTTTCTCTGTCTTGATCCATCCAATTTTCCAGTTTTGTTGATGTTTTCAGTGAACAACTCTTGGTTCAGTTGATTCTCTCAGTTGCTTTTCTAGTCTCTATTTGATTTTTATCCATTCTAATCTTTTTATCTCTTTTTTTATCCTTGCTTTTGGGTTCACTTTTTTCTTCTTTTTCTAATTCCTTAAGGTGGAAAGTTAGTTTATTAATTTGAGATCATTATTTTTTAAAGTAGATATTTAAAGCTATATATTCCTTTCTGAGCACTAGATTACCACTATCTCATAAGTTTTGAATGTTGTTTTTGCATTCTTTTTTTTTTTTTTTTTTGGTACTGGGGATTAAACTCAGGACCTTTTACTTGTGAGGCAGGTGTGATGCCACTGAGCCAAATCCCCAGCCCCCTCTTTTTCATTTATATTAAACTATTTTCTTATTTCCTTGTGAGTTTCTCTGTGATCTATTGTTTAAAATGTGTTGTTTAACCTTCACATATTTGTGAATCTGCTAGATTTTCTTCTATTACCGATTTCTACTTTTATTATATTGTGGTCTGCAAGCCATGCTTTTATGATTTAAACACTTTTAGTTTAAAATATGTGGGTTTTTTTCCCAATAAGCTTTTTGGTACATTTTAGGTATAAAATACATTTACATTCATCATTGGGATCTTGTACCATTACATGAGTATCTTGGTTCTTATTTTTTTCCCCATTCCCCTGCCCTCCCTTCACCCCCCCCCAACCCTTCCCTATTTGCAAAGACTTTGTTTCCATTTTTTTCCTTTTCTCATATTTTTTCTTTTCCCTTTTTTCCTTTCCCCTACCCCTCCCACTTCCCCTGCTCCTATAGGCCTTTTCTTCCTATTACACAATATCAGTTATACATTTTTTAAATTACAATATCAAGATCTAGGGGACATTACCACAGATTTTACAGAATTTAAAATGATATAAAAAGCATATTACAAAAATCTTAAAATATATGTTTTATGGAGTACCATATGATCTGTCCTGAGAATGTTGCATTTTCAGTTGAGAATTATGTGTATTCTAGTGTTGTATGGAAAGTTCTACATATCATTTAGGCCTAGCCTGTCTATAGTGTTATTTATGTTTTCTATTTCCTTGTTTACACTTGGTCTATGTGTTCTATCCATTATTGGTAATGGGTGTTATAGTCTCCAGTTACAGAGAGTTGAACTATTTTTCTTTTCCATTCTATCATTTTCTGCTTCATATGTTTTGGGAATTTTTTGTTAGGTGCATATATGTTTATCATTGTCATATATTAATGAGTTGATCTTTTATCATTATACAATCTCATTCTTTGTGTCTGGTTACAATTTTTATTTTAAAGTGTGTCTTGTCTAGTCATACTAACTCTTTTTTGATATCTATTGCTGTGAAATACGTTTTTCCATCCTTTACATTTCAACCTATTTGTATACTTGGTACTTGGGTGAATCTCTTGTATACATATATAGTTGTATTTTTAAACCATTGTGTTAATCTCTGTCTTTTGCTTGGATGGTTTAATCTACACATAATGCAATTACTGTTAAGAAAGAACTCATTCTGCTCTTTCAGTATTTGTTTTCTACATATCTTACATCATTTTAGTTCCTCCATCCTTCCATTTCTGCTTTCTTTATGTTAGATGTTTTCTTTTTTCTTTCTTTCTTTTTCTTTTTCTTTTTTTTGTGCCAGGGATTGAACTCAGGGCTTGCTAGCCAAACTCTCTAACACTGAGAATAACACCCGCAGTCACTATGTTAGATATTTTCTAGTCTACTTATTTGACTCATTTTTAATTTTCTTTACTATATATTTTTAGTAATTTTTTCCTGGGCATTATAGTTAACATCTTTATTGATGACCAATGAAAATGAACTTAATTTCAAAATTTTACAAAAACTTTCCTCCTGTTTAGCTTTGTCCTCCTCTTTCATATTTTTATTGTTACAAGTTATTGCTTTATACATTTTGTGCCCATCAACATTGATTTATATGTATTTCTTTGTGTAGTTGTCTTTTAAATTATATGGGAAAAAAGATAACTGACCAAAACTACAATTGAAAATTACAAAATATAAAATTATTTTTATGTTTACTTATTTGTCATTATCAATATTTTGTTACCTCATATAAATTCTAGATATTGATTAGTGTCTTTCCATTTCAGACTGAAAGATTTCGTGGAGGACAAGTCTGCAAGTGATGAACTCTTTAAAATTTTATTTGTCTGGAAATGTCTTAATTTGTCCTTTATTTTTGAAGGGTAGTTTTGCCAGACATAGAATTGTTGGTTAACAGTCTTTTATCCTTCTTTTATCTCTGAGCATGTTTAAGAGAGTGGATAAAATTCTTTTTCTAGTAAGTACAATGTTTGGGCATACATAGGGATAGTTTCTCTATTGTTTTATTTTTTCCTGTTTAGGCCCTAATATCTTGTTTCTTTCTGTTCCTTGTAATTTTTTGTTCAGTGTCGGACATTGTTAATATTATGATGTGTTAACTGTGGGAATCATATTGTCCCTCATTCTCAGTGTTTTTTGTTGCTTCTTGCAGCTGTTCTTGTTCATTTAGTGACTTTCTGAACTGATTTTGACAGGTCTGTATTCTTCATTGTATATGAGAACTAAAGTTTCAGTTAAGTTAGTTTAATGGTCAATTGGTGAGTAAAAATATCACTAAGCTTTCCTTCCAAGATTTGGCCACTTTTTTCTTGATTAAACACTAGCCTGGTTGCTATAATGCACTTCTGATTAGATTTTCCAGAGCTCCAATAAAGTTTATTTTGATATTTTTCCCATTTATTCAAAGGTTTTTTTGTATGTGTGGAGGGATGGGCCCTTGAAGTTCTCCATTCCTACCCTTTCTCTGACAATATTTTAATCATTAATTTTGAAAAAGTACTATAAATCTTCAAGTGTATGGAGTTGTTCAAGTTGAATAAATCATTGAAATAATGTTATCATATGAAAAACCTGGTCTCAAATCCCAGTGCATTTATTTAACTTGTCCAATTTGTTTTGCCTCTCTAGACTCAGTTTCCTGATCTGATAAGTAGGAGGAATATAACTTATCTCACCAATTTGTTTTGAAAATTAAGCACTGTAGTCCAGCACTGTTGGCTGTGTTAAGCCATCATTGATCATTACCACCTTAATTCTCTTTTTTTTCTTTTATGTGTGGCCCTGGGGATTAAACCCAGGGCCTTTGCACTGAGCTACATCCCCATTACTCCCCCAGTTCTAATTGGTTTCTAAGGAGAAAGTAGGCCTTGAGAAAAAGGTAACACAGGACAGGTAAATTGGATTAAGTAGCGGAAAACTTGCGTGCTAATCCTTCTCTCCTCAGCATCCTGAGCAGTATTAGCACACTGCCTAGTTTCAGAGGTAGGGTGTGAAGGCAGGAAAAACAATCTTTTACTTTACTATTTTGTCTTAGAGCAATTACCCATGATGACCACTTATGATTTAACTTCAAGGAAAGTCTCTCAAACACACACCCAAAGAGTCCAGGATACCTTTGTTATTCAGACCATATTTAATTCCTTAGCTTTTCTTCAAAACTTTCTGACATGTTCAATCAACAAATTCTCTATCGTTGACCTGACTTTTTGTTTGTATCACTAATTTGGTATTAAATCATAAATTGCTCTAGTACCATTTTAGTGTTAACTTTTCATGTATGCCAACTCGACTCATCCTCCACTGTCACTCCCTAATTGTGTAACCTCCTTAAGAGTGTATTTTGACATATATTTCAGTGTATTTATTATAGCACTCAGTGTAATGCTATGCACATAATAGGTGTCCATTAAACATTTTTGAAATATTTTAGCACATTAAAAAAATCTTTATTTTCTCAAACAGGTGGGATTTTTCCAGAATCTTCATGTCAAGGCAAATCATTTGGGTGATAATTAGTATTCTGAACTCAGCTACAAGCTTTGACATGCTTCAGTAGTGAGCAAGGGTACTATGTAATACTTAAAATGGAATAAAATTCTGAACCCAAATCAAAGAAATTCTCTTGGAGAACACTTTTATTTTCTATCTTGTCTCTTAACCCACTGCTACTTCTTCTTGTATCAAAAGCCCTAGAAGTTCTTTCAGCCTAAACAGCCCTAGATTCAAAGTCAAATTTCCCAGCATATTGTGTTGATTCCTCATTACCTAATGGTCAACTTGGAATGCCCAGCTGAACTGAATCAACATGGTTCTGGGTGTGGAAGACCCAGCTGAGGATTTTTACCAACAGGATAAAAACAGAACTGGAGGGGAAGATCGCTGGCTATTGATTTTCTTGGAGAAGCCTGCCATGACTGGTTTTTCTGATGTGAACCTGGCTGTTCTCATTGGAGGAGGAGCTTGGGCCCTCGCTGTCACTGGGAATGGCTGCTGTTCTGGTCAGTGGAGCTCTGATCTTCGCCTTGAGTGTCACTTCCTGGCTCTAGTGCAGATCTCTCAGCCTGGTGGCACAAATCCTTCACCCCACTGGTGTAGGCTTTCTAGCTTCCACCATAGGTGTTTTGGCCTTCCTGGGGCAGATCCTTGATATGGACTTGCATGAGACATTTCCATGGGGTGTAGGCCTCTGGCTGGACCCATGGAGGACATAGCCTTGGGCTCTAGCTCTTCAGCTGGACTTGTGTGGGACATTGCTGTGGAATCCAGGCCCTTGGCTGGATTCTTTGCGTCTCTAATGCATGGATAGATCTCTTACACTTCTCTGCATTTGACTTTTTGGGTGAATATTATAAAATAACCCTATAAATTATATGTCCTGTATTAAATCTATTCCTTTGCAAACCCTGACTACACCATCTCAGACCTTTCAAAAGCAAAATCTTAGCACTTTCTCATTCTTCGACATCAAGCCAGTAATTTCTGGGACACATCAGCCCAAACCTTCAGTATCAAGACTGTTAGAAAGTGATCATTAATGATAGGGATTCCACTCTAGCCTGTTGGTTTCCTCCCTCCCTTTTGATTATGTAGGGCAACCTGGCCCATTCAATAGGGCTTTTAATTGGCCCCTAATTTTGAAATCTTTTGCCTGGGAAGCTGTGTCAGAGGTTACTGTGACTATTTTTTTTCTTTCCTCGGATTCACTTTACTAGGAACAAACTCCCCAGAAAACTGCTTAGAGAGTTATTTATCTCCATAATTTTAAAAGGCCATGCTCATGTTAGCAGCTCTGTATAGATATTACTATTGTTATTTTCCTCTGTTACCTCCCACCAGGCTCATCAACTAAAATGATCCAAAACAGACTGCAAAAGAGAGTAGGTCAATAGGATTCAGGCATCGCTTTCTAAAAGGCATGGCTTTTTTTCTCAAAATGATTTGTCACTGGATGCTGAAAGACAAGGACATGGATGGCTCTCTAGGGTTTCTCCATCTTGAATTTGAATGAGTCTGGCTCAGAATGAATCAATAATGATCTTTACTTCATGCTTTTCTTCCACCCTAATATACTCCTCAAATCAACATTACTGTTAAAACACAAGGTTGAGGGCAGTGTCTTAGTTTTGGAAACTCAATTGCATTTCCTTTCTAAGACTTTTCAATCTTCAACTCAAGATTTCAGTTTAGCACTTTTGTTGAGCTTGAGAACTGGGGGAAAGGTGAGTGGTTTACCCTATTATTTCAGAAAAGAGGCTACAGTTTCTCTGAAGATGCCTCTTTCATCGAGAATAAAATAATTTGAACCATGTCTTGGACATGAGAAAGCCATAGGGTAGGATGAAGATCAAGGTTTATGCAAGCCCCAAAGGCAGATTTATTTAAAGGGAACCTCTTCAAGGAACATTTAGTGTTTATATTCTTCATGTTTTAAGAGCACTTCCCTACCCCCTTGCTCTGTAATCCTTTTCTAGAGATAACCTTCTTATTAGCTTGGTATATTTCCTTCCAGATTTTCTCCTTGCATATGCATATATATATATATATATATATATATATATGTATATATATATATGTGTGTGTGTGTGTAGTGAAAACATGTAATGTTTTTAATACAAGTGCTATCACACAGTTGGGAGTGGTAGTTCACCCTTGTAGTCTCAGGAATTCAGGAGATTGAGGCAGGAAGATTGTGAGTTTGAGGCCAGCCTTGGCAATGTAACAAGACCTTGTCTCAAAGTAAAAAATGAAAAAGGTTGGGGATGCAGCTCAGTGCTCCCAGGATTCAAACTCCATACCAGAAAAAAAAGCTATCCTGCTATACATTTCATTCTGCAACTTCTTTGTTTCCCCTTCTAAACCCGTAGTTCTCAAATGTTGGTGTGCATAAGAAATACCTGGGGGATTTGCTAAATCACAGATTTCTTGTTTACACTTCCAGAGTTTGTGAGTCAGTAGGTCTAGTGTGGGACTTGAAAAATGACTTTTCTAAAATCTTCTCAGGTGAGCTTATGTTACTTGGACAGGAGACCATAGTTTGAGAACCACTATATTAAACAATATGACTAGAGATCTTTACGTGAATATATTTCATTCTTATACTATTCCATGGTAGTGCTTTGCACATATTCCTTCTACAGTGTTTATCCTTGGTCATAGTTAGCAATTCTATCTGCCATTATTGGCATTCTACTATCCCCATACACACACAATAGATTGAACTTTATGACAGAAAACACAGTCTTTTGCCTTTATATTCCTCATAGTGGCTGGCATGTAATATGCCTAAATAAATTAATGAATAAATGAATGAAAATGGAAACAAAGTTTTGTAAATAGGGAGAGGTGGAGGGGTGGAAGAGAGGGAAGGGGAATGGAGAAAAAACAAGAACCAAGATATATCATGTACAGGTACAAAATCTCAATGATGAACGTGATCATAATGTATACCTAAAATGTACCAATAAACTTAATGAATAAAAAAAGAATATGGTCTCTAGATGTATCCATTTAACTATAAATGTCTCAAGTTTATCCTTCTTTATGTCAGAGTAATACTCTATTGTATAAAAAACACCCACATCTTATTTATCCATTCATTGGTTAATGGGCATTTGGGTCATTTCCAAGATATAGCTATTACAAACTGTGCTGGTATGAACATGGGTGTGCATATATCAGTGAGGTATGATGCTTTTAATTGTTTCAGGAAGATACCAAGAAGGAGGATAGGTGGGTCAAATGGAATAGTCCTAGTTCTCTAGTCCTAGAATCTTCACACTGATTTCCACAGTGGTTGCACTGGTGTACACTCCCACAAACAGTAGAAAAGTGTTCCTTTTTCCACCCAGCCACACCAGCATTTGTTATTGGTTGATTTTTTGATAATAGCCATTCTTTCTGAAGTGAGATGGAATCTCAGCATTGTTTTCATTTGCATCTCTTGAATGACCAGTGATGTTGAACATTTTGTCAAATATTTGTTTGCTGTTACTACTTCTTCATCTGAGAAGTGTCTGTGCATCTCAAATGCCCATTTTTGTATTGGGTCTTTAAATTTGGAGGGGTTTGATTTTTTTCAGTTCTTTATATATTCTAGATATCAGTCTTTTGTCTGAGGAACAGCTGACAAAAACTTTTTCACACTCTGTTGATTATCTCTTCAACCTATAGGCCAGGCTGGCCTCAAACTTGTGGCAATACTCTTGCCTCAGCTTCCCAAGTGCTAGCACTACAGGTATGTACCACCATGTCCAGTTACTTGATTCCTTTTTAGTCCTCTTCCCTTCCACACTCACTTTCTTGCTTCCACTCTAAATCCCCTTTTCACATTTTCATTCTTTATCTTTTATTTTTAGATTACGTTTATAACATATGTTACATCAATTGTGGTTATTTGGTACATGTCCATGACATGTCTTAAATGTTTTTACTTTTACTCTTCCATCTTTCCCCTTCCCTTTCCCTTGGTCTCTTAGACCCCTTCCCATTAACAAAATATCTATATTCCTGTTTCCTTTATCAATCCTTTATTTTGCTCTTTATTTGTATTTAGCCTTACTCAAATGAGAGACATCATATGGTATTTAAGATTTTGTGTCTGATTCATTTCACTTAACATTATATTTTCCTACAAATGTCTGAAAGTTACTATTCTTTGTAGCTGAGTAGTATTCCAATTTGTATAGATGTAGCATTTTTCTTATCTGTTCTTACTTCCAGGATTTAGCAACTATGAATTGTGCTGCTATAAATATTGGTATACATGTATTGCTGCAATATGAAGTCTTTAGTTCTTTTGGGAAGATATCTAGAAGAAGAGTAGCTGTGCCAAATAGAATTTCTAATTTTAATTCTTTGACAAATCTTCATACTGATTTCCATAATGTTTTTTACTAGTTTACATTCCCACCAACAATGTAGAAGAATATCTTTTTCACCATAGCCATGCCAGCATTTGCAATTATTTGATTTCTTGATTATCAACCTTTACGGTTTAAGATGAAATCTTTGCATTGTTTTAATTTGCATTTTCTAATAGCCAGAGTTATTGAATTTTTTGTATTCATTTGCCATTTGTACTTCTTCTGAAAGTGTCTAATCATTTTTATTTATTTATGAAATTTTTATTTATTTTTAAAATTTTATTATATTGGTACACTTTAGGTATATAATATAATGACATTCATCATTGGAAATTTGCACCTTTACATAATCTCTCTTGGTTCTTATTCTTCCCTTTCCCCTGCCCTTCCTTCATTCAACCCCTCCATCCCTCCTTATTTACAAAGACTTTGTTTCCATTTTTTCATTTTCTTATATTAATTCCATTCCCTTCTTTCCTTTCCCCTACCCCTCCCACTTCCCCTTCCCTTTTTGCCTTTTCTTCCTATTTCATATTATCTACTATAACTTTTAGACCATATTTACACTTTCAGTTTCTCACACTAGAGAAACTATTCAGGATTTACACATGTGAGTTCTATTTATTTCACTTAAGAGGATTGGCTCAAAGTGCATCCATTTAGGTATACATCTCTCTAATTTTTCATTTTTTATGGCCGAGTACTACTCCATTTTATTAAAAAAACAAATTTTCTTTATCCAGTCTGCACATGGCAAAGGGGCTGCTTCTGAGTTTTAGCTATTACAAACTGTGCTGCTATGAACATGGGTGCACATATATGACTGTGGTATTAATTCTTTGAGGAAGATACCCAGCAAGGGACTAGCTGGGTCAAATGGGACTTCCAGTCCTAGTTCTTTGAGGTATCTCCATACTGATTTCCACAGTGGTTGCACCAGTCTACACTCCCAACAGCAGTGGAGCATGGTTCCTCTTTTCCCAGAGCCCCGCCAGCATTTGTTATTGGTTGATTTCATGATAGCAGCCATTCTTCCTTGGGGGAGGTGGAATCTCAGTTTGTTTCCATTTGCATCTCCTGAATGACCAGTGATGTTGAACATTTTTTCATATATTTATTTGTTATTTCTACTTCTTTGTCTGAGAAATGTCTGTTCATTTCAGATGCCCATTTTTGGATTGGGTCTTTAAATTTAGGAGGTCGGTTTTTTTTAAGTTCTTTATAGATTCGAGATAGTAGACCTTTGTCTGATGAACAGCAGGTGAAAATTTTTTTCCACTTTGGGAGTTGTCTCCTCACACTGCTGGTGGTTTCTCTTGCTGTGCAGAAGCTTTTAATAAGAAGACATCCCACTTGTTGATTGTTTGTGCTACTTCATGGACAACTGAGGTTTTCTTCATAAAATCTTTTCCTACACGAATATCTTCAAGAGTTCTACCTAACCTCTGTTCCAGCCAGTTAAGTGTTTCTGTTTTAATATTTAGATCTTTAATCCATTTTGATTTTAGTTTAGTGCATGGTGAGAGATATAGGTCTAGTTTTAGTCTTTGGCAATTTGAAACCCAACTTCTCCAGCCCCGTTTATCAAAGAGGCCATCTTTCCTCCAGTGAGGGTGTTTGGCTCCTTTGTCAAAGATTAGATGGCTGAGTGTGTCTGGAGTTGTTTCCGCATCTTCTAATCTGTTCCACTGGTCCTCAGGTCTGTTTCTTTGCCAGTACCATGCTGTTTTATTACAGTAGCTTTACAGTATAGTTTCAAGTTGGGGGTTGTAATACCCCCTGCCATATCTCTGTAACCTAGTATTGCTTTTGCTATTCTGGGTCTCTTCTTGTTCCAAATGAATTTTTGGATTATTTTGTCAAGGTCCATGAAGTATGCTGCTGGGATTTCAATTGGGATTGCATTGAATCTATATAGCAGTTTTCAAACTATAGGCAATTTCACTATATTGATCCTTCCTACCAAGGACCAGGGGATGTCTTTCAGTTTTCTGATATCATCTTCAATCTGTCTTTTCAGAGTACTATAGTTTTCTCTTCTTTTTTCTTTAAAATTTTTTTAAAAAATTCTTTTATTGGTACATTTTAGGTATACAATACATTTACAGTTATCTTTGGGTGCTTGTACCTGTACATGATGTATCTTGGTTCTCATTTTTTCCCCATTACCTGTGTGCCCTTCACCCCTAAATCCTTCCCTATTTACATACTTCATTTCCATTTTTTTCTTTTCTCATAATTTTTCCTTTCCATTCTTTCCTTTTCTGTTCCCCTCTCACCACCCCTACCCCTTTGGAACTTTTCCTATTTAAAAGTATCAATTATTAGTTATTAATCCTTTTAGTCCTTATTTACACTCTCAGTTTCTCACACTAGAGAAGCTATTCGGTATTTACACGTGTGTGTCTTATTTATTTCACTTAAGAGTATGGCCTCAATATGCATCCATTTAGCTATAAATGACTCTAGTTTCTCATTCTTTATGGCTGAGTAGTACTCCATTTTATAAAAAAACCCACCTCTTCTTTATCTAGTTTCCAGTTGATCGGCACTTGGGCTGTTTCCAAGCTTTAGCTATTACAAACTGTGCCACAATAAACATGGGTACACATATAGCTCTGTGGTATGATTCTTTTAATTCTTTTGGGAAAATACCCAGCAGGGAAATAGCTGGGCCAAATGGGACCTCCATCCCTAGTTCTTTGAGGTATATCCACACTAATTTCCATAGTGGTTGCACCAGTCTGCACTCCCATCAACAATGGAGAAGGGTTCCTTTCTCTCCACACCCCCGCCAGCATTTGTTGTTGGTTGGTTTCTTGATAGCAGCCATTCTTTCTGGGGTGAGGTGGAATCTCAGTGTTGTTTTCATCTGCATCTCTCCAATGACCAGTGATGTTGAACATTTTTTCATAAGTTTATTTGCTGCTTTTACTTCTTTGTCTGAGAAATGTCTGTTCATTTCAGATGCCCATTTTTGAATTGGGTCTTTGAATTTTGGGGGCTCTGATTTTTTTCAGTTCTTTATATATTCTAGATAGTAGCCCTTTGTCTGAGTTACAGCTGCTAAAAATTTTTTCCCACATTGTAGGTTGTCTCTTAGCTCTGTTGGTGGTTTCTCTTGCAGTGCAAAAGCTTTTCAATAAGATGAAATCCCAGTTGTTGATTCTTTGTGCTAGTTCCCGTGCTACTGAGGTTTTGTTCATAAAGTCTTTCCTATGCCAACATCTTCAAGAGTTCTACCTAACTTATCTTCCAGCAAGTTTAGTGTTTCTGTCTTAATATTTAGATCTTTAATCCACTTAGATCACAGTTTAGTGCATGGTGATAGATACGGGTCTAGTTTTAATCTCTGAAAGGTTGAAATTCAGTTTTTCCAATACCATTTATTAAATAGGCTATCTTTCCTCCAATGAGGGTGGTTGGCTCCTTTGTCAAAGATGAGGTGGCTGAGTATGTCTGAAGTTGTTTTTGCATCTTCTAATCTATTCCACTGATCCTCAGGTCTGTTCCTTTGCCAGTACCATGCTGATTTTATCACAGTAGCTTTGTAGTATTGCTTCAAGTTGGGGATTGTGATACCCCCAGCCATGTCTCTGTTGCCCAGAATTGCTTTTCATATTCTACGTCTCTTCTGGTTCCAAATGAATTTTTGGATTGTTTTCTCTAGTTCTGTGAAGTATATTGTTGGAATTTCAATCAGCATTGCATTAAATCTATATAGCAGTTTTGGAAGTATGGCCATTTTCACTATATTAATTCTTCCTACCCAGGAGAAAGGGATGTCTTTCCATTTTCTTATATCCTCCTCGATCTCCTTTTTCAGGGTGCTGTAGTTTTCAGTGTAGAAGTCTTTTGCTTCCTTTGTTAGATTGGCTCCTAGATACTTCATTTTTTTGGATGCTATTGTAAAAGGAATTGTTTCCCTAATTTCTTTCTCAATGAATCTGCTATTTGTGTATAAGAAGACTATTGTTTTATGAGTTTTGACCTTATATCCAGCTACTCCACTGAATCTGTCAATTAAGTCCAGAAGTCTTTTGGTAGAGATTTTTGGGTCTCCTATGTAAAGTATCATATCATCAGCAAATAATGACAGTTTAACTTCTTCCTTTCCTATCTTTATTCCTTTTATTTCTTTCTCTTTTCTAATTGCTGTGGCTAATGTTTCCAGAACTATTTTGAACAGGAGTGGTGATAGTGGGCATCCTTGTCTTGTTCCTGATTTTAGCACGAATGTTTTCAGTTTTTGACCATTTAGTATGATGTGGGCTGTTGGTTTTTCATAGATAGCCTTAATCAGGTTGAGATAAAGACCTTCTATTCCAATTTTCTGTAGGGTTTTTATCATGAATGGGTGTTGGATTTTGTCGAATGCCTTTTCTGCATCTATTGAGATGATCATATGGTTTTTGTCCTTGACTCTGTTAATATAGTGTATTACATTTATTGATTTATGAAAGTTGAAGCATCCTTGCATCCCTGGGATAAATCCGACTTGGTCAGGCTGTATGACCTTCTTGATGACCCTCTGTATTCTGTTTGCCAGTATCTTGTTGAGGATTTTTGCATCTATGTTCATTAGGGAGATGGGCCCGTAGTTCTCTTTTTGGGTTAGGTCTTTCCCTGGATTTGGTAGAGTGCTATAGTTTTCAGAGAAGAGGTCTTTGATTTCTTTTGTTAGGTTAATTCTTAGGTATTTCTGGTTTTTTCATGCTATTGTGAAAGGAATTATTTGCCCTATTTCTCTCTCAGTGACTCTGTTGTTCATTTAGAGGAAAGCTATTAATTTTTGTGTGTTGACCTTGTATCCAGATACTCTGCAGAATTTGGTTATTAATTCTAGAACACGTTTGGTGGCATTCTTGGGGTCTTCTATGTAGAGTATCATGTCATCTGCAAATAATGACAATTTGACTTCTTCATTTCCTATCTTTATTCCTTTTATTTCATTCTCTTGTCTAATTGCTGTGGCTAATGTTTCCAAAGTATATTGAACAAGAGTGGTGATAGTGGATATCCTTGTCTTTTTCCTGATTTTAGTGTGAAGGATTTCAGTTTTTGATCATTTAGTATGATACTGGCTGTTGGTTTTTCATAGATGACTTTTATCAGTTTGAGGTAGAGACCGTCTATTCCAATTTTTTGTAAGGTTTTATCATAAATGCATGTTGGATTTTGTCAAATGCTTTTTCTGCATCTGCTGAGATCATCATATGGTTTTTGTCCTTGGCTCTATAGATATAGTGTATTACATTGATTGATTTGCGTATGTTGAACCACCCCTGCATCCCTGGGATGAATCCCACTTGATCAAGGTGTATGATTTTCTTGATGATCTTCTGCATTCTGTTTGCCAGTATCTTATTAAGGATTTTTGCATCTATATTCATTAGTGATCTTGGCCTATAGTTCTCCTTTTTGGTTGGGTCTTTCTCTGCTTTGGGGATCAATGTGATGCTTGCTTCCAGGAATGAATTTGGGAGTATTGCTTCCCATTCAACTTCACTGAAGAGTTTCAACAGTAGTAGAAGTAGTTCCTCTCTAAATGTCAGATAGAATTCAGCAGTAAAGCCATCAGGACCTGGGCTTTTCTTAGTTGGTAAGTTTTTAATTATGTTTTCAATTTCATTGGTTGATATTGGGTTGTTTAGAATTTTTAGGCTTTCTTCATTCTACTTTGGTAATTCATACGTATCTAGGAATCTGTCCATTTCTTCTGTGTTTTCCATCTTATTTCTGTATAGGTTCTGGAAGTAGGTATTGATGATCCTCTGGATTTTTGCTGGGTCTGTTGTAATTTCACCCTTTTCATTCCTAATTGCATGGGTTTGGGCCTTTTCTTTCCTTTTTCTGATAAGGTTGGCTAAGGGTTTGCCAATTTTGTTTATTGTTTTGAAGAACCAACTCTTGACTTCATTGATTTTTTGTATCATTTTCGTAGTCTCTGTTTAATTGATTTCTGTTGTGACCTTTATGATTTCCTCCCTCATACGAGCTTTGAATTTGTCCTGCTCTTCTTTTTCTAGAAGCTTGAGGTTGAGCATTAGGTTGTATATTTGGGCTTGCTCTGTTTTCCTAGTATGAGTATGCATTGCTATGAGTTTCCCTCATAAGACTGTTTCCATTGTGTCCCATAGCTTCCAAAATGTTTTATTGTCATTGTCATTTAATTGAAGGAACTGTCTGATTTCTTCTTTAATTTCCTCTGTGACCCATTGGTTATTCAGAAATGTGTTCATTTTCCATGTATTTATGAAATTCTTGCAGTTTCTTTTGGTATTGATCTCCAAATTCACTGCACCATGGTCTGATTGTATACAGCGGATAACCTCAAATCCTTTGCACTTAGTGAAACTTGTTCTATGAGCAAGTATGTGAGTATGTGGTCTATTTTGGAGAATGACCAATGTGCAGCTGAAAATAGTGTGTATTCTGTTTTTGTGGGGTGGAACACTCTGTAAACATCTGTTAAGTTCATTTGTTCAAGAGTTTGATTGATTTAATCCCTGGTACAAAGAAAAAGGGTTTGATTGAGTTCTAGTATGTTGTTGTTTATTTTTTCTCTAATTGATCTATCTATTTGTGACAGTGGACTATTGAGGTCCCCCACTACTATTTTATTAGTTTGCATATGATTTTTCATGTCCATTAGTATTTTTTTATGTAGTTGGGTGCACTAGTGTTTGGTGCATATATATTTATGATTGTCGTCTCTTCCTCCTGGATTGTTCCCTTTACAAGGATATAGTGTCCTTCTTTGTCTATCTTAATCAGTGTTGGTTTGAAATCCACTTAGTCTGCAAAGAGGATAGGTACTCCTGGTTTTTTTTTGGTTCCAGTCACATAGAGTATTGTTTTCCACCCTTTAACTTTCAGTCTATTAGTTTCTTTTTGAATTCATTGTGTTTCTTGTAAGCAGCATATTGTTGGATCTTGCTTCTCATTGCATTCTGCTAGTCTCTTTCTTTTGATTGGTGAGTTGAGTCCATTAACATTGATGGTTATAACTGATATGTATTGACTTATCATTGTCATGACTTTCTTTTTGTTGGATTCTCCCCCTTTGTGTTTAATTTCTTGTTATGCCCTATGGGTTCTTTCTCATGGGCTTCCTGGGGTTGTGATCCTAATTGTCTTTTCCTAGGGTATTGTCTAAAATTTTGGGGGGTGCTGATTTATTATTCGTGAAGTTCCTAAGGCGCTCTTCTTTGTCATGAAAGTATCTTATGTCTCCATCAATTTTGAAAGATAGCTTTGCAGGGTACATCAATCTGGGCTGGAGGTTGTTTTCTTTTTGGGTTTGAAATACATCACTCCAAGATCTTCTTGCCTTATGGGTTTTTGTTGAGAAGTCTGCTGTGATTGTGATGGGTTTTCCTTTGTATGTGATTTGTTTCTTTTCTCTAACTGCTTGTAGAATTTTGTTCTTCTGTTGGATTTCTGGAATCTTGACTATTATATGCTTATGTGTAGATTTTTTTTGATCAAGGCTATTTGGAGTCCTATAAGCCTCACTTATCTGTATGTCAAATTCTTTTACCCTAATTGGGGAGTTTTCTGCTATTACTTCTGTAAACAGTTTGTAATGTCTTTTGTCCTCTCTCCTGTTTCTTCATTGACTTCGATCAGTCTTCCCCCAACCCATTAAGTTTATTGGTACATTTTAGGTATAATATACATTTACATTCATCATTGGGATCTTGTACCATTACATGAGTATCTTGGTTCTTATTTTTTCCCCTTCCCCTGCCCTCCCTTCACCCCCTCCACCCTTCCCTATTTGCAATGACTTTGTTTCCATTTTTTTCTTTTCTCATATTTTTTCTTTTCCCTTCTTTTCTTTCCTCTACCCCTCCCACTTCCCATGCTCCTTTAGACCTTTTCTTCCTATTACACAATATCAATTATACATTTTTAAAATTACAATATGAAGATCTAGTAGATATTACCACAGATTTTACAGAATTTAAAAGAATATATAGAAAACATATTACAAAAATCTGTTTTGAAATAACTTTGACAACTTCTAAGAAGTACTGTGGAAGACAAATTAATGAAACTAACCCTGGAGGAAATATAAAATTTGAATAGCACCTATTAAAGAAAGTATATTCCTAGATTGAAAACCTTCCTATATTACAACACCAGGCTCATATACATTTTAATTGATAAATTATATCAAACATTTAAAGCAGAAAAAAAAGGAACATTTCTTCCCTCATTTTAGGAAATCATCATTTTGCTAATCCTAAAAGTGGATAAAGATAATAGAAGAAAAAAGTATGAACATAGATAGAAGTTTATTTAATAAAACAAACTATTAGAAGTCAGATCTGGAAGTATGTAGAAAGTGGTTTTATTATAAAGATGGCAGTGTTGGTTCAGCATTGGAAGATCTGCCCCTAAAAGTCATTTTAACAGAGGAAGGGAAAAAGCCATATGATCCTGTCACTAGTTGTGGAAAAAGTATCTAACTAAATTCTACAGCTGTTCATGGTAAAAGCTATCAAGAGACTAGAAGTAGAACAGAAACTTCTCAACAAATTAAAGACATGTACTCCATACTTCCAGCGAGAATGCCTTGTATGAATGGAGAAGATGCAATGCTTTCTCCTTAAGGTGGGGAACAAGGGCAGATATGCCTACTCTTCATCTGTCTATTAAACTTTGAAACATAGGCCTAAACCAAAATAGTCTGGCAATAAAAGGACACAATCAGGATAGGATTGGCAAGGTAGAAGCAAAATCTTTATATGTAGATGAAATGATCATCTACAGAGAAAATACTAAGAAATCTCTAGGAGCCCCTAGAACTTGTATTTGAATTTAGCAGGATTAGAAAACACAAGGTATATATAAAAATTCAGGTCTATATATACTTGATATAAATGAAGAATTAGATATTGAAATTTAAAAGGTATGTATGAGTACAAAGGACCTAAAAAAGTAACAAAAAGAAATAAAAGAAAAAAAAAACATTGTTGGAAGAGGTTTAGTACCTAATTTTAAGACTTCCTCTAAAGCTACAGTAATCAAGGCAGTGTTGGTATAAGGAAAGACATATAGATCATTGGAGTAAATCAGATGATCTAGAAATAGAACCACACATATATGGTCCACTGAGTTTTGAAAGATCATTTAACGTTAACATTTTGTAGAATATAAACTCAATTCAAGAGCAAAGGAAAAGATAGTGTTTTCATCAAATGGCACTAGAACATCTGGTATCCATATATAAAAAATTAACCTCAACCCTTTATTTCCATACATGAAAATAACTTGAAGGGATCTATGAACCTAAATATGAAAGCCTAAAAGTATAAAACTTTAAGTCTGCTGTGATTCTGATGGGATTTCATTTGTATGTGATTTGTTTCTTTTCTCTCACTGCTTGTAGAATTTTGTTCTTCTGTTGGGTTTCTGGAATTCTAAGTATTATTTGCCTATGTGCAGGTTTTTTTTGATCAAGGCTAGCTGGAGTCCTATATGCCTCACTTATCTGTATGTCAAGTTCTTTTCTCCTGCCTGGGACGTTTTCTGCCATCACTTTTGTGAACAGTTTTTTTATGTCATCTGCACTCTCTCCTGTTTCTTCATTAACTCCAATCATTCTTATGCTATTCTTCTTTGCATCGTCTAGCAGCTGCTGGATTTCTTTCTTGTGGTTCCTTACAATTTTAAAGCAATTTTTGTTTTCCTGGTCACTAATTGCAGTCTTATTTTCTATGTCTGAAATCCTGTCCTCACATTGGTTCATTCTGCTGTGTAGACTTTCAGTGGAGTTTTTAATCTCCTGGAAATCTGTTTGCATCTGTTTTATGGATTCCATTTGTTTCCTATGTTGGGATTCCATCATGTTTGTCAGATCTTCTATTTTTTTTTATCTGTGTCCTCTGTAGATTAATCATGTCTTGCACTATGGGCACAGTCTTTGCTGTTGTCTGAGAAATTATTTCTGATTTCATTTTTTTCCAGATCCTCTTTTGTTACCAGTTCAGGGTGTCAAGGTGGTTGAGTATCAGATTGTTCCATCTCCTTTCCCATTGGGGTTGCAGTAGGTGATTTGGAAGTCTGTTTTTGAGGCTTGTTTACTTGTCTTCTCATTTCCATGGGGGGGAAATTCTGCTGGTGCTCATGTGGCTCACCTCCTCTGCCCTAGGAATGGTGGAATGGTGGCAGGGAGCCTCCTTCTGGGTGCTGGGATTGGCTCACCTCCTCTGCATTTGGAGCGTGGAATGATGGCAGGGGAGCCTCCTTCTCTGTGCTTGGATTTGGCTCACCTCCTGTGCCCTTGGAGCAGTGGAATGGTGATGGGGGAGCCTCCTCCTGGGCCCTGGAATTGGCTCACCTCCCCTGCCCTGGGAGCAGTGGAATGGTGGCAGTGCAACTTCGATCAGTCTTATGTTATTCTTTGCATCATGTAGCAGCTGATGGATTGATTTCTCATGGTCTCTTATGTGGTCACTTACTATTTTGAAGAAATTTTGCTTTTCCTGGTTACTAATTGCAATCCTATCTTCTATATCTGAAATTCTGTCTTTGCATTGGCTCATTCTTCTCCATAAACTTTCAATGACATTTTAAATCTGGAAATGTTTTCATCTGTTTTATAGATTCCATTTGTTTCCTACTTTGAGATTCCATCATGTTCCTCAACTCCTCTATTTTTTTTTATCTATGTCTTCTCTAAATTTATTAATCATGTCTTGTACTATGGGCATAATCTCTGCTGTTATCTGAGAAATCATTTCTGATTTCATTTTTTCCAGGTCTTCTTTTGTTGCCAGTTGAAGCAGTCCAGGTGGTTGAGTATAACATTGTTCCATATTAGTTCCCTTTTTGTTGCCTTAGGTGATCTGGAAGTCTGGTTTTGAGACTTGTTTATGTGTTTTCTCATTTCAACTGATGCAGGCTGCTGTATCATTTTTTAGGTAGCTTTTTGCTCACCAGAGAATTGAAGTGGTCTTCAATTCTATGTAAGCCACAGACCTGCCTTTACTCTGCTGCTCACCAGTACACCAATTCCTGGGTTGAGTGGTGGCCTTCTTGATCCCTGAGCTGAGTTGTTCCCTGTGCACACTTGGGATGGTATATAGGTCTGCCTCTCACTGGGGCCCCTATGTAGCTGTTGTCTTGGAGGGCCTTTGGCTGTGCACCCCAATTCTTGTTGCCTGTGCAGGCTCCTGGCTAGGGTCTCCTTGCAGTTTTCAATAGTATTGGCATGAGCCTCTGACTGTTGCTTGTGCACCTGTGTAGCCCTTTTACAGGTGGGCCCTTGGCTGTGGCTGATGGTATGCTGGGCCTCTGGCTGAAGCTTGTATGCCTGTGAAATTCTTTTCTGGGTGGCCTTTGGCTTGGACAGGTGTGCCCGAGCCTCTGGGCCTGGGGCAGAGCCCTGTCTGGGATCCACCTGCAACCATGCCACTCTGGTTCACACAGCTGCTCTCCAGGATCTCTGCGCACTTGCCAATGGTATGACGGGCCTTTCTTCATTGAGTCTTTTATATCGGAGGGGTCTAATTTTTTGGAGTTCTTCATATATTCTAGATATGGGTTCTCTGTCTATGGAATTGATGGCAATAGTTTTCCCATTCTTTAGGTTGTCTCCTCATGCTGTTCATTGTTTCTTTTGTTGTGGAGAACCATTTTAAATTTTATATGATTTCACATGTTGATTCTCAGAACTATATAGGGTTTCTATTCAGAAAGATTTGCCTACACCTATGGCATCAAGAGTTTTACCTATTTCGTCTTCAAGAAAGTTAAGTGTTTCAGGTTTAACCTTTAGTTTTTTGACATATTTTGATTTTAGTTTTGTATATGGTGAGAGATATGGTTCTAGATTCAATCTTCTGCATGTGGATAGTCTATTTTTCCAACATCATTTTATTAAGCAGGCTATCTCTCTTCCAGTGTAGATTTTTGGCCCCTTTACCAAAGAACAAATAGTTGAATGTACTTGGGATTGTGTCTGCATCCTCTATTCTGTTCCACTGATCCTCATGTATATTTTTGTGTCACTATGATACTGCTTTTATCAAAGTAGCTTTGTAATATAAGGTCACACCTGGGATTGTGATGCTTCTAGCCTTGCTCTTTTTAACCAGGATTGTTTTTGATATTCTGAGTATCTTCTGGTTCCACATGAATTTTAGGACTATTTTCTCCATTTCCGTGAAGAATGCTATTGGTGTGTTGATTGGCATTGTGTTAAATCTGCATATAAATTTTGGAAGTATACCCATTTTGACTATATTGATTCTGTCCATCTGAAATGGGATGTTTCTATTTTCTGATATCCTCTTTAATTTTCTTTTATAGAGTACTATAGTTTTCATTGTAGAGGTCCTTCATTTTCTAAGTTAGGTTAATTAATACTTATTTAATTTTTCGTGATGCTACTGTGAATATTTCCCCCTAATTACTTAGTGGCTTTTTCATTAGTGTATAGGCACACTATGTGCTTTTGTGTGTTTTCTTTTATATCCTGCTATGTTACTGAATTTTCTTATTAGTTCTAAGAGTCTTTTGGTGGATTCTTTGGAATCTTGTATGTAATGGATCATGACACCTGCAAATATTGATAATTCCACTTATTTTCCAATACTTTCTTTTTGTCTCAGTTACTGTCACATTGCTGGGACAAAATACTCAACACTGACATGTTAAAGAAGGAAAGGTTAATTTTATCTTACAATTTGTAGAAGTTTCAGCTGCCTCCAAAGCATGGTGGCATAGCAGAGGGGCATTGCAGAGGAGAAACAGTTCATGGTATGGTAGGCAGGAAGCAGCAAGTCTCCCTTTCTCTTCCCATTCCATCCAGGCTACAAGCCTTTTGTTGGTGCCATGGACACCTAGGGTGTGGCTTCTGTCTTCAGTAAATACATTCAGCCACACTCAGGATGGGCCTTCCCGTTATCCACACATAGAGCTATGCTAAACCAATCAGTGACCTAATCCAATTATTACAACCTTAATACAGTATCAAACCCATGATCCAGACACTACCTAAAAGCCACACCTACGAGCACATGAGGCCCTGAGCAGACATGTAGATATAAGCTGTAACATCTTTCATTTCTATTTCTCTTGCTAATGTTTTGAGTATTATGTTGAAGAAGAATGTTGAAGGAAGACATCCTTGTCTTGTTTCTGATTTTAGAAGACAACGTTCAGTTTTTTTCCTATTTAATATGATGTTAGCAGTATATTTGTCATAAATGACTTTATCAGATTGAGATCAGGCATTTAAAAAAAATAATTTTCTTGGGCCAGGGCTTTAGCTCAATGGTTCCACTGCCTGCCTCATATGCAAGCATAAGGTCCCAAGATCAATCCCTGGTTAAAAAAAAGAGAAACTTCTGACAGAAATAATTTTCTTATAATTAAATTTTTTATCTCTTCCAAATTCATTTTTTATTCATTAAGTTTATTGGTGCATTTTAAGTATACAATATGATAACATTTATCATTGGGAATTTGTACCTTTACATGATATACATTGCTTCCTATATTTTTCCCCATTCCCCTGTCCCCCCTGCAACCCTTACACCTCTCCCTATTTACAAAGACTTTGTTTTCATTTTTTCCTTTTCTCATATTTATTCCTATCCCTTCCTTGCTTTCCCCTATGCCTCTCACTTCCCATTCCCCATTGGAACTTTTCTTCCTATTTCGCATTATCTATTATATATTTTGATCTTTATTTACACTTTTAGTTTCACGCACCAGAGAAACTATTCAGTATTTACATATATGTGTTGTATTTACTTCAGTTAAGAGTATGGCCTCAATGTACATCCATTTAGCTATAAATGTCTGTAGTTTCTCATTCTTTGTGGCTGTGCAGTATTCCATTTTATAAAGAAAAACACATCTTCTTTATCTAGTCCCCATTTGATGGGTAATTGGGCTGTTTCCAGGTTTCAGCTATTACAAACTGTGCTGCTATGAACACAGGTGTGAGTATATAGCTGTGGTATCATTCTTTTAATTCTTTGGGGAAGATACCCAGGAGGGAAATAGCTGGGACAAATGGAACCTCTAATCCTAGGTTTTTGAGGCATCTCCATACTGATTTCAACAATGGTTGCACCAGTCTACATTCCCACCAATAGAGGAAAAGTGTTCCTTTTTCCCCACAACTGCACCAGCTTTGTTACTGGTTGATTTCATGATAGAAGCCATTCTTTCTGGAGTGAGGTGGAATCTCAGCATTGTTTTCATTTACATCTCTTGAATGACAAGTGATATTGAACATTTTTTCATATGTTGATTTGAAATTTCTACTTCTTTGTGTGAGAAATATCTGTTCATTTCAGATGCCCATTTTTGTATTGGGTTTTTTAATTTGGGAGGTCTGATTTTTTTTAAAGTTTTTTATACATTCTGGATAGTGGACCTTTGTCTGAGCCACAGCTGGTAAAAATTCCCACAGTGTAGGTTGTCTCTCCATGCTATTGGTGGTTTCTCTTGCTGTGTCGAAGCTTTTTAATAAGATAAGATCCCAGTTGTTAGTTCTTTGTGCTAGTTCACATGCAACTGAGATTTTGTTCATGAAATCTTTCCTATGCTAATATTTTCAAGAGTTATACCTAACCTCTCTTCTAGCTGGTTCAGTGTTTCTGTTTTAATATTTATATCTTTAATCCATTTCAATTTTAGTTTAGTGCATGGTGAGAGATATGGGTCTAGTTTTGATCTTTGGCAAGTTGAAACCCAATTTTTCCAGCACTATTTATTAAAGGAGCTATCTTTCCTCTAGTGAGAGTGTTTGGCTCTTTTGTCAAAGGTGAGGTGGCTGAGTATGCCTGGAGTTGTTTCTGCATCTTCTGATATGTTCCACTGGTCCTCAGGTCTGTTTCTTTGCCAGTACCATGCTGTTTTTATCACAGTAGTCTTGTAGTAGAGTTTCAAGTTGGGGATTGTGATACCCCCTACCTTGTCTTTGTTGCCTACATTTGCTTTAGCTATTCTAGGTCTCTTCTTGTTCCAAATGAATTTTTAGATAGTTTTCTCAAGCTCTGTGCAGTATGCTGTTGGAATTTCAATTTGGATTGCTTTGAATCTCTATAGCAGTTTTGGAAGTATGGCAATTTTCACTATATTTGTACTAACTACCTAGGAGCAAGGGATGTCTTTCAATTTTCCTATATCCTTCTTGATTTCCTTTTTCAGAGTGCTGTAGTTTTCAGCGTATAGGTCTTTTTCTTTGTTAGATTGATTCCTAAATATCTCATTTTTTGGATGCTATTGTAAAAGGGATTGTTTCCCGGGGGCAGAGAAGGTGAGCTGGTCCCAGCACCTGGAAGGAAGCTCCCCTGCTGCCATCCCTCGCTCCAAGGGCAGAGAAGGTGAGCCACGCAGGTGCCAGAAACATCCCCCCCCACACGTGGAAATGAGAGGACATGTAAACAAGCCTCAAAAACAGACTTCCAGATCACCTACAGCAACCCCAAAGGGAAAGGAGATGGAACAATCTGATACTCAACCACCTGGACTCTCTGAACTGGCAACAAAAGAGGATCTGGGAAAAATGAAATCAGAAATAATTACTCAGATAACAGCAAAGATTTTGCTCATGGTGTAAGACATGATTAATAAATCTAGAGAGGACATGGATAAAAAAATAGAGGATCTGAGGAACATGATGGAATCCCAACATAGGAAACAAATGGAATCCATAAAACAGATGCAAACAGATTTATAGGAGATTAAAAACTCCATCAAAAGTCTGCACAGCAGAATGAACCAATGTGAGGACAGAATTTAAGATATAGAAGATAAGATTGCAATTAGTGACCAGGAAAAGAAAAATTGCTTTAAAATTGTAAGAGAACACGAGAAAGCAATCCAGCAGCTGCTAGATGATGCAAAGAAGAATAACATAAGACTGATTGGAATCAATGAGGAAACAGGAGAGAGTGCAGATGACATAAAAAAACTGTTCACAGAAGTGATGGCAGGAAACTTCCCAAGGAAGGGAAAAGAACTTGACATACAGATAAGTGAGGCATATAGGACTCCAGCTAACCTTAATAAAAAAAAATCTACACATAGGCATATAATAGGATTCCAGAAACTCAACAGAAGAACAAAATTCTACAAGCAGTGAGAGAAAAGAAACTAATCACATACAAAGGAAAGCCCATCAGAATCACAGCAGACTTCTCAATGCAAACCCTCAAGGCAAGAAGAGGTTGGAGTGATGTATTTCAAGCTCTAAGGGAAAACAGCCTCCAACCCAGATTGATGTATCCTGCAAAACTATCTTTCAAAATTGATGGAGAAATAAGATACTTTCATGATAAAGATCACCTCAGGAAATTCATGAATATCAAACCAACACTCCAAAAAATTTTAGACAATACCCTAGGAAAAGACAGTGAGGATCACAACCCCAGGAAACCCAGCAGAATGAATCCATTGGGCCTGGCAAATTAAACGCATGGGAGGAGAATCCAACAAAAAGAAAAATTCATGACAAGGCTTTTAAAACTTTTAACTTCATCTCGCTAATGAGTGCATAATTCAATCTTGTTATTGCACTGATGAGTATTTTTCTGATTCTAGAGTTGCACACCTTTGCTCGTGCTGTAATGGCTATTTATCATCTTATGTCTACTTTTTAATTGGATTGTCTATTAACGAGCTGTGAGTTCTTTATATATTCTGGTCATAGGTTATATGCATTGTAAATATAGTTTGTTTAAGGACTACTTTTCATTTTCTTAACGATGTCATTTAAAGTTCTAAATTTTGATGGAATCTCATTTATCAATTTTTTTCTTTTATACATCATGTTTTCTGTATCTTAGGTAGTTCTTGCCTACCCTGAATTCATAAGCATTCTCCCTTATAATTTCTTCTTAAAGTTTTATAGTTTTAGTCTTTCATATTTAGGTTCATAGATCCCTTCAAGTTATTTTCATGTATGGAAATAAAGGGTTGAGGTTAATTTTTTTATATGGATACCAGGTGTTCTAGTGCCATTTGCTCAAAACACTATCTCTTCCTCGGCTTTTGAATTGAGTTTATATTCTATAAAATGCTAATGTTAAATAATCTTTCAAAACTCAGTGGACCATATATGTGTGGTTCTATTTCTAGATTCTCTGTTGTATTCCAATGATCTATATGTCTTTCCTTACACCAACACTGCCTTGATTACTGTAGCTTTAGAAGAAGTCTTAAAATTAGGTACTAAACATCTTCCAACAATATTTTTTTTCACTTTTCTAGGTCCTTTGTACTCCCACATACCTTTTAAATTTCAATATCCAATTCTTCATTTACAGCAAGTATACACAGACCTGAATTTTTTATATACCTTGTGTTTTCTAATCCTGCTAAATTCAAATACAAGTTCTAGGGGCTCCTAGAGATTTCTTAGTATTTTCTCTGTAGATGATCATTTCATCTACATATAAAGATTTTGCTTCTACCCTGCCAATCCTATCCTAATTGTATCATTTTATTGCCAGACTATTTTGGTTGGGCCTAGGTTTCAAAGTTTAATGGACAGATAAAGAGTAAGCATATCTGCCCTTGTTCCCCACCTTAAGGAGAAAGCATTGTATCTTCTCCATTCATATAAGGCATTCTCACTGGAAGTATGGAGTACATGTCTTTAATCTGTTGAGAAGATACTCTTCTACTTCTAGGCTCCTGATAGCTTTTACCATGAACAGCTGTAGAATTTCGTCCAATACTTTTTCTCCAACTAGTAACAGGATCATATGGCTTTTTCCTTTCCTCTGTTAAAATGATGACTTTTGGGGGTGGATCTTCCAATGCTGAACCAACATTGCCATCCCTATAACAAAACCACTTTCTATGTACTGCCAGATCTGACTTCTAATACTTTGTTTTGTAAAACAAATTTCTATCTATGTTCATACTTTTTTCTTCTATTTTCTTTATCCAGTTTTAGAATTAGCACAATGTTGATTTCCTAACATGAGGCAAGAAGTGTTCCTTCTTTTTTCTGCTTTAAATGTTTGATATAATTTATCAGTTAAAATGTATATGAGCCTGCTTTTGCCATATAGGTAGGTTTTCAAGCTAGAAATATACTTTCTTTAATAGGTGCTATTCCAATTTTATATTTCCTCTAGAGTTAGCTTCATTAATTTGTCTTCCAAGATACTTCTTAGGAGTTGTCAAATTTATTTCAAAACAGATTTTTGAAATATGCTTTCTATATCCTTTTTAATTCTGTAAAATCTGTGATAATGTCTCCTAGATCTTGATATTATAATTTTAAAAATGTATAATTGATATTGTGTAATAGGTAGAAAAGGTCTAAAGTAGCAGGGGAAGTGGGAGGGGTAGGGGAAAGGAAAAAAACGGAAAAGAAGAAGTTTGAGAAAAGAAAAAAAAATCGAAACAAAGTCTTTGCAAATAGGGAAGGGTGGAAGGGGTAAAGGGAGGGCAAGGGAAGGGAAAAAAATAAGAACCAAAATACTCATGTAATGGTACAAGATCCCAATGATGAATGTAACTGTATTTTATACCTAAAATGTACTAATAAACTTAATGGGGAAAAAAAGATCAGGCCTTTTTACAACTATTTTCTTCAGTGTTTTTATCATGACAGGATGCTGGAATTTGTCAAATATTTTTGTTTCTATAGAGTTCTTCCTGTGGTTTTTGTCCTTGCTTGTATTTATGATATATACATGCATTGTTTCACATATGTTGAAACATTATTGCATCCCTGGGATGAAGTCAACTTGAACATGACATATAATCTTTTTGATGATTTGTTATATTCTGTTTGGCAGAATCTTGTTGCTGATTTTTGCATCTATAGTCAATAAAGAGATTGTTCTGTAGTTATCACTTTTGGTTGGATCCTTGTCTCATTTTTGAATCAGGGTACCTCTAACTTCTGGAAATGACTTTGGGAGTACTCCTTCCCTTTTCATTCCATTAAAAAGCTTGAGGAGGGCCGGGGATTTAGCTCAGTGGTTCTGCTGCCTGCTCCACAAGTGTAAGGACCAGAGTTTGATTCTTGGTACCAAAAAAAAAAAAAAAAAAAAAAAAAGCTTGAGGAGTATTGGTGTTAGAACTTTCGAGAAGTTTTCACAGAATTCAGCTGTGAACCTGTCCAGACTGGGGCTTTTTTGAGTTGGTAGGTTTTTTTATTACTGCTTTTATTTCATTGCTTATTATTGGATTATTCAGGGTTTTTATTCCTTCTTCATTCAATTTTGGCCACTCACAGTGTATTTGGGAATCTATCCACATCTTATGAATTCTCTCATTTATTGGTTTATAGTTCAGTGAAGTAGTGGTTAATAATTGTTTTTTTATTTTGACAGTATCCATTGTGATTTCACCTTTTTAATTTTTAATTGCAATGATTTGTGTCTTTTCTCTTTTTTTATGTAAGATCAGCTAAGGGTTTGTCTGTTTTGTTTATCCTTTCAAAGAACCAACTCTTAGTTTCATTGATTCTTTGTATTATTTTCTTGGTCTCAATTTCATTGATTTCTACTCTGATCTTTATAATTTCTTATCTTTTCCTAACTTTGTGCTTGGATTGTTCTTGTTTTTCTAGGACCTTGAGGTGCATCATTAGGTTTTATATTTGAGCTCACTCTATGTTGCAGTGTGGGCATTTATAGCTATAAACTTCCCTCATGGGACTGCTTTCATTGTGTCCCATAATTTCTGGTATATTTTGTTGTCTTTATCATTTAGTTCTAGAAACTCTCTTATTTCTTCTGCAATCCATTTTTAAGTTAAGTGTGTATTGTTTAGTTTCCATGCATTTCCATAATTACTATTTTTTTCATTTGTCATTGATTTCTAACTTCTTTGCACTATGGTCTGCTAAAATGCATGGTATAATTTCAATTCTTACACATTTACTTAAGGCTGATTTATTGGCTAGAATGTAGTCTAGTTTGGAGTTCTGTGTGCTGCTGAAAAGAATGTGTATTCTCTTCTTTTCGGATGGAACTCTCTGTAGATATCTATTAAGTGCATTTGTTTGAAGGTTTTTTTCAACTTTGATATTTCTTTGTTAATTTTTTGTCTCATTGAGGTACTTGTCATAATGGAGTATTGAAGACCCCACTAAAATTGTGTATTAGGCTTCATATTTGATCTTTATGTGCAGTAATACTTGCTTTATGAAGTTGGGTGCATTATTGTTTGGTGCATATATGTTAATAATTGTTGCCAGTTCCTGTTAGATTGTTCCCTTAACCAATTCATAGTGACTTTCATTGCCTCTTTTGATCAGTTTTGTCTTGAAGTCCACTTTGTCTGAATATAATATAGCTATATCTGCCTTTTTGCATTTCTGTTCCATTACATGTTGTTTTCCAACCTTTGATTTTTAGTCTGTGAGTTTCTTTCTGGGTTAATTGTGTTTCTTGTATACAGTGTACTTTTAGATTTTGTTTCTTGATCCATTCTGCCAGTTTGTGTCTTTGATTGGGTAAATGAGACCATTTGTATTGACAGTTATTATTTCTCTTTTCTTTCTTTTTGTTTTTTATTTTTTGGTACTGGGGATCAAACTCATGTCCTTGCGCTTGCTCAGCAGGCGGCAAAACCACTAAGCTAAATCCCTGGCCCAAAAGTGGATTTTGGGTTGCAGTTTGGAAACTTGGTAACTACAAGGTTTGCCATCACTAAGCTAGTGTATACAACAATCTTTTTTTTCTTTTTTTTTTTTTTTGGTACAGGGGATCAAACTTGGGTCCTTGAACTTACACAGCAGGCAGCGAAACCACTGAGCTAAATCCCCGGCCCTAACAGTTATTATTGACAGGTATTGACTTATTCCTATCACTGCCTTATTTTCTTGTTCTTGATTACCTATCTTTCACTTCCACTTAACTGCTCAGCCTATCTGGTGTATTATGCTTTTGTTATTGTTAACTTCTTTGTCTCTTTCTGGGTATCCTTGAGAATTTTTTAAGTGCTGGTTTGATGGTCACAAATTTCTTTAGGTTCTCTTTATCATAAAAGTATCATATTTCTCAATCAATTTTTTTTTGGTACTGGGGATCGAACTCAGGAGCTTGCACTTGTGAGGCAGGTGGCAGATCCACTGAGCTAAATCCTCGGCCCCTCTCAGATCAATTTTGAAAGATAGTTTTGAAGGATATGTCAACCTGGCTTGGAAATTGTTTTTCTTTTGGTGCTTGAAAAATCTCACTCCAAGCTCTCTTGGCCTTTAAGGTTTATGTTGAGAAGTCTGCTGTAATACTAATGGGTTTTCTTTAATAAGTGACCCATTGCTTTTCTCTAACCACTTTTAAGATATGGTCTTTTGTTGGAGTTCTGAGATTTTGACTATGACTGTAGGGGGCCACCGAGAGATGTGTAAAAGCCAGGCATCCAAGTGCATCTGAGGGCACTTGAGGACACAATCCTTTTGTTTAGTGCGGTCACATGATGGGGCTTTGTTATATAATAATGAATTAGTGTAGAGAATCGTGCATGCACCACACAATCTGCAAGGTCGCCCAGCATGTTTTGTCTTACTATGTCTCAGTAAGCTGATAAAAAACCTACTATCTCCCTGCTTTTTTGTGATGTCTGCTCCACACATGTTCTTTGCTTTGGAAACCTCACCTGACTGGCTCACCCTTCAGCCCACTAACCCTGACAGTGATGTGCTGTGGAGAGGTTCTTTTGTGATTGTGGGTATTTGGGGTATTATATCCCTCACTTATATATATGTTTAATTCTTTTAACTTATTTCTAAGGTTTTCAGCTCTTGTATCAGTAAACAGGTTCTTTGTGCCATTAATACTATATTCTGATTTTTCACTAATTCCAATAAACCTTAGATTAGTCTTCTTTTCATTATCTAGGAGCTGTTGGATACATTTTTCATGTTCTCTTGTTGTTTTTATAGTATTACTCATAGGGCCGGTGGTTTATCTCAGGGGCACTGTGCCTGTCTCAAAAGCACAAGGTCCTGAGTTTGATACCTGGTACCAAAAGAATATATTACTCATTAATTGTTTGCTCAAAACAGCCCTATCTTCTAGCTCTGAAACCTGTCCTCACATCAGTCACTTCTGCTGCCCATACTTTCAATAGAATTTTTAATCTCTGAAATTTCTATTTAGAGCCATTTTATTGACTATAATTCTTTTCTACACTGGTCATGTATGTTTTGCATCATGTTGTGTAGCTCCTCTATCTTTTTATTTGCTCTTTATTGTCTTTTATTTGCTCTTTTGATATGCTGATGATTTTATTTAACTTGCCCATTATCTTGTTACTTATAGCTTCTGTGATATTTCCAGTTGCCTTATTGAACTTCTTTGTTATTTTCCCTGATATCATTTCAAATAATTCAGGTGTGAGGCTTTTGGTTTCCTCCTTTTCCATGTCACATGGATCAGCTTTGGAGGAGTTGGGAGGTTTTGGAGTTATTTTGTTTGCTTGTCTTCTCATGTTTCTATTTTTATTTGTTTGTTTGTGTTGCAGCTTGTGGGTTTATTATAGTGGAAAGTTTTGTTTATACTATGGAGACCTCTTTAATTAATGTCTACTTTTCAGTGGTGTCCTCTAGGCATGACTAACTAGTTGCTTTTGCTCTGTCCCAGGATCCAACCAGATCCATTTGCTGGATATGGGAGGTTGCATTATATTTGGCTCAATACCAAGATTTCCTGGAATGGACCACAGTGTTGATAATGACTCCAAGGCAATCTAGATATTATTACCTCAAGAAAACCAATTAATAATAACAACATCTATAAAACTTCAGCTACAGTAATAAAATCAACATCAATTATAGCATTAAATAAAAACCAAATATTGACAACTAATAAAGTACCACCCTTGTCCATAGGAAATAGATCTATAATTATAGTATGAACAATAACAATTCAAATATTGACCTACTATTGATCTATAGTAAATATCTACTAGATGGAACAACTTTGCCTGTACTAACAACAGCATAGTATTTAACAGCAATAGTGTAAAGATAACTACAATTCATAAAGCTTAGTAGTTATACTAGTACAGGTGGAGGGGGTGGGAAATGAGAATAAAGAAACAAAATTTGAAAAATTAATCAATGGGACATGAAAAAGAGGACAGAAGAGTAAGATAGAGGATCTTATTGAGGAATAAAACTAAATTAATAGTGATAGAGCAGTCACTGGAAAGAACAAAGAAGAAAAACAAGAAAGGTAAATATCAAAAACAGGAAATTAAAAAACAAAGAAGGAACAGAAAAAGTTTGAAGGCAGAAAGATAAAAGGCAAAAAAGAAACTAAAAGAAAAAGGAAAAAGTTTGAGAAAAACCACAAACCCTATATAAACCTGAAGGAACAATAAAAACTTGAAGGAGCAATAAAAATAATATAAAATTTAAAAACCTGAAGGAACAAAATAAAAAAAAATTGATTCAAAGAAAAAAATTCCTGTGTTATTGAATGAGTGGTTTCTTTCCATGATCTGTAGTCTTGGGATTCATCCACACATGAATTTTTATGTCTAGTTTTAGGGGCTATGGTTCTTTCAGGTGCCCTCTTTGGACTACAGTCCCCTCAGTTCATCCCTCAAAGACTGTAGTTACTGTTCAAGCTCAGGTGTGTCCTTGCTTTCGTTGGTAGATTGGGTCTTCTGTTCTCTGCTGGATTTAGGCTGCAAGGCAGGATTTCAAGTGGGCTGTTGGACTTAATGTCAATTGTCATGGTGTCTGGTTGCTCTCTTCTCTCCCTGGGTGTTGTCTTCACCTAGGATTGTGTCACACGTTTAGTCTTTGCCTCTGCTGCCTAGTATGGTGCTCCCCTTGGGTTAGGGCACCTCTTGTCCATCATGGGATTGCTTTTTCATATGGGGTCAGGGCGCTGCTTTTCTGGCATGGATCTGCTCTTTCACATAGGGGTGGGGCATCTCCCCAGGTCTGCTCTCTTACATGGGGATGGCAACCACTCTGTGTCTCTTCTCTCATATGGGAGCATAGAGCCATTCTAGGTCTAGTCATGAGCTAATGTATTTAGTAGGTGCTCAATTGATTATTTAGTTCCTTATTAGTGGCAGAAAACATGCTTTGGAAACGAATGCACAGCAATTCACCAGTAAATATTTACCAACCAGTTCCTTGGATTAAAAAGTGCCCTGATCTGTAGAGTTTAACCCTATAATGTAAATTCTCCCAACATGGCAGATTTCAAGCTACCAATGTAAGACTGCTGAACACAGAGTCAAGAATAATAGATATACACAATCAGGTATCATCATACAATCACCCAGCTTTCTCTTTGGGCATTTATATCATATTACTATCTCCTTCAAAGAATAATATAGAACAAAATGTGAAAGTTATTATTTGCAAAGATTGTTCCAGAGAATCTTTCCATGTATTCTTTCTCTCTTTGGCTCTGCCAGCTTCCTCATGTGAATCTCCTTAGGTATCTCTGCTTTTTTTTTTTAGGAACAGGAGAAGGTAAGTAATTGTTTTATGGTTTGAGGGCAACTGGCTCCCAGATTAATGGAGATCTATTATTGCAAAAGTTCAAAATGGTTTTCCAGGCAAACTATCTTCAAGAAATTTCAAAAACAGTTTCTCCTCTCTAGGTCACTTCATCTAAAAATAGAAGATTGATATCTACATACTTGTCAAGATGACTAACATAACACCAATAACACCAACAAATGCTGGTGAGGAGGTAGAGAAAATGAATCACACATCCATTGCTGCTGAGTATGTAAAATGGTACTGCCACCCTGGAACATGATTTCTCTGTTTCATTAGGAAAAAACCCCGAAAACTAAATATGCTATCATTATTCCACACATTCCTGGGCATTTATCTCAGAGAAATGGATTTTTTTAATTCACATTCTTGCTGTCACTTGTTAATTTTATTTTATTAGTACATGTTTGCAGTAGATGAAGTTTACAATCATCTTAGGAAGAAGGCACATATACATAATGTATCTTGATTCTTTTTAGTACCTCTCCCCACGCATGTCCTTCCCTCTTTCTCTAGATTCTCTTTCCCAATTTTCATTATCATTATTTTTATTAATATTATTTAGTTCATATTTATGACATATACTGTTTACATTCATTGTGAGTACTTGGTACATGCGCATGACACATCTTAAAAATTTTCATGTCCCTTTTACCTCCCCTCCTTCTCCTCACCCTCAGGCTCTTGGACCCCTTTCCATTTGCAAAAGATCTATATCCCTTTTTCCTTTTATCAATATTTAATATTTCTCTTTATTTGTACTTTGCATTACTCAAATGAGAGAAAACACATAATATTTAAGCTTATGTATCTGATTTATTTTACTTAACATTATGTTTTCCAGATGTATCCATTTCTTGCAATGTCTTGAATGTATCCTTTTTTATAGCCAAATAATATTCCATTGTTTGTAGATACCATACTTTATCTGTTCATCTGTTAATGGTCATTTAGGTTGCTTCTAGGATTTAGCTATTATGAATTGTGCTGCTATAAACCTTGGTATGCATATATCACTGTAATATGATATCTTTAGTGCTCTTTTGGGAAGATAACTAGATGGAGAATAGCTGAGTCAAATGGAATTTATACTTTTAGTTCTTTGAGAAATCTCTGTACTAATTTTCATAGTGATTGTTCTAGCTTACATTTCCACCAACAATGTAGAAGTGTTCCTTTTTCAACACA
The DNA here is from genome assembly GCF_053883595.1 of Heterocephalus glaber. NCBI lineage: Eukaryota > Metazoa > Chordata > Mammalia > Rodentia > Bathyergidae > Heterocephalus > Heterocephalus glaber. Next base: position 33,592,883 of record NW_028258384.1, on the reverse strand, counting down.
GCCATGATAACATTTGTTATTACTGGATTTCTTCATGATTGCCTTTCTTTCTGTAGTAAGATGAAATCTTAGATATTTCTGTGATAAACAACACCTAAAGAAATTCATGACCTCCAAGCCAACACTTCAAAAAATTCTCAAGAATATCCTAGAAAGAAAAAATGGAGCTAACAGTACAAAAATGTCCAGTAGCATGAATGCTCCAGGTAGGGCAAGAATTAAGTAGAAAGGAAAGAAAAGAAAACAGCAAGAGAAAAATATTGCAGTGACAGTAATAAGCCAATACATATCAGTATTAACTATCAATTTGAATGGTTGAAATTAGCCAATCAAAAGAGATGCAGTAGCAGATTGGATGGTGAAACAAAATCCAGCAGTGTGTTGTATACTAAAACACATTTACCCCAAAAAGCAATTCATAGACTAAAAGCCAAAGATCTGAAAACAAACAGGAGTAGCTATCTTATTTTGAGAAAATTAGACTTTAAACCAAATCTCATCAAAAGAGGCAAAGAAAGATACTACATATTGGTTAACAGGACTCTCAGCTATTCATTCCAAGAAAAGTTCTCTGATGTTTTCCACATCAGAAAAACAGAACAATTAGAAACATATATGCACCAAATTATGGTGCACCTAACTGCATAAAACAAACACTAATGGTCATAAAAGATAAAAACATCAATATAATTATAGTAGCAGCCTCAATACCCCACTGTTACAAATAAATAGATCGACTAAAGACAAAAGTCAACAAAGATATATCAGAGTTGAACCAAACCTTTGAACAAATGGACATAATTGATTTGTACAGTGTTCCACTCAGAACCAACAGAATACACATTCCTTTCAGTAACACATGGAATTTTCTCCAAAATAGACCACAGTCTAGCTAATAAAGTATGCTTGAGGAAATACAAAGGAATAAACAATTTACCATGCATATTATCAGATCATAGTGCAATGAAACTAGAAATAAATGGTGAGAGAAACCATAGAAATTATGAAAACATATGGAAATTAAACAATATAATCCTGAATAATCAATGGCTCATAGAAGAAATTAAGAAATAAATTAGACAGTTTCTAGAATTAAATGATAATGCCAGTACAATGTACCAGAACTTATAGGACACAATGAAAGCAGTCCTATGACAGAAGTTTATAGCTGTGAATGCCCACATCAAAAAAATAGAATGAGCCCATATAAAGGACCTAATGGTGGAAGCTTCTTAAAAAACAAAATTCATCTAAATTAAGAGCTTATACAAGAAAGAAATTTATGAAAATCAGAGCAGAAATCAATGAAATGGAGACTAAAAAATACAAAGTATCAATAAATTGAAGAGCTGGTTCTTTGAAAGAATAAACAACATAGCAAAAACCTTAGCCAATCTTACCAAAAAAGGAAAGAAAAGACACAAATCAATGTAATTAGAAATGAAAAAGGTGAATCACAACAGATACCATTAAAATCCAGAAGATTTTAACACCTACCAAAACCTATATGCCAAAATATTGGAGAAACTCATAAGAAATGGAGACTTTCCAAGATACATACGAATTATCAAAATTGAGCCAAGAGAACTTCAAAACCCTGAATAATCCAATAGCAGGGAATGAAATTAAGCAATAATTAGGAAAAAGTACCCACAAAGTAAAGCCCAGGACCTGATGGATTCGCAGGTGAATTCTACAAGAACTTCAGGGAAGATATAACACCAATACTCCTCAATTACTTTAATAAAATTGAGAGGGAAGGAGTACTCCCAAAATCATTCTTGGAAGCTAGCATTATTCTGATCCCCAAACCAGACAAGGATCCAACCAAAAAGGACAACAATAGGCTGATCTCTCTAATGAATATAGATGCAAAAATCCTCAACAAGATTCTGGGAAACAAAATGTAACACATCTTCACAGAGATCATGCACCATGACCGAGTAGGTTTCATTCCAGGGATGTGCCAGGATGGTTCATTACTTGCATATCAATAAATATAATGCATCATATAAACAAAAGAAATGACAAAAATCACACAGTCATCTATATACAAACAAAAAAAGGCTTTGACAAAATACTTTCATGATAAAAATCTGAAGAAAATTGCTATAGAAGGACCTTATATCAATCCAATAAAAGTCATTTATGACCAACATACTGCCATCACATTAAATGGGAAAAAGCTGAAAAAAGTCAAGAACAAGACAAAGATGCCCATTATCACCACTGTTGTTTAACTCAGTCCTCATGTCTTATTAGCCATCATGGAATAGAAATAAATAAAAGGGAACATATAGGAAAGGATGAAGTCAAGGTATCATTGTTTGTAGAGGACACAATCCTCTACTTACAAGATCCAAAAGTTCCACCAAAAGATTCCTAGAATGAATAACTAAATTCAGCAATGTAGTAGGATATAAATTAAATATACAAAACAATTGTGTCACTATGCACTAATAATGAACTCACTGAGAAAGAAATTATGAAAACAGTGCCATTCACAATAGCATCAGAAAAATTAAATACTTAGGAATTAATCTAACCAAGGAAATGAAAGACTTCTAAAATGAAAACTATGTCACTCCAAAAAATTAAATCAAGAACATCAGAAAATGAAAAGATATCCCCTGTTCCTGGATAGGCAGAACCAATGTAATCAAAATGGCTATACTTCCAAAACTTATTCATATATTTAAAGCAATCACAATGTAAATACCAACAACATTTCTCATAGATCTAGAGAAAATAATTATAAACAACCAGAAAATACCCAGAATAGCAAGAGCAATGCTGGGAAGTAAAAGCAAACAGCATTATTCTGGCAAAATAACAGGCATGTGGATGAAAGGAACAGAATAGAAGAAGCAGAAACAACCTCAGGCACATCCAACTATTTGATCTTTGACAAAAGGGTGAAAAACAAACTGGAGGAAAGATAGCCCCATTTTGATAAATGGTGCTGGGAAAATTGGATACTCACATACAGAAGATTTTGAATCTAGATCAGTGGGGGCAAACCTATGGCACGTGTGCTGCAGTGGGCTGTTTGTATCATTAAAACTTTAAAAGGTTGGGGCTGGGGATTTAGCTCAGTGGTTCTGGTGCTACCTCACAAGTGCAAGGCCCTGAGTTTGATTCTCAGTACCAAAAAAAAAACCTTCTAAAATGATTACCATCGCTGGTCTAGAATCATATATCTCACAATGTACTAAACTGAAATCAAAATGGATCAAAGATCTAAATAATAAGATTTAAACACTTAATCTACTGGAAGATATTGTAGGTAAAACTCTTGAAAACACAGGTGTAGTTAAGGACTTTCTGAACAGAACACTAACGACATAAGAAATAATATAGCGAGGAGCCACTCCCAAGAGGGGGCTTCTGGGCTGCTGTACCACCCCCGCCAGCACAGAGGAGGTGAGCCACTCCCAGCACACAAGAGGAGGCTTTTGGGCCACTGTACCACCCCTGCCAGCACAGAGGAGGTGAGCCACTCCCAGTGCACAAGAGGAGGATTTTGGGCCACCATACCACCACACCAGCACAGAGGAGGTGAGCCGCTCCCAGCACACAAGAGAAGGCTTCCGGGCCACCGTACCACCACCAACAACACAGAGGAGGTGAGCTGCGTGGGCACTAGGAGCACAACCCCCCCACCCCCATTGAAATGAGAAGACATGTAAACAAGTTTCAAAACCAGACTTCCACATCATCTAAAGCAACCCCAAAAGGAAAAGAGATGGAACAATCTGATACTCAACCACCTGGACTCCCTGAACTGGCAACAAAAGAGGATCTGGAAAAAATGGAATCAGAAATAATTTCTCAGATAACAGCAGAGATTTTGCCCATAGTGCAATGTAGGGAGCAGGGGAAGGGGACGTTACCAGAACCTCTGCAGTAAGTCCTAGTCTCCTGTGAGCCACGGCAGCACATGGCGAATTACAGGAAAGGTAGACAAATGAGACTGAGAAGAAGCTGAGCTTTGGGTCTGATCAGTGCTGCTCTGGGCAGCAAAGATGAAAGACCCCTAGCTTGCAGCACCTTTTATTCAGTACATGGGGAAACAAATGTAACAAGTGAAATATAGAGTTCAGTACTTCACATTGGGATAAACAAGGTGTAACAAAAGGCTGGGGGGCAGTGGAAATCTAAGAATAATGAGGAACTATATAGATGAAGATTTGGTTCCTCCCTGGAGTCTCCCACAGGTGTGGTCTTGTCCTGGAGCATTACGGCATCCCGGGGGATCACTGAAGTCTCAGTTGTGACCAGAGGCCAAAATGCAATTATGTCTGGAATGTCCTAGCTGGGCTGTAGGCAGGAGAACTAGGCCTACTCAAATGATTTTTCCCTAGAATTATGTAGCATTGCTCCCAACAGTGCAAGACATGATTAATAATTTAGAGAGGACACAGATAAAAAATAGAGGAGCTGAGGAACATGATGGAATCCCAACATAGGAAACCAATGGAATCCATAAAATAGATGCAAGCAGATTTCCAGGAGATTAAAATCTCCATTGAAAGTCTATGCAACAAAATGAACCAATGTGAGGACAGAATTTCAGATATAGAAGATAAGATTGCAATTAGTGACCAGGAAAAGAAAAATTTCTTTAAAATCTTATGGGATCACGAGAAATCAATCCAGCAGCTGCTAGACAATGCAAAGAAAAATAACAGAAGACTGTTTGGAGTCAATGAAGAAACAGGAGAGAGTGCAGATGACATAAAAAAGCTTTTCACAGAAGTGATGGCAGAAAACTTCCCAAGCAGGGGAAAAGAACTTGACATACAGATAAGTGAGGCATATAGGACTCCAGCTAGCCTTGATTAAAAAAAAACTCTACACATAGGCATATAATAGTTGGGATTCCAGAAACTCAACAGAAGAACAAAATTCTACAAGCAGTGAGAGAAAAGAAACAAATCACATACAAAGGAAAGCCCATCAAAATCACAGCAGACTTCTCAATGCAAACCTGCAATGCAAGAAGAGCTTGGAGTGATGTATTTCAAGCCCTAAAGGAAAACAGCCTCCAACCCAGATTGATGTACCCTGCAAAACTATCTTTGAAAATTGATGGAGAAATAAGATACTTTCATGATAAAGAGCACCTCAGGAAATTCATGAATACCAAACCGGCACTCCAAAAAATTTTAGATGAAATCCTAGGAAAAGACAATGAGGATCAGAACCCCAGGAAGTCCAGCAGAATGAATCCACTGGGCATGACAAGAAATTAAAAGCAAAGGGGGAGGATCAAACAAAAAGAAAGTCATGACCATGATCACTGAATACGTATCAGTTAAAACCATCAATGTTAATGGTCTCAACTCACTAATCAAAAGAAATAGACTGGCAGAATGGGTCAAGAAGCAAGTTCCAACAATATGCTACATATAAGAAACACACTTAATTCAAAAAGAAACTAATAGACTGAAAGTTAAAGGGTGGAAAACAATACTCCATGCAACAGGAACCCCCAAAAAAGCAGGAGTAGGTATCCTCATTGCAGACCAAGTGGATTTCAAACCCACACTGTTTAAGAGAGACAAAGAAGGACACTAAATCCTTGTAAAGGGAACAATCCAAGAGGAAGAGATGACAATCATAAATATCTATGCACCAAATACTAGTGCACTCAACTATATAAAAAATACTATTGGACATGAAAAACCTTATAAGAACTAATACAATAGTAGTGGAGGACCTCAATACCCCATTGTCACAAATACATAGATCAACTAGACAAAAAACAAGCAATGAAATACTAGAACTCAATCAAACTCTTGGAACATATGAATTTAACAGATATTGACAGAGTGTTTCACCCCACAAAATCAGAATAAACATTTTTTTCAACTGCACATGGGTCATTCTCCAAAATAGACCACATATTCACTCATAGAACATATTTAGGTAAGAGCAAAGGAATTGAAGTTATCCCCTGTGTATTATCAGACCATAGTGCGATGAAATTGGAGATCAACAGCAAAAGAAACTGCAAGAACTTCCTAAACACGTGGAAATTGAACAACACACTTCTGAATAACCAAAGGGTCACAAAGGAAATTAAAGAAGAAATCAAACAGTTCCTTCAATTAAATGACAATGACAATACAACATATTGGAATCTATGGGACACAATGAAAGCACTCTTACAAGGGAAGTTCATACCAGTGAATACTCATATTAGGAAAACAGAACGAGCCCAATTAAACAACCTGATGCTGAACCTCAAGCTTCTAGAAAGAGAAGAGCAGGACAAAACCAAAGCTCTTATGAGGGAGTAAATTATAAAGATCAGAGGAGAAATCAATGCAATGGAGACTAAGAAAACAATACAAAAAAATCAATGAAGCCAAGAGTTGGTTCTTTGAAAGAATTATCAAAATTAACAACCCCCCCCAAAAAATTGACAAACCCTTGGCCAACCTTATCAGAAAAAGGAAAGAGAAGGCCAAAATCCATGCAATCAGGAATGAAAAGGGTGAAATTACAGCAGACCCAGGAGAAATCCAGAGAATCATCAATACCTACTTCCACAACCTATATGCCAATAAGATGGAAAACACAGAAGAAATGGACAGATCCCTAGATATGTATGAATTACCAAAGTTGAATAAAGAAGACCTAAAAATTTTAAAGAACCCAATATCAATCAATGAAATTGAAAACGGAATTAAAAAATTACAAACCAAGAAAAGCCCAGGTCCTGGTGGCTTCACTGCTGAATTCTACAAGACATTTAGTGAGGAACTGCTGCCACTACTGTTTAAACTCTTCAATGATATTGAAAGGGAAGCAATACTCCCAAAATCATTCCTGGAAGCAAGCATCACCTTGATCCCCAAAGCAGAGAAAGACCCAAGTGAAAAAGAGAACTATAGGCCAATCTCACTAATGAACATAGAGACAAAAATTCTTAAAAAGATAATGACAAACAGAATGCAAAAGATCATCAAGAAGATTATACACCCTGACCAAGTGGGATTCATCCCAGGGATGCAGGGGTGGTTCAACATATGCAAATCAATCAATGTAATATACTATATCAATAGAGCCAATGACAAAAACCATATGACCATCTCAATAGATGCAGAAAAAGCACTTCACAACATCCAACATACATTTATGATAAAAGCCCTACAAAAAATTGGAATAGACGGTCTCTACCTCAATCACATAAAAGCCATCTATGAAAAACCAACAGCCAGTATCATACTAAATGATCAAAAACTGAAATCCTTCACACTAAAATCAGGAACAAGACAAGGATGTCCACTATCACCACTCTTGATCAATATAGTTTTGGAAACATTAGCTAGAGCAATTAGACAAGAGAAAGAAATAAAAGGAATAAAGATAGGAAATGAAGAAGTCAAATTGTCATTATTTGTAGATGACATGATACTCTACATAGAAGACCCCAAGAACTCCAGCAAAAGTCTACTAGACTTAATAACCAAATTCAGTCAAGTATCTGGTTACAAGGTCAACACACAAAAATCAATAGCTTTCCTCTACACAAACAACAGACTCACTGAGAGAGAAATAGCACAAACAATTCCTTTCACAATAGCATCCAAAAAACTGAAATACCTAGGAATCAACCTAACAAAAGAAATCAAAGACCTCTTCTCTGAAAACTATAGCACTCTGAAAAGAGAGATTGGAAACAGTATCAGAAAATGGAAAGACATCCCTTTGATCCTGGGTAGGAAGGATCAACATAGTGAAACTGGCCATAGTTCCAAAACTGCTATATAAATTCAATGCAATCCCAATTGAAATCCCAGCAGCATACTTCATGGACCTTGGGAAAACAATACAAAAATTCATTTGGAACAAGAAGAGACCCAGAATAGCAAAAGCAATTCTAGGTTACAGAGATATGGCAGGGGTTATTACAACCCCCAACTTGAAACTATACAACAAAGCTACTGTGATAAAAACAGCATGGTACTGGCAAAGAAACAGACCTGAAGACCAGTGGAACAGATTAGAGGATGCCAAAACAACTCCAGACACACTCAGCCATCTCATCCTTGACAAAGGAGCTAAACAGCCTCTCCAGAGGAAAGATAGTCTCTTTAATAAATGGTGCTGGAGAAATTGGGTTTCAACTTGCCAAAGACTAAAAGTAGACCTATATCTCTCACCATGCACTAAACTAAAATCGAAATGGATTAAAGATCTAAATATTAAAAAAGAAACGCTGAACCAGCTGGAACAGAGGTTAAGTCGAACTCTTGAAGACATCGGTGTAGTAAAAGACTTTATGAACAAAACCTCAGTTTCTCTTGAACTAGCACAAACAATCAACAAGTGGGATCTCTTTTTAGTGAAAACCTTCTGTACAGCAAGAGAAACCACCAACAGTATGAAGAGACAACCCACAGTGTGGGAAAAAATTTTCACCACCAGTCCCTCAGACAAAGGTCTACTATCTCGAATCTACAAAGAACTTTAAAAAATAAGACCTCCCAAATTTAAAGACCCAATCCAAAAATGGGCATCTGAGATGAACAGACATTTCTCACACAGAGAAGTAGAAATAGCAAATAAATACGTGGAAAAATGTTCAACATCACTGGTCATTCGGGAGATGCAAATGAAAACAACCCTGAGATTCCACCTCACTCCAGAAAGAATGGCTGCTATCATGAAATCAACCAATAACCAATGCTGGCAGGGCTGTGGGGAAAGAGGAACCCTGCTCCACTGCTGGTGGGAGTGTAGACTGGTGCAAGCACTGTGGAAATCAGTATGGAGATAACCTCAAAGTACTAGGACTGGAAGTCCCATTTGAATCAGCTATTACCCTGCTGGGTATCTTCCCCAAAGAATTAAAAGTATCATACCACAGTGATATATGTCCACCCATGTTGATAGCAGCACAGTTTGTAATAGCTAAAACTTGGAAACAGCCCAAATACCCATCAACTGCAGACTGAATCAAGAAAATGTGGGGTTGTAAAAATAAAATGGAGTACTACTCAGTCATCAAAAATGAGAAATTCGAGACATTTATTGCTAAATCGATGCACATTGAGGTGATACTCTTAAGTGAATTAAATAGGACACACGTGTGTAAATACTGAATAGTTTCTCTAGTGTGAGAAACTGAAAGTGTACATAAAGACTAAAAGGTATAATAGATAATATGAAATAGGAAGAAAAGGGGCAAAGGGGAAGGGGAAGTAGGAGGGGTAGGGGAAATGAAAGAAGGGAATGGAATTGCTATGAGAAAATGAAAAAATGGAAACAAAGTCTTTGTAAATAGGGGCTGTTGGAGGGGTTGAAGGGAGGGGAGGGGAAGGGCTAAAAATAAGAACCAAGAGAGTATGTAAAGGTGCATATATCCAATGATGAATGTCATTATATTGTACACCTAAAATGTACCAATTAAAGGTATACAAAAAAATAAAACTTTTAACTTCACCTCCATAATGAGTGTATAATTAAATCTCGTTATTGTACTGATTAGTATTTTTCTGATTCTAGTGCAGCATACCTTTCCTTGTGCTGTACTGGCGATTTATCATCTTCTTGTGTCTACTTTTTAATTGGGTTGTCTATTAATGAGCTGTAAGCATTCTTTATATATTCTGGTCATAGGTTATATGCAGTTTAGATATAGTCTGTTTACGGACTGCTTTTCATTTTAATGATGTCATTTAAAGTTCTAAATTTTGATGGAATCTCATTTATCAATTGTTTTCTTTTGCACATCATGTTTTTTATATCCTAGGAAATTCTTGCCTACCCTAAATTCATAAACATTTTTCCCTTATAATTTCTTCTTAAAGTTTTATACTTTTAGGCTTTCATATTTAGGTTCATAGATCCTTTCAAGTTGAGGTTAATTTTTTTACATACGGATACCAGGTGTTCTAATGCCATTTGCTGATAATACTATCTTTTCCTCTGCTCTTGAATTGAGTTTATATTCTATAAAATGTTACTGTCAAATAATCTTTCAAAACGCAGTGGACCATATATGAGGGGTTCTATTTCTAGATTCTCTATTTTATTCCAATGATCTATATGTCTTTCCTTACACCAACACTGCCTTGATTACTGTAGCTTTAGAGGGAGTCTTAAAATTAGGTACTAAACGTCTTCCAACACTGTATATTTTTTCTTTTTCTTTCTACTTTTCTAGGTCCTTTGTATTCCTACATAACTTTTAAATTTCACTATCCAATTCTTCATTTATAGCAACTATACACAGACCTGAATTTTTTATATACCTTGTGTTTTCTAATCCTGCTAAATTCAAATACAAGTTCTAGGGGCTCCTAGAGATTTCTTAGTATTTTCTCTGTAGATGATCATTTCATCTACATATAAAGATTTTGCTTCTACCTTGCCAATCATATCCTAATTGTGTCATTTTTTGCCAGACTATTTTGGTTGGGCCTAGGTTTCAAAGTTTAATGGACAGATGAAGAGTAGGCATATCTGCCCTTGTTCCCCACATTAGGGAGAAAGCATTGTATTTTCTTCATTCATATAAAGCATTTGTGCTGGAAGTATGGAGTACAAGTCTTTAATCTGTTGAGAAGGTTCTGTTCTACTTCTAGTCTCCTGATAGCTTTTACCATGAACAGCTGTAGAATTTAGTTCAATACTTTTTCTCCAACTACTGACCTGATCTTATGGCTTTTTCCTTTCCTCTGTTAAAATGATGGCTTTTGGGGGTGAATCTTTCAATGCTGAACCAACACTGCCATCCCTATAATAAAGCCACTTTCTACATACTGGCAGATCTGACTTCTAATAGTTTGTTTTGTTAAACAAGCTTCTATCTATGTTCATAGTTTTTTTTCTATTTTCTTTATCCAGTTTTAGTATTAGCACAATGTTGATTTCCTAAAATGAGGGGAGAAGTGTTCCTTCTTTTTTCTGCTTTAAATGTTTGATATAATTTATCAGTTAAAATGTATATGAGCCTTTTGTCATCATATGGGTAGGTTTTCAAGCTAGGAATATACTTTCTTTAATAAGTGCTATTCAAATTTTTTATTTCCTCCAGAGTCAGTTTCATTAATTTGTCTTCCACAGTACTTCTTAGAAGTTGTCAAATTTATTTCAAAACAGATTTTTGTAATATGCTTTCTATATATCCTTTTAAATTCTGTAAAATCTATGGTAATGTCTCCTACATCTTGATATTGTAATTTTAATAATGTATAATTGATATTGTGTAATAGGAAGAAAAGGTCTAAAGGAGTAGGGGAAGTGGGAGTGTTAGGGGAAAGGAAAGAAGGGAAAAGAAAAAATATGAGAAAAGGAAAAAAATGGAAACAAAGTGTTGCAAATAGGGAAGGGTGGAGGGGGTGAAGGGAGGGCAGGTGAAGGGGAAAAAAATAAGAACCAAGATACTCATGTAAAAGTAGAAGATCCCAATGATGAATGTAACTGTATTTTATACCTAAAATGTACCAATAAACTTAATAGAAAAAAGGAAAATAACATAGCGAATTAATAAATTAAATCATATCAAATCAAAAGGCTTCTGACAGCAAAAGAAGCAATGAAGAATGAGGAGACATCCTGAAAAATGGAAATAAATTTACCAGCTATTCTTTGAACAGAAGAATAACACCTAGAATATATAAAGAACTCAAAAAATTAGACCCCTCAAATAAAAGTCTAAATTTTAAAAATGTGGCACTGAAGTCAATAGACACTTCTCAGCAGAGAAAGTAGAAATGGCCCATAAATAAGTGAAAAAATATTTTTGGGTTCTATGTAAAAGATTATGTCATCTGCAGATAATGGTAACTAAACTTCTTCCTTTCCTGTATGTATCTGTTTTACTTCTTTCCCTTGCTTGATTGCCCTGGTTAATGTTTTGAATTCTATATTGAGCAGGAGTGGTGATAGTGTGCATCCTCTTGTCTTGTTCTTGATTTTAGAGGGAAAGTTTTCCTTCATTTAATATGATTTTGGTAGAGAGTTTGTCATAAATGTCTTTTATTAAATTCAGGTAAGGCCCTTCTGTATCTATTTTTTTTAGGTTTTTAAGAAAATCACTAATGGGCGTTAGATTTTGTCAAAAGCTTTTTTCTGCATTTATTGATGAGATCATGTGGTTTTTGTCCTTGCTTCTATTTATGTAGCATATTACATTTATTGATTTGCATAGGTTGAACTATCCTTGGAACCCTGGGATGAAACCTATTTGTCATGATATTTAGTACTTTTGATGATGTGTTGCATTCTATTTATCCATATCTTTTTTTATTCATTAATTTTATTGGTACATTTTAGGTATGCAATATGATGACATTCATCATTGGGAATTTGTACCTTTACATGATATATCTTGGTTCTTATTTTTTCCTCATTCTCCTGCCTTCCCTTCAACCTCTCCACCCCTATTTACAAATACTTTGTTTTAATTTTTTCCTTTACATCTATGTTCATTAAAAGGATTGGCCACTAGTTTTCTTTTTTGTATGTCTTTGTGTGGTTTTGGGAACAGTGTGATGCTGGCTTCCAGAAAAGAGTTTAGAAGCACTCCTTCTCTTTCAGTTTAATTGAAGATTTCAGAAGTATTGGTGATAGAATGCCCTAAAAGTTTTTGTAGAATTCAACAGTGATTTCATCAGGTCCTGGGCTTTTCTTATTTGGTAGGCTTTTATTACTACCTCAATTTCTTTGTTTGTTATTGGGTTGTTCAAAACTTTTATGTCTTCTTGGTTTAGTTTTGGCAATTCCTATGAGTCTAGAAATTTGTCCATTTCTTCAAGATTTTCCAATTTTTTGGATTATGATTTTTCATACTAGGTTCTCACTATCTTCTGTATTTTTGCTGGTGTGCATTGTGATTTTTGCCTCTTTTATTTCTAATTGTATTGATGCGAATCTTTTCTCTCTTGTTTCTAAGTTTGGCTCAGAATTTATCTGCTTTGTTTATTCTTTCAAAGAACCAGCTCTTCAATTTTTGGGTTTTTTTGTATATTTTTAAGTCTAAATTTCATTTGTTTGGGCTCTGATCTTTATGATTTCCCTCCTCAAGTTCAGTTTGACCTTGGGTTGTTGTTGTTTTTCTGTCTTTGGGCACCTTATTCAGTATTTATTTGTGCTTGCTCTGTTTTTCTAATGTGAGCATTATTTGCAGTCAGCTTCTCTCTTAGGATTGCTCTCATTGTGTGCCATAGATCCTGTTGTGTTGTACTGGCATTGTTATTTTATTTCAGAAATTAATTTCTTCCTTGATTTCTCTTGTGACCTATTCAATGTTCAGGAGTGTGGTTTTACATTTCTGGGTGTTTCTAAATTTTCTGTGATTTCTTCTGTGACTGAGTTCTAGTTTCATTTCACAGTGGTCTGATAGTAAACATGAGATGGTTTTGATTCTTTTGTTTATTTAAGCAGGCTTTATTGATTGGTATGTAGTCTATTTTGGAGAAAGGTCCAAGTGCTGCTGAGAATTCTGTTGTAGAAGAGTAGAAGAGTCTGATAAGTACTGAAGATATAAGGTACAACACTTTGTAGGCATCTAGTAAGTCCATTTATTCAGTTGTGTGATTCAGCTCCGATATTTCTTTATTGATTTTTTGTTTAGTTGATATGTCTCTTTGCAAAAGTGGGGTATTGTATTCACCCGCTATGATTGTTTTAGTGTTTATTTGATCTTTCATGTCCAGTAGTATTTGTTTTATGAAGATAGGTGTTCCAGTATTTGGTGTATATACTGAATACTGGTTCCAGTATTTGAATTATTCACTTGATTAGCATGTACTGACAGTTTTTGACTCTTCTGATCAGTTTTAGTTTGAAGTTTACTTCATTTAAGAGTAAAATTGCTACCCCTGCTTGTTTTCAGGGCCAGATGCATGGAATATTGTTTTCATCCTGTGATTGTTAGTCTATGAATATCTTTTTAGATTTAGATGTGTATCTTTTTTTTTTTTTTTGTACTGGGGATCGAACTCGGGGCCTTGTGCTTGTGAGGCAGGCAGTGGAAACACTGAGCTAAATCCCTGGCCCCAATTAGATGTGTGTCTTGAATTTACCAGACTATTAGATTCTCTTTTTTGGTCCAGTCTGCTAATCTGTGTCTTTTAACTGGGGAGTTGAGGCTGTTAACGGTGAGTTATTACTGAAAGGTATTGATTTATTCCTATCATTGTACTCTTTTTCTGCCGATGGCTACTTTTTCTTTTCTTGTTTATGTATCCACTGTGCTTGATATATTTATTCCATGTTAATTTTTGGCTTTGATTGCTTCATCATCCCTGTCTACAATATTCTTGAGTATTTTCTAGAGTACTGACTTGGTGTTCAAAAAATCTCTTGACTTGTTCTTTTTCATGAAACGTTATTATTTCTCCATCTATTTTGAAAGAAAATTATTCTAGAATGTGCTGGTTAAAAACAATAGCTTTGAAATTAGACCTATGAATCAAGGGCTTGCTACTTATTAGCTATGATCCTAGGCTACTCAGTCTGTAAGATGGAAATAATTGTAGTAGTATCCAGCTCATAGGCTGTAGTGAGGATTAAATAAGATAATGCATTTCAGTGCCTACCATAAATGCTAACTAAATGCTACCCTGTTATTATTTCATTACTCTCATCGCTTCTCAGCCTTTTGGCCAAGATCAAGTGTATCATTTTATTACTCTTGCTATCTCTGCTCTTAGACCTCACAGCATATTCAGCTTAGTACATATGTGTTTTATTGGGTATCCAAGCCAGAATTTATTTTTTTCAGTCTTTTGCTTCTCAACATCTCACATGCTTTTGCTACCTGGTACTTTTATAAAGTTAAAACAGAATACTGGATGGAATGGTGGGAGAATGTGGTTACATACTAGGGATGTTAGAAAGTTCAGTCTCATTCTTGTTGGAGACTTAAACATACAGTATTCTGTGCCAAATTTTCTTGCCTTCTTAGTACTAGAATGTGCTTATTAATGTCTCATGTGAGCCACCATAGATGTGGGATAAATAAAGAGTTGGTAGGCTTATCCTCTTTATCCTAGCCCCAACATACTCTTATGCCCTAGAGTTAACTGTTTTCTCCTATACTAGCCAGAACTATGCTTGCTTTATTCTGTCAATTGTACAGTAGTGGAATAATTCTTTCCCAGAAAACTAAGGTAGAATCTTTAAAAACCCAATGGAAAGAATAAGCAATGCCAACAGCATCCCAAGCCTTTCTTTCCACTTGAGAGGTAATGTATGGTAGGAAAATAGTTCTCAATGTGTGTTCTCTGGACCTGCAGCTTCAATATCACCAGAAAATTTGTGAGAGATACAAAATCTTGGGCCCTATCCATGACTGAGTTAGAAATTCTGGAAGTGGAATCCAGTGATCTGTGTGTCAACAAGCTCTACCTGTGACCAAAGAACACTACAGCCTGACAGCTACTGTGTAGTGGTTAGATTTTGAAGTCAGATTGTTTGAATTTAACTCTCTGCTCTTCTGTTACTAGCTATGTGATCTTGGGTGAACTACTTATACTCCCATGGGTGTGGGTGGCACAAACCAATAAGCTTGTTGCCTGAACTGAATATAAGGTGAAAAGAAGGAAGGCAGGCTTGCTGCTTTATGCCTGGCCTGCCATGGACAGTTTCTCCATGACTGTTTCAACACTCAGTTTCCTTACCTGTAAAATGATAATAATAGTATTCTTTCGCTACAGTCAAGTGTGATGACACACACCTATAAAAGCAGCCCAAAGAAGGTTGAGGCTGAAGGATCACAGCAAGTTTGAAGCCAGCCTGGGGAATCTAGCGAGTCTGAGGGCAGCCTGGGCTACACAGTGTGACTCTTTTTCAACAAACAAAAAAAGCATTCTTTCCTTGAAATTCATTTACCCTTTCCTTTTGTCTTAGTGACCCTGCACTTTCCTTTTGGGTTAACTTCTACCTCACTGGTTCCTTAGTTTCTTGCTGTGTCCTTGTCCTCTGCTTGACTTCTAAATGTTGGTGACCCCAGTGCTTAGTCCAAGAACCTCTTCCTTGTACCTGCTGTAGTTTTCTCTTTAGCAATGTCATGTAATCCTAATGTGTTAGTGTCTTAGTTACTTTTCTTGTTGCTGGGACAAAATACCTAACACCAATAAGTTAAAGGAGGAACGCTTTATTTCAGTTCACAGTTTGTAGAGGTTTCAGTTCATAGTCAACTGGATCCTAGCCAGGGTGACATGGCAGAGGGGCATAGCTGAGGAGAAAGAGTCCATGGCAGGGCAGGCAGAAAGCAGCAGGCAGCAAGCCTGCCTTCCTTCTTTTCACCTTATATTCAATTCAGGCTACAAGCCTATTGGTTGGTGCCACCCACATACAGGGTGGGCCTTCCCATTATCTACACCCAGAACTATGCTAATCATTCAGTAGACTAATTTGTTATCACACATCCTTAATTCATATTGAAACACTGTATATCCAGTCACCTCTGAAAAGCCCCACATATGAGCACATAAGGCTTTGAGGGGACACCTAGCTTCAAGCCATAACAATTAAATACTGGTGTCTCTGACCCTGACATGATCCAGGACTGAAGAGAAATATATCTGCTATTTGACACCTCAGTTCAGAGTTTTATTAAGCATCTGAACTTCTACATATCTGCATATCTAAAACTAAATTCTTGGTACCTGACATCCTTTCCCCACTCTCTTCTCAAATATTCTGCTTGTTACTACATAATTCCACCATTCACCCAAGTTAAGAAACATGGGAATACCCTTGAGTCCTTTCTTTTCTTTACAAGATCCCCATCACAAAATTTGGTAACCTTAATTCCAAAGTACATGCAGAACTGTCCTTGACTCTGTTGCCCAACACCTGGATCCAAGCCACTACCCTCTTTCACATTGTCCATTTACAAGTCTACTTGTTTTTGTTTCCATTCTCATCTTACTGCAGTCTAGTCTCCAAAAGTTCCAAGAAGATCTTTAAAAATAGAAATTTGATCACACCTCATTCACATGCTTAAGACCGTTCAGTATCTTCCTTGAACTATTGTTCAGAATAAGAAAGCATGCCAATCCCCTGACCCAGACCCAAAAGGCCTCCATGATCTGAACCCTTCCTCACTTTCCAACCCCCTCTCACATGACTCTCTTCGTTGTTCCACACCATTGCCAAGCCATCCTTCTAATTCATTTCCTAAACCTGTCATGGTCCTTCCTCCCTTAAGGCTCATGTAGTAGCTATTCCCTATGCCTAGAACATTTCTCCCTGGGGTCTGCGAGGGGCTAGATTTTCATTCAGTTCTTCGCTCAAATATCACCTCCTCACCATTCCCTTACCAACCAATTGAAGGTAGCTACTCCGTTTCAGTCATATCACCCTATTTTTATTTTTCATAGTACTTTTCAAGTACCTGTAATTACTTGTTTCTGTATTTATGTATCTTTCCATACTATTATGTAAACTACATAAAGCAGGGATCTTGAGTGACAGGATCCCTTTGGTGTCTTAGTGTCCTGCATTCTGCTGGGACACAGAAGGCCCTAAATATTTGCTGAATGAATAAATATTCTCAAATAGTTGCAGCTATGGAAAATGGCTATTTCTCCATCTATATACAGAAACATACCAGATATACATATTGAGTGCATGAATGCTATGTTTACACTTAACCTTAGGTCCTTTTTTCTGAGCAACTTATGGCATAGGGAAAGGTGCACAGTATATGTTCATGGAATCAACAAATAAAGGAATGTACTTCTACAGCCTACTGAGACAAGAGTAACTTGATGATTCTGTTACTTGCTCAGCCATTGTTAGGGTATTGCCTAAAAGCATTGCCCTCCAAATGAAGAACTAGGGTGGTGTACATGTACTCATGGGAGAAAAATAACAGGTAAAGTCGAGTAGGTATGAGATAAAGTAACTATCCATTCTGGTTTGTCCATCTTTCCCAGTTTTATCACTAAGAGTCTAGATCTGGAGGAACCCTGAGTCCTGGAAAGTTCAGATGATTGATTACCCCACTTCCAGGGTGAGTTATTTTAAAACAATGCCTCCAGGTGTTTCTGATTCAGGTGATTCCCCAGGTCACACATTGAGATGTACTTCAACATCAGTTCAAGGCTTGGTGGCAGCCCAATGTACCTCACTACCTCTGATTCCAAATAATAGCTGTTGCTGTTCTCTTTCCAACATTAGATAAAATGAACACTTTAATAAGGTTCAATTCATCAAGAATATTGAAAATGTATGATTAAATGATTAAACCTCTTACAGATGGAAGAGCATTAACTGCCTACATTGCTTCAGTGCTTTAAAATAAAAGAGAAATGGGCAAATTGTATCATCCAAAAAATTCTTAAATAATCAACTTAAAGGAACCATTCAAAATGTGAGTAGAATAGTGTCATTTTTTTCCTAGTCTGTTGACCTGTTCATTTCAATAGCTATGGGCAGAGTTGTTAAGTAATCTATGAAACATTAACCTTTCTATGAAGGATATTGATGCTGTCACTGGAATGAATTTGAATTCAGTCAATGAAAGAGTGTCAAAGGACATCAATCTCTCTTTCCTCAATTATCTCAAATTTGTGCAAAGATTTTCTGCTCAGTTTTCAATGTAGCTTGAGATTCATTTCAGTTTCTGCACCTTAGGTGTACAATTATGGATACAACATTTAGTGTCAAATAAGCCAGAGTAAAGAGGGCCAACTACTTAAGTAAAGGTATATTTTCAATATAGATGTTATTTATAATCTGTTGTATGTGTTGTTGGGGATGTGGAGATATTAGAACTCTTGTACATTGCTGGCAGGAGTGTGAAATAGTGCAGCTGTTATGGAAAACAGTTTGGCAGTTCATCAAACAGTTTAACATAAAATTATTATTTGAGCCTGTAATTTCACACCTGTGTATGTGCCCCCCAATGGAAAACAAGCAGCCAGCCATGGTAGCACACTCCTGTAATCCCATTACTTTGGGAGGCTGAGGCAGGAGGATCACAAGTTCAAGCCCAGCCTGGGCAAATTAGCAATTTAGTGAGACTGTCTCAATATGAAAAATAAAAAGGGCTGTGGATGTAGCTTAGTGTGAAGGGCTGGGTTTAATCCTTACCACTCTCCCCAAAGAATTGAAAACAGGAACTCAAACAGATACTTACATGCAAATATTCATGGGAGCATTATTCACAGTAGCAAAAGGTGGAAGCAACCCCAATGTCCATTGGTGGGTGAAAGAATAAGAAAAGTATGGCATGTACATGTAATGGAATATTATTCAGTCACTAAAAGGAAGGAAATTCTGATATATATTACAACATGAATGAATCCTGAAGATGTTATGCTGAGTGAAATAAACCAGACACAAAAGGACAAATATCATATGATTTCCATTTATATGAGATATCTAAAATAAGAAAATTTAGAGAAAGTGAAAGTAGACTAGACGATATTAGGAGCTTAGGAGGCAATAGAACTGAAGAATTGTTAATTGGTGCAGAGTTTCTACTTTGGGTCATGAAACCACTTCAGAAGTGGATTGTGGTGATAGTTATACAACAAGGTGAATATAATTAATGCCACATAATTGTACACTTAAAGTGATTAAATAAAAACTATATATATGTATCTCCACACTTAAAAAATCTGATGATGAATAGTAACTGGGATGTTGGCAGTAGCAATGGATTGGGCAAAGAGAATGAGCAGCCTGATGCCCTGAAGGTAGTTGCCTGGCAAACCTGGCAGCTTTGGAAATGAAGATTATCTAGGGCTTTGAGAATTATACACAAGAAAGATACACACAGAAGGTGGTATATTCCATCTGCGTTTTAATGTAATCTTTTTAAAATTTCTTTTTGGTACCAGGGATCGAACTTGGGACCTTGTGCTTGCGAAGCAGGCACCGGAACCACTGAGCTAAATCCCCAGCCCATCTGAGTTTTAAATAAGCCACTCAAATGAGTCATGTATGTGGTCCTTGAAACTCACTTCTGTCATCTGTAGTTTGGATGGACAAGTTACGCAAGTTTTGATAAATAGGAATTTGAGCAAGTGAGCGAAGATCTAGAAGAATATCACAGCATGTAGTAGGTGGTCCAAAAATTTTCTTGTATTATTGATTGGTGGGAGAAGATAGAGTGCTCAATAACTTTTTTGGCATAAGTGAATTCATATTGTTGCCTCTTTTAAAAATGTCTTTTCCCTCCATCTTTGGGAAAAATCCTCAAAATTTGGTTGCAACACAGCCTCTTCTATGAAGCCTCTACTGATTTTATGTCCCCTACTCTAAGTAGATGTTGTGTCTCCTGTGAATATGAGAAGTTCTGGATAGGTATTAGTGGTAGGGTTCAGTGGAGTATTAGGGGAACTGGGAAGGGACAGCTGAGCTGGAAATGTTAGGAAGCGTCACAAATTTGCATTTAGAGTTTATGTACTGAGGTTCAGGTTCTGGAAGCTGAGAGTTAACCAATAGCAATGGAAGTGAAGCTAAGTTCCACAATTGCTCAGAACAATGGACAATAAATAAAAACTACATGTTGGAGGGAAACGAGTAGACTAAAGATAAGTAACCTAGGTGTAGCCCTCTAATTGATCCCAGCGGCAAATTCAAACCATATAGCAACTGCTTGTTTAACTTTACATTAACATCTTTGCCTCCTAGAACATCCTTTCCTGTCCCTGCATGTGGAAATTCTTCATGTTGAAGTCTCTTCTATACATTTTCTCTGATTGGATGTTTTGAATTAGACCAAATGTTTAGAGCATTGTTGGAAATGGTGTGATAAGAGAGGTGGGATAACAAATTTTCTACTAAGATTTCGCACCAGAGTGAGGTGAAATTGATAACCACTACACAAAAATTTAAAGAACAAAATAGGGATGATAGTAAAGAGGGAGGTAGACATTTTTGCTTTTCTGAATAATGCTGCTAATCAATATTCACGCACAATTTTTGGTGTGAACATATGCTTT
This sequence comes from Heterocephalus glaber, assembly GCF_053883595.1. Lineage (NCBI taxonomy): Eukaryota > Metazoa > Chordata > Mammalia > Rodentia > Bathyergidae > Heterocephalus > Heterocephalus glaber. The sequence continues at coordinate 33,571,956 of NW_028258384.1, read as the reverse complement.
TATTTCTCTAGAAGTAGAATTGCTGAGTTATATGGTAATTTATGAGGAACTGTCAAAACGTTTTCCATAATCATTGCACCACTTTACATTTCTAACAGCAATGTATGAGGGTTCCATTTCCTCCACATCTTTGCTAACATTTGTTCCGGGGTTTTAAACAATTATAGCCATCTTAGTCAATGTTAAGTGGTATTTCCTGGTTTTGATTTTCATAGTAATTTTTTTCAATTTTTATTTTTATTAGTACATGTTTGCAGTATATAATGAGTACATTCCTTATGGGGAGTTGGTGCACATACATAACACATCTTAATTTCCTTCAATCCCTTTCCCTTTCCCACCCTCTCCCCTCCTTACATTGCTTGGTCCCCTTCCCTTTCACAAAAGATCTATCTACCTATTACTTATCACATATCATTTATTTTGTTCTTTATTTATAGCTGGGGTTTCATATGTAAGAAAAGCTATGCAATACTTAAACTTATAGGTCTAATTTATTTTACTTAGTATTATGGTCTCAAGGTGCATCAATTTTCTTACAAATGAATCAAGTTTATAATTCTTTATGGTAGAATGGTAATTCATTGTGTGACCACAAACCACACTTTCTTTCTACATTGATGTGTTCATGGACATATATGCTGCCTCCAAGATTTTTCTGTTATGAGTTGTGCTGCTGTAAACATGGGTATATGTGTATCAAGTAACATGATGTCTTTAACTCTTGGGAAGATACCTAGAAGGGGAATACCTGGCTCAAATGGAACTTCTAGACTCAGTTTTTTTATGAATCTCCATACTGATTTCCATAGTGGTTGTACTAGTTTACATTCCTACCAACAATATAGAAGGGTGCCTTTTTCACTGCAGCCACACTGGAATGTGTTATTATTTGATTCCTTGATGATAGTCGTTCTTTCCAGAGTAAGATGAAACCCCAATGTTGTTTTAATTTGCATTTCTTTGATGATCAGAGATGTTGAACATTTTTTCTGTGTATTTACTGTTCATTTGTACTTCTTTTTCTTAGAAGTGTCTATTCATTTCAGTTGCCCATATTTTGATTGGGTCTTTTATTTGGGGCAGTCTAACTGTTGTTATTTATATATTCTAGTTATTAGTCTTCTGTCCAAGGAATAGCTGTCAAATTTCTCCCCATTTTATAGGTTGTCTCTTGACTCTGTTAATTGTTTACTTTTATGTAAAGAAGCTTTTTAACTTGATATGATCCCATTTATTGATTCTTGGTATTATTTCTTATGCACTACTGTTCTGTTCAGAAAAACCTTGCCTATGTCTGTGTCTTCAAAAGTTTTACCTAGTTAATCTTCCAGTAGATTAAGTGTTCCTGTTTTAATGTTTAGATTGTTGATCCACTTTGATTTTAGTTCAGTACTGTACGTGATAAGAGATATGGATCTAAATTCAATTTTCTGCGTGCAAATAGCCAGTTTTCCCCACACCATTTATTAAAGAGGCTCTCTTCTTCCAATGTATGTTTTTGGTCCCTTTGCCAAAGATCAGACAGATGAATGTGCCTGGGGTTGTTTCTATATCCTCTATTCTGTTCCATTGATGATCCAAATGTCTGTTTTTTGTGCCAGTATCATGCTGGATATCTATCTATCTATCTATCTATCTATCTATCTATCTATCTATCTATCTATCTCTTTATAATCTAACTTGAAGCCTGAAGTTGTGATGCCATCTACCTTGCTTTTGTTGCCTGGGATTGTTTTTGCTCTAGATCGCTTCTGATTCCATGTAAATTTCAGGGTTGTTTTCTCTAGCTCTCTGAGGATTACTGTTGGTATTTTAATTGGCATTGCATTAAATCTGTATATCAGTTTTAGAAGTTTGGCCATTTTTGACTATACCTGTGTCAGCCAAAAGAATGTATACATCAAGAAAAGAAAAACTTGTATAAATATTTTAATGCTAAATTTATTGAGACATCATGAGATTAATACAAGTTACCTTTGGCCTCTACAATTACAAGAGGTGCTCAAAGTGGTGGCCATTAACTTCCAGACAATTTGTTAGTATGGTGAACTGCTGAAGAGTGTATACATTTTTTTTGGCAAACTCTGTATTTGTCCTGCCTATCCAGGAATAGGGGATATCTTTTTATTTTCTGATGTCCTTTTTGATCTCCCATTTGCAAAGTACTGTAGTTTTCATTGTAGAAGTCTTTCACTTACTTAGCTAACTCTTAAGTATTTAATTTTTCTTGATGTTATTGTGAATGGTACTGTTTTCCTAATTTCTTTCTCAGTGAGTTCATTATTGGTGTGCAGGAATGCTATTGATTTTTCTATGCTGATTTTGTATCCTGTTACACTGATGATTTTGGGCATCCATTCTAAAGAGTCTTCTGATGGAATTTTTGGGGTATTCTAGATAGAGGATGATGTCATCTGTGAATAATGATAATTTGATTTCTTTCTTTCCTGTACATATTGTTTTTATTTCTTTCACTTATCTGAATGCTCTGCCTAATGTTTCAAGTACTATATTGAACAGGAATTGTATTGTTCCTGATTTTAGAGGGAAAGCTTTCAAGTTGTCCCCATTTAATATAGCAGTAGAATTGTGATAAATGGCATATATCAGGTTGAGATAAAGTTTTTCTCTACCTATTGTCTTTGGGGTTTCTTTTTATCATGAATGGATGTTGGATTTTGTTGAAGGCTTTTTTTGTGTCTGTAGAGATGATTATGTGGTTTGTTTGTCCTTGCTTCTGTTTATTGATGTACTACATTTATTGATTTGTGTTTATTGAACCATTCTTGCATCCCTGGAAAGATGTCTACTTGGTAATGGTGTATGAACTTTTGGTTATTTGTTGCATTCTCTTTTCCTGTATCTTGTTGAGGATTTTTACATTTATGTTTATTAAAGAGATTTGCATGTAATTCTCTATTTTGGTTGGATTCTTGTCTGGTTTTGGAATTTGGGTAATGCTAGCTTCCAAGAATGACTTGAGGAGGACTCTTTCTTTCTCAGCTTCATTAAGGAGTTTGAGGAGTATTGGTGTTATATCTTTCTGGAAGTTCTTGTAGAATTCAGCAGTGAATACATCAGGTCCTGGGCTTTTCTTAGTCGTTGGTTTTTAAAAAATATTATTAGTTCATTTTCATTGCTTGTTATTAGATCTTTCACAGTTTTTATATCTTCTTGGTTCAGTTTTGATGATTCATATGTATGTAGGAACCTATCGATTTCTTCTAAATTCTTGCATTTATTGGCATACAAGTTTTCAAAGTAGTTAGTAATAATCTGGATTTTGGCAGTGTTCATTGTTATTTCACTTTCTTCATTTCTAATTGCATTGATTTGGGTCTTTCCTTTTTTGGGTCTTTCCTTTTTTGGTACGATTTGCTAAGGAATTATCTATTTTGTTTATTATTTCAAAGAACTAGCTCTTAAGTTCATTGTTTGTATTATTTTTTAGTCTCAATTCATTAATTTCTGCTCTGATCTTTATAATTTCTTTCCTTGTACTGGCTTTGGATTTGAGTTGTTCTTATTTTTCTAGGAACTTAAAGTGCATCACTGAGTTATTTCTTTGGGATTTCTCTGGTTTTGTGATGTGGGCATTCACAACCATAAACTTCCTTCTTAGAATTGCTTTCATTTTGTCCCATAGGTTCTGGTATGTTATACCAACATTATTGTTTGATTCTAGCAACTAATTTCTTTCATGGTTTCTTCTGTGACTCATTCATTATTCAAGAGTGTATTGTTTAATTTTCATATGTTTGCATAATTTCTATGGTTTCCTTTTTTTTTTTTTTTTACTTTTTTTGGTACTGGGGATCAAACTAGGGTCCTTGTGCTTGTGCAGCAGGCGGTGAAACCACTGAGCTAAATCCCCGGTCCCTGATTTCTTTTTTTCATTGTGCTATGATCTGATAATATTCATGGGATAATTTTGATTCTTGGCATATAGTCAAGCATGCTTTATGAGATAACGTGTGGTCTATTTTGCAGAATGTCCCATTAGCTGCTAAGAAGAACGTATATTTTGTTGGTATTATGTGGAAAACTTGATATCTATTAAGTCCACTTGTTCAAAGGTTTGGCTCAACTCTGATATTTCTTTGTTGATTTTTTCAAATCTAGTTGATCTATTTGTGACTGTGGTGTATTGAGGTCCCTCACTATAATTGTGTTGATGTTTATCTGACTTTTATGTCCTATACTGTTTATTTTATGAAGTTGTGTTTGCTAGTGTTTGGTACATCTATTTTTATAATAGTTTTCTCTTCCTGTTTAATTGTTCCCTTAACCAATATGTTCCCTTAACCTTTTTGCTTCTTCTGATCAGTTTTAGCTTGAAATCTACTTTGTCAGAAAATATGATAGCTACTCCTGCTTGTTTTCAGTTTATGTGCATGGAACACTGTCATCCTTTAATTTTCAGTCTATGCATTTCTTTTTGGATTAAATGTGCTTCTGGTATTCAGAACACTGTTGGATTTTGTTTCTTGATTCTTTCTCCTTATTTGTGTCTTCTCATTGAGGAATTCTGACCATTCACTTTGAGAATTATGATTGAAACGTATTGAATTATTCCTGTGATTACAATATTTTCCTGTTGCTGATTACCTTTTCTCCCTTCTGCTTAACTCCTTACCCTACCTGGTGTATTTATTCTATTAGTCTTTTTGGTATTATTAGGTTATTGCCTGTTTTTAGAGTACCCTTGAGAATTTTTTGGAGTGTTGATGTAATAGTCATGAATTTCTTAAAGCACTCTTTGTTATGGAAAGTTCTTATTTATCCAGCAATTTTGATATATAGTTTTGCAGGATATGTCAGGTTGGGTCAGATGTTTTACTTTAGGGACTGAAACAATTCAGTCTAATCTCCTCTGGCCTTAAAGATTTGTAGTAAGAAATCTGTTGTAATTCTAATGAGCTCAGTTTTATAAGTGATTTATTGCTTTTCTCTAACAGCTGTTAAGCCTCTATCCTTGTTTTATACTTCTGGGATTTTTTCTATGATGTGTCATGGAGAAGTTCTTTTTGGTCTTGGCTATTTGGGACTCTCTCTATATATGCTTCATTTATCTGTATGTTAAATTTTTTCCCTTAAATTCTTTAATTGGTACATTTTAGGCAAACAATATATTTACATTTATCATTGGGTGCTTGTACCTGTACATGATGTATCTTGGTTCTTACGTTTTTCCCTATTACCTGTGCGCCCTTCCCCCTCTCCACCCTTCCCTATATACACAGACTTTTTTTCCATTTTTTTTCTTTTCTCATAATTTTTCCTTTCCCTCCTTTCCTTTCCCCTTCCCCTCCCACCACCTCTACCAGTTTGTACCTTTTCTTTCTATTTCAAATTATCAATTATTCATTTTAATCATTTTACATTTTAGTCATTTACACTTTCAGTTTCTCATACTAGAGAAACTATTCAGTATTTACACATGTGTATCCTATTTATTTCACTTATGAGTATAGCCTCAATATGCATCCCGTTAGCTATAAATGTCTCTAGTTCCTTGTTCTTTATGGCTGAGAAGTACTCCATTTTATTAAAAAAAAAAAACCCACATCTTCTTTATCCAGTTTCCAGTTGATGGGCATTTGGGCTGTTTCCAAGGTTTAGCTATTACAAACTGCTGCTATGAACATAGGTGCACATATATCGCTGTGGTATGATTCTTTTAATTCCTTTGGGAAGATCCCCACCAGGGGAATAGCTGGGTCAAATGGGACCTCTAGCCCTAGTTCTTTGAGGTATCTCCATACCAATTTCCACAGTGGTTGCACCAGTCTACACTCCCACCAACGATGGAAAAGGCTTCCTTTCTCCCTATACCCCTGCCAGCATTTGTTATTGGTTGATTTCTTGAGAGCAGCCATTCTTTCTGGGGTGAGGTGGAATCTCAGTGTTGTTTTCATCTGCATCTCTCAAATGAACAGATGTTGAACATTTTTTCATATGTTTATTTGCTGCTTTTAAGTCTTTGTGTGAGAAATGTCTGTTCATTTCAGATGCCCATTTTTGGATTGGGTCTTTGAATTCGGGGGATCCGATTTTTTTCAGTTCTTTATATATTCTAGATAGTAGTCCTTTGTCTGAGGTACAGCTGCTAAAATTTTTTTCCCTCATTGTAGGTTGTCTCTTAGCTCTGTTGGTGGTTTCTCTTGCAGTACAGAAGCTTTTTAATGAGATGAGATCCCACTTGTTGATTATTTGTGCTAGTTCCCATGCTACTGAGGTTTTGTTCATAAAGTCTTTTCCTATGCTAATATCTTCAAGAGTTCTACCTAACTTATCTTCCAGCAAGTTTAGTGTTTCTGCCTGAATATTTAAATCTTTAATCCATTTCGATCTTAGTTTAGTGCATGGTGATAGGTATGGGTCTAGATTGAATCTGTGGCAGGTTGAAATCCAGTTTTTCCAACACCATTTGTTAAATAGGCTATCTTTCCTCCAATAAGGGTGGTTGGATCCTTTGTCAAAGATGAGGTAGCTGAGTATGTCTGGAGTTATTTCTGCAACTTCTTATCTATTCCACTGATCCTTGGGTCTGTTTCTTTGGCAGTACCATGCTGTTTTTATCACAGTAGCTTTGTAATATAGTTTCAAGTTGGGGATTGTGATACCCCCTGCCATGACTCTGTTGGCTAGAATTGCTTTTGCTATTCTGTGTCTCTTCTGGTTCCAGATGAACTTTTGGATTGTTTTCTCTAGTTCTGTGAAATATGCTGTTGGGATTTCCATCGGGATTGCATTGAATCTGTATAGGAGTTTTGGAAGTATGGCTATTTTCACTATACTGGTTCTTCCTACCCAAGAGCAAGGGATGTCTTTCCATTTTCTTATATCCTCTTCAATCTCATTTTTCAGAGTGCTGTAGTCCTCAATGTAGAGGTCTTTTGCTTCCTTCATTAGATTTATTCCTAGATATTTCATTTTTTTGGACGCTATTGTGAAAGTGATTGTTTCCCTAATTTCTCTCTCAGTGAGTCTGTTATTAGTGTATGAGAAACTATTGATTTTTGAGGGTTGACCTTGTATCCAGCTACTCTACTGAATCTGTCAATTAAGTCTAGAAGTCTTTTGGCCAAGTCTTTTGGGTTTTCTATGTAAAGTATCATATCATCAGCAAATAATGACAGTTTAACTTCTTCCTTTCCTATCTTTATTCCTTTTATTTCTTTCTCTTTTCTAATTACTGTGGCTAATGTTTCCAGGACTATATTGAACAGGAGTAGTGATAGTGGGCATCCTTGCCTTGTTCCTGATTTTAGCGTGAAAGTTTTCAGTTTTTGACCATGTAGTAGGATGTTGGCTGTTGGTTTTTCATAGATAGCCTTAATCAGGTTGAGATAAAGACCTTCTATTCCAATTTTCTGTAGGGATTTTATCATGAATAGGTGTTGGATTTTGTCAAATGCCTTTTCTGCATCTATTGAGATGATCAAATGGTTTTTGTCCTTGACTCTGTTAATATAGTGTATTACATTTGTTGATTTATGAATTTTGAACTATCCTTGCATCTCTGGGATAAATCCGACTTGGTCAGGGTGTATGATCTTCTTGATGACCCTCTGTATTCTGTTTGCCAGTACCTTGTTGAGGATTTTTGCATCTATGTTCATTAGGGAGATTGGCCTGTAGTTCTCTTTTTGGGTTCGGTGTTTCCTTGGTTTTGGAATCAAAGTGACACTTGCTTCCAGAAATGAATTAGGAAACCTTACTTCCCTTTCAATTTCTTTGAGGATTTTAAGTAGTAATGGTGATAATTCTTCTTTACATGTCTTGTAGAATTCAGGGATGAAGCCATCAGGACTTGGGCTTTTCTTTGTAGGTAAATTTCTTATTACACTTTCAATTTCACTCATTGTAATTGGGGTGTTTAGAATTTCTATATCTTCTTCATTTAACTTTGCAGTTCATATGCATCTAGGAATCTGCCCATTTCTTCTGTGTTTTCCATTTTATTGGAGTACAGGTTCTCAAAGTAGGTATTGATGATCCTCTGGATTTCTGCTGGGTCTGTAGTGACTTGACTTTTTTGTTCTTAATTGCATGGATTTGAGCCTTTTCTTTCCTTTTTTTGATAAGGTTGGCTAAAGGTTTATCAATTTTATTTATTCTTTAAAAAAACCAACTCTTTGATTCATTAATTTTCTGTATCATTCTCTTGGTCTCCATTGCATTGATTTCTGCTCTGATCCTTATAATTTCCTCTCTTGTATGAACTTTGGGTTTGTTGTGCTCTTCTTTTTCTAGAAGCTTGAGGTTCTTCATTAGGTTATTTATCTGAGTTCTCTCTGTTTTCCTAATATGGGCATTCACTGCTATGAATTTCCTGCATAGAACTGCTTTAATTGTGTCCCATAGATTCCTGTATATTGTACTGGCATTATCATTTACTTGTAGAAACTGTCTAATTTCTTCTTTAATTTCTTCTGTGACTCATTGGTTGTACAGGAGGGTATTATTCAATTTCCATGTGTTTGTGGGAGCTTTGCGATTTCTTATGTTATTGATCTCCAATTTTATTGCACTATGGTCTGATAATATACAGGAGGTAACTTCACTTCTTTTACATTTACTTAGACATGTTCTATGAGCTAGCATGTGGTCTATTTTGAAGAATGACCCATGTGCAGCCGAAAAGAGTGTCTATTCTAATTTGGTGGGTTGGAACACTCTGTAAACATCTATTAAGTCCATTTGTTCAATAGCATCGTTCAGTTCCAGAATTTCATTACTAATTTTTTGTGTAGATGACCTATTTGTGATAGTGGAGTATTGAAGTCCCCCACTACAATTGTATAAGTGGTTATTTGGTTTTTCATGTCCATTCATATTTGTTTTGTATAGTTGGGGGCATTCATATTTGGTGCATATATATTTAGGATTGTCATCTCTTCCTCTTGGATTGTTCCCTTCACAAGGATATAATGACCATCTTTGTTTCTCCTAATTAGTTTTGGTTTGAAATCTACTTTGTCTGGAAATAAGATTGTTATGCCTGCTTTTTTCTGGATTCCTGTCATGTGGAGAACTGTTTTCCATCCTTTTACTTTCAATCTATGAATTTCCTTTTGAGTTAGGTGTCTTTCTTGTATATGGCATATTGCTGGATTTTGCTTCTTAATCCATTCTGTCAGTCTATTTCTTTTGATTGGTGAATTGAGGCCATTAACATTGATAGTTATAATTGATAGATATTGTCTCATCCTTGTCATGATGTTTTACTGTTGTTGGCTCTTTTATTTCTTATTTTTTCCCCTTTCCCTTTAGTGTCTTACCTTGCCTGGTGGCTTCCCTCTGTTGAGCCTCATGGAGTTGTGACCTTCATTGTCTTTTTCTAGGATACTGCTTAGAATTGGTTGGAGTGCTGGTTTGGTGTTCATGAAATTTCTCAGGTGTTCTTTGTTGTGGAAGTATCTAATTTCCCTATCAATTTTGAAAGATAATTTTGCAGGATACAACAGTCTAGGTTGGAAGTTATTTTCTTTTAGGGCTTGAAATACTTCACTCCAGGCTCTCCTTGATTTGAGGGTTTGTGTTGAGAAGTCTGCCATGATTCTGATGGGCTTTCTTTTGTAGGTGATTTGTTTCTTTTCTCAAACTGCCTGTAGGATTTTGTTCTTCTGTTGGGTTTCTGGGATCTTGACTATTATATTTCTAGGTGTAGATTTTTTTTGATCATGGCTAGGTGGAGTTCTATTTGCCTCACTTATCTGTATGTCCAATTCTCCACCTCTGTCTGGGAAGTTTTCTACTATTACTTCTGTGAAAAGTTTTTTTATGTCAATTGTACTTTCTCCTGTTTTTTCATGGACTTCTATGAGTCTTATGTTATTCTTTGCTTCATCTAGCAGCTGCAGAATTGATTTCTCATGGTGCCTTACTATTTTTAAGAAATCTGTTTTCATGGTACTTTACTGCAATCCTGTCTTCTATATCTGATATTCTATCTTCAGATTCTCTTAATCTGCTCTGCATGGTTTCAATGGAGTTTTTAATCTCCTGAATATCTGTTAGAATCTGTTTCATGGATTCTATTTCTTTCTTATGCTGGGTGGTCATGGTTTCCATTTCTTTCTTATGCTGGGTATTCATGGCTTCCAGCATGTTTCTGAGCTCATCTATTTTTTTTTTTATCAGTTTCTGTTTTAGAGCCTCTAATCATGTCTTTCACTGTGCTGACCATCTCTGTAGTTATCTGGGAGATTATTTCTGCTTTGAATTTTTCTAGAGCCTCATTCATCTGTTTTGTTACATCCTGTGCTATCAGTTCATGGTGCACAGCTGGTTGATTATCAGACTTTTCCATCTCATTTCCCTCAGAATTTGTCTTTTGTAGGGTGGAAGTCGGAGTCTGCGACTTGCTTAAATGTCTTCTCATTTTGGGGGGTACTGTCCTTGGTTTATTTCCTGGGTTGATACTTTGAAGTTGCTTATTGTAAGTATCTTTGTTGATGTACTTAGCTCCCTTATGGAATGATTGCTTCTCAGCGGTGTCTTCCAGATATAGCTGGTCTTTAGGTTTTGAGTCTCTAAAGGCTCTGAGGCTATCTCATTTTCATTATACCAGGAAGGATAACTGATTAGGTCAATCACACCTTAGCCCAAGTGATACAATCAGCAACACAATAGCATCAAGTACCTCTTAGAAAATGACAATTTGTGGTAGTTATTAATCTATCTCCTTTAACTTTGTGAGTTAGATCAAAATCGAGGACCAACCCAACATATGTTTATAGTGAATAAACACTTCAATATAGCAACTTTACCCTTCATAATGGGGAGTTAGAAGGAGTTGGCGGGGGGAGGGAGAGGTAGGTAGAAGGATAGGGGAGGTTTAGCAGTGAGACCTGAGGACATAGGTGAGAGAAGGAAAGAGAAGAAAAGAAAAATAAAGAAGAAATATGAATTAGGGCCAGAACAGGAACACAAAGGGTGATGAAGAACAATGTGGGACAGCAAGGGAGTGAGGGAGAGAGAGAGAGAAAGAAAAGAGAAAAGAGAAAAAAGAGAAAAATAAAAATTTTAAAAGAGTAGAAAAAGAAGAAAAAATCAAAAATAAGAGCAAAAATAAATAGTGGTAATTTTGAAAATAACAAATAAAAGATGAAAGCGAAGGGACCCCTTCAAGGTGTGTCTCTGCTGTCACAATAGACAACATAGACAGCAGTGTGCAGTTATAAGTCAATCAGTCTCAATAAGCCAGTCACAGACCTGTGAGATTCAGGCAGATTTCTGGTTGCAAGTCCCAAATTGAGCTCCCTATCGTCCTGCAGGGTTGAACTGTGCAAGGTTCTATTGCAGCTTCCAGCTGCCTTTCCCCTGAAGATATTCTAGGTTCCGATGGGAGGTGATAATCCCTCCAATTTACCAAGTATCGTGGTCTGGTGTGCCTTTATTGCAGAGATTCTCTTCACTTTTCCAGTGGGCTTTAGTTTTCATCAGGGAGCCTGAGAGAGGCCCCCACTCTGTTGTTGACTTCTGCAGCTCAGGAGATTGCCCTTTATGTCCTCCTGTGCCTCTGTAGTGTGGAACCAGGTAGCTGCACAGCCAAGAGGCCAGAGATGGGGTCGGGGGTCGGGGGGGGGTCTATTGTTACAGGCGCCCATGCAGCTCCCTGGATGGCTGGTGGGTGTGCCCGGTTGGGTCCTGGTCACAAGTGGGCCTGGCTGGCTCCTGGTTGCAAGTGGGCATGACCTGCTGGACAGAGCTGAACTCAGTCAGCCTGGGGCACTCTTCTTGTGCCTTTCTCTCTCTGTTAAATTTTATCTGCATATTTGGAAGGTTTTCTTCTATTATTTCTGTATATAGGTTTTTATGCCATTTGTGCTGTTGATTTTTCACTAATTCCAATCAATCTTAGATTAGTCTTCTTTGGTTTATGTAACACGCATTGGGTACATTTTTCAGGTTTTCTTGTTTTTAAGCTATCTCTGCATAACTACTCAGCAACATTAACTTTATCTTCTTCTTTTGACATACTGTCTTCCCATTGGTCACATTTGCTGTTCATACTTTCAATAACATTTTTAGTCTCCTGGATTTCTGTTTGGTAACATTTCATGGACTACAATTCTTTGCTAAAGTGATCATTCGTGTTTTGTATCATTTTATTTATCTTAGCTAGGTTTTCATTTGTGTCTTTTGTGAACTTGCTGATCCTTTCCTTTTTTACATATTTATTATCTGTTTATTGATATTGTCTTTGAGCTCAACAAGAAACTTATTGATCTATTTTTTAATCTCCTTTTTTATCACTTTGAGTCTTTCAGCTTTGTCACTTTTGAGTTCCTTACTCTCAATGCCCTGTGTATCAGCTTTGGTGGAGTTGAGGGTGTTTGAAAACATTTGTTGCCTTGTATTTTCATTTTAAATTCTTGAATTTTGTGTTTGTTGAAGTTTGTCGGTTGATTACAATAGAAAGAGTTCTTTGTTAGTATGGAGATTTCTTTAGTTAGTGTCCACTTTGCAGTGATGCACTCTGGGTGTGGCTAACTATAGGCTTTTGTCTCTGTCCCAAGATCCAACCACTTACCTTTGTTAATTTGCAGTATTGTTAATGACACAAAGGCAATCTAGATATTGCCATACACTGAAGATCCATTAATAGAAATAACTATGCCAACGTGACAATGGCAATAAAATCACCAACAATAATGTCAAAGGCAAAGTGGATAAGACATACTCTAAGAACAAGTAATGTACTACTCTTAAGCATAAAGAAGAGATCTATAATCGTAGTATAAACCCTAAGACAAACTGAATGTTCACATGCAGTAAATAGCTACTAAATGTAACAACTATACCTCCATTAACAATAGAAAAAAATTCAATAGTAATAGCATAGCATCACTATCTATTGTTTTATAAAGATTGTTATGCAAATAGAGGATATTGGAGATGGGAGAATGGAAAACATAAAATTTCAAAAATTAAGCAATGGACAATAAGAAGGAGGGGAGAAAAGTGAGATAAAAATCCTATTAAGGGGTGAAAAGAAATTAACAGAATTAGATAAAAGTATTAGGAAAAAGAAGATAAAACAAGAGAGCACAATAAGTGAAGAAAAGAAAAATAAGAATGAAAGTTAAAATTAGAACAGAGGAAAAAAGAAACCCCAAGCCCAGCAAAGAACAATGAAAGAAAATGATGAATCCTCTCGAAAAATTCCTCTGTATTTTTGAATGAGTGGTTTCTATCTAGTCTTGGAATCCAAAAAATTCATGTTTTATCCATGTAGCTTTATGGCCTGTGGGGTTGTGAGGTACCTTCCCACATCTCCAGAGGCCCCACTGTCTGTACACCCTAGTCTGAGGCAACTGTCCAAGCTGAGGCATGTCCTTGCTCATATTGGTAGTTGGGGAAAGCAGTCAGACCACTAGTCTCTGCTGGATGTAGGCAGTGCAGTGGCAGTTCAAACAGACTTCTAGACTTAATGACAGGACTTTCACATCCATCAGCTACTTCAAACCACATTTAATAGTTCTGGCTTTTCACCATGGAGGGTGGGGTACCATATCCCTCCTAGCCTGATCTTGAACATCTCAGGTGGTCTATGTCTAGCCCACTCTCTCTATAGCTGTTTCTTGTGACTTGTCTCTCACCTAGTCACTGTGGTAAGGTAACATTGGAGATCCTGAAGTGAAGTTGTTCTGTAGTTTTTCTATGGCTCAGTCATAAACAATCAACTCCTTCCCAAAATGGCTCCTGATCAAACCTTCTCAAATATAGAGAGTGCTATACTGGGTTTCTTCTCCAACTCTAGCCAAGTCTCTTTTGGAGTACAATCCTATACTGTATTTGGAGTTTGCAACAGCCATAGGCTTTTCTTAGCTGCTGGCCTGGTCCACTGTTTCTCCCTGGAGCTTCCAACTCTCTGGGGCTTACCTTGCCTTCCAAGGCAATTGGTCTCATTCATGATCAGGCTGCTTGGTTGTTTGGCACTCCTTCTGTCCTATGTCAAGGGGAAACAAAATCCAGAGCAGGCTTGGAGTGGGTGGGTGGGTGTGGAATTCACGAGCAAGGAGTTGGTTGAGTGCAAACACCACAGTATGGAGGAGGTAGCTTCTATCCATGTTCCACCTCATAATCATTTCATAACTAATGATATTGATCATCTTTTCCTGTGCTTTTTGAATGTTTCTATACAATTTTTCAATAAGTATCTAGTCACATCTTTTGCCAATTTTTAAACTGAGTTCTTTTTTAGTTGTATAGGTCCTTCATATAATGTGTATACTAGACTCTCGTCAGATGTATGTTTTGCAGTTTTTCTCTCTTTTTCTAGTTGTCTATTTACTTCCTTAGTGTCCTTTGATGCTGAAAAGGCTGAATTGTTTTGAAGTCTAATTTATGAATTTTTCTTTTGTTGTTTGTGCTTTTAAAAGATCTTATAGTCAGTTGTTAAGTTCAATATCATAGACAGCTGTCTGCCAGGTGATTTTCATCTTTTAATCAATATGCTAACCCTGGATGTCCCAGAAGAGAGGCTGAAAAAATTTAACTACCAAGGAAAAGATGCATCTGTGAGGTGGCAACAGAGGATGGCACTCAGCCTGGAGCTCCAGAAGGCCAAGAAAGGTGAGCAGGCTTTAAAGAGGAGGTATATCACCTACCTCTCCCCTGACCTAGCTTCTAAAGGGGTCAGTCTGACACTGGATGAAATAATCAAAGGTGTGAATAGCTCAGATCTAGCTGTATGCTTCCAAGCCACCTAGGCAATCAGGAAAATGCTGTCCCAGGAAAGTAATCCTCCTCTCAAAATGATTGTTGAATCGGGGTCATCCCCAGGATGGCGGAGTTCCTGAAGTCATCCCATCACCCCTGTTTGCAGTTCGAGGCAGCCTGGGCTCTGACCAACATTGCTTCAGGGACTTCAGCAGAGACCCAAGCAATTGTGAACGGGGGTGCCATTCCACCCCTTGCTGAGCTCCTGTCTTCCCCCAATATGACTGTGTGTGAGCAGGCATTGTGGGCACTGGGCAGCATAGCCGGCGATGGCCCAGAATTCAGAAATGTTGTTATCTCCAGCAATGTCATCCCACATCTGCCAGTCCTGGTTTCATCAACCATATCAATCACATTTCTATGGAATGTCACATGGACCTTGTCCAACCTGTGCCGAAGCAAGGACCCATACCCTTGCGAGGAGGCAGTGAGGCAGATGCTGCCTGTCTTCTCCTACCTCCTCCAGGACCAGGACAGTGAGATTCTCTCAGACACCTGCTGGGCCCTGTCCTACCTCACGGATGCCTGCAGTGAGCACATTGCCCTGGTGCTTGACACAGGGGTCCTTCCCAGGCTGGTGGAGCTCCTGACCAGTGTGGAACTCAGTGTTTTGACCCCTTCTCTCCACACAGTGGGGAACATTGTCACAGGAACGGATCAACAGACCCAGATGGCCATCGATGCAGGCATGCTGAAGGTGTTGCCCCAGCTCCTACAACACCCCAAGTCCTCCATCCAGAAGGAGGCAACCTGGGCCCTGAGCAACGTGACCACTGGGCCCCACGAGCACATCCAGGAGCTGATCACTCATAATTTGCTGCTTCCTTTGGTGGCTTTGCTCAGAAATGGAGAATACAAAGTCCAGAAAGAAGCTGTCTGGACAGTGGCTAACTTCACAACGGGGGCCTCCTTGGACCAGTTGTTCTAGCTTGTTCACTTTGGAGTCCTGGGGCCACTGTTGAATCTGCTCACTGTCCCAGATGTGAAGATCAGCCTCATCATCCTCAGTGTCATCTCTTATGTCCTCCAGGCTGCGCAGAAGCTGAATGATAAGAAAAGCTTGTGTCTTCTGATGGAAGAACTTGGTGGGATCAATAGAATCAAGGCTTTACAACTTCATGAGAACTGTCAGATTAGCTGGGCTGCTCTGAAAATCATCAAGAACCACTTTGGTGAGGAAGAAGATACTGACATGCATATCCTCAGTCCAAAGCCAGGACTGTGAATGTATGAATTTCTTCGAGGGAAAATAGCAGAGGCTCCACAACTTCTAAACCCATAACCCAGTGCTAAAGGATATGTCCTTTGAGAAGCAGCATTGCTATTTCTTAGTATATCACAAATGTAAGGTTTTTAAAACTTAATAAAATGTTGAGCACTTTCAAAAAGCGTTCAATATCATAAAGCTTTTTCTTCCACAAACTTTACTTCTAAGAAGCTTAAAATTTTAGCACTTAGGTCTTTGATATATGTTATAAGGTAAGGACCCAATTTTTCTTTCTTATTTGAATATCCAATTGTTCCAGCACCATTTGTTGGAAAGACTATTCTTTCCTCATTGCCTTACCTTAGCACCTCTTTGAAAATTAATTGACCTTAGGTGGGAATGGTGATACATAAGTGTAATCTCAGCACTCTGGGAGGCTGAGGCAGGAGGATTGAAAGTTTGGCCCAATCAACTAAACTTAGTGAGACTGTCTCAAAAGAAAAAAGAAGAAAGTAAAAGCTGGGAATGTTGCTCAGGTGAAGGCCCTGGGTTTAATCCCCACCACAAAAAATTCTTTCAGATTTTCTATGTATAAGATCATGTCCTCTCTGAATAAAGATGCTTACTCTTATCTAATTTGGATGACTCTTATTTATTTTTCTCAGTTAAATTACTTTATTCTTTACTGTTTTTGTTTCATTTCCCCAAGCTTTATTGACATAACTGAGAAATAAAAATTGTATATAGTCAAGGTGTACAACATGATAATTTGATATATGAATACATTCTGAAATGATTTCTACTATCAAATTAATACATTGTATTAGTTTGTTTTCTATTACTACAATGAAATACCCAAGGCAGGCTAATTTTATAAAGAAAATATGTTTATTTTGTTCACAGTTTTAGAGGCTAAAAGTCCAAGATTGAATAGCCCCATTGTTTTGGCCTCTAGTGAGGGACTAATGGGAGACAGCATCGTGAGAGGTTCCTGTCAACAAGCAAATATCATCAGACAGGAAGGCAGAAAGTCAGGTGGAGCCACGTTTGTTCTTTCCAAGAACATTCTCTTGAGTACTATCCAAGGAATCCTATGAAAACTGCATTAATCCTCCCCAAAGGCAGGTACCTTAATGACCCAATGACATCCCATCAATCCCTATCTCTTAAAGGACCACATCACCTCCCAACACTGCCACACTGGGGATCAAAGGAATCAAATTTCCAAAACATAAAACCTTGGGGGACACACCATATCCAAACTACAGCACATATGCATCATCACACTTAATTATCATTATGTGAGAACCAAGATGCATTATGTAAAGGTACAATTCCCAATGAGAAATGTAAATGTGTTTTATACCTACAATGTACCAATAAAAGAATTTAATACAAAAAACCCCCCAAAATTGACAGCATTAGGAGAAAAAAACAAATTATCATTATGTGTGTGTGTATGGTGAAGACATTTAAGATCTACTCTGCAAATTTCAAATACACAATAAAGCGTCAGTACCACTAATCACCATGGTATATATCAAATCTCTAGAATTATTTCTTTTTTATTTTTATTGATTTTTTAATTTTTTAAATTTTATTTTATTGGTACATTTTAGGTATACAATATAATGACATACATCATTGGAAATTTGCACCTTTACAAAATCTCTCTTGGTTTTTATTTTTCCCCCTTCCCCTGCCCTCCCTTCAACCCCTCCATCCCTCCCCATTTACAAAGATTTTGTTTCCATTTTTTCATTTTCTCATATTAATTCCATTTCCTTCTTTCCTTTCCCCTACCCTCCCACTTTCCCTTCCCCTTTGCCACTTTTCTTCCTATTTCACATTAACTCTTATACCTTTTAGTCCTTATTTACAATTTCAGTTTCTCACACTAGAGAAACTATTTGGTATTTATAGATGTGTGTCCTATTTATTTCACTTAGGAGTATCAGTTCAATGTGCATCCATTTAGCTATAAATGTCTCTAATTTCTCTTTTTTATGGCTGAGTAGTACTCCATTTTATAAAAAAACCACATTTTCTTTATCCAGTCTCCAGTAGAATTATTTATCTTATAACTGAAATTTTTACCCTTTGGCCAATACTTCCCATTTCCTATGACTCCCAGACTCCGGAAATCACTGCTCTACTCTGCCTCAATGAGTTTGACTTGTATTTTACATCTGAATAATATTCCATTTCCTTTATGCCACATTTCCTTAATCCATTCATTCATCAGTGGCTGAATTATGTTGTTTCTATATCTTAGTTATTGTAAAATGCTGCAATAAATGTGATTATGCAGATATTCACTTGAGATACTGATATTATTTACTCTGAGTATATACTCAGAAGTGGGATTGCTGGATCATGTGGTAGTTCTAATTTTAGTTTTTTGAGGAAACTCCATACTGTTTTCCATAATGACTGTACATTGGTGGTAATTAACATTACCACCAACAGTGTACAAGAGCTTCCTTTTGTCCATATCCATGCCAACACTTTATACTGCTTGTCTTTTTGATAATAGAAATTACAATAGGTGTTAGGTGATATCTCATTGTGGTTTTGATTTGTATTCTCCTGGTGATTAGTGATGTTGAGCATCTTTTAATAGACCTTTTGGACATTTATATGCCTTCTTTGGAAAAATGTCTATTCAGGTCCTTTGTCCATTTTAAAATCAGGTTATTTCTTCTTTTACTATTGATTTGAATATGTTCCTTATAAATATTGGATATTAAATTATTAGATAGCTCTTGCGCACATACTATTAAAACACTTGCCTCTAAATATTTTTTTAGAAATGCCCTTTGGGGAGAAATTGTTAGTGCTATGCTACTGATGATGACAGGTCTATCTAACCAGTCTTCCAGGAAGTTTCTGAATAGGTCAAATAATGAAAATTTTGAGAGAATTAATTCTGTTCTGATCTCTTTAGTTCTGAGAATGTAGGCTGTTGTGTTCAAGACTACCACTGATTTAAGGAGAAGGGAGTGGAATAAGGTAAGATAAAATGCCAAAAAATCACTCTGTTCTTACAGATATTTAGACACTACTTTGAAGATGTGATTTTCAGGTTGTTGCAAGCCTTTGCTTAATGTCTAGAGTTCTGAAAAAGTTGAATGTGGCATTTTGCTAGTTTTTCATTGTTTTAATGGAGGCATGAGATTTTGAATTTTCTTACTCTGCTATTTTCACTGGCTTTGGGCCTGCAAATATATTTTTTTTTCGTGATTAAATAAATTTTTATTGTCACATTTAACTGCTTTGTCTGATATACATTGTAGATTTCAGTACAGCATAAAAATAAAAATATTTTCCTGACTGTCAAAATGTGAACAGAAGAGATGGCAATGGCACTTAAAGAAAGAAAATTCACACTGGTGCTGAAGCTGCTAGTAGGTTGCTGATAAGAACTGGAACACATCTGCAGATAAAATGATCTGCAGCATTTCAAATAAAATGGCAGTGGTGTAAGGCCAACAAAACCAGGAGAGCAGTTAAAATGCAGACCCCAGGAGTACATATCCAAGGAATGGCAGTCTTAGCATTTCAAGTTCACATTATATTGTCTGATTTAGTTTTGGAACTGGAGTTCGTAAGTAAATGTCTACCCTATAAAATGAAACTATTCTTTTGAAACTGGATTTTAAACTTCTTTAACAACTTCCTTATTCTTACAGGTTTTAACTAGTCCAGAGGAAAGGCAGTTAAGCTCCAAGTATTAACTTCATAGGCTGAACCATAAATGGCGGGCCATGCCATTTCCAAACCAGAAACCCAACATACCCTCGAATGTCTCAGTGGTTTCACACATTTCAGGCAAAACTACAAAACAAGTAGTAATTAATTAAATAAAAATATAGGTGCATCCCAACAGAGTCTCTACACATTCCATAGTTATCCTCTAAATGGCAACTTAAAAAAATAACAAATCTTTTTCACCAAGATTACCAAATGGTTTATTAAATGTCTTTCCTCCACAAGTAAGACTAACACTAGGATTTGTCAGAAGATCTAACTGAGTTATACCCCTTATATATGAATTCAGCTGAATCACTGTGTCTAGAATCTGTTCATCGTAAAACTCAGGTCTGGCACATAATTTCTTTTTGTTATCCAATGCTGTGTGTCCCTCCTCTAAGACTCCAGAACAGAGACCATAATGTGCTAGTGCAACATGGCAGTCACTGTCATCCACCAAAAGAAAAGTAATTAACTTATTTGATGACATACTTATCTGGATGATTATTTACTGGTAATTAGTATTTCTACAATTTTTTTTAAAAAGGCAACCATTTCAAATGACAATACATATCAGGCTAGTAGAAAAAAGTTGAAACAAAGCCCTCTCATTTGATCTCACAAAGTCATGCAGACAAGAGAAGGTAAGTATATCTGATTTGTTCTAATCAGGCTTCTTGGAATTAACAAAATTTCTTTTCTCACAAAGATGAATTTGGCTCATCATAGAAAGAAGTTCTTTGAAGGCTGTTGCTAAACTTGTTTCCCTTTGAAAAAGTAAATTTCAAGGCATAATAGTGCAAGAGGTAAGTTTTTGACTTATAGAACATTTATAGACTAATTGTGCTTAGTCTCTAATTTCCAATTTATTTTAAAGAACAGAAACTACACTGATAAAGTTTCATTTTTCCCAAATTTACCAGTACATCCATGAATCGCATCAGAATTATGCCAATTTGATTATCTTAATGATTTTGTTGTGAAACCTGCACACTGCGTCCAAAGGTAAGACCAGTGGACAGACACTCTTACAGGTTCTGTGCACAAGGACTTTCCTCTTGGGAGCCAAGGTATCTGAAAAAGCAGTTCTCCCTCCAGATTGAGTCCTCAACCATCTCTCAATAAGCAATTCTGAAAAACAGTCCTAGGTAAAGAGTTTCTTTTGTTCAGCTAAATCTGGCAGGTCTGAGTGTTCCTGGGGTCCTCATCAGGTTGTATCGTGGGTCGCGAATCCTTTGAATGTGAGAATTCACTATTAGAGGGCTCTGTAGGGTCAATCAAATTTTCATAATCACTGTCATCTGATTCCTCACCACTGTCTCCAACTGCTCTTTGGGAAGGAAGGTCTGCTCCACTTCCGGGATACTTGAGTCCGGCACTGGTGGAAACGTAACTAGATGAGCCTACGGCTTGAGGTCGAGGCATAAAGACACTCCTTTCCATGTGAGAGTGGCTCAGAGTACTTTCTTGATTGTTTGGGTGAAAATCAGAGTAAGGGGGAGGAGGATCAGAAGGTTCTGCATCTCCAAATGTACTTCTACCTTCAGCTGTAAACCCAGAATAGGGCATCCGAGGACTGAATACTGGTTCCAGACTTTCAGATGGTATCTGCTTAACACAGCCTGCTGCAATCCTGTACTTTCTCTTGAAGTGCATTATAAACCTGATAAATTTCCCTGATGTCTTTCATTACTCCATCCTTGTCAAAGAAGTCAGTACCATGTTCTTTAATAACTTTGGCATAACTCTGAGAAGTATTTGGCACTGAAGACACTTTGTACTCTTGCTGGCTAGTATTGCCTAGATTGGGAATAGTAAGTGATATCTTTTGATTATACCTGCGATTTGGTCTAAAGAGAACATATTCTAAAGCATGAGTGGAATTGTTGGCGGTGGAGATGAAGCTGAAGAGAAGGAAGACGAGGTCAGGCACACCAAGGATGCGGGTGAGCTGCTTATGGATAACCTGCTCTCTGTATGACATCTGTTGTTGTGTGTTTCGCCGGAATCTGTACCATCCAATAACTTTCTTTCTCCGATCTTTAAGAATTCTGTCCAGACTCTCTTCATTAACTTTACTTGCATAGTCATAAAAACTAAAAAGTTTTGAACAAGGCTGATGGTTATGGATTTCAATAACTTGCAGGAATTCTGTGTTGCTAATTTGTTAGTCACTGATGCTAAAGATTTCCTCCTGTCTTACCTCTCCCAGCAAAAATCCTTCGTGGTCCGCCTTGCTGTTGACGCTGTGGAAACACACAGAGCTGAAGGTGTAGCCCGAAATGGAAGCTGCCATGATGGAAATCTCTGGACCTGCAAATATTTTAACAGTGAACTTTGTAATAGTTTAGAATCTCCAGCCCCCACAACTTATTTGAATCTCTGTCTCTGGAATACCACTAAAGAAAGTTGTTGACAAGTGAAGGTCACAGTCCATGATTTATTTATGCTCTCCACCTCAGTCAGAATCTCCATACAGCAGTATTCCATTTCTCTCCTATTGACTACAAGTAGCTATTCCAAATTTCCTCCACTTTCATCAATCCCTAATTCCACTTCTACTTAATTCTCTTTGTTCTTAAAAGGTCCACAATTCAAAATCTATTTGTATCTTATTTGCATTGCTCTTAATAGTAGAGGTCTTAGGTCAAACTGTCTTGGTTCAGTCCCTATGTTTTTACTTACTAGCTGTATGGCATTGAAAAAGTTATCACCTCTCTTTGTCTATTTTCTCATCCTTAAAGGTCAGTATAGGGTTAAATAAAATAGTCTCTATAACACTCTTAGGAAGGTGTTTTTATGAAATATTAGCTATCATCATATCATCATCATCATCATTATCATAATCAACATCCCTATGACTCCTATCTGTAAGGGATAAGTTTCTATCCTCAACACTTATCACTTGTGTTCTCTTAAACCCATCTTTTCTATTACAGTGCATGTTTAGCACTGACTTCTTACCTTTGGCTTATATCTCATTCAAATATCAAGACTTTTTAAAACTCAAGAACAAAAATGAAAAGCAAAATTTAAAAAAAATTTAAAAACCTAACTCCATTTTCTCCAACAAATTGTTGGTCCTTCCTTTTCTTTCCTGCAAAATTTTTCCAAATTTTCATTTGTTATTCATTGCCTACTTTCAACCTAGACTTGCTTCTGAACAGTTACCCCTGGCAATGACCTAATCCCTTTATTCAAATATTTTTTTCAGTTTTCATTTTCCTGATCTTTCTATATATCTAATATCTTCATCTGTTTTTTCTTAACATTAAATTCTTCTAGAATTTTCCCCAATCTTTCCTATGTACCCATTCTGGCTCCTTTATTGGCTCAGGGTTCAATTTTTGCTGCCTCTCTGCACCCTAGGGAGTAAAAACACTTTCTTGATCCCCTTCCCATTTGAGAAAGATCTGTCTCCCTGCTTCTTATTATCTATCTTTTATTATGCTCTTTTTTATAATTTGGTGGAGAGAGAATGGAAAAAGAATTAAGATGTGTTATATAAATGTATCAACTTCATACAAGGAATGTAAACATTATGTACTACAAATATGTACTAATAAAAAAATAAATGAAAAAGACTTTCTTGTCTTCTGGTAGTTCTCACTAGTTTCATTGTAAACCTCTGTTGCAGTCCCATTGCTAGGAGGCAAATTTAGTGCCTCAATCCTAAGCAAAACTTGTAAAGGTCATGCCATATGAGCTTGTTTCTGTGCACCAGAATACATAGAATCCATGGTAACTTTTAATGTTACTTTTGGATTCTTTTATAATATTTCAATTTCTACCTCCTTGTCCATCCTGAAGATTATTGCCAGATTTTCCTTAAATATAAAAATATCTAAAAAGTTTATAATTAGGAGAGGGCGGGAAAAGTGGTAAGGGAAAGGGAAGAAGAAGAGTAATAGCAAGTAGAGAAATGAGAAGTAGAAGACAAAAAAAGAAGCAGGCCTATACATCAGAATTATATAAATGAAATTAAAATACATTTTCATAATTTCACACAGTTGTAGTAATACACAGTGGTCATCCTTTATCCATGGTTTCCTTGTCTGTGGCTTTAGTTACTCATGGTCAACAATGTCTAAAATATTAAATGGAAATTTACAAAAATAAATAGTTCTTAAGTTTTAAAATGTGTACTGTTCTGAGTAGCATGATGAAACATCACATCATTCTGGTCCATCCCACCTGACCACGCATCATAGCTTGGTCTAGTGTATCCATGCTGCATACACTTAGTAGCTGTCTCAGTTATCTGATTGACTTTCAGCATCACAGAGCTTGTGTTCAGTAATCCTTATGGAATAGCTTAATGTTATTTCACACTGTCTGTTGTTCACCTCATGTCATCTCATTATATAGGTACTGTATTATCTTACATCCTCACAAGAAGGGTGAGTACAGTACAATATTTTGAGAGAAAGAGAAAAAACTACATTCACATGGCTGTTCTTATATTGTTATAATTTCTATTAGTAGTTACTGTTGTTAATTTCTTGCTGTCCCAAAGTATAAATTTAATTTTATCATAGGTATGGATGTGTAACATAATATATAGAGAGTCTGATACTATCCCAGGTTTCAAGTATTCACTGGGGATCTTGGAACATATCCCCCAGATAAAGGAAGACTACTTTGATTATTAACATTTTATATTTAATTGTTGACATGAGCCTTTTGAAAATGCTTATTTCTAGGATTCCTTTAATGAAGCTATTAGTATCTAGCTCTTTCACATTGAAAGAATATACATGTTAAAGTCTTCATAAAATTAATTTCTCAGCACTCTGAGATGACATATCATTTGTATATATTTCCTAGAAAAACCAATAAAAGGTAAATTTTAGCTCAGTTCAAGTTAAACTATTTCAAAACAAAAAAGTTTCCTAAGTACTTTAAATATAATTGAGGATCAGGTTAGCAAAGTTTTCCAGAGCTTTGTTCAATCATTCTAGGCTTTAACACTTTAATTTAAAACAACACAAATCTTGCTGTTTTTACTCAGATTAAGCCATTTTTCTTGAATAAACACTTCCTGTATCATTACAAGCTTTGGTTAATTTCCAGAGTTTTAGTGAATTTCCAAATTTAATCCATAGAGTTTTTGTTAGTGTTCTCAAGGATTCTTGGATACTTTCACCTCACTATTTTTGCTAATGTCCTGCAGTACACAATTTAACACTTACATGTTATCTTATGTGTTTTCTTTTCTTTCTTTTTTTTTCTTTTTGCTACTGATGATAGAACTCAGGACCTTGCACTTGAGAGGCAGGCCCGGTGCCCCTGAGCTAAATCGCCGGCACCTTATGTGTTTTCTTTTGTATTATGTATGCTGCTCATGTCTTTCAAACTAACTATAAATTTTTTTACTGTATACTTCCCACAGTGTGTATCAAAAAAAGTTGATTAATCAACCTTATTGGAATTCAGGTTCAGTTAATTGTTCATGTCTTTATGTCGAACAGGTTGTAATTTGAATATAAAAACAGCTGTCATCCACAAAGAGATAATTGGATGGTGTATTATATGCAGCAGAATTGGAAACACAACATAGGTGAGGATGGCAAAGAACAGAATTCAGAGCTGCAAAGGAAGTCAGAACCTCAAAGGAAGACAGAGCAGTGGTGGTAGGATCAAAATCCTACAGTTGACTTTCTCCTCTACTCATTGTTTATTTTGAAATAATTTTAGATTCACAAGAAGTGGGGAAAATTATACAGAACTATCATGTTCTCTTCCCTCAACTTACCCTAATGTTAATATCTTGCCTAACCATAGTCCAACAGTCAAGACTGAAAAATTAACATTGATAAAATACCATTAACTAAATTACAGGCTTTATTCAGAATCCTCAACTGACCTTTAAAGTATGTAGTGCAGCAAGCATTGAAAAGAAAATTTAAAAAGGAGGATACAGAGAAGGTTGTATAGGACTAGGTTTTACTGTTAAATGCCTCCTCCTAATTCATCTCCCCAGGGTTGGTGGTGGTAAGGCTTTTTGTAATTTGTTCATTTGCAGAGGGTGACCTTTTGCCAATAGGGTGATGCTTTTCTTATTTGCATAGAGTTCTGTATTAATTCTGGCTTTGTCTTTCCCTGTATGCATGGAAAAAAGTTCTAAAAAAATGATTGACTTTCACCCTTACTACTCATGCATTTAAGACTATTCATACAATATATTTAGATAAAAATACTGCTTAGGCCAAAGGTGGGACTATCTCTGCAGGGAGTAAGAAACATTTAAACAGATTGGCAGGATGCAGGAAGCAGTTTGCTTTACAGCACCTCTCAAGTTGGATGTTTATGATGAGGGTTCTGAAATTTGGACTGGTATAAATTCAGCCTGAGATATTCATATGTGT
Organism: Heterocephalus glaber; assembly: GCF_053883595.1. Classification (NCBI taxonomy): domain Eukaryota; kingdom Metazoa; phylum Chordata; class Mammalia; order Rodentia; family Bathyergidae; genus Heterocephalus; species Heterocephalus glaber. Next base: position 33,545,889 of record NW_028258384.1, on the reverse strand, counting down.
GTGTGTGTGTGTGTGTGCGCATGCGTGTGTGTGTTAAATATGTTTTAAAGTCAAATAGAAGCATTTAAAAATTATCTGTCAGGAGAGTTTACTAAAAGTGTAGCATACTCTAATTCTCTTGCTTTATAATATATAACAAATCATCAACTGCTCTTCTGGAAGCAAAATTTGGGGAGATTTATGGTAAAAATAAATGAGAGAAGGCAGAGTGTGACAGTGAATGTTTTAAACATATTTTATGTTCAAGTCTTGAATTGGGAGGCCAAATTAATTGTTCCAAAATAAATTTCAGATGAATCCAGTTGAAGTAAAAGATAAAAAGCTTAAAACTACCAGAATAAAAATAAATGAATAACTTAATAATTCACTATGTAAAAATAAAAACTTCTTGTGAAAAATATTACGGGGCCAGAGAAGTAGGTGAGTAGTAGAGTGCTTGCCAAGCATGCTCAATGTACTAGGTTCCATCCCCAGCACCACAAAAAATTCTATGAACAAAATTAAAAGGCAATCCTGGGGAAATATTTATAAAATACAGTATATTACAGATGGCTAAGTTTGATATTTTTAATATATAAGAAGCTTTTATAAATCAATAAAAAATTTAAACATTTTAATAGAAAAATTACTAAAAACTTGAGTGACCAGTTTATCAAAAAATTAGAGTCTTTGAAAAGGTTCCAAATAGAAATCCAGATTAAAAAATTCTATTGAAAGTATGAGTGGCAGAAGTGACCAATGTCAGGACAGAATATCAGAATTAGAAAATAAGGATGGTTTCATAGACCAATACCTAAAAAAAGAAAGATGACATGAAAAATGGATCCAACAGCTAGTAGATGAGAAAGACTAATCCAAGATTAATTGAATTAAGTAAAAATCAGAAGATAGCACAAAGGGCATAAAAACTTGCTTACATTCATTCCCCATACCAAAAATAAAACAACAACTTGCTTATAGACATAATAGCAGAAAACTTTCCAAATGTAGAGAAAGAATTAAACAAACATACAGATAAGCAAAACATATAGAATTCTAAATAGCCACAATTGAAAGAGAACCTCCCCATGTCACATAGTCAAAATCTCAGAAACCCAACACATGGAGAGAATCTTTTTTTTTTTTTGGTACCAGGGATTGAACTTGGGACCTTGAACTTGAGAGGCAGGCAGTGAAATCACTGAGCTAAATCTCCAGCCCCGTAGAGAGAATCTTAAAAGCTGTTAGAGAAGGGAGGCACCCATTATTGCCACTGGGGAGAGCAGTGCAGCCCATGGCCTGAGCTCCACCCTGAGGAGCCTGCCACTGCTGAAATCCAAACTTCATGTGACAGAGAGAAGAAAGGCCATCATTCTGAACCAAGGAAGATGAGAAGGTAAGTAGCAGAAAGAGGGCCTCTCCTAGGCTTGTTGAGAATTGAAGCCCACTGAGAGAGCAAAGAGAGTCACTCCAATAAAGACACAGCAAGAAGACTGCAGAGGTTGGTGAATTGTTGGGGTGAGCACCTACTGCTGCAACCTGGGCTAAATTTGGAGGAAGGATGGCTTGAATGTGCAGTAGAACCATGCAGAGTTCAAGCCCAAAGGAAGTCAGGGAGTTCAATTCCAGCCTCAAATACTATGGCCAGCTCACGGAGATCAATTGACACAGATCTGTATGCTCCCCATGTTGTCCATAGGTGAAGCAGAGACATGTCTTGAAGGGAACATTTTTGCTTTTCTTCTTCTTCTTCTTCTTCTTCTTCTTCTTCTTCTTCTTCTTCTTCTTCTTCTTCTTCTTCTTCTTCTTCTTCTTCTCCTCCTCCTCCTCCTCCTCCTCCTCCTCCTCCTCCTCTTCCTCCTCCTCCTCCTCCTTCTCCTTCTCCTTCCTTCTCTTCTTTCTCCTTCTCTTCTTCTTCTTCATTTCTCACCTATCTTGTTCCTGATTTTGTCCTGTTTTGTGTTTTCTCAATTGTTCTTTTTTTTTTGTACCAGGGATTGAACTCGGGACCTTGCCATTACAAGGCAGGCACTGGAACCACTGATCTAAATCCCTGACCATACAATTGTTCTTATTTTTATAGGAGAGTGAATATGGTTTCTAGTTTTCCTGTTGCTGTTAGTTTGCTCTATTCTTGTTTTTGTTCCCACCTCTCTTTTCCTCCTGTCCTCACCAGTTTCCCAAAGATTGCATGGTCTACCTACATACTCTAGCTTTACTTCTAACTGTTCCCTCTCCTTCTATTTCTCTAGCTACCCTAATTTTACTATGTTGAAGGGCTTATTTACTGCAAACATATTTCTGATTGGTTCTAGACTTTGATATATAACCACAAGTCTAGTTCATGGGGTCAAAGATGGCCGATTAATAGTTACCACAGTCTGTCATTTTCTAGGCTGTGTTTGATGCTATTTTTGCTGATTGCATTACTTTGGGAAAGGTGACATGATTGTTCTAATAAGTTGTCCTTCCTGGTATACAGAGACTGAGATCTCCTATGGGCCATTACAGACCCAGAATCCAAAGGACAGCTATATCTGGAAGACAATCTGAGAAGCAGCCATTCCATAAGGGTTCTAAATATTAGCAATAAAGATACTCACAATAAGCAATATATGAGCATCAACTCAGGAAATAAACCAAAAATATGAACAAAACAACAGTAACAAAAATAGACATCAGAAGACAACTAAACAACATGCAAACCTAGACTTCCATATTATCAAAGGCAAATATAGGGGACAATGAGATGGAAAAATCCAAAAGTCAACCACCTGGACTCCATGAACTGGAACAAAGAAGGTAACAAAATAAAAGAGAGGTTCTGGAAAAAATGAAATCAGAAATAATTGCTCAGATAACAACAGAGATGGTGACCATAATGAAAGATAAGATTAGTAACTCTGGAGCAGATACAGATAAAAAAAAAAAGAGGTGTTGAAAAAAATGATGGAACCATGAATACTCAGCATAGGAAAGAATTAGAAAACATAAAACACATCCAAGCAGATATTCAAGAACTTAAAAATTCCACTGGAAGTTTCTGCAGAAAATTAAATGTATGTGAGGACAGAATTTCAGATATAGAAGATGGGCTGGCAATTAGCAAACATGTGAACAAGGATTTCTTAAAAATAGGCAGAAACCATGAGAAATCAACCAAATGACTACTACGTGATGCAAAAAAGAATAATTTAAGATTGATTGGAGTCAATGAAGATCAAGAGATAGCACAAAAGACCACTCCCAGCACAGAGGAGGCTTCCGGGCTGCCATAGTACCACTCTCAGCACAGAGGAGGCTTCCGGCCACCCTAACACTGCTTCCAGCACAGAGGAGGCTTCCGGGCTGCCAAACCACTGCTCCGAGCACAGAGGAGGTGAACTGGGGGCATGAGCAAAACACACACACACCAACTCCCCCTGCCCCTGTCGAAATGAGAAGACACATAAACAAGTCTCAAAATCAGACTTCCAGATCACCTACAGCAACACCAAAGGGAAACAGGATGGAACACTGATAGTCAACAAACTGGACTCCCTGAATTGACAACAAAAGAAGATCTGAAAAAAATGAAATCAGAAATAATTTCTCTGATAAGAGCAGAGATTGTGCTCATAGAGAAGACATAAATAAATCTAGAGAGGAGCTGAAGAATATGATGGAATCACAATATAGGAAACAAATAGAATCCATAAAACAGATGAAAACAGATTTCCAGGAGATTAAAAACTCCACTGAAAGTCTACATAGCAGAATGAGCCAATGTGAGGACAATATTTCAGATAAAAAAAATAAGATTGCAATTACTGAATAGGAAAAGAAAAATTGCTTCAAAATTGTAAGGGACCATGAGAAATCAATCCAGCAGCTCCTAGATGATGCAAAGAAGAATAATATAAGATGGACTGGAGTCAATGAAGAAACAGGAGAGAGTGCAGATGACATAAAAAAACTGTTCACAGAAGTGATGGCAGAAAACTTCCCAAGCAGGGGAAAAGAACTTGACATACACATTAGTGAGGTATATAGGACTCCAAATAGCATTGATCAAAAAATATCTACACATAGGCATATAATTGTTAAGATTCCAGAAAGCCAACAGAAGAACAAAATTATACAAGCAGTTAGAGAAAAGAAAAAAATCACATACAAAAGAAAGCCCATCACAACCACAGCAGACTTCTCAACACAAACACTCAAAGCTAGAAGAGTTTGGTGTGATGTATTTCGAGCCCTAATGGAAAACAACCTCCAACACAGATTGAGATACCCAGCAAAACTATTTCAAAATTGATGGAGAAATAAGATACTTTCATGACAAAGAGCACTTTAGGAACTTCATGAATATGAAACCAGCACTCCAAAAAATTTTAGACAAAATCCTAGGAAAAGACAGTGAGGATCACAACCCCAGGAAAATCAGCAGAATGAATCCACCGGGTACGACAAGAAATTAAAAGCAAAGGGGAGAAATCAAACAAAAAGAAAAAGTCATGACAAGGATAACTCAATACATATCAGATGTAACCATCAATGTTAATGGTCTCAACTCACCAATCAAAAGAAACGATTGGCAGAATGGATCAAGAAGCAAGATCCAACAATATGCTGAATACAAGAAACACAATTCAAAAAGAAACCCATAGACTGAAAGTTAAAGGGTGGAAAACAATATTCTATGTGACAGGAACACCAAGAAAAGCAGGAATACCTATCCTCTTTGCAGATCAAGTAGATTTCAAACCAACACTGATTAAGAGAGACAAAGAAGGACACTACATCCTTGCAAAGGGAACAATCCAACAGGAAGAGATGACAAACATAAATATCTATGCACCAAACACTAGTGCAGCCAACTATATAAAAATACTAGTGGACATGAAAAACCTTATAAGCACTAATACAATAGAAGTGGGGGAACTCAATACCCCACTGTCACAAACAGATAGATCAACTAGACAAAAGACAAGCAATGAAATACTAGAACGCAATCAAACTCTTGAACAAATGAACTTAACAGATATTCACAGAGTGTTTCATCCCGCAAAATCAGAATACACATTCTTTTAAGCTGCACATGGGTTGTTCTACAAAATAGACCACATACTTGCTCATAGAACATATGTAGGTCAGTGCAAAGGAATTGAAGTTATCCACTATATATTATCAGACCATAGTGTGATGAAATTAGAGATCAATATCAAAAGAAACTGCAAAAATTTCATATACACATGGAAATTGAACAACACACTTTTGAATAACCAACGGGTCACAGAGGAACTTAAACAAGAAATCAGACCTTTCCTTCAATTAAATGACAATGACAATGCAGCATATCAGAATCTATGGGACACAATGAAAGCAGTCTTATGAGGAGAATTCATAGCAGTGAATATGCATATTAGGAAAACAGAATGAGCCCAATTAAACAACCTGATGCTGCACCTGAAGTGTCTAGAAAAAGAAGAACAGGACAAACCCAAAGCTCATACAAGGGAGGAAATTATAAAGATCAGGCTAGAGATCAATGCAATGGAGACTAAGAGAATGATACAAAAAATTAATGAAGCCAACAGTTGGTCCTTTGAAAGAATAAAGAAAATTGACAAACCCTTAGCCAACCTTATCAGAAAAAGGAAAGAGAAGGCTGAAATCCATGCAATTAGGAATGAAAAGGATGAAATTACAATGGACCCAGCAGAAATCCAGAGGATCATCAATACGTACTTCGAGAACCTATGCACCAATAAGGTGGAAAACACAGAAGAAATGGACAGATTCCTAGATACATATGAATTACCAAAGGTGAACAAAGAAGACCCAAAAATTCTAAACAATCCAATATCAACCAATGAAATTGAAAATGTAATTAAAAACTTACCAACTAAGAAAAGCCCAGGTCCTGATGGCTTCACTGCTGAATTCTACAAGACATTTAGAGAGGAACTACTGCCACTACTGCTTAAACTCTTCAATGAAATTGAAAGGGAAGCAATACTCCCAAATTCATTCCTGGAAGCAAGCATCACCTTGATCCCCAAAGCAGAGAGAGACTCAACCGAAAAAAAGAACTATAGGCCAATCTCACTAATGAACATAGATAAAAATATCCTTACTAAGACACTGGCAAGTAGAATGCAGAAGATCATCAAGAAGATCATACACCCTGATCAAGTGGGATTCATCCCAGGGATGCAGGGATGGTTCAACATACCCAAATCAATCAATGTAATACACTATATCAATAGAGCCAGGGATAAAAACCATATGATTATCTCCATAGATGCAGAAAAAGCATTTGACAAAATCCATTATGCATTTATGATAAAAACCCTACAAATATTGGAAGACACAGTCTCTATCTCAATCTGATAAAAGCCATCTATGAAAAGCCAACAGCCAATATCATACTAAATGGTCAAAAACTGAAATCCTTCCCACTAAAATCAGGAACAAGACAAGGATGTCCACTATCACCACTTCTGTTTAATGTAGTCTTAGAAACATTAGCCATGGCAATTAGACAAGAGAAAGAAATAAAAGGAATAAAGATAGGAAATGAAGAAGTCAAATTGTCATTATTTGCAGATGACATGATACTCTATATAGAAGACCCCAAGAACTCCACCAAAAGTCTTCTAGACTTAATAACCAAATTCAGTGGAGTAGCTGGATACAAGGGCAACACACAAAAATCAATAGGCTTCCTCTACATGAACAACAGACTCACTGAGATAGAAACAGCGCAAACAATTCTTTTCACAATAGCATCCAAAAAACTGAAATACCTAGGAATCAACCTAACAAAAGAAATCAAAACCTCTTCTATGAAAACTATAGCACTTTGAAAAAAGAGATTGAAGAGGATATCAGAAAATAGACAGACATCCCCTGCTCCTGGATAGGAAGGATCAATATAGTGAAAATGGCCATAATTCCAAAACTGCTGTATAGATTCAATGCAATCTCAATTGAAATTCCAGCAGCATACTTCATGGACCTTGATAAAACAATCCAAAAATTCATTTGGAACAAGAAGAGAAACAGCATAGCAAAAGGAATTCTAGGTTACAGAGACATGGCAAGGGGTATTACAACCTCGAACTTGAAACTATACTACAAAGCTTCTGTGATAAAAACTGCATGGTGCTGGCAAAGAAATAGACCTGAGGACCAGTGGAACAGATTAGAAGATGCAAAAGCAACTCCAGGCACACTCAGCCACCTCATCTTCAACAAAGGAGCCCAACACCTTCACTGGAGGAAAGACAGCCTCTTTAATAAATGGTGCTGGAGAAATTTCCTTTCAACCTGCCAAAGATTAAAACTAGACCTATATCTTTCACCATGCACTCAACTCAAATCGAAGTGGATTAAATATCTAAATATTAAAATAGAAACACTGAACCAGCTGCAACAGAAGTTAGGTAGAACTCTTGAAGACATTGGTGTAGGAAAATATTTTATGAACAAAACTTCACTTGCCCATGAAGTAGCACAAACAATCAACAAGTAGGATCACTTCTTAAAAAGCTTCTGCACAGCAAGAGAAGCCACCAGCAGTGTGAAGAGACAACCCACAATATGGGAGAAAATCTTCACCTTCTCTTCCTCAGACAAAGGTCTACTATCCCGAATCTCTAAAGAACTTAAAAAGATCAGACCTCCCAAATTTAAAGACCCAATCCAAAAATGGGCATCTGAAATGAACAGACATTTCTCAGAAAAAGAAGTAGAAATGGTAAATAAACATATGAAAAAATGTTCAACATCCCTGGTCATTCAAGAGGTGCAAATGAAAACAACCCTGAGATTCTACCTCACTCCAGAAAGAATGGCTGCTATCATGAAATCAACCAATAACAAATGCTGGCGGAGCTGTGGGGAAAGAGGAACCCTGCTCCACTGCTGGTGGGAGTGTAAACTGGTGCAACCACTGTGGAAATCAGTATGGACATACCTCAAAAACTAGGACTGGAAGTCCCATTTGACCCAGCTATTCCCCTGCTGGGCATCTTCCCCAAATAATTAAAAAGAATCATACCACAGTGATATATGTGCACCCATGTTCATAGCAGCACAGTTAGTAATAGCTAAAACTTGGAAACAACCCAAATGCCCATCGACTGGAGACTGGATAAAGAAAATGTTATGGTTTTTTTATAAAATGGAGTACTACTCAGCCATCAAAAATGAGAAATTAGAGAAATTTATTGCTAAATGGATGCACATTGAGCCGATACTCTTAAGTGAAATAAGTAGGACCCACATGTGTAAATATGGAATAGTTTCTCTAGTGTGAGAAACTGAAAGTGTAAATAAGGACTAAAAGTTATAATAGATAATGTGAAATAGGAAGAAAAGGGGCAAAGGGGAAGGGGAAGTGTGAGGGGTATGGAAAGGAAAGAAGGAAATGGAATTAATGTGAGCAAATGAAAAGAAGGAAACAAAGTCTTTGTAAATAGGGAGGGATGGAGAGGTTGAAGAGAGGGCATGGGAAGGGGGAAAAAATAAGAACCAAGAGAGTATACGAAGGTGCATATTCCCATTGATGAATGTCATTATATTGTACACCTAAAATGTAACAATAAAAGGATATACAGTTAAAAGAAAAGAAACCACAAGTACTTTACAAACACATGAAAACTGAATAACATTTTCCTGAACAACCAATGGATCACAGAGGAAACTAAAGAAGAAATTAGACAGATAAATTACAAGTAACTGATAATGCCAATACAACATACACAAATCTATGGGACACAATGAAAGCAGCTCTACAAGGGAAATTCATAGCAGTGAATGCCCACCCTAGGAAAATAGAGCGAGCTCAAATAAACAACCTAATGTTGCACCTTAAGCACCTAGAAAAAGAAGAGCAAGACAAACCCAAAGCTCATACAAGGGAGGAAATTATAGAGATCAGAGCAGAAATCAATGCAATGGAGACTAAGAGAATGATACAAAAAAAAATCAATGAATTGAAGAGTTGATTTTTCCAAATAATAAATAAAATTGACAAACCCTTAGCCAATTTTATCAAAAAAAAAAAGGGAAAGAAAAGGCTCAATTCCATTCACTTAGGAAGAAAAAAGGTGAGATTACAACAGATCCAGCAGAAATCCAGAGGCTCATCAATACCTACTTCAAAAACCTGTACTCTAATAAAACGGAAGACATGGAAGAAATGGACAGATTTCTAGATACATATGAACTACCAAAGTTGAATGAAGAAGATATAAAACTTCTAAACACCCCAATTACAATCAGTGAAATTGCAAACTTCATTAAAAACTTACCAACAAAGAAAATCCCAGGTCCTGATGGCTTCACTGCTAAATTCGACAAAACATTTAGAGAAGAACTATTGCCACTACTCTTTAAACTTTTCAATGAAATTGAAAGGAAAGCAATACTTCCAAATTCATTCCTGGAAAGAAGTATTACTTTGATTCCAAAACCAGGGAAAGACCCAACCCAAAAAGAGAACTACAGGCCAATCTCCCTGATGAACATAGATGCAAAAATCCTCAACAAGATACTGGCAAACAGAATACAGAGGGTCCTCAAGAAGATCATACACTCTGACCAAGTTGGATTCATCCCAGGTATGCAAGGATGGTTCAACATATGTAAATCAATAAATGTATACACCATATTAACAGAGTCAAGGACAAAAACCATATGATCATCTCAATAGATGCAGAAAAAGCATTCGAGAAAATTCAACACAAATTCATGATAAAAAAACTTGCAGAAAATTGGAATAGATGGTCTTTATCTCAACTTGATAAAGGCTATCTATGAAAAACCAACAGCCAGAATCACACTAAATGGTCAAAAACTGAAATCCTTCATGCTAAAATCAGGAACAAGACAAGGATGTCCACTATCACCACTCCTGTTTAATATAGTCTTGGAAACATTAGCCACAGCAATTACACAAGAGAAAGAAATAAAAGGAATAAAGACAGGAAAGGAAAATGTTAAATTGTCATTATTTGCTGATGATATGATACTTTACATGGAAGACCCAAAAAACTCCACCCAAAGACTTCTAGAATTAATTGACAGATTCAGTAGAGTAGCTGGATACAAGGTCAACCCTCAAAAATCAATAGCCTTCTCATACACTAAAAACAGACTCACTGAGAGAGAAATTAGGGAAACAATCCCTTTCACAATAGCATCCAAAAAATGGAATATCTAGGAATCAATCTAATGAAGGAAACAAAGACCTCTACATTGAAAACTACAGCACTCTGAAAAAAGGAGATTGAAGAGGATATAAGAAAAGGGAAAGACATCCCTTGCTCCTGGGTAGGAAGAACCAATATAGTGAAAATGGCCACACTTCTAAAACTGCTATACAGATTCAATGCAATCCCGATGGAAATCCCAACAGCATATTTCACAGAACTAGAGAAAATAATACAAAAGTTCATCTGGAACCAGAAGAGACATAGAATAGCAAAAGCAATTCTAGACAACAGAGTCATGGCAGGGGGTATCACAGTTCCCAACTTGAAACTGTACTACAAAGCCACTGTGATAAAAAAAGCAGCATGGTACTAGCAAAGGAACAGACCTGAAGATCAGTGGAAGAAATCAAAAGATGCAAAAATAACTCCAGACATACTCAGCTACCTCATCTTTGACAAAGGAGCCAACCATCCTCACTGGAGGAAAGATAGTCTCTTTAATAAATGATGTTGGAATAACTGGCTTTCAACTTGCCAAAGATTAAAGCCAGACCCATATCTTTCACCATGCACTAAATTAAAATCAAGGTTGATTAAAGATCTGAATATTAAAACAGAAACACTAAACTTGCTGGAAGACAAGTTAGATAGAACTCTCCAAGACATTGGCATAGGAAAGGACTTCCTGAACAACTCCTCAGTAGCATGGGAACTAGCACAAAGAATCAACAACTGGGATCACATCTTATTAAAAAGCTTCTGCACTGCAAGAGAAACCACCAACAGAGCTAAGAGACAACCTACAATGAGGGAAAAAAAATTTAGCAGCTGTACCTCAGACAAAGGACTACTATCTAGAATATATAAAGAACCCAAAAAAATCAGATCCCTCAAATTTAAAGACCCAGTCCAAAAATGGGCATCTGAAATGAACAGACATTTCTCAGACAAAGAAGTAGAAATAATAAGTAAACATATGAAAAAATGTTCAACATCACTGGTCATTTGAGAGATGCAGATGAAAACAACACTGAGATTCCACCTCACCCCAGAAAGAATGGCTGCTATCATGAAATCAACCAATAACAAATACTGGAGGGGTTGTGGGGAGAAAGGAGCCCTTCTTCATTGCTGGTGGGAGCACTGACTGGTGCAACCACTGTGGAAATCAATATGGAGATACCTCAAACAACCAGGATTGGAAGTCCCATTTGACCCATTGTATTCCTCTACTGGGTGTCTTCCAAAAAGAATTAAAATTGTCATAGCTCAGTTACATATGCACATCCATGTTTATAGCAGCACAGTTTGTAATAGCTAAAACTTGGAAACAGCCCAATTGACCATCAACTGGAGGCTGGATAAAGATGTGGTTTTTTGAGGTCTGCGCATGCCCTACCGAAGTCGCGAGTCACGCGGAACATGCCAAATCAGCCCGCACCCCAGCAAGAATCCACAGGACCCCCCCCCCGCTCCTCTGTACAGCCACCTGGTTCCACAGTACAAAGACAAAGAGGACACATGACCACCAGACCACTGAACTGAGTCCCACCACTCCCGGCCCAGAGGTAGGGGATTCTGAGCCACCATCCCGCTGCTCCTGGTCCAGAGGAAGGGGCTTCCCAGCCACCATCCCTATCGCTGCTCCCAGCCCAGAGGAAAGGGCTTTTGGGGCACCATCCCTACCGCTGCTCCCGGCCCCTGTCCCACCTCTCCCAGCTCAGAGGAGATAATCCATACAGGCGCCAACAGCCCCCCACCTCCAGTCGAAATGAGAAAACAGGTAAATAAGTCTCAAAACCAGACTTCCAGATCACCTACAGCAACCCCAAAGGGAAATGAGATGGAACACTCTGGTACTCAACCACCTGGACCCACTGAACTGGCAACAAAAGGGGATCTGGAAAAAATGAAATCACAAATAATTTCCCAGATAACAGGAGAAATTGTGCCCCTAGTGCAAGACATGATTAATAAATCTAGAGAGGAGCTCAGGAACATGATGGAATCCCAACATAAGAAACAAATGGAATCCATAAAACAGATGCAAATAGATTTCCAGGACATGAAAAACTCCATTGAAAGTCTCCACAGCAGAATGAGCCAATGTGAGGACAGAATTTCAGATATAGAAGATAAGATTGCAATTAATGACCAGGAAAAGAAAAATTGCTTCAAAATTATAAGGGAACATGAGAAATCAATCCAGCAGCTGCTAGATGATGCAAAGAAGAATAACATAAGACTGATTGGAGTCAATGAAGAAATAGGAGAGAGTGCAGATGACATAAAAAAAAACTCTTAACAGAAATGATGGCAGAAAACTTCCCAAGCAGGGGAAAAGAGCTTGACATACAGATAAGTGAGGCATATAGGACTCCAAATAGCCTTGATCAAAAAAAATCTACACATAGGCATATAATTGTTAAGATTCCAGAAACTCAACAGAAGAATAAAGTTCTACAAGCAGTTAGAGAAAAGAAACAAATCACACAGAGGAAAGCCCATCAGAATCACAGCAGACTTCTCAACACAAACCATCAAGGCAAGAAGAGCTTGGAGTGAAATATTCCAAACCCTAAAAGAAAACAGCTTCCAACCCAGATTGATGTACCCCGCAAAACTATCTTTCAAAATGGATGGAGAAATAAGATACTTTCATGACAAAGAGCACCTTAGGAACTTTGTGAATACCAAAACAGCACTCCAAAGAATTTTAGATAATATCCTAGGAACAGACATTGAGGATCACAACCCCAGGAAGCAAAGCAGAATGAACCCATCTGGCATGACAAGAAATTAAATATAAAGGGGGAGAACCAACAAAAAGAAAAAGTCATGGCAATGACAAGTCAATACGTTTCAGTTATAACCATTAACATTAATGGTCTGAATTCACCAATCAAAAGAAATAGACTGGCAGAATGGGTCAAGAAGCAAAATCCAGCAATATGCTGCATACAAGAAACACACTTAATTCAAAAGGAAACTCATAGACTGAAAGTTAAAGGGTGGATAACAATACTCCATGCGACGGGAACCCGAAAAAAAGCAGGAGTAGCTATCCTCTTTGCAGATCAAGTAGATTTCAAACCAACACTGATTAAGAGAGATGAAGAAGGACACTGCATCCTTGTAAAGGGAACAATGCAAGAGGATGTTTAAGTAAGTGCAAAGAAATTGAAGTTATCCCCTGTATATTATCAGACCATAGTGCGATGAAATTGGAGATCCATAGCAAAAGAAACTCAAAAAATTCCATAAACACACGGAAATTGAACAACACACTTCTGAATGACCAATGAGTCACAGAGAAAATTAAAGAAGAAATCAGACAGTTCCTTCAATTAAATGACAATGACAATACAATATATCGGAATCTATGGGACACAATGGAAGCAGTCTTACGAGAGAAATTCATAGCAGTGAATACACATATTAGGAAAACAGAATGAGCCCAATTAAACAACCTGATGCTGAACCTCAAGCTTCTAGAAAAAGAAGAGCAGGATAACCCCAGAGCTCATACAAGGGAGGAAATTATAAAGATCAGAGGAGAAATCAATGCAATGGAGACTAAGAGAACGATACAAAAAATCAATGAAGCCAAGAGTTGGTTCTTCGAAAGAATCAACAAAATTGACAAACCCTTAGCCAACCTTGTCAGAAAAAGGAAAGAAAAGGCCAAATCTATGCAATCAGGAATGAAAAGGGTGACATTACAACAGACCTAGCAGAAATCCAGAGGATCATCAATACCTACTTCCAGAAGCTATACGCCAATAAGATGGACAAGACAGAAGAAGTAGACAGAGTCCTAGATACATATGAATTACCAAAGTTGAACAAAGAAGACCCAAAAATTGTATAAACCCCAATATCAATCAATGAAATTGAAAATGTAAATAAAAACTTATCAACTAAGACAAATCCAGGTCCTGATGTCTTCACTGCTGAATTCTACAAGACATTTAGAGAGGAACTGCTGCCACTATTGTTAAAACCCTTCAATGAAATTGAAAGGGAAGCAATACTCTCAAATTCATTCCTGGAAGCAAGCATTGCCTTGATCCCCAAAGCAGAGAAAGACCCAACCGAAAAGGAGAATTATAGGTCAATCTCACTAATGAACATAGATGCAAAAATCCTTAATAAGATAATGGCAAACAGAATGCAGAAGATCATCAAGAAGATCATACACCCTGATCAAGTGGGATTCATCCCAGGGATGCAGGGATGGTTCACCATATGCAAATCAATCAATGTAATACACTACACATCAATAGAGCCAAGGAGAAAAACCATATGATTATCTCCATAGACGCAGAAAAAGCATTTGACAAAATCCAACATGCATTTATGATAAAAACCCTACAAAAAATTGGAATAGATGGTCTCTACCTCAAACTGATAAAAGCCATCTATGAAAAACCAACAGGCAATATCATACTAAATGGTCAAAAACTGAAATCCTTCACACTCAAATCAGGAACAAGACAAGGATGTCCACTATCACCACTCTTGTTCAATATAGTTCTGGAAACATTAGCCACAGGAATTAGACAAGAGAAAGAAATAAAAGGAATAAAGAGAGGTAATGAAGAAGTCAAATTGTCATTATTTGCAGATGACATGATACTCTATATAGAAGACCCTAAGAACTCCACCAAAAGTCTTCTAGACTTAATAACCAAATTGAGTCAAGTATCTGGTTACAAGGTCAACACACAAAAATCAAGAGCTTTCCTCTACATGAATGACAGACTCACTGGGAGAGAAATAGGGCAAATAATTCCTTTCACAATAGCATCCAAAAAACTGAAATACCTAGGAATCATCCTAATGAAAGAAATCAAAGAGCTCTTCTCTGAAACCTATGGCACTCTGAAAAGAGAGATTGAAGATGATATCAGAAAATAGACAGACATCCCCTGCTCCTGAGTAGGAAGGATTAATATAGTGAAAATGGCCATACTTCCAAAACTGCTATATAGATTTAATGCAATTCCAATTGAGTTCCAAGCAGCATACTTCATAGACCTTGAGAAAACAATCCAGAAATTCATTTGCAGCATGAAGAGGCCCAGAATAACAAAAGCAATTCTAGGTAACAGAGACATGGCAGGGGGTATCACAATCCCCAACCTGCAACTCTATTACAAAGCTACTGTGATCAAAACAGCATGGTACTGGCAAAGAAACAGACCTGAAGACCAGTGGAACAGATTAGAAGATGCAGAAACAATGCCAGACACACTCAGCCATCTCATCTTCGACAAAGGAGCCAAACACCCTCACTGGAGGAAAGATAGCCTCTTTAATAAATGGTGCTGGAAAAATTGGGTTTCAACTTGCCAAAGATTAAAACTAGACCTATATCTCTCACCATGCACTAAACTAAAATCAAAATGGATTAAAGATCTAAATATTAAAATAGAAACTCTGAACCAGTTGGAACAGAGGTAACGTAGAACTCTTGAAGACATCAGTGTAGGAAAAGATTTTATGAACACAACCTCAGTTGCCCAGGAACTAGCACAAACAATCAACAAGTGGGATCTCTTCTTATTAAAAGGCTTCTTCACAGCAAGAGAAACCACCTGCAATGTGAAGAGACAACCCACAATGTGGGAAAAAATCTTCACCTGTTCTTCCTCAGACAAAGGTCTACTATCTCAAATCTCTAAAGAACTTAAAAAGATCAGACCTCCCAAATTTAAAGACCCAATCCAAAAATGGTCATCTGAAATGAACAGACATTTCTCAGACAAAGAAGTAGAAATAGCAAACATATACATGAAAAAATGTTCAACATCACTGGTGATTCAAGAGATGCAAATGAAAGCAATGCTGAGATTCCACTTCACTCCAGAAAGAATGGCTGCTATGATGAAATCAACCAATAACAAATGCTGGTGGGGCTGTGGGGAAAGAGGAACCCTGCTCCACTGCTGGTGGGAGTGTAGACTGGTGCAACCACTGTGGAAATCAGTATGGAGGTACCTCAAAGAACTTGGACTGGAAGTCCCATTTGACCCCACTGTTCCACTGCTGGGGATCTTCCCCAAAGAATTAAAAGAATCATACCACAGTGATATATGTGTGCCCATGTTCATAGGAGCACGGTTTGTGAGAGCTAAAACTTGGAAACAGCCCAAATGCCCATCAACTGGAGACTGGATAAAGAAAATGTGGTTTTTTAATAAAATGGAGTACTACTCAGGCATAAAAAATGAGAAATTAATGACATTTATAGCTAAGTGGATGCACATTGAGGCAATACTCTTAAGTGAAATAAATAGGACACACATGTATAAATAACGAATAATTTCTCTGGTGTGAGACACTGAAAGTATAAATAAGGACTAAAGTATATAATAGATAATGTGAAAGAGGAAGAAAAGGGGGCAAAGGGGAAGGAAGTGGGAGAGGTAGGGGAAAGGATAGAAGGGAATGAGATTAATATGAGAAAATGGAAAAATAGAAACAAAATCTTTGTAAATAGGGAAAAATGGAGCGGTTGAAGGGAGGGCTGGGCAAGAGTGAAAAATAAGAACCAAGAGAGATTATGTAAAGGTGCAAATTTCCAATGATGAATGTCATTATATTGTATACCTAAAATGTACCAATGATTAGAATGAATAATTGATAATGCAAAATAGGAAGAAAAGGGCCAAAGGGTAGGGGTAATGGGAGGGGCAGGGGAAAGGAAAGAAGGGAAAGGAAAAATGCTGAGAAATGGAAAAAATGGAAATAAAGTCTTTGTAAATAGGGAAGAGTGGAGGGGGTGAAGGGAGGGCTAGGAATGGGGAAAAATAAGAACCAAGATGCATTATGTAAAGGTACAATTCCCAATGAGAAATGTAATTGTGTTGTATACCTAAAATGTACCAATAAAAGAATTTTAAAAAATGTGTTTTTTTATAAAATGGAGTACTACTCAGCCCTAAAGAGTGAGAAACTAGAGACATTTATAGCTAAGTGGATGCACATTGAGGCCATATTCTTTTTTTTTTTTTTAGAATTTTCAGTGTTTTTATCATGTAATGTAGACGTTTTAAATAGGAAAATAATTTAAGACAAACCATAAGAGCAAAGCCAAGGATGACTCCATTATGATAAGCTGTGAATAAAATCAGGACTATTTCCAATTTCACTGAAGTTTGGCCCCAACCCGTGAAGTAGCGAGAAGTCCCAACATTTCCCTTGAGTGGAAGCTGCAGCAGCCTGGCACCGGGTACGGCAAGCACACAGGGGACCTTGCAGCAAAGAATAGGGGGCCCAGGCCGCATGACGTGCATCTGGGAGAGTGCCTCCTCCTGGCGGACACACTCCCTGAAGCAATCAGCTCCTGCTCCACTCCCAGAACATGTCAAGGGCCGATGGAGAGCGATTCTCTCCACCAAGATTGCTACGTGCCAATCCCTTAAAACAGCAAGTTAACAAGGCTTTATTTTTATCAAATATCTATATAATTTCAATGTGAAAAACATGTACATACACATTTGTTATTAAGATCTGTGAGATGGATCACAAAATAACAGAGGCGAATAATGTGAGCCAGTGCTCCACACAGAATTGAGGCCATACTCTTAAGTGAAATATATAGGTCACACTTGTGTAAATACAGAATAGTTTCTCTGGTGTGAAAAACTAAAAGTGTAAATAAGAATCAAAATGTATAATTGATATTATAAAATAGGAAGAAAATGTCTGAAGGAATAGGGAAAATGGGAGGGGAAGAGGAAAGGAAAGAAGGGAAAAGAAAAAATATGAGAAAAGGAAAAACATGGAAACAAAGTCTTTGTAAATATGGAAGGGAGGAGGGGGTGAAGGGAGGGCAGGGGAATGGGGAAAAACTAAGAACCAAGATACATCATGTAAAGGTACAAGATCCCGGTGAGGAATGTAACTGTATTGTATACCTAAAATGTACCAATAAACTAAATGGAAAAAAATTTTTTTAAAAAAAGAATCTATGGGACACAATGAAAGCAGTCCTAAGAAGGAAGTTTATAGCTGTGAATGTCCATATCGGAAAAACATTAAACCCAAAGAAATAACCTAATGATGCATTTCAAATTCCTAGAAAAACAAAAAGAATCCAAATCCAAAGCTAGCACAAGGAAGGAAATTATAAAGATCAGAACAGAAATTTCATGAAATTGAGCCTAAAAAAATAGAAAAAAAATCAGTGAATCAAAGAACTGAGCTGGTGTTTTGAAAGAATAAATAAAATAAAGAAAACCCTATTCAATCTTACCAAAAAAAGAAAGACCCAAATCAGTGCAATTGGAAATGGAAAAGGAGAAATCATCACAGACTGCCAAAATCCAGAAGATTATTAGTAACTACCTTGAGAATCTGTACTCTAATAAAATGGAGAATTCACTAAAAAATGGATAGATTCCTAGATACACATGAACTGCCAAAGCTGTGCTAAGAAGATATAAAATCTTTGAATAATCCAATATCAGGGAATAAGGTTGAATAAGTCATAAAAAATACTACCAACTAAGAAAAGCCCTGGTCCCTAAGGTTTCATAGCCAAATTCTATAAGAACGTTCATGAAGAACTAATGCCCATGTCCTGAAACTCTTTAATGAAATCAAAAGGGAAAGATTACTTCCAAAGTCAGTCCTAGAAGACTGTATTACTTTGATTCCAAAACAAGAAAAGGTGCCAACCAAAAAAGAGAACTATAGGCCAACTTTGATGAACATAGATGCAAAAATCCTCAACAAAATACTGGCAAATAGAATGCAACAAATCATAAAAAAGTTCATACATCACAATCAAGTAGGATTCATCCCAGAGATGCAGGGATGGTTTAACATATGCAAATCAATAAATGTAATACATCACATAAACAGAAACAAGGACAAAAATCACTGAATTGATATAGAAAAAGCCTTTGAAAAATCCAACAGCCATTCATGGTAAAAACGCTGAAGAAAATAGGTATAGAAGGACCTTATTTCAATCTGATAGAAGCATTTATGACAAACCAGTGACCAACATCATATCAAATGGGGAAAAGCTAAAACTTTCTGTCTAAAATTAGTAATAAGACAAGGATGTCTACTATCACCACTACTCTTCAATATAGTACTTGAAACATTAGCCAAGGCAATTAGGCAAGAGAAATAAATAAGAGATACATAAATTTATCTACCTACATCTCCTAGGGTTCATTTTCCTAAACCTTTTAGAAGAAACCAAGATAAAATTTCCCCTCCTCCTCCTCCTCCTCCTCCTCTTCCTCCTCCTCCTCCTCTCTTTCTTCTTCTCCTCTTCGTCCTCCTCACCCATCCCCTCCACTTCCTTCTCCATCTTTTTATATCTTCAGCACCTAACACAGTGCCAAGCAGGTGGTTAAGTGCTCAGTAGATATTTGTTGAAGGAATGCATTAATGAATAAGTGAATGAATGATTGATTGAATCCCCACAACACCTACTGGAGATTATGGAA
The DNA here is from genome assembly GCF_053883595.1 of Heterocephalus glaber. Taxonomy (NCBI): domain Eukaryota; kingdom Metazoa; phylum Chordata; class Mammalia; order Rodentia; family Bathyergidae; genus Heterocephalus; species Heterocephalus glaber. Next base: position 33,526,232 of record NW_028258384.1, on the reverse strand, counting down.
ACAAAACTTAATAAGGAAATTCATGAAGAAGTATTTGTAGCCTATGCTATGCCAAAGTTGTGGTTTTGACTGAACAGCTCTCCTGGTAATGGCTAAGACTCATTGGAAACTGCTGACAAGATAAATTTCCTTTTGTATTGTCTTTTCTAGATTTTATTTAGTGAGCTATTCTTTTTTATAGAAATAAAGCCCAGTGAATTAGCTTAAAAACAAGTTAACAGTATAACCACTGTAGATTTTATTTCTAAGGCCAAACACAGTAAAGTAGGCTGATTTTTTTTAAGTAGGCTGATTTTTTGATGTGTATATATTATCGTATCACATTTCATTGTGGTTGAAACTGTGTTGCATTTTATAATTGATATAGCATGACATAACTAAATCCCAATTCATTTAGTTCTGAGTATGCTCTCTTCTTTTTTATTATTTATTTATTTATTTATTTATTTGTATCGGGGATCGATCTCGGGTCCTTGTGCTTGCAAGGCAAGCAGGAGAACCACTGAGCTAAATCCCCGGCTCTCTTCTCTTTTAGACACAACTTGTACACATTTGGTCAGCTTGAGTAACAATGGTCTTTGTAATTAGGGCTCATTAATGGGAAAAACGGATATATTTTCCACGGATTCACTGTTGTTCTCTAGAGAAGAAAAATATTGGTTACTGCTTAGACTTAGAATTTACATTTTAAGTTGTAATCTTAAATTCTTAAAATACAGCCTTCAAAAAAGATGCTAAGAAAACCATGTAGAACACTTTTTTGGTCCTGTAACATCAAGGACTGAAATTCATAGACACAGTTTCCTTTTGATTAGTCCAACCGTCTCCCAGTGCCCCCACAGAAGAAGGTCATGGTGATAATTTCAATGTCAAATTCTCTTAGCTTAGTGTTTTAATACACTCACTTTTCCAAAATTCTCAGTCTAATCTTTCTATTTGATCAAGACACAAACTAGATGTTTGGTAACTATATACATAATTAACTCTAGAAAATATTTTCTTGAATATTTATTTCCTTAGTAATTCATATTGATGTGAGGAACATATGTTAGTTGTTCATCTCTTTTCAAGATTTACTCCTAGTTAGTTCCACAGTTCTATAATGATGTGTGAGGTCAAGTTACACTAGTGTTAAATTATAATATATTAATAAATAATTGTGAAATAAACTTATACAATAGTGAGAAGTGTCAGGGGACGCTGGCACAATTCATAAAAATAGTTATGTCCAATGAAGAAGAAAAATGGGAAGCGAGACAGCACAGGATTTGTAAACATGCCATGCTGTTTTTTATGGTGCTTTTAAATGCCAAGGATTTGAATTGACTAAATATAAACATCGTAACCCAAAAGACATTGCTGATGATTATTAGTGCAAAGGAATTTTTTGTATTTTGGTGCTGGGTATTAAATATCACTAGAATTTAATGTTTTCCCTTTCTAAAATATCAAAATAGGATTAAATTTTGATAAATATCTATGTCATACAATTATGTATTTGGTATAATTTCAATAGTTTTAGAATGTAATTTGTATAGTTTTTTTTATTTGGAGGAAACTTTTCTTGTCCAGTTTATGGCAATTCTGGTGAAAGTATTTTGTGTACTTAAAAAGAATTCATATTTGTCAGTTTTTAGATGGAATGTTTTATAAACATCAATTAATTCACACACACAAAAATAAAATATCAAAATAAGAGAATATAGAAAACAATAATATTTTTTCAACGTTTTAAAATTGTCATCAGTGTCTTTTCTCTCTTTGCTCATACAATCTCAGAAAAAATTAATAAAATACAACTCTCTTTTCATAGTCATGTTGACTTCTAGAGTTTCATTCTCTGGAATATAGAATACTTTAGCACTGCTGCATTCCACAGGTTGGGGAAGGTTTACCAACAGCTTCCTAAAATAAAATACAAAGCTAGAATTAGCTTCCTAAAGTGGTATATCACTTTGAGTAAACCAGTAGAAAGCAATAAATACCATTACAATGTTTGAATCCCATCCCTAAGACAACACACCTATATTTAGACAGTATAAATATTGGATTGAAAATATACTTCAATAATTAGTCTACAAGTTTTTGGCCTTAAAAATTCAAGCAGTTGTTTTGAGGCCCTCTTTCTTTTTTAAAATTGACTGTTTATAGGTACCAAAATAGAAACATGCAACTTTGTATTTGGAGGACAGGTTTGTTGTCAGTCGTATTTATGTGTAGATAGAATGTGGCTAACTGAGAAAAATCTCAAAACTGGAATAGTTCTTGTAACAGAACTTTGGGCTGAGTCTTTACTACAAGTGCAGTTTTTGAAAATGAGGCCTGGAATGATTTCAATATCAGATCAATGAAAATGCACTTCTGTTTTCTTCTGATTATTTCTATTACACCTTGACAAAAATTTCCTGTGATAAATTGCAGGGTTTATATCACACTTTATGGCTGAGTTGCTGGATAGTTGTATGCATTAGATACATTTCTGGGATGAGACATCCATAATTCTGTCCTAATAGTACGAATCTGAATTATGCATGGGGTCAGTACCTGCTAGAGTCTAAAGAAAATTAAATACTTGAACCACATGTTACCTCGAATTCTCAGTAGAGAAGGCCTGAATGTTTCTACAAAACATGAACAGAAAAGTTCTTTTAGGCCCAAATCAGTAAATGAATCTGATATTTTTAGGGATACTTCTTGGGTACTTGAATTGACAGCTAGTGTTTGAAAACCAAATCCTTGAAAATCAATTCCCTCTACTCATTTGAAAAGATATAAATTCAGAGGACTGGGCTCATTCAAAGTATTTATTACACATTTCCAAAATCTAAAGGAGAAATTTTCTATTACTCTCATTTCATTACAGATGGGGCATGAGAAACAGACCTCTACCTGAAGTTATGGCAGAGTATTTTAATGTAACTTGTGACATTTGGCATCTCAAAAGAGTAAGCACAAAAAACAATCAGAGTCCATCCATTAAAGCTATTTACAACCATATGTTGTACTAGAGTTGGATTTGTTCCATCCCTTATTCTATAAATGAAAATATATTCACTTTAAAAAGAAAGAAAAGCTTAGTGTGGTAGCTTTGCACTAAAAGACAAGAGAAAAAGGTGTTCTGATGATAATGAGCACTTCTTTGTCCACAGAGAAATAAATTCAAAAGAGACAGTTAGGGGTTATTATAATGATCCATCTATCCTTGCACTTCTGTCTAGTTCTGCCTGAGAAGTATGGCTTCACATATTAAAATTTGAAAGACAGAATCATGCAATTTATTTAGATTCTTAGGAGAAGGGAAGTATTTTTAGTCTAGTTTCTTGTTTGGTGTCTGTACAGAGATTTATAGTTAAACAAAAATGAAAATTCTGTAAATATTTATCCATGTGCAATTCATTGAAAGATAGGGCTGTCTTAGTTTGGTGTTTCCGCAGTGTTCAGCAGGTTGTACATGTTTGTTGAGTGCATAAATGAACAAAATGATATTGAAATAATTATAGATGAATACCATAAAATATGAATAAACATTTAAACACAATCTCGATGCCTTTATATTGATAAAACACTTGTTTCTAAATTCCAATTTAGGCACTAAACAAATATTTATCCAGTATTAATTTTCACTAGAAACTGTTTAAATGCAAAAAGTAATTGTTATGGCTTGTATCTAGCTGTCTCTCTAAAACCTCATGCACTTGTAGGTGGACAGTTTCAAAGGTGGCTGGATTAGGGTGTGTCAGTGTGGATTAAAGGTGTGATACTGGGATTCAGGAGTGGATAATGGAAGCTGTATCTTGGGTATGAGTGGCACCAGTCAATAGGCTTGTAGCTTGGATGGAATATACAGGCACAGAAAAAGGCAGACTTGTTGCTACTGCTGCTTGCTGCCTTCTGGCTGCCCTGCCATGCCATGGACTGTTTCTCCTCTGCAATCCTCCTCTGCCATGCCACCCTGCCTTAAAGCCAGCTGACTGGGGACTAGTCAGGAAACCTTTACAGACTGTGAACCAAAATAAACTTTTCCTCCTTCAACTTTGGGTGTCGAGTATTTTGTCCCAACAACAAGAAAAGTAACTAAGACAGTAATACGTAAACAAATAATATTAAAATAAAAATTTATCTGTATAATGAACTCAAGTTTAGAGACTTACATGCTTACATTTATATTGGAGAATTTAAATTGATGTTGCTTGCATGCTATTTAAATAAAGTACAAACTTGTTCTGTTCATAAACACATAACACAGTTTTTATATTATGTAATTAATGAAAATTATTTGGTTTACATATCTGGGTTTAAAACAGATATGGCCTTTTTAAGGTTTCCTGTAGTGGACATAAGTATTTTCAAAGAAAGTGCAGAAATAGCTACTGAGCTTCAATTCAGCTATTACAGAACTTATTTTTTAGATATCAGGGTCTTTGAAAATCAGTCAATTCTCAATCTGAATTAAAGGAGCACAGCAAAGGTATGATTAGTCAATAGCAGCATTCAACTAAAAATTAATTTGTATTTGTCTTTAAAGTATGTTTTATTATCACATTTAAGATATTCATTTATGATATTCTAAGAATTCACTTAGAAAAATAATGAAATTTTGTGTTAAGATGAAAGCAGATTCTGGGAAATTATTCCATCTTTTTCTCCTCTCTATGTACTCCATGTTGGAAATTTACATGCCCAAAACAGCTGAGAATAAATTAAGAATTCAATAAACAATTTATTTTGGGTATATTATGCTAAATATCTGGGTTTTATGGATAATTCTAATGTAACTATTCTTTGAAATCGTTAGTTAATTCAGTTAAAATAAAATCACTTGTTGTACCTTATATATACATGGACAGAATGTCCACTCTTAAGTACTTTTTGGAGTAGATAAATATATTGTTATAGGATGTTAAAGTTAGGAACCAAAGAAATTAGGTGTTACTATCAATAAATTTAAAAACAACACATTTCTGATGATATGATTTCAGATGTTGACATGACTCTAAAGATAGTGAAATATCTAGGAAAACTGATAAATTCTATCTTTTGTCTTCTATCCTAATTTTTTAAGAGGTAGTGCCTCTCTGCATTGAGCATTTAATATATAAATATAGTGCATGTATTTGTCATTTGTGCACATAATTTATATCATTTAATATATAAGTACAGCATACAAATGACTTAGTGTAGCCCATGCTGTATGTGGAAAAGAATCTTGGTGTCTTTCATTTATTGGATTCTGATAGATATCTAGAATGACAACATGGCCAGAACAGCTGCCTTAAGATTGATGGAGACAGTGAAAAACTGCTATGGTAATGGAAATTAACTCCATGATGTACAGGTATGAGTATGCTTTTAATACTTGTGCAAATGTTATAGAAGACTAGTTGTTTTACCAATTTTCCTTGCAAAGGCTGGGTGTAAGAGTAAATATATGTAAAAAGTACAATGAGAAGAACAAAATACTTGAAGTTAATAGTAACAGTGAATGAAATTTTTATAAGACTTTTTTGTCAAGAATATACTTTTGAACTGATGTAAATAATGAAAAAACATTTGGTATATATTTATCTGTAGATCATTTGGGGTTAAATGTTTCTACTATAGAAATCAAACTTAAGCTATGTATGTACATTGCGTTGTTTACCTTGTTTATCCTTTTGTAAGAGGAATCTGTTTCTTATTTTCTCAAAGCCCTAAGCTCAACAAAGGAAAATTACAAGTACTAATAATGGAAGAAAGAGAATGTGCCAGCCACTGCCTGCTTCCTGAGTCCAGTCTGAGATGCCCATGAGTTACAGAGAAAGGGTCACTGCAGTCAACCATGTGTTATACATCCAGAAGAAAAGTGAATACATCAGTGAGGTATTTAGATATTTTATCTAAAATACACCAGGTTCCATTGATTCCCTTTTGTTTTCTTTTGTTTTTTTTTGTTTTGGTACTTGGTCCCTGTGCTTTGAAAGCAGGCGGTGGAACCACTGAGCTAAATCCCCAGCCCTCATTGATTCCCTTTTTAAAGAGTTAGTTTTGAGAAACAAGACTGATTTATCTATGCTTCAAGAGAAACATTTTATATTAAAATTTTACTCTATGTGTTGCTTGGGGAATATGATTTTAACCTATATAGTAAAAAGACCGTGTCTGAGAATATAAAAATATTTAACTGAATTATTCCATCATCTGTACTACTTTTAAATGTTTCCACACAAACTGAGGATCTAGTGATAAATCAGCAATTAGAATTTTTGATTTAAGTAATTGAAAAGAACTTTTAGATGAACATAATAAAATTTTACTTTAGGAGCCCCACAACATTCAAAAATTTTATAGATATTGCTTCTCTTATGCCTTCACTATACAAAAAAATCACATTCAAAACTTACAACTTAAGGGATTTTCACCTGTAGCTATTTATTCTGACAGGTAAACTATACTTGAATGTCAAGGATTATGTTTTGATGGCATCAATCCACTCCAAATGTATAGATACAAAGAAGGAAAAAAGTCTAGGTATTTCCAAATATATTTGTACTTGTTTTATATAGATCAGACATCTGAATGAGTAACTGAAATTTCACTTTTCTTAGGACTTTAGGAGGTAATACAAAATAATTGTATACATTTTTAAAAAGAGCATTTACTAAGGACTCATTGTGATGTACTATTCCAATTCTAAATTTTACTCACTTATTAGGAGTTCGAAGATCGAGGACTATTTCCTGGATATTAATTTGAATTTCAGAGGGGTTTGTATTGGGCAGTTGAATTTTAACCTGTGAGAAAATGAAAAGAAAATATATTGTTATTTCCTGATCCAGGGACAGTTAGTTTGGAAAGTGTGTGAATAAATGAGGAAGGGAGAACTAATATTTATTGAGGATCAACTATGTGCTAGGTCATGATCTTCCCTTACATAATCCTGATAAGCAAGGATCATCATGCCAATTTTATAGGTGAAGAAGCAAAGAAGTTTAGTTAGTGCAACTATCCAAGGGCAACCATCTGTAATTTGGCTAAGGATTATCTGACTCCAAAGCTATATAAAAAGCATTATGGTTATGTCCCCATTACCTTCATTGTCTACAGTACACTATTAAGATTTGGTGGGCACCTTAGACCACCTTTCTACCAATGGGTCATTTATATGAAAATGTTTACTTGTCATGTTAAATGTGAGTTGGTGATGCTATCTTGTAGTCTTTGGGTAAAAAGTATCATATACATTTCCTAGGGAAGTGCAGGAATCCAGAAAATGTTGCTAAGATAACAAAGGAGAAATAACAACATGAACCCCACCTCCCCAAAAGGATTAATTACTGATTTAGCAAAATTTCACTTACAAATAGCTCATCTCAATTACCTCAAGGCTCAGCAATTCCCCTGTTGTGTATATACTCAAGAATATTGAAAACAGGTATTCAAACTGAAATGTGTACATAATGTCTTTGTTCATAACAGCACTAGCCATAATAATCAAATATATAAGCAATCTATGCATCAACTGATGAATGAATAAACAAAAAGTGGTATATCCATACAATGGAATATCATTCAGCCATAAAGAGGAATAAAATACTGTTATATTGATGAACCCTGAAAAATTTACACTAAGTGAAAGAAACTAAGCACCAAAAGCATATTTTTATGATTCTATTTATATGAAATGTCCATAGTAGAAAACTCCATAGAGACAGTAAGTAGATTGGAGGTTTCCAGTAGCTGAAAGGATGGGGAAAAGGGGGAATAACTGCTTAATGGGTATGAGGTTTCCTTTGGGGCTGATGAAATAGTTTTGGAATTAGATATTGATGATGATTGCACAAAATTGTGAATATACAACTGTAAATATCAATGATGATGACTGTGTATTTTACCACAACACAAAGTCTCGTCTCTCTAATTTGCAGTCTTACATTTTTTTTTGATGGAACTTTGTGTGTGCGTGCAAGTGTGTGAGGTGGGAAGAACAAGGCATGTGGTTTTTGTAAAAATAAAATGCAACTTAAGGTTCAGTTAAATTATGAAGCCATCTCTAAAATAAGCTAGATTTGAAACATTTGGACATGTCATGGCTGGAATGGCCAGAATAAAAGCAGCAAGTTACAAGGAAAATATATGTCAAATTAGCGCGACAAATTGGAATTCCTTGTAAAAAGCTTAAAGTCGGCAATCATGTTTTTATAATATAATGTAGCAGACCAATACATGCTTGTGAGTTATATTTTACTTAATCTGTATTTAAACAAACATGTGTAAATACAGTATAGCTCTAGAGGTGTGACTATGTAAGTACTTCCTATGATTATGTTTTCATTAAACAAAATTATCCTCTAATTTATATTTCAAAAGTTTAGACTTTCATAATTGGAGATGCTTTAAGTGAAATAATACAATATTTTTCAAAGAGGCAGATGTAGCTGCTCTGACTCAAAGTAAATGAGCCTTTTATAGGACAAAAGAAGTTCTACTCTTACTGTAATAAGATTCAGTTTGACAGTGAAATTGATATGTTCTTTAATATCACATGTTGACTCATCACCTGGATGAAAGAAGGCAAATATTTGTTTCTTTACTTTGAAATGTTGAGCTCTTTCAAGGTAAAATATTATTTCCCCAGGGTTAAAAGACAATTGAGGAAGGAAAAGAATTATTACTTATATGCAATTTAGATATAATTTTAGGTAGAACTTCAAAGTGGTTCTTAAAATCATTTGTAGTTCTAGAAAGAGTAATTCAGAAACAATCTCATTTTTCCTCTTAAGGAATTTAAATTATATACTAAAATGATTTCAAACGAAAAACAGGAGAAAGGACAAATTAGGTGGAATGAAGCACATTAATATCTCACAAGATAGAAGATTCCATGAGGGATCATAACAGAAAAATTCTTCTAAAATATGAATATGACTTCCTGAGTAATTAATATATTTATGAATAATCAGGAAACAGACAACGCTATTAGTTGACCTCTAACTGACTATGATCAAGACCTACTGCCTTGTTAAATATTAGTAAATACAAGGTGCCACTGACTAATTTAAAGAACTGATGCTGTTTTCTTTGCGTAGATGCAAATTGAATTCATTTTAAAGAAGGAATTACTTTATTAAGCAAACAACGAAAACTGCCAAGGATTTCACTGGGAAACTTTCAATTTGGGTGGAGCTCAACCTTTAGAATTATACTTGGGTTTGAATTCTAGATCTGTCATTTATTACTTATTTTTTGTTATTGGTGGCTCAAAACAACAATAAACATTTATTATTTCACACATTTTCTATTGTTCAGGAATTTGAGAGACACTTAGCTATGTAGTTCTGGCTTAGGGTCTATCATGAGGCTCTACTCAAGATCTTGGCTGAGTCTGTAAACACCTGAAGTTTTGACTGGGGCTGGACAATTTGCATCTAAGACAATTCACTGGTGTGGCTGTTGGCAAGAGGCCACTGCCCTTATCACAAGGATTTCTCCATGGGGTTGTTTGAGTGCCTTATGACTCTACAGCTGTCTTCTCCCAGAATGAATGATCCAAAAGATCAAGGCAATGCCTTTAAAAATGCAGCCTCAAAAATTACCCTTTTCCTTTTTTGTAGTATCTTATTGGTTACACAGACTAACCCTATTCAATATGGGCAAGTAGTATACAAAGGGAAGAGTATTGGAAGGTGAGAATCATTGGGGACCACCTTAGAAGCTGACTGCCACAATACTCATCTCTAACTTTAATTCAAACATTGGATTTTTTCCTGCTACTAAGCAACAGGAAAAAGGTCCACTAAATTAAGGTTTAGAAAATCTCATCTTCTCAGTTTCAGCTTATCTTCAAGCAACTTATCAAAATCTACCTGGTTAATTTAATCTGAGGCTTTCCTGGAGAGAAGTAAAGGTAGGTCAAAGTGTTTACAACTTATTTTCAAAGGCCTTCATTTATCTCCTGATATAGTTGCAATAGAGCTGGATCACTATATCAAAGCCTCTTAGATGGGGGTCATTATTGTGGTATTATCATTTTCAGTTTTAGCTTTTATTTTGGTTTGTTCTGGAGATTAAATCCAAGGCCTTTGCACTCAGCTACATCCCCAGCACTTTGTTTATTTTTTATTTTGAGACAAGTCTCATTAAATTGCAAAGTTGTATGTACAGGGCTCAAACTTGCAATCCTCCTGTCTCAGTTTCCCAGAGTGCTGGGATTACAGGAGTGAGACACCACACTTGGATCTTTTTGATTTTTAGATCTTTTCTTTCATGTCTTGTTCTTATAAGAGATTTATAGGACAAGATGATCCCCAAAAGATCATATTCTTATAATCTGTAAGTGATTTATACAGGCACCCAGCTTCCCAGATAAATGTATATGTTCTTATTACAAGATGTGTGAAAACTGACATAACGTTCAAAATAACAGGTGCTCTATCAAGGTCATCCATTGTAGATTTCCTCTTGACACATTGTCACTACCAGAAAAGAAGAATACTTTTTTAAAAACCTTATATGTAACTTGGACAGTCTACAATATTAAAATTTCAATCAAGCTTTTGGGCCTACATTTTGGAAGATAATCTAGCTTAATATATGGGTTATAGATATAGTAAAAATATTTCTATTTGACATAAATACAAAATCACCTCCAGTACATTTTATTCTTAGGAAAGAAGATTGAGGAAATTTTAACATAAAAGCTTGGGTAGGCTTTATTATGAATTGTTTCAATGATTTAATTTCCCATTGTTTAACTATGAAACATATGTGAAATTTTTTTCCCCCACTGAACCATACAAAGTACCTTATAAAAACTCTCATAAGCAATAGTAATCTGTAGGAAAATGAAAAACATTAAGGGTGATGAATCCTTATTTTAAAATATGTATATATATTTATATTTATAATTATATATATTTACTTAGAGCAAGAGAGAAAGAGAGAGAGAGAGAATAAAAATATAGATGCACTTATATTCCAAAACTAGGGCACAAAACCAATATGTCATCTTCTTAAATTAAGGGATACATTTTCTATAATGGTACTACTTTTAAACATTCTAGTACTATATTACCATGTCTCTCCTTTTTAGAAAAAGTAGTCTCTAGAAGGATGACTCCTCTCCTGTCATAAGAGTCAAGACAGCCCAGCACATTCTTGAGTATTTACTTACCTTCACCTCTAGTCACTCACAGCCTTACCACCACTATCTTCTTGAGACCACCAGAACTAAATTCATTATACTTTTATTTCTATTTGTCAATAACCACAAGACGTTTCAGATTCCCAAGTCATTCCTTATCACCTAATACTTACCATATGTATCTTCATATCTTATTCTGTTTCTATTTCTTATCCATCATCAACTTTCAAAACTCTTCCTTCAGACCCTTTGGAATGCATAGAAATAGGAGGTAAAATTATTGAAAAGGAGGAAGTAAAAATCATTATCTGAGGGAAAAGCAGTCCAGGTGGAATGAACAGCAAGGAATCAGAAAAAAATAGTTTGGTATATTGAAATATCAGAAAGAAGGCCAGAATAAATAGAATGTAATGAACAAGGGAGAAAATGTGACACCAGATGAGACTAAGATTAGGTCGGGGTCAGACATACAGGACCTCATTGGTCAAGATAAGGAGTTTGGGTTTTGCTCTTACTGCAGTAGGAAACCATTGAGGGTTTTGAGGAAAGAAATGACATGATCTGATTTACTTTTTAAAAGAGTTTCTTACACTATGTGTGGAAAGGGTATAGAGATGCAAAAGTTGAGGGATGGAGAGTATCATAATGGCCCAGGTGAGAGAAGATGGCAGTATGTAAAATAAAGGGAGTTGTGGTGGTAATGAAAATCGGATGGATTTAGAATATATTTTGAAGGTAGAACAAATAAAACTTGCTGATGAATTGAATAGGACATATTAAGGGAAGAGGACTGACAGGTAGTTTAGATTTTAGCTTGAGCAACTGGGTGAATGTCATTTCCAGGAAGAACAATGAGAAAGACATCTGAAGAGAACAAGAGTTCTGTTTTGAACATGTTATATTTGAGTTCCCTATTAAACAAGTGGAAGGTGCCAAGTAAGTAGCTGGTTATATGAATCTGAAGCTCTTGGGAGGTGTCACGAATAGAGACATAGATGGTATTTTAAGCTTCGGGACTAGGTGGAGAGAGAACAGATAGATGAAAAAAAGGCACAAGTCAAAGCTCAAGAGAATTGCAGAGAGAAGGGGAAGAGCCAGTGATTTGGGAGCAAAAGACAGGAGAAATGTCCAGTGTTTGGGGAAGAAAACCAGGAGTGGAGTCACTAAAATAAAAAGAAGTCATATTTCAAGAAGGAGGGAGTAGTTAACAGGATGGAATGCTGCTCAGTGGTCACCCTCATATCTTCATATCTCTTTTTCTTTCGTTTTCTTTCTTTTTTGGAAGGGAGAGGAAGTCTTCACTATGTTGTCCAGGCTGGCCTTGAACTCATTATGTAGCCTAAACTAGCCTCGAACTCATGATCCTACACCTTAGCCTCCTGAGTGCTAGGATTACAGGCATGCACCACCATAACTGGTTCCAAACTCTCTGTTTTTTCTAGTCAGTGTTTCTAAACTAGAAAGAAGAAATACTGGAATTTTTTTTGTGTGTAGGACAAATCTTCATTTTTCAAGACTGTCCCTCTTATGGCAGGGCTTGAAACATCTCTGGCTCCTGAGTACTAAATGACAATAATATCCTGTAATCATTGTAATAACTGAAAATGCCTCCATCCTTTTTAAAAAGTCCTCTAGTGACTCATACCATGATTACTTTTTTTTTTCTTTTTACTGTTTGTTCATTATCTCTAATGACACACAGTAAGAACTAAATAAATTTATTTCTAAATAAATATTATATGAATGAAAGAATGGATCGTTGTCATCAGCTGAAAAGCATACTTAAGACTCTTCTATTCTAAAAAGCTCCCCTAACTCATGCCTATCTCTAGCCTTCTCTTCACTGCTAAACTTCCTCAAGAACCATCTATAGGTGCTGCCTTTCCTTCCTCACTTCATTTCCCAGATCTCTTCAGTCTGCCAATTGATCAAGACACTGAAGCTGTTCTGTTCCAAAGATCACCAAACACTTAAGTGACAAATCTGAAAGTTCTTCCTGCATCTTAATGCTGCTTTACTTCTTTAAAATGGTAGACACTATTATGGTTTCCCTCCTATCTGTGAATATCCAGCTAAGTTTCTTCTCCTTTTTTCTTTTAAGTGAAATTTACTTTTCACTGATATATAAAAACAAAAGCTGTACATGTTGGTGGAATACTATCTGATGTATACATTATATAATGTTTTAAAAAGGTTAAACATAGCTGTATACTCAAATATTTATCATTTCTTTAGAGTAAAAACTGTCAAAATATTTATTCTAGTTTTTAAAAAACATGGTACATAATTGTTATCTATAGCCTCCCCATCATGCAACAGTACACAACTGGAACTTAGTATCCATTCAACTTTTCCCCACCCCTCCTTCCTCACTACTCCCCCATCCTCTGGCAACAACCATTGTATTATCAATATCCATAAGATCAACTTTTTATATTTCATGTATCTTCATTTGTTCATTCCCCAACGTTTTTATATTTCACATATCTTCATTTGCTTGCCCTTTGTTTGTTTATTGATATTTTCTAACCTTACTCTATGAAACTGCTCTTATGGAATCAAAAGCTTCTTCCAGTTCCATCTTGAGGATTTTGGACCATGTGATTCATATATTTTGATGAAATCTCCTCAAAATGACATCAAAATATAAAATTACTTATTCTATTATCAAGCAATATGTATAAAACAACTTTTTTCAATCCCTGATATTAAATCCATCTCTCAATTTCTCTGTATTCCATTATGGAGAACTTTTTTTTGAACTCTGCTAATTTTTGTATTGTTTAACATTTTAAATGTACATTACTTTCACAATTAGAAATATATTGAGTTTATTAGAAGTGGTGAACCTATGGCATATGTGCTGCAGAGGGCTGTTTGTTATCACTGAAAGCTCTAAAAGGTTCGCCATCACTGGTCTATACAATTAAATTACCTTTTAAGGAGATATTTATTCCCCCTCCCACTCCTGCCATTGTTATGAAGGAGTGCTATGATATTAACTATAAGTGTATGTATGTTACTCAGAGAACTATTAGAAATTTAATTGAAGGTTTATTGTGCTGCCTGGAGCTGATACAAAGAAGTCATATTACAGCTCAAATATCCTTCTCCCTGTCACACAGTCTGGAATATAACTTGCCAAACAAGGTCAGCACAATCAGGAAGCCTAATAAAACAAAGCAGAGCAAAACAGGTGTTCATCCTCTAACATTTTAAATGGAAAAGAGAATCCATTTCATTATCAGGAAGCAAAGTCACTTTATTAATTAAAAGTAAATTAATATGACTAATACAGAAATCAGGATTTGAGAAGCATACCATTTACAAAACAAGCGAGGTCTCAGGGGATGTGTAGGCACACTGGTAGCCCTTTCTGAGATAAATACATGTGATAAACATGATTCATAGTTGTATCTGCCAGATGGTGACTAACTTCTATCCCTCCCCTGGCTCTTTCCCTGTCCTCAGTGAGATTTGGAGATGGAAAGAAGGCTCATATCCCAGGGAGGAGGTGACAATGAATAAAGAAAAAAAACAGTTTAATGGCTGTTGGGTCACACAAAAATATACCCTTATCAATATAGATCCCTCAAAATAGAAGCACAAAAATATTATGTATCCATTCCAGCTCAAAGAGTATCAAGCTATGTGCAGGCTGCTTTTTCCCTTCTCTTAGAACAATTGGTCACTTAGCAGAGAGAATATCAGTAATTTTAGCCCCATTCTTGTTTGAATTTTAGAAGTAGTCTGCTGTTCAAATACCCATGAGTGAAAATAAGAATCCACTGACCTAGGTTCCTAATGAACCCTTCCCACTTCTTGTCACAAATAATCCTATGGAGAAGCTAAGCTATATTCTTAACATACCTTTGGTACCTATAATTTCTTTTTCCATAGTCCTCAATTGACACTTGAGTCCAGTGTCTCAGTCAGTCCTGTTCTCAGGACTAGGCAGGTTCTCATTCTTTCCTACCTTATTTCTATACCAGATTTTTTATTTCCTCCATCATCTTTCTATTTCTAAATATTCCACTAGCCCAATCTCACTGTACTGATCCAATTTGCCTTGTTTATCATTATCTGGCCTAGAAATGGAATAAGAATTTATAATCCCTCTGTTTGAACTCTGTCTCTGATTGTTAACTTCGTCCCCATGAGCCCCTTATTTTTTACCTAGTTAACCTCATTTCTGGAAGTCTCATGCTATCCCTCTCAAATCCATTCCCCAAACATACACACTAGGCAAACAAACGCACACACACGCACGCACACACACACACACACACACAGACACACACAATCACTTCTACTTTATTCCAGGCCTGAAGGAAAGCCAACATTCTGTGTACTGTGTGCTTCTAATATCTGCAGAGAGCAAACAGCATCAACTCTTAAAATCAACACCCCTACTCCCTTCTTCTTGGGTTCCACATAGATTTCCATTTCTAATAGCCTACTGGACATTTCTAACAAGATTTCCCAAAGGCTCCTCAAAGAATGTAATCAAAACTTAGTGTCTTTCTCCAAGAACTTAGTCTTCTTTTTGTACTCCATACCTCACTCCCACAACACACAAATAAAACCATCCTTTGATTGCTTACTGCCTTCCCCAAAATAACAGACGGTAATTTAAAAACTGTGGAAGGCAAGGATGAGCAAAAAGAAACAAAAAGAATCTCCAAATCTAACATTTAGAGATAATCACATTCCATTCCCATGTCTTGACAAAGGCCATCATCATTCACCTGCTCACCAAGCTACAAATCTGATTCTTGCTTTCTCCTTTACATATCACATTCAACACTTTCCAAGTCTATCAATATTAACACCGAAATGTCTGTGGAAACCATTATTTTCTCTCCATTCCTGCTGCTGCAGCCCACTCTTATTTCTCTTGCTTGTAATAATGCAATTGCCAGTTTTCTGAAACTCTTATTTCCCATCATAATCACCATTAAATTCTGTGTTCACACTGAAACTAGAGTTGTTCTAAAATATGCATCAAAGTGAACCCACCCTCTTTAAAACATTTACTAACTCCATTGCCTAGAAAATAAAGTCCAAAATTTTTAGTGCTTTAATCTGCATAAGTAGTTTACACAATAGAATGCTTTTCCTCACAGTTCTGGGGGCTAGAAGTTAGAAATCAAGGTGCCAGTATGGTTTGGTTCTAATGAGGTTCCTTTTCCTGACTTGCAGGTAGCTGCCTTCTCTCTGTATTATTACACGATGGGAAAAGGGTGAGCAAACTCTCCAGTGTCTCTCTAAGGTCACCCATCCTGTCATGTATGCCCCTCATTACTCTAAATTCCATTACATTGGGATTTTAAGGCTTCAGCATATGAATTTGAGAGGGACACAATTCAGTCCATAGCACATGGTGTGACATTCAAGGGCTTACATAGCTAGCTTTAAGTCACTTGTTCTGTTTTATCTTCCATATTACTTCATACAAGTGCATTCTGAGGTTCTAGGAATATTACAAATAGTTTTCAAAATACACCATCTACTTTCATAGACCTAAGCTTTTGCTCATATTGTTCTCTTTGCTTGAAGAACTTTTCATCTTTTGCTACACAACAAACTATTATCTGTCCTTCAAATGTTTGAGTCAAATGCCACCTCTATTGCTAAGTCAGCTTGGACTTCCCAACTTTGCATTCATACCACTTTCCTAGTCTGGGTTCAAATCTGTTAAATTATAGAAGTGTGACCTTAAGCAAGTTATTTAACTTTTTTGTGCTTTAACAACTTCATCTGTACATGAAACATCGATCTCATAGGGTTGTTGTGGGGATCAAAGAGTTACTATGGGTATATATTCTTAGAGAAATGCCTAACATGTATAAATATTATATAAATTTTTGCTATTATTCATATTATATAATGTTAAGTGAAATCAACCAAGACAAAAATGCTTATTCATACTGTATAAATGTAGGGACCGGACCCCTCTATAACTTTCTAGTGGCCTTGCCCTATCCACATAAGTCACGTAGGCAAGGCTCAACTACAGTGTGACCCAAGTCTTGGCAGAACATCCTGAGATCCTCCCGGAACATGAAAAAATAGGCAGGCTTTTAAGAACTGTCTCAATGCTATTTCTTATCTGCTTCTCTGCCTTCTCTTGCAAGAGGAGGCTATGAGAGTGTCTCACCCTACTCTCCTGTTCCAGTAAGGGATAGAACTTACAACCTCACTACCGTGGTGTACAGATGCAGACTATAAAACAGCTAGTTGTAGTCTAGAGTTGTCTTTTCAGCAACAGACTCATGTTACCGGCCATCTGACCCTTTTGTTTTGATCTTGTGGACAAAGGAATACAAGGAATTGATTCTAAACAGATCCTGCTAATGCTGTGTAAGTAATAAACTGTTTCATTGAGGGGGTCATTGTTTTCTTATTAGATGAATCTATGAAAATCTGACAAGGACTGCTTGATGTTTTGACAGTAGCCTTGAAAGAAGTAGAACCTTGACTATTTTCAACAATGTTTATCCAGTATCTAGTACGTAGTATCTGGCATATATAAGTACACAATAAGTATTTTAATTTTAAAAATTACAGCAAACAATGATGCATATGCAGTCAAGGATATATATTAAACTTTCTGTCAGAGAACTTGGTTTTTCATTTATTTATTTATGTTATCTTTTATTAGTACATGTTTGCAGTATATGCATTTTATGGTCGTCTTGGGAAGTGGGTACATATACATAACATAGTTTGGTTCTTTTTTTAAAATCCCCTTCCCTCCCACCTCCCTCCCACCTCCTCTAAATCCCCATTCCTCATTTTTGTTCTCATTGATATTGTTAATCTTATCACATGTTTATGACATATAATGTTTACATTCATTGAAGTTTTTAGGTTCCTCTACATGGCATATCTTTATTCTACTTATTTCTCCGTCCCCTCCCCTTCTCTTCTCACCCACGTTCTCCTGGACCCCTTTCCATTTCCAAGAGATCTATCCCCTTGTTGCCTTCTATCCATCCTTTATTATGCTCTTTGTTTGCATTTTGCCTCAGTTAAATGAGACATACTATATAATATTTAAGCTTCTGTGTCTGATTTATTTCACTCAACATGATTTTTCCAGGTGTATCCATTTTCCTACAAATGTCTCAAATTTGTTCTTTAAAGCTGTGTAATATTTCATTATATATAGATATCACATTTTTTTTATCCAGACATATGTTGGTGGATATATAGGCTGCTTCCAGGATTAAGCCATTATTAACTGTGCTCCTATAAACATAGGTATGCACGTGTCACTATAGTATGATGTCTTTAGTTCTTTGGGGAAGATACATAGGAAGAGGATAGCTGGGCCATATGAAATTTCTAATTTTAGTTCTTTGATGAATTTCCATACTGATTTTAATAATGATTGTACTAACTTACATTCCCACCAACAGTGTAAGAGGGTTCCTTTCTCACCACAGCCATGCCAGCATTTGTTATTTTTAGATTTGTTGATCATGGCCATTCTTTCTAGTGTAACATAGAATCTTAGCATTATTTAAATTTGCATTTCTCCAATGGCCAGGGATGTTCAACATTTTTTTATATATTTGTTAGTCATTTGCATTTCTTCCTCTGAGAATTATCTGTTCATTTTACCTGCCCATTTCTTAATTGGACCTTTTATTTTAGGTGGTCAAATTTTTGGAGTTCTTTATGTATTCTAAATTTTAGTTCTCCAAAGGCCAATGTCACTAATGAACATAGATGCAAAAATCCTTAATAAGATACTGGCAAATAGAAGGCAGAAGATCATCAAGAAGATCATACACCCTGATCAAGTGGGATTCATCCCAGGGATGCAGGGATGGTTCAACATATGCAAATCAATCAATGTAATACACTATATCAATAGAGCCAAAGACAAAAACCATATGATTATCTCCATAGATGCAGAGAAAGCATTTGACAAAATCCAACATGCATTTATGATAAAAACCCTATAAAAATTAAAATAGATGGTCTCTACCTCAAACTGATAAAAGCCATCTATGAAAAAACAGCAGCCAATATCATAATAAATGGTCAAAAACTGAAATCCTTCCCACTAAAATCAGGAACAAGACAAGGATGTCCACTATCACCACTCTTGTTCAATATAGTTCTGGAAACATTAGCCACGGCAATTAGACAAGAGAAAGAAATAAAAGGAATAAAGATAGGTAATGAAGAAGTCAAATTGTCATTATTTGCAGATGACATGATACTCTATATAGAAGACCCCAAAAACTCCACCAAAAGTCTTCTAGACTTAATAACCAAATTCAGTCAAGTAGCTGGTTACAAGGTCAACACACAAAAATCAATAGCTTTCCTCTACACGAATGAGAGACTCATTGAGAGAGAAATAGGGCAAATAATTCCTTTCACAATAGCATCCAAAAAACTGAAATACCTAGGAATCATCCTAACAAAAGAAATCAAAGACCTCTTCTCTGAAAACTATGGCACTCTGAAAAGAGAGATTGAAGATGATATCAGAAAATAGACAGACATCCCCTGCTCCTGGGTAGGAAGGATTAATATAGTGAAAATGGCCATAATTCCAAAACTGCTATATAGATTTAATGCAATTCCAATTCAGATCCCAGCAACATACTGCATGGACCTTGAGAAAACAATCCAAAAAATCATTTGGAACAAGAAGATTCCCAGGATAGCAAAAGCAATTCTAGGTAACAGAGACATGGCAGGGGGTATCACAATCCCCAACCTGCAACTCTACTACAAAGCTACTGTGATGAAAACAGCATGGTACTGGCAAAGAAACAGACTTGAGGACCAGTGGAACAGATTAGAAGATGCAGAAACAATGCCAGACACACTCAGGCATCTCATCTTCCATAAAGGAGCCAAACACCCTCACTGGAGGAAAGATAGCCTCTTTAATGAACGGTGATGGAAAAATTGGGTTTCAACTTGCCAAAGATTAAAACTAGACCTGTATCTCTCACCATGCACTAAACTAAAATCAAAATGGATTAAAGATCTAAATATTAAAATAGAAACTCTGAACCAGTTGGAGCAGAGGTTAGGTAGAACCCTTGAAGACATTGGTGTAGGAAAAGATTTTATGAAGAAAACCTCAGTTGCCCATGAACTAGCACAAACAATCAACAAATGGGATCTCTTCTTATTAAAAAGCTTCTGCACAGCAAGACAAACCACCAGCAGTGTGAAGAGACAACCCACAATGTGGGAAAAAATCTTCACCTGCTTTTCCTCAGACAAAAGTCTACTATCTCGAATCTCTAAAGAACTTAAAAAGATCAGACCTCCCAAATTTAAAGACCCAATCTGAAAATGGGCATGTGAAATAAACAGACATTTCTCAGACAAAGAAGTAGAAACAGCCATTAAATACATGAAAAAATGTTCAACATCACTGGTCATTCAAGAGATGCAAATGAAAAGAATGCTGAGATTCCTCCTCACTCCAGAAAGAATGGCTGCTATCATGAAATCAACCAATAACAAATGCTGGTGGGACTATGGGGAAAGAGGAACCCTCCTCCACTCCTGGTGGGAGTGTAGACTGGTGCAACCACTGTGGAAATCAGTATGGAGATACCTCAAAGAACTAGGACTGGAAGTCCCATTTGACCTCACTATTCCACTGCTGGGGATCTTCCCCAAAGAATTAAAAGACTCATAGCACAGTGATATATGTGCAACCATGTTCATAGCAGCACAGTTTGTGATAGCTAAAACTTGGAAACAGCCCAAATGCCCATCAACTGGAGACTGGATAAAGAAAATGTGGGGTTTTTTTTATAAAATGGAGTACTACTCAGCCATAAAAAATGAGAAATTAGAGACATTTATAGCTAAGTGGATGCACATTGAGGCGATATTCTTAAGTGAAATAAATAGGACACACATGTATAAATACTGAATAGTTTCTCTGGTGTGAGAAACTGAAAGTGTAAATAAGGACTAAAATGTATAATAGGTAATGTGAAATAGGAAGAAAAGGGGCAAAGGGGAAGGAAGTGGGAGAGCTAGGGGAAAGGAAAGACGGGAATGGAATTAATATGAGAAAATGGAAAAATAGGAACAAAATCTTTGTAAATAGGGAGGAACGGAGGGGTTGAAGGGAGGGCTGGGCAAGGGTGAAAAATAAGAACCAAGAGAGATTATGTAAAGGTGCAAATTTCCAATGATGAATGCCATTATATTGTATACCTAAAATGTACCAATGATTAGAATGAATAATCGATAGTGCAAAATAGGAAGAAAAAGTCCAAAGGGTAGGGGTAGTGGGAGGGGCAGGGGAAAGGAAAGAAGGGAAAGGAAAAATGATGAGAAATGGAAAAAATGGAAATAAAGTCTTTGTAAATAGGGAAGGGTGGAGGGAGTGAAGGGAGGCCTAGGAATGGGGAAAAAATAAGAACCAAGATGCATCATGTAAAGGTACAAGTTCCCAATGATTAATGTAATTGTGTTGTATACCTAAAATGTAACAATAAAAGAATTTAAGAAAATAAATAAATAAATAAATTTTAGTTCTCTGTCTGAGGAATAGCTGGAAAACTTTTTCTTAACAGAGGGAGTTTTATAAGGAAAGATGGAGAATATAGATAGATAAAGAATGAAAGGGATAATAAAATAAAATAAGGCAGAGGTGTTCTCTTGAGGTGTAAAGAATAAAATATATCACCTACAGAACAAAACCTCTAGGTCTCTTATTATTCTTCCATTCATTTACACTATTTGGTACCTTGTAAGCACATCCTTAGTTTCTCAACTACAATATAAAGAGGAGAGGCTAGATTAGTATTCTTCAAACTGTGTTCCAAGGAGCTGCTGTCCTAAGAGCTGCCTCTTGGGTGGCAGTACCTTTTTAGCCAAGTACTACCTTTTTAACCAAGGAAATGGTACTGCTATGTGTTTTATGTTCTGGGCTTTCTCATAAAATTATATTTGAACGAAATGCTTGGCAGCAAAAAAAGAAACAAAACAAATTTGTAAACAATGGATTAGCTCTAGCTCTGAAATACTTAAGTATAGATTCAGTATTTTTTTCATTAAGTTTATTGGTACATTTTGGGTATAAAATAGTTTTAGATTAAGTATTTTTAATTTTAAAAATTATTGCAAACAATGATACTTGGTAGGTACAGATTTGGGAGCAAAGCAGCAGAGAATAACAATAGGGTAAGCAAAATTTGAATAATGAAGCTTCTGGGTCTGGTGATAGAAAAACGATTTCCTGAAGATATACACATTCTTAATTCAGAATTCTGTTTAGTACCATCACTTGATTTAGGATTAACAAATCTTGCACTGTTATTTGGAATACAGGAAGGGTAAAGAAAAGGGTGGTCCTTTTGAATTTTTAAAGCCCAAATCACTCCTTATACTTAAATTTTGTTCCTATTGTTTTCCTCAACTTAAGCAAGAGCTTAAGCAAGTTTTTTTTTTCTGAAAGTGTCTGGATTGGAATATTACATACAGACCATGTCTAATACCCAAATAAAACATTTAATCAATTCTAAGGTACCATCTTCCTCACATTTTAATGTTTCTGATATTTGGGTACATCATACTATCAATGTGTACGTTATTGTAGTAGTGTACCTATATTTCCCCAGAAGCATTGTTATTAAATTATGGGAATATTTATAATTTAATGATGTCTTAGATTCAAGGAAACATTATATTATCAATAGAAATAAGAAACACCTAAATTTGAATAAGAAATACTGGAGATGGGGTCAACAATTTCTCTTACCTTGAGTCTTTTATTCTTTTTCACAATACTGGGGATCAAACCTGAGCCTCATTTATGCTAGATGAATACTCTATCTCTGTGCTACATACCTTTAACCAAAAATCCAGGGCTTTTTAAAGGAAAAAAATCTATTTTGAAAGTTAGGTTACCAGTATACCACTGTCCGTATTTACTTTTGATCTTTGTTATATTCACTGCTTACTCAAATATGTAATGCTATTTCATGCCTAGATAACATTCCATGTTCTCTTGCCTCTATTTAGAATGCCCTGCTTGGAATGTTGTCTACTATAAAAATCTTATCCACCCACATCTAGTTGATCCCTCTCTGCTTTATATCACTATGTACCTGAGATATGCTTCTATATATGTACTTGCCATGCCGAACTGCAATGATTGGTTAGGTGTCTTATCTCCTTTATTGCAGATTGCTTAGGGACAATTTACTGTTTCTTACTGATTTTTGTGACTAAGTACTTAGTGATTGGTATGTAGTAGCATTTATTGATACCGTATTTAAAGACTGAATAAATGAAGAATGAAAGAGAAAGAAAGGAAAGCAAGAAAAAAATAACAGTATATAAGAAGTAAGGTACTGTAGTCCCAGAAAATATTTTATTTGCTGCTTCCCTTCAGTAGTGTTCATGCCTTATCCAAACCTTCTGAACTTCTAGTAATAGACTTACAATTACATACACTGTATTTAGCTGTTAATAATAAAATTCATTTATGTTAGTTTTATTTCCTCAGTCAATCATAAATTAGAGGGACAGATCAAGTCTTCTGCATAAACTTATTGAGGCTGAGATAAATTTCATATTCCTATTATGAAGTGCGATTTAGTTTCTAAGATTATTTAGTATACTTTTTAAATTAAAACTAGTGGCAATTTGCATGAGAGAAATAGGAAGGCTCACAACAGTTATATTTATCTAGAACCTAGAATTTTTCCAGAGCTTAGAGCAATCCCCAATAGTAGATATCAAATACATAATTTTACAGTAATTTAAGACAGAAGAATTTGAATATTACTGGTAAAACCCTGGGAGCTAATTATGTTCAGATCACTTGAAATCTTAACTCATTAGAGTTTGAAAAATCTCCTGAGGTACTTAAAGTCACTATTCTCATTATGTTACTTGATTCAATTGAGTATCTTAGATTTTGCTAATAAGAGAAAACTTGAAGTTCATGCTAAAGAGAAACTTCATTTATCATTTGCTTAAGGAAAAAATATGAAGCATTTTTATGGGTACCTCAGAATTCTATCATGTAAGAGAGGAGAGAAAAAGAATCATAGCCTCGGATTTCAAAACTAAAACTTTTAACATCAGAGCTACTTGTGCATGTTGCCGAAATATGTTGAATTCCACACTTTGGGTTTGGCTCAGACTTTTTAACAAGATTATTATGAGAGTCAAAAAAGCAAAAGTAAGGTAGTATCACTGATATTGTTTATATTGGTATTGATATTATATAGAAACATTGATTTGGCAAAGGATGCTGCTCAACACGCTGTACATTCAAATAAGGGAGCCAAGCAACATTTTAAATGTCTTCTTAGTAGTTTAAATCAGATGTTCAGATCCAAAAATTAAGAAGAAAATATTATTTTAAATCTCTCATTACAAGTTGAGTCATTACAAGAAATATATAAATAAGCAAGAAGACAGACTGAGCAAAGGAAATGATTTATTCTGATTGCCTATCAGTTCATCAGAAGGTAATAACCAATAAGATAGCATGCGTGAAAAAGAAATAGAATGAAAGAATTTTCAGACCAATCAGATTAGGTAGTTTTAATAGAACTAGAAATAGTGTACTATCTCATGCAATTTTATTATGATTATTTATAAATCTCATCAACTGTGTAAGGTTAGTTGATTTTTGTACATGCTATCAATTTTAAACTGCCCTATTATTCCCCTAGTACCTAAAATATAGCAGCCACTGTTTATAAAGAGATTAAAGACTTGACTACAATATTATGTATATAATAGTCAGTCAGTTTAGATATAATAGTCATACAGAAAATGGAGAGGATAAGCTTACCACTAGCTCCTGACAACATGCAGTTGAAGAGTCTTTTCTTGTCAATCCTAGGTATACATCCTCCGTTCCTACCTGCTGTTTGAATATAATCTCATACCTGAAAAAAGTCAATGAGGATAGACTCTAATGAAAGAGCAATTTCCTATTATAGAAAAAAACTAGAAACTTATGAGAATATGCTATTACAAAAATTAAAGGGCAAAATAAAGTGCTAGCTGTTTTTCAGACATGCAATAGAACATAAAAGAATAGAAATCTAGAAAAGCAATGAAAATATCAAACATTTAAAAGCAGGATATTTATTTTGTACTTGTTTTCTAAAATAAAGCTTAACTGCTTTAGAGTTATACTAATAAAATGGGTTGAAAGAACTTCTAATAAGTTTAAAAGTAGAATACAGTGGCTAGAAAATAACTGGGCCCATAAACCAGGGTTTGAAGGATATATTGAAACCCGCCTCTGCTAATTTTGAATCACAGATTTAGAAAATCCAGATTAAAGGCCTGGGGCTGTCATTTAGTGTGTGGTAGAGTGCTTAAGTAGCAGGCTTGTGGCCCTGGGTTCAATTCCCAGTACTGGAAAAAAGAAAGAAAATCCAAGTTTAGTACTGTCTTATCATGAGGTGTGTGTGGGTGTCAACTAAATGATCTCTATGGTCTTTTACGCTTAGAAAACTGTATGATAGAAACACCAGTAATGTGGTCAATACAGCTGCCTATAGTGTTTAGAATCATTCTACAGAATTATTAGTTTCAATAAAAGATCATTCTGGTATTTTATCCCACATACAATTCACATATTTTTTTCCTTCCTTCTAAATTTGGGCTCCTAGGGATAGAATGGTTTATAAAAGCACCCTGTCAGAAGGTACCTATCTTCTCAGATGGAATGAAACAAATGTGTACAGTCTCTTTCTTTTCTTCTTCCTTTTTGTTTTCTTAGTGGTGTGGATGGAACCCAAGGCCACATGCATGCTAGGTAAGCACTTTATCACTCAACTACATGCCCAGTCCTACAAATTATTTTTTTTTGTTTAATTCTATCCTAATGAAGAAATAGTAATCTCTGGATAGAAAGACTAAAGACTAGATTGAACTTTTGACCATTTGAAAATAAGAATACTCTAAATGAAAAAAGAATGTCTCTGAGTTTAAATAAAACTAGCAATAGGTAGTTATTTGATATGTGGCACTTTTCCCTTAATAGACTTTTATGTCTACCAAGTATTTACAAAGGTGAAGCAGGTTAAAACAAGCAGAAAGTATTGATCCATATGTTGGTGACTTCCAGGTGCATCTGCTCATTTCAGCTTTCACTTGGAGATCCAAATGCAATTTTCCAACTGCCTGCTGTACAGGTTTGCCTTGATGTTCCAGAGGCACCTCAGAGTCTACATATGCAGGACCAAACTCATTGCTTCTCCAACTACCTACATTCTCTGTCACAGCTAAGGCAATTACTAGTTACTTAGTCACCCAAGCTAGAAACCTCAGCATCATCTTTGATGCTTTCTTCTCACCCATTGTATCTAATCAAATACTAAATTTTCCTTCAAACTCTCGGTAACGACCCCTCATACTTCTGTCCAAGGCCAGTGCTTAGTTCAGGCTCTTATTGTTTTTCATATGGCCAATTGTGATTCTTGTTTTGTGAACTGCCTGCTTATGGTCTTTACTCATCTTCCTCTTTATTCATTGAGGCATTTTGAAATGTATTTTCATAAAGAAGAATATAAAGATAAAAATTTTAATTGGTGTAACCATTGTGGAAATCAGTGTGGAGATTCCTCAAAAAACTAGGATTAGGGGTCCCATTTGACCCACCTCTTCCCTTTCTGGGTATCTTCCCAAAAGAATTAAAAGCATGAAGTGATCAGATTAATAAATGTATATTGGTAGCTGAATTTAGCAAAGAAATAGAGATAATCATGATTATACCTTTATTTTTACAGGAAGAGATATAACTAGAGTATGTGTCTACAGAAGTAATAATGGCTTCCAAAGAATATTTTTTAAAAGGAACAAAATGAGTACAAATTAACTCTTCAATATAAGCTATGAAGTAGTAGTTGGTTGTGAATTATAGTGGCACCAGCTAGCCCCTCTATGATTTAAGGGTCTTTCAGTGCTTCTAAAATAAGCCCTTATTTTCAAGTGTTTATAACAGATAAATTCTCTTTTCCTGGCTAAAGCTTCTGTGAAAAGCCTCAGCTTGGGAAGATAGGGTTTTTTTTTTTTCAGTTACAAAATCTAAGTATTTTGACCCTTCAATTTGGAGGAGTGCAAACGTGGAAGTAAAGTTTTAATTTTAAATACTTTCAGTGCTCAAAAATAATGCAATCATTGTATTGTATATAATGATTCATAGGTTGGTCATTCATCATAATTGACTACAGAATTTATATAAAAAAGGCAAAAAGATTCAATCTTGAATTAAGTCTGGGGGGATTTGGCCACTCTGCAGATGCATTGAGTTTTAGAACAGTAATGAAATTCTACCTACAACGCAACTTTGAGCATATGAATGATGCAGAATGTTGTGATGGTTGTTAATGTGCAGAAGATCAAAGCTATTTACAAGGAGTGCCTACAATTTTCCAGTAAGATACAAATTAAGATCACATCATATATATATATATATATATATATATATATATATATCTCAGCAGAGTAGCTTTAGCTTAGCGGGGGAGGTGGGAAGATGGGTGTGGGTTGTGCAGAGTTAGTGGGACCTTGATAGAAAACTTTATAAACTTTTTTCACTTCAGTAAAGATTTGTCTTGCATCTTGCTGTCATTAAAGGCAGTTGATCCTAAAATTTCAATCACTTAAATATACCCACAAAACAAAAATATATAACCTCCATTTCCCCTGGACTTTAATTTGCTCAATTATACCTCAGCATTGTAGCAGCATTGTGTACCTGACACAGTGCTTTGATCTTTTCATACCCTTTGTACTGACCTGAAGGAGATCTAAGAGTCCTTTCTCCTTTTGACTTTGAATCACAGCCTTAATGTGGTCTTTCTTGCTTTATGTCCTTTTTCCTAATGTAAAAGTGTTTTAATGCTTCTTGTTTGTATTGGGTAGCATGGGGATAAGATTTTAACTGGTTATTCTTGAATTGCTTTTATAATAAACCAGTTTTTTAATCTTTAAATTCATCAGCTTTTTACATTTGTGTTCTTTCCATTTAAGGCTTCTTAGATCTAGTTATGATTAATGGAGCACATTGATTTGAAGTTTCAGATATTCCAAAGCACTATTTTGTAATAACTATTTTCTAAACATACTGCCTTAAAAAAACAGTAAGAAAGTGACTGTGATACAAATAATGTTCCTGTTCTAAGTATTCGTATTAAATAGATCCATTCTCTTGGAGCATAACAGACTGAAAAATATCAGTGATTATATAAGCCAGAATTCATACCGATCAGTGTTGAAACTCAAAACAGTGCAAAAACAAAAGGCAATATCCAGTGATTAACAATTTCATAGCTTTTGTACATCTGAGAAATGAGTAGTCAGATGAATTTTTATCTTTGCATGTTTTTATAAGAATTGTGGATGTGCCTACCTTAACAGTTATTTCTTGTATCTTGAAAAATATTTTCCACATTTTAAATGTTTTATATTAGAGATTTCTTTAATGCCCACTTGTCAAATATATATATATAGTACCAATGTTATTATTTTTTTGTTTTAGATGTAAGAGCATGCTCATGTTAGGTACTTACATAAATTGTTACATTATTTTTTCTTATGTACTATCTTTTTGTTTGTTTATGTGGTTCAAATATATTCTTTCTTCACAAAAAAAGAATTAAAAGCAGCCCAAGTACCCATCAACTGGAAACTGGATAAAGAAGATCTGGTTTTTTAATAAAATGGAGTACTACTCAGCCATAAAGAGTGAGAAACCAGAGTCATTTATAGCTAAATGGATGCATATTGAGGCCATACTCTTAAGTGAAATAAATAAGACACACATGTGTAAATACTGAATAGTTTCTCTAGTGTGAGAAACTGAAAGTGTAAATAAGGATTAAAAGGATTAATAACTAATAATTGATACTTTGAAATAGGAAAAGGTCCAAAGGGGTAGGGGTGGTGGGAGAAGATGGGGAAAGGGAAGAATGGAAAGGAAAAATTATGAGAAAAGAAAAAAATGGAAACGAAGTATGTAAATAGGGAAGGGTGGAGGGGTGAAGGGCGCACAGGTAATGGGGAAAAAATAAGAACTAAGATACATCCTGTACAGGTACAAGTACCCAATGATAAATGTAAATGTATTGTATACCTAAAATGTACCAATAAAAGAATTTAAGCAAAAAAAAGAATTAAAAGCATCATACCACAGCAATATATGCACACCCATGCTTATAGAAGCACAGTTTGTAATAGCTAAATCTTGGAAACAGCCTAAATGCCCATCAACTGGAAACTGGATAAAGAAGATGTTGTGTTTTTTTTTATAAAATGGAGTACAAAAGGAAAAAATGGACACAGTCTTTGTAAATAAGGAGGGGTGGAGGGGTTGAAGGGAGGGCAGGAGAATGGGGAAAAAGTAAGAATTAAGATATTCCTGTAAAGGTACAAATTCCCAAGTATGAATGTCATCATTTTGTTTACCTAAAATGTACCAATAAACTTAATGAATAAAAAAGATAAAAAATTTATAAAGCACTTTTCTCATATTTTGACTGGAGTTACAATTCATTTAAAACTTTTGTGGATAGTTCAATCCCCAGTACAAAGAAAAGGTGAAAATTTACTAAAATTTGGAATTTGCTGAGTGTGGCTATGTGACATTCATTAGACAATTTGACAAATGACTGGCTTAATTCTTACCTTTCATATGGATGTGCAGGCACCATATGAACATAACCTGAGATTTAATTTCTTTATTCTTAAAATGCAGACAGAAATGTTGTAAAATCTCCTTTGATTTTTATTAGGTTTACAGTTTTTGATATTGTTTATTTGAAAGCTGGATACTTCTTTCTAGTCAATTATTTGCAGTCTTCCATTGTTTCTATTTTCAGAACTTGTATAGAAAAGAGAGAGCATAAGAGATTTTTTTTCAAAATATTAGGCAGTTTTGTAGTCAGGGTTAGAAAAGTTGTCAGGTCCCTTGCCATAAAAGTCTTTAAAAACTAATAAAGTAGTTTATAATTTAGTAAATATTGATTTTGTTTTTCCAGCTATTCTAAACAATAATGATTTTATTTTAAGTTAAATATATTTAAAACTTAGTCTATTTAACCATTAATTTCATCTATGTATGTAAATATACTTTAAATTTCTTACAATACAAGATTAGGTTTTTTTAAATTCAGAGTGAAAGGAGTTTTTGTTATAATTCTAAATTTTATATCTATAATTCAATAGCATTGAAAAATTCAAAGTAAGGCTTGAATTTGACTTGCAAAATACACTGCATACTAAGTAGAATCCTGAAATATCTAATTAAAAAGTCTGGGTAATAATTTGTAATTGAAAGGAGGACATAGCCTTTTGTTTTTTGGGTTTTTTTCGGTACCAGGGATGGAACTCCGAACCTTCCTCTAGCAAGGCAGGTGGCGGCACCACTAAGCTAAATCCCCAGTCCGACATAGCCTTTTACTAAAATTGTAGAACACTGAGTAATTAAAAGCCAATCTTTGACCCATAAACATGGTATTATAATTTGGTTTCTGTTAATGTTTGCAATTTAATGAAATATTTTTCTCCTACTGTTAGTTCCACATTGGACAACAGACTGATATTAAGTATAAATTTATAATGGAAATGACTACTGTATATTTTTCATTTTTAGTAGGTAAATACTAAAAGGAAGATGTTGTGTTTTATTATTTGTTTATGCTCTATAAGGGGAAAATCGTCAATTATATATGCCTTATGTGTGTCACTGTAGTTTCACCTTCTGTGTGGTGTAAGTCACTATATGAATCTTGTCAAAACAGAATGATATGACACGTCTAACTTAAACTTCTAAACACATTCCTGGCTTTGCTTGACCTACTCTGGGATTTCTCGAACATCCCACATGTCATCATACTCTGCTCCTTCCGGAACCTCTTCTGGATTCCAGATGTCCTCGCTGTTTTCATCACTGGTTTGAGGGATGACTATAAAGAAAGAGAATGTTAAGCT
Source organism: Heterocephalus glaber (assembly GCF_053883595.1). Classification (NCBI taxonomy): domain Eukaryota; kingdom Metazoa; phylum Chordata; class Mammalia; order Rodentia; family Bathyergidae; genus Heterocephalus; species Heterocephalus glaber. Next base: position 33,495,142 of record NW_028258384.1, on the reverse strand, counting down.
GAAGCTGTTGATTGTTTTCCTCCTCTAAATGGCTCATGTTCTCCACACCATTTGGGGATAATTGAAATAAAACATGCTCTATTTGTATCATTAGCTTGGTCTTTTAGTCCAAACAGACTAAATTAGTAATAACTGACTAAATATTATCAATATAGACCAATACATTGTGGAATTATAATAACTGAAGATAAAAACCACACAAGAAAAAGATGACAATAAGATAATCTACAATCCAACTGTCTGGAAATAATCAATGTTGGCATTCTGGCAAGAGAAATCAGCAACAGAGCTAAGAGACAACCTACAATGTGGGAAAAAAATCTTTACCAGCTGTTCTTCAGACAAAAGTCTACTATCTAGAATATATAAAGAACTAAAAAAAATCAGACCCCCCCAAATATAAAGACCCAGTTCAAAAATGGGCATCTGAAATGAACAGACATGTCTCAGACTAAGAAGTAAAAGTAGCAAATAAACATATGAAAAAATGTTCAACATCACTGGTCATTTGAGAGATGCAGATGCAAACAATGCTGAGATTCCACCTCACCCCAGAAACAGTGACTGCTATCAAGAAACCAATAACTAATGGTGTTTATCTTTCTGTTCTCTCTCTCTCTCCTTCCTCCTTTCTATCTGTCTCTCTGTCTCTCTCTATATATAAAAATATATCTCTCTATATAAAATGTATCTTTCAGAAACAAAGAAGATTATATTTAAAATACTTTTATACAAAAGAAAATATCAAACAATCTGATTTGGATAGGAATATGTTATCTTGTATTTTGCTTTATTATATAAAAACCTTTTGATATCTTTTTATGCAAGCATGACATTTAAAACAAATAATATCAATTAAAGAAACTAAAATCAATGGATACAATGATTATTTTTTAAGCCAGTATTTTCCTCATGTACACGGGAGCTTTAAAGAAAATCTCTATCACTCGTCCTTTATACAACATCAAGCAGATGCTTGGATTTCTATAGCAATCTTTAAATGTTTAAAAGTAGACAAATTCCAGTAGGCATGCAAAAACTCAGCTTGCATTTGTTCTATTGTGGCATCAAATGGAAACCTGCATTAGGTGCAGAACAATGAGTCCTTTCAAGCATTCCCAGAAATGTCCCTGATTGTCAGCTTTTCAATTCTAATTCTTTTAAAATTATCTGTTTTTATCTAGCATAGGCTTTCTAAAGCCTAAGTACAGATTTATGTCTAACATTTTACATATGACTCACTACTCTCAAAATCCAGTGATTATTAGAGCTGTATTATGGGATGGGAACTATGGTCAGCACAGAAATACATCCAAATTTGAACCAGTTTGCCATATAATCTCTCCAGTAAGCCAAATAGCCTCGTGAGTATATGCCACAATAACTGAAATTTTAAAACCATTCTCAGACCTCATTTTAGACATTGTTTTCAACATTTTCCCCAGATAATCTTTCATAATTAGCTAAATTGGTGGACAAAATTCCCTTCCTCTCTCCCTGTCCATCCTCTAGTAACTGTGATCATGACCAATAAAATTAGAGCCTTCTATATTTTTAAACATTGGTAAAATGTTCAAGTCTGTGAAAATATATAGGACAAAATGCTAAAAATCATTAACAATTTTATTCTAGTTTTTTTGACTTGTGATTTTTTTTTAATGGTGATTCTGGGGTTTAAACCTAAGACCTCTAACATTCTAGGGCAAGTGCTCTACCACTGAGCCACATCTCCAGTCCCTGAACCTGTGATTTCTTTTTCAAATAATCCCATCAACTTTAATTCAAAAACATTTCATTGTAAGATAGAATTGTGCAGTGATTTGTTTTATTATCTTGTCCAAAAGTCTATAGCTCAATCAGACCAGGAATTCTTTCTATTTTGATCATCATTATAGTCCCAGTGATAATCATACTTTGCGGTACATAATAGGTTCTCCATAATTTTCTTCTTTTTTTTTTTTTGGTACTGGGGATCGAACTCGGGTCCTTGCACTTGTGCAGCAGGCGGCGAAAACACTGAGCTAAATCCCCTTCCCCATAATTATTTTTAAAGAATTAATTTTATGAAATTGCCCAAACATAGGAAAGTAGAATGCGAAGAAACTAAATATTTTGATAAATAGATTCAAGAAAAAATTATCTAATTACATATGACTTAGTCTTTTATCTTAGGAAATAGACCAAAAAATGTGAATAATTTGAAGTAAATTAATTTTTATTATTAGAACTATTTCCTTGCAGCAATAGAATAAAAACATCACTATAAATAAATGACTATTCATCATTTTCATGATTATTTTAGTTCATCATGTTTTTCCTTTTCAAAATAATTTTTAATTAGCAAAAATTTTATATATGTATCATATACAACATGATGTATATATTGTATATATTATAGAATGGCCAAACCTAGCCAGTTGACATATATGCATTATCTCACATTCTTACCACTTATTTGTGATGAGAACACTTAAAATCTACTCTCATGTCAACTTAAGTGTACTTAATAAATAATAAATAAGTCTTAATAATTACTAGTTTTAGCATTACTCTCCCTTTGATTTTGTTGCAAAGTAAACTATTATATTGATTCTATTGATATATACTGCTATATTAAGTAACTTACCTTTGAACTCTTCTGCTTTTGGTGGTCCAATATTCCCAGGACCCATGGCTCCAACAGCAGATGAACAATTTGACTGGGAAAGAAAAAATAAAGTTCAACATTCTATAACTACTACTTATAGAATGTATATGATTAATAACACTTTAAATCTGTTAAGCTTTCCATCTAGAAAGCTGATAAAGTTTTCCAGTTTACTCATTGTTGTTATACAGCAGAGAGACAGATCTCAAGTATTATTTTGAATGTGTTTTTCTTGTCCTTTCAAAAAGTATTCAGTTTAATAGACTCTGGGACAGAATTGATTTTTGGTCAGACTAAATCCCCAGTTCCAGCTCAGTGAATCATGTATCCCTGGGGATAAAGGAACGGGACACATTCATCTCTATGAAGGTTAGAACCAAGTGTCAGTAGAAAAGCACTGACAATTTTGGATTTTGGCAGTGTCTGTAATTAGATGGGGGATAGAGGTATGGGAAACTTTTGTAAAAATAAAGAGACTAGTATTCAGACTTCAGAGGATCCGTTTGAAAGCCCTGATAACTGCTTTTATTTCTTTTCACTATGGAGATGAAACATTTTCCTATTCCACTGCCTCATGGCACTTAGTGGATTTATACAGCAACCTCAGACTAACAGTGTCAAATACATGCTGAATCACATCATTCTTCACACAATAAATGTTTACTTTGCTATTGTCTGTACAAGCTTACTCACGCCTGCAAGACTGGCCTTGACTCACCAGTACAAAAACAGTATTCATTTTTCAACTAAATATAACATATTGCATCACTAATGTAGTGGCAGCTACCTCACTGGTCTCTTTCAGGGATTCCTTATATTTCACAAAAATCCCAATTTCTTACAAATTGGTCTTGCTGCTGTCAGCCTCTGCAGATCCAATTCACTCCATCGCTAGCAGCCAAAAAAATTATCTCTTTGGATCTTGGCCAACTAGTATCTCTATTTGTCCTTTCTCAGGCATCTGTCCTCACCTCCTAAGGCTTCAAACATGTACAAAATTTAGGGTGTCTTGTTTGGGCAAGGAGAATAGTGTCTGTTCCTGAAATATGGTGGAAAATCTCACTTGAGTCTTTATTATGCTGTTATTCCAATAGCTATAAATCAGAAATTAATCTACAAAAATTCAACAGTGTTTGAAACAGCAACTATTCCTTTTCAAAAAAAAGGAGATTCAAAAGTTCTATGTCTGTGGTTAAGGCATCGCAGGCATTTTTATGTGCAAATCCCAAAACAGTGTTCTAAACACTTTTCCTCTTTTTAATCACTAAGGTCATTAAGTATGTAGTACCTTTTAAAAATTATTAATCATAATACCAATAATCAACCAAGGCACATGAATCTTGGAACATGAGGGTTTCTTGTTTTGTTAAGTGCCTCCTTCCACAGAAAATTAAAATAAATAGAAATAAAACCTTGAACAATCCTGACAAAACTGACATGTTCTCCATGGACAGTGATGATTGGATCAGTGTATTAGAACAAAGGAGAATTTTGATTGATTAATTTAATGAAAATAAAAATTTCACGTGAAAAGATGGAATGAAATAATAAAAACATTAAAAACCATCTGGCATTTGTTTTCTATAAGGACATCATTTGAGCCTTTACCAGGAATCTACAGCCTATTATCTGAGCAATTTACCACTGCAATTCATGCCTCTTTGCAATTTGTAAGAGAGTTTGAACATCCTTTTCACAATGTCTGTGAAGAGTGGTGAGCCTTATTTCTCAAAGGCCTTAACATTCCCTCAGGAGTTTGAAAAATAACACACTATCTCCCAATCTCCCAGATTCTTAACAAATAATTTAGAAGAGGGATGGTGTAAATGTAACAGTTCTCTTGCTGTTTGCAAAGTCTATTTTCAAAAGCACACCACTCCTGTAATCATTCCACAGTTCTCCAGATTAATACGTTTTAAAAAATGAAAGGCAGTTTCTCTCCTGGAAAATTTAATACTTCATTAGAAGCATTAATTATTCTTTCTCTATTCTGATACTCTAATTCTATACTCTAATAATATCTGTACTGTGGTGTCTGAATGACCAATTATCTCAAAATTGCTTGTAACTCAGATATGCAGAATCATACATTATTATAGTAATTTTCCTTTATAGATTGTACAGTTCTGTAATATGATGTTGTAGTCCCTCTGCTCTCATAAACATTTACCTTTTCTCCTAAAACATGTCTAGATGCAAATAAACATTTATAGACATAAACACCAAAGGTACTTGGAAATATTTGGAAATATACTTGTTTTCTGACATTATGACCAAAAAGAATTTGGGGAGGAACCAACTGATATATATGTTTCTTTAAGATGGTTTATTCATGGTAATGGTAATTTTAAAATTCATTAAATAATTTAGTGGAAATTGATATATTATATTATAATATGAAATTTCTGCCCCAAACTTTGCTTATCATAAGCAGACTGATAGCCAAGATCCAGTGATATTTAAATATGAAGAATAGGAGATTACATAAAAGTATTTTGGTTATTCTGGAAGCCAGTTTTAGTAATCTGAAGCTAATTTGCCTTATTATTTGGATCAAAATATTTTCTCTTCTGTTTTCATACAGATAAATTTTTCATATAGGTAAATTTTTTAAATTTAAGGGATTAGTACTCGAGGTTCCATTAATACTTTATAATTGAAAATTTGTTTTATAAAAATACAGTCTAATGTAAACAGTCCTAGCTACCACCCTTTGCAATGGCTGTCAAGCATTCCTTGACCATAAATATAAATGACAAACATTTTGAAATGTGGCTATTGCTACCATAGTTACAGAACTATTTTCCTATTCAGTATTCAGGTGGTTTAGAAAAAAATATAATTATGTGTGCCAGAAATGTACTAGAGGTTATACTGTCACGCATAATCAGCCTTGCAGCCTCCTGTGAATATATCAAATGACACAGCTCTGCTCTCACACCAAGGTGGGAACAAGTTGTTTAAATACAGTTCTACAACTTCCCTGAAGAGAACTAATTCATTTACAAGTATATAACCACCTGCCCAGAGTCAGAATCATCTTCTTCAGGATAAAGTAGATTAGAGAGGTCTTGCAAAGCAGAAATTGAAGATATAGTTCCAATTTCCACATTTCCAGTCTTCGTATTTTCAGATTCCATACTCTGAAGAAGAAAATAATCACAAATAAGTGTTTTATTTTTCTGTTTTATTTATTGTCATATATCTCTTCTTTCACTGGGTTACTCCATTGTCTCTTACTCTTATGTTAAAATACTTGTAAACTTCTTCAAATATATGTTTTGCTAACAGAGACCTGGGGCAGCAAGTAAACTCAAGCATTCAGCCAGCTTTACTGAAACTTCATATTCAATCTAACAAACACTTACTGAACACCTACACTAATTGTTCTTAAGTGATGCTTAAGAATCACTCAGGGGCCTTAAGATGTAGCTCAGTGGTAGAAATCTTAGCAAGTATGAGTGAGGCCCTGAGTTCAAACCCTAGTATCACACAGAATCACTTGGGAGGTTGGTTAAAATTGCAGATGCTTACAGGTTATGTACCATTATTTGGGAATGAAGCCTTTACACTATCTTTTTATCTGTCTCATATATGTTGTTTAGGCTATGTATTCCATTCAGTTAACAAGAAAAAAAATGGTTTCTTAAGAGATATGCCAAGACAACCTTTACTTATTTTGTGCTTTTGCCTCAGACAAGCCTGTACCTTTCTGGTTTATTTGGTGATGCTGTCTTAGTTACTTTTCTTGTTGCTGAGAAAAAATACCAGACATCCAAAGTTAAAGGAGGAACAATTTATTTCAGCTCACAGTTTGTAGAGGTTTTAGTTCATAGTTGGCTGGCTCCAAGGCAGGGATGCATGGCAGAAGGGTGTTGCAGAGGAGAAACAGTCCATGGCAGGGAGAAGGCAGCAAAGCAGGGAAGTAGTAAGCAACCACAGCAGTCCTCTTTCTGTCCCTTATAGTCTATCCTGACTACCCACCCTTAGGGCAGACAGCACTCACACCTGGGGTGGGGCACCCTTAATCCTGCCCATGAAACTACCCAGAACTATGCCAAAGCAGTCAGTGGACTAATTTAGAAATCATACACTCTTGATCCCAGCATCACACAATTAACCCCAGCCTCCCACACTCTAGATCTAGCCACTTCTGAAAAGCCCCACATATGACTGCATGAGGTTTTGGGGGGACATCTAGACACAAGCCATAGCAGGTGTCTAGAATAAATTGCCACTTGAGAACTCTAATGAGTTGGTTCACTGACTTTAGTGAAGGTTCACATACAATGAAATAATTATTTATCTGCTCATAATAATACCACTATATACGTCTATTGTAGAAAATCTTGGAAATAACACATTAAAAGTATAAATAAGAAAGTCAGAACTACCTACAACTTTACCATCATTATATCAGTCTTCTAAATAAATTCTGCAGGGTAGTGAATTTAGATCAGTAAAAATCTCAGGGATGTCAGACTTTAATAATCTGAATAAAGATTATATAGAGTTAGGCCTATTATTAATGATCTGGGCATAAATATGAGAATCATTTCTACACTTGTGCCGATATTTTTAAAAATATCTTTATACAATTATTTCATGGAAAACGTTCCTTTTATGCATTTATTAATTCACCCATGAATATTTTTGCATTGTGCCTAGAATGGTAACATAAAGAGATTCTCAGGCGTGTGTTGGTACTGGTACCTGTTAAAGTCAGTCTGCATGCAGATGATATATTACAAATCCTCTGTTTAATTATTATATTTTACCATTATTTTGACTTCCTTTGTTAAATATAAAACTAATCTTAGTACTTTTTGGAGCTATCAAGAGTATTAAACAAATACTAAATTGCCCTCTAGCATAGAAGCAATGTATTATAGTGGTTAATAGTAAGGATTGTGGAGTCACACTGCTTGGATTTGTACCCATCATTTATTTCTTGGGTCTGTAATTTTGAGCATATTATTTAAACTCTCTATACCTAATTTTCTTTCTCTGTAAAGTGGGGATAAAATAGTATTTATTTCTTAGAGTTGTTAACAAGGTTTAAGTAACTTAATACACATAAAAGAGCTTGGAATAATGCCTGGCACATAGTAAGCACTCTACATGTTAGCTATTATTAGTTCTTTAAAAGTTTAATTTTGCTAAGCATGAATAGCATATCTAATAATAATGTAGAATAAGTTAATGATAAAATTCATTACATTGGAAACTCATTAAGTTGGAAAAGATGAAGTAAAAGGTAATAAAACAATTTTCTCTCACTCTATGGTCTGATAGCCTGTTATGGAAACGAATAATTGACCCACATTAAATTAAACAAAGAGGCTCCTGTTTATATTTTTAAGTTCTTAGTTCATTATTGTTCATTAAACATTTACCTAACATTAAAAACAAAAATTTTATTGAAAGATTTTCTACCTCTGATGAGGAAGGAAGAATGCATCCAGGTATCAGATATAATTAGTATTTACACTTGAGATTGTATAATGAGATTTTTGAAAAAACAAACATAACAAATTTATTATATCAGCATTAACTACAAAAGTGTTTTGATGGTCAAATTATACAATATAGATGAAAAGGTTTGCTAAAATATGAAAAGCTATATGAAATATTATTATTCTCTAGCACATAGTTCCAGTACCCACAGGTACTTGATCATGAGGATTATGAGAGTTCAATGGCGGGCTGATGAGAGAAGAATAAATTGGACCAAGTAAAGGTAATCTGTAAGAAAGGTATTCAGAAGTCTCAAATATAATATCTGAGGTAGTAGTCAGAATAGCTACTCAAGTGATCTTGTCTGATTGGCAGGGACATGGCAGCAGGAGTTTCTCAACATGAGCAGCATTTTGGGGTAGAGAAGGTGAACAGTCATGGTTACAGGGAGGCATATTTAGGGCCAAGTAGGACCCTGGCTCATAGGTAGATGTACAGAAAGCAAGGTCTTGTTGAGAACTGTTGGGGAGTTTGCAGCTAGATGAAGATTCAGAATATAGTAGGACTCAAAGTTAGAGCAGGAAAAGGGAAAACAAACCAGCAACTTCATCAGTGGCTTTCTTCTGTCACCTGAGCACCTGCTATGGAGGTTATGAAGGAAGATTATGGTTTTGTGGGTACACTGGATACAGGATTTAGGAAAATAGATTAATTCTAAATCCCTGCTATTGAGTTGGGAAGGAACTTTGGGAAGTGGGGCAGTGTGGGCAGTCAGAAGCTCTATCTGTATGTAGATTGAATGTCTTCAATAACTGGAGCTGGAACACAGTAATTGATGAATACTGAATTAGACATGATTAAATTCATGTGAATGTGAAATTCATGTATTTCAAAATAGTTACCTTAGAGAGTTATACACTGATATAAAAATATGCTCTCAATGCTCAAAAGATTTTGGAATTTTATTTTCTTTTGGAATTGCCTTCATATGTATAACCAAGAAAATAAGAATCATGATATCATTCAGTTTGATTACATATCAAACTTGTTTCAGAGTGATTTTTAAATATATTTATAAATCAGAACTACTTTCAAAATATAAAGATTTGTTTCTTTGAACATATTCAAAATAATGTGCTACAGATCTCAAGACACTTCTAAAACAGTAGTTTCAAAAGTAATTTAAAGATCAACATTAGAGTAAGTAGATTAGCTTCTCAAAGTGACTACCTTGAAAGGGATTCCGCTGCTTGCAATGTATGTTTGTACATGTTAAACAAACCATTCATAACAATTCTTAGTAATATTTTATGTATTCAGGAAGCATTCATGAATTGGGCTTCAATTGGACTTCCAATTTATGCTGGCATAAAATTACAGTCTAGCACTATAACTAAATTGGAGTAGAAATATAATGATAAAATTAGCACTTTAGCAAAAATAACTTTGATTATATCAAATGTAATAGTATGTAAATAAAACATAAATCCTGACAAATTTGTTGTTCTATCTTGAGAAACGAATCATATTTTATGAATATCTAATAATGCAAAATATCAAAAGAAAAAAGAATGTGAATTTTTTGAAAAATTCTAAATTGAATGAAAATGAAGATTCTACTAGCTTTTTAGAAGTCTAATACACTAAAAATAATATAATATTTATTTTAAAACATTTATTAAAGTTCATTCGACACATTTTTAAAAAGCAAAGGAAGATACATTTGATGAACTCTGCAGTGTTTTTAGTTTCATTTGTAAATTCAATACACATCTAAGTTCATCTTGTATCTGGCAACCAAGGTCCTTCAGGATATATCCTCAGCCTAATTTTCTGCCCTTCCTTCCTATTATTCTCTTGAATGTGTTCTGCATTCTGTTAAAAGCTGAATGCTTATTAAACATAGCCTATAGTTTCCTGCTTTTGTATCTTGAAATATATTATTCTGTTTGCCTAGACTATTTGGGTAATATAAAAATGAAGATTCTGGGGCTGGGGATTTAGCTCAGTGGTTATGCTACCTGTCTTGAAAGCACAAGGACCCAAGTTCAATCCCTGGTACCAAAAAAAAAAAAAAAAAAAAAAAAAAAAAAAGAAGATTCTGGAGCCACATTCACTATATTTGAATGTGACATTACCATTTAAATTGGCCAAGAATAAATTTAAGGAAAATTCAAGTAAGAGTTTCAATGAAAGCCATATGCATTGCTAACCCTTTTATTTGAGATTTGGTTATTTGTAAAATACGTTTTCTGGGCTCTGTGTTTTTATTCCTCACATAATCTTTTGCTAAGCCAATGCCAATGGTAGTATTTTCCAGGAAGAGTTTTTGATTTTTCCCACATCAATCTGAGCCCCTAGGGTCTTCACAAAGATGTAACTAGGGTATCTGTCTTGGTAGTAGCCACAACTAGCTAAAACAACCAATACTCCAGAACTAGATCATTACCAAAACAGTGGAGCCCATTAGAGAATAAAAAAGGTTAAATTAGGATATCTTCAGACCCATGGCAGTGAAGCAATATCAGTAACCTTATAATCAAGTCAGACTCTGACTGGAATCATGGTTTCTGTTTTATTTGTCTTCACCCATAGTGTCAACAAGGATATCTCTTTGACTTTAACTAATTAGAGAAAACTAATTAAATTAAAATAGATTTTAATTGAGATTAGTAAAATTCTAAATTATTCCAAAACAAGTGATATTTTATTAATTTGAGGATATAATAAATAAAATCAGAGTAATAAAGATTCACCAAATGCTATCCTTTTGGAACTTACTGAAGTAAATAGATAAAAACATATCTCCAAGTAAAATTCTGACCATTTATAGCTGAATTACTTCAAAGTATTCAAAAATCCACTTGTAGTCTAAATGTTCAACAGTTTTCAGAAACTTTATATGGTGCCTTATTTAGCAATTCTTGGATTAAAATTCTTTTAAGGACACAAAAGTAAACATCATCTCTATTTTTTAATTAAATTATAATATACGGTATGGGCTAATTTTTAAACTTTTTTGGGGGGCGGTTTTTTTGGTGATGGTGTTGGGAATGGGACCCAGGGCCTCATGCATACCAGGCATGTGCTGTACCACTGAAATATCTTCCTCCCACCCCCCACCCCCCACCCCCCGCTACTTTTAAATTTTTTTAAGCTTTTTTTGGGCAACTATCCTCATCAACTATTTCTTGCCTATTAAAAATAATTAATGTGGGGGTTATGGGTATACTTCAGCAGAAGAGTGAATTTTTATCATATATAAGGTCCTAGGTTCAACCAAAAAAATTAATTTTCAGGGTCTTTATAATAACCAAACGGTTTCCTTTTTATGTTTTAACTTTCACTGCCTTCAAATATACCAACCCATAAGTAACTATGGAAATTTAACAAGGTTCTTATTATAAATTTAAAATATATTTAATGGAAGATATTTAATGAAAGTACCTGGATTTTTTTTTTGAGACAAGATCCTGCTATATACCTCACATTGTACTTGAACTCACTATGTAACCCAGTCTGGCAGCCTCAGCCTCCCAGATGCTGGGATTACAGGTGTGGTCCACTGCCCCTGGTGAGTCTCTTTTGATTTAATATTTCCTCTGCCTATTCTTTATTTAGCCATGTATTTATAAGGAATTTCTACTATCCCAATCCTTTTTGAAAAGTGAGGTTTTGTTTTGTTTTTTGAACAATCTCCTTATGTTGTCCCCGCTGGTTTGAACTCCTAGGCTCAAGCAAGCCTACAGACACATACCACCATATCCAACTATATTCTGTTAGAAAAGCGAGTTTATATGGAGACAAGAATCCTTAGGTTCTACAGAACTTAACCTGAACTATGAAAAGCTATACATGAGCTAACTGTGATGGTGCACGTCTGTAATTCCAGCACTCAGAGGCTGAGGCAGGAGGACTACTGCAAGTTAGAGGCCAGCCTGTGCTACATAGTGAGTTCAAGCCCAGCCTGATTACATAGAGAGATAAACACAAACAAACAAACAAACAAAACCTCCAAAAGCTATATACAGTACAACATTTCAGACAAACCATACATTTGGGAATAATATTTCTCCTGTTTTTCTGTCTCAGTCTCATATTCTATATTTAGAGTGTGGTTGAGGTGGCAAATTTTCTTTCAGCACTTTGGAATTTTCTCAAGTCAACCTCTATATTCTTTGTTCTAAATGCCTATCACAACAGGAAGCTTTTAGGAGAAATGTTCTCTACCTCTCTGGTCAAACTCACTTCCCTCCACCTTTTACTCAGATTAACTTTTTTGACCCAGTTCCCCTTTTTGAAAGGTATAATCAAATGACATACAATATTTAAATCTCCCAGCAAGCTCTTAGTGAGGCACCTTTGACAGGTAGTTGTACAAATTGTTTGTTTTGAGAGAGTCTCGCTAAGTCACTAAATTGCCCAGGCTGGGCTTGAACTTTCAGTTGTTTAGCTCAGCCTCTCAGAATTCTGGGATTACATGCAACTACCACCAAACCCGGCTATGCTGGAACTCTCAGGCTACAGGACATTGTTCATATAGCAAATGGCGTGGGGCCATTTTTTTTTTGTCTGACCATTGTTATGCCCTCCCCTCATACATCCCAACCAAGACATATTTATCAGCACAAATCATACCTGTACATTTAAAAGGTATAGGGGCAGCTCCAACTTGGAGTACTCGGATCTACCTATAAAGAAACATGGTTCACATTCTCGGACTGGTCATTTTTAATGGGAAAGGAGGACGGTTAAAGTGTGTGTGAGCTGAGAAAGCTACTTGGCTATCTTCAATACCAGTCCGTCAGCACCCATGCCTTGTATACTACAACCATCCCATCTCTCACTCACATCCCAGTGTGAGTTTTGATAAAGCAACGTCCTTCATGACTGAGGGAAATGTTCACCTCAACTTGGTGTAACTTGGGTTTTTTGGTGGCACCTCTCTGAGATCTAAGTACCTAGAGTTCTCCCCAGTTTCTCTAACAGACACAGAATCCCTTCTCGCCCCCTCCTGAGGTTTGGGTTACCTCACCTTGGTGGTCAGTTTTCGGTTTGCTGGCTGGGCTCGGAAAATAGACTGAGGAGAGCTCTGCGTCTCTCCGTCGCCCGGGTAACAACTTCGTTACCCTCCCCCAACCCCATCTCTGGGTTCCCGCTTGACTTTCCTGGCCAGTCACAGAAGAGTCAGCTTTGGAACGCTATCCGTATCAACCAATCCAAACGCGTCCAGGTCGGGGTCAACGGCTGCTCTTTCTAGCTAAGTAGGTCGACCCCATTTAAGCCTCAGTCCCGGTTAGCGTCTCTCTGACTGAGAGGAAACTTCTTTCAGTCTCGAGTAGGTCTGACCTGCCTCTTTGTTGGCTACGCAGTCTCAGAAGCCTGCCCATTTACTTTGCAAACCGGACAGTGGTAAGTTTGCACACAGGTTTTCTTTGTTTTTTGTTTTTTTAATTCCCAATTGTTGGCAGGCTTCGCTCTCTGTTCCGCCTTTTCCTTAGTGAATTCCAGATCTAAGGACTATCTCCAGCAGATGTGGAGCAGGCAAGGGCAGAAGCGTAGGGTCGAGTGGCCATGAATTGAGAAGGATTTGTTACCGCTCTGCGCTCGCTCTCTACGTCCCTCTCTGCATGACAGAGACAAGCGTTGTTCTTCTATCCAGGTCTGTGTGTGTGGGGGGGTGTACTTACGTACAGTGGGGTCGTGCTTTTCATTTTCTGCTTGGGCAAGCCTTCCTGGCCTGAAACCCCAAAGGGAACGCCAAGCTGGCTGCCAGGAGGCTCCTGTGATGCACTGGCTGGAGCTCTGCGTGGCTCCTAATCCCGGGAGAATCGTTGGACAGATGTCCTGCTTTTCCCGCCTTAGAGTGGAGAATCGCAGGCGCCCCGGCCGCTTGCCACTGCTTGGGAATTTGTATGTCTTCATGTAGGGGTAGAGCTGTGACCTTTTCCTATGAATTGCGCTGTTTGGTTTTAAACAAAGAGGAGGGAGGGAGCAATAATTACTTGGAGTATTCAGGATTGATTAGCTGAGGTTAACAGTATGCCCCACCACCACCACGAGCCTACATTAGTTGAGTATTTCAAGTGAGGAAAGATAGAATGATTTTAATGCTTACTTTCAGTTATACAGGGATTGGAGTTCGATTACAAATGCACACATTTGCTTTCCTTCTCTCTGCTACCATAGTATTCTTAACTTCCACCCCATCTGGCAGAGGCGATAGTGGAGTGTGAAGTAATTTGTTAGTATCCACAGCAAACAAAAAACGAGGGTAGAATATTTACATTATTGGCTAAAGTAAAGTTATTGGCTTTTTGACCAAATTACCTATACCGTAATTCTCATTACCATGGATGATCACAGTTACAGTGTCTTGCATTTTATTAATTATTTTTATTCAGCCTCACTGTAAAGTCTGCAAATACCCAGGCAGTGTTTTGTAGACCTTTTGGCAGTGATTAACAGAAGAAATAAATTTATATTGTGATGCCAGTATACACACACACAATATATAACTGACAAATGTTTTGAAAAATATTTCTTACTACATGCAGTATACTGTGACACTATTATATTTTTAAAATGTGGTCCAGGGGCCAGGGATTTAGCTTAGTGGTTCCAGTGGCTGCTTCGAAAGCTCAAGGTTCCGAGTTCGATCCCCCCCCCCAAAATGTAGTCCACAACCTACTAAAGAATTGTCAATCACAGTTTGAAAAGCACTGTCATTAGACCTCTGGTTTTCAAACTTTTGTATATACTTAAGTAATTCATGAAAAACACAGATTGCCTTAGCTTACTCTAGAAATTTGTTCTGGGGCGGGGGTGGGGGGCATCTGTGATGAGACTCAGTAAGGTGTGTGGTAACTATATCACACATAAGAAGTGTTTTGTACAGTGTCATTGCAAGAGTGTTCAGTAAATATTAGTTTTGTTCTTGGGAAACACATATTATTTATCTTTAAGGATAGAATCTCCTTTTCAGTGTTTGACCTGCCCCTGAAAGCTCTTGTTTCCCCAGGTTGAGGAGGTAGGGGATGGGTTCCGGATCTAAGATGAATTTTTAAGCACTTGTCTTTTATGGAGAATGTCCTGAATACAGAAAGTTAGAGATTGAACAATATAAGGATTAGAGAGATCAGTGACTTGCTGAGGGTCAGTTAGTGAATCTTCAGAGAATAGAACTCACTTGATTAAATCTAATGTTCTTGTCCATTCTACCTTGATAGTAGATCAGATCTGAAGGCAGAGGTTGAACTAGGAAGAGCTTCCCTGACTTGTCTAGCCTAGAACAAGATAACTGAATTTGACTGCTAGTTGTTTTTAAAGCAGTGAAACTTGAGAGATCTAAAAGATTAAAAAATACACTCAAAAGTTTCTGTAAGTATACAGCTATGAAAAAGGGAAACTGTTTAACTAAACCTTTTACAATATATGGAGAAACTCTTAAAACACTGGTTAAATAATTTATTAAACTGGCATTAAAAAATTAAAGATGGAAAAATTTACCCATTTCCCTACTATCATAATTGACTGTTCAGGTCTCCTCCTGTCTTTATCCATACATACCCATATTTTTACATGATTGTCATCTTTGTTTATACAAGGTTTTTGTTGTCATTCCTTTTACTTAATTCTGTTCTAGGATTTTTTCTGTTTGATAATCTTTATAGTTTGCATTAATATTGGCCTAGTATTTCATAGAGTAGGTTGGCTATCATTTACTTAATCTAACTAAACCAGTAACAGACTTATTTCTAGTTATTCCATATTATAGAAAAGTAACACTGTAATGTCGTACTTAAAATCATTTATACAACTTTTGCCTTCCATTTCACTGGGATTTAACCAAAGATTTAACAATTGTTAAAATTTTGCCAAATTTTTCTTTAGATGCTGATTTTTTTAAGAGATTAGAGATTGAACCCAGGACCTCATGCACGCTAAACATGGGCTCTAACCAGTGAACCACCCCCCACCTCAGCTCTTGAAATTTTTAAATGAACTAAAGCATTATAGGCACCTTTTTGTACCTCTTCCCAGTCTCAATTCTTTCCCACTCCAGAGATAATTGCTTTTCTGAAGTTTGTACATATTTTTCCAGTTTGTTTCTAAATTCACTGAAGAGTGGTCATAAATTATTTGTAATATATTTTGGTGTGTCTTCAAGATTTACATAAATAATATACTGTACTTACTCTTCTGCAACTTTTTATTGTCAGTATTTTTTTTGAAATTTTAAAAATGCAGGTGTTATTTCTTATTGCTGTATAGTATTCCACTGTATGACTATATCATTTTAAAAATCATACCTCTATCATGTTGAACATGTAGATTTTACCAGGTGTACAGATAGTCAAATAAATTATGCAAATATTTTATGATTCCAATTATATAAGGTACCTAGAATGGGGAAATTCATAAAGGCAAAAAGTGGAGCAGTTACCAAGGACTGAGAGAAAGGACAATGGGAAATCAGTGTTCAAGGGGTACATAGTTTCTGTTTGGGATGATGAAAAAATTTTGTAAATAGATAATGGTGACAGGTAAACAACATTGTGGATGTATTTAATGCCAATGAATATACACTTAACAATAATTAGAATGATAAATTTTGTTATTTATATTTTACTACAATAAAAAATACAAACAAGAAATGTGCTTATTTTTCAGAAGCATATACTTAATTGACTTATTTTTTGAAGAACAAGGCCTGAAAAAAAATGAAGAAATATTATTTGAAATAAAACCTTTATATTAACCAGATCTGTTGTTCTTTGTCAGATAATTACTTCTGAGATCTTTAAGTGACAACTTGGCTTAATTGTATACATGTAAAGTCTTTTACACGTACCTTGTGTAAGACTTCTCCAAGTTTTTAAAAATTAATTAATTATTTACTTACTTACTTATTTTTGCTGTACATCAAAATTTTGGGCACCATTCTTCTAAATATAGGTATACCTTTGAAGCTACCTTTTGTATTTATGTGCCTTTCCTCCTTTATTTCCTTGACTAGTTCTCTCAAATGTTTTACTCCCTTCCCAGTCTTCCAACCCTTGTTACTTCTGTTCTTTTCTTCTTGCCATGGTTTAGATCTAGAATGACCTCCAAGAGTTGGCTTTTGGAAGGTGATAGGATCATGTGGGTGTTATACTCATCAGTGGATTAGTCGATTGGTGAGTTCATAGCTGAATGTGCTCGTAGAATGTGGGGTATGTTTGGAAGAGGTATGTCACTGGAGGTGTACCTTTGGAGGGTATATCTTTCTCCCTGGCTCCTCCCTTCTCTCTGCTTTTTGGCTTCTGTGGATTGAGCAGCTTTCCTCCATTACGCCTTCCACCATACCATTTCTGCCTTGAAGTCAGCTGACTGGACTAAACCATAAGCCAAAATAAACCTCTTTTCCTTTAAGTTGTGGGTGTAGGTGTAGGGTATTTTTTTCCAGTAGCAGGAAAGTAATTAATACAGTCTCCCATATGTTCTGGCCTCTCCCTCTCCAGGGTACATCTATCCTCTTCCAGAGCAGGACCACCACCCTCTTTCTTTGAGTTTAGCACCTCCAAGATTCTCCCTTGAGTCTTCTGCCTTCCTCCCCTTGGGTCTCCCTTGTCTTTTATTTTCAAATTTTCTGACTGATTGCATCTTTCACTAACAGTGAGACCTGCTCTATAGCAATCTACAGTATTCTGAAATATCACATTTCTTTTTGTGTGGCTGAGGATTGAACTCAGGGCTCACACATACTAAGCAAACACTATCACTGAGCTATAGCGCAGTCCCACATTTGTAATATTTGGAGAATTGACTTCAGTTTGGGGATTAAAAATAACTCAGATTCTGACCTTATAGCTTTGAGAAGTTATAGTATGAAGGGGGGAAAAAGGACTTAATGTGAAAGATAATTAGTACATTATTACTGCTTTAGGTGTTTAATATTGAACTAAAAATGGTACACCATTTTCAGAAACCCTACATTTTATTTTGACATCAAATAAAATGATCACCATTATAAGTTTGATTTTTTTCATATTTCCTTCAAAATCCCTGTGCACAAGAGGCCCAAAGGGTAAATAAGGAGCATAACGGAGGACAGATATTGGAAAGTAGGAAGAACATATTCAAATGGGAAGGGGAACAAGGGAGGGGGAAAAGGAAGGGAAGGAAGGGAAAAGGAAAAAAGAATGGAAGGAAAAAATGAAAACAAAGCTTGTGTAAATGGAGAAGGGAAGAAGGATTGAAGGGAGGGAAAGGAAATGGGAAAAAAAGAAGAATTAAGATATATTATGTGCAGGTATAAATTCCCTATGATGAATGTTATCAATATGTATAACAAATATGCACTAATAAAAAATAAAGTTAAAAAACAGAATCCCTGTGCACATTTCATCTCCCTATCCATTTCTCTCTGGTTACTCATTTAGAATAAAACATTAATAACTCAGTTTTTACCTTTTGAATTGGCATCCATAATTATTAGCAGCAAAGAAAGTCCTTACTGTGCTTTGAGGCATAGGTTTTCACTACTTTCTTCTTCACTACTTTTTCTGAAAGGCTTTAGTCTTGTTGATTTCTTCAGTGAATTTGTACATTTCTTTCGCTTCTCTATCTACCTCTCTAATAAATGATATGCTAAAGAACCATATGTATTATTACAGGTTATTTATAGAATGATTTTATAAAATGACTAACCACATTTTGTGACTTTTCAGGCCAGATTTCTTAGCCATGATGTTCTTGAGGAGGTAGAATGTATTTGTGGAATTTGATGGTCGTCAAGTAAGGCAGTTTAGAGAAAATACTGTTTCTAAGGAAGAATAGTCTGTTTGCTTCCAAGAAAAGAGAAACAATTTTTAATAAATTGTGCTACTGAACTTCTGCACTAGCTCCCTATTGACAGCCATTTCTCAAAGAAATGTAAGGAAATGGTATAAATGATCCCAAAATATCATTCATATTTTGTGAGACAGTAGTCCCTACACATTTAGGCTGAAATGGCTTATAATAAGTACCTAGGGTTGAACTTATCTTGTTGCTGCCTTTTGAGACACAGTAGATAATGTGTTCCTTAAGATAATATTGAAATAAGACCACAGTGTCCAATTCTTTCACTTACTAGTAGCTTGACCTTAAGAAACTTATTTAGTGTCTCAAAAGCCTCAACTTCCTCAGCTATAGAATGGAGATCAAAATCCCTTTTTGAATTGTTATTGGGCCATTAAAAATAAGAGATTTCAGATGTAACTATTTTTCTTCTTTGAATTACATAAGAAATTTAAGGACTTGAGTAGTAAAATGGTATGTCCTGAAATAACCTACTATCATTTATTGATCCTAGATTAAGGTTCCTAATGTGCAGGACACTCCCAGGAATAACAAATGACAGTTGGTAGTACATAACGCAAATAATTGGTATGCTGATAAATGAGATAGATGTGTAAAATTGTTTTGGAACTGTTATTTGAGATCCAATTTATTCTCACTCTCTGGGTCACCTGAAAGTGCACCATAATTACCCTTGATTTGCTGATGCTTCTCTGATAGGAAGGATAAAATTAGAATTATATTTTGGAAAGCTTTCCTGTAACACTTTATATTGTATTAAATTAGATAAGGTAATGTGTGTGGAAAGTCCTCAATGAATTTTTTTTCAGTTCTGGGGATTTAATCCAGAACCCTATGCATGGTAACCAGACTTTCTGGTTCTGAGTCACATCCCCAGCCCCAAGTGAACTTATTTTAAAAAAGATTTTTTTTTACTCACCTAATGGAACTGCCAGAATTTTAGTAGTGAGGGAACTAAGGTACTCATGAATTTAAAAGACTACTGCTAAGCATTGAATTGTTTTCTTCCTCTCCAGTCATTTAATTTAATTCAGTAAGTTCCTTTATATTGGACAGCTAGGCAGTAAATAGCATATACAAGTAAATAGAATATATAACTTCCAAACCTGGGAAAAATTAAAGGAATAAAGAAAATTCCAGGAATCAAAATATGTTAAAGAGGGCCAGGGGTTTAGCTCAGTGGTTTCGCTGCCTGCTGCGCAAGCACAAGGACCCGAGTTCGATCCCCGGTACCAAAAAAACCCACACACACAAAATATGTTAAAGAAAGATAAAAAGATGGATAGAGCATGGCAAATGAAAAACACAAAAATGGAACAAAAAGTCCAATTGTATCAGTTACAATACACAAATAAGTTAAACGTACTCATTAAGAAACTGTCAGATTGGAGTTGTCTTGCCTGTTATATAAAGCTATCTCGAACCCTTCTATTTCTAATTCTGACATCCATTTCTTGATTTCTTCTTGGTTCATTTTCACATTTACCTCTTTGTTTTATGTGTGCTATTTCTTTCTTGAGCCCTTTGAACATATCAAACATATATTTTCATGGGCCATTCAGATTGCTGAATTATCTCTAATTCCTTGGAAGAGTGTTCTCTCATTTTTGATGACTAGAGATGACTTATTTAGCTATTGCATAATTTTTGTCTATGAGTTAACCTTCTGGTTTTTTTTTTAAATCATGTGTGACCTAGGAAGAAGAGACATCCCTGTTGAGTGATATCATGAGCAACCTGCCTGGACTATGAAGGAATGTTTCAATTCCTAACTAGTTTTTATGCTCACATCTTAACTTGACATTTCCATACCACAAAGGTAGATTGAATTCAGGCCATCTGTGCACATCTTCTGTGCCAGCTTGGAGACCCCACATGTCTCCCTAGTCTTTTCTCTCCTCCTGTGGATATTTCCCAGATTAAAGTTTCACTGTCTTTGCCCGTTGAAGAGACTGTGACCATACCCTGTGGCCTCAAATCATACTCAGCCCAGCATTATACTTCAAGCTATTGAGGCACATATCTCACTCAAGTTGGTAGGCTACACCACTTTAGCTTCTGCTCCTAAATAAGAATTCCCTCTCCGCCGAACACTTGAATATTTGTCTTTCTTTTGGAAAAACTTTGCTGTGTATTTCTAAAAAATGTTTTTATTTAATGATTTTAACTAGTATTTCTAGGAGTTTGGAGTAGAGGGGAGTGATTCTGATGTGGCTTTTATCCATCATATTCATATGGAGGTCTTGTCGAGATCTCTAGTTTTTTTTTCTTCTATTCCCTTTTTACTTCCTTGTAGGGTTTGGAGTTATGAATGGTTTAATTTTGGAGGAACTGGTACCCCTGCAGCTGAGTTTACATTTGGCTCTGCAAAGACAACCACCACCACTTCAACTATGGTGTCACTTTCTCTATATCTGGTGTAGCTGGGTGTAATTTGGGAACTCTATCCCAACCAGTAGCAAATACATCTTCATAGTCCACCAGTCTGTTGTCATTCAGGAATCCAGCTCCAGCTATATAGCAGGATTCAGCTTTGGAACATAATTTGCTTTAACTCCTGTCCCAGTAGGAATGAAATTTTCCTTAGGGTAATAGCAACACAATTTCTGATTCTTTTAGTGGCTACAAAAGGAATTATCTCTCAAAGACAAACTTTAAATCTAGAGCATGGACAGGTAAAGTTTAAAATAGCATGGCATTTCCAAGTCAACTACTTGAAATTATGCAACTAATTTCCAAGATAGTCTTATAAATTGAAGCTGGCTCCGATTTGAGACACAAGGCACTTGAATTATGATATGGTCTCCCTTAGTTTCATATGAGCCTTAGAAAGTACTCACTGGATTTTAGACATATATCATCTTGATATTAGGCTGCTTGTTTAGTAAGTATCTCTCTCTAGAGACATCTTTATCTACTGATCATTATAATAACCTTGAGGATACAGTTTTCTCTCTTGCATCTCAGAATTTGAAAGGAGACCCTCATTTAATGCCTCCTAGGTAAAGCCAGTTGGATCCATGTCTTTTGGTAGCACCTGCTGGCCTCAGGATAGCTGAAATATTTCCTCTGGAATTGTTCCATATCCTATTGTAATTATCTAATAACTTGTAATTGAGTGCTAAACAATCTTTCTTAGGAGGAGTAACTTCAATATTGAAGCACTTTTCATGGAGCATGAAATACATTAAAAATTACAAGAAATTTTATTAAAGAGATGCTTCTTGTTTGACTTTGTGGCTCTGTGACTAAAAGAAAAACTTATGTTATTTAATAAAGCCTGCAAGACTGGAAGAACCAGGAAATATAAATTCTATTGTGTCTACTGAAAACAAAAATTTTTGAATTACCCTTTCACGTTGAAAACATTTTAAAACTTTTTCCCTTGAAAGTGAATCACATTAATAGGAAAAAAAGGGGCAAAGGAGAAGGAAGTGGGAGGGCTAGGGAAAAGGACAGAAGGAAGTGAGATTAATATGAAAAAATGGAAAAATAGGAACAAAATCTTTGTAAATAGGGAGAAATGGGGGGGTTGAAGGGAGGGCTGGGCAAGGGTGAAAAATAAGAACCAAGAGAGACTATGTAAAGGTGCAAATTTCCAATGATGAATGTCATTATATTGTATACCTAAAATGTACCAATGATTAGAATGAATAATAGATAATGCAAAATAGGAAGAAAAGGTCCAAAGAGGTAGGGGTAGTGGGAGGGGCAGGGGAAAGGAAAAAATGGAAATAAAGTCTTTGTAAACAGGGAAGGGTGGAGGGTGTGAAGGGAGGGCTAGGAATGGGGAAAAAAATAAGAACCAAGATGCATTATGTAAAGGTACAATTCCCAATGAGAAATGTAATTGTGTTGTATACCTACAATGTACCAATAAAAGAATTTAACAAAGTGCAAAAAAAAAAGAGAAAGTGAATTACATTATACCTTTATCTGTGGATGAGAAAACAGGGAGCTTTGCACAAGTATTCCTACGTTAATGTCTGCTTCTCTATCTGTATTGAGATGAAATAACCTATAGAACAAAATCTTATAAATTGTTCCTATTTAAAGCTAAATTTGACAGGGAGCTATGTGATCTAGCTACAATTTCATATGTCAAGGAACTGTTTTATTGTTTTCCTTTTTTCTATTTAGAACAAATGCATCAAAATTAAATTTGGAAAACAGTTTCTAAACAGCCTTCAGTGTTTACAACAACTTCTGGACTTGGTACTAGCAACCCTTACTAATGCTGTAATCAGAAGTGCTTTATCACATCAAGTGACAACATCTGTTTCTTTTACTTTTGGCTCTGCTGCCACTTTTGTTATTTAGTCTGCCTTATCAATAAGCTTCTCTTTTATTGGTAGAAGCATATCTCAGACTGGGAGCATCAGTTTCCATACCATCTTCTTGGAGTATGCAGCTCAATCAATAGCCTTTGCAAGATCACCCTTCATTCCTGCTGCTCAGACCTATAGAGGAACAATGCTGCACAGCCAGTTGTTCCTTTGAACCTTGGACAACTTTGAACTTCAGTCTCAAATGGAGAAGTACAATATTCAAGATTGACTTTGAGATTTTTATTTGATTGACTGAAATCCAAATGTCACTTCTCTTGTTGGAGGTTAGTGTGGATGAAAGTGGGATCATCCCATCATTAAATATAAACTACTCCTTTTGGTTTGTAGCTTTAGGTTTAGAACCCAGCAGTGTTTGCTTTAGAAAAAGTTACATTTTCTGAGAACCAATAACCTAGACAAATTGTCATATAATAATAATGGAGTTATATTGAATCATTTTTTTCAATTGTTTAATACTTGTATTTAATACATATTTTTTGTTCACAATCTGTTGGAGTTTTTTTCCCCTTTTGAAAAATAAAGCTTCTGAAGTGAAATTTATCAGAAAATAAAAAAGCACAGGAATAAATATCTTTAGAGTAGTATAAAATGTTAGAGATTTTTATAATACAATTAGAAGACATGTTTGGGGAATAGTTTGGCTGCAGTGCCATCTTACATGCCATATATGGGTTGCCAGTTTCTAAATAATTAAGATTAAATAAAATACATTTAGCCTTTATTAAGGATTAATGAGAACATATTCATTACCTTGCTAAACCAAAATACAGTTAACAAAGAGTTCTGGCTTATAAGCCATGTAATCTTGTTTTTATTATAGATGCCTCAGATATTTTAGAACTTGGCAATTACACAGAGTGAGATGTTAATGCATTTTACTTTATAGTGCATTTTATTAAATTATGTTTTCAGAACTTTGGGGAATAACTAAAAAGGAAAATACATTTTAAACTATAGGTAGTACAGAAATAATTGATTTTTAGTAGTGCTCATATCAATTTTTATTAGTTGATATGGTGTTGTAGGGCATAAGAGAGAAGTAGAACATTGAAATTATGAAATTAAAGTATTTGGTTACTACCTTAGGGACATCATTTTAATTGTGTCAAAATGAATTTTTGGTGTTACAAATAATGCATGTCTGATATTAGAAAACAACTAGGAAATAAATATTTGAGTGTTGGCTCTGCCCTTTACTAGTTCTATGAAATTGAGCAAAGTCACTGTAACCTCTCAGTGCTTAAGTTGATATAGATAAAATGCTTAGAACCTTGTCTGGTGTGTAATAGGTACGCAATACATGTTGCTATTATTGTTTTTATGAAAATGTACATTTTATTTGTTCTTTAATCTTTAGTGATTTACAGTGAAAATATTTGTCATCTTCTTTTACATTATTTGATTAGCAATAGGACTGACTTCAAGTTATTTATTGATTGATTATATTTGTGTGTGTGTGTGTGAAAAAATAAGAGAGATGGGGAGAGAGAAAGAAGAGAAAATCAATTTCCTCTTTGTGTCCTTTGCTCAGTTTTCTAGTATGGTGCTTATCTTTTCTCCATTGATATGTGATTGTAGTATCTTAACACTTTGATATTTCTATAAGCATTATTTTTCTTAGATTTTTATAGATATTTAAAATATTTTAAAAACTCTAATCTTAATGTAAAATTAAGAATTTATTTTAACATAATTGTAGATTCTCTTGCAGTTGTATGCAATAACACAAAGATCTCGTACACCTTTTACTCAGTTTTTCTCAGTGGTAGCATCTTGCATAACTAGTCAATATCACTACCAGGATAGATATTGATACAGTCAGGATATGTGTAGAATATCTCTATCACTGCAAGGATCCCTCCCTCATTTTGCCCTTTTATAGTAGTATTCACTTTTCTGCTTTTAATCTACCAACCATTAACCTGTTTTCCATTAGTATAATTGTCATTTCAAAATAGTTATATATTTCAATCCCCAGCAACACATATACACAAGAGTTATATACACTGAACCATACAGTATGTAGCCTTTTGGGAATGACTTTTTCCACTCAGCATAATTTTATGAAGAGTTCCAGATCACTGTGTGTATCAATTCTTTATTTCATTTTGTTGCTTCATACTATCCAATTGTATGGATTTACTATATAGTTTAACTATTTGCCCATTGGTGTGTTGCTATAACAATATCTCAGACTGAGTAACTTATAAAGAAGTTATTATGTCTTACAGTTCTGGAGGCTGAGAAGTACAGGGGCCTACATCTAGTAAAGGCCTTCATTCTGTGTCACCACATGGCAGAAAGTATCATGTGAGCAAGAGAGAGAGAAAAGGAGGCCAAAAATCATCCTTTTTTTTTTTTTTCGATACGATGAATCTAATTCAGGACTTACCAGATAGGCATGATACCACTGAGCTACATCCCTGGCCCCAAATCATCCTTTTATAATGAACTAACTACCACAAAACTGACATGAATCTATTTATGAGAGCAGAGTCTTCATGAACGAATCATATCTTTTGGCCCCACCTCTTAATGTGATTGCATTGAGGATTAATTTTCCCACAGGTGACCTTTGGGGAACACATTCAAGCTATAGCACCTGCAGGTAGATATTTGTATTGTTCCTACATTTTGGCTATTAAAAGTAAATCTGCTATAAATATTTTGTATAGGTTTTTAAAATTTTTGAACATGTCTTTATTTCTCTGTAATAAATACCCAGGAATGTAATCACTGGGTCATATGGTAGTTGCGTATTCAGTTTAAGAAGCTGTCAAATGCTTTCTGAGGTTGTCTGTACCATTTCTCGCTGGCAATATTTGTGGGATCCAGTTTCTTGGGATCCTCATTATTATTTGGTGTTATCACTATTTTTTAAATGTTAGCTTCTTATATATAATGATATTATATTGTGGTTTTAATTTACAATTTCCCTGATGGCTAATCATAGCTAATGATAATGACATCTTTTCCAGTGTTTATTTCTTGTCTGCTCATTTTTCTAGTCAAGAAAGCATTCAATATAACAATATATTATATGAGTCCTTTTGCATAGGGATTTGAGTAATGCCAGTGGATAATATGATTTTACATATCCATATTTTACTTCTGTGTTGTTCAAATGAGATTTTTTCTAATGTTAAATTTTATTTTATTGACCTTTTAAAAATCAATTCTATCACTTACTTTTCTATTGTTTTTGTTTCCAATTTCATTGATTTCTGCCTTTTAATTTTTTTCTTCTGCATGCTTTGGGCTTGTTTTGCTATTCCTTTTCTAGGTCCTCGAGAGCTTAAATTATTAATTAAACTTCTTTTCTAATAAATGTCTACATTTTCTACTATAAATTTACTATCACTACTGCTTTAACTGTATTGCACAAATGTTGATATTTTAATTTCCACTCAGCTTAGTATATTCTTCACTTCCTTTGGGCTTTCTATGTTGATCCATTTTAGAAGTGTGTTTAGTTTCCAAATGTTGGGAGATCTTCCTGTTAACTTTTTGTTGCTGATTTCTAGTTTGATTTGACTACAATTGAAGAACACATCCAGTATTATTTTAATTCTTAAATCATTTTAAATTTATTGAAATTTTCATGGCCTAATATTGTTGGTCTTGGTACTATATTTGTTACACAGATAATTGAAAAGAATGTATACTCTGCTTTTTTTGGTGAATGCCAATTAGATCATGATAGTTAATGGTGTTCTTGAGTTCTTTGGTATCCTTGCTTATTTTCTGATTCACCATAAATTGGCAAGAGGGAGGTGTTTACTCTGTGTAATAGTGAACTTATTACGCCTTTTGGTTTTATCAACTTTTGTTTGACATATCTTTGAGATTTTTTATTTGACACATTGTCATATGATAACTAAGACATTTTAGAGGATTGGCTCTTTTATCATTATGTAGTATGACCCTATGTTTGTGATAATTTTCTTTGCTCCAAAGTCTATTTTATCTGATAATAATATACCCACTTTTAATATTGCATGGTAGCTTTCTTTAATTTTTAATTTTCAGTCTGCTTATATCATTATTTTCAAAATGAGTTTCTTGCAGATGACATATAGTTAGGCAATGCTTTTTGATTCCCTCTGTGAATCTCTTTTTTTAATTAGTATATATAGGCCACTTATAATCATTGCTGTCTTAAGTCTGTCATCTCTTTTTTTACCTCATTTGTTATGTTTTTTCATTTCTCTGTTTTCCACTTTCTGACTTCCTTTTGGTTACCTAAACATTTCTTAAAATTCTATTTTGATTTATCTGTAGTGCTTTTTAAAGTATCTCTTTGTATAGCCTTTTTAGTGGTTGCTCTAGGAATTATGTATACAGTCTATTAGTGTCGTGTTTACCAATTTGAGTGGAATGTAGGAACATTTTCTTCATGTGTATCCCTTAACCTTTCCCAATTTATAATGTAATTATCTTAAATATTTCCTCTATACACATTTAGAACCACATCAGATAGGGTTATAATTTTTTTGCTTCAACCCTCAAACATAATTAAGAAACTTTAAGATAAGAAAGAAAGCCTATCGTATTTACTGATATTTGCTGTTTTATTCCTTGTTTCTTCCTTCCTTAGGTTTCAAGATTGTTCCTTATTCATTCTTTTATCATATTCTTTCTCTTTAGAGAACTCTCTTTAGCTGTTCGTTAAAATGGTTGCTGACAACAAAATTCTCTGTGGTTCTCTTCATCTTTCAGTGTCCTGATTTCCTCTTCATTACTGGAAGATATTTTCATTAGTTATAAGTCAACATGTTTGTAGTTTTAGTATTTGAAAAGTATTGGACTACTACTTCCTATTGCTTCCACAATTTCTCATGAGAAATCCATTGTCATTCAAATACTTTTTCTGTATTGGTTAGATGCCATTTTTCTTTTGTGGCTTTCAAATGTATTTATTTTTCAGAAGTTTAATTATTAATGTTATAGTAAGGTAAAACACTGTGGTGTCTATTAAGTATATTTGTTCAAAGGTGTGGCTCAGCTCTGATATTTCTTTGTTGATTTTTTGTTTCACTGATCTGTCTCTTTGTAAAAGTAGGGTGTTGAGGTAACCTACTAAGATTCTGTAGGTGTTTATTTGATTTTTTCTATACAGTAGTATAGTTGTGTGTTCCAGTATTCAGTGCATATATTTTTACAAGTGTTATCTTTTCTTTATTGTTACCTTAACTAGTATATAGTGAGTTTCTTTGCCTCTTCTGACCAGCTTTAGTTTGAAGTTTACTCCGTCTGAGAGTAAAATTGCTACCCCTGCTTGCCTTTGGGGTCCTGGTGCATGAAATACTGTTTTTAATCTTTAGATTTTTAATCTATGAATATCTTTTTGGATTAGATGAGTTTCTTGAATGCAACAGACTATTGGATTCTGCTTTTTGACCCATTCTACCAATCTCTGTCTTTTACTGAAAAGTTGAGACCATTAAAGTTGAGTTACTGAAGGGTATTGATTTAGTCCTGGCATTGTGTTCTTTTTTTGTTGATGCCCCCTTTATTTTTCTCTTTTTGTTTATCTATTTCCCTTCCTTGATGTATTCAGTACATATGCATTTTTGGCTTTCTTGGCTTTGTCTAGGATATTCTTGAGTAATTTTTAGAGTGCTGGTTTTGTGTTCATGTATTTCTTAAGTTGTCCTTTTTCATGGTATGTTCTTTATTTCTCCATCTATTTTGAAAGATATTGTTGCAGGCTATATTAATATAGGTTGAAAGTTGTTTATTTTTAGAGCTTGAAATATTTCACTCCAGGCTTTTATAGCCTTTCAAGTTTGCATTGAGAAGTCTGCTGTAATCCTGATTGGTTTACTTTTATACATGATGTTTTGCTTTTCTCTGACAACCTTTAAGATTCTGTCTTTTTGTTGGAAATCTGGGTTTTTTATTTTTTATTTTTTTGGAACCGGGGACTGAACTCAGGTCCTTCTGCTTGCAGGGCAGGTGGCAGAACCACTGAGCTAAATTCCTGGCCCAACATCTGGTATTTTGACTAAGATGTGTCATGCAGAGCTTCTTTTTTCTTTTCTTTTTTTTTTCCCCTTTTTTAAAAATTAAATTCTTTTATTGGTACATTGTAGGTATACAACACAATTACATTTCTCATTGGGAATTGTACCTTTACATAATGCATCTTGGTTCTTATTTTTTCCCCATTACTAGCCCTTCCTTCACGCCCTCCACCTTTGCCTATTTACAAAGACTTTATTTCCATTTTTTTGCATTTCTCATCATTTTTTCTTTCCCTTCTTTCCTTTCCCTTGCCCCTCCCACTACCCCTACCCCTTTGGACCTTTTCTTCCTATTTTGCATTATCGATTATTCATTCTAATCATTGGTACACTTTAGGTATACAATATAATGACATTCATCATTGGAAATTTGCACCTTTATAGTCTCTCTTGGTTCTTATTTTTCACCCTTGCCCAGCCCTCCCTTCCACACCCCCATTCCTCCCTATTTACAAAGATTTTGTTCCTATTTTTCCATTTTCTCATATTAATCCCATTCCCTTCTGTCCTTTCCCCTAGCCCTCCCACTTCCTTCTCCTTTGCCCCTTTTCTTCCGATTTCACATTACCTATTATACATTTAGTCCATATTTACACTTTCAGTTTCTCACACCAGAGAAACTATTCGGGATTTATACATGTGTGTCCTATTTATTTCACTTAAGAGTGTCGCCTCAATGTGCATCCACTTAGCTATAAATGTCTCTAATTTCTCATTTTTTATGGCTGAGTAGTACTCCATTTTATTAAAAAACCACATTTTCTTGATCCAGTCTCCAGTTGATGGGCATTTGGGCTGTTTCCAAGTTTTAGCTATTACAAACTGTGCTGCTATGGACATGGGAGCACATATATCACTGTGCTATGAGTCTTTTAATTCTTTGGGGAAGATCCCCAGCAGTGGAATAGTGGGGTCAAATGGGACTTCCAGTCCTAGTTTTTTGAGGTATCTCCATACTGATTTCCACAGTGCTTGCACCAGTCTACACTCCCACCAGCAGTGGAGAAGGGTTCCTCTTTCCCCACAGCCCCACCAGCATTTGTTATTGGTTGATTTCATGATAGCAGCCATTGTTTCTAGAGTGAAGTGGAATCTCAGCATTGTTTTCATTTGCATCTCTCAAGTGACCAGTGATGTTGAACATTTTTTCATGTATTTATTTGCCATTTCTACTTCTTTGTCTGAGAAATGTCTGTTCATTGCAGATGCCCATTTTCAGATTGGGTCTTTAAATTTGGGAGGTCTGATCTTTTTAAGTTCTTTATAGATTCGAGATAGTAGACCTTTGTCTGAGGAAGCAGGTAAAGATTTTATCCCACATTGTGGGTTGTCTCTTCACACTGCTGGTGGTTTCTCTTGCTGTGCAGAAGCTTTTTAATAAGGAGAGATCCCACTTGTTGATTGTTTGTGCTAGTTCACAGGCAACTGAGGTTTTGTTTATAAAATCTTTTCCTACACCAATGTCTTCAAGGGTTCTACCTAACCTCTGTTCCAACTGGTTCAGAGTTTCTATTTTAATATTTAGATCTTTAATCCATTTTGATTTTAGTTTAGTGCATGGCGAGAGATATAGGTCTAGTTTTAATCTTTGGCAAGTTGAAGCCCAATTTTTCCAGCACCATTCATTAAAGAGGCTATCTTTCCTCCAGTGAGGGTGTTTGGCTCCTTTGTCGAAGATGAGATGGCTGAGTGTGTCTGGAGTTGTTTCTGCATCTTCTAATCTGTTCCACTGGTCCTCAAGTCTGTTTCTTTGCCAGTACCATGCTATTTTTATCACAGTGGCTTTGTAGTATAGTTGCAGGTTGGGGATTGTGATACCCCCTGCCATGTCTCTGTTACCTAGAATTGCTTTTGCTATCCTGGGAATCTTCTTGTTCCAAATGAATTTTTGGATTGTTTTCTCAAGGTCCATGAAGTATGTTACTGGGATCTGAATTGGAATTGCATTAAATCTATATAGCAGTTTTGGAAGTATGGCCATTTTCACTATATTAATCCTTCCTACCCAGGAGCAGGGGATATCTGTCCATTTTCTGATATCATCTTCAATCTCTCTTTTCAGAGTGCCATAGTTTTCAGAGAAGAGGTCTTTGATTTCTTTCGTTAGGTTGTTTCCTAGGTATTTCAGTTTTTTGGGTGCTATTGTGAAATGAATTATTTGCCCTATTTCTCTCTCAGTGAGTCTGTTGTTCCTGTAGAGGAAAGCTATTGAGTTTTGTGTGTTGACCTTGTATCCAACTACTTGACTGAATTTGGTTATTAAGCCTAGAAGACTTTTGGTGGAGTTCTTGGAGTCTTCTATAGAGAGTATCATGTCATTTGCAAATAATGACAATTTGATTTCTTCATTTCCTACCTTTATTCCTTTTATTTCTTTCTCTCATCTAATTGCTGTGGCTAATGTTTCCAGAACTATATTGAACAAGAGTGGTGATAGTGGACATCCTTGTCTTGTTCCTGATTTGAGTGTGAAGGATTTCAGTTTTTGACCATTTAGTATGATATTGGCTGTTGGTTTTTCATAGATGGCTTCTATCAGTTTGAGGTAGAGACCATCTATTCCAATTTTTGTAGGGTTTTTATCATAAATGCATGTTGGATTTTGTCAAATGCTTTTTCTGCATCTATGGAGATAATCATATGGTTTTTGTCCTTGGCTCTATTGATATAGTGTATTACATTGATTGATTTGCATATGTTGAACTATCCCTGCATCCCTGGGATGAATCCCACTTGATCAGGGTGTATGATCTTCTTGATGATCTCCTACATTCTGTTTGCCATTATCTTATTAAGGATTTTTGCATCTATGTTCATTAGTGAGATTGGCCTATAGTTCTCCTTTTTGGTTGGGTCTTTCTCTGCTTTGGGGATCAAGGTGATGCTTGCTTCCAGGAATGAATTTGGGAGTATTGCTTCCCTTTCAATTTCATTGAAGAGTTTAAACAGTAGCAGCAGCAGTTCCTCTCTAAATGTCTTGTAGAATTCAGCAGTGATGCCATCAGGGCCTGGGCTTTTCTTAATTGATAAGTTTTTAATTACATTTTCAATTTCATTGGTTGATATTGAGTTGTTCAGAATTTTTAGGTCTTCTTCATTCAACTTTGGTAATTCATATGTATCTAGGAATCTGTCCATTTCTTCTGTGTTGTCCATCTTATTGGCATATAGGTTCTGGAAGTAGGTATTGATGATCCTCTGGATTTCTGCTGGGTCTGTTGTCATTTCACCCTTTTCATTCCTAATTGCATGGACTTGGGCCTTTTCTTTCCTTTTTCTGACAAGGTTGGCTAAGGGTTTGTCAATTTTGTTGATTCTTTCGAAAAACCAACTCTTGGCTTCATTGATTTTTTGTATCGTTCTCTTAGTCTCCATTGCATTGATTTCTCCTCTGATCTTTATCATTTCCTCCTTTGTATGAGCTCTGGGGTTGTCCTGTCCTGCTCTTCTTTTTCTAGAAGCTTGAGGTTCAGCATCAGGTTGTTTAATTGGGCTTGTTCTTTTTTCCTAATATGCCTATTCACTGCTATGAATTTCCCTCATAAGACTGCTTTCATTGTGTCCCATAGATTGCGATATGTTGTATTGTCATTGTCATTTAATTGAAGGAACTGTCTGATTTCTTCTTTAATTTCCTCTGTGACCCATTGGTTATTCAGAAGTGTGTTGTTCCATTTCCACATGTTTATGAAATTTTTTGAGTTTCTTTTGCTGTGGATCTCCAATTTCATTGCACTATGGTCTGATAATATACAGGGGATAACTTCAATTCCTTTGCACTTCCTTAAACATGTTCTATGTGTGAGTATGTGGTCTATTTCGGAGAATGTCCCATGTGCAGCTGAGAAGAATGTGTATTCTGATTTTGTGGGGTGGAAGACTCTGTAAACATCTGTTAAGTTCATTTGTTCAAGAGTTCGATTGAGTTCTAGTGTTTCATTACTTATTTTTTGTCTAGTTGATCTATCTATTTGTGACAGTGGGGTGTTGAGGTCCCCCACTACAGTTGTATTAGTGCATATATGACTTTTCATGTCCATTAGTATTTGTTTTATATAGTTGGGTGCACTAGTGTTTGGTGCATAGATATTTATGATTGTCATCTCTTCCTCTTGGATTGTTCCCTTTACAAGGATGTAGTGTCCTTCTTCATCTCTCTTAATCAGTGTTGGTTTGAAATCTACTTGATCTGCCAAGAGGATAGCTACTACTGCTTTTTGGGGGGTTCCCGTCACATGGAGTATTGTTTTCCACCCTTTAACTTTCAGTGTATGAGTTTCCTTTTGAATTAAGTGTGTTTCTTGTATGCAGCATATTGTTGGATTTTGGTTCTTGACCCATTCTGCCAGTCTGTTTCTTTTGATTGGTGAATTCAGACCATTAACATTGATGGTTATAACTGAAACGTATTGACTTATCATTGTCATGACTTTTTCTTTTAGTTGGATTCTCCCCCTTTACATTTAATTTCTTGTCATGCCAGATGGGTTCATTCTGCTTTGCTTCCTGGGGTTGTGATCCTCAATGTCTGCTCCTAGGATATTGTGTAAAGTTCTTTGGAGTGCTGGTTTAGTATTCATGAAGTTCCTAAGGTGCTCTCTGTCATGAAAGTATCTTATTTCTCCATCAATTTCGAAAGATAGTTTTGCAGGGTCCATCAATCTGGGTTGGAGGCTGTTTTCTTTTAGGGCTTGGAATATGTCCCTCCAAGAGCTTCTTTTTTCATGGTAGTTAGTTGGTGTTCTGTAAGCCTCACTTACTGTATGTTGAAATCTTTCCTTACACTTGGAAAGTTTTCTATGATGATTTGTATAAATAAATTTTTTTAATTTCATGTGTGCTGTCTTCTAATTTCTCTCTAACTCCAATTAGCCTTAGGTTGATCTTCTTTCCATTGTCTATTAGATGTTGGATGACTTTTTTCTTGTTCTCTTTTCATATGTAAAGCTTCTCCAAATAATTCATTGTAATTTACCATTTTGTCCTTGATTTCAGAAACCTTTCTTTCACATTGATCATTTCTGCAATTTATGAATTGCACATATACTTTTTTATTTCTGGTGTTTCTGTCTGGCATGTTTTTGTGGAGTCTGTATATTTGATGAATTTTCCATTCAGGTTTTGAACCATTTTGCTCAGTTCTTTCATTTTTGCATTTGTTTCTCCCATATCCACATTAGCTTGTATGATATTTCCGTGAAATTTGAGTCATGTCATCTTTGAACTCGGCAAGTTTCTTTACCTCTTCTTAATCAATTTGTAAAGCCTCACTGCCTGGTATTGCTTTCCTCTTCATTGTTGCTCCCTGCATCTGCCTTGGGAGAGTTGGGAGAACTTGGGGGCTTTCTGTCATGGTTTGTGTCTAGATGTCCCCCTAAAACTTCATGCAGTCATCAGTGGGGATTTTTGGAGGTGGCTGGATCTGGAGTGAGGGATGCTGGGATCAAGGATGTATGATCATTAAATTAATCCACTGATTGGTTTGGCATAGTTCTGGGAAGGATTAAGGGTGTCCTACCTTGGGTGGGAGTGCTACTCGTCCTAATGGAGGGTAGCCTGGATAAAATATAAGGGACAGAAAGAGGGTCACTGTTTGTCATTTGTCATTTGCTGCTTGCTGCCTTCTGCCCACCATGAATTGTTTCTCCTCTGCAATGCCCCTCTGGCATGCCACTCTGCCTTGGAGCCAGTCAACTATGAACTGAAACCTCTACAAACTGTGAGCCAAATAAACCTTTCCTCTTTTAACTATGGGTGTCAGATAATTTTGTCTCAGAAATGAAAAAAGTAACTAAGACACCTTTTGTTACCGTGTGTGTGTGTGTGTGTGTGTGTTTGTGTGTGTGTGTGGTGCTGACGGTTGAAGTCAAATAGTGTGAGGAGAGATTGTAGTTCATATGAATGTATAATCTGTCTTCTGGTGATGTGTTGTGGCTTTATTTGTCCACAGATAGTGTTGACACCTTCAGCTAGTTCAGTTAAATGGTTTGGACCTGGTCACCCTGTTGTGAAGAGAGAATTACTCCTGGCTATAACATCATCATCAGATCTGACCATGTGTCATTTATATGTGTTAAACCTTACATACACACTTTCACCCTTTATCAGTACTGTATATAAGCTATACTATATTGTTATTAGAAGCTAGTCTGCAATGTGGAAGGAGAAAGGAAGAGAAGAAATGGAGGGATGGGTAAAAGAGGGGTGTAAGTCAGTAGAAGGAGAGTAGGTAGGAAAAATTAGATGGGGGTCAGACTCTATTGGAGGTCTTTCATAGTTAAAATAAAGGGTTAGTGTTCAGGTTTTTAGGAAGATACTTGTGGGAGTGGGGGTGGCATATAGGAGGAGTTAGGTGTAATTTGGAAGTGAAGAAAACTGCAAGGTTGTCAGAATCTATTGATATACTTTTGCACCTTTATGGTGAAGAAGTGGCAGGGGAAGACAAGGGGATAGGTAAAATAAAGAAGAGCAAAAACAATAAAATATAGAGGACAGAAGTCATACCAGAGAAGATAGGAAAGACTGGTAGAGAACAGAATATATGAAACAAAAGCTTTAAAAAAATAATTTTAAAAGTGAGATAAATGTGTAGAGACTTAGAAAATAGTATTGCTACAAAAGCTAGTATTGAAAAAAAGGAGTAGGGAGAAGAGATAAGAATAGAGAGAGACTATAAACAACACCTACATCAAAGCAAAAAGAAAAGGGAAAAAAGAAAACACATGCACAACACACACATGCACAAATCTGCCTGGAACTCAGATCAACCAGAGAATGTACATGCAATTCCTATGTCATCACTATGCCATAAAGCTTGACTGTCCACACAACTCCCTTCTTGCCTTACTTGTGGTCCATTTGCATGGAAGTACACTACTTTCCCCTCTGTCTATGGTGAGGGGTGTCAGTTTCTTTGATCCCAACTTCTTAATGCAGGCTGGGCTTTGAGCATGGTTAACTTCAATTCTTTAGTCTCGGGCCTACCACCTCAATTAATTTGAGAGGAGAAGGATGAGAAACAGTGACACTGAGCACTCCTTCACCTTCTGCCCATGCCTTTTGCTACCTGTTTCCCTTTGTGCTGGACAAACCTCCAATTTTTTTTTTTGTCACCAGCAGTTCTCTGCCCCAGCTTGACCTGTCTTTTCCTTTGCACTCAAGTCCCCAAATGACCCTTTCTCCGAATTCCCCTTTCCAGGTAGCAAGCAGAATCTGACATGGTCCCCCGATTTGGTTTAAAGACTTACTCCCCACCCCTGCCGTGAGAGATAGTCGCTGTTCAAGATTTCCTGCTAACTCAGACTTTTCTGATCTTTATGAGAATGACAGGGAAGAGTTCACTGTGGACTAACTGATCTGTGTCATTCCTCCTCATCTCTAAGGATGTGTGATCAGTGGTGGGTCCTTGCTTGTGGACTCAGTGGTTGTCATTTGCCCTGTTTATCTTCTCCCTGCCTGGGGTGGGGAGGGCTTCCCTTGCCTGCATTGAGCACTGGAGTGGATGTCAACAGGTATGCAGCATTCCCCAGCGTTTGGGGGATAGTTATGGGGAGAAGAGGCCGATATATGCAGTCTGTCCCAGGACTCTAGCCTCGGCAGCACTACTAGTTCAGTCCCTCAAGCTGTATGGGAAACTTTCATGATGGCTGCCTCCTAGAGGAGCGAGAGCATGGGCTGTGCGGACCAGTTGTGGTGGTGCTACTTCCCTGTGGTTTGGTGTACTTGTATGGACTTTCAAATTAATTTTCCGTCTCAGGATGTAAGCATCACCACCATTTCAGCATACTTGTATTTTCAGTGAATCTTCTCTGAGTATGTATGACATAACTCCTTCTCTAGTCAGCCATGTTGGCTGGATCTTGTCTCTACAACTCTTAAATCATCAAATTAGGTTCAAACCCCAGCAATTAGCCTCAGTTCCACTTGAAAGATGAGTCTAGAAGTCAGGAAATAACAAACCAGTCCAAAGTGAGAGAAATCAACAGCCACATTCCGGAAACTGCAGACCTTAGATGGAGCTCATGCATTTCTATATTTTTAAACACAAAAGAAGGTTTATTTTGGTACTCTTAAATCACTAAATAGAGGTAATTATGATATCAAATTCTTCCTCTATTCTAATGATTTTCAACTGGAGGTGATTTTGCCTCTATCCTTTTTCCCCCTGAAATATGTGGTGTGTCTGGAGACATTTTTAGTTGGCAAGACTGGAGAGGTGTTAGTGGGTAGAGTCCAGGGATCCTGCTGAACATCCAGGAAAGTCCTGTACAACAAAGAGTTATCTAGCCCAAAATGTCAGTAATGCCATGCTAAGAAATTTTAGTCTAGTCCTATGATGAGGAAAATGAGATTTTTATGTCCAAGGCCTTTTCTATTTTAGGGTAAGACCCATTTAACATGAAAACAAATCATACTGAGTGGTATTTGCTTCCTTAGTTACCTCTGGGTATGTGATTTAAGGTTAGGTCCTGAAATTATGTCAGTTTGTGAGACAAATGATGAACATTTTAAAATATGGTCATAAAACAAGTCCATATGTAATTAGTGCTATTAAAGAGATTTCAGTAATACAGCCAGTTACAAAATAAATACCAATAATCAATAGCTTCTTATGTTTAAGAAACAGTAGTTGCAAAATGTAATGAAGAAAGTTCTATTAACAATATCAACCAAAACTATGGAATTCCTAGGAATAATCTTTTTTTTGGTACTGGGGATTGGACTCGGGTCCTTGTGCTTGCGCAGCAGGGGGCGAAACCACTGAGCTAAATCCCCGGCCCCCCTAGGAATAATCTTTTTAAATGTGCATCACTTAGATGAAGAAAACCACAAAATTTTACTGAGGAACATAATAAAAGATGTAAACAAGGAAGAGACCCACTGAAGGCACAGACTTGGTAATATAAAAATGTCTTTTATCTCCAAGTTAATCTATGTATTTAAGGCAATTCTTGTGAAACCATAATGGGAATCTTTGAAGGGAAGGAAAGAAAAGAAAAGAAGAACTTAACAAGATTCAAAAGTTCAAATGGAAGAATAAATATATGAGACTAGCCATCTCTTGTTTTTAAGGGAAGTAATGATAAAGTACTTGCATATATTTATATGAAAAATATAAATTTATTCTCTTCCTGTATGTTGAAAATATTATATAATAAGTATAAAATAAATTAATTCTAGGCCTACAATTATTTAAACTCTGTTACAGAGCAAGGATAGAAAAATCAGTGCAATATTTTAAAGTACAGAAATAATAATCCTGTTTATAATGGTGACATTTGGAATCTATGGTGGGGTAAGAATGGAATAGTGAATAAATGAATTACCTTAGCTGGCTATTTCAAGGGAGGGTTAAAGAGATTAATATTTGCTTAAAAGATTAATCAAAAAGTCTCACATGAATTAAAGGTATAAAAATAGAATTAATGTGTTGAAGGCATCAGTGAATGTGAAAATGTGTAAGTAATATTTCTTGGATTGGAAAGAGGAATATATATCTTTCACATACTTACATATTTCTTGCAGTACCAAGAATTGAATTCAGGGTCTACACTCTGAACTACATCCCTAGCCTTTAAAAATTTTATTTTTTTTTATCTTGAAACAAGGTCTGACTAAGTTGCTAAGTTCTTCAGGCTGGACCTGAACTTGTGATCCAACTGTCTCAGCTTCCCAGTATTTATATGTAATTTTTTTATTTATGTGTAATTTTTAAGTAATGGCTCCAGAATAAAACTATAAATATTCTAAATAGGTATAATAGGTAGGTACCCTACCTGCACTGTATTACCCTTATTCTCTTCCCACACTGAGCTAACAACTGTAATTATACATACCTTCCAGAGCTTCTTTATGGATTTGTTAGCAAATTAAAAATATGTATTTTTGGGTCCGGGATTTAGCTCAGTGGTTCCACTGCCTGCCAGGCAAGCGCAAGGTCCCAAGTTCGATCCCCGGTTCCCAAAAAAAAATGTATTTTTAGCCATCTACCATTTTTGAAATAATAGTATACTCGTACAATATTTTGTACCTGATTTTTAAAACTTATATTATATATTTTACTATGCTTATTTAATGCATTTGCAGTTTTGCCACATACAGAGAGTTTTCTCAATATTTTTTCCATGGCATCACAGCATTCTGTGGTCTAAATGTTCTATAATTTATCTATGCAGTTCCTTAGTGAGGGGCATTTGAGTTGTTTCTTCTTTTGCTAATGCAGTGATGCAGCAGATATCATTTTACCTGTCATTTTGTAAGTATATAGTATATTTTTTTCAGAAAAATTAACTTCTTTTATTACAGAAATATTTTCTAAATGACAAAATTAGTAGTAAACAAAAGTTCAAGTTTAATTATGGATGAAATATCAAGGAAGAAAATTTTATCACAAAACATTGTTGAAAGGATATTTTGAAATAAAAGTAGTCCTTTTATATTTTGAGTGTCATAATGTAGCAAAATAATTTCCTCTTCACCAGAAGACACTTGTTTACTGTTTAACCAGTAAGTAAATAGTATTAAACCACAGATACAGATATTTACTACATGTATTTCTCTCATTTTATAAATGCCTGTACTTTATTTTCTAAGAAAATTCAATTCTGTCTAGACTCACTAGAATGTTTACATTTAAATATTCCAAAGCAATATGTTAGGGGTATCGAGCAGGCATAAACTCCTCAAATAAAGATAACAGTCAGATTTGATTCTGTAAAGAATGAAGATAACTTTAGAGCTTAAAAGAAAACCCAAATTTTCCTATCTCTCTACTTCTAAAGAGTCCTTATCAGAGCTATTTCTTTAAACCAAACATTTTCTAGCTAAACACATGGGCTTAAAAATAAATAAGGCATGTAGTTTTACTTTCAATTCACTGATTTTTATACTCAACTGAAGGTTTTAAAAATATTTTAGAAGCTGGGAGTGGTGGCACAGGCCTGGAATCCCAGTGCTCGGGAGGCTGAGGCAAGAGGATGGCCATGAGTTTGAGGCCAGCCTGGGATACATAGTGAGTTCAAGGTCAGTGAGACCTTGTCTCAGAAAAAAAAAAAAGACTACATACAGACCCGAATTAAACAGTTTTCAAAATTTGTCCAGAACTGTTAGCTAACCTGGTTGTTTTAAGTGTATAATTCTGTGACATAAACTACATTCTTTATGGGTAAATTTCCAAAAGTATTGCTGGTTTCAAAAGATACATGTATTTGTAATTCTTAAAGCGTTGACCACTTGTTTTCCATAGGAGTCATACCAATTTACACTCCCATTAGGAACCCATGAGTCTGTCTTGTTCTCCTTCTGTTAAGTGTCCTTAACAGAAAGCGTTACTAGTTTTTGACTTCTTGTCATGTATTAGATGAAATTAATTTTAGTGTATTTGCAATTTGCAGTGTTCTCTTAAAAACAAGATCCATCTCTTGCAAAAGGTAAGGGAACCAAGAGATGGAGGGAGGGGGAGAGTAGAGAGGGGAAGGAGATGAAGAAAGAATTAAAATGTGCTATGTACCTGTACCAATATAATAATTATGTACTACAGACATGTACTAAGAAAATTTTTAAAAGATGAGATTGAACACTTTTTCATATATTTAAGAGCGAGAGTCTTTTAAAACATGATATGCAGACATAGACCATAAAGTAAAAAAGGACGGAAAGATTTGACTTACATACAAAGTAAAAACAAAATGAAACAACCAGTGATGAACTAGGGTAGGGGAGTTTTTGCAACATCTGAGAAAATATCAGTAAATAGCCTTGATATATACTTTTATTAAAAATCAGTAATAAGGGGACAGTATTTTCCAGTAAGAAAATGGACAAATGGGCAAACGGGTAGTTTATGAAGAAATTAAAGTACCCTTTGAACTCATTTAAAATTTAGCCTTTCCACTAGGTAATGAATTATAAATTTAAATGCCTTTGCTATAAAATTGGTTATTTTTAAAAAGTGTACATGTGGTATGTCTCCTAAATGAAACAGGAATATTCCCCTCTACACATTTAAGTAGTTGGCGGTAGTACATGGTAACATTCTCAGTTTCTTCTCAGCATCTCTTCCCTGGCCCCTTCACTCCTAATAGACCTAGGTGTTTTGGGTGGCAGTTTTATATGTTGCCACAAATTATTCTATAATTGGGTATTGGCGACAATAGATTCAAGTGCAGTTATTTACTAAGTACTTTTTCCTTTTGAAGGGGAGATAGGATATCTGCACTTATGTGTTAAAGCCTAGAAAAAGTTGATTCAATTCAGGAGAAATATGTTTTGAACACTTACTCTCAAGTGCCATGTACAGTGATCTATAGTAAGGATAAAAAGATATTAACTTTGTTTTCAAGTAATTCATTAATCATATTTGTGTCTTTATGCAAATTAATTTCTCCAGGTTTATTTCTTTTACGGTTTTGTTTTTAAATTTTAAAGCAAGAGGCAGGTAATATGTATTCTGAAAATTTATTCTAGACTTCTATTTATTTTTTCATATTTTTGTTATGATATAATTAACATACCATAGAGTTCGGCCATTTAAAGTATAAAATTCAAGCTGAGTATGGCAGCACATGCCTATAATCCTGGGACTCCAAGAGGCTGAGGCCATTTAGTGAGACACTGTCTCAAAAACAAAAAATTATAAGGAACTGAGGTTCAATCCTAAGTACGGAAAAGACAAGTATAAAACTCATTTTTTTGAGACAAGGTATCATGATATAATAGGGACTGGCTGTCAATTCATTATGTAGAAGGAGACAGCCTCAAATTCTTTTCTCTTGTCTTAGTCTCCCAAGTGCTAAGCTTATGATCTTGCACCATCATGCCTGGCTCAATTTTTCACTTTTCAGTATATTCAAAGTTATGTAACCATCACTGTAGACAATGTTAGAATATTTTCATGATCCCCAAAAGAAGATTTATACCCATTAATAGTGATTTCACATCCCTCTCTTCTCCCAGTCTCTGGCAACCATTAATCTACTTCCTGTTTCTATAGATTTCCTTATTATGGACAGTTCATATAAATCAAATCATACATTATTTGATTTTTTGTGACACTAGTTTCTTTCACCTGACATGTTTTCAAGACTTATCCACATTGCAGCATGTATCAGTACTTCTATTTCTTTTTAAGGCAAATAAAACTCTATTATATGGATATGCTACATCTTTTTTTCATCCATTCATCAATTAATGGACATTTGGGTTATTGTCTAATACTGCCATGAATGTTCATGTACAGATTTTTATATGAATATGTTTTATTTCTCTTGGACATATATTGCTGGATCATATAATAACTACATTTAATCTTTTGAGAAAATGCCAGTTTTCCAAAGAAACTACACTATTTTACACTCCCATCAGCAGTATATGAGATTTCTAATTTCTCCACATTTGCTTACACTTGATATTATCTGTCTTTTATTATATTCATCTTAATGGATGTGAAGTGGTTTTCCATTATGGCTTTGGTTTGCAATTCTTTGATGACTAATGGCCTTGAGCATGTTTTCATGTGGTCACTGGCCATTTTTGTCAACACTTTTACATCTTTCTGATCATTCTTTTATACTCACATCTCCCTCTGACCACCACCTGGAAAGGTTCTCTTCTTTAAAAGATTTGTGGCACTAGATTTTTCTTACATGGATAATCTTGGATAATCTCAAAATACTTAACCTTAATCCTATCAGTAAAGTCCTTTTTGTCAAGTAAGATCATATATTCACAGGTCCTGGGTATTACAATGTAGACATCTTTGAGGAGCATATCTGAATACCATAACATAACAATATTAGTAAGTCTTTTGATTCATAAATGTGAAAATTTTCCATTTATATAGGACACCTTTAATTTCTTTCAATCATGTTTTATATTTTTTGGTGTATAAGTATTGTAATTCTCTTGTTAGTTTTTTAAAGTTATTTTATTCTCTTGAGCAATTATAAAAGAAATTATATTATTTTCACTTTTGGATTATCTATTGCTATAATATAGACATGTATTTATTTTATATGTTGATCTTGCATCTTGCACCCTTGTTGAACTTGTTTGTTTTTCTAATAGCTTTTGTATGAATTTCTTGGAATAGTCTATATTAATTATAATGTTGTCTGTGAGTAGACGTAATTTTACTTCTTCTCTTTCTATGTGGATTCCTTTTATTTTGGTTTTTTTTCCACCTAATTATCCTGGCCAAAATTTCCAATGTAGTATCAAAGTGGTAAGAGCAGATATCCTTGTTTTGTTCTTGAAGGTAATGGGAAAATATTCAGTCTTTTACCAT
Source organism: Heterocephalus glaber (assembly GCF_053883595.1). Lineage (NCBI taxonomy): Eukaryota > Metazoa > Chordata > Mammalia > Rodentia > Bathyergidae > Heterocephalus > Heterocephalus glaber. The sequence continues at coordinate 33,451,534 of NW_028258384.1, read as the reverse complement.
TAAGAATGATGTTACTGTAGTTTTTTTTTTATTAATGCCTTCTATAATGTTGAAGAAGTTCCCTTTTCTTCCTAGTTTGTTGAGTGTCTTTATAATGAAAAGATGTTGGATTTTTGTCAAATGCCTTTTCTCCTCCTCTTGAGATGGTAATGTGTTTTTTTAATAACAGCATAAGGTATAATTCACATCTTAAAATTCACCCTTTGAAAGTGTACAATTTTGTGGTTTTTAATAATTACAGAGTGTGCAACTATTACCACTATGTAATTTGAGAGCATTTTCATTACCTCAAAAAGAAACCCTGTACCCATTAGCAGTCACTCCCCATTACCCTGTCTTCAAAGCCCTGGCAACCATTGGTATACTTTCTGTGTATGGATTTGCCTATTCTGGATATTTCATATAAATAGAATCCTGTGATATGTGGCCCTTTGTGTCTGGTTTATTTCACTTAGTGAATTATTTCCAAGATTCATCCATGTTGTAGCACATAGCAGTACTTAATTGTTCTGATTCAGGACAGCTCCTTTCAGCTTTCTTTTTCCCTGTCTTAGTAAACTTGCAATTTAAATTCTTGCTCACATGAAGCTCCCTGTCTCCTTAAATTGCTTATCACCAAATCTTCATTTTTTAAATGTGGAATCTTGCAACTTGAACTCCTTCATATTGTTTCAAATAAACTCATTTCTTTTGGGGATTAATTGGAAGCTCTCTTATGAACAGCCTTTAACTTGGGGAAAATCTTGAAATGAGTACTTTTAGGTTTGGGCAGTGAAAACGGTCTTCTTGCTTACCTTTTCAGATGTGGAACTTAGTCCTGCAAATGAGCTGGGGTAAGGTAATCAGTATTCTCAGCTCTCTATGCCTGAGGTAGAACATCTGCCCTGTGAATGGGGGCTGGCTAAAGGAAGCAAGCCTCTGAACTCTTGTCTGTACTCATCAAAATTTGTATTGGATGTGATGAGTATCCCTTCAAATTTGTGTTGGACTTGAGGAATGCTGGTTGCTTGCACTTCCCATTGAGACACTATATCCCTTGATTGAGAGCTGGAGGCAGAGGGAATCCAGTCCTCTTGGCTATTCTTACCAGGAATGTAACTTGCATCAAGGTGAGCAAAGGAATGGGGAACAGAAAAGGAGTGGATTGTAGCTCAAATGCCATAGACTCTCACTGTTACATTACTGAGTTTTAGCAGGTTTTCTTGAATAAATATTTCATTTGCTCTATTCCCTTAGGACAATTTGCAGCAGTTTCCAACTGAAAAAATACTCTTTGCCAGTTATGGATGTTTCACTTAGGGGACAGTTCCATAGGGTTTTTTTATGCCACAGTTATGGAAGTGGATCCCTTTCCCTACACTGACTTTTTTAGTAAAGTGAAATTTTATGAAGGTGAAAGAAGCCTGGCCTAAGCCATGTGGATGACTTATTTTTTAAATCAATCATTTGATATTTTTACCATTATTTATTTATTAGCTTTCAAGGTACAGTACTTGCTTTTTCTTGCTTTTTTTTAATTTCTCCATATGTGAACCTTGTTATAATATTGTTTTACTTTTTAAAAATTATTTTAATGACATATCTTTCTGCTTGCTACTGTGAGTTTTAGGTTTGGCTCCAGCATCTACTGCTGTCACTACCACTACTAGTTCAAGCACCATGCTGTTTACTTCAATATCAAATATTTCTACTTCCACAGCTGCTACGGAGCTCTTATGTAAGTTATACTTATTCCAAAGAACAGTGTTATTTTAATTTGCCAATGTAAGCTATAGATCTCTATTGATCTCCTGCATCTCATAAATTATCATTATGTTTGAACTAACTGTTGCTATCAATAGTAGCTTTGCTTAGAGCCTAATTGTCATGGCTTCAGCTATAAAGTTATTTTCTTATTAACATGGTTATTATAGCTTAAAATAATAAATATAAGCATTTAATTCATTAAGTCTGTGATGTTTTGAAACAACTTCTTGAAGCTATTAAAAATAGCAAGTGAGGGCCAGGGATTTAGCTCAGTGGTTCCACCACCTGTCTCAAGCTCAAGGTCCTGAGTTCGATTCCCACTACCAAAAAAAAAGAAGTGAGAGTTTTTTTGGCAAGTATGTCTCAAGGGACAAAGTCCTATTATCCATGTGAAGAAGATAAAATGGCAAATAAATGTTGGAGAATTGATATAGCATATTCTTCTATATAGACCAGGTCTGTGGTCTTTACATTTTATCTATCAAAAATGAAACATGGCAAAGGACTAGCTATAGTTTTGGAATTCTAATTGAAACTCATGTGATGTGTGTGTGATGTCTCAGGACCTCCCCTTGGAAGAAAAATATTTAGATGTTTTGAGCTGAGAGGTGGGACATTAATTATCTTGCGACTTGAATTTCTGTATTACCATATCTTCCATTAGTAGACTAATGACAGATGTTAAAATATTGAATTTTATCTATATCTTAGGTAATTCTTTATTACAGATACTTATAAACTGACTTACCTTTGAGGTATTTTCACAGTGCCTTAATGTTCATCTCTAACCTTTCTTGTATTATAGTCTTAGCTGTAATATGGTCCTCCCTAAGTCCTATGATAGCAAAATTTTTGTATTTCTGGGAAACAAACTTGCCAGGGTATTCTGATGCTTAGGTTAGTGTGAACAGTGGGATATAATACTCATTCCCTTGTGCAGTTGGCATAGGCAGATATTGGTTAGAAGCATTGGTTATTACGTGAGTTGCATTTTCTATTAAGACTTCAATTTTGAGATAGGACTGTGATTCTGGAATCCTTTTGAAATACGTAAGAGAAACATCCTTCTCAACCATAATGAATTTAATGAGTGTGATTTGATGAATATGACCCTGCCTGAGATTTGGAGTTAAATCATTGAATTACATGTAATTCTGTTTAAAAACTTTCCCTCTGACTATTGACAGGTTTTCTCCCCTTCCTGCCTCTGATGTCCTTCCCTAGAAAATGAAAAGATACTTGGATCACAGTATACTTCAATAAACTTTAATGAATTATAACTTGCATATCATAAAATCAACTTATTTTATTTTATTTATTTATTTATTTTGGTACCAGAAATCGAACTCGGGTCCTTTCTCTTGCGCAGCAGGCGGCAAAACCACTGAACTAAATCCCTGGCCCAAAATCAACTTATTTTAAATGCTCAAGTCAGTGTACTCAATTGTGTACCTGTCACTATTATCCAGTTTTAGAACCTTTCCATCATCTTGGTAAGATCCCTGTAGATCACCATTAATCTATTTTCTATCTCCATAGATTTGCTTTTCCTGGAATTTCATGATTCTACATAAATTACTCACTTTTTAATTAAAAGAGTAATAGTTAATACTGTCTTGTTCTTTGTAGTTGGCGCCCCAACAACTTCAGCGAGAACACTTGGTGGCATAATATTGGAGTGTGGATTAAAATTCTCTGGAGTGGGTGGAGCAGCTTCTACAACATCTAGTAAGTTTTTAGAATTATTGGGATGTGTTGGGGCCCTCATTTGAAATGTACTACGTAATAAACAGGAAATGTGTAGTATTTCTATAGCTTCTAGTACTGTCAAAGTGTGTTGTGATTGTCTTATAATAGTCTCCAAATGGTATACCAATGTAGAAGACTGCCGAAGGGTAGAATGAGACAGCTGATATCAATGACAGTTGACCATTCATCCATCAATGAACAAAGAAGTAATATAAACGATATCTTTCCTTGAATATTGCACATTATATACATACACTGTGTACATGTATTGAATATCATGCTGTATCTCACAAATATGTATAAATATCACATGTCAAATAAAAATTATAATTAGGGCTGGGAATATAGCTCAGTGGTAGAGCACTTGCCTAGTATGCACTAGGCCCTGAGTTTGATACTAGCATTGAAAAAAATTTTTAAATGATATTTCTTCTTTAAGGTGACCACAGTCAAAACTGTTATCAAATTGTTATCAGTTTTAACACTTAAGAACTTTCATTATTCATAGTGTTTAATATATTGGGATTAATAGAGATTTTTTTCTCTAAAACTTAATTTTTAACCTTTAGTAAAATCGACCCTCTCCTAAAGTTGATTCCAAACCATCCTAAGTTTGTTTCTGCCTAAAATCTAGTTAGATTGTAGATGGAAGAAAACTTTGTTATTTATTGTCTGTAACTATTGTGAGCTAGGGGAATGGGATTCATTTGCTATTTAAACTGACCATGTAAGTAGGAAATTCTTGTTTAATTTTTTAATTTACTTATGGCTAAAATAAATCTTTCTTCAAACCTGGTATAAAATAAAAGTCAACCCCTTTTCAGCTTAAAAAATTATTCCTGAATGGAGATGTAAAACATCTCTTTATGTCTTCTTTTACATAATCAAGACTTGCTGAATTTCTACCATTTCTCTTTTTAGGCTTCCTCCTGGTTTTATGTCTTTTGTTGTCTTTCTGGTTTGCCTTATTCCTAATTTTTACTTACTCATGACCCCTTATTTGTACTTCATGTCTTTTCTGTGCTGTTTCTCTTTGAACTGTCTCTGCCTGCATCCTGATGCTGTCTACATTTTTGGAAACGTTTCCCAATTTCTGCCTATAATCTGATTCTTTTCATATATCTGGAAGCATTCCATGTTTCTACCTAGAGTTGAATTCTTCCATATTGCTAATTTTTTAAGATTCTGACCCACCTTTGGCTAGAACATTTTGTGCCAGAGCCTCCCATAGACATAAGGAATGGCTCCCTGTAGTTCACTGGCCCATTCCAGACACAAACAATTGTGAACCAGGGGCAAAGAGCAGAATTCCCTGGAATAAAGAAGGGATGTCTGAGCCTGTTCCCTCAGCAGAAATGGAGTAGCCCAGGCTCCCTTAGAATACTCAGTACTTGTGGAAAGCACCATAATTTCCATATTTATATAGTGCAACCATTAGCCTGAAAATATTGCTAATTGAAAAAGCAAGACCAACGTAAAAACAATTGTATACATGTTATAGTTCTATAACAAATTTCATGTTACAAAAATAGCATTTAATTGCAAGAACATTTGAAAATATGTAGAACCAGAAAGAAGAAAATAAAATATTCCCAATCCTCATCAGCCACAATTTTCTGTGCATTGTTCTTTAAGTGGTCAGTGTGTAATAAGAATCAAAAGTGCTATTAAAGTTCACAGAACCAGAAGATAACTATGAATAGGAGAGAAATGGGCAAAAAACATGGGGAATGAAGAATTTAGGGTAGATTGTAAAATAATCTCAGAATCTCATCTGTAAGTGGCCAAAGTGTTCTAGTAGGAGTGCAACAGAAAAAGACATAGGAAAGAGCTCTGGGGTGTGGATAAAACTTTGAGAGACTTTTGCTTGTTAGGTTGATGAACATATATGCCTAGTACTAGTTATGGTGTAGAGAAACAGGCGCTCTGCTCTTTTGATAGAAATATATATTGGCAAAATCATTTTAGTAGAAAAATTTCAAGAGATATTAAATTTAGAGCACGCTGACTCTGATCTAACAGTTTCATTTGTAGGTATTAATTATACAGATATAGGCATGTGAGTATGCAAAAAATACACAGAAATTTTTTAAAATTGCCATTATTCATTTCTTGAAAGTTTAGTAGAACTTACCAGTGAGATCATCTGGGTCTGAAGTTGTATCAGATTTTTGTTCCCATCACTGAGACACAATACCCAACACCCACAACTTAAAGGAGGAGAGATTTTCTTTGGCACACAGTTTCAGGGCATTCTAGTGTCTGCAGGCTCCAAGGCAGGAACATCATGGCAGAGGGGTATGCTAGATTAAAGATGTTTGTTTATGGTGACTGGGAAGGAGATCATCAGGACAGCGCCAGAGAGGAAAGGACCAGGGACTAAATATAACACCCAAGATCACACCTATATGATCCACACAAAGACACTTACAAGTGTGTTTTGCTAATCCTCCTGCAGCTATCTTCCAAGCCAATCAAGTTGATAATTAACCCTAACCTTTGAAAGAGTTTTCTTTATGGGAAGGGTTTTAGACAGGGTCTCACTATGTAGTTCAAGCTGGGCTTACATTCCCTACGTAGTCCAGCCTGGTCTCGAACTGCAGTGATCCTCCTGCAGTGCTGGTATTACAGGTGTGCACCACTATGTCCGGTTTGATTGAATTTCTTGAATAGTTATAAGAGTTTGTTAAGTTTGGTTTTATTTTTCAGTTAATTTATCCAACAGTTTTAGCTTTCAGCAAGAAGGTTAATCCAGATATCTGGCCTGCCATCTATCATTTCATATTACAACAGTATTAAGTTTAAATCTATAATTTTGAGTTCACGTACACATTTTTTAAAATGACTCTAGTTTTTAACCTTCAATGATCAAGGCTTAAATGAAGCATTTATTATTTACTAACATTATTTATTTTATTTTCTAGCTACAACTTCCACAACTACCACCACCACTGTTACCACCAACACTACTACCACACTTACCAGTGGCTTTAATCTGAATCTAAGATCACTGACATCAACTGGGATTAATAACACTGATCTAGTCAGTGTTTCTTCTGTACCTCTTACTTCAACTGTTAAGTAAGCCTAATTATTTGAAAATTCATGTGAATTTCATTTTATCTCATCAAAGGCAGTTTGCTTGTGTGGCTTTGGAATAGCATTTGAAGTTAGACAAATGAGCTCAGGTAACAGAGAAAGGTTTCTGTAGCTTAGGGAGTTGAATAACCAACAGTCTTTTGAATAACATTATAATATATTCATTAACATTACTAATAATAGCTATTATTTCTTGTGTAATTACTCTATATGTAGCAAGGTGACAATGGTTTAAAAACAACATTTAATCCTCACAATAACCCTATGAAATAGAGACTATTTTTGTTCACACTTTATAAGTGAGAAAACTAGAGCATGTAGGGATTTTATGAGTCTAATTCATTCATGGTCACATATTTGATAATGATTGAGCCAGGATTAAAATTCAGGCAATTGAGCTCTAGCATGCATGTTAAACTTGAGGCCTTCAGGGGATTTTTTTGCCTTCATTTCTTCTTTAATATTATAATAAAAATTTTAAAAAAGAAGTTTTATTACTTATATACCTTAACTATATTATAAATTTTGTATGTGGCCCAAGACAATTCCTCTTTATTCAAAAAAAATGAGGGCAAAATTACTATAAAGCCACAGGTTGGACACCCCTACTCTAGAGCTTGTATTGTTATAGACTATACAAAACATCTGTGTGTCCTTTATATCGTTTCCCCCAATGATAACAACTTAGAAAACTATAGTATAATATCACAACAAGGATTTGACATTCATAAAGTTAAGATACAGAACATTCCATCACCACAAAGATTTCCCCATTGCCCACATGTGTTACCTTCTCCTGATTCCCTGACCACATTAATTGGGCCACAATTAATCTTCTCATTTCTATAATCATGACATTTCAAGAATATTCTACAGATGGATACATACAGGTGTGACCATTGGGGATTGGCATTTTTCATTCACCATAATTCTTTGAGATCCACACAAGTTGTTCTTTTTCATTTCTGAGTAGTATTTTATGGTATGGTGGTGTACTGTGCTTTGTTTGGCCACTCCCTTGTTGATGTACATCTAGGCTGGTATAAACATTTATAAAAATATTTCTGTGAACATAAGTCTCTTGTCTCTGGGATAAATGTTGAGGACTATCATACTCAGTAGTATGATAATTGTGTTTATTTCAAAAAATTACCCGGCCGGGGATTTAGCTCAGTGGTTTCATTGCCTGCTGCGCAAGCGCAAGGACCCAAGTTTAATCCCTGGTACCAAAAAAAAAATTACCAACTTCTTTTCCAGAGTGGTTATGTCGTTCTATGTGCCAGGCAGCAATGTATGAATGATCTGGGTAGTTTATATTCTTGTCAGGTTTGGGTGTTGTCAATATTTATTTATTTCAGTGCTTCTGATAAATGTGAAGTTATATTTTGTTATGATTTGAAATTGCGTTTCCATGATGACTAATAATGTTGACCATCTTTTCAAGTGTTTGTTTGCCATCATTATATTTTCTTTGATGATGTGTCTGTTCATATATTTTGTCCATTTTCTACTTTGGTTATTTGGTTTTCTGCTGTTTAGTTTTGAGAGTTTATCATGTATTCTAGATACCAGTTCTTTGTCAAATATGTGTTTTATAATTCTCCAATTTGTCTAGTCATATTCTTAATATTGTTTTTGCTAAACAAAACCTTAGTTGAAGTATAATTTGTCAATTTTTCCTTTAATGGATTGTACTTTTAGTGTCAGTTATAAGAGAACACTTTCCCCAGTTCAAAGATTTTCTCCTACATTTTCCTAAAAGTTTTAGTGATCCATTGTGAGTCAATTTTTATATAAAGTATAAGATTTGGGTCAAAGTAATTTTTCCCTATCAGGAATATACAACACTTGGCTTGCCTGGGCCACATATAAAATGTGTAATACAGCTAATGTATGTAAGTAAAAATTTTTCTTTTCTTATATTTGTTATAACAAATATAATAACTTATTAAATGTTATTTTGTGTTATTATATTATTTAATGTTATTATAACATTGGAAAACAGAAGGCAAAGGATCTGTGGGCTGCAAATTGGACATGCCTGGTTAATGTTCAATTTTTCCAGCATCATTTGTTGAAAGGCTATCTTCCTCTACTGAATTACTTTAGTACCCTTTTTCCTTTTCTTTTTTGAGACAAAGTCTTTCTGTGTTGCCCAGGCTGGCCTGATACTCTTGAGCTTAAGAGATCTTCCTGCCTCAGCCTCTCAAGTAGCTGGGACTATAGGTGTGTTGCAGTGTGCCTAGCACTTTTGCCCCTTTGTCATAAGTCATTTGAGCATATTTATGTCAAATTCTTTTAGGCTCAGTTGAGATTTTTTTCTTTATCTTGGGGCCATAGAAGATTATGTTGATGGACTTTCAGATGTGCAACCATGTCTTGCTTGACCATGCTACAATGTTTTTTTGTGTGTGTGTGTGTTTTGTTATAACATGTAACATTGTTATTAACAAGCTATAATGTGTGTATTCTGATTTGACTTGCTAGTATTTTGCTTGTGAGCAAAGTTCATGAGAGATATTGATTTGTAATTTTTTCTTTTTCCTTATCTTTGCTTTTGATATCAGAGTAATAGTCGCCTTTAAAATGATCCAGGAAGTAGTCTTGTTTTCTAGAATAGTTTAAGTTGGTGTTGATTCTTTTTTGGTTGGTTTTTGTTATTGTTGTTGTTTTGCTTTTGTTTTTTGTTTTTTTGTACGGGGGATTTAACTCGGGACCTTGTGGTTGAGAGATAGGCAGACAGGCGGCGGAACCACTGAGGTAAATCCCCAGCCCCTGTTTTTTCGTTTTTTGAGAAAGGTATCACTTTGTAGTTCAGGCTGGCCCTGAACTCATTATGTAGCCCAGGCTGGCCTCAAACTTGTGGCAATCATACTGCCTCAGTCTCCCGAGTGCTGGATTACAGGCATGTGCCACCATGCCCGGCTCACTGCTGATTCTTAAATGTTGGCAAAATTCTTCTTTTTTCTATTTTTTTAATTCATTAAGTTTATTTGTACATTTTAGGTATATATTATCACATTCATTATATTCATTATTGGGCATTTGTACCTGAACATGGTACATCTTGGTTCTTATTTTTTCCTATTCCCCTTCCCTCCCTTTAACCCCTCCACCCCTACCTGGAATACTCTTAAGTGAAATAAATAGGACCCACATGTGTAAATGCCCAATTGTTTCTCTGGTGTGAGAAACTAAAAGTGTAAATGAGGACCAAAATGTCTAATAGATATTGTGAAATAGGAAGAAAATGTTCAAAGAGGAAGGGGAACTAGGGAGAAGAGACAGAGGAAAGGAAAGAGGGGAAAGAAAAAAATAATGAAAAAAGAAGGAAAAAACGGCAAAATTCTTCAGTGAAACTTTCTGGGCCAAGATAATTCTTTTACAAGATCTTTTACTTACAAATCAATTTATATACTGGTTCTAGAATTGTTCAGGTTATCTATTTCATCTTCAGTGAGTTTTAGTAGTGTGTAGTTTTCAAGAAATTGTTTCATTTTTCCATCTTAAATTTATGAACACAAAATTGTTCATAGTATTCTTTTATTGTACTTTTAATAGGCATGGAGATATTCCAGTGTCATTTCTAATATTGTTTCTAATTGTTTCATTTCCAATATTATCTAATATTATTTCTTATATCAATTTTGTTGATCTTTTCTCAAAGAGCCAGCTTTTGTTTTATTATTCTCTATAGCTTTCCTTTTTTCAGTTGAATCAATATTTACACTATTATTGTCTTCTTTCTGGTTGCATCAGTTCATGTTGCTCTTTTTATAGTTTTTTGAAGTCTGAACTTAGACTTTGAGGTCTTTCTTTTTTTTCTAATATAAGCACCTGATGAAGTAAATATCTCTCTCAGCACTACCGTAGCTATTTCTCACATATTTCATTGTTATATCTTTATTTCATTTCTAAATACTTACAAATTTTCTTTTCTGAAAACTCCTCCTTCACCCATGGATTATTTAGAAGTGTACTGTTTAATTTCCAAGTATTTGAGGATTTTCTTGTTTTCTTTCTGGGTTGATTTCTAGTTTGATTCTGTTGTAATCAGAACATGACCGATCTGATTTCAGTGTTTTTTCATTTGTTCATCTTTGCTTTATGGGTAAGGAAATGGTCTGTCTTGATTAATATTCCATTGACACTTTAAAATTCCGTTTTCTGCTGTTAGATGGACTGTTCTCTATATATGAGACCCTGTTGCTTTATTGTATTTTCAGATTCTGTATATATCTTCTTTACTTTTCTGTCTAGTAGTTCTTTCAATTGTGGAGAGTGGCTTTTTGAAGTTCCCAACTATTATTTCTCTCTTTAGTTATATCAGTATTTGCTTCATGTTTCTTGAGACTCTGTTGTTTTGTTGCTTATACATTTAGAGTTATTATTATTCTTTGGTGCCTTGATTCCTTTATCGTTATGTAATGACCCCCTTTGACTGTGGTAATTCTCTTTGCTCTGTAGTCTACTTTATCTGGTATTACTATAGCCATTCCTTTTCTAAAATTAATCTTATATCTTTTCCTATTCTTTTATTTTCACCCTATCTACATCAGTATCTTTGAAGTGAGTTCTTGTAGACAGAATATTATTGGATTGCTTTTTTATCCATTCTACCAATCTCTATCTTTTAATAGATATATTTACCATATTTACATTTAAAGTAATTACTGATATGTTAGGGCTTAAGTCTACTATTTTATTTGTTTTTTACCTTTGATATTTGTTTTTCCATTTCTCTTTTTTCTTGCCTTCCTATAGATTGTCTGATAGTCTCTATAGGGTTTCATTTTTTTCTCTTCATACTGTTTTTGAGTATATTACTCTGTATCATTTTCTTACTGGTTCTTCTAGGTATTACAGTATACACACATAACTTAAAACAGTCCTGTCATACTGACATTTTGGATGAAGCATAGAAACCTTACTTCTATTAAATTCCACTTAATGTCCTTATCTTTTAAGCATAATTGTCTCAAAAAATTTTTATACATTGAATATAACATCACATGGAGTTATAATTTTTGTTTCAACCATCCAATATCATCTAAGAAACACATGAGAAATAGAATAGTATATTTACCCTTCTTTTCATACATTTTGATTTTTTTTCTTTATGTAATACTTCAAGTCTTCTGTTTTGTTTCTTTTCTGTTTAGCTAATCTTCAAGGGTAGATCTTTTAGCAACAAATTATCTCAATTTTACTTTGTATGAGAATATATTTCTTTTTCATCTCCAAAACATATAGAGGTCATTGTGGACACATTTTTTCTTTCAGTGTTGAGAAGTGTTATGTTACTTCCTTATAACCTCTGTGATTTCAGATGAGAAATCTGTTGTCATTCAGATTGGTATCCCCTTTGTTTGTTTGTTTGTTTGTTTGTGATAGGGTCTCTATGTAGCTCAGGCTGGCCTCAAATTCAGGATCCTCCCGAGGCCAGGATTACACCATGCCTGGAGGGTATTTCCTTTCAAGTAATGCTTTTTTCTTTCTACTTGCTTTCAACATTTTTTTTTGTCTTTCATTTTCAGAAGTTTAACTACTTTGTATCTTAGCATGGATTTCTTTGAGTTATTCTGTGTGGGGTTGTTTAAGCTTCTTGAATCTGTGGGTTTGTTTCTTTTGCAAAATTTTGGTAATTTTCAATCTTTTTATTTTCCTAAATACCTTTTCAGTTCTACTCTCTCTCTTTCTTCTCTTTCTAGAACTCTTATTTTACAGTTGCAATCTCTTTTATTATTGTCCTACATGGGGCCGGGGATTTAGCTCAGAGGCACCACGCCTGCCTTGCAAGCGCAAGGTCCTGAGTTTGATCCCTGGTACCGCAAAAAAAAAAAAAAAAGGCTCTGTCCTACAGGTTTCTGAGACTTTTTAAAAATTTGTTTCTGCCTATTTTCTCTTTGTTGCTCTATAAATTCTAATTACCTATCCTGAAGTTTACTTATTGTATCCTCTGTCAGCTCCACTCTAGTATCAAATCATTCAAGTAAGTTTACTATTTATAATTTTTTCTATTTGATTGTTTTTCATGACTTCTATTTCTTTGCAGAGGTTCTCTATTTTTCCATTTGATTCAAGAGAATTCAAAGGGCTTTAAAAGCCTTTTTAATGGTTGCTTAAAAATTCTTTTTGACATAATTCCAACATTTTAATGTTGGCATCTGGGTTGATTGTATTTTCTCTTTAAAGTTGTTACGTTCCTGGTCTTCATAATGACATATTTTTATTGTATTCTGGGCATTTTGTGTATTATGTTTGGAGCATTTGAGTCCTGTTTATATCTACTGTTTTTCATTAGGTAGTCCCTTTGTTGAGGTATAGTGCAAAGGATGGGTGTGTTTTTGTTCAGTTTCCAATGGGACCTTGTCCACACTACCTGAGCAAAAATGAAGCAATGACATACAGTGCCTCAGTCCATGAGTGGTATTGAAATTCAGCTCCTCACTTAACTCCCCTGACTCATTCCCTATGAAATCGGAGCACCGCATCACATCATTTTATTGCTTCTTTGTGGAGATGTAAGCTCAGTGCCTAGCTGAGCTCTGGTGACCCTAAATCAAGGGGAAGTGGAGGACTGACTCATATTGCTTAGTTGATGCAGGGAGAGGCAGAACTTCATCTTCTTTTGGAGGGGGGCCGGGTACCTGGGATTGAACTCAGGACCTTGTGCTTTCGAGGCAGGCGCGGTGACACTGAGCTAAATCCTTGGCCCCCATAATGTCATCTTCTTTTCACACCTCACTGACATAAGGGAAGGGATGGAGCAGGATATCAACTTCTGCCACATGCCACTTCATTCAACCTGATTGGTGCTGGGTTGCCATGGAAGTGTGGCTCTCATCTGGGCCCTGCTCACCAGGCTCAATAATAGAGAGAAGTGCTAACTAGCCCTGCTTTTTCCGTGCTTTTTTCAGTCTTGGTTTCACCAGTGAGTATGGAGGCCAAGCTACTTACTGGCTCCAAAGGTGATGGAAATTGGAGGCTTTACTATCTTCAACTTGCATTACCTTGTTCAGCTTTAATGAACACGGGTAAATACAAGAGTTCAGATTCTCTGCTGGGTCCCACTGACACCAGAGCAAAGGTGAAGTCCAATGGTGACTAATCTTGCCTCACATGACATCATGCTGGTGCTAGGTCAGGATTTAAATTTAGTGTCCCATTGGATCCCACCAACAGTTCCCTGGTGGGGAATTCCCCATCAGTTCTCCTGGTGGGGAACAGTTCCCTGGTGGGGAATTCCTCTGTCAGGCAAGAAATTGCCAGTTACCTTCCCACTTAACCTTGCTGATAATGTCCCAGCAGAGGACCCAGAGTGTCAAAGGTCAGCTGGATACTCAGGCTTTTTGATACCATGTGGCAGACAAATTGGAGCTCCTCATGGTTCTTCCTGATTGAAGATGCATATTCTCTCACAAATATTACTCATACAGGAAATGGATCACTTTGACTAATAGCTGGAGAAGGAGAAAGAGAATCCTATCTCCTTGGACATACTCATCCAAAAAAGACATCAAGAAGCTTCCATCATGCTGATTTGAGATAAGAGGGAGACAGGGACCGAAAGGGAAGAGAGGGGAGGGAGAACAGATGAGCTATTCTTACAGTAATTTAGTAGATTTCTTAATAAATTTTTACTTGATATAGTCCCTCCCTTAGGATAATTTCCAGAGACTTTGAATGATTATTTTAAAATCATCATTACCTGTTAAGGTTATTTTGTTGGGAAGCAGGTATGAAAGCTTCCTCCCACGCTAACTTCTCTAAGTCCTCCTGTGTTGTTTTTAAAATATGATCATATTGCATCCTTTTATTTTTTAGTTCAGTAGTAACTCCTGTGATGACTTATGGTCAGCTGGATGGGCTGATAAACAAGTGGAGCCTTGAGGTAGAGGATCAAGAGAAACTCTTTTTACATCAGGCCACTCAGGTCAATGCTTGGGATCATATACTGATTAAGAATGGTGAGAAGGTAAGAAACATTAATTTACTTGCATTGTATAATTTTCTATTGCAATACTGGAGAACAGCTTCCAAATATTTGCCTTGAGTTTTTTGTTGTTGTTGTTTTCTGTGGTTTTTTTGTTTTTTTCTTTAGTACCGGGGATCAAACTTGGGACCTTATGCTTGCGAGGCAGGCACCGGATGTCTTAAGTATTAAGTGCCTTGTAATAGGAAATGTTTCATATATGAGGTATATTTGAGAAAAATGATAAGGAAATTCAAATAGTTAATTATTTCTTTCTTATTTCTCTTTAAAGATTACTGCTTTACATAGAGAAGTAGAAAAAGTGAAGCTTGATCAAAAAAGGTAAAACCTAAGATTTCCTTGATTGAAAGATTAAAAACCTATCTTTTCCAATTTTTTTCCTTGTATTTTTTTTTCTTGTATTTTATTAACATTAATTGTGTTTACTACAAATTCCTTTCATTAGCCCTTCTGTTGACTTATTTTATCCAGGTTGGGTCAAGAATTATATTTTATCTTGTCTCAGAAGAAAGAATCAGAAGATATACTGACTCCTGCAGAAGAATCTGTGGACAAGAGTGGGCCTGTTTATCTGTTGCATGCAGATGAGAAGCAGGAGAGGACGTAAGTAACTGAATGAAGACTAAGGAATGGGGAGAATTTAACTACTATGAGAGTATTCCAAGAAGGAAGGGAAATATTGACTCAGAAGGCAGAGAATAAATATTGGTAGAAAAGGCAAGTTCTTACAGTTGACATTTATTGACTAGTTTGACTGTTTTGTGAAGGCTTGAAAATGAAGAAATCATTCTAGCAATTTTTAAAATTAATTTATTGGTAGATTTTAGGTATAAAATATAATGACATTCATCATTGAAGATTTGTACCATTACATAATTTATCTTTTTTTAATTTTTGGTACCGGGGATTGAACTCGGGACCTTGCACTTGCGAGGCAGGTGGAGGCACCACTGAGCAAAATTCCCGGCCCTAAATAATATATCTTGATTCTTATTTTTTCCCCATTCCCTTGCCCTCCCTTCAACCCCTCCACCCCTTTCTATTTACAAAGTCTTTGTTTACATTTTTTCATTTTCTCATATTAATTCCATTCCCTTCTTTCCTTTCCCCTACTCCTCCTACTTCCCCTTCCCCTTTGCCCCTTTTCTTCCTATTTCACATTATCTATTATACCTTTTGATCCTTATTAACACTTTCAGTTTCTCACACCAGAGAAACTATTCAGTGTTTAAACGAGTATCGCCTCAGGGCCGGGGATTTAGCTCAGTTGTTCCACTGCCTGCCTCCCAAGTACAAGGTCCCGAGTTTGATCCCCTGCAACAAAAAAAAGAGCATCACCTCAGTGTTCTAGCAATTTTGTTTTATAGTATTCTGTACACTGGTATTAATCTCAAGCTTGTGTATGTCCACTCTAAAGTTTTTGTTTCTCAAGTTTATTATTAAGTTAAAAATACAAATTTTATGTATGTAGTGTCATAGTATTGTGGAATATTTATGATCTCTTATTTATGTTTGACTCTTCTAAACCTAATGATGCAGTTGTTTTAGTGTTAATTTTTTTTCTATTTTAAAGGCAGTTTGTTAATGTGGGGATAAACTACATAGCCTTCAAAAGTGGGATGATTTTGTCAATGTCTCAGGCAAGGTATATATTATTTGTGTACTGTTCAGTCTTTACGTTCTGTCACTCTGTTGCCAATGTTCTTGCAGTTACTTTATCTCACTAGATCTAAGATTTGGTAATCAGACCAATTTAAAAAGTGCTAGGAAACTTTGTATGAATGTATTACATAATCTAAATTGAGACTAAATCAGGCTCATTTTATCAATGGGTTACTAGAGTTAAAACTAGGCTTTCTGTTTTTTGAGATGGGGCCTTCCTATGTGGTTCCGATTGGCCCTGAACTCCTGAGCTCACTACAGGCACACATCACTGCATCTGGCTGAGCTTATTCTTTTGCTCACAATTTTGTTTATTTATTTATATATTTTTGGTACCAGGGATCGAACTCAGGACCTTGCGCTTGCGAGGCAGGCGCTGGAACCACTTAGCTAAACCCCTGGCCCTGAGCTTATTCTTTTAAAGCTTATAATTTAACATTTTTGCAGGGATATTAAACGTGGTAAGTACAGGTAATCAGTACTGATCCTAGGTCTGTTTTGCTTTTGTGTTTCAACTTTTGTTAATCTATCTATATATTTTCTCTTTCTTTCTTTTTTCTTTTCTTTTCTTTTCTTTTCCTGTTTCATGCATATGTTATTACTTTTCTCTCATTGCTGAGACAAAATACCCAGCACCAAAAGTTAAAAGGGAAGGGTTTTATTTGGCTTACAGTTCACAGAGGTTTCAGTCCATAATAAGCTGACTCCAAGGCAGAGATGACAAACAGGCATGGCAGAGCAGAAACAACATGGCGCACACAAGGAAGCAAAGGCAACAAGAGAGTTACCAGCATCTTTCTGCACCTTTTATCTTATTCAGGGTACTTAGGGTGGGTAGCACTCACACCCTTAATCCTAGTGCCCTTGAGCCTAGCATTGCATCATGAATCAA
This sequence comes from Heterocephalus glaber, assembly GCF_053883595.1. NCBI lineage: Eukaryota > Metazoa > Chordata > Mammalia > Rodentia > Bathyergidae > Heterocephalus > Heterocephalus glaber. The sequence continues at coordinate 33,434,390 of NW_028258384.1, read as the reverse complement.
TTCCAGCTTCACACACTCTAGATCAACCCTATGACCACATGAGGCTTTGGGGAGACATCTAGACCCAAACCATAACAATGCATTTTATTATGTTTTGAAAACATAGAGTTACATTTTTGTTCATAAGATCCTAACTATAGTTTGTGAAATCTTTAAACATTAATTCCTTTCCAATGTTTTTATAGTTAAATTTATATTGTGATAAAACTTTCACCAAAATCAACAATTTAGGCAACATATAAGAACTCTGGCATAGAAAGGTAGTAGATAGTTACCAACAAACCTAATTGAATGTTTTAATTTTTGTAGATATTAAGGATGAAAATCTTCTGGGTGCATTAATTCTTATAAACATGTTTGTTGATTAGGTTAAGTGTGTGTGTGTGTGTGTGTGTGTGTTTATGTGTAATAAATACTTTGGATGGAAATTTTGAGAATTTAGGTCACTAATCAATTTATAGTATGCTTATATTTATCTTCCTTTATTATCATAAAGCTCATATCTCAAAACATCTTTTATCAAATATATAAGGTTTTACTTTAAAAATTTATGTATTCACTATCATTGAAGACATCTCAGCATTTATTGAATTTGTTAAACACTAACTTCTCTTATATATTTAAATATCTTATGGGAGTATTTTGCCACTTAAAAAGAGTTCTTTTGCTTCAGAGTTCACCAGCGCATTAGATAGGGAATAAATAGATTTTACTAAAAATGAGAAGGTGGATAAAAGCCTTCACCTTCACACTCTTCTTAGAATATGGTGGCAGTAAGATCATGAACACTGTACCCATGAAAATGTGACATCAGTTGCAACTGAGACCCAGTGAGAGATAGGGGAATTGGGACAAATCCAGTTGGTTATATCTTCTTTGTCAATAACAAAGAATGTAGGAAAACACTTTTTGTTAATTCTTTTATTTTACCTGCTTTAGAGTTATAGTATAGCAGAAAATATAGATGTTCAGCTGAGACAAATGTCCCAAGATCTCAATGACATTACTGGCTACCTGAATACATTTAGAAGTCCTGTTGACACTTCTGACCCAGTGTGTTTACTCTTTTATGTATCTAGACAAGCAAGATTTATTATGAAATTACCATTCTCTGGGTCTTTTAGTCACTTTTCCCTGTCTTAAACTGTGCTCCTTTCTTGCCTTTAGTTATGAAGATCTTGGGTGTGGTTATAGGGCAGGAAATATTTACAGGCAGAAATGACTGTGAGTTTTTTTGTGCTTATTCCCAGGAGGATGAAAGAAATCACTCCTTTTGATATTTTCAGGGTTTTTTCCTGTTTGTTTAATTAAATATGTCCTTTACTTACTTTTCTGTTCACTCTCTCATTAGCTAGTTCATTTTTCCTTTTACAAATTTATTTAAGTACTCATAAAAATGTATCTGTTAGGCCTATCCAGGCAATTCTTAATTTATGAGTAGGCTATATTTTTCCAATGTGGTGAGTTAAATAATGAGACTAACATATATTTTTCCACAGAAATTTTGTTAAATGTGGTCATTAGGTCTCCCATAGAATACTATTTAGCCATGATGTAAATGCATTATATCATGGGGAAATACAGCTGAGGCTCCAATTAGAATTGAGATGCTGTGAATTAATTTGGCCATAAGAAAGAATTGGTTCCACCTGCTTTTCTATGCTCTAATTACAGGGTTTATTTCCTGTATCTTTTCCTGTTGTCTTAGCAACTAAATAGAGTTACCTTTTCCCCATTCCCACTCCATGGCAGTCATGTAAAGAGGAATCTCCCATTGTGGCAACTCTTACTGTGCTATCAGTTAATTATAAGTAGAATTGGGGCCAAGATCTGAGTAGATGAGAATGAATGACATATATAAGCAGTGATTGTTCCTTGGTAAGCTCTGTGTCCAGCTATGTACTCAGAGTTCATTATCCACATGTATTATCAGCTTTTTTTAATTATAAAGGGATAGAATATTACAGTTGAGAAAGCATTAGAATTTTGTTTAAGTCATTTTATCTCTCTGGGTCTTGGCTCCTTCTTTTGCAAACTGTCAAGGATAGAATAAATGATCTTTAAGTCCCTTCCAGCTATAAAAATTCTACCATTCTCAAAAAAAAAAATTCTACCATTCTCTACTTTGGGTGAATCTGAAGTTGAACAAAGACAAATATAAATTCGTCTGGGATTATGCATGCTGCCATCTCCCATCATCATCATCACAGAGATGATCAGAAGTTGACAAAATACAGTTTAAGTAAATATTAGATCACTACTGCAATTGCAAAATTCAAAAGTTTTTATTGTAATAGAATTTTAATGCATAGACAAACACATGCATATTTAGACATGAAGCAGAGTTGATGTCTAGCCTCTCTGTGTTGAATATAAGAAGAGTGTTCTCAGCAGAGTAAGTAAAAGGAAACTGTAATCTTGTCTTTATCCTTTGTCTTTACTTGGCCCTGGATTGTTTTATTTTCTTTTAGTAGTGGAGAGTAAATAGTTCGAGTCTTTTTATTTTTTTTCTTCCTGGCAGGGGTAATTGGAGGTGTTTAAGATGAGTGAGTTAAAGGGTAATTACTGTTAGATGACAGAGCAAAAGAAGCAAGACATCAATACCAATTCATCAATAATATTCCTGTAGATAATTTACTATAACAATCAATAAAGCTTTGTTACTTTTAGCCATATATCAGGTAGAAAAATAGCAGCTGTATATGTTCCAGTGTTCATGGTGATAGGATTCACTTGTTTTTATTTCCTTTACTTTGTGGGGATGGGGAGGAAGCGGGAGAGACCACCTAGTATTTAACATTTCTATTAAGCAAGCCCATATTCTTCTCTGTTAGCCACATTTTCTTATAAAATCCATAAAAAGAATCAAATCACCTATATTATCAGTACCCTGGCACTGTATTGATGTATTTCTTCCAAGTCTTTGTTATGCTGATAAAAATGCTTTTGTTTTAAACAACATTGGAAACATACCTGTAATATAGTCTTTTGTTTTCTGTGTTTATTTAATACTGTTTCATGGACTTTTCCCAAAATTTTTACCATTCTTTGAAAACATGAGTTTTATTAGTGCTATGATATTTAATCAGAGTTGACTTTACCATAATATTTATTTTTAAATCATTTTTAACTGATAGAGACATTGTTTCTAATTTTGGCCAATATGAAATACTTCTATAGTGACCAGTTATACTTAAATTTAATTATTTCCTCTGGGTCAACTCCTGAAAATAGAATATTTTGAGTCAAAAGGTATGAACATTTAAACTTTAGATACAGTGGACCCTTGACTTATGAACTTGATCAGTTCCCGAGGGCTGGTTGTAACTAAGTTGGTTGTAAGTCAGTGCAGCTGAGATCTGGATGTTTACCTGGGTACACACTATAGATAACAAGAGACAAATGAATCTTCCATTAACCTAATTAACCCAAGTTGTTTGTATGTCAGGTTGGTCATAACTTGAGGGTCCACTGTATATAAAAATTTATATCATTGAAAAGTTAGGCCAATTTATATTACCATTAGCAGTATATTAATGTAATTATTTTTCCCATACACAAGTTGAACATCCCTAATCTGAAAAATTGAAATCTTAAATGTTCCAAAATCAAAAACTTTTTGAACACCGATATGATGATACAAGTTGAAATATTTGACCTTATAAATTGAATATCTGACCTTATGGGATGGGTCACTGTCAAAACACAGTGTTGGATCCCAAGCAATACAGAAAACAAAACATCTCACTGATGGCCTTGTTCTTATATCAATCAGGGGGAGAGCAGATGACAGTCCTTTCTAGCTAGATGCCTGAGTTGGTGGCCAGAACTATTTCATGTCTAGGGCATATAAAAAACAAAACAAAACAAAACAAAAACCCTATAGGAATAATGAAAATACTGCATAAATTAACTTTAGGCTATGTATATAAGGTGTATATGAAAGTGAACTTCATGTTTAGACTTGAGTTCCATCTTCAAGTTATCTCGTTTTCTGTATTCAGATAATTCAAAATTTAAAAATCTAAAGCCTGAAACACGTTTGGTATCAAGCTATAAGGAATGGAAATGAGGACTTTATGTAGATTTCTGTGGTAAATCTACAGACTCCTATGAGACACCACAACACAAACTGATGAAGAATAAAGAAAGAAATTTCATAAGACTAAAAGAAAGAGACTTAGAAAGAACTGGTTACAGGGGATTTAGCTCAGTGGTTTCGCTGCCTGCTGCTCAAGCGGAAGGACCTGAGTTCGATCCCCGGTACCAAAAAAAAAAAAAACAAAGAAAGAACTGGTCTTGGGCTGATAAGTGCTGCTCTGGGCAGCAAAGACAAGGGAATCCAAGGGCACCCAGTATTTTATTGACTACAAGCATGGGGAGGCAAGAAAGGTATGCTTTGAAGACATCAAGTGGCACAGCTTGAAGTGTCCGGAAGAATCTGGATGGAAGCATCTGTATGGAATCATCTGGACATAGCTGATATGCAGGCAGGGACAGCTGATATGCAGGCAAAGATAGCTGATATGCGAACAGAGATATAAAGGGGGAAGGCACTGCTTGTCTTGCTCTGAGAGATCAAAGAGTGCTGAGACTGGGTTGAAATCAACCAGAGTCTGTTAATGCTGGGCAGAGATGTCTGCTACATCAAGCATTTTAGATTAGAGATATTCAGCCTGTACTTGACAACTTACTTATTTGATAAATCGTGCTATTTTAAGTTTTTACATGAATTTCTTCTCTTATGAAATGTCTCTTAATGTTCTTTATTTAGTTTTGTACTGTTGTAGTCAATTTCTTACTGGGTTGTAGATGTCTAATTCCTGACAGTTACAAAATAAATATATTGAATTAATATATAATGAGGATTGCAAATATAAAATAGCCCCACAAAAGCCATTAATATTTAGTAGATTCTCAGCCTATTTCTTACCAAAAAAATTGCTAGTCACTTCCTGATTTTAATTTGTCTGGTTTTTGTTTACCATATCAGAATAATCATAATCTAAAAGTCTTGGGTGTGTTTTTAGTTCGGGCAGATCTGTAAAATTCTGAATGTTCATATGGACTCTCTACAGTGGATTAATTAGAATTTAGGTTGGAGTTTATTTGTATACCAAGCGGTATGCATGATAATGTTATACAAGTCAGGTTGTGGTGCTCCATGACCACACTGATAGAAGAACTCAGTTTTAGGATTGTTGCTTAACTCATGGCCACATTAGTTTTGAGGAAATAACTAGAAATTTCTTAAAATAGAGGTTGGATAAGGATGAGGTGTAAGGAATACAGACTGAAGCAGGACTTCTGTGTATTTTTCTATACAGTTTTGATTTGGGGGTCATGTAAATTTTTATATACTCAAAAATCAAAATTAAACCAGAAATAATGGGAAGAAAGAAAACACTAAACTTGAAAGCATACTGAAACCAAACAAACCTATGTCAATAATTTATAACACACTCAAGTCTAGATAACTTTTTTTTAGATAACTTTTTAATAGTGTTCTTGATAATGCATCTTTACTAGGATGCAGAGAAATCTTAAACCTTAACAGATTTGTTGCTAGTTTCAGAATTAAAATATCAATCCTGCCATTTCATATATATGTATTAAAGTGAATACATATCATATATAATGATAATCAAAATCAAGATATTTATTGAAAAATAAGAGATACAAGTTATTTTATATTTTTGTTTTATTTGATTGCAAATACCAGTAAACAATTATTATTCCTTTGTTCTATATATGAAAGAGCCTAAAAACAATTACAGACACCCCAGTAGCAGTGAGTACTCCCAGAACCTAGATCTTAGTTTCTAAACATCATTTCCTCTGAAAGAAACCAAATCTCCAACAACTGCTGATCTCAGGTCTTAAGCAGGGAAAGTACAAGATGAGCATGAGACTTTTTCTGCAAGAATGCAAAAATTATTCAATGACTAATAAGGTTATAACAGGATACAAGATTTTACTGTCACATTTAGATGGTATGAATATGAAAAAGAATAATAGCAATAGATGATAATACATGGAGAATCGATAAATTCACAGTGATAATCAGAAAAAGAGAAATGAGAGATATAGGGGGAATGATAGAATTAGGAAACTACTACTGAAAAAAAGTTCAGCAGAACACTTATTCAGTGTGACTTGATCTTGAATCTCCTGCTTCATTTATAAAATGTTTCAATTGTTAGTGATATTTTTGGCAGCAAAATATGCTAGGAGATGGACCAAATACAGACTGCAAGCTACTGAGTTATTTTTTTTAAATTATGGAGGCATAATTTACATACCATGAAACGCAACTTTTTTTTCCAATTTATTTTTTATTGGTACATTTTAGATATACATAATGATAACATCCATCATATGGAATTTGTACCTGTGCATTATATATCTTACTTCTTTTTTTCCCATTTCCCTCCCCTCCCTTCAACCCCCTTCCCCTCCTTATTTACAAAAGCTTTGTTGCCATTTTTTTCCCTACTATTCTCTTTTTTTTTCCTTGACCTTTCCTTTCTTTCCCCCTCCCCCCTCCAGGCCCAGCATAACAGTTGATTCAGGCAAGAATCATCAATGAATACTAAACCTGTTGAGCTTAAGATTGTTACAGAATAGGATACTTATGTGGTCTTAAAAGTATAACTCTACAGATTACTTAGTAATTACAAAAGAGAAAATATGCCTTTTTGAGAGCTATCTGACATGCGCCCGCTGTAATGAAGTGATCAAACTTGGCCTTACCAACAGTGGAGTAACTTGACATTGTGGGCCTCTCAATTTGACATGTTCAGAAGTATATAATGTCACTTATATATTATTTTTACCAGGAATGTGTAACCTGAATGTAAACACAAGAAAATAGTCAGGCATTCTATATGTGAGACATTCTGAAAGATAATTGGCTTGGACTCTTAAAAAAAATCAGTCATGGGAAACAAAACATTGAAAATAAAAAAAATTAAGGGGTTAGTCTTAGATTGAAAGAGACGTAACAGTCAAGTCTACTGTGTTAACCTTAATTATATACTGAAACCAAACTAAAAACACACTTTTAGGATAATTGAATATGGACTCTATAGTTAGTGATATTAAGGCATCATCATTTTTTTAGGTGTGATAGTTATACTTGTAGGAAGTATTTTTACTTAGAAAATCCTAGCTACAATTTTAGAGAATTTTTCCATCTGTGGTTTACTTTCAAATTTTTCAGCCAAAACCATTTTGAAGAAAAAAAGATCTAGCAATTTGCAGTAACATAGATCAATCTAGGTAAAAGGTATACAACTGATTTTTACTATTCTCTTAACTTTCCTACAAATTTAAAATAAAAATTTGAAGGAACCATTTTATACACTTTGCCTAAATATGGAATATAATGAGATCTCAGGAACTGAGACAAATGGGAGCTAATTAACCAATCAATTACTATTTTCAAGATACAGCCTTAAAATAATACATTTTTTCTTACTTGACATTCTACATTCTTCATTCTCTGCATTAATAGAGGTCAGCAGCAGTGAACTTTTTCAGCTTATTTCCCTTCCAAATATACCTGTGTCATCTTTACTTCATTCTCTCTTGTATTAGAGGAAGAAATAGCCTATCCTGTCTCAAACTGTGTTTAGAATTATCAGAGGAAAGTTAAATTCGATGTTGCCTTAATATTCATTTGTGAAAATTACCTGATGGGAACAGGTTTCTTAGTCAGATATATATGAATTCAAGTCATGATATTGCCACTTCTTAGTTATGCGATCTTCATTGTTATTCATCTCTCTGAGTCTGAATGCTCATTTTTAAGATGAAGGATAATATCTACCTTTTAGGTGTTTTGTAAGGATTAAAAGGAGCACCTTTGAACAGTGGCTGACCCATGGTTGTGGTCAGTGAGTGGTAATGGCAGTATTGGTTACTAAGTATCAAAATTTATTCTATATATTGGGCAGAAAGGAGAAGGGTCATGGGACTCAAAATATAGCTATTAAAGTGGATCTAGAGAAGGTGGTTCCAGGCAGATTATCATTAAAATGTACTTACCTAAGAACAGCTAAGATGTAGGAGAATGTCAATAACTGGAAAACATCGAAAAATGAAATGATACAAAATCCTATTATCTGTTGCACATTTTTCTATAGTGAACAATGCTTCTTGGGTAGAGTGGGAAGTGTCAGCAAGTAATTTGGTCTATAAAGAAAAATTATAATATTTTTCCTCTTGGTGAGAATATTATTTAAAATAAATGAAATCTCCAGGCTCTGAGCTGGTGTTTTCTTTATAATATTAAGGTCATTAGCATTGCAAGGGATTTACTTTATATAAATGGAGAAATTGTAGCTCAAAGAGGTTTAATGACTTCCTTAAGAACACACAGCCTAAGTAGTGGCAGAGCTAGAACCAGGATCCAAATTTTCTTAATAACAGAATGGTATTTTTTCTTCTGCTGTGCATACAAAAACCATTCTGATGTAGACATCCCTTGATATAATAACGAATCTTAATCCTGTACCTAATAATTGAAGACAAGATTTTTTTCAGATCATTTTCATTATTAGTACGTTTGTAGTATATGTTTACATTCGTCATAGAAAGTTGATACACATGCATAATACATCTTAATTTTTTTAATGCCCTCTCGCCTCCCTCCCTCCCCTCTCCATCTATCTCTTGAGCCCTTTACTTTTTTGTACATCTTTGCAGTACATAATGTTCACATTACTTGTGTAGAGTTGGTACATGTACATGAAAGTATGATAGTACTTGGGGTGGGATGTGCATTTTAGGTGTCTAGGCAACGTTCTCAGTCAACACAGGGTAACAGGAATCAGATAATGGAGAGTAATGATTACTGGGAATTAATTTTCTGTTAAAAATTCATTTGAGTTGAAGAGGCACTGAAATTTCATGTAGGTTCTCAACTGAAACAAGGGAGACTAGGAGAATGGGAAAAAGCTTGACAGTTCTTGATATTGCAGGTTCCTTTTTGCTGTTCCCATCCAATGAGCCTTTTTTTTCCACATCAGAAAATGACATGATAAAGAAATGGAGTATGACAGGGTTTAATTATGCTGTCTAAGAGAGGGTTTTCTTCTTTTATTGTGCTTTTCAGTAGTTAATTGGATCATGTCTGCTGAAATGGTCTGTGGACTAAAACTTTTAATATTAAATGAATCCATTTTTTTCACATTTAGATAGTAGTTATAGGAAAACTAATGATTGTGTTATTTTGGCAACACAAATACTATATTTTTTTTACTAAAGAGAAATCTTTAACTCATGTAAAGTCAATAATTCATTTTAAAAGTTTTCTTGGAAATTTTTTTATGATTTAATATATTTAATGTTGGCACAAATTTCCATCTCAAAAAATGACAACTGTTACACTAATAGAATCATATATTTAATTGAAAATCATATATTTAATTGAAAATCAGCTCTTTAAAAGTGATGTTGATGTATATTACTGAGTCAAATAAGTGAATATGAAAAGGCTATGTACTATATCATTCCAACTACGTGAAATTCTAGAAAATGCTAAATTGTAGAGACAGTACAAAGACCAGTGTGGTGAAGAGGATGAATAGGCAAAACTGAGAGGAATTTTAGAGCATTGAGAACATTTGGTATGATACTATATGATACATACATGTCATTATACATTTGCCAAAACTCATAAAGTGTACAACACCAAAAATGAACCTTACTGTAAACTATGGTCATTGGATGATAATAACTTGTTAAGGTAGGTTCATCAATTGCAACACATATACCGTTTTGGTGTAGGATGTTGATAGTAGGTTCTAGAAGCTGCATATGTGTGGGGCAAGGAGTACTGTATATAGAAAAACTGTACCTTCTATCAATATTTTTGTGAACCACAAAATGCTATAAGAATTAATTTCATTTAAAATGAAACATAAATGTGATTTAGAAATTAAGCATTATCACTAAGTATGGTAACATACTGCAGTGTCCAATCGACTTCTCAGTATCCATGAACAAGTTGTAAAGAACCAGGCCCCTTACTTCCTCTTACCTATGTAGAACCAACAGTAGTGGGACTGAAAATAGAAAGAGATCAGATATTTTGAATTAAGAAGAGTCTGAACATGTGCAGGTTTTGACCAATTTTTTTAATTTTTTTTTTTTAGTTTCTGATATTCTTTTATTTTTTTTCCTTAAATTCTTTTATTGGTACATTTTAGGTATACGATACGTTCACATTTATCATTGGGTGCTTGTACCTGTACATGATGTATCTTGGTTCTTATTTTTTCCCAATTACCTGTGCGCCCTTCACCCCTCCACCCTTCCCTATTTATGTATACTTCATTTCCATTTTTTTTTCTTTTTTCACAATTTTTCCTTTGCATTCTTTCCTTTCCCCATCTCCTCCCACCACCCCTACTCCTTTGGACCTTTTCCTATTTCAAAGTATCAATTATTAGTTATTAATCCTTTTAGTCCTTATTTACACTCTCAGTTTCTCACACTAGAGAAATTATTCGGTATTTACACATGTGTGTCCTATTTATTTCACTTAAGAGTATAGCCTCAATATGCATCCATTTAGCTATAAATAACTCTAGTTTCTCGTTCTTTATGGCTGAGTAGTACTCCGTTGTATAAAAAAACCCCACATTTTCTTTATCCAGCCTCCAGTTGATGGGCAATTGAGCTGTTTCCATGTTTTAGCTATTACAAACTGTGCCGCTATAAACATGGGTGCACATATATCACTGTGGTATGATTCTTTTAATTCTTTTGGTAAGATACCCAGCAGGGGAATAGCTGGGTCAAATGGAACCTCAAGACTAGGTCAAATAGCCCTAGTCTTTGAGGTATCTCCATACTGATTTCCACAGTGGTTGGTGCTGGATAATTTTTAAGATGATTTGGTCCAGTCAAGAAATGGTTTAAAAATATTTTTATTGATTACTCTCAGCTCTCTCACCTAAAGAGCATCAAATACTGAAACGCCAAAAGATGCCTTTGAATTCTGATTAAAATGTCTTCTTCCTTTTTCGTGTTGTACAATAAAATCTGATTTACTGATCACGGTCATTTATTTTACCTCCTTCTTTTCTTAAATTCTTTGGAAAATCTTGGTGGCATTAGTTGATTGGTAAGGTCATCTCTTGTGTTCTGGAGTATAATGTTCCACTTCAGATACTTGAGAATTGAATGCTTTTGATCTGTAAGAGATGTGGCAACAGCACAAAGACACCTCCTTTTGTGAGGCTCACTTATAGTGTCTTTTCAGATCAAGAGAGAAAATTGCTTCTGTCCATAGCAGTTAATTGAAAAGTATTTTATGTCTTTCCATTGTTTAGAGAGGAGCACTTGCTCTTCTCTCTTTCCCTTTACTAACAAAATAGGTTCACCATCACACCTTTGTTCCTTGATTCCAAAGAAATTCTTTTAGGTTAGATTAGGACAAGGAGATTAGAATTGAGCAAGTCTTATAGTTTTTGTTAAGGAAGCAAGTGTGATGGTTAACATCTTCAGAGCTCAGCTTCCCAAACTGCCTTTTCTATATGTAAATCCAGATTTGAAATACACTCAATACATCTTCAAAATTAGATTTCTCACTAATCCTGCTTATGTACATTTTGTGCCCAAGTGAATTTCCTAAATCTGGAGAGCCTCCCCAGATGAATTATGTAACATAATTTAAATCACTCACAAACTGCAGAATTTATATTGTTTGTGAGAAAGACAGACTTTCCTCCAAAGCAATTTTCTTCCTCTTAGTGACTAAAAAGCATGAATACATTGCAGCCTCGATATAATGCTGGTCTGGGGCCCATGTTCAACAGCCATTTCATAGAAAAAATGACTTGATGGTATTTCACCAAGTAAACGTCTTCAGATGGAATTCACATAGGCTAGCCTCATTCTGAACATTTCAGTGTTTGAAAAGACAAGTACTTTGGTGTTATGCTATAGTGCCAATAATTAGCTCAGCATAGTAGTTATTTTATTTTTGATTAGCATGTATTCATTATACATATTAATGAGGGTTAGTGCGATATTCACTACATGCATACAGGCATACAGTGTGTGATTTTTATTCAGAAGTTTCATAGCATTTGGCAAACAAGTGCACTGTAATAGTGTTATGGCTTGTATCTAGAACCCTCCCCCATAGCCTCATGCACTCTTAGGTGGGTTTTGGGTGAGTGACTGGATCATGAGTGTGTGAAACTGGATTAGCCCACTGTATCAGTCAGTGCTTACTAGAGAAACAGATTTAATGCAAGATATACAAATATATATATGTATATCTTGCATATATATATATATATTTAGAAGATTGTCTTACAATGACCTTCCACAGTGTGAGATATGGAAGAGTGCAAAAAGGCCTGTCTGCACTGGAGACCAAAGGATCCAGTCAAAGGCCTGGAGCTCAATGTAGTGTCCCGTGTTAGTGTGTATCAGGAGACCAAAGGTTCTGCAATGGAAGGCTGAAGGGTCTGTGTTGGAGGCTGAAGAGTCTGTGCTGGAAGCCAGGTGACAATGTCCAATGTGAAAGTGAAAACTGGAGCTCCTCCAAAAAAACAGAATCAAGCCTTCCTTCTTCATTTCCCTCTTATACCATTCTGGCGACAATCCTCCCTAGGATGGGTCTTCCACAACCAGAACTATACTGAGCCCATTTAATTAGGCATTTCTTACTCAAATTGGCAGAATCAGTTAACTGTCACACCTGCTGACTGGCTTAGCATAGTTCTGGGTGTAAGTCATGGATTTACTGAGAACAGAAGACCCACCCTGAGTGCAGGTGGCACCACCCAATAGTCTTGTAGCCTGGATGGAATAAAAGGGAAAGCAGAAGGAAGGCTGCTGCCTCCTGTCTGCTACGCCATGAACTCTTTCTCCTCTGATGTACCCTTCTGTCAATGCTGCCCTGCCTTGGAACCAACTGACTATTGACTAAAACCTCTAAAAACTAAAACTGTTAGCTAAAATAAATCTTTCCTTCTTAACTTGTGGGTGTTGGGTATTTTGTCCCAGCAGCAAGTAACCAAGACAAATAGAAAAAGCACTGTTACTTCAGAGTTTAAAGATATAGGTCCTAGGGCTGGGAATGTAGCTCAGTGGCACAGTGTCTGCCTGGCAAGCATGTGTCCCTGAGTTCCATACCCTGTGCCAAATATATATATATAGGTCCTACTATCATTCTCATTAGCTTTAGCCTTTGAGAAATTAGTTAACCTGAGTTTTTAATTATTTGCTCCATCTCAAATTACTTTGAGAATCAATAAAGTAATATGTATAGGCCTTTTGAAAATTTAAGTGCTGTATAATTGGAAGGTGTTATTTTACATACAGGTTGAAACCCCAGAGTAGTTATGACTCTAAATGCAAAGCTTCTTCTATATGTCAAGGCATCATATTATTCAGGGTAGCAGGTATGACCAGCAATAGAACTTCTGCCGTAAACAGGCACAAAGTGAAGAGGTGAGCTGTGATAAAGGATGAAAATCACAACTTTGTTTGGTTTCCTAAGAGAGGTGAGATTTGAAATGAGACTTGAATAAGTAATATTTCAACAAGATGACTGAGTGAAGGCCATAGGGATGTAATAATTCTACTACTATGATCCTCCCCATCTGTCCCCAAGAATTCAGGAAACTTTCACTACCTTTCTCTTTGCATCTTTCTTGGAAATGTATTTTTTATTAATTTTGTGTGTAGGGCAATGCTATACACAAGCAGAATGTCTTGTCACCACCTTAACATATCAATGGCAAGACTAGGTTGTGAATTTTCATGCCAGAGATGAGAGTGTTGTACATCTCTATAAACACTTCTTTCTATCAAACAGTAGTTAACCATTGTATATTTATTCTTTTACCTTAATTTTGATTAACTGGATATCTTCTTACAATAGCCTTAACCAGTGGGAGGATAGTATTTTCTTCCCCTCTCTCTACTCTCCCTCTCTTTTTTACTCTCTCCCCTTTTCTCCTTTCCTGAATGAGAAATAAACTTAATTATATTAAGTTCTAAGATTTCAAGGTTCTTTTCAAACAGCAGTTAACCCAATATGTAAAGAAGATTGCACAGTAGCTAAAACTTTAAAATGTGGCATTGGCCGAGCAGGTAGGAAATAAAAAGAAGCATTTGTTGAAAGGCTAAAAAGACAGCCAACCATGGAGAACTGTTGCCTGATACAAATTGGTGATCATATTATATGCCTTTTGAGCTAGCACTTCTTTAAGAGGTTGGGAATCAAATCGGTCTTTTTTCTAGTTGTACTTTTTATTGCAATAATTATTGATTCACATGTACTTGTAAGAAAAAGTATAGAAGTTCTTTATATTTTTTTAACCTAGTTTTCCCTAGTGATAAGATCTTGCAAAATTAATGTAATGTAATCAGGATATTTACATTGATTCAACTTAACAAGTTGATTCAGATTTCTCCACTTTTACTTGTATGTGTATGTGTGTTTAATTCTATACAGTTTTATCATGTGTGTAGGTTTTCATATCCATCACCATAGTCAAGATCTGGAACACTAAATACCACAATGTGGTTTCATCTTGTTTTCCTTTTATCATCATGCCCATTTCTCTGCCATTGCATTCCTTACCAAAACAGTTTCCAATTCTTGGAAACCATTAATTTATTTTCTATTTCTAAAATTTTATCTTTTTATCATATAGTACAAGTAAGAGTTACACAACATGTAACCTTTGAAGATTGACATTTTTTTCAATCAGCATAGCTGCCTAAAGATTCATCTGATGGCTGGAGATGTAGCTCAATTATAGATACCTGCCCTGGCATGTGTAAAACCCTGGGTTCCATCCCCAGCATCACAAAAAAGAAAAAAAGAAAAAGTTTTCATCTGACTTATATGTATCAATTGTCTGTTCCTCTTTATTGATAAGTAGTATTACATGGTAAGGTGTACCACAGTTTGTTTAACCATTCATCTATTGTAGAACATCTGGGCTATTTTCAGTTTGGGGATATTATGTCTACAGCTGATTTGAACTTTTTTTAATAGATCCTTATATGAAGATAAATATTCATTTCTCTGGGACAAATGTCCAAGTATATAAATTGCTAGGTAGTATGATAGCTACATTTTTAGTTTCATAAGAAACTGTCACACTGTTTTCCAAAATGGATATATCATTTTACAAAAGGTAATTGAAAAATATGTTGAAGGTTTAAATTTTAAAAACTTAATACAGTAAAAGACATAGTGCCAACCACCGTTCCAAGGGCAGAGGAGGTGAACCAATACCAGCACCCAGGAGGAGGCTCCCCAGTTGCCAATCCACTGCTCCCAGGGCAGAGGAGGTGAGCTGCATGGCCGCCAGCAGCAACCCCCCACCATGGAAATGAGAAGACAGTAAACAAGCCTCAAAAACAGACTTGCAGATCACCTACAGCAACCCCAAAGGGAAATGAGATGGAACACTCTGATACTCAAACACCTGGACTCCCTGAACTGGCAACAAAAGAGGATCTGGAAAAAATGAAATCAGAAATAATTTCTCAGATAACAGCAGAGATTGTGCCCATAGTGCAAGACATGATTAATAAGCCTAGAGAAGACACAGATAAAAAATAAATAGAGGAGCTTAGGAACATGATGGAATCCCAACATAGGAAACAAATGGAATCAATAAAAGAGATACAAACAGATTTCCAGGGGATTAAAGACTCCATTGAATGTCTAAGTAGCAGAATGAACCAATGTGAGGACAGAATTTCAGATATAGAAGATAAGATTGCAATTAGTGACCAGGAAAAGAAAAATTTCTTTAAAATAGTAAGGGACCATGAGAAATCAATGCAGCAGCTGCTAGATGATGCAAAGAAGAATAACATCAGACTGATGGGAGTCAATGAAGAAACAGGAGAGAGTGCAGATGACATAAAAAGGCTGTTCACAGAAGTGATGGCAGAAAACTTCCCAAGCAGGGAAAAAAATCTTGACATACAGATAAGTGTGGCATATTTTGACTTCAACTAGTCTTGATAAAAAAAAATCTACACATAGGCATATAATAGTTAGGTTTCCAGAAACCCAACAGAAGAACAAAATTCTACAAGTAGTTAGAGAAAAGAAACAAATCACATACAAAGGAAAGCCCATCAGAATCACAGCAGACTTCTCAGTGCAAACTCTCAAGGCAAGAAGAGCTTGGAGTGATGTATTTCAAGCCCTAAAGGAAAACAGCCTCCAACCCAGATTGATGTACCCTGCAAAACTATCTTTCAAAATTGATGGAGAAATAAGATACTTTCATGATAAAGAGCACCTCAGGAACTTCATGAATACCAAACCAGCACTCCAAAATATTTTAGACAATATCCTAGGAAAAGACAATGAGGATCACAACCCCAGGAAGCCCAGCAGAATGAATCCATTGGGCATGACAAATTAAATGCAAAGGGGGAGAATCCAACAAAAAGAAAAATTCATGACAAGGCTTTTAAAACTTTTAACTTCATCTCCCTAATGAGTGAATAATTCAATCTTGTTATTGTACTAATTAGTATTTTTCTGATTCTAGTGTTGCACACTTTCCTTGTGCTGTACTGGCTATTTATCATCTTCTTGTGTTTCCTTTTTAATTGGGTTGTCTATTAATGAGCTGTAAGAGTTCTTTATATATTCCGGTCATAGGTTATATGCATTGTAAATATGGTCTGTTTAAGGACTACTTTTCATTTTAATGATGTTTTTTAAAGTTCTAAATTTTGATAGAATCTCATTTATCAATTTTTTCTTTTATACATCATGTTTTTTGTATCCTAGGAAGTTCTTGCCTACCCTAAATTCATAAACATTTTCCCTTATAATTTCTTCTTAAAGTTTTATAGTTTTAGTCTTTCATATTTAGGTTCATAGATCCTTTCAAGTTATTTTTATGTATGAAAATAAAGGGGTGAGGTTAATTTTTTATATATGGATACCAGGTGTTCTAGTGCTGTTTGCTGAAAACACTATATTTTCCTCTGCTCTTGAATTAAGTTTATATTCTACAAAATGTTAATGTTAAATAATCTTTCAAAACTCAGTCGACCATATATAAGGTGTTCTATTTCTAGATTCGCTGTTTTATTCCAAAGATCTGTATGTCTTTACTTACACCAACACTGCCTTGATTACTGTAGCTTTAGAAGAAGTCTTAAAATTAGATCCTAAACGTCTTCGAACATTGTTTTTCTTTTTGTTTTTAACTTTTCTAGGTCCTTTGTACTCCTACATAACTTTTAAATTTCGATAGCCAATTCTTCATTTATAGCAAGTATACACAGACCTGAATTTTTATATATACCTTGTGCTTTCTAATCCTGCTAAATTCAAATACAAGTTCTAGGGGCTCCTAGAGATTTCTTAGTATTTTCTCTATGATCATTTCATCTACATGTAAAGATTTTGCTTCTACCTTGCCAATCCTATCCTAGTTGTGTCATTTTATTGCCAGACTATTTTGATTTGGGCCTAGGTTTCAAAGTTTAATGGACAGATGAAGAGTAAGCACATCTGCCCTTGTTCCCCACCTTAAGGAGAAAGCATTGTATCTTCTCCATTCATATAAGGCGTTCTTGCTGGAAGTGTGAAGTACATATCTTTAATCTGTTGAGAAGGTTCTGTTCTACTTCTAGTCTCCTGATAGCTTTTACCATGAACAGCTGTAGAATTTAGTCCAATACTTTTTCTCCAATTAGTGACAGGATCATATGGCTTTTTCCTTTCCTCTGTTAAAATGATGACTTTTGGGGGTGGATCTTCCAATGCTGAACCAACGCTCCCATCCCTATAACAAAACCACTTTCTACATCCTGCCAGATCTGACTTCTAATAGTTTGTTTTGTTAAACAAATTTCTATCTATGTTCATACTTTTTTCTTCTATTATCTTTATCCAGTTTTAGGATTAACACAATGTTGAGTTCCTAAACTGAGGGGAGAAGTGTTCCTTTTTTTTCTGCTTTAAATGTTTGATATAATTTATCAGTTAAAATATTTATGAGCCTGCTGTTGTCATATAGGTAGGTTTTCAAGCTAGGAATGTACTTTCTTTAATAGGTGCTATTGAAATTTTATATTTCTTCCAGAGTTAGTTTCATTAATTTGTCTCCCAAGGTACTTCTTAGAAGTTGTCAAATTTATTTCAAAACAGATTTTTGTAATATACTTTCTATATCCTTTTAAATTCGGTAAAATCTGTGGTAATGTCTCCTAGATCTTGATACTGTAATTTTAAAAATGTATAATTGATATTGTGTAATAGGAAGAAAAGGTCTAAAGGAGCAGGGGAAGCGGGAGGAGTAGGGGAAAGGAAAGAAGCGAAAAGAAAAAATATGAGAAAAGGAAAAAAATGGAAACAAGGTCTTTGCAAATAAGGAAGGGTGGAGGGGGTGAACGGAGGGCAGGGGAAGGGGAAAAAATAAGAGCCAAGATACTCATGAAATGGTACAAGATCCCAATGATGAATGTAACTATATTTTATACCTAAATTGTACCAATAAACTTAATGGGAATAGAAAAAAAAAAGACAGTGCCAAGAACAGTGAGATAACTGTGTTTGATATGAGGGGCAGTATTTTGAGGGGATTAATGACAATGTAACTTTTACTGTAATATTTTTTTATTTAAACATTCACCATATTTTTGAACACCCCTCATTGATCAAATGGTTATGGCAATTTATGTCAAATACATTCATAATGTGTCCTCATCCACTTTATTCATTGGATCTGGTGCCATATAACTTTTGGCTCTTCCCCAAAGTCAAGACCACAAAATATAAACATTTTGAATCCAGGACATCCAGGCAACGACGATAGCACAACTAATGACACAAAAGACCTCTATAACTGCTTCAGAAAGTGGCAAAAAAAATGGGATAAATGTATTAGAAGCAAAAAGTATTTTGAGGGGGATTAATGGCAATGTGTCTTTTACTGTAATAAATTTTGAATATTTAAACATTTGGTGTATTTTTTATCACAACTCATACACTCCCACTAACAACATGTCTTTAACAGTATTTAGTGTTTTCACTATTTTTTATGTTAGCCCCATCATGGATGTGTAGTTATAACATTGCTATTTTAATTTGTGTGCCCTATGCCCAATGATGTTGAACATCTTTTCCTGTACTTATTTGCCATCAGTATATTAAATGTTCATCTTTTTTGCTCATTTTCTAATTGCTTTTTATTTTATTTTATTTTTTTCCCGATTAACTTTATTGTTACATTTTAGGTATAAAATACAGTTACATTCATCATTGGGATCTTGTACCATTACATGAGTCTCTTGGTTCTTATTTTTTTCCCCTTCCCTGGCCCTCCCTTCACTCCCTCCACACTTCCCTATTTGCAAAGACTTTGTTTCCATTTTTTTCCTTTTCTCATATTTTTTCCTTTCCCTTTTTTCCCTTCCCCTACCCCTCCCAATTCCCCTGCTCTTTTAGACCTTTTCTTCCTGTTACACAATATCAGGTATACATTTTTTAAACTATAGTATCAAGATCTAGGAGACATTACCACAGATTTTACTGAATTTAAAAGGATATAGAAAGCATATTACAAAAATCTGTTTTGAAATAAATTTGACAACTTCTAAGAAGTACCTTGGGAGACAAATTAATGAAACTAACTCTGGAAGAAATATAAAATTTCAATAGCACCTATTAAAGAAAGTACATTCCTAGCTTGAAAACCTACCTATATGACAACAGCAGGCTCATAAACATTTTAACTGATAAATTATATCAAACATTTAAAGCAGAAAAAAAAGGAACACTTCTCCCCTCAGTTTAGGAACTCAACATTGTGTTAATCCTAAAACTGGATAAAGATAATAGAAGAAAAAAGTATGAACATAGATAGAAATTTGTTTAACAAAACAAACTATTAGAAGTCAGATCTGGCAGGATGTAGAAAGTGGTTTTGTTATAGGGATGGGAGCGTTGGTTCAGCATTGGAAGATCCACCCCCAAAAGTCATCATTTTAACAGAGGAAAGGAAAAAGCCATATGATCCTGTCACTAATTGGAGAAAAAGTATTGGACTAAATTCTACAGCTGTTCATGGTAAAAGCTATCAGGAGACTAGAAGTAGAACAGAACCTTCTCAACAGATTAAAGATATGTACTTCACACTTCCAGCAAGAACACCTTATATGAATGGAGAAGATACAATGCTTTCTCCTTAAGGTGGGGAACAAGGGCAGATGTGCTTACTCTTCATCTGTCCATTAAACTTTGAAACCTAGGCCCAAATCAAAATAGTCTGGCAATAAAATGACACAACTAGGATAGGATTGGCAAGGTAGAAGCAAAATCTTTACATGTAGATGAAATGATCATAGAGAAAATACTAAGAAATCTCTAGGAGCCCCTAGAACTTGTATTTGAATTTAGCAGGATTAGAAAGCACAAGGTATATATAAAAATTCAGGTCTGTGTATACTTGCTATAAATGAAGAATTGGCTATCGAAATTTAAAAGTTATGTAGGAGTACAAAGGACCTAGAAAAGTTAAAAACAAAAAGAAAAACAATGTTCGAAGACGTTTAGGATCTAATTTTAAGACTTCTTCTAAAGCTACAGTAATCAAGGCAGTGTTGGTGTAAGGAAAGACATACAGATCTTTGGAATAAAACAGCGAATCTAGAAATAGAACACCTTATATATGGTCCACTGAGTTTTGAAAAATTATTTAACATTCTAATTGTTTTTTAATGTTTAGTTTTATGAGTTCTTCGTGTAGTCTAGATGTAAGTCCCTTGTCAAATATGTGGTTTGTAAATATATTCCCCAATCTGTAACTTATCTATCTTCTTAACAGAGTTGTTCACTGAACAAAAGTTTTAAAAATTTTGATGAAGTCTTTCTCAAAAATATTTTAATGGATACTGCTTTTCATGGCAGCTTTGTTCTTAGTTCTATATCCCCAAAATTATGCCTACAAATTTGATCATTTTATGTTTTATGTTTTAAGGCTGTGATCCATTTTTACTTTAATTTTAATATATGAGGTTTAGATAAAGGGTTTTTGGGGGGGCCATCGATATTCAGTTGTTCCAGCACCATTTGTTGATAAAGCTATCCTTGATCAATTGAATCGCTTTTACACTATCAACAATCAGTTTGGCATATTTGTATGAATCTGTTTTCCGAGGTCTCTATTCTCTGTATCTATATGTCTTTCTGCTCAACCAGTTTCACACTGTCTTCATTACTTTAGCTATATTATAAGCCTTAATATTTGGTAGAGAGATTGTTCCCTCTTTATTCTTCTCTGTAAAGATTATTTCAGTTATTTTAGTTCCTTTGCCTTTCCACAAAAGTTACCTGGGATTTTGTAGGAATTGCATTTAAGCTATAGATCAGTTGTGAGAGAATTAACACCTTTACTGTGAACACTCCCATCCACGAACATGTATGTCCCAAAATTTATTTGAGTCTTCTTTGACTTGTTTCATCAGCATTTTGTAATTTTCATCACCCAAGTTAGGTACATGTTTTGATTTTGTTAGGCTTACACTTTAGTAGTTCACTTTCTTTAAAGTGATTATAAGTGTTATTGTTTCATTTGTTCACTGTTAATATACAAAAACACAGTTTTGTGTGTTTAATCTTATATACTTTGACCTTGCTGAAATTACTGCTTAGCTCTAGGGGTGTGTGTGTGTGTGTGTGTGTGTGTGTGTGTGTATTTAAGGGATTTTCTACATAAGCAGTTGTGATGTCTGATGTAAATATAGTATTATTTCTTTCTTTCTGATCTATATGCCATCCATTTCTTTTTCCTGCCTTTTTGCACTGGCTAGAATTTCCAGTACTCTGTTGAATTACAGAGATAAGGGCAGACATCCTTGCTTTGTTCCTGGTCTTCTGTAAAAAGCCTTCAGTCTTTCATCTTAAGTATAATGTTAACTGTAGGTTTCTTTTTCTTTTTTTTTTTTTTTGGTACCGGGGATCGAACTTGCGCTTGCAAGGCAGGCTCTGGAACCACTGAGCTAAATCCCCGGCCCCCCCCAAAATAGCTGTAGGTTTCTTGCAGATGCTCTTTATTAACCCCCTTTCTTCATAGCTTCCTGAGAGGTATTTTTTTAATCATGAATAGGTGCTGGATTTTGTAAAATGCTTTTTCTGTATCAATTGATATATAATTTTTCTTCTTGAATTCATTGTTATGATACATTTCAAATGTTGATCAGCTTTACATAAATTTTGCTTGGTCGTGGTTCATAATTCCTTTCATACATTCTTGGATTTTGTTTTCTAGCATTCTATTGTAGGTTTTTAAATGTATATGAAATTTTTACATGTCCTTGAGATTTATTGTTCTGTAGGTTTTTCTGTACTGTCTTTGCCTCATTTTGGTGTTAGGATAATATCGCCCTCTGCATTTTTTATAAAGGTTTGTGAAGAAATGGTATTAATTTTTCTTTAAATGTTTAGAGTTCTCCAGTAATATTGTTTGGACCTGGATATTTCTTTTTTGGGAGCTTGTAAATTGTAAATTCGATTTATTTAATGTTTCTAGAACTATTAAGGTGATCTATTTAATTTGGTCCAATTTTCATTGCTTGTGGTTTTTTTTAAGGAATTGATAGCAATTCTGTTAAGCTATTGAATTCATAAGTATAAAAAAGTTGTTCATAGAATTTCCTTTTTATCTTTTAATAGCTGTAGGATCGGTAGTGGTGTATCCTGTTTTCTCCCTGTATTTGTAGATTTGTTTTCTCTATTTTTATTTTTTCTGTCGTGACTTAGGTTTATTAATTTTATTGATTGTTTTCTCAAAGAACTAGCCTTTTGTTTTATTGATGTTTCTCTCTGAAGTTTTTGTTTGCAGTTTTATTGATATCTGCTCTTGTCTTTATTATTTCCTTTCTTCTACTTGCTTTGGGTTAGTTTTGCTTTTTCTATTTTCTTAAGGTAGGAACTTAGATCATTGACTCAAGACCTGTCCTTGTTTGTAATAGTATTCTCTTTTAAGCACTTCTGATAATCAGCAATTTTTATCCCATTTTCATCACCAACTATCAGTTTCACGAATGGTTATTTTGTTATCCATTGTAAAGCTCTATGTTAACAAATGTCTGCATATAGATATCCCAAAAGCACCTCAAATTAAACTTACCTAAACTCACTATTTCTACTCTCTCCTGGGCCTCCCAGATCTATAACTCCCTTTCTTTTTCTCAGATAATGGTTACTATTTTTTACTGAAAAATCTAAGACAGTATATTTCTGTTTCTTCAGTACATAGTGGTGATTACATTTCTTAAGTATCCCTTGAATTCTTTCTTTTCAGTAGTATAGTTCCCCTATTTCAAGTCTTCATGGTCTTCCAGTTTGAAAGTAGAAGAATATGGCCCCTTTTCCACACCCCATTTTCCACTCCTCAGTGGCAATCTTTTTTCAATTCAAGATTTAATTAGTTTTATGTCTCTAAATAGCATATTTACTGTTACTTTTTAGTTTTCCCATATTAGGCCTTCTCTACTAATAAATATATGTGTGTATATACAAATATAAATTTCATATAAATCAGTATTTTTTTAAATTTTATTTTATTGGTACATTTTAAGTATACAATATAATGACATTCATCATTGGAAATTTGTACCTTTACATAATCTGTCTTGGTTCTTATTTTTTCCCCCTTCCCCTGCCTTCCCTTCAACTCCTCCATCCCTCCCCAATTACAAAGACTTTGTTTCCATTTTTTCATTTTGTCATATTAATTCCATTCCCTTCTTTCCTTTCCCCTACCCCTCCTACTTCCCCTTCCCCTTTGGCCCTTTTCTTCCTATTTCACATTATCTATTATACCTTTTTATAAATCAGTATTTAATATTTGAAAGATTATTATTCACACCCTGGTCATATAACATAATATATTGTGTCTTCTTTATTTTATAAGATTTTCTTTTCCTTTGAATTTCATTTCCCTATTTGCTTAGTTTTCTTTTTTTTCTTTCATCTAGTAGGGTTTTTTGTTAATTTTATTGTTACACTTTAGATATACATAATGATCACATTCATCGTAGGGAATTTGTACATAATATATCTTGATTCTTTTTTCCCCAATCCCCTCCCCTCCCTTCAATCCTTCTTCCCCTCCTTATTTACAAAAACTTTGGTTTCCATTTTTTCTTTTCCCTTCCTTCTTTTCCACCCTCCCTCTCCCTTGTTCCCCTTTCCATTTGAACATTTTTTTCCCATTTGCCAATATCTATTATACATTTTGGTCCTTATTTACACTTTCAGTTTTTCACACCAGAGAAACAATGTGATATTTACACATGTGTCTGATTTATTTTACTTAAGAGTGTGGTTTCAAGGTGCATCCATTTACCTAGAAATGCCTCAAGTTTATCCTTCTTTATGGCAGATTCCATTTGACCTATCTATACCCCCTTGGTATCTTCCTATTTGCTTAGTTTTCTATACACTTACCAGCAATTCATTCCCCAACTCCCGGCTTTTAATTTAAATCTGTCAGTTTCATCTTGGACTCATCTTTTCCAGAGTCCTCTAATCTCTGTTGTACCATATGGAATTGTTTGTCAGTCTACTACTCAGCTAGGTTCTTCCTTCTACAGCATTATTGTATTCACTCTACTTTGTTTGCTTTGTAGTTTTTGTGGATCTTACTTATACTTCTTATCCTTTAGTTTACTCCCCTCTCCCCCAATATAGCACAAATTCCAATAGCTTCTAGAAAGATTGCATGCAAGATAAGTTTTTTCTGAGATCTTGCATGTCTGAAAAAGTATTTATTCTACTAGTATACTTAATTGATAAGATTGGGTATTAAATTATAGCCTGGAAAAATTTTCCTCTTTTGGGTTTTGTTTTGTTTTGTCTTGTCTTATTTTGAGTCAGGTTCTCACTATGTAGTTCAGGCTGCCCTTGAAATCACTATGTAGCCTAGTCTGGCCTTGAACTCACATAGATCTTCCTGCCTCAGCCTCCTGAGTGCTGGGACTACAGGTGTGCACCATCATGCCTGGCTTCCTCTGAACTTTTAAAGAAGTAGTTCCATTGTCTTCTAACTTTGAGGACCATTCTGAATCTAAATCTTTACTGACCTTTTTCTTTTTGTGTTCTATTTTTTTTCTATGGAAGATTTTGATATCTTTCTCAGAATACTTAAATTTCAGATGATAGGCTTTGGTGTGGGTCTTTTATCCACTGAAGCTCGTACTTGGTGAGTCAAACATTTCTTTTAATTTGAGGCTATTTTCTTGAATTAGGTTTCTGCTAATTTCCTTCCCTATTTTATCTCTGTTCTTTCTGGAAATACTGATGTTCTAATGTTTGATACCCTGAACAGATCTACATTTTTTCCTTTCAATTTTCTCTTTGTATTTCTGTAAAAATGTCTGTGATATATACTCAACTTTTTATTCCAATTTTTCTTTTGCTTTCTGCTATAATTTTTACTTTGCAGCAACTTATCTTCTTTTATGATTGTGTGTATATGTGCACTTTTAGTAGCATTCTGTTCTTAATGCATGGCTTCTCTGAAAATATTAATGACTTTTTTTGTTTGATGCCAGAGATCAAACCCTGGATCTTCCACATGCTATTGGCAAATGTTCTAAAAGGCATCAATAATGATTTTTTAAAGTCTACACGTCTTAGATTGTTTCTTTCAATTTTATCTTTCTGTTTTGTCTTTGTCTTTCCTAGATTAATGGCTTTCTTCAAATGATGATTCTTGATTGTCCATTTATATTCAAGAAAGGTACACTTAAAAGTTTTGTGTTTCTGTTTTTTAATTTACTTTAGGATAATTTGGCTAGAAATTTTCACTCATATTTTCTCTTTAGCTAGCCAAATTCTCTGGAGAAGTATCTTCCAGTTCCTGGCTTGAGATTAATAAGCCTAGTGTTAAGCCAGTGTTCCTGGAACTGTTAGAAAAGGAACTGGAGGCTCAATGTTCTGTTGGTAAACTTTCATTTAATCCTTGTTGTTGCTACAAATCCCTGCCCTCAATTTTGCCTGGTGTCCCTCATCAAACGCTAATCTGGTTCACTCTCTGCAAAGAAAAATCATTTGCATAACTTTGTTAAGGTGAATGGTCCAGATACAGGATGTGAAGAATTCCAGTCTACTGCTTAATCATTCTTAATCCTGTTTTCAGCTCCACTTTCAACAGCACCTTTAATTACCTAGTTGTACTATTCCATATCCTTGTAGAAGTCTGTACTATAAATCCAGTTGCAATTTTCAAAGTTTTGTTGTTATATCTTTTCTTCTTGTTTTCATCCTTCTGATTTTTATGCCTTTATCTTATTTTTTAAAATTTCATTACTGCTACTTTGTAGGTGTTTTGGAATGAAGCAATGGTAAATGCATATGTTTCATCTTTAGAGATCTTAATGGTCTCCTTCCTCGACCTTATTCATTCCAATTCACTTTCATACTATTGTCAGAGTGATCTTGATAAAATGACAGTGTGTTCCAGTCATCTCTTTATTAAAATCCCTCACTAGTTCTGAGTAATCAGTGATAAATTTTGGTTCTCTGAATAATATACAAAGTACAGTGTATAAACTAAACCCCTACCTGTTTCTTCTACCCTATGTCTTGTTTGCAGTACAAGTTTTAAAGAGGTATTTATCATTTCACAAAAATCTAATGTTCTTTCTTCTTCCATATTTTTATTTTTTTTTGTATTAAATTCTTTTATTGGTACATTGTAGGTATACAACACAATTACATTTCTCATTGGGAATTGTACCTTTATATAATGCATCTTGGTTCTTATTTTTTCCCTATTCCTAGCCCTCCCTTCATGCCCTCCACCCTTCCCTATTTACAAAGACTTTATTTCCATTTGTTCCATTTCTCAGCATTTTTTCCTTTCCCTTCTTTCCTTTCCCCTGTGCCTCCCACTACCCCTACCCCTTTGGACATTTTCTTCCTATTTTGCACTATCGATTATTCATTCTAATCATTGGTACATTTTAGGTATACAATATAATGACATTCATCATTGGAAATTTGCACTTTTACATAGTCTCTCTTGGTTCTTGTTTTTCACCTTTGCCCAGCCCTCCCTTCAACCCCTCCAGCCTTCCCTATTTACAAAAATTTTGTTCCAACTTTTCCATTTTCTCATATTAATCCCATTCCCTTCTATCCTTTCCCATAGCCCTCCCACTTCCTTCCCCTTTGCCCCTTTTCTTCCTATTTCACATTACCTATTATACATTTAGTCCTTATTTACACTTTCAGTTTCTCACACCAGAGAAACTATTCTGTACTTACACATCTGTGTCCTATTTATTTCACTTAAGAGTATTGCCTCAATGTGCATCCACTTAGCTATAAATGTCTCTAATTTCTCATTTTTTATGGCTGAGTAGTACTCCATTTTATTAAAAAACCACATTTTCTTTATCCACTCTCCAGTTGATGGGCATTTGGGCTGTTTCCAAGTTTTAGCTATTACAAACTGCGCTGCTATGAACATGGGTGCACATATATCACTGTGGTATGATTCTTTTAATTCTTTGGGGAAGATCCCCAGCAGTGGAATAGTGGGGTCAAATGGGACTTCCAGTCCTAGTTTTTTGAGGTATCTCCATACTGATTTCCACAGTGCTTGCACCAGTCTGCACCCCCACCAGCAGTGGAGCAGGTTCTTCTTTCCCCACAGCCCCGCCAGCATTTGTTACTGGTTGATTTCATGATAGCAGCCATTCTTTCTGGAGTGAAGTGGAATCTCAGTGTTGTTTTCATTTGCATCTCTCAAATGACCAGTGATGTTGAACATTTTTTCATGTATTTATTTGCCATTTCTACTTCTTTGTCTGAGAAATGTCTGTTCATTTCAGATGCCCATTTGTGGATTGGGTCTTTAAATTTGGGAGGTCTGATCTTTTTAAGTTCTTTATAGATTCGAGATAGTAGACCTTTGTCTGAGGAAGAACAGGTGAAGATTTTTCCCACATTGTGGGTTGTCTCTTCACACTGCTGGTGGTTTCTCTTGCTATGCAGAAGCTTTTTAATAAGAAGAGATCCCATTTGTTGATTGTTTGTGCTAGTTCACGGGCAACTGAGGTTTTGTTCATAAAATCTATTCCTACACCGATGTCTTCAAGGGTTCTACCTAACCTCTGTTCCAACTGGTTCAGAGTTTCTATTTTAATATTTTGATCTTTAATCCATTTTGATTTTAGTTTAGTGCATGGTGAGAGATATAGGTCTAGTTTTAATCTTTGGCAAGTTGAAGCCCAATTTTTCCAGCACCATTTATTAAAGAGGCTATCTTTCCTCCAGTGAGGGTGTTTGGCTCCTTTGTTGAAGATGAGATGGCTGAGTGTGTCTGGCATTGTTTCTGCATCTTCTAATCTGTTCCACTGGTCCTCAAGCCTGTTTCTTTGCCAGTAC
Organism: Heterocephalus glaber; assembly: GCF_053883595.1. Lineage (NCBI taxonomy): Eukaryota > Metazoa > Chordata > Mammalia > Rodentia > Bathyergidae > Heterocephalus > Heterocephalus glaber. The sequence continues at coordinate 33,405,967 of NW_028258384.1, read as the reverse complement.
CATGCTGTTTTTATCACAGTAGCTTTGTAGTAGAGTTGCAGGTTGGGGATTGTGATACCCCCTGCCATGTCTCTGTTACCTAGAATTGCTTTTGCTATTCTGGGTCTCTTCTTGCTCCAAATGAATTTTTGGATTGTTTTCTCAAGGTCTATGAAGTATGCTGCTGGGATCTGAATTGGAATTGCATTAAATCTATATAGCAGTTTTGGAAGTATGGCCATTTTCACTATATTAATCCGTCCTGCCCAGGAGCAGGGGATGTCTGTCCATTTTCTGGTATCATCTTCAATCTCTCTTTTCAGAGTGCCATAGTTTTCAGAAAAGAGGTCTTTGATTTCTTTCGTTAGGATGATTCCTAGGTATTTCAGCTTTTTGGATGCTATTGTGAAAGGAATTATTTGCCCTATTTCTCTCTCAGTGAGGCTGTCATTCGTGTAGAGGAAAGCTATTGATTTTTGTGTGTTGACCTTGTATCCAGCTACTTGACTGAATTTGGTTATTAAGTCTAGAAGACTTTTGGTGGAGTTCTTGGGGTCTTCTATATAGAGTATCAGGTCATCTGCAAATAATGACAATTTGACTTCTTCATTTCCTATCTTTATTCCTTTTATTTCTTTCTCTTGTCTAATTGCCGTGGCTAATGTTTCTAGAACTATATTGAACAAGAGTGGTGATAGTGGACATCCTTGTCTCGTTCCTGATTTTAGTGTGAAGGGTTTCAGTTTTTGACCGTTTAGTATGATACTGGCTGTTGGTTTTTCATAGATGGCTTCTATCAGTTTGAGGTAGAGACTATCTATTCCAATTTTTTTGTAGGGTTTTTACCATAAATGCATGTTGGATTTTGTCAAATGCTTTTTCTGCATCTATGGAGATAATCATATGGTTTTTATCCTTGGCTCTATTGATATAGTGTATTACATTAATTGATTTTCATACATTACATTAATTGATTTTCGTATATTGAGCCATCCCTGCAACCCTGGGATGAATCCCACTTGATCAGGGTGTATGATCTTCTTGATGATGTTCTGCATTCTGTTTGCCAGTATCTTATTAAGGATTTTTGCATCTATGTTCATTAGTGAGATTGACCTATAGTTCTCTTTTTCAGTTGGGTCTTTCTCTGCTTTGGGGATCAAGGTGATGCTTGCTTCCAGGAATGAATTTGGGAGTATTGCTTCCCTTTCAATTTCATTGAAGAGTTTAAACAGTAGCAGCAGCAGTTCCCCTCTAAAAGTCTTGTAGAATTCAGCAGTGAAGCCATCAGGGCCCGGGCTTTTCTTAGGTGATAAGTTTTTAATTACATTTTCAATTTCCTTGGTTGATATTGGGTTGTTCAGAATTTTTAGGTCTTCTTCATTCAACTTTGGTAATTCATATGTATCTAGGAATCTGTCCATTTCTTCTGTGTTGTCCATCTTATTGGCATATAGGTTCTGGAAGTAAGTATTGATGATCCTCTGGATTTCTGCTTGGTCTGTTGTAATTTCACCCTTTTCATTCCTAATTGCATAGATTTGGGCCTTTTCTTTCCTTTTTCTGACAAGGTCGGCTAAAGGTTTATCAATTTTCTTGATTTTTTCAAAGAACCAACTCTTGGCTTCATTGATGTTTTGTATTGTTCTCTTAGTCTCCATTGCATCGATTTCTCCTCTGATCTTTATAATTTCTTCCCTTGTATGAGCTTTGGGGTTGTCCTGCTCTTCTTTTTCTAGAAGCTTGAGGTTCAGCATCAGGTTGTTTAATTGGGCTCGTTCTGTTTTCCTAATATGCCTATTCACTGCTATGAATTTCCCTCATAAGACTGCTTTCATTGTGTCCCATAGATTCTGATATGTTGTATTGTCATTGTCATTTAATTGAAGGAACTGTCTGATTTCTTCTTTAATTTCCTCTGTGACCCATTGGTTATTCAGAAGTGTGTTGTTCAATTTCCACGTGTTTATGAAAGTTTTTGAGTTTCTTTTGCTATGGATCTCCAATTTCATCGCACTATGGTCTGATAATATACAGGGGATAACTTCAATTCCTTTGCACTTCCTTAAACATGTTCTATGTGTGAGTATGTGGTCTATTTCGGAGAATGTCCCATGTGCAGCTGAGAAGAATGTGTATTCTGATTTTGTGGGGTGGAAGACTCTGTAAACATCTGTAAAGTTCATTTGTTCAAGAGTTCAATTGAGTTCTAGTATTTCATTACTTAGTTTTAGTCTAGTTGATCTATCTATTTGTGACAGTGGGGTGTTGAGGTCCCTCACTACAATTGTATTAGTGCATATATGGCTTTTCATGTCCGTTAGTATTTGTTTTATATAGTTGGGTGCACTAGTGTTTGGTGCATAGATATTTATGATTGTCATCTTTTCCTCTTGGATTGTTCCCTTTACAAGGATGTAGTGTCCTTCTTCATCTCTCTTAATCAGTGTTGGTTTGAAATGTACTTGATCTGCCAAGAGGATAGCTACTCCTACTTTTTTTCGGGTTCCTGTCACATGCAGTATTATTTTCCACCCTTTAACTTTCAGTCTATGAGTTTCCTTTTGACTTAAGTGGGTTTTTTTGTGTGCAGCATATTGTTGGACCCATTCTGCCAGTCTATTTCTTTTGATTGGTGAATTCAGACCATTAACATTGATGGTTATAACTGAAACGTATTGACTTGTCATTGCCATGCCTTTTTCTTTTTGTTGGATTCTCCCCCTTTACATTTAATTTCTTGTCATGCCAGATCAGTTCATTCTGCTTTGCTTCCTGGGGTTATGATCCTCAATGTCTGTTCCTAGGCTATTGTGTAAAATTCTTTGGAGTGCTGCTTTGGTATTCACAAAGTTCCTAAGGTGCTCTTTGTCATGAAAGTATCTTATTTCTCCATCCATTTTGAAAGATAGTTTTGCAGGGTTCATCAATCTGGGTTGGAGGCTGTTTTCTTTTAGGGCTTGGAATATGTCACTCGAAGCTCTTCTTGCCTTGATGGTTTGTGTTGAGAAGTCTGCTGTGATTCTGATGGGCTTTCCTTTGTATGTGATTTGTTTCTTTTCTCTGACTGCTTGGAGAACTTTGTTCTTCTGTTGTGTTTCTGGAATCTTAACAATTATATGCCTATGTGTAGATTTTTTTTAATCAAGGCTATTTGGAGTCCTATATGCCTCACTTATCTGTATGTCAAGCTCTTTTCCCCTGCTTGGAAACTTTTCTGCCATTATTTCTGTGAAGAGATTTTTTTATGTCATCTGCACTCTCTCCTGTTTCTTCATTGAGCCCAGTCAGTCTTATGTTATTCTTTTTTGCATCATCTAGCAGCTGCTGGATTGATCTCTCATGTTCCCTTATAATTTTGAAGCAATTTTTCTTTTCCTGGTCACTAATTGCAATCTTATCTTCTATATCTGAAATTCTGTCCTCATACTGGCTCATTCTGCTGTGTAGACTTTCAATGGAGTTTTTCATGTCCTGGAAATCTATTTGCATCCGTCTTTTGGATTCCATTTGTTTCTTATGTTGGGATTCCATCATGTTCCTCAGCTCCTCTCTAGATTTATTAATCATGTCTTGCACTAGCGGCACAATTTCTCCTGTTATCTGAGAAATTATTTGTGATTTCATTTTTTCCAGATCCCCTTTTGTTGCCAGTTCAGTGGGTCCAGGTGGTTGAGTATCAGAGTGTTCCATCTCATTTCCCTTTGGGGTTGCTGTAGGTGATCTGGAAGTCTGGTTTTGAGACTTATTTATGTGTTTTCTCATTTCAACTTGGGCGGCGGGCTATTAGCACCTGCACGGATTACCTCCTCTGAGCTGGGTGAGGTGGGACAGGGGCCGGGAGCAGCAGTAGGGATGGTGACCCAAAAGCCCTTTCCTGTGTGCTGGGAGCAGCCGGAGGGATGGTGGCCGGGAAACCCCTTCCTCTGGACCAGGAGCAGTGGGATGGTGGCTCAGAAGCTCCTCCCTCTGGGCCGGGAGCGGTGGGAGGGATGGTGGCCCGGAAGCCCCTTCCTCTGGGCCAGGAGCAGTGGTACAGAAGGTGGCCCAAAAGCCCTTTCCTCTGGGCTGGGAGCAGCGGGAGGCATGGTGGCCGGGAAGCCCCTTCCTCTGGACCAGGAGCAGTGGGACGATGGCTCAGAAGCCCCTACCTCTGGGCCAGGAACAGTGGGACTCAGTACCTTGGTCTGGTGGTCTGGTGTCCTCTGTGCCTTGGTAATGTGGAATCAGGTGGCTGCCTGTCTGCAGTGGGGTGATTCGGTGTCTTCCGCGTGACTCAGGACCTCGGTAGGGTGTGCACAGACCTGCCTGTCTGCAGCGGGCTGATTCGGCGTCTTCCGCGTGACTCAGGACCTCGGTAGGGTGTGCACAGACCTGCCTGTCTGCAGCGGGCTGATTCGGCATCTTCTATGTGACCTCATATTTTTAGATGTTCACTTTCTTCAGTCTCGAGTACAGAGGTATCCATCATTGTCTACCTAGTAGCTGTTCCCACATTGAGATGTAGTGTAAGAGCGATCACTTCTATGAAGTCTTCCTTATCATTCTAATAGTTCTTTATTCTCTTTTTTGTATCCATCTTGTGCAATACATATTAAGTTATCAGGACTTATCATACAATATTGCAGCTAGTCTTTATTTACATGACTGTTTGCTGGAACTTGAACTTCTGCATAGAGATTATGTCTCAATTATTTTTCTATTTTAGAATTTAGCTATACCTGGCTGGTCAATATCTATCTATCTAGATGGATGGATAGATAGATAGACAGGTATATATTGATTTTTTTCGTTTTTATTAGTACATGCTTATAGTACATATTATATTTATTGTGAGGAGTTGGTATATATAAATAACACATCTTAATTATTTTCCCTCACTCTTCTACTCCTTACCCCTTCCCCATCTTTTGGTCCCCTTAGGTCAGTGTATTTTTTCTTTTTTAAATTTAATTTAATTTTGTAGCACATGTTTGCAGTAAATGAAGTTAACACTCATGTTAGGGAGTAGGTACATGTACATAACACAGCTTGATTCTTTTTTAATCCCCTTCCCCAGCCCACCCACTTCTCTCCCTCCATTTCTAAATCCCCTTTCCTCATTTTCATTTTTTTCTTATTATTTTTAGTTCACGTTTATGACATATAATGTTTACATTCATTGTGAGTATTTGGTATATGTAAGTGACACATCTTAAATCTTTTTATTTCCCCTTCTTCTCCCTCCACTTCGCCTCATTCTCCTGGACTCCCTCCTATTTGCAAAAGTTCTATCTTCTTGTTTCCTTCCATAAAACCTTTATTTTGCTCTTTATTTATACTTTACCTTATCAAATGAGAGATACCATATGGTATTTAACCTTGTGTATCTGGTTTATTTTACTTCACATCATATTTTCCAGATGTATTCATTTCCTACAAATGTCTCAAATTTATCCTCTTTATAGCTGAGTAGTATTCCATTATGTATAGATACCATATTTTCTTTATCCAGACATCTGTTGAAGGGCATACAGGTACAGGCTGCTTCCAGGATTTAGCCACTACAAATTGTGCTGCTATAAATACTGGTATGCATGTATCATGGTAGTATGATGTCTCTAACTCTTTTGGGAAGATGCCTGGATCAAATGGAATTTCTAATTTTAATTATTTGACAAATCTCCAACCTGATTTCCACAATGGTTGTACCAGTTTACATTCCCACCAGCAATGTAGGAGGGTTCCTTTTTCACCATAACCTTGTCAGCATTTGTTATTCTTTAATTTCTGTACAATTGCCACTCTTTCTGGTGTAACATGAAATCTTGACATTGTTTTAATTTGAATTTCTCTAATAATCAGAATGATCATATGTTTGTTGGCTACTTTTTCTTTTGAGAAGTGTCTTTATTCATTTCACTTGCCTATTTTTTCATTGAGGCTTTTAGGTTGGGTCGCCTAATTTTTTAAAAGTTCTTTATATATTCTAGATATTAGTCCTCTATCTGAAGAATAGTTGGCAATTTTTTTCCCATTCTGTTGGTTGTTTTTTCACTCTACTAATTGTTTCTTTTGCTGTGCAGAAACTTTATTTTGATATAATCCCTTTTGTGGATTCTTGTTATTTCTTGTGGACCAGGAGTTCTGTTCAGAAAATCCTTGCCTACACTTACGACTCCAAGTGTTTTACCTATTTTATCTTCCAGTAAGTTCATTGTCTCTGTTTTAATGTTTACATTTTTAGATCCATTTTTATTTTGTTTGGTACTTGGTGAGAGATATGAGTCCAATTTCAATCTTCTGCATATAGAAAGCCCATTTTTCAAGCACTATTTGTTTAATAGGCTATCTTTCCTCCAATGTATATTCTAGGTCCTTTTGTCAAAAATCAATTACTTGCTGAACGTGTCTGGTGATGTTTCCATATCCTGCATTCTGTTCTATTGATCCACATGTCTGTTTTAGTCTCAATACCATGCCATTTTTATCACTTCTGTTTTATATTATAATTTGAAATCAGGTATTGTGATGCTTCCTGCTTGACTCTTGTTGCCCAGGATTGCTTTTGTTATTCTGTGTTCTGATTCCATATGAATTTTGAGATTGTTTTCTCTAGTTCTGTGAGGGATGCTGTTGGTATTTTGATTAAGATTATGTTCGATCTGTGTATCAGTTTTGGTAGTATGACCATTTTGACAATATTTGTTCTGTCTATCCAGGAGCAGAGGACATCTTTCCATTTTCTGATGTTCTCTTCCATCTCCTTTTTCAGAGTATTATAGTATTCTTTGTAGAGCTCTTTCACTTCCTTGGTTATGTTAATTCCTAGGTGTATCTGGTTTTTGTTTTTCTGGGTTTTTTAAAGTTTTTTTCTTCCTTTTTCCCATTTTTGGTGCTGAAGATTGAAGTCCTGTATGATGAAGAGGGCTTGTAACTTTTTTTTTGGTACTGGGGATCAAACTCAGGACCTTGCACTCGTGAGGCAGGTTCAGTGCCACTGAGCTAAATCTCTGACCCTTGTAATTGATGTGCAGATATTTTTAGTAAGACACTGCTTTCCTGTGATGTGCTTTCAGCTTTAGTTGTACTGAGATAGTATTTAGCTCTCCAGCTTTTTAATTTAAGTGATTTGGACTCTGTACTTCTGGTTATAACAACATCAACAGATCCAATCATACATTTTGCTTATATGTGATACACCTTGGATTTACACTTTCACCTTTTATCAGTACTCTTTGCAGCCTACATTCAATTGTTATTAGCAGTTGTTCTATGATGTGGTAGGAGAAGTGGAAGGGAGAGAATGAAGGATGTGTGAAAAAGGAGCATAAGTGTATAGAGGGCCAAGTAGATGGGGGAATAGTGATAGGTGAAACAGATTAGTATAGAGTCAGATTCTGTTAGAGGACTTTTAGTTTGATTGAAGGGTTAGTGTTGAGGGTTTTAAGAAGACATTTGTGGGGGCCAGGATGAGATACAGGGGGAGAGATACGTACTTTGCAATTGAGGAAAACTAAGAGGCTGTCAGAAACTGTTGACAAATTTGTGCACCTGTAATGTGGAAGAGAGGAAGGGCAGACAGGGGGCTAGGTAAGATAAGGAAGAGTGAAAGGAATAGAATGGAGAGGACAGAGTTAATATGAGAAAAGGTAGGAGTGACTGAGAGCAGAATATGGCGAACTAAGACTTGAGGAATTTTAAAAGTCAGAGAAATAAGTAAGAAATAAGAAAATAGTACACTACAAGAGATTGAGTTGAAAACACTACATAGAGAGATGAGAAGAGGAAGAGAACATAGACTACAACATAATCAAAGCAAATCAAAAGAAAAAACAAAACAAAACAGAAAATATCCAGCAGGAACTCAGTTCAGATACTCTGACAGAAATGTATAGCACTCAAGAGGCTGAGGCAGAAGGATCACCATGAGTTCAGGGCCAGCCTGGGCTACATAGTGAGTTCAAGGCCAGCCTGAACTGCATAGCAAGACCTTGTCTCAAATAAATAAATAAATAAATAAATAAATAAATAAATAAATAAAATGTATGTTCAAGTCATATGTGACCATTTTGCCATAATCCTGAGTGTTCACACCATTCCCTTCTTGCCTGGATTGCAGAGAGTGATTATGTCCAGCCACACCAGTATCACCTCTGTCCTTTCCACTACCAAGCTCAGGCAAACTCAAGCTCAGAAATTCACTCTGCTGGCTTATAGAACAAATCTCACACTGTCCCATCTTGGCCTACGAACAAATGATGGCAGAATCTGTGGACAGGTTCACTAACAAGGTGAGGAGCATGGAGTTGGGGCATGCTCAGTGGGGGCCCTGGGGATCCACAAATGTATTCACACGCTCCAGCTGGGGATTCTACAGGAGATGGCAGTAGCTGGCATAGAATCCCAGGAATCAGCGATTTACTCTCAGGAGGGAATGCGAACCCGGGGAAATCCCACCCTTGTTCACCATTTATCCTCTGTCCAGGTTGGGCATTGGAGGGGTCTCCTTTTCCTGGGTGAGGATGCAGCCAAGCTTCAGCATTCGCCACTGATTATATTAGATCTGATGTGGCAAAAGGCTGATATACAGAGTCTGACCTCGGACTACCGTCTCTACAACACCTGTTCTTTCTTTTCCTCCCTCTGGCTATTTGAAGTGCTCTCCTAATGGCTGCTTCCTGAAGGGGCAGGAGGCTGGAGTGGCCGACCAGCCATACTGGCTGTTTCCCCCTCCAATGATCCAGTTCTTAGTTTTCATCTACATATGTTGTCTTCCCAACTAATATTCTAATTCAGGGTGTAAGACCCTCCTCTACTACTGGGTACCTGTGGTTTCAGTGTGTCCTCTCAGCTGGGATTTAGCTCAATGGTTTCGCTGCCTGCTGTGCAAGCGCAAGGACCCATGTTCGATCCCCTGTACAAAAAAAAAAAAAAGTTGTAGTTGCAGTGTGTCCTCTCAGAGCACCTCTCAGGCAACTTCTCCTCTAGTCAGCCATGTTGAAAGTCCACTATATTTTTAAAATTTATTTATCTCCTTATATGTACACAACACGGTGCACTCATCTTTTGATAGAGAAAGAGATATAAAGCTGCCAAATGTCTACGTGAATATCATTCCATGTTATTAAGTACGTTACATTTTAATGGCTTCTATGTATTCCGTTGAATGGCTATGCTATAGTTTTTTAAATTAATATCCTATTGTTAAGTGTTGATTAATGTTTCCAACTTTTTTCTTATTTTAAATTGTGCTGCTGTAAACTTAGCCATAGGTAAATTTTAATATACAACCATGATTACTGGACATATGTACACTTCTTAGTTAAAAAACTGAATCTAGAATAAAGGATTTGTCCTTTTGATTTATATTTTCTTTTTGGTAAATTGTACTAATTTGTATTTTCACTGGTAACTCACTGAAGTACCAATTTTTCTGTGCTCCTTCTAGTATTACTACTTCTGTCATCACTATGACCACCATCATAATTATTCCTTGCCAAATTTATTGGTCAAAATAATTTTTCTCTGGTTTAATTTGCATCCCTCTGGATACTCAGAATAGTCAATGTTTTTAAATGTTTATAAATAGTTTTGTATCATTTTATATGTTGCTTGTCTTTTGAACATTTTTCTGCTAGGATATTTTTTCTCCTAATGCTCCAATTATTTTTCTAGAAGAGATGTACTATAACTATATGAGAGTAGTGTTTTCTTTGACAGTGCATGTAATGTTATACAAATATATTAATTACAGTAGAAAGCTGTGTTTGGTTTTAATGACAAAATTTCTTATTTTATAACCTTTCATAAAAGTCTTCAAATTGTTACCAAAAATATTTGTAAGTAGGCTAAGATGAATAAAACATCTGTCCCCAAATCATAATGAGACTGGCTGGAAGCAATTCTAACAAAAACTTTCCCAAGGAAATAAATCATATTTTAAAAATATTTTAAGCACACAAATATATCATCATAACCATTTATCTATCCATTTAGCTAAGACTATAGAGTTGTGTAAATAACATGCAGTTCATTAAGCATTTTTTTCTTGCCATTTCAGTCATTCTGTATTCCTATCTCAAATTCTAGGCAACAACTAATCTACTCTCTGTATAGATTTTTTTTTCTGGAGATTTTATAGAAATGGAACCATATTCCATGTAACCTTTTGTGTCTGGCTTCTTTTAATGTTTTCAAGGTTCCTTCATGTTGTAACATATATCAGTACTTCATTTCTTTATATTGTGTAACATTGCATTGTATGGACATACAACATTTTAAATATTGTGAATGTAATTGTTTTATTTTCATATTGTTCAGTTTAATTATTTTTTAATAATCTCAAAATGTATATGGCATGTTTCCCCCCTAACAAGTTTTGGCTACTATTAGCATTTTACTTCTAGGGTAATATATAATTTAATGATTGATGCTTATCATGAAACCAGAATTCTGAGCAGGACATGTGTAGGTACAGTTTTTACCCTTAAACAATGAAAGTCCTAAAAGTTTAAAGTATGTTAATATAGAAATATTCCTGGGAATTTAATTTGAAGGCATGCCAAAATATTTATAGTGAAGTTCTCCTAATTAAACTAACTTGTGTTTCTTGACATTTTATTGTTTTTTTAAAATTGTTATAAACATACTCCTTTGCATTTAATGTGTATCAATCAGCAGATTAGTAGATTGTACTTATGTTGACACGTGATCTCAAGTTAATGGTTTGTTGTACTGTTTATTGGTGCTTCCGTCACATTAAAAATGTTATTTAGGGAAAAAATCTGTACCCTGTAATTAGTTATTACAGCAGAAAGGATATGTATTTTGCCAGGCTCAGCATACACTGTTTTTCTAGCCTTCTGGTAGACATCCTTCATTTAAATCACTTGTCTTTAAAGTGTAATCTTGCAGAATATCTATCTTCTAAAATAGGATGAGGTATTACACTTTAAACACTGAATAAATATCAGAGCTGTCCTTATTGGATGAAAAAATTTAAAGTATATTTTAAATTTTTTTTAGGTTTTGATTTGGAAAATTTTTCTTTCTTCTTGGGCAGCTGTTATTGCTTATCCTCTTGAGTATTAATAAATACTAAAAATGATGAATTGTATTTATGTATGTTAGTTGAAAAACTCAGATTGTCATGCTTACTTCAACAGTTTATTTTTACTGACAGAAAAGTGCTGTGTTATATAGTAAAATTAATGCCATTTTGTGATGCATTGTGCCTGAGCAAACTTGAGGATCACCAAGTTAAATAAATCATTAGAAAGGATCAGAAATGTAAATATACTCAGTGTACTCACTTGCTTATAGGTACCTAAGACTTACCAAAATCTATGCCCTGAATTTAATGACTACATCATATTGTACTTTTGAGCTGTAATGAATAAAAAAGCCAGCTAACACTATTCTCCAACAAAATATGAGTGACAAATAGACTGTTATTTGCATTAAAGCTAGGGAGAGCAGAAAAAGAACAGACTTGTCCACTGTTTTCATAGTTTCTAAACATCTAGATGAATGGTTTTTTTTCTTTTGAATTGTCTAAAACTTAAAGCTATTAAATTGACATTTAAAGTTTATAAATCATAGTGGGGGAGAGTATGTGCTATTCTGTTCCTGGAATATTTTTACCTCAGATTAATGATTGTATGACTTTTCCCCCTGTAGGCATGATGCAAAAGAAGGTAGAAGAGGTAAAGGTTTTTGAAGACTGTCATCGCAGGGAGCAGCAACAAAATACGAAGATTTCCTTTGATTAAATGACTGTGTCTTTAGCATACTGTTTTGGGATTATTCATTACCTATATATTCTGATGGTGTTAAACAGAGTAGTATTTACAGTTACTACTCAATCTTTGGTTGAAATAAAGTGTGCATGCATTTTTTCCATTTAAATACTGTGCTATTGCAAATTATACTGTAGTTTTGGTTTCAAAATTAAATAAAAGTTACTGCTAGTCCCTTTGTCCAGGCAGCAATCTATTGGATGTTTACTCTATATGTGTAATGTATATCATACCCTCCTATATTTCACATCTTACCACCAATTCACATATTCCCTCTCACTCCAACTTAATTGTGGAGAGATGTTTGCCAAAAAGTACATGCCAACCAGTCTTTACTGTGTGGATGTTAGATTCAATGTAAAGTGCTCGATACTGTAAAGTCTCTACCTTCAATAAAACTTACCATCTAGTTTGACTTATAATTAATTCCTATTTGTATAAAAATGACATAAACAATACAAGGGTATGTGTTATGTACTACAAAAGATGTGTTATAGAAATTCAGAGGAGTGAAGAGGGTGAATTTAGAATTTGAACTAGGGTTTTTGTTCTTGTTTTTGATTTTGGTCTGGTTTGGTTTGGTTTTTGGTACTGAGGATCATACCCAGGTCCTCACAAATGATGGACAAACACTGTACCACTGGGCTATACCCCTGGCCCACAATTGGGTTATTTTAAAAAGAATAGGTTCAGGGAATTCACTTTTTTTTATTGTAAGATATCTAATGGTTTTTTGGCTTTATCATATGATACGTGATTTTTGTTGATTTTCATGTATTCACTTGTCAAGAAAATACTTTGTTCTTAGTTAAGCATTCAAATCTCTCGTGTTCCACTTAAGTCATCAATAAAACTGATGTTTAAAAAATAAAAGCATGATATCAAAATAAACTTCTTAAAATTTTTAAGTCACTGAGGTCTGTTTCCCATAATAGCTGAGCTAAATTTCTATTTTCCTAACTGCATATGATCATATTGAGAGATACACATTGTGGGAAGAAAATATTTTTGAAATTAATATTAGTGGTAGTTATTCTTATTAGTAGACTGAATTCCAAAATTTTCATGGCCTCTCCTTTTCCTATTCAAACTTTTCCAAAAAGCATCTTCTTATCCAGGTAAGTCTTTATTACCACTCAAACTTATACAATGTAAAGATAATCCAAAGCCCACTTAATATTGTTGATGATTTCTGTGGGTAAACACTGCTTTTGATTAGAATCTTGAGTAATCTTTAATTTTTTAGTTCAATGTTATTACTATTATACCTTAGATAAAGATATTTTCCCTGTTGTTTTTTGGAGACTCAACTCGTGTAGTCAGTATATAAGTTAACTTCCATGTGGATTCAATAAAGAGAATACAGTGTTTTCAAAGAAATTCTCGTTTTGGTTTTGTCTGCCTAATTAGCTGAACAAGTAATTTCATCTTGGTCAGTACATTTTTTATACACAATGATAACATTGTTTATATTGGATTTTTCCTAGATGTTTCATGAGGGTAGACTAGGTTTCATTTCCCTAAAGTTTTGAAATTCCTTCATTTTTTCACTTTTAATTGTCCTTACTGTAAATTTTCTAAGTAAAATAGAGGGTACAAAAGTACTTCTTGAACTACCTTGTTATTCAATCTGCCTTGGAAGTGCTGCTGTTTTTATCTAGTACATACAAGATGCCAGTGGATTCCAGATCAATCCAGTAATCCTTTAAGATTTACTAGAGTATCTCAGTGGAATCTGGACCCTGGGACTAAATCATTCCTTAGATTCTTTGACTCTGGTTCTAACACGTTTAAAAGACATGCCATTGTTGAAAAAATACTGATTTTCTTTTTTATTATTTTATTTTTTAATCAATTTTAGTAGTATTTTTTGTAATATATACTAAATACATTCATCATGGGAGAATTGGTACATATAGACATTCCATCTTTTTTGTGACAGGGTCTTGCTATATATTTCAGGCGGGTCTTCAGCTCACTATGCAGGCCAAACTGGCCTCAAACCTGCAATGATCCTCCTGCCTCATCCTCCCAAATGCTAGAATCACAGTCCTGTGCCTCCACACCCTGCTACATATCACACCTTGATCCCTTTTATTTCCCCTCCCCCTCCTCCCCCCTCCCATCTGTCTCCCTAATCCACAGATCCCCTTTCCATTCTTTTTCTTTTTTTTTTTGTTTTTTTTTTTTTTTTTGCACTTTATTAAATTCTTTTATTGGTACATTGTAGGTATACAACACAATTACATTTCTCATTGGGAATTGTACCTTTACATAATGCATCTTGGTTCTTATTTGTTCCCCATTCCTAGCCCTCTCTTCACCCCCTCCACCCTTCCCTATTTACAAAGACTTTATTTCCATTTTTTCCATTTCTCATCATTTTTCCTTTCCCTTCTTTCCTTTCCCCTGCCCCTCCCACTACCCCTACCCCTTTGGACATTTTCTTCCTATTTCGCACTATCGATTATTCATTCTAATCATTGGTACATTTTAGGTATACAATATATTGACATTCATCATTGGAAATTTGCACCTTTACATAATCTCTCTTGGTTCTTATTTTTCACCCTTGCCCAGCCCTCCCTTCAACCCCTCCAGTCCTCCCTATTTACAAAGATTTTGTTCCTATTTTTCCATTTTTTCATATTAATCCCACTCCCTTCTATCCTTTCCCCTAGTCCTCCCACTTCCTTCCCCTTTGCCCCTTTTCGTCCTATTTCACATTACCTATTATACATTTTAGTCCTTATTTACACTTTCAGTTTCTCACACCAGAGAAACTATTCAGTATTTATACATGTGTGTCCTATTTATTTCACTTAAGAGGATGGCCTCAATGTGCATCCACTTAGCTATAAATGTCTCTAATTTCTCATTTTTTATGGCTGAGTAGTACTCCATTTTATTAAAAAAAACACATTTTTTTTATCCAGTCTCCAGTTGATGGGCATTTGGGCTGTTTCCAAGTTTTAGCTGTTACAAACTGTGCTGCTATGAACATGGGTGCACATATATCACTGTGGTACAATTCTTTTAATTCTTTGGGGAAGATCCCCAGCAGTGGAATAGAGGGGTCAAATGGGACTTCCAGTCCTAGTTCTTTGAGGTATCTCCATACTGATTTCCACAGTGGTTGCACCAGTTTACACTCCCACCAGCAGTGGAGCAGCATTCCTCTTTCCCCACAGCCCCACCAGCATTTGTTATTGGTTGATTTCATGATAGCAGCCATTCTTTCTGGAGTGAGGTGAAATCTCAGCATTGTTTTCATTTGCATCTCTCAAATGACCAGTGATGTTGAACATTTTTTCATGTATTTATTTGCTATTTCTACTTCTTTGCCTGAGAAATGTCTGCTCATTGCAGATGCCCATTTTCGAATTGGGTCTTTAAATTTGGGAGGTCTGATTTTTTTAAGTTCTTTAGAGATTCGAGATAGTAGACCTTTGTCTGAGGAAGAGCAGGTGAAGATTTTTTCCCACATTGTGGATTGTCTCTTCCCACTGCTGGTGGTTTCTCTTGCTGTGCAGAAGCTTTTTAATAAGAAGAGATCCCACTTGTTGCTTGTTTGTGCTAGTTCACGGGCAGCATAAAATCTTTTCCTACACGGATATCTTCAACAGTTCTACCTAACCTCTGCTCCAACTGGTTCAAAGTTTCTATTTTAATATTTAGATCTTTAATCCATTTTGATTTTAGTTTAGTGCATGGTGAGAGATATAGGTCTACTTTTAATCTTTGGCAAGTTGAAGCCCAATTTTTCCAGCACCATTTATTAAAGAGGCTATCTTTCCTCCAGTGAGGGTGTTTGGCTCCTTTGTCGAAGATGAGATGGCTGAATGTGTCTGGCATTGTTTCTGCATCTTCTAATCTGTTCCACTGGTCCTCAGGTCTGTTTCTTTGCCAGTACCATGCTGTTTTTATCACAGTAGCTTTGTAGTAGAGTTGCAGGTTGGGGATTGTGATACCCCCTGCCATGTCTCTGTTACCTAGAATTGCTCTTGCTATTCTGGGTCTCTTCTTGTTCCAAATGAATTTTTGTATTGTTTTCTCAAGGTCCATGAAGTATGCTGCTGGGATCTCAATTGGAATTGTATTAAATCTATATAGCAGTTTTGGAAGTATGGCCATTTTCACTATATTAATCCTTCCTACCCAAGAGCAGGGGATGTCTGTCCATTTTGTGCTATCATCTTCAATCTCTCTTTTTAGAGTGCCATAGTTTTCAGAGAAGAGGTCTTTGATTTCTTTTGTTAGGGTGATTCCTAGGTATTTCAGTTTTTTGGATGCTATTGTGAAAGGAATTATTTGCCCTATTTCTCTCTCAGTGAGTCTGTCATTGGTGTAGAGGAAAGCTATTGATTTTTGTGTGTTGACCTTGTAACTAGCTACTTGACTGAATTTGGTTATTAAGTCTAGAAGACTTTTGGTGGAGTTCTTGGGGTCTTCTATATAGAGTATCATGTCATCTGCAAATAATGACAATTTGACTTCTTCATTTCCTATCTTTATTCCTTTTATTTCTTTCTCTTGTCAGATTGCAAACAGGAGTGGTGATATTGGACATCCTTGTCTTGTTCCTGATTTGAGTGTGAAGGATTTCAGTTTTTGACCATTTAGTATGATACTGGCTGTTGGTTTTTCATAGATGGCTTCTATCAGTTTGAGGTAGAGACCATCTATCCCAATTTTTTGTAGGGTTTTTATCATAAATGCATGTTGGATTTTGTCAAATGCTTTTTCTGCATCTATGGAGATAATCATATGGTGTTAGTCCTTGGCTTTATTGATATAGTGTATTACATTGTTTGATTTTCGTATATTGACCCATCCCTGCATCCCTGGGATGAATCCTACTTGATGAGGGTGTATGATCTTCTTGATGATCTTCTGCATTCTGTTTGCCATTATCTTATTAAGGATTTTTGCATCTATGTTCATTTCCATTCTTTCAAAGAAACAACTCTGTGTCATTGATCCTTTGTATTGTTAAGTCTCAATTTCATTAATTTCCATTTTGATCTTTATAATTTCTTTCCTTCTGTAGTTTAAGCTTTGTATTGTCCTTCTCTTTCTAGGACCTTGAGGTGCATCATTAGGTTATTTACTTGAGAATGCTCTATTCTTTTTATGTGTGTGTTTATAACTTTCTTAAGAACTGCTTTCCTTGTCTCCCATATGTTTTGGTATGTTGTGGTTCCATTGTTATTTGATTCTAGGAACTTTTTAATTTTATCTCTGATGTCTTCTGTGATCTATTGATTACTCAATAACATATTATTTGATCTCCTTTTGTTTGCATAGCTTCTGTGGCTTCTTTTGCTGTTGGTTACTAGCTTTATTCTGTTATGATCCAATGGTATGCAGGAGATTATTTCATTTCTTTCGTACTTATTTCACACATGCTTTATGGTCAAAGACATGGTCTATTTTGAGAAAAGTTCCATTTGCTGTTGAGAAAATGTGTAATTCTGCTTTAGGACAAAACACTCTGTAGATATCTGTTAAGTCTGTTTGTTCAATGGTGTGGTTTAACTCTGATGTTGCTCTTAATTTTTTTGTCTAGATGACCTGCCTGTGACAGTAGGATGTTGACATCCTCCACTATGATTGCATTGGTGTCTATCTGTCCTTTTTAATAATTTTTGTTTTATGAAATTGGGTGTGCCAACATTTGGTGCATATTTAAAATTGTTATCTCTTCCTGTTGAATTGTTCCCTTTACTGGTATGTGATCACCATCATTTTCTCTTCTAGCCATTTTTGCTGTGAAGTTGCTGTGTCTGAAAATAGGATAGCTACTTCTGCTTGTTTTCAGGCTCCTGTTGAATGGAATATTGTTTTCCATGCTTTCACTTTCAGTCTATGTACTTTTAAATGAGGTGTTTCTCCTGTAGGCAATATATATTCATGTTTTGGTTTTCTATTCAATCTGCCAGTCTTTATCATTTGGTTAGGGAATTGAGACGGTTGACATAGAGTTATTATTGTATTTATTGAATCCTGTCATTACATTTTGCAGTGTTGATTATTGTTTTCCTTTTTTTAAGCTACTCTTCCAGCTCTTTTGTGCTGGTTGCCTTCCTGTCTCTATCTGGGATTCCCTGAAGTATTTTCTGCAATGTTGGTTTAGTGGTCATGTATTTCTTTGTTGGAAAAGTTTTTATTTCTGTCAATCTCAAAGGTAATTTTTCAGGATATAAAAGTGTGAGTTGACTTTTTTTTTTAGGGCTTGTAAAACGTCACTTCCAGGATCTCCTGTATGGCCTCTAAATTCTGTGCTGAGAAATCGACGGTTAATTCTGATGGACTTGCCATAATGGGTTACTTGCTCTTTTTCTCTTAACAGCTTTTAGTATTCTCCCTGTGTTAGTTACTTTTCTCTCATTGCTGAGACAAAAAATCCGACACCTAAAGTTAGAGGGGAAGGGGTTTATTTAGCTTATAGTTCATAGTCGTTTCAGTCCATAATTGGCTGGCTCTGAGTCTGGGATGGCAAACAGGCATCACAGAGGAGAAACAACATGGCACACACAAGGTAGCAAAATCAACAAAGGAGCTTAACAGCATTTTTCTGCCCCTTTTATCTTATTCAGACTACTCAGAGTGGGTGGCACTCACACCCTTAATCCTAGTGCCCTTGAGCCTAGCATTGCATCAAGAGTCAACTCTAGCTTCATACACTCTAGATCAAGTCTGTGACCACATAAGGTTTTGGGGGGACATCTGGACCTAAACCATTACACTCCTCTTTTGTTGGATTTTTGGAATTTTGATTATGATTATGAGGTCATGTTCTGCTCATGGCTACTTGGGGTTCTATCTGCTTCTTGTACTTGAATATCAAGCTGTTTTCCTAGATTTGGAAAATTTTCTGCTATGATTTCAGTGAATAAATGTTTTTATACCTTTTTAGTTGTCTTCTAACTTTTCCTTTATTTCTATTATTCTGAGGTTGTTTTCTTTGTTTTTGTTTTCATCTAGCAGCTGTTGGATCTAGCTTCCATGGTGTCTTGTCATTTTTAGAGTATTATTGAGTTTATGATCTATATCCACCTTGTCTTCTATTTCTGACACACTGTCATCACATTGGTCAAGCTGGTACCTATCATTTCCATTAATTTTTTTTTCATATCATCTATCTCTGCTTGCTTCCTTTTCAGACTTTCCAATTCTTTTCTGAAGTGGTCATTCATGTCCTGAATTGTCCTGCTTAACGCAGTTTACTGTTTATTGTTTCTTTAAGCCTATTGGACATTTTATTGGTAAAATCTTTTATCTATTCAATTAAATCCTCTTTGAGCTCATTAGACATCTTATGCATTTGTTTATATGTTTTTTTATTTTATCTTTTCAAACATTTTGACCATTTGGATTTTTGCGTTATTTGGCTACCCTTGTTCTACTTCATTGTCTGTGAAATCAGCTTTTGGGGAGTTAGGGATTTTGGGAGGGGGGATCTTGTTGCCATACTTTCTATTGTTTCTATTGTTTCTGTGCTGCTGGTTGAAGATTGGTTAGGGTAGAGAAACTTTGTTACTACTGTGGAGATCTCTTTACTTAGGTTCTGTCTTCTTGTGGTATATCCTTGGGTTTGGATATGTTTTGGTGTTTATACCCCTCTTCAATCTACTCAACATAATATTTGAGGGTCTTTTTAGTGTCTGGCCTTCTTCTGGGGCCTTAATCCCCAGGACCACTCAGAAGGGAGAAAATGAACTGCAGTAATGTTGACAATACAAAGACAAACAAGATATTGGCATACATTAAAAACCAATTTAAAATAGCTACTATGCTATCATCAGTAATAAAAAAAAATAAGCAATGATAATAGGGTCAAAGACTAAGTGGTTGTTGGCATATTGTAAGAATCAATAATAGGTAAAATTTTACCATCTTTAATAGGAAGGAAATATGCAATAATAATGTAGGCTCTAATATAAACTAAATACATACAGTCATTATCTACTAAAGCAAAAACTATATCACTATTAACAATAGAAAAGAATTCAGCAATAATAAGTCAATTAAATAGCTAAAAATTAATAGAGGTTAATGATAATAATAATGGAGGAGTAGAAGAAGGGGATAATGAAAGAAGTAAAATTTGAAAAAGTAAAGATGAGGTGAGGAAAGAGAAAAAAATCTGATTAAAATAGTAAAGACAGTTCATAGAATTTAAAACTAACAAAAAAATAAAAGAAAAAGAATAAAAATAAAGAGCAAAAAGTAGAAAAAAAGAAACAAAAAGAGAAATGGGTCCAAAAAAATCCCTCTGTATTTATATATGAGTGAGTGGTTTTTTCCAAAGCCTGTAGTATTGCAAACCACCAGATATGAGTGAGGAAATAGTGAGTCACAAGTTAGGGCTATTTTATTTTCATAACTAATTTCTGCTGTGTGAGTGCTGAATCTTGCTCTGTCTTTTCCTGTTGAGTGAGGTCAGTCAATGGTGTGGTGTCTGCTTAGGGTTATATTCACTCCAGGGACTCTTAGTGTTTGTGTTCTGTGTGTCCCAAATCACGTGATCTCTGACTAGCTTTACAGTCTGTGGGCTCCTGGGATGCCCTTCTTGTTCTAAGGATCTTTCTTTCTGTACACCCTTGGATGTGGCAACTGTCCCTGCTGAGGTATATTCTTGATCATGTTGGCAGATGGGAAAAGCAAAAAAGACCACTGAGCTCTAATGGGAGTAGGCAGCAGTGGGAGGGGCAACCAGTCTGCTGGACTTAATGTCAGCATTTTCAGACCCAGGCCCCTCAGGAAACTACATAATTGAATTGGCCTAGGTGGGACTGCTCTGTCCTTCACAACCTGAGCGTGCTACTACTTAAACTTCTCAGGGGATCTGTGACTGACATACTCCTCTATGACTGTCTCTTGTGGGTGCCTCCCACGCAGTTATTGTGGTAGGGTGACTCCAGAGACTCAGAAGTGAAATTGTGCTGTGACTTCTGATACTGGAGTAGCTCAGTCTCAAACAATAAACTCTTTCCCCAAATGGTTTCTGATTATATTACTCCAACGTATGGTAGACACTGCAGTGAATTTTTTCTCCAACTCTAGCCTTCCATGTGGTAGGAGTCACTTTCAGAGTAAAAAAACACACTATATTTGCACCTCACAATACCATAGGATTTTCTTGGAGCTAGAATTTCTGGTCCATTATTTCTCTCTGGTGCTGCTCTTTGTGGGCTTACCAGAACAGTGATAGGACCCCTCCCCTGGAGCCGAGGTTAGTGCTCCAGACTACTAAGTTCTTTTCTCTGCATTGTCTTCACTTTCTCTGTATGTAGTTTCAAGTTTTCCTGTTGGCTCATTCTTTATTTCTAGAACTGTACTTTTTTGTTGTTGTTGTTTTCCAGGTGTCTCTAGTCCAGGTACTGGAGAGGCTGTATTTTGCTGTGGTCTTTATTTGACCATTTTTAATGTTGAACAAAAGTTTAGAAGTAACCTCTTTTTTTTTTTTTGGGTACCAGGGATCAAACTCGGGACCTTGCGCTTGCGAGGCAGGCTCCAGAACCACTGAGCTAAATCTCCGGCCCTGAAGTAACCAATTTTTGCCGGTAATGTTAGGCAGCATATTTGTTAGGCTCAACAGGCTTGAGCTCCTTCTAACCACTGTTAACCAGCTAAGATACTAGCTGAAGGAGAATTCTTAAATTTGTGATGTTGATACTTTTTAATGCTTATCCATTTTTTGTACTTTAAAAACATGCTACATTTAATCGCTCCTTAGCAACATTTATTCTATCTCATTTCAGAAATTGGAAAGGCATCACAATTCTGTATTCCTGATATTGAATGATGAGTAGATTCAAGAGATTTTTGTTTTTATTTTATTTGTTTATTTATTTATTTTTTGGTATCGGGGATCGAACTCGGGACCTTGAGCTTTCAAGGCAGGCGGTGGAAACACTGAGCTAAATCCCGGCCCTAGATTTTTGTTTTTAACATCTTCCATATGTTGGAATTATAATTGCTTCACAATGTGTTCATCAGAAGTATGCTGCAAACAAAGTGCCTAAAAAGGACAAATCCTGAATACGTTGTCTATGCTAAGAAGCTTCTAGCTTAATTAAACTAACCTTGTTAAATTGTCAGAAAGACAAATGGGGGCATATTTTTCAGGTTGTCATAAATTCTTCTAGAAGCAAATTACCCCACGGGAAGATCTTTGTGCCCATGTATAACATTTATAGGTCTCAAAGCTTTTCATACACTGATGTTCTTTTAAGGTGAGGAAAGGCATGCCGTGGGAAACAGAATAGCTGTTACATACAGTTAAAAAGTTTGGCAGAGCTAGAAATTGCCTGGTTTTCTTTCTACTGCAATTTTCTGAATGTCCCTTGATACCTACCTCTTAGGCTGGCTACAGTTATATACAGGCAAATAACCTTGATTTTCATTTCAGTTATACAGCTATGTATATCCTTTAGCCATTCATTCTCCACTCATCCCACCTAGTGGATTTGTAATGTAGTGTGTATCACTTCAGTAGCAATGTTTTTTAGAAGTATACAAAAAATTTGGTGTGGGGAGGGTAATGTTTTTTCAACTTTCTGCCATCTTTCCAACATACTAGCAACCTTAGTGTATTTTTCCATTTCCTTACTGACAGATGTGTCAATAGAACAGTTTGGTTGATCAGTTCAGCACCTTATAGGGTTTACTTGATGTAGGCTATAATATGACTCACATTTTTTGTACTTACATTCAGTCCCTATTCATTGTCAAAGCTACAAATTGGTGTGCCTTATATCTGCATTCATTCAGCTGTGTGCTTTCAGAACACAGTCATTTGCATATAGTAGATTTAGTATAACTCTAACACTTATGATGATATTTTCAGTCTTCTGGATGTTCTCAAGATAGGAAGAACGATGTTGCAGAGAATTTTTTGTTTTGTCCCAGTAACTGCTCTTTTGCTCTAACCTGAACATGGCAATACAAAGTACTTTGAGTAAGTGTGAACCAACTGGGTAATCTTGGAGTACTTATTCATAAATAACCACCCTATTGTGAAGTGACTTTAAATCATATTTTGTATAGTGTTTTACAATCACTCTATCCTTCTGAATAATTTCCCCATTTTACATATGAGGAAGCTGGCCTAGGCCAGTTAAAGAAACTTAACTGAAACCACAGTTCAACTTTAAATCCAAATTACCTGCAAACCTCTGCTTTGCCATATTGTCAGTAACTCAGAACTGAGATTCAAATCCAAGCAATGGAGACCCCCAAATCCACAATTTTTCTTTTAAAAATTTGGCTCCTTGTGATATAAGAAGACCTCCCTTTCATTACTCAATTGATTCAGTGATATGTGGTTCAAAATTCAAAGGACACAGAAATAAAATACACAATGAATTTTTTCCTGTCCTTGACCTTCAGCCATCTAGTTCCCTGCTTGGAGACATTGACTGCTATTTTTAAAATTTTATGTTTTCCAAGACATATTTTGTAATTTTAACCACTATATTATACCTCTCTTTTGATTCGCTACAATTATCTATAAAACATTCAAAGGCCTGAATACATACTTATTTCTGACTTTGACTTGAGTGAACTCAGAAGTCTCTATCATAGGTAGAAGAGAAGCACTAGTATAAGCAATATGTATCGTTGAGACTATAATACAGAGGATGGATTAGAGACTTTACTGGAAACAGCAGACTGGCCCTATAAACCCTTGAAAGAGAAACTTGATAATAACAAATTTGAGAGAAATTAAAGAGCTAGGGTTTAATCATACTGGATGAGAGTCAAGAAGTCAAAGGTGACTCCTGGATTGATGAGATGGTCATTTTGGGTGTTAATCTTTAATTTAAAAGAGAAGGTAAAGAGAAACTTAAACAATCTACAATATACCCGTCATTCCATATCTTCTCTTTCCGTTTGCATATACTATGTGTGCTACTACAATTCCCAGAGTTCCACGCTTCATCAAAATCCCCGTAGACTCTGCTGCGCAGAATTCTGGGACTTGCGGTCCGGGGCCTGTTTACTCAAGTTAGAAATAGAGGCCTGTGGAAACATGAAGAGGTAAGGCCTTGTCTGAGTTGCCCGAGAGAAGAAGAGTTCTTTTACTTTGAAAATGGCTTTTATGACTTTCTGTTAGGACTATGTCACGTTCTTGTGAGGCGGTTTCGTGTGAGCGGGAAGACAAAGGAGAAGGGAGGAGGGAATATGGGCTAGATAGGCCCGCGGGGCCAAGTTCTAGAAGGCCCGCGACCGAGCGATTTCGATAAGAATGGCCTCCAGGCACAGGCCCCAGGAACTTACTGGGTGCTGGGGCTTCTTCTCGGGTCAGAAGGATCTAAAAGGTGTTGGCTCACAAATTTTTGGAGCCAGAATACCCAGGGCAGCTCCTCCCTGGCCTGCCTGAGCGCCTCATCCTCAGCTAAGGGCTCAGGGTGAGTGCATTTATTTGCATTGTCTGTGTACTAAAATTTTCAGGGGCCACAAAACCAGGTAGTGCTTTCAAATCTAAAAGTAAGAAACTGATATTTTGTTTCTACAGATTTAGAAGGAAAGCACAAAAACGACTTGTATTAAAGTAAAGGAAAGGCATTGCTTGGAGCAGTTCCCCCTACTGGTTCTGCAGTAAATAGCCGCTTGAACCTACATGGTCCTTGTTGAGAGCCAGTCTAAAAATTACCAGCAGAACAGAAAGCCTTTTAAGGATCCTCATTAAATTAGTTTTGTATTCACTCTGCAAGAGAATCACCATTCTGGAATAGTGCAGTGTATTTAAAATACCGATATTTTCGTTTGCGCTTTCAGTTCCTTGCATCTTTTAAAAACCGTTTCTAATTTTTGTGCCTGAGGAGAACCTTTAAAATTTTTAACGATGTATTTTGTATGTGCAAAATAATGTATATAATGTATGTATAGTTCAAAAATAATCATAAAGGCTTGTATGCACTACAATCTTAAGAAATGGGACGTTGTAGTACCTTGGAAGTCCTTTGTGTCTCCTCACTGATTACTTCTCCCTCTCCCTTTTCTTCTCCCATGAAATGACCACTTTACAGAATTTTGCATTATTCCTTGCTTTTTTCTTTTAAAATATTTTTTCAACATACCAATTTATCCCAGAACAAAATGTTCCTACTTTTACCCATTTTCAACTTTAAACAAGTGGACACATAATTGTATGAATTGTTCTGACTTACTTTTTTTTAAACTCAACATTTCTTTTTGAGATTCACATGTGTTGATGTATTTGGCTATGGGATATTCACTGAAAAAAACTTTACTCTTAGGAAGAATTTCTGGAATTTTAAAATAAAATAAAAAATGAGATATTTAAAAGGATGTAAAGAAAATGTAGAATTCCCCCAAATAGGAACAAGTCTTTCTAGAGCATGTGAATTCTGCTTATATTTATAAAGGGGTTTTCTTAGACCTTATCACAATCCCACTGGTTAAGCACTATTTTATAAGGAAGGTATTTAATATTCCCTCATGGAGTTAGCTCGTTTATTTTGTGTTTGCTTTTTATAATCTATGATTGCATGTGTAAATGGTCCTGTTATTTCTTCATACTCTAATAAGAATTTTCCATTATTTTAGCTGGTTAACACTAACCATTACCTATATTTCTACACAGTGGTGGCTAGGCTATAAAATGTTATGACTCTCTTCTTATTTCTTTCTATATGCTCCGTTTTAGATATCTCCTCCTCTCTCATAGCTCTAGATCTTGACTCCACAATGCGTTGAGATTTCCATGTCTCAGTCTCAGAGTCTTTTCATTATAACAGTTCTCTGATCTGTCACTTTCATTTTAGTCAATCACTTCTTGTTGCCTCAGACTCGGTGTCTTGGAAGTATTCCTGATACTTCATGCTGGTATTTCAATCAAAATAGGTAGTTGACTTAAAGTGGCTATAACGATACTGATTTTCCCTTTCCTAAACAATTTATTCCAGTTTCTTCTTTCCTTCAGTGGTTACATCATTCTCTTGTTACACAGTTTGAAATTTGAGTGTTATCTTTGACTTCCTTACCTCTTCGTCCTTCAAAAACTTTTTCTTTTCTAACCCTTTCTATTTCCACTATTGTCACTCCAGTCTTGACCTTTAATCATCTTATACTTAAATAGTTTCATAACTGATTCTTCTAGTTTCTTCTTTTCTAATCCATATGGTACATTATAAACATATTTATCTTCCTAAACCATCACTTAGCACTTATGTCACCAAATTGCCTGTTAAGTTATTTTCTTTTTTTTTTTTTGGACCGGGGATCGAGCTCGGGACCTTGCTCTTGCAAGGCAGGCACCGGAACCACTGAGCTAAATCCCCGGCCCTCAGTGTTAAGTTATTTTCTAATACCTGTATGTTTTAAGTCCAGGCTCCTTAGTGTATTTAGAGCCATTGACAGTCTGAATCTAAACAGAACTTCCCATTCTCACCCAGTATGTATTTTTGTCTCTTCAAAAATAATTTCCCCATTTTCCTTTTCTTTGTCATACCCAATTCTTCAATGCCAGTTTAAGAATACCTTTCTAATCTCAGCACTCTGGTAGACTGAGGGAGAAGGATTGTAAGTTCAAGCCCAGCCTGGGCAACTTATTGGTGTAGCAAGACCCTGTCTCTAAAATAAATTTTAAAAATGGCTGGGGATATAGCTCAGTGCAGAAGACCTAATAGGTTCAATCTCTAGTACCACCAAAAAAAAAATCCCTTCTGTGAGCTCTTACTAATTTGGCATAAACTTTTCTATCATTATTTATTCACATTCTCTCTCCCCCAAGCACATGCACCCAACACAAATACATTTTTTCTCCGTACATAGATTACAAGTTTCTTGAGGATGGAAATTGTCTTCAATGTGTGGAACTTCCATCAGTACCTAACATAATGCCTTTTATGAAAGTAGGTACTGAGAAAGTGTGAAATGAATGATAAGGGGAAATGGATTATTAAAGAAATGTCTTTGAATAAACATCATTAACGATGGTAATATAGATAAGGAATATGTTTTCAGACTCTTTGGGTCTTTTCCTGTATCCACTACTTTTTGTCTTTTCCTATGTCCACTCTAGGGTTAACAGCTGTGTGAAGAATGATGAGCATGTCCTGGAGGAGCTGGAAACAGAAGGGGAGAGGCAGCTGAAAAGCCTCCTTCAGCATCAACTTGATACTTCTGTCTCCAT
This sequence comes from Heterocephalus glaber, assembly GCF_053883595.1. Lineage (NCBI taxonomy): Eukaryota > Metazoa > Chordata > Mammalia > Rodentia > Bathyergidae > Heterocephalus > Heterocephalus glaber. The sequence goes on along the minus strand of NW_028258384.1, from coordinate 33,379,039 downwards.
TGAGGAGTAGGTATTGATTTTTAAACAGGTAGAATATCATAGAGTCATAGACCCTCAATTCTGGGTGATAGACCCCTCTTAAAACCTGAAGAGAATACTCCTTTGTCATTTTTCTACTTTCTTTGGCAGACCTCTATGTGTTAGTCGAGGTTTTGCTTCTGTGTTTCTTTCTCTAAGAAGCTTTCAGTGTCCCACTAAGTCTGGACCAAGTACCTTTCCTAAGCCTTTCTTTAGTGCCCTGTTTTCCCCCAACATAACAGTTATAACTCAATATTGTCATTACCAATTTGCCTCTCTTCTGTTCTTTCATGAAAGTATGAAATATATGTGTATGCGTGTGTGTATGTATAAATTCCTCAATATATAGAACACTATCTTCTGCATAGTGGATATTTAATAAATATTTGTTGATTTAGCCATTTGTTGGTCCTGGATGAAGGGACATTGATCGAGTTCCATTTTGTTGCAGTGATGCTTCAGCCTAGAAATAGAATTTGAGAGCAAAATTGCAAATTAGTTTTATTGTGCCTCTTATAATGGTAAAGTCCTATTCCTCTGAACTGTGGTAACCTCAAGATGTTCTTACTCCCATCTTGCTTGTTTTATAGATGTATCTCTAAGAAAGAAAGTTTTGCCCCTGGTACTATGTACAAGCCCTTTGGGAAGGAAGCAGCTGGGAGTATGACTTTGTCCCAGTTCCAGACTCTACATGAAAAGGACCAGGAGACTGCTTCTCTCAGGGAACTAGGGCTCAGTGAAACAGAAATCATGATCTGGAAGAGCCATGTTTCAGGTGAAAAGGTAAGTGGGGCAGTGTTGTTGTTTTCTTTTTCCTCTGGAGAATAAAGAACAGGATCTCTTTATTTTGGCATTGAGAACCTTTTAATTTTTAGTTCTCATAAAACTGAGTTCTGGGTGTGAATCTTCTTTGGTTTTGTAGGATAGGGACATTGGTAAAAGATAAGCTGTTAACTTCCTAACTAACACTTTCCATAAACACTTTCAATTTCTGGGTCCTACTCATCTTTCTTACCTGAGGCATCAGATCATCACTTTCAGCATGTGTCCTCTGTGATATACGCTATCTTATTTCCCTGATTGCAGAGGACAAAGCTGAGGGCAACTCCTGAAGCAATACAGAATCGTCTTCAAGATATTGAAGAAAGGATCTCAGAGCGTCAGCGCATCCTTTGCTTGCCACAGAGATTTTCAAAGAGCAAACAGCTGACCCGGCGAGAAATGGAAATAGAAAAGTCTTTATTTCAGGGAGCTGATCGTCATTCCTTCCTTAAGGCTCTTTATTACCAAGGTATGTGATCCTCACTGACTTTAATGTGTTCTTTCACTGAGATAAAGACTTAACATCAGAGCATTAGATATGAAGAATTAACGAAGGGAGTAGGGGAAAGATAATCTGTTACTTCTCTTGAGGAATGTATAGTCCCATGAGAGAAAAAAGTATATGCATAGTTAATTGCATGACAACATGGAAATTGTTATTATAATGATATGAATCAAATGCAGAGGGAACATAGAACATAGAGCATCTAAGTCTAGTTGGGGGAGTCAGAAGTTGACATTTATACTGTAATAGATCACCAGGCATTTGCTAGATGAAGGGGAAAGGGTATTACAGATAGTGAGTGAATAGGAACAGGACTGTGAAAGGACCTGGTGTCTCTAGGGAACAGCGAGAGGTTATATGTGATACAGCTACAGCATATGGCAGGGGATAACAGGTGATGATGACATAGGAAAGGGAGGTGATACCAGATTGTAAAGGGTTTTTACACTGAACTATATAATAGCACAAAATATGTGCATAAATAGTATGTGTCTTAATCAGAAACAATTAAACACTTCAGTTTTATTAGGTACTGTGGAGGGTGCATAGAAGTTTAAGAAATGATTCCTGACCTTGTGCCAAGTACAGTCTAGTTAGAGATACAAATATATAATATTTAATAACAATGCTAGATATCATTGCTAAATGCTATGGGAATTTAGGGTCTTATTGGTGTGACTGAAGAAGGCCTCTCAGAGGAGGTAAGATTTAAATATTCTTTTAATACTGCCTATTTAGAAAGGAGAGGGAAAGGCATTTCAGTTGAAATTGTTGGTATGAGTACTACTTACTGGGCAAGTTGTAAGAGACAATGTTGAAAATGTAGCTAAGAATTTTGGATTTATTTGGTTGGTAGTATATGGCTATGCACAGGTACTTTTTCAGTTAGTTTGAATAAAGTTAGAAATTTTTGAGCCAGGAGTAACATGATAAAAGCCATATTTGAAAATGATTAATGTAGTTACCAAGAAATAGAATTAGAGAGGAAGAACTGGATGCAGAGAGAATGATCAGAAAGTTTTATCGTCATTTAAACATGAAGATCTATACTATACTGATGACAGTGGAATTGAAAAGAGGTAGGTTTAGTTATTAGAGACATTACAAAAGAAGAATTGATAAAACTTGTTGACTAAGAATGAAAGGAAGGTCAATGAAGAAGAGTATGTCACAGATAACCCAGATGTTTCAAAGCTGTGTGAAGTAACAATTGACAAAATTAAGAAAGCTTTTATGTGAAAATTTTGAAGGAGGTTCATAAATTTGATTTTAAACATGTTGAGTTTTCGAGAATGGCAGGATCATCACATGCAGATATTGAGGATGCAGTTAGAAATAAAGCATTGAAGTTCAGGAGACAGGTCAAATCTAGGTATATAGAACCGGGAATCATCTCTGCTTAGAATTAGATGATATGTTAAAGTCATGAGAATGATTTGTTAGAGACAACTTACACATGGCAGAGCAGTAGTAAAGGAGGAATGAATGAACAAATGAACAGCCTTTTGTGGAGAGACATTATAGCATACTGATTTTAAATATGGGCTCTGGAGACAAACTGCTTGAGAAAATCCTGGCTCCCCCACTTACTAGCTATTAGATGCTGAGCAAATTACCTCTCTATGCTTTAATTTCTTCATTTATAAAGTTAGAATATTAATAGTAGATACATTATAGGGTTATTAGGATTAAATGAGGTAATACATGTAAATCACTTAGAGCAGTACCTGGTGTTGGGGTGAGGGGTGGGGGGTGTGAATCTGTTCTGTTTCCTATCTTTGAAATTCCTTGCTTTAAACCTTCACAGCATACCACAAAAAGACAAGTGCAGACAAGTACATGACCTCAATGAAGAGGAAGATAAAATTAGGCACAAAAGGCAAGTCGAGAGTTTTCTTACAGTGTTAGATTTAGGAATGTAAACTAGGGTCCCAAGACTTCTAAGTGAAACATTTACTTAATTCCATATTCAGTAAATGATAATGTTTATAGGAAATGATCTAGATAGAACATATTATCCTGATATAAAATATTAAATAGAGGAGTTAGTAGAAGTTGTAAAGCTCTTATATTTAGTGCTGTTTTTCTCTTCTATACTTGTAAGTTACTGTATCAGACATCAATTGACCTTGCTGATTTTTAGATCCCATTTCACAAATAATTATGAATATTTTATTAGTCAGTAAGGTATAAATATTGATGATAATGATAATGATGATAGTGATAATATAATAGCTAATATTTTATTTTTCAAAATGAACTTACAGTAAAATTGCATGGGGCTTATTTTGGGTGTACAATTCTATGAACTGTAAATCATACAAATTCATGTAACTACCATCACAAGAGAGAACAGCTCCATCACCCTGAAAAGCTCCCTCATACTACTATCCCTTTATAGTCATTCCCAACTACTGCCCATAATTCCTGGAAATCACTGACCAGTTCTTCATCACTATAAATTTCTCTTGAAGAGACTGTCATATAAATGGAATCATACAATGTGTAATTTTATGAGACTGGCTTCTTTCATTCAGCATAATCCCTTTGAGGCTTATCCAAATTTTGTGCATCAATAGTTCATTCATTTTGCAGAATAGATCATACAATTCGTTGTATGGATGTTTCAAAGTTTGTTTGTCCATTCACCCACTGAAGTGATTTTGAGTTGCTTCCAGTTTATGGTAATTATAAATAATACTGATATGAACATTCTTGTATAGGTTTCTGTGTGAACATAAGTTTTTATTTTTCTAAGGTAAATATCTAGAAGTGGGATTACTGGGTCATATGGTAAGTGTACATTTAACTTTATATGAAACTGCCGTGTTTCAGAGTGGCTGTATCATTTTGCACCTCCATGAACAATGTATAAAAGTTCCAGTTGCTCTACATCTTTGTCAGCACTTGGTATTCAGTATTTATTTTGGTTGTTCTGATAGGTGTGAAGTGATACCTCATTGTTTTAAGTTGCATTCCATTAATGGCTAATGATGGTGAACATCTTTTCATGTGCTTATTTGCCATCCTTACATCCGGTTTGGTAAAGTGTCTGTTGAGATCTTCCATTTTATCATTGAGTTATTTTCTTCCTGATGATTTTTGTGTGTTCTTTATTCTAAAGTCAGTCTTCCATTGGATATGTGATTTACAAATATTGTCTCCCAGTCTATAGTGTGTGTTTTCTTTCACTTAAGAGTGTCTTTTATAGAGCTAACTTTTGTTTTTATTATGGTAAAATATATATAATATAAAGATAACCATTTTTAAGTATATAGTTCTGTGGCATTAAGTATACTCATGTTCTGCAACTATCACCACTATCCATCCCCAGAACTTTTTAGTCCTATACCCGTTAAACATTACCTTTCCCTCTCCTCCAACTTCTGACATTCTACTTTCTGTCTTGAATTTGGCTACTCTGTGTATCTCATATAAGTACAATCATTCAATATTTGTTCTTTTGTGCCTGGTTTATTTTACTAAGCATGATATCTTCAAGGTCTATTCCTATTGTAGTATGTGTCAGAATTTCTTCCCTTTTTAAGACTGAATAATATTCCATTGTACATATGTACCACTTTCTTAATCCATTCACTTATCAGTGGACACTTAGTTTATTTCCGTGTTTTAGCTATTGTGAATAATGCTGCTATGAACATGGGTATACAAATAAGTTTGAATATCTGCTTTCAATTCTTTTTTGTATATACCTAGAAGTGAAATTGTGAGATCATATGGTAACTGTACATTTAATTTTTGAGGAACCACTGTATTATTTTCCATAGAGACTATGCTATTTTATATTCCAACCAGCAATGCACAAGGGTTCCAATTTCTCTGCATCCTTAGCTGCATTTGTTATTTTTCTGGGATTGTTTCTTTATTTGATAATAGCCACTTTAATGTGCATGAAGTGGTATCTCATTGTGGTTTTGGTTTGTATTTTCCTAATGCTTAGTGCTGTGAGCATCTTTTCATGTACTTTTAGACATTTTTGTATCTTCTTGGAGCAATGTCTATTCAAGTCTCTTGTTTTTAAAATGAATTGTTTATTTTTGTTGAGTAATGGGAGTTCTGTGTATATTCTAGGTATTAATCCCTTATCAGATAAGTGATTTGTAAATATTTTCTCTCCTGTTCCATGGGTTGGCTTTTTACTATGTTATAGTATCCTTTGGTGCACAAAGTTTCTAATTTTGATGAAGTCTAGTTTGTCTATTTTTTCTTTTGCTGTCCTATCCAAAAAAATCATTGCCAAATCTAACATTCTGAAGCTTTTCCCCCATGTTACCTTCTAAGCTTTTATAGTTTTTGTTCTTTCCTTTAGGTCTTTGATTCATTTTGACTTAATTTTTATATATGGTGTAAGATACGGTTCCAAGTTCATGTTTTGCTAGTGATATCCAGTTTTCCCAGTAACATTTGTTGAAAAGACTGTCCTTTTTATCCTGGATGATCATGGTGCCTTTTTAAAAATTCATTTGATCTTATGAGTGTGAGTTTATTTTTACACTCTCTGTTCTATGCCATTGCTGTATATCTCTCTTTATGCCAGTACCACACTGTTTTAAAAAGGCAAAAGATTTATTCACTCTGAAGAGAAACCAGAGTATATACCACACTGTTTTAATTGCTGTAGCTTTGTAGTATTTTTTTAAATCATGAAATGTGAGACCTCCAACTTTGCTTTTATTTTTCAACATTGTTTTGTCTATTTGGGGGTCTCTTGAGATTTTGTATGAATTTTAGGGTAGATTTTTCTATTTCTTCAAAAAATGTTATTGAGATTTTGGTAGGGAATGCATTGAATCTATAATACTTTGGTTAGTATAGACATCTTAACAGTATTTTCTTCAAATCCATGAACATGGGCTGTCTCTATTATTTGTGTCTTTTATTTCTTTTAGTAAAATTTTATATGTCTTCCACCTTAGAGCAAATGCTTTGAACTCTTATAAAACCCAGCTTATCAATTTATTTCATGGGTTCTGCTGTGTGATGTATGTGTGTATTAAGAATTCTGCCTAATATTTGTTCACAAAAATCTAGTCCTGTGCTTTCTTCTAACAGTTTTACAGCTATACATTTTACATTTAGGTTTATTTCCCATTTTGACTTCATATTTTTATAAGATATTAGAGCTAAATTAAGATTCATTTTCTTTTTTTTATTTTATTTTATTTTTTTCTTTGATTCATTGTTTAAAACTTGGCATATGGCTATAATTACAACTGACAAGTTGGAAAACATGGTCTATACTTAGTTTTGTAAGTTTTATTTTATTTTTATGTAAATTTCTAATAAGATTCATTTTCTTGTCTATTAAAGAGTATACAGCTGTTAAAGAGTCTGCTTCCTCCATTTTTTGTCAGCAGTTAATTAGACATGTTTGTATTACTATTTATCATCATTATTATTGGTAAAAGATTGAATGTTTTCCAAGAGCATAAGTAAGTCAAGGATGACACTGTTGCTACTTCTATTCACAGTGAAATAAAATTAGAAATCAATATTCGAAAGATATAGGACATTTATAAATATGTGGAAATTTAACAATTATACTAAATAACTGATAGATCAAAAAGAAGTCACAGTGGCTTTGGAAAATATTTTGGGATGAATGAAATCAAAATACAACACACCAAAACTTAGGGGCTACAGTAAAAGTAGTGTTTGGAGGCATATGTAAATGCCTCTATTAAAAAAGAAAAGGATCTCACATTAATAACTGAAACTTCACTGTAAGAAACTACAAAAAGAAAAGCAAACTAAACTTAAATCAAACTGAAGAAATTAATAATGATTAGAATAAAAATAAATGAACAGAGAAAAGTAGAGAAAACTGATACAATCAAAAATTGTTTTTTTTAAATCAACAGAATTCACAATTCTTTAGCTAGACTAATCAATTTAAAAGAGAGAAAACTTAAATTTCTAAAACCCAGCCCTAGTCAGGTTTGGTGGTGAATGGCTATAATTCAAGCACTTGGGAGGCTAGGGCAGGAAGATTGCAAATTCAAGTCCAGCTTAGTTATATGGTGAGGCCCTTACTAAAAAACAAACAAACATAGCACCCTAAAATAAAAACTCAGCTCTACTTTGTACTTTGTTCCTATTTGCATGGGATATCTTTTTCTGTCCTTTTATTTTCAACCTGTTTGAGTTTTTTTAATCTAAAGTTTATCTTACAGTTAGCAAATACATGGATTATGTTTCCTTTTTTTGAATCAGTTCATTCAATATTCTCCTTTTCTGAGTGTAATGTTTAGTTCATTTATTTTAATATATTTAATTGGAATATTTTGATAAGATTAGGATTTATATCTGTCATTTTACTATTTGTTTTTTGTATGTCTTATATAGGTTTTTTTCTATTCCACTTATTCCTTTTATGTAAGTTGATTTTTCTGTTATGCTATTTTAATTAACTTTTTGCATGTGCACACATGAACTTTGAGTCTGGTCAAATAGAGTATTGCTTGTGGAATTTCACCCGAGACCACCAGACAGGTTATGTAGTGAGTATTCCCTGGGAATGGTACTTCGAAGAGGTTCCAACCCCATTCTTTCCCCTCTAGTGGCTGCCCTGCTCTTGATTTTTTTCTTTGATTACATATCATTGGTTTTTAAGGTTGTCATAGACCTGGGAAAAATGGATGGGAGTAGGGCAAGTTATAACAGACAAACTCATTTTTCTTCCTGTGATTCAGCTATTTTTCATAAAGAGGTACCCCACAGATTGCTTCAAGCTTTTCATTCTTTTCCAGAGTTATGAAAGTTGGTTCTGAAGGTTTTTCTGCTAGTTTTCTCATTGTTTTTTCGAGGAATAGACTTTTCAGAGATCTCTACTTCACTATTTTCACTGATATTGTATCTCTTAGTAACATCTTTTGAAACTCTAATGTTAGTGATTTTGATGAAATCTACCTAATTTTTTATGACTTCTTTTGGTTCTGTATGAAGATTTCCTTCTAAACCAAGGTTACACAGATTTTCTCATGTATATTATATAAGATTATATTTTAACTCACACATTTATGTCTGTTAAGCATTTCAAATTAATTTTTGCATATGATGTAGGTTTAGGGTTGTGGTCATCTTTTTGCATATATAATATACAATTGTCCTGGCACTTCGTGTGACCCTTTTGTGGAAAATCAGTTTACCATAAATAAAGGTTAAAATGTTATTTTCAGCAGTTTAATTATGCTATGTCTGACCATGAATGAGTTCTTTATTTCAAATTCTGGGCTTCTTACCCATTCTACCTGCTACCATTTACTTTTTACAGTCTTTAAATGTACCATACGTTCTCTCCAAGTTTTATCACATTATTCAGTGAAAGAGACAGGGTGAAGTGTATTTATTTCATCTTACACAAAGCAGAAGTCCTAATAACTAATAGTTTTTGAGGGCTTATTGGTACCAATCGTTGTGCTAAAGCATTTTTACAAATTAACGCATTTAAACCTTTTGCAGTCCAATGCGATAGTGCCAGTATTATACCCATTTTATAGATAACAAAATTGAGTTTCAGAGGAGGATAAGTGACTTTCTCAAGATCACAGTTAAATGACCACACTGGAACTGGAATCCATGACCTTATACAAAAGTCTCTGCCTTGACCACAGCACTTGTATATGTGTTTTGAAGAGATTTACTGGTTTGTTAAGTGTGGTTTTACTGTGTCTTGAAACAATTTTCTTAGAATTATGCATATCCCATTTTTTTAACTTAATTCAGTAGAAACATAAGATATATTATCTCTAGAAATTTACTTCTTCTGAAATAAACTCCAGTATTCTGACTCTCATAACTCTCTTATACCCATTATACCATCTTTTTAGTGTTGAAATCTTCAGTTTCTTGACTTTATTTTCTCCCAATCTATCAGTCACTACCTACATCCTCTTCCTTCTCAGACTCCTTCATCCATTATTTAACCACATTCTTGCCAATGAATAATTCTCATTGCTTCCTTGTGTGTGCATCATACCCATCTAGAAAAACTTCAGCCCTGAATCAGTCAACTAATTGCCTTCCCTATTGCTGCAGCATGGCTTGTGAGCATTACTAGAAGTAAAATCATACAACTGTGGTCAGTGGTGTGTCTACAAATTCTTCACTTTTGGTATTGTCTAGAAAGAGCCTTCTTTTTTGTCTGGCAGTCTGACTCCTAGTTCCTAGTGAGCTCTCTGTTTTATTCTTATCAATACTATTTTAAGTCTCCATTACTTTTTCCTATTGCATTATTTTTAGTGGATAGCCTTCTGTCCAATTTCAAAGAAGTGAGAATTTTTATTTACGTCCTGTCACTTTCTGTTGACTTCTGCATCCTCTCACTTTCTTCCCACTTGACTCAGAGCTCAAGAAGTCCTTAGCACTTCAAGCTAATCTTATCTTAGTGTTAGATCCTATCCCTCTTATTCCAAGGAACCTCAGTCAGTACTGCTTCTTTCCTTTCAGGACTTTAACATGATCTTCGAATCATTTCCCTGTTTTCATGCTGTACATACCCCTACCATAAACTATCTAAAGAATATGATGAAGAAGAATGGCCTTCAGTTGTTTAGCTACTTGGACAGAGAATACACTTAAATTTTTTTCCTCATACTATATACCATAATAAGTAGCAATTTTAAAAATGAAACATAAATTGAAGTTCTAAAAATACAGGATTAAATGCATGTTAATATTTTTGATATCCAAATGGGACAAGATTTCTATTCTTTATTTTCAATGAAAATTTTTAAACATGCAGGAAATTTGAAAGGATTTGACCACACCTGCCCCATTATATCACCATATAGATTTTACCATTAATATTATTTTACCTTATTACATATCATACCTCTGTCAATCCATTTTACTTTATTAATATATTTCTAAAAATTGCCGATGTAAATACATGCCCCCAAACACTTCCCCACACATATTCTTAGCTAGAGTTAAATATTTATTTGCATTTTTTCTTTTGCTGTAAAATTTGCATGCAATTAAATGCACTAATCTATTTATTTGCTGGCTTTTGATCAGTGTGTCAATCTGTGTGATTATATATTGGCAAATGTATAACAAGCAGTTCTCCAGAAATATAAAAGGCCCTGAATTGTATCATTTGTTAGTTTCTGTGGTCTACATATTTCTACTATGGCCAGTTTCATGTTACCCATGTATCATTTCTGAACATGGGGTTGAGTATAGATGCACACAGTCATCAGACCATCTCTAGCATACTATGGAATGCATGTAACCTAACCTTATCAACACAAGATTTTCACCATTCCTGAAAGTTCCATCATATTTTTTTTACAATAACTCCCATCTTACCCTCTCAGAGGCAGCTATGTTTTGATTTTTTTCCAGTGTAGATTAGTTTCACCTGTTCTAGAATTTCTTGTAACTGAAACCATATAGTATGTGTTCTTTGTATAATGCTTCTTTAATTCAACATAATGTTTTTGAGACTCATTCATATTGTATATATCAATAGTTTGTCCTTTGTAACAATGTAATTCTTGAAAGAGTTTTCTATAATAACTGTATTAGTTTCCCAGGGCTGCTGTAATAATTTACCACAAATGTGGTGGCTTAGAATAACAGAAATTTATCCTCTCCATAGTTCTAGAAGCTAGAAGTCTGAAATCAAGGAGTTAGCAGGGCAGTGGTCTTGTTTCAGGCTCTGGGAATGTATCTTTCCTTGCCTCTTTTAGCTTCTTGTACCTGTCAGCAATCCTTGGTGTTCGGTGTTCTCGATATGTAGATAAATTGTTCCAGTCTCTGCCTATGGCACTCTGCTTGTTTGTCTCTGTCTTCACGTGGCCTTTTGTTTTGAGACAAGGTCTCACTATGTAGACCAGACTGGTCTCACTATGTAGACCAGACTAGTCTGCATGTATTCCTCCTGCCTCAACTTCCTGTGTGTAGGGATTACAATGTGTACCACCACACCCAGCCCTTTCTCGTGGCCTTTTATAAGTATACCAGTCATTGTATTTAGAGATCATCCTAATCCAGCATTACCCCTTGTTAATATAACTACATTTGCGAAGAACCTATTTCCAAGTAAGGTCACACTCAGAGTCTCCAGGTAGACATGAATTTTGGAGGTATACTGTTTAATCCAGTAAAATCTGCCCTCTGGCCTCCAAAAATTCACTTCTTTTCAACACGTGTAAAATACATTCACCACATCACAGCATCTCCAAAAGTCTTAAACCATTCCAACATCAAGTCTAAGTCCCAAATCTCATCTAAATATCAACTCAGAAAGTCACAAGTCTCATTACCTAAATTAGGTAGGAGTGAGGCTCTAGATATGATCCATCTTGGGACAAAATTCTCTTTTCTTCAGAGACCAGTGAAACTACAAAACAAGTTGTCTGTTTCTAATTTATAATGGTGAAACAGGTATGGGATAGACATTCCCATTCTGAAAGGGTGAGAAGGAAGGAGTAAAGGAGTGTAAGCTTGTAGTGCAGCAGGGAAAATTCCATTAGTTTACAGGACCTGAGAGTAGTGCTCTGACCTGAGTGCTTTGTCTTCTGGGCCTACTCCTTCAGCCCACTAGGGTAGCTGCAGTCCCAATCTCTCTGGTCACTATCCATGGCTTTATTGTTAGACTTATCCTTTCTTCATTTTCTCCTATGTCTGTCTCTTTCACACCAGGCTGGGACTAGATCTACTGATAAAAAATTGTCAAAAGTTTTGTCAATCTAACGTGTCAAGAATTCCATACCATTAGACATGGGGTTCTCTACAGATCCTTCGTAGATAACTCCATCTCCCTTTCTGGCTTCTGCTGAGATGATTGGTTGGATCCATGAGTCATATCCCTAATCTCTTCAGTGAAAGTTTGTCCAACCACAATCTTCCCTCTTTTCCATAGCATGCTGTCTGAATAGGCTTAGGATTTTCTAGATCATCAAATATTGGGTTTTTATTTCTTAACATTTCCTTTTGCAATATGTGCTCGCTTCGGCAGCACATATACTTCCTTTTGCAATTTATCTCTTTCCTCTTTCATTTTATTATAAGCATGAAAGAAAAACTAGCCTGCATCTTCCACACTTTGATTGGAAATCTCTCAGCTAAATATCCAAGTTTATCATTTATAAGTTAGACTTTTTACCCAACAGCAGAAATCAGTCCAGCCGAGTTTCTGCCATTGTTTAACAAGGACCACCTTTCCTCCAGTGTCCAGTAGTAGCATGTTCATAATTTCCTTCTAAGGCCTCACCAGAAGCACATCTATCTATCTATCTATCTGTCTATCTATCTATCTATATATCTATCTATCTGTCTATCTAGATATACTTTTTGATGGTAGAAACTTTCTCTACTATCCTGTTCATTTCCTTCTGAGCTCTTACCAGAATTGCCTTTAATTGTCCATATGTCTGGTAATGGTCGCCTCAAGAAAATGTGAGCTTTTATTATGAAGAATCTGAAAATTCTTCGAGCCTTTACTCATTACTCAATTCCAAAGTCAATTCCATATTTTGGGGTATTTGCTACAGCAGCATCACACTTCCTAGGACCAAAATCCGTATTAGCTTCTTATGGCTGTCATAACAAAGCACCACAAACTGAGTAGCTTAAAACAACAGTAATTTATTTTCTCACAGTAGGTTGGAAGTGCAAAACAAGAAGTTGGCAAGGTTGGGTCCTTCTGGAGCCTCTGAGGGAAAATCTGTTTCAGGTCTCTTTTTTTATCTTCTCATGATTTTTTTTGGCAACTCTTGGCTTATAGGTACATTATTTCCATTACTGCCTCCATCATCACATACTATTTATTCTATGTGAATGTGTCTGTGCCTTCACATGGCTTATAAGAACATCAGTCATTGTACTTTGGGCCCACCCTCATCAATTATGACTTGATCTAAACTAATAATATCTGCAAAACCTCATTTCCAAATACAGTGATACCTCAGTACTCATCATTAATTGGTTCCAGAATGTTGCAACAAATAACACTGATGAGTACCAAACAAATTGTTTTGGCTGGAAAAGGTAGCAGGTCACAAGACAATCGACACTCACATGCCTTAGCTTGCATGTCAATTACCAAACAAACAGTCCCAGGACAAAATTTCTCCATCAGAAAGCATTAAGTACCAAATACGATGAGTTTCAAAACAATTGAGTACCAAGCTATGACTGTAAGGTCAAATTTTGAGGGTCCAGGTAGAAATGAGTGTGGGGGGAATATTATTCAACCCAGTACATTCACTTATTGCCATTTCTTCACCTCTTATTTGCAATTTTTCAAGCCATATTTTATAGAAATGAGATGGGTAATACTAAAGAGTGCTTGCTTAAAACACATGTGTTCAGGGCCGGGGATTTAGCTCAGTGGTTCCACTGCCTGCCTTGCAACTGCAGGGACCCGAGTTTGTACAGAAAAAAAAAACATGTTCAGTTAGATCAAGAAGTAAAACATTGCTAATACTCTAAAACTCCTATATGTGACTTATAAGATTTGTGATTAAAAAAAAAAGAAGTATGGTGAATACTGCTGCATGCTTTTCCATGTATAGGCAGAGATCTTCAATATGAAAAGCTGCATGTCGAACCTTAGTAACCGTGTATGACAACTTTCAGTCTGTTTGGTGCAGTCAGTTGGTTGTGAGCCATAGTTAAGAGAAGGGTGCTTTAAAATGTGCCATAAATCATAAATCATGAACAACACATTAACATGAAATTTTATCAGTGTTATTGGAGCTGTCCAGTTATGCTGCTTTAGATCCCAGCTTTTTAAGAAATGTCATCATGATGGAGATGAAACTTGGGTCTATAGTTATGATTCTGAGACCAAGGTTCAGAGTTCTCCTCATGCAAAAAAAGCACATCAATCAAGACTCAACATCAAGGTGATGTTGATTGTGCTTTATGATCATGATGGAATTGTATGGGCAGTTTGTACCCAGGAACACTATGATGAACTGTAAATATTATAAGAGCTTATTAGGGCATTTAAGAAACAATGTATGTATAAAATGGCAGTCTTTTTTTTTTTTTTTTGGTACTGAGGATCGAACTCGGGACCTTGCGCTTGCGAGGCAGGCACCAGAGCCACTGAGCTAAATCCCCGGCCCCATGTATACATAAAATGGCCTGAGAAATGGGCACACAATTTCATCCTCCATCATGACAACACTGTGTTACACATCGTTTCTGATATGTCAATTTCTGCCAAAAGATATTGTGTGTCCTCATGCACCATATTTACCGATTCTGGCACCATGTGACTTCTGGCTCTTCCTGAAAGTTGAAATGACCATGAAAAGTAAAAGTTTTGAATTGATTCAGCACATTGAGGCAGCCATGACAGCACAACTAAAGACACTTAAAAAAGAGGACTTCCAGAACTGTTTTAGAGAGTGGCAAGTATGATGGAGTAAGTGTGTTGAAGCAAGGGGGAGTATTTTTGAGGGAGACTAATGGTAGTATGTCTTTTACTGTAATAAATATATAAAAAGTTTAAACATTCATCGTATTTTTTATCATACCTCATAAATCACAACTCTCTCCCCATCAGGTATAATCATTGTCCTGACTCATGATAATAGTTTCCTTGCTTATCTTTATCTTTTTATAACCTAAATATTCAGCACTAGACCATGTTTAGTTTTGCCTATGTGTAAGCATTATATCAACAAATTATACTATATATATTCCATTAGGTCCTCCTTTTCTACTTAATATTATATTTGTGAGCTTCATATTGCTATGAGCCATAGTTCATTCATTTTCACTGTAGTATTTATATGAACCTATCGTAATTTTTCTTTTTCTTATAATTTTTTTCTTATAATTTTTAATTTTATTAATACAGGTTTACAATTCATACAGTTTACAGTTATCTTGAAGAGTGGATACATGTATACATTACAGCTTGATTCTTTTTTTTTTAATCCCCTTCAGCTTTCCTTGCCCTCCTTCTTCCTCCCCCAGTTTCCCTGTCTTCTTTTCCATGCTTGTTGATATTATTTGTCTTAGCTCACGTTATGGCAAATAGTGTTTACATAAATAGAGGTTATTAGGTTCTTGTCATAGTACATCTTTATTCCTCTCATTTCCCCTTCCCTTCTGCCTCACCCCTTGTCCTTGTTCCCATGGGCCACTTCCCTGTTGCAAGAGATCTGTCCCTTTGCTCCTTTCTATCTATCCTTTATCATTTTCTTCATTTGTATGTTGCCTCACTCAAATAAGAGATACCAAATGGTATTTAAGCTTGCATGTCTGGTTTATTTCACTCAACATATTTTCCAGGTGCATCCATTTTCCTATAAATGTCTCAAATCTGTCATTCTTTATAGCCGAATAGTATTCCATTATATACAGATACCACATTTTCTTTTTCCAGTCATCTGTTGTTAGGTATCCAGGCTGCTTCCAGGATTTAGCTAATACAAATTGCGGTACTATAAACATTGGTATGCATGTATCACTATAGTATGATGACTTAAGATCTTTCTGGAAGATACCTAGCAGGGGTCATATAGAATTTCTAAATTCATTTCTTTGAGAAATCTTCATGATGATTTCCATAATGGTCATACTAGTTCACATTCCCACCAACAATACAGGAGGGTTGCTTTTTCACCATAGCCATGCCAGCATCTGTTATTGTTTAATTTCCTAATGATTGCCATTCTTTCTAGAGTAAGATGGAATCTTAGCTTTGTTTTAATTTGCATTTCCCTAATGGTCAGAGATGTTGAATATGTTTTCATATATTTGTTGATTCTACTTTTTTCCTTTCTTGAAGTATCTGTTCATTTCTCTTGCCCATTGCTTGACAGAGTCTTTAATTTTAGATGGTTTAATTTTTTTTTTTGAGTTCTTTCTATATTCTAGATATTAGTCCTCTGAGGACTAGCTGGCAAAACTTTTTTCCCATTCTGTAGGTTGTCTCTTCACTCTACTGAGTATTTTGCTGTACAGAAGCTTTTTAGTCTGATATAATCCCATTTGTTGATTCTTGCTGTTGTTTGCTGTGTGATTGAGGTTCTGTTTAGAAAATCCTTTCCTAAACCTGTGTCTTCAAGTGTTTTACCTATTTTATCTTCCAGAAGGTTTAATGTTTAGATTTTTGATCCATTTTAATTTTACTTTAGTATATGGTGAGAGATAAGGGTCCAGTTTGATTCTTCTGCAGACAGATCATCAGTTTTCCCAATACCACTTGTTGAATAGGCTATCTTTCCTCCAACATATCCTTTTGGCCCCTTGGTCAAAGATCAAATAGGTTAATATGTCTGGGGAAGTTTCTGTATCCTCATTTCTGTTCCATTTATTCGTGTGCCTGTTTCTGTTGCAGTACCATGCTGGTTTAATTGCTGTTGCTTCGTAGTATGGCATGAAGTCTGGTATTGCTATGCTGCCTGCTTTGTTCTTATTGCTCAAAATTATTTTTGATACTCCGGATCTCTTCTGGCTCCATATGAATTTAAGGACTGTTTTCACTAGATCTGTAAAGTATGCTGTTGGTATTTTGATTGGGACTATATTGAATCTGTATTCAATGTATTGGAAGTATGTTCATTTTGACAATTTGGTTCTGCCTATGCAGAAGCAGGGGACATCTTTCCATTTTCTGATGTCCTCTTCAATCTCCTTCTTCAGAGTACTGTAGTGTTCTTTTTAGAGGTCTTTCACTTCCCCAGTTAGGTTACTTCTTAGATAATTTCATTTTTCTTGAAGCTACTGTGAATGGTACTGTTTTCATAATTTCCTTCTCATCCTGTTCATTGCTAGTGTATACAAATGCTAATGATTTTTGTGTGTTGATCTTGTATCCTGCTACTTTACTGAAGTTGGTTATTCTATGAGGTTTTTACTAGAGTTCTTTGGGTCTTCTATGTAGAATATCATGTCATCTATAAACGATAGTTTGAGTTCTTCCTTTCCTATATGTATACCTGGTATTTCTTTTTCTTGCCTAATTTCTCTGGCTAATGTTTCAAGTACTGTGTTGAATAGAAGGGGTAATAGTGGACAACCTTGACTTTTTCCTGATTTTAAGGGGAGTGCTTTCAGTTTTTCTCCATTCAGTATGATACTGGCTACTTATTTGTCAAACATAGCCTTTATCATATTCAGGTATAGTCCTTCTATACCTGTTTTCTTCGGGGCTTTTATCATGAAAAGTGTTGGATTTGATCAAAAGTCTTTTCTGTGTCTATTGATATGATCATATGGTTTTTGACCTTGCTCCTGTTTATGTGATATATTGCATTTATTGACTTACATATATTGAACTATCCTTGTATCTCTGGGATGAAACCTACTTGATCATGATGTATGAGCTTTCTGATAATGTGGTACATTCCATTTGGTAATATCTTGTTGAGGACTTTTGTGTCTATGTTTATTAAAGAGATTGGCCTATAATTTTGTTTTTAGTTGGGTCTTTGTCCGGTTTGGGGATCAGGATGTTATTGGCTTCCATAAATGAATTTGGGAGCATTCCATCCCTTTCAGTTTCTTTGAAGAGCTTGAAGAATATTGGTGATGTCACATCCTTAAATGTTTTGTAGAATTCAATCAGGTCCTGGGCCTTTTTCAGTTGGTAGATTATTACTGAGTCAATTACATGGCTTTATTCTTTTGAGGAACCAGCTCTTCAATTCATTAAGGTTTTTTGTTGTTGTTGTTATTGTTAGGTTTTATTCTCAATTTCATTGATTTCTGCTCTCATGTTTATTATTTCCTTCCTTAATTTTGGCTTCGGGCTGGTCTGTTGTTGTTTCTCAAGTATCCTAAGATTTCTCATAAGGTCATTTATTTGGGCTTGCTCTGTTTTCCTAATATGAGCATTGATTTGTGATGAATTTTCCTCTCAAGAGTGCCTTCATAAGATCTCAGAGGTTTTATCGAGTTATGGAATCATTGTCATTAACTTCCAGAAAAAATTTAAGTTTCTTCGATTTCTTCTGTGACCCATTGGTTGTTTAGGTCTATGTTGTTAATTTTCTAGGAGCTTTTGCCTTTTCTGAATTTTCTTCTGTCATTGATTTCTATTTTCATTGCACAGTGATCTAATAGTATGCATGGGGTGATTTTAATTCTTTTATATTTACTTAAGCAGGCTTTGTGACTATTATGTGATCTATTTTGGAAAAAGTACCATATGCTACTGAAAAGAATGTATACTCTGTTGTAGAGAAGTGAAATACTCTGTATATATCCATTAAGTCCATATGTTCAAGGCTGTGGTTAAGCTCTGAAATTTCTTTACTGTTTTTTTAATTGGTCTCTTTGCAAAAGTAGGGTGTTAAAATCCTTTACTATGATTGTGTTAATGTTTATTTGATCTTTTAATTGTAGCAGTTTTTGTTTTATGAAGACAAGGTAGTCCAGTATTTCGAGCATATATGTTTACCAATGTTATCTCTTCTTGTTGGATTGTTCCCTTAACTAATATTTAATGACCTTTTGTCTCTTCTAATCAGTTTCAGGTTGAAGTTGACCGTGTCTAATATTAGAGTTGCTGTCCCTGTTTGTTTTCCCAGTAGTGGTACATGAAATGTTGTTTTCCGTCCTTTAATTTTTAGTCTATGAATATTGTTTTGGATCAGATGAATTTCTTGAATCCAACTGATTGTTGGATTCTGTTTTTTGATCCATCCTGCCAGTCTGTGTCTTTTGATTGGAGAGTTGAAGCTGTTAACATTGACAGATCTTACTAAGATGTATTGGTTTCAGATATTTCTATCTGACATCTTTTTGAGGATTCCATATTCTTGTTGAATCTGTCATTTAGATTTTGAACTGTTTTGGTTAGCTTGTCCAGTTTCTTACCTATTTCCCCAAAATTCACCATGTTCATATTGAGTATAATTGCTGTGAACTTTTGGTTCATTTCCTCTTTGAACTCATCTATTTTCTTCATCCCTTCTAAGAACTTTTCATACATATCTGCTGCCCGGTATTTGTTTTCTTCTCCCTTTGTGACCCCTTGCTCTGCCTTGGGAGAGTTGGGGTGGGTGTTCAGAGATCTTCTCCTTGTTTCCCCATTCTCATATATATATATATATATATATATATATATATATATATATGTATATATATATATATATATTCCCTCTTTTTTCTCCTCCCTTTTTTGGGAGGGATAGGAACTAGAGAATTGAGGAGAGTTTGTGGTTTAAAAGGAGATTTTTGGTAGAATGTTGCATCCCAAAGAATAATTTTCACCTTTGTATGTCCAGTGCTAGTATTTACTCCTTCTGTTATTTACTTTAAGTGATTTCAACCTTATCTCTATGTTTTGCCAGAAGAATTGCTTCTGATTATAGCAGCACCCACAGATTCAGTTTTACAACACTTCTATATAATAATCCTTGCAGTTACTCTTTCCCCCTTTGTCTATTCTCTTTGCACTCTATGACAGTCTAATATTTGTGGTTGCTCTGCAGTGAGGTAGGTGACATGTGGGGAGAAAGAGAAGTGGTTGGATGAGTAGTGTTGGATACTAAGGGGGAAGTTTAAAGGGGAGAATAGTGGTAGATGAGTAGAAAAGATTGATGTGGGGTCTGATTTTATTGGAGTACTTTTCATTGAGTTGAAGGTTTAGTATTGAGAGTTTTCAGAGGACATTTGGTGGTGGCAAAGACAAGATATGGGAGAAAGGGGATTCACTTTGTGATTGAGAAAAAGATTATCACAACTTGCTTATAGGGAAGATATTAAACTAGGTAAGAGTCAAATGCTTAGAATGGGGAAGGTTGACAAATTATCTAGTGAAGATAGAAGTGACTGTGAGGAAGCTGAGTATGGTGAATTTAAAAACTTAGGACAAAGAGTTTATATGTTGAAAAAGAATAAAGAAATATGTTAATAATATTGTCTTGAGGGTTTGTGGTGAAGAAACTAGATGAAGAGCCGAGATGGTGGAGAGAACCTAGACACCTATTAAATCTGAGCCCATGAAAGAACAAATACATATAAGTAACCTAATAAACAAATGCAACCATAAAAGAACATACCATAACTCTATATTACTAAATAAATCAAGAAATATACAAAAACTTAAATTAATAAGATGTCCGATTGGAACATAGATTAGATATTCTAATCTTTGCCAGAGAGTCTGAGCGCTCACACCCCAATAACTCCTCTGATCCCTCTACCTTAATACTGAAGTTAACTCAGACTCGGGAACTCTTTCTGCCAGGTATCAAGCATTCTTGCAGAGTTTGATCCAGCTGGAGTTCATAGGTTAAGACTCTTGCTGTCCCTCTCTCTAGGTGTGATAGTAGATTCAGCAGACAAGTTCACTGGTAGTAAATTGTCCACTGAGTCAGGATTATTCCTGTGCAACCAATTCAACTAGAGCGGTGGCAGGCTAAATCATTACAGTGGTATCTATCAGGGCTAGTTGAGAAATAACATACTGTAAGACATTGTTTTGGGTCTCCCTTTAGCAGTAGAAACACCGCGTCAGTGTGAAATTTCCAGTCCTGTGTAACTCAGGGTGAAACTACCTCTGACTGTAGTAACTGAGTCTGTGATCACCAGCCCTTGCCTCTCAGCACAGCTTTCCCCAGTCTGCTGTCCAACTGCAGGCAGTCTCCTGTGGATGTCCTTCCCTCATCTACTCTGGGAACTTGGCAATGTAAAGCACCCAAGGGGCTGTTCTGAGACCCAAGTTCAAACACCCAGCCTTGTCCCTACAGTGGCATCCCCGTCAGCTCCTGCTCCATGCGACCTTGTCTTCGGGCGGTTGTAGCACAGTCACTCATCAACTGTTGACTCTGGAGGGCTACTTGGGAAGCAGGGTCTCGATTTCTTCCTGCTGTCTCTAACTGCATGAGATTCTCCTGGCCCCAGTGTACCTCTCTGGTTCTCCATGACCAGAAAAATTGTTAATTTTACTTTTCTTCCCACCTCTCGGTGGCACCATAGTCTTTCTTCTGCTGTGTGGCCCACCATTTCTATATCACTTAATCCTATTTTCTTCTCTTCTGTCAGTTCCCAGGTACCGCTCACTCACTCTGTTTCCTCTGCAAGTATTGTTTTCCAGACTCTAGACACTTTGTCCTGGAGGAGCTGAGTTGCTGGCCCTCACTGCTCTACCATTTTGTCTCTCTCCATAATTTATTTTTCTATTCTACCATAGTGGGATATTTTGGTTCCCATTTGGAGGGGGCTTTTAGTATAAGTTTACTACTGTGATCATTTTTACATAGAAATCCTTGGACACACACACAGCATTTTCTCAGGGTATATACATTGGAGTGGAATTGAATGTGAAGATTTTGCACATGTTCAACTTTGATAGATATTAAGTAATTTCCACAGAGATTAAAATTAAAATCAAAATCACACAACTACATAGGAATATTCAGGTTGTTCTGTATCCTTGTCCATAATGGATATTGCAGACTCCAATATGATGGGTATTTAGTTATATTTTATTGTTTTCTCTCTCTCATTTTTTGTTTTTGTGTTTTTTTCAGTACTGGGAATTGAACCCAGGGCCTTTGCAGTGAGCTATATCCCCAACCCTTTTTGTTTTTTACTTTGAGACAGTGTCTTGTTAAGTCACTTGGTTGGCCAGACTGGACTTGAACTTGCTATTCTCCTGTTTCAGCCTTCCAGAATCCTGGGCTTACAGATATGCATCACCATGCCCAACTTCACTGTTTTCTCTATTCCCCTTATTAATAATTAATATTTATTTGTGTCACTATTTTTTACCTTTTAGTCAAGTGTTATTTTCCTCAACCTTGAACAATTTCAAACCTTGAAAAAAATTAATATACACTGATACCCATCACCTGTGTTCAACAACTGTTTTTATTTGCTATATTTGCATTGCCTTTTTCTTCCTATACATTAGTATTGCCTTTTTCTTCCTATACATTAGTATGTGTGTATGTATATAGTTTGTCTATTGCTAAGTAAATGTCAGGTGAAATGAGGTTTTATTCTTTAATACATCATTATGTATCTCGCCAGATAAAGATATTCCTTTATACAATCATAGAATTATGATCATTCTTTAAATTTTTTTCGGTCCTGGAGGTTGAACCCATGGCTTTCACACTGAGCTATACCCCCAGCCCTTCTTTTACTTTTTATTTTTGAGACAAGGTTTCATTAAGTTGCTAAGTTGCCTAAGTTGAGCTTGAACCCATTTGCAGTAAATAACTGTGCCATGTACTCCAAGTATCTGTGTGTATAAATTTGTCTTTTGTGGCTATTTCATTTAAATAGAATCTTACAATATGTGGTGTTTTGAATCTGAGTTTTCAGGTAGGATAATATGTTTAAAGTTCATTCATATTATAGTCTTACCAATATGTTCCTTTTTATTGCTAAATAATTTTCTGGTATATAGATACACCATATTTAAAAAAATCTCTTCACCACTTGATGACATTTGAGTTGTTTCTACTTTTTTGTTATAATGGATAATCCTACTATGAATATTTGTATAAAAGTTATTGTGTGAACATATTTTTATTTCTCTTGGATGAGTGGAATTTCTGGGTCATATGAAAACTATGTATAACTATTTGAGGACTTACCCAACTGCTTTATAATGTGGTTGAACCATTTTACTTTCCATCAGTAATGTGTGAGGTTTCCTGTTTCTCCACATCCTTGCCAATACTTGTTATTACCTGTCCTTTTCATTATTGTTATTTTAGTGTGTATATTTTGATACATCATTTTAATTTTAATTTTAATTTGTGTACTAATAAATGATCTTGAAAACCTTTCCATGAACTTGTTAGACATTCATATGCTTTCTTTGGTGAAATGTATACTCAAGCCTTTTCCCCACTTTTTGATTGGATTGTTTTCTTACTATTGAGTGGTGAAGATCCTTTATAAGTTACATAATTTTAAAATGTTTTCTTCCAGTCTGCAGATTTGCTTTTTAATTTTTTTGACAGTGTCTTTTGAAGGACAAATGTTTTTAATCTTAATATTTATCATTTGGTTCTGTTATGATTTGGGCTTTTGGTGTTATAATTAAGAAATCTGCTGAAATCAAGATTAGATATTCTATGTTTTTTCTAGAATATGTACAGTTTTAGTTCTTACATTTCAGTCTACTGTGTATGGAAGTTAATTTTCTAATTGGTGTGTCAAGTATATAAAAATACAGTTGGTTTTGTAGCCTATGACTAAATTCTTTTATTCATTCTAATGGTTTTATTATGGGTACCTTCAGAGTTTCTATGTAGACATTCATATTTCCTAGGAATAAAGACAATTATATTTCTTCCTTTCCAATCTGGAAGCCTTTTTGTCCCCTTCCTCATACTATGTAAAATATTCAGTACAATGTTGAGTGGAAGTAGTGTGAGCTGACATCCTTGTCTTATTCCCAGTCTTAGAGGGAAAGCATTAAATTTTTAACCATTAAGTACGATCTTAGCTCTAGGTTTTCTGTGCATGCTTTTTGGCAATGTATGACTTTCTAGTGGATATTATAACTGCCATAAATTTGGTGTCTTAAAGCAACACAGATTCCTTCTCTTATATTTCCAGAAGTCAGAAGTCCTAAAATCAAGATGTTGACAGGGCTGCCTTCCTTCTAGAAAACTCTAGGTGAGCAATGACCAATTTCTAGAAGCTACCAACATTCCTTATCTCATGGGCTCTTCCTCATATTACTCTAGCCTTTTCATCCATCATCATATCTTCTATTTTGTCTTTGACCTACTTATTTATTTCTTATAAGGATACCTGTCATTATATTGGGCCCACCTGCATAATCCAGGGTAACTCTACTCAAGATACTTAATTTAATCACATCTGCAGAGTCCCTTTTGACATGTAATTTATATTTTCACAGATTTCAGCAATTAGGACCTGGGCATCTTTGGGAGATCATTATTCAGCCTACCACAGGCATGTTGAAACTATCACCTTCTATTATCATGAATGAGTTTTGGATTGTGTTTAGTTTTTCTGTATTATTATGTGGTTTAAGGTTGTAGTCTAGTAATATGATATAATATTAATTGATTTTTAGATATTAATACCAAACTTATATTCCTGGGATAAACCTCATATGTGTACAATCCTTTTTATATGTTGCTAGATTAGGGTATTTTGCATCTATATTCAATGAGGGATATTGGTCTGTGGTTTATTCCAATGTCTTTATTTAGCTTTGGTATCAATATAATATTAATAGAATAAGTTGGAAATTATTCCTTCCTCCTCTGTTTTTTGAAAGTGTTTGTTCAGGGATTGTATTACTACTTTAAATATTTGATTCAATTCACCAAAGAAGTCATCTGGACCTGCAGGTTTCTTTGTGTATAGTTTAATTACTAATTTAACCTCTTGTTTTTATTCAGCTGTTCTTTTTTTTCAGTCTGCTTTGGTAGTTTGTATTTTTTTGTGAATTCTTCCACTCATATAAGCTTTCTGATTTGTTGGCCTGAAGTTATTCTTAATAGTCCTATAATCATTTTTCATTTCTGTAGGGTGAATAATAATGCTTCCATTTTAATTAATTTTAGTTATTTTTATTTTCTTAGTCATTTTAGCTTAAGTGGTTTATCATTTGGTTAAAGTTTTCAAAGAACCAGCTTTGGATTTCATTGATTTTTCTCTATTTTTGTTTTCTATTACATTGATTTATTCCCTATAGTTTACATTTTTTCCCTTCTGCTTGCTTGTGTTTAGTTTGCTCTTTCTCTAGTTTCCTAACTTGGAAGTTCAGGTTATAAATTTGAAATCATTTTTCTGTTTTTGACATAGGCATTTAAAGCTTAAAATTTCTCTCTGAGTATTGTTTTAGCTGTACTCACAGATTTTAATATGTTGTATTTTCACTTTGATTAATTTCAAAATATTTTAAATTCGTGAGTCTTAACTCATGGACTCTTTAGAAGTTTACTGTTTAATATTTAAATATTTGTGTTTTCCAATATATTTTATAGTAGTTGGTCACTAATATAATTCTGCTGTGGTCAGAGAACATACTTTATATGATTTCAGCCTTTTCAAATTTTTTAAGACTCTTACATTGGGCTCTTACTCCAATACTACCATGATAGATACCCTCATTTTAGATTTTGACTCAGTTGTCACATTCTCAATAAAACCTTTCCAGACCAACATTAAAGTTGTAATCAACATCATTACTACTTCATAATACTTCTATTTTTATCTTTTTTTTTTCTTTTTCATTTCACTCATAGCCATCTAATATACCATATAATTCACTTAGCTCTATACATTTATGGTCAGTTTTATTTTTAAAATTTTTAACAGCTACACAAAACATAAAATTGTATATATTAATGAGGTACTATGTAATGTTCAATACCTGTATACATGGTATAATATTTAAATCAAATTAAACATTTATCTCCTTAAAAATATTTATCATTTCATTGTGATAAAACTTTCAAAATCCTTTCCTCTAGCTTTATGAAATATGTAGTACATAAGTGTTGTCTATAGTCACCATACTGTGCAGTAGTACCCTAGAGCTTCTTGCTCCTATTTAACTCAATATCTATGGACAAACCTCTCCTCATTGTCACCCCCTTACTGTTCCCAGCCTCTGGTAATCACCATTCTACTCTTACCTTCTAGGAGATCAGCTTTTGTAGATCCTGCGTGTGAGAGATCCTATAGTACTTGCCTTTCTGTGTTTGACATATTTCACTTAACATAATGATTGCCAGTTCCATCCATGGTGTTGAAAATGAAGGGATGTTGTTCTTTTTATGACTGAAGAATTTTCTGTTGTGTATATGTACCAAATCTTCTTCATCCGTTCGTCAGTTAATAGGCATTTAGTTTGTATTTACTTCTTAGCTATTGTAAGTATTCCCGCAGTGAACATGGGACTGCAGATATCTCTTCAGCACACTGATTTCATTTCCTTTGGATATACACCCAAGAGTAAGATTACTAGATCATATGATAGTTATATATATTTTTTTTTGGGGGGGGGGTTACCTGGGATCGAACTTGGGACCTTTCACTTGTGAGGCAGGCAGTGGAACCAGTGAGCTAACTCCCTGGCCCGTGATAGTTATATTTTGAGTAACCTTTATACTGTTTCCCATAATGGCTGTACTAATTTACATTCCAACCAACAGAGTATAAGAATTCCATATTCCCCACATCCTCACCAGCACCTGTTATCCTTAGTCTTTTTTATGTTAGTCATTCTTACTGGGGTGAGATGGTATTTCATTGTGGGTTTGATTTTCATTTCTCTGATGATTAATGATGTTGGGCTGTTTTCTTATGTACCTTTTATACATTTGTATATCTTCTTCTGAGAAATGTCTATTTAGATCTTGCCCATTATTAATTGGGTTTTCTACTGCTGGAAAACAAAATATCTGACACAATTTAAGTAGGAGAAGTTTATTTGGCTTGTGGTTTCTGAAGATTTAGTTCATAGTAGCTGGGGATTTAGCTCAGTGGCACAGTGCCTGCCTTGCAAGCATAAGGTCCTGAGTTTGATCCCCGGTACAAAAAAAAAGTTCATAGTAAGCTGGCCCCCAAGACAGGAATATCATGGAAGAAGAGTGTGGCAAAGCTACTCAGTTCACCATGGCCAGGAAGAGCAAGAGAATAGTGCCAGAGAGGAAAAGGTTAAGAACCAGATGTACTCCCAAGTTCCTGCCCCTGTAACCCACCCAAACACACCCAGAAATATGCTTTACTAACCTCCTGGGTGTCTCTTAATTCAGTCAGGTTGACAACCACAATTAATAATCACAATCCACCAAACACATTTTAAACCATACTTAATCTCCAAATAAAGACAATAAGATCATAGTTCTGCCTAATGTGATGTAACTATTCTGTGTACAACTGAAAATGCAGCAGTCCATTCTCCAGAATCTCAATAGTTCCAACATTTTTCAAAAGTCAATATTGGAGCCGGGGATTTAGCTCAGGGGTTCTGCTGCCCACCTCACAAGTGCAAAGTCCCGAGTTCGATCCTCGGCACCAAAAAAAAGTCAATATGCAAAGCCTCCTGAGACTCAAAGCAAACTCTAAGCTATGAACCCCTGTAGAAGTAGGTCAGAAACAACTTACATAATCTCAAGATACAAGGGCACAGGGAAAACATTCCCATTCCCAAAGGGAGAAATAGGGGGGTAGAAAAGAATTGGACCAAAGCAAGCCTAGAACCCAACGGGGCAAACATTAAGTCCTGTAGCTCCATATCCACCATCTGAGGCACATGGTGGTAAAATATGAGTTCTAAAGGGCTTGGGCACTCCCATCACTATGGCCTTGCCAGTTGCACCCCACAGTGCCTTTCTCTTGGCTAAGTCTAGTTACAGACTGCAGCTTTCCTTGTCAGATGTTCCACGTTCCTGGCATCTCCCAACTTCCTTTGGTCTTCACACCTTTGGCTTCATTCCCACACCTCCATGTACTGCCCTGTCAGGAGCTCCTTGCCTACTTCTCAAGCCTTCCTTTGAAATCTGGGTGTCACCATTGCAACCAGGAGGTAAGCCCCCTTAGACCATGGGCTACAGCAGCCTCTGAATGCCTGGATGGTTGAGCATAGTGAAATGAATCCCAGGGAACCAGTTCCCTAGGAGGACTTCTAGGGCAGGCATCCCAGGCACTCTCTTCTCAAATTAAATGTTTATACTTTTGTACCCTTGAGCCTGTGATAGGTGGAGTCTTGCTCATTTCTGAGATGACCTCAAGACATATTATCCCTGTTCATAGTACTTGGTTTCTTTAATGGTATTAATTTCTTCAGCACCTACACTTCCTTTGGCCCCAACTTTACACATGGTTCCTTTTGCACCAGAATTTTAGTTTCTCCAATCATTCTTCCCTGCTTTTCTGCTCCAGAGTCTCACTATAAATATGACTAAAAGCCAGTGGTATTCTTGCCACAGTCTGAATATTGGGCTGCCCTAAAATTTCCACCAGATAAGTTAGTCCTCAACCCTTAAACTCAGCCTCCCCCAAAGTTTCAGGACATAGGCAAGTTATAGGCACATTTTTGACCACAGTGTAAGATGTATGGCCTCTAACCTAAATCCCAACAGAATCCTCATTCTCAATTGAAACATCATTAGCCTAACCTTTACTGTTTTCATTCCTGTCACCCTTCTGGTGTTCTGAGCTCTAACCAGAATCACCTGTCAGGCTCTGAATACAGCATTCTAGGCTTTCTCTAGCCCACGTCTCCAAATCTTTTCTAACCCCTGCATACAGATTGCAAAGGCTTAACTACATGGTCATTTATATTCACAATAACACCACATTTCTCTGATAACAGTTTTCTATATTAGTCAACTATCCCACTGTTGTGAAAAATACCTGACACCTACAACTTAAAGATGGTGAGATTTATTTGTCTCGTGGTTTCAGAGGGTTAAGTTTATAGTTGGCTGTCTCTATGGCAAGAATATCATGACAGAAGTGTATGTTAGAGCAGAGCTGTTTAATTCATGGCCATAGAGAAACAGTAGGGGAATAGCACCAGAGAGGAAAGGACTAGGAACCAGACATACTTTGCCAGGTCTTGCCTCCATGACCCACCCAGACACACCCAGAAGTGTGCTTTACTAACCTAACAATTTCCCTTTTTTTCGTATTGAGTTTTGGGGGTTCTTCATATATTCTGAATATATACCTTGTCAGATATATACATTACAAACATCATTTCCTACTCTGTAGGTTGTCTCTGTGCTTCTTTACATGTTTCCTTTGCTGTTAAAGAAGCTTTTTAATTTCATGTAATCAAATGTGTCTGTTTTTGTTTCCTGTGCTTTTGGAGTCTTGTCCAAAAAATCCTCATCCAGTCCAGTGTCCTGAGACATTTACCTTAGGTTTTTTTTTCTAGTAATTTTATAGATTGAGATCCATCCTACATTTAAGTCTTTAGCCTATTTTGAGTTAATCTTTATAACTGGTGAGAGATAGGGAGGTAGCATTCTTCTGCATGTGACTATCCAATTTTTCTAGCACCATTTATCAAAAAGAGTGACCTTTCTCCAGTGCATGATCTTACTAACGTTGTTGAAAATCAGTTGGCTATAGATGTATCATTGTACATCCTAGGCTCTTTATTCTGTTGTGTTGTTCTATGTCTTTTTTTTTTTAATACCAACATCACAATATTTTTTTTCTATAGCTTTGTAGCATGCTTTAAGATCAGGTAGTATAATGCCTCCTTTGTTCTTTTTGTTCAAAATGGCCTTGACTATTTGGGGGTTTTGTGTTTCTACATTAATTTTTAAATTATTTTTTCTATTTCTGTGAATGCTGCCATTGATATTTTGATAGGAATTACAATGAATCTGTAAATCGTTTTGGATAGTATGGACATTTTATCAATATTGATTCTTCTAATCTATGAACACAGGGTGTCTCTCCACTTTCTTGTGTCCTCTCTAGTTTCTTTCATCAAAACTTTATAATTTTCATTGTGAAGATCTTTCACTCATTTATTTAAATTTATTCCTAGGTATTTCTTTTTTTGTGTAGCTTCTTTAAATGGGATTTCTTTCTTGATTTCTACTAAGACAATTTGCTATTGGCATATAATAGTGCTAATGATTTTTGCGTGTTGATTTTTTACCCTGCAACTTTGAATTCTTTATTAGTTTTTTTGTTTTGTGTTTTGTTTTTTTGCAGTACCGGGGATCAAACTCAGGACCTTGTGCTCGTGAGGCAGGCGGTGGAACCACTGAGCTAAATCCCCGGCCCTTAGTTCTAATTTTTTAGCAAAGTTTTGGGGGGTTTTCTATATATAACATGTCATCTGCAAATAGTGACAACATCAGTCTTTCTTTTCTAATTTGGATGCCTTATTTTCCTTCTCTTTCCTAACTGTTCTGGATGGGACTTCCATCATTATGTTGAATAAAAGTGATAAAAGTGGGCATCCTTGGCTTATAGATCTTGGAGAAGAAGCTTACATTATAGACTTATTATAAATGACCTTAATCATGTTGTTGAGGATTTTTGTGTCTGTGTTGATCAAGAGTATTGGCCTATTGTTTTTGTTTTACTGTGTATTTATCTGATTTTGGTATCAGAATAATGCTGGTCTCATAGATTGCATTTGGGAGAATCCCTTCCCCTTCTATTTTTAGGAAAACTTAAAGAGAATTGGTATTAATTCTTTAAATGTTTGGTAGAATTTAGTAGTGAAGCCATCTGGTCTTGAACTTTTCTTCAATAGGAAGCTTTTTATTACTGATTCAATTTCATTACTTCTTTTTGGTTTATTCAGCTTTTTTATCTTTTCATGGTTTCTACATTATCAGATTTGTTGACATATAGTTGTTCATAATAATCTTGAATGATCTTTTATATTTCCATGTTGTCAGTTGTAATATTCCCTTTTCTTCACTGGTTTTAGTTAGTTGAGTCTTCTCTCCTTTTCTTAGTCTAGCTAAAAGTTTATCTATTTTATCTTTTCTAAGAATCAACTTTGTTTCATTGATCTTTTTTTTAATCTCCATTTCATTTATTTTTCTGCTCATGTTTACTATTTCTTTCCTTCTACTGATTTTGAGTTTAATTCATTCTTGTTTTTCTAGTTCCTTGAAATGCAGTGATAAATTGTTTATCTTAGTTCTTTCTACTTTCTTGATGTATACATTAATTATTGTAAACTTCCCTGTTGGTACTGCTTTTTTTATGTCTCATAGGTTTTAGTATGTTGTGTCTCCACCTTGATTTGTTTAAAAAACATTTTTTTCAGTGCTAGGGATCAAACTCAGGGCCTAACACATGCTAAGCAAGTACTCTTGCACTGAATTATACCTCCAACAAAGAAACTTTTTGATTTCTTTTCTTCTTTGATCATTGGTTGTTCAAAAGTAAGTTGTTTAATTTCCATGTACTTGTATTTTTATGGTTTTCAAAGTTTTTCATGTTATTGATTTCTAGGTTTATTGGATTATTGTCAGAAAAGATACTGTGTATAACTTGTTTTTAAAAATTTGTTAAGACATTTTGTGGCCTTTCATATAATCTATCCTAGAAAATGTTTATGGGCTGATGAGAAAAATGTGTAATTGGCAGTTGGTGGTGGAATGTTCTGTAGATATCCATTAGGTCCTTTTGGTCTGTGGTGCAATTTAACTCTGATGTTTCTTTGTTGATTTTCTGTCTGGGTGATCTGTCCATCACTGAAAGTAGTATATTAAAGCCCATAACTATTATTGTATTGAAATCTGTCTCTCCTTTTGGGTCTATAATACTTGCTTTATATATTTGTGTGCTCTGATATTAGGTGCACATATATAATTAGCATTGTTATCGTCTGTTGCTGAATTGATCACTTTTTATCATTACATCGTGACCTTCCTTGTCTTTTTACTGCTTTTGATTTAAAATCTATTTTGTCTTATGTTAATATGGCTACCTCCTGCTTTCTTTAAGCTTCCATTTGCATGGAATATCTTATTCCATCCATTATTTTCAGACTGTATATGTCCTTAGAGATAATGTCAGTTTCTTGTAAGGAACATATAGTTTGGTCTTGTTGTTTTATCTATTCAATCACTCAGTATCTTTTAATTGGAGAATTTAATTTACATTCAAGGTAATTTTTGGTAGATAAACTCTTACTACAGCATTAGGTAACTTGTTTTCTAGTCTTGTCGTAATTCTTTTCTTTTTCCCTCTCTTATAGTCTTCCTTGGTTGCTAAGTGAATTACTCTAGTAGTGTGTTTTGATTTCTTGCCTATTATTTTTGTTTCGTCTGTTACAGATTTTTGTCTTGTAGTTACCATTAGGCTTACAAAATGCTTTTTTATTTATAACAAGCCATTTTGAATGATAGCAATTTTACATGATCATAACAGTAAAAACAGAGGACAAGAGAAAATAAACTCATAAGAAAACTCCAATTGTTTTCCATTCCTCCCCACATTTTGAATCTTTGATATTTCATTTTATATCTTTCTGTATCACCTCTCTCAACAGTTTAATGTAGTTAATATTTTTGGCTTTAGTCTTCATATAAAGATGTAAATGGTTTATCACTATGCTTATAATATTAGATCATTCTGAATTTGTTTGTATACTTACTCATACGAGTAAGTTTTATGCCTTCCTATGTTTTCTTTCTTTCTTTTTTTTTTTTTTTGGTACCGGGGGATCAAGCTTGGGACCTTGCGCTTGCGAGGCAGGCGGCGGAACCACTGAGCTAAATCCCCGGCCCCCTATATTTTCTTCCTAATCTTTAGTGTCTCTTTCAATCTGAAGAACTTTCTTTAACATTTTGTAGAGGAGGTCTGGTGGAGATATATTCTCAGCCTTTGTTTGTCTGAGAAAGTCTTTATCCCACTTTGATTTATAATGAGTAGCTTTGCTGGGCACAGAATTCTTGATTGACTTCTCTTTTTCCCCATCAATATTGTGAAAATTTTATCCCACACGCTCCTGGCCTATAAGGTTTCTACTGTTAGACAAATTGGGACACCCCTATGTGTTCTTTCTTTCTTTTTCTCTTGCTGCCTTGAAAATCTTCTCTTTATCTTTAACCTGTGAGAGCTTCATTATGAGATGTCTTGGGGTAGAGTTGGTAGAGTTAGATTTTACTGGTGACCTTTGATCTTCTTGTACCTAGCTATCTGTCCTTTTATAGGGTTTGGGACGTTTTCTGTCATTATTCGTTTAATAAGCTTTCTACCCCTTTGGCATTCACAAGTCCTTCTTGGTACTCAATAACCCAAATATTTACTTCTTAAATACTGTCTCAAAGTTCCTATAAACTTTCTTCATTCCCTTTCATTCTGTTTTCTCTTTCAACTATGTATTTTCAAATAACCAGTTTTTGAGCTCATTATCCTGCTATTGATGTCTTCTATTACTTTTAAAATTTCACTGAGTATATTTTTCAGCTCAGGAACTTCTGCTTGATGTTTTTAATTGCTTCCATCTATTTGTTAAGTTTCTTTGTTAGAGTATTGAAATGCTTGTCTGTATTTCCTTCAAGCTCATTCCTTGTAACAGCAGTTTTGAATTCTCTGAATGTTTCAGTACAGATTACTTACTGCCTAGTCAGTTGCTAGTACTGTATTTTGAGTACTGGGTGAAGTCGTGGGGTTTTTTTTTTTGTTTTTTTTTTTTGTCGTCGCGGTTTTCTGAAAGCTCTTAATGCTTGTTAGTCTATGACATTGTCTGGGCATTAAAAGATCGTGTATTTATTCCAATCTTCCTAATCTGGCTTTGTTTGTGCCTGGCTTTCTAGACACTCTAAGCAGGCTGCTTATTTTCTCTGAACGTATCTATAGTCATTTCCTCTATTTCAGCTCTAGATGGTGCCAAGATCCAGATTTGCTAGGAGTCTGCTGTTGGTGTGTTATGACTTTTTCAGTACTAGAGGGGAATCCAAACCCAGGTTTGTCCCAAATACTCTGTGGGTGTATCATTCAAAAAGAAATAGAATACCTAAAGAATATGGTCTGTCCCCACAAGCTTTGCCCTTGCCCCATCCACTGTTACTGGCCTATGGTCAGGCACTGGAGGATTCTACCTGGTTGTGGGCAGTCACCATGTATGAACCAGCCCCAGGCTTCTGTCTCACCTCTGGCCATAAAAACCACCAAGCTCTGTCATACCCTGACCCCACAGACCACCAAGACCAGTATAATACTGAGTTATAACCCAGACCCACATTTCTAAGGGCTGCCTACTGTTGAAGTGAACTCAGGACCAAAGACCACTGCAACCACTCGCAGGTGATGCTCACTGGAAGAGAAGTCCAATCAACTGGGGCTGTGTGTCTTCTCATACACTAGAACTGCTCCAGAAGCTCCACTCACAGGCAAGTAAAGTGTGGGGGCCATTAGGATCTGCTCAGTTTTAGGTTTCACCAGCCCAGTACTTAGTACCAGGGTAAAGTCTTGTGCTTACTATCCTGTCCTACTCCCAGTGAATGGAGTCTTGTACCACACTGTGTTACGCAAGATTGAGGTAGTGTTGGTAAATGCACACCTTTGACTACCCGGATTGATGCTAAACTGAGTTGTGCCTGAGTCTTACAGACACAAGGACTTGCAGTGTCCAAGGTCTACACCATAGCCTGTGGTCATGTAGCTTGAAACAGTGATTCTGTCCCATTGCATGCAGGCCTTTGCCAGGTGTTAGGATACTTCTAAAGCCCTATTTATAAACACTGGCCTGATGATAGCTGTGCTGCCCGAGGTTGAGTGATATTTGGTAGAGACAGTCCCTTGGCTACTATGGCTGGTGCTATATTGGGTCATGCCTGAGTCTCATAGACACAGGGACCAGCACAGTCTTGGGAAGAGAGAGGTTGTACTGCAAGCCAACTTGAAGGCTAGAACTGAGGCAGCAGAAACTTGAGTTTCTCCCACTGGTATAAAGGTTTCTTCCTGATAGTAGGGCTTGTTGTCTCTCAGCTCTGGCCTGTGTAAGAAGCCTTCAGTTTCTATTAGGTGTTGGGTCTCACCATGGCGGGACTGGCATTGGGCTCTGAGACAGAGCCCTATACTAGCTCTCCTGCCCAGAGGGTGGAGTCCTGCTGCCAGAGGTTGAAAGAGTTTGTGGAGGCAGTCTCTTTGCTGTTTAGCCTAATGGCAATTCCCACAGCCTCTTCCACAGGTACTGCCCTGGAGGTAGGGTCATAGAACTTTGCTCAGCACTGGGTTTCAATGTGATGGGCCTGATTTAAAGTCAAAGGCCTGATTTTAATTCTCTCCCTCTCCCCCATGTGAAAGGCACACAATTCCATGTTGGGCTACTTGGAATTGGAGAAGACTGACAGGGGAACTTCTTCCTCCGTGTCCTCTTCAGTGTGTTTTTTCATGGGCAGTGTGGTCTCTCACTTGATTTCCTTAGCTTATGTGCTGATGGTTTATTAGGTAAATAATTGTTTAACTTGGAGTGTCTGTGGGGAGAGATCATCAAAATATCTTAGCCACCATCTTAGTTTCCAGGATCTTTATTGATGTATACCAAGAACCCAGAATAATGCCCAGCACATAATGGTCATTGAAGAAGTATTTCTGAGTATGTACATTACTATATGATCAAAATATACAATTAATGTTTAAATAAAAAAATTATTACAGGAAAAGACACATTACTCTTACTCCCCCTCATAATACTCCTTCTCACTTCAAACACTTATCCAGCAATTCTGGCCCCTTTATGAAACAGTTCTGGAAGTCTTTCATGTCTTTATGAGGTGTGATTAAAAAATATGATGAATGCTGCTGCTGAGTGCCATACAGTGAAAGGAAAGCTTATATAAAACATTATAATTGCGTGTCCTCATCTATCTTATTCACTGGAATCTGCGAACATGTGACTTTTTGGTCTTCCGCAATGTAAACATGATGATAAGAGGTAAACATTTTTAATTGATTCAGGACATTGAGGCAGCCACAACAATGCAACTAGAGCCACTCACAAAAGAGGACTTCCTGAACTGCTTCAGAAATGACAAGGATAATGAGATAAGTTTGTTTCTAGTGAGTGAGAATGTTTTGAGGGTAGTTAGTAGCAATTTATGTAATAAATATTTTTTAAATTTTAAACATTCATTGTATTTCTAGATTATACTTCATATTCATCCAGTTCTACTTGCCCTCCAACTTTACTTACATGTGACATTACATTCTTTTTCATTTTTCTCACTATGTAAATTTGCTTTATGTATCTCAATCTTAACTTGCGTTTCTCTGAATTCTAATGTGATTGAGCACTTTTGCATGTATCTATTAGCTATGTGTATTTCTTATTTTGTGGGGATATCTTTTCAGTCTTTTCTTCATTTTCCTAAGGATTTCCATCTTTTTCTTATTGACTTGTAGCAGTTATTTATATATTCTAGATGTAAGTCCTCTAATAATTACTTGGATAGTATCTTTTTTTACCCTGTGGCTTTTATTTTCTATTTATTAATAATAATTTTGATGAATAGAAGTTCCTATTTTATTATAGTTTAGCTTACTGATCTTTTCATTAATGGTTAGTGCTTTTCCTATCTTAAGAAATATTTCCATAAATGCTCTTATGTGTTGCTGGTGGAAATACAGAATAGTACAACCCCTACAGAGTGAAATAATAATATGTAGAAAGATTACACACACATTTACCCTTTGTACCAGCAGTTTTACTCCTTAGAATCTATTTCAAAGACATTCTGGAAAAATACCAAACCTTATATACACAAGGCCACTTTTCAGGGCATTATTCATAACAGCGTAAGACTGGATATAAGGTCAGTGTCAGCTGTTGTACATCCACAGAGTAAACTATTGTACATCACATAATTAAGTGTTGTGCAACCATGAGAAGGAAGAAGTGCTTTACACTAATAAGGAATTATCTCTAGGCTATATTAAATACAAAAAAATGTTATGGAACAGAGTTTATAATATCTTCATGTAGGAGAAGGGTATAACTAATGGATTTGTATGTGTGTATATGTGTCCCTATTTGCTTATATTTTAAAAAATAAAACAAGGCAAACTTAAAATATTTATGGGGAAGGAAGGGAATGAGATGAAGGGAAGAGAAATGGAAGTAACATTTCTGTGAAGGTACCATATAGCAGTTTTTACTTTAGATCCTGTGTTTTGTATAATTAATCAAAAAGGGGAAAGGGGTGGGGGATGTAGCATAGAATGCCTGCTTAGCATGTACAAGACCCTGGGTTTAATCTCCAGTATCACAAAAAAAGGGGAAAATCCATAAAATGCAAAGCAACCTGAAACATATGAAACTAAGATAAAGTTGATAGTTTAGCCACACAAAGAAAAGAATTACTTGTAGTGCCTTTAAAGTAATAATTATATATTCCTAATAAGATTTATTCTAAGGAAAATAACTGCAAAAAATATAAAACTGTATTCACTAATTTTAAGCTTGATGATAGTAATAATAGTATTGTTTTGAAATTTAAAAGTTCTATATTGTACATATAGGAAGAAGCCCATAAATCATTTTGATAATATTAAGATTCAGTATCTTAAGCACATAAAAAACAGGTGAAAAGTCAAGGAGCTTAATTTTAAAACTTTGTAATCTTAAATTTGAATTTGAAATACTAATGTAAACTCATGATCTACTTTTCCTCTTTAAAAAACTACCCTAGCTTTATTCACTGAAAAGGCCTGGAACCAACAATTCAACAGTAATGAACACACCTAGCAACACTGGTTTCTAAATACCACTTCCCAGTGAAAAGGAACTAGAGGTCCTTAGAGAAGTATTCCAGGTTTGGGTTAGGAAATTCATGATTGATAAAGAATGGGAAAGAATCAAACATTTATCCTGCCTTTTCCTGTATGAGCTGTATTTATGGAA
Source organism: Heterocephalus glaber (assembly GCF_053883595.1). Lineage (NCBI taxonomy): Eukaryota > Metazoa > Chordata > Mammalia > Rodentia > Bathyergidae > Heterocephalus > Heterocephalus glaber. The sequence goes on along the minus strand of NW_028258384.1, from coordinate 33,341,405 downwards.
ACCAAATAGTTGATGATGATAAGTTCATTTAGAAATCCAGATAATAAGTACAAATGAAATAACAACATTAGGAAAACCCCACTTTGCAACTCAATAAATCTAGATAATGATCATCAATGGATATGAAACTCATAGGTGACAAGTGAATGGAAAAACATTATAATAGTGAAATAAGACTGACATTACCTGAACCCACTAATTCTAGCATCACTAAAAATGCAATCACAAAACAGTATGTGTTTTGTGGCATGAATATTAGTCACTTCCCATTGCTGAGACAAAGTACTTGAAACCAACAAATTAAAGAAGAGGGAGTTTATTTTGGGCTCACAGTTTCCAGTGGGTTCAGTCCATGGTTAGATGGCTACAAGGCAGAAACAGCATGGTAGAAGGACATGATGGAGAAAATTGTTCATTCCATGGCAGCCAGGAAGCAGAGAGAAGGGAGGAACTGGAGACAAGAATGCACTCTCCTATGTCATGCCCCCATTGACTTGCCCCTCTGACCAGGCCCCCTGAGGAACATGAGATTTTGGAGGACATTTTAGATCTAACATATAACATTCCAGCCCTGGCCCCCGAAGTAGCATGTTTACCTCATTATGCAAAAGAGTCATGAAAGTTTTAACATTTCCAGCATTACTGAAAAGTCCAAATTTTTTTTTTTTTTTTTTTTTTGGTACCGGGGATCAAACTCGGGTCCTTGCGCTTGCTCAGCAGGCGGCGAAACCACTGAGCTAAATCCCCGGCCCTGAAAAGTCCAAATTCAATGTCTCCTTTGAGACTCAAGGCAAACTCTTAGCTGTGAGCTCTTGTAACAATAAAATAAAAGTTAAATACTTCCAACATACACTAGCACAGAGCAAACATTCCCATTCCAAGAGAGGAATAGGGGGATAGAAAGGAATCAGACAAAAGCCAGACTGAAACTCAGCAGGACAAACATCAAATCCTGTAGCTCCGTGTCCAACACCCATGGTAGGTGATAGCTGTAAGTTCCAAAGGGCTTGGGTAGCCCTTCTCCTATAGCCTTGTTGGTTGCAGCCCACATGGCTTCCCTCTTGCACCAACTCCACTTGCTATGTGTGGTTTTCTTCAGTAGACATTCCACATTCCTGACATCTCCAACTTTCTGGGTCTCATCTGCATTTTTGGCTTCACTCTCACAGCTTTATGCATCACCCTTTCAGGGGCACATTGCCTGGCCTTTCAGGTCTTCCTTCGGAATCTGAGTAGTATCCTCCATGACCCCACAACTGTTTCATTCTTCATACCTGAAAAACCAGCACCACTTGAATGATACCAAGGTCTGCCACCACTGTGAGCAGTAGCCTAGTCCCCTTGGACCACAACTGCAGAGGCCTCTGAGTGCCTGGATGGCTGAACTCATGTATACACTTCCCTAGGCAGTCCTGAATGAACAGTGCACCCTGCATCTGTCTTCTGAAAGCAAAGTCTTTCAAAAGAGTTTTCCTTTTTACATCCTGGAAGTTGCAATGGGTGGGGTCTAGCCACTTCCTGAGATGCCCTTAAGGCATCTTTCCTATTGTCCTAATACAAAGTACTTGGATTTTTTTAAATGCTAATCTTTTCAGCAACCAAAATGTCCTTTGCCGCAACTTTGCAGGTGCTTCCTTTCTGGAAAAACTGTAAACTTTTCATATCATTAGCTCTACTTTTTTCCTCCTAATTCTCATTATAGATCTGGATAAAAACAGCCAGCAATACACATGCCACAGACTGAACATTGGGCTGCCTTGAAATTTCCTCCACCAGATTAATTAGTTTACTATCTTTAAATTCAGCCTCACCCAAAGCTTTAGGGAATGGAACAAATGAAGGCAAATTCTCATTTTTCATTAATACATATTTGCAATACATAATTAGTACATTCATAATGAGGAGTTGCTATATATACATATCACATCTTAATCCTTTTTACTTCCCCTTCCCCTCCACTCTCTCCACTCTTCTTCCATCCCAAGACCCCTTCCCATCTACAAAGGGTCTACTTCCCTCTTTCCTATAAGTTGTCATTTACTTTGCTCTTTATTTATCCTTTGGATTGCTTATATGAGAAAAGCCATGTGATATTTAATTTTCTGTGTCTGCTTTATTTCACTTAGCAATATGAGAAGACAAATTCTTTTCCAGAATGTGATATGCATGTCCTCTAGTCCAGTTTTTTGTTGTTGTTGTTGTGGTACTGGGAATCAAACTCAGGACCTTGCACTTGCGAGGCAGGCACAGCACCGCTGAGCTAAATCCCCGGCCCTGTAGTTCAGTTTTTAAGAGTCCTCATTCCCATCTGAAACATCATGAGCCTGGCCATTACTGTCCTCCTTCCTATGAGCATTGTTGTCCTCAACTCCCACCAGCATCTCGCATCAATCTCTATTTACAGTATTCTAAGGCTTCTCTGCTGGCATCTCCAAACCTCCCCAAACTCTTCCTACAAACCAGTTCCAAAGGCTTCTGAACCATATGGTGAGGTACATTCATAGCAACACCTGCACTTCTCTGCTACCAACTTTCTGTATTAGTGAGTTTCCTTTCCCTGGGACAAAATACCCAAAACCTAAAATTAAAAGAGGAGAGATTTATTGTGGTTCACAGTTTCCATTGGGTTCAAGGCTGGCTCCAAAGCAAAATGGCATGGTGGTAGGACATGACAAAAGAAAGCTGCTGACCTTATGGCAGCCAGGAAGCAGAGATAGAAGAGAGGAATTGAGGACAAGAATATACCCTTCAATGTCAGCCCTCAGTGATCCACCCCCTTCAACCAGGCTCTACTTCCAAGCATTAGTCTTTTAGGGAACATTTTAGATCTAAACCATAACAGCATGTTACACAGGAAGAATGCATGTATCTATGAAAGATTCTTGCCTAAAAATATTGAACATGAATCTAATCAGAACTTTAGACCAGCACTGTTAAATATAATTTTCTGCAATTATATAGTCTTTATCTGTTCTGTCTAATATGGTATTCACTAGCCATGTGGCTATTGAGCATTTGAAATGTACTGTTTGTTTGAGAAAGTGACATTAAAAATTTATAATACACACATATGGCTAATGACTACTGTATTAGATATCATAGTTATAACTGCAAAGGAACAGAGAGGATTGAGGAACAATTTAACATCTTAAGAAATAATTCATCAAATTCATCTGTTCATATAGCAAATATGGTTCCTCTAATAATAGTTGGGAGAGAAATAAAAGGCTGGATGGATAGAAGAAAAGGGCATTGTTTCAGAATAAAAGGGATTTAAGAGATGTTAACAGGCAAAGACTGATTTAGATTCTGAATAACCAAATGTGAAAAAAATCTTTGATAAGGCAATTAAATATGAAATTGGTGATAATGAATTATTAATTTCATGAATTGTAATAATACCATACTAGTTATATTTTTCAAGTGTCTTTATCAGTTAGAGTTACATATACTCTTACATGACCCTGAGAGTCCTAGGTGCCTTATTTGCCTCACCATCATTCTGGCCTTGCTTGAAATGCACTATAATAAGATAGCTGTATATACTAATGTCATTTGTCACAGGTTGTAAACACCTTTCCTAGCAGAGTTTTGATATCTGAGATCTAGGACCTAATTTTTATTTGTCAAAGCTTGTACTGGGAGGCTTTGTAGAACTTCCCTATCTCTTTGTCTTGATCCAGATGAACCCCAAAAGAAGAACAAAGGTGATCCCATGAACAACCTGGAAAATTTTTACCAAGAGATGATAATGAGAAAACGTCTTGAAGAGTTCCAAGTTATGAGAGGTGAACCCTTTGCTTCCCACTCACTGGTCTCAGCTACATCAGTGGGTGATAGTGGCACAGCTGAGAACCCATCATTACTCCAGGACAAGGGAAAACAGGCAGCACAGGGTAAAGGTCCCAGTCTCCATGTGGCAAAAGTTATTGATTTTTCACCTGAGCAGTGTTGGACTGGGCCTAAGAAGCTGACGCAGCCAATAGAATTTGTCCCTGAAGATGAGATCCAAAGAAATCGTTTGTCAGAGGAAGAGATCCGAAAAATTCCTATGTTTTCTTCATATAATCCAGGGGAACCAAACAAGGTATAGGCCAAACCAAGAAAATAACATGAGATGTTTCCATTTTTATTTACCTCTACCTAAAGTAGTACTTTGAAATTAGCTTCGATTTTATCAAAGATCATGACATAGGCACAGTGATCATGTTTCTTGACCTTGACTATTTGTTCCCTGCATACTACTGGTATATAAGTAGCATATTTCTTATGATGTTCTTTGTGCTTTTCTTAGGTCCTAATCCACCCTTAGAATTTTAAAGAAATCTTGATCAGACTCAATCCATACCCATTAGAATTTCTGAATTAAAGGAAAAGTGACCTGCAGTTTCCTAGTCTGGTGATAATCAAGTTGTATTCATAGAGCTGCCATCGCTAGTAGCCATGGTGCCTCTGGAATTAGTCAATAAATAATTGACCACTTGGTTGTGAGTAGGGTTAATTGTTAGTTACTATCTGAGTTTTTGGAGTGCTCCACCTGGCTTTAATTTGGCATATAACTTAAGTTGCTGATTGTAAAGCAGTAAAGTGAAAACAAGGTCCTCTAAGCTTTGCAAAATTGGCAAACCCATAACCAAGTAACGTTGTATATAATAATCTTTGTTTTATTGATCAATTCATTATTTCACATCCAAGGTATATGTTACATCTGGAATGGAATATGCTTCATTACCATGCCACCTAAAGAGAGAATACAAGTCCCTAGACCAGTGACAGCAAACCTTTTAGAGCTTTTAGTGATACAAACAGCCCACTGCAGCATGCGTGCCATAGGTTCACCACCACTGCCCTAGAGTATTAATTTATTGTGTCTAATTAAAAACAAAACCAAAACAATACTGCCAATTTCTATCAATGTATTTTTTATAAAGCTGTTGTGGGTGAAGGGTATTAAAGCACTTTCCTTTGAGTGGTTGAATTTCTGATATGTTCTTGCTATTTGCTCAAGGATAGCTTGAATTTTTATTTACTTTTTATTATGAAACATTACTAATATACCATAGATTTATAGAATAATATAGCAAATACCTGTGTACCAAGCCAGTCATATTTATCATCTTAATCTCCATACTTAATTAAAAAGAGTAAATCATTATAGATATACCTGAAGACATCCATGTTTTACCAATCCCATTCTCTTTTCTCCTTTCCAGATGTAACCACTATCATGAATTTGCTGTTTCATTTTCTTTCATGTTTTATATCTTTATAAACACAGTCTCTAACTTACAGTGGCTTAAATTACATTTTTAAATTTTGATTATGTGAAAGCAATAAGAATTCAGTAGAAACTGTACTTTGAATTTTGATTTTTTTTTTCCCCTCAGGATAATGATATGTAGTGTGGTACTCTCTTGTGATGTTAAGTATCCACAGCTAGCTGCTGCTCCCAGTCAGCCATGTGATCACAAGGGGGATCAACTGATACTCTATAGTGTACTATGTTGCTAAACTATGATTTTCCATAGGTTAAGTGTATTAAATGTGTTTTTATCTTGCAGTGGTTTTGTTGGGACATAACCCTATTTTAAGTCAAGGATCATCTGAATTCATAAGTAGTATAGTTTTATATATTTTATTTTATTTTTTTTTTGTATTAAATTCTTTTATTGGTACATTGTAGGTATACAACACAATTACATTTCTCATTGGGAATTGTACCTTTACATAATGCATCTTGGTTCTTATTTTTCCCCATTCCTAGCCCTCCACGCCCTCCACCCTTCCCTATTTTTATATATTTTAAAACTATATAGATGATATTAGATTCTATGACTTGAATTTTCCACTGAATATACCTAAATTTTTTGAAATTTATTTCTCATGATACAAGTAACTATTCCACATTGTATTGTAGAATTATACCATAATTATCCATTTTCCTGAAGATTTATCTTTCCTATTACTTTGCTGTTACAGATAATTCTATAACATTATTGTCCATATTCTTGGACAGTTGTTCTTATTACACAGTGTTCTCTAGAACACTGCTTTTCAAAATTAAGTTACAATTAGTAGGTAACCAGCAATTTTAAAAAAGTGAAATAGAATATAAAAGAAAATATTCAAGTATGTTCCGTATAGTTAATCACTGTTTCTTAAAGCTTTTATTTCATGTGTGAACATTTGAGCAAGGAAGGATGGAGAGGGAGAGTTGTATGTGGGCTACATTATAAAATGCAGTTCTTCCTGGAGATCTTGGTCAAAAAAGTTAGAAAAGGATCATTCTCTTGCAGTGATTCTTACATGTTAGTGTGTACCAGAATCACTGAAGGATCTATTAAAAGCACAAATTCTCCCCCAGAATTTTTTACTTAGTTGCTGTGGAGCAGAGAAAAAAAATTGTATTTCTCTCAAGTTCCTGGGAAATGCTGATCTACTAGCTGAGAATGACATTTTGAGTTATTGTTCTAGCTGTTCAGTTATTATTCTAGAAGTGAAAATACTGTAATTTTGTATATGATATGTATATCTTCAACTTCCAATAAGCAGGATTTCAGAGATTCTCTTTCACAACTTGGCCAAGACTTTATAGAATTAGACTTTTTTTGTACTGGAGATCAAAACCAGGACCTTTGCACGGAACTACATCATCAGCCTTTTTTGATTTTTTTTTTCCACCATTAAGTTTATTGGTACATTTTAGGTATAAAATACATTTACATACATCATTGGTATCTTGAACCATTACATGAGTATCTTGGTTCTTATTTTCATCCCCCTTCCCCTGCCCTCCCCTCACCCCCTCCATCCCTCCCCACTTGCAAAGATCCCATTTCCATTTTTTTCCCTTTTTCATTTATTTTCCCCTCTTTCCTCTCCCCCCCACCTCCCCTGCCCCCCGATACCTTTACTTCCTATTGCACAATATCAGTTACACATTTTTAAAATTAAAATATTAAGACCTAGGAGACATTACCACAGATTTTACAGAATTTAAAAGGATATAGAAAGCATATTTCAAAAATCTGTTTTGAAATAAATTCGACAACTTCTCAGAAGTACCTTGGAAGACAAATTAATGAAACTAACTCTGGAGGAAATATAAAATTTGAATAGCACCTATTAAAGAAAGTATATTCCTAGCTTGAAAACCTACCTATATGACAACAGTAGGCTCATATACATTTTAACTGATAAATTATATCAAACATTTAAAGCAGGAAAAAAAAGGAACACTTCTCCCCTCATTTTAGGAAATCAACATTGTGCTAATCCTAAAACTGGATAAAGATAATAGAAGAAAAAAGTATGAACATAGATAGAAATTTGTTTAACAAAACAAACTATTAGAAGTCAGATCTGGCAGGATGTAGAAAGTGGTTTTGTTATAGGGATGGCAGCGTTGGTTCAGCATTGGAAGATCCACCCCCAAAAGTCATCATTTTAACAGAGGAAAGGCAAAAGCCATATGATCCTGTCACTAGTTGGAGAAAAAGTATTGGACTAAATTCCACAGCTGTTCATGGTAAAAGCTATCAGGAGACTAGAAGTAGAACAGAACCTTCTCAACAGATTAAAGACATGTGCTCCATGCTTCCAGTGAGAATGCCTTATATGAATGGAGAAGATACAGGTGGGGAACAAGGGCAGATATGCTTACTCTTTATCTGTCCATTAAACTTTGAAACCTAGGCCCAAACCAAAATAGTCTGGCAATAAAATGACACAATTAGGATAGGATTGGCAAGGTAGAAGTGAAATCTTTATACGTAGATGAAATGATCATCTACAGAGAAAATACTAAGAAATCTCTAGGAGCCCCTGGAACTTGTATTTGAATTTAGCAGGATTAGAAAACACAAGGTATATATAAAAATTCTGGTCTGTGTATACTTGCTATAAATGAAGAATTGGATATTGAAATTTAAAAGTTGTGTAGGAGTACAAAGGACCTAGAAAAGTTACAAAAACAAAAACAGTGTTGGAAGCTGTTTAGTACCTAATTTTAAGACTTCTTCTAAAGCTACAGTAATCAAGGCAGTGTTGGTGTAAGGAAAGACATATAGATCATTTGAATAAAACAGAGCATCTAGAAATAGAACCCATTATATATGGTCCCCTGAGTTTTGAAAGATTATTTAACATTAGCATTTTATAGAATATAAACTCAATTCAAGAGCTGAGGAAAAGATAGGGTTTTCAGCAAACGGCACTAGAACACCTGGTATCCGTCTATAAAAAATTAACCTCAACCCTTTATTTCCATACATGAAAATAACTTGAAAGGATCTATGAACCTAAATATGAAAGACGTTTAAACTATAAAACTTTAAGAAGAAATTATAAGGGAAATGCTTATGAGTTTAGGGTAGGCAAGAACTACCTAGGATACAAAAAACATGATGTATAAAAGAAAAAAATTGATAAATGAGATTCCATCAAAATTTAGAACTTTAAATGACATCATTAAAATGAAAAATAGTCCTTAAACAGACCATATTTACAATGCATATAACCTATGACCGGAATATATAAAGAACTCTTAACAGCTCATTAATAGACAGCCCAATTAATAAGTAGACAGAAGAAGATGATAAATCACCAGTACAGCACAAGGAAAGGTGTGCAACACTAGAATCAGAAAAATACTAACCAGTGCAATAACAAGATTGAATTATTCACTCATTAGGGAGATGAAGTTAAAAGTTTTAAAAGCCTTGTCATGACTTTTTCTTTTTGTTGGATTCTCCCTCTTTGAGTTTAATTTGTCATGCCCAATGGATTCATTCTGCTGGGCTTCCTGGGGTTGTGATCCTCATTGTCTTTTCCTAGGATATTGTCTAAAATATTTTGGAGTGCCGTTTTGGTATTCATGAAGTTCCTGAGGTGCTCTTTATCATGAAAGTATCTTATTTCTCCATCAATTTTGAAAGATAGTTTTGCAGGGTACATCAATCTGGGTTGGAGGCTGTTTTCCTTTAGGGCTTGAAATACATCACTCCAAGCTCTCCTTGCCTTGAGGGTTTGCATTGAGAAGTCTGCTGTGATTCTGATGGGCTTTCCTTTGTATGTGATTTGTTTCTCTTCTCTCACTGCTTGTAGAGTTTTTTTCTTCTGTTGGCTTTCTGGAATCTTAACTATTATATGCCTATGTGTAGAGTTTTTTTGATCAAGGCTAGCTGAAGTCCTATATGCCTCACTTATCTGTATGTCAAGTTCTTTTCCCCTCCTTGCGAAGTTTTCTGCCATCACTTCTGTGAACAATTTTTTTATGTCATCTGCACTCTCTCCTGTTTCTTCATTGACTCCAACCAGTCTTATGTTATTCTTTGCATTGTCTAGCAGCTGCTGGATTGATTTCTCATGTTCCCTTACAATTTTAAAGCAATTTTTCTTTTCCTGGTCACTAATTGCAATCTTATCTTGTATATCTGAAATTCTATCCTCACATTGGTTCATTCTGCTGCACAGACTTTTGATGGAGTTTTTAATCCCTTGGAAATCTGTTTGCATCTGTTTTATGGATTCCATATGTTTCCTATGTTGGGATTCCATCATGTTCCTCAGATCCTCTGTTTTTTATGTGTCCTCTCTAGATTTATTAATCATGTCTTGCACTATGAGCACAATCTTTGCTGTTATCTGAGAAATTATTTCTGATTTCATTTTTCCCAGATCCTCTTTTGTTGCCAGTTCAGAGAGTCCAGGTGGTTGAATATCAGAGTGTTCCATCTCATTTCCCTTTGGGGTTGCTGTAGGTGACCCGGAAGTCTGTTTTTAAGGCTTCTTTATGTGTCTTCTCATTTCCACGGGGTGAGGGGGTGCTTCTGGCATCCATTCGGCCCACCTTCTCTGCCCTAGGAACGTGGAATGGCGGTGGGGGAGCTTCCTTCCAGGTGCTGGGACTGGCTCACCTTCTCCGCCCTAGGAGCTTGGAATGGCGGCGAGGGAGCTTCCCTCTTCATTTTTTATTTTGAGACAGGGTTTTGCTAAGTTGCCCAGGTCGCATTTGAACTTGTGATCCTCCTGCCTCAGCATCCCAAGTGCTGAGATTAAAGCCATGTGCCACTATGCTCAGTGACTTTTAGTTTTGTGAATCTAAAAGGTTTAAAAAGCCATAACATTGTTGTAATTTTCAATTCCTGGTTTCCAGTGAAGTCTGCACCTTTTCATATATCTTTTAGCCCTTTATCAACCCTCTGTCAGTTAGCTTTTCCATTCCTTTGCCCATCATTTGATTGTTTTTTCATATTTATTCATAGGAAATATTTCTATATTCTGCATTCAAATCAGTGCTGTTTTTTAGTGAATACAGTATATTCTGGTGAGTGGCTCATCTTTTTAACATTGTTTCTTTTATTGAGCAGACATCTTTCATTTCATTGTTGTCAAATTGTCAGTAGTTTTGATGGTTTATGCTTTTCTAAGTCATGTTAAGGAAATCTTTCCCACAAATTAATAAGAAAATACAAACAGTGTAATATGAATGGGCAGAAGATATAAACAGGCAATTCACAGAGCCAGAAACATGAATAGCCAATAAACTTAAGAAATCTCTGGTAGATGTGGTGCACGCTTGTAATCCCAGCACTTGGAAGGTGGAGGCAGGAGGATCGCTATAGTTCAAGGCCATCCTGGACTACATAGTTCAAAGCCAGCCTCAACTGCATAAGGAGACTATCTCAAAAAAAGAAAGAAAGGAATCTCATGAATAATCAAGAAAATGCAAAATAAAACCACAATGGTATATACTGTATAATACCCAGTGTATGGACATACATTTAAAAACCAAATATTGGTAAACATATGGAATAAGAACTCTAATATACTGTTGAGGGAATATAAATGAGTACAACCATTTTCAAGAACATCGTGGCAGTGTTTAGTTAAATTGAAGGTGTTCATATACTATAAGTCAGCAGTCTCACTCCTGCTCATCTAGAGAAAATCTTGCACATGCACATTAGGAGATTTTATCAGAGTGCATGTAGCATTGTCTTTAGGTTTTGTTTTTTGGTTTTTTTGGTACTGGGGATCGAACTTGGGACCTTGCGCTTGTGAGGCAGGCAGCAGAACCACTGAGCTAAATCCCCGGCCGAAGCATTGTCTTTAAAAAACATACATGTTCATCAGGAGAGTAGACAAAGCGTGGTATATTCATAAAATAGAATACTATAAAGATAATGAACAAAATAATATTATACCTATCAACATGTATGAAATTCAGACATAGTTTTGAAAAACAAAAGCTTGTTTCAGATTTCTGTTTTCAGATCCAGCATGTCATATTCTTAGAAGATGTTATTACCATCTTACAGAAACAAAAAACAGTTGAACAAACTAAAATTGAATGACTTTTCTGGACCCATTAGAAAGTTGAAATCACAGAGCAGACTTCAGCCCTGAAGTCTGAGGAAACACATAATTACAGAAACATACCCCAGTTCTACTTGTTCTTCTTATAAGAATAGAAGGCATAGGAACCATAAAATGGTAGGAACACCTAAGCAGTAACTGACAAATCATTGGAGGTGGAATATAGACTAGCATGAGAGTGACAAACCTCTAGCAGCTGAAATTTTAGATAACTCCCACATTTTCATGACATTTACTTCTGGGAACCCTAAAGTCCAAGTCTTGGCCAGGTTAACACAACCTTACATTAATAACCTGTTTAGCTCAGTACTTGATAATTTATATCTGCCTTTCAACAAAAAATTTATAAGATATGCTAAAAGAAAAACCTAAAAAAGTCTTGAAGAGAAAAACCAAACATAGGAAAAAGTTTTTGGAATCATCAGATATATACAAGAATTTAGAAAAACTTGTCAGTATACTAAGGAATCTACTAGTAAAAGTATATGGCACACACCAGCAGATTACTAATATATAAACAGAGAAATAGAAACTTTAAAAATGAACCAGAAGGAGATGCTAGAAATTTTAAAAAATACTATAACAAAATTGAAGAATGCCTTTTCATAGACTCATAAGTAGGTTGCAAAGGAGCAAGGAAACAATCAATAAGCTTATAGACAGGACAACAGAAACTCTCCAAACTGAAATACAAAGAGAAAAAAGACTAGAAAAAAATAGAACAATAGCTAAGAACTATTTTATGATTTTAAAAGGTATAACATATACCTTATTGGAATACCAAAAGGAGAGAAAAGGAGAAATACTTGACATAGTAATTGCTAAGAATTTTCTGAAATTAATGACAGAAAACAAACCACAAATCCAGAAAGTTCAGAGAACATCAGTCAGGATGAATATCAAAAACTATACCTAAGCATAAAGTGTTAAAACTAGAGAAGGAGAAAGAAAAAATTTGAAAACAGAAAATAAATACTTACAGCAAATATATACATAAATACATAAATAAATACATACAGAAGAACAAAGATAAGAACTATGTCAGACTTCTCATCAGGCCACACAAGGAAGAAGAGTGGAATGAATATTTCTACTGAGATAAAAAGAGCTCACCTACCTAGAATTATGTATCCAGAAAATCCTTCAAAAGTAAAAGAAAAATAATAAAGGATTTCTTAGACAAAACTGAATTTGTTGCCAATAAAAATATTTTCACCAAAATTGAATAACCCAGATCTACATTAAAAAAAAAAAAAACAGCATAGGAGTAGGAATACATGAGGGTAAAATAAAATATTTTTATATTCTCATTTTTTAATTATTGAATTAACTTTTCAAAGTAATAATAGCAATATTTTAGATTATTATTAGTATATGAATAAAGTTAGATGAAAAACAGCAATATTATAAGGAATAAGATGGAGGAAAAAAATATATATGAAGTTACCTGCACTTACCCATAAAATAGTATACAGTTATTGGAGACTGAACTTATATTACTGGTAAATGTACATTGTAAACTCTAAGGCAAACACTAAAAAATTATAAAAAGCCAGGTATGTGGTACATACTTGTAATTCCAGCACTTGGGAAACTGAGGTGAGAAGATCACTATGAATGAGTTCCAGTTACCATGAATGAATGAGTGTAACTACATAGTGAATTCGATACCAGCCTGAACTATATAGTGAGACCCTGTCTCAAAAAAACCAAAAGAAATTTAAAAAGAAGTATAATTGATATGCTAAGGGAGGAATGAAAATGAAATCATATAAAATGATGCCCATTCTTTTTCAAAAAAAAAAAAAAAAAAGATGGAACCTTTCCTAACTTATTTTATGAGATAAGCTTTAATGCCAAAACCTGATAAGGACCTTACAATAAAGGAAAAATGACAGAAGTGTTTACTATATACATAGAAGCAAAGTTCTTAAATATCAGGAAAGTCAAAACATAATTATTTTGGTTGAAAAATAAAAACATTACAAAATCAAATCCAAAAACTGTGTAAAAAGAATTACAGACTATGGTCAACTAGGACTTATTCCAGATATTCAAAGTTGTTCAACATTTGAAAATCAGTGTAATCCACCACAATAATAACCAAAGAAAAATTGTGTGATCATTACCATTGATGTAGAAAAAGGTTTTGAAAATATATTAATGTCCATTCATGATTAAAATCTCTCAGGAAACTAGGAATAGAGGAGAACATCCTAGAGTTCATAAATCACATCTACAACATGCACTTGCTAACATCATACTTAATGGTGAGAAACTGCATGCTTTCCCCTTTGATCAAAAACAAGTCAAAAATGTCCACACTCCTTGTTGTCACAGAAGCACTAGCTAGTGCAATAAGATAAGAAAAGGACATTGAGGGCCAGGCATGTAGCTCAGTGGCACTGTGCCTGCCTGGCAACCGTAAGGTCCTGAGTTCAATCCTTAGTACCACAAAAAAAAAAAAAAAAAAAAGGAAAGAAAAGGAAATTCAAAGTACACAGATTGGGAAGGGACAGATAAAACAGTCTTTGTTCACAAGTAACAACTGTGTATGTAGAAAATCCCAAAGAATGGAACGAAAACCAAACTGGGACTAGTAAGTAAGTATAGGGTGGAGGATGCAAGCTTTAATATACAAAAGTCAATTGAGGAAATTTAAATCCATGTTAGCAAATGAAAGAAGCTAGTATAGAAGAATACCCATTGTATGATTGCAGTATATGACATTCTTGAAACTGTAAAACCATCAAATACAGACATCAAAATGATAATTAGTTACCAGGAGTTTGAGGGGAAAGAAGGGAATGTGTAGAACATGGTATTTTTAGGGCAATAAAATTATTCTGCATTAGGTGGAAAGCCGTACATTTGCAAAAGCACATATAATAGTGCAGCATGAAGAATGACTCTTAATGTCACAAATATTTAAAAATTATTTAGGGGGTTAAGGGATTCCGGGAAAAATGACTGTGGGAATATGTAAAACAAATATGTGAGACAGCCTTCTTGAAGGGATTGGGGAAAAGTTGCTGACCTAAGTATCTGGAAATGTTTAGCAAATGGAAGACTAAAGGCAAATGGAATTGCATGTATGCCCTGTACCCTAACTGATAGGATTGTGTCCCTTGAGGGTACAGGTTACCAATGCTAATATGACTAAGTATGCATAATGGAATGGGACAATTAAGTAAATGGATGGTAGATGGTGGGTGCCAGGTTTCACTATTGGAATTTTACATATAAGTAAAAGGAAGCTAGAATGATCTATGTGGTAATAGATTGAGGACATTTGTTTGAACGTATGTTTCACTTAATGTAGATACAAATGGTTGCACACAGAAGTATTTGAATGTATATACACAAATTAGTATAAACATTTTTTGCTCTATGAGCCAAGCAGGCCCAAATGAAAGGATGCCTCAGTAGGAACGAGCTTGCTCAGAATTAATATTGGTTTCTTATGCCATTCTCTAATAAAAGGAGCCAGGGAACCTTAGAGAAATGGCTCCAACATTGCTGGGAGTAAATCAAAGGAACACAGGAGCCTACTGAAAGAACTTTCAGTGACTAAAGCTAGAAATATTTGTGCAACAAACTAAATAAAAAATGTTGGATAATCATCCAAAGTATAAAATAAATATTATTGAGGCTAAGTGATAAAAAGTTGAGCAAATAAATAAATGGAGGAGAGATAAATCTCCAATGAAAAAATTCCATATTATTTATGTAGGTACTTTACATCAGAGTGGGAGAGCATAACGTGACGTTACTTAGTTTTGAGCTTCTTAGAGTTACTTTTTTTCCAAACGGTATGAGAAGGTAATGCCAGAAGAAAAGAGTAACTTTACAGTGGAGAAATCTGACAAACACTACCTCAGCCAGGTGATGAAGACCAACAATAGTTGTAACGATATTGGCAGTGTATATGCTTATAATGGGATCAAAACTCTACTTTTCCTCTGTGGCATTACAATAACATCACTGCAGTCTAACCATGAGAAAACCACCAGGAAAATTCTAATAATGGGGCATCCTGCAGAATACCTGACCAGTACTCAAAATTGTCGAGATCATTAAAAATAAGGAAAATCTGAAAAACTGCCATTGCCAAGAGGAGCTTCAAGACCCATAACTAATAAATGTCATGTAATAACCTGGAAGAGATCATGGAACCAAAAAAGGTATAAACTAAGGAAACCTAAATAAACTATGTTTTGTTAATAATTTATTGATATTATTTCTTTAATTATAAATGTGACATACTAATATATTAATAAAGGGGAAACAGATCAGAGTATATGGAAGCTCTCTGTATCATCTCAATTTGTATGTAAATCTAAAACTGCTGTAAAAATTAAAGTCAATTTTAAGAGTTTTTGAAATGGTAGGTCCCTAAGAATCCACTCAGTATAGTCATTTACATAAAATTTAAAACATGCAAAACAATGCTGTGTATTATATTGTATTACATAGCCATAGTAGAGCTGTTTCATCCTGTTATTGCTTGAAAGTTGTTTTTCTGTTTCACATGTATGTTCATCTTGTTTTTGAGCGTTGTAGTATCTATATATTTATATCTATCTGTATCTATTTGAATACATATATGTGTTGTTGATACACATGCTTACATAACTGTAAATGGGTATTATGTGTCTGTGTATGTTTTTGTAGCAGAGAGCATACATCCAAGTAAAAACTGACAGCTAAATTGGCTAGAAGTACATTTCAGTTTTTAAAACTGTGCACATCAAAGGGAACAGTTTTAGTATGGGTTTTTCCTAATTGATAGAAATGGAGTTTGTTTTCACGTATCCTTTTCTGTGGTCATTTAATTTGATGATGCTTTCCCTGATTAATATATGAAAACTTAAACT
Source organism: Heterocephalus glaber (assembly GCF_053883595.1). NCBI lineage: Eukaryota > Metazoa > Chordata > Mammalia > Rodentia > Bathyergidae > Heterocephalus > Heterocephalus glaber. Next base: position 33,325,149 of record NW_028258384.1, on the reverse strand, counting down.
AAAAATCACTTGAAATTACTGAAGTGAATCAAAAGTCAAATATTCTATGCCCTTGCCTTTAAGATACAACCATCCATAAATGCTAAGTATATGAATATCCAAGTTTTTAAATTTTGGGGGCAAATATTCTACTCCTTGTTAACAATGTTTAATATATTGATTCATACATTTCAGTCATTATGTCATTTAAGTGGGCTCAATTTTTTAGCTGTTTGCTCTTGGTATTCCTGTCTGAATTTTTTCTTTGTTGCCTTAAGCTCAAACAGTATATAATGCTAGCTAATGTCTGAGTTATTTTTTTCTCTTCCATCTTTTTTGTATTGTGTTTAAAGAACACATTCAATCTACCTGCTTAACTTTGTAGAAGTCCTATACAGTGTTATTAACTATGAGTACAATGTTGTACAGCAGACTATAGAACTTTTTCATCTTGCATGACTGAAACTTTATACCCATTGAACAGAAACTTCCACTTTCAGGCCCTGCCAACCACCCTTCTACTTTCTGTTTTGAGGAGGTTGGCTACTTTAGACATTTCATATAAATAGAATCTTTTAATAGTCGTCCTTTTATAAGTGGCTTATTTCACTTAGCATGTAGTCTACAGGGTTCATCCAAACAGGATTTTCTTTCTTAAGGCTTTCATTTGTCAATGGATGTTTAGCTTGTTCCTGCCACTTGGTTATTATGAACAATGCAGTAATGAATGTAGAAGTACATATATCTGTTCAAGATCTTGATGACTCTTTTGAGTATATACCAAGAAGTGGGATGATTGGATTGTATAGTAAATATACTTTTAATTTTTGGAGAACCTTCCATACTGTCCTGCGCAGTAGCTACATTTTTACATTTCCACTAACAGTGTGCAAGGGTTCCAATTTCTCCATATTCTTGCCGGCATGAATTTTCTGGGTTTTTTTTTTTAATAATGGCCATCCTAATTGCTATAAGGTTATATCACATTATGGTTTTGATTTGCATTCCTTAGATGATTAGTAATATTGAGCATCTTTACATATATGTGTTGGCCATTTGTATGTCTTTTGGAGAAATTTCTATTCAAGTCCTTTGCCCATATTTTAATTGGCTTATTTGGTGTTTTTGTTTGTTTTTTGCACATATAACAGGAGTTCCATATTTATATATTTTAACCCATTATTAAGTAGTTTGCAGATATTTTTTCCTATTCCATAGATTGCCTTTTCACTCCATTGATTGTTTCCTTTATTGTGCAGAGCTTTTTAGTTTGATGTAGGCCCTTGCCTGTTTTTGTTACATGTGCTTTTGATGTCATATCAGAGTCATTGCCAAGACCAAAATCAAGAAGCTTTTCTATATTTGTTTCCTTCTAGGAATTTTATAGTTTCAGATCTTATGCTGAAGTGTTAAACCCATTTTGATTTGATTTCCATATATGGTTTAAAATGAGGTTCTAATTTTATTTTGCAAGTGACTGTCTAATTTTCTCAACATTTTGTTGAAGAAACTATCATTTCCCTATTTTCTGTTCTTGACACACTTCTAGAAGATCAGTTTACTGTAGATGCATGGATATATTTCTAGGCTCTCTGTTCTTTTCCATTTCTATGTATCTGTTTATGCTAGTACTATACTGTTTTAATTACTCTTGTTTTGTAATAAGTCTTGAAATAAGGAAGTGTGAGATCTATAGCTTTGTTTTTTCTCAAGACTTTTTTTCTTGTTTGGCTATTTGGAATCATTAATGGTTCTATATGAGTCTTAAGAGCTTTTCTATTTTTGTTTAAAAATGCCATTGAGACCAATAGAAATTGCATGGAATCTGTAGATTATGGTGGGATATATGGATATCTTAACAAAATTGTCTTCCAATCCATAAACACAGGGCATCTTTACATTTATTTGTGTCTTCTTTAATTTCTGTCCATAACACTTTTTTTCGGTGTGTAAATCTTTCACCTCCTTGGTTAAGTTTATTCCCAAATATTTTATTCTTTTTGATGCTATTGTAAATGGGATTGTTTTCTTAATTTCATCTTACTATTGTTCATTTTTAGTGTATAGGAAACACAACTGATTTTTCTGTTAATTTTGTATCCTGCAACTTTATTGAATTTATTCTCTCTCTCTGTTTTAAAGGGTCTTTAGTCTTTTTATGTGTATGATCATTTTATCTGGAAATAGGGGTAATTTTACTTCTTCCTCTCTGATTTGGATGCATTTTATTTATTTGTCTTGCCTAATTGCTTTGGCTATGACTTCCAGTACTATATTGAACAGAAGTGGTGAGAGTAGACATCCTTCCCTTGTTCTTGGTCTTAGAGAAAAAGCTTTTTCCTTTTTACTGTTGAATTTGATGTTACCCATGGGCTTTTCATATATGGCTTTTATTTTATTGAAGTAATTTCCTTCTCTTACTAGTTTGTTGAGTGCTTTATCATGAAATAATATTGAATTTTGTCAGATGCTTTGCTGCATCTATTGAGATGATCATGTGATTTTTTTCAAATCTTTTGTTCTGTTAGTATGTTGTATCACATTGATTTGTTCTATGTCGTACTGTCCTTGCATCCCAGGGATATGGTGTATGATCCTTTTAATATGCTCTTGAACTTGGTGGTATTTTGTTGAAAATTTTTACCCCTGTGTTTGTCCAAGACATTGGCCTATACTTTTATTATACTGCTGTTTTCTAGGTTGGTATCAGGGTAATCCTGGCCTCTTAAAGTGAGTTTGGAAGTATTCCTCCTCTTTAATTTTTTTAAAGAGTTTAAGAAATATTTGCATTAATTCTTTAAATATTTGATAATTTTCACCAATGAAGCCATCTGATCTTGGGCTTTTCTTTGTTGGGAAGTTTTTCATTACTGATTTAATCTCATTATTTATTACTGCTTTGTTCTGTTTCTTCATGATTCAGTCTTAAGTTATAAGTTTCTAGGAATTTATCCTTTTCTTCTGTGCTATCCAATTTGTTGATGTATAATTTTCATAGTTTTGCATAAGGATTTTTATTTCTGTAATATTATTTGGAATATCTTTAATTTCTGGTTTTTATTTGAATCTTCTGTTTTTCTTAGTCTACGTAAAAGTCTGTCAATTTTGTTCATCTTTTCAAAAAACCAAGTCTTAGCTTCATTTTCCTCTCTTTATTTCATTTATTTCTGGTATAACCTTTCTTATTTCTGTCCTGCTAACTTTGGTCTTAGTTGTTTTTTTCTCCATCCTTGAGGTATAAAATTAGGTAATTTCATATCTTTCTTTTTTTAAATGTAGAATTTTTTGCTGTGAAATTAACTCTTTCACTAAATCCCATAACTTTTAGTATATTGTTTTATCATTTTAATTTGTCTCAAGATACTTTGTAATATCCCTTTTTATTTATTTTTTTGTTGTTGTTGTTATTGTTTTTGTTTGTTTTTAGATAGGGTCTCACTATGTTGCTCAGACTGGTTTTGAACTCATGGCCTCAACTGATCCTCCTCTCTGAGCCTCCCAAGTAACTGAGACTGCAGGTGTTTGTGGCTGCCTGTGGCTGAGTGTGTTATTTAATTTCCACATATTTGTAATTTTCCAGTTTTTTTTCTGTCAATTTCTAGTTTCATTTCAATGTGGTCAGAAAAGACAATTTTATTTCAGTCTTTTTAAATTTGTTATGGCTTATTTTGTGACCTAATTTGTGACCTATCCAGGAGAATGTTTCACGTGCACTTAAGAATATATATATTCTGTTGTGGTTTTGTCAAAATGTTCCATATATGTCTATTAGGACCATTTGATCTATAGTGTTGTTCAAGTTCTCTTTTTCTTTATTGTGTGTGTGTGTGTGTTGTTGTTGTTGTTGTTGATGTTGGGAATCAAACCCAGGGCCTTGCACGTGCTAGGCACTCTATTACTGAGTTTACATCCCAGCCCACAGTTTTCTTTATTGATCTTATATCTGGATGTTCTATTCGTTATTGAAAGTGAATATTGAGATCTACTATTGTGATGCTATTTCTCCCTTCAGTTGGGCCATTGTTTGCTTCATATATTTCAGTCCCTCTGGTCTTAAGTGCATCTGTATTTATAATCTTTATGCCTTTCTGGTGAATTGACATTTTTATCATTGAATAATGTTCTTTTCTGCTTTAGGGACAGTTTTTTGACGTATTGTCTATTTTGTCGGGCGTAAGTATGGCCACCCCTGCTCTCTTTTTGTTACCATTGCATGGAATATCTATTTTTTCATTTTCAGTCTATATGTCCTGAAACCTAAAGTGACTTTCTTTTAGTCAGCATATACATTGGTCATGTTTATTTTTTCCATTCAGCTATCTTTTGGTGAGTTTAATCTATTTACATTTAAAGTAATTATTGATAGGGAAGGACTTACTGCCATTTGTTAATTGTTTTCTGTTTGTCTTATATATCTTCTTTCAGTCTTTCCCTCTCAGTTATCTGCGTTTGTGGTTCATTTGTTCATTTTTTAAATTTGGTTTGGTTTGGTTTTGTGCTTTGATTTCTTTCTCATTTCCTCTGTATATCTTCTTTAGGTATTTTATTTGTGATTACCATAAACATAACAATCTGTTTTAAACTGATAACAGTTTAAGATCAGTCACATCAAGAGCTCTTTTTGTGCTCAAAATTTTTAATGGCTTCCCATTCCTAATTGATAGAATATTTTCTCTTATTTCGCTGAGGATACTAGTTACAGAATTTTTTCCCTTCATGGTCTCTGTTTTCCCACATTTACTTTCTGTTCTGTTACCTGTTTTTCACACATTAGGGGTTTTCCTCAGATGCCTGAAAATTCATGCTTATATGTATGAATAAACAAGAACTAAAAAGCTGTTTGGCAGCTCTAATAACATGAATGGCCCATGTGGACTTTGAACTTCACTTTAAGGTGATCTAGTCCGGCCTTTTGTTGGAGAAATTCCCCATCCCAAGTCAGTATTTTCACATCTTTCCTCTTTGGGCTTATCGGTGTCCCCAGAAGAGACTGTTCCAAGTGCTTTTTTCGAGAGAGTACTACAAACATTCTAGGAGCCTAATGGTGAAAAAGGCCCTGGAGAGCTCAACATTTAGTATGCATTCTTTTTCTTAGTCTCCTTGCTTTTGGAAATCATATTCATGTCTTCAGGGTTATATGGCATTCCCCACCTTCTGACAATGAACCTCCAGTATTCTACCAGAATCAGTGCGCTGCCCAGTGAGCATATTGTGGATGAGATTATTTAAAGATCTAATTAGTTTTTAAACAGCCTTCCACCTAACAATGTTATTTAAAACCCATGCCCTCACATCCATTTCCAGAGATACCTGAAGCTATCAATTCCTGAACTATTTAAAGATTCTTAAGTAGAGATTGGGTAGGTGCCACTACTGGTTTAATGTCCAGCTTTCTTAGTATGCTGAGTTGTTCCTACTCATCCAATTATTTTCCAGCTTCCAAAATATTATTTTCATGTCCTTTTTGACCTTCTTGGTTTGGGTCTGTATTTCTTTAATCCCTGTAATTTTAGAGAGTTCTCTGGAGAGTGTAAAATTAAATAAATGTGTTTGATCCACCATCTTTGTCTGAAACTAACTCATTCTAACCATAAATAAAAGAGTTGTCTTACCTTCCTTATATGTTATTTCTGTTGATCCTCAATTTACATTAGGTGTTATACCTGAAGAACCTTAGCCCTCGGGTGACTGAAAGAGATCTTGTGTCATTGTTCGCTCGGTTCCAGGAGAAGAAAGGACCTCCAATTCACTTCCAGATGATGACTGGACGAATGAGAGGACAGGCTTTCATCACCTTTCCCAGTAAGTAACTTCATGTAGATAATAATTTAATTACAGCCTCAGTTCTCTAGAAACTGCCTATGCTTCTGTGATTTAGATACAGCCCTTTGATTTCTCTGCAGTACATGAAAAGGGAGGTGAAATAAGGAAAATATGTTTTCAGTGTTCCTCTTCCCCCTGTCTGTGTTTTCTCCCCTCTGTTGACAATGTATGACGCATGTACGTCAGTGTCCTCAGTTTTCCCAGTCTTGGCATTTCCTGCTTACCCTACCAAAATTTGTTTTCCTTTTGCTGACAATAGTATTTCTAGTCCAAGTTGTAATTACATTATTCACTACTAATTGTAATTACACAATTCACTAATATATTGATATTCTGATCAGAATACATATACTTTCTTTATGCCCTACTCCTTTATGACTGACTGCAGTTAATATACTAATTCATTACTGATTTATAACTAATGAATGATGATATATTCTAAATGTCACTTGCCTGTTAATACATGGCTTCAAGTGTTCTGACTGAAGTGTAGAATAATATAGGAATCTTGATTTGTGTGATAAACCAGCCAGTATATCTTTTTGGCAAGAGGTTAGGTAAGATCAGTATCTTTAATTGTCCTTAAACTGTCATCATTTATACATAGTATGCTAACTTGTATGTAAGCAAGTGGTTACACCAGTACTGTAAAACTCCCCTCCATTGTTTTCCTACAATCTTGTGTCATCTTTCATATCCCATTGAAGGTTTATAAGTTCTCTGTACTAGTGGTTTTCAGTGTTTTCAACTGTGAGCACTCCTATCCCCACTTGGTGTCATGCACAAATTGAAAAGTATATTATAAAAAAGGTTTTATAAAGTATTTTTAAGTGTATGGCTGTTTTGCTAATCACAGGAGTAGCTATACTGCACATTTGAAAATTAGCACATATTTCTGAGACAAAAATTTCTTCAGTCTAATGACATTGTCTACTTATGATTCCACAGACTCTTGGCCACAATTCACCCCTTCCTCATTTCTTTCATTTGGCTCTGAGATCCATAAACTGAATAGTCCTGGTGACAGTATGTATTCTCATACATAACAGTTCTATATGTGTATGAGGATTCTTAAATTTATTTATACCTATAAGGATTCCCACAACTACTCTCCCACTGAAAGAAAATAGAAGCAAAGTATCCCCAACAATATGATGACTTCTTTGTTTGTGTTGCCATTTTGAAAAGATTTGGTTCTCCAGAAAGAATGGCTGCTATCATGAAATCAACCAACAACAAATGCTGGCTGGGCTGTGGGGAAAGAGGAACCCTGCTGCACTGCTGGTGGGAGTGTAGACTGGTACAACCACTGTGGAAATCAGTATGGAGATACCTCAAAGAACTAGGACTGGAAGTCTCATTTGAGCCAGTTATTCCCCTACTGGGTATCTTCCCCCAAAGAATTAAAAGAATCATACCACAGTGATATATGTGCACCCATGTTCATAGCAGCACGATTTGTAATAGCTAAAACTTGGAAACAGCCCAAATGCCCATCAACTGGAGACTGGATCAAGAAAATGTGGTTTTTTTAATAAAATGGAGTACTACTCATCCATCAAAAATGAAATTAGAGACATATATTGCTAAATGGATGCACATTGAGGTGATATTCTTAAGTGAAATAAACAGGACATACAAGTATAAATACTGAATAGTTTCTCTAGTGCGAGAAACTGAAAGTGTAAATAAGGACTAAAAGGTATAATAGATAATACGAAATAGGAAGAAAAGGGGCAAAGGGGAGGGGGAAGTGGGAGGGTTAGGGGAAAGGAAAGAAGGGAATGGAATTAACATGAGAAAATTAAAAAATAGAAACAAAGTCTTTGTAAATAGGGATGGAGGGGTTGAAGGGAGGGCAGGGGAAGGGGAAAAAATAAGAACCAAGAGAGTATGTAAAGGTGCATATCTCCAATGATGAATGTCATTATATTGTACACCTAAAATGTACCAATAAAAGGATATACAAAAAAAAAGATTTGGTTCTTCTATAATCTATGTCTAAGAGGCTTATGTATAATTAATTATAGCTTAGATTTCTTTAGCATATAGCCTTATTTCTTTCTTTCTTTTTTCTTTTTTTTGGTACTGGGGAGCGAACTCAGGACTTTGTACTTGCCAGGCAGGCACAGTGTCACTGAGCTAAATCCCCAGGCCTATAGCCTTATTTCTTTACCTGTACCTTTGACTTACGAGACAACCTCAAACATCCATTTTGAGTTTTTATTGTCGTTATTGCTAGCCATTAATTTAACCTTTCTGAGTTATACAAATTGTAGATTATAGAAAAGGTGATAAGGGCCGGGGATTTAGCTCAGTGGTTTCGGCACCTGCTGTGCAAAAGCAAGGACCCGAGTTGGATCCCCAGTACCAAAAAAAAAGAAAAGGTGATAAAATAAATAACTATATTACTTTGTTGCTTGCATTTAACTCTGAGGCAGTACAACCTAAACTAGACTTGGAATTGAATTGAACTGAATTGAATTGAATTATTAAGCTCTATGTAAATTGATTTTTTTTTAGGTAAGGAGATAGCATGGGAAGCCTTGCATCTAGCAAATGGATATAAACTGCATGGGAAAATATTGGTGATAGAGTTTGGAAAAAACAAAAGTCAACGGTCAGATCGCCAGGCTGCTTCTCTCATATCATCTACCATTGATAGTAGTGTCACAAGCAGTGATAGCCAGAATGAATATACAGAGTCCTGGATGATGAGTCTTGGATCAGAATCTCGGAGCTAGGATTTGCGTATAAAGTTGTTTGAAGAGCAGAAATTAACTAAGAGAGGAAAAAAGTAATTAGGACAATGCCTTTCAACTGTTGGAGATAATTAGAACAAATTTTCTACAATGAAAAACTATATAGGACAGATATCCTGAGTATTAAGGGTAATACACAAAGAGTATTATTTTCTCAAAGTAAAGTACATAGGATTATTTCTGAGAATTTTGTAAAATCTTTATCATTTTCTGATATCTTCAATATTTACCCCTAGAAATAACATTCTTTTCAGGCCTATCTCCTTTGTCCCTAATTTTATAAACCCAGTAAATAAAAGAGCAGGCCCTCAGGCCTAAGCCTCAACAAATGCTATTATGTCAAAACTACTAACAGAAGATAGTTTCATAAAGTCAGCCAACGTATTCTACACCAATTTATCAGTCTTCAAAAAAAATCTATATATTTTGCCAGGGATTTAGCTCAGTGGCACCTTGCCTGCTTTGCAAGCACAAGGTCTTGAGTTTGATTCCTGGTACTAGAAAACGAAAATCTATATATTTTTATAGTGAAATCTTTTAGATCAAAATATTGGTGTTCACATGGCCATTTTATAAGCTAGGTGCCATTGAGTAATCATTGAATTCAAAGCAATAATCATTGGGCATGTAATATATTAGATATATGAATTTTAGAAGAAGAACATGCTAGCAAGAATACCAAAGGGACATGGAAAGAGTTCTGTAGAAGAGAGATAGCCTGTCTCAAATCCCCTGCTTGTTTGTGGTTGCTGAAAAAATAGAAGAACAATATGGTGTACAAGAAGTGCTACAAACTTTGGAGTCAAACCTTTAAACCTCACAGCCATACTTTCCACTCTGAACTTGATAAGTCATTTAATGTGGCCCTCAGTTTTCTCATCTATAAAATGAAGATAATAATACTACTTACCTCATTAGGTTGTGAGGATTAAATGAGATATTATCCAGGGTGAAGAACAAAGAAAAGAGAATGAATAAAATTAGAGATTAAGGATTTGTAAGATATCATTAAGCTTTCAATGTACGTTTATTGGTAGTACCAGAAAAAGAGAAGAGAGCAGAAAAACATTACAAGAAATAATGTCTGAGCCAGGCGTGGTAGCATACATCTGTTATCCTAGCACTTGAGAAGCTGAGGCAGAAGGATCACCACAAGTTCGAATCCAGCATGGGCTACATAGTTCAAGGCCAACCCTGAACTACATAACAAGACCCTGTCTCAGCCCAAGTAAGAAAAGAAGGAAGGAAGGAAGGAAGGAGAAGAAAGGAAATCTGAATGCTTAAAATTTGATGAGAAGCATTATTCTACACATTGAAGAAGTTCAGCAACTCCCAAGTAGGATAAAGAAATCTAAAAACAGATATATCATAATAAAAATACTGGAACCCAAAGACAGAAAAATCTTTACAGCAACACAAGAAAAATGAACTGTCACTTATCAGTGAACTCCAATAAGATTAACAACTCACTTCTCATCAGTGGTGGCTGTGAGATAACATTTAAAGTGCTCAAATAAAATAATTGTCAAACAAGAGTCCTATATACAATAAAACTTTTTCAAAAATGAAGGTGAAATAAAACATTCCACATAAGAAACTGAGAGAACTTGTTCGTAGCAGACCTCACAGGAAATAGAAAAGGAAGTTCTTCAAGTGGAAAGCAAGTGACCTCAGACAATAATTTGAATCTACACTCTGAAAAGGAATGGAGATAATTATACAATTATAAGAGACAATCTAAACTCATTTTTCCTTTGTTCCTTTAATTTAAAAACAATTGTGTAGAACTGTATGTATATAGTTGCATTGCTCTGCCTGTAACATATAATAGTGTAATATATTTGCCAATAATAGAAGAAAGAAGGTAGGTGGAAATAATGCTGTGTTTTACTAAAGAAATGACTCTAGATGGTAGCTCAAATCCATAGGAACAAATGAAGACAAGAAAGGACAAATAAAAAGGTTAATTTTTTTTAAAAGCTGTAAATACATAATTGTTCTTTTTTCTCTCAGCATCTTTGAGAGGCATAGAATTATATTAAGTAATAATTATAATGAAATATTGTTGGGTTTATAACGTATGTAGAAATAATATATATATCATACCACAAAATGTGGAGAAAGGAATGTGTTTACATGGGAGTAAGATTTCTGCGTATCACTAGCATTTAGTATATACCTTTAGCCAATCCAGTTGAACTAAGATGTATATGGTAAGCCTTAAGCAAATACAGAGGAAATAACTTTTTAAAAATTAAGATATTATTAAAGAACTTTTAAAATGTCACATTAGAAAATATTTAATGCAAAAAAACCTTCAGATCGAAAACAAGTAAAATGGCAGTTATAAATCCAGCATATCAATATTGAAAATAAATATGAATGAATTAAACTAATCAAGAGGCAAAGATTGCCAGACTGAACAAAGAAAACAAGATTCAACACTATGGTGTTTGTCAAAGACACACTTTAGATTAGAGAGTACAGAGATTGAAGGTTAAAAAATGGAGAACAAATGTATAGTGAAAATAATAACCATAAAGAGAAGTGGCTATATTAATAGCCAACAAAATAGACTTTAAAACAGAAACTATTACCAGAGGTAAAGAATCATTTTATAATTATAAAGGGGTCAGTCTTACAGGAAAATGTAACAATTATAATCAGCACAGCCCCAAAATACATGAAGCAGAAAACAAAAAAAATGAACATAGAAATAGATAAATCTACAAAAACAGTTGGAATATTCAGTACTCCATTTTAAATAATAGAAGAACTGGGCACATGATAATCAAGGAAATAGAAGTCTTGAGCAACACTTTAAGCCAAATAGATATAAAAGACATCTATTGAACTTTCCACCCAAGAACATTAGAATACATATTCTTCTCAAGTGCACATAAAACATCTCTAGGATAGATCATAAGCTAAGTTACAAAACAAGCTTTTGTAAGTATATGTGGACTGAAATCATGTTCTCTGACCACATAGAATGAAGTTAAAATCAGTAACAGAAAATTGAGAAACTCACAACTATGTGGAAATTAGGCACACTTTTAAATGACCAATAAGTCAAAGAAGAAATCATAAGGGAAATAAGAAAGTCCTTTGAGATCAATGAAAATGAAGGCAGCATACCAAAACTGATAGGATGCAACAAAAGCAGTGCTTATAGGGAAATTTATAGATAAAAACCTACCCAAAGAAAGGCGATCTGGAGAGGGTGAAAAGGGAGTAAAATGATCAAGATGTGATATGTATATGTACCAAATCCCAAAACAATGTAATTATTATGTATCACAAACATACTAATAAAAAGGAAAAAAGAGCACATAATAATAATAACCTCCCTTTACACCTTAAGACCCTAGAAAAAGAATAGCAAACTGAACCTAGAACAAGGAAAAGGATGGAAATAAAAAAGATTAGATGAAAAATAAATGGCTTAAAGAACAGGAAACAGAAAAATCAATCCATGAAACTAAGTCAAAGTTGGTTCTATAAAAAGAACTACAAAACTCAGTCTTTTTGGTAGAATTGCCAGGAAAAAAAGGAGACTCAATTTATTAGAATCAGAAATGAAGGAGGAACAATACTGACCTTGTAAAAATAAGGATTAGGAAGAAATAATATGAACAATTATATGTCAATAAATGAACCTAGATGAAATCACAAATTTCTAGAAAAACTACCCTAAGCAAAAAGAAATAGAAAATCTGAATAGACCTAATAACAAGTAAATACATTAAATGAACACTACCCACAATGAAAAGCTCAGGCTCAAATGGCTTCTTAGATGAATCAAACATTTAAAGAAAATTAATACAATTTCTCCAAAAACTCTTCCAAAAGTTGGCACATACTATCACATGGAAGAACCCTAAGAATGTTCAGTGAAAGGAACCAATCACATATGACTACATATAATGTGATCCTGTTTAACATGAAATGTCCAGAATTGGCAAATATATAGGGATGGGGGATTAGTGGTTGCTTTAGGTTGGAGTGGGAAACAATGTAATGGAAAGGACTGGGGGTAAGGGCTGAAGTATATGGAGTTTTTTAGAAGTTGGTGAAAATGTTCTAAAAGTTTTTGTGTTGATTGTGCAACATTATGAATATACTAAAAACCCATGAATTATACAATTTAACTGGTTGTAAGATATATAGATTATACCTCAATATTACTGTCACAAAAATAGAAAGTTGGGTATTATCCAAAGTCATAAGTAACTTGGCACATCCACTTAGTGAAATACTATGCAGCCATTAAAATATTGGAGTGGATCTATGAATATATTCTGACCTGTACTCATATCCAAGATTTTGTATTAATTTAAAAATTAGGATTATTTGGTATTATATATATGTATATATGAGTATATGGAATATTTGTATATAGGTATTTCAAAATAAACTTAGGAAAAAGATAAATATATATACCAAATTGTAAGCTTTTTGAAGGTAGAATTGGATAGGCTGAAAAGAACTTTCACTTTATAAAATTAAGATGGTGTGGTTCAGAGTGATTTTTACTTTTTTTCAGTATTTTTTAAATTTTAAAAAATGTAAATATTCTTGCAATGACTTGGCTTCCAAAATATTTTTCAGACCCACTTTGAGGATACCTTCTGACTATACTCAGGACAAACTCCTATTTCTATGATATACTGCTCAGTTAGGATTAACTACCTAGCTTTAAATACAGTTTAAGGGATAAGAAGTAAATTATCCCAGTATAACCTTTTGCACATGTTACCCAAAGAACATACATCTCAGCTGGACTTGCCACAAGAAACTGTTTTCTGTTAGGTGAGAACTCTTACCTCTGCCTTTTACTAGACCTACAGACCACTAAAAATAGAGGAAAATACTATGGAGAATACCTTTACAACTGGTGCATAGATAAACTGTAATATATCCAGACAGTAAAATTCTCTTCAGCAATAAAAATGAATGAACCACACATGCATCAACTTGGATGAATCTTAAATGCATTTTGCTAGATAGAAGAGTACAGACTTAAAAGGCTACTTACTGTTTAATTTTATATATTTGCTAGAAAATCAAAACCATAAGGATGGAGGAAAAGCATCAGCAAATATCGGGTTAAAGCTGGCATACTTCTTGACTACAAAGTGGTAGCACAAGGGGTTCTTTTAGTAATGGAAATTTTCTGTATGTTGGTTGTTATTACCTAAGTGTATGCATTTGTCAAAACTCGGAATTATACACCAAAAGGATGACTGTAAATTTTTAAATAAATGTATTTTTAATGAAAGAAAAATTTTGAGTCATTTAATTAACTAGTACACATATTCTGTGGTTTTTGATTACCGTTGAAAAGTTAAAGACATTTTGCTACTATTCCTTATTTTCTGCCCACAGGTGAGCAGAGATTATTAGTTTAAAAATCTATGCAATATTCACACACAAACCCAGCATAAAAAAAAAGAAAAACTGGAAATACATTTGTTATCATGAGGAACTAATTTCCTTAACATACAATGTGCATTTTTTTTTAGTGCAATTGTTTCCCTTTATCTGTGGGGGTATATTCCAAGACCAATAGTGGGTGCTTGAAACTATGAATAGTACCAAACCCTATATATACTGTTTTTTTCCTGCATGCCCAGTATCATTACCACATAATACTAGAGTTAACCTGTCCTGCATTTAATGCCCTGTGTCTTCTTTACATCAGGACTTTTGCACTTTTGGGCTATAATTAAGTAAAATAAGGATTACTTGAACACAAGCATTGTGGTACTGTGACAGTCAATCTGATAACTGAGAGAGCTACTGAGCGAATAACTGGCAGGTAACATATAGTATGGATACCTTGGCAAAGGGATTATTTACATCATGGAGTGGAATGATGGGAAGTTTCATTACATTATTCAGAAAAGTATAATTTAAAATGTGAATTACTGGTCTGGGGATGTAATTCAGTGGTAGCACACTTGCCTAGCATTTACAAGGCCCTGAGTTCAATCCTCAGTATTGTGGAAAGTATATATGAATTATTTATTTCTGGAATTTTCCATTTAATACCTTCAAGCCATGGTTGACTAAGGGTAACAAACTGGAAAGTGAAACCACTAGTAAGGGAGAACTATTTATAAAATCAATAGAAAATTTTGAAAGTGTTTGAAAGAATTATAAAAAAAGTAAATGACTAACAAACAGAGCAGCAATGCAAATTAGGGAAATTTGTGCCCTCTTTGTGTGTGTGTGTGTGTGTGTGTGTGTGTGTTACTGGGGATCAAACTCAGATGCTCTACCACTGAGCGATGTCCCAATCTCTAATTTTTAAATTTTGAGACAAGATTTCATTAAGTTGCCCAGGCTGGCCTTGAACTTGGGATTCTCCTACCTTAGTCTCCCAAATAGCTGGGATTACAGGGACCACTGCACCCAGCATGAGCTCTTTTCTAAAACATAGATTTTATAGAAAATTTGCAAAAATAGACTTCCTACATATCCTTCACTCAGTTTTCTGTTAACATCTTACTATTGTTCAGTTATCAAAACCAGAAAACTAATATTGATAACCACTAGTGACTAATAAACTTGCTGGAATTTTACCAGTTGTTCCCCTAACATCTATTTCTCATGCGGGATCAAATCCATAATCCCACATTGCATTTTGTTATCATGTCTCCATTTGTTTCTATTTGTGACAGTTCTTGGTCTGTCTTTGAAGAGTACTGGTCAGTTATTTTGTAGAATTTTCTTAACTAGGGTTTTGTGATTTGTTTTCTTACCATAAAGTTGAAGTTTTGCACTTTTGTTAAAAGTATCATAGAAGTAGGGCTGGGGATTTAGCTCAGTGGCTCCTCCACCTGCCTCGCAAGCACAAGGTCCCGAGTTCGATCCCTGGTACCCCCCCCAAAAAAGTTGAAGTGATCTTGTGTCTTTTGTGCAGTATATCAAGCGATACATCACATTAATCATTTGATAAAGGCATTGCCTGCCAGGTTTCTTCACTATAATGTTATCCTCGTTGCAATTATTTAATATCTTCTAGAAGATGCATCGAGACCATTCAAATATCCTTTCCCCAATATCAGTGGTTCTTCATGGGAACAATTACTACTGTAGAGTTTACTTAGCGGTGATTATCTTGGTCTGTGCTGCTATGTTGGTGACACCAAGTGTTGCCAAGGGTATGGAAAATAAACATTGATGTACACTTTGGATGGGTGTATAAAAAAGTGTAAACTTTCAGGAGGATGATTTGGCAATATCTATTAATTTTAATGTACATATCTAGGAAATCTCTTAGCTATATATTATCTAGTAATATAGTGTGCTTAAAAATATATACACAAATATTTTATATCATTTTAATATCAAAAACCTGGAAATAAAAGTTCAGTAATGGACTGACTAGTTAAATCCATACAATATGTCGGCGCTCAGATAAAAACTTCATTGTTATAAGCTGAGTGTGACTGCCCAAAATTCATATATTGAAATTTTAACACCCCTCCCCACTCCATTGTTGATGGTGTGGCATCTCTGGGAGATAGGTCATGAAGGTAGAGTGCTAATGAGTGGGTTTAGTGCCCTGATAAAATAGACCTCTGAGAGCTCTCACTGTACTTCTGCCATATGAGAATACAGGGAGAATTCAGCCATCTGCAACCTATAAAAGGACCCTCACCATAACTTAATCATAAGGGTACCCTGCTCTTAGTTGTACAGTCTCCAGAACTGTGAGAAATAAATCTTTGTCACTTATAAACCACCCAGTCTATGATACTTTCTTATAAAGCAGCCTGAACTGATACATTAATCTTTTCACCACATACAGTATCTGTCATATACTTATATTTGTGCTTACACTATAGCCTCTTGTACCTACTGTATAAGAATAGTGGTTAAGAGCATGTAATACACTTTCAGTATATGACCCTACAATACTGTACCATTTATGAGCTGTGTGACCTTAATTTAAATCTCACCATGCCTTAGCATTCTCATTTTCAAGATGAGAGTAATTATAGTATCTATATTGTGAGGATTAAATTAATGCATGTAGTGTGTTTTGGGTAGTTCCCAGTAATAAGATTTCAATAATTGTAGGTTATTATTACAATGGATGAAGTGTCATTGCTTCTATCAAAGAACATCCTCTTCATTTACTGTAAGTTCCCTCCCTCTCTTCCTTTTCCTCTTTCTACCCCCTCTCACTCTCTGCCCCTCCCCATCCCCTTTCTTTCTCCTACCTCCAACCTATCATGTTTCATTCACATGGGCATGTGAACACTTTCTAGGATGTTCCATTTACATTACACATTTTATGACCTCACATTCCCATCAAACTATTGCTGCATTTCTCAGTAAAATTTTTTGGAGTTCTTTATAGTCACAGTCTCCACTTCCATTTTCTCCTCAGTCCACATTAACAAGCCACTGCTTTTGACAAGGTCTTTAGTAGCATCCTTTCCTCTTATCAAATAAATGGGCATTTCTCTGTCCTAATATTTCTTAGCTGTCAGCTATTTTCAATGCAGTTTACCCCTCCCTCTTACTTGAAACACTTTTCTCATGGCTTCTATGAAATCACAATCTTAATTTTTCTACAATACTGGTAACTTCTCAGTCATCTTTGTTAGCTTCTTGATTTCTATTTCTGTAGTTATAGTGTCCCTGAGCTCGCTCCTTTGACTTCTGTTTTCTGATTTTGTTCTCTAAAATCTCTCAGCTAGGGGCCAGACATGTGTCTCAAAGTGGCACCATGCCTGCCTGGCAAGCGCAAGGTCCTGAGTTCCATCCCTGGTACCAATAAATTAATAAATAAATAAATAAATAAAATCAGCTACTCTTATGACTTTATATTACTATCTATAAGCTTATAACTACCAAAACTTTATTTCCAGCTCAGACGTTTGTATTGAGTTCTAGATTCTTAAAGCCAGTTAACCCCTCAAAAGGTCCACTCAAATGTCTAAACCCATCTCAAATTTAACAAGTAAAGCATACAAGAGATGAATATCCATCTCCAACCCATTATTTTTCTAATATTTCCCATTTCAGTAAATGGCACTTCTATTCAGGGTCTAAATTATGTTCTTCATTCATCTTCTCTCAGTTTCCACAATTAGCCATGACTAACTCTTGAGATTACTTATAATTTCCAAAACTACACCAAGAATTACCAATTTGCTTGCAAATTTTACTAATCCAAATACCGTACATCAATGCATCACTGAATCTTGCACAGACTACTACATAAGCATCCTAATTTCTACTCTGCTTCTGTGTTAGATTTCCCATTACTAAGATACAATATCTAACACCCACAACTTAGAGGAGAAGCTTAATTTGCCTCATGGTTTCAAGGGACCTGGTCCATGGTTGACTTGACTCCAAGGCTGAAACATCCTGGCAGAAGGACATGACAAAGTAAACATGCTTACTTTATGGCAGCCAGGAATAGATTAAGGGAACAGTGCCAGAGAGGAAGGAGCCAGGGACCTCACATATCCAAGGTCATGCCTTCATGACCAAAGCAGACAAAACTCAGAAAAGTTGCTTTATTAATCCTCTAGGCATTTCTTAAACTAATCAACTTGACACAATTAAGGTTAATTTTCCCATCTCACCCCTTTTCAGTTTGACACAAATTTCCTTAAACCAATAATCTCCAAACAAAGAAAATCACAAATTCTTAATTTCTCCTAACATGATCTAACTTATCCTATATACAACCAAGAATGTAATAATCTTTTCCCAAAGTCTTAACAGTCCCACATTGCTAAAAAGTCCATCAAAATCTCCTCTGAGACCCATGACAAACTCTTAACTGTGAAACTCTATAAAAATAAAAAACAACTTACATCAACCCAAGATAAAATGGCACAGGGAAAACAGACAAGTGCAGTTGTTGCACTGTAACACTTTGGTTCAGAAACATTTGGAACTAGTTTGTGGGACAAGTTTGTAAAAGTGTGGAGTTTGTAAAAGTATAGTCTAGAGAAAACCTAAAATGTTACAAGCAGAGCCTGATGGGAGATTCTGGATGGAGCTCAGGACATCAAAATTGTGAAAGGAATAAGAAAAGTAAAGGTCAGGCCCTTTTCAAACAGGGATCACAGGGACACTTTCCAAATTAAATGTGTATGCTGTTGCATCCCTGAGCCTGGGATGGGTGGGATATTGATGCTTTCTGAGATACCCTCAAGTCATCTTTTTCATATCCCCATGCAAAGTACTTGGCTTCTTTTATTTTTATGTATTTTATTTTATTATTTATTTATTTATTTATTTATTTTGGGGTTTTTTTTGAGACAAGGTCCCACTATGTAGTTCTGACTGACCTTGAACTCACTATGTAGCCCAGGCTGGCCTTGAACTTGTGGTGATCCTCCTGCCTCAGCCTCACAAGTGCTAGGATTACAAGTGTGCACCACCATGCCTGGCACTTGGCTTTTTTTTAAATGATGCTAATCTTTTCAGCAGCCACACCTCCTTTGCCCATAACTGTGCATGTGGTTCCTTTTGGACCAAGGTTTTAAGTTTTTCAAAATTTTCTCCTCTACTTCTTGCTCCAGATTCTTAACATGTGTCTGGCTAAAAGCAGTCTACAGTACTCATGCTACAGCCAGGATGTTGGGCTGTTTTGACATTTTCTCCACCAGATTAAATAGTCCAGTGCCTATAAGCTCACTCTCCCACAGAAAAATGGACAAAGGAAAAATGTAAATAAATTTACTATAGACCTCCCAGCACAGAGGAGGCTTTCAGGTCAGTGTGCCAAGGCTCCCAGGCCAGAGGACACTTCCGGGTCAGCAGGCCATGGCTCCCAGCCCAGAGGAACCTTCTGAGTAGGTGTGCCACAGCGCCCAGCATGGAGAAAACTTCTGGGTAGGTGTGCCAGTGCTCCCAGCACAGAGGAAGTTTCCAGGTCAATGTGTCAAGTCTCCCAGCCCAGAGGAGGCTTCCAGGTCAGTGTGCCATGGCTCCCAGCCCAGAGAAAGCTTCCGGGTAGGCGTGCTGTATCTTCCAGTGTTGAGTACGCTTCCGGGTAGTTGTGCCACAGCTCCCAGCACAGAGGAGGTGACCCGCACAGGTGCCAGCAACACCCACCCACACCCTGTAAAAATGAGAAGACATGTAAACAAGCCTCAGAACCAGACTTCCAGATCACCTACAACAAACCCAAAGGGAAATGAGATGGAACACTGATACTCAACAACCTGGACTCCCTGAACTATCAATGAAAGAGGATCTGGAAAAAATGAAATTAGAACTAATTTCTCACATAACAGCAGAGATTCTGCCCATAGTGCAAGGCATAATTAATGAATCTAGAGAGGACACAGATAAAAAAAGAGAGGAGCTTGTTGTTCGACCTCAACGGGACAGGGGTCGAGAGTAGGAGGCCACAAAGAAACAAAAGCAGGACACAGGGGATCCTGAAGAGAAACAGGACGTTTATTCTTGGTTCATACATCTCTTACATAGTACTTACAGTGGTTATTTAAGGTGAATGCATAAACAGCAGGTGTTGTTTAATGTTTTCTTCTCTATGAATATAGTGTAATCTCTACAGAAATGGGCTGAGACTTCTCAGGATGTTCCCATCCTTGAACTATTCCTTCAAGGGAACCAAGGCAAGACAAACAGGATTGCAGCTATGGGAAGTATGACAGGGGGCGTGATCTCTTCTTGGAGCAGAGTCAGCATCACAAGCAAACTATCTCGGGAACGACCTCTCATACCCTTCGGCCACAGCCTGCTGGGCCTGCAAGATTAGTAAGCTTGAATGCGTGACTCTTTGCCAAGAGGCTCTTCCCTTAACTTCATGTCAGGAGCTGAAGAACATAATAGAATCCCAACATAGGAAACAAACTGAATCCATAAAACAGATGCAAACAGCTTTCCAGGAGATTAAAAACTCCATTGAAAATTTATGCAGCCGAATGAGCCAATGTGAGGACAGAATTTCAGATATAGAAGATAAGATTGCAATTAGTGACCAGGAAAAGAAAAATTGCTTTAAAATTGAAAGGGGCCATGAGAAATCAATGCAGCAGCTGCTAGATGATGCAAAGAAGAATAACATAAGACTGATTGCAGTCAATGAAGAAACAGGAGAGAATGCAGATGACATGAAAAACTGTTCACAGAAGTGATGGCAGAAAACTTCCCAAGCAGGGGAAAAGAACATGACATACAGATAAGCAAGGCATATAGGACTACAACTAGCCTTGATTAAAAAAAATCTACACATAGGCATATACTTGGTAAGATTCCAGAAATGCAACAGAAGTACAAAGTTCTAGAAGCAGAGAAAAGAAACAAATCACATACAAAGGAAAGCCCATCAGAATCACAGCAGACTTCTCAATGCAGACCCTCAAGGCAAGAAGAGCTTGGAGTGACACATTCCAGGCCTTAAAGGAAAACAACCTCCAGCCCAGATTGATGTACCCAACAAAACTATCTTTCAAAATTGATGGTGAAATAAGATACTTTCATGACAAAGAGCACCTTAGGAACTTCATGAATGCCAAACTAGCACTCCAAAATATTTTACACAAAATCCTAGGAAAAGACAGCAAGGATTACAACCCCAGGAAGCCTACAAGAATGAATCCACTGGGCACGACAAATTAAAAGCAAAGGGGCAGAATCAAAAAGAAAAAGTCATGACAATGATAACTCAATATGTATCAGTTATAACCATCACTCCAGGCTTTCCTTGATTTGAGGGTTTGTGTTGAGAAGTCTGCTGTGATTCTGATGGGCTTTCCTTTGTAGGTGATTTGTTTCTTTTCTCTAACTGCTTGTAGGATTTGGTTTTTCTGTTGGGTTTCTGGGATCTTGACTATTATATGTCCAGATGTAGATTTTTTTTTGATCATGGTTAGTTGGAGTTCTATATGCCTCACTTATCTGTATGTCCAATTCTCTACCACTGTCTGTGAAGTTTTCTGCAGAAGTAATATTCTGTGAACAGTTTTTTTATGTCCATTGTGCTTTCTCCTGTTTTTTCATGGACTCCTATCAGTCTTATGTTATTCTTCTTTGCATTGTCTAGCAGTTGTTGGATTGATTTCTTGTGGTCCCTTACTATTTTTAAGAAATCTCTATTGTCATGGTCTCTAAACATGATCCTCTCTTCTATATCTGATATTCTATCTTCAGATTCCCTTAATCTGCTGTGGATACTTTCAATGGAGTTTTTGATCTCCTGAATATCTCTTTGAATCTGTTTCATGGATTCCATTTCTTTCTTATGTTGGGTGATCATGGTTTCCATTTCTTATGCTGGTTATTCATGTCTTCCAGCGTGTTTCTGAGCTCATGTATTTTTTTATCTGTTTCTGTTCTAGATCCTCTAATCATGTCTTTCACTCTGCTCACTATCTCTGTAGATATCTGGGAGATTATTTCTGCTTTGAATTTTTCTACAGCCTCATTCCTCTGTTTTGTTACTTCCTGTGCTATCAGTTCAGGGTATCCAGGTGGTTGGTTATGGGAGTTTTCCATCTCATTTTCCCCAGGATTTCCCCTTGGTGGGGTGGAAGTCTGAGTTTGTGCCTTGCTTAAATGTCTTCTCATTTTTGTTTTTGGTACTGTCCTTGGTTTAACTCCTGGGTTGATAGTTTGAAATTGCCTATTGTAGGTATCTTTGTTGCTTGTAATTAGAACCCTTATGGAATGATTGCTTCTCAGAGGTGTCTTCCAGATATAGCTGGTCTTTAAGTTTTGAGTCTCTAATGACTCTAAGGCTATCTCATTTTCCTTATACTAGGAAGGTTCATTGACTATATCAATAACAACACCTTAGCCCAAGTGATACAATCAGCAACACCATTGCATCAACTACATCCTTGAAAATTACATTTTGTGGTAGTTATTAGTCTATCACCTTTAGCTGTGTGAATTAAATCAAGATTGAGGACCAACCCAACATATAGTGAATAAACTCTTCAATATAACAACTTTACCCTTTGGGATGGGGAGTTAGAAGGCATTGGGGAGGGAGGCACAGATGGGAAGAAGAATAGGGGAAGGTTAGCAGTGTGGCCAGAGGACACATGTGAGAAGGAAAAAGAGAATAATAGGAAAATAAAGAAGAACTCTGAATGAGGACCAAAACAGGGACAAAAAGGAAGATGAACAATGTGGGAGAACAAGAGAGTGAATGTAAGAGAGAGAGAAAGGAAAGAGAAAAGAAAGAAGAAAAGAAAAAAGGAGAGAAAACCAAATATTTGGAAAGAGTAGGAAGAAAAAATTAAAGATAAGAGGAGCAAAGGAAAAGAAAAGGAAAAAAACTAATACTACTAATTTTGGGAATAAAAAATAACAATGAAGATGAAGGGTCTCTTTCAGGGTTTGTCTCTGCTGTCACAATAGACAATGTGGGTAGCAGTGTGCAGATATAAGTCAATGAGTCTCAGCAAGCTAGTTGCAGACCCATGAGATTCAGGCAGATTTCTCGCTGCAAGTCCCAAGTTGAACTCCCTGTCCTCCTGTAGGGTTGAGCTCTGCAGAGTTGTATTGCAGGTTCCAGCTGCCCTTCCCCTGAAGATATTCCTGGTCCTGATGGGAGGTGAAGATGACTCCAACTTACCCAGTACAGCGGTCTGGTGGTCTGGTGTCCTCTGCGTCTTTGTAGTGTGGAACCAGGTGGCTGTACAGAAAAGAGGCCAGAGGATCAGGGTGGGGGGGTCCAGTGGATTGCTGCTGGGGTGTGGGCTGATTCAGCGTGTTCCACATGACTCGTGACCTTGGTACAGCATCCCTGTTTAATATAGTTTTGGAAACATTATCATAGCAACTAGTTTTAAGTTTTGAGAAAGAGAAAGAAGCAAAAGGAATAAAGATAGGAAAGAAAGAAGTTAAATTGTCACTATTAGCAGATGACATGATTCTCTCTATAGAAGACTGCAAGAACTCTATCAAAAGTCTTGTAGACTTACTAAGCAAATTCAGTAGAGTAGATGGCTACAAGGTCAACACTAAAAAATCAACAGCCTTCCTGTACCCAAAAAACAGACTCATTGAGAGAACAGGAAAAACAACTCCCTTCACAATAGCATCCAAAAAAAAAGTGAAATCCCTAGGAATCAATCTAACAAAGGAAGTAAAAGACCTCTACTCTGAAAACTATAGCACTGTGAAAAAAAGAGATAGAAGAGAATATCAGAAAATGGAAAGATCCCTTGTTCTTGGGTAGGAAGAACCAATATAGTGAAACTAGCCATACTTCTAAAACTTCTATATAGATTCAATGCAATCCCAATTGAAATTCCAACAGCATATTTCACAGCACTACAGAAAAAAATCCAAAAATTTATTTAGAACCAGAAGAGACCTAGTATACCAAAAGCAATTCTAAGCAACAAAGACAAGGCAGGGGTATCACCCTCAACTTGAAACTACAGTACAAAGCTACTGTGATAAAACAGCATGGTACTGGCAAAAAAACAGACCTGAAGACCAGTGGAATAGATTAGAAGATGCAGAAACAACTCCAGGCATACTTAGCCACCTCATCTTTGACAAAGGAGCCAAACACCCTTACTGGAGGAAAGATAGCCTCTTTAGTAAATTGTGCTGGAAAAACTGGGTTTCAACTTGCCAAAGATTAAAACTAGATCTATATCTCTCACCATGCACTAAACTAAAACCAAAATGTATTAAAGATCTAAATATTAAAACAGAAACACTATACTTGCTGGAAAGTAAGTTAGGTAGAACTCTTGAAGACATTGGCATAGGAAAAGACCCTATCAGCAGAACCTCAGTAGCACAGGAAATAGCACAAAGAATCAACAACTGCGATCTCATCTTTTTTTCTGCATTTTTAACGTTTAAATTTCATTTCAAAAATCAGGTCTGTAATCTGCAAACATGACAATTAAAATCTGCGCTAGTGCAGGACAATCTATAACAATTCTACTAGCCAATCAGACAGTACATGACATTTCAATGAGTAAAAAAGAGCATAAAACTATGTGTAAGAACAAAATGTTAAAAGGCCTAGCACAATAAAAAACCATCAATTACATCATCACATTAAAATAAGCCAGATGTACAAAAGTCTGAGACAGAAAAGACAAAAGGACAACACAAAGTATTTGTTAAAATGTTTGTGCTCCTGGGACACTTAAACATTGCAAAATCAACATCTTCTTCATCAGACTCTGTAAAATATTTTACTTCTTTCCTAGCCCAACCAGTCCATGGCAGAGAAGGTGGGTCAGAAGTGAAGTCTGAGGGGAAAATGTCCACATCTGAATACTGGTCAAAAGATGTTTCCTTCAGTTTCTTGCTTGTTGTTTTGGATGTTTTCCTGCCAGGATTAGAATCACCTTCATTTTCAGAACTAGATGCTTTCCTTTTCTTTGCCCCCCAGTTTGGTGTTGCAGTCTTCTTTGGAATGCCAAATTCTGAATCTGAGCCAGAGTTTACAGTTTCCACTACTTTTTTCTGCCTGGGGGCTCTCTTGGGTTTAGAAGCTGTATCCAAAGGTGGTTTTCCCTTTTTAGCAGCTACTGTTTTACTTGGAACTTTCTCTGTTTGCTTCAGACCAAATGATGGTGATAAAACAGAAGCAGTATCTTCTTCATTACTGTCAAATTTGGCTGCATCATCTTCTGACTTCTGAGAGTATGAAGGAAACGAAAAAAAGATTCCCAAAATCCTGACTTTTTTTGTCATGCAAAGATTTTTCTGGAGTAGATTTGCTGGGAGAAAATGTATATTCATCTTTATCTAAGCCATCTGAAGGAATAAATTCATCTTCCCCATCATTTATTATGGGAGATGCTTTAACATTCAATTCCTCTAAATCATTATTGTCATCATCATTGGCATCATCATCTTCCTCTTTTGAGAAATCAAATGTGTACTTAAGTCTCTCAGCAGCTGCTCTCCTAAGCAAAGAATCTCTTGGAATAACCACAGGTTCTATTTCTTCCAAGTCACTCTCTGACTTGGATTAATCATCCGACCAAGGATTCCATTTCTTCACTTTTTTTGCACTAGGTTTGCCAGATGCGGTAGGTGTTTTTTGAACCCTGGTACCGGGCTCCTTTTTTTCCCTTTTGGGCTTGGGACCTTTATTTATAGGAGCTGATGAGACCAATGCCTCTTCTCCTGTACCTTCTACTGGTGTGCCTCTGAATTCTTCATCAAATTTCACTTTTACTACTGTAGTATCAAGGTCACCCTTCTTCTTCAACAACTTTTTGCTGGCATCTGCCTTCATAGCAGTAATTTCAGGAACTACTCTTCTCCCATAAGGTGAAGGCATTGTCTCTTCCAACTGAAGTTTCTTCACCTTAGGTTTGCCAACTTTACCTTTTATTGTTTTCCCAGACATTCCTGCCAGAATATCTTCTCGTTCTTGTGCTTCCACTTTATCCAGTTCTTCAAAAAATGATGCTAAATCTTCTTTCCAAAGATCTGAAGGTGATTTTCTTTTAAGATCACTGACCTCTCAGCCTTTTGCATCTCTCTGTTTAATCAGTTCAACTTTTTTTTTAGTAAGAGACCACAGAGACATATCTAAAATATAATTAAAATCTGGGCCTGAAGGAGTTCCTGAATGAGAGGAACTATCATCATGTTGATTTTGTGTTTCTTCCTCTTCTGCTGCCATCT
The DNA here is from genome assembly GCF_053883595.1 of Heterocephalus glaber. Lineage (NCBI taxonomy): Eukaryota > Metazoa > Chordata > Mammalia > Rodentia > Bathyergidae > Heterocephalus > Heterocephalus glaber. Next base: position 33,298,954 of record NW_028258384.1, on the reverse strand, counting down.
CACACCTGGAGTCATTTTTCCAGGCCCTGGTTGAGTCACACTGGCAAAGTGCTTTGTGGTGGGTGTGCACAGCAAATTCCTGCACTGTATCTGTTCTTTTCTTGTGCTTCTTTCCAGGCTTTCACTGAGGCAGATTCATAACCTCCCTGGACTAACATTTGAATCAAATCTTTCTTTGACCTATTCTCTATAGCAATTTTCCCTTGTATCTTCTCTAAAATGAAACAGGCTTCATTGTTAAGTTTTGCAGTTTCTGCTCCCAGCATTCCTACAAGCCACTCCTTACATAAACCATAATAACTTAATCGTAAATCAAAGAATTCTTTCAGAATGTCTTGCACAGTTTCATACTTCTTCAGACATCCCATATGATCAAACAGTACCATGGAATTACAAGTAAGAGTAGTTTGAAGTTTAAAAACTTTATGTAAGCCAGCAGCTTCTGCTTGTACTAGTTTCTCTTCCATCATTTTCACCACAGATTTCACAGTTGTATCAGTATGATATTCTTTATAATCAGAAATTAGTGCTGGTGTTTTATCTGTTCCATGTAGCATAGGTTCTAAAACCTGTTCCTTGTATACCTGTGTCCAAGTTCTAACTGGAAGCTCTGTAATTTCTATTGTGTTTCTATCCACCACAAATATTTCACCACTGACTGCATACTGGTTTTGACCAAGTTCCTGGATTGTACCTTTAAAATTTTTGTAATTTGGAAGCATGGGACGAGGATCCAATCCTACTAGCATTCGTCTGACATTGTTGACAATTTCCCTAGCATCATAGTTGGGCAGTTTACAAGCCCATCCAGTACCAATGCCCTCAGCACCATTTATTAAAACCATGGGAATTATGGGAATATACTACTCAGGCTCTACACGCTGATTATCATAAAGGAACTTAAGCAGGTTGTCATCCACAGCAGGAAAAAGTAGTCTTGCTAGAGAGCTTAACATTGTGAAAATATAACGAGGGCTAGCAGCATCTTTGCCACCATGAAGCTGAGTTCCAAACTGACCAATGGGCTGAAGCATGTTAATATTGTTACTTCCCACAAAATTCTGAGCCAAATTCACAATAGTCATCATCAATGCTTGTTCTCCATGATGATAAGCAGACATTTCAGCAACAGATCCAGCCAACTGGGTGACTTTAACTTCTCATTTTTTATTCCTCTTGAAACAGGTAAATAAAACTTTACATTGGCCTGGTTTAAAGCCATCAACAAGAGATGGTATAGATCTTTCATTATCTGAGTTTGAGAACAGGATCAATTCCTTGTTGATGAAATCATTATAAGTCAAATGCTTTGTTGCTGTACCATATAAAAATTGCTCTGGTAAGCCATGTAACCTATGCTGTCTCCAATCTTCCATGAAATTTGTTAACCATTCTTTTCTATCATCAATCTTCTTCTTACTGAATGCCAAAGTAATGGCAGCATCATCTTCAGGACCAGCATATCTAAACAAAATCCGATGCCTTTCCATATCAGCAAAATATTCCTTTGCTTCTTTAGCTGTACTGGTACCCAATCCTTTGCAGTATTTTATTTTCCAGGGTTTTTGGTTTTCTATATGTTTTTTCCACTCATCAAATTCAGGAATACTGTAGAAGGAATGTTCTTGCTTATTTTTGCTTGCCTTTACAATGGGAGTAATAAATTCTTCAAGAAAATCATGTTTCAAAAGTGATGACCAATTGTGATGGATAAAATTTAATAAGCAGGCCTTTTGTGTGAGAACCATCTTGATCCTGTTCAGTCATAATCATAATCTTCCCATAACGTAATGTTTTTAGAGATTCTGCATCATCATAACTTTTCTTGTAGACCAACTATTTTAATAATATTGTTTATTTCTGCATTTTCTATGATCTGTTTATGAGAAGCTTCTCTTACATTAAGAATTTTACCCCTTAGTGGAAAGACTTCATATCTGTCTCACCCAATTACACCTAATCCAGACACTGCCAGTGATTTGGCAGAGTCTCCTTCTGTTGATATCAGGGTACACTCCAGGGAATGTTTGCCACCAGCATCATTAGCATCATCCAGTTTGGGAATACCTTTGATTTCACTATATTTTACAGATGAACATTTCTTATTCAGCTGAGTCTGAGTTTTAAATTTCACCCAATTCAGGATACTTTCTACAATGCCACAATTAGAGCCTGCTTTAAAATTTTTTCTGATAGTTGGCATTTGGACCCAAAACTTTTGGGCTGCAGAATCATGTTTTCCTTAGTCTGAGAATCAAAAGTTGGATTTTTAATAAGACAATTGATAAAAACCTATATATGGGTTTTTTTCTTGAAATGGTTTCACTGATACACCAGCTTTCTTCTTTTTCTTAACTACTTCAGTTTACCAACGACTTGATCTACTACATAATCCACATGCCATCCACCTTTTGTAGTTGCAATTCTATTTACAAAGCTGATTTGCTGGAATCCTTTTTCACTCAATGTAAGACAAACATCCCATCTTTCATTTGCAAGTTCATGAATAACTTTCAGGGCTAACCCAGTTTCATCCAATTTGTTTTTCACATAAAGGTCTACATAACTGTGAGATCCATTTACTGGCAATTTCTTCCATTAAACATGACCTTAACCCCTGTACATGAACCAGCCAAATCATATGCTCTTCTCATCATGAGGGCCACAATATCCTTGTCAAGTTTTTCCATCTTAAATTTAGACAGATCTGGTTGGAATGTTATGCATGTGTAATCTTCACCATCAAAATGTTTAATTTTGGCTTAAGAAGTCTTCATCATATTATTAATCCATGTCTGTTTAAAACTATGTTTGTATTCTTTGCAAGCTGTTTCTACTGTAAACTTTGTACTGAAAATATTACAAAGTTTTGCACCGTAACCATTGCAGCCACCTGTAACTTTTTTTTCATCATCATCATAGTTACTGGATATTAAAAGCTGTCCAAACATTAAAGCTGGAACATAAACGTTCTCTACTTTGTGTTCTACTACTGGAATGCCTTTTCCATTATTCCAAATGCTTATAATATTAGATTCAGGATCAATAGAAACCTTAATACAGTTTATATTCTTATCCCTCTGCTTATTGTCAGCACCGTTAACCAAAATTTCATCAAAGAGCTTGTATAAACCTGGAACAAAGGTAACCTCTCTGCAATTCATTCCTACATCTTCATCATACACCCACATCAACTGTATCAGGGGCTCCACTGATCCAATATATGTATCAGGATGAAGGAGAATGTGTTCAAGTTGTGTCTTCTTCTGATACACTCTCTCAACAGATAACTTCTTTGAAGAATCGTTTTTGTTTGGAGTTTCTGACTCTTCTTTTTTTACAGCATTGTTCTTCAGTTCTTTGTTTTCACCCCATCAGCAGCATTCCCCAGTCTTCAAAGGCGTCTTCATCCTTCTGAGACTGAAAGTCTCCTTGACTCAATTCCTCCTTTTAACCTTCTCAACTTCCCTTTCCTCGTTTTCCTTTTATTAAAGTCTGCCTGACAAAATGCCAGCACTGGCTCCCAGTCTTTGTGAGCTCCACTATGATGCAGGCCAGATGAGCAGTATTGGAGAAAATGGTACAAACATTTCCACAAAGGTCAACAGTTTCTTCCTGGGATCTCATCTTATTAAAAAGCTCATGCACTGCAAGAGAAACCACCAACAGAGCTAAGAGACAACCTACAATGTGAGAAAAAAATTTCTATAAGCTGTTCCTCTGACAAAGGTCTACTATCTAGAATCTATAAAGAAATTTTAAAAATCAGAACTCTCAAATTTAAAGATCCAATCCAAAAACAGACATCTGAAATGAAGATATTTCTCAGATAAAGAAGTAGAAATACCAAATAAACATGTGAAAAAATGTTCAACATCACTGGTCATTCAAGAGATGCAAATGAAAACAACACTGAGATTCCACCTCACCCCAGAAAGAATGGCTGCTATCATGAAATCAACCAATAACAAATGCTGGTGGGGTTTTGGGGGGAAAAGGAACACTTCTCCACTGTTGGTGGGAGTGCAGACTGGTGCAGCCACTGTGGAAATTAGTATGGGAATTCCTCAAAAAACTAGGATTAGAGGTCCCATTTTACCCATCTTTCCCTATTGGGTATCTTCCCAAAAGAATTAAAACCATCATACCACAGTGATATATGCGCACTCATGTTTATAGTGGCCCAGTTTTTAATAGCTAAATCTTGGAAACAGCCCAAATGCCCATCAGCTGGTGACTGGATAATGAAGATGTGGGTTTTTAAAAAAAATAAAATGGAGTACTACTCAACCATAAAGAATAATAAACTAGAGACATTTATAGCAAATAAATGCACATTGTGGCCATACTCTTAAGTGAAATAAATGGGACATACTTATGTAAATACCGAATAGTTTCTCTGGTGTGAGAAACTGAAAGTGTAAATGAGGACCAAAATATAAAATAGTTAATATGAAATAAGAAGAAAAGATCCAAAGGAGAAGGGGAAGTAGGAAGGGGAGGTAGGGGAAAGGAAAGAAGGGCAAGAAAAAAATATGAGAAAAGAAGGAAAAAATGGAAACAAAGATTTTTTAAATAGGGAGGGGTGGAGGGGTGGAAGGGAGGGAAGGGGGATGGGGAAAAAGAAGAACCAGTACATATCATGTACAGGTACAAATTCCCAGTGATGTATGTGATCATAATGTATACCTAAAATGTACCAATAAACTTAATTTTAAAAAAGAACTGAAGGAAAATATAAAAATGACCTTGTACCAAAGAGAACCTAAATAGATAATAATTAAAAGAGCCAAATAGAAATTCTGGATTTACAAAAAATATTAACTTAAGATGAAAATTCACTATGGGGCTCAATAGCAGATTTAAGCACAAAAAGAAATAATTGGCAAACTTGAAAATAAATTACTCAGACTTAGAGAAAAAAATTGATAAATCATCAACAGAGTATCATAGAAGTGTGGAACACCATCAAACAGACCAAAATATGCATTATAGAAGTTCTGCATATGGAACAGAAAGAAAAGATAAGAAATAGTACAATATTTCAAGACATATGGGTGAAAATTTCCCAAATGTGGTGAAAACTTTTAATCTATACACTCAAGAAGTTCAATGAAACCTCAATAGGGTAAACTTAGAGTTATACAACTAGACACATCATAATCATACTGTTAAAACAAAAGACAAAACAATCTTTTGATCAGTAAGACAGTGCTTATCAAATACAAGCAGACTTAAGATTAAATGCATTCATTTTTTTTCATGAGAAACCAAGATGTCAGGAGGCAATGGCCTAATTCATAACCCCCCAAATCAATCAAAAATTATATATCACACAAAACTATCTCTTAATATATACATGAATTAAAACACCGTGTTATAACTCATAAATGTGCACAAATACCATGTCAATAAAAATAAATTAAAATATTTTAAATTAAGGAGCAATTAAGACACTGTCACATGAATAGAAACAAAGAGGCTTAATTTATCACAGTTTTGTTCAATAGGAATATTTTAAGTTGAAAGGACATTAGAGAGTTCCTAAAATCCACATGAAAAATAAACATCACTGGTAAAAGTAACTATGTAGGTTAATATAAAAGACAATATAAACATACTTTTGTTTGTAACTTCTTTTTAAAATTTTGACTTTAAATACAACTGCACAAAGCAAAAAATTATAAATCTAGGGCAATAGGCACATATGAATGTATGATTTATAATAGAATAAAAGGGGAAACAGTTATAAAAAACAAATTTTGTATTAATGTGAACCAGATTTTAAAAATTAAGATGCTCATTGTAATTCCCAGGGGCAACAACTAAGAAAATAATTAAAAGCATATACGACAAAAGTAACAATAAAGGAATAAATGTAGTACATTAGGAAATATACATTTAACACAAAAGATATCATTAAAGAAAAAATTGAAACAGAAAATTATATAAAGCATAATAGAAAGCAAGTAGCAAAATGGCTACTGCTACTGCTGAATCACCAATTATATTAAATGTTAAGAAATTTAAACTTTCCAATTAAAAGTTAGACATTGGTATGATGAAATTTAAAGACTCATCAAACTATGTGCTGTTTATAAATGCCTAATTTTATTCAAAGACACAAATACATTAAATGTAAAAGCTGAAAAAAGATACTGCATATTAACAGTAACCAAAAGAGAACTTTGGTGAATGTAATAATATACGATAACATAGATTTTAAAACAAAAATGTTGCTAAAGGCCCCTATCAATACTGCCACTGGACCCAGGCCCCACATGACCTGTGTGGGAAGCAGGAGCAGAGAGGAACCATGTTCCCCACCCCTGCCAACACTTATGCCATCCTAGGCCTTGCACAACATGGGTGGGAGGCAGGAGGAGAGAGGACATGCGCAACCCCTCCAACATTGCTGCTGGCCCAGGCCTCACGCAACCCATGTGGGAGAAAGAGAGAGGACATGCATGCCACACATCCTATACTAGCACAACAAGCCCAGACCTTGCATGGTTGGCATAGGAAACAGGAAGAGAGAGGACCTGCACAGCCCACAATCCCCAGCACTGCTACCAGCCCAGGCCTCATGTGATCCATACAAGAGGCAGGATAGTGGCCAAATCACCAAATCCTGGGCAGCTCTGCTCCTGGTTTATCTACAGCATAGGGTTTGCAGAGGTGACAACAAAAAGACTGACCTGATTAAAGACAAGAACAACACCCAGGAGGAGTTTCATTCCAGTACTGAAGTGTTACTCTACCACAGAGAGCAGGTGAGAGACAGCCTTGAGATACAGGCTTGCAGAAAGGTAGAGCTAAACATGTATCTCTTAATATGCCCTGGGAGGCTCATACTCAAACCAAGTGGGTCATGGGGCTTGTATTATGTGATGGGGGCTAGGTTTAGTGGATATAATATTCAGAGGGGGTGGACCTGATGTAGATGGCCTCTAATCCAGTGGTGTGCTTGAGCTTTTCCACTGCTGCCTACATCTAGCAGAAATCAGAGGTCTGAATTACTATAGGTTGGTATCTGGGTGGCCTAAGTGTCTTCACTAAAATCATAGAATAGATCTTTTGGTTAAGGGCAGTTCATGAGTGATTCTTATGTCTTGTCAGTATCCAGTTGATATTTGATGCCATTGTCATCACTGACTTTACTACTATAGCCAAGCTGACATAGTTGTTGCTGTCAATTTGTTTTCTCTGTGTGCCAATATCTGGATAACCAATGCTAGGCACTGGGCCAAAGTAGCCACAAAACCAAGCATGCACACACACACACACACACACACACACACACACACACATATATATCTTGGGCACAAAACCAAGCATGCACACACACACACACACACACACACACACACATATATATCTTGGGCAAAAAATGCCTCCATAAACTTCCAACTTCCCCCAAACTGGTTCAGGGACATCAGGGAGAGGAAATAATATGCCACACAACAGAAAGGTCTGAAAGGATATCAGGATATCTGTGAAGGTAAAACAGTTCAATAAGGTGCTTGGTAAATTTAAAGAAGATATAACTCTCAGATATTGGCACTAATGAAACAAATGACCAGTGACTCTAGAGAAGACACTAATAAAAAACAATCTAGTGGAGAAAAAGAAAGAGAATCAAAACATGAATGCCCAACATAGAAATGAATGGGAGCCCATAGAAAAGTTCCAAACAGAAATCTACCAGATTAAAAATATGATTGAAAGTATGGGCAGCAGAAGGAACCAATGTAAAGACAATGTCAGATCTAGAAGATGAGGCTGTTGTCAATGAACAAATAATGGGAGATACCTTAAATGTAACAATAAATCATGAAAAATAGATCGAACAGCTGCTAGTTGACTCAAGGAAAATGAATATAAGAGTAATTGGAATAAATGAAAAATCAGAAGACAGCACAAAGGGCATAAAAAAGCTGTTTATACAAGTAATGGCAGAAAACTTTACAGGCATGGAAAAAGAATTTAACATACAGATAAGTGAGGTATATAGAACCTCAAAGAGCAATGATCATGAAAGAAACTACTATAAGTACATAATGATTAAAATACAAGAACTCTAAAAAAAAAAAAAAGGCCAGAATCAGAAAGCTGCTAGAGAAAAGCAATGAATCACTTGTAAAGGTAAACCCGTCAGAATTACAACAGAATTCCCAACACTAAACTGCAAGGCAAGAAGAGCTTGGAATGAAGTGTTTCAAGTTCTAAAAGAGTTCCAATCTAAAAAGTTCCAATCAAAACTGTTATATCCTGAAAAATTATTTTTGAAATTAATGGAGAAACAAAACACTTCTATGATAAAGAGAACATAAAGAAATTCATAACCATCAAAGCAACACTCCAAAAATTCTCAAAACTATCCTAGAGGGAGACAATGTAGAAAATAATGCCAAAAGGTCCAATAAAATGAATGCACCATATAGGACTAGCAATGAAATAGAAGGGAAACAAAGCAAAACAACAACAGGAAAATAATACAATGACAGGAATAAGTCCATAATTTTCAATTATAGCTATCAATGTAAATGGAATCAATTTGCCAATCAAAGGACATACATTACCAGAATGGATCAAGAAACAAAATTCAACAGTATTCTTTATTTTAAAAACTCTTAAGTGAAATAAATAGGACACACATGTGTAAATACCAAATAGTTTCTCTAGTGTGAGAAATTGAAAGTGTAAATAAGGATTAAAACAATTAAAATGAATAATTGATAATTTGAAATAGGAAGAAAAGGTCCAAAGGGGTAGTGGAAGTGGGAGGGGAAGGGGAAAGGAAAGAAGGGAAAGGAAAAATTATGAGAAAAGAAAAAAATGGAAACAAAGTCTATGTAAATAGAGAAGGGTGGAGAGGGTGAAGGGCATACAGGTAATGGGGAAAAAATAAGAACCAAGATACATCATGTACAGGTACAAGCACCCAATGATAAATGTAAATGTATTGTATACCTAAAATGTACCAATAAAAGAATTTAAGCAAAAAAAAAAGCACATTCTGCACAAAAAGAAATTCATTGACCAAAAGTCAAAAAATGGAAAACAATATTCCATGCAACAGGAACCCCAAATCAAGCAGGAGTGGCTATCCTATTTTCAGACAAAGTAGACTTCAAGCCAAAGCTTATCAAAAGAGGCAAAGAAGGACATTACATATTGGTTACTGGAACTATTCAACAGGAAAAGATAACAATTATAAACATATATGCACCAAAGCACAGTGCACCCAGCTTCATAAAACAAACACTACTAGACATAAAAGATCAGGTGAATATCAATGAAATTATAATGGGGGACTTTACAACCCCACTATCACAAATAGATCAACTAAACAAAAAATCAACAAAGAAATATCAGAATTGAGCCAAACCTTTGAACAAATTGAATTAGTGGTTGTATAAAGAGTGTTCCACCCAAATCCAACAGAATACACGTTTTTCTTGGCTGCACATCATACTTTTTTCCAAAATAGACAACATATGAGCTAATAAAGCATGCCTAAGCAAATGCAAAAAAAAAAAAAATCAAAATTTTACCATGCATATTATCAGATCACAGTGCAATGAAACTAAAAATCAATAGGAAAAGAAACCACATAAACAATGCAAATATATGAAAATTACACAATACACTTGAATAATCAATGGGTCACAGAGGAAATTAAGAAAGAAATAAGACAGTTCCTAGAATTAAATGCTAATGCCAGTACAACATACCAGAACATGTGGGACACAGTGAAAGCTGACCTCAGCAGAAAGTTTAGAGTGGTGAATGCCCACAACACAAACAGAGCCCAAAAACCTAATAATGCATTTTGAGGGCCTAGAAAGCAAGAATAATTCAAATCCAGAGCTTGTACAAAGAAGGAAATTATAAAGAGCAAAAATGAATGAAATGGAGACTGAAGAATACAAAGGATCAAAGAGCTGATTCTTTGAAAGAATATACAAAATACACAAAACTTTGCCAAATCCTTCCCCCCCAAAAGGAAAGAAAAGACATGAATGCAATTAGAAATGAAAAAGGTGAAATCACAACAGACGATACCAAAGTCAAGAAAATTATTAGCAACTACTTTACAATTATGGATGGCAAGAATTAGAGAACTCAGAAAAAATGGAGAGATTCCTAGATACATATGAGTTACCAAAACTGAACCAAAGAGATTTGAAAATCTTGAACAATTCAGTAACAAGCAATGAAACTAAAGCAGCAGTTTTTTTTAAAATCTACCAAGAAAAGACCAGGGTTCGATGGATTCCCAGCCAAATTCTACATGAATTTTAGGAAAGATCTAATACTAATACTCCTCAAACTTTTTAATGAAACTTGAGAGGAAAGGAGTAATTGCAAAATCATTCTCAAAATCTCACATTATCTTGATCTCAAAATGAAAGATCCAACCAAAAAAGTGAACTGCAAGCCAATCTCTCTAATGAACATAGATACAAAAATCCTTAACAGCATACTGGCAAGCAGTATGCAACAAATCATCAAAAAATTCATACAACATGACCAAGTAGGCTTCATCCCAGGAGTGCAAGGACAGTTCAACATATTCATATCAATAAAAGTAATTCATCACATAAACAAAGGACAAATGTCATGTGATCATGTCGATAGATGTAGAAAAAGTCTTTGATAAAATTCAATGCTCTGGAGCATATGTTAAGCCAGGTGGATGGACAGAGAAGTAAAATGCCAGAGAAGAGAGCTGGAATCTACCTCGAGAATCAAGACCATCAGAAGAACGTGAATTGGATAGGGATAAAGAAAGGGATAGAGACAATCAGGATCATGAGGAGAATGACAAAGACCCTAAACAAGAAAGGGACAGAGAGAGAGAGATACGCTGATCATGAGGATCACTTCAGGAGACCCAGGGATGAAGGTGGCTGGAGAAGAGGACCAGCTGAAGAATCTTCAAGCTGGAGAGATTCAAGTCACCATGATGAAAGGGATGACCATCATTGGGAGAGAGATGATCTGCGTGATCTAAGAGAACAACGAGACCTAAGAGATGACCAAGACTGGAGGTCCTCCTCTCAGATCAGAACTTGATGAAGTAAGCTCTTGGAGACCTGCTGTTGACAGGAAAGATGACCGGGCAGAAAAGCGGGATCCCCCTCATCGTGTTCCTCCCCCAGCTCTGTCAAGAGATGGAGAAAGAGAAAGAGACTGAGAAAGGGAAGGTGAAAAAGAGAAGGCCTCATGGAGAGAAGATAAAGATAGGAAATCCCTTCCTTGTGTTAAAAATGAGACTGATGAAGATGGATGGACCACAGTACAACACTAAGTCCCGAGAGAATGGATTCAAACTCTCATATCTTACATAGGTTTGATCACAGTCAAGGATTATTATACTTGTACTTCAGTCTAAATTGGATTCTTTAACATTTCACAATAACACAAAAGCACAAACTTGTATTAATCCTATAAAATAGATTGATCATGCACCCTATCCACAGGAGGGTAGGAAACAATACCATTTTCTGGAATTTAAGGTGTTGCATTATTTCATCAATCATTTGTTTACAAAAAAAGAAAAACTAACAAATAAATCTAAAATGTGAACCCATCAGGTATTGAGTAATACCTGCATCTTGGTATAGAACATATTTTTTTCTTTTGATTTTGAAATATCTGATATTAATTTGGAATGAGGTAAGGTTCTGTTAAAGAATATGTTATTTGAAGACTCTTTAAACCAGTGGATCTGAAACAATTTTCACACCATTAGTAATTGAAACATACCTCTTTAGGTATTTTGAGGTATTTACTATTAACTAAATTTAGAAAGTTTTTAGGTTCACTCTAAGTGCAGTAAACATTGGAGTTGGTGGGATTTTCTGTAGATTTTACTTGAGGTGAGTATGAAGCAATTTGCAGTCTTTATTGTAATGGCAATACTGCTCTAGTGCAAACCGTGAAACAATACACCTTTTAAACTTACAACTTTTGGTAAACTATTGCTGAGTTTTTTTCTGTTGCCAATAGGAAACTGCTTTCCATTAATGGAGAATTCATGCCTCTCAAGCACTTTAAATATGACAATATTTATAAATGTGGTTTGGAGAAATTGTTTAAATTCTTTTTCCGAATTTTCTTTCTCCAAGATAGAGTCTTTCAACAAGTAATTTGTAGTAATGACTGTGTTGACTTCAATTTTGGAGTGTAGTAGTTATGTTAAAGATTAACTGTTTGGTCATATTGAAGTCAACACAGAACTTGCTGCTCTGTTTTCTTTCTTCAGTGATAAATAATACAGAACTTTAGTGTTGAAAAAAAAAATTCAATGCTCCAGGCTGGGGATTAGCTTGGCGGCACCATGCCTGCCTTGCAAGCGTAAGGTCCTGAGTTCAATCCCCAGTGCCAAAAAAAAAAAAAAAAAAAAAAAATCAATTCCCCATTGCAGGATTCAACAAGGTTGAATAGAGGAGGAGCTATGTTGGAACTACTCAGGGAAAACCATCTAAAAACACAGATAATTGGAAGAAAGGAAGGGACATACATCCTGATGCCAAAATTAACCAGAAATACTGCCTCACAGGTGCATGGTCCAGAGTTCAATCCCCATACAAAAAAAGAAAAAAGAAAAGAAAATTAACCAGAAATAAAAGACTTGTAGATCAAACAAAACATAGTCACAGGACTTCATAAAACAATATAACAATGCAGAGACCCCGCTGCAGACGGGCAGGTCTGCCTGTGCCCTGCCGAGGTCCTGGGTTGCCCGGAACTTGCCAGGTCGGCCCGCTGTGGACAGGCAGGTCTGTGCGCGCCCTGCCGGGGTCCTGGGTAGCACAGAAGACTCCGAATCACCACGCTGCAGACAGGCAGGTCTGTGAGTGCCCTGCTGAGGTCCTGAGTCACGTGGAAGACACCCAGTCACCCCGCTGCAGACAGGCAGCCACCTGATTCCACACTACAAAGATGCAGAGGACACCAGAACACCAGACCAAGGTACTGAGTGCAAATGTTCCCGGCCCAGAGGGAGGGGCTTCTGAGCCACCATCCCACTGCTCCTGGTCCAGAGGAAGGGGTTTCCCAGCCACCATCCCTCTGGCTGCTCCCAGCCCACAGGAAAGGGCTTTTGGGTCACCATCCCTACTGCTGCTCCCAGCCCCTGTCTCACCTCACTCAGCTCAGAGGAGGTAATTGGTGCAAGCACTAACAGCCCCCCGCCCCAGTTGAAATGAGAAAACATGTAAATAAGTCTCAAAATCAGACTTCCAGATCACCTAGAGTAACCCCAAAGGGAAATGAGATGGAACACTCTGATACTCAACCACCTGGACCCACTGAACTGGCAACAAAAGGGGATGTGGAAAAAATGAAATCAGAAATAATTTCTCAGATAACAGGAGAAATTGTGCCCCTAGTGCAAGACATGATTAATAAATCTAGAGAGGAGCTGAGGAACATGATGGAATCCCAACATAAGAAACAAATGGAATCCATAAAACAGATGCAAATAGATTTCCAGGACATGAAAAACTCCATTGAAAGTCTCCACAGCAGAATGAGCCAATGTGAGGACAGAATTTCAGATATAGAAGATAAAATTGCAATTAATGACCAGGAAAAGAAAAATTGCTTCAAAATTATAAGGGAACATGAGAAATCAATCCAGCAGCTGCTAGATGATGCAAAAAAGAATAACATAAGACTGATTGGGCTCAATGAAGAAACAGGAGAGAGTGCAGATGACATAAAAAATCTCTTCACAGAAATAATGGCAGAAAACTTCCCAAGCAGGGGAAAGGAGCTTGACATACAGATAAGTGAGGCATATAGGACTCCAAATAGCCTTGATCAAAAAAAATCTACACATAGGCATATAATTGTTAAGATTCCAGAAACACAACAGAAAAACAAAGTTCTCCAAGCAGTCAGAGAAAAGAAACAAATCACATACAAAGGAAAGCCCATCAGAATCACAGCAGACTTCTCAACACAAACCATCAAGGCAAGAGGACCTTGGAGTGACATACTCCAAGCCCTAAAAGAAAACAGCCTCCAACCCAGATTGATGTACCCTGCAAAACTATCTTTCAAAATGGATGGAGAAATAAGATACTTTCATGACAAAGAACACCTTAGGAACTTCGTGAATACCAAAGCAGCACTCCAAAGAATTTTACACAATATATTGGGAACAGACATTGAGGATCACAACCCCAGGAAGCAAAGCAGAATGAACCCATCTGGAATGACAAGAAATTAAATGTAAAGGGGGAGAACCCAACAAAAAGAAAAAGTCATGGCAATGACAAGTCAATATGTACCAATAAAAGAATTTTATACAAAAAAAAGTATATAACAATGCAGAGGGCTGCCAGTGGCACTGCTGCCTGAATGTCAAGCAAGAATGGCCATATTGGGAAGTCTCCAAGAAACTGATGGATGACAAAAGTGTGGCTAACTCAAGCCACACGGGACAGATTTGGGACATAAGGCCCATTTCCTCTTTTGCCTTCCTTCACACAAAAGATGCTACAACATGGCAGCAAATTTTGCCAGCGCACACAGGGTCAAATGACCAGGAAACTGCTATCTCCCTGATGTATAGGCCACTAGTCCTTTTTTTTCCTGTCCAGTGCCATAGCAGCTAACTGGAACCCCTAGCAACAACAAAAGTTATGGACCGCAGCTCAGCAGAGGCAGTGGAAGAAGTAAATGATGACAGGGGCTTGAGAGACTAAACAGCCTTGGGAGATCAGAATTCCACCCACTGGAGAGGAGACTGAAGGGGAACCAAGCAGCCAAGGCCTGTATCCACAGTGGCAATAGCATCCCCCCACCCTGTTTCAAGTGGCGTGACAGGATAGAGATGGAACAGAAGAGGTTGTGCAAGAACTGGGATGAGCCAATTGTACATGGGACTGAGAGCAGCCCCAGGCTGTCCCTGCCTGAGGGTGCCACAACAATTGGAGAGCGAGAGACATAGAGACAATTATGGTAAGGACATGCAGATGAGCCACCAAGGGGCATACATAAAGTTGCTGGCTGAAGACCAGTCCCTGTGTCCACATCCAGACGCCAAGATCAGCCCCGTACTCAGCACTAATCCTACACAGCACAGTTTTGGGAAACTACTTGCCTCGGACACTACCACAGAACTGTGGACACTAGAGGAATTTTCTTATATTTTCTTTGTTTTATTTTTCTTTTACTGTCTGATTAGTGGGTTTTATTCCAGGTTGTTTAGGTTTTTAACTTTATTTTTATTTTGTTCTACTCATCTTCTCTCTCTCTCTTTTTTTTTTGTTAAATTCTTTTATTGGTACATTTTAGGTATAAAACACAATACATTTCTGATTGGGAATTGTACCTTTACATAATGCATCTTGGTTCTTCTTTTTTCCCCATTCCTAGCCCTCCCTTCACACCCTCCACCCTTCCCTATTTACAAAGACTTTATTTCCATTTTTTCCATTTCTCATCATTTTTCCTTTCCCTTCTTTCCTTTCCCCTGCCCCTCCCACTACCCCTACCCCTTTGGACCTTTTCTTCCTATTTTGCATTATCGATTATTCATTCTAATCATTGGTACATTTTAGGTATACAATATAATGACATTCATCATTGGAAATTTGCACCTTTACATAGTCTCTCTTGGTTCTTATTTTTCACCCTTGCCCAGCCCTCCCTTCAACCCCTCCAGCCCTCCCTATTTACAAAGATTTTGTTCCTATTTTTCCATTTTCTCATAGTAATCCCATTCCCTTCTATCCTTTCCCCTAGCCCTCCCACTTCCTTTCCCTTTGCCCCTTTTCTTCCTATTTCACATTACCTATTATACCTTTAGTCCTTATTTACACTTTCAGTTTCTCATACCAGAGAAACTATTTGGTATTTACACATGTGTGTCCTATTTATTTCACTTAAGAGTATTGCCTCAATGTGCATCCACTTAGCTATGAATGTCTCTAATTTCTCATTTTTTATGTCTGAGTAGTACTCCATTTTATTAAAAAACCACATTTTCTTTATCCAGTCTCCAGTTGAAGGGCATTTGGGCTGTTTCCAAGTTTTAGCTATTACAAACTATGCTGCTATGAACATGGTGCACATATATCACTGTGGTATGATTCTTTTAATTCTTTGGGGAAGATACCCAGCAGTGAAATAGCAGGGTCAAATGGGACTTCCAGTCCTAGTTCTTTGAGGTATCTCCATACTGATTTCCACAGTGCTTGTACCAGTCTACACTCCCACCAGCAGTGGAGCAGGGTTCCTCTTTCCCCAAAGCCCCGCCAGCATTTGTTACTGGTTGATTTCATGATAGCAGCCATTCTTTCTGGAGTGAAGTGGAATCTCAGCGTTGTTTTCATTTGCATCTCTCACATGACCAGTGATGTTGAACATTTTTTCATGTATTTATTTGCTATTTCTAGTTCTTTGTCTGAGAAATGTCTGTTCATTTCAGATGCCCATTTTCAGATTGGGTCTTTAAATTTGGGAGGTCTGATCTTTTTAAGTTCTTTATAGATTCGAGATAGCAGACCTTTGTCTGAGGAAGAGCAAGTGAAGATTTTCTCCCACATTGCAGGTTGTCTCTTCACACTGCTGGTGGTTTCTCTTGCTGTGCAGAAGCTTTTTAATAGGAAGAGATCCCATTTGTTGATTGTTTGTGCTAGTTCACGGGCAACTGAGGTTTTGTTCATAAAATCTTTTCCTACACCGATGTCTTCAAGGGTTCTACCTAACCTCTGTTCCAACTGGTTCAGAGTTTCTATTTTAATATTTAGATCTTTAATCCATTTTGATTTTAGTTTAGTGCATGGTGAGAGATATAGGTCTACTTTTAATCTTTGGCAAGTTGAAGCCCAATTTTTCCAGCACTATTTATTAAAGAGGCTATCTTTCCTCCAGTAAGGGTGTTTGGCTCCTTTGTTGAAGATGAGATGGCTGAGTGTGTCTGGCGTTGTTTCTGCATCTTCTAATCTGTTCCACTGGTCCTCAAGTCTGTTTCTTTGCCAGTACCATGCTGTTTTTATCACAGTAGCTTTGTAGTAGAGTTGCAGGTTGGGGATTGTGATACCCCCTGCCATGTCTCTGTTACCTAGAATTGCTTTTGCTATTCTGGGTCTCTTCTTGTTCCAAATGAATTTTTGGATTGTTTTCTCAAGGTCCATGAAGTATGCTGCTGGAATCTCAATTGGAATTGCATTAAATCTATATAGCAGTTTTGAAAGTGTGGCCATTTTCACTATTTTAATCCTTCCTACCCAGGAGCAGGGGATGTCTGTCCATTTTCTGATATCATCTTCAATCTCTGTTTTCAGAGTGCCATAGCTTTCAGAGAAGAGGTCTTTGATTTCTTTCATTAGTTTGATTCCTGGGTATTTCAGGTTTTTGGATGCTATCGTGAAAGGAATTATTTACCCTATTTCTCTCTCAGTGAGTCTGTCATTGGTGTAGAGGAAAGCTCTTGATTTTTGTGTGTTGACCTTGTAACCAGCTACTTGACTGAATTTGGTTATTAAGTCTAGAAGACTTTTGGTGGAGTTCTTGGGGTTTTCTATATAGAGTATCAGGTCATCTGCAAATAATGACAATTTGACTTCTTCATTACCTATCTTTATTCCTTTTATTTCTTTCTCTTGTCTAATTGTAGTGGCTAATGTTTCTAGAACTATATTGAACAAGAGTGGTGATAGTGGACGTCCTTGTCTTGTTCCTGATTTTAGTGTGAAGGATTTCAGTTTAACATTTAGTATGATATTGGCTGTTGGTTTTTCATAGATGGCTTTTATCAGTTTGAGGTAGAGACCATCTATTCCAATTTTTGTAGGGTTTTTATCATAAATGCATGTTGGATTTTGTCAAATGCTTTTTCTGCATCTATGGAGATAACCATATGGTTTTTGTCCTTGGCTCTATTGATATAGTGTATTACATTGATTGATTTGCGTATGTTGAACCATCTCTGCATCCCTGGGATGAATCCCACTAGATCATGGTGTATGATCTTCTTGATGATCTTCTGCCTTCTGTTTGAGAGTATCTTATTAAGGATTTTTGCATCTATGTTCATTAGTGAGATTGGCCTATAGTTCTCTTTTTCAGTTGGTTCTTTCTCTGCTTTGGGGATCAAGGTGATGCTTGCTCCCAGGAATGAATTTGGGAGTATTGCTTCCCTTTCAATTTCATTGAAGAGTTTAAACATTAGTGGCAGCAGTTCCTGTCTAAATATCTTGTAGAATTCAGCAGTGAAACCATCAGGTCCCAGGCTTTTCTTAGTTGATAAGTTTTTAATTACATTTTCAATTGCATTGGTTGATATTACGTTGTTCAGAATTTTTGGGTCTGCTTTGTTCAACTTTGGTAATTCATATGTATCTAGGAATCTGTCCATTTCTTCTGTGTTGTCCATCTTATTGGCGTATAGGTTCTGGAAGTAGGTATTGATGAGCCTCTGGATTTTTGCTGGGTCTGTTGTAATTTCACCCTTTTCATTCCTAATTGCATGGATTTGGGTCTTTTCTTTCCTTTTTCTGATGAGGTTGACTAAAGGTTTGTCAATTTTGTTGATTCTTTCAAAGAACCTACTCTTGGCTTCATTGATTTTTTTGTATCATTCTCTTACTCTCCATTGCATTGATTTCCCCCCTGATCTTTATAATTTCTTCCCTTGTATGAGCTCTGGGGTTGTCCTGCTCTTCTTTTTCTAGAAGCTTGAGGTTCAGCATCAGGTCGTTTAGTTCTGCTCATTCTGTTTTCCTAATATGCCTATTCACTGCTATGAATTTCCCTCGTAAGACTGCATTCATTGTTTCCCATAGATTCCGATATGTTGTATTGTCATTGTCATTTAATTGAAGGAACTGTCTGATTTCTTCTTTAATTTCCTCTGTGACCCATTGGTTATTCAGAAGTGTGTTGTTCCATTTCCACGTGTTTATAAATATTTTGAGTTTCTTTTGCTATGGATCTCCAATTTCATCGCACTATGGTCTGATAATATACAGGGGATAACTTCAATTCCTTTGCACTTCCTTAAACATGTTCTATGTGTGAGTATGTGGTCTATTTTGGAGAATGACCCATGTGCAGCTGAGAAGAATGTGTATTCTGATTTTGTGGGGTGGAAGACTCTGTAAATATCTGTTAAACACATTTGTTCAAGAGTTCGATTGAGTTCTAGTATTTCATTACTTATTCTTTGTCTAGTTGATCTATCTATTCATGACAGTGAGGTGTTGAGTTCCCTCACTACAATTGTATTAGTGCATATATGACTTTTCATGTCCATTAGTATTTGTTTTATATAGTTGGGTGCACTAGTGTTTGGTGCATCGATATTTATGATTGTCATCTCTTCCTCTTGGATTGTTCCCTTTACAAGGATGTAGTGTCCTTCTTCATCTGTCTTAATCAGTGTTGGTTTGAAATCTACTTGATCTGCAAAGAGGATAGCTACTCCTGCTTTTTTGGGGGGTTTTGTCACAGGGAGTATTGTTTTCCACCCTTTAACTTTCAGTCTATGAGTTTCCTTTTGAATTAAGTGTGTTTCTTGTATGCAGCATATTGTTGGATTTTGCTTCTTGACCCATTCTGCCAGTCTATTTCTTTTGATTGGTGAATTGAGACCATTAACGTTGATGGTTAAAACTGAAACATATTGACTTGTCAGTGCCATGACGTTTTCTTTTTGTTGGATTCTCCCCCTTTACATTTAATTTCTTGTCATTCCAGATGGGTTCATTGTGCTTTGCTTCCGGGTTGTGATCCTCAATATCTGTTCCTAGGATATTGTGTAAAATTCTTTGGAGTGCTGCTTTGATATTCACGAAGTTCCTAAGGTGTTCTTTGTCATGAAAGTATCTTATTTCTCCATCCATTTTGAAAGATAATTTTGCAGGGTACATCAATCTGGGTTGGAGGCTGTTTTCTTTTAGGGCTTGGAGTATGTCACTCCAAGCTCCTCTTGCCTTGATGGTTTGTGTTGAGAAGTCTGCTGTGATTCTGATGGGCTTTCCTTTGTATGTGATTTGTTTCTTTTCTCTGACTGCTTGGAGAACTTTGTTCTGTTGAGTTTCTGGAATCTTAACAATTACATGCCTATGTGTAGATTTTTTTTGATTAAGGCTATTTGGAGTCCTATATGCCTCACTTATCTGTATGCCAAGCTCTTTTCCCCTGCTTGGGAAGTTTTCTGCTATTATTTCTGTGAAGAGATTTTTTAATGTCACCTGCACTCTCTCCTGTTTCTTCATTGAGCCCAATCAGTCTTATGTTATTCTTTTTTGCATCATCTAGCAGCTGCTGGATTGATTTCTCATGTTCCTTTATAATTTTGAAGCAATTTTTCTTTTCCTGGTTACTAATTGCAATTTTATCTTCTATATCTGAAATTCTGTCCTCACATTGGCTCATTCTGCTGTGTAGACTTTCAATGGAGTTTTTCATGTCCTGGAAATCTATTTGCATCTGTTTTATGGATTCCATTTGTTTCCTATGTTCGGATTCGATCATGTTCCTGGCTCCTCTCTAGATTTATTAATCATGTCTTTCACTAGGGGCACAATTTCTCCTGTCATCTGAGAAATTATTTCTGATTTCATTTTTTCCAGATCTCCTTTTGTTGCCAGTTCAGTGGGTCCAGGTGGTTGAGTATCAGAGTGTTCCATCTCATTTCCCTTTAGGGTTGCTGTAGGTGATCTGGAAGTCTGGTTTTGAGACTTATTTACGTGTTTTCTCATTTTGACTGGGGAGGGGCTGTTGGCACCTGGAGGGATTACCTCCTCTGGTCTGGGAGAGGTGGGACAGGGTCCAGGAGCAGTGGTAGGGATGGTGGCCCCAAAGCCCTTTCCTCTGAGCTGGGAGCAGTGGGAAGGATGGTGGCTGGGAAACCCCTTCCTCTGGACCAGGAGCAGTAGGACGGTGGCTCAGAAGCTCCTACCTCTGGGCCAGGAGCGGTGGGAGGGATGGTGGCCCAGGAGCCCCTTCCTCTGGGACAGGAGTGGCTGGACAGAAGGTGGCCCAAATGCCCTTTCCTCTGGTCCGAGAGCAGCAGGAGGGATGGTGGCTGGGAAGCCCCTTCCTCTGGACCAGGAGCAGTGGGACGGTGGCTCAGAAGCCCCTACCTCTTGGCCAGGAGTGGTGGGACTCAGTACCATGGTCTGGTGGTCCAGTGTCCTCTGCATCTTTGTAGTTTGGAACTAGGTGGCTGCCTGTCTACAGTGGGCTGATTCAGCATGTTCATCATCTTCTCTCTCTCTTTCCTCAACTATATCTCTTGATTTTGATATTCTCATGTGAGTGAACATTCTCTCTTGTCCTTCTGGTTTGCTTTCATATTCTTTTGCTTTCTCCTTCGTGCTTTCTCTCCTGCTCACTTCTCCAGTTTCCCAAAGCTTTGGTGATCATTCTTTTTCCTCGACACTTGCCTCCACTATATTTTGCTTCATTTGTCTCTCTGTATTGTCCCCTATCCCTCTTAAATCACCCACATAGGGTAAAATCAATCCACTAAGGAGAAACTCATTGCATACAAGTTCCTTGTTTATGTTGGATTTTCTTATATAACTGTAGATCTTGCTCCTATGGTTAAAGGTACCAAATTAATACTTACCACAGTTTGTCAGCTTCTAGATGGTACTTGATGCTATTATTATCATTGCTAATTGTACTACTTTAGCTAGGCTATCATACCTGTTGTAATTAGTTGTTCTCCCTTGTATGACAACACAGTGATTTCCTGGGGTCATACTCATCACCATAGTCCACTAACAAAGGACTGGGTGCTAAGCAAAATAGACAGCCACTTCTCATCCTTAATAAATTGGGAAGGTGGGGTCTTGGGACACACACAAAGACCAAAAATCACCTATGCCCAGAAGGTATCTCTGAGAAATAGACATGTTCCTAGGGAAGCCTCAATACTAGTGATAAAGCTACCTGGCATAAGAAATTTACAAGCATCAACACAGAAAACAAAATAAAATTTCAAAAAGAGAAAATGACAAGATGCAAAAACAAAATGAAACCTCAGACCTCCAGCCCACCTAAAACAAGTACAGGGGTTGGTGAAAGAGGAAATCTGAAGCCACCCACTTGAATTTTCTGAAATGATAGCAGCAGTAGGAAAAAAAGTACCAGATCAATAAGACTATAGAGAAAATAATCTCTCAGGTGAAAAAAAGAAATGACAATCAAAATGAAGGACAGCCTCAAGAAATCTAGAGTAGACACAGATAAATAGAGGAGCTGAGGAAAATGATGGAACCCATGAATGCCCAAAATAGGAAAGAAAGGAATCATGAAACAGATTCAGTTATCCAGGAGAATAAAAATTCCATTGACTGTATACACAACTGATTGAAAGAATTAGAGGACAGAACATCATCTCTAGAAGACAGGATTGCAATTAGTGACCAAGAAAAGAAAAATATATTAAAAATATCAAGGAACCATGAAAAATCAATTAAACAGATGTAAGATAATGCAAAGAAGAGCAACATAAGATTGGTCAGAGTCAATGAAGCTGGAGACAGCACAAGTGCCAACAAAATCCTGTTGACACAAATAATGCCAGAAAACTTCCTAAGCATGAAAAAAGAATTTCACATACAAATATGTGAGGCATACAGAACTCCAATTAGTTATGATTAAAATAAATCTACACCAAGGCATGTAGTTATCAAGATCTGCAAACTCAGTATAAAAACAGAATATTAAAAGCTGTTAGAGAAAAGAAAAAAAATCACACATAAAGGAAACACCATCAGAATCACAGCAGACTTCTCAACACAAATGCTTAAGTCAAGGAAATCTTGAAGTATTTCCAGTCCTGAAAGAAAACAACCTCCAACCCAGATTGATGTACTCTGCAAAACTATCTTTCAAATCAATGGAGAGATAAGATACTTCCATGAAAAAGAACAATTGAAGAAATTCATGACCACCAAACCATCTCTACAAAATGTTCTGAAGGAGTTTTAGAAAGAGATAATGAAGACCACAACTCCAAGAACACCAATAGAGAGAAGCCATCAGGCAGGGCAAACAATTAAACAGAGGGGAAAGATAGGCAACCAACAGCAGGAAAATAACATGACAAGGATAAGCCAATACATATGAGTTACAATCATCAATGTAAATGGTCTCAATTTACCAATCAAAAGAAATAAACTAGAAGAATAGCCCAAGAAACAAGATCCAACAATATGCTGCTTATAAAAAACACATTTAACTCAAAAAGAAATTCACAGACTGAAAGTCAAAGGGTGGAAACAATACTCTATGTGACAGGAATCTATAAAAAACAAGGGTAGCTATTCCATTTGCAGACAACGTGAACTTCAAAAAAGACTGATCAGGGTGAGGAGGAATCCCCCGGCCATGCCCACCAGCCCCAGCTTGGCTGAGCAGGGCCAAGCAGGGCCGAGTGGGGCCAAGTGATTGCAGCCTGACTGGAAACTGCTTCCTCTGCTTGCTCCACCAGCTTGCGACCAAGACAGGCTACTTGGTTCCACACTGCAGAGGCACAGGGGGACATAAAAGCCATTGTCCTGAGCTGCAGAAGTGAATAACAGAGAGAGGGTCTCTCTCAGGCTCCATGATGAAAACAAGCCCACTGGAAAAGTGAAGAGAATCTCTGCAATAAAGGCACATCAGACCACTGTGCTTGGTAAGTTGGAGGGATCATCAGCTCCCATTGGAACCTGGACTTTCTTCATGGGAAAGGCAGCTGAAACCTGCAATAAACCTTGCAGAGTGCAACCCTGCAGGAGGACAGGGAGCTCAACTTGGGACTTGCAGTCAGAAATCTGCCTGAATCTAATGGGTCGGGGACTAGCTTACTGAGACTCATTGACCTATAACTGCACACTGCTGCCCACGTTGTCTATTGTGAGAGCAGAGACATACACTGAAGGAGACCCTTCATTTTTAAAGGTGATAGATTAATAACTACCACAAATTGTCATTCTCTAATGATGTATTTGATGCTACGGTATTGCTGATTATATCACTCGGGCTAAGGTGTTGTGATTGATCTAATCAGTTGTCCTTACCAGTATAATGAAAATGAGATAGCCTCAGAGTCATTAGACACTCAAAACCTAAAGACCAGCTATATCTGGAAGACACCCCTGAGAAGCAATCATTCCATAAGGGTTCTAAGTACATCAACAAAGATACTTACAATAAGCAACTTCAAAATATCAACCCAGGAAATAAACCAAAGACAGTTCCAAAAACAAAAATGAGAAGACATTTAAGCAAGTCACAAACTCAGACTTCCACCCCCCAAAAGGCAAATTCTGGGGGAAATGACGTGGAAAAGGCTGATAATCAACCACCTGGACACCCTGAACTGATAGCACAGGAAATAATAAAACAGATGAATGAGCATCTAGAAAAATTCAAAGCAGAAATAATCTCCCAGATAACTACAGAGATGGTGAGCAGAGTGAAGGACATGATTAGAGGCTCTAGAACAGAAACTGATACAAAAAATAGATGAGCTCAGAATCATACTGGAAGCCATGATTGCCCAGCATAAGAAAGAAATGGAAACCATGATCTCCCAACATGAGAAAGAAATGGAATCCACGAAACAGATTCAAACTGATATTCAGGAGATTAAAAACTCCATGGAAAGCATGCAGAGCAGATTGAGGGAATCTGAAGATAGAATATCAGATATAGAAGACAGGATTGTAGTGAAGGACTATGAAAACAGAGATTTCTTAAAAATAGTAAGGGACCATGAGAAATCAATTCAGCAGGTGCTAGATGATGCAAAGAAGAATAACATGAGACTGATAGGAGTTTGAAAAAATAGGAGAAAGTACAATTGACATAAAAAAAACTGTTCACAGAAGTAATAGTGGAAAACTTCACAGACAGAGGTGGAGAAATGGACATACAGATAAGTGAGGCATATAAAACTCCACCTAGCCATGATCAAAAAAAATCTACACCTAGAAATATAATAGTCAAGATCCCAGAAACCCAACAGAAGAACAAAATCATACAGGCAGTTAGAGAAAAGAAACAAATCACCTATAAAGGAAAGCCCATCAGAATCACAGCAGACTTCTCAACACAAACCCTCAACTCAAGGAGAGCCTGGAGTCAAGTGTTTTGAGCCCTAAAGAAAATAACTTCCAACCTAGACTGTTGTATCCTGCAAAATTATCTTTCAAAATCGATGGGGAAATCAGATACTTCCATGGCAAAGAACACCTGAGAAATTTCATGAACATCAAACCAGCACTCCAAAAAATTCTAAGCAATATCCTACAAAAGGGAACAAAGGTCACAACTCCATGAGGCTCAACAGAGGGAAGCCACCAGGCAAGGTAAGAAACTAAAGGGAAAGGGGGGAAAAGAAATAAGAGCCAACGACAGTCAAACATCATGACAAGGATGAGTCAATATCTGTCAATTGTAACTATCAATGTTAATGGCCTCAATTCACCAATAAAAAGAAGTAGACTGACAGAATGGATTAAGAAGCAAATTCCAGCAATATGCTGTATACAAGAAACACACCTAACTCAAAAAGAAATTCATAGACTGAAAGTAAAAGGATGGAAAATGGCTCCCCACAGGACAGCAACCCAGAAGGAAGCAGGAGTAGCAATCTTATTTGCAGACAAAGTAGATTTCAAACCAAAACTGAGAGACAAAGATGGTCACTACATCCTTGTGAAGGGAACAATCCAAGAGGAAGAGATGACAATCCTAAATATATATGCACCAAATACGAATGCCCCCAAATATACAAAACAAATATTAATGGACATGAAAAATGAAATAACCACGAATACAATTGTAGTGGGAGACCTCAATACCCCACTATCACAAAGAGAAAGATCATCTAGACAAAAAATTAACAACGAAAGTCTAGAATTGAACCAAGCTATTGAACAAATGGACTTAATAGATATTTACAGAGTGTTCCACCCCACAAAATCAGAATACACATTCTTTTCAGCTGCACATGGGTCATTCACCAAAATAGACCACATGCTCACTCCTAGGACATGTTTAAGTATATGTAAAAGAATTGACGTTACCCCCTGTATATTATCAGACCATAGTGCAATAAAATTGGAGATCAATAACATGAGAAATTGCAAAACTCCCACAAACATTTGGAAATTAAATAACACCCTCCTGAACAACCAATGAGCTACAGAGGAAATTAATGAAGAAATTAGACAGTTTCTACAAGTAAATGATAATTCCAGTACAACATACAGGAATCTATGGGCCACAATGAAAGCAGTTCTATGCGGGAAATTCATAGCAGTGAATGCCCATATTAGGAAAACAGAGAGAACTCAGATAAATAACCTAATGCAGAACCTCAAACTCCTAGAAAAAGAAGAGAATAACAAACCCAAAGCTTGCACAAGAGAAGAAATTATAAAGATCAGAGCAGAAATCAATGCAATGGAGACTAAGGGAACGATACAAAAAAATCAATGAATCAAAGAGTTAGTTTTTTGAAAGAATAAATAAAATCGATAAACCTTTAGCCAACCTTATCAAAAAAGGAAAAAAAAGGCACAAATACATGCAATTAAGAATGAAAAAGGGGAAGTCACAACAGACCCAGCAGAAATCCAAACCATCATCAATGCCTACTTTGAGAACCTGTACTCTAATAAATTGGAAAACACAGAAGAAATGGACAGATTCCTAGATACATATGAATTGTCAAAGTTAAATGAAGAAGATATAGAAATTCTAAACACCCCAATTACAATGAGTGAAATTGAAAATGTAATAAAATATTTACCAACAAAGAAAAGCCCAGGTCCGGATGGCTTCACTGCTGAATTCTACAAGACATTTAAAGAAGAACTATTACCATTACTCTTTAAACTCATCAAGGACATTGAAAGGGAAGCAAGGCTTCCAAATTCATTCCTGGAAGCAAGTGTTACTTTGATTCCAAAACCAGGGAATGACCCAACCCAAAAAGAGAACTACAGGCCAATCTCCCTAATGGACATAGATGCAAAAATCCTCAACAAGGTACTGGCAAACAGAATACAGAGTGTCATCAAGAAGATCATACACCCTGACCAAGTCAGATTTATCCCAGGGATGCAAGGATGCTTCAATATTCCTAAATCAATAAATGTAATATGCTATATTAACAGAGTCAAGGACAAAAACCATATGATCATCTCAATAGATGCAGAAAAGGCATTTGACAAAATCCAACACCCATTCATGATAAAAACTCTACAGAAAATTGGAATAGAAGGTCTTTATCTCAACCTGATTAAGGTTATATATGAAAAATCAACAGCCAACATCATATTAAATGGTCAAAAACTGAAAATTTTCACATTAAAATCAGGAACAAGACAAGGATGCCCACTATCACCACTCCTGTTCAATATAGTTCTGGAAACATTAGCCACAGCAATTAGAAAAGAGAAAGAAATAAAAGGAATAAAGATAGGAAAGGAAGAAGTGAAACTGTCATTATTTGCTGATGATATGAAACTTTACACAGAAGACCCAAAAAACTCGGCCAAAAGACTTCTAGACTTAATTGACAGATTCAGTAGAGTAGCTGGATATAAGGTCAACACTCAAAAAACAATAGCCTTCTTATACACAAATAGCAGACTCACTGAGAGTGAAATTAGGGAAACAATACCTTTTCCAATAGCATCCAAAAAAATGAAATATCTAGGAATCAATCTAACAAAGGAAGCAAAAGAACTCTACACTGAAAACTACAGCACCCTGAAAAAGGAGATCGAAGAGGATATAAGAAAATGGAAAGACATCCCTTGTTCTTGGTAGGAAGAACCAATATAGTGAAAATGGCCATACTTCCAAAATTACTATACAGATTTAATGCAATGCTGATTGAAATTCCAACAATATACTTCACAGAACTAGAGAAAACAATCCAAAAGTTCATTTGGAACCAGAAGAGACCAAGAGTGCCAAAAGCAATTCTGGGCAACAGAAACATGGCAGGGGGTATCACAATCCCCAACTTGAAACTATACTACAAAGCTACTGTGAGAAAAACAGCATGGTACTGGCAAAGAGAGCTGAGGATCAGTGGAATAGATTAGAAGATGCAGAAACAACTTCAGACATACTCAGCGACCTCACCTTTGACAAAGGAGCCAACCACCCTCATTGGAGGAAAGATAGCCTATTTAATAAATGGTGTTGGAAAAACTGGATTTCAACCTGCCAGAGATTAAAAGAAGACCCATATCTATCACCATGCATTAAACTAAGATTGAAGTGGATTAAAGATCTAAATATTAATACAGAAACACTACACTTGCTGGAAGATAAGTTACGTAGAACTCTTGAAGATATTGGCATAGGAAAAGACTTTATGAACAAAACCTCAATAGCACGGAAACTAGCAGAAAGAATCAACAACTGGGATTTCATCTTATTAAGAAGCTTCAGCACTGCAAGAGAAACCACCAACAGAGCTAACAGACAACCTATAATGTGGGAAAAAATTTTTAGCAGCTGTAACTCAGATAAAGGGCTGCTATCTAGAATATATAAAGATCTGAAAAAAATCAGATCCCCCAAATTCAAAGACCCAATTCAAAAATGGGCATATGAAATGAACACACATTTCTCAGACAAAGAAGTAAAAGCAGCAAATAAACATATGAAAAAATGTTCAACATCACTGGCCATTCAAGAGATGCAGATGAAAACAACACTGAGATTCCACCTCACCCCAGAAAGAGTGGCTGCTATCAAGAAATCAACCAATAACAAATGCTGGCAGGGGTGTGGAGAGAAAGGAACCCTTCTCCATTGTTGGTGGGAGTGCAGACTGGTGCGACCACTATGGAAATCAATGTGGAGATATACCTCAAAGAACTAGGGCTGGAGGTCCCATTTGACCCAGCTATTCCCCTGCTGGGTATTTTCCCAAAAGAATTAAAAGAATCATACCACAGTGATATATCTGTACCCATGTTTATTGTGGCACAGTTTGTAATAGCTAAAGCTTGGAAACAGCCCAAGTGCTCATCAACTGGAAACTGGATAAAGAAGATGTGGTTTTTTTAATAAAATAGAGTACTACTCAGCCATAAAGAAAGAGAAACTAGAGTCATTTATAGCTAAATGAATGCATATTGAGGCCATATTCTTAAGTAAAATAAATAAGACACACGTGTAAATACCGAATAGTTTCTCTAGTTTGAGAGACTGAGAGTGTAAATAAGGATTAAAAGGATTAATAACTAATAATTGATACTTTGAAATAGGAAAAGGTCCAAAGGGTGGTGGGAGGAGATGGGGAAAGGAAAGAGTGGAAAGGAAAATTTATGAGAAAAGAAAAAAAATGGAAACAAAATATGTAACTAGGGAAGGGTGGAGGGGTGAAGGGCGCACAAGTAATGGGGAAAAAATAAGAAGAAAGATACATCATGTACAGCTACAAGTACCCAATGATAAATGTACTTATTGTATACCTAAAATGTATCAATAAAAGAATTTAAACAAACAAACAAAAAAAGACTGATCAAAAGTGACAAAGAAGATCTCTGCATATTTTTTTGTTAAGGGAAAACTCCAAGAAGAAGAGATAAATATACATGCACAAAATACTGGTGCACTCAACTATATAAAACAAATATTACTGGACATGAAAAATCTAATTAGCACTAGCAGAATTATAATGGGGGACCTTCATAGTCCACTGACACAAATGGACAGATCAACTAGACAAAAATAACCCACAAAGAAATATCAGAACTGAACCAAACTTTTGAACAAATGGACTTAGTAGAGGTCTACGGAGTGTTCCACCCCACAACATCAGTATACACATTCTTCTAGCTGGACATGAGATGTTCTCCAAAATAAATCACATACTAGCCAATAGAACATGCTTAAGTAAATGCAAAGGAATTGAAATTATCCCATGCATATTATCAGACCACAGTGCAATGAAATAGGAAATCAAAGGCAAAAAAAAATCAGAAATACTCCATTAACACATGGAAATTAACACTCTCCTGAACAACCAATGAGTCACAGATGAAACTAAAGAAGAAATTAAACAGTATCTATAATTAAGTAATAATACTGATACAACATACTGGATCTTATCAGACACAATGAAAGCAGTCCTCAGAGGGAAATTTATACTAGTGAATTATCACATCAGGAATACACAGTGAGGTCAAATAAATGACCTAATGTTGAAACTCAAATGTCTAGAAAAAGAAGAACAAATCAAGCCCAAAGCATGTACAAGAGAGGAAAGCATAAAAATCAGAGCAGAAATTAATGCACTTGAGACTAAGAAAATAATACAAAGAATCAATGAATCAAAAAGTTGGTTGTTTGAAATATTAAGTAAAATTAATAAACCCTTAGCCAACCTTTCTTATCAAGAAAGGAAAGAAAAGGCTCAAATCCATGTAATTAGGATTGAAAAGAGTGAAATCACAGTGGATCCTGTGGAAATCAGATCATCAATATGTAGTTAGAGAACCTGTAGTCTAACAAGATGGAAAACACATAAGAAATGGACAGATTCCTAGATAAATATGATTTATTAAAGCTGAGTCTAGAAGATATAAAAATTATGAATAACACCATATCAATGAAATGGAAAATGTAATTAAAATCTTATCAACAAAGAAAAGCCCAGGTACTGATGGCTGAATTCTCAAGAAATTTAGACAAGCTCTAATGCCACTACTCTTCAAACTGTTTAATGAAATTAAAAGAGAAGGAATACTCATTCCTGGAAAAATCATTCCTGGAAGCAAGTATTAGCCAGATACCAAAACCAGGGAAGGACCCATCCAAAAAAGAGAACTAGAGATCAATCTCCCTATATGAACATAGATGGAAAAGCCTTCAATAAGATGCTGGCAAAAAGAATGCAACAGATCATCAAGAAGATCATACACCCTGACCATACACCCTGACCAAGTGGGATTCATCCCAGGGATGCAGAGATGGTTCAACATACACAAATCAATACATGTAATATACCACATCAACAGAGCCAAAGACAAAAATCACATGATCTTCTCAATAGATGTAGAAAAAGCATTTGACAAAGTCCAACACCCATTCATGATTTTAAAAAACCCTACAGAAAATTGGAATAGATGGTTTTTATCTCAATCTGATAAAAGTCATATGTGACAAACTAACTAGCAGCTTCATATTAAATGGTCAAAAATTGAAAACTTTTACTCTAAAATGAGGAACAAGGCAAGGATGTCCACTAACACTGCTCCTATTCAATATAGTTCTGAAAACATTAGCCAGAGCAATTAGACAAGAGATAGAAAAGAAAGAAGTTAAATTATCACTATTTGCAGATGTGATAGAGGACCCCCAAAACTGCACCAAAACACTTCTAGATTTAATAACCAAATTCAGTAGCACAGCTGGATACAAGTTGAACACAGAAAAATCAATAGCCTTCCTGTACACAAATAACAAACTCAGTGAGAGAGATATTAGAGAAACAACACTTTTCACAAAAGCATCCAAAAAATGAAATACTTAGGAATCAATCTAACAAAAGAAGTAAAAGATCTTTACATTGAAAATTACAGTCCACTGAAAAAGGACATGGAAGAAGGTATCAGAAAATGGAAAGATATCCCTTGTTCTTAGGTAGGAAGAACCAACATAGTGAAAATAGCCATACTCCCAAATTTGTTATACAGATTTATTGCAACTCCAATCAAAATACCATTAGAATACCTCACAAAACTAAAGAAAACTTTCCTAAAATTCATTTGGAACCAGAAGAGACCTAAAAAAGCAAAAACAATTCTGGGCAATAAAGGCAAGGCAGGAAACATCACAATCTCTGACTTGAAATTATACTACAGAGCTACCATGATAAAAATAGCATAGTACTGGCAAAAAAAAAAAAAAAAGACAGACCTGAGGATCAATAGAACAGATTAGAAGATACAGAAACTATTCCAAACACACTTAGCCATCTTATCTTTGACAAAGGGGCCAAACACCTTCACTGGAACAAACATAGCTTCTGTAAAAAATGGTGCTGGGAAAACTGGCTTTCCACATGCTGCACACTAAAACTAGCTCCTGTCTTTCACTGTGCACTAAACTAAAATCAAAATGGATCAAAAATCTAAATATTAAAACAGAAACACTAAATCTGTTGGAAGAAGAGATAGAACTCTTGACATAGGTATAGGCAAAGGCTTCATGAACCAAACCCCAATCATAGACAAAATACTACAAAGAATCAATAATTGGGATCTCATCTTGTTAAAAAACTTTTGCACAGCAAAAGAAGTCATCGACAATGTGAAAAGACAACGCACAGAATGGGACAAAATTTTAAGCAGTTTTTCCTCAGACAAAAGACTAATATATAGAACAGATAAAGAATTGAAAAAAATCATACCCCCCATATTTAAAGACTAAATCCAAAAATGAGCATCTGAGATGAATACACACTTCCTAGGTGAAGAAGCAGAAATGACAAATGAATATATGAAAAAATGTTCAATATCACTGGTCATTTGAGAGATGCAAATTAAAACATCACAGAGATTCTATCTCATTCCAGAGAGAATGCCTATTATCAAGAAATCAACCAACAATAAATGTTGGCAGGGCTGTGATGAAAAAGGAACCCTTCTCTACTGTTGGTGGGAGTGTAGACTGGTACAAGCACTGTGGAAATCAGTGTGGAGATTCCTCAAAAAACTAGGCTTAGAGGTCCCATTTGACCCAGCCTATTTCTGCTTCTTGGTATCTTCCCAAAAGAATTGAAAGCATCATATCACAGTGATATATGCATACCCATCTTTATAGCAGCACAGATTGTAATAGCTAAATATTGGAAACAACCCAAATGCCCATCAACCAATGAATTTATAAAAAAATGTGGGTTTTTAAATGCAATGGGGGTATTACTCAGCCATGAAGAAGAATAAATCTGATACATTTCTAGGTAAATGGATGTACCTTGAGATCATACTCTTAAGTGAAATAACTTGGACACATATGTGTAAATATTTCATTATTTCTCTAGTGTAAGTAAATAAAAGTGTAAATAAGGACAAACATTTATAATATTGTGAAATAGAAAGAAATTGTTCAAAAGGAAAGGGGAACAAGGGAAGGGGGATGGAGAAAGGAAGGAGGGGAAAGGAAAGAAATGAGAAAAGAAGGGTAAAATGAAAATAAAGCTTTGCAAATAAGGAAGGTAAGAGAGGTTGAAGGGAGGGGAGGGGAATGGGGGAAAAAGAAAAATTAATATATATCATGTACAGGTACAAATTCCCTATGATGAACATGATCATTATGTATATTTAATTGTACCAATAAACTTAATAAAAATAAATAAATAAAATTCATCACCAATCCATGGTAAAATCCTTGAAAAAAAATATTTGTAAAAGGACCTTATTGCAATCTGATAAAAGCCATGTAAGACTAACCTACTGCTAACATCACATTAAAAGGGCAAAAACTGAAAACTTTCCTTCTAAAATCAAGAACAAGGATGTCCATTATGACTATTTCTCTTCAACATAGTCCTCAAAATGTTAGCCAGAGCAATCAACAAAGACAAAAATTAAAAGGAATATGTATAGGAAAAGATAAAGTAAAAATATCATTCTTTGCACATGATAAGATCCTTTACTTACAAGAACAATAAAACTACACTAAAAGGCACCTGGAATTAATAACCAAATCCATCCATGTAGCAGTAAAAAAATAAACACACAAAAATCAATAACATTACTGTACACTAATGATTAACTCACTGAAGAAAATTTAGGAAAACAACACCATTCACAATAGCATCAAAAAAACTACTTATGATTTACCCTAACCAAGGAAGTGAAAGACGTCTACAGTGAAAATTGCAACACTCAGAAAAAGGAAATTGAAGAAGACAACAGGAAATGGAAAACTTTCTCCTGTTCCTCAAGAGGCACAACCAATAATCAAAATGGTGGCACTTCCAAAACTGATATAAAGATTTAATTCAGGGCCTGGGATTTAGCTTAGTGGTTTCACCACCTGCTGCGTAAGCGCAAGGACCCGAGTTCGATCCCCGGTACAAAAAAAAAAAAGATTTAATTCAATCCCAATCAAAAAACCAATGAAGTTTCTCGCTAAACTTGAGAAAACAATCTTACAATTCGTATGGAACAGGAACAGACCCAGAATACCAAGAGCACTCTAGAAAAACAGGCTATCCACATGAAGAAGATTGAATGCAGACCCATAATTCTCTCCATGTACTAATCTAGAATCAAAATGAGTCAAAGATCTAAATGTTCAATTGAAAACACTTAATATGTTGGAAGATAAGTTTCGTAAAATTCTTGAAGACCTAGACATAGGCAAGAACTTTCTGAACAGAATCCCAATGGCACAAGAAATAAGCAAGAATTAACAAATGGTATCATATCAAATTAAAAATCTTCTGCACAGCAAATGAAACAACCAACAGAAGAGACAGCCTACAGAATGCAAAAACATTTTCCCAGTTATTACTCTGACAAATTAAATAACCTAGATAAAATATGCAAATTCCTAGAAAGATACAAAATACTAAAACTGATTTAGGAATAAATACAGTAGATGGATGTAAAACAAGAGATTAAATTAGAAATCACAATTCTTCAAACAAAGAAAATCTGAGATTGCTTCATTGGTAAAGCAATATTTATTATCTTTTTTTTTTTTTTTTGTACCAGGGATCAAACTCGGTTCCCTGCACTTGTGAGGCAGGTGGCAGAACCACTGAGCCAAATCCCTGGCTGGTAAAGCAAATAATATTTAAAAGCTAAGTTATGGCAATCTTTAACAAGTCTTCCAAATAAGGGAAGATAGTTCATAATTGTATGAGGCCAGCATTATTCTGATACCAAATCCAGACAACGCAACTACAAAAAACTACAGACTAATATGTGTTCTGGATATAGACACAAAAGTACGATATGCTATCAAACAGTCCCTAGGACATAACAGAGGAATTATACACCATAAACAAGTGTGATTTATACTAGAAATGCAAGGTTGGTTCAACATATGAAAACCAATCAATCCAATGTACTATATTAATACAAGAACAAAACAATATAATTATTGCAATAGTCACAGAAGAAGCACTTGAAATCATACAATAAACTTTTATGATGAAAAAACTAGGAATATGAAGAATTTCCTAAACTTAATCAAAGGCACTTTTAAAACCCCAACAGTTTATACAATATTTGATGTCTAAAGATTGAAATGTTTCCCCTAAAATCAGAAAAAAGACAAAGATATCTGCTCTCAATACTTTAATGTTGTACTGGAGGTTCTAGACAGATAAATTATAAATGACAAGAAAGAGAAACTAAAGGCATTTATATTGAAAGAGAAAAATACAACTATTTCTATTTGGATATAGCATGATCTTGTATATAGGAAATCCTGAAGAATCCACTAATAAAATTATTAGACTCATTCTGAACCAAGGAGGTACAAGACTTACACACTGAAAATAACAAAACTATGTTGAGACCAGATGTGGTGGTGCATGCCTGTAATCCCAGCACCCTGAAAGTCTGAGGCAGG
Source organism: Heterocephalus glaber (assembly GCF_053883595.1). NCBI lineage: Eukaryota > Metazoa > Chordata > Mammalia > Rodentia > Bathyergidae > Heterocephalus > Heterocephalus glaber. The sequence goes on along the minus strand of NW_028258384.1, from coordinate 33,263,356 downwards.
AAGATCAAAAGTTTGAGCCCAGCTTGGACAACTTAGTGACTTTGTGACACCCTGTCTCAAAAAATTTTTTTTTAATTTCAAGGACTAGTAATATAGCTCGGGGCAAAGGCCCTGGCTTGAATCCCTTGTATCCCGCCCCCCACCCGCCCAGCAATACTTTCCCAGATCACTAGATATTTAATATAATCTCTATCAAATTTTCAACTTCTCCCTTTCCAGAAATGGACAAGCTGATCCTAAAATTCATGTGAAAATACAAGGACCATGACTAGCTGAAATGATCTTGAAAAGAAAAAAAAAGTTGGATTACACTGACTTTACAGTTTCAAAACATATTATAAATCTATATTAATCAAAGGCGAAACTTCCATAAGGATGGACATACAAATTGATAGGACAGCATTGAGACTCCAAAAATAAACCCATACATCGCTGTTTAATTTTTTTGTAATGGTACTAAAACCATACAACAGGGGAAAGAATAGACTGTTCAACAATTGGTACTGGAACAACTACAAGAGTGAATTTTGACTCTCACTTCACAAGATATACAAAATTAAATCAAAATGCATCAAAGAGTTAAATGTAAGAGCAAAAAGAATATACTCTTAAAAAGAAACGTATATGTAAATCTTCGTGATATTTTAAGGCAATAGGTGTGCATAAATATTTGTGACCTTGAATTAGCCAATGGTTTCTTAATTGACACCAAAAGCAAATTGACATAAGAAAAAATAGGTCAATTAGAGTTCACAGAAATTTAAATCTTTTCTGCTTCAAAGGACACTATTAAGAAAATGAGAGGTCTAGGAATATAGCTCAGTGATAGAACACTTGCCTAGCATGTGTGACTCCTGGGTTATGTTCTTAGCACTACAAAAAACACCAAAAAATTGACACCAAGAAAGTGAAAATAAATTTTATGTAATAGTATAAAATATTTACATATTATTCATCTGACAAGGGTTAGTATCCAGAATATGTAAATCGCTTTTTTTATTTTCATTTTTTTTGGAACCGGGGATTGAACTGAGGTCCTTGCATTTGCGCAGCAGACTGAGCCAAATCCTTGGCTGTAAATCACTTTTAAAAGACAACAATAAAAGGACATAAAGCTTAATTAAAAATTAGTCAGGGCCAGGGATTTAGCTCAGTGGTTGTACTGCCTACCTCGCAGGTGCAAGTACCCGAGTTCAATCCCTGGTACCAAAAAAAAAAAATTTGGTCAAAGTATTTGAATAGACATTTCTCCCTAAAAGATACACAAATAATTAATCAGCTCATTAATTCTCAGGGAAATGCAAATAACCACAATGACATACTACTTCACAATCAGTAGGATGGCTATATAAAAAAATAAAAATCAGAAAATAACACATTTTGGTATGAATGTAGAGAAATTAAGAATCTCATACATTCTTAGTAGGAATGTAAAATAGTGCCAGCAATGGGTAAAACAGTTTGAGAGCTCCTCTAAAATTAAACATAGAGTCAACTTGTGACCCAGTAATTTGATTCCTAGGGCTAAACTCAAGAAAATTGAAACCATATGTTCATACAAAAGCTTGTACATGAGCCAAGCACTGTAGCACAGGACCGTATTAACATCTACTCAGGGAGCTGAGGCAGGAGAATTGTGCATTCAAGGACAACCCGGCCAACTTAAGAAAATAAAGCATGTGAGAACCCTGGGTTCAATCTCTAGTACTGAAAAAAATAGAAAAAGAAAGAAAAAACCTTGTATATTCTAGTGTCATCATTAAAGGTATAATAGATAATGTGAAATAGGAAGAAAAGGGGCAAAGGAGAAGGATAAGTGGGAGGGGTAGGGGAAAGGAAAGAAGGGAGTAGAATTAATATGAGAAAATGAAAAAATGGAAACAAAGTCTTTGTAAATAGGGAGGGATGGAGGGGTTGAAGGGAGGGCAGGGGAATGGGGAAATAATAAGAACCAAGAGAGATTGTGTAAAGGTGCAAATTTCCAATGATGAATGTCATTATACTGTATACCTAAAAGTACCAATAAAATTAATTTTTTAAAAAGTGTCATTATTCATAATAGCTAAAAAGTGGAAACAACCTAAACATTCAGTTTAAGAATGGATAAGCAAATGTAGCACATCTGTCCAATGGAGTACAGTATTATTCAGTCATAAAAAGAAATGAAATATTGATACATGCTAGAACATGGATGAGCCTTGAATATTTCATACTATATGAAAGGAGGCAGACATAAAAGACTATGTATTATATCATTCCATTAGAGAAAAATGGTCTGAGTAGAGAAATCCTTAGGGATAGAAATTAAATTAATGGTTTCCAGATGAGAAAAGGGGAAATTCGAAGTGGCTGTTAACAGGTAAGGGGTTTCTATTTAAAGGGGTGAAAGTGTTCTGGAATTAATGGTGTTGTCACTGGGAAACTGGGCTCTAACATTGCAAAGAACTGGAGATGTTCCTCAGTTCTTGTGTCTTCAAAAAAGAATTCAGGTGAGACACATACAGAGTGTCTTAGTTATATTTTTCTCATTGCTGAGACAAAATACCCAACACCCAAAGTTAGAGGATTAAAGGTCTATTGTAGCTTACTGTTTGTAGAGGTTTCAGTCCGTAATCAGCTCTCTCCAAGCCAGAGTGGCATTGGAGAAGATAAACAATTCATGGCAGGCAGAAGGCAGCAATACAGCAAAGTAGCAAGCAGTAGCCCTTTTTCTGTCCCTCATATTCTATCCAGGCTACCCATCCTCAGGGTGGGTAGCACTCACATCCAAGGTAAGGCACCCTTAATCCTAGCATCACACCATTAATCCCAGTATCACATTATTAATCTCATTATCACACACCCTAGATCCATCCACCTCTGAAAACCCCACCTATGAGTGCATGAGGCTTTGAGGGTACATCTAGATACAAGCCATAACACAAAGTATGGGCAAATTTATTGCAAAATGATAGATTTTCAAAGTGATAGATACATAAAGAGACTATACCTTTAATCATGAAGGGTGGCAAATGCCAAGATGTTAGTTACCTTGAATTAAGGGTCAGGATACATTTATACTACTGAATAGGTCTTTAAGAAATATCATTTTTATTAGGTCATTGTTCATTCTTAAAATTTTATTTTTATTAGTACATGTTTTCAGTACATAATGATCACATTCATAGTGGGGAATTGGTACATGTACACAAAACATTTCAGTTCCTTTTCCCCTTCCATTCCACTCCCCTTTTTGCCAGCATCTGATTCATTTATTTATAAATTCTTATAGAGTTAATTGTCATATATACACATTAACAATCAGACTAATAGGCCAAAAACATATAAAACACATAAGACAATTATACTAAATCAAAGGACACTTTTAGACACTTTTAGATATATTGCCCATCCTAGATTACAATAGCTTTTTTCTCTCTCTTTTTTTTCTGTTGGCTATGTTTTATTTTGCACTTTATTTATATATTGAGTTTCTCATATAAGAGAAACCATGAGATATTTAAGCATGTGTGTCTGATTTACTTCACTTAACATTATAGTCTCAAAGTGCATCCGTTTTCCTACAATTGATTCAAGTTTATCCTTCTTTACAGCAGAGTAATACTCTGTTGTGTATAAATACCACATTTTCTTTATACATTCATCTGTTGATGGACATATAGGATATTTTCAAGATTTAGCTATTATGAATTGTGCTGCTATAAACATGGGTATGCATGTTTATACACACATACATACATCATTGTGTTATGATGTTTTTAACTCTTTTGGGAAAATATCTAAAATGGGAATAGTTGGGTCAAATAGAAATTCTAGTTTTAATTTTTTGAGGAATCTCCATACTGTTTTCCATTGTGATAGTTCCAATTTATACTCCCACCAGCAATAAAGAAAGGTTTCTTCTCCTCCATAGCCTTGCCAGAATTTGTTACTGGTCAATTTCTTGATGGTAGCCATTCTTTTTGGAGTGAAATGAAATCTTGGTGTTGTTTTAATTTTTACTTCTCAAATGATCAGCGACGTTGAACATTTTTTCACGTATTTAATGAGCATTTGTACTTCTTCATCTGAGAAGTGTCTATTTCAGATGCCAATTTTTTATTATGCCTTTAAATTTGGGGTGGTCTAATATTTTTTGAGTTCTATGTATATTTTAGATATTAGTCCTTTGTCTGAGAAATAGCTGGAAAAAATTTTTCCAATTGTGTAGGTTGTCTTTTTACTCTGTTCATGTTTCCTCTTCTGTGCAGAAGCTTTTAAAATTTGATGTAATCACATTTGTTGATTTCTGGTATTATTTCTTGCACAACTAGGGTTTTGTTCAGAAAGTCTCTGCCTACACCTATCTCTTCAAGAGTTTTGCCTATTCTCTCTTCCAGAAGATTAAGTGTTTCTGTTCTAATGCTTAGATCTTTCATCCATTTTTATTTTATTTTAGTGTTCATTGAAAGATATGGGTCTAAATTCAATCTTTTGCATGTAGATAACCAGTTTTCCCAGCACCATTTGTTAAAGAGGCTATCTTTCCTCCAGTGAAAGTATTTGACCCCTTTGTGAAAGATAAGGTAGCTGTTTGCTGGAGTTAATTCTGCATTCTCTATTCTATTCCATTGATCCACAAGTCAGTTTTTTTCCCTATTATACATAGGTAAGTTAATTAGATATTTTGTTGGTGGGTAGACAGGGTGTCCCTTAATGCATCAGCCCTCCAGGAGCCAACACAGCAAGGAACCAACATGGAGAACAATTGAGACACATTCACTGGTTAGCATTATAAAAAGGAAAAGAAGTACTACTTCCCCTAGAGATAGATAGCAGTGATTGATATTCTAAATGGGAAATTCCTTGTATGTGACTTGTCTTCTCTTTTGATCCCCATTTAATCAATATTACCTGGGTGACTGTACTTATAATCTTATTGGTTGGTCATGGTTTTGTCCCACCTCCTTCCCACCTTGTAAATTTCCATTGGGTCTTAGAGTTTTGTCCCACTTTGTACCCACCTCACCACATGGCTTTGCTGTATAAAACATCTTTGAAAAGTGGGATGGGCAGGCAACCCACTTTCTGGTCCCCCTTCTGTGTCTCTTAGAAGCTTTCTTTCTCTCTTTCTTCTTCTTTCTTTCTTCCTACTCTTAGAAAAAAAACCAAGTCACTTTTTTCCCTATGCCATGCTCTTTTAAAAACCACTGCAGCATTGTAGTGTAACTTGTAGCCTGGCATTGTGCTGCCCCCTTCCTTGCCCTTGTTGCCCAGAATTGCTTTTGCTATTCTAGATCTTTTCTGGTTCCATGTAAATTTTAGGATTGTTTTTTTCTAGTTGTATGAGAAGTGCTACTGGTATTTTGACTGGGATTGTGTTATAATAAGTTTGGGAGTACAGGGGGCCATTGACAATTCATTCCCGAGGGCTGGTTGTAACTCAAGTTGGCCAATTGCCTTCAAAGTCTCTCTCCTGTACAATTTTAGGCCACACATTCTTCCAGGCAGATCTCAGTGTCCTTAGAGAGACATTGATCCAGGATTTCTCAATTAACCCCACATAGGAAAAGATGTTCTAATGTTCCTTCCAGAACTCTTTAAAGGTTAAATCAGTATCTGAGATGTAAGACCGAGGGCCTTACCAAACGCTCCGAGGAGCTGAAGTGGAGCACACCCGGGGATCCCAGCGGTGCCTCCAGAATGTAAGACCAAAGGCCTTACCAAACGCTCCAAGGAGCTGGAGTGGAGCACACCCGGGAAGGAACACACTGGCCATGTTGGGAAACAGACCTTTATTAGTCTGGCCAGACGGCACTCCCGAAGCAAAATAGCTCAGAGAGGCCCCTGGCTCAGAGTCCGAGGTTGTTTTATAGGGGGTTAAGCGGGGGGTTTAACATGTGGATTCACAGAAAAAAAAAAAAAAGAACAAAGGTTAGTGGCTCATTGTCACATGCTGATGTTCAGCAGACATCCTGACTGACAGTTACGACCACCCTGTTTACAGATTGTCCTATAGATACTGGGCCCCGGGACATTTGGATTTAGGGCAAACAGATGGCTGAGTAACCTCGCCCTATTACTGATTGTCCATTGTCCCGAGGCAAACACACTCCAACCATCAAATTTACAACAGAATCTAGGGGAGTAATTAACTTTTGAATCACACAGTCCCACAGAGACAATCTGGAAGCATGAGCAGCCAGCATTCAGGTCATAACCCAAGAATTTTAAAACTAAAATTCCAGTCATAACCCAAGTTGTTTGTATGCCAGACCAGTCGTAACTCAAGGGTCCACTGGATAGCTATTTTGACTATATTGCTTCTGTCTATCCAGGAGAAGGGAATATTTTCCATTTTCTGTTATCGTCTTTGAGCTCCTTTTACAGAGTAATATTGTTTCCACTGTAACAGTCTGTCACTTCTTTGGTAAGGTTAATTCCTTGGTACAGTGGACCCTTGACTTATGAACTAGACCAGTTCTTGAGGGCTGGTTGTAACTGAAGTTGGCTGTAAGTAATAGAGCTGAGATCTGGAAGTTTACCTTGGTACACACTATAGATAACAAGATACAGGTGAATCTTCTATTAACCTATATAACCCAAGTTGTTTGTATGTCAGGCCAGTCGTAATTTGAGGGTCCACTGTATTTCATATTTCTTTTTTTTTTTTTTTGGTACCAGGGATTGAACTCAGGACCTTGTGCTTGCAAGGCATGTGCTGGAACCACTGAGCTAAATCCCCAGCCCATGTATTTCATATTTCTTGATGCTATTATGAAAGGTGTTATTTCCCTAATTTCTCCCTCAGTGAGTTTGCTATTGGTGTGCAGGAATGCTATTGATTTTAGAGTGTTGACTTTTGTGTCCTGCTATGCTACTGAATTTTGTTATTAATTCCAGGAGTCTTTGGTGGAGTTTTGGGTCTTGTTTGTAGAGAATCACATCATTTGAGTGTGTTAAGTACAATAAGTCCCTGACTTATGAACATTCAAGTTGTGAACTTTCACAAGTGTACTGCCTAAGACTCACTTTGGAGCATTGGTAAGTGTGCCCAGATTCTGGGGAGCAGTGGTGCAGACCAGAGCCTCGGGGGTGCAAGAAGATCCCAGCCAGGGATCTGCCCCAATCCCAGAGGCTTGTGCACACAAGCCCAAGTCAAGGGCCCACCTGGAAATGAACTGCACAGGAACACAAGCAACAGCCAGAGTTTCACCCCGATACCACATCGGTAACTGCAAGAGACCCTAGGCAGAAGGTTGCTCACACAACAGGAACTGGGGTTCACAGCCCCCAGTCAGAAGTCCTCCCAGACAATAGGTACATAGGGGTCCTAGACAGAGGCAGACCTAGATACCATCCCAGGTGTGCACAGACCCGAACCAGAAGCCTGCCCAGACACAGCTCAGCTCAGGGATCCAGGAGGCCACCATTCTGAACCCAGGAATTAGTGTACTGGTGAGGAGCAGAGAAAAAACTTCTCAGTGGCTTGCTGAGAATTGAAGACCACTGGGTGAGCAGAAAGTTGCCTATCAAAGGCAGAGCAGGCTACATCTGTTGAAATGAGAAGACACATAAAGAAGTCTCAAAACCAGACTTCCAGATTACCTAAGCCAACCTGAAAGGGAAATGAGATGGAACAATCTGATACTCAACAACCTGGATTCCCTGAACTGGCAACAAAAGAGGATCTTGAAAAGATGAAATAAGAAATAATTTCTCAGATAACAGCAGAGATTGTGCTCATAGTGCAATACATGATTAATAAATCTAGAGAGGAGCTGAGGAACATGATGGAATCCCAACACAGGAAACAAGTGGAATCCATAAAACAGATGCAAATACATTTCCAGGAGATTAAAAACTCCATTGAAAGTCTATGCAGCCGAATGAGCCAATGTGAGGACAGAATTTCAGATATAGAAGATAAGATTGCAATTAGTGACCAGGAAAAGAAAAATTGCTTCAAAATTGTAAGGGAACATGAGAAATCAATCCAGCAGCTGCTAGATGATGCAAAGAAGAATAACATAAGACTGGTTGGAGTCAATGAAGAAACAGGAGAGAGTGCAGATGACATAAAAAAACTGTGATGGCAGAAAACTTCCCAAGCAGGGGAAAAGAACTTGATATACAGATAAGCGAGGCATATAGGACTACAACTAGCCTTGATCAAAAAAACTACACATAGGCATATAATAGTTAAGATTCCAGGACCAGGGATTTAGCTCAGTGGTTTCACTGCCTACTGCACAAGCACAAGGACCTGAGTTCGATCCCCGGTACCAAAAAAAAAAAAAAAACAGATTCCAGAAACCCAACAGAAGAACAAAATTCTGCAAGCAGTGAGAGAAAAGAAACAAATCACATACAAAGGAAAGCCCATCAGAATCATAGCAGATTTCTCCACATAAACCCTCAAGGCAAGAAGAGCTTGGAGTGACGTATTCCAAGCCATAAAGGAAAACAGCCTCCAACCCAGATTGATGTACCCTACAAAACTATCTTTCAAAATGGATGGAGAAATAAGATACTTTCAGGAAAAAGAGCACATTAGGAACTTCATGGATACTAAACCAGCACTCCAAAACATTTTAGACAATATCCTAGGAACAAACATTGAGGATCACAACCCCAGGAAGCAAAGCAGAATGAACCCATCTGGCATGACATGAAATTAAATGTAAAGGGGGAGAACCCAACAAAAAGAAAAAGTCACGACAATGATAAGTCAATAGATATCAGTTAAAACCATCAATGTTAATAGTCTCAATTCACCAATCAAAAGAAATCAACTGGTAGAATGGGTCAAGAAGCAAGATTCAACAATATGCTGCATACAAGAAATACACTTGGTTCAAAAAGAAACTCATAGACTGAAAGTTAAAGGGTGGAAAACAATACTCCATGTGACAAGGAGCCTGAAAAAAAGCAGGAGTAGCTATCCTCTTTGAAGATCAAGTGGATTTCAAACCAACACTGATTAAGAGAGATGAAGGACACTACATCCTTGTAAAGGGAACAATCCAAGAGGAAAAGATGACAATCATAAATATCTATGCACCAAACACTAGTGTGCCTGCCTATATAAAACAAATACTAATGGACATGGAAAATCAAATAAGCACTAATACAAGAGTAGTGGGGGACCTCAACACCCCACTGTCACAAATAGATAGATCAACTAGACAAAAAATAAGTAATGCAATACTAGAACTCAATCAAACTCTTGAACAAATGAACTTAACAGATGTTTACAGAGTGTTGCATTGCACAAAATCAGAATACACATTCTTTTCAGCTGCACATGGGTCATTCTCCAAAATAGACCGCATTCTCACTCACAGAACATATTTAAGTAAATGCAAAGGAATTGAAGTTATCCCATGTATATTACAGACCATAGTGTGATGAAATTGGAGATCAATAGCAAAAGAAACCACGAGAATTTCATAAACACACAGAGCTGGGGATGTAGCTTAGTGGTTCTGCCACTTGCCTCGCAAGTGTAAGGGCCTGAGTTCGATCCCATGTACCAAAAAAAAAAAAAGAAACATATCTCATAAACACATAGAAATGGAATAACGTACTGCTGAATAACGAATGGGTTACAGAATTAATTAAAGAAGAAATCAGACAGTTCCTACAATTAAATGACAATACAACATATCAGAATCTATGGGACACAATGAAAGCAGTCTTACAAGGGAAATTCATAACAGTGGATATCCATATTAGGAAAACAGAGGAAGCTCAATTAAACAACTTGAAAAAAAAAAGTTATTGAGTCAATTAAACAACCTGATGCTGAACCTCAAGCTTCTAGAAAAAGAAGAGTAGGACAAACCCAAAGCTCATACAAGGGAGGAAATTATAAAGATCAGAGCAGAAATCAATGCAATGGAGACTAAGAGAATGATACAAAAAATCAATGAAACCAAGAGTTGGTTCTTCAAAAGAATAAACAATATTGACAAACCTTTAGCCAACCTTATTAAAAAAAGGGAAGAAAAGGCCAAAATCCATGCAAGGAATGAAAAGGATGAAATTACAACAGACCCAGCAGAAATTCAGAGGATCATCAATACCTACTTCCAGAACCTATATGCCAATAAGATGGAAAACACAGAAGAAATGGACAGATTCTTAGATACATATGAATTATCAAAGTTGAAGGAAGAAGACCTAAAAATTCTAAACAACCCAATATCAATCAATGAAATTGAAAACATAATTAAAAACTTATCAACTGAGAAAAACCCCGGTCCTGATTGTTTCACCACTGAATTCTACAAGACATTTAGAGAGGAACTGCTGCCACTACTGTTTAAACTCTTCATTGAAATTGAAAGGGAAGCAATATTCCCAAATTCATTCCTGGAAGCAAGCATCACCTTGATCCCCAAAGAGAGAAAGACCCAACTGAAAAAGAGAACTATAGGCCAATCTCACTAACGAACATAGATGCAAAAATCCTTACTAAGATACTCACAAATAGAATGCTGAAGATCATCAGGAAGGTCATACACCCTGACCAAGTGGGATTCATCCTAGGGATGCAGGGATGGTTCAACATATGCAAATCAATCAATGTAATACACTACATCAATAGAGCCAAGGGCAAAAACCATATGATCATCTCAATAGATGAAGAAAAAGCATTTGACAAAATCCAACACACATTTATGATAAAAACCGTACAAAAAATTGCAATAGATGGTCTCTACTTCAATCTGATAAAAGCTGTCTGTGCAAAACCAATAGCCAATATCATACTAAATGGTCAAAAACTGAAATCCTTCCCACTAAAATCAGGAACAAGACAAGGATGTCCACTATCACCACTCCTGTTCACAATCAGACAAGAGAAAGAAATAAAAGGAATAAAGATAGGAAATAAAGAAGTCAAATTGTCATTATTTGCAGATGACATGATACTCTATATAAAAGACCCTAAGAACTCCACCAAAAGTGTTCTAGACATAATAACCAAATTCAGTCAAGTAGCTGGATACAAGGTCAACACACCAAAATCAGTAGCTTTCCTGTATAAAAACAACAGACTCATTGAGAGAGAAACAGGGCAAATAATCCCTTTCACATTAGCATCTGAAAAAAATGAAACACCTAGGAATCAACCTAACAAAAGAAATCAAAGACCTGTTCTCTGAAAACTATAGCACTCTGAAAAAAGAGATTGAAGATATCAGAAAATGGAACCACTGTGGAAGTCAGTATGGAAATACCTGAAAGAACTAAGACTGGAAGCCCCATTTGACCTAGCTATTCCCCTGCTGGGTATCTTCCCCAAAGAATTAAATGAATTATACCGCAGTGATATATGTGCACCCATGTTTATAGCAGCACAATTTGTAATAGCTAAAACTTGGAAGCAGCCCAATTGCCCATCAACTGGAGACTGGATAAAGAAAATGTGGGTTTTTTATAAAGTGGAGTACTACTCAGCCATAAAAAATGAGAAATGAGAGACATTTATAGCTAAATGGATGCACATTGAGGCAATACTCTTAAGTGAAATAAATAGGTCACAAGTGTAAATACCAAATAGTTTCTCTACTGTGAGAAACTGAAAGTGTGAATAAGGACTAAAAGGCATAATAGATAATGTGAAATAGGAAGGAAAGGGGCAAAGGGGAAGTGGGAGGGGTGGGGGAAAGGAAAGAAAGAAATGGAATTAATATGAGCAAAAGAAAAATTGGAAACAAAGTCTTTGTAGATAGAGAGGGATGGAGGGGTTGAAGAGGGAGAAATAAGAACCAAGAGAGATTATGTAAAGGTCATCATATTATATACCTAAATTGCACCAATAAAATTAATTTTTTAAAAAAGACACTTTGTCAGCTTTTGAACAAATCTTAATTACAAACAATTCTCCCAGAATAGAACCCATTAGTAAGTTGCAGACTTGCTGTACATCTGTTACAACACACAACATATTGAATTATGAAGATTCATATTAGACACAACCATGTCCATTATCAAGTGCACATCTTATTCATGAGTTGTGTCTGCACTCTGATAATTTGGCAGTAAGTCTCAAATTCATCTGTAATATAGATGTTTACCTGTTGTTCAAAGGTGCCCATTTGGGTATTTACAAATACTCAATTTTAATTTATATTATCATTTATTTTAATTATTAATGTCAATAATATTATTTTATAATTCATTCTTGTATTGTTGTTGATTTTAGAGGGAAAGCTTTCAGCTTTCATCTCTCCACTTAATATGATCAACCATTTACTTGTCATACCATATTTCCCCAGCAATAAGACTTGATCATATATTAATTTTTGCTCCAAAAGACAGTAAGTCTTATTTTCATGGGATGCCTTATTTTTTCATGTACAAAAATGTACATTTAATTGTGTACAAATGTCTACATTTATTCAAATACAGATATGTCATCTTCTGGAACATCATTATTAACTCTCTGAATCCTGAATATCAGCCTGAAATTTTTTTACAGGAATTCTTTATTTTTATTATTATCAGGATACATCTGTCAAGGTAAGAGGATACAGTATATTTTGTTTTATTTTACTTTTTAGTGCTGAGGAATCAACCCTAGTGTCTCATACATGCTAGTCAAGTACTGTCTCACTAAACTACAGCCCCAGCCTAATAGTATATTTTATATACCAGTTTGTAATATAAAACTAAAATCCCACCTCATTGTTGAAATACTACTTCAACAATTCCCTGTGTCTATTTGTTTTTGTTATTTTCTTTGTGACTCCATTTCCTGTGGAAATATTGGTCCCAGTCTCTAATGACCAGCAATGGAGTTCTCCTTAAATAAACACTTCTTGTCCATGTACCTTGTACATAGTGCACGGGCAACACAGCTGTCAGTGGTTTTATCTCATGAATTCACCAAATCACAACCTCTTGCAGGTTAGACTTCACAGTTTCCATTAAATTAAATGTTAATTGAAGACTTATGAGACAGGACTGGCAACAAAAATGATGAAAGTTAAGAATGATAGTCCACAAAAAGCAATAAAAAATTGCAGGCACCAAAATTCAAAAAATGTTAATCATGTGATTTTTTTCCTTGCTTCTGTTTATGTAATGTATTACATTTATTGATTTGCATATGTTGAACCATCCCTGGAATGAATCCTACTTTGGTGTATGATATTTTTTATGACTGGTTGCATTCTTGTTGAGGATTTTTGCATCTATGTTCATTTTTTTTTTTTTTTTTTGGTACCAGGGATCAAACTCAGGCTTGCGCTTGAGAGGCAGGAGGAAGCACCACTGAGCTACATCCCCAGCCCAGCATCTATGTTCATTAAAGTTGGCCTATAGTTCTCTTTTTTGGTTGGGTCCATTTTTGCTTTTGAGAGCAGGGTAATGCTTGCTTCCAGGAGTGATTTGGGGAGTACTGCTTCCCTTTTGATTGCATTAAAGAGTTCAAGGAGTGTTGGCATTAGATCTTCTCTAAAGTTCTTGTGGAATTTGGCAATGAATCCTTCGAGATCTGGACTTTCCTTAATTTGAAGGGGTTTTTTTATTACTTCTTCAAATTCATTGACAGATATTGGATTATTCAGAACTTTTATATCTTTTTGGTTTAGCTTTGGCAGTTCATACATATCTAGGAATTTATCCATTTCTTCTGAGTTTTCCATTTTATTAAAGTACAGTTTCTCAAAATAGTTACTGATGATCTGGATTTCAGCAAAAACTGTTGTGATTACCTTTTTAATTGCATGGATTTGCGTCTTTTCTTTCCTTATTTTGGTAGAATTGGCTAAAACTTTGTCAATATTATTTAATTTTTCAGAAAACAAACTCTGGTTTGTTGATTGTATTGTTTTTAGTCTTGATTTCATTAACTTCTGTTCTGATCTTTATAATTTCCTTTCTTGTACTAGCTTTGTGTTTGGATTGTTCTTGTTTTTCTAGGAACTTGAAGTGAATCATTAGGTTATTTATTTGATCTCACTCTGCTTTCCTGATGTGGAATTCACTACTATAAACTTCTCTCTTAGGACTATTTTCATTGTGCCTGATGGGTTCTGGTATGTTGTATTGGGATCATTGATTATAGAAAATGTGTAATTACTTCTTGAATTTCACCTGTGATCCATTGATTATTCAAGAGAATATTATTTAATTTACATGTGTTTGCATAGCTTTTGTGATGTCTTTTGCCACTGATTTCTAGTTTTGCTGCACTATGATCTGATAATATGCATGGGATAATTTCAATTCTTTTGCATTTACTTAAGCATCCTTCATGGACTAGTATGAGGTCTATTTTGGACAGTCCCATGTCTTGCTGAGAAGAATGTGGATTCTGTTGTTTTTGGATGGAACACTCTAGCTATTAAGTGCATTTGTTTGAGGGTTTGGTTCAAGTCTGATTTTTCTGGGGGGTTTTGTTTTGGGTTTTTTTTTTTAATCTATCCATTTGTGAGAGCGAGGTATTGAGACCCAACATTATAATTGTATTGGTGTTTATCTGACTTTTCTTGTGTATTATTTTTGTTTTATTTTGTTGGGTGCTCTGGCAATTAGTGTTTATATGTTTATAATTGCTATATCTTCCTGTTGAAATGTTCCCTTAACTAATATGTTATCACCTTCTTTGTCTCTTCTGATAAGTCTTGGCTTGAATTCAACTTTATCTGAAATAAGGAGAGCTACCTGCTTTTTTTTATGGGTTCCTGTTGCATGGAATATTTTCTTTCATCCTTTAAATATTTATTTATTTATTTATTTATTTATTGGTACTGGGAATGGAACTTGGGATCTTGCACTTGTGAGGCAGGCGGTGGCACCACTGAGCTAAATTCCCGGCCTCCACCCTTTAATTTTTAATTAGTGAATTTCTTTTTTAATCAAATGTGTTTTTTGTATACTGCATAACATTTGGCTTTGTTTCTTGATACATTTCATCAATCTGTGTCTTTTGACTGGTGAATTGAGACTATTCATAATGAGAGTGACTACTCAGAAGTATTGGCATTTTCTGTCATTGAATTATTTTCCTGCTGCAATTTCCTTACTCCCTCCCCCCTTTTTTAGCCGTAAATCCCACCAGGTGTATTCATTCTTTTTTTTTTTTTTTTGCTTAAATTCTTTTATTGGTACATTCTAGGTATACAATATATTTACATTTATCATTGGGTGCTTGTACCTGTACATGATGTATCTTGGTTCTTATTTTTTTCCCCATTACCTGTGTGCCCTTCACCCCCTCCACCCTTCCCTATTTACATAGACTTTGTTTCCATTTTTTTCTTTTCTCATAATTTTTCCTTTCCCTTCTTCCCTTTCCCCTTCCCCTTTCACTTCCCCTATCCCTTTGGACCTTTTTTTCCTATTTCAAATTATCAATTATTCATTTTAATCATTTTAATTCTTATTTACACTTTCAGTTTCTCACACTAGAGAAACTATTCAGTATTTACACATGTGTGTCCTATTTATTTCACTTAAGAGTATGGCCTCGATATGCATCCATTTAGCTATAAATGTCTCTAGTTTCTCATTCTTTATGGCTGAGTAGTACTCCATTTTATAAAAAAACCACACCTTCTTTATCCAGTTTCCAGTTGATGGGCACTTGGGCTGTTTCCAAGCTTTAGCTATTATGAACTGTGCCATTATGAACATTTGACTTATTGCATTTTGGGCTCGGCTCTTTCTGGAATATCCTTGAGCATTTTTTGTAATGCTGTTTTGGTGGTCATGAAATTCTTGAGGTGTTCCCTGTCATGAAAATATCTTATTTATCTGTCAATTTTGAGGGAAAATTTTGCAACCTATCTAATTTGGAGTTGGAATTTGTTATCTTTCAGGGCTTGAAACACTTTGCTCTAAGCCCTCCTGACCTTTAAGGTTTGTATAGAGAAATATGCTGTAATCCTAATGGTTTACCTTTATATGTGATTTGTTGCTTTTCTCTAACACCTTTTGAGATTTTGTCCCTATGATGGACTTCTGGTAACTTTGAGTATAATGTGCCATGGAAAGTTTCTCTTTTGGTCATGGATATTTGAGGTTCTATATGCCTCATTTATCTGTGTGTTATTTCTTTCGCCATGTTTGGGAAGTTTTCTTCCTGTTGTAGTCAGTGTTTGCAAGAGAAACAGTTTTAATGAAGGACACAGAAATTTACAAGATTAGCTGACAATATCCACCCACAGAGCCATATGTAGAAGAATGAAAGGGATCCATATGCACACTAGAGATCTGAAGAATCCGGCTTAGGGCCTGGATCTCACAGCAGTGTCCTGTATGAGTCCAACCAAAGGCCTGGAGCCCATGGCAATGGCCCGCATGAGTCTGTATCAGCAGACCAAGGGATCTGCAATGGAAGACTGGAGGGTCTGTTCCAGAGAGCCCAAGGGCTGGTGTAGGACACTACAGAGTCTGCATGGGCAGACTGAAAGGCTGGTGCTGGAAACCAAAGTGTCTGTGCTAAAAGGCAAGAGACAACACTCAAGACAAGGGGAAGGCCAGAACTCTCCCAAGAGAACAGCAGCCATCCCTAGTGAAAGTGAGGACCAGAATTCCTCCAAAGAGAACAGCCAAATCTTCTCTAAGGAAAATCAGCATGAAATCTTCCCCTCCTTTTCTCCTTTTATACCGTTCAGACAACAGTCCTCCTTAAGTGGATCTTCCACACCCAGAACCACAGTAACTCAATTCAGCTGGTCATTAATTAATTAACCACTACACTGCCATTATTTTTGTGATCAGGTTTTTTGTGGCTTTTTCCAGCCTTCAGATTTTTCATTTATTCAAATTATTAGTCTTCTTTGCATAATCTAGCAGCTGTTGGACCCATTTTTCACTTTCTCTCGTTATTTTTAATGTGTCTTTGAATAGTTGGTCTTTGAAGGCTTCATTGTCTTCTAGTTCTGGAATTCTGCCCTCACATTAGTCAGTTCTGCTGCACATACTTTCAATATGATTTTTAATCTCCTGGATTTCTTTTTGAAACCTTTTCATTGACTCTAATTCTTTGGCAAACTGGTCATTCATGGTTTGTATCATTTTGGTTAGCTCATCTAGTTTTTTATTAGTGTCTTTCAAAAGCTCCTCCATCTTTTTGGTTATTACTTCCATTATCTGTTTACAGATAGTCCTCATTTAGTGACCTTACAGTTTAATGACTGTTTAGACTTATGACCAAGGCATGCTGTTCAGACTTATGACCTGCTGCTCAGATTTATGACTCTTTTTTTGTACAATATCTTCTTTTTGTACACTACACCTTTATTCAGTACTGCAATTTTTGCTGGTTGTACTGTACAGTACAGCACTGTAGTTTTATGTTCTGTTTATGTTTTATGTTATGTAGTTTTATGTACTGCATATAAGATTTATACAAATAAAAACAAAGTGATCAAATTGGAGCTTCCTTTGACCATTTCTTTGTTCTGAATATTGTAATGTACATACTATATACAGTTACTTGGTTAGGGACCACTTCATTTAATGACTTAGTCGCAGAAACTGAGCTTGGTCATTAAACAAGGAGTGTCTGTAGTTGTATCTCCTCTGATCCTACTGAGTATCTCTTTGATCTATTTTCTAACCTCCTCTGTTATCCTTTCGAGTAATTTGGGTGTGTGGCTTATGCTGTGTTGCCCCTCTGTGACCTCTGAATTGGCTTTGGGGGAGTAGGGAATTTGAGGAGGCATTTTTGTTGCCTTGTCTTCTCATGTTTCTATGGTTCTGTTTGTTTGTTTTGGGCTGAATTTGTGGATGTTTACAGTCTAAGTCTTTGTTGCTAGTATAGAGCTCTCTGTAGTTGCTTTTCAGTGGTGTTCTTTGGGCATGGCTAGCTATAATCCTTTGCCATGTCTCTAAGATTCAACCACTTTGTTTAGAGGGGAGGATGCAGTGTAGTTAGCTCAAATACACTGTTGGGGCCAGTTAGTTCTCTGGGAATGTACTTTAGTATTGTTAAAGTACCCATGGTAATCTCAGTGTTGGTTTACAGAGAAATAGTGTCAGTTATGTGATCCTGTTAATATCAAGCGAAGAAACTGCAGTATTATCATCTGAGACAAAACAGATATTAACATACCACAAAAACCAATAATGTACTACCCTTAATCCTAGGGAAGAAATCTGCAATTATGGTGTAAACATTAAGAAAAACCAGGTATTGAATTACAGCTAAATGAAACAGATATATTTCTGCCAATGGTAGAAAAAACTCAAGTAATTTTAGAGTTAATTTTCAAAAGATTACCAAAGCTTAATGATTATACTACTATAGATATGGGAAATGCAAAAGGAAAATGTTGAAACCTTAAAATGTATGATATGAGAAAGAAGAGAGAGAAATGGTACAATGGATCCTATTGAGAAGTAGAAGGATATTTATGAAATTATGTAAAGGTAAGACAAATTATGAGAAATAGAAGATAAAAAAGAGGGCCGGGGATTTAGCTCAGTGGTTTTGCCGCCTGCTGTGCAAGCGCAAGGACCTGAATTCGATCCCCAGTACCAAAAAAAAAAAAAAAAAAAAAGAAGATAAAAAAGAGAGAGAAAAGACAGAAATTGTACAGAGAGAAAGATTAAGAGAAAAAATTGAAGGTAAGAAAATTAAAAGGGAGTAGAGGAAAAATAAAGAAAAAGAAATAAGAAGCAAGAAAGTAGCAGAAAAGAAAATTCCCCAAGCCCCAATAAACTGGTAAAGAAGAAAGAAGGAAAGGAAAGAAGGGAAAAAGAAAGAACAAAATCACAACAAAAAAGAAACACAACACACACACACAAACAAAAACCAAACAAAACCCCAAAAAACAAAAAAAGAAATTTCTCTGATTTCACACCTATGGTTTTCTTCCAGGGTCTATAATTTTGGGGCAATATTCAAGTCAAGCTGTGTCACTCTCATGCTAGTAGATAAAGAAGGCAGACAGACCCGAGATCCATGCTGGATGCAGGCACCCAAAGGCAGCAGGATTAGGGCAAGGACCCCAGTTTTGTGGCTTTCAAATTCGGAGGAATTCAGGCTGAGCATGGCTTGTGGCCATGGGTGTAGAGCCTGTGTCCTTTAGTATAAACTTCTCAGGAGGGTCTCTTGCCAGTCTGACTGCAGCTCCCTGACCATAGCTTTCTCCCGTGGATGTCCCTCACCCAGTCACTGTGGGAACATATACTGGGATCCCTGAATTGAACCCATCCCGTGGCTGCTCTGAGTCCCAGGTTCAAACATCAACTCTATCCTGAAATGTCTCAACAAGCACTCTCTCCAGTGGGTATGGTAGGCACTTGGGCTGGAGTCCCTCACCAGCCATTGCAGCTCACAGCATACACCAGTCCATTCCCCCACTGCATTTCTCTTTGATGCCTTCCAAAGTCCCCCATTTTCATTTTGTCTCTGTAGACTCAGTCTTCCTTTCTCATGAGCCATGAGCTGGGAGCTGGGGAGAAAGTTCAGATTGTCTCTTTCCTTTTCTGCATTGTGTTTTGTCTTTTCAATTTCTCCATGGTTTTAATTTTCTTGTCAGATCCTTCCTGGTTCATGGGGATCTACTTCTCTCTCTCTCTGTCTCTTTTTTTTTTTCCTTCCCCAAGTTGTTACTTTCCAGGGTCTGGATTCTGAATCTCAGAGAGGCTGAATTATTGTTGCTTACCGTTATGCCAATTTCCTACAAGCTGAGGTCATTGTTCTGTTACAAGGAAAAAGGAGATGCTTTGGCCAACTTCATAGAGAAGAACATTCCTGCACACTCTGCTTTGAATGTTTTCATTTAGTTTATTTTGAGACCTTGAGGCTTCTTCCAAACCCTTATTAATAGTGTGGACTTTGTATCATGGTCCAGCATGTGCAGAGGAAGTTACATTTTCTTGATCCATACCTTGAAATCTTAAGCATTTGGGTTTTATGTATAGATAAAACTATATCTAATGATTAGGAAAACACAGGAAAAAGAAAAACTTCATATCTTTTCATATAATTTCCAGATGCCTGCCTTCAGACCTGTCTAACTTCCTGCCTAAGAGTGGTGGTTATACAATATTGTGAATGAAGTAAAAATATTGTGGACATTAAAATGGTAAATTTTATTTTATTGGAATCTCAATTTAAAATTGTATATATACACAAAGTTTGAAGAGGTCCACAACTTTTCCATACTCCAACTTAAATTAGTTTTATGGTGTGATCAGCTTCAGAGTTCCTATTTAAAGTTGTAATAATTAGACCCACTGTGATAAATTGATTAAGGCATTGGCATGTGGAGTAAAGAGTGGCCGTTGCCTGGTATAATTGGTTTGAGTCACAGATAAACTGCTATCATGGGATATTTTAACTGGACTCGAGGTCAACTTTAGAAATTGTAAAGACATTGGACATGTGTATCCAAGGAGTATGGTAAAAGTAAGTCAGCTTCATGCTTTGTTAAGGAACAACTAACATCATGAATTCCATGAAACCCAAGATTCAGATAAACAATAATGATGGGAAATTATCTATAATTACATGCACATAAGTGAATGAATTCTAAGTGAATTTCTGGTAGTGTATATGGCAAGAAAAGCAAGAAGACAAAGTTGAGTTTTGATCTGAAAAGTGTTCTTCTTTTATGGTATCTTAGTCACTTTCTCAATTCTGGGACATACCTGACACCCACGTGTTAAAGAAAGAAAGGTTTATTTTCACTCCATAGTTTGTAGACATTTTAGTCCATAGTTGACTGGCTCCAAGGCAGGACAGAAGGGCATGGCAGCGGGGACTTGCTCATGGCATGGCAATCAGGAAGAAGAGAGAGATCAAGGGAGGGTAATAAACACTTCCAGGTCACACTCCCAGTGACCTACCTCCTCTAACTAGGCTTCACTTCCCCACATAACATTTAGTTATAAATTCATCAGTGGACTAATCCACTGATGAATATTATGCCCTCATGATCCAATCACCTCCCCAAATCCCCAGATGTGGGTACATGTAGCTTTGGGAGGTCATCTAGATATAAACCATAGCATTGTTCCCCTGTCCTTCAAAACACTCCTGCCCATCTTCAAGAGTTACCAAAGTCCTAACAGTTTCAGCATTGCTGAAAATTCCAAATTCAAAGTCTCCCCCGAGATTTAAGGCAACCCCTTAGCTGTGAGGTCCTGTAAAAATGTAAAGAATTTTAAATGCTTCCAATTTACAATGGCACGGGAAAAACAATATTTCAAAAGGGAGAAATCAGGAGACAGAAAGAAATGGGACCAAAGCAAAACTGAAACCCTGACAGGAAAACATTAAAACCTGTAGTTCCACGTCCAGAACCCTGGGCAGATTGTGGTGAGATTTGCACTTCAAAGGGCTTGAATGACCCCGCCCCTACAGTAATGCTGGTGGTAGTAGTCCTCATGGCCTCTCTCTCAGGCCAGCTTTGGTCACAGCTTGCAGCTTTCATCAGATATTCCACATTCCTGCCTTCTCTAACTTTCTGGAGTCTCTACTTACAGTTTCAGTTTCACACTCACATCTTCATGCACTGCCCTCTCAGTGGCACACTGCCTGGCCATCTGTATCTTGCCAGTGGTTGCAGAGGTCTCTAAGTGCCTGAAATCTGAGCATGGTGAACTGAATTCTGGAGAATCAATTCCATAGCTGGCCTTTCTCCAACAAAGTTTCCTGGGGATCTCTCTTCAAAGCAAAGTCTTATTTTTTGTAATTTTAACTCTTCAAAATGTGGGGTCCTGCTGCTTCCTGTGATGCTCTCAAACCGTCTTTTCTATCATATCCCAAAGTGCCTGGCTTCTTTTTTATGCTAATCTTTTTACAAACCAAGCTCTTCTCTATTCCATCTTTGCAGGTCCCGACTTTACTGGAGCTTCAATTATGGACAAACTCAAAACTTTTAAATCATTCTACCAGGCCATTTGCTCTTGATTCTCAATGCAGAGCTGGCTACTGGTCCCAACAGTACCCAAGCCACAGTCTGAATGTTTGGCTGCCTTGAGATTTCCTCCACCAGATTAATTAGTCCACTCCCTTGATCTCAGTGTCCTGCAAAGTCTCAACACAGAAACAAAGCATAAGCAAAATTTCCACCAAAGCATAGCACACATGGCCTGGAGTCCAACTGCCAATGCAGTCCTTGATCCTAACTCAAACCCCCTGAGTCTGGTCTTTATCAGCTGCATTTCTATTAGCAATCTGGTCTTCTGAGCACTGACCAGAATCTCCCATCAAGTGCAGATTAGAGAATTCCAGGGCTCCTTCATGAGCTAGCATCTCCAAACTTCCCAAACTCTTTCCACAAGCTAATTCCAAAGGCTTTTGAACCCCATGGTCAGGGAATGTCATAGCAACAACCTCACTTCTGGTACCAAAAAATATCTTAGTCATTTTCTCATTGCTGGGACACAATTCGTGACACTGACAATTTAAGGAAGAAATGGTTTATTTTGGCTCACAGTTTGTAGATGTTTCATCCATATTTGCCAATGGGGAGTGGCATGGCAGAGGAGGATTCCTCATGGCATACCATTCAGGAAGTAAAGAGAGACCAAGGGAGGAGGAAGGGTGGCCTTCAAAACAGAACCAATTCCTGTATCGTGGTCAGTTTCTTTTTTGAGCCCAAGGCAAGCAGAGACAGAGGATCACAAAGATATGGTAGGGTCAGATGGACAACAGATTGCTAAGAAAATGATGTAAGTCCAGGCACAGTGAAAACCAGAAATTAACAGCAGATATAGATCTGAATTAGTCATAGGCAACTCAAGAGAAGAATTTGTAAGCTCTGTATTTCAGGCCTCACCCCCAAAAGATGAGGATTTGAATCCTAACTCTACATGTATCCTGAATGCTGGCCACTTTCACATCTAATTTGTCTGAACTTTAGTTTTTTTGGCTTCAATTAAGCAAAACTTACAGAGATAATGTGCTCCACATGTCAAGTATTGAAGCTTTGGTTATCTGAGTTCATTCGAAATTCTTTCTCTAAAGAGACTCATACTTAGAGTAAATATATAGACAGTAAACATAATTTTTAACATCACCCATCTGAATTACCAGTTTCAGAAATGACATCTTCAAACTTTTTTCCCCTTTTACCTGAAGCCACAGCTTCAAGTACACTATAGCTCATTCACCTTCAAAAGCCTTCCCCAAATACCTATCATAGAATTGACCATTCAAGTACCTTCTCATTACATGGTATGGAATCCTAAATGACTATATCTTTTAACAACAAAAACTTGCACATAAATTTCAATAATGCAGCAGGTATAGGTATAAAACCCAGTAAATTTATATATCAGTGACATACAGAAAAGGAAACACAGGTAAAATTAATGAACTCATCCTGTCTACTGATTCAAGTGATTCAATTTTTCTCATTCGGTACATTATCTCTTCTATCTGTTGGTTGTTTTCTTTCTATTGCAGAACATTTTTAATTTGATATCATCTCATTTGTTGATTCTTGATGTTATTTATGTTTTTAAAAGGGAAATTGAAAGAGAAATTAGTATGAGGAGCTTATGAACTAACCAAAGCCATCCAAGTTGGTATGATAGCAATCAGACAAGTAGTAGAAGTGTCTCACAGCTGGAACCTAAGCCTGACATTTAAGTATTATCAGTTGGAAATGAAAGCTACTAGACCACTAGGTCTTGAGATTATTTGGTGATGACCAGTGTTTCCAAATTGACAAACAGGGTTAAGTTGACTACAGTAGATAGCCTGGGAGGAATCCCATTTCTCTCTCAGAAACCCTAAGTATGCCTCCCTACATTGCATATTTTTAAGGAAAATACAATTTCTCTAATTTTCAAAAGTGCCATTCTTCTCTAAGGAATCGCATTTCAGCTCCCAGAAATGAGACCCAAATATATTTTTATAATACCTACCATGATCATGATACTCCCTTAAAGAGATATTAACATTTTGCTATATACTTCAGATTTGGTTTTCCCAACAAAATATTACAGACACAGCTAAAGCCTCATTCCCCCTCCTTTTCCCTTTCTACCTATCACGTTGAAGTTGGTGTGTATATATACAGCTATATACTTTTTTTTTTGGTACTGGGGATCGAACTCGGGACCTTGCACTTGAGCGGCAGCTGCCGGAACCACTAAGCTAAATCCCCGGCCCCAGTTATATACTTTTACTATTAAAATATATTCTGTCATTTTGTGTGTTTTGAAATTTTCTAAAGTGGTATCATACTATTTGTACCTTTTTTAATTTGTTTTTTTTCCATTCAATATGGTGTTTTGGGGCCAGGTATTTAGCTC
The DNA here is from genome assembly GCF_053883595.1 of Heterocephalus glaber. Lineage (NCBI taxonomy): Eukaryota > Metazoa > Chordata > Mammalia > Rodentia > Bathyergidae > Heterocephalus > Heterocephalus glaber. The sequence goes on along the minus strand of NW_028258384.1, from coordinate 33,239,137 downwards.
AGTGGTTCTGCTGCCTGCCCTGCAAGTGCAAAGACTGGAGTTCGATCCCCAGTTCCCAAAAAAAAAAAAAAAAAAAAAATTATGGTGTTTTGGAAATTCATTCACTATGATATGTTTAAATCTAATTCACATATTTTGACTTTAGTATGATTTAATATACCACAAATTATTTACAGAGTTTCTTGCTGGTTAGTAGATACCTGTTTACTTTTCCTTTTTCAAAAATTTTTGCTATTAAAATAAATGCTGCAATGAGCATCCTTCAAAAGTCTCCTCAGAGATTCCATATTCTACAGAGTATATTCTCTAGGGCACATACCTAAAAGTGTGATTACTAAACTTCAGGGAGTATTTACCCCTACAAGTGTGACTGTAAGACTTAAGGAGTGCTTATCAGGTGTTTCCAAATGGCTTTCCAAAGTTATTGAACCAATTTAAGTTCTACTAGAAGTGTGTGAGCATTCCTATTTCTCAACATTGTTATAACAGATGATGCAATCAGACATTGATTTTTTTGATTAGATGACTATAAGATGAGCAATCATTTTAATATACATTTAATTGATTAATAGTGAGACTGAGTATTTTCTTGTTACCTCTTGTCCAGCTGGGTGTTTTCATCTGTGCAGTACCACTTTACATCCTTGGTCCATTTTTCTATTGCAGTAGCTGTTTGCCATGCTGATTTGTTATCATTTTTATATAATGTGTGTATAAATCTATTCTATGGTTTTATAAATCTTCAGTTTTCTCTGTGATAACATTTTCACTTTCTATGGTGTATTTTGAATAATTTACATCAATTCTTATTTATAAATCAGTATTCTGTATATTTGAGAATTGCTTCACAAACAGTTGAAAAAAATAATGAAGGATTTAAATGTGGATTATAATGAATTAAAGGTTAGTAGTACTAGGAGAACTCTTTTATTTTGTGGTGTTGGATATTAAACCCAAGGCCTTGGGCATGGTAAACACATGCTCTACCACTGAGCTACACCCTCATTCCCAAAGAGAATTATCTTCTCTTTCTAGAGTTTTAGGAGACTGAAAATAACTTCAAAACAAAAATGCAGGTGTCTTCAGAGGAACAGAATAGAGCACCCAGAAATAAGCCTACAAATATATGGTGAAAGATTTTTGACAAAGGTGCCAAGAACCCCCAATGAAGAAAGGATAGTCTCTTCAACATATGGTTCTGGAGAAAATATCATATCCACATGTAGAAGAATTAAAATTAGACCATATAAAAATAAACTCAAGATTAATTAATGATCTAAATATAAAACCTGATACTGTTAAAGTTCTAAGGAAAATATACAAGAAGAGCTGTATGACATTGGTCTTGGCAATAATTTCTTGGATGTGACACCAAAGTATAAGTAACAAAAGCAAAAATGGACAAGTAAGACTATATTAAATTTAAAAGTTTCTGCACAATAAAGGAAACAATCAATAGAATGAAAAAGAAACTGAATTTAAAGTTCAGGAGAAAGTATTTGTAAACTATGTATCTGATAAGAGGTAGCAATCCCATTTCTGGGCATATATTCAAAAGAATTCAACTCAGGATCTCAAAGACATGTCTGGACTTTGTATTCACTGCAACTTTATTTACAATAGTCAAGCTATAAAAACAACTTAAATGTCCATTGATGAGTGAATGGATAAAAATGAATTGTAGGCCATTGCTGTTGCTGCTGCTGCTGCAGCTGCTTGTCTGCTGCTACCGCCTGCCTGCTCTGTGATGCCCCTCTGCCAAGCCTCCCTGCCTTGCTGCCAGCCGATTATGGACTGAAACCTCTTCCAACTAATTCTTCATCTCTGGATTGCAATGGACCTTAAGTTACCTAACTCAATGGATTCATATACCACTTAGGAACACCCTCTGGGATCGAATAAAGGACCTTGCACTTGCGAGACAGGCAGCGGCACCACTGAGCTAAATCCCCAGCCCAAGAGTCAGGAGCTAAAGGGTGACTCCATGGTGACGGCAACGCCACCCGGCTCCCCGGAATACACCTCCCAGTGCTGTGGAACTCGGTAATACAGTGTCTGGGATGGCGGTGTTAGGTGGGCAAAATACTCCTAAAGCTGACGCAACGGTGGCCGAAGGAAGACAAACTGTTTCTATCGTAAGCGAGACTTGTGAAAACCAGCCTAGAGAGCGTCAGCAACTAAGCTATCAGGTCTCTGAGTAATTATTTCCCTTTTGGATGTTCAGCACTGTCTGACTCGCTCTTTTAAGGGGACTGGGGGGAGGTGGGTTGAGAAAGGCAGACATCAATTAGGTTAAACAAAATTTATCGATAATGTTAAAAATGAAAAGTAAAACTTCTTTCTGAACATCCTGGTATGGTCCCTGATTATCCTTAATGTCGCAGTGAAGGGATCTCAGAACAAAATTAGAGAGTAACTGTAAATTTGATTTAATTTTTATGAACAATTTCCCAGTGATGTAAAAATTCTCCGCATAAACAAGTGAAAGAAAGAAAACTATTTTTCCACATTCATTAGCATTGCCTCTTGATTGGCATGCACAGTTATCTGAGGTAAGCAATTTTTTAAATTATACTTTCTAGAAACTTCACCTTTATGTAAGCAAATTTAGACAAAGCAAATATGTAAGATAAACTCCCCATGCCCGTACTTTTCCCCTGACGATGAATGTCTAAAGCTACTAAAGTGCGAGCGAGCCTACCCTAAAACCAGCAATAATAAAGTTCTCAATCTTTTTGTTGTTGAAATTTTAAGGTGCAGATTTACCTTTAAAAAATTCACACATATCACAAACCTCTAACTGAAAATGTAAATTGAGTTTGATAAAAATAAAGTTTCAAGAATGCTACTTCAAAGAATGATTTTTCATCCTTGGTGTCCGCAGCCAGGGACTCTTTAAAATGCTCGGCCGTAAGAACATGTATCCCCGTAATGTCAGGAAAAAGGGTCGAAAACCAAGACCAGACCAGGCCACAACAAGCCTTTATTAGGGGAACAGATCTGCCAGGCTGTCTCTGAACAAAGGAGAGTCAAAAGCAATATGGCCAGGACAGCAACTGCCTTTTAAAGGAGCAGGGGTGGGGCTTGTAGGAGCTGAGGTGGGGTTGAGTGAGGTAGTGGCTAGGGAATGGAGGAGCCTGTGACATCACTAGATGGTAGGAGGTAAGCGAGTATTAGGTTACTTTCTAGGCGGGAACAGGGGCGTGCTGGGAAGAAGGGTTTGTTCTTTGGTGGGAGCAACCATCTTGGCATGATGTCACACAGGGGAAGGGGCAAGGCACCATCTGAAGAGGGCAGCTACTATACATAATAGCTGCTGAGGTAGTGGGAGACCTATCATTCCAGGCTTTTGTTTTATGACAATTGGGCGAAGGTCTCTTCTTCTGGAGCTGCTTCCTGCTGGCCAGGGGTGAAGATTGGGGCTAGACCTGGATCTGATGAGGCCTGTGGCAAGTGGGGACCTCTTCTATTTGTCGTACTGGCTGGTACCCTGCCATGATGAATTCCGTGACTGTCTGGTTGGTGAATGCCCTCATTCGTTCCTGCAAGAAATTTTGAAAACAGCGAACCAGACAGGGTCCGAAGAGTAAGATAAGGCAGATGGTGACCAATGGTCCTATCGGAGGAAGGAGCCAGGGCAGCCAACTATTTAGGGAAAATAGATTTTCATTTACCCAATTGTTCATGCGTTGATCAATGTTTGAGGCCCTTTCAGTGAGCCTTTTTGCTGCATCTCGTACTATACCCGATTGATTTGTATAAAAACAATATTCCTCTCCTAGGAAAAGACATATACCAACCTTCTCTGCTGTAAGGAGATCTAGCCCCCTCCTATTTTGGAGAGTGACAGCCGCTAAGGAATCTATTTGGTTTTGTGAAGTTGTGATTGATCTAGCTATTTCTTTTAGGCTGTCACTTAGCTCTTTAGAGAGAGTTTGGAATTGAGTTAGTGAGGTAGCTAGGCCCCCTACTCCTGTCCCTAAAGCAGCAGTGATGCCTAGTCCTACAAGTAAGGGTATAAATTGGACAGCTCGTCTATGTCTGACCCGTGTTTTTGTTGGCACTGATAAAGTTTGATTGTTTGGGGCTATATCAGTGTTAGGGCTGAGGTAAACTAGAGTGCAAGTCCCTGTCCAGCTAGTTGGCAGGCACAGGTGGGCTGAAGTTCCACAAAGGAAGAAGATCCCTTGACTGGGTAAACAGAATTGGTTGTGTATGTCAAAAAGATGTGTGAGTTTGTTATTCTCCATTTCCCATATTCCTAGTGTTCCTGCCAACACAGCACCTGTTAAGGGTTGAAAAGGTCTTTGGCATGAGATTTGTTGGGCATTGTTGGTCCTATTTTCCCATTGGAAGAAGAATCTCCTGGTATCTACCAGAAGCCATTCTGGAGAATGGTTAAATGTTGGAATAAGGAGGCATTCTGAGACTGAGGGGGCTGTGTTGCAAGGAGTCCAGGGATGTATAGTCATGCAAGGCATGTGCCGACCATTGCAAAACCCAGAATTTTTGTTGAGAAGACCCTGTGTCATAATTTTTGAAGCCCCAGTGAAGCGGACAGGCTGAACAAAGGGGGCATCTTGGGTGACCTTGTAGTTAGTATGACCTGAAGAGGCCTGTAATAGTAACGTGTAATTACACTTCCAAGAAGGAAGATGTCCCAACATGGAGCCCATGGACAAGTTACACTGAAAGCAAAGTGGGGCCTGAAAGCTCAAGATGATGTTATCAGCTATAGGTCCGAGTATAAATGATAGGTCTCCCACTACCTCAGCAGCTATTATGTATAGTAGCTGCCCTCTTCAGATGGTGCCTTGCCCCTTCCCCTGTGTGACATCATGCCAAGATGGTTGCTCCCACCAAAGAACAAACCCTTCTTCCCAGCATGCCCCTGTTCCCGCCTAGAAAGTAACCTAATACTCGCTCACCTCCTACCACCTAGTGACATCACGGGCTCCTCCATTCCCTAGTCACTACCTCACTCAACCTCACCTCAGCCCCTACAAATCCCACCCCAGTCTCTATAAAAGACTCTCCCTGCCCCAGCCATATTGCTTTTGTCTCTCCTTTGTTCAGAGACAGCCCGGCAGATCTGTTCCCCTAATAAAGGCTTGTTGTGGCCTGGTCTGGTCTTGGTCTTCAGCCCTTTTACCTGACAAAAATCATCGTGACAGAAAGTAGAATCATGGATGCCAGAGTTTAGGGAGAAGGGGGAATGTAGATTTAGTGTTTAATGTGTATGGAATTTTCATTTTGCAAGATGTAAATAGTTATAGAGATGGATGGCAATAATGATTGCACAGCATTATGAATGTTTTAAATACCACTAAGCTGTACATTTAAAATGGTAAAGATGTTTAATTTTGTTAGTTATATTTTGTTTGTTTATTTGTTTGTTTGTTTGGTACCAGGGATGGAATGTTATATTTTACCGCAATAAAAAAAATTGGGAAAGAACCACATGTGCACAAATTCTTTCACATTCTTTCCATTGAAAGACAAGGTCTATTTATACACCTTCTCCTTGAATCTAGGCTTACTCATTTATTTAAAACAGCTTATCCTGAAATAGCTTTTTACACCCCTCCCCCCTTAGGTAATATTGATTAAATGAGAATCCAATGGGGAAACAAATGACTAGCAAGCTTACAAGGAAGGAGCAAGGAATTTCAGTGGTAAGAGGTGGGTCAGGGATCTTTCTTGGAAGATCTGTATCCCCCACCCAGGTGACTGACACCTATTTAGAATATCAATCACTGCTATTTATCCTGCTTGGGTGTGGTGGTTTCTCTCCTTTTATAATGCTGGCCTTCAGTGAATGTGTCTTGATTGTCTTTCATGTTGGCTCCTTGACTGTCCTCCATGTTGGCTCCTCATTGGCTGGCCCTGTCTAACTGCCTACAAGATAACTAATTAACTTACCTATCTACAATATTCCCCCCTCTGAAGAAGTACCACTAACTGCTGTGAGGGTACAAAGGGCAAAGACCATTCTGGCTACTTCCAGCTGAAGAGGGTTGTAGTTGTGATCAGCAGTCAGAGTTACTCTACAGAGGGTCTATCTAAAGGCCCTTGATAGGCACCAGGCATTGTCATCTTGGGTAGGCATATAGCTTTGAATCTGCAGGAGACCAAACCAAAGAAACAGTTAAGAATACCTGGGCCAAATAATAAGGTCAGCAGAATTGTGACAAATATAGCCAACAAGCATCTCCACCAGGAGGAACTAGTCATAGCCTCCCACAAAGAAGAGAAGGTCCAAGGGACTTCAGAATCCGACATAGAAGTCATACTGTAATTTAGCAGTTAGTTACAAGCTGTTTACAAGGTTGATCTGGTGGATCCTGATAAAAGAAGTCTAGCACATTTGTCATTGGTATGACCACTTGGAGTTTGGCAGCCACTAGGCAAGAATAAACAAAATTTTAAGAAATTAGAGTATGTATAATCTAAGCATGAGCACTAGAATGGAAAGGCAGGTTGGGGAAATTGTCACATTTAGAAACTAAAATAGTGAGTGATTGTAACCTATTAGCTCTTAGACTCTTTTATCGATGGAGGTTATCTATAAGTCTGATATTTTGTCATAAGTTGTAAGATAGAGACAATTTGAAGGACACATTTAGCTAATAAATTTAAAACTCTAGCTGAGCTCTTATAGATTCTACCATAGTTTTTCCTAATGATCCATACCCATGGTCAGCTACTGGAATAGCTGGAAACTGCCAGAAGGGGTCAGTGATTGGAGCTCTTTTTTATATTTAGCTTTGTTACTATGGCATTATTTTTATACCTCTTTTGGTTATTCTTTTCTCCTGGGTGTTTAGGACCAAGTTAAAGTGAGACCTGTGTCAATCAATATGAACCTCTTGCTGTCTATCAAGGTCAGGTAAGTCTCCTCAGGCATTGCTTTGGAACCATGCATAGAGCATCTCTACTCCTCTGTCAGTGTCAGCCATCAAGATGGGTCATGGCCTTGCATGACCATGGTGCTTTCAGTGAAAGCATGGAAGACTTTTCCCTCTTGGTGACCCTCCTTTGTCACACAGTACATTTTTCCTCTGGTGTCTAGCAATCTCCCTGCTCAGGAGGTTAGGTGACTTACCAAAGATGTAGGATCCTATAGAAAAGGTTCCCTCTGTCTTGGATTCTTTGTTGACCTTGAGAGGCTAGGGCCAAAATATTGGCTGTCCTCTTAGTCCAGTTATCTTTCTAATTTTGGTCTCCAAACTTTAGCTGTTGAACACCCAGAAGAAAAGATTAGTGACATTAGTAGTGCAGTAGGAGCAGTGAGCTTGTTTGGACATTAAGCACCTTTGAAATATAAAGTATAGTTAGAGGACTGTTATTTCTTACCAACCATGGTTGTTTTGGTAGTTGAATCCCTGAAGAATGTTAACAGGTAAGTTACATATTATATAAAGAAACTTGAGCTCAAGAGCCACACATAGTATTTTAGCATGACAATCATGATGCCATTATCTTTGTAATGCTTACATGTCCATCTTAGCATGGAATAGTCTTTTAGCAAAACACCTCCATCTGATCACAAGACATTAAATGACATAAAGAAAACTCTTACTTAATTTGTTACCCTTTAATAGGATGCCATCTAAAGAGAACATACTTATTGGCCTATAAATGTACCTTAGAAGTTTATAATGTCTAGCCTCTAATTTTAGTGTGTGACATTGATGGACTGTTTGGGATCTGAGTATCCCTAAGTATAGTGACACATAACATATCCATCACATAAGTTCTTAAGAAAAACTATTATTTGATTGGTTATCTCATGTTGGCTTGATATATACCTCTTATCACAAGTAGCTAGAGAACAAGAGAAAGGCAGATACCTGAGTCAAAAAAGACCATTACCCTAAACAATATCTTAGAAGGCCTGTACACCTGGAAGGCATGAATGATATTTAGTACATGATGAAATAACAATGAGTATCAGTTACATGAAACCCCTTGTCCCCTAATTTTGTTTTGTACCAAGAGCATTTTAAATAAACCTTATTGTTTTTCCACAGAAAACTTAGCCATTTGACCATGACCAATGTGCACATAACACAATAATAAATGTATTTCCCACAAGGCTATGGAAATTATTGGGGTCCCCTTTGTGAACAAAGGCTGGAATAAATTTTTCCAGGCAGCCGCTCCTTTATTTACCAAAGGGAGTCCTGTCCAGTAGTTTTCCTAAGCCCAAGAATTATCTTAACAAATTTTTAGATGACCTATGAGAGCCAGATCATAACAATTAACACATTATTTTTGGCCAATGAAATATTCCCAAGTTATTATACATAGACAACCATATGTACTGTAATTGTAAAACCAGTCTTGACATCATTTGGATCATCTGGCAACCTGGGGAAAACATGTCTTCAGTGGTATTTATCTATAAGCCAACTTGAGTTACAGGCAGACATCTTTTTAAAAATACAAAACAGCCTTTTGCTCTGAAACTGATAAAAAAGAGAATCTATTTGATGATCTTTCCATACTTGAGTTAACCTAGCAGCAGAATTTAATGCATTAGTGGTATAGCACTTTGTGCATATGACACATATAAATGTATCCATGACTTTTATTATTACTTTTAACGTTTTAAAAATTAAGTCAAGGTGTTGGGCAAAATGACAGAGCAGTGAGTGCCATCAACTCAGCTTCTCCAGAACAAAGAGTCTACAGTCTGTAAGACAGTAGGTTGGAGAGGAACTGAAATGAGTGGAGAGTACCTGGGAACCATGAGGGAACTGACAGAGGAGAAGAAAATAGGATTAAGTTATACAGAAGAAATAAAGGAGCAGCAGCAGCACTGACAAAGGCTGAGTAGCCACCAGCTGGGAGGCAAAGTGAAACTAACAACTTTTCTGCACACAGAAAACTGAAGAGTTATACTGGGACCAGGAGAATATTATGCAGTTGGAGACAGCAGGAAGAGCACGTGACACTGCTTCCTGAGTGACCCTCAGGAGTCAACAGTTGGTGAGTGACTGTGGCTGTACAAGTGCCTAAGGACACAGTTGTGCAGAACAGGAGCTGGCAAGGACACCACTGTAGGGAAGGACTGGGTGTTTGAACCTGGATCCCAGCACAGCCCCATAGTGGCTGCATCACACTACCAAGTTCCTAGAGTGAATGAGGGAAGGACAGTGATGGGAGACCAGCAGTTGGAGAGAAGACTGGGGGGAATCCTGCTGAGAGGCAGGAACTGTGACCATAGACTGAGCTCCTACACTCAGAAGGCAGTTTCAGCCTGAGTTACACAGGACTGCCAGCTCACATAGTGCCATGTTCACATTGTAAGCATCTACAATCTCTATACCCAGCATGATTCTGGGGGAAGACTGCAACCTTAGACTTCCAGTGTTGATGAAGACATGTTCTGGCCTGAGCTCTGGTCCTTAAACTGAGCCTCAGGAAAAGAGTCACATGTCCAAAATTTTTTCATTTTTATTTTTTTTTAATTTTATTTCATTTATTTATTTTTTTTGAAACAGGGTCTCACTGTGTGGTACAGGCTGGCCATAGACTTACTATGTAGGCCAGACTGTCCTTGAATGTGGAGATCCTCCTGCCTCAGCCTCCCAAATACTGGGATTACAAGCATGTGCCACCACACCTGGCTTAAAATTTTATTTTTTTACTCTTTGCTGTTTTTCTCCTTCTGTACATTTTCCCCCATAATTTTTATTTCATTATTTTACATTTTTTTCTCTTATGAGACTGTCTGTGTATGTGTGCTTTGCTTACACTTGCATTCTTTCCCCTTACAATACAGTTTATAGATAGTAAGGGAATTCCCCCATGTCCATTTATATACCTCTTACTTTTACCCATATCCCTTTGCTTAAACTCTTTCTTCTGTGTTTTATTCATTCTCAATTTTGCTTTTCTTTCCTTTCCACCTTTTCAGTTGTCTCCCTTAAACTTTTCCTCAATATTTATATCAGTTATAGAATCTATTCCCATCTTCATTTATCACTACCAATTTTGAGCCCAGTTTTCACTGTCATTCCTTTCTAAATATATAACAATGTATCCTTATCATCAATAGGATCATTTTCTCCCCTCCTATTTCTTCCTTTTCATACCACACAGAGGAGAACTTAAATTTTTTCTCTTTTTCTTCTTTTCTCTACCCTCTTCTGGCCCAAAACTGTGGGCTTTATAAAACTGATTCAATAAAACAACTGCTGAATGCTGTTTTTCACCAGGAGGAGAGACACAGCCATTGCATTCAGTGCACATTAACTGTGGGTCAAGACTTGTGTTGTTAAGATGCTTACACTATAGCTGTGGATTTTTTCTCTAGGCTAAAAGGAGACCCAAAAGAGAGTCTTATGGTATGTTACTTCTCAACTAGCCCTGATAGATACCTCTGTAATGGATTGGCCTGTTACTGCTCTAATTGAATTGATTGCATAGGACTAATCCTGACTTGGTGGACAATTTAGTGCCAGTGAATTTGTCTGTTGAATCCACCATTACATCAAGGGAAAGAGACTTCAAGAATTCCTAACCCAAGAAATTGGACAGGATCACACACTCCAAGAATGCCTGAAACCTGGCAGAAAAAAGTCCTGAGTCTGAGTTAATTTCAGTATTGTAGTGGAGAGATCAGAGGAATTATTTGGGTGTCAGCACTCAGACTCTCTAGCAAAGAAACTACTTGGAATCACATATGCAATGTCTCATTGCAATATCAAATCTGTGTTCCCATCAGACATCTTAATGGTTTAAGTTTGTGTATGTTTCTTGATTTATTTAGTAATGGGGGTTATGTTATGTTCTTTTATGGTTTCTTGTATTTATTAGGTTGTTATTCTTGTACATTTGTTCTTTCATTGGCTCTGATTTAACAGGTGTCTAAGACCTCTCCCTCTTCTTAGCTCTTTTTATAGTTTCTTCACCTCATAACCCTGAGACAATATTATCAACATATTTCTTTATTCTTTATCCAAACATGTAAACTCCTCTTCCCAAGTTTTTTAGTTCAACATACTTAGCTCCCTCACAGTCACACCTATCATCAATCCTCCTCATCCCAAGCCTTTGGCTCTCCCATATTTTTCTAGCTTATTGTGTTCCTTATAAGCAAGTTCTGATAACCAAATAGCTTTCTTCAATCACAAAGTGAACCTCTCTTATCCCATAACTCACTCTTGCTGTCACAAAATTTCCTCTGAAAACTCTCAATGCTAAACATTCAACTCAATTAAAAGTACTCCATTAAAATCAGACCCCACATCAAACTTTTCTTCTCATCTACCACTATTCACAGCCTTCAACCTCCCCCTTGGTGTCTAACACTACTCATCCAACCACCTCCCATTCTCCCCACCAACCTCATCTACCTCACTGCAGAGCAACTACAAATAGTAAATTGCCATAGTGTGCACAGAGAATAGACAAAGGGAGATTAGTAATTGCAAGGATTATCATATAAAATTGTTGTAAGATTGAACCTGGGGATGCTGCTACAAATAGAAGAAATTCTTTCAGCAAAATATAGGGACAAGGTTGAAATCAGTTAAAGTAAATAACAGAAGGAGTAAATACTAGCACGTGACACACAAATCTGAAAATTATTCATGGGGAAAAAAATCCTACCAAAAATCTCTCTTTAAGCCACGAACTTTCTTCACTTCTCCAGTCCCCAACTTTCAGTAACCCCTCCAAAAAAGGAAAAAGATGGGATATATATAATATTCTCATGTATATTTATATATATTTATTCATATATATGTATATGTATACGAGAATGGAGAAACAAGGAAATGGATGAAATTAGAACTTCCCCCCAACTCTCCCAAGGCAGAGTAAGGTGTCACAAAATCAGAAAAAACCCCAAATACCAGGGACCAGATATCTATGAAAAGTTCTTAGAAAGGATGAAGAAAATAGATGAGTTCAAAGAAGAAATGGACCAAAAGTTCACAGCAATTGCATTCAGTATCCCCACAGTGAATTTCAAGGAAATAAATAGATAAGAAACTGGCCAAGTTAACCAAAACAGTTCAAAATGTAAATGACACATTCAATAAGTATATGGAATGCTTGAAAAGATGTCAGACAGAAATACCTGAAATAGGCCTGGGATTTAGTTCAGTGGTGCCACTGCCTGCCTCACAAGCACAAGGTCCCGAGTTCAATACCTGGTACCAAAAAAAGAGAGAAATACCTGAAATAAAAAACAGTAGAGAATTCATACATTGCAGAAATGACCAGTGTGAAAACAAAGTGTCTGATTTTGAGGACAAAAGAGTGAATTATGATAGAGAGCTCAAGGAAGCCAAAAAATAAAATAAGAGGACAGGAGAAGACTATGTAGTAGCTACTAAATGACAACAAGAAGACCAATCTACTGTTAATCAGAGTTAGAGAAAAACTAGAAGATAGCAAGGATGGATTCACTAACATGCTTACAGAAATTACGGAAGAAAGTTCCCCAAATATAAGAAAAGAGTTTAAAATGCAAGGAAGCAATGTTTATAGAACACCAAGCAATTATGATAAGAGGAAAAGTTCACCAAGGCATATCCTTATTAAATTCTCTGATATCCAGCAAAAAAAAAAAAAAAAACAGAGAAAAAAAATCATATATAAAGTTAAAATATTGGGCTGGGGATTTACCTCAGTGGTTCCACCACCTGCCTCAAAAGCACAAGGTCCTGAGTTTGATCTCTGGTACCAAAAAATAAATAAATAAACAGAAAAGGTAAAAGATTTAGAATCACAGCAAACTTCTCAGCACAAATTCCAAAACCCACAGAGCTTCAAGTGAAGTATTTCAAGATCTAAGAGCAAATAACTTCAACCCAGATTAATTTACCTAGCAAAGTTATCCTTCCAAATAGATGGAAAAATAAAGTATTTTTTTAAAAGACCGGCTTAGGAGATATACGAGTCTAAACGAGCTCTAGAGCAAATACTCAAGAATATTCACAACAGAAACAACAAATTAGACACAGCTAAAAAAACACACAAGGGAAAGGGCTTTTGGGCCACCATCCGTCCTGCCACTCCCAGCCTAGAGGAAAGGGCTTTTGGGACCCTATCTGTCCCGCCACTCCTGGCCCAGAGGTAGGGGCTTCTGAGCCGCCTTCCCACTGCTCCTGGTCCAGAGGAAGGGGCTTCCCTGCCACCATCCCTCCCACTGCTCCCAGACTAGAAGAAAGGGTTTTGGGCTGCTGTCCATCCAGCTGCTCCCAGCCCAGAGGTAGGTGGTTCTGAGCCACCGTACCACTGCTCCTGGTCCAGAGGAAGGGGCTTTTGGGCCACCATACCTAGCCCTGCTCCCGGCACATGGCCCACCTCTCCCAGCTCAGAGAAGGTGAGTCACGTGGACCTCAACAGCACCCCCCTGCTCCCCGAGTCGAAATGAGAAAACACATAAATAAGTATCAAAACCAGACTTCCAGATCACCTACTGCAACATCAAAGGGAAATGAGATGGAACACTCTGATACTCAACCACCTGGACCCACTGAACTGGCAACAAAAGGGGATGTGGAAAAAATGAAATCAGAAATAATTTCTCAGATAACAGGAGGAATTGTGACTGTAGTGCAAGACATGATTAAAAAACCTAGAGAGGAGCTGAGAAACATGATGGAAACCCAACATAGGAAACAAATGGAATCCATAAAACAGATGCAAATAGATTTCCAGAAGATGAAAAACTCCACTGAAAGTCTACACAGCAGAATGAGCCAATGTGAGGGCAGAATTTCAGATATAGAAGATAAGATTGCAACTACTGAGCAGGAGAAGAAAAATTGCTTCAAAATTATAATGGAACACGAGAAATCAATCCAGGAGCTGCTAAACAATGCAAAGAAGAATAACATAAGACTGATTGGAGTCAACAAAGAAACAGGAGAGAGTGCAGATGACATAAAAAACTCTTCTCAGAAGTAATGGCAGAAAACTTCCCAGGCAGGGGAAAAGAATTTGACATTCAGATAAGTGAGGCATATAGGACTCCAAACAGCCTTGATCAAAAAAACCTACACATAGGCATATAATTGTTAAGATTCCAGAAACACAACAGAAGAACAAAGTTCTACAAGCAGTTAGAGAAAAGAAACAAATCACATACAAAGGAAAGCCCATCAGAATGACAGCAGACTTCTCAACACAAACCATCAAGGCAAGAAGAGCTTGCAGTGACATATTCCAAGCCCTAAAAGAAAACAGCCTCCAACCCAGATTGATGTACCCTGCAAAACTATCTTTCAAAAATGATGGTGAAATAAGATACTTTCATGACAAAGAGTACCTTAGGAATTTCATGAATACCAAACCAGCACTCCAAAATATTTTAGACAAAATCCTAGGAAAAGACAACAGGGATCACAACCCCAGGAAGCAAAGCAGAATGAACCTATCTGGCATGACAAGAAATTAAATGTAAAGGGGGAGAATCCAACTAAAAGAAAAAGTCATGACAATGATAAGTCAATACGTTTCAGTTATAACCATCAACATTAATGGTCTCAATTCACCAATCAAAAGAAACAGACTGGCAGAATGAGTCAAGAACCAAAATCCAACAATATGCTGCATACAAGAAACACACTTAATTCAAAAGGAAACTCATACACTGAAAGTTAAAGGGTAGAAAACAATACTCCATGTGATGGGAACCCCCCAAAAAGCAGTAGTAGCTATCCTCTTTGCAGATCAAGTAGATTTCAAACCAACACTGATTAAGAGAGATGAAGAAGGACACTACATCCTTGTAAAGGGAAGAATGCAAGAGGAAGAGATGACAATCATAAATATCTATGCACCAAACACTAGTGCACCCAACTATATAAAACAAATACAGACATGAAAAGTCATATATGCACTAATACAACTGTAGTGGGGGACCTCAACACCCCACTGTCACAAATAGATAGATCAACTAGACAAAAAATAAGTAACGAAACACTAGAACTCAATCAAACTCTTGAACAAATGAACTTAACAGATGTTTACAGAGTCTTCCACCCCACAAAATCAGAATACACATTCTTCTCAGCTGCACATGGGACATTCCCCAAAATAGACCACATGTTCACACATAGAACATGTTTAAGTAAGTGCAAAGGAATTGAAGTTATACCCTGTATATTATCAAACCATAGTGTGATGAAATTGGAGATCCATAGCAAAAGAAACTCAAAAAATTTCATAAACATGTGGAAATTGAATAACACATTTCTGAATAACCAATGGGTCATAGAGGAAATTAAAGAAGAAATCAGAGAGTTCCTTCAATTAAATGACAATGACAATACAACATATTGGAATCTATGGGACACAATGAAAACAGCCTTATGAGGGAAATTTGTAGCAGTGAATACGCATATTAGGAAAACAGATAGAGCCCAATTGAACAACCTGATGCTGAACCTCAAGCTTCTATAAAAAGAAGAGCAACAGAAACCCAAAGCTCAAAGGAGGGAGGAAATTATAAAGATCAGAGGAGAAATCAATGCAATGGAGACTAAGAGAACTATACAAAAAATCAATGAAGCCAAGAGTTGGTTCTTTGAAAGAATCAACAAAATTGACAAACCCTTAGTCAGCCTTACCAAAAAAAGGAAAGAAAAGGCCCAAATGCATGCAATTAGGAATGAAAAGGGTGAAATTACAACAGACCCAGCAGAAATCCAGAGGATAATCAAAACCTACTTCCAGAACCTATGCACCAATAAGATGGACAACACAGAAGAAATGGACAGATTCTTAGATACATATGAATTACCAAAGTTGAACGAAGAAGACCTAAAAATTCTAAACAACCCAATAGCAACCAATGAAATTGAAAACGTAATTAAAACCTTAACAACTAAGAAAAGCCTGGGCCCTGATGGCTTCACTGCTGAATTCTACGAGACATTTAGAGAGGAACTACTGCCACTACTGTTTAAACCCTTCAATGAAGTTGAACGGGAAAAAATACTCCCAAATTCATTCCTGGAAACAAGCATCACCTTGATCCCCAAAGCAGAGAAAGACCCAACCGAAAAGGAGAACTATAGGCCAATCTCACTAATGAACATAAATGCAAAAATCCTTAATAAGACACTGGCAGATAGAATGCAGAAGATCATCAGGATGCCCATTTTCGGACTGGGTCTTTAAATTTGGGAGGTCTGATCTTTTTAAGTTCTTTATAGATTCGAGATAGTAGACCGTTGTCTGAGGAAGAGCAGACATTTCTCAGACAAAGAAGTAGTAATGGCAAATAAATACATGAAAAAAATGTTCAACATCACTGGTCATTCAAGAGATGCAAATGAAAACAATACTGAGATTCCACCTCACTCCAGAAAGAATGGCTGCTATCATGAAATCAACCAATAACAAGTGCTAGCAGGGCGGTGGGGAAAGAAGAACCCTGCGCCACTTCTGGTGGACATGTAGACTGGTGCAAGCACTGTAGAAATCAGTATGGAGATACCTCAAAGAACTAGGATTGGAAGTCCCATTTGACCCCACTATTTCACTGCTGGGGATCTTCCCAAAGAATTAAAAGAATCATACCACAGTGATATATGTGTGCCCATGTTCATAGCAGCACAGTTTGTGATAGCTAAAACTTGGAAACAGCCCAAATGCCCATCAACTGGAGACTGAATAAAGAAAATGTGGGGTTTTTATAAAATGGAGTACTACTCAGCCATAAAAAATGAGAAATTAGAGACATTTATAGCTACATGGATGCACATTGAGGCAATACTCTTAAGTGAAATAAATAGGACACACATGTATAAATACTGAATAGTTTCTCTGGTGTGAGAAACTGAAAGTGTAAATAAGGACTAAATGTATAATAGGTAATGTAAAATAGGAAGAAAAGAGGCAAAGGGGAAGGAAGTGGGAGGGCTAGGGGAAAGGATAGAAGGGAATGGGATTAATATGAGAAAATGGAAAAATAGGAACAAAATCTTTGTAAATAGGGAGAAATGGAAGGGTTGAAGGGAGGGCTGGGCAAGGGTGAAAAATAAGAACCAAGAGAGACTATGTAAAGGTGCAAATTTCCAATGATGAATGTCATTATATTGTATACCTAAAATATACCAGTGATTACAATGAAGAATTGATAATGCAAAATAGGAAGAAAAGGTCCAAAGGGGTAGGGGTAATGGGAGGGGCAGAGGAAAGGAAAGAAGGGAAAGGAAAAATGATGAGAAGTGGAAAAAATGGAAATAAAGTCTTTGTAAATAGGGAAGGGTGGAGGGTGTGAAGGGAGGGCTAGGAATGGGGAAACATAAGAACCAAGATGCATTACATAAAGGCACAATTCCCAGTGAGAAATGTAATTGTGTTGCATACCTACAAGGTGCCAATAAAAGAACTTAAGAAAGTGCAAAAAATAAAAACAAAGATCATACACCCTCATCAAGTGGGATTCATCCCAGGGATGCAGGGATGGTTCAACATATGCAAATCAATCAATGTAATACCCTTTATCAATAGAGCCAAGGAGAAAAATCATATGATTATCTCCATAGATGCAGAAAAAACATTTGACAAAATCCAACATGCATTTATGATAAAAACCCTACAAAAAATTGGAATAGATGGTCTCTACCTCAAAATGATAAAAGCCACCTACGAAAAACCAACAGTCAATATCATACTAAATGGTCAAAAACTGAAATCCTTCACACTGAAATCAGGAACAAGACAAGTATGTCCACTATCAACACTCTTGTTCAATATAGTTTTGGAAACATTAGCCATGGCAATTAGACAAGAGAAAGAAATAAAAGGAATAAAGATAGGAAATGAAGAAGTCAAATTGTCATTATTTGCAGATGACATGATACTCTATATAGAAGACCCCAAGAACTCCACCAAAAGTCTTCTAGACTTAATAACCAAATTCAGTGAAGTAGCTGGTTACAAGGTCAACACACAAAAATCAATAGATTTCCTCTACACCAATGACAGCCTCACTGAGAGAGAAGTAGGGCAAACAATTCCTTTCACAATAGCATCCAAAAGACTGAAATACCTAGGAATCAACCTAAAGAAAGAAATCAAAGACCTCTTCTCTGAAAACTACAGCACTCTGAAAAGAGAGATTGAAGATGATATCAGAAAATGGACAGACATCCCCTGCTCCTGGGCAGGAAGGATTAATATAGTGAAAATGGCCATACTTCCAAAACTGCTATATAGATTCAATGCAATTCCAATTGAGATTCCAGCAGCATACTTCATGGACCTTGAGAAAACAATCCAAAAATTCATTTGGAGCCTGAAGAGACCCAGAATAGCAAAAGCAATTCTAGGTAACAGAGACATGGCAGGGGGTATCACAATCCCCAACCTGCAACTATACTACAAAGCTACTGTGATAAAAGCAGCATGGTACTGGCAAAGAAACAGACTTGAGGACCAGTGGAACAGATTAGAAGATGCAGAAACAATGCCAGACACACTCAGCCATCTCATCTTCCATAAAGGAGCCAAACACCCTCACTGGAGGAAAGATAGCCTCTTTAATAAATGGTGCTGGAAAAACTGAGCTTCAACATGCCAAAGATTAAAACTAGACCTATTTCTCTCACCATGCACTAAATTGAAACTGACATGGATTAAGGATCTAAATATTAAAATAGAAACAGTGAACCAGTTGGAACAGAGGTTAGGTAGAACTCTTGAAGATATTGGGGTAGGAAAAGATTTTATGAACACAACCTCAGTTGCCCGTGAACTAGCACAAACAATCAACAAGTGGGATCTCTTCTTATTAAAAAGCTTCTGCACAGCAAGAGAAACCACCAACAGTGTGAAAAGACAACCCACAATGTGGGAAAAAATCTTCACCTTCTCTTCCTCAGACAAAGGTCTACTATCTCGAGTCTATAAAGAACTTAAAAAGATCGGACCTCCCAAATTTAAAGATTCAATCCGAAAATGGGCATCTGAAATGAACAGACATTTCTCAGACAAGGAATTAAAAATAGTGAATAAATACATGAAAAAATGTTCAACATCACTGGTCATTCGAGAGATGCAAATGAGAACAACGCTGAGATTCCACCTCACACCAGAAAGAATGGCTGCTATCATGAAATCAACCAATAACAAATGCTGGAAGGGCTGTGGGGAAAGAGGAACCCTTCTCCACTGCTGGTGGGAGTGTAGACTGGTGCAAGCACTGTGGAAATCAGTATGGAGATACCTCAAAGAACTAGGACTGGAAGTCACTTCACTGAACTAGACAAAACAATCCAAAAATTCATTTGGAACCAGAAAAGGTGTAGAATAGCAAAAGCAATTCTAGGCAATGGAGACATGGCTGGGGGTATCACAATCCCCAACTTAAAACTATACCACAAAACTACTGTAATAAAAACAGCATCGTACTTGCAAAGAAACAGATCCGAGGATCAGTAGAATATATTAGAAGATGCAGAAACAAATCCAAACATACTCAGCCACCTCATCTTTGACAAAGGAGCCAACCACCCTCAGTGGAGGAAAGATAGCCTATTTAATAAATGGTGTTGGAAAAACTGGATTTCAACCTGCCAAAGATTAAAACTAGACCCATACATACCAAAATGCACTAAACTAAGGTCAAAGTGGATTAAAGATCTAAATATTAAGACAAAGACAGCTCCCAATGCAGAGGAGTCTTCCAGGTCAGCATGCCACAGCTCCCAGCACAGAGGCTTTTTGGTTAATGTGCCACAGCTCCCAGCGCAGAGTAGACTTCTGCTTAGACATGCCACATCTCACAGCACAGAGGAGGCTTCTCGGTCAATATGCCACAGGTCCCAGACCAGATGAGGCTTCCAGGTCAATGTGCCACAGCCCCCAGTGCAGAGTATGAGGCTTCTAGGCCAACCTACCAGCACTCCCAGCACAGAGGAGATAAGTTGCATGGGTGCCAGCAGCACCCCCCCCATCAAAATGAGAAGACACATAAACAAACCTCTGAACCAGACTTCCAGATCACCTACAGCAACCCCAAAGGGAAACAAGATGGAACACTCTGATACTGAACAAACTGGATTCCCTGAACTACCAATGAAAGAGGATCTGGAAAAATGAAATCAGAAATAATTTCTCACATAACAGCAGAGATTGTGCCCATAGTGCCAGACATGATTGATAAATCTAGAGAGGACACAAATAAAAAAAAATAGAGGACCTGAGGAACATGATGCAATCCCAATATAAGAATCATATGGAATCCATAAAACAGATGCAAACACATTTCCAGGAGATTAAAAACTCCATTGAAAATCTACATAGCAGAATGAGCCAATGTGAGGACAGAATGTCAGATATAGAAGATAACATTGCAATTAGTGACCAGGAAAAGAAAACTTGCTTCAAAATTGTGAGGGACCATGAAAAATCAATCCGGCAGCTGGAGATGATGGAAAGAAGAATAACAAGACTGATTGGAGTCAATGAAGAAACAGGAGAGAGTGCAGATGATATAAAAAACTCTTCTCAGAAGTAATGGCAGAAAACTTCCCAAGCAGGGGAAAAGAATTTGACATTCAGATAAGTGAGGCATATAGGACTCCAACTAGCCTTGATCAAAAAAAATCTACACATAGGCATATAATTGTTAAGATTCCAAAAACACAACAGAAGAACAAAGTTCTAGAAGCAGTTAGAGAAAAGAAACAAATCACATACAAAAGAAAGCCCATCAGAATCAAAGCAGACTTCTCAACGCAAACCCTTAAGGCAAGATGAGCTTGGCGTGATGTATTTCAAGCCCTAAAGGAAAACAGCCTCCAACCCAGATTGATGTACCCTACAAAACTATCTTTCAAAAATGATGGTGAAATAAGATACTTCCATGACAAAGAGTACCTTAGGAACTTCATGAATACCAAACCAGCACTCCAAAATATTTTAGACAAAATCCTAGGAAAAGACAACACGGATCACAACCCCAGGAAGCACAGCAGAATGAATTCATTGGGTGAGACAAGAAATTAAAAGGAAAGGGGGAGGATCCAACAAAAAGAAAAAGTCATGACAATGATAAGTCAAAACATATCAGTTATAACCATCAATGTCAACGGTCTCAACTCATCAATTAAAAGACATAGACTAGCAGAATGGGTCAAGAAGCAAGATCCAACAATATGCTTCATAAAAGAAACACACTCAATTCAAAAATAAACTCATAGACTGAAAGTTAAAGTGTGGAAAACAATACTCCATGTGACAAGGAGCCTGAAAAAAAGCAGGAGTAGCTATCCTCTTTCCAGATCAAGTAGATTTCAAACCCACACTAATTAAGAGAGACAAAGAAGGACACTACATCATTGTAAAGGGAACAATCCAAGAGGAAGAGATGACAATCATAAATATCTATGCACCAAACACTAGTGTGCCCACCTATATAAAACAAATACTAATGGACATGGAAAATCAAGTAAGCCCTAATACAATAGCAGTAGGGGACCTCAATACCCCACTGTCACAAATAGATAGATCAATTAGATAAAAAATAAGTAATGAAATACTAGAACTCAATTGAGCTCTTGAAAAAATGAACTTAACAGATGTTTACAGAGTGTTCCACCCCAAAAAATCAGAATGCGCATTCTTTTCAGCTGCACACAGATTGTTCTCCAAAATAGACCACATACTCACTCTTAGAACATATTTAGGTAAGTGTAAAGGAATTGAAGTTATCCTCTGTATATCATCAGACTGTAGTGTGATGAAATTGGAGATCAATAGCAAAAGAAACCACAAAAATTTCATAAACATGTGGAAATTGAGCAACACATTTCTGAATAACCAATGGGTCCTAGAGGAAATTAAAGAAGAAATCAGACAGTTCCTTCAATTAAATGACAATGACAATACAACATATCAGAATCTTTGAGACAGAATGAAAGCAGTCTTATGAGGAAAATTCATAGCAGTGAATACTCATATTAGGAAAACAGATAGAGCCCAATTAAACAACCTGATGCTGCACCTCAAGCTTCTAGAAAAGGAAAAGCAGGACAAACCCAAACCCCAAAGAAAGGAGGAAATTATAAATATCGGCAGAAATCAATGCAATGGAGACTAAGAGAACAGTACAAAAATTAAATGAAGCCAAGAGTTGGTTCTTCGAAAGAATAAACAAATTTGACAAACCCTCAGAGCCAACCCTTATCAGAAAAAGGAAAGAAAAGGCCCAAATCCATGCAATTAGGAATGAAAAGGATGAAATTACAATGGACCCAGCAGAAATCCAGAGGATCATCAATACCTATTTTGAGAACCTATGCGCCAGTAAGGTGGAAAATACAGAAGAAATGGACAGATTCCTAGATACATATGAATTACCAAAGTTGAACAAAGAAGACCTAAAAATTCTAAACAACCCAATATCAATCAATGAAATTGGAAATGTAATTAAAAACTTACCAACTAAGAAAAGCCCAGTCCTGATGGTTTCACTGCTGAATTCTTCAAGACATTTAGAGAGGAACTACTGCCACTACTGTTGAAGCTCTTCAATGAAATTGAAAGGGAAGCGATACTCCCAAATTCTATCCTGGAAGCAAGCATCACCTTAATCCCCAAAGCAGAGAAAGACCCAACTGAAAAAGAGAACCATGGGCCAATCTCACTAATGAACATAAATGCAAAAATCCATAATAAGATACTGGCAAATAGAATGCAGAAGATCATCAAGAAGATCATACACCCTGACCGAGTGGGATTGATCCCAGGGATGCAGGGATGGTTCAACATATGCAAATCAATCAATGCGATACACTATAACAATAGAACCAAGGAAAAACCCATATGATTATCTCCAGAGATGCAGAAAAAGCATTTGACAAAATCCAACATGCATTTATGATAAAAACCCTACAGAATACTGGAATAAACGGTCTCTACCTCAATCTGATAAAAAGCTATTTATGAAAAATCAACAGCCAATGTCATACTAAATGGTCAAAAACTGAAATCCTTCACTCTAAAATCAGGAACAAGACAAGGATGTCCACTATCCCCACTCTTGTTCAATATAGTTCTGGAAACATTAGCCATGGCAATTAGACAAGAGAAAGAAATAAAAGGAATAAAGATAGGAAATGAAGAAGTCAAAGTGTCATTATAGGCAGATGACATGATACTCTATATAGAAGACCCCAAGAACTCCAATAAAAGGCTCCTAGACTTCATAAACAAACTCAGTAAAGTAGCTGGATAGAAGGTCAACACACAAAAGTCAATAGCTTTCCTCTACACGAACAACAGGCTACTGAGACAGAAATAGGGCAAACAATTCCTTTCACAATAGCATCCAAAAAACTGAAATACCTAGGAATAAACCTAACAAAGGAAACCAAAGACCTCTTCTCTGAAAACTATAGCACTCTGAAAAGAGAGATTGAAGATGATATCAGAAAATGGAAAGACATACTTTGCTCCTGGGTACGAAGGATCAACATAGTGAAAATGGCCCTACTTCCAAAATTGCTATATAGATTCAGTGCAATCCCAATTGAAATCACAGCAGCATACTTCATGGACCTTGAGAAAACAATCCAAAAATTCATTTGGAATAAGAAGAGGCCCAGAATAGCAAAAGCAATTCTAAGTAACAGAGACATGGCAGGGAGTGTAACATTCCCCAACTTGAAACTATACTACAAAGCTACTGTGATAAAAATAGCATGGTACTGGCAAAGAAACAGACCTGAGGACCAGTGGAACAGATTAGAAGATACAGAAACAACTCCAGACACACTCAGCCATCTCATCTTTGACAAAGGAGCCAAATACCCTCACTGGAGGAAAGATAGCCTCTTTAATAAACAGTACTGGAAAAATTGGGTTTCAACTTGCCAAAAACTAAAACTAGACCTATATCTCTCACCATGCACTAAACTAATATTGAAATGGATTAAAGATGTAAATATTAACACAGAAATGCTTAACCGGCTAGAGCAGAGTTGAGGAAGAACTCTTGAAGACATTGGGGTAGGGAAAGATTTTATGAACAAAACTTCAGTTGCCCATGAACTAGTACAATCAACAAGTGGGATCTCTTCTTACTAAAAAGCTTCTGCATAGCAAGAGAAACCACCAATGATGTGAATAGACAACCCACAATGTGGGGAAAAATTTTCATCAGTGGTCCTCAGACAAAGGTCTACTATCTCAAATCTATAAAGAACTTTAAAAAAATCAGAAATCCCAAATTTAAAGACCCGGTCCAAAAATGGGCTTCTGATATCAAAAGACATTTCTCACACAAAGAAGTAGAAATGGCAAATAAACACATGAAAAAATGTTCCACATCACTGGACATTTGAGAGATGCAAATCAAAACAACGCTGAGATTCAACCTCACTCCAGAAAGAATGGTTACTATGAAGAAATCAACCAGTAACAAATACTGGTGGGGCTGTGGGGTAAGACAAACTCTTCTCCACTGCTGGTGGGAGTGTAGACTGGTGCAAGCACTGTGGAAATCGGTATGGAGGTACCTCAAAGAACTAGGGCTGGAAGTCCCAATTGACCCAGCTATTCCCCTGCTGGGGATCTTCACATTGAGGCGATACTCTTAAGAGAAATAAAGAGGACACATGTGTATAAATGCCAAACAGTTTCTCTAGTGTGAGAAACTGAAAGTGTAAATAAGGACTAAATGGTATAACAGATAATGTGAAATAGGAATAAAAGTGGCAAAGGGCAAGGGGAAGTGAGAGCGGTACGGGGAAAGGAAAGAAGGTAATGGAATTAATATGAGAAAATGAAAAAAAGGAAACGAAGTCTCTGTAAATATGGAAGGATGGAGGGGTTGAAGGGAGGGCAGGGGAAGTGGGAAAAAATAAGAACCAAGAGAGTATGTAAAGGTGCAAATTTCCAATGATGAATGTCATTATATTATATACCTAAAATGTACCAATAAAAGGATAAAATAAATATTAAGACAGAAATGCTAAACTTGCTGGAAGATAAGTTAGGTAGAACTCTTGAAGACATTGGCATAGGAAAAGACTTTATGAACAAAACCTCAGTAGCATGGGATCTAGCATGAAGAATCAACAACTGGGATCTCATCTTATTACAAAGCTTCCACACTGCAAGAGAAACCACCAACAGAGCTAACAGACAACCCACAATGTGGGAAAAATTTTTTAGCAGCTATACTTTAGACAAAGGACTACTATCTAGAATATATAAAGAACTGGAAAATATCAGACCCCCCAAATTCAAAAACCCAATTCAAAAATGGGCATCTGAAATGAACAGACATTTCTCAGACAAAGAATTAAAAGCAGCAAATAAATATATGAAAAATTGTTCAACATCACTGGTCATTTGAGAGATGCAGATGAAAGCAACACTTTCCACCTCAGTGAGATTCCACCTCACTCCAGAAAGAATGGCTGCTGTCATCAAATCAACCAGTAACAAATGCCGGCAGGGCTGTGGGGAAAGAGGAACCCTGTTTCACTGCTGGTGGGGGTGTCTACTAGTGCAACCACTGTGGAAATCAGTATGGAGATACCTCAAAGAACTAGGGCTAGAGGTCCCATTTGACCCAGCTATTCCCCTGGTGGGGATCTTCCCAAAAGAATTAAAAGAATCATACCACAGTGATATATGTGCAGCCGTGTTAATAGCAGCACAGTTTGGAATAGCTAAAGCTTGGGAACAGCCCAAGTGCCCATAAACTGGAAACTGAATAAAGAAAATGCATTTTTTATATAAAATGGAGTACACTCAACCATAAAGAATGAGAAAATAGAGACATTTATAGCTATATGAATGCATACTGAGGCCATACTCATAAGTGAAATAAATAGGACACACATGTAAATACTGAATAGTTTCTCTAGTGTGAGAAACTGAAAGTGTAAACAAGAATTAAAATGATTAAAATGAATAATTGATAATTTGAAATAGGAAGAAAAGCTCTAATGGGTTAGGGGTGGTGGGAGGGGAGGGGGAAATGAAAGGACGGAAAGGAAAAATTATGAGAAAAGAAAAAAATGGAAACAAAATCTATGTAAATAGGGAAGGGTGGAGGGAGTGAAGGGCGCACAGGTAATGGGGAACAAAATAAGAACCAAGATACATCATGTACAGGTACAAGCACCTAATGATAAATGTAAATGTATTGTTTACCTAAAATGTACCAATAAAAGAATTTAAGTTAAAAAAAAAAAAAAAGGAAACCAAATTGGTCTGTAGGGACCCAAGTTTTCTGGTAGGAAAAAGCAAAAATAAAAAAAAAAAGAATAATTTGTGTTAAGAATCAAATATACAGAGTTAAACAAGCAAAAAAAAAAAAACATCTAGAAGACAAAAATCCAAGTAGCATCTCAGATGCAGAGCAATTTTGTAAAGTCAGATAGCCACTGTGATCACCTGCAGCTTCTCAGATCATTCTAGCAAGTGTCTCCAGGTACTACACTGTCTGTATAATGGTGTTTGTCTGTTGTTGTCTGTATAATAGTATTTCCCTAAATAAAGGGCCTTGAATGCACATTCAGCATGTTTCCTGGGAGTAGAAGTGAAGATATTTTCATTTTAACTCATGAATTAATTGGTCAAAGAAGTATGTAAAGCTAAATAAAAGCATATCTGTTAGAAATCCATAGCAATGACTGTTGACAAGATGTGCTTGGATCTTGTTTGCAATATCTGCCTTGGGTAGTGGAACAAAAGTAGCAATCTCACAGGCTCTCCTGTGTCTGTTCTGGAGGTGGCTCTGTGGCAGTGGCATTAGCATTTGCAGTTGAATTCAAGACTTCTCCAAAATCACCACCAGCAGGCTTGGCTCCCCCTACTTTAGACTTTAAGTTTTCGACCTTTTCTTCAAATGACTTGAAAGTTGGGAAATTTTTTATGTCTTCCAGCTTTTTGGTGATAACAGAGCCAACAGATGAAAAGGCCACTGAAGCCTTCTGTCTGGCCTGAGATAAGGTTTCGGAGGTCTTCCTGTATGCAGATGTGGCTGTCACACCCTGCCACCCTTTGGGAATGTTCTGCTTTAGCTCCTGTAGTGAACCAATCCCAAGTTTCCACTTGATCTCTGCTAGATGCTTCTCTTTTGCTGCTAACACTTGAGACAGAGTTTGGATTTCTTCTTCCACCTTTGCCAGCTCTCTTCTCAGCTCATCCTGCTCCTCTTCTGAGAGTGTCTTGGTGGTGCTGAGCACGGCTGTAGCATCTTCTCCTTCCTCAGGTACTGGGTCTGTCCTCAGCAAACCAAGTTTCTCAGTAGGTGATCCAGGTGGAGACGAATTCCCACTAGGGGACAGGTAGGGGTAGTTTTTGTTCACTCCTGCATGGAAATCGAATGGCAACTGGTAGTCTTCATATGAGTCTGTGTCTCTGTGATTAATCCTAGGCAGAGGCAGAATGCATGGCTTTATGGCTGCCCTTGAAACTTACTTATTAATAAAGAATCTACCAACTAAAAAATCCTAGTACCTGATGGATTCAATACTGAATTCTACAAAACCTCTAAGGATATTATATCACTAATATTCCTCAAGCTCTTCAAAGAAATTGAAAGGGATGAAGTGCTCTCAAATTCATTTATGGAAGCCAGAGTCACCATGATGCCCAAACCAGATAAAGACCCAACTAAAAACAAAAGTATAGGCCAATCTCTTCAATGAACTTAGATGCAAAGTTCCCCCTCCAAAAAAATTAGCAACTAGAATGCACCACATTATCAAAAAGATCATGATCAAGTAAGTTTCATCCCAGAGATGCAAGGATGGTTCAATATGTAAGACAATAAGTGTAATACATCACATAAACAGGAGCAAGGTCAAAAACCATATGATCATATCAATAGACACAGAAAAGACTTTCAGTCAAATCTGACATCTTTCATGATAAAAGCCCTGAAGAAAACAGGTATAAAAGGACTATACCTGAGTATGATAAAGGCTATGTTTGACAAATAAGTAGCCAATATCATACAATGGAGAAAAACTAAGAGCACTCCCCTTAAAATCAGGAAAAAGTCAAGGTTGTCCACTATTATGACGGAGCCCGCCGTCACTTGTCGAACAGTACCTGAATGGGGGAGTGAGGATGAAGAAAAATAAAGACAAAGAGATAGAGTTGGGAGGGCTCCCAGAGACTGAGCGCCCAAGTTTATTTTTCTCCCCTCTTTTATACAGAAGGTGAGTTTGGTTGTTAATCATGACCCTTATCCAGAGACACCTGCTTCCTTGTTTTCTAGTTCTTTGGGAATTCCCCACCCTCATGGGCTTCCTTGTTTCTCGGGGTTACAGAATGTTCATCACGTTCCAGGGCAATCTAATTCGTCAAGGACGTGGTTCCTCATAACATAGTCTCCTTGCTCTATACAATTGAGGGTAAGATTTAACATGGAGCCTCTATGGCTAACACCGCTCTCCACACTATTACCTCTTCTGTTCAACACAATACTTGAAACATTAGGCAGAGCAATTAGGCAAGAGAAAGAAATATCAGGTATACATATAGGAAAGGAAGAGCTCAAACTATCATTGTTTGTAGATGACATGATACTCTACATAGAATACCGAAAAAGCTCCAGTAAAAACCTTATAGAATTAATAACCAACTTCAACAAAGAAGCAGGATACAAGATCAACACACAAAAATCATTAGCATTTGTATACACTAGCAATGAACAGAATGAGAAGGAAATTATGAAAACAATACCATTCACAGTAGCTTCAAGAAAAATGAGATATCTAAGAGGTAACCTAACTGGGGAAGTGAAAGACCTCTAAAAAGAACACTACAGTACTCTGAAGAAGGAGACTGAAGAGGACATCAGAAAATGGAAAGATGTCCCCTGCTCCTGCATAGGCAGAACCAAATTGTCAAAATGAACATACTTCCAAAACTGTTACACAGATTCAGTCCAGTCCCAATCAAAATATCAACAGCATATTTTACAGATCTAGTGAAAACAATCCTTAAATTCATATGGAGCTAGAAGAGATCCAGAATAGCAAAAGTAATTTTAGGCAATAAGGACAAAGCAAGTAGCATAGCAATACCTGACTTCAAGCTATACTACTAAGCAACAGTGATTAAACCAGCATGGTACTGGAACAGAAACAAGCACATGGATCAGTGGAACAGAATTGAGGATACAGAAACTTCCCCAGACTTATTAAATTATTAGATCTTTGACCAAGGGGACAAAAGGATAAGTTGGAAGACTGATATCCTATTCAAAAAGTGGTGCTGGGAAAACTGATGATCTGTTTGCAAAAGAATGAAACTGGACCCTTATCTCTCATCATATACTGAATTCAAATAAAAATGCATCAAACATGTAAACATTAAAACACGAACATGAAACCTAATGGAAATAAAATAGGTAAAACACTTGAAGACACAGGTGTAGGAAAGGATTTTCTAAATGAACCTCAATCGCACAACAAATAGCAGCAAGAATCAACAAGTGGAATTATATCAGACTAAAAGTTTTCAGTACAACAAAATAATCAATCAGTACAGTGAAGAGAAAACCTACAGAATGGGAAGATTTTTTTCCAGCTACTCCTCAAAGGACTAATATCTAGAATATACAAAGAACTAAAAAAATTTAAACTACCTAAAATTAAAGACCCAGTTAGGAAATGGACATGAGAAATGAACAGACACATCACAGAGGAAGAAATACAAATGGTCAACAAATATATAAAAAAAATGTTCAACATCTCTGGCCATTAGGGAAATGGAAATTAAAACAATGCTAAGACTCCATCTTACTACAGAAAGAATGGCAATCATTAGGAAATCAAACAATAACAAATGGTGGCATGGCCATGGTGAAAAAGAAACCTTCCTGCATTGTTGGTGGAAATGCAAATTGGTACAACTATAATGGAAATCATTATGGAAATTTCTCAAATAACTGAAATTAGAAATTTCATGCAACCCAGCTATCCCCCTGAGAGGAATCTTCTCCAAAGAGTTTAAGTCATCATACTATAGTTACAGGTGCATACCAATGTTTATAGCAGCACAATTCCTAATAGATAAATCCTGGATGCAGCATGTATACCCATCAACAGCCAGTTGGATAAAGAAAATGTGGTATCTATATATAATAGACTATTATTCAACTATTAAGAATGACAGATTTTGGCCTGGAATTTAGCTCAGTGGTGCTGCTGCCTGCCTTGCAAATATAAGGTCCTGAGTTCAATCCCTGGCACCAAAAAAAAAAAAAAAAATGACAAATTTGAGACAGTTGTAGGGAAATGGATGAACCTGGAAAATATAATGTTGACTGAAATAAACCAGACACACAATATTAAATATCATATGGTATTTTTCATTTGAGTCAGGCAAAGTACAAAGAAAGAAAATGATAAAGGATGGATAGAAGTGGACCAGGGGTGGATTTATTGCAATAAGGAAGTGGTCCAAGAGAGTAAGGTTGAGAGGTGAGAAAGAAAGCAAGGGGAAATAACAAGAATAAAGTTGTGCCATGTACATGAACCTAATAACCCCAATTAATGTTAACACTATATGCCATAACATGAACTAAGACAAATAATATTAACAAGTATGAAAAAGGGGATAGGGGAACTGGAGGTGAAGCGGGGAGAGAAAGGGAAAGGGAAGGAGAAAAGGAAAGGAAAAAAACTAATATGTACATGTAACCACTCTCCAAGTTGATTGCAAACTGCATGAGTTGCAAACATATACTAATAAAATTTTTTAATATTTTAAAATTAATTCAAATAAAAGTTTATGAACAAGTACATATTATGATGTACTTGTACAATATGTGTTGGTCTGCTACAGCTACCACAACAAATACCACAGACTTGGTGGTTTAAACAGCAAAAATTTATTTCTCACACTTCTGGAGGCTAGAATGCCAAGATCAAGGTGCTTTTAGGATTGGTTTCTGGTGAGGGTTCTCTTCCAGGCTTATAGATGGCTATCATCTTTCTGTGTGCTTACAACATGGCCTTTCTTCTGTGTGGGAGGTGAGGAGAAGAAGAGAGAAGAGAAAGGGAGAAGAGAATAGAGAGAGGTAGAAGAGAGAGGAAAAAGGAGAGAGGGCTAGCATATTTTCCTCTACTTATAAGGACACCAGTCCTATATAATTGAGGCCCCACCCTCATAACCTCATTCAACCTTTATTACTTCCTTATATCCCTATCTCACAGAGGAGGTTGTGGCTTCAACATGGGTTGGAGGAAGATACAATTTACTTTATAACAGTATCCTAGAGTTCCCTGAAACATGGAGGAAAACATGGAGGAATGTAGTCCATTCAGACAGTTACGTGTACCTATGAGAAAATATGTTCAGCAAAGTACCAGTGCTTTCTTTTTTTTTTTTTTTTCCTGTACTGGGACCAGTGGTTTCTTTAACATGACTGCACCGTAACTCAGGTTTCCCAACTCTGTGGGGTCTTTCCTACTACAACAAATGAGATGTTTTTCTGCTTTTTGTTCTTATAAATTTTGACCTAAAAATTTCCCTCATTTCCCATGCTGTTTCCCACCTAGGAGTCATTTTTAACTTAACAGTTTGAAAACATCTGTTTTTCCCAAGAAGCTGTCAAAGAAGTAAGATTAAATCTTAGTTCACACTGGACTCAGCATAACCCTGGCACATTTCATGGAACAGCATACAATGAACTCTGGAAAGTCATTGTTTTCTGGGCCTTGGCATCACTAGTAAATGGGACTGGCTCTTCTTTCCCTGCCAAATGGCTGGACTGATGCAGTGGAACCACAAAACCCTGCAGCTCTAGCTTAACAGAGAACTAAGATGTACAATCCTGTGACAGGATCTATTTCACCCTTTCTTCGTGGGATTCTATGCCTCACCCTCTCATCACTCAGTAATTAGCAGAAATACGCTTTGAAAGATATTATTCCTGTCCTCAGTCAGAACCATTTTCCATTCCTAGGAAATAGTGATGGTTTCAACACTATACTGGCAGAGTCAATTGCCCTGGCTTTACTTAGGGCATTCCAGGAAATCCTGGTCTAACTGAAGATTTTGCCTGTGTGATTATTTTTGCTGTTTGTTGATGCACAGTCACATACGACAAAAGTCACTCTTTCAATAAAAGTGTACATACAATTCAGTGATTTTTAGTACATCTATCACTACAATTTTTAAATATTTTCATTGCCCTGAAAAGAAGCCCTGTTCCTGTTAGCATTCCTCTCCACTCATGCTAGCACAAAGCAACTACTAACTTACTTTCTGTTCTTATAGATTTACTTATTCTGGATATTTCTTATAAATGTAATAATAAAATATGTGGTTTTATGTCTTTTGGCCTTGGTTTCTTTCACTTAGCATAATGGTTTCATCCTTGTTGCACATATTAGTATTTCATTCCTTTTAATGGCTAAATAATATTCTATAATGTAGATATTATATGTTTTGTTTACTTTTTCACTATAGGATAACATTTGGGTTGTTTCCGCTTTCACAGTTACAAATAATTCTTCTATGAATATTCATGTACAAATTTTGGTATGGGCAAATATTTTCATTTCTCTTGGGTATATACAACAAGATTGAAATTCCTGGATCATATAAAAATTCTATACTTAACCTTTTGATAAACTACAAAATTGTTTTACACAGTGGCTACATCATTTTACATTCTAACCAGCAATGTGTGAGGATTCCAATTTCTCCACATCCTCACCAATACTTATTACCTTTCTTTTTCATTATAGCCACCCAAGTAGGTATGAAGTGGTATCTCACTGTGGTTTTTATTTCTATTTCCCTTGAGACAGTTAGGAATGAAAAATTGAATAACTTTTCATGTCCTTACTAGCCATTTTTATATCCTTGGAGAAATGTCTATTCAATATTTTGTTCATTTTTAAATACGGTTATTTGCCTTTATTTTTCATTGTAAGAATTCTTTATATATTCTGAATACTAGATTTTAATCAGATATATGGTTTTCCAAAAATTTCTCCTATCCTTTGGGTTCTTTTCACATTATTAATAATATCCTTTGTCTTGGTAAATAAAAATAAAAATTTAATTGATGGCAATATTGTTTGGATCAATACAATTTAATTTCCATAGTTAACACAAATCTTTCTCCTCTATGCTTCCATTTCTCTCTCTCTTGTTCTATTACCATTATACTAATTATAGTTTGTATTCTCAACATAAACTTATACTTATTGATTTATGTTGATATCTTTTATATAAGATAGAAGAAAAGAAAGTTACAAACAAAAATGAATATATTCAGGTTTTTATACTTACCTATTTAGTTAACATTATCCATTTTCTAAAAAAAATTCACGTTTATTTAAGTTACTATTTAGTATTTTTTAATTTCAGCCTGAAGTACCCGCTTTACAACTACCATAGAGAAGATCTGCTAGCAAAGAATTCTCTCAGTTTTGTTAATCTGGAAATGTATTAATTTTTTATTGTTTTGAAGCATAGTTTTTGTGAGATACAGAATTATTCATTTCAGTCTTTTTCTGTTGGTGCTTTGATATGTCATTGTATTGCCTTTTGCCCTCTATGATTTCTGATGAGAAATCATCAAGTAGTATCATTGAGGGCCTCCTTATACATGATGCATCACTATTCTCTTGCTGTTTTCAAGATTTCTCTCTTTAGCTTTGGCTTTTAACTGCTTGGTTATGATATATGGATCCCTTTGCATTCATCTTACTTTGAGTGTAAGTTTCTTGAATGTATAGACTAAGGTTTTCTATCACATTTGGGAGATTTTTTGGACACTATTTTTTATGCATTTTTTTCTTCTCTTTTCTCTCCTCTTGTTAAACTTGCATTGTACATATATTAGTAGGCTTGATGAGGTCTCACATTTACCTGAGGCTCTGTTCATTTTTCTTCATTCTTTTTTCCTTTTGATCTTCACACAGGATAATCTCAATCAATCTACATTCACATTTACTGATTCTTTCTTCCGTCTGTACAAATCTGCTTTGAGCCTCTCTTGATTTTTTAAAATTTCAGTTAGAATTTTAAACTCTATAATTTCTATTTGGTTCTTTCATAATTTCTCTCTCTTTATTGATATACTGTAATGAAATATTGTTCTTATACCTCATTTCAGTTCTTTAGACATAGTTTCTTCTAGTTTCATGAATGTATTTTAAATGGCTTATTTATACTCTTTGTCTAATAGCTTCTCTTACCTGCTTTTTTACCCTATGTACTGTCATATTTGGGATTTTTTTTCTTCTTTTGTGTGCCTTACTTTTTATTGAAAACTAGATGGTCTAAATAATACAATATGACAACTCTGGAAATAACATAATGTGGCAACTTCCATAGGGTTTTTTGGTTTTATTTTTGCTATTTGTTGTTTGTTTGCTTAGTGAATTTTCTGACCTAATTCTATAGGTCTATATTCTTAGCCATATGTAGCCACTGAAATATGTGTTTAGTTAACTTAGTGGTCAAGTATTTGCTGTAGAATTATTTTCTTAAATGCTTGGAACTAATAAGTCCCCAGGCCTTTGCCAAGGGGCTTTGTATGGGTGTTGGGGAAATATTATAAAATTACATAGACCTATCAACTTTTACCAAGTAAACTTTCTGTGTAGTTTAAGATTGTAATTGTTCTGTTGTACTTTTAAATATTAGTAATTTTCTGTGATATTAATGTTATTATTTAAGAAATATTGATACTGTGATATTTCAGAACTGGTTTTAGGAGTTGAAATAAAATGGGGATGTACTAAGTGCCTATATGTGTTTAAATAACTATATTTTTAGGATTTAATATTA
Source organism: Heterocephalus glaber (assembly GCF_053883595.1). Taxonomy (NCBI): domain Eukaryota; kingdom Metazoa; phylum Chordata; class Mammalia; order Rodentia; family Bathyergidae; genus Heterocephalus; species Heterocephalus glaber. Next base: position 33,204,370 of record NW_028258384.1, on the reverse strand, counting down.
ACAGTGCTAGGTATAAAGAGTTGGAAAAAAGGATAAATTATTACCATAAATCCCTGTATAAGCTTTATGTACTTTTTTTGTTTTTGTTTTGTTTTTTGCGGTACTGGGGATTGAACTCAGGACCTTGTGCTTGCAAGGCAGGCGCGGTGCCACTGAGCTAAATCCCTGTCCCCAGCTCTATGTATTTCTGTCTTAGAGTTTTTCTAAAGCTCCAGGTAAAAAAATAAATATTATATTTTTACTATTATCTTAATTATATATTTAATAATACAATTGTGCTTTAAGTCACTTTATACATTAAATAGCATTAAATTTAAGTGTTAGGAATAATACTATATAATATAGAATATTAAATTTAATATATATGAGAAAAAGGACAATAAACTAAGAAAATTGAAAAAAATTTCTTTAAAAATACAAAAATAGTTTCCTTATTTGATTCATTCTCCAATTTTTGTTTCTTTCATACCATCTTCGTCCTCTTCAAATCTTCAATAGCTTCTCGCCATCATCAATTCTGACTAGTGAATTTGCTTTCTATTTCATTAAGAAAACAGAAACATTCAGAAGAGAAATCTCAAATTAAAAAACATTTATGAAGCTACCACCTGTGTAATGACCAGCCAAGAAAAGAAATACAACAAAATAATAATCCCTACCCATTCAGTCCTCTACCCCGCTCATGACATTCTTTCCCTCATCCTAGGGGTAATCTTCTTATCCTATTAAATAATCATTTCTGTTTTTCTTTATAGGTTTATCTTCTGTCTTAGATACTTTTTTCATTTGCTGAGACAAAACTCCCAACACCCAAAGTTAAAGGAGGAAATGTTTATTTAGCTCACAGTTTGTAGAGGGTTCAGTCCATAATGAGCTGGCTCCAAGGCAGGGTGGGATGGCAGACAGGCAGAAGGTAGCAAAAAGCAACAAGGGACCCTAACAGCATCTTTCTGCCCCTTTTATCTTATCTGGACTGCTGAGGGTGGGTAGCAATCATACCCTTAATCCTAGTGCCTTTAAGGTTAGCACTGCACCATGAATCAATTCCAGTGTCACACACTCTAGATCCAGCTACCTCTGAAAAATTTGATTTGTATTAAACAGAAATTTAATTTGTATTAAACAGAATACACCAAGTAGTGAATTTATGAAAGTATTGTTGAGATCATTGAATTTTAAACACTGGTTAGTTTGAAAAGCAGAGATTGGCATGAAAGTAATTCAGTTTAGCTGATGCCAACTTTAATAGAACTAATGATCCCACTTTTAATCGGGGCCTATCTGGCTATATGTCATGAAAATTTGGAGTTCTTAGGGTCTTCTATACAGAGTAACATGTCATCTGCAAATAGTGAAAATTTGACTTCTTCATTTCCTAACTTTATTCCTTTCTTTCTCTTGTCTAATTGCTGTGCCTAATGTTTCCAAAACTATAATAAAGATCTAAATGTTAAAACAAAAACACTAAACCAGCTGGAAGAGAGGTTAGGTAGAATTCTTGAAGAAATTGTTATAGAAAAAGGTTTTATGAACAAAACCTCAGTTGCCCATGAACTACCACAAACAATCAACAAGTGGGATTTCTTCTCACTAAAAACCTTCTGCACAGCAAGAGAAACCACCAGCAGTGTGAAGAGACAACCCACAATGTGGGAAAAAATTTTCACCTGCTGTCCCCCAGACAGAGGTCTACTGTCTAGAATCTATAAAGAACTTTAAAAAATCAGACCTCCCAAATTTAAAGACCCAATCCAAAAATGGGCATCTGAAATGAACAGACAATTCTCAGACAGAGAAGTAGAAATAGCAAATAAACATGAAAAAATGTTCAACATCTCTGGTCATTAGAGAGATGCAAATGAAAACAATGCAGATATTCCACCTCAGTCAAGAAAGAATGGCTACTTTCAAAAAATCAACTAAGAGGGCCGGGGATTTAGCTCAGTGGTTTCGCCGCCTGCTGCTCAAGCACAAGGACCCGAGTTCAATCCCCAGTACCAAAAAAAAAAAAAAAAAAAATCAACTAAGAACAACTGCTGGCGGGGATGTGGGGGGAAAGAAACACTTTTCTTTTTTTTTTTAAATTCATATATTGGTACATTTTAGGTATACAATACATTTACATTTCTCATTGGGAACTTGTACCTTTACATGATGTGTCTTGGTTCTTATTTTTACCCCATTCCCTGCACTCCCTTCACCCCTCCAGGCTTCCCTATTTACAAAAACTTTGTTTCCATTTCTTCCATTTCTCATAATTTTTCCTTTCCTTTCTTTCTTTCCCCTGCCCCTCCCACTTTCCCTAACCCTTTGAACCTCTTCTTCCTATTTCACATTATCAATTATTCATTTTAATCATTGGTACATTTTAGGTATACAATATAATGGCATTCATCACTGGAAATTTGCACCTTTACATAATCTTTCTTGGTTCTTATTTTTCCCCCTTCCCCTGCCCTCCCTTCAACCCCTCCATCCCTCCCTATTTACAAAGACTTTGTTTCCATTTGTCCATTTTCCCATATTAATTCCATTCACTTCTTTCCTTTCCCCTAGCCCTATCACTTCCCCTTCCCCTTTGACCATTTTCTTCCTAATTCACATTATCTCTTATACCTTTTAGTCCTTATTTACACTTTTGGTTTCTCACACTAGAAAAACTATTCAGTATTTACACATGTGTGTCCTATTTATTTCACTTAAGAGTATCGCCTCAATGTGTATCCATTTAGCTACAAATGTCTCAAATTTCTCATTTTTTATGGCTGAGTAGAACTCGAATTTGTAAAAAAATAAAAAAAAATAAAAAAATAAACCACACATTTTCTTTATCCAGTCTTCCAGTTGATGGGCATTCGGGTGGTCTCCAAGATTTAGCTATTATAAATTGTGCTGCTGTGAACATGGGTGCACATATACCACTGTGGTATGATTCTTTTAATTCCTTGGGGAAGATACCCAGCAAGGAAATAGCTGGGTCAAATGGGACTTCCAATGCTAGTTCTTTGAGGTACCTCCATACTGATTTCCACAGTGGTTGCACCAGTCTACACTCCCAACAGCAGTGGAGAGGGGTTCCTCTTTCCCCACAGCACCACCAGCATTTGTTATTGGTTGATTCATGATAGCAGCCATTCTTTCTGAAGTGAAGTGGAATCTCAGCATTGTTTTCATTTACATCTCTTGAATGACCAGTGATGTGGAACATTTTTTCATATGTTTATTTGCTATTTCTACTTCTTTCTCTGAGAAATGTCTGTTCATTTCAGATTCCCATTTTCGGATTGGGTCTTTAAATTTGGGAGGTCTGATCTTTTAATTTCTTTATAGATTTGAGATAGTAGGCCTTTGTCTGAGGAACAGCAGGTGAAGATTTTCTCCCACACTGTGGTTTGTCTTTTCACACTGTTGATGGTTTCTCTGGCTGTGCAGAAGCTTTTTAATAAGAATAGATTCCACTTGTTGATTGTTTGTGCTAGGTCACGGGCAACTGAGATTTTGTTCATAAAATCTTTTTCTACACCAATGTCTTCAAGAGTTCTACCTGACCTTTCTTCCAGCTGATTCAGTGATTCTATTTTAATATTTAGACCTTTCATCCATTTCAATTTTAGTTTAGTGTATGGTGAGAGATATAGGTCTAGTTCTAATCTTTGGCAAGTTCAAACCCAATTTTTCCAGCACCATTTATTAAAGAGGCTATCTTTCTTCCAGTGAGGGTGTTTGGCTCCTTTGTCAAAGATGAGGTGGATGGGCTGGGGATTTAACTCAGTGGTTCTACCACCTGCCTTTTAAGGACAAGGTCCCAAGTTCAATCCCCAGTACCCCCCCCAAAAAATAAATAAAAAATAAGATGAGGTGGCTGAGTGTGTCTGGAGTTGTTTCTGCATCTTCTAATCTGTTCCACTGGTCCTCAGGTCTGTTTCTTTTGCCAGTACCATGTTGTTTTTAATCACAGCAGCTTTGTAGTATAGTTTCAAGTTGGGGATTGTGATACCCCTGCCATATCTCTGTTACTGAGAATTGTTTTTGGTATTCTGGGTCTCTTCCTGTTCCAAATCAATTTTTGGATTGTTTTCTCAAGGTCCATGAAGTATGGTACTGGGATTTCTATCGGGATTGCATTGAATCTATATAGCAGTTTTGGAAGTATGGCCATTTTCACTATGTTGATCCTTCCTATCCAGAAGCAGAGGATGTCTTTCCATTTTCTGACATCCTCTTCAATCTCTCTTTTCAGAGTGCTATAGTTTTCAGAGAAGAGGTCTTTGATTTCTTTTGTTAGGATGATTCCTAGGTATTTCAGTTTTTTGGATGCTATTGTGAAAGGAATTATTTGCCCTATTTCTCTCTCAGTGAGTCTGTTTTTGTGTAGATGAAGGCTATTGAGTTTTGTGTGTTGCCCATATAGCCAGCTACTCTACTGAATTTGGTTATGAAATCTAGAAGACTTTTGGTGGAGTTCATGGGGTCTTCTATATAGAGTATCATGTCATCTGCAAATAATGACAATTTGACATCTTCATTTCCTATCTTTACTCCTTTTATTTCTTTCTCTTATCTAATTGCAATGGCTAATGTTTCCAAAACTATATTGAACAGGAGGGGTGATAGTGGACATTCTTGTCTTGTTCCTGATTTTAGAGTGAAGGATTTCAGTTTTTGATCATTTAGTATGACCCTGGCTGTTGGTTTTTTATAGATGGCTTTTAACAGTTTGAGGTAGAGACCATCTGTTCCAATTTTTTGTACGGTTTTTTGATCATACATGCATGTTGGATTTTGTCAAATGCTTTTCCTGCATCTATGGAGATAATCGTATGGTTTTTGTCCTTGTCTCTATTGATATAGTGTATTACATTGATTGATTTGTGTGTGTTGAACCATCCTTGCATCCCTGGGATGAATCCCACTTGGTCAGGGTGTATGATCTTCTTGATGATCTTCTGCATTCTATTTGTCTTTATCTTATTAAGGATTTTTGCATCTATGTTCATGAGTGAGATTGGCCTATAGTTCTCTTTTTCAGCTGGGTCTTTCTCTGCTTTGGGGATCAAGGTGATGCTTGCTTCCAGGAATGAATTTGGGAGTATTGCTTCCCTTTCAATTTCATTGAAGAGTTTCAACAGTAGTGGCAGCAGTTCCTCTCTAAATGTCTTGTAGAATTCAGCAGTGAAGCCATCAGGACCTGGGTTTTTCTTTGTTGGTAAGTTTTTAATTACATTTTCAATTTCATTGTTTGATATTGGATTGTTTAGAATTTTTAGGTCTTCTTTATTCAACTTTGATAATTCATATGTATCTAGGAATCTGTCCATTTCTTCTGTGGTTTCCATCTTATTGGCACATAGGTTCTCAAAGTAGGTATTGATGATCCTCTGGATTTCTGCTGGGTCTCTTGTAATTTCATCCTTTTCATTCCTAATTGCATGGATTTAGGCCTTCTCTTTCCTTTTTCTGATAAGGTTGGCTAAGGGTTTGTCAATTTTGTTTATTCTTTCAAGGGACCAACTCTTAGCTTCATTGATTTTCTGTATTGTTCTCTTAGTCTCCATTGCATTGATCACTAGCCGATCTTTATAATTTCCTCCCTTGTATGAGCTTTGGGTTTGTCCTGCTCTTCTTTTTCTAGAAGCTTCAGGTTCAGCATGAGGTTGTTTAATTAAGCTCGCTCTGTTTTCCTGATATGTGCATTCACGGCTATGAATTTCCCTCATAAGACTGCTTTCATTGTGTCCCATAGATTCGGATATGTTGTATTGTCATTGTCATTTAATTGAAGGAACTGTCTGATTTCTTGTTTAATTTCCTCTGTGACCCATTGGTTATTCAGAAGTGTGTTGTTCAATTTGCACGTGTTTATGAAATTTTTGTGGTTTCTTTTGCTATGGATCTCCAATTTCATTGCACTATGGTTTGATAATATACAGGGGATAACTTCAATTCCTTTGCACTTACCTAAATATGTTCTATGAGTGAGTATGTGGTCTATTTTGGAGAATGACCCATGTGCAGCTGAGAAGAATGTGTATTCTGATTTGGTGGGGCAGAACACTCTGTAAACATCTGTAAGTTCATTTGTTCAAGATTTAGATTGAGTTCTAGTGTTTCATTACTTATTTTTTGTCTAGTTGATCTATTTGTGACAGTGGGGTGTTGAGGTCCCCTACTACAATTCTATTTGTGCATATATGACTTTTCATGTCCATTAGTATTTGTTTTATATAGGTGGGCACACTAGTGTTTGGTGCATAGATATTTGTGATTGTCATCCCTTCCTCTTGGATTGTTCCCTTTACAAGGATGTAGTGTCCTTCTTCATCTCTCTTAATCAGTGTTGGTTTGAAATCTACTTGATGTACAAAGAGGATAGCTACTCCTGCTTTTTTCCAGGTTCCTTGTCACATGGAGTATTGTTTTACACCCTTTAACTTTCAGTCTATGAGTTTTACTTTGAATTAAGTGTGTTTCTTGTAGGCAGCATATTGTTGGATCTTGCTTCTTGACCCATTCTGCCAGTCTGTTTCTTTTGATTGGTGAATTGAGACCATTAACATCGATGGTGATAACTGATACATATTTAGTTATCCTTGTCATGACTTTTTCTTTTTGTTGGATTCTCCCCATTTACATTTAATTTCTTGTCATGTCCGATGGGTTCATGCTGCTGTGCTTCCTGGGGTTGTGATCCTCAATGTCTGTTCCCAGGATTTTGTCTAAAATTTTTGGAGTGCTGCTTTGGTATTCATGACGTTCCTGAGGTACTTTTTGTCATGAAAGTATCTTATTTCTCCATCAATTTTGAAAGGTAGTTTTGCAGGGCACATCAATCTGGGTTGGAGGCTGTTTTCCTTTAGGGCTTGGAATATGTCACTCCAACCTCTTCTTCCCTTGAGAATGTGTGTTGAGAAGTCCGCTTTAATTCTGATGGGTTTTCCTTTGGTTTTTTTTGATGTTGCTTTTTAAATTTTTTACTTTTTATTTTTTATTTTATTTTATTTTTTAATTAAATTCTTTTATTGGTACATTGTAAGTATAAAACACAATACATTTCTGATTGGGTATTGTACCTTTACATAATGCATCTTGGTTCTTCTTTTTTCCCCATTCCTAGCCCTCCCTTCACCCCCTCCACCCTTCCCTATTTACAAAGACTTTATTTCCATTTTTTCCATTTCTCAGCATTTTTCCTTTCCCTTCTTTCCTTTCTCCTGCCCCTCCCACTACCCCTACCCCTTTGGACCTTTTCTTCCTATTTTCCATTATCGATTATTCATTCTAATCATTGGTACATTTTAGGTATACAATATAATGACATTCATCATTGGAAATTTGCACCTTTACATAATCTCTCTTGGTTCTTATTTTTCTCCCTTGCCTAGCCTTCCCTTCAACCCCTCCAGTCCTCCCTATTTACAAAGATTTTGTTCCTATTTTTCCATTTTCTCATATTAATCCCATTCCCTTCTATCCTTTCCCCTAGCCCACCCACTTCCTTCCCCTTTGCTCCTTTTCTTCCTATTTCACATTACCTATTATACATTTAGTCCTTATTTACACTTTCAGTTTCTCACACCAGAGAAACTATTCAGTATTTATACATGTGTGCCCTATTTATTTCACTTAAGAGTATTGCCTCAATGTGCATCCACTTAGCTATAAATGTCTCTAATTTCTCACTTTTTATGGCTGAGTAGTACTCCATTTAAAAAAAAAAAAAAACAACCCATATTTTCTTTATCCAGTCTCCAGTTGATGGGCATTTGGGCTGTTTCCAAGTTTTAGCTATAACAAACTGTGCTGCTATGAACATGGGCACACATATATCACTGTGGTATGATTCTTTTAATTCATTGGGGAAGATCCCTAGCAGAGGAATAGTGGGGTCAAATGGGACTTCCAGTCCTAGTTCTTTGAGGTATCTTCATACTGATTTCCACAGTGGTTGCTGTAGGGGACAGGGGAAGGGGACATTACCAGAACCTCTGCAGTGAGTCCTGGTCTCCTGCGAGCCACCGCAGCACACGGCGAATTACAGAAAAGATAGAAAAATGAGACTGAGAAGAAGCTGAGCTTTGGGTCTGATCAGTGCTGCTCTGGGTGGCAAAGACAAAAGCCCCCAGCTTACCACACCTTTTATTCAGTACCTTGTAACAAATGACTTGCAGAGAGTTCAGTAGTTCACATTGGGATAAACAAGGTGTAAGAAAAGGCTTGCAGAGAGTTCAGTACATCTCAGGTAAACAAGATGTTAACAGTCCAAGAACAATGAGGAACGGAGCAGATGTTTGTTCTCCCAGGATGTTTCTTGTTCTGGAGAATCACAGCATCACTGGATCACTGAAGTCTCAGTTGTGACTGGAGGCCAAACTGGAGTTATTTTGTAGCTTGGCTGTAGGCAAGAGAACTAGGCTAACCAAATGATTTTTCCCTAGAATTATGTAACATTGCTCCCAACAGTTGCACCAGTCTACACTCCCACCAGCAGTGGAGCAGGGTTCCTCTTTCCCTACAGCCCCACCAGCATTTGTTATTGGTTGATTTCATGATAGCAGCCATTGTTTCTAGAGTGAGGTTGAATCTCAGCATTGTTTTCACTTGAATCTCTCCAATGACCTGTGATGTTGAACATTTTTTCATGTATTTATTTGCTATTTCTACTTCTTTGTCTGAGAAATGTCTGTTCATTTCAGATGCCCATTTTTGGACTGGGTCTTTAAATTTGGGAGGTCTGATCTTTTTAAGTTCTTTATAGATTCGAGATAGTAGACTTTTGTCTGAGGAAGAGCAGGTGAAGATTTTTTCCGACATTGTGGGTTGTCTCTTCACATGGTTAGAGGTTTCTCTTGCTGTGCAGAAGCCTTTTAATAAGAAGAGATCCCACTTATTGATTGTTTGTGCTAGTTCATGGGCAACTGAGATTTTGTTCATAAAACCTTTTTCTACCCCGATGTCTTCAAGAGTTCTACCTAACCTCTGTTCCAACTGGTTCACTGTTTCTATTTTAATATTTAGATCTTTAATCCATTTTGATTTTAGTTTAGTGCATGGTGAGAGATATAGGTCTAGTTTTAATCTTTGGCATGTTGAAGCCCAGTTTTTCCAGCACCATTTAATAAAGAGACTATCTTTCCTCCAGTGAGGGTGTTTGGCTCCTTTGTCAAAGATGAGATGGCTGAGTGTGTCTGGCATTGTTTCTGCATCTTCTAATCTGTTCCACTGGTCCTCAGGTCTGTTTCTTTGCAGTACCATGCTGTTATTATCACAGTAGCTTTGTAGTATAGTTGCAGGTTGGGGGTTGTGATACCCCCTGCCATGTTTCTGTTACCTAGAATTGCTTTTGCTATTCTGGGTCTCTTCTTGATCCAAATGAATTTTTGGATTGTTTTCTCAAGGTCCATGAAGTATGCTGCTGGGATCTCAATTGGAATTGCATTAAATCTATATAGCAGTTTTGGAAGTATGGCCATTTTCACTATATTAATCCTTCCTACCCAGGAGCAGGGGATGTCTGTCCATTTTCTGATATCATCTTCAATCTCTCTTTTCAGAGTGCCATAGTTTTCAGAGAAGAGGTCTTCGATTTCTTTCTTTAGGTTGATTCCTGGGTATTTCAGTTTTTTGGATGCTATTGTGAAAGGAATTGTTTGCCCTATTTCTCTCTCAGTGAGTCTGTCATTGGTGTAGAGGAAAGCTCTTGATTTTTGTGTGCTGACCTTGTAACCAGCTACTTGACTGAATTTGGTTATTAAGTCTAGAAGACTTTTGGTGGAGTTCTTGGGGTCTTCTATATAGAGAATCATGTCATCTGCAAATGATGACAATTTGACTTCTTCATTTCTTATCTTTATTCCTTTTATTTCTTTCTCTTGTCTAGTTGCCATGGCTAATGTTTCCAGAACTATATTGAACAAGAGTGGTGATAGTGGACATCCTTGTCTTGTTCCTGATTTTAGTGTGAAGGATTTCAGTTTTTGACCATTTAGTATGATATTGGCTGTTGGTTTTTTATAGATGGCTTTTAACAGTTTGAGGTAGAGACCATCTGTTCCAATTTTTTGTATGGTTTTTTGATCATACATGCATGTTGGATTTTGTCAAATGCTTTTCCTGCATCTATGGAGATAATCGTATGGTTTTTGTCCTTGTCTCTATTGATATAGTGTATTACATTGATTGATTTGTGTGTGTTGAACCATCCTTGCATCCCTGGGATGAATCCCACTTGATCAGGGTGTATGATCTTAACGATCTTCTGCATTCTATTTGCCATTATCTTATTAAGGATTTTTGCATCTATGTTCATTAGTGAGATTGGCCTATAGTTCTCCTTTTCGGTTGGGTCTTTCTCTGCTTTGGGGATCAAGTTGATGCTTGCTTCCAGGAATGAATTTGGGAGTATTGCTTCCCTTTCAATTTCATTGAAGAGTTTAAACAGTAGTGGCAGCAGTTCCTCTCTAAATGTCTTGTAGAATTCAGCAGTGAAGCCATCAGGGCCCGGGCTTTTCTTAGGTGATAAGTTTTTCATTACATTTTCAATTTCATTGGTTGATATTGGGTTGTTCAGAATTTTTAGGTCTTCTTTGTTCAACTTTGGTAATTCATATGTATCTAGGAATATGTCTATTTCTTCTGTGTTGTCCACCTTATTGGCATATAGGTTCTGGAAGTAGGTATTGATGATCCTCTGTATTTCTGCTGGGTCTGTTGTAATTTCACTCTTTTCATTCCTAATTGCATGGATTTGGGCCTTTTCTTTCCTTTTTCTGACAAGGTTGGCTAAGGGTCTGTCAATTTTGTTGATTCTTTCGAAGAACCAACTCTTAGCTTCATTGATTTTTTGTATCGTTCTCTTAGTCTCCATTGCATTGATTTCTCCTCTGATCTTTATAATTTCCTCCCTTGTATGAGCTTTGGGGTTGTCCTGTTCTTCTTCTTCCAGAAGCTTGAGGCGCAGTGTCGGGTTGTTTAATTGGGCTCCTTCTGTTTTCCTAATATGCATATTCACTGCTATGAATTTCCCTCGTAAGACTGCTTTTATTATGTCCCATAGATTCCGATATGTTGTATTGTCATTGTCATTTAATTGAAGGAACTGTCTGATTTCTTTAATTTCCTCTGTGACCCATTGGTTATTCAGCAGTGTGTTGTTCAATTTCCATGTGTTTATGAAATTTTTGTGGTTTCTTTTGCTATGGATCTCCAATTTCATTGCACTATGGTTTGATAATATACAGGGGATAACTTCAATTCCTTTGCACTTACTTAAACATGTTCTATGTGTGAGTATGTGGTCTATTTTGGAGAATGTCTCATGTGCAGCTGAGAAGAGTGTGTATTCTGATTTTGTGGGGTGGAACACTTTGTAAAAATGCGTTAAGTTCTTTTGTTCAAAAGTTCAATTGAGTTCTAGTATTTCATTACTTATTTTTTGTCTAGTTGATCTATCTATTTGTGACAGTGGGGTGTTGAGTTCCCCCACTACAATTGTATTAGTGCATATATGACTTTTCATGTCTGTTATTATTTATTTCATATAGTTGAGCACACTTGTGTTTGGTGCATAGATATTTATGATTGTCATCTTTTCCTCTTGGATTGTTCCCTTTACAAGGATGTAGTGTCCTTCTTCATCTTTCTTAATCAGTGTTGGTTTGAAATCTACTTGATCTGCAAAGAGGATAGCTACTCCTGCTTTTTGGGGGGTTCCTGTTGCATCGAGTATTGTTTTCCATCCTTTAACTTTCAGTGTATGAGTTTCATTTTGAATTAAGTGTGTTTCTTGTATGCTGCATATTGTTGGATTTTGCTTCTTGACCCATTCTGCCAGTGTATTTCTTTTGATTGATGAATTGAGACCATTACCATTGATGGTTATAACTGAAACGTATTGACTTATCATTGCCATGACTTTTTCTTTTTGTTGGGTTCTACCCCTTTACATTTAATTTCATGTCATGCCAGATGGGTTCATTCTACTTTGCTTCCTGGGGTTGTGATCCTCAATGTTTGTTCCTAGGATATTGTGTAAAATTCTTTGGAGTGCTGGTTTGGTATTCACGAAGTTCCTAAGGTGTTCTTTGTCATGAAAGTATCTTATTTCTCCATCAATTTTGAAAGATAGTTTTGCAAGGTACATCAATCTGAATTGGAGGCTGTTTTCTTTTAGGGCTTGGAATATGTCACTCCAAGCTCTTCTTGCCTTGATGGTTTGTGTTGAGAAGTCTGCTGTCATTCTGATGGGCTTTCCTTTGTATGTGGTTTGTTTCTTTTCTCTAACTGCTTGTAGAACTTTGTTCTTCTGTTGGGTTTCTGGAATCTTAACAATTATATGCCTATGTGTAGATTTTTTTTTGATCAAGGCTATTTGGAGTCCTATGTGCCTCCCTTATCTGTATGTCAAGCTCTTTTCCCCTGCTTGAGAAGTTTTCTGCTATCAATTCTCTGAAGAGTTTTTTTTTATGTCATCTGCACTCTCTCCTATTTCTTTGTTGACGCCAATCAGTCTTATGTTATTCTTCTTTGCATCATCTAGCAGCTGCTGGATTGATTTCTCGTGGTCCCTTATAATTTTGAACAATTTTTCTTGTCCTTGTCACTAATTGCTAGCTTATCTTCTGTATCTGAAATTCTGTCCTCACATTGGCTCATTCTGCTGTGTAGACTTTCAGTGGCATTTTTGTTTTCCTGGATATCTGTTTGCATCTGTTTAATGGATTCCATTTGTTTCATATTTTGGGATTCCATCATGTTCCTCAGCTCCTCTCTAGATTTATTAATCATGTTTTCCACTATGGGCACAATCCCTGCTGTTATGTGAGAAATTATTTCTGATTTCATTTTTTCCAGATCCCCTTTTGTTGCCAGTTCAGTGGTTCCAGGTGGTTGAGTATCATAGTGTTCCATCTCATTTCCCTTTGGGATTGCTCTAGGTGATCTGGAAGTCTGGTTTTGAGACTTGTTTATGTGTCTTCCGATTTTACCAGGGTGTGGGGTAGGGTGGGCGTGTGCTGTTGGTGCCTGTGGGGCTCACCTCTTCTGCCCTGGGAGCAATGGTATGCTGGCCTGGAATCCTCCTCTGTGCTGGGAGTGGTGCTACAGTGGGCTGGAAGCTTTCTCCACTGCACTGGGAGCCTATTATTTGATTTCTTAATGATTCTTTCTAGAGTAAAATGGAATCTCAATGTTTTCATTTGAATTTGTCTAATGAACAGAAATGTTGAATTTTTTTCAGGTATTTATTGGCCATTTGTATTTCTTCTGAGAATTGTCTATTCATTTTAGTTGGCCATTTTTAGATTAGCTCTTCTATTTGAGAGGGATCTAACTTTTTTGAGATCTTTATATATTAGTCCTCTGTCCAAGGAATACATGGCAATATTTTTTCCATTCTATAGGTTTTCTCTTCACTCTGTAGGCTGTTTCCTTTCTACTCCAGATGCATTTTAAATTTGATGTGCTCCCTGTTTGTTGATTCTTGATGTTATTTCTTGTGTAAGTAGAATTGTGTTCAGAAAGTCCTTACTTATGCCTATTTCTTCAATAGTTTTACCTATTTTATCTTCCAATACATTAGATATGTCTATTTTAATATTTCGATCTTTTCATTTTGACTCTAGGTTAGTACATGGAGAGAATTGTGAGTCTAGATTCCATCTTCTGCATGTGGATAGCCAGTTTTCCTAGCACCATTTGTTTAAAAGGCTGTCTTTCCTCCAGCACATGTTTTTGGTCCCTTTCTCAAAGATCAGATGTCTGAATGTTCCTGAGGTTGTTTATACATACTCTATTCTGTTCCACTGGTACATGTCTGTTTTTGTGCCAATAACATGCTGTTTTATTATTGTGCTTTGCAATATAACCTGAAGTAGAAAATTGTGATGTCTCCTTCTTTGCTTTCATTGCCCAGGACTGTTTTTGGTATTTTGCATCTCTTCTAACTTCATATGAATGTTAAGATCACTTTCTCTATTTCTGTGGTGAATGCTATTGGTATTTTGATTGAGATTGCATTAAATGCATATATCAGTTCTGGAAGTAAGGCCATTTTCACAATTACTGGTTCTGCCTACCTGGGAACAGGGCATATCTTTCCATTTTCTGATGTCTCCTTCAACCTCCTTTTGCAGAGTATTTTGATTTCTTCCTTTTCTTTCTCTTGCCTGATTGCTCTGACTAATGTTTCAAGTACTGTATTGAACAGGAGTGGTGAGAGTGAACATACTGCTACTGTTCCTGATTTTAGAGGGAAATATTTCAGTTTTCCCCCATTTAATAGGATGTTGGTGGTAGATTTGTCATAGATTTTATGAACTTGATATAAGGTCCTTCTATACCTACTGTCTTAATGATTTTTTTAAATCATCAATGGATGTTGAATATTGTCAAAGGCTTTTTCTGAGTCTGTTGAAATGATAATGTGATTTTTGTCCTTGCTTCTGTTTATGTGATGTATTACATTTATTGATTTGCATATTTTGAACCATCCTTGCATTCCTGTGATGAAGCCTACTCAGTCATGATGTATGATCATTTTGATGATATATTGAACTTTATTTGCCAACATCTTCTTGAAGACTTATGCATCTATTTTTTTTTGCATCTATGTTTTTAAAATATATTGGGCTGTATTGGGCTTCTTTGTTTTTTGGGTTGGATCTTTGTCTCATTTTGGAATCAGGGTAGTGCTAGCTTCCAGGAATGACTTTGGGAATACTCCTTTCTTTTCAGTTTCATTAAAGAGTTTAATTGGCATTATCTTCTCTGAAGTTCTAGTAGAAGTCAGCAGTGAATCTATCAGGTCCTGAGGTTTTCTTGGTTGGTAGAGTTTTTAAAATTATTATTACTGTTTCAATTTCATTGTCTGTTGTTGCATTATTCAAGGGCTTTGTATACCTTTGGTTCAATTTTGGTAATTCATATTTATCTAGGAATCTGTCCATCTCTTCTGGATTCTCTCATTTATTGGAGTAGAAGTTTTCAAAGTAGTTAGTAATAATCTTTTAGATTTCAGCAGTGCCTGTTGTGATTTTTTACTTTTTATTTCTAATTACATTGAGCTGGGTCTTTTCTCTTTTTTTTATAAGATTGACCAAGAGTGTCTATTTTGTTTACTCTTCCAAAGAACCAGCTTTTTGATTCATTGATTCTTTGTACTACTTTTTTAGTCTCAATTTCATTAATTTCTACTCTGATCTTTATAATTTCCTTCCTTGTACTAGCTTTGGATTTGGGTTGCTCTTTTTTTCCTAGGACCTTGAGGTGCATTAGGGCATTTATTTGTGCTCACTCTGTTTTTCTGATGTGTACATTCATAGCTATAAACTTCCCTTTTGGGATTGCTTTCATTGTTATAACATTGTGTCCTTGAGAGTGGCTAAATATAGGCCTTTGCCTCTGTCCCAAGATTCAAACCATCTGTTAATTTGGGAGGAAAAGGTGCTGTGTAATTGGCTCAGCACCTGGTTCTCCAGAAATGAGCAACAATATTGTTAATGACACAAAGACAATCCAGGTATTGGCATGTAGAGAAAATCAATTAAGAGAAGTAATTATGCCACCCTGCTAATAACAAAAAAATCAAGAGCAATATTAATGTCAAAGAATAACTAGATATTAACATATAAAAACCAATAAGGTACCACCATTAACCATAGAAAGAGATCTATAATTATAGTATATACATTAAGACAAGCCAGAGAGAAGGTGAGCCGGAAGGAAGCTCCCCCGCTGCCATGCCACACTCTTAGTGCAGAGAAGCTGAGCCAGTCCCAGCACCCAGAAGGAAGTGCCCCTGCCACTATCCCATGCTCCTAGGGCAGAGAAGGTCAGCTGGTCCCAGCACCTGGAAGGAAGCTCCCCCACTGCCATCCCATGCTCCTAGGGCAGGGAAGCTGAGCCAGTCCCAGCACCCAGAAGAAAGCTCCCCGGCCACCATCCTAGGCTCCTAGGGCAGAGAAGGTGAGCTGTGCGGGTGCCAGAAGCACCCCCCCCCCCGTGCAAATGAGAAGACACATATACAAGCCTCAAAAACAGACTTCCAGATCACCTACAACAACCCCAAAGCGTAAGGAGATGGAACAGTCTGATACTCAACCACCTGGACTCTCTGCACTGGCAACAAAAGAGGATCTGGAAAAAATGAAATCAGAAATAATTTTTCAGATAACAGCAAAGATTGTACTGATAGCAAGACATGATTAATAAATCTAGAGAGGACACAGATAAAAAAAATAGAGGATCTGAGGAACATGATGGAATCCCAACATAAGAAACAAATGGAATCCATAAAACAGATGCAAACAGATTTCCAGGAGATTAAAAACTCCATCAAAAGTCTGCACAGCAGAATGAACCAATGTGAGGATAGAATTTCACATATAGAAGATAAGATAGCAATTAGTGACCAGGAAAAGAAAAATTGCTTCAAAATTGTAAGGGAACATGAGAAATCAATCCAGCAGCTGCTAGACGATGCAAAGAAGAATAACATAAGACTGATTGGAGTCAATGAAGAAAGAGGAGAGAGTGCAGATGACATTTAAAAAACTGTTCACAGAAGTGATGGCAGAAAACTTCCCAAGGAGGGGAAAAGAACTTGACATACAGATAAGTGAGGCATATAGGACTCTAGCTAACCTTAATCAAAAAAAAATCTACACATAGGCATATAATAGGATTCCAGAAACTCAACAGAAGAACAAAATTCTACAAGCAGTGAGAGAAAAGAAACAAATCACATACAAAGGAAAGGCCATCAGAATCACAACAGACTTCTCAATGCAAACCCTCAAGGCAAGAAGAGGTTGGAGTGATGTATTTCAAGCTCTAAGGGAAAACAGCCTCCAACCCAGATTGATGTACCCTGCGAAACTATCTTTGAAAATTGATGGAGAAATAAGATACTTTCACGATAAAGAGCACCTCAGGAAATTCATGAATACCAAACCGGCACTCCAAAAAATTTTGGACTATACTCTAGGAAAAGACAGTGAGGATCACCACCCCAGGAAACCCAGCAGAATGAATCCGTTGGGTGTGACAAATTAAATGCAAAGGGGGAGAATCCAACAAAAAGAAAAAGTCATGACAAGGCTTTTAAAACTTTTAGCTTCATCTCCCTAATGAGTGTATAATTCAATCTTGTTATTGTACTGATTAGTGTTTTTCTGATTCTAGAATTGCACACCATTCCTTGTGCTATACTGGCTATTTATCATCTTATTTCTACTTTTTAATTGGGTTGTCTATTAATGAGCTGTAAGAGTTCTTTATATATTCTAGCCATAGGTTATGGTCTGTTTAAGGACTACTTTTCATTTTAATAATGTCATTTAAAGTTCTAAATTTTGATGGAATCTCATTTATCAATTTTTTTCTTTTATACATCATGCTTTTTGCATCCTAGGTAGTTCTTGCCTACCCTAAATTCATAAACATTTTCCCTTACAATTTGTTCTTAAAGTTTTATATTTTTAGGCTTTCATATATAGGTTCATAGATCCCTTCAAGTTATTTCCATGTATGGAAATAAAGGGGTGAGGTCAATTTTTTATAGACAGATACCAGGTGTTCTACTGCCACTTGCTGAAAACACTATCTTTTCCTCGGCTCTTGAATTGAGTTTATATTCTATAAAATGCTAATGTTAAATAATCTTTCAAAAGTCAGTGGACCATATATGTGTGGTTCTATTTCTAGATTCTCAGTTTTATTCAAATGATCTATATGTCCTTCCTTACACCAACACTGCCTTGATTACTGTAGCTTTAGAAGAAGTCTTAAAATTAGGTACTAAATTCTTCCAATGTTGTTTTTTGTCTTCTTTTTTTTTTTAACTTTTCTAGGTCCTTTGTACTCCTACATAACTTTTAAATTTCAATATCCAATTCTTCATTTATAGCAAGTATACACAGACCTGAATTTTTATATATTCCTTGTGTTTTCTAATCCTGCTAAATTCAAATACAAGTTCTAGGGACTCCTAGAGATTTCTTAGTATTTTCTCTGTGATGATCATTTCATCTACATATAAAGATTTTGCTTCTACCTTGCCAATCCTATCCTAATTGTGTCATTTTATTGCCAGACTATTTTGGTGGGGCCTATGTTTCAAAGTTTAATGGACAGATAAAGAGTAGGTATATCTGCCCTTGTTCCCCACCTTAAGGAGAAAGCATTGTATCTTCTCCATTCATATAAGGCGTTCTTGCTGGAAGTGTGAAGTACATATCTTTAATCTGTTGAGAAGGTTCTGTTCTACTTCTAGTCTCCTGATAGCTTTTACCATGAACAGCTGTAGAATTTAGTCCAATACTTTTTCTCCAACTAGTGACAGGATCATATGCCTTTTTCCTTTCCTCTGTTAAAATGATGACTTTTGGGAGTGGATCTTCTAATGCTGAACCAAGACTGCCATCCCTATAACAAAACCACTTTCTACATACTTCCAGATCTGACTTCTAATAGCTTGTTTTGTTAAACAAATTTCTATCTATGTTCATAATTTTTTCTTCTATTATCTTTGTCCAGTTTTAGGATTAGCACAATGTTGCTTTCCTGAAATGAGGGGAGAAGTGTTCCTTCTTTTTTCTGCTTTAATTGTTTGATATAATTTATCAGTTAAAATGTTTATGAGCCTGCTGTTTTCATATAGGTAGGTTTTCAAGCTAGGAATATACTTTCTTTAATAGGTGCTATTCAAATTTTATATTTCCTCCAGATTTAGTTTCATTAATTTGTCTTCCAAGGTACTTCTTAGAAGTTGTCAAATTTATTTCAAAACAGATTTTTGAAATATGCTTTCTATATCCTTTTAAATTCTGTAAAATCTGTGGTAATGTCTCCTAGATCTTGATATTGTAATTTTAAAAATGTGTAATTGATATTGTGTAATAGGAAGAAAAGGTCTAAAGGAGCATGGGAAGCTGGAGGGGTAGGGGAAAGGAAAAAAGGGAAAAGAAAACATATGAGAAAAGGAAAAAAATGGAAACAAAGTCTTTGCAAATAGGGAAGGGTGGAGGGGGTGAAGGGAGGGCAAGGGAAGGGGAAAAAAATAAGAACCAAGATACTCATGTAATGGTACAAGATCCCAATGATGAATGTAACTGTATTTTATACCTAAAATGTACCAATAAACTTAATGGGGAAAAAAAGACAAGCCAAATATTGATATGTAATAAATATCTACTGAATGAGACAATTATATCTCCACTAACAATTGAACAGTAAGGGTCAGAGTTAACTACCTAAAGATTCATAAAGCTTAATGGTATACTAGTAATGATAGAGGGGGTGAGGAGTAAGAAATTGAGAAAAGTAAAATCTGAAAAATAAAAGAAAGATGAAGATGGTCATGATCACACATGTCTGTATTCCCCCCACTTGAGAGGCTGAAGCAAGAGAATTGCTGAGAGTTTGAGGCCAGTTTGGGCTACACTGAGTTCAAAGGCAGCCTGGAATACATAGTAAGCTCTTGTCTTAAAAAAAGAAAAACAAATCAAAGAAAGATGAGAAGGAAGATGGAGAAGTGAGGTAAAGGATCCTATTAAATAAAAGATAATTTTAAAAATTAGATAAAAAATAACAGAAAAGAACAAATAAGAAAAAGAAGAAAAACAGGAAAAAAAGAAAAATTAAAAAGAGAAAAAGAAACAAGCCCCCTCACCCTAAAATCCTCTGTGTTTTTGAATGGATCTTTTCTTTCTAATCTCTGTAGTCTTGGAATCTAGCTAATATGGAGGATGAATAATGAGTCACTGCTAAGAACTATTTTTTTTCCACACTCACATTTTTCTGTGTGAACCCTGGATCCTTCCTTGCTTTTCCTTCTGGGCATGGGTGACCAGTTGTTTCCACCCTGTCTGTAATCACTCCAGCAGCTCCTATTTTCCATACACCTCTGTGCACCCCATGCCACAGTTTTTCTGCCTCGCTCTATAGACTGTCAGTTTGTTAGATGCCCCCCACCCCACTCTAGATGCCCCTCTGTCCAATCCCCTCAGGCCATAGCAATTGTCCAAGCCAAGGTGTGTTTTGTTCATGTTGGTTCATGAGGAAAGCAAATAGACCACTGGTCTCTGTGCCTGATGTAAGCAGCAGGGAGGGGGTTCAAGCAGACCACCAAACTTAATGTCAGCATTTTCAGACCTAACCATCTCTGTAAGTCACACATACCTGATTGGTTTCTCAACACAGAGGGCAAAGCCCCCACTTCTCTCCCAGCCAAACTTAAATTTCTCAGGGGGTCTATGTCCAATCTGCTCCTGCTCCATGACTATTTCCTGTGGTCATCTCCAACTAAGTCCTGTGATAGACTGACACCAGAAACCCTGGGAATAGCTGCTCTGCAGCTCATTGTACACAGTTAACTCCTTCTCAAAATGGCTCCTAATTAAACCCTTTCAGGTATGGTGGGTCCTGCACTGGACTTCCTCTCCAACTCCAGCCTGCCTTGCAAAGGAGTCACACCATACTGTGTTTGTAGATTATAATAGCTGTGGGCTTCTCTTGGGGCCCAGTGCTGTTGGCCTAGTCTGCTGTATCTTCCAGCTGCCAACACAGTAGACTTACTCTATATATCAATGGAGACAGGTACTTCTCCCTGGTTGCCTCATTCCTTTATCTGTGCTATGCTCCATCTTTGCAGCTTCCCTGAAGTTTGTAATCTTCCTGTCACCTCTTCTCCAATTCCCAGACATTCATCTTTTCTTCACCAAATTGTCTTTCAGGTATCTTGAATTCAGGTCCTGGAGAGGCTGCACTTTGCTGCCAGTCTCTACTCTGCCATCTTTCTTCTGACAATTTAAACAAAATATTTTTAGAAAGTACTTTGCTACTAACTTTTCTCACCTTTCAAGTAAGTTGAACAATAAGAAAATCCAAATTTAAAATTGCTCAGATGACTTACAATTTCTATTAGTTCTATTATTTCCCTTGAATGTCATGTATAAGCTAAGTGAAGCAAATAAAAATCTCTGACCTGGAGGTTAAATAATGTTTTCATTATAACAAATAGCCCCCAAACATAGTGACAAAATTATTTATTTGCTTATCATGTTGTGGCTCAGAAATTCAGGCAGGACTCAGGAGGCATCTCTGCTACATCATGGTGTCAGCCGGAACAGCACAACTGAGGGCAAAACTCCAAGATAAACCCACTAAAATTTCGGGGGTCTTAGCTCTGGTTCTTCAGTGGTATGTCTCATTTCTCCATGAGACATCTCTTTCTGGCAGATAACGCTCCCAAAAGGAAAAAAGTGGAAGCTACTGAGACCTTTTCAGGCTCAGACTCAGAAACTCTATCACATTACTTCTCTTGCATTCTGTTTGTAAAAGCCAATCACAGGGCCAGCCCAGCTTCAAGGACAGGGAAAATATTGTGATTAATAAGAAAGGCATCAAAGTCACATTGCAAATGAGAGGAATTGTTGTGATCACTTTGGGTATAATATACATTATGCTTTGATTATGGGCTTGTGGACCCAGAGCCTAGTTTTGTCTTTTAGAATGGGATTTGAGCAAACTTGAGACTTCTGGGAAGATGGCAGAGTGGTGAACAGCAGAGAAATAGCCTCTCCAAAATTTGAGGTCCAGATGCTGGAATATAGCAACATGAGGAAGAGAAAAAGGAGAGAAATGGGTCCCTGGGACCCAGCAAGGATCTGAAATGAGAATTAGAGCCCGGAGGGAGAATGAAGAGAGGGACCTCAATACTGAAGAACGAGGTGGCAAATGGCACTTTCTCCCTGACCACTGGCTCACAACATAGAAGGGGCAGCTCAAATCTGAAGATGCATGGTGATTACTGGCTACCCCAGAGGCCTCCACAGAGAAATGCATTAGTGGAACAGAGCAGTGGATGCTACAGACTGCAGTGGCTGGAGAAGTATTTAGGTTCCAATGTCCCCCAGGAGAGGATGATTGGCTGGTCACCATTTTGGAAAGGGGCCAATTGAACTCAGAGCAGCCATGGGTTGGCTCCATCTAGCAGTTCACAGTGTCAGGGTGAGGCACAGCGAAGTTCAAGCCAGCAGGTGGTCAGGGAACCAAATTCAAGGAGGCAAGGAGCTGAGTTCAAGCTGGGAGGAAGTCAGGGAGTCAAATTCAAAAAGGCAGGAAGCTGAATGCAAGCCATCAGGAAGCTGAGTTCAAGCCAGGAGGATACACCTGGAGTGTTGCATGCTGAACAACTAGGGTCTCAGCCTTACAGCCAGAAACCAAAAGCACCCTGAACTTCAGTGAAACTAAAGACACAGATTTGCTGGAATTATCCACTACCCCACTGTAATTCTATTGCTGGCTTGCTGGGATAAATCACCATAGATCTGGGCTCTGTCTGCCTCCTCTGTCTAACATTGACAGCAGAGGCATGCCCAGAAGTGAATGTGTTTTTTTTTCTTTTCTTTTCTTCCTTTGTTTTTTTCCTTCTATCTTCATTGTTTATTCTTGTTTTTATATGAGTGTGAAAATTGTCTCTAGTTTTTTGTTGTTTTGTTCTGTTCTTATTTGTTTCTTCCTTCCTTCTATCCCTCCTGTCTTCTTCATCAGTTTCCCAAAGCTTGTGTAATCTTCCTTTGTCCTGCGGCATTGCTTCTAATTCTCTTTCTCTTCTTCTAATTCTCTACTTTTCCTCTAACATTTTAAATTTTTCTCCCCTAATGGTAAAATTGCCATATTGAGGGGATATTTACTGTACACAACATTCTGTTCTGTTTTAGATTTTGTTATATAACTAAAAAACTTGTTCATATAGTTAAACATGGCAAATTAATAGTTACCACAGTTTCACTTTTGAGGCTGTGCTCAATGTTGTTATTGTTATTACTGATTGTACTACTTTAGCCAAGATGACATAATTATGCTAGTCAGTTGTTCCTCCTTGTATGCAAAGACTGAGATTGCCTGAGGATCATAATACTATAGGCCACAGCCAAAGAACCAGAGGGTAGGCCAATTAGACAGCAACTTTTTTTTTTTGGTACCGGGGATCGAACTCGGGACCTTGTGCTTACACAGCAGGTGCCAGAACCACTGAGCTAAATCCCCAGCCCTAGACAGCAACTTTTAATCCCCAATAAATTGAGGAGGCAAGATTTCACAACAGACTCAAAACCCAAAAACCAGCTACACCTGGAAGATATCTCTGAGAAGTAGTCATTTCCTAAGCGTTCTCAATACTAACAATAAAGCTACCTACTATAAGCAATTTACAAGCATCAACAAAAAAATTAACTTAAAAAAAAAAGAAAATGAGAAGACAAGAAAGCAACATGCAACCCCAGATTTCCAGCTCACCAAAGCCAAACTCAGGGGCAATGAGGTGGAAAAATTTGAAGGCCCCACCTGGACTCTGAAGTGGTAATGGTAACAGTAACAAAGCAGATGAATGAGGCTCTAGAAAAAAAAAATCAAATCAGAAATAATTTCTCATAACTACAGAGATGGTAACCCTAATGAATAAAATGGTAGGTGCATCCAGAGCAGATACAAATTTTTAAAAAAGAGAAGATTAGCAAAATAATGGAAACCATGAATGCCCAATATAGGAAAGAAATGGAATCCATGAACCAGATTCAAACAGATATTCAGAAGATTAAAAATTCTATTGAAAGTATACACAGCAGAACAAACCAATGTGAGGACAGAATTGCAGTTAGGTTTTTTTGTTGTTGTTGTTTGTTTGTTTTGGTACTGGGGATCAAACTCTGGTCCTTGCACTTGTGAGGCAGGTGGCAAAACCCTGAGCTAAATCCCCAGCCCTCAGAATTGCAGTTAGTGATTATGAAAAGAAAGATTTCTTAAAAATAGCAAGGGACACAAAAAATTGATCCATAAGTTGCTAGATGATGCAAACAAAAATTACAACAGATTGATCGGAGTCAATGAAAAATCAGAAGACAGCATGAATGACATAAAAAACATGTCCACAGAAGTAATAGCAGAAAACTTCCCAAGCATGGAAAAAGAATTTGACATACATACAAATGAGGCATATAGAACTCCAATTAGCCATGATAAAAAATTTACATCAAGGCATATAACAGTCAAGATTCCAGAAATTCAGCACAAGAACAAAATATTAAAAGCTGTTAGAGAAAATAAACAAATCACCTATAAAAGAATGCCCATCAGAATCACAGCAGATTTCTCAACACAAACCCTTAAGTCAAGGCGAGCTTAGAGTGAAGTATTTCAAGCCCTAAAAGAAAACAATCTCCAACTAAGAGTGATGCACCCCAAAAAACTATCTTTTAAAAATCAATGGAGAAATAGGTACTTCCATGAGAAGGAACACAGCAAGAAATTCATGAGCACCAAAGCAGCACTACAAAAATTTCTGAAAGACATTCTAGAAAGAGAAAACAAGGACTGCAACTCTATGTAGCCCAACAGAATTAATTCACCAGGTAAGGCAAGTAATTAAATAGAAAGGAAAGAAAGGGAATCAACAACAGGAAAATAATATGACAAGGATAAGTTAATATATATATATATATATGTTATAATCATCAATGTAAATGGTCTCAATTCACCAATCAAAAGAAACAGACTAGCAGAATGAATCAAGAAATAAAATCCAACAATAAGCTGGATACAAGAAACACATTTAACTCAAAAAGAAATTCACAGACTGAAAAATCAAAGAATGGAAAACATTACTCCATGAGGCAGAAACCTGGAAAAAAAAAAACAGGGGTAGCTATTCTATATGCAGTAAAAGTGGATTTCAAGCCAAGACTGATGAAGAGAGACAAAGAAGATCACTACCTCCTTGTTAAGGGAACAATCCAAGAGGAAGAGATAACACTCTTAAATATATACACACAAATTACCAGTGCATCCAACTATATAAAACAAATATTAACAGACACTTTTGTAGTCAGGGTTTTGGCAAGGGAATACATTAAATACAGGACACATAATTTATAAGATTACTTTTATAATAATTACCCAAAAAGTCAGATGCAAAGGAGTGCAAGAGATATTAACCACACACTCACTAGAGGCCCAAAGGATCCAGCTGAGGGCCTGGATCCCAGCAGTTTTCCATGTAAGTCCAACTAAAGGCTTAGAGTCCAAGGCAATGTCCTCCACGAGTCCAGCCAGTGGCCTAGAGCCTCATGCTTGTCTGTATTGAGGATCTGCAGCTGGTGGGTCCAAAGGCTATTCATGGAAGCCAGAAAACCTGTGCTGGTTAGATGAAGGATTTCCACCACCAAGCTGAGGGATCCATATTGGAGCCGGGAAGTGATGTTCACGGTGAAGATCAGAGCTCTCCTGATGAAAACAGCAGCCATTCCAGTGACAGTGAGGCACCGAGCTCCTCCTCTGACAAGAACAGCCTAGTTCACATCAGGAAAACCATACACGGCAAGCTTCTCCTAGAAAATCAACAGGCCAAGATCTTCCCCTCCAGTCTCTTTTTATGGCTATTGGTAACAATCCTCAGGTGGATCCTCCATGCCCAGACAAGGCTGATTCAGTTCAGCTGGGCATTACAAGTTTACCATTAGTTAAAATCAAATAATCACTAATACAATTGTAATGAGGGCCCTTAATACTCCACTGTCACAGATCAACTAGACAAAAAAAACAACAAATATCAGAATTGAACCAAAGTTTTGAACAAATAAACTTAGTAGATGTCTACAGAGTGTTCCAAACCACATCAGAATATACATTCTTCTCAGCTGGACATGAGATATTCTCCAAAATAGATCACATACTAGCTCATAGAATAGGCTTAAATAAATGCAAAGGAACTGAAATTATCCCATGCACATTATCAGACCACAGTGCAATGAAATTGGAAATCAATGGCAAAAGAAACACAAAAACTTCATAAACATATGGAAATTAAATAACACCCTCCTGAACAACCAATAGGTCACAGAGGAAATTAAAGAAATTAGACAGTTTCTACAATTAAACAATAATGCCAATACAACATACCAGAACTTATGGGATGTAATGAAATTAGTCCTATGAAAGAAATTTATAGTGGTGAATTTCCATATCAGAAAAACAGAGTGATGGGGTGAGGATTTAGCTCAGTGGTTCCGTCACTTGCCTCGCAAGCACAAAGACCCGAGTTCAATCCCTGGTACCAAAAAAAAAAAAAAAAATTTAAAAGAAAAACAGAGTGAGATCAAATAAACAACCTAATGTTGAACCTCAAGCTTCTAGAAAAAGAAGGGCAAGTCAAGCCTAAAGCTCTTATGAGGGAGGAAGTTATAAAGATCAGAGCAGAAGTTAATGCAAATGAGATTAAGAAAACAATACAAAGAATCAATGAATCAAAAAGTTGGTTCTTTGAAAGATTAAATAAAATTGACAAATCCTTAGCCAACCTTATTTTTTTTTAATTCTTAAGTTCTTTTATTGGTACATTTTAGGTATGCAATATGTTTACATTTATCATTGGGTGTTTGTACCTGTACATGATGTATCTTGGTTCTTATTTTTTCCCCATTACCTGTGCGCCCTTCACCCCTCCACCCTTCCCTATTTACATAGACTTTGTTTCCATTTTTTTTCTTTTCTCATAATTTTTCCTTTCCCTTCTTTCTTTTCCCCTTCCCCTCCCTTCACCCCTACCTCTTTGGACCTTTTTTCCTATTTCAAATTATCAATCATTCATTTTAATCATTTTCATCCTTATTTACACTTTCAGTTTCTCACACTAGGGAAACTATTCGGTATTTACACAGATGTGTCCTATTTATTTCACTTAAGAGTATGGCCTCGATATGCATCCATTTAGCTATAAATGACTCTAGTTTCTCATTCTTTATGGCTGAGTAGTACTCCATTTTATTAGAAAAACCATATCTTCTTTATCCAGTTTCCAGTTGATGGGCACTTGGGCTGCTTCCAAGCTTTAGCTATTACAAACTGTGCCGCTATAAACATAGGTAGACATATATCACTGTGGTATGATTCTTTCAATTCTTTTGGGAAGATCCCCACCAGGGGAATAGCTGGGTCAAATGGCACCTCTAGTCCTAGTTCTTTGAGGTATCTCCATACTGATTTCCACAGTGGTTGCACCATTCTGCACTCCCACCAGCAAGGGAGAAGGGTTCCTTTCTCCCCACACCCCTGCCAGCATTTCTTATTGGTTGATTTCTTGATAGCAGCTATTCTTTCTGGGGTGAGGTGGAATCTCAGTGTCGTTTTCATCTGCATCTCTCAAATGACCAGTGATGTTGAACATTTTTTCATATATTTATTTGCTGCTTTTACTTCTTTGTCTGAGAAATGTCTGTTCATTTCAGATGCCCATTTTTGAATTGAGTCTTTGAATTGGGGGGGGGTCTGATTTTTTTCAGTTCTTTATATATTCTAGATAGTAGTCCTTTGTCTCAGGTACAGCTGCTAAAAATTTTTTTCCACATTGTAGGTTGTCTGTTAGCTCTGTTGGTGGTTTCTTTTGCAACAGAAGCTTTTTAATAAGATGAGATACCAGTTGTTGATTCTTTGTGCTAGTTCCCATGCTACTGAGGTTTTGTCCATAAAGTCTTTTCCTACGCCAATGTCTTCAAGAGTTCTACCTCTTATCTTCCAGCAAGTTTAGTGTTTCTGTTTTAATATTTAGATCTTTAATCCACTTCGATCTTAGTTTAGTGCATGGTGATAGGTATGGGTCTAGTTTTAATTTTTGGCAGGTCGAAATCCAGTTTTTCCAACACCATTTATTAAATAGGCTCTTTCTTCCAATGATGGTGGTTAGCCAGCCTTATTTTAAAAAAAGAAAAGGCTCAAATTCATGCAATTAGGAATGAAAAGAGTGAAATAAATCACAACAGATCCTGCAGAAATCCAGATCATCAATATCTAATTTGACAATCTGTATTCTAATAAGATGAAAAACACAGAAGAAATAGGCAGATTCCTAGATATATATGACTTGCCAAAGCTGAATCAAGAAAATATAAAAATCCTAAATCATCCAATATCAGTCAATGAAACAGAAGATGTAATTAAAAATCTACCAACTGAGTAAAGTTCAGGTCCTGATGGCTTTACTGCTGAATTCTAAACGACATTTAGACTACATCTAATGCCACCACTCCTCAAAGTCTTTAATGAAATTGAAAGGGAAGTGATACTCCCGAACTCATTTCTAGAAGCAAGCATTACCTTGATACCAAAACCAGAGAAGGATCCAACCAGAAAAGAGAACTACAGGCCAATCTCACTATATGAATATAGATGCAGAAACTCTCAATAAGGTACTGGCAAACAGAATGTAACAGATCATCAAAAAGATTATACACCATGATCAAGTAGGATTCATCCCAGGGATGGTTCAACATATGCAAATCAATAAATGTAGTATTAACAGAGCCAAGGACAAAACCACAAGATCATCTCAATAGATGCAGAAAAAGCATTTGACAAAGTTCAACACCAATTCATGATAAAAACCTTACAAAAAATTGGAATAGATGGTCTTTATCTCAATTTGATAACAGCTATCTATGACAAACCAACAGCCAGCATCATACTAAATGGTCAAAAATTAAAAGCTTTCACTCTAAAATGAGGAACAAGACAAGGATGTTCACTTTCACCACTCTTATTCAACATAGTTCTGAAAACATTAGAAAGATGTAAATAAAAACAACACTGAGATTCCATCTCACTCCAGAAAGAAAGGCTGGGGCCAGGAATTTAGCTCAGTGGCTCTGCTGCCTGCCTTGCAAGCACAAGGTCCCGAGTTCAATTTCCAGTACCAAAAAAAAAAAAAAAAAGCAGAAAGAATAGCTGTTATCAAGAAGTCAACCAATAACAAATGCTGACGAGGCTGTGGGGGAAAAAAGGAACACTTCTCCACTGTTGGTGGGAATGTAGACTGGTGCAACCACAGTGACAATCAGTGTGGAGATTCTTCAAAAAACTAAAACTAGAGGTTCCATTTGAGTCAGCTAATCCCATTCTCAGTACCTTCCAAAATAATTTAAACCATCAGACCACACCAATATATGCACACCCATGTTTACAGTGGTACAGTTTGTAATAGCTAAATCTTCGAAACAGCCCAAATACCCATTAATCAATAAATGAATAAAGAAAAATGTGGGGTTTTTTTACACTATGCAGTACTACTTTGCCATAAAGAAGGATAATCTTGCGACATTTCTAGGTAAATGGATATACCTTGAGACCATACTCTTAAGTGAAATAAATTGGACACATATGTTTAAATATTCCCTTGTTTTTATAATATGAGAAAAAAATGGTAAATAAGGACCAAAATGTATAATAGATATTGTAAAATAGGAAGAAAATGTTCAAATAGGAAGGGGAACTAGGGAGGGAGGAAGGGGAAAGGAAGGAAGGAAAAAGAAAAAAGATCAGAAGTGAAAACAGAAACAAAGCTTTTATAATAAGGAGGGGAAGAAGGGTTGAAAGGAGGGGAGGTGAATGGGAAAAAAAGAAGAATTTATATATCATGTACAGGTACAAATTCCCTATAATGAATATTATCATGAAGTATATCTAAAATGTATACATAAAATTAAATTTAAAAAAAAACTGGATATGACTCTATCTCTGCTTGCTAGTCCCATGTGATGAGGAAGTAAAACATCATCCTGAATATGAAATAGGAAGAAAAGATGCAAAGGGGAAGGGGAAGTGGGAAGGGTAGGGGAAAGGAAAGAAGGGACAGGAATAAATATGAGAAAAGGAAAAAATGGAAACAAAGTCTTTGTAAATAGCGGGGAGTGGAGGGGTTGAAGGGAGAGCAGGGGGATGGTAAAAAATAAGAACCAAGATATATCATGCAAAAGTACAAATTCCCAATAATGAATGTCAGAATATTGTATAACTAAAATGTACCAGGGCTAGGGATTTGGCTCAGTGGTTTCACCGCCTGCTGCGCAAGCGGAAGGATCTGAGTTCCATCCCCGGGCACCAAAATAAATAAATAAATAAATAAAATGTACCAATAAAATTAATGAATAAAAAAAACATCCAGTTTATTTGGGGCAAGGATATAATGGGAGAGATGAAGGAACCTGCAAAGGAGACTGAGAAGGTGTCTCCCAGGATGGTAGTGGAGAACCAGGGGTTTGGGGACCTGGAAACTAACTAAATACATGTTTTAAGATGAGAGTGATCAACCCTGAAACCAATGCTGCTAAGCAGTTGAGTAAAATGTGTGTGGGGGGGAAGAACTACTGAAAAACTAATAAAAAGTGGTTATCCTCAGGGAGAGGGGCTGCAGAGGGAATGCTTTCACTTATCATAAGATGCCTTCCTCTTATGAGAAAGCCTCATGAACTTTCTAACCTTGTATATGAATAAATATAAATTTATCTGGGAGGTGAAGTTATCATAATTTAAATAAAATCTTTTTAGAGGGTGCTTTGCCATCAACTTTTCTCAGCTTTCAAGTAGAGCTAGACAATGAGAAAATCTAAATGTAAGATTGTTCAGGTGGCAACGTTCCTATGAGTTCTTTGCCACTACAGTATTTCTCTTGAATGCTATATGTAATGGAAAGTGGAGCCAACAGAAATCTCTGACTTGGAGGTTCAACATATTCAGCTTTTAAATAAGGTTCTTGAGTCTCTGAAGTAAACAACATAAAGAAGTCATCCATAGATTAAGGGAAGGGACAAACTGGCTATTGTCATACATATTCCTTGGCACTATTATTATCCTTAGATTGATTTTCTTTTCACTTTGCACTTCTGTATAGTATCCCACTGAAGTGAAATGTGGTTTGCACCTTCAGAGGTCAAATCCAGTTCCCCTAGCATTGGGTTCCAATTTAGGGTGCTACTCTATTAGAAAACTGTGGAAATTAGTGCTGCAGACTTGACCCCTTGGGGCTCTCGGTGATCTGCTGCTCTCCCCCTTCTCTCCATATCCATCAGTGCAAGGCCTGTTTCTGTACACTGTACCCTCAACAGGCTATATCTTCTCCTTCTTCTATACACTGGTCCTGACCTCCAAATGGTCTGGTTTTGTCCTCTGTCTCACACCCAGCATTGTGCCAGCTAGGCCTGACTGTCATGTGAAGATGCCTACCTAGCCATATCTGACCTTAACACCAATGTCCCACCACTTACCTCACAGCTTTGCAGAGAGTTGTTGCAGCCCATAGCCTGCTTCTTTCCAGCACCTGGCCAAATCAGCAGCCTATACGCACCCTTGCACTCAGATTAGTAAACATGGCCAACCCTGATTAAGATAGATGTATATACATAAATACGTATATTGATATATACAAATGCATACCATACACATATTTACACATATGCATAGCATCTGTATATACATACACTCAGGCATGCACATGTGGGCATAAAAATATACACAGATGAAAACAAAATTTAGGTGTAATCCAAGTGGGGCCATACTCAGGCCCGGCACAATAAATTCATACAAACACATGTACATATACACACATACATGCACAAACATATGTACGTATATGTATGTACATATATGCATACACACACATGGACAGGGCTACTCTCAGGCCCAGTGAATTCATCAGCCATCCATAGAGAGAGTGTATATAGGTCTGATGTTATTCAGAAATGATGAAGAATTCCAGATTCTATACAAAAACCACACAATGGTCATTTAAAAGGACATTTGGTCCATAGCACCAACTCCCATATAGTCTTACCATTTTGGACTCTTTTACACAGAGGAGAATAATTGGGTCTACTATTATTCCTGGAAAGTTTACTTTGTTCCAGGTACCTTGTCAAGTGTTTTACACATATCATTTTTTTTTTATTCTTACAGCAGCCAATGAGTGGGGCCATAAACACCATGTTATACTTCCTCTCTTCTTAACACACCATAGGTGGCCCTTCCTCCTCTTGTTTCTGAAATACTTCAATATACACTTCTTCAAGCTGATTTTGAGTCTTGCAATAGCACTGCAAAGTAGGAAAGTTTGGTGTTGTCATTCTCATTTTTGCAGCCAAGACTCACACAGGTTAAGGAACTTTCTTAAGACTATAGCAAATATAAAAAATATTTTTATATTATAAAAAAATAGGCCAGATCTTGACCACTCATTTACATACTCCAGTCCCAGTACTTTTGTATATTTATTTCTTTGTTTATTTATCATACATTTGTATTCCCTACAAATGTCCAGAGACTGTACTAGGTACTATAAAACAAAAAATGAGTAAGACACAGCCTTGACTTTAAGGTGGCATTCTGAAGGGGAAGACAGACCATTAGAGAGGGACATCATGTGCCAGAGGCTGGGACAGAGACTTGGAAAAAGTGGGTGGAATTACTGCTCCTGGCAAGGGAGCTATGTGCAATAGATGGTAGAGAGGCAGGTTGGCCTCTGAAAAACTGTGAAGTCAGTCCCATTCATATATCTTTTTGTCTGAAAGGTGCGAAATACTGTAGTTACCAATTCAAGTTGTTTCTAAGTCAATGCAGTACAAGTTCAACTATTTAGGAGATAATTTGTGTGTCATAGTTAGCTTATTATAAGCAAGAAACCACATAATCAAGTGTGTCCTTTTAAACTGGTTATATTGTTCCTTAGGCATTTTAGTAAGTGAGTTACAGTTGAGAAAATTCTAGCCCAAAATGAGATTAAATGTTATCTTTTCTATGAGGATCTTATATATTTTTACTTTTAATTTTTAGAT
The DNA here is from genome assembly GCF_053883595.1 of Heterocephalus glaber. Taxonomy (NCBI): domain Eukaryota; kingdom Metazoa; phylum Chordata; class Mammalia; order Rodentia; family Bathyergidae; genus Heterocephalus; species Heterocephalus glaber. The sequence continues at coordinate 33,171,722 of NW_028258384.1, read as the reverse complement.
ATTTCATATTATTATTATTATTATTATTATTATTATTATTATTATTTGTACCGGAGATTGAACTTGGGACCTTACATTTGCGAGGCAGGCACCGGAACCACTAAGCTAAATCCCTGGCCCTATTATTATTATTATTGAAAATTTCAAAAGTACCCAAGGATAGAGATAACAACATAATCACTATCTAGCACTTGCTTTCAACAGTTACCAACATTTTACTAATCTTGTTTCATGTATTTCTGTATATAGCCACACTTTTTTTCTAGAATATTTTAAAACAACAAAAGACTTATCTTTGGGAAAGATCTGAAGGAGTCCGAAAGTAGAATGAGAAAGTGTATGTCCTTCCAAACCTTATGAGTCTTTAGCCCTAATTAAATTGCTGGCGTAGTTTTTTTTTTTTTTTAATATTACAGTTGTAGTGAAATCTCTTATGGCATTAGCTCAGCTAGCAACACACAGCTCAGCTGGACAAGGTATCTTTGGCCCTTGTTTTACAAGAGTTCTGCCAGAACAAACAAAGTGAAAAAGTTTTTGACTCAACATTTCAGATAAGAACAAAGCAAAATGCAGAAATAGCTACATAGTAGTTGTACCTAAATATAATGATATTCTTGTTGTAACTGTCTTGGAAGTTCAATATATTTGCATTTTAGGATAATATGTTTGTCTTTTCTGTCATTGGAACTATGATTTCATTTGTTTCTGTATCCTCCATCCTCAGGAAAACTGTCTCTTAGCTGGTGGAATTCACTACAATGATTGCAAGGTGAAAAGTTACAAGTATCTTATAAGAATACAATATTTAGGCAACATCATCACCTATATTATAAGTGGGAAATGGTTTCAAATTCAGATAGTTTTATTTCCAAAGATATAAGATTCCATATTGCTTTTACAATAGAAATAATTTAAAATAAGTAAAAGTGGAATAGTAAAGGAAGCCAGAGTTCATCTAAATAAAATGAATTGTTATAAAAGTACAATTTATCGATTGTTTATTATATCACATTGCACGATAAAAATAGTATACAAAATTATAGGCCCAGGATGAGCTCAATTATAGGCTCAGGATGTAAAAATCACATGGAGGGCCGGGCATTTAGCTCAGTGGTTTCACCGCCTGCTGCGCAAGTGCAAGGACCCGAGTTCGATCCCTGGTACCAAAAACAACAAAAAAAATCACATGGAAATAAAATTGAAATGTAATATGACAAAAGATTAGTAGAGGCTGTTTCTGAGTGGTAGAGTTACAAAGTGATTCTTATTTCTTTTTTATATTTTTCTGTCTTTTTAAAATTTTCTATAGAGAGCATGTAGTTACTTGTATAATCAGAAAAACATTTTTCAAGTAAAAAAGGACAAGAAGTTTCATAATCCCAGTGCCTAGAAGCAGATCAGCAATCTGTTTTGAATGTTTCCAAGGCAGTGAACCAGGCAAAAGTAAGAAGGATGATTTCAGAATCTTCAGGGGAAACTTGTGTAGTTAGTTCCTAGGAAACGAGAAGTTTTAGCCATTCAAAACACGTGTAAGTGTTTTTGGTGTGAATCAAAACCTTCCATTAGACTTATTTTCAACAGCAGCTATTACACAATCTGTATAAACTATTTTTGGTGTGAACCAAAATTTTAACAACATAGAAATTCTGTTAACTATTTCATGGTCCCATAGATGTAAACCTCATCCTTCACTGGCCAAGATTAGCTGCACAATATAGGAGAAATACCTGATGCTGTAGTGAAACTGACAAGGAAGACTCGACAAAACGTTAAGACAGTTTTCCTGAATGTTTCTTTTAGTTCTCTACCTTATTCCCATAACCCTAAGGCAATTTTAAAATATCTTTTAAAATTACTGGATAAAAAATGTCATAAGTATTTCATGCCCTTTGTAATAAGAACAAAATTTTACAAATAAAAGCATAATCATCTCATTTCTTCTGGTTCCATCCAGTGAGGATAACCAATGTTAATCTGATGTATATCCTTATGCATTTCTGTATGATCATATAGTATGTAAAAACATGTAGACACAGATAAAGAGTTTCTCCTTCCCTTATTTTCTTTACAAAAATAGAGTGATATTTTATACTCAAATTTACTGGTCATAGAATTTCTTTGAGTGTTTGTTAAAATAGAGATTCCTGAGCACTATCCTAGGCTTCTTGAATTTGAGTTTTCGAAGTTAAGTGAGTCCTATAATCAGAAGAGTTTGATAAATGCTGTCTATACACTATTCTTCAGCTTGCTTTGACACTTAACAATATGTCATGTTTCCTTTCAGGTTAATGCCTAAACATCAAAGTCATTATCTTTAAGTCATTTACAGGGAAAAATAAAAAGATTCAATTCCCAAAAGTGAAATTAATTATTTGTTTTGCAAAAGATACTGTAAACAAAAGATAAAAGGAGAAGATATCTGTAAGACATGTAGCAGTATTCATAATGCACAAAATCTTAAAAATTGAGAAAACAAAAATGAGCACTGTTGTAGTAGGAAGCACTTGGAGATGGCATTAGTAACCAGAATGTTAATTAAGACTTAATCTTTGGATCAACACCTATAAAAGTGAGAAAAAGACAGCAGAACGGACAGAGAGAGAACTCAGTTTGTAACGTAGGCCTAAAGATAGTCTCAGCTGGAATAGCACTTCCGAGTTATCTCTCATCACTATCTCTTAAAACCATCATGAGGAGTGATTTGTCATTTATTTTCAGCTTACTCCTGCACACCATGGCAATCCATCCATGAACCAAGCTCAGATCTTTTCTTCCTTTGTCATCAGGTCATGAAGGATATGCCATTACACCATATAAGTGTGAGCTTAGGAAGAGATGCTGTTGAAAGAGTGGTGGGTGGCATGGAGATCTGGGCCACCTGTCCACACATCTACATCTACTTGTGTTTTGGTCCTGCTTTTGCAGGACTTATCACATCATTTATTATTATTATTATTCCAAGCTTATTGCCTGTTTGACCTTAGAATTTCTGTGAGTCTGACAGAAGCCAGCTCAAGATGAGAAGTTGCAGTTTACAAGCTCTCTTGGTCTTTCATCATCAGGTTGCTCCAATTTATACCATGACTCGAAATATACTACAAGTTGTTTTTCTTTTCTTTTTCATTTTTTATGGTACTGGGGCTAGAATCCAGGGGCACTCTACATCTCTTTATTTTTTGAGATAGGATCTCTCTAACCCATGCTGGCCTCAAAACTGTGATCTTCCTGCCTCAGCCTCCCCAGTAGCTGGGATTATAGATGTGTACCACTGTGACTGGGTCACAAGTTGTTTTTCAAAGGCATATAATTCTTCTCTGAAGATGGCATGTCCTTGCTCCAAAACTCCAGGAATCTGCATTGTGATTATCCCACAAGGTTTGCTATAAATTCCATATAGCATCTTTTCCCACCACTACTACCCTTAATATCATAAAGTATGCTGGTAATATGGTCCAAGCATCAGGCCCCTATAGTATAGATCTGTTGTAGAGGACTTTGTACTTTGAGCCCCACTCAAAGTTGCTAATAGATTGTCTAGTATATGGATTGGGGCAGTCTTCACACATGAAGAATATATTGCCCACAGAAACTGAGGAAGGCTACCAATGTAGTGCTTTCTTTCTGGTGAAAGGTGTAAAGTGAAATAATTTGTCTTTTACCTAGGATGGGATTGTTCTAATCAATGGACATCTAAAAAATATACTGGTGTGAGGTGTGATTGAAAATATGATGAGTGTTAAAATTTTTTAAATTTTATGATAGTAAATGATCCATTGCCATTAATCCCCTCCCTAAAATATTCCCCCTTGCTTTGAACATTCCATCATTCTTACCACATCCGAAGCAATTCAAGAAGTCCCCTTTGGTGAGTGTATTAGTTGTGCTGTTGTGGCTACCTCAATGTCTTGAATCAATTCAAAATGTTTACTTATCATGGTCATTTTGACATTGGAGGAGAGCCAGAAGTTGCATGGTGCCAGATTCAGTGAATAAGGTGGATAAGGACACACCTTAATGTTTTTTACGAGCATCCCTTTCCATTGGACAGCACTTGGCATCAGCACCCATTAAAAACACTCACAAAAGGGCCGGGGATTTATCTCAGTGGTTCTGCCACCTGCCTCGCAAGCACAAGGTCCTGAGTCTGATCCCCAGTACCAAAAAAAAGAAGAATAAAAACACTCATGAAAGAAGACTTCCAGAACTGCTTCAAAAAGTGGCAACAAAGACGGGATAAGTATGTTCAAGGAAAAAGGCAGTATTTTGAGTAGAATTAATAGCAATGTGTATTTTACTATAATACATTTTTAAATTTAAATATTTGCCATATATGTTGATTGTACCACAGATAGCAGGCCCCTTAATCTTCACCAGATTTATCTTCCACATTGTCAGTGACTGTGTATTAGCAAAGCCACCAATGTGCAAGCCATATGTTGCTCACCTGGTCAAATTAGCATGATTTCTTTGATAATGTTGAACAATATGATATTCTGTGGGATATTCAGATCTCTCCAGACTGAAATATGGCAAAGGGAAAGGCAATTAATACAGCCATATAGAAAATTTACAAATGTATATTCTTTGTCTGAGGTTGTAGTTCGTAGACCACTTGCCTACCATGGGCAAGGTCCTATGTTTGATCTTCAGCACCACAAATAAATAAATAAATATTCCAAAAATGTGTATTTTAATCTCTTTTATATGAACCTGAACTTTTTCTGAATAGCATGGACAAGAACACATTCACTGAATTAATTAATACCATGTACCTGAGGTTGTGTTAATAAGCTTTATCAAATATATCACATCTAATACAGTAGTAGAAATTAGGAAACCATTTTGTAGAGTTTATAGTGCTCTGTCATTTTCCAAGATCTCTTTCACCAGAAGTCAGACTAGTAAATTTTTTTCTTTTTTTGGGTACCGGGGATCAAACTCGGGTCCCTGCGCTTGCAAGGCAGGCTGTGGAACCACTGAGCTAAATCCCCAGCCCTCAGACTAGTAAATTTAACATAGATAGGACAAGATCTCCAACCCATGCATACTTAGATCATTAAGAATGACACTAATTTCTACATCTCCCAATCAAATACAATATTATTTATACAATATTCCATTATGTAAAATTTTTAAACTTACAAAAAGTTGAAAGAACTATACCATGAACATCTGTATATACATCAAATGGATTCTAAAACTTACATTTTATTATATTTACTTTATTACATATTTATCCATTTTTATATCTATTCATCAACCCATCTACTGTGTATGCATTTCAAAGTAAGTTGCAGACATCAGTATTATAAATAGACAAGCTAGGTAGAAATATTATAGGCAGTCAGATAGGGCTAGGTCCGTGAGAGAGTCAGGACAAAGGTAAAACACACCACAGCTGCATCGGAGACACATCAGCTGAAAACCAGGCCTCAAGATAAAGACAAGATGACCAGACCTACATACTTCCTCAAAGAACAAACACTGGGCCTAATGAAGTCTAGATAGGCATCAACCATCCTAGTGGGTGACCAGAGACCTCTGGACCCACCACTTTCTAGGAGAATCTTTGTTCTTTCCATCCACGCTTGATACATGACTTGTTTCCCAATTGAACCACCATTACCTAAGTGACTATACTTGTAACCTTATTGGATGTTTGTGGCGTGGCCCATGTCATACTAACATGGATTTCACCCTATAAAACTCCTCTGTAAACTGAGGTTCCCCAGACTACCCACTTGGGTCCCCCTCCTGTAGCACAGGAGCTTTCCTATCAATAAATATCTTCCTGCTCTTAACCTCTGTCGTTCTTAGAACTCATTCTTAGATTTCTAGAGAATAACAATTGAGTGTATCATACAGTTAACCAGTTGAGAGATATAATAGTTCATATTTCATCTCCAGTATTATTTCCTGTAACATCAGAACACTTCCCTTGAAACACTACAGCATATGCACCTTGAGAGATCAAGGTTTGTTTACAGTTTTGGGGTGAAAATATTCTTTTTGGTTTTTTTTTTTTTGCACTTTATTAAATTCTTTTATTGGTACATTGTAGGTATACAACACAATTACATTTCTCATTGGGAATTGTACCTTTACGTAATGCATCTTGGTTCTTATTTTTTCCCCATTCCTAGCCCTCCCTTCGCTCCCTCCACCCTTCCCTATTTACAAAGACTTTATTTCCATTTTTTCCATTTCTCATCATTTTTCCTTTCCCTTCTTTCCTTTCCCCTGCCCCTCCCACTACCCCTACCCCTTTGAATCTTTTCTTCCTATTTTACATTATCGATTATTCATTCTAATCATTGGTATATTTTAGGTATACAATATAATGACACTCATCATTGGAAATTTGCACCTTTACATAGTCTCTCTTGGTTCTTATTTGTCACCCTTCCCCAGCCCTCTCTTCAACCCCTCCTTTCCTCCCTATTTACAAAGATTTTGTTCCTTATTTCTCCATTTTCTCATATTAATCCCATTCCCTTCTATCCTTTCCCCTAGCCCTCCCACTTCCTTCCCCCTTGGGGGCAAAATTTTCATACACTGAAGCAAATAAATCTTAAGTGTACCATTTGATGACTTTAGAAAAATGCATCCACCTATGCATCATAACATTTAAGTGCCCCCTCCCCAAATATACACAAACACCCTGGACAAGCCCGATCTTGGTGACCTAACAAGCGTCTCATCTGGTCCTTGTTGTCTAGGTTAGACAAGTGACTTCTTCCCTCTGACCACCACATACACAGGAAACACATCTACTTAACTCAGCACTGAAGATAGGCAAGGTGGCCAACTGGCACCAGGATGAAGGGCACCCAGGGAGGTCAGTTTGTGGTGAGCTAACAACACACTCCTGCCTGGTCCAGAGCAAACCTTCCCAAATTAGGCATCCCCTTCTTGTCCTTTGAGGTAGCTGGAGCTTCCTTCTGCTTCCCCTGAGGTGTCCTGAGATCCTTGTCAGGTAGGAGCCAGAGGTCAGGCTGCCCAGAGAGCCAAGGCCCAAGTACTAGGGCAGGTCCATTTGGGCCCCTAAAAAAGTCCTAGGAAGAGAGAAAAAGGGAAAGAATTCATTTAAAAATAAACACAAGCCATGTAGGAGAAGGCCTTATGCTCAGCTTGGAGCCCAGGGCTCGGCTTAGTTCTTGCTATAGTTTACTACCAACTAAGAAAAGGGAAGGAACCCCAACCAGGTCAGATTGGGGTGCTGATGCACTGGGAGGTGATGCAAATGAAGCTCATTGAACACTTAGTTCCTGCCATCTCCCTCTAATAGGTGGGAACAAGGTGAAGAAAGACCCTCTGAAACACACACACACACACACACACACACACACACCCAACAATACCCTTGCTTCTGTTTCAGAGCAGGGTTCTGGATAACATTCATGCAGTCATGACTGGTATGGGAAGGGAAATACTTTTTCAGTCCATGCCCCAACTCCTGATGTGCCCTCCTGAGCTTCTTCCACATGGGTCCCTTGTCTCCAAACGAGGCCCTCAGCAACTCCTGCTGTGCACCAGCCCAACCCCCTCCTCCACAAGAGAGTTACACAGCTTAATGATGCCCAAGTGTGGTGGTGTCCTGCTCCCCTTGATATAAAACAGCCTGGCTAATTTAGCTCCCTAGATGTATTTGGACCTCTAATTGATCTGGCAGTTGGGGAGTATATCTCTCCCACTTTATTTTCTTTCTTTATTTTCTGAGGTCTGTTTGCCTTCCCTGAGTTTTCAAAACTAGAACTGAAATCAGAGCTGTAAAACACACCGTGCCAGTGGCTGTAATGAAACTTCTTTAATTTAAATCTCTGTTCAAAAGGCTTATTTACATCATATTCCAAATGTTCTGTTTTGCATGCCAAAGCTTTTTCCAGGAGCAACAAGGTGTTGGAGAAATAAGCATTAAGTACCAATCGAGTTAGACTAGCCACAGGCCCCATTCAAAACCACTGGTCAGGACAGATAAATCCAGATGAAAGTGGCAAGGGAGTTCCTTCTAAATAGGATGGTTGGTGGCTTTGAATATCCTTTCCATCAGTGTTTTTCTCCTCCTTTATTTCTTCTGTGTAGTAAGGAAGAAGTAGCCAGAGAATGGAGGTTAAAAAAGCAAGTCATATGCTTCGTGTATTGTTAATCTAGTCAGCACAATGTGGCCAGTGGTGGTTCCCAAACTTGAGCCTGTATCAGAATCACCTGTAGTAGGTCTGGGATGTGGTCTGAGAATCTGCATTCCTAACATATTCCCAGGGGCTATTGGTGTTCCTAATCTGTGGCCCACACTTTGAGAACCATTGCTTCTCAGGCTGTGCTGAGTAGGTCAGGGTCCTCTGGACCTGGGAGGACTTGTGCAAAAGCAGGGACTGTGACTTGGGGGAGGTTCCAGTTCTGGGATGCTGGCTGTGGGCAGAGCTCATGACCCTCTTCATGTAGCTCCAACAGGTTATACCTGAGGCCTCCTGGCCAAAGTTCAATCTCTTCTGGACTTGTCTAACTCCTGCTGTCATAGGCCCTCTTCTGAGTGAGGAGAGGCTGTGGAGGAAACAGGCATTGTTAACCCCTGGGACACATGGCCCAAAATGAGCCCAGAGCTCTAATGCAGTGGTGTTTAGAATCACCTGAGATAACACACAGACTGCTGGCCCCATCTCCAGAGGAGTTTCTGATGTGCAGGCTGGGCCTGGGGTGGCTGAGAATGTGCATTTCCAACAGCCCCTAGGTGATGCTGACTGATACTTCCTGCCAAAGGAAATAGAAAGGCTTCTGTGTTCTTATGACTGGGGCAGAGGGGCCTTGGCCAGTGAGAGACACACAGACCAGAGAACAGCTTGAATATGGATTGGGATTTATTTGGCACTGGACAAAGTTCTAAGTGACTTCATTTTTCTTGAGTTAGACTAGCAGGAAAATGTACCAAATCATACACAGCATTTATTCATTCTAAGGTGTTTTTGAAACTAATCTTTGGATGATATTACTTAGGTTCAGCTATTTCCACAAAGGGACAAAGGAAGACTACTAACATTTAGTGCTCTATTAGGTGCTTGTTTTCACATTTGCTTTTTACAACAACCACATGAAAAATACACCAGTAACTACATTTTTTGCACATAAAGAAACAGCCTCACAGAGCTTAAGTGAACTGCCAATCATCGCACAGCTTATGAGAGCAAGACCTGGATTCCAACCCAAGTTTGGCTCCACCCTGCTCATGAATGCATACAAGATGCATCCTTATTGAAAGAGCAGAGGAAACAAAGGAGAATTTTCAGGGAAATTATATTAGAAACAAAATGTTCACCATGGAGAGTAAGTAATGAGGAAGGGGGCTGAAAGGATAGGTTGGGGCTAGATCACAGAGGGCCTTGGAATTCACCTAAGGAATTCGTACTGTGTCATAGTCAATGAGGAGTCCATGCAAGCAGCTATGAATGACAGGATGTTAAACACACATAGCTCAAGAGGAAGGGGGGGGCAGTGAGACGACGGGGCAGGTTGGGGGGTGGGTGGCTGGTGGAATCCTGGAGCCCTGGCCTGGAAGAGACCCAAGAGCTCACTTTGACCACTCATCTTATGGGTTAGAAAATGGATCCAGAGAGGGGATCTGCATGCTGTGGATGCTCCCCAGCCCTGCTCCTCCTTTTTAGGGTGGAAACATTCATTCCCTGGGCTGTGGGGGGTGCTGAGTGACACTGCACAGCTGGGTCCCTCTCAAGGCATGGCCCTCGCTGAAAAGAGCCACCATGCTTAGGGCCTTGCACCCTTCCTGGGAGGTGGCCTACATCAGATGATTGCTCCATGCAGGAGCAGGAATGTCTGGGCCTTTGATGCAATTCAGGCCCTCTTTGAGCTACCTTGGGATGGCTGAGCCCTTCAGTGTGGCTGCAGCATGATTTCTTTTCCTCCTCTGCCCAGTCCAATTCCTCAGCTCCCTGAAGGTATGATCCTGAGAGTGCTCTCCAATCCTCCTGCTCATGAAGCTCTGGCATGGTCTACTTCCCTGGGAACATGGCCTGTAATATATCCACAAGGTCAAAGGCCAATTCAACAAGAATCCATGACTTCTGACTCTCAACTCCTCTCCCATACCTGGCTGACCTCCCACCCTGTCACCTTAAGAGGGCTCTGTCATATCCATTGAGAAACTTGGGGCAAGTAGCCTTAGAGAGTAGGTGAGAGCATGGTGGGAGAGAAACACACACACACACACACACACACACACACACAGGGCCTGGCATGGTAACAGTTACATGCATGTGTCAAACAATTACAACTATTTGTCAGAAGTTAACAGACCAGGATTACATGCCAAGTGCTTTTATGGCTCCATCAGGGCAGGGAACTCAGCCTGGGCCAACACAGGGACAGCTTGAAATAACAAAGATACTACAGATGGGTCAGGGCTTCAGACCCAAGGTCCTTGACCAGGGAAGGCTGCCCTTGAGGTCCAAAGTTCTGCCCAACACAGAGCTAGGAGGACTCTCTGAGGACTCTGAAATAGCCTGATGAAGCGCTACCTTCAGGAAAACCAGGGTTTTACAACTGGAATTCATGCTGTGCCAGCTGACAGGATTTGTTTGCTAGGATCCTCCTTTACAAACGCGCCAACTGCTGCAGAAGCCCTGTTTGGTGGTGAACTATGTGGAACCTCACCTTACGGCCTTTTTACGGCCCTGTGGAGCCACTGTGATGGGATTTGTATGGATTCATTTGCTGCTTTTGTATGTTGTTGTGTAGTAGCCACAAGGCCAGAGGAAGCCAAGCCCTGAACTTTTGGCAGATTCACTGTTCCCTGGGGATCACCTTTGTTGCATGGATTTCGGAGGGATTGAGAGGGGACTTCTGACCTCAGGTGTCAGTCAGGAGATCAAAAGTTTTGGACGGTACCAAGCTTTTGTTTAAACACCATATCTTACAAGTAGTAAACACATTAATACAATGCCCAGCAGCAAGAAGACAAGTTGGTCACATAAGCACATTTTAGAAAAATATAGTCAGTGGGTCCTTTTTGAAGGTTCCAAATCCTGGATCATAAGATCAAGTGATGAAAAAGGCTGACTGGACACTAAAAAGCCCCTAAAATATTACACTGAGTAGGATGGAGTTGAGCATAAACATCAAAATATAACCAAACCCAAGGACACATCACAGGGAGACAGAACCTAACTAAAGTGCTCTACAATAGTACTGTTTATCTACCCTCACTGATCTTCAACCCACAGCACAAAAGCAATAGAAACATAAGAAAGTAAGGTATCAAGATACCCAAGAGCCAGGAAATTAGCTCAGTGGTGCCACCACCTGCCTCAAGGTGCCTGAAGGTGCCACCACCTGCCTCAAGCACAAGGTCCTGAGTTCGATCTCGGTACCAAACAACAACAACAACAACAACAACAACAAAAAAGATACTCACTCAAATCCTTAACTTCCCAAAAGTTGGTATCACAGATATTGAAGTTGAGGAAGCTATAGCCAAATAACCAAAAAATCCAAATGGTCAACATGTTTGAAGAGATGAAAGAATAAACATATAAGCAAATGCATAAGACATTTAACAAGCTCAAAGAGGATTTAATTAAATAAAGGATTTTACTAACAAAGTGTCTGATAATCTTAGAGAATAAACAAACAATAAACTGAGTTAAGCAAGACAATACAGGACATGAATAGCTACTTCAGAAAAGGATTCGAAAGTATGAAAAGAAAGCAAGCAGAGATAAATAATGTGAAAACTTTAATGGAATTGATGGGTAGCTGACTTAACCAATGTGAAGACAGGGTGTAAGAAATAGAAGACAAGGTGGATATTGTAGATCATAAACTCAAAGATATCCTAAAGGCAACAAGACACGGTGCAAACTGAATCTGGTAGCTACTAGATAACAAACAAAACAAAACAAAACCCAACCTCAGAATTATAGGAATAAAAGAAAAATTAGAAGACACCTCAAAACATATAAAAAATTTATTCACTAAAATAATAGCAGAATAATTTCCAAATCTAGGGAGACAATTTGATATTCAAGTAAAACAATCATTGGGCCAGGGATGTAGCTTAGCAGTACAGCACCCGCCTGGCAAGCATGAGGTACTGGTACTAAAAAAAAACACACAAAGAATCTATATGATAGATAGAAACTAGAAAAAAACTTCCCCACAATACATCATAATCAAAATTTCAGAAATTCAACGAAAGGAGAGAATACTAAAAGCTGTTACAAGAAAAACAGCAAGTAAACTATAAAGGCAAGCCCATCCGAAAAATTGTCACTTTCTTAGTACAAAGCTTAAAGGGTAGAAGAGCCTGGAGTAAAGTTTTTCAAGACCAAAAAGAAAACAACTGGGGCCAAGCATGGGGGTGCATGCTTGTAATCGACTGGTCAAGAGGCTGAGGCAAGGAGGATCTCCATGAGTTCAAGCCAAGCCTGGGCTACATAGTGAGTTCGAGGTCAGCCTGAATTACATAGTGAGATCCTGTCTCAAAAAAAAAAATGTCAACCCACACTTTTATATTCTGCAAAATTAGGCTTCAAAATTGACAGGAAGTAAAATCTTTCCACGACAAAGAAATCCTAAAGAAATATGTGACCACTAAACCAGCACTGCAGGAAATACTTAAAGCAATCCCAGACAGAGACAAGGAGGCCACCAGTACCAAAGAGCTCAAAGGAAAGTATACATTTAACTGGGAGAGTAGTTAAAGGGAAAAAATAAAGGAATCAACACTGGAAAAATAAGGCAATGAAAGGGTTCAATAAATATTTTACAATAATAACTCAATGTCAATGGTTTCAACTCCCCAATCAAATGATACAGACTAGCAGATTGATTAAAAAACCAAAATGTGACTATATACTGCCCACAGAAGAAATGCCTCCTCCAAAAGTACACAGACTGAAAGTGAAAGCATGAAAAACAACATTCCATTCAACTGGAGCCTGAAAACAAGCAGGAGTAGCTATCATATTTTCAGATAAAGTAGACTTCGATCCAAAATTTGCCAAAAGAGACAAAGATGGCCACTACATACTGATAAAGGGAGCAATTCAAAACAAAGAGATAACAATGGTAAATATCTATGCAATGAGAGTTGGCGCACCCAATTTTGTAAGCCAACAACTATTAGACTTAAAAGGACAGAAACATGCCAATAAATAGAGGGGGACTTCAATACCCCACTCTCAAAATTAAACAGGTCAATCAGACCAATAAATAAATAAATAAATGGGGGCCGGGGATTTAGCTCAGTGGTTCCGGCACCTGCCTCGCAAGCGCAAGGTCCCGAGTTCGATCCCTGTTACCGAAAATAAATAAATAAATAAATAAATAAATAAATAAACAAACAAAGAAATATCAGAGTTAAAGCTCACCATCGAAAAAATGGACTTAACAGATATCTACAGTGTTTCATCCAATGACAATAGAATATATATATTTTCTCAGCGGCACATTAAACTTTTTCCAAAATAGACCATATGTTAGGCAATAAAGCATTTAAGCATGAAGCTTAAATAAGTACAAAATAATTGAATCCCCTGCATCAGCTCATAGCAGAATGAAGTTAGAAATCAACAACCAAAGAAGCTAAAGAAAGTATGAAACACATGGAAATTAAGTAATACTTATTGAATAAACCAATGGGTCACAGAAGAAATCGGAGAAGAAATTTTTTTGAAAGTTCCTAGAATCAGGGGCTGGGGATTTAGCTCAGTGGCTTTGCCGCCTGCTGCACAAGCAGAAGGACCCGAGTTCGATCCCTGGTACCAAAACAAACAAAAATAGTTCCTAGAATCAAATGACAATGGAAGCACAACATACGGAAACCTATGGGACATCATGAAAACAGTTCTAAGATAGAAGTTTATAGCTGTAAATACACACACAAAAAAGAATAGAACGATCCTGGCCTGGGTATTTAGCTCAGTGGTTCTGCCGCCTGCCTCATAAGCACAAGGTCCCAAGTTCAATCCCCAGTACAAAAAAAAGAACTATGTCAGAAGAATAGAATGATCCAAAATAAATAACCTAGTGATGCATCTTGAAGTCCTACAAAGACAAGAACAATCCAAATATGAAACTAATAGAAGGAAGGAAATTATAAAGATCAGAGTACGAAGTAATGAAATTGAGACTACAAAACAATACAAAGGATCAATGAATTAAAGAATTGGTTTTTTGAAAGGATGGGAAGGGGACCTAGGGATAGGGCCATTGGGAGGGAGGGAGGGAAGTGGAAGGGGAAGTAAAAAGCATCAAGATGTGATAAGTTTACCTACCAATTCCCCTATGATATATGTATTCACTATGTATCACAAAAATCCATTAATAAAAATTGAGAAAAAAGAAACCCAAAATGCTGTGCTGTGCTCAGTGATGAAGAAGTGGGTCACTCTGCAAAGACTAAATAGTCCATTCAGACATAGGGGTCCAGTTAAAATATCCCCAGAATAAACATTTATTGCCCCCACCTATATAATTTCTCCCTAGGGAGGCCATGTTTATTTTCCATTTGCCTAATGACACTCAGCCTCCTCGGGCTGCTCCTCCTGCCTTGCCACTTGTGATAATCACACTTACCAGATAACTCATTATCATTTTAGAGCCTTACACTCTCCACTGCTATGGTAAACCTGGATGTAAAGGCATCTCTCACCATCAAGCATAACCTACAGAAAGAACTGCTGCTGAATTTTTTGTGGTGTTTGTGCCCCTCTCACCAGCATGTTCCTTGGCAAATGGTATATCCTTTGACTTTCTGTTTCATTTCTCCAGGCATGTTTGGAATATCTGGTCCAGTATGCCCCCTTCTGAATCTTTTTATTCCTCCTTCCACAATTGCTACAGCAATGCTGTCCTTTCAACCTCACTTAGTATGGATTATCACTTTTTTTTATACTTTTAGGAGTCATTTGTTATTGATTTTGCACCATCTCCTATGGTCCTTGTCAAGGTGTTAAGTTTTATATTCCAGGAGATGGCTCCCACATTGATAAACTCTCAATTACTCAACCTTACAGTCTAGCTCCCTTCATCAAGCACTCTCAGGACTGGGGATGTAGTTCAGTGGCACTGCACCTACCTGGCAAACACAAGGTCTTGAGTTCCCTCCCCGGTACAAAAAAAAAATCAAGCACTCTCAGAGTCCAATTCTGTATGAACTTCTCCAGTTCTTTACAATCCAAGGTAAATCTTGCAACTTCTTGGAGAATAATCACTCTCATCCCTTATTAGGCCTAGCATGTCCATGCTGTCCCTTAGCACTTGTTATATAGGCCTAGTGCCAGGAAGGAAGAGTAGTGCATGTGTTGTTTTGCGAGGGAGAAGTTTTGCATGTCTGCAAGCAAGGGAATAGGGTAAGTAAGACTATCAGCAGTGACACAGAACCAATTTTCCAGGCTCTGGAAAATCCTGGGATTCAAGATTTTGGCACCCCCAAACCATGTGTTAGGGTTCTGTTCTTTCCCAGGCAGCATCTTGATTTTACATAGCCAGTCTGTCTTCCCTAGGAGTTTAATCTTCTTTATATCTCAATAACCAGCAAACTCCATTGGTCTTATTCCTCATGACCAACTGGGCAGTGATTGATGTAACTCCCAAATAATTATCTTAGTGCCACCTTTCTTAGATAACTTCCAATTTCAAGTGGCACAGTTTTAATTTCCCATGAAACAAACTCCAAGACAGAGTTTAGTGTGTAGGATGCTTATTAAGATAATGTTCAGGGGATTGACATCTGTGGAAAGAAGCAGGTGTGGACAAAGAGGGAAGTTGAGCTACAATGTAGGTCCAACAACAGTCTCAGCAAACTTCACAGGAGGATCTAGAATTAGGGTAAACTTTTAGAATTGTCCCACGTTGAGCTGAGATGGTCAAGCCTTTACATTCTCTTTTGGTCAGTCATTGTGGGCTACCTCTGAAAATTTTGTGATTTTGAATGAGGCACACAGAACTTGAGAGAATCCCTGAAGGAGCTAATAGCAGAAGGTAGCTTGTCCACAGGTTCTCAGGAGCTTAATGAACACATCCTTTCTTGAAATGGAACATGGGAAGGCATATCAAAGTATCCACCACAGGCCCCAACTATTTACCCTAAAAAAGTGTCAAATGTAAATATTTAAACATTTATCCTTATCTCCTATAAGGAATTATACTACAGAGAAACCAAGTAGCCATGGTTGATGAGGGTAAGTTCTATACAGAAGGATCCAGCTAATAAAATAGGAGAAAGTATAGGATTAGACCAGTGGTGGCAAACCTATGGCATACGGGCCATATTTGTATCATTGAAAGCTCTAAAAAGTTCGCCATCACTGAATTAGATTATTAGTTTTTCAGGGCTAATAATTTTTAAACAATGAACATCAAACTGATGAAACCATAAAGTAAAAGACTGATGGGAGGATTCACAGTGGAAGCTTCAAGTTGCCCCTACCTGAACCTAGTGATGAACCTGAACATCTCCAAGCACTATACACTATATACCTCATGATGTGATGCAGTGGGAAATACAGAGCACCATCTGAGCATTACTGCTTAAAAATCTGGAATCTATTTAAGCCTGTGGAACCAACTTATGATTTATGGTTAAGTTATACTCATTTCTCTAATAAGAAGAGCAAGGTGGCCGGGGATTTAGCTCAGTGGTTCCGCCACCTACCTTGCAAGCCCAAGGACCTGAGTTTGATCCCCGGGTACCAAAAAAAAAAAAAAAAAAAAGAAAAGAAAAGCAAGGTAATTGACAATACACAGAAGCAAACAGAAAAAAATGGGAATGTAGGGCACTCAACAGTACAATTGGTTTGATTTCCTCAACAACGCAATAGCATGAAAAAAAGGAAGATTGTTTTCAATTAAATAGATTTAAGGCATATAACCAATATAATGTGTGCATCTTGTTTGAATCTGGATTTAAACAAACCAACTACAAAAAGATATTTTGAGACAACTGGGAAAATAGGAGTATGGGCTAGGTATTACAGGATACCAAAGAATTATAAATTTTGCCTGATGTGGAGATGGTGTACTGGTTACATTGGTTAGAAAATGTCTGTTTTCGGAAGACACTGAAGTATATAGGATAAAATGATATGATGTTGGAGATTTGCTTTAAAATGCTTTCAAAAATAAAAAAGAAGAAAAGGATATATAAAGTAGGTGTCTTAGTTCAGGCTACTGTAACAAAGTCTCATACACTAGGTGACTTAGACAGAAATTTATTTCTCACAGTTCTAGAGGCTAGAAATTTGAGATGAGGATGCCAGCATGCCTGAATTCTGGTTAGAGCTCTCTTCTGTAGATTGACTCACAGACTACAGACTTCTTGTGTCCTCCTGTGGAGGGAAGAGGGTGATAGAGGTTTCTGTGTTCCCTTTTCCTCATGAGCTACTTACCTTCCAAAGACTCCACTGTCTAATACCATCATGTTAGGGGGTTAGGACTTCAACATAGCAAATTTTGGAGGGACACAAATATTCAGACCATTGCATCTGGCATGGCAGTCTCAAGAATTTCTACATCGGAGTGATAAGTATATATAGACTCATTATATTATTTTTTACTCTTTCTTCTATTTTTGAAAATTAAAGAAAAAGATGACAAAAAAGACAAATACAAAGGACCCACTGGGGGGAAATGATGCTTAAAAGATAAAAACAGGCATTTATAGAAGAGGAGATGGATGCAAATATACAATAACCATTTGAAAAGATATTAAGCATTACTGATAGGGAAATGCAAACTAAAATAATGAGATACTATTTCCTATTCAAAGATTGGCAAAATTTAAAAGATTGGGACTATGCCCAAAGCCAAATAGCTGGCTGTTGCTGGCAAGGTAAATTACCTCCATCCTACAGTATTTATAAATATTAAACCACATACATATTTTAGATACAGTGATCTCACTTTTTGGAATTTATTCTGCAGAAATAAAAGTACCAGAAATTAATGATCTGTGCATGGGGTGTCTGAGGTAGCAGTTTTTGAACTGTCAAAAGAAAACATTGAAGATAATCTAAATTATCACAACATAATGGTCAAATAAATTATAGTTCAGTGGGGTGTGGTGGTGAATGCCTGTAGTCCCAGTGCTCAGGAGGCTGAGGCAGGAGGATTGCTGTGAGTTTGAGGC
Source organism: Heterocephalus glaber (assembly GCF_053883595.1). Lineage (NCBI taxonomy): Eukaryota > Metazoa > Chordata > Mammalia > Rodentia > Bathyergidae > Heterocephalus > Heterocephalus glaber. The sequence goes on along the minus strand of NW_028258384.1, from coordinate 33,153,583 downwards.
CAATCTGGGCTACATAATGAATTCAAGGCCAGCCTACACTACAAAGCGAGGCCCTTTCTCAAAAAACTTGAATGGATAAATAAATAAATAAATAAATAATGGTTCATTCTTGCCATGGAATGTTATCTTTTTTAAAAATTAAATTTTTCCATAATTAGGGTATATTTGTAGGTCAACATTTAGGAAATGCAGATAAAAAGGGGAAAAATTCATAATTCCAGACCTAGAAATATCATCTTGGTATATATTAAATGTTTTTCATTGTGTGAGTATATAGTTGGCTTTTTGTGTCAGTGGTTTCTGCATCCAGAATTAATCAACTGCAGTTGAAAATATTCAGAAAAAAATTTTGTCTGTACTGAGCAAGTACAAGTTTCTTTTGTCATTGTTCCCTAAACAATATAACAATAATTTACATAGCATTTATATGTATCAGGTATTATAAGTAATCTAGAGAGTTTGGTATTTGCAGGCATCCTCAAACCAATCCCCCATAGATACAAAAAGATGACTGTTTATGTATGTATACATATGTGTATATGCATGTGTATATTCAATCCTTGATTTTACAATAAAGAGGTATTAAATGTTACACAATATGTTATAACCTCTTGTTTCCTTAATTCCTTTGTGAATTTTTTTACATCAATAAATATCTATCTAGGGATTAACATCTGGAATATATAAGAAACTTAGCAATAAATAAATAAACAAATAACCTGATTTTAAAACGACCAAAAGACTTGAATAGATACTTTTTAAAAAATGCATACAAAAGGCCAACAGGTGTATGAAAAATAACCAACATCACTAATCATCAGGGAAATGCAAGCCAGAATCATGAGGAGATACCACTTCACTCCAGTTAGAAAACAAAAGTTCTGGTAAAGATGTGAAGAAATGGAAACCTTTACACACTGTTGGTGAGAAGGTAAGTTAATACAGCCATTATAGAAAACAGAAAGGAGGTTAATCAAAAATTTAAAATAGAATTAGCATATGATCCAGTAATCCCAGGACTGGAGATATAGATATATATCTTTATCTCCAAAGGCAATGAAATCAGTAAGTTGAGGAAACATCTGCACTCTCATGTCTATTGCAGCACTGTTCCAAAACTTGGAAATCTACTGAAATGCCCAACAGAATTAGAATACTAGACTGGGAGTGGCAGAAGCATTTCCCCAGCTTACCCAAGGCCCTGGATTGACCCCCCAGCAATGAAGACAAAAAAAGGAATACTATTTAGTAGAGTATTCAGTCATTAAAAATTAATGAAATCGTCATTGGAGTTAGGGATGAACTTGGAGGATAGTGTGTTAAGTGAAATAAGCCACACATAGAAAAACAAACATCACATGATCTCAGTCATATATGGACTGTAAAAACAGTTGATCTCATAAAAGTAGAGTAGAATAGTGGTTACCTGGAGAGACTGGAAATTGGGAGAGCCAAGGATGGGGAGTGGGTGGTCAATGGGTACAAAGTTAGATAGGAAGAATAAGTTCTGGTGCTCTACTGCATAGCAGAGTGATTATGGTTAACAATAAAGGTATTGCATATTTCAAAATAGCTAAAAGAGAGAATGTTTTCTCTACAAAGAAGTTATAAATGCATGAGATGATGGATATGCTAACTACCCTCATGATCAACATACACTATATTTGTGTTGAAATATCAAATTGTACTTCATATATACACAATTATAAAATATACAATATTTAATATGCTTAACATACAATATAATTATAAAATATACAATAAAATAAAGATTGCTTTACAAACATGGCCTTTAAGAATTGCATACTAGGGCTGGGGATTTAGCTCAGTGGTTCCACCGCCTGCCTCGCAAGCACAAGGTCCCAAGTTTGATCCCTGGTATCAAAAAAAAAAATTGCATACTATTTCTTTTCATGGTTGCTCTATAACTTAATCAATCTACTATTTGGCAGTAGAGTATTTAAGTAAATCCAGTTTCCCCCTTTATGAACAGATTTCCTGCAGGCTTACAAGGCTTTGTAGTTTGCTTATTGCATTCTAGAAAGTTCTGGATACTTCCAGAGACATTTGAGGCAGTCAGAATGCTTATCTTCAAGGGAGCCTGCTATCTTCCCAGATAGCAAAACTGCAATCTTTTTTTAAAAAAACTGCAGTCTTTATAATTTGAAAGACCTGTTTTATCCTGCCCATTTCTCATGCAGCCTAAGTGGGACTTGGTTCCAGAAATCCCATGCAACCTGTCCCTCCTCCAGCCTCGTTCCCGCCCCACCCCCTCACGCACTTTCCCGCTCCGCCTGCTGGCCTATGGCAAACGCCAAGAATTAATTAGGGGCGGGGATCTAGGAGAGGCTGTCAGGAGGTCGCCATATTTCTGTACGGCCCTGAGGCAAGCCTGGCAGTCTTTGAGTCTGGAGAGGTGTTGATAGGGCGGGGCCGCCGCTCCGCTCAGCTGGTCTCACCCCTCCCGCGGGGGACAGGTGGCTGGAGTGCGCCCCGCCTCCGCCAGCTGCTGGGGAAACGAGGGAGGGCCAGTCCGGGACGGCCGCCTCCAGCTGCGAGAGGGAGAGGGAGTGAGAGAGGGCCGGTCCGAGACTGCCGGGCGAGGAGTCCGGCAGCAGCAAACGAGTACCGTGGCCGCCAAAATAATGCTCTTGTACCGAGGGGCCCCCGGGGGCCCTAGCGCGTCTGGCGGCGGGCTGACTCGGGCGGGCGGTGGCCCGCAGGCCTTTGGAATCCGCCTGAGCACGGTAGGTCTGGGGCCCGAGGGGGCAGACGTGCGCGCGGGCCCCGGGGGTGTGGGGCGCCCGGGAAGGATCTGGCAGTCTGAGGCCTCATGCGGGACGGGACCTTCTCTCGCCCCCAGATGAGCCCCCGCTACCTACAGAGCAACTCCAGCAGCCACACGCGACCCTTCAGTGCCATCGCGGAGCTGCTAGGTGAGTGGCGAGGGCGGGCCCGGCCGTGATCGCCCAAGGCCGTGGTGCCAGCGTGGTGCTGAAGTCTAGACTCTAGAGGAATGCGAGGAGCCGCGTGGGGAGGGTCAGGCGAAGGTGGGGGCCTCGGGACTGGCCCCAGCTCCGCCAGCGGAGGAGGAATGTATCTCTCGCCAGGAACGAGGTTCGGCTAATAAAGCATAGGAAACAAGGTGTATCAGAAGAGTTAGAACTCCGTGCGTTTTTTCTCCCTGGCACGTGATGGTCCTCTCTCTGGCTCGTGATGTTCCGGGCACTTTAGGATAGGTTAGTTAATAATCAAAAAGAGATGCACAAAATATCGGACCCCGAAGCAGCTGGGATCCAATAGGGGCTGGCGACCAACGGAAAACTCCTAGCTACCAAGAGGGTCTTGTATAGGACCAAGTAGGGTCATTAAAAGGTCTGAAAAAGAGAGTTCTTTAACTTTTGAGACAAGAACATCTGGGAATGATGGGACATCTTTTAAGAGATGACACGAGTGCATTTGGCTCCCTGAGACTGCGGAGGACTGAGTCTGTAGTCCACGAGCGCCCTCACACCGCTGGAATGAATACTGAGGACATAGAAACCTCTCCCTCTGCTGGTGTTTGCTTTTAAAGCGTTTTCAGTTGATTCCTTGAAGCCAAGTACACCAGTTTTTGAAGGAGTGTGCTAAATACTGTGTGGAAAGTAGAAAAACAATCCTGCACTAAATGCAACAGCATACAGAGCTCATTATAAGTGCTTCAAAAATTGAAAGAAAGGAGAAAGATTTATGGAACTAGGTAGCACAGAAAATCTTGGAAAAGTTTCAAAACTCCCTGAATAAGCCCCAGGCCCTGCTTAAGCCATAGCTATGGCTGTGCCATTAGAGTTGTTATAGTCTAGAAGCTGGAGGGCAGCAGGAGAGTCAGGAGAATTACTTGGAAGGTGATGGAAAATTTTGATGATTAGTTTGACTATAACATCAAATGATTTACATTTATGACTCAATTAGAAGATGCAGAAGAGAAAGTGGCATTGGTATGTTTTGAATTGTTTTAGGTTTTGTACCATGCTTCCACTGAACATCTGAAGAGGGGCATAAGATCTATGTATATATAACTTACAAAAAAGACAAAAAGGGAGAATTAACAATGAACATAGTGGGAGATGGGAGACAGAAACGTGTTGTGAGAAATATCTTGTTCTTTCACAGTTGCACCTTGTACTATGCATACTATATAGGTGATTCAATGAGTTTTCAATTTGTAATTTTAAGTACATATGATTGTCTTAACCATTTAACTTTAAAGAACCTGGGTTTGGCCTAAGATGACCAACATGAGTGTCAATATGTGTGTATATTATATGCATATATACAAACACAAATTTTAAAAGCATATCACGTATATTTGTGATAATATAAAAAAAGAAATTAATGTGTTAACTGGTAACTCAAAGTTTTCATTTTGAGTTTTCCTTCAACAGTTTTCTGTACTTAAGCATTACTTTTCTAGTGAACATTCATTCAGTAAATATTTATTGAGCATCTGCAGTGCACAAAGCTACTGTGGGAGGTACAAAAATGAATACAACACAGATTCATGCTTCTAGTAGGGGAGATAAAACATGTGCAGAAAGTTCATGCTTTGTATAACATAAAATAGAAAATTATATATCAGCAAAGATATATACAAGTGCTATGGAAATTTAGAGGAAAGAGGAGTGACTTCCAATTTATCAGGAAGTGGAGATTGAAGAAAAGCTTTGTGGAGAAGGTAACATTTGAGCTGAAATTTGAAGGATATATGGATGTAGTGGGGGAAGGACATTCCAGGCAAAAGGAACAACTGGATAAATGAAAACATGAAGAATACTGATCATCGAATATAATTAGAGCATAGAGTTCACAGGTAGCAAAAATTATAGGTCCTTAGAGAGTTTACAAAGAGCTTTCACAATTATCTTTTTAACTTTACTCTTTGAAATAAACAGTATTATTTTTTTTTCATCCTGCAGATGAAGAAACAGAGGTTCAGAGAATTAATTTCCAAGGTTGCATGTCTACTAAGTGACAGATCCAGGACTCAAACACAGGTCTTTTTACTCCAAGTACCAAGTAGGAAATGAGGTTAGAAAGGTGAGCTGGGACTAGGATATGACTGAAAGGTTCTGGAATTTGACGTGTCACTCTGATGTTTTCTGACCAGAAAAATGTCATGATCAGAACTGTGCTTTAGGGAAGTCAGTCTTGCAGCAATGTGTAAGACATATGAGAGAAAAGAGAGAGACATGGATTTGCAAGACTAGTTAGGAGGCTATTGCAATAACCTTGAGAGGGAATAAACTGTGAACTAAGAGAATGATAATGGGAATTAGAAAAACAATATGTAAGAGAGTCTAAGGATATATAGGGCAGGAAGAGGAAGAAGTTAAAAACGATTTTTTACAGTGCTAGAGATTGAACCTAGAGCTTTATGTATACTGGCGAGCACTTTACCACTGAGCTACACCCCTTAACCCTCTAAAAATGACTTTTGAATTTCAAACTTATAGTCATTTGAATGTGGACACTGTGTGTGTGTGTAAAACAGAAAAAGAATAGGCTTGTGTCAGAAGGTGATGACCTTACTTTCAGGCAAGAATACTTTTAGCTACTTGCAGGATGTCTGTAAGGCAATAACTTGGCGCCTTGCCGGTATCCACTGGAAAGGATGGGAGGCTTGTGAAGCACTATGTCAAAGCCATTTTAAGCTCTCCTGGCAGGCTGTCATTCAGTTTTTCATTGCCTCCAGGTTCTGAAGTATGAGGCTTTGATTACAATGCTTTTTCAGAAGACAAGGGATTATTGGACCAGGTTGGAGTGTAAGATAGATTCCCCAAAGTAGTGGGTGATGTGAAGGTAGAGATAGGGACCTCCCAGTGAGGGACAGCTCAAGTCAGGTTAGGAGAGAGAAGACTCCTTGGGAATTGGTAGCAAATGGGATTGTATAGCTAGGTTAGTGGATAAAGACCCTCAGGCTATGATAGTGCAGCTCTTGCCTAAGTAGTCGCTGAGGTGAGGGAAGTAAGGGTTCTCTCATCATCCTACCTGTTCATAGGCTAGGTGGGCTGGGCTAGGGGAGAAGTTGAACTCCCTGGTATCAGATAGTGTATGCTACATGTTCGCCAATTTTTAGAAGGTTAAGAAGTAGAATGAAACCAGCTATCAGATTGGTGGCTTATTATTATAAGTTCATCTGTTGAAGCCGACCTTGTTATTATTGTAATTTCATTTGTTGAGGCCAAGTGAAAGGCAACATAGAACAGAGATAAGTGGGAAGCTGTGCCTGCCCACTGATTTCACTTTCCCTGCTGCTCCAGCTGACCATGACCTTTTATGTGTCCCCTCCCCCATTTACTCTGAGCTTCCAGCCAAGGAGATACAATATCTAGCTGCTCCTGGCAGCTACTATTAAACTCTTGAAGTGCCTTTGTTAAAACTTGTTATATTCCTTTAAGACAACATCAAGTAAAGCTTGGGTAACACTTGACGTAGAGAAGAAAAGAGTTAAGGTGATTTTCCTAGAGACCTGTGAGCTGATTGATTCAAGGAACTGTTGTCTGTATGTGTAATTGGAATTGACAGTGTTATATGTTTGAATTGGGAATGTTCATAAGTGTTAGAAAAAAATTTCAATTCCCAAAGTTTTCCATATATAAATGATGTCCAATTGGTTGACAAGTTTATCAGTTTCAATGTCTTTGGCTGTCTACTAGCAAGAGTGACTGATAAGGGCTTGCTTGCCAAGTAAAATTTCTTGAATTACATAGGCAGCTATACGGTGCTGAATCCTTTCATCAGATAAAGAAAGAAAAAGCTGCCTCTTTCAAAGTAAAGAACTATATTTCTGATAAAGTCATTACTGCATGCCAACTTATAACTCATGCCCAAAGACAACCCATTTACCTTAACACGTTATATAGGCCTAAGCCCCATCTGGCCCTTAAAGATTATCAGGCTTCTTAACCCACTTTACTGGTAATACCTTACAGCTGTTCAGATTTTTTCAGGTTATAATCAGTGACAGTTTTGTTAATGATTGTAGCAATACCATTGTAGCTTTTGAAATTAATCTGTGTCTTGTTTTATTTAGTAGACATTCCACGCATCCAAGTAAGTATCAACTCTTAATTGCATTGTCAAAATTTGCATTTTGAATGTGTTAATACTCTGCTTGGTTATAAGGGATGTTCCCAGCAGAAAAATGACATGGTTTGATTAGGGGTAATTGGATAAGTATACAAGCAAGACCCTACCTGGCTCTCTTGGCCCAGGTATGTGGTAGCAGTAAACTAGTATAGGGTGCCAGACCAAGGGAATAGAGTAGAAGGGAAGGTTGCTATCTTGCTTAAAAATCTAATAGGGACAGGAGTGATTAAGGACCCTGTTGATATTAGTCTTTTTTGTGCTGCTATTGCAAAATACCTGATGTTGAGTACTTTATAAGTAAAGAAGTTTATTTAGCTCACGATTCTGGTGGCTGGAGGGTCCAAACAGCATGATACAAGTGTCCTGTCAAGGGGCCCCTAGCTGCATCACAACATGACAGAGAAGCCAAAAGGGAATAGGGCTACATGCAGACAGGGCCAATCATACAGTGTAGCCTCTCTTTATAGCAACTCACTGTAGCCAGAACTATTCCTGTCCTATCATTCCTGAGAGCATTAAAATCCCAAGGGCAGCATCCCCAATAACCTAATTACCTTGCACTAGGCCCCACCTCTTAAAGCTTCCACCACGTCAATACTACCACACTAGAGACCAAGTTTCCAACACCTGAACTTTGGGGGATAAACCACATCCAAACAACAGCATTATCCAACAGCTTGTTCAGATTGCCCTTCTACTCAGGCCAGTGAACCCTAATCAGACTTTTGAGCCACACATGTCAGAGTTAAACTAGTACCTGTGGCCGAAAGATGTAGCTACTAGATAGTGGCATCCCTGGGGCTGGGGATATGGTGCATATGTTAGAATATGGCTAAGGTTGATATCTTTGTAGCCTTAAATAGTTAACCCATTGTGAAGATGTAACTCAGGAGGAATTGTGATCTATTTTTTATTTTCTTTACTCAATGTTCTCCATTTCATAAATGGTAAACAACCTCAGCTTTAAGATTGTTACAGAGACAGTAGAATTGCTTTTTCTCTCTAAGCATGCTTGTTACCATGACTGGGAGTTAGACAGGCAATTAAGTGTTTTAACTCCTGATACTTTCAGTGGTCCTTATGCTATAAAAAGAGATGGTGATAATGTCTGCATTCTTTAAACAGAGGAGGTGATATAAAAAATTGAAAATAAAATCATCCTGAATCAACTGTAAAGTGTATAATGTGCATCTATTTTTTACTAACATTGCTGATTCAACCTTTCTTTGTAGCCACCCTTTATGTGTTCATGAGTAGTAAAGTAGCTAAAAGACAAGAATAAAGCAAAATCAGAGCAAAATGATTTATAAATAGGAGTACTCTTCCCACAGACCCTAAAGTTTAAAGGAATAAAGGCAGATTCCAAATCAGTCATATGAAATCTAGAAATCAGCTACATAATTCTGTCATATCTATTGTTCTCTCTCAGTAAATGCAATACCATTAATGCCCCCCACTTAACTTCTGGGACATCCATGTGAGGGGAATAAAGGACAATTTTCCATGTCATGTGGGCACTGAACTAGAGATTTTGATAGAATATTGGAAGGGGGATCTAATACCACAGATTTCTACCTTTTACAGATAATGCTGTAGATCCAGATGTATCAGCCAGGACGGTCTTCATAGATGTTGAGGAGGTCAAGAATAAATCTTGTTTGACCTTTACTGATGATGGATGTGGGATGACACCTCACAAACTTCACCGAATGCTCAGGTAAAAATGTCTTCATTCTCTTTCTCTTATCTTGAGCTCCTAAATTCTATTTAAAGCTTAATTATTTTCTTTAATATTTTACTTTCCTTTTATTTTCTCAACAAATATTTATTAAGCATATCTTAGTGCCAGGGTACTGATGATGAAACAGACATTGTTCCTGCCCTCACAGAACTTACAGTCTAGCTGGAAATTCAAACAATTAGACAATCAAGTGATCATAATAAAACATAATAAGTATGATAGGAAAGCATAGAATACATGGGATGAGTCAACAGGGGACCTAATCTGATGCTAGAGTTTAATAAAAGCCTCCAAGATGAAATGGTATTTATGCTGAGATCTAAGAGTGAGCAGAATTTAAGTAGATAGAAAGCAGCAGGGAGCAAAGAATGAGAGTTCAGGCAAGAAGAACAGCAAGTATAAAGACCTAGGGACTTTCACCAATCTGAAACCTCCAATGCTTAATTAACCAAAACTCACTCTTAAATCAGAAGTATTGGAGTTGGGATGATTGGTGGATCAGAACCATGAAGGTGCCCAAGTATAATCAAACCTCATAAAAGATAAATACAAGACATTTACACATATAATATTTGAAAATTTTACAGTGGAATTGCAAAGTTAGGAAATTCTTCTGTTAAAGCTGGTGACAAATTTCTATTGCCACTCTCAATCCACTTAATTACTTTAAAAGGTTTGTAGTTGAGAATGTAAATTTGTACTGTATTATCTTCACATATCATTCAGTGCAAAATGAGTGTTTCCTCAACTCCTTCCTTCTCTCTTCCTTTTTAGAAGATGAAGTTGATTACTGTCCATGTGGCTTCCCGCACTAGAGTGTGTGAAGCACAAATAACAATGGAGGGGTGTTGAGGAGGAGGGAAAGGGCTCAGAAACCTAGAAATGGAAAACAAATTCGCTTGGTCATAGTGCTCTTTGAAGGAATTCTAAATCAATAACACTGTAGGGAAATTCCTTTGATCCATCAAAGAAACAAAATGAAATTTGCTCAAAATAAGTGGTTATATTTTACTGCTCAGCAGTATGTATACTTGTGTCTCAAACTTTTCCTAATTAGAAGAATGTTTGAGGAAAGCCTCTAGAATTGAGACAAAAATGTAACTAGTATGTTGGTGAAAGTAGAGAGTTGGTCCTATCTTTTAACTTATAGAATCAATTTTATCTCCTAAATATAAAAAAAAATTAAGACATGTTATGTATATGTACCAGTTCCCAATGATGAACATAATCATTATGTACTGTAAACATGTACCAAAATTTTTTTTAAAAGATAATTTTAGTTCAGTATGTACTAAAAGCAATTATCAATTTTCCCCTAAAATCAATTATCTTCTTAATTACTCCTTTCCACTACGCCTTATCCCAGTGACATGGGTGTCAAACAGTAGGCTCAGCAAATCTAATCACCTTCTATTTGTCTGTGGAACTATATATGTGAAAATTGGTATGGTTATAAGGTTGGAATAAAGAAGAGGATGGTTTTTAAATAATTACAACAATTTTTGTTCCATATTCACACACGTATCCATTCAATGAATTCTTACTGAGTGTTATGTGCAAAATACTGGAAAATAAATTTGAGAACCAAATAGAAATCCTTGCTCTCAAAGCGCTGACAGTTTAGTGAGAAAGAAAAGTTCACTAGTAATACAACTACATAGGCTGTTCTACCCAGGGGGAAGTCTATAAAGAAGAGTAGAGTTTCTTTTGAGAATATAGAACAGAGGAATCTAATCTAGCCTAGGGAATCAAAAAAGGATACTGTGAAACATTTAAAGTGAAATATGAAGGATAATTTAGTCATGCTAACTTCTTACCAAGAACTCCACTTACCTCAACTTCTTTTAAAATAATTGAGCCGGACATGGTAGCCCACACCTGTAATCCCAGCACTCAGGAGGCTGAGGCAGGAGGATTGCCACGAGTTCAAATAACCATATATATTTGTTTCATATGGTAGATAAGACTCCTATGTATCAAGACTTCTGAGTTTTAGATGTGACACTGTATCTAAAATAGAGGTATGGAGTAGCACACGACAATTCTCAGGATGATTTCTACAGTTAGTTTAAAATTAAAGTTTGGAGCTGAGCATGGTGGCACACACCTATTATCTCATCACTTGGGAGGCTGAGGCAGGAGGATTGCCAAGAGTCTGATGCCAACTTGGACTACATAGTGAAACCCTGTCTCAAAAAAAAAAAGAAAATTTAAGTTTGGGGAAAGGGGATTTAGAGGCAGAGGAAGGGAGGTGGATGGAAAGGGAAAGAGGATTTAAAAAGAATCAAGCTGTGTCATGTACATGTACCTGTTTCCTGAGATGGATATAAACTTCATGTACTACAAACATGTACTAATAAAATAAAAACTTAGGGCCAGGGATTTAGCTCAGTGGTTCCACCACCTGCCTGTCAAGCATAAGGTCCCGAGTTCGATCCCCAGTACCAAAAAATAAAATAAAATAAAAATTTAAATTTAAAAGGTTTGAATAGTATAATGAACACAGTTTGCATACAGTATATAATTTAATCCACATAACAACACCCCCCCTTTCCTAGCTAATTCTTCCACATAAGTAAGATGAGAATGTCTGAATCTTACCAATTTATAAGTCTATTCCTGGAATACTAGGGCTCACAGACAGTACTAACTCAGTGCTCTTTAGGGATTTTTGAAGGACTACTTCCCTAGAAATTACCTTTCCCTGTCATTACATTTATTTGTAGGAGAAATTACCTAGTTTAAAGGACAAAATTGTATTATTTCATAATACTTTGAGATAGAAAATTGAAAAGTGGTTCCCTTTCTTAAAAAACCACAGCCTGTAGGAAATGGAAAACAGGTGCATCAGTCGTCTTTGCTTGGAAGAGAAAAGCCAAGACTAAGCTGCACAGTTTGGCATACAGAGTCTATTTTATTGATGTTGCATAAGTGTCTAATCTCTCTTATGAAATCCTTCCTTAGACTATAAGCTGTGAGGACAAGAGTCATGTCTCTTTTAGTAACAATTGTATTTCTAGTGCTTACCACAATGCATAGCACATGGTAAGTGCTCAATAAATACTAATTGAATACATGATAGTGTGCATCATTTTAAAATTAGTCTGGAAAGAAAGAATCCTTAAAAATAGTTGTATTTGATGTGAAGAAAGATTTAAAGGAAAGATCATAATTTTCTAGATTTTGTATCTTTGAATTTTTTAGTTTCTATTATTTTGGTGTGTGTTTGGATGGAAAATAAAAGGAAGGAAAAGGTTCTGACTCCCAGATTAAGCTGATTATAAGAGGCTACAGAGTTTGCTGAGGTGACTCAGTGAAAGGCCCTTAATAGAACAAGAGAGATTTTATACTGCAGCTGTTTGCAGACATTCAGAGACAGAACTACCTATTTTTATCTTTTGGTCATATTCCAGTGAACTCTCCCAGCAGATGGAGCAAAGGGTAAGGATTGAAAGGTTCGTCATTTGGGTAGAGAGTTAAAATTATCAAGATACTTACACGATCACGCCTAGGGCCGTGGCACACACCTCTGATCCCAGCACTTGGGAGGCTGAGGCAAGAGGATCACTGTGAGTTCAAGGCCCGCCTGAACTACATAGCGAGACCCTGTCTCCTCCCCCCACCAAAAAAATACATGATCTCTGTCTTTCCAATTTCTAGGCATAACCAGGTTAGGAGATCCCCAGTCTAGTACCTTTGGTTAGTGCCACTATTGGATACTTTTGTTACTCTCTCTAGGTAACTACCCTGTGAACCTTATTCTCACTTCTAGGAATTAGGGCCATTTTATCTAGACAAGAAGGCAGCTAGCTACACAAGGCCTTTTCTAGCTGTCTTTGTTAATCCAGTGAAAATGTGGTCCTTCTTTACATTTTTGAAAGTGTGACTCTAAGGAAGTGGAACTGTTTACACATAAACCGCATAGGAAAATCAATGCCATTACCCCAGTGATAATTTCCTATGTTTTTAAACTTAATATTTTTTCCTGGAATACCATAAGAAATAAAAAAGGAGGAACTTGTACAAATGTTCTTCATGTGTAAACTAAACATTTGGCCTGTAACGTAGCTTAGGATGCTTTTTAACCTTCCTGATTTCCTTCTTCAGATTTCTCTTTTCTTTTATAATTACAGCTTTGGCTTTACAGATAAAGTAATAAAGAAGAGCCAGTGTCCCATCGGGGTCTTTGGTAATGGTTTCAAGTCAGGCTCCATGCGGCTAGGAAAGGATGCTCTTGTCTTCACCAAGAATGGGGGTACTCTCACTGTTGGACTCCTATCACAGACTTATCTGGAATGTGTCCAGGCCCAGGCAGTTATTGTACCAATTGTTCCATTCAACCAGCAAAACAATATCCTTTCTGGAAATGGAGAATGTTGGTTAAAAATCAGTCTAATCTGACTATTTTGACAAAAACTTCTTTTTTCAGGTCAAATCTAGTGCTTTTGATATCATGTATTTCAAATAAGTTTTCATATATAAAGAGGTACTCAAATGTCTTAAGTTTAACTGGAATTTTCTGTATTAAATATTTTTAAAGTAAGTGGACCATTGATAGAAGCTTAGAGATGCTTTTGCTATATTGAAATTTTCATTGTTATACAGTTTGATTTATGTGTGGTATCTTTCCAACTATCCCATGGTAGTTTCCAGGGCCTTCTCTTTTCTTGCCCCTAAGGCTAGCTACATTTGTGTTTATGTTCCTAAAAAATACTATTTGTAGTTTATCTGATAGCAGAATAGCTCATTTTCCTATACCTAGACAAGCTATTATTTCTGTTAGATATCAGATTGTTTTGATGGGAGCAGCATAGCAGTTAGGATTTGAACTTATTGCTTCCAAATAGTTTAAAAATTTAGCACTTGATCTTTTCTCATAAATATAGCACTATCTTTATTTACACTGCATCTTTGAGGCTGTGTTTTGCAGGTGTAACTGATTTTGATATTTGCCTCTACAACCTCCATTTTTTCCTTTTCCCCTTTTCCTTTCTTCTGTAGCAGTAATGCCCATATTTAATGTCTATATATTTTTTGTGTCTAAACATGCAACCCAAAAGGTGCTTTTCCTTCCTGGTAGCATCTTACAATAATAATTTTTCTTTGACTGCATTTGGTTTTACAAAAAATGATTATTACTGAGGATTCCTTGCCCAGTCTAGAAGCCATCTTGAACTATTCAATTTTCAACAGTGAAAACGACCTGCTATCCCAGTTTGATGCCATCCCAGGCAAAAAAGGCACTCGTGTTCTCATTTGGAACATCCGAAGGTATAGTATTCCAAGAGTGGTAGATTCTGATAAGCAAAGGTATTATGAGGAAGCACATTTTAAGAAATCTTTATAGAAGAGAGTAGATAAATTTTGTTACATATTTCTATCTCATAGCTTAACTTTCTCTTAGTAATGTTTGAGATAGGGGTTCTTGTTGATAAATGCTATGCATTTAAGGTGAAAACATCCATACCCTGGGGCTATTGCCACAGATAAGATAATGCAATGTTGGGTCAGGGATTTAGCTCAGTGGTTCAGCCAGCTGCCTTTCAAGCACAAGGTCCCTAATTCCATCCCTGGTACCAAAAAGAAAAAAAAAGATAATGCAATGTTATCCTAACATCCCCAGAATCCATTATAGATATACCTATTTCATATTGTGAACTTTGTTTTGACATTGGTAAATGATAGCTATTTTATATGTTTAACAATAATGATGTATGAGAAAGAGATATTAGAGTAGCAAAACATGATCTTTATAAAAAGGACCTCTGTGTAGTGCTTTTAGAGTGGCTAGAGTAAAAGTGCCAAAATCCTTGAAGCAGAACAATTTTGTCTATAATGAGGCTATCTTAAGATTGTTTCTTTAGAGCTAATAAAACAATCAAGAAATACTCTCTGATGTATTATTTGTTTAATTTTGTCATGCCAAATGGAATAAAACCTAAACACTAAAAACCTCAAAGCCTTTCATATAAAATAGAGGTGTTACTGGTATGTTTAATAGAACAGAATATTAGGTATATTCATTTTTCCTTTTCCACTTAAGCCAAGCATTTTGTCTTGTTTCTTAGCTGAGTAAAACTAAGCAATACTGATTTATACAAAGAATACTTAGCAATTAAAAAGAAAAAGTAAGGAGAACCCACAAAGATCTTCCTTGTGTCCTGCTAGGAAAGCCTCAATACTGTAATATAATTTGTATTACAAAGGATCAATTTCCTGAGGGATTTCCAAAGATTTACACATATTAAGGAGATTTTTTCCTTTGTACATTGTTTCTCAGTTTTATGGTGCTGGGTGTTATAGAAAAAAAGGATTGTGTGGTCAAATTTGGGAAAAGCTGACAGCCTACTGTATTGTTTTGGTTAAAGTCTTTTCAGGCTTTTATATGCTAATTTGCATTGAAAATACTTAAGAGAGCAATATAGTATGTAGTATTTCCTAATTTCAGACCTCTTTCTCTTGGATGGGGAAGATGAGGGGCATGGAAGTCAGAGAACTATCTCAGCGTATATGTGGTAGAGTAGAGTGGGGTAGTGAGAATCAGGATTATCCTGGAAAATCCGGACTATACTATTACAATGGCCTGGGCTTTTTATAGGCCACATGCAACAGGAGCCTTGGTTCAGTTCTGAGAATAGAGCTGAATTTTTAACACAGCAGCTTTGAGCTTGTGGAGCCTAAAGTATGACAGAGGTATCAATTGAGGTTACTCTGAGGTCTTTTTTCTGTTTTATTTGATCATACAACTTTTATTTATTTCTTATTTATCTCCAGGAACTACTGTTCCACAGAGCAAATTTTTAGAACTGTTGTTCTGATACTTAACATTTTCTGTATGACCCATCATTTGTTTTGAGTTTTTCCAGGAACAAAGATGGGCCTTATCTTTTTTTCCCTGGCAGTGGTTAATGATGTAGTTCAGGGTGTTAGAATGGACCAATGCTAAGTGACCACAAAAGATTATAGGTATAAGAAAGGTTCTTATGGGGCCAGGCATATAGCTCAGAGGTTCCACTGCCTGCCTTCCAAGCACAAGGTCCCAAGTTTGATCCCTGGTACCAAAAAAAAAAGGTTCTTATGAATATCAGTGCTATTATATTTAAGTGCTAATATCAGTGCTGTTATATTTAAATACTAATTCCATAAATCATGCTCTTGAGGACTAGTAAATACATACTGTTTCTGTGATTTTTTTTCTTTTAAAATAATTGATTAGATCTGGGGAAGTATTAGTTTCTCATTAGTCCTTATACTATTGCTGAAGTTAGTAGAAGTAGATTTTGTTTCATCTGTTCATTTGGGGAAAGTAATACTGAGCTACTTATCCAGCAATACCCAGAAAGTTGGGATCTATTTTAAGAGCCTGTTTGAAGCTAGCTGACATCCATTTGATTTATCAAATTACAGAAATTTTCAAATATTTTCTTTTCTTACAAATTTGGCATCACTGCCACTATGAAGCATAATAGATTTGTTTAGACCAGAAATGCCTTAAATATGTGTGATCCACAAATTAAATGGTTTATAGTTTCTTTGCAATGGTGGTCAGGGGAGAACAAAACATACCTGATATTGGCTCATATTGTTTCTTCTCTCTTGGGTTCCTAGTGCTTTTTTGTCCTTTGGAACAAGTTTTTGTTAGATTGGTACTTGTTTCTTTTACCCAGAAACAAAGATGGAAAGTCTGAGTTAGACTTTGATACAGATCAATATGATATCCTGATATCAGACATTGATGCAGAAGAAAAAGAGACTGATGGCATTGCCTCTGAGCTGCCAGAAACAGAGTATTCCTTACGGGTGAGTAAGGGTTGCTTTTCTTCAACAATGAGAGGTAAGATTTCCTATAACATGAAAATATTATAGAAGAAAACTGAAGTACAGTTATATAAAGATGACAACCTTTTAGGGTTCCTTTTTAGATCTCCATTCAGATAGTTTAGCTAACATAGTCAGCAGCATTTTTAGTGTGGTAGTTGACATAATGTGACAAGGTATAGAAACTGAACCATATCTTTGTCCAGAAGAGATGTACTTAGCTAGCAGTGTTTTATGGGGATATCAGTACAACTGGCAATATGGCATAATGACCTTCTCTTCACTGTTCCATAGGCATTTTGTAGTATTCTATATATGAAGCCACGGATGAAAATTTTTCTGCGTCAAAAGAAGGTGACTACCCAGATGATTGCCAAGACCTTGTCCAATGTAGGATATGATATATATAAGCCTACCTTTACAGTATCCTTATAGCTTCATGTAGTTGACTTTTTCATTGCAGGGTTATATTTCGAGATTGGCACAAAAAAACAAAAACTTGCTTTTTCTAATTCAGAATTGTATGTTACATAAATATTATACTGTACTTGAAAAAGGATTTCTTCAATGTCAATCTATGTTCTACTTTTATTAGTAACCACATGGAGCTGGGCGTGGTGGTGCACGCCTATAATCCCAACACTCAGGAGGCTAAGGTAGGAGGTTTGCTATGAGTTCGGGGCCAGCCTGAGCTACATAGTGAGTTCAAGGCCACCCTGAACTACACAGGCAGATCCTGTCTCAAAACACCAAAAAATGGAAAAAAACCACGTTGAAACTCTTAAGAACCCGATATTTTGGAGATTCTGGTTCAGTAGATTTTCTTTCTTTCTTTCTTTCTTTCTTTCTTTCTTTCTTTCTTTCTTTCTTTCTTTCTTTCTTTCTCTTTCTTTCTTTCTTCCTTCCTTCCTTCCTTCCTTCCTTCCTTCCTTCCTTTCTTTCTGTACTGAGGATAGAACCCGAGGTCCTTTTTCTTTCTTTTTTTTTTAAAATTCTTTTATTGGTACATTTTAGGTATACAACACAATTACATTTCTCATTGGGAACTTGTACCTTTACATGATACATCTTGGTTCTTATTTTTTCCCCATTCCTAGCCCTCCCTTCACCCCCTCCACCCTTCCCTATTTACAAAGATGTTATTTCCATTTTTTCCATTTCACATCATTTTCCTTTCCCTTCTTTCCTTTCCCCTGCCCCTGCCCCTCCCACTACCCCTACCGCTTTGGACCTTTTCTTCATATTTTGCATTATCGATTATTCATTCTAATCATTGGTACATTTTAGGAATACAATATGATGACATTCATCATTGGAAATGTGCACCTTTACATAATCTCTCTTGGTTCTTATTTTTCACCCTTGCCCAGCCCTCCCTTCAACCCCTCCATCCCTCCCTATTTACAAAGATTTTGTTCCTATTTTTCCATTTTCTCATATTCCATTCCCTTCTTTCCTTTCCCCTAGCCCTCTCACTTCCTTCCCCTTTGCCCCTTTTCTTCCTATTTCACATTACCTATTATACATTTTAGTCCTTATTTACACTTTCAGTTTCTCACACCAGAGACACTATTCAGTATTTATACATGTGTGTCCTATTTATTTCACTTAAGAGTATTGCCTCAATGTGCATCCACTTAGCTATAAATGTCTCTAATTTCTCATTTTTTGTGGCTGAGTAGTACTCCATTTTATTTAAAAAACCACATTTTCTTTATCCAGTCTCCAGTTGATGGGCATTTGGGCTGTTTCCAAGTTTTAGCTATTACAAACTGTGCTGCTATGAACATGGGTGCACATATATCACTGTAGTATGATTCTTTCAGTTCTATGGGGAAGATCCCCAGCAGTGGAATAGCGGGGTCAATTCCAGTCTTAGTTCTTTGAGGTATCTCCATACTAATTTGCACAGTGGTTGCACCAGTCTATACTCCCACCAGCAGTGGAGAAGTGTTCCTCTTTCCCCACGGCACCGCCAGCATTTGTTATTGGTTGATTTCATGATGGCAGCCATTCTTTCTGGTGTGAGGTGGAATCTCAGCGTTGTTCTCATTTGCATCTCTCGAATGACCAGTGATGTTGAACATTTTTTCATGTATTTATTTGGTATTTCTACTTCCTTGTCTGAGAAATGTCTGTTCATTTCAGATGCCCATTTTTCAATTGGGTCTTTAAATTTGGGAGGTCTGATCTTTTAAGTTCTTTATAGATTTGAGATAGTAGACCTTTGAGGAAAAGCAGGTGAAGATTTTTTCCCACATTGTGGGTTGTCTCTTCACACTGCTGGTGGTTTCTCTTGCTGTGCAGAAGCTTTTTAATAAGAAGAGATTCCACTTGTTGATTGTTTGTGCTAGTTCACGGGCAACTGAGGTTTTGTTCATAAAATCTTTTCCTACACCGATGTCTTCAAGAATTCTACCTAACTTCTGTTCCAACTGGTTCAGAGTTTCTATTTTAATATTTAGATCTTTAATCCATTTTGATTTTAGTTTAGTGCATGGCGAGAGATGTAGGTCTAGTTTTAATCTTTGGCAAGTTGAAGCCCAGTTTTTCCAGCACCATTTATTAAAGAGGCTATCTTTCCTCCAGTGAAGGTGTTTGGCTCCTTTATCGAAGTTAAGATGGCTGAGTGTGTCTGGCATTGTTTCCGCATCTTCTAATCTGTTCCACTGGTCCTCAGGTCTGTTTCTTTGCCAGTACCATGCTATTTTTATCACAGTAGCTTTGTAGTAGAGTTGCAGGTTGGGGATTGTGATACCCCCTGCCATGTCTCTGTTACCTAGAATTGCTTTTGCTATTCTGGGTCTCTTCTTGTTCCAAATGAATTTTTGGATTGTTTTCTCAAGGTCCGTGAAGTATGCTTGTGGGATCTCAATTGGAATTGCATTGAATCTATATAGCAGTTTTGGAAGTACGGCCATTTTCACTATATTAATCCTTCCTACCCAGTATCAGGGGATGTCTGTCCATTTTCTGATATCATCTTCAGTCTCTGAGGTCCTTTTTCTTTAAATGTTGAGACAAGGTCTAGCTAAGTCACTGAATTGCCCAGGCTGTGTTCAAACTTGTGATCTTCCTTTCTCACCTCCCAGAGTGCTGGAATTATAGGCATGCACCACCATGCTCACTTCTGAAATATTTTTTAAAAGAAATATTTATTTATTTTAAAGCCTTCAGCTTTTTCCAGTGAGCAGCCAGGTTTGAGAATCTGAGCCTTAAGAAATAAATCTACATCATATTTGGTTTGTACTAGAATTCTGTCATATATACATTGATTCAAATGTAATGTTGACTAGAATTTGTTAATCTTTTGGGTATAGAGTTATTGCTGTATTAGGGTCAAGCACAGATATTGATGGGAGTTAGGAGAGTGGATATTAAAGGTTAGTTTGTCTAGGGAGAAATGAATGGTTAACAAGATTGATGTGGATTTTCAACCATCAGCTACTTATTGCACTGGGAATGGTTTTCAGATATTACATAAAATCTTAAGGTAAACTATGGAATCTTCATTGATGATTTTTTGAGCAAAAAAAAAAGTGTTTGAAAGGCTGAGAAATCATAAGCAGTTATGAAGAATTACTTTTTTATTTTCCAGTAACCAAGCACACATCTTGTCCTAAGAAATGTGTTCACACTGTATATTCTCTATCAAAGGAATTATCTTTGTCTCCCTTTGCCTGACTGAAAATTAGAAATTGTTGTTCCTATTCTTAAAAATGAAGTGATTTTTACTCAGAAGTAGATTGATTTTCTCCTTTTTAGAAACACATACCTTCGCCACTAAGAAACTATTTTAAAGCCCTAAACAAACCCAACAAGTTAGTTATAATAGCACCTTATATGGTCTGGGATATTAGTGTTATAGATGTAACAGAGCCAGTCTAAAGAAGTGTTTTCTAGCAACTATTTTAGAATATGTCACATTTCTGTTTCCAGCTTCTTCCTTTGTGGGTTTCTATCAGGCCAATTTCTATGCATGTATTTTATACATACCTCAACTCTTCTACCCCATCCCCATCAAACTAGTTGCCTTCCCATATTAGAGTTTGGGTTAAACAAATTCAATATAGGCATAAGTAAAATGAAATTTCTAATAGAATTTCACTAAGATCACTGATATTGATTTATTTATTCTTCCGTTATCAAAGACTTCTCTTCTTTGTTTGTTTTGTTTTGGGGTGTTTTGTTTTTTTTTTTGATACAAGGTCTCAGTTTGTAGTCAGGCTGACCTTGTCACTATGTAGCCCAGGCTGATCTCTAACATGCGGTGATCCCACTGCCTCAGCCTCCTGAACCCTGGGATTACAGGCTTGTGCCACCATATCCAGCTCCCCACTTTGTTCTTTTTCTTCATACTAATTTGGAGAGCTTTCTACCCCAGTATACTCCCATTCCTTGTTCCTTAGTGATATCCCAGAGTGCTGGGATTAGAGGCACAACACCTGGCTATGATTTTGGTCTTATTGCTTTTGTTTTCATTGTATTTTGTATGTTAGTAGGACTTACCATATTGCATATAAGTGAGTGGATTTCTACTGTACCACATACAACTCTTATCAGAACCTGTGAGCCCTAGCAGCAAATTTAGCAACTGACAAGGTTTAAGGAAGATTTGTGATTATTTATGAATTGTTCAATCACTACTGGCATTTTGGTATATTTTCTTATAGTCTTTTCTATTCATCCATATTTATATATATTATATATGCGTGTTTATGTATATATGTTTTTAGATAGTGCTTGTTATTATGAGCATTTCCTAATCTTTTCAAATATTTTTCAAAGATATGATTTGAAGAGCTGAATAATGGACCATGTGGATTTACCCACATTTATCTAATCATTCCCTTTTAGTCAATCATTTAAATTATTTGTTTTTCTATTTTTTAATTAAGTGAAAAAATCTTTATAACTCATAAAACTTTGTGGACTTCTCTGGAAGTTTCTGTGGAATAAATTCCTAAGAAGAGAATTACTTGGTCAATGGTTAAAAATATTATTGCTACAGATTTTTTTTATGCTACAGATTTTTTTAATTCCCTCTAGAAAGTTACCAATTTATATCCAATGACATTTCGTGTGTTTTGCTATAATACAACATTTTGTCTGCTAAAGCCCCTGGTGTTTGTCTCCTTAATGACTTTATTAGAATAAGCAAGTGAGAATCACTTTTGGATTCTCTTGCAAGAAAAGTAACCACTTTGGAGTAATGATGTATCATAACAACCGGCTCATAAAGTCTTTTGAGAAGGTGGGATGCCAGGTAAAGGTGAGTGCTTTGTTTATTTGTCATAGAAGATTAAATATTGTAGGAAGAGAGTTTAAAATTTGTAAAGAGGATAGATTCATTAATGATTTTTATTCCCATCTCATGATGGTTGTTAAATTCTGATACTGGAATTCTGTGTTACCAGTGAGCCATTTTGTGTAGAAAAACTTGTGCTACTTTTCATTCTTCACAGATACTAAACCAGGAACTTCACTAAAATGTATTTGCTAGGTGGCTGTTAATAAAAGAGAGAGTTAGAATGCCAGCAACTTTGCCAGGTGCATCAGCTTATTAGTTGTAAGATAGCTCTATTATCTTAGGGAGATAATAAGGAGTAATAGAAGGTGGCATAAAATTTGGTGGTGAATTTTTCCTTTCCCTTCTTTCCTTTCCCTTCCCCTCCCTCTTCCCCTACCCCTTTGGAGCTTTTCTTCCTATTTCAAATTATCAATTAGTCGTTTTAATCATTTTAATCCTTGAGAAAAGAAAAAAATGGAAACAAAGCCTATGTAAATAGGGAAGGGCTCACAGGTAATGGGGAAAAAATAAGAACCAAGCTACATCATGTACAGGTACAAGCACCCAATGATAAATGTAAATGTATTGTATTACCTAAAGTGTACCAATAAAAGAATTTAAGGAAAAAAAAATTTGGTGGTGAAGACCAAGAGTTGAGTATAGGATGTTCTTCTTACAAGCTATAGCCTTGGATAAACTATTTAATTTTTCTGAGGCTCAATTTTTCTACCTGTAATATGGAAACAATATTAATCTTTCTCTACCTCAGAGTTAAAAGATTTAACTGCTGTGCTATGTACATGTAAAGTACCAACTCTGTATGGGAATGTAATCATTATGTGGTGCAAACATGTACTAATAAAAATTGGAAAAAAGAGAAAGATTTAACTGGGATAAATTATGTGAAAATATTTTATAAATAAAACTATATAAATGTTACCAATATTTTTAATGGTTTAATGATGATTTAAAGTGATAATTTTCACAAGTATCCCTTTTTTGGGGGGCGGGGGGTACCCGGGATTGAACTCGGGACCTTGCACTTGTGAGGCAGGCAGCAGAAACACTCAGCTAAATCCCTGGCCCTATCCCTTTCATTCCCTACAGATTAGATGCTAAAGCACAACAAATGATAGCCTGCTTTATATTACATAGGAGGATATTTACATAAAGATAGCTAATTTTTGGCCTATCTTGGGTTTTTCCCTTTTTACACATCTTAAGACAACTCATGCTTGTGTGACAGTCTATAATTACACCTTAACTCAGTTCTTTCCATTAAAGCATAAAAAAAATTGTTTAAATTCCCAAACGTCTTATATCAACTTATCATTAATAATTACTATAAATCTGATTTTCTGGTGGTTGTTGGGTAGCCTGTATATCTGAGGAAAATGCTTACTTTAATAGATAGTGTGAGAACTTGATGATGACATAAAATTTTTTCCAGATGAAGTTTCATTTGTTTCTTACAAAGAGCAGTATATAATCTTGATTTTTATAACAGCCTAATTCTTTATTCAAAAGAACTCTTAGGAAACCCTAGAATATAAAACAGATGAAAGTGAAGGTTGTGTGAATGAAATAGTTATTAGTCCTTAAATAATCCTAGAGATAAGTGAGTCATTGGAAATCTCTGCTTTAGAATTTATTAGTTTCTAGTTCTATACAATACTTGCAATGTATTGAAGTACATTCTGAGTGTTTCTCTAGATCTTGATAGCCTTCCTTTGCCCATAAACATTATGTAACCTTTCTATTATTGTTTAGAAAAAAAAGGAAATGACTTTAGGCAGTCAACAGTAAAGTGTTGAAATTAATATTTTTCTTCTAAGCCAACTCATGGAGAAGGAATGGGAGTAATTGGAGTCATTGAGTGCAATTTCCTAAAACCTGCCTATAACAAACAAGATTTTGAGTACACCAAGGAGTACCGGTGAGTCATTGCCAACCTGAGGTGTTTCTGATTAATTTTTTCAGATGTGATTCTATTCTCTGAAACCTCCACAACCATCTCTAAAAACCAGCTGAATAACTTAACTGAGAATTACTTGAGGTCTGTTGTCCAAGATTAGAGATAAAATTATTTTATTTTTAAATTAAAGCTTACTCATTTCATATGTAAGTCCAGTTGAGATAAATCTTACCTTTACAAATTATAGCAAGAACACAGTCATTTGGTAAAATAAAGAGCCTTATTGATTTTGATTTAAAAACATGAGTGGATCTGAAAATACTAAGTATGTTGGGGGATATTTTTTGAAGTGTGTTCCAAAAATTTTTGTTGAATTCAGTAAATAGACTTAGAAGAAAGTATTGGAACAGCAAGAAAGATGTGTGCTTTCATGGGAGCATTTTGATTAACTAGAGAAGACAAACAGGTTAAGGATCAGAAAGGAACTTGACATTGCATCTGAACCAGTAGGGATATTTTTATGAGCTGAAGAAAGGAGTTATGAAAGCCAAGTTAGAAGAGATATTTTTAAAAACTCTGGGAAGGAAGGATCATTCATTCCTTCTTTCATCAAGTATTAAGAGATACTGCCTATATGTGAGGTATGAAGTAAGAGTCCTTGATGCCTATGAATGAGTGTGATAAGATATATACCAATGAGAAACTTATATATCTACAAAATAATTTTGTTAATGAGACACATATGCAAAATGGGGAGAACTTTTAAATATACCTAAAGGAATCAAGGAAGGCTTCACAAGTCAGATTATATTTGAGTTTAAACTTGAAGGAAAAGTTGAAGTTTTTTAAGTGGATAAATAGGAGAAGGACATTCTAAGTGGAGGGAAATACATGTAAGGCCAGAAAAAGGCACAGGGTGTCCTGGAAGTATGGAAAAAAGTCACGAGGATAGTTGATGTCACAGTTGAAAACTTTTTTTTTTTTTTTTTTTGGTGCTGGGGCTCAAACTCTGGTCCTTGCGCTTGCGCAGCAGGTGGCGAAACCACTGAGCTAAATCCCCAGCCTCACAGTTGAAAACTTTTGATGTCACAGTTGAAAACTTTTTCTTAGAGTGGGAGAAAAATAATTTCTCAAATCTCTTTTTGTGTAACCAAAACTATAATAAAGTTAGTTAATTAAATGTTGTATATCGATTTATCTGGAACCATAAAAACTCTAGGTTTAATGTTTGACAAAGAGATAAGTATTTGAATGGCAACCCCAAATTAATTTCAGTGTAATTGGGTTTTGGTCATTCAGGCTATTCAGTGGTTATGGCACCTAGGTGCCCTCAGTCTAAATAAATTGGTCATTTAAATGTGAGTCTGGGGCCAGGGATTTAGCTCAGTGGTTCCACCGCCTGCCTCGCAAGCACAAGGTCCCGAGTTTGATCCCCAGTACCAAAAATCAAAAACAAAAAAACAATAAATATGAGTCTGACCTATAATGGAGATCTTTGACCAAGACTTGACTCTTAAGAGTACAAGTGTAGGGCTGGGGATTTAGCTCAGTGGTTTCGCCGCCTGCTTCACAAGTGCAAGGACCCGAGTTTGATCCCCAGTACCAAAAAAAAAAGAGTACAAGTGTATAAATGACATTGATTTAACAGAAGTCTCAAAGCCAAGTCGTTTTCTTTCTCTTGAGTAAAAGGAGCAGTGAACTTCTGGTGGTTACCTAAAAATTAAGACTTGTAAAATTTAAATGTTAGATATTAAAAATTATTTAACATATTTCTATATAATCTTTGCCACCCTACCACCTCATATCTACATTTCAAATTCTGGACACATTAGACCCTTGGTTTTCAATATCTAGTTTTGGTATGATGAGTTTCAGGTCATTGCCAAGAATCTAAAAAAGAGATACTCCAAATATTTATTCAGTTAAACATATAGGATTTCTAGCTTAAGAAGCTTGCTATATGCCACATAATTTATTAAAAATAAAGAACTAAATACTACCCTGCACACAATGTTTTGGGGATAATACATTTGCATAATTCTTTCCAATTCTGACATTGCTCCACCCCTTTTTGATGCTGGGGATTTAACCCAGGGCCATGCATATTCACTCTACCACTGAGCTACACCCTCAGCCCTGTTGCTGTTTTATGCTCAATCTATTTTACATAAAATGAAAGGGTGTTTAGATAAAAATATGGAAATTTGAAAGAGGGTTTAGAGAAAGTTGCTATGAAAAACAGATTCTATGAGTATTATGGATATCAAAACTCTAAATCATAAAAGAAATCCCAGCAATTATAGTGCTTGAATATCTATAAATAAATCATCTGTATTATCATTTTTAACACTTATGGATATCAGATTTCAGCTGCAACAAAACATTTTTCACATGAAGTTCATCATAAGAAATACATATTAGTTGAGCACTCCAGTGGTACATAATACCGTGGCTAGGCCTTGTGGAATTTTCCAAAGAAATTCAAGACATAGTTGCTTGCTTTCTGATTTCTTTCTTTTTTGTCACATATATGAAACAAATTAGATAATAATAAATGACTCTTTGATCATTTAAAACTTAACTAATACAGTGTAAAATAGGGTAGATTTTAGGTAAAAGTATGACTTTAGATAAACCTTAAATGATAGAAGATATTTAGAGAAAAGAAGGAAAGGAATTCCAGGATGGAGTTGTAACATGACCTAAGGTAGCGACAGGAACTCATAATGGTAGCAGTATGGGAGTGAGGACAAAGGAATGTCACTGGAGTGAAGGGAAATCAAGTTAGATGGATAGAGTAGGGCCAAATCCTAGAGCAGGAACTACCAAACATTTTCTGAGAAGGACCAGAAAGTAAATATTTTGAGCTTTGAGGCCATATGGACTCTTTGTGTCCAGTATAATTTTGTTCACAAAAACAGGCAATGGATGGGATTTGCCTCCAGGCTGTAATTTTCTGATCCTTGTCCTAGAACCACAATTCCTAAACTATGTGCCAAGCTACACATAATGAATTCACGGAGAAGCCATGAGATATTTCACATTTTTGTGGGAAATAGAGTGACATTCAACTCCAGTCTATGAACAATAGAAAGGGTCTTGTATTGTAACAAATTACCACAAATGTAGTGGCTTAAAACAACACTAACTTATGTCTTAGAATTCTGTAGTTTGGAAGTCTGACACAGAGTTCACTGGGTAAAATCAAGGTGAAGGCAAGCTGTATTCCTTTCTGGAGGTTAGGGGAGACTCCATTTCCTTTTCCAGTTTCTAGAGGCTGCCAGTATTGCTTGGCCTAAAGCCTTCTTTCTCCAGTTTCAGTGTCAGCAATGATGGCTTGAGTTCTCCTCATATTGTGTCATTCTGGTGACCTTGACTCTTGTCATCACAACTCCTCTAATTCTGACTCTTTTGCCTCACTCTTCCACTCTCAAAGACCCCTGTGATCTCATTGGATAATTTAGGACAATCTTCCTATTTTAAGGTCAGATGATGATTAACCTTAATTCCATCTGTAATCTTAATTCTCCCTTGCTATATGACCTAACACAGTCACAAATATCAGGGATTAGGTCATAACATCTTTGGAGGACTGTTATTTTGTTTACCATAATCTGCCCTCTGGTCTCCTAAGATTTACTTTTTGTATGTGAAATGTGCACCCCATCCCAGCATTCTAAAAGGTTCACCCTATTACAGTGTTAACTGAGAGTGGAAAATTTCAGCTAAGTGTCATCAGCTCAGAAGTTCCAAGTCTCATTATCTAAATCACATATGGGTGATACTGTGAGTATGATGGTCTTGGAGCAAAATTCCTCTCCATCTCTGGATGTCTCCCTCCTGCTTCCATCCGTCCCTCTCTCCCTTCTTTTCTTTTCCTTCCTCCCTTCCTTCCTTCCTTCCTTCCTTCCTTCTCCTCCTCCTCCTCCTTCTTCCCCCCCTCTCCATTTTACACCTAAAATACAGTAGTGGGACATGATACATTAGTGGGACATATTCTAGGTCAAGTGGGAGGAAAATGGAAGAAAAAAAGGAATCACCAAGCAATTTCAAACATCCAGCTCGGCAAATTCAATTTCATTTCAGAGACTGGGAATTTAAACTCTGGAGCTTGTAGCTCTGCCCTCTGGGCTTATGGTTTCACCCTCAAAATCATTACCTTGTTCATGAAATTCGTGTGTTTGCAGCTGAGTAGTTTCATCAGTCTGTTTTCTGACTGTAGAATTGTTTAGATCCAACAGGCTTCTTTCATTTTGTACTCTTCCCATACCTTTCAGTCCAATCTAGAAGAGTGTGTGTTTATACCATTCTCAAGAACCTTGTGGCTCTTCCTGAGTTACAAATATTCACACTCTCCAATAAGAGACTCTTTTTATTTTTTATTTTCCAATAAAAGACTCTTGACACATATTTCCTAGATAATATCTATTCTTGGCTTCAGCTGAGATAGCTGTGGAGATCTGAGTCATGTACTTAATCATTTCAAAAAGCCTTTTGTGTGAACAAATACTCTCGAGAACCTTTTGATCTTAGCAAGATATTACCAAAAGGTTTTTCAACCTCATCTGCAGCTTTTTCTATAGAGCATTCTTTCTTGACAGTCAGTATCTAAATTTGTCTTAGTTACTTTTTCTGTTGCTGAGACAATACCCAACCCCAAACATTAGAGAAGGAGAGATTTATTTTGGCTCAAGTTTGTAGAGCTTTCAGTCCATAGTGGGCTGGCTCCAAGGCAGAATGGCATGGTAGAGGGGCATTGCAGAAGAGAAACAGACCATGGTAGAACAGGAGGGAGGGATCAGGCAGCAAGCAGCAAGCCACTCTTTTTCTTTGGTGCCACCCACATTCAGAATGGGCCTCCCCATTAACCACACCCAGAATTATGCTAAATCAGTTTAGTTATCACATACCTTTAATCCTTGTATCACACCCTTAAGCCACATTCACACACCTTAGATCCATCACCATCAAAAAGCCCCACCTGTGAGCACATGAAGCTTTGTGGAGAACATCTAGATACAAGCCATAAAAAAATTATAACATCTTTTGGAATTTGGATGGGCTGGGAATTTTCCAAATCATCAAATCTTGTTCATTTTTGCTTAGCAGTTCCTCCCTCAATTTATTTCTTACCTCTTGCATTTTACATGAAAAGACAGAGAACCCCAGCTCTTCAACACTTTGCTTGGAGATCTCCTAATTTAAATACTTCAGTTTCATCATTTACACATTGTATTTTCTGCATTCCTATAGAACATGATTCTAATAAGCTTTCTACCACCTTCCCTCATTTTCCAATAAAATGTTCTTCATTTCCTTCTGAACTTTCATTAGTAATGCCTTTGACATCCATATTTCTAACAGGCTGTTTACAATGATTTAAGCCTTCTCTAAAGCAATTTATGCTATTTCTACTGTATTCCATTTCCTTCTGAGCCCTCACCAGTGAAATATTTAATGTCCACATTTCTATTAACAGTCTGCTGAAAACATTTTAGACTTTTTCTGTCATGCTTCTCATAGCCTCTGCCAATTTTCAATTCCAAAGCTGCTTCCATGTTTTTATTAGTTACAGCAGCACCTCATCTGTGGGTACCAAAATTGGCTATATTCTTTTTATTACATAATATTTTTCTGAATCTTAGTTTAATCCATTCACATTTAAAGTACTCACTTATAAGGAGAAATTTACTTCTGTCATTTTGCCATTTGTTTTCTATATGCCTTACAGCTATTTCCCCCTTCCTAAATTTCTGTCTTATTTTGTGTCTAGCTAATATTTTTGTAGTGAAATGTTTAAATTCCTTTCTCATTTCCTTTTCTGTATATTCCTTTTTTGCATTCATGAGAAATTTTATAGTCTGCATCAACAGAAAAAGTATAAAATGTAAGGCATTTACATATACATTGCAATGAGTAACTATATAAACATTACAAACTGACCACTATTGGACAAGTGGTGAAAATAAAATTCACAAAAACATAAAACCTTAATAAGTCACTGTCTTCCTTCTACTTCAATCAGAAAGGTTTCTAGGTAAACAGATACTAGTACCTCTGGGAAGAGACAATTCAGAAGATCATTAGACACACTTGCCTTCACTTAATAACTAAATATCTGAGTTAGAGGTACTATCTCAAGATTAAAAACAAATTAGAAGGAAGAAGTTAGGCTAACATGCTTTCAAAACTATTAGTAAAATATAATTTATGATGACAGTAATTACATAATCTCAAGATTAATTGTTAAACACTAAGTTATATAGTTTACACCCCTGAATAAAAAGATGACCATCACATAATATGAGCAACCATAGCATGAAATCACATAACTAAAGACTCCTAAGAAGAGTTTATCTTCCCTAAATTCTTCAAATTTCAGTTAAAGAACTTAGTTGAAGAACTTCAGCTTTTAATTTTATCTTTCAACTATCAGTTGAAAAACTTTAATTTTCAATTAAAAACTTAATTCATGTTTATTGACAGTAGGCTTCCATAACAGGCCTACTGTATATATTTTGAGTTTCTGTTAAACTGTATTTTACATAAATTTATTTATGATTGAAAGCTTAATGTTGTTTAGAAGGCTGTTAACATAACCATTAATTTCTAAAGGCTCTTACAGTGTTTTGTTGTTTGTTTTGGTTTGGGTTTTTTAGTACTGGGGTTGAACCCATGACCATGCACATGCTGGGCAAGTGCTCCACCACTGAGTCACATCTCCAGTGCTATGAAAAGGCTTTTAAGATCAGCATTTCTACAGTATTCCACACATTCTTTTTTCCCACATTTACTTGTAAGTCAGTCATACAGACATCTCAAGGTTTTGTACACATATTTAGGAATATTTTCAAAGTTAGCTTTGCATTATATAAATTTGTAAAGTTTGCAAATAACCCAGTAGGTAGAGAAATAGCCAAACCTGCTTCAAGCAAACTACCCTTCTTATTGTTACTACTTCAAAATGGTGAATGACAAGTAACTAATTTTATTATGTTATCTTTATACCTTGTACAATATTTAACAGCTCTTGATGGTTTAAATCTACGTCTGTCTCTCAGTTACCCACCTCACAACTATGGAAGGCATTAAAGGCTGAATGAGTGACATAAGCAGGATGCCGTGTGGATAATCAGGTGTTATATATTAACTTATTCCATAACTAGTGTTAACTTTCTAATTAAAGCTTAATATTTAATTTTAATAACTATTAAAAAATACAAGATTAAGTAACTTGCATTAAAACATGGAAACTCATCTTAATATTAGTGTAATAGGGGCCAGGGATTTAGCTCAGTGGCATCATGCCTGCCTCGCAAGCGCAAGGTCCTGCGTTCAACCCCTGGTACTGCAAAAAAAAAATATAGTAGTAAACACTTCTCCATAAAATAGTTATTATCAATGAATTTAAAAAGTACTTCCATAGTATTCATTTTATTACACCTAGTGAACCATCTTTAGTGTGGAATTAACAGATATGTTGAATATAAAGCTTAAAATGCAAGGAATAACATGAGAAAAATCTATGGGGGTAGGATCTTCATTTTAATCTGAAACTGTAGAATTATTGGCTCCAGTTGGCCTTCATCAACAATTTACCTTTTTTTTTTTCACTTTTAGAAATGCATGAATAACAGGCTTGCTAATTTAACTCTCCTTAATTTATTAAGGCCTTAATATTTTTTAAAGATGACTTTAAAACCAAAACACTGGGCTGCGGATGTAGCTCAAGGGCAAAGCACTTGCTAGCGTGCCCTGGGTGTGGTCTCCAGCACTACCAAAAAATAAAAATCTAAAAAGCCTAATTCGACACACAGTGAAAGCATAGTAAAAATATCAAAACTTCGGATCTGACTTACTAAATAGAGCCTAATAATGAAGAAGCATTTTCCTTTCCAGATAAGTTAATAACTTAAAATATAAATAATTGTTTAAAGTTTCACTGACCAGAGAATGTGAAAGTTCCTGGTACCAAAAAAAAAAATTAGCATTCAAAGATTGATAGCCATTTCATTCTACAGTGGGACAGACCTTGGATTTTGTTTGCCTTTGTTTGTAATTACTTTACAGTCCTACTCGATTTTAAAATTAAGATTCACAAATGAACATGGTTACCACTGTTTCTGGTTGATCAGTCTGAATGGTGGAATCATTCAGCCTGAAGCGTTCTCTGCTGGAATTGTCTTTCTGCTTCTTGAGACATACTGTTTTCTTCAAGATCAATAGTAGGCAAGACATCTTTCTTTTCTAGGCCCTTATTCTTCTGTTGTTTCACCACTAACAAAGTGAATGACTCTCCTTGGAACTTCTTTTTTTCTGTGACTCCCAGTTCTACATTTTCAAAGCCTCTTTCATTTCACAGAGCCAAATCCCCAAACACTGCTGCAGCTTCAGTGCCTGACACTAGATGGTATCTGCTCCTTCTGCACAGCCCAGCTCTTATTCCATCATCCTTGTGGCCATGGGGCTGGTGGTGATAGAGGGAAATGGCTGATAAGCCCCCTTTTCTGTATATTCACTAGCTATGTTTTTTGTTGTTGTTGTTTTGCAGTACCAGGGATCGAACTCAGGACCTTACACTTGCCAGGGAGGCATGGCACCACTGAGCCACATCCCCGGCCCTAGCTATGTTCTTTGTGGTTATCATAGGGATTACATTTAGCAACCTTAAGTTATGACACTTTAATTTGAGTTTATACCAGCTTCAGTTCAATACAAAAATTTTGCTCCTTTAACAGCTCTGCTACCCCCAAAATAGAAAGGCACTGTCTATGCACAGGGAAAGGTACGGGCTCAGAAAATGTGAGAAGAGGGGCTGGGGATGTAGCTCAATGGTGCCACACCTGCCCGGCAGGCACAAGGTCCTGAGTTCAATCCTTGGTACCAAAGAAAGGAAAAGAAGAGAAAAGAAAAATGTGAGAAGATCTTAAATTTACATTTCATGCTGATCCTTGGCGCAGAGATAGTGTACAACAGCAACAACAACGACGACAAAATCCTGGGAAATGAGAACTGCTTTTCGGAGTTACCAATGTTATTAGATTCTAATTTTGTCAGTGTCACCAAATTATATCTGCATACATTGTGTGCCAAAAACCATAAACAAATAACTTAATGCATTAGTTTCTTAATTACAAAATGTGGCGTAGAACCAAAGTTATAATACTAGCTTTTAGGTTAATATCTGTAATTATTTCTTTCCACTGTTCTCCTAAATTAACTATAAAACAAAGAATGCAATTACAAACTCCAAGTATCCCTTGAATATGCTGCTTTCATGATTATTTGTCGTTCAATGGTTTAGCTATAACTGTGTCTTAGTGTAGGCCTGAATTCATTGCACTTGGAGTTAGTTGAGATTCTTGAATGTTTATATTCCTGCCTTTCATCAAATTTGGGAAATTTTTAGCCATTATTTATTCAAATATTCTCTGTTCCTTTCTTTCTTCTTCTGGGACTCCACAATGCCTAAGTTAGACCACTCATAGTGTCCCACATATCTCTTAGGCTCTATTCACTTTTCTTCAATTTTTTTTTCTTTTCTTTTTCTTTTTTTTGGTACTGGGGATCGAATTCTGGTCCTTGCTCTTGTGAGGAAGGCGGCGGAACCACTGAGCTAAATTCCTGGCCCTCTTTTCTTCAATTTTTATTTTTTCTGTTCCACAGATTCAATAATTTCTTATTTTAAATACTTTCTTCTGTCTGCTCAAATCTGTCTCATTTGAGACCCCCTAGTGAATTGTTCATTTCAGCTATTATACTTCTCAGGTCCAGACTTTCCTTTTGGTTTCTTTTAACATTTTGTTTCTTTATTTCAATTTTTATCATTTTCTTTGATTTTACATCTTCCTTTGGCTCTTTGAAACTCTGTAAGACAGTTGTTTTAAAATCTTTTTCCAGTATATCTATCATTGAATCTTTTTCAGAGGCAGTTTGTTTTGGTTTTACTTTTTTCTTTTGAATGGACAATATTTCCTATTTCTTTGTATGCCTTGTGATTTTTTGTTTGTCAAAAACTGGACATTTGAATCATGTAACATGGTGACTCTGGAAATCAGATTCCCCTTACTCCTTTCCTAATACTGTATTCTGCAGTTTATTTATTTATTTTTTATTATAGGCTCTCTCTATATCAAAGATCAGACTGAAACATAAAATTAAGGTCTTCTCACTTATATTCTGAACCTGCACCTTTCCTTGAGCAGTCACAATAACTTTCTAACTTTCTCCATGTATGTGGTTGCTTTTGAATGTCTTAACCTTTAATGTCTGGCTCACAAAATAGGAAAGAGTGAAAAGTGAAGGGTGGGGGTGGGGTGTCAGCCCTGGACATCACTTCAGCTAGCAGTTAAGAGGATCATAACAATGGATGAAATACAACAAAACTGGCCATCTGCCCTTTTGTCTGTATTTCTGTGATTAGAAATAGTAATTAGTAATGAGAGCACAGGTCCCTACATTTGGAAGATGGCATCTGTTTTGCCTGGTCTGGCTCCCATAAGCTGTCACTAAAACACAGAGAGAGAGTTGCCTGCTGTAGGGCTCAGGGTAGGGCATGGGTAGTTGCTACTGAGCTAAGAGCTGAAATTGACCAAAATTAGCACTCTACCATCTCAGCCTTCCACTGGAAGTTGCAAGCTTTCAATAGACACTAGAGTTCCAAAATACTTATATCAGGTGGATTCTACCAATGCAATTGTTGTCTAGGTAAGGAGATAACAATCTGTGTGGCTCCTATTCTGACACTTTCCCAAAACCCCATAGAGAATCTACTTCTTTTTGAAGCAGATTTTAAGTAGACTTTTAAGGGGAAACAAAGCATAGTTCTAGATCTGTAACTTGAAGGAAAGATATAAATATAGACGTCAAAATATTGGTAGGTTAGGGAGAAATAAGAATTTATATGAAAACTCGTATATGATTGTTTTAACCTCTGTGTAGTGAGAATCTAATTTAATATGAGTAATTTGTAGGTAAGAAAGAGATTGTCTTATGAAGAGAAGTGGTCTGCAAAATTCTTGAAGAATGATCCAGAGAGTGAAGAGATTTTTTAAAATTCTAAATTCTGCTGGACATGGTGGCACACACCTGTAATCTCAGCTACCTGAGAGGCTGAAACAGGAGCATCACAAGTTTGAGGCAAGCCTGTACAACTTAGGAATCCTCTAAGTCAACATAAAATTTTAAAACAGAGCTGGGGATGTAGCTCAGTGGCAGAACACTGGCCTAGTATATGTGAGGCCCTGGGTTCAATTTCCAGTACTGCAAAAATAAAATCTAAATTTTAAATTTGCAGTATTCTAGCTGTGTATAGATCTGCGTTGAATTGTAATCCTGGGCTGTAGAATTAAATGTGAATTATTAATTAGAAAATTATCAGTTTGTTCTTTTTAAAGAAAGTTATCAGTTTTAAAAGTAGGGCCGGGGATTTAGCTCAGTGTTTCTGCCACCTGCCTCATAAGTGCAGGGTCCCGAGTTTGATCCCTGGTACCAAAAAAAAAATAAAGTAAACTCAGGTTTTGACTTTTACACATTATATTTGTTGTTGACCCTGAACCTACTGTTGTTTATTTGAGAAGAGGGATAAGAAAAAGAGCAAGAGCCAGAACTCAGATGCATCCTCCAGTAATAGCTATTGTCTTAGTTACTTCCTCATTGCTAGGACAAAATACCCAACACTCACAAGTTAAAGGAGGAAAGGTTTATTTTAGCTCACAGTTTCACTCCATAGTCAGCTGGCTCCAAGGCACAGTGACACGGCAGAGGGGCACCCAGAGGAGAAACAGCCTATAGCTTGGAAGACAAGAAGGCAGCAAGCCTACCTTCTTTCTGTCTCTTTATATTCCATCCAGGCTACAAGCCTATTGATTGGTTTCACCTACACCCAGGGTGAGGCTTCCTGCTTCAATCAGTCCATTCAGCCACACACTAAACTGTGCTAATCCAGGGGATTTAGCTCAGTGGTACCGCCACCTGTCTTGCAAGCACAAGGTCCCAAGTTCCATCCCCAGTACCAAAAAAAAAGAAAAACTGCTAATCCAATTAAAGGTCTAATCCAGATATCACACACCCTAGATCCAACCACCTTTGAAAACCCCCACCTATGAGTGCATGAGGCTTTGGAGGGACATCTAGATGCAAGCCATAACATTTTGCCTCTAGCCTCCAAAAGACTCATGTGTGTCCCTTATGTAAAATGCATTTAGCCCATATCCAAGAGTTGCCAAAGTCTTAACAGTTTTAGTATTGCTGAAAAGTCCAAGTCCAAATTCTCCTCTGAGATTTAAGGCAAACTCTTAGCTGCAAGCCTCTGTAAAGATGAAAAGAAAATTAAACACTTCCATTATATAGTGGCACTATATTACCATTTCAAATAGGGGGCTAGAAGGGATTGGCCTGAAACAAGACTGAAATCCAGCAGGACAAAAATTAAATCCCGTAGTTCCATGTCCAGCACCTGGGGCAATTTGCAGCAAGATGTGAACTCCAAAGGGCTTGAGTGGCTCCATTCCTGTGGCACTGCCGTTGATTGTAGCTCTTATGGCTCTCTCTTGGGCCAGCTTTGCTCCCTCCTTGTGGATTTCCTCAGACGATCCACATTCCTGGCTTCTCCAACCTTCTGGAGTTTCTGCTGCACTTGCAGCTTTACACTCACAGTTTCACACACTGCTCTCTCAAGGTCACACTGCCTGACCTCCTAGGCCTTCTGAAATCTGGGTGGAAGCCTTCCTGACCTCACAACTCTTGCATTTTCCATGTGCCTAAAACCAGCATCGTATGGATGACACCAAGGTCTGCTGTCAGCTGGAGCTGTAGCCAGACTTCCTTCTCTCTTGGATGTAGGGGTCAAGTGCCTGGATTGCTGAGCACTATGAACCCAATCCTGAGGAACAAATTATCTAGGCCATTCTGGAACAGAGTGGTCAGGGGCTTTTGTCTCAAAGCAAAGTCTTTCACTTTTGAAATTTTGAGGCTGCAAAGAGCAGAGTCCTGTTGGTTCTTGTCATGGCCTTGGGCCATCTTTTCTATTGCCCTCTTCCCAAATACTTGGGTTTGGGCCAGGGATTTAGCTCAGTGGTTCTGCCGGCTGCCTTGCAAGTGCAAGGACCCGAGTTCGATCCCTGGTACCAAAAAAACAAAAACAAAAAAAACACCAAATACTTGGCTTTTTGCTAATCTTTGTAGCAACCAAGTTCTCCT
Organism: Heterocephalus glaber; assembly: GCF_053883595.1. Classification (NCBI taxonomy): domain Eukaryota; kingdom Metazoa; phylum Chordata; class Mammalia; order Rodentia; family Bathyergidae; genus Heterocephalus; species Heterocephalus glaber. The sequence continues at coordinate 33,116,491 of NW_028258384.1, read as the reverse complement.
GTTTTATCTTGTAGGCTGCAGTTTTACTGGAATTTTTCTTTCTGGCCAAACTAAAAACTTTTTAAATCATTCTGCTGGACCCTTTGCTCTTGATTCTCAATATTGATGTGGCTTAAAGCCCCCAACAGTAACTATACTACCACCTCAACATTAGACTGCCTTGAAATTTCTCCTGCCAGATTAATTAGTCTGCTGTCCTTAAACTTGGTCTCCTGAAGTTTCTCCAGACATCAGCAAAATCTAGACACATTTTCTGCCAAAACATAACACACGTCATCTGGAGTACTTTCCAACAGAAACCTTCTGAGCCTGGTCTTTACCGCCACCATTTCTATCACCATTCTGGTCTTCTGAGCTCTGACTAGAATCTCCTATCAAGTTCAGCTTACAGCTTTCCAGGGCTGCTTCTTCAGCAGGCATCTCCAAACCTTTCCAAACTCTTTCTACAAGCCAGTTGCAAAGGCTTCTGAACCACATGGTCAGGTAGTATCACAGCAACAACCCCACTTCTCTGGTACCAAAATCTGTTTTAGTTACTTTGTCATTACCAGGACAAAATACTTGACACTCACAAATTGGAGGATAGGCTTATTTTAACTCATAGTTTGTAGAGGTTTCACTCCATATTCAGCTGGCTCCAAGGTAGGATAGCATGGCAGAAGGGTATGGCAGAGGAGAAACAGTCCATAGCATGGTAGGCAGGAAGGCAACAAGCCTGCCTTATTTCTGTCTCTTTATATTCCATCCAGGCTACAAGCTTATTGATTGGTGCCACCCACATCCAGGCCAGGGCTTGCCTCTTCACTAAATTCAGTCAGCCACTCCCAGAACTACACTAATCCAATTAAGGGACTAATCCAGATGTCACACACCCTTAATCCACATTCACATACCTTAGATCCAAATACCTCTTGAAAAGCCCCATCTATAAGTACATGAGGCTCTTGGCCGACATCTAGACACAAGCTATGACAGCTGTGTAGTAGAATGGTGAAGGAGAATTTTTGCCCATTAGTGTTGTTATTGCTGTAATCAGCATTTGGATGCAGAAACTATGGACATATTAAAGTTAATATTTCATTGATTTATAGAGTACTGTATTTGATCATTGGAGTTTTAATTTCATTATGAATTATTTACCAGTCATCTGACAAATAACTCCCTATCAACTTATCAGAATTTGGCTATGTCCTATCTCTGCAAAGTGGTCTTCTGTTGTAGTCTCTAAGGTCAACTTACCCTTTCCATGATTCTACAACCCTGAAAATTTGTAGAATTCTACATTTTAGGTCTTGTGTCCATTTTATCTTTTGAACTAAAGTGGTTATTCAGTAGTATGACTTTGTTATTATGATACATAGTTTTCAAAGTCAGTGGGCCCCCATCTTAGCTTCTTAATGTGTGTATATTCCAAACTATGCTAAATTAGCTTTTCTGTTAAATGGGAGCTTCTCAAAAATTATTCAACAGTGCTGAACCTTGACATTTCTCTTACATTTTCTTTCAGAGTGACAATAAATGCCCTTGCTCAGAAGCTCAATGCTTATTGGAAAGAAAAGACATCTCAAGAGAATTTTGAAACTTCAGCTGTAACCAGGCCAGTAACATAAGTAATAAAACATATTATATGTGAAAGTATTAGGGGTAATGTCCATAGACCAAATGGAAAGAACAAGGGTAAAATGATGTTTTTTACACCAGAAAGTTTAATCAGCCAAAACCAAGAAAGCACAGGTACTAATTGCATCATTTTCTAACCCTCTTCATTCTCATTTAACACATGTGCAGTTTGGATCATAAATGTGAAGAATGTAGTACTGTCAGTTTAATAGAAGTAGTGTAATATAGAGGCAGATTGTAGGGGACAGGGGAAGGGGACGTTACCAGAACCTCTGCAGTTAGTCCTGGTCTCCTGCGAGCCACGGCAGCACACGGCGAATTACAGGAAAGGTAGAAAAATGAGACCGAGAAGAAGCTGAGCTTTGGGTCTGATCAGTGCTGCTCTGGGCAGCAAAGACAAAAGCCCCCAGCTTACCACACCTTTTATTCAGTACATCGGGAGAAACAAATGTAACAGATGACTTGCAGAGAGTTCAATAGTTCACATTGGGATAAACAAGGTGTAACGGAAGGCTTGCAGAGAGTTCAGTACATCTCCGGCAAACAAGATGTTAATCAGTCCAAGAACAATGAGGAACTGAGCAGGTGTTTGTTCTCCCAGGATGTTTCTTGTCCTGGAGAATCACAGCATCACTGGATCACTGAAGTCTCAGTTGTGACCGGAGGCCAAACTGGAGTTATTCTGTAGCTGGGCTGTAGGCAAGAGAACTAGGCTAACCAAATGATTTATCCCTAGAATTATGTAGCATTGCTCCCAACAGCAGATGATGACCATTTAAATCAGACACTCCTGGGTTGAAAGCAAGATCTTCTTCTTAACAGTTGGATGGGCTTGGATAAATAATTTATTTCACTTCTCTAAAGTATATCGAATTAGGTGGCATAACACTTTTAGCACAGTGCCTGGCATAGAGTAGGTGTTCAGACATGTTAGCAAATTTCCCTTCTTATTCCTAGTGAATATTGTTGGAAGTGAACTTGTATTTCAGAGGAGAAATACAGAACCCAGCATATTAGAAAAAAGGTAGAATTTGCATCTAATACAGGGAATTATATACCAAATGGGATGAAATGCATCAGTAAGTCGGAAAAGGAGTATAATACAGAAGACAGAATGAATATCAACACATACAGTTACATCACTGTCAAGTTAGAAATTAGAGTGTTAAAAGTTCATTTGGGACATGGGAAGGAGTAGCAGAAGGGGAAGTAAAAATGTTCAAGATGTGATATGTATATGTACCAATTCTCCGTGGTGAATGTATTTATTATGTATCATAAATATATACTAATAATAATTAAATAAGTAGAAATTAAAATCACCAGCTATATGTTTATTTCCTCCTTATTCTAAGGATCTTAACTTATGTCCATCCTCCATGACTGTCAAAGAAATGAAAATTAAGATGCTCTTTTTATCTTTCAAATTAGCAATGATCAATGCAGTGAAACAGATGTTAATATACTGATAGACAGTGTATGTACTTGTATGTAATACCAGAATTGTAATTCTGGTATTTATGAGTAATTATATGCTGGGTATTATTCTAAGTTCTTTGCATGTAATTTATTTAATCATCACAATAAGTCTTGAGAGACAGATTATTTCTTTACAGTCGTAGAGACTGATATACAGAGAATTTAAGTAACTCCCTCAAAGTTAGCAAGCAGAAAGTGATAGAGCCAAGGTTCAAATATAGGCAGTCAGGCCCCTAAACTAAAGTTCTTAACCACTATACTCTTTGCAGAAAAAATAGAGAGGAAATACAGTATGGCTCCCTCAACTTCCTGTTTAATGCAAGCATGAGCTAAAAGCCTCTTCTGCCTGCCTGGAATGCAAGATCCACCGTGTTTCACATGTAACCCAAAGCAGAGAGTTAATGTCGCTAAGTATGCTTGCTCCTGAGAGAACAATATTGACATCTTTCTGAAAGAGACTTTTCCATATCTATGCATGTAAATCCAAAGCTAATATGACACCTCACTCCCTAAACTGCTTTTTGCTGACTCTGGCTCTAAATGAAACAGTGGCTGTGTGAAAATATACATAGACATCAGAGGTCAAGCCTGAGCTTAGAGCTTAAAGGTTGGAAGTCTAAAGCAGACCAGAGCTAAGAGGTAGGAAGCTATGGGTCCAGAAATGTACACAAACCATTTTCTTTAAAACAGAGTTGTAACCTGATGAGGTAGTACACTCCTGTAATCCCAGAACTCAGGAGGCTGAGGCAAGAGGATCACCATGAGTTCAATGTCAGCCTGGGCTACAATACTGAGTTCAAGGCCAACCTGAACTACATAGAGAGACCTTTTCTCAAAAAAGAATTTAAAAAAGAAAAAAAATGAATTTTAAAAAGAAAAAGACATTGTATTTGAGTGGTAGAATTATGAGTGCTTTCTGTATTTTCCAGTTTTTTCTGTGATGAGCTTTTATGACTTTTATAACTAGAAAAAAGAATCATTTAAAATGATAAGAAAATTACTAAACCAAAGGTTAAAAGAACCACACTACTCTATAGAAATATCTATAAAAGCAGTGTAAATGTAACATACAGAAAACTTACCCTACTGGTGAAATTAGCATGAGGTACCTCTCTCCCTTCTTTATATCTTTTCTCTAGCCTTCCCTCTTCTTGCTCCAACCCATTTTCATACCATAGGTACTGACTACATCCATCATATATGAGCCACCTCTTTTCACAGAGAAACAACTCACTTTAAGATGTAGGTGTCTGGTTTCCAGTTCCAGCTGTGGATAGGCGTATGATTTTTAAGAGTTAGGGCCGGGATTTAGCTCAGTGGCACCATGCCTGCCTCACAAGGACAAGGTCCTAAGTTCAATCCCCGGTACCAGAAAAAAAAAGAATTTTAACAGTTGAGTTCTGGAAGACTTTATTTTAATAATGTAACCCAGTTGTTGGTCTGGTGCCACTACTTTCTAGTTATGAAATTTAATCAAATTTATAGTCCTTTTAAAGATTAACTTTGAAACTATCAGCCTAATTTTTTATTGAAGCACTATAAACAAATTGTTTATTTTTAAATAAAAGGAGAATAAGGGGATCTTCAGGGAAATAGCAGAGATGTTTTGATAACAGTGCTTCATTGACTCCTATAAATGCATTTTAAATCTGTTAGTGACTGAATAGAAGCAAATAAATTGACTGAATGGGTTTTATTTCTTGGTAATGATATAGTCATAAAATATTTTTTCAAGTTAATAAATTTTAGAGTTAAAATTATTATTTTGTTAGAACAAAAGATTCCAGGATAAATATTATTGATCTCCATAAATAATGATACCTTACCATGTTAATATGTACTTGTTATTTTTTATATCTATATCTAATATATCTTCATCATTATTTTATCTATGAAATTCAAAATATACACATTTTAGACATTAAACTACAACATTTATAACACATTTTATATATAAAATTAGGTTTTTTTCACTTGGTTTTACCTTTCTAATGTAAGATAAAGCATAGAGCTGGAGGATACCTAGTCACACTTCTGTTTTCCCTCATTCAGGAAGATTCCTGATCAGACATGGGTACAGTGTGATGAGTGTCTTAAATGGAGAAAGCTTCCTGACCAAGTGGACCCATCTGCATTACCTGCAAGATGGTTTTGTTACTATAATTCCCATCCAAAATACAGGTAAGGTTCCAAGACTCAGTATTATCCCTGATATTATACCTGATTTGTCTTTATCTTTTAAAACACTTAATCTCAAGTCTATACTCTTCACCCTGGCATTCAAGCCTCTATGCTTACAGACCTATGCAGCTTTATTTTTTATTATACCTTAATGAAAAATACTTTGTACTTTACTTTATACTTTGTACTTGAGCAAGTGCTATGGCCTCACTTTTCCCCACACAAGCCATGCTTGCTCTCTCTTCCATGACTTTGATTGTTATTTTTCTCACTTGGAATGACCTTGTGCATTCCATCTGCCTGTCCAAATCATCTCCATCTCAGGAGCTGAACTCTTGTGTAGTGTTTTTTTCCTGTTGGCAGTAGTTTATGGTTATTTTACTCTGAATTCCCTGCAGTATTTAATTCTTGACATTTGTTCATATCCTATTTTGTTTTTTTGTTTTGTTTTTTGGTACCGGGGATCAAACTCAGGACCTTGCCCTTGCAAGGTAGATGCGGTGCCACTGATCTAAATCCCTGGCCCTATTTTGTTTTTTTTGGATGTGCATATGCATATGCTTTGACTCTTCAGGAGATTTTAAGTTCTTTGAGAACAAGGTCTTTATATTCTAGGTTGAATTGATGTTTTTTTATATGCCTTCTATATGGAATCAATGTTAACAGTACCTATTTTACATTCAATACTATTTGTTTACACGTTTGTCATCCTGATATACCATATGTTGCTTTCAACATCTGACATCTAAATAGCATTTGGTGTATCCATGGGCATTAACTTCAATTAAACCATCATTTTATTTGACTCAGTAATCACATATGTTCATAACAAATCAGTTTGTTTCAATCCAGCTATGATTACCTTAAAATTCTTCTTTTTCCTGTAGGATAAATGCTGATAGAAAAAGGGTGCTGAAACAGAGTATGCTTTTTAGGGGAAAAATGTCTAAAATGGAAGAAGTTAACTAAATGAAATGTGGGTCTATAATGTGTAAAGATTCCCTCATAGTTTCCAGATATGCCTAAGCACTTTTCATTGGAGCGTAAATGAGATTGTGTGATTAGAATATGGGACTAATTGTTTAAAAGTTTCATTTTTCAATACTTTATCTTTTTTTTTTTTGGTACCAGGAATTGAACTTGGGACCTTGCGCTTGCGAGGCAGGCACCGGAACCACTGAGCTAAATCTCCGGCTCAATACTTTGTCTTTTATTTGCTTATACTAATTCCAAGAGACACTCTTGTAGGCCACTTTACTTCCTTATAAAATAGATGTAACATAGGTTCTAATTATTATTAATTTTTGTTTGTCTTCGGGATTACTTTTGACCACTGAATAAATTTTCAATACTCTTGGTTTTTAATCCTAAAATTCTCTTCATGTTTTATATATAGAAAGGTTTTGTACTGTGAATAGGATCTACACCCTGTACTGTTAGAGGGTTGTTAAACTGCCCTTTGATAGTCATATGGAAAGCAAAGGGTAAACATGAAAAACACATTTTTCTTCCAAAAGATGATTTCTTATCTATACTGCAGGAGATGCTCTGTTCCAGAGGAACAAGAACTCATTGATGAAGATCTATACTTAACCAAAGCTAAAAAACAGTTAAGTATATATGAGATGGTGTTCTATATCATATAATAGAGGAGCCTAACACATTGTGATAAGGCAGGGAAGTTTGGGGGAAAGGGATAATTTGGGAAGGTTCTCAGTGATTTCTCACCTCACCCTGCTAATTCTGTATTCCTTTCGGCCATCCTGAATGTCTCAACTTGTGATTATCTTTAATATCCCCCCCCCCTTTTCTTTCTCTCTGGGGTAGGAATAACATTTGAAAATTCTCTTCCGTAGCATAGTTCAGGAAGGCAACCTCAGTTACTCAGTGAGGCTCACACTGTTTCTAATTTTGAATGAACATTATAACCTAGATCTACAATTGGTAATCCATTTCATAGAGATGTTTCATGAGTGAATTCAATAGTGCTTTTATCTTCTAGAGATCAAACTGTTGAGAAGAAGATGCCTATGGAAAATGAGACCTACCAGGTGAGAGACAGTGTTCCTCTTCCTTTTCTCACATGAAATTTTCCACAACAGAATAGGGTGAAGGTTACAGTCTTGAAAGCTGCATAAAAAGCCAGGTGTGTTTGGTGCATGCCTGTAATTCCAGCACTCGGGAGGCAGAGGCAGGAGGATCCCCTCAAGTTCGAGGGTAGCCTGGGCTACATGGTGAGTTCAGGGCCAGCCTGAACTACAAAACGAGAACCTGTCTCAAAAAAAAAAAGCTGCATAGAAATAACAAACCATTTCTTCTCATGGTCTTTTCTTTTTATTGGATCTTTGGGTTGTGTTGATCTGCTGCTGTTACTGATGTTCAGATCACCTGAAATAGAAGACTCAAATCATTTGTTTCCCAGATTTGGATTCAGTACTGAATTTAGGCAGTGGAAGTGTCACATTCAGTGTCACAGTATATCCAGGATTGTCTTCCATCCTCATACAGACTGTTCCTGTTGAGTGTCTGGTTTTCCTGTCTCTTTTCTTCCAGGATTCAGGGATGATTCCTTCCTCTTTTCTCTTGGGAAGAAGGGTTGGTTCTTTTTGCCCCTTCCTGATCCCTGCTTTCAGGCTGGCTGGCTTTGTAAAGACTGCTGTTTTGAATTTTCAGGAGCACTGTCTCCCGGACATGGTTGCCCAGCTCCGGACGCTGAAGGGTGCAATAAGGTTGGCCGTCCTTTTAGGGACACTCCTCTCCTGACAGCCACCATAGCACCCATATGTCTTCCCTACTCAACCTTGCCTTTCTGCATGATTTTCCTTTTGACCCTCTTTCCCAGAAAGATCTGCTAGTCGCATGTTAGATTCACATTTCCCGCACTCAGGGTAGGTCAGACTGGTGAGGATAGAGGCAATTTAATACTAATTCTTCTTCTGATATCCTGCCAAAACCCAGGCATATGAGGAATGAAGTTTCATACCCTGATGTCTTAGCTTAATGGTCTTATGTAGAGATTGGGAGATTATCTAGGACTGCCCTGTCCTCATTCAGTTTACCTCCCTTCATATTCCTTTACCTTAATTATTCATACTATCTTCATAAGTTGGCTCTCCCACAGATCCCAGATGCATGTTTCTGTGTGTGCACTGTGAATATATGTTGTCTCTTGCATGCATTTCTCCCTAACCAGCGCAGACACTTGCTGCATTGCTTTTTCTCTTTACCCCTACCCTCATTACAGATCTCAGAAAGAATGAAATCCTAGCCTTCCACTGGGTCAAAAGAGAGAAACAGACAGTGATAAGGGGCCTAGGTTTATGTTGTGGATGGGACAGGTCTAGGAGCCAGTAAGTGAGTGGGGGGAGGTCTGTTGGTGGCTAGCTGATAAGGTTAATAACTGAATGTGCCTGGGTTCGGTGTTCTAGTGTACATTATTCCACACTGTTTGTTTTTGTGTAGGAAACAGTTTCTTTTTATTTGGCCAAGCATTCTTTCCCAGCTTCAGAAGGATTGACTCAACCTTTGGTATTTGGTTTGAATTTAGGATGTTTATGAATCATTTTTTTCTTTGCTAGGTACTCAGTAATCTACCAAAGATTCCTACTGTTCAAGATATGGCTGGACTGAATGACAAGACAATTGGATATGAGGGAATGAATGCCCCTAGCCTGCTTCCATGTGTTGGAGAAGAAAGCCAGTCACCTTCTCTTCAACTTAAGCCTCTGGATTCCAGTGTTTTTCAGTTTTCCAGGTGACTAAGAAAAATAGTGTGTTGTTGATAGTAAGACTCAGGATCTGCTTTCCTGTTCAGTGAGTTGGTATATCTTACCATGTTTATATTCTTCTGAAGGCCTAGCATGGAATTTATAAGGAGAAAAACACTTTTGGGTCAATAGAATTCTGTTGTATATACTCTAAATTTTTCCATGTTACAGCTGCTATGTCAAGTCTATGTATTTTGAAGTGATCATTTGCTGAGACTCTTCTATGTGTTATGTATTGACATTATGTTGGGAATTGTACAAGTGAAATGAGTGTGATAACTTTGAAAAACATAAAGTGCTATTAAATAAGGTAATGGTATATAGATGAGCATTGGTCATTTCCTTCAGTTTGTGGATATTGAGTCCTTTGGGGCCTTATATGCTTAGTAAATGTTGGCTGTGTATAAAAATAACTATTAGAAATCTATGCTATTAGGTTAGCCTTACATTGTTCATTATTTCCTGGAGAAAATACTTAGGAAAGTTTCATCTTGGGCTACACTTGTTCATCTTCTAGGACCTCATCAATGTCATTTTGTTAATCCTTATTACAAGAAGGAAAATAACTATTCATTTTCTTAAATACTATATAAGGAGTATTTGAAGCACTGAAAGACATGGTTTCCATGATAATTAACTCAGTAAACCTAATTATGACTGCTTAGTTTCTCTTGTACTGTTTTTCTCACTCTTGTACAGGCAAGCCAAAGGGCAAGCACAGAATTACTCTCTTAAAAGTCAAAATTTATACAGTCATCAATACTGTGACTTTATAGTGGGTGTGAACTTGGTAGTGACTTTTTTCAGTTTGGGTGTCTTCTTAATATATTGTAGGATAAAAGCAATAGAATATATCATAGGATAAAATGAATCCTGGCTTTTCTTCACCCCCAGTGTTACTGATTCATTTCCCCTTTGTTGCTTCTTAGGTGGATCTTTTCAGCCTCTCATCTAGATAAACATCTGCACAGGTGTGCAAGTCCCTTATTCATTGATTCTTCTACAATTAAGCTTTGTAGATAATGGAGGAACCTCAAGACCCCTTGAACATGAGCAGTCTCAAGAGGAAATAAGCTTTTTGGAGCAAAACTGATAAAACTCTTTAAAGAGTCAAATGAGAATCTGTACGAAAGCATCTAGATCAGTGTCTTGGAATATAGTAGGTACTAAATAAGGAATGGTTGAATTTGAGTCATATTGAAGAAACAATTTCTAAGATTAAATTTTTTTAGAAAAAAAAGGTTAAAAAAATATAGTACAGCCTTAGTCTCAGAAGTTTGAGCTCAATTTTACCCTATACCCACCTATACTTTTTAAATTCCCATTGTAGGTTTGGAAGGGTACACAGTAAGTACTCTATTTGAAGCACATTGTTACCTCTGTACCTTGGTCTTCTGAAGATATTCATATCATTGCTTTTGAGTCTTTCCCTACTATGACCATATTTCCTTTTCCCAATATTTGTTTTTTTGTAACTGTAGTGGATTTTGGTAACCTTAATAGGATTACAAATGCTAATTTTTTGCATTATACCATGTATTTTATGAGTGCAGTACTGCAGTACATCCATTGGGCGGCATACTTCATCAGTCTTTGTTGGGATTTTTATATGCGTCTGTATGGAATGCTATATCCAGAGTGAGGTTCTGGCTGTAGAAGGCAGGTAAAGTACTTTGACCATTCGTGTATAATTTTAATTTATTGAGAATAAGATTCTTTCAAAAGAAAGAAATATGTGATACCTCATGCCTCTCATACAATGCAAGGTATGTGTTGTATAAGTTAGTAAATAATAATTGTATCATTTCAAGCTACCTGTTATAAGGGGTTTCAAATTGATTAGAGAATCAGGTACTGGGGAGAGCCTGCCATTTAAGGAAAAAAGACAGAAATACTCACAATTTTAATAAAATATACAAGGTTCTGATATAATATTGTTAATGGAATAATAGGTTTATCAAAAATTGCAAAGGTCTCCATTGTTAACAAAAGCTTAAAACTGATAAGAGTCCTTGAGTCATGTAGTTCAGTTTACTAACTCTAGATAAAATAAAGCCTAGATTTTTCAAGAGAACTTTAAGAAAGTTGTAGTGAATACGTTAAGAAGTTCTCCAGAGGTGTCATTAGAAATAACTTTATAAGTTTCCAAAATCTAATAAAGGGAGAAGAAGACCTGCAATAAATATGTTTAGCCAGAATGTAAGAGGGGAAGAGGGGGGCCGGGGATTTAGCTCAGTGGTTTCACCGCCTGCTGTGCAAGTGCAAGGACCTGAGTTCGATCCCCGGTACCAAAAAAAAGAGGGGAAGAGAGCTTATTTCTATTAAAGTAAATAACTCCTTTCTGTTCATTTATTCACCTTATATTTGAGTGTTTTCTGTATGAAAAGTATTCTTCAGGGTAATGATAGGATTTAAGATGACAGAGCTTAGAGTAGTCAGTTTTATATGTAAATATAAATTATTATAAGGTAATATAGCAAATATAGAAATATTAATTCAAGAAATCTACTAAAGTACTCTCAGGAAAAACAGTGAGAGTCAATAGCATTTAAACCGTGATTTCCTTCTACTCCTCTCCAGACTCTGCTTTACAGAAACTACTCAAGGACTAATCCAAGTACTTGGGTGTGATCAAGAAGATGAGGGCTCCTTCTTCCCTTTCTTCCCTGCCTAGAGCTGTGGTTTCACCTGGAAAGGATAAGCTTCTGACTTTTTTCATCTCCCCCAGCTCTGTTTTGCACAAGCTTTATTACAGGTAGACCCAAAATGACTGAGTATCTCTTCTCCTATTCAGCTTTCTTTTCTCCCACTTGCAGGGTAGAGGTATTCACCCAAGCACAGCAAACTAGGCCCCATTACTCTGCCCCAAGCTTGTGCATATATCACAAGTTCATGTAGGAAGGGGGAAACCCCAAAACCACCCTAGCACCCATTCATAAAAAAGTGATTTTACTCTGGAAGAAGTAAGCCACTGTCTCTATATCTTGCACAGTGTTGTAGAGTTTCTTGGACAGAAAGGCAGGCCTCAAGGATGAAGCTCTATCTGAAACAAACTTGACTTTATGTGGAACAAAACATGGGGAATCCCATGCCTAAAGGCACTGTCAAACATAAGCAGTCATGGTAGAGGTTAACTAAGAAGCACTCATAACTCCATGATACAGCAAAATGACCACATAATAAGTTTGGTAATAGAATCAGGGAAAGACAGTTAAGACCTCTCCTGTAAGCTAAGTCAGTCCTGGGTTTCAGGCAGGCTCTGAAGGCTGTGCATAAACACAAGTTAGCACCCATTAAGAAGTAGAGCAGGAGATAAGGTAGACTCAAAATCAGGACCCAAGCTGTACACAAATAAGGACAGGAACCTCATTGTCATAGGAGTTTAAGCCCTACTGCTGACCAACCACTGATTAAACAATACATTGATCCAGGGGCAAGTCCTAGGAAACCAAGCTTAAAAATAAAATCACACAAAACCCTGGAAAACTGTAAGGTAGTATACACACTCAAGACTGTGATCTCTCACAGTAACTAAAGAGGGAAAAATCAACTATTAGTACCTGGCTGAAAGTGGCACAGAAACATAAACTCAAATTTTGATAGCCTCCAAGCCACACACACTTCCAGTAACAAAGGCTAAGAATCTATGTGGCTAAAGGAGCTTAAGCACAACCTTCGGCCAACAAGTGGTCTGTGCTGAGCCAGGGATGAAACCTAGGTTGCCAGGCAAAAGAACAAAATCAATTTTAAAAATGAGCAAAAACCTTAGAGGCTGCATACTGAAGGGAAAATAGACTTCATGGAGTAAATTCAGCCAAGTCACTGAGTTAAAAACCAACCAAACAGTAAAGATATCAACCCCCCAGAGTGAGGAGAAATCAGTGTCTAGTATTACTATATTGTATTATCTAAAATAACTAGTTGTCAAAAAAAATGAGACAGCCAAAGAACAGGAAAATATAACCTATACATAGGAGGGAAACACAATAGAAAATGGGTTTCCAAAGACTGAGATGTTGGATTTAGCAGACAAAGACTTCAAAGTAGCCATTAAAAATATGTTCAAAACACTAACAAGTTCAAGAAAACCTCTTATTATTTGAAGTATGTGTGTGTGGCTTTGGAGGCTACTATCAAAATTCAAGGAATATGTCTAAACAAAGAAAGTAGGACAGTGTCTCATCAAGTACAGACTAATAAAGGAACAGAAATTATTTTTTAGAAAGAGAATGAAATGGAAATTCTGGTACAGAATTTTCCAGAATTGTATGGAAAATACAATAAGGTGACATTTTCTCTATAGAGACTCAACAGCACTTTAGTGTTGGAAGAAGAAAGGATCAGGAATGTGAAGATAAATCAGTTACAGGTTATATAATCAGAAGAACAAAGAAAAAAATGAAGAAAAATGAAAACAGCCACCATTTTGCATAATAGTACATGGAGAAGAAAGAAAAAGAGGTAGAAGAATATTTTTTTAAATGGCTAAAAACTTCCAAAACCTACACATTCAATCTCAATAAATTCAAAATAGGATAAATGCAAAGAGAGTCATGATGCCAGATACATCATAGTGAAAATACTGAAAACCAAAGGTGAAAAGAAAATCTCTAAAGCTGAGTGAGAAAATGATTTGTCATGTACACAACTCTAATAAGATCAACAGCTGATTTCTCACCAAAAACAATAGAAACCAGAAGGCAGTGGGATGCTGCTATAGTTTAGGTATTGTTTGTCCCCACCAAAACTCATGTTTCTATTTAATTGCCAACCTAACAGTATTAAGAGGTGGTAGGACCTTGAAGAGGTGATTGGGGTCATGGAGGCTCTGCCTTCATGAAGTGATTAATGTAATTGGCATTAGAATGGATTAGTTGCTGTGAGAGTAAGTTGTTATAAAGTGATTTCAGCTTTCTCTTGCTTCTTTCACCATGTGATCTCTTCGCACATTTCTACTTGCTTTTCCATTTTTTGCCATGAGACCCTTACCAAAAGCCAACAAGATGTAACTATCTGATCTTTGAACCCTCTAGAAACAGGAGCCAAAAGAAACCTCTTTCCTTTATAAGTTATGCAACCTTAAGTGTTCTGTTATAGCAATGGAAAACTGACAAAAATGACATAAAAGTACTAGGATAAAGGATTGTCAACCAAGAATCTTAATTGCAGTAAAACTATCTTTGGAAAGTTGAAACTACCTACTACTACTTTCCAGCTACCTTTGGAAAGGTGAAATAAATATATTCTCAGATAAGGAAAAGCTAAAGAAATTTGTTGCTAGCAGACCTCCCTTACAAAAAGTACTAGAGGGAGTTCTTCAGGGTAAAAGCAGGTAATGCCAGATAGTAATCTGAATTTATATTAAAAAAGAATGCTGATAAAGGTAGCTAATTAATTATAAGGGGCAGCATAATAGCATATTTCTTCCTCTTTCCATTCAGCCAATTTGAAGAAAAAATTACATAAAACAATATATATTTATTTGTGATTATATATATGTATATCATTTTTTCATTGGACTTATATATAAAGATAAAATATTTGACAGTAACAGAACAAAGGAGGTAGGTGGGAGCAAACCTATATTGGTGAAAGAAAATGATAGTAGATAGTGACTCAGACACATAGTCAAAAATGAATAAAACAGAAAAATGGTAAAAAGAAGGCAAATAAAACAAGCTCTACAAATATGTACTTACTATGGTTTCTTCTCTTAGCTGGCTCAGAAGGTATAACATTGTATAAAATACTAATTGTAGCAATACATTTTTAGATTTCTAAATGTTATACTAGAAAATGTCCACATAACATAGAAAGTAACAGAAAAGGAGGAACAAAAGAACAATGTATGACCCACAATAGACAACAAAAAGCTAAATAGCAGATATAAATTCTACCAGATTAGTAATAACATTAAATGTGACTGCATTAAACAATCCAATCAAAAGAGAGATATTGTCAGATTAGATTTTCTTTAAATATCCAAATAGATTGTCTACTCAGGAGACACACTTGAGATTCAAAGATACAAACAGTTGGAAAATAAAATGGTAGTTATTGATCAAACAGCAAGTACAGTATAAGAGAAGTAGAGTAGTTGTGCTAATAGACAAAATATGCTTTAAAACAATAAAAAGTTACTAGATATAGAGCTACTTCATAGTGATAAGGTTCATTAGAAAGATGTAATAACAGAGCATTAAGCCAGGCATTGTGGTGCACACCTATAAGCCCAGTACTCTGGAAGGCTGAAGTAGGAGGATCACCATGAGTTTGAGGCTAGCCTGGGCTACACAGTGAGTTTGAGGCCAGCCTGAACTACATGGTGAGACCTTGTCTCAAAAAACCAAAACAAAACAAAAAAAGCACTAAACCCAGTCAAGCATGAGGAAGGAAATAATAAAGATTAGAATAGAGATGAAATAGAGACTAAAAACAATAGAGAAAATCAGTGAAACCAAAAGTTGGCTCTTTGAAAAGTATAATAAAAATTAAGAAAATAATTTAATTTATAATACCTTCAAAAATATTTATAAATAAACATAAAAGAAATGTAAACACAAACACTAAAAACTACAAAATATTTTTGAATGACATTAAAGAAAACCTAAATAAACAAAGATATTTCTTGTTTGTGGCTCAGAAGTTTTAATAGTGTTAAGTTGACAGTATTTCCAAAATGACCTACAAATTCAATGTAGTCCTTATCAAAATTCCAGCTGGCTCTTCTGGTTAATCAACAACCTCACCCTTAAATGCATATGGAAATTCTAGTGATGTGGAATCATCAGAACTATCTTGAAAGACAGAAGAAAGTTGGAAGAGTCACACTTTCCTATTGTATTTTACAGTAAAGCTATAGTAATCAAGACAGGTTGGTCTCATACAAGGTTAGATATATACATCAATGGAAAGGTAAAAAATACACCCTCACATTTATGATCATTGGATTTCTATCAAAGGTATCATGGCAATTCAGAGGGAAAAAGAATAGTCTTTTGACCACATAGTGCCAGAGCAACTGGATATCTGCAAGCAAGAAAATGAAATTGGATCCCTACTTCACACTATACACAAAACTTACTCAGGACTGGGGATTTAGCTCAGTGGTTTCGCCACCTGTCCCGCAAGCGCAAGGACACAAGTTTGTTCCCCAGTACCAAAAAAAAAAAAAAAAAACTTACTCAAAATGGCTCACAGTTCTAAATTTAGGACCTAAATTTTAAAAATCTTAGGAGAGGGCAGGGGATTTAGCTCAGTGGTTTCACTGCCTGCTGCACAAGCGCAAGGACCCGAGTTTGAACCCCGGTACCAAAAAAAGAAAAAAATCTTAGGAGAAAACATGAAAGTCTTTTCAACCTTGGATTAGATTGTAGTTTCTTAGATATGACACCAAAAGCTCAAGAGACAATGAAAAAATAGTTAAATTGGCCTACATAAATATTTAAAACTTTTCAGCTGTAAGGTCATTATCAAGAAAGTGAAAAGAATGGGAAAACAACTTTGGAAATAATTTCTGATGATGGATTAGAATCCAGACTAGATAAAACTACTATAATTCACTAATAAGACAAATAGTCCACTTAAAACTGGGCAAAAGATCCCTGTAGATAGTTCTCTTTAGAACACATGCAAATGATCAATAGACAAATGAAAAGATGCTCAACATCACAAGCCTTCGAGGAATTGCAAATCAAAGCCACAATGAGCTGCTACTCCACACTCACTAAAATGACTATAATTTTAAAAATGGCCAATAGCAAGTGTTGGTGAGGTTGTGGCAAAATTGGAACTGTCATATATTGATGGTATAAATGCAAAATGTTGCAGCTGCTTTGAAGAAGTCTGGCATTTCTCCAAAATATTAAAAATACAGTTACTGGGCCAGGGATTTAGCTCAGTGGTTCCGGCGCCTGCCTTGCAAGCTCAAGGTCCCGAGTTCGATCCCCGGTACCAAAACAAACAAAAATACAGTTACTATATGACCCAATAATTCCACTCCTAAGTACATACCTATGAAAACTGGAAACATATAGTTGCATATAAGCATCTACTGTACATACATTTTCATAGCAGCATTATTTACAGTAGCCTAGAAGTAGAAGGAACCCAAATGTCTATCAACTGGTAAACTGATAAATACAAAATGTGGATTATCCATACGATGAAATATTACTCAGCTATACAAAGAGATTTTAGTCAACTTTTTCTTACTGTAATGAAATACCTGAGGCTAGGTAATTTTATAATGAAAATAGATTTATTTAACTCACTTCTAAAGGCTGTACATCCAAATGGCATAGCATTAGCTCTGATGAAGTCTTTTTTTCTGATAGAGTCCTGAA
Source organism: Heterocephalus glaber (assembly GCF_053883595.1). Lineage (NCBI taxonomy): Eukaryota > Metazoa > Chordata > Mammalia > Rodentia > Bathyergidae > Heterocephalus > Heterocephalus glaber. The sequence continues at coordinate 33,099,099 of NW_028258384.1, read as the reverse complement.
GTGGTACAGAGTATCACATGGGAAGAGACAGAGAGTGTGCATGTGTATCTACATCTATATCCTCTCGTCTTGGTCTCTCTCCTCTCTCTCTCTCTCTCTCTTATATAGCCATCAGTATTCAATCACTGGGGGTCTGCCTTGATGACCTTACTTAATCCTAATCACCTCCAAAATGTCCTTACCTCTAAACACTATGGTTGAGCCGGATGTGGTACACGCCTATAACCCCAGCACTTGGGTGGTTAAGATAGGATCACCGCAAATTTGAGGCCAACCTGGGCTACATGGTGAGTTTAAGACTAGTGTGAACGACATAGCAAGACCTTGTCTCAAAAAGCAAAACAAAAACAATAAATATAATCACCATGGTTGAATTTAGTTTTCACTCTTACTATCTCATGATGGGGATTAAATTTCAATATACAAACCTTCAAGGAACACACTCAAACCATATCAACACCATGACAGCAGTAAAATGCTACAACATGAATAAACCTTAAAAACAAAAAAGCCAGGTATGTTGGTGCATACCTTAGTCCCAGCTACTCAGAAGGGTGAGGTAAAGATCACTTAAGTCTGTAAGTCCAAGGTAGCCTGGGCAATGTGGTGAGACTTGTCTCAAAAAAATCCAGGGCCGGGCATTTAGCTCAGTGGTTTCGCCGCCTGTTACGCAAGCGCAAGGACCTGAGTTCAATCCCCGGTACCAAAAAGAAAAAAATCCAATATATTGTATCATTCCATTTGAAATGCCTAGAGGTTTACCTATTTGAGATACATCAGACAGATATTAGATCAATGAGAGAGTGGTAGGAAGTTTCTTAGAATGATCTAAATTTTCTAAGCTTAGATTATGGTGATGTCATATAACTGTGAATATAGTAAAGCAACTGAATTGCACATTTTAATTGTGTAAATTTATGGCATTTATATCTCAATAAAGATGTTTAAAGGTATTTTATATAGAAGGAGAACATATATACCATAAAGGACCCATGTTTTTTGGCCCTTATTGCTTATCATAGTGCCCTAAACATAGAAAACATGGAAATGGATGCATGAAAAATAAAATATCCTAATTTGAATATAGTGTTCTCTGTCTTAGTGAAATACTAAGCTGATAGTGGTCAAATATAGAAATATTTCAGAAAGCACTTTGAAGGAGCAGAAGCACAGTAGAACTATATTTTTGTCAGAAAATGTGAAATACTTAAAGACAAAATAACTAAAAATGTACCTATAAAGTAACAGTGGAGAATTATGACAAAAAGAAGAGAGAAAAGTGTGTAGTTGGAGAATAATTCCTATCATATAAACCCCCTAACTTTTACTCAATAAGTGAATGCAGGTTTGGTATGAGAATCAATTCCTAGAGAGAAAAGGTAGACTTTCAGGAGAAATATAGAACCAATAGGTAAAATCCATTTATTCTTTCATTCAGAAGTAGCATTTTAGCTTGATTTAGACATGCAGTGTTAGAGAGAAGGCCATTTCAGTCAAAAGGAGCAACATGAGAAATAGAGCATTCAGTTTGGTGTTTGTAAAGGGAGTAATAGAATATAAAGTTAGGGTTATGTCCCAGCTCTACCGTGTACTGTCTTTAAAAAGTTACTTAACCTCTTCCTCAGCATTCTTTTAAAAGAATTGAGTTACCTTATCTCAGGGTTATTGGTAGAATTAGATAAGCTGATACATGTTAAGCACTTACCACACTGGTGCAGAGTAAATGCTCAATAGTGTTTCTTGTGTTTTGGCATAGAAAGGCTCAAATACCAGGCTAAGACATTTGAGCTTTCATTTTGTGGAAAGCACCAAATAAAGGTTCCAAATAGAGGAGTAGCATAATCAGACCAGTGAATAATCTGGAGACAGAGAAGGGAAGACCAGAGACCAGACAAAGCCTTTGTGGTAGTCCTGGAGAGATATTGAAAAATTTAACTGGAGTACTGATAATGTATAAGCCATGCATAAAACTAAAAATTACCGACAGTTTGGTGGTGTTAACACAAGTAGGAAACTGGAGAAGGAACAAGGTTGAAGGTAAAATTTGAGATAACAGTTGGTTTTCCAGGAAGAACTGTGCGGTAGGCAGTTGGAAATTCAATACTGGAGGTGAGGACTTGGGAGAATGTGGGAGTTACTACCCAGAGGTGGTAGCCAAGAGGTAGTATAGGATTACTGAAAAGGAGAAGATAGTTAAGAACAGAACCCTTACAGGTGGGAAAATAAAGATAAAGCAAATAATATGATTTGATTGCCTTTCATAAAACTTTGTTGTTGCTCTCTAGTATTATATATACCTTTTCTTCTTTCTTGCCAACTGATTATTTTACTATCTTCCTTAGTACCACTGCTAAATGAACCATCTGTAGTGCCCTTACGATATGTTTAAAGAGGGATATATTTGTTTTCACACAGCCTCTAAATCCTTTTGCTTTTCCTATAAGGCTATCACAATAGGATCTATTGAAAAGCAGCCCAGTTTTATTCCTGAAGAATGTATAGGGCATTATAAAAAGCTAAGGTTTGAGATGTTTTGTGGATGTTCACAGAAATTACAGAGATATACACAAACTTTAGGTACTACGAGGTAACTAATAACATGCCTGATTCTCATTGCAAGTTCAAAAGTTGATTTTTACCTTGAAATCTCTTGGTTATACAGAGAGAAAGAACAGAATAGTTAAAAGAATAACAATGGGGTTCTCATCCTGATGATATATGATATGAAATTGCCTATAGATTTCCCAGTTGTTTTGTTAGTTCTTTTAACCATTAGTGCTTATAGCAGCCAGACATAGAAGGTGATTTGAGGGCCAGGGATTTAGCTCAGTGGTTTTGCCACCTGCCTGCCTTGCAAGCCCAAGGTCCTGAGTTCAATCCCTGGTACCAAAAAAAAAATGTTGGGCGGGGGGACATAGAAGGTGATTTGAGGCTATCCTCCTAGGCTTCTCTGAAGAACTGAGGGAGTGTCTATTTATGCCTGACAGAGGGGAGTTCTTTTTCACAATGGGAAAATGATTTAAATTGGCTAATTCACTTTCTTTGTTTCTGACTGGTGTTTTAATTAACTTTTACAAGTGAATAATGGGCAATAGCCATAATCCAGTTGGCTGGCAAATGAACTGTACTGTGTTCTATTGCAATATAAAAAATGTGTATAAGCCTTTTATAATGGAAAGGTTTTGTGACACTTTAAAATTAACAAGGTGGCTTTATTCTCTGCATACACCACAAGGCTTTTTATGATCTTTTCATTCTGTTCTTGTGTTAGGGGATGTTGGAGATATATCTATGTCTATATCTATATATAGATATAGACATAGATATATAGATATAGATATATATGTAGTTTGTTTGTTTGTCTTCCTTTACTTGTATTTAAGAAACTTCCAAGTGAAGCTGTTTTCAAATATACTTTTAGAATTTTAACCAAGGTCAGCCTAGTCTTGTTGTATCTAGATACTGACCCTTAAAAACTTTCAAATACACTTCTCCCTGAACAATAGTTTGCTAACTTAGCCAGTTGTATAAATGAAAAGGTTGAAGCTTGGCAAATAAATATGTGTACTATTCTGTTTTTGTTTACTATAATGAAATATATGAAAATAGGTAACCTTATAAAGAAAAGACGCTTTTTTAGGTCACTGTTCTAGAGATTGAAAGACATGGCACTGGTATTAGCTTGGCTCTGATAAAGGTCTTATGAGGGTGGGATCATTATGAAAGGAGTATGTATGAGAGAAAAAGATCATGTTGCCAGACAGGAAGCCAAGAGTGTGACTCAGGAGTCAGGGTCCCTCTTTTATAACATTTTATTCTCATGAGAAATAACTGAGGGACCCATGAAAACTACTTTGATCCCTTCAGCTGACAGTACTGACAATGATGTAACAACCTTCCACTAGGCTACACCTCGTAAAGGTTCCATACCGTCTTTTAACATTGCCACACTAGGGACATAGCTTCTAACACTGAACCCTTGGAGCACAAGCTACATCTAAACCATAGAAGTTATATTTAGAACTTTAAATGATCCATAACACTTAGAGGTGTTTTGAGGGGAGAGTTGTTTGTTCTGTTTTGGTTTGGTTTTTTTTGGTACCGGCAATCGAACTCAGGTCCTTGCAATTGCGCAGCAGGCGGCGAACCCAGTGAGCTAAATCCCCAGCTAAAATACAGCCACTTTTTTTTTTGTACCAGGGATCGAACTCACAACCTTGTGCTTGTGAGGCAGGCACAGTGCCACTGAGCTAAATCCCCGGCCTGTTTTGTTTTGTTTTTGAGACAAGATCTCTCTATGTACTCCAGGCTGGCCTTGAACTCACTGTATAGCCCAGGCTGGCCTCAAACTTGTGGTGATTCTCCTGCATTAGCCTCCCGAGGGCTGGGATTACAGGTGTGTGCCACCATGCTCAGCTTGGCACCTAAAGACATTTTTAATGTGGAGAATTTGAGGAGGGGCTCCATAGGATAATATACTTGTGACAACTTACAGTTTAATTTCCTCTTGCAGTAAGTACAAACGGATCCTTGGTGAAGAACCTGTGGAAAAACGAAAAAGGCTCCAGAATGAGATGACTGCATCTCCTATAGATTATTCCATGCATGGCTCTTACAGGAGGGTAGAGGCAGTTGTTGCCTACCCAGAAAGGGAGAATAGCTATGATAAATCCAGTTCTGAGAGAAGTACACCGCCATATCTTTTCCCAGAATACCCAGAAGCAAGCAAGAATACAGGACACAATAGGGAAGTTTCAGTTCTATGTCCAGGGGCCCAAGACCAATGCCAGGGGTCCCTGCTTCCAGAAGAATTAGAAGATCAGATGCCAAGATTGGTAGCAGAAGAATCTAACAGAAGTAGCACATGCATAAACAAAGAAGATGTGAACAAGGGACCATTTGTAGCTGTTGTTGGTGTTGCAAAAGATGTTACAGATTCAGGAGCTCCCATTCAGCTAATCCCTTTTAACAGAGAGGAGCTTGCTGAGAGAAGAAAAGCAGTTGAATCCTGGAACCCAGTGCCTTATTCTTCTGTGGCCTCTGCCACAATTTCTGCAGTAGCCATTGGAGAGAAACGACGAGGCCGCAAGGAGACTAGAGGTCATAATACACCAAAGATGAATAACCAAAGCGAGCTCGAAGAATTGAAGAGAACTACAGAAAAATTGGAACGTGTTTTGGCTGAAAGGAATTTGTTCCAGCAAAAGGTTTGGGCAACACAGTATCACTAGGAATAAGAGATTTTTATAATCAAGGGACTTGGGGTGTTCGTGCTTTGGTGATTTCATGTTCTGAGGTCTTTAAACAGAATACAGGTATGTCTTTGAATTATTCTGTGGTATGTCTCAGACTGAGTGAACTCTTATGGGTTTCCTTTCCACATTTGATTGAAAAGGGATTTCCATAAGTAGAGGAGTACAAGTATGCATAATGGAATTACAGGATAAATAGAGTAAAGATAATTTTTAGCCCTTTCTTCACCTTTTAGTAGTATGTAGGGTCACTGAATTTCTATTTCTTGAACTGCAGGTGGAGGAACTAGAACAGGAGAAGAATCACTGGCATTCTGAATTCAAGAAGGTTCAACATGAATTGGTAACCTATAGTACTCAAGAGACAGAGGGCTTGTACTGGAGCAGGAAACACATGGGTTATCGCCAAGCTGAATTCCAGATTCTGAAAGCTGAGCTAGAAAGAACCAAAGAGGAAAAGCAAGAGTTAAAAGAGAAACTGAAGGAGACACAGACACACCTGGAAGTGCTACAGAAGACTCAGGTCTCCTACCGGACCCCAGAGGGAGATGACCTAGAAAGGTTAATTACTAGGGTTTAGTTATCAGCTTGTGAGTGCAAATGGGAAGCATCCCTTAAGACCCCCAGTTACTGGCCATAGAAAATAAGGAAGCCTTAATTCATAGGCCACCAAGATTGAGTAATTACTTAGAAAGATGCAGCCTGTTGCCCTGTACTTGGTGGCATTGTGCTTTCTTCTTTGTTTCTAGATAATGGAAACTTAATTTTTGAGAAATATAGGCCCATTTTAAAGGGGCTTCATTTTATTTTGTTAGCTAATGACTTCATGTCATCTCTTCTGCTCCCTCACTCCATCATACAGGGCTTTGGCAAAGCTTACCCGGCTACGTATCTACGTCAGCTATCTTCTGACTTCTGTCCTCCCTCACTTGGAACTTCGTGAGATCGGGTATGACTCAGAACAAGTGGATGGGATCCTGTACACAGTGCTGGAGGCAAATCACATACTGGATTGAGCGTACTATATAAATTCTTCTCTTTCACTTCTCTTTTCAGTCTATGTACTAATGTGCTTATTTCTACCCTTCTTTATTCTCTTTCCCCTCCCTTCTCCCTCTCTTCCTCTCCTCCTGTTGTCTCCTTTCCTCCTCCCTCTTCCTCTCTCTCTCTCTCCCCTTCTCCCCCCTACCCTTATACCTTACATAGAGAATCTGAGTAAATCTTGGCTCTTAATCATTCTGCTTCTTACTAAGTTTTGGTATGGAGAAAGAAGCCACTTAAATAGACTTTCAAGAGTCAAGGAACAGAAAACCAATAGTCACCAAACTAGGTGACCAGAAAGCTTTAATTTTTCAAGACCTAGATATTTGTCCTATTTCATATCCTTTCTGAAGTGGTTCATATCCATTTAGGTTTAATCAGTCAGCAAATATTGGGTCCAGTATAACTGGTATTTGGGAATGAGCTAAGAAATATAATTCAGAGTTTCAGCTTGCCAAGGATTTAATACTCTGGTTGGAAACACAAGACACACCAAATTAACTAACTATACACAGAAGTGAGTGATAGAAACAGGACAGTGAATCTAGAGAAGAAGTCCAAGGAAGGTATCACACTAGAAATGGGACCTAATCTAAGCTTTAAAGAATAAGCATGACCACACTATTAATAATGGTTGTTCCTTAGGTGGTAGAACTATGGTTGATATTTTTCTTTTTTTCTTCCTGCCTTTTTCAAATTTTCTATAATAAACTTGTTATTCAACTTAGATTTGAAAAATAAATTGTTTTTAAAAAGGACAAGTAGGCTTGGATTTGGGTATCAGATGACACTTGTGAAATTATAAAATAATATTCTCTTTATAATTTATGTTAAACTTAGTATTACCTTTAGAAGAACAACATAAGCAAAGGCATGGAAAAACCTAGAATGTGAAAAATGTGTTTGGTAGGAATGGTGGGTTAATGTGAAGGGAAATAATGTTAAATCATAACCCACCTACCTACCTTCTGTGGGATTTGCATTTTAATAAGAGATTCTTGAAAACAAACCTTCAAGGCTCAAAATTTTTAAATATGTATCACCAGACTGTGGAATTACAGTGGGGCAATATTTTAGAGTAGAGAGATCTATCTGCTGTCCCTCAGAATGTGCCTACTTACTCCAGGCTATCCTGAGTGAGGGATAGATTTTATAGTATTAGAAATAGTCAAACTCATACTCTCATAAAAGGAGACATTTTATTAATTCATTGCTTTATTGTATTTATAGAGCAATACTCTCCAAAGAGTTCAAGGTACTCCTCAAAGGACACTAAACAATGAACACATAAAAATATATCAACAGTGAAATATAAGTTACAGGATAGAAATAATAAAAGGAAGGTGGGACTCAAGCTGTGGCAAAAAGATTAGTCCAGAGAAAATGCTTTGGATACTCATTGTGTTTCTCCTCTGCAGAGTTTTTTGAGTAGACTTTCCCAAACATCTTTTACCTTCTTTTAAAGGAAATCTCATCTATGATGAGACTACAAAGAATAAGGAGAGACTAGAGCCAAGCTTTACCCTTCGAATGACTTAAAGATATCCCCAGCCCCTACCAATCTACGATGCCTCAACTCCAGCTTGCCACATGATTAACTTTCATGTTAGACATTTGGATCATGATAGTCAAAGGTCTCAGTTGTCTAAATTGTAAATATTACTGAGGGAAGGGTAGCACATCCAGCCATTTTCTCAGTGATTGTTCATCAGATAGGGGCTAGGAGGGTGTGGGATTTTGCACAGATAGTGTGGTAGAGAAAAAAATTCAGAGCATCGAAGGTTCAGCCTGTAGAATGAGCTTTAAAAAGAAAAATAAGCAAAAATGTAATTCATCTTTACTAGTGCTTATTGTTAGCCCACTCCCTGCTCATGTTCTATCAACCCATGGTCTTGACCCCACATTGCTTTTTCCGGCAACAGTTAGCTATGTGAGTCTGTTTACTTCAATACCAGAGCTACTGGATTGTTACCTGTTTACTCTGAAACTATACCAGCATGAGGTAGTAAATACCACTGTGGAGAGATTCATAAGTGTCCCCCAGCCTTACCAGAGTTCATGATCTGGTATGGAGGCAAAGATACTGGGAAGAAAGAAGTAAGTGCCTTCTCCTGGCTTTTCCATTAAGTTAGCATGATTGTAATTCTCCTTTCAGATGTTCCTCACATTTGCCTTTTAACTTTGTTTCCTTGGTCAAAACGTAGACCCTTATTACCTCATGCCTTGTTAATTGAAATAGACTTAAATGGCCTACTTTGTATCCTATTCTCACTCCTCAATTTTCCCTGCTCAGTATCGCTAAATGGCTTTTACCAGCTTTTTCAAGTCATGCCTCAGCTCAAAGATTTGCTAGTGCTCTTAGTTATCCACCAAATGCAATACAAATTCCTTAGCAATGGTTCTTAAAGCCCTTCAAGATCTGGCTTCAGGTACCTCTCTTCCAACATTCCAACATTCCAAACACACTATATTCCATCTAATGTGAACTCTTTCAGTTTCTGAACATGTCTTAAGATTTTCTCCTCCATAGTTGCTAGTCCTTTCCCTTTGTTCTCCCTTGTCATTTTTTCTTTGGATCAAATGTCAGGTTTTGTTTTGTTTTGTTTTGTTTGCAAATTACTCTCATTAACCCACCTAGGCATGACATTTCTCTTTGAATATTTAAGTTTTATATCATTTATAATGTCTTGTATCAAACTTTCTTGTCCTGTCTTCCCCATTCGAAAGTTCCAGATTCAGATATTCAACTACCCACTTGAGATTTATACTTACACATCTCACAAAAACTTCAAATAAAACATGTTAAAAATAAACGGTAACATGCCCTAGGACTCTTCCTCTCATATAATTTTCCTCATCTGAGAAAATGGCACCTCCTCCCACCAACTTGCTTCAGCTGGAAACCTGGGAATCATACTTAATTTTCTTCTTTTTTTTCATCTCCCTTATCCACTCTGTCAACAAATCTGTTAGTTGCATTTTCAAAGTACAATATATCTTGAATCTATTCATTTTTACCAGAGTTGCTTTAGTCCAAATTGCTACGATCTCCCATGGATTATAACTACTTCTAACTGAAGACTTTGTGTCCACTCCTGTTCCCACAATAGCATTATCACTAGAGACATTGTGATTTTTTTGAAAAGTACAAATCAGATCTTGTGATTCTCCTGTTTAAAGCCATTAAATAATTTCTTATTGAACTTAGAATAAAATCCCAACCCTGCAATGACCTACAAGACTGTCTACTTACACTTTGTCTCATGAGTCCTTTCATCATAGACTTTTCCCCCGGCTCAGTGAAATGTCTCAAGCTCTTACCTCAGATCCTTTACCCATACTCTTCTTTCTCCTGGGACATACTTTATCCATACTGCTCCTTCTCTTGGAATGCTTCTATTTCTAGCTTTGGCATGGCTAGTTGTTCCTCATCCTTTGGGTGTTGGCATATCACTTCCTCAGACAGACCTTCCCTTTTTATTCTATCCTATTCTCTCAGGGTTTCCTGTTTTGTTTTATTTTTTTCAATTCACTGCACATCTCACAATTTATGTACAGTATTTGGTCACATACCTTTGATTCATTCAACAAATGCTTATTGGTTACCTACTCTGTGTAGTGTGATATCCAGAAGCAAACACAACACACAGTTCCTGACTGCCTTCCTCAATAATAAGTTCCATGAGGGGAAGGTCCATGCCTGCTTTTGCCAATCCTGTATCCTATCACTTATCATAGTACCCAGGACATAGTAATCAATTAATGATTGTCAATGAATGAGTTAATGATCAGAACAGTTTCATTTATATTTACATCTCCCTCAAGGATCTAAAACAGTGCTCCATTCATACAAATGGTTGGATAAATGCAATATGAATGAAACACATAATCCTGGATATTAAACTCTGAAAAATGAAATACTGAGATGGTAAGTGCTACAGGTTATGGGGGCCTGGGGCAGCCCTTGTGAGTGGCCTAGTGTTTCTCTTTAGCTAATCTTTGGTGTGAATAATTTGAAGGGCTGCCAGGAAGAAAAGGAATATGGGTGTTTACCCCAAACATTCTGAATATTATCAAAAGGAGGCTCCCTAGCATGCAAGTTTTAAGTACTGAGAACTATAGAACATAACCTGGAGAAGGTTGTAGAGACCAGGCTTTGAGAGAACTAGAAAGAGAAAAACAATTCTGAGAAGGCTTCTGTTCACTTTGTTTGAGAGTGGTGATATTTTATTTCAAGTGCAGAAAGAAGAGCTATCTGCAAGCAAAGAACAGACAGACAGAACAAGTCTCAAGTAAAGTTCCAGGCAAATGTTAGGAGGTCAGCACATACTTGTTGGATGAACAAATGAGCAACTAGAAAAGGACTAGACTGGGGCCGGGGATTTAGCTCAGTGGTTTCGCCGCCTGCTGCCCAAGCGCAAGGAGCCAAGTTCGATCCCCGGTACCAAAAAAAAGCACTAGACCAGAAACCTCATGACACCAGGGAACAGGACCATGCTCACTCATGGTCAGTGTTTGTAAATTATCTAAGCTAACAACTTAGAGACAGGGGCTTAATTGGCAGCTTCTTAGTTCCCAGTGTCACCAGAGTGTGTCTGAGAAGCTCCCTGAAGCTGAAATAAGGAACCTAACCCACCCTTTTGTAGAGTAAGTTTGAAGGTTCTCTGACTCCCAGGGCAGAAAAAGAATTTTCAGGATGTGTCAGTAAGAGGCACAGGAAGGTTTTATTAAGCAGAGATTTTCACACACACTCAAGAGTGGAGTATGGGCACTCAGAGAAATGAGACACACTAAAGTTTGGAACTGGAAATATTTATGTGGTTTTGGTGGTGGAAATCTGCAGAATTTGCTAGGCGTGGTGGCGCACACCTGTAATCCCAGTACACAGGAGGCTGAGGCTGGAGGATTGCTGTGAGTTTGAGGCCAGCCCGGGCTACACAGTGAGTTCAAAGATAGCTTCAACTACATAGTGAAACCCTGTCTCAAAAAAAAAAAAAAAAAAAAATCTGGAATTTGATAATATATAGTCTTGGTCTGAGGGAGGGATGGCCTATCCATAGTAAGGTAATGGTCTATTCATAGGGGAATTTACAGGTAAAAAGGTGGTCTGTTCACATGTGAAAGAGGACAATTTGCAAGTAAAAAGGAAATAGCCAAATCATTTGCAGGCCAAAGGGAATTGCCCAAGATTATTCTGTTCTGAGAGAAGAGCAAAAATTAAACTGAACTTGTGCCCTGAAGCTGCAGTTTTCATTTTTAAAATTACAATTTTCCTTGTCTGCCTAGTTTTTATTTATTCTATCTCACCAAGGGCAATTTCACATAGAGTGTCTTTCAGAATTCTGTGCATAAGTTAGAACCCTTCTCTGTAGTGCTATATTAGGAATGAAGTGTAAAACTCTGCTCAAGAATTCTGGGTGTGAGCCCAGGCTAAACCAAGTATAATACCAAAAGGATGATTTATGCCTGACATAATGGCACATGTATGTAATCCCAGCATTTAGGAGGCTGGGGCAAGAGGATTGCCATGAGTTTCAGGCCAGCCTGGGCTATGTAGTTCAAAGCCTCCCTGAACTACATAGTGAGACCCTGTGTCAAAAACAAAAACAAAAAAACCCCTAAATATATAAATAATAAATAACATAGGTCACCAAATATATTTTTTGGAACATGGATGACTTATGCTTAATGCCAAGGACAGCCCTAACTCATGATTTATATTACGTGGAGAAGACCTTCAAAAACCATATATTCTTGCTAGGTGTGGTGGCACATGCCTCCAATCCCAGCACTGGGAGGCTGAGGCAAGAAGATCATTTCAAGTTCAAGGCCAGCCTGGGCTACATAATGAGTTCAAGGCCAGTGTAAACTACATAGCTGTTATAAAGAATCCACTTGTCAACAAAAGACAGGCTCTTTGCTGTGAGAAAAAGAAAAGTTTATTCCATTGAACAGAGCCTAGAAATCAGGAGATTTTAGCAGCTAGCTGGGAAAAGCCTGAGTTTAGAGTTTATCACATCCACGTGTGGATGGGCTGACAATGGGTGAGAGATAGTGGCAGCTAGATGGGAGAGATTTCATCTCTGAGAGGATGGGCTAACACAAGGGGAGAAAGATATTAGCAATTAACTGGGAAAGGAATTAGGCTTATATAGGTATTGAAGGGACTAAGGAATCTGGGGTGACGTATTTATGACTTAGCTGCCCAAGGATGGTCTGGACATATATGTATACAATTACTGGACTTTTCGGCGTCAGAGTGTTGAAAGCCATATTTTTTAGTCCATTTGCCTCATTGAACTGGGAAGCTGCTGGTATTTGTTAAAAGCAGCCTGTTTATTTTTTCTGTTGATTAAGGGCAGGCCTGACAATAGCAAGATCCTGTCTCAAAAAAACAAAACAAAACAAAAAACCACACATTCTAAATCAAGTCAGGGCACATGTTTGTATAATAAGCTAGACAATGGAAAGAGCTGATTTAGATAGTCTTGGGCATATGTAAGTTTTAATCGTTGTGTTAGACATAAATAACATTCTTTTTCTTTTTTGTATGCTGAGGACTGAATCTAGGGTCTTACATATGCTAAACAAATACCCTACCACTGAGTTCTGCCCCTAGTCCCATTTTCTAATGGAAAATAAAATCTGCAGATGAAATTTGTTATGTTACTTGTCTTAGTCCCTAAACCCAAAGTTTTGATATCTATATCACCAGAAATTCCCAACCCATTTGTAGGTAAAAGTACAAATGTTTTGGATGCTTTCTACGTGCCAGTCATGTTCCATACATCTGCCCATTGTATTCTCAGGGGTAGGCAGAGGAACTTTAGGCAGGAGCTAAGTAAAGTGGTCCCAAAAGAGCTGATTTTCCAGAGAATCTTCAGAAAGCTGGAAGAATTAGAAAGGTTGTGATGTTATTATGGGGTTTGGGGGTTGTTGGAGCCTCCTTTAGAGGTGGTTTCTAGGTTCTTCATGTCCTGAACAAAGAATTGGTCAAGATAAATGCAAACTACCAAGGTTTTACATTTATAAAAGGTAGTAAAAGAAACATGCTCTACAGAGCAAGTATGAGCCAAGAAAAAGTAGGAAAAGAAGTACATTCTGTAGCATGAGAGTGGACTACTGTTAAGGAACACAGTAGCCCATAGCTCAATGATGACTTTCCTTTTGTATTTATCACTCTTCAGGGTGGTGTCAGGTCTAGGCCCTCCACATGCAAGAAGTCCACATGCAAGGCTATGGGAACTGTTCTGTGCATGTGTCCTGGAATTTAGCAATTAACAGGTCACACCCACTTTGCTAGCCAGCCTGCCACACCCTAATCTCCTGCCTCATTTCCCTGAGAGACACATATCCCCATAATTCTTTTTTTTTTTTTTTTTGGTACCGGGGATCAAACTCCAGACCTTGTGCTTGTGAGGCAGGCAGCAGAACCACTGAGGTAAACCACCAGCCCCCCATAATTCTTATAGGGTTCTGAGGGAGTGGAGTTCTCCATCTTCATATAGCTACTCCCTGCTGAAAGGGGTTGTAAGCCCTACCTTGTGTGGATCATATCCTCTCCAACTACCTTGGGGTGTTGTGGCTCACTGGCTGGGTTAAAGAAAAAAAAAAAAACTGACAGAAGACAATGAGAAAAGAGTTAGTGTGGGGCTGGGGATTTAGCTCAGTGGCTCCACGCCTGCTTTGCAAATGCAAGGTCCTGAGTTTGATCCCCAGTACCAAAAAAAAAAAGTTAGTGTGAAGGACTGTTGAGCTGCCCATTCAATGGGAGAGAGCTTGGTGAATTTGTCAGGAGGGTTACTTTATTATTAGGTTGGGGATGTAGAGCCCAAATATGAAAAGCAAGTCAGAGTCTCATGCTTCCTGTGGAGGAAAAGGTATGACAAAGAAGGATGTTAGATAAATTATCAAGAGCTTGAGAGCCATAGCCTTAGCAAGATTACCTATATTATGGGTCTAATTAAAAACAAAAGTCTCAGTACAGGTGTCCACTTAAACTGTGGTGAATTAGGGGTTATTAGTGACTCCACTTATCTGCACCTGGAGCAATACTGAAGTCTTGCTTTTGAAGAGCCTCATGTCTGCCGGAGGTTCATAGGAGTACAGTCTTAGTCCTGTAAAAATATTAGTGACCATTTCTCCTGTAGAGTTCTTATAGCTTTCCATTTCATCCCTTGAGGAAACACTAGTTTAATGGTTCCTCAAAAAATGAGAATAAGGCTAGGGTCTTGAGGCTATAAGGTTGCCCTTCTTGCTTCTCTACCAGCTTTCTGATTTCCCAAGGAGACTTAAAACCTCTCTTTGGGGTCCCTTGAAATGCATGATAGTGACCTGCTTGAAAAGCCAGGCTGGCTCTAGGGGTTGTAGGATTTCCCAACTGTGCTTTATTTTATTAGTTAGCAAGCCCCTTTCCAAATTGCTATGTGGGCATGTTAATGTGCGAGTAAGCTCTGTTTTTTGACCACAGGTCGCTTGGGGAAAGAGGTTTGGCATCAATAACCTGTTGTAAACTGACAGCTATATAACCTGCCTTTCAAAGTTTTTCTTGGACAAAGCTACTTCCATCAGGGAACCGCCCCCCCCTCAGAGTCTTGGAGTGGCAGGTCACTGATGTCTTATCTGCTTACGTCTGGGAAATCACCTGTTCACAAGAGTGGCTAACTTCTGAGTGTATAGGCATCAAAGAGGTAGGATTAAGAGTAATGCAAGTCTTGGGCCAGGGATTTAGCTCAGTGGTTTCACCGCCTGCTGTGCAAGCGCAAGGACCCAGGTTCGATCCCCAGTACCAAAAAAAAAAAAAAAAAAAAAAAATAGAGTAATGCAAGTCTTGCTTGGACTGGTGCTACAAGCCTGTAATCCTAGCACTTGGGAGGCTGAGGCAGGAGGTGTGCCACAAGTTAGAGACCAGCCTGAGCTGGTCTATGAATTCAAGGCCACCCTGAACTGCATAGCAAGACTCTGTCTCAAACACCCCTCCTCCCAAAAAAGGTAGTACAAGTCTTTATAGTAACCTCAGGGTTGTCTAAGAAGCATGGCCTGGCATAGTTCCAATGGGTAAAATCTACTTTAGCTTTTGCTGGAATTTGAGAATTGCTCTCAGTTTTGCTAGTAAATCTCTTACTAGTAAGGGACTAAGACACTGCGGGACAATTAAAAACTTGTGGTTAAACATTTGACCTTCGAATTAAGCAGGAGTGAGAAAGATACAATTAGGGCGCCCCTTGACCTCAATAGCTATAGATCTACAGGAGGGTTTTCCAGAGAAGATAGTTAAAACAGAAGCCAAATGAATTGAAATTATTTACCTATGACATCTAGGGTCACCCAAGGTTTCTCACAGGAGATGGAGATGTCTGTGGACAAGGGCACTATAGGTTGCCACAGGCCCCTTCAGTCCTCTTCATCAGGGCAGGAGGTAAGAGTTTTGGCTGGCTTAGCCTGTCTCTGGGAGTGGGGACAGTCAATTCTCCAGTGCCATGAGTCAGGCACATCAACTGCCTGACACAGCGCAGAGCAAGAGTAGTGGCTTGATACAGTTACCTGCCCAGTGTCCAGTTTTTTGCAGGCTTTGGGTTTTCCCTTGGATGACTTGGGTGTGTTTAAAGCATTGCCAATTGTGACAGTCATAATTTTGGTCTGTCTTTATTTTCTCAGCCCTTCTCCTTTCATCCTCACCTAGATCCCAATTATTGAACACAGAAAAGGCTGTGTCCAACAATTGAGTCATATTTGAAAATACTAGGTCTCTCTGGGATGCTAGTCTTTGGTGGAAATAGGTTAGAGAGGCCAATATCCCCATGAGAGAGAGGTGTGTATCTGAGGACAAGATCATCAATTTCCTCTTCCTTGGAGGCCTCTTTAAGTACCATGGTTCTTGGGCCATTCTAGAGATAAAGAGCCATAAAAGCCTAACATAAGGGATTTCACACCACTGTCTTTGCCTTTTGTAAAAGAGATCTAACTGAAGAATAGTATTGTAATTTAGACTGCCATTCTGTACCCATCTCTTACCATTTCTTAGTTCATACTAGACTCAAATAGTATTGCAATAGAAGATAAGTTGTTAAAAACAAGGTTGGAACTGCCAGGGCTTCAACCAGCTACCTGCATGGGGCTTATAGAGAAAGAGAAAAGACTAGGTCTGGGGTCCTTCAGAGGATGTCCCTCACAGAAGGATGCAGGTTCATTCAGTCCCTGAACTGTCCTCCGTGAAACTCAATTGTGCTACTAGATGTATCTGGCAAAGTAAGTGACACTGGTGCCTTCTTAGTTTTTTTTTTTCCTTATAATTCTCCATACTTTGTGGCCCACTATCACTCCTTCAGGGTCAAATTGTTCCAATGGCAAAGTTGCTGGGCTCTGTAGGGTGTTTCCCATGGTGCATTGGCCCACGGACTCCTTAGGAAGAAGGGTGGAGTCCTCTAGTGGCTCCATTAGAAACTCCCTTGAGATCAGGGTGGAGCTCCCTACCTGGAGACCCCCTTAGCTTGGTGGGGCCACTTGACAAACAGTATCTCTTACATTTATCCCAATGATAAAAAAACCTTGGTACCTTGTTTAAAACAATAGAGGTAGAAACTTCTTTTTAAAAAAAGATGACTCTGGTTTTGCATACTCACAGCCACTTGAGCTTACTGGCTATTCCTTTGTTCTGCTCAAGCCATCAGGCATATATTTGATTTTTTGTTTTGGGTTCCGGGATTGAACTCGGGACCTTGCAATTGCAAGGCAGGTGGTGGCACCACTGAGCTAAACCCTGGCCCCATATGTTTTTAATTTACCCAAATTTATTAGAAAAAACAAGGAAGGGATCTAACCCAATTCAAAAGGGAAGAGTAGAGGAGGCCCATATATTCCCTAAAATTGGAGCCTTGGCTTCTATCTACAAAGGTGAGATTTCCTGGTGACCATGAGACCAGTAAAAAAAAAAAAAAAAACCATGAAAATGGCAAACAAGCATGATGGAACCATGTGACCAACTCACCTGATCAAATAAAATGGCCGATAAACAAACATGGATGAATCCCTGTGGCTGACCTACAGGAGGAACCAAAATGGCTGACTCATGCGATTAACAGACATGATGAACCAAAGCGGCTCTCAGTCATGGCAGAAAGGTGGACTTGGATGAAAGCAGCTCACTAAGAACTCCATGTAGGAGGAAAGTGCAGATGAGACTTTGTGCACAAAAAGGGGTCATCAATTTAAGCAGGAGACCAAATTCCAAATAGCTAATTTTTCCGAAAGAGTGAAAAAGCTGAGCAAAGTATCGTAGAGAACAGAAATGTGAGGAGAAAAAGGCATACTAAACTCTGGGTCGAACACATGGAACTTGAATGGTCTGTTCTGTGACTGGGTTATTAACAAGCTCTCTGGCTGCTCTTTACTGACTTGTATTCACAGTGACTGACCAAAAACAGAGAAGAAAGAAAAGGGGAGATAAACTTGAACCGGACCTATGGTCCCTTTACCAGCTGGGAAAAACACAGAGGCCATACACTTCCCCTCCTTCTTCCCACATGATGGAACACACTAGGAAACTGTTCGTTGTACCATGAGAAAGCTTTCTGAGTTTTCCAACCTAGGGAGAGAGAGAGAGGGAAACAACAAAGAAAACTTTCTTGGCCATAGATTTTAGAGAGAGAGATCAAAAGGGACTTACCTCCTGGCTGGCTCTGCTAAATATGTTACCAGGTTTGGGGGGGCTGGAGTCTCCTTTAGAGGTGGTTTCTAGGTTCTTCATGTCTTGAACAAAGAATTGGTCAAGACAAATGCAAACAGTAGCAAGGTTTTATATATTAAAGGTTGGAAAAGAAACATGCTTTGCAGAGCGAATTTGGGCCAAGAAAAAGTAGAAAAAGGAGTACACTCTGCAGCATGAGAGTAGATTACTGTTAAAAGAACACAGTAGCCCAGAGCTCAGTGGCAACTTTGTATTTCCCACTCTTCAGGATGGTGTCAGGTCTAGGCCATACTTATCACAAACCTTGACCACATGGGAACTGTTCTGTGCATGTGTCTGGGAACTTTGCATTTAACACATCACACCCACTTTCTTAGCCAGTCTACCACACCCTAATCTACTGCCTCAATGTCAGGGAAGAATTTTCCAGTTATAGGGAATAGTATAAACAGAGTCACAATATTATAGATAGATACATATTTCCTGTGCCAACAAGACAGTGGGGAGTAAATAAGGGAGCACACATGAGGGCTTGAGAAAGAGGAAATTATCCAATTTGGAGCACAAGGAACAGAATGAACCAAGGACTTGTTGATGCTGGCAAGAAATCAGCTATGCTGAATTTGCTTAATAATGGTGCTCTTGGGGGCTATAAATTTTTTTAAATGATGGTTGAAATTTCCCCAATGGTTAAATTTAGGAAGTTATTCCCAATCTGCAGTTCTCCTGGACTGAGCTTTTCTCTAAACATGGGACCTGGGAAGTCATGATTCTCTTCCACCCCCAGATTCTTACAGAGCTGAATGAAGGAGCCATCACCATCTCTTTTCAATTTCTCATCTGTTTTTCCCCTGGCTTCTATTCATAGAATCTTATGAGTAAAAGTCTATCTGAGGGCTTCAGGGTATTTAGACTGGGGGGAAATCTTGAGACGTTTTTGAGGTAGCATAGAAGAAATAAAAACTAGACAGAAAGGAAAATCCTAATTTTAAAAATGAAAACTGTAGCTTCAGGACACAAACCCAGTTTAATTTTTTTTTTCAGTTTAATTGTTTTTAATCTCACAGAACACAAAATCTTAGACAGTTCTCTTTCACCTGCAAAAGGACTCTGCTATTCCTATTTTACCTGCAAATGGTCCTCTTTCACCTCTGAATAGACTACCTTTTCACCTGTAATTAGGATTTCCCCTGTGAATGGACCACCAAGCCAAGACTACAGATTTCCACTACCAAAAACACATAAAGATTCCCAGTTCCAAATTAGTATGTCTCGCACTCCACTCAGTGCACCCTAAACCCTTCCCATGCCTCTTACCGAAACATCCTGTAAATTCTGCCCCCTGCCCCCCCCCCCATTTTGGTATGAGTGACATGACTGTTTAGGTCACCAGTATTCTTAGATAATAACAGTTAATAATTTGTTAGAACTTACTGTATGCCACAATCATACTGACAGACAAGTATCATACTCATTTTCCAGATGAGGAAATTAAAATATGGAGAACTGAAGTGGCTTTCCCACTGTTCCAAAGCAAAATCCAAACTCAGGTCTGTTTGGCTTCAAAGTCTAAGCTCTGTGCCAATTACACCAGTCAATGAATCTTTTTCTTTTGCTAGAAAAATGCTAAAGCCAGCCCACAGTAATAGGAATCTCCAAAGAAGGGCATTCTACAATCCCACACAATGTTTAACTGCCCTGTGATCAGAAAATTGTTCACTTATGTAACAAATGTCCCTCCAAACAATGTGGAAATTCATTTCCTCTTAATGGGGTTTCTCACTCACTGCTGTTGCTTGGCAGCTTTCCTGATATCAAAACAGTCATCAAGATCCTATTCTTACACTCCAGGAGGTCTTGGACTTACTGGCCCCTGTCCGTGGGTGTTCTCACTAGCTCCTTTGAACACCCCTTTCTCAGACAATGCTGAGTTGGGCAAGTCTCTTGGGGAGTGAGAAAGTGACACTTGAGAACATATTGGTTTATTATTACACATAGAGGAGTAAAATTAACCATATGAGATGCCTCTAGAATTGCCAATAGCAGGATGGCACCACCTTTATCATCCTTCTGCCTTTTTCTTGATCTCTACCTTGTGTCCATCTTTCAAGCTGTTTAATTATTTAGCGGAAGTGTGCGTATGTTACTTAGAGAAGTCCCCTGCTTCCCAAATTACAGTGTGTATTGTCTCTGAATTACTATACTATTTTTTCCAGGTTTTTATTTTTAAATGTTTTATTTTAATACAAGTAGATATTAATAAAGAAAATATACAGCTATATTATTTTTTAAATCCATCAGACTTTTTTTTTTGAAACAGGGTTTTACTCTGTAGTTCAGGCTGGCCTCAAGCTCACAGCAATCCTCCTGGCTCAGCCTGGAGAGCTGGGATTATAGGCGAGTGCTAGGATTACAGGTGTGTGCCACCAAACCGGGCTCAATGGACTCATCTTCTTTTCTGGCTCCTTTAAGGGCTAAACTGAGAAACTAGTGCAGATTCTGGGGTTAATGGCTGATCTGCGGATGAATGTGCTTCTCTTACCAGAAAATATACTAGAGTTATTTTTTTCACAAACATACTTCATTAGTTTCCTCTATAAGAAACAGTAATATCAATCTTTTTAATAGAAATCTCAGGTCATTTTGAACCAACTTTGCCAGATATAATTTCCCTTCTGACATGTTTGGCATTTAATTTCAGCTTTTCTAAATAAAATCTGTTTTGAAGTTCAGCATGGTGGCACATGCCTATAATTCAAGCACTCTGGTGAAGGGAAATTATACCTGGCAAAGTTGGTTCAAAATGAATAAATTATGTAAACTACTTTCCATAAGCAAATACCTAATTTTGGCCACCAGAAGAATCAGAGATCCAGCAGGTAGCCAGATGTACTGGTGCACACCTGTGATCCCAGCACTTGGGAGGCTGTGTCAGGATTACTGTGAGTTCTAGGCCAGCATGGGCTACATGGTGAGTTCAAGGCCAGCCTGAACTACATAGTGAGACTCTGTCTCAAAAGAAAAACAAAACAAATTAAAAAATAGCAGGCATTATACATTTTATAATTCAGATATATTGCACAGAATTAGACTATGTCTAGTTCTGGGAATACCCTAGATATCTTAAAGTGTTACATTTGAATAAAACTATCTTATTTTCTCTTGATTAATAAGGTAGCTAAAATAATTTGGAAACCAAAAAATATGAGCCATCACTGGACAGCAAGACATCTAAACTAAACCTTCAGCAGAGAAATCAGTGGACATATGACATAGGCCCAAAGTCATACACACTTTATTAGTTTCCTCTACAAGAGACAGTACCATCAATCTTTTTAACAGAAATCTCAGATTATGAGAGGCCAAATTGATCCAAGGAAGGAAGATGAAAAGTAAATGCTTAAATTAATCAAAAGGCACTATATGATACCAGCTAAAACCTACTACCATGGTGCTGGCAGGCTAAGGAAGATTAAAGCACAGCAAATTATCTAATGTGAATGTTAGCGATGACAAAGCAGAAAGCAAGTCATTTGGGCCCAAGGGGATATTTGGTCAGAAGGTCGAAGTGGCTGTAGGTAAAGCCAAATAGAAAGGAATAGGTAGAAGGAGAATCCAAGCTATATAGACAAGCAGATGATGGGTCAGGCTTTTTCCTCCCAAGAAAGATTTGCTGGACTGTATTATCCCCTTCCCCACCTTCACAATCCCAGCCAGGAGCTGCTCAAGCTGAGCTGCCTACTCTTGCCTTACAGGAGTTTCTGTACTTTAGAATTTAGAGAACTTGTCACACCTGGGTGGGCTCAGTTGCTAGTTGTTCTGAACAAAGAACACCTCTGAAGTATTCACATGCAAAGGAGTCTGAGCTTCCATAATCACATTCAAACAACCCTAAATGTTTCAATAAACTCAAGTTTCAAACAAACCTCAAAAGTTTGAAATTTTGCAGCAGCTGAGCTCTAGTCAAAGCTTCAAGACTCACAAAATTATCAAGGAAGGCAGAATGAGATAATGCAGGTAGAAAATCCCAGCAGTCAGTCTCAATCTGTCTTTCTCTAATTTAGGATAAACTCTAATGTGCCTAATGTGGGATGTGAAAAGCTACACTGGAGCAAGCTGGGTCTTCCAAATTTGTCATCGAATACCAAGGGAAAACAAGAGGTAGGTTGATTTTGTTTTAAAAGCTTCAGAAATTATTCTGCTATAAAGGGACATGACTGAACAGGTAGGAAATACATTCCCCATTGTAAGTTCTCCTGATGGGTTCTGCAAAGATCATGAACATGTTGATCATTTCTACTTTGGAATATTACTTCATCTGGTTCTCCTGAGATATGACATTAGTGACTACTACTACTTCGAAGCATACATTGTTTGGTTTGTTTTGTTTTGGTACCGGGATCGAACTCAGGACCTTGAGCTTGCTAGGGAGGCAGTGGCACCACTGAGCTAAATCCCCGGGCCTAAGCATGCGTTGTTAATGTGAGAAATGGCTGGGCCAGAAAAAGTCTATGAGTCAAGATGGCATAAACTCTGGTAGCTCCAGCTGAGAGAAGTTTGTCAGCTGCATGGCAGATTGTGCCACAAGTGTCAGCCATGTCATCCACAAGAATAGCCACTCTGTCTTTCACATCCCCCACTAGCACCATGCAGTCCATTTCATTGGCCGCCTTCTTTGTGAATCAAGGCAAAGTCCGCATTCAACCGGTCTGCTATGGAGGCATCTATCTTGGCTCTACCAGCATCAGATGAAACATGAGACAATAGCATAGCTCCACCACTCAAAGATATTCTCCCTAATACACTTCAGGATAGCTGGCTCTGCATACACATTGTTTATTATTTATTTATTTATTTATTCTGGTACCGGGGATTGAACTCGGGACCTTCCGCTTGCAAAGCGGGTGCTGGAACCACTGAGCTAAATCCCCGGCCCTACACATTGTTGATTGATTGATTGATTGAGACAGGGTCTCTCTATGTAGTTCAGGCTGGCCTCGAACTCATAGTGATCCTCCTGCTTCGGCCTTCCAAGTGCTGAGACTACAGGTGTGCACCACCATGCCTGGCCAAATTATCCATTTAGATATTTTTTTAAAAGCCCTAAATTTGAGAAGCATGTAGATCCATAGTGATAATATAGTTTGCACCTGCTACAGATAGCATATTTGCAACAAATTTGTCTGAGATTAAAGCCCAGCTCATCCTTCTTATCCTGCTGGGCATAAGGGAAGCACAGGATGACTGCAGTAACCTGGCTGGCTGAGGCAATCTTGCAGGCATTAATCAGTATCAAATTGTCCATTAAATTGTCATTGATTTCACCACAACCACTCTGAACAATGTAGATATCTTCTCCACAGTACACTTTCACCAGTTTCCACACAGGTTTTCTGGTTGCTAAATTTCTTAGTTATCAACTTGCCTAGCTGCAGGCTTTAGCAGTCAATAATCTTCTAAGATATATTGTGGTGGGAGCTGCCACTGAAGATTTTGATATTTGGGATCTTGAGCAACTACCCTAGGTGCTCTTCGCGCAGCGATCATGGCTGCTGTAGAGACAGGAACTGAAATCAGCCCAGGCAATCAATACTATCTGTTTCACATTGCTACTCTGCCATCCTCTATACTTGAGTTTAAAATCAAGGCCTTCAGTGCTTTTAAGCCAAAAGAGTAGGGCCTTCACGTTATCTTCATATATCCTTTGTAGGAGATGCTAATCCATCTTCTTGCATCCTGCTGGATAATTCCAGAAACAAACTCAGGCAAAGAAGCTGCAAGGAGTACTTTCTCTTTGTACATTTAGGGTAACTGGTCCCCTCCACAGCAACCCCCACAAAACCTTCTCAGACATCAGATACCAAACGTGCTGTTGGAAACAGGAGGTACCACTTACATGCTGGGTTGTTTACTGCTCGACTGGTACTTATTTGTCATCTAATATCATATCCTATCACACTCCCTACTATCTTTTTAAAAGCATATGAATATTGTCAGTATTACCTCCTTGGGGCATGATTGTTTTGCAACCAGAACATTCTTCAAAGCCATCAGAGGAGGTGATTTGTGAAATGGTGAGGGTGTCATTCTGGAGGAATAGAACTCCAGGGATGACAGGAAAGCAGGTGCTCTTTCCTAAAAGGGACCTAATGATATACTTATATGGTGGCCGCCTGCTTTGTCAAGCCCTTAAGACAGTCCTGCTTGTCTTCTGGAGCAATGAGGCCTAGGGCAGGAAATTGTAGGTGAGAGTTAACTAGGAAATGCCCAGAAAAATGGTGGGCTGTGAGTAGGAGGAGGTAGTTAGTTTATAGCCTCTGTATCACTGTGCCTGGCAACAACTTGTTAATCTTTCATCAGTGATCACATCACAGCATATAGTGAGAGGTACACTTAGGGCAAAAGAGAGAGAGATAACCTGTTGGACTTCCTGTTTAAGGTTCCTTTCACTTGTAAGATAACAAAATTTCTCATCAAAGCCATGAGCCACTTGAGCAGGGAGACAAGGCTGGGTGAAGGCCAGCTTCAGCCAGCTGAGGAGGAGCACAGGCACTGCCCAACCTGGGGCCTCTATGTCCTAGAGTGGGCAACTATAGGCAGGAAAGAATCCCCTGCCCATGTGCCTGGGGCTGAGTGAGAGAGAACAGTTGACCCTGCAAGGCCTGATTTGCCTTCCTGCAATTTCAGAAAGGCAAATAAGACTTTCTTGGTGTTAGAGGCCATCACTCTTTTCTTTCTTTCACACCTGTGTTTCTCATCTAGTTCAGAGCCAAAAGACTCTGCTGGTCCAGCAATTTCTAAACAACTTCCCAAAGGGGGGAAAAAAAGAGAAGAGCGACTGAGCCTCAGGGTCACTCTCTCTTAAAGCTCCCTAGGGGTTCTGTGAGACAAACTCAGAAGAGTGATGGCTTAGCTGTATGGTGTATCCCTGTTTCCTCCATAACACTGCTTTTCACTCTTCCTTAATTTTCCATAGTACTTCAGCTGCTGAAAGCAGTTTTTTTGTTTTGTTTTGTTTTTGGGTACCGGGGATCAAACTCAGGACCTTGCACTTGAGAGGCAGGTGTGGTGCCACTGAGTTAAATCCCCGGCCCTTGAAAGCAGTTTCTTTTGACATCCTTTCCCACAAAGCTCAAGTGGTGCCAGGCCCTCGTTTTGTATGGATTGGCCATTAAGAGGATGTAGACAAATATTTTTCTCAGCTACTGGTTCCTCTATCTTAGGTCACATTTTCCCTGTCTTTCATGGGACAGTCTATTCTGCCTTATAACACAGTAGGTGTGCATGGCTTTTCTCCCCTAGATCATCTGTCAATTCCTCCAAGGCAGACTTTACATTGTTCTCCCTTGTCATCCTCATGGCTCTTAGCACATTGCCTGACATAGAGTAAGTGTTCAGTTAGTGTGGGTGGGCTGGCTGGCTGCCTAGATGGCTGGTAATATTTGGCTGGATGAAGATCTCTCAGAAAGTTGGAGCTGGCCTTTATGCTAAGAAGTCAGTTTAGGTCTCCCCAATTCCATTAATGATCATGTAGCGGTGGGTCACTGGGGCCCCATGATGGAGAAAACATGAGTCACACTATTATCAGAGGAATGAAAGAGGACAGAAACATGTACCCTTGCGCAAGGGTCAGAGCCAGGATGTGAGGGCCTTAACACAATGGCCTTTCAGTATCCCCTAGGTCTATGGTTAATCTAAATTATTTTATGATGGAAGGTAATCGGGGGAGCTGGAGGCTATTCAACTTGGACCCAGACTCAGGAAGATTTTGAGTAAACTTAGAGCAAGACTTTTCTTGCTCAACCAGCCAAAGGGATCAGTAGCTCTTTGTCAAGTCTGCCCTGGTTTTTCTAGTTGAGCATGAACTTCTCATTCCTTGCATTGAAGTTTCCTATATTAACAAAGGTCGAAGGAACCCTCAGGCTAGCCTCACCCTAAGAAAAGGGAAGCTCTGTGCTCCATTTCCCTCACAAGCCCTTCTACTGCAGTGGCAGACAGGGACAGGGAGTTTTCTGGAGTTTGAAGAGCCACAGGTCTTCACCCTGAGCTCCAAACCCACATTGCCACGTGAAGAGTTTCCAAGTTTATTTCAGACTCTGACACTGTAACTTGAGGGATTTTATTCACCTCTCTGTCCTCCATTTTGTCTTCTATAAGGACCTACTTCACTGAACTTCATTGAGGTATTTAGAAGATAAAGTTGGTAGATGTGAAAGTGTTTTGACTGCTGGACGGTGGATTATCAGAGCCCATATCAGACTCCTGCCCACTTAGCACAGCAGAGTCAGCAAAGGAACCCTGTCTTTTAACCTCCAGTGGCCCCCCTCAATCATCACTCTGAGGTTCCAGGTGTCAGACCAGAGACATGACTTCTTTTTTTTGTGAGTTTTTTTTTTTCTTTGGTACTGGGGATCGAACTCGGGACCTTGCGCTTGCAAGGCAGGCGCAGGAACCCCTGAGCTAAATTCCCAGCCCTGAGACATGACTTCTTGTTAAGCTTTTCTCCATAGAGTCCCCCAACACACATACACCGTGTTCCTTCCTGTTGCCATTCCTTCTAAATGGGCTTGGGCACTGGGATTCTAATCTCTGCACCAAAAAAGCCTCACATCAGAAGTGCAAGAGTAGTGTCTGTTAAAACAGGGTCTTACATGCTGAGGCCTCCTAAGTTCAGGGGCTGATTAAGCTGTCTCCTGTAAGGTCCTGTTACTCTCAGTATTGTTCTAGTTAACAACCTTATGAATTAGACTTTGTTAATTCCCAGGGAAATCAATTCATTGCTCTTCCACACTCCCACACTTCCAGAATCAGGAAAATTGGAACTAAGGTGCTGTGTCTTATTGAAATGTAAACCTAGCATCTCCCTGGTGAGTTGGCCAGTTGGCTATCATGGCAAGAGGGGACAGTTCCAAGTGGTACACTCAATGAATGCCTGTTTTCCCCCATCACTGTCATGGGAGACCACAAGAGCCTGCATGTCTCTTTTGTTACCTTGCTGGCTACAAAGTATCTTCTTTAAGCTGCTTGGGAATATCTGTAGGCTCTTCCTATTGGCTAAGAATATTTTTGGATCAGCAGGGTCCTATTTTAGGAATCAGGGGCTGTAACTAACACCAGCTGTATGGCTCTAGGAAAATCACTGTACTTGTGTGAACTTTAGTTTTCTCATCTCCCAAATGGAGATGGTCATATCTATCTCACCTCCCTCATAATGGTGGTTCAGCAAATGAAAGGAATAAGAGCATAACCATTTAGTAAATAACTTCAATGAAGCAATTATTCTGAAAAGGGAAGAGCCCTGGGCAAGATGAAGAGGTTAGTTTCCTTGGTGAGGGGTATTGTTATGTTTCCATAAAATCTGGAATTTTCTTTTCAGCCCGTAATGAGAAAGTCCAGCTTCCATCTTCCCTCCTCTTAGCCCAATTTCTTCCAGTCATACGTGCCCTGTCTTAATCAATAAAACAGTTACTCAATCAACAAGTGTTTATTGATCACCTATTGTGTGCTCAGCACTGTTACAGATAGTCTGGGGTATACAGAGAGGTGTAACATGGCCCCTGCCCTCCAATGTTTACATTGTGTTTTTGAGGTCAGACATATGCACACATACATAGAATTGTCCACAAAAATTTCGAATGATAAGCATAAAGAAACAATTTTTACTTTGAGGCTTGGAGGAGGGAGGGGTAAGAGAGGGACAGAATGGTCAGAGAAGGCTCAGTGGAAGAGGTGGTGCTGAGTAAGTTCTCCAAGTATGGGGACGACTTGGCTAAGGGGAAAGGGTTTCTAGATGGGAGAATAGTTTGCATATAGGCACGATGGTGGAAACACGAAAGGCATGTTAGAGATCATGAACGTCCCCCTTCTGCTGGCACTGACATTTGGGAAGATGTACTGGATTTTTTCAGAAGCTGATCATATTAGGCTGATGAGGACAAATGTTTATGATCTGCACTCCTATTCCAAGGGAAATGGAGCATTTTTCAGATCTTGGAGGTGGAACTGTCTGCCCAGGAACCATTTTCTACTTTCGTCATCTGTAATCCCAGGCAGCAGCTCAGTTACCATTGCTCAGATCATGGACACAGCACCATGGGCATAGATGTTCACATTGGAGCCCTTGGATAATCTGTGGAATGTCTTCTAATGGATGGGAAATATGAAGGGTGACAAGGGACTCAGGGTGTTGCTTTTTGAGCTGATTTTCCATTAGGCCTGAAGATTCCCCAATGGGCTGCCTCTCTTTGGCACAGTAGAAACACCTGCCAGAGCCACCACATTGTCTACCCAGCTTCTTAGATACAAAAGTTCATACTCTTTCTTGACCAAGGTCAAACAATAATATCTTTCTCAGTCCCCCACAGCTCCTGTGTTGTCATCCCGAGCCAAGGTCAAGTTCTAGAAAAACTGATTTATTGTTCCTAAGGAAACCATTGTCTAAGGCCCTTAGCCTGTGGGTTAGATAGAAGGCAAGGTCGGGCACCACAGAGGAAGGCAGAGGCTTCAGTGAAAGTTGAAACTGCCCCTTCTGAGGCAGTTCCTCAGTGAAGTCAGAGTCTGCTGCTGCCTTGAACTTGCCACATCTTCTTTCCTTGTGCTTTCCTCTAGCTGTGGGCTTGATTCCTGCCCCACTAATGTGAGGAAATCCTGGAAAGTGCCTTGGGAAATGGTTTTGGTCTTTTGTGGTCCCAGGCTTCCTTCCTTTCCTCCCATACTGCACCCAGTTTCTGTTCTCTGGGTACTGCAATATAGATTTCTTTCAGTTCATATACAAACCACTCTAGACAACCCGGAGTCAGCAAGAGTGGGATAGAGACTCTGGGGCCTATTACTGACCAATCAGTCTCTTTGGAGGGAGGTTTGAGAAGGAAGTTAGACCCATGCCCATATAAACCACCACTCCTTTTCCCCCAACAAAGAGCTATGAGCCAACCTCAGCTAGAAGGACAGTCTTCATCCCACAGTCAGTGGGATGTGATTAGTGGGTTTTGGAATGGAGTCCTAGGCAAACCAAAGGACAGGAGGGAGCCTCTGGGATCTGGCCCAAGGTAGGGGGTGGGGTTTGGAATTTAAGGTTGAGAACTCAGGGCATGGAGGTATGGAGGCAAGGTGAGAGAAATAGAAAAGCTGGTTTGGCAAGTGTCCTTAAAAATTCAACCTGGATGCTGTCATACCAGCTCCTGCTTCTGCCTTTGCTTGATCCAATGGCCAAAGTCAGTCTATGCTCAGCAGCACCTTCTGACATAATCCAGTGGCAATGTCCCTCACCCGTGGCCCTGGGGGTGCTGTCCACTGGTTTTCACAGACCCAGCCAACACCCACCCCCAGCTCTGGCCCCTGGTTCTTCACACATACCCTGTCAGGCTGTAGGAGTTGAACTCACTCTTGGCTTTGGATGGTTGACCAGGCTTTGGAGAGCTCCTAGTGGCAAGAGGCTGGGCCTGGTAGCCATCATAGTAGTTGGCACGATTTCTTTGGGATGAGCAGGAAAAGCAGAGGATAATTCCAGCTACCAGGGAGAACAGAGAGGAAATAATGCCCAAGTAAATAGCTTCTCCAATCTCATATTTCATGCTGTCAGGCACCAGTGGTGAGTAAAAGTCCCGCAAGATCCCATGAAGATTCCAGACAACAGGGATGAAGCCCAAGAGGCCTCCGAGAATGAAGAAGACTGCACCCACTACTGCCACTCTGTCTTTGGCTCGGGATTCCTGGCAAAAGACTGTGCATCTCATTCCCACCACAGAAATAATGCAGGCCAGTGAGGAGATTGCACTGGAAGTCACCATCAGGGCCTGGGCAGCCCGGATGTCAGCAGGCAACCCTAGAAGGGTGCTGTAGATGTCACACTGGGTGATGCCTGTGCTGTGTGTAGCACATTCCATCCAGAGACCCTTGGAGAAGCCAACAGCTGTCACAATGCTGGCACCAACATAAGAACTTGTTCGCCAGCTGGGGAGCAGCATGGCAATCACTGTGCCCAACAGTCCCAGAAGGCCTAGGATGTAGCCCACAAGTTGGATGCCAAGAGAGACCATGGCAGGCCTCTCAGTTGATGTGTCTTCAGGGCTTGTTCCCTCTTCTTCTGGCTGTGGCTCTTGCTCCTTGGATCCCAGCCTCTAATCCCTCATTTCATAGTGTTTGCCAGGCTGATTTCTCTCCTCCTTACGTCTCTGTGGGTGGCCACAAGCAGGCTCAAGAAGGCATCCAGAAAACCTAAAAAAAAAAATCCATAAACCAGATTAAATATTGACCAGAAGCTTATGAGAAACCAGAAAATGCTGGATGCCTTTTGACCTTTGTTATCTTTAAAAATAACACATGAGAAAGGAAAAAAAAAAACTTTGAAAGTGGAGCCAGAATGTCATCATCTTCTGCGTAGGCACATGCCTTAGGTTGGCAGTCAGACAAAGGCAGAGGCCAGACAGGTGGCTGCTTTCCGAGAAGGTAGTGATGGCAGTGGCAGTTATGGTTGTGTCAACTCCACTGCTAGTCTCCAAGGTCTGCTGTTTAATGCATTGCCAAGCAACAGTGCCATGAGGCCCCTCAATTGCAGACTGAGGCCAAACTCCAGGGGACTGGATCAGGAGGAACAGGTCCTAGACTATAGTCTTGGACTCCAGCTTGTTAGGGGCCACTTTAATCTTCACGGGCTCAGAGGGTAGTGGTTTAGCTCTGGATCGTCTTGCCCATGTCAAAAATCCACTCCAGGGCAGATTGGGGCAGACAACAAATATTTTGTCCACACTCTGAGAGCTCAGGCATTCCAATCCTGCTCAAATCCCTCTCTGTAAGACCCCTACATGTATACACACCAGGTATTTTCTATGTGATCTCTTAATGCATGCCCCCATCATCAGCCTCTCAGATGATTTGAGAGGACTTAAGAGAAAGGCTGTTCCAAGTCCTAGGGGTGGTCCCTGAAGTTTTCTGAACTCTCTGTTAGGAGCACTAAAGTGGACAGGGGAAAGGGAAGCTGCTTTAGAATACAGGGCTTTGTTAGAAGCAGTTACCTGAGCAATCCTTTGGAATCTCAGAACTGTACAGGATTTCAGTGTTCAGTGAATCCTCACTCTTTTCAAGGTTCAGAATGGTAAAAGTCACGTATACTTCCTCCTGCCCGTCTTCTACAAGATCCTCCAGCTGACTAATTTTTTAACCCACTACAATCTGAATCTGTTTCATTTTTAGTCTTCTTCAAAATTTTTCTTTCCCTCTCATATCTTAAATTGGAGTGCTCCTCAGAAATCCATTCTTTCCTGAATCAACATTGTGTCACTGAGCAAACACATTCACCCCTGTAAATCTATTATGCATCTACTGACACACCCAAATCTGAATTTCTCTTAAAGAAACTTCTGACCTTCAAGACTGTCAAAGGAATCCTCTAGTCAAAATTTCCATATGGAAGCCAGGTGTGGTGGTGCATGCCTGCTCTTGGGAGTTTGAGACAGGGTTGTTGCAAGTTTGAAGCCAGCCTGGGCTACATAGTAAGTTCAAGATCAGCCTGAATTATATACTGAGACTCTGTTCAAAAAACCAATAAATAAATAAATAACTAAATCCACATGGAAATCTCATAGGCACCTTGAATTTGACATGTCTACAAGAGAACACATCACCTCCCCCACTGTATTTTTTCCCAAGCAATTCTTCCCTGGGTTCCCCATGGTCCCTGAATGATATCTCTGTCTCCCCCTTACACCAGACCAAATTCCCAGGAGTGATCCTCGACACCTTTCTTGTGCTTATCTCCTGCATCCTATTGTTTGTTACTATGTTCCACTAGTTACATCTCTTTAATATACCTCAAATCCATGGCTCAAGTTTTTACGTCTCCATTGCTACTTCCAAGCATAGGGCTTCATCATTCTCTCTCACTTGGAAGCAACAGCTTCTTAACTGGTCTTACTTCCAATCTTGCCTCTTTTTTTTTTTTTTTTTTTGTACCAGGGATCGAACCCAGGACCTTGCACTTCAATTTCGCCTCTTCTAATTCATTCTCCACACTGTTGCCAAGGAGATCTTTTCATATATCTGATCAAATCACTACCCTAAGTAAGATATTCTAATAGTTCCCCATTTGTCAAAGGATAAGGTCCAAACTTGTTTGCACTCCATTACCTCCCAAACTTCACCTCATGCCATTCCCTTCCTCATATTCTCTACTTTTACTATACTATAGTATACTATATTACCCCTATGTCTTCAATCATTTTTTTTTTTTTTTTGCAAATCTTAGTACAGGCTGTTCTACATGGAATATCCTGCATTCTTCTTCTGCTTAGCTTTTTTCTCATTCTTTAAGACTCAGCTCAAAAGTCTCTTATTCTAGACTAGGCCAAGTGCCCCTCTTCTATGTTCTTACAGTATCTGATATTTCTTTATTTCCATCATCATCATCATCATCTCCACAATAGCAACACCTATATAGGGTTTCATTTTTGACCATTATAAGCACTTTACATATGTTAATTCATTTATTATCTCATTTTTTGTGGTAGGCACTAATGATCCCTGCTATACAGTAGATGAGGAAACTGAGGTAGAAGTATCACTTTTTGCACTATATTACAGTTTCCTGTGTACACTCTTATTTTCTGCTAGTCTGTGAGCAACTTGAGGGCAGGGTCTATATTTTATTTTTCTGTATCTTATGCACACAGTGCTTTACTCAGAGCAAGTGTTCAAAAATATTTTCTTTTTCCAGCCCCTTTTTCATCATATTTTCAGACAGGGTCTCACTAAGTCATTAAGTCACCCAGGCTGGCCTCCAACTTGGGATCTTCCTACCTCAGCCTCTCAAGTACAAAAATATCTTTTTAATGAATGAATAAGAGTGGTAAAGAGGTTTGAGGGGCTCCACATAACTATAAAAAAGGTTTTCTCAATGAGTCAATGACATTTCAGTGTAAGAATTACCAAAGTGCTACCTAATATTAGAAAGAAGTTTGAGATGAAGTAATCAGAGGTAGAAGGAATTAAATAAAGAGGGAGAGGGAGAAACAGACAGAAAGCAATTTTATGTGTGTATTGGTATACATACATATATGCATATATAGTAACTTATTGAATGGCTTGCCGTCTCAATTAAATTCTAAACAGTTTGAGAGTGAAAAATATATGAAACTTTAGTTGTGTCTCTGGAATATCAGGCCCATGGTTGATAATCAACACTATTCAGTGTTAGATATGATTATGCCAATGTTCATGCAAAGCAATGAAGAGCAACAGCCAATAAATACTTGATGATCTCTGTCACTTATCAGTTGTGATACTAAGTCCTTTCCCAGCGTAGGATTTTTTACTACTTACCTAGGCATTTATCAGGATCATGACTGTGCATGTTGGTAAGACCTTCAGTGCTACATGGAAATCCTTCTACTTCTCCCCGGTATGCATCCTCTTGATGACCACTTAAAGTATTTACTACTCTTTCTTAAGTAAATTCTCTTTTGCATCCAAGATCCTTAAAAAAGCCATTTACTATTGCTGTTTCTAGTTCTTTATTATTCCACTCACTTCTCAGCCCTTTACAATCTGGTATTTTCTATTAGCCCTCCACTGAGAATGTTCTGACTAAGATTATCAATTATTTCCTATTCCAACACTCAACGATCCTGTCCCTGTCATTTTACCTGTCCTTCTCCTTCATACAACTGCTTCTCCCTTGTTTTCTGTAGCACCACTCCCAGTTTTTCCTAGCCCTCAAAATGATTCTTTTAGGTCTCCCACGTTCCTCTTTTTCTGCCCACTATTTAAATCTGACTATTCCCCCAAGGGTTTTATCTAGACTGCTCTGCTTATTCTTCAATCTCCATGGGTGATCTCGTTCACTCTATCTCTGTGCCAATGAGTTCTAAATCCAAACCTCTGCTACAGATCTCCCTTTTGAACTCAAGGTTTATATAGTCAACTGCATTTGGAGTGGCCCCAAATGAATGTGTTAATGGCACCTCAAACTCAGCAGTTGTAAAACTGAAACCATCTGCCCTCTTCTCTCTTTACCCTGAAACTACTCGTACCGTGTTCTCCATCTCATTTCCTTATTTCCATGGATCATTAGACATACAATAACCCAAGCCAGTCACCCTTGATTCCTCCCCTTTTCTTGACATCTAATCATTATGAAATCCTGTCAGGTCTAAATTCTAAATAAATCACAAATCCATCCACGTCTATCTCCATTTCCCAAATCTTAGTTCAGACAATGGAACCATCATCTCTTGTCCATTTAGATATCACATAGGCATCTCAAATTGGTCTCTATAGTTCTACTTCCACCCTATCCCTGTAATCAATTATCCTTCCAGTAATCAAGAATCCTTCTAATGTTGAAATCAAATCATGACTATCACCTTTGCTATGTTTCAAAAACTTCAGGAGCCTTTAATTTCTTTCAGGATGAAGTTCAATCTCCCTATCTGAGGAAACCAGAAAAGCTGTCCATTGTCTGACTCTGCTTTTCTTCCCAGTTTCATCTTGCACTGTTAACATCCACCTTTATGCATTTTACTTCTATAACACACACACACACACACACACACACACACACACACACACACACAGAGTCCAGCCATACCCGGGCACTTGTATTTATCGGAATTTGCCCCTTTTTTGTCTCCAAGTTCTTATGAATGCTGTTCTACCATCTACCATTTGTTTGGCTAGTTGCTAGTCATCCTTTAGGACTCATCCTCTCCTTGAGACTGTCCTTGGGGCTGGAAGTGGTGGTGCACACCTGTAATCCCAGCACTATAGCGCTATGGGAGGCAGAGGCAGGAGAATTGCAAATTTGAGCTCAGCCTGGGCAACTTAATTACTTAATGAGATGCTGTCTAAAAAAATAAAAATAAAAATAAATGATCTGGGGATGTAACTCAGTTGGGAATATGTTTGATCCCCAGAAGAAAGAGAGAGACAGAGACAGAGAAAGGTGTCCTTAGCCCCACCCCCACACCACAAGATGGGTTAAATGCTTTTCTGTTGTATCTTCTATCTATATCTGTACTTCCAGTAAAAGGTGCTGAGCTACCTTAAGGTTTTTATGGGAAAGCCCTCTTCCCTCCTAGAGCAACAGCTTTTGCTTTAGCCTTCCTGGGATGGCAACAGACCAGCCAAGCTTGAATGGGAATCAACAGTATCCCCAAGAGGAGAGCTTCTCCTCAGAGCCAGTTAGTTAGGAGAGTATTTGGGGGAACAAGGAGGGCAGAATCAATAAAATGTCATTATTGGGCCAGGGATTTAGCTCAGTGGTTCTGGTACCTGCCTCACAAGCGCAAGGTCCCGAGTTCGATCCCTGGTACCAAAACCCCCCCCCCAAAACAATAAAATGTCATTACTGAGGCTTGGTAACTCTAGAGTCTAGTTTGGCATAGCGGGGGAGGAGGAAGAACATGTTGTTAGAACTTATTCAAATGGAAAAAATTGCTCCCTGAAGACTAACTTCAGCCAGGGTCAGGAAAACAAGGTAGACAAAATAGCAAGTATGAAGTTGTGTGGTGAGCTGGGCTAGATTCTGTTTTTGTTTAATGAGCAGTAGAGGCAAGGGTAGACAGGGTTTAGATAATGGGTCCTGGACTGAATGTCAAAAGTTCTAATTTCTTGTTTTGGTTCTGCCTGGGACCTATTGTACAACTCCTCTCACTTTTCTAGGCCTTCATTTGCTCATCTCTAAGTTTTTAATTCTCAAATAAGGTAATGAGGACAGGAAGCCATCTTATCAAATATAGAAGTCTGAAGAGCAGCTAATAGAAGCAGGTAGCTTTAATAGAAAACTCCCTTTGAGAGATCCTCCTAGAAGCCAAGCACTGCCTGCTCTGGAGGAACAGAACTCTAGGCCTTGGCAGCTGAATTTGTCTCCTGGGCATGATGCCAACATACTCCATGGCCAAAGGGCTGGACAAGAAAGTTCCACTAAGAGCCTTACCTAATCTTCCTTAGAGGAGGGACTGAAACTGCAGGAGAGGATTAGAAGGGTCAACAGTGACAGCAGCTCCTGACTTAACCCTTTCTTACTGGGCACTTGCCCTGATATTTTCCCCACTTTTTTTTTTTTAACTCCAAAAGTCTTATACATGATGCTGCTCCTTTTACAGAACTCTCAAGAGACTGAGTAGGATGGGACAGTTGGGGTTCTCAAGCTCAAGGAAGGACCTGCTGTGATCTTCTGGAGCTGATGGAAGCCACCACAGCCCTTTTCTGTCAGCTTCATTTCGCTACCACTTTGATCTCATAGCTTCTCAGAGGAATCTAAGACACTTTCTTCTCCCTCTGTACCTCACTCCCAATGGCTCCAGCAAGTGTTTGTGCCATTCCTTTGAGAACCTATTTTCTGGAAAGTTTGTGCTCAGAACAGTTCACCTTTCCTTCTGCACCAGCTGATTGATAACAGTTCAGCGAATTGCAAATGTACTGAGAGATTTTCTAATTGCTTTTTAGAAAGGTTCATTTTTGTCTTGTCATTTAAGTAAAGCATGCTCATTTTTTTCTGTGGTATTGGCTCAGTTTAGAATGCTGGAAAACACAGAAAGGCAGAACTTAGAAAATAAAAAGCACCTACTATCTGTAGCTAGAAATGCTGTGAACGTTTTGGCTCTAACTCCATTTTCGAGGAGGACCCTTGAGAATAATGCCTCAGTCCACACAAGAAATTTTTGACAGACTTGCAGACCAGTCTACCAGTCCTGGAGAGTTATTTAAGGGCTTGAAAGGAGGACTTTATGATTTCACTTAGGAATCCCCTTTCTGCTGCTTTCCTGAGCCTTCACGCTGAAGAGGGCTTTAAAGCATCCAGTCCTCCTCAGTTCCCACAGTTAGATGAGTAAAGTGTTGGTCTTTTCTTCCTATATTTACCCCAGCCTTTTTGTCCCAAAAGTTCCACCCAGAAATTATCTAATTTGAAGAGTGTTTCTTCTGGTCCTGTACTTTCAATGAGTAGAACCTTTGTGACAGCTTTATGGAAACAAATACCAACAACACAAGTGCCATAGGAATTTTCTCTCCCATACCCTTCATTCAGAAACCCAAGGTTGGGGCCGGGGATTTAGCTCAGTGGTTTCACCACCTGCCTGGCAAGCACAAGGTCCCAAGTTCAATCCCTGGTACCAAACAACAACAACAACAACAACAACAACAACAAAAACAACCCCAAGGTGGCTCAACCTGATTCTATGTTCTAATCGACAAGCAACTAGGGAAAAGAAAGCACCCACCTAGGTGAATCTGAAAGGCAGCAACTAAATCAGTATTGAGGTACTTACGGGGCTGTTCTTTCGAAGAGCCTTGGAGGAGGAGATGCCCCTAGAGAGGGAGGAAAGGGTTCTGAGAAAGGAGAGTGAGGTTCAAGGGGTCATAAGCTAAGGTGA
The DNA here is from genome assembly GCF_053883595.1 of Heterocephalus glaber. Lineage (NCBI taxonomy): Eukaryota > Metazoa > Chordata > Mammalia > Rodentia > Bathyergidae > Heterocephalus > Heterocephalus glaber. The sequence continues at coordinate 33,061,753 of NW_028258384.1, read as the reverse complement.
TAAAGGATTTCTAATGGTTAACCACAGCTTTGCAAAATCCATCTGCAAATCCAAGCCTCATTACAGATGAGAATTAAACCCCTGGAGGCTGGGAACATTGAGGTACTTAAAAAAAATTTGGTGGGTTTTGTGTTTTTCCTGTCAAAAACTCCAGCTGGGCCTTTGTGTGCTGACCTCTGAGCACCTAGGAGAAACTGGGGGGGGGGGGCAGTTATTTGGCTCAAGTTGAAATTCAGAACATTCCAGCTTTGGGAGGAAGGTGAGAGAAGGGGGCTCTGTTAGGAGTCCCTGGCTAGCAACCCTAAGGCCCAACTGAACAAAATCCTCCTAAACAGCCTTCGTGAGCTAGTGCCTACAGCTCCACAGATTCTTCACCCGTGTTGGCTCTTCAGCAAGCCTACAGGTCTACTCCACCCTTCAGGCTGACCCCAATGTGTAAGGGCAAATATGGGTACCATACATTTAGACTGTGGATTCATAAAGCAGTTCCTACAAGGTGGGACTAAGGTGGCAGTACCACACATAGCAGTAGCATATTCTATGTCATTTACGCTTCTCAAAATTTCTGTGTAGTTCAGTGATTGAATTTCCTCTCCAAATTGAAAGAAAAGCTTTCCTGTTTTCTTAGGGCTGGGGATTTAGCTCAGTGGTTCTGCCGCCTACTCCACAAGGGCAAGGACCTGAGTTCGATCCTCAGTACAAAAAAAAAATTGTTTTTTGAATAGAAAGATACTAGATGCTATCAAAAAGAATTTGGAAAATAAAGTATAAAGAAGAAAATAGAGCTCCTTGTAATGCCACAAGCCAGAGATAATCACTGCGAACATTTTGATGTACTATAGAAGACATTAATAGAAACATTTGTTACAAAGTTGTTACAAAATCACACTATACCTACAATTCTATAACTTCTATCATTTCTTTCTTTCTTTTTTGGTACCAGGGATCAAACTCAGGACCTTGCACTTACAAGGCAGGCACAGCGCCACTGAGCTAAATCTCTGGCCCAACTTCTATCATTTCTAAAAAATGTGTCATGGACCTGTTCCCATGTTAATAAAAAACAGAGCTACATCATTCTCTTATGGCTACATTACATTTTATAATATAAAATATGATTTTTTCACCATTAACAGACATTTTTGTTATCTTCATATTTTCACTATTAAAACCTTGTACCTTAGTGCATAATACTGACAAATTCCTAGGCACAGAATTACTAGATCAAAGCATATGCATGCTTTAAAAGCTAATATGGCATATTACAAAAGTAGAGCAGCTATTACTAATGCCAGGTGAGAAAATTTAGGCTCAATGAGATGAAAGAATGAATTACCCAACATCTCAAGTTGAATTGTAAAATGTACACATGCAATCTAGATATCTAGTTTAGTGAATTTTCCAGTGTTCCACATTGACTCCTTCCCAAGGAATCCTATGTAAAAATGATAAGGCTAGTGGCCACTATTCATTGAACACTTTGTCAGTGCCAGGCACTGTGCTGTGGGTTTTCATATACATTGTTGATATAGGAGAACTATAACTCCCAACCTGTTAGATGTCAAATGTGCTGAGTTTGTGGTCTCACAACATCAAAGAATGAAGTCATGAACCAAAGGAAGAAATTAGGAGAGTTTTATTGGACATAAGAAGAGAAAAAAAAAAAAAAAAAGAATAGTTCCTGGATTTCCAGGAGGGGTCCCAAATGGGGTCACCTCTCAGGCCCTTTGTCAGGGGGTAATTTTTACAGCAAAGTCACAATGTGGGTACAATGTAAGTCAATCTACAATCAGTCTATAGGATTACAAGTATAGTTGCTTAGCTAATATTGATCAAATAGGGAAATGAGTCATGTAGTAAGGGTACACATGAAAAGAACAAAGGGATTTTGGGAAAGGGATGGATCCAGATGCTCTGGTCACCCACCTAGGCGACTGATGCCTATCTAGATGTACTGGACTAGGTGGTGCTAATTCCAATATAATCTCAAGTTATTGTTTATCTCTTAGAGAGGCATGTAGGCCTGAACATAGCATCTTTATCTTGAGGCCTGGCCTTCTTCAGATCCACCTCCAGCCACATTTCTGATGTCTTTATTTTTGTACTGACTTCCTTGAGAGCCCAGTCCCTCTCTGACTGTATATTAATTTCTATCTAATTTAGCTGACTATAATATTGTCTCCTTTAGCTCCTACAGAGGAGAGGCAGGCCTGCGCATCAAACCTGGCTAGCTCTGGAGTTTGACTTTGAATCAATATGCTTGATTCCCCTTTTCAAGTGATGTAAAAACAAACAGATTTGTTGCCAGGGGTGAATTCAGTGAAGCAAATCAGAAATCCTCCTCCTTTCCACAGTGGCCTTGCGGGAACTAATGGGGCACTGAATCCCAGCATGACTCCTAAGCAGGGGTCTCTCCAGGATGCTCCCTGTTTGGCAGACTGGGCCAGGCTAAAAAAAGCAGCAGGCATAAGCTCAGCCCCGAGGGTCTTTGAGTATGAAAACAAGACTAAAGTCTTGGGACATACCAGACTAATCCTGTAACTGGCTTTGTGACCTTGGCAAGTCTTTCCATCTTTTTTCCCCAGGCTTCACCTGGCTGACTTTCCAAGGCTGAGCTAATGAATTGGAAAGTATTTTGACAAGTAGAAAATGCTGGATGAATAAAAGACATTAGAATTTGTAGTAGAGGGGCACCTTATCATCTCACAGTAATTCTATGTAGTTGAGGATAGGAAAAGGCAGAATCTTAGGGGGCAGGTGCCAGGGCAGATGAAGGCACTGTGTTGGCAGGATGTGGTTACCATATTGGCAGGCACCCAAGGACTAAATTCTGACAAATGTTTCAAACAGGTCAGCACTGTCAGATCCCGGTGGAATCATGCCAAAGTGTATGCCTCCTCAGTGTTGAGCTTGGGAGACTCCTTAACAATGTCTGGTAAGACCAACTCCCCTGCTGAGATACAGTAACCCTAGATAGGTGGAGGATGGGGATGGATCCAAAAGAAGAGTGGAAAGAAGTGCAGCCTGAAAAAAGAAGTATCTAGCAAGGAGAGGAGTAGTGAGAGAACAAAGGGAAGAAAAGAAGGGCCTGGGAAGTGCTGAGTTAGGGAAGAGAGCTTTAAAAGAGGTGGGAGAAGAATCTTTAAGGAAGAAAATCTAAGAGGTCCATATAAAGCATGTCTGGAAGGAGCAGGAGGAGATGCTGCTATGAAAATAGGAGTCCAGAAGAAAAAAATAAATGTGACAAGGGGAAAAGTTATACAGATGAGAAGACTCTGGAAGGAGTTAGGGTCTACGTCAGGGAGAAGCTGAGAGATTTCAGCCTGACAGTTCCATCAAATAAGTAGTTCTTGCCATGGTCATCAATGACCCTATTGCACCAAATCCAATGGCCACTTTTCAGTCCTTAATTTCTCTCACCTCTGTGCAGCATTTAATACCCTCAATGAACTGCCCTGCTTGAAACGTGTTCTCTTGGCTTCTGTGATACAGCACCCCCCTGGGTTTCTTTCTAGCTCTCTACCTTTTTATTAGCTCCTCCTCCGTCTCTGTCAGATCCTAAAATGTGAGTAGAGAAGTAGAGAGAAGAAGTAGAAGAAAGGGCTGGGGATTTAGCTCAGTGGTTTCGCCACCTGCTGTGCAAGTGCAAGGACCTGAGTTTGATCCATGGTACCAAAAAAAAAAAAAAAAAGAGAGAAGAAGAGTAGTTACCAGAGCCTGGGAAGGTTGTGTGGAGGAGAATGGAGAGAGGATGTTTAAGGGCTATAGGGGTGCAGTTGGATAGAAGGAATAACCTCTAATGTTCTAATAACACAGTAGGGTAGTTATGGTAGACTACAATTAATTAAATATTTCAAAATAAGTAGTAGAGAGGATTTTGAGTGGTTTCAACACAAAGAAAGGACGTATATCTGAGGTGATTGATATGCTAATTTTCCTGGTCTAATCATTTTTCATTATATGCATGTATTAAAATATCACCACTTCCCACAAATATATGCACATATTAGGTGCAGAACTTTGTGTGTGTGTTGTGTGTGTGTGTGTGTGTGTGTGTATGTGTGTTACTAAGGATTGAGCCCAGGGAGCACTGAGCTACATACCCAACCCCTTTTTATTTTGAGACAGAATCTTACTAAGTTACCCAGAATGGCCTCTAATTTATAATCCTCCTGTCTCAATCTCTGAGTAGCTGGGATAACAGGTGTGCACCACTAAGCCTGGCAAATTTTTTTTGTGTGTGTGGTTTCCAGAGCAATTTATTCATTAAAATCTATTCAATATACCATCAACAGTTTTCCTGTGTGTATTGTGCTGATAAACAGACACTGAGAAGATTTAACAAATTTGTCATTTAATAAGTCTGAATTCTTTTTCACCGCATGGTATTGTACACGGTCATCTGTTGAAACAGATTTTTTTTTTTTAACAGATCTTACTTTAAAAAATTCATAGATATTGTGAATTCTGTATAAACTGGTGGACAGCAAGTTACTTCCTTTGTTTTGACTTATAAGCCTCAACTTCACTGCAGGATAAAGAAAGCATAATCGGTCACTCATCTAGAACAGTATTGTTTCTATAATTTGAAGCTTTCTGAATGGACAGGTTCAGGCCTGGTCCAGCTGGCTTGGACCCTCTCACTTCCAGCAGCCGTTGGATAATGCTGTCCATGTTGAGTTTATCTATATCCGCCATCGCCTCCCCACCGCCAACCCTCCCGCAGCGGCACCGCCGCCGGCTCGCGCCTGGGACTCACACCCCTTTTTCTTTTTCTTTTTTTTGTTACCGGGGATCGAACTCGGGTTCTTGAGCTTGCAAGGCAGGCGGCGGAACCACTGAGCTAAATCCCCGGCCCTCACACCCCTTTTTCCCATGCCACGAGCACAGAGGTGGGTGGTGGCGGCGGTGGGAGCAGCCGTGGCAGGTCCCCTCAACCGCCCCACTCCTTGCTCTTCCTCCTTCTCTCCCCTACTGGAACCACGAGAAGAACAAAATGGCCGCCGACTCCTCAGCCAGCCTTGGGCGGCGCGCCAGCCTGGCAAATTTTTAAAAAATACTTGGGCCGGAAAAAAAAACAAACCTGGGCCGGGGATTTAGCTCAGTGGTTCCGCCGCCTTCCTCGCAAGCGAAAGGACCAGAGTTCGATCCTCGGCACCAAAAAAAATTTAAAAAATAAAAAATACTTTAAAAATATTGGGCCGGGGATTTAGCTCAGTGGTTCCGCCGCCTTCCTCGCAAGCGAAAGGACCCGAGTTCGATCCCCGGTACCAAAAAACCCCCCATATATAGGTGTTTCTCAGGAGTCAAACCTCAGTCCTCTTCTCTTCTGATTCTGCATTCCTACTCTGAGAACTCCTGTGTCCTCCATGGTTTCAATTACTTTATATAATCTAATGGCTTCTAAATTGTCATTTTCAACCCAGACTTCTCTGAACCTCAAACCTCTATGTACTGGCATCATCATTTAGGTAGCTCACAGACATCCCAAAAGTAATATGACCAACATTGTATGCTTGATTACCCTTTAAACTAAAACAAACCTTCCATCAGTCTTCTCTACTTCAGAAAGCTAATTGTTAAGCCAGAAATCCCAGAGTGAGCCTTAATTTCACTCTTTTCTCTTTCTGTGAGCCTCTACACCCCATCTCATCTGACCTGTAAGTCCTTCCAATTCTACTCCAAAATACAGCCTTTCATCCCTTTGCTGGTTTCCACTTCTACCTCCATTGCTATTATCTCTGACCTGGACACTGCAACAGTCTCTCAACTTTTCTATTTCTACTCTTGTTCATTCTCCACACAGTAGCTATGCACTCTCTGGCCCCCACCTAGCTCTCTCTCCCAGCATATTTCATGCTATTCTCCTCCTCATTACACTCCCCACCAGCTTCCTTTATGTTTCTCAACCCTGTCCTGCATCCCTTCAGCTCTAGGCCTTTATAAGTTCAGTTCCTTTACCTGGAACTCTTTCTGGACCCTGACCTCACCCTCATCTGGCTTTGTGTGGTAAACTTCTTATCATTCGGGTCTCAGCCTTAGGCACTGCTTCTCTGATCTTTATGTCCTTCATCTGTGCTCCAAAGTATGCTGGTATCTTTGTTAGTCCTTCTGCCAATCATCCTGGGTTGTAGTTCCTGTTTCTTCTTCCCCACTGCCCTGTGCCAATGCTTAGAGGGCTTGGCTTCAATTTGTCATTTTCATCACTCTATTCTAGTCAAATATGGTGATTAGCATATAGTAGGTGCTCCATAGAAATGATGCAATTGAACTGAGAACAGAGTGTGATAAGAAAAGACATAGCCAAGCTCTCTGGGAAGAGGGAACTCTGGGAGAAGAGGAGGGAAAGGCAAGATGATTCTGTAAGGAAAGGGTGGGTGGGGAAGAGGAGTTCTGGAAGGGAAGCAAGAGAAGGATTCACAAAGACATCTGTGAAGAGAGAATAACAGTTTGAGAGGAGATGGATACAAAGGTTTAGAAGGAGATGTGTGAAGCAAGTGATTCTCAAGCATCAAAGCATAGACTTTTAAGCAGGAAGGTATGGAGTGGTGAAGGAATAACCAGTAGGCAGAAACTATAGCCAATGTAGTGGGATTTCTAAATTATATAAAGTGTATTCAATGTAAAGGAATATCTACAGCTCTATGCTTATTCTTTGAATAGTTGGTGTTAAACTTTCTTTTGTAAAATAAAAAGTAGCATTATTTTAATGTCCCTAATTACAAAAATAAAATTTTAGCAATCACATGTCAGTTCCCCTTCATTTTTTAAAACTTTGAAGTTGCACTGGTCCATGTAATCTCAAAGAGAGGAGAATTCTGGGAGGAGACCAGTCTATGTCAATGGGTCTCAAAATTTTTGGTTGCAGAACTACTTTACAATCTTAAAAATTATTTGTGAAATGATCAAAAAATCTTTCAGCTATAAATAGGTAAACAAACTATGCTGTGTCTGCACAATGGAATGCTACCGAGCAACAAAAAGTTACAGCTAGTAATACCAGTAGCTACATGAATGAGGGTCAGATGCATTATGCTAGGTGAGAGAAGCCAGACTCCAAAGTCTGCTTATAATAAGATTCTATTGAAATGATATTCTCAAAATGACCAAGCCATAGGAATGGAGAACAGATTAGTAGTTGGCTGGGGGTGGGGAGGGGGAAAAGGATGACTACAATGATGTGGCACAAGGGAATTATGGGTGTTGGAAATCTAATGGTTGTTGCAATTACTATAAGCCATAATAAGTCTAATGGTTGTACACTGAAAAGAGTGAATTTCATGCATCCTTCCACATTTTGTCACACAGAATGTTAGAAAGACATGTTTGTAAATTTTAAAATAAAACATGTTGGTTAAAATTATTGAGGTCTTCAAAGGGCTTCCATTTTCATAGGTTATACTTACTGGTATTTTACATTCAGACTTAAAATTGACACATTTAAAACTATTTGTTTATTAATTTAACATCATAATTATAAATTCATTATGTGATAATAAATAACGTATTTCTGAAAACTAACTATTTTCCAAAGCAAACAGTGTCAAGAAAAGTCACACTGTATTTCATATTTTAAAATCTCATTAATAACTGGCTGGATAAAAGGCAACTAGATTCTCATATCAGCTCTGGCATGCAAGCTGTTGCAATGTATTGTTTTTGGTTGAAGTATGTGAGGAAAGTCCAGCCTCATAAAGACAGGTAATTGGAAAAGGGGAGCATTTAATAACTTTTTCCAGCAGAATTCTAAGATTGACCCCCAAATGATTCTCGCTTGTGTATAAATTCCCTCCCCATTGAGAGTGGGTGTTTATAAGAGTCTCATGGTTATGTTAATTATATGACAAAGAGAATTTATGGGGGGCAATCTAATCAAGGATCCCTTTAAAAGAAGGGTGGGCTTCTAGTGGGAGAAAAGGAAGTCAGAGAGATTCAAATGTGAGAAGTGCTCGATATACCATTAATGGTTTTAAAATGGAGGGGACCATATGAGAAGGAATACAGGCTGTCCCCGGGAGCAGAAAGCAGCCTTTGGAGGAGAGCCAGCTGGGATCTCAGATCCATGCTCAGAAGGAACTGGATTCTGCTAACAACCTGAGTAAGCTGGGAAAGGGATTTTTTTCTTCAGAGCCTCCAGATAAGAGCCCAGCTAATTGACAACTTGTGGGACCCTAAGCAAAGAACATAGGTGCATCCAGTGGACTTTTGACCTACATAATTGTGAGATAATGAGTATTGTATCACATTGTTAAGTCTGTGGTAATTTGTTATGGCAGCAATAGAAAACTAATAAATTGTGTGGGCTTCGTCTTGATAACTATACCTAAACTCTACAATGGTAGTTTTTTAATGTTTATTTGCAATGTTGAAACTAACACCATATCAAGGAACACTTTGTACTCTGTTACATTAAGAACCAAAAAAAAAAAGAACCATTGGTTTATCTTGCACTTTGAATGGATCTGTTGATATGATTTTGTAACATTATGCATTAGTCATTTAGAAAATATCAGTCCACCTAGTTATGCAGATTTTCCAATTGTTGATTGATTTAAAAATTATTCAATATAAAAATCATGTTCATTAGTATTACTACTATAATCTTATAAAAAAGGTATTTAAGTGTCCTGGGAAGCTCTCAAGCTTACAGTAGCAGATAGAGGTTTTCTTAAAAAAGTGCTTTTTAATTCCTTTATTTTTGGAGGGGTAGTGCTGGCGAGTGAACCTAGGGCCTGACACACACTAGCCTCTTCCACTGAGCTACACCCCCAGCCCTGTGCCTTTTACTTGAAGGCTTACATTTCTTCATTGCCAACAAATGCTAACAGTTGGTTTCCTTGAGATGATAGTATCATTTTGAAAATACTGGCCACGTTCCCAAGTTTGAATAATCACAGATTACCTGTCAATTTCAAGTAAAACACAAAGTGTTCCATGAAAAATTGCCTAGTTTAGCTTGCAATTCAATTGTACAAGTGCTATTCTTCATGACAACCATCATCCTTCAGTATGCACTAGATGTGCTTTGCATATCTTTCCTATTTTGTCACACAGATTATTTGTCACATTGAAAGGATTTATAGTGAATAAAAATTAATAATTCTTATTGCTAGGGCTGGGAATTTAGCTCAGTGATGCCACCACCTGCCTCGCAAGTGCAAGGTCCTGAGTTCAATCCTTGGTACCAAAATAATAATAATAATAATAATAATAATAATAACTCTTATTGCTTTGTTGGGATATTCCTAAGTGTAACTGACTTCTTCTGCCAAGAATACACTGGAATGAAGACTGACACAGATAGCATGAACACTGGCCTTATTCGTACAGAGGCATCAACACTTTTACTCATCATTGCTTTTGTTACTTCAAGTGCAAACCACAGCAGAAAGAAAATACTGTCAGTATTATTGTAAAAAGAAACCAAACCTCCTGAATCTTAGGGGTCCCCTTGGTTCTTTGGACCACATTTTTAGGGTTGCTGGTCTATGCCAAGACCAGAAAGGGTAGGAAGAGGCTGGAGGTGGGGGTTGTAGAATTGAAATTTTAAGCATGTTTAGAAGTGGCAGTAGAAAAGCTGGGAGCGGTGACACATGCCTGTAATCCTAGTATTCTGGGAGGCTGAGGCAGGATAATCCCAAATTTGGGCTCACCATGGGCTACTTAGTAACTTAGTGAGACTGTGTCTCAGAATAAAAACTTTAAAAAGGGGTGAAATGTAGCTCAGTGCCAAGGCCCTGGGTTCAATCCCTAGTACTGCGAAGTGATGATGAGATGATGATGATGATGATGATGATGATGATGATGATGATGATGATGATGAAAGGCAGTAGAGAAGGCAGCTGGGAGTGAAGAGTAGAAGATCTTCCCCCAAGAACCAGTGCCATGCCCCTTCTTGCTCCTGATCCACCTTGTTCCTGAGCTGTCCCAGGCAAGTTAACAGTTCTCTTCTAAAAGCTGCCCTCATCCTGAGATCTTGGATGTTATGTCTCACAAGGTCACAATACTAACAGAGAATACCACCCTGGCCCAGCCAGCCACCTGTCATGGCTGTTTGCCATTCCACCCTGAAGCCGCACTGCTCTGCTAGACTAAATCTTTTTGTCTTCTTAGACCAAGTAGCCTATGTCAAACCCCATTCCATTCACATGGAACAAGAACCTGCTGTGCACTGAGTCCTGTGCCAGGTGCTAATAGGTGAGAGGAGACACTATTAATCGACAGCCCTTTTCCAAATTACCTCAACAGAGAGGTTCCTTTAACATCTGAAAATGGATTAAAAAGAAAGCTAGTACCCTTTCATGGGACAGATGTTCAGATGACAGGCCTTTGGTAGAAGGCAAATATTAGCATGGCTTGGAGGCTCCCTGAAGTGTGGGGCCAAGAAGGACCTGAAGGGAGAGGTAGAAAGCGCTCTAGACTTGTGCAGAGGAGGGGAGTGATGACAGTCATGTGCAGGCACAATGTAGCAACAAGCATGCCAGAAGAGAAGAAAGCTGGATGGAGTTGGGGTTAGGTGGAAAGTACAGGGAACATCTGTGAATGCCTGGCTTCTCCCCTTCAGTCATAAGTTGTCAGTGCAGGTGTGGGAGCAGGGTTCCAGACATTTAGGAGCTGCACTTGCCCCAGTATACAGAAAACACCTTGGAAGTATGTGAGGCCAAAAGAACTAACACCAGTGTACCTACAGTATTTGATTTCATCCTCGCTCCAGCCTTGTGACATGGATGCTATTATTTTTATCCTCAGGAATTTGAGGCTCAGAGAGATGGATTAATGTAGCTAAGGTCACCTGGATGGTAAACTACCAATGAGGGATTCTGACCTAAGCCTGCTTCTAAAGCTTATACTCTGAACAACCATAATATAGTCAATGATGAAGGGGAAGGAAGGGAAGAATAATTATAATAATGATAACAGCAATGTATACTGAGTGCTAGATACATGTTGGGCTTTAAGCAAAACTACATATTATTTCATTCAGTCTTCACCACAACTCTGTGAAGTAGAGACAATCATTGTCTCACACACCCAAGTCTAACTCTAGAGCCCTGGCTTTTTCACTTCAAGGTCTACTGCAGAAACTCAGGTGTTAGATGGTAAGGGCCTGAGGTAGGGAGGCACCAACTCCATAGATACCTGATCCTCAGTAAATCACTTAATCTCTCTGTGCCTGTTTTCTCCTCATCTTTTAAAGGGAGCAATAATATCTCATAGGATTTTTTTTTTTTTGGTACCAGGGATCAAACTTAGGACCTTATGCTTGCCAGGCAGGCGCGGTGCCACTGAGCTACATCCCCAGCCCTCTCATAGGATTTTTGTAAGGAGTATGTGGAATAAAGCAATAAAGTGCTTAGCACAGTGCCTGGAACATAGTAAGCACAGAATAATGTTTAGTTGTTTTTATTCTATTTATTTATTTGTGTGTTTGCTTATTTGAAGTACTGGGCATAGAACCAGGGGCCATTGCCCTGAGCTATATTCTCAGCCTTTTATTTTTTAATTTAAGATAGGGGCTCGCTAAGTTGTGCAGGCTGGGCTCAAACTTGAGATCTTCCTGCCTCAGCCTCCCAGAGTGCTGGGATTACAGGTGTGCACCACCACACTTGGCTTCATTTTCATTGTTCTTCTTATTATTTTGTCAGGGTCTACTTGCTACCCCCAAGGAAAGTACCTGCCACTAATTACCACTATCTGTTGTTGTTTTTATCTAGGATCACTAGAACACCAAGACTAAAAAGACAAGAAAAGATGCTGCTGCTGAGAATTCAGTGTCACTATGTCTTCCTAAAGCCTAATGGCACACTGGGAAAGGAGGCATCTCAGAGAAGAGGCAATGGAGAAGCTGACCAGGTGAGCTAGGCCTGGATATGGACCTACTGAACCTGGAGGGAAGGAGACTAACTGGCAATGATGTTTCCAAGCCTCCTGCCTCCGGCCCTCCTCTTTTTTGAAAGTTTTGTTTTTCTGAGCCTGGGCTGTCCAAATGAAGAGCAAACAGGAGCTACAAGAGGCTCAGCCAAGACATGTACCACATGGGCCACAACCCTGACTCAAATGGTGGGACAAGAGGCAGAGGGTGCAGGAGGAGAGCTGATCTAGCAACAGACTGTTCTCAAGAGGAGGCTCCCCATCCCAGCAACCTTTGAGGCCGAGTCCAAGACTCAGCACATTTGGGACATTTGGACTTGGATATGGAGGCCCCAGGCACCATTTGCTATTTTTGCTTTGGGGACAGGCTTGGCGTGGGGTGGGAGAGAGAAGACCTTTCCCTTTCCTCCTCTCTCTGAGCAGGCCCTGCTTTTGACCTTGCCACCAGTTGGCACCCTCACTGGGTGTTTGGGCTTCCTGCTGCCAACCCAAGGCTCTGGCTCAAGAGGCCTAGGCTACGGGAAAAGAGGAAGATCTCCTTTCAGGAAATGAGAGGAGAACTTGTTGCTCTGGTTTCATCCCAGCCTTTGAGATCCTCCTCCATCAGTGTTGTGGCCTAAGCTCTCACTCTTCCTCGGTCAGTCCACTTTTCTCTTTGGCCTCCAGTGAGAGCAGTATGGTGAAGAAATTAAGAACACAGAAACTACCTGAGTTTGAATCCCAGCTTTAGCACATTAGCTCTGTGACCTTGGGCAGGTTCTTTCTATTCTCATCTGAAGAATGAAGTGTTTAGTTGTGTCTAACTAATGTAGGAAACTGTGTTTCCTAAGGTTGTTTGTGAGGTTTAAATTAATCCATGCGAAGCACTTAGAACAATGCCTGGCACATAAATGTTTAACAAATGTTCTCTGCTCTTATTATCTGCCTCTGTGCCAATTCTCGGTGCCAAGGTTACATCTCCTTCTTTCTGATTCCTTAAATCCAGCTCAGCTCAATCCCTTCCTTGTCTGTGAGTCTTCCTGGCATGATCTACTCTGCTGATATTGCTAACACTCCCCAGGGAGACCAGAAACACTGTGAGAGCAAAGGGCTATGATATGAACAGCACCGACTAAATGAATCATAGGATAACATCAGCTAAATTGATTTAGTACTATCGATTTTTTATTTTTTTATGGCACTGGGGATTAAACTCAGGACCTTCTCACTGACCTACACCCCCAGACCTTGTTTTTTATTTTTTATTTTGAGAGTGATTCTTCTGCCTCAGTCTCCATCAGTGCTGGGATTATAGGCATGCACCACCATACCTGGCTTGACAATTTTTTTATTGTGACCTACAGTAAGAAATATATTTTATAGCATGACCAAGTGCATGTATTTGCATATCTTTATATATAGATATATTCATATGAGTAAAACAAAATTTTACAGAATAATATCCATGCTTATATTTGCTATTCATGTTGTTCAGAGCTGGTTGCAGCCCACTAAATCAGTTTTAAGCCCTGCCATTGGTTGTGATCTGAAATTTGAAAATCACTGCTTCAAGAATGACCCTGAGTCTCCCCTTCTCTGTGATAAATTCTATCTGGGGTGGATTTAAGATGCCCACAGGTCTAAAACCTTGAAATGATTAGAGGTGAATGGCCTGTTTACAGAATGGAGATAGAGTCAAGGGGGGCTGCGGTGCATGGTGTCTGTGTGTGGCGAAAGGGTTGCTGGGGAGAGAGAAGTCTGGGGAGGCAGAAGTCTAAAGAGACAGGGTGGGCTCAAATGGCAAAGGGCTGCCACACAGAGGAGACTGGATTTTTCCTGTGGGCAGCTGGGAATCACTAGATGATTTCAAGCAGAGGAAGATGACATAGTACTCAGTTCTGTGCTTTAGAAAGATCACTGGAGCACCTGTGCAGAGAATGGATGGATAATACTAAGTGAAAGACAATCAAGACTCTGATTTGGGCATCCAGGTGAGAAAGGACAGAGGAGACCATCATTGAAGAAACAAGTGGGAGAGTGGCAAGCATGGAGGAGACAGTTGTGAGGAATGGTGAGAACTAAAATAGGTAGAGCGTTTAGCTTGAGTGACGAGGTCAATATGGTGCTGGCTACTGAGGCAGATGCAGAGGAGGTTTGTTGGGAGAAAAATTGTTTGGCTTTCAAATGAGTTTAAAATGCCTATTGGGAAAAATTGCTGGCTGGAAATATAACTCATTCTTTTATTCATTCAATATATATTTTTTTACTTTTAAATATTTTTATTATGATAAAAATATATAAAATGTATGTAATACAGCAGTTATCATTTTGACCCTTTTTGAATGTACAATTCAGTGGTATTAAGTATATTTATAATATTTAAATATATATGTACATAGCCAGCACCATTGTCCATCTCCAGAACTATTTTATCACCACAAACAGAAACTCTTTAACAGTAACTTTCCATTACTCCCTCTCCCAGCCCCCAGTAACCATGACTCTCCTTTCTTTCTCTGTGAACTTGCTTATTCTAGGTACGTTGAATAAGTGGACTCATACAATATTTGGTTTTTACTTCATAATGTTTTCAAGGTTCAACCACCTTCAGGTATCAGTGTTTCATTCCTTTTTAAGGCTGAATAATATATTGTATGTATACACCACATTGTGTTTATCTATTCAGATCTACTTTGAAAGATTCTTTTGTCAGTGGTGTGGAGGACAGATGGAAAAAGGAAGAGAGCACAGGGAGGGACACTAGGTCAATAAATATTTATGAGACTGATATAGAGTAACTAACATTTTATTTTTCCAAGTGGAAGCATTAAAGAAATAAACTATCATTCACCATCACCATCATTTTACTATCAAAAAATAGGAAGGGCATATTCTCAGAATGCAGGACAGTTTTTTATAATTAAATGAATTTACAATGCTGAAAAACTCTTCTAACAAAGTTTTTCTTATTTTGCTGTGATCCATTGAAAACATCACTATGTGTCAGCTTGATCTGTGGACTGGCATTTGAAAAATAGGCAGAGAAAGAAAGGTCAGCAAAGGAGACTATGAGGTTCAATTCTCAGCAAACACACACACACACACACACACACACATCCAGAGATAGGAGGAAAACCAGGAGGGAGTGATAATAGAAGCCAGAAGAGGAAGAAAAAGCTTCAGAAGTAACCTCTTGGCCAACAGTGTCTTTTGTCACCCAGAGTTCAAAGAGGTCGTTGAATTTGGCAATTAGAATGTCATTGGTGACCTTTGGCATTGCCCTTTTGCTGGGATGATGGGACTGGGGCCAGCTTACATTTGGTTGAAGTGTGAATAGGGAGCTGGAGTAAGTGTAGACTCTTAACAAACTTGAAGTGAAGGGAAGAAAAGAGAGAGGGAAGGAGGAAGTGAGAGAGTGAAAAAGAGATTGAGAGAGAGAGAGAATTTAGGAGAGCAAGCGAATACATGTAGGGAGGGAGGGTGCTCCATTTTGGTTGAACAGATAGGCATTTTGTGTTCAAAAAGAAATAAGCTGGTAGAGGGAAGCTGAACTTTCCTGAAGAGATGGAACATAACATCTGAAGGAAGGACCTGAGAAAGAGGGTGGATGAGGCCAAGGCGAAGGGATTAGAGTTTAACAAAAGGGGCACCTTGTCCCCTGAGAAGGGAGGGCTGGAGGGGAAGGAAGTTGGAAAGGCAGGCCAGTATTTGGGGGGTGGAGCAGGGCGCTGAGGTAATTCACGCTTGAAGGCCTTTGTTTTCTCAGGGAAGTAGAGGAGAGGCTGTTCTGAGCAGGGAGAGGGGTGGAGCATTAACATGGTAGGGAGCTGAAGGAAGTTTGGAATGTGGTCCAGGGAAATATAGAAGCTGGAGCTAGGGCTTTGACTAAGGAATATGCTCCAGGTTGGCTGAGGGGCCCTGGCTTGGCAGAGGCTGATTGAGTTTGTCTTCTCCCAGCAGTTTTTGTCTCTCTCTAGGCAGCGAACACTTAGAAGCAGAGGCCCTAGTACCTTCCACTTCCTAGCCCATCTACTTGCTAAGCAATGTCCAGTGAAGTGTCTGGCCCAGAGGAGAAACCCAATCCTCTCAGAAAGGTCTAGCAAAGCAATCATCGACAAAACTTAAAAGCACTATAGGGTTGTTAGAGAGGAAAACAAGGGAAAAATTTAAATGCCCTGATAGGAAGTTCTCCATTTTGGTTGATCCAGATGTCTTCTGTTACCCTGTTGCCAACTTTAATCTGCTTCTGTGCAAAATGTAAAACCAAACTGCTACACTCCTAGTTTTTACCCAGCAACAGGTCTTTAATCCTACAGGCTGAGGAGAGGCCAGCAAGAGGGGCCAAATGCCTTAACTTCTCACAGTGAGTGAAGCTAAGGTACTTCTTAGATGGCAGCAAGATAGAGCAGTTGTGGAGGGAGAGTAAAGAGCCAGGAAAATGGACAAAAGCTCCTTGGGCTCTAAGAGAGGACACTGAGAGCTGGGTGTAAGGCGGTCCCTGAATTCTGCCACTCTGGAGGATGAAGGGAGTGGCTGAAAGAACAGAAGTTCAAACTGGGAGGTGGTATGTTGATATCTAGTTGAGCATGAGCCCAAAGCTCAGGAGAAATAGCTGGGTCTCCCCCTCTTCCTTCCCTTCTCCTTATTGTCAGAGGCCACCTAGAGGTCAAAAAAATTCCAGCATATGGTACTATGTCTTGGGCTTCTTTCTCCTTCCCATACTGGCTTTGCACTCAGTGTCTTCAACTTCAATCCTCCCAGACTCAGTCCTCATTACAGACAGTGACTAGAGTACAAGCAAATTCCCAACTCCTGGTGGTCAATCCAGCAAGAGTGTTCAGAGATGGCTAGAAGCTCAGCCTCCCACCAGAATATGTTTTCAGGATCCAGAATCCAGTCTGCGCTTAGAAAATTCAGAAACAGGGAGCTCTCCATAGCCCACAGCTGTGCATTCTACTGGGCGCATTTTATCTCATATAACAAACCTCTGTTTATTGAGAGCTGGTACAGTGCCAACCTCTCCTAGGTTAGATAGTGGCCAAACTGTTACAAAGTTTCCCTTTGATTGAGCCAAAATGTGTCTCCCTAAAGCTTGTACCCTTGGGCCTCAGCCTTGTCTTTTGAAGTCACAGGGAGCAAGTATTTTCCATTCCGTCCTAATCCTCAGATTTGAAAATGATTATTATTTCTCCAAGAGTTTTCTTTCCACCTCACATAAACATTTCTTTCTTTGTCTTTTGAACTTTATTTGTCTTTACTTTTTATTACCCAAGTAACATCAGTTCAGTTGTGGAACATTTTTCCAAATTCAGAAAAGCATAAAGAAGGAAGTAAAATATCCACCCTACTCTTCCTCTCAGCATCAACAATTTTAACATTCTTCTAAGCCAGTGTTTTCTTTTGCATACTGTACATTATGCACTGTTTTCTTACCTAAATAGTATCATCCTCTAAGTAATATTTTAGAAGCATATGTTTTTCCTTCTTGAATATATTAACTTTTCCCTCATTCTTCTACAAGACTAATCTTAATGTGAAATAGTTTAACTGCACCAAGGATATATTTAACCAGCTTTTTCAAGTGAACTATTTAAGTTGTTTTCAATTTTTCTTTGCTACAAAGAACACAGTGAGACTAGGATTTGAAGTATGGTGGAGGTGGGGAGTAGGTAACCAGGGAAAAGAGGAGCCCTTGAATAAAATTAGTCACACTAAAAAAAATTACACTATTTTAGCATCCATTTTTTTTCATTTTCTGTGTTGATAATTATATTTCCTAGAAGATGGCTGTGAGTGTCTGCTACTATTTGGTTGCAAGGATTTACCTTAGTCAGTGTAACTGGTTTCCTAATATTAGATGTTGAGGTCATTTCTAATTTTTGATAATCACAAACCAGGCTGTGATGCATATCCAAGCAGCTAATCTGTACTGGTACTGGACACAGAGGTCAGGAGGAATATTTTCGAGATGTCTAAAGTATAAGGTATCTGCCAATAGTTGTAACTGGAAGCTTTTTGGCAAAGGCCCAGAAGGCTGGCTAAGGCCAAGGACCGTGTCTAGCTTCTGGGTTTGTTTGGGACCAGTACCCATATCCATCTTTGGTCACAGAGGGTTCAGACTGGTAGGGGCTGTGGGGACCACTGGATCAGCTCCTTCACCACACACGTGAGAGAACTGAGGCATGGGCTGGTCCTGCATCCTGGAAGCAAGTAGAACTCTGCCTCCTCCAGCCCCCTGACTCCTGAACTGGAAATTGCTTGCTGAGATTTGGTTTCTGCCTCAAAGGCCCTGCAAATTTCTGCCTGCTCTTCTTCATTGTGCCACTGAGGCTGGAGATTCTAGCACTCTTGGAAATTCATTGAACAGTAATGGTGTGAAGGAATGTTGAAAGGAGACTTAAAGTTCACCTCATGGGCAACTGGGCCTGCTCCACCCAGAACTCCATTTTTGCCTAACCTAGAGGATATGTTTAATGGCAGTCACCCTATATCAAGTCTACCTGGCAAATCTTTTTGGGGTATGAACTGAAAGAGCAGGTGAATTCCTCACTCCCCTTGAAGGGGTTAGCTGCCCTTTCAACTGTTTGTGGTTTGAGGGGTTAATAAGCTCCCCTCCTTTCCTCCTTGGGCCTTGCTACTGCCTGAGGAATTCACACAAATGGTATGCAATTTGCCCCTTTGGTATATTCCTTTCTGACTTGAAGCTAAAGCAAATCACTCACCTCCCACAGACACCTTATTTATTCAACTGAGAGATTTCATACCCAAGCACCCAACTGTCCCTCTCTGAGTCCCTTCCCTAAATGTTCAACTCCCTCCCAAGTCTCCCACCCCTGCACTCCCTGAATAATATATGAGTTCATGCAGGGCTTATAAAAGGGTCTCTGGGGGAAAGACCAAAAGAGTCTTGAAGGTTCTGAGAGGTAGGAGAGCCCACAGCTTGCCTGGCCTTTGTGACCTAAGAATGGACCCTGTCACTCCTGCTGTTGCTGCCCCTGGCCCCGCCCTGGCTCCAGCCTTAACTCTGTCCCTACCACCACCCTCCCAAGTACTCCCTGGCCTGTTATACCTACCACCTCTTGTTTCTTCTGGACAAGAATTACCAGGAAGTAGAAGGTAAGTGGAACCTGGTCTTTGATAGCTTGAACTAAGGCTTAGGGGATTCCTTCCAGAGGGAGGACAATGAGATCTCCAAGGTTACCTGCTCTCTATGAGGGGAGAGGCAATAGTCTAACAGCTCTTCCTCTTCCTCTCTGTATGGAATGTTTCATCTGGCTTTTATCTCCCTAATCCCTCTGCATGGCAGGAGGGGACTGGGGGACAGTGCGCATTGCCAAAGCTAAAAGCCAAGGAGGGGCAAGGTTGTGGAGTCCAGTGGCACAGGGGAGACTGCTCTGAAAACCGGGCTTAACATGACCAAAACTGTGGGGCCTAGATGGTGGCAGGGGGATCTGGGAAAAAGGGACCAAAGTCTAAAGAGGATTTTACTATGGCATTCTTTTTCCTAACCATGTCATTGTTGTTTAAGAGATCAGAGAGACCAACAGGTAAAACAGGAGGATTTATTTAGGTGTGCATCGGGTCAGTGGATTTAAATCTAAAGGCTGAGCCCAGAACAAAGGAAAGGCTTGAGCTTTATAGATGTTGCTGAAGGAGGGTTGGTGTCTACCTAATGGCATAAAACTTGTGGGTGGACAAGAGAGTTTTCAGAAGCAGAACAAAGGCAGTTACTCAAACAGTGACAGTTTGCAACCTAGCACATCTTGGTAGCCTTGGCTGGGTGAAAAGAAACAGGCTCTTTTAAAAACAGGATATTGTGAAACTGATACTTATAGGAACAAAGTTGGCAGGACAAAGAACAGGTGCCACAGGGAGGGGGAAGACTAAAGGGGAACTGTTTAGGTTGAGGAAACTTGTTTTTTCTTCTTTTTAAAGACCTACTTCATTCCTTCCTTTGATGCTTTTTATAAATGAGTGTCAATAGAGAGCATCATCATTATCCACCTTGTTATGAAGAGGCTGGCTCTCTATTGGGTAGGTGTTCGTGCTTGGTCAGAGCCATTGAGTGGTGGTGTGTCTGTCTCTATGGCCTACTGAATGTTTCTGACAAGTAGGGGAAAAAAGCAAGGGAGAATGAGACAAATTCTCAAGATAGAACTGTTTCTATCAAGGTCTTGAATCCTCTAATGGACAAAAACCAGCCTCTAAAGAGAGAATCCAGAGACCATCTCTTCCATTTTTGGGCTGGGACATGGGCCAATTTTTGAATTTTAGCAGTAATGTCTTTGATGACCTTTCTATTTTTTTTTTTTTTTTGGTACCAGGGATCGAACTCTCGTCCTTGCCCTTGCGCAGCAGGCAGTGAAACCACTGAGCTAAATCCCCGGCCCGATGACCTTCCTATTGTCATCAGTATCTAGGCAGCAGTTAGTTAAATTGAACTTTCTGCATATCTCTGTTTCTCAGCATGGACCTCAAACCAAGTTTTATAAGGTGGAGACTTAGTGTCATAGCAGATGTAAGGCTGGTTGTCTCCTGGGTCACAAACTGAGTAAATCGATTATGATTATATATTCCCTGGTGTGTCCTTGTATATTTATAATAGGTATGATATATCAGGGTTTTTATTATGATGCTCCCTGATCATGTGGTGTAGATGCAGTGGGAACATCCCTCTAGGGATTTTTCTCCTACAGGGGCAAAGGGAGAATTATAACAAAAAAGGAAAAGAGATATGTGCTGTTGTTGTACCTCTATGTTGATTCTCACCCTTTGGTCATGCATGGACTGGTCAGCTTCCAGAGTGACCAGAGCAGTGCTGCTGTTTCCTCAGGCTTTAGCTGTATGTAGACTAGTCAGCTTTTGAGGTGAGTAGAGCAGGGCTGCTGTTTCCAGTGGCAGCTTGGTTTTGTCTTAGGATCAGCCCGTTCAGATGATCTGTATCCTGTTGACTGATTCACTTGTCTTGGGCTGCCAGTTTTAGCTAAGTGTGGTGGACAGTTCCTGCAACTTTAACAGCAGTAAGGGTGGACAAGTATGGGGCCCATCTCATATGGGTCCCAGGGTAGTTGGATTCTATTTTTTGACCCAAACAAAGTCCCTGGGCTTGAAGGGGTGTATTGGGTTTGTCGGGCTTATAGGCATTTTTTTTAACCTAGCCATTGATATCTTGCATGGCTATTCCCAAGGCCTGTTTCTTCCTTTTTAGGGTTAATTCTCTTAGTTTGCAGAGATCACCCTTATTTGACCTATGGTTGGGGGTGGCCAGCCGAAAAAGATCTAATAGGAATACTCTGTTTGGTGGGAGTGCACCTGTCTTGGAGGAGGACTGTGAGCAGGACCTGATCCTATCTTAAGTGGGTTTTTGGCAATATTTTTTTAACAGTTGTTTGAATGTCTGGTTTATACGCTCTACTTTTCCTGAGCTCTGTGGCTGGTAAACTATGTGTAGGTTTTATTTTATTTTTAACTTCCATATGAGTCCCTGGACTATCTTGGCTATGAATGCTAGTCCATTGCCTGGCCCCAAGGTCAGGGGCAGTCTGAATCTTGGGATGATGTCCCTTAACAGTACCTTTGTCACTTTTTGTGCCTTTTCTGTTTGGGTAGGGAAGCCCTTGACCCATCTTGAAAGGTGCAGACAAGCACCAACATATAACGATAGCCTTCCACCCAAGGCAGTTTAGAGAAGTCCACAGCAAGTTCTCACAAGAAGGAGCACCTGTTTTGTGAAGGAGCTGGGTGAGCCCTTGCTTTAGGTTGTTTTGAACACAGGTTAAGCATTGCTCACAAACGGCTTGGGTGATGGCAGTGAGCTGCAGTGCATAGAAATGATGGCTTAGAAATATTTCTACTGTCATTTTTTCCATGTGAGACCCTTGATGGAATTGTTTTACAAACCTACGGGGCTGTCATTTTAGGGAAGGCCAGTCTCTCATTAGAGAACTTCTACCGTCTTCTCTTGATGTAATTTTTAGATCTTGGGAAAAACAGGATTTTTAACTTGAACAGTAATTTGGGGTCTCTCTGGGAGAGGAGGCTCTGGGATATGGGGCATGGTTAGGGCCCCACTTTTGGGTTGTAGGGCTGTCATAGCAGCCCATTTTGCTTTCCTGTTTGCCTTTTGATTTCCTCTGGCTTTTAATGTTTTAGTCCATTGGTGTCCCCTGCAGTGTATAACAGGGCCCATATAACATCTAGGAGCTATAAAAATCTTTTTGTATTTTATTCTTTTCCCCCAGCAGTTAGGAGCCCTCTCTCCTTGTATATATAACTCCTTGTATATAACTCTATGAACATGAAATGTAGCAAAGGCATATTTGGAATCAGTATGGATTTCAGCCTTTTTGTCTTTTGCTAGCAAAAGAGCCCTTGTCAAGTCTATCAGCTCTGTCTTTTGGGCTGAGGTTCTGGTAGGCAGAGGCTGAGCCTCCATCACAAAATCTAGTG
Organism: Heterocephalus glaber; assembly: GCF_053883595.1. Classification (NCBI taxonomy): domain Eukaryota; kingdom Metazoa; phylum Chordata; class Mammalia; order Rodentia; family Bathyergidae; genus Heterocephalus; species Heterocephalus glaber. The sequence continues at coordinate 33,039,454 of NW_028258384.1, read as the reverse complement.
TTACTACTGCATATCTTGCCCATTGGACTCCTTCTAGTATAAAACTGCTCCTATCTGTGAAATATTTAACATCTGGGTCTCTGAGGAGGTGATCTGTGAGATATCCCTGGCTTGAGAATACTTTGTCTACAGTTTTTACACAGTCATGAAGGGGGGCTCCCAGTTCGACTGGGAGAAAAGTAGCCACATTAAAAGTGTTCGCTGTCTCTAGAGTTATGCAAGGATTTTTGCATAAGAGTGCCTGGTACTGAGTCATCCTTGGATTTGATAACCAATGGTGCCCTTTCTGGTCTATTAAGGTTATAACTGAGTTTGGTACTTGAATAGTCAGTTGTTGTCCCAAAGTCAGGTTATCAGCCTCCTGTGTCAGCAGGGCAATGGCAGCAAGTGCCCTAAAGCATGGAGACCATCCTAAGGCCACAGAGTCTTATTGTTTTGACAAGTATGCCACCCGGCAATGCCAGGATCCCATGATGTGAATTAGGACTCTTATGGCCATTCCCTTCCATTTGTGGACATACAGGATGAAAGCCTTAGTTGTATCTTGCATTCTCAAGACTGGGCCTCTTTGATTTGTTTAAATGCTCTTTCTTGGTCAGCTTTCTGGAGGGGCTCTTTTTCCCCCTTTGGTGGCATTATGGTGCTTAGCTCTAAGTGAGTAATTTAGGATCTAGAGATGACAGAATCACACTGTCCCCCAAAACTCTCTTACCTGGTGTCAAGTGGTTGGGATTGGGAGGGCATAGACAGCCCATTTCTGTTCAATGCCCAGTTGGTGCTCCCCTTGTGTCACTATGAAACCTAAATATCTGACCTTTTGTCAACAGATTTGTGCCTTTTTCTTGGACACCTTATGTGTAGCCTAAAGTAGATGAAAGAGGTCTTTAGTTCCTTGATAGCAGTACTCACAGGTTGGGGCTGTCAAAAGGAGGTCATCTACATACTGTAGAAAGGTGCAATTGTCCTCTAGTGTGATGAAGGCTTTGAGGTCGGTAGCCAGTGCCTCTCCAAAGATTCTAAGAGTTCTTGAATCCTTAAAGAAACCTAGTCAAAGTAGGCTGTTCCTTTATGTTTGTGACAGGATCTTCCTATTGAAATGCAAAGATGGGCTGACTGGCTGGTACAAGGTGGAGACAGAAAAAGGCATCTTTTAAGTCCAACCAAGTAAACCAGACAGCACTTGCTGGAATCAGTCCCATCAATGTGTACAGATCTTGCACCATTGGATGAATGGTCTCAGTGGCCTGATTTAAACCACACAAACCCTGTACTGGCCTATATTTATTAGTTCTTGGTTTGCCTACTGGCAAAAGTGGGGTGTTCTAAGATGACTGGCATCTAGACAAGATTTTATGTTCTAAGAGCTGTTTTAAATGTCCTTGAATGCCTTGTATGGCTTCCCAGGGGAGGGGGTATTGGCAGACTCAAACCAAAATTGTCCCCGGTTTTAGTCCAACTATTACTGGTGTTTGATTTACAGCCAGTACAAGTGGGTTATCTTCTGACCATACCCTGGGAATCTTATGTGTCAGCCCATGCAGCTTATCCATTCCTGGCTTTGGTGACCTATCTAAATACAGTCTCTACTCTGGCTTGTGGGATGGTAAGAGTAAACAAGCATGGTCCCTGGATGAATCAAACTTCAAGTCATATTTCCCTGTGCCCCAAAGGTAATTAATTTGAGCCTGTAGTTTTTGGAGCAGGTCTCTTTTTAGCAGGGGAACTGGACAATGTGGAAGATACAGGAATTCATATTGAACCTCTCATTCCCCTATGACACACCTTTTAGGCCAGCAAAATGGCCTCTACTCTGGGACCCCAGTGGGCTCAACAATAGTCACATGTTTTTTGGATAATGGCCCAATAGGTTGTGTCACTACTGAGTGTTTAGCCCCACTATCTACCATAAAGTTCATCAATTGTCCTCCCATTTTCATTGGGATCATGGGCTCCTGGGGGCCTAAGGAGATGGAGCCCATTGTTTATAACCTTTAGTTTCTTCCAGTCTGATGAGGTCAGTGTCTGGCTTCTTCTGGGAATGGTAACCTTTATCAGGTAGTCTCTTGGTTTTATAATTTTCATTATTTCCACCATCATTTTTTGGGCATTCATTTTTCTAATGCCCCCTTCCTTTTTGTGCATCACTCACATTGATTCCATTCTAGCCTTAACAAATTTCCAGGTCCTGGCCCAGTCTAGCTTCTTTCTTGACCATGTCCACACCCCTGCCTTTTTGTGACTTCTATTCTCTTTCCTGTGAGCACCACTGCCAACAGATATGCTTTTTTTTTTTGAGCCTCTCATGAGCTTCTCAGTTGGCCTCCTGGTCATGGTTGATGTATACTTTGGTGGCCACCTCTAAAAGCTGGGTTGCATTCATGCCAGCAAAAACCTCTAACTTCTGTAGGTTTACCTGATGTCTCCCTGAGCCTGACCCACAAAAGACTGTGTTTACCATGTGCTGATTCTCAGTAGCCTCAAGGTTAAATGGACTCTAGAGCTGGAATGCTTCACAGAGCCTCTTATAAAACTGGCTGAGACTTTCATCAGTCCCTTGGAGTATTTCTGAGATTTTCCCCATATTGATTATTCTCTTTATGACTTCCTTTAAACCTTGCAAGAAAGCCTCTCAGTACTTATGTAAGTGTTGTAATTGAGCTGTATCACTTGGGTGCCAATGGGGGTTTGTCTCAGGGAATTGGTCCTGAGCATATGTTTGAACATTCATCACATCTGCTGGGGCATTGTTTTCTAACAAGGGGAGGGCTGCTTGAGTCACTCTTCAGTGCTTCTCAGTGATAAACAGCATCAGGAGAAGCTGTTTGCAATCTGGCCAGGTTCGATTATGTGTCTAGACAATGTATTGCATCAAATCTATAAGGGCCTGGGGTTTCTCCATGTAGGAGGGAGTATGGCGTTTTCAGTTGAGGAGGTCAGTGGTTGAGAAGGTCTGGTGGATAAAGCTCCTCTGTCCTCCTTGGATTTGGCCATCCCCATCCTAATAAATGGGCCCCTTAGTTTCCTGAAGGGGCATCTGTCTTCTTGGCTTGATTGTAGGCAACTTTCTTATTTATTTGAGCCTCTCTCACTTTTTTCTGGGGCAGTGGCTTCCATTTTTCCCTCTCAGATGATGCCTGGGACTCAATGTCATCTGATCCTGCCTCCCCATAGCCTGACCTTGGTAAGGGAGGATAGATTGGGGGGAGGCCTCTGCCTCCCCTGGTGGTTCATGTAGAACTGTTTTGTTTTGTTTTTTTCTGGTACTGGGGATCAAATCAGGACCTTGTGCTTATGAGGCAGGTGTGGTGCCACTGAGCTAAATCCCCAGCCCAGAGAATGGGTTTTTTTCTTTGCTGCCTTTTCTTTGTTCTTAAGGCTCCTGGCAGAGCAGATTTCTCTTTCCCTTTCATTTTAGGCTCAGCTTGGACCATGAGTGTTTCATAATATGTGGCCAGAAAAGGCTGTAGCAATTTGGGTCAGGTCTGGACTACATTCAGCCATGAGTCATTGTAAGGAAATTAGTCTGGATGCCCTGGTTGTCTTCAGTCCCCAGTCACCACCCAATGTATACACCCAATTATTCCCCTGTCTATTGTCCTTTAGGCTAGCCATCTAACATCAAAAGAAAGCCAATTAACCTCACAAAGAATTATCAACCTCTAGGGGGTCATCTTTATACCTCCCTGTGTAGCCTTCCTTAAAGTTCTTTAACATACATTTTAATGGGGTAGATTTTGATGCTTTTCCTCTCATCTGCCCATTGCAGTACAAATCACTCTCTTAATCACTTTCACTTTAGACCAATTAGACTATCTCCCTCACAGGAGTTTTCAGGCACTGCTTACCAATCAGAGGATATAAATAAGCCTGAACTCAGACTGTACAGTTTATCTACTGTTTGTGGGGCACCTCCATAAGCCTTATGCAGATTTCCACTAGTCCCAGTTGGCTCCACACTTGCTTGGAGCATACAGTCCATGCTAAGAGACCTCTGGCCCCACAATGTCACTCTGCCCATCCACATACAATCATACACCTCCATCTTTTTGGTTCCCTTTCCTAACCTGGGTATAGATTTCATCTGAACTTTTCCTGGGTCAGATTACTTGGTATACCACTTTCGAGCCATTCTTGCTGCAGGTCATACTTGAGTTCTTAACTTGGGATTGTAGCTTTTTATCCGGCTCAATCTGAGTCAGATTACTCAATACACTCTGGGAGGTGATCAAGCCCCCCTTCTGTCCTTATGGGACAGGTGCTGCCTCAGGTCCCAAAACCTTGCCACAGTCCTGTAGCGTGGTGTTCCAGAATCATCCTGTAGACTCTCGGGTTCTGTTGTGCCAACAGGGGAGATCACTAGGGTGTTGAAGAGCAATTCCCTCTCCAAGTTTAAGTCTCACCCAGTGGCACCAGGGGTCTCAGGGTCTCTCCCAGCTCAGGGTCCCTAGGCCTGCAGGCAAAGGAGACAAGATTGTTGTCTCCAATTCCTTCATGGTTGCCAGGGAATGTTGCAGAATTTAAGAGGTTGGAGAGACCAATGGGTGAAACAGGAGGATTTTTTTAGGTGCACACTGGCTCAGCTGATTCAAACCCAAAGTCAGAGCCCACAACAAAGGAAGAGCTCTAGTTTTATACATGTTGCCGAAGGGGGGTTGGTCTACCTGATGATGCAAAACTTGTGGGCAGGCAAGTGAGTTTACAGAAGCAGAATAAAAGCAGTTACTCAAACAGTGACAGTTTGCAACTTAGCACATTTTGGTGGCCTTGGTTGGGTGAAGAGAAGCAGTCTTTTATAAAAGCAGGATGTTGCGGAACTGTTACTTATAGGAACAAAATTGGCAGGACAAAGAACAGCAGCCACAGGGAGGGGGAAGACTAACGGGGAATTGCTTAGGTTAAGGAAACTTGTTTTTTCTTCTTTTCAAAGTCCTGCTTCACCATAAAATTACTGTTTGCCTTTTTCTCTACCTCTGGAAGTCCACTGGGGAAGCAGTGAGCACAGGAATATGTTTAGTCCCTTTTCCCAGCCCAGGAAGATGGTAGTGTTCTGATCTCTGCTTCTTGAAGCAGGAGGTAGGAGGCAAGATATTTTTCTACCAAATTCTCATCGATTCTTCCAAACATTTCACATTCAACATTTACTGAAGCATCTACTGTGTACCAGGCATTGTGCTAGGTTTTGACGACTCAGACAAGATCAAACATATCTTTGAGTTTAAGAAGCTCAAACAGACAATCACAAAACAATGGGATAAGAACAATGATAATATTGGTGAAGCAGTGAGGAGGGACATCCCTCCTAGCCTGCGCTCAGGGGACTTAGGAAAGGCATCCTAAAACAGATAGCACATGAGCCAAGCATTTTGGAGGCCTCTTTTGTTACCTCAAGGAACTATGTTCCAGTGTCTTCCTCTACTGATTGATCTCTCCTCTTTGTCCTAGAGGAGGTAGTCTTTGGAGGCCCTGGATGTCCTCCACAAATGACCCCCCAAGGCAAGTGAGGAAGCTGGTGGATTGGGTGAGTTGGAGTCCCTGTGACACATTTTCACAGGCACACACAGCCACATACATTCACACTGGTGGGGTCCCTTCCCAGAGAGCCTCTGACCTCAATCCAAGTCTGCAGATCTGGAAAGCATTCTAATAGTTTTGCTAGCATTTGATTGCCATGGCAGCTCTGGGATGAGGACAGATTCAAAGTTCCTATGGCAAATGGAAATGAGCAACTGAGGCTCAAAGTGGGGGAGGTATTTGAGCAGGCCCTACAGCCAGTTGGTGACAGAGCTGGTGCTCATATCTCAGTTTCCTGGGACCTTACCCCAGTGCTTTCTCACTCTACCTCCTTGACTCTACTGCTCCAGTAGAACTCTGTCCCCTGGACAGCTTCCAAACAGATGTTAGAACAAGGGGCAGGAGAGCAAACAACCCCAAGGTTGGGGTTGTTTTTTTTTTTTCAGCCAGGACCAAGACAGACCCCCTTGCTCTGGGGCAGGGTGTGGGGAGGTGGTTGGCCCCCAGAGATGTCTAAGGTCTCTTCTAGATCATCCTATGTACAGGTTTCTGACCTCTGATATGGAGGAGGTAGTTATCTGGCCATGTACTTTGAGCCAAATGCTGGCTTTTGCTTTGGACAGGTTGCTGCTAAGGCCACAAAGGCTGACTCTGAGTTCCATCACCCTATCAGGTAAGTTTCTTGTACCAAGCTCAGAACTTGACAAAGATCCATTTGCTCTTTTAAAAAAATGTTTTGGTACTGAGGATTGAACACAAGGCCTTCATTCACCCTGAGCTATATCCCCAGCCCTCATTAGCTTTTTAGATAGAGGAAGGAGGCACCATTATGATCCCTATTTCATAGGTGAGGAAACTGAAGCCCAGAGAAATTAAGGAACTTACTTGGCCAAGGTTGTGTTCCCTGGAGTCCATGACCCCTAAGGAGGAGCCCCTGTGAGCATCAGTGAAAAAATCCTTAGTAGAAAGAGATGGGGAGCACAGGGCTAGAAAATTCTTGACTAGGAGCCTCCTGGCATTGGGATGGGGTCAGCACTGATACATGCTGGAGTAGAGCTGTCCATAGCTGTGGGTCCACCAGACATGACCTTCCTGCTTAGAGTCACTTTGTAACAATTCAAAAGGCTCTGCTATAAATCTCTCCTTCTTTTCCTCTGACTTCATTTACTGTAGCTAAGAGGGGTGTAGGGGCTGACTTCCCTTTTGGCAGTACTGGCCCTTTTATACATATGATAACTAAGTTATGGGTCATATTTCTGCTGTCTATAGGCTCTTCTGACCTAAATACTGCTCCTTTGACTACTTGTACAGTGCTGGGGAGATTTTATTGCAGAACTTCCCTGTCCAGGCCACCATCAACCTGTATGAGGACTCCAACAGTGAAGAGGAAGAAGAGGGGGAGGATGATGAAGAGAAAGAGGAGGCCAATGAAAAGAGGTCAGAAGGGCATGTGAAAGGACCAGGGTCCATACCACACAGGGCCACAGCTCATCTCTGTTCCCCATCCCTGACCTGTCCAAAACTGAAGTAGCCACAGTCTGACTGGCAAGTTTTCAAGGGCATTGATTGTCTAAGAGTTTCAAGGTGCAGCTTTCTTGACTGAAAACTAGGTCTTCAAGCTGCATCCAGCTCATGTGGCTTACCTGATTGACCTGTGAGCCCAGTCCTCTAGCATCTGATTGTTTGGGTTGCTCTTGTGCCAATAGTGGAAGGGTCCTAGGAGCTCTAGAGGAAGGAAGACAAGCTTTCTGAAGCACCCAGGAAGCAGAGCAGGACAGGGTGTGACCATTTAGAGGGAAGCAGTCACACCTCAGGGAACTCTGAGGCCACCCCTACTATCACTCCCCACCCCACCCACCCCAAGTCCCCTCCATCATGCACATAGGAAGCCTTCTGAAGTGGACACATAATTTGGTCACCATGTGGAAAGCTGTGCTTCTGGCTTCACCTCCAGGAACAACTATGCCAGATCAAATCAAAGTTGGGTTGCTTTTCTCATGGGTCTTGCAGGGAAGGAAGGAGGCATCTAGAGAATCAGCTTGCTCTGTCCCCCTCCTTCATTTTGCTTGTTATCCATTGAATTCTATGTGTTGGCATAAGATGAATCAAGAGAAAAATAAACTGGATGATGTTTGCCTTTTTCTTGGAACTGTGCTGATTTCTTAACAGAACTCTGCCCATGTAGTGAAGCCATGGGCAAAGAGGCAGAGACCAGTTCGAGGGCAATTCATTGTTCTACCTGAGGCCAATTTACAGATTTTTCTCTATCAGGGATGAAGAGCTAGGGACCCAGTATGAAGCCAGGCACTGTCTGTCAACTTGTGAAATCAGGCTTGATTAAGCTTCAAGGACAGCTTAGAAAGGGAACAAAAAGGCCCCCAAAGGGCCTCTCAAAAGTTGGGAGTAGGGTTTGGGGATTGAGGAGAAGGTGAGAGGTATAGTCTTCTTTGAGCCTTGAAACTGGCTGTGTACATACAAGGAGGGGTTGGAGGGGCTACTAAATCCTGTTAATTTTATTTCCTCAGTGCCCTTTGTATCCACCACAGCTCAGGCCCCAATTACTCTTCAACTAGTTTTCTTGCCTGCAGCATGTCTTTTTGCAATTTGTCTTTTACACTGGATACCAGATCAGACCAGGTCATGCCCTTGACTCACCATCAGCTAGCTTTGTGGTTTGTTCGTTTTGTTTTTTTTATTTGTTTATTTTTATCACAGAATCCCTTGAGAATCTACAGCTTCTGTACCCAGAAAAATCCATGTATGTACCCCCCCCACACACACAGTGCTATATATTCACAAGTCTAATACTTACTGTGATATTCTAGGCCTTCTAATCATCTCATTCTTACCTTTCTCTTTGGAATCATTCCTTAGCATTTGAAATTTACATTGCCTCTTCTTGAATATGGCTTGCTTTGTAATACTTCTGTGGCTTTAAACCTCTGTCTGGAACACCTTTCCATGTTGGCATGCCTCTTAAACTCCCATTCACCCAATAAGACTAGCTCATACCCTGTGGGAAGCCTTTCCATGCCTCCAAATCCAGACTGGGTGCCCTCACACATCCAGTACTCCTCTACCATAGCATCTGCCTCCTTTCCTATGCAGGAAAATGGAGTTGTGTTTGATATCCCTATATGACTTCAAAGCACAGTACATTGCCAGGCACAAAGCAGGTACTCAGGAAATGTTGAAGGAAAGAATTCTTGATTCTCAAAGAAGCTCTTGGCAAAATCACTACTGTTCCTTCACTTGCCCACTTCCCTGTGTCTTTGCTTACCTACAAAGGGGATAGGGTAATATCAACTTATTGAAGAGCAAATGATGGCTTCTTCTTTCCTTTGTCTCTCAACTTGAGACAAACTGTTTCAGTTGTGAGTCCTGAGTCCCTAGCTGGGACTTCCCAAATTAGACACATCGTTGAGCAGGCTACCAAGCTCACCCACTGGTGCCATCTATTGGTCAAAATTTAACCTTGATCCTTAATTAAGATTGCCAAGCAGTTGATCTTTGACCACTTTAATTCCTTTAATCCATTCTGTTTCTGCTTGTAAATGAAGTGCTACCATGTGCTAGCTGTATGACCTTGGGCAAGTTACTTATCCATTGAGCTCATCTCTTTGGCCCTGGCATATAATAAAACCACTCAATAATAGTAGTCACAATAATAGTAGTTGTGGTAGCTATTATAGATTTTATAAAATAAATAAGCTTATAGACTGGAGTCAGCAACGACTACTTTATTAAACTAATGGATGACCTATCAGCCATCTCTACCTGATCTCCCTGGATGGTTCCAGTCAAAGCATCTTTGCAATATTTATCTCCATTTAAAAAAAAATTAGGGGCTGGGGATTTAGCTCAGTGGTGCCGCTGCCTGCCTCGCAAGTGCAAGGTCCCGAGTTTGATCACCGCCCCCCCCCAAAAAAATTCAAAATACCAACAACAGAGCCCTTGTGTGTCTTCTGTACCACTCTACATTCAAATAGTAGTCCAAAACGGCAGAACCAGAATCTCTCCCCTGGTATCCTCTCCCCTGTAAGTCAACTCTCTCCACACTCTTTTGTGTGGTACCATCAGAAATCCCCAGACTTTGAGAAGGACAATTTGGAAACCACTGTCCCAAGGGTTAAATCAAGAATGATTTGGAGGATTAATTAGAATTTTAACATGTCCAGTGTTCCATTTAAAATCCTTGTTTTGGGTCCTAAGCTTCCAGCATTTCACAGCTCAAAAATTGTTTCAGTCCTTTTATAGCACAGATTATAAGGATTTAAAATCCTTGGAATCTCAATATCCTTGGTTTTAAAGTATTATATAGCATAGAATTACAAATTTTTAAATCCTCAGGGGTTTAAAGACCCTAAAACCTACGGAGCAGTGATTCTTAACTTAGAATGAGCTCTTCTCACTCCCCCACCACTCCTCCTTACTGCACTTGTGCTGTTGTTTACTGGGCAGACATTTTATCTCACTTTTCTCCCAGTCCCCTCTCTTGAAATGGCTTCCAACTCCTACCCCTACCCCAGTTGCTAAGTGATTGGAATCTACTGTTCTGACTAATCAGAGTCCAGTGTGAGTTATTTTATTATGGGCATATCCAGTCCTTGTAGCAATTTTAACTCCAGGGTTCAAGCTGAGGAGAAAAATCTCTAAGCAAAACCCAGAGTTCTTCCTCCAGCTTCACCAGGCTATGCCATCCTTGTGCCTCGACACTTCCCCATCCCAGCTCTCAGTGCCTCCTGTTTTTCCTACCTGCTAGTAGTAAGGAAAGGGTACATCTGTTGAGAGATAGGATGCATTTGAGCTGGGCCTTGAAGAATGGGCATAGATACAGATAGAGGAAGAAAACTTCCAGGAAGAGGCAGCCGTGTTAACTCCTTCATTGAACATATTGAGTATCTGCTATATGCTAGGTATAACTACTACATTGATTAATAGTATGGGCTTTGGAAGCAGATGAACCTAGGTTCAAAATTCCTATCTGCCACATGCTGACTATTCATTGGCCCAGTCCCTTTCAGTGTTCAGGTCAGCTTTCTGCCTTTTAGTGATCTCACTACACTCTCTGTAGTTCTTTAGTATATCGTGCCTCTGCTTCACTGTGTGCATGCTTATTAAAATAGTTGTCTATGGTCTGCATCTGGATGTGGAAAGCCCCCTGCCTGCACCAGTGGGTGTTACTGATCCCTATTTTTAAGCCCTTCCCCACAACTGTACCTGTATAGGTATCTAGTGAGTAGACCTGTTGTCTCATTTCCTCCCCAGTCTCCTGTTGTGAAAGAGTGGCCAATCCTCCCAAACAAGTTGTTATGTGGCCTGAGTTCATTTTTTGACCTGTATGGGGCCTGGTGTTGGTTACTGTGATTTCGGTTTACTCCCAACTGATAAGGTTTACAGCAAGTTCACAAACCCAGGTATAAAAACCTAGCAAAGAGGGAAATAGTACAGAACTTGCCTAGCATGCCTGAGGCCCTGGGTTTGATCCCCAGCATTACAAAAGACAAAACAAAGAAAGAAGACAAAACAAAAAAAAGACAAAACAAAAAAAAGACAAAACAAAACAGCAAAGAGCAATTGCTCAGTAAGTGGTGGTTACAATATTCACTCTTTGCCAGGAACTTACTACACCCATTATCTATGACACTGTAATCACAACCATCCCAGGAGATAAGCGCAATTATTATCCTCATTTATGAGTGAGAAAGCTAAGAGTTAGCAAGTTTTTGTGTTAGGAAAAAGGAAAAGAAGAAACAGAGGTATGAGCTCAACAGGACAGGTTTATTTCAGAAGAAACCTGAGAGGGACCATTCTGGCACTAGAGACCAGACTAACTGCTCTCGTACAGACTATGGGGTCTTTTGTAGGGTCATGGGGAAACAGTAGTTCAGTGAGGGGGGTTGTGGCTCCCTGCTGAGAACAAGGCTTTTGAGAGCACAAGCAATAATGGCTGCCCAAGAACAAGGCTTGGGAAAGCACAGGAGTAGTGTCTACTATCAGTAGGAGGGCTGATCATGTTGAGTCCCCAGGTGCAGCTGTGCTGGGAGGGGGCGTTTAGAGGGGTCTCTGATCAGGATGGCAGTGGTCAGATTCTTTCATTTTGTACTTGAATTTGTTCACTTGCATGGAGATTGCTATAAGCCTTACTAGGTAGGATTAAATGAAAAAGAGTTATCAACACCCTGACCCTGAGAGCTCAAACAGTGAGGTGAGGCCACCATTTTACAAGGGACTGGAAAGGAAAGGAGGTAAAATGCCTCTCCACTTGATAACCACAAAGGCATAGTTGGGGGTGAGTGTATAGGAGGTGGTGATACTAACTAGGGTGGAGAGGGGGCTTTCCCTGTCCAGAGAGGAACAGGCAATAGCATGACTAAGATAAGAGAATAGCTGATATGGGGCCGGGGATGTAGTTCAGTGGCACTGCCCCTGCCTGGCAAGCGCAAGGTCCTGAGTTTGATCCCTGATACCAAAAAATAAAAATAAAAAGAATAGCTGATAATTCTGGAATTCTTGCTATGGCCTAGGAGCACAACCAGAAACTTTATGTGGATTAACTCTAATACAACAACCCTGAAGTACAGATAGATAGAGTTAGGGAAATTGAGACTTGGAATGTTTTATCCGTTGTCGTTGTTGTTGTTGTTGTTGTTTTGAGACAGTGTCTTGCTATGCAGTTCAGACTGGCCTTGAAATCATCCTGTAGCCCAGGTTGGCATCAAACTCGTGGTGATCATCCCACTCAGTCTCCCAAGTGCTGGGATTACAGGCAGGCACCACCATGCCTGGCAAGAGTGTTGTTTTTTTTTTTAAATTTGCCCCAAACCATACAGTCAGTAATCTGTGGTGCCTTCTAAATGCCAGGCTCTTCGCATATATTACCTCATTTAATCCTTCAACAGCCTATATGTATTATCATTATACTACTTTGATAGGTTCAGAGAGATTCAAGAAATCTACTCAAAGTCACACAGTTAATAAATGGCTGGGCCAAGATTTGAGAGATGACAGCACTTGCCAGTGATTATACCAATGGTAAGTGACAGAGCCAGGATTCAGGGCTCTCTGACTAGAGCCTTCAGGAAGTGGAATCAGCAGAGCTTGGTGAGGATTAAATCTGTGGGAGGGCAAAGAAGAAAAAATTTAAATTCTGCCTAGAGGGTACTGAGTTAAAGTATATGAAGAACTTTGAGCCAGAGGCCAGGAAAAGCTGAAGGCTACTGAAAGGTGTCACCAAGGGAAGGGATGTCTGGGGGCTTCCTGCTGGGGAGAGGTGGGCTTTCACAGAACCTGGGCTTTGGGCACAGGGCTTCCCCAGCAAGGAGGTGATAAAGCAGTCGTGCTCCTGCCCCTCAACACTGCAGTGCTTCAGAGTGGACTGGGCCTTGGCTGCCTAGGCTTCCCTCTGGCTGTAAAGTGTGGACCTGGTGAGAGGAGCTTCTCATTGCTGGCTCTTCCTTGATGTGCCAGTCTAGTGCTGGGTGTCCCACACGCTTTATTTAGAACGAGTGTCCCCTATCCCAGCAGGGTGGTGAAGGTTATCCTCTTGTTTACAGACAGGAAGCTGGGGTTCAATCACACAGTGGGGCAGCTGGGGGAAAAGTAGGACAGTGTTAACTACAGAGTTCTGCCTCTTACCTACTAGGTTCCTCCTGTCCTTCTCCTTATTCTTGGACAAGCCCTGAAGGCAGGCAGCTTCCCCTGGTCTCCTATAGCCTACAGGAGAAGCATGTAAACTGTCACACAAAGGCACTTCTGTTCCTGTCATTGGTGATACCTGAGGCTTCAGCTCAAGTGTGAATTGAAAGAAGAGAGAACCCAAGAATCCAGCTGGAATTTGGCCCTGGGATCTTCAGTCAGTTTTCCTTCTCAAGGAGAGAACAGCCAGCTCAAAGTCCCCAGGAATTAAACTAACAGCAGGAGAGGCAGCACTCTCTAGTGGCTGAGATCTAAATTTACGGCACTAGCTTGGGATCAGGAGGCCCATGCATTCAGAGGACTCTGGGCAGAAAAGTTTAGTTCCTGGTGGTTACTTGGATAGGTTCTGGAATCAAACTAAATCTGGGTTCAAATACTGGTTCTCCTTCTTGCCATTTAAATGTTCATGAGAAAATTAGCCTCTAAGCCTTGGCTTACTCATCTATAAAATAGGAATAGTAATAATTTCACAGGGTTATTGTAAGTTAAAATCAGATAATACCTGTAAAAGGCTTAGCAGAGTACTTGGCACATTATGTTTATATATTTGGACACAAGTGGAATATATATATAGTTGTTCTGTTTGTGCCACATGCTGTCATATTAGTAGTCACATCTTGACACCCCTGACTTTCCCATTTAGTTCTATTAGGTCCCTGGTGGCCCCAAACACACTGTCTTCCTCCAAGGGAGGCAGTGTCAACACTTTTCTAAGGCTTTTGGACCAGACATGGGCTTCAGGTAGGATAAAAAATAAAGATAGGTAAAAAAGGAGACAAGGAATATTGCAATTTTAAAATTATACTTTTAGGAAAAACTGCAGCTTCAGGACCCAAAACTTACTCAAGGTTACAATGTCTTTTCCCTTTCAGGAACTGCTCCCCCTCCCCCCAATTTTTTTTTCTAAGAGTCTTAAAGATAAAATAAGCCTGCACTTTGGGGCCTATACTTTTCACCTGTAAATTGCTTTACCTCCCACAGACCTCCATCCTCAAGAAAGCAGCACTATTAAATGGATAACATATTTCTAAATTTCAAATACATGCAAATGGTTTACATTCTAACCTAACTACCAAATAGGTGGCCTGACAGACAGTAGGGATACATGTCCTAAATCATCCATCTTGAAGACACCCCTAAGATCATATAAAAACTCCAACTCCAGACCATAATGTACCTCTCCTTTGAGGGTTCAACACTCTCTTCTCTCTGAGTGTGCACTTTTAAAAATTCTGCCTAGTAAATTTCTTGATACCTCTCACTGATGTGTCTTGCAAATTCTTTTTCACTTATCCTGTGGCTGGATTGAGGTCTCCATTTCCTCTTTGGGGGACTTTCTCTGACCCTATCCAGCGATAGACTGAGATACTTGCTTTTTTCCATGTATACCTTTAAGAATATTAGGCTGCATATATTTGTCCTTCAATCTCCTGTGAATGTTAACAAGCTTTCTTTACATAGGGACTAGGTAGTTTTTGCATTTTAAAGAAAATTAACATCCATGATTTCATTTGATTCTTTTAATACTCTGTAAGGAAATTGAGTATGATGAGACAGAAAACGATTTGCTTGGGGTTGTCCAGTAAGTCAGTGCAGGAATCAGAATTTAAACCTAAAATATTCATGTTGAACTCAGTGCTTTCCACCAGTCTTTGTAATCACCCAGGACCTTGTGCTCTGGCTAAATGTTAAGCATCTGTAACCCAGAGCATGGCTTACCTTTTTTTCTTTTTTAAATTTTATTTTATTGGTACGTTTTAGGCACACAATACAATGACATTCATCATTGAAAATTTGCACCTTTACATAATCTCTCTTGGTTCTTATTTTTTCCCCCTTCCCCTGCCCTCCCTTCAACCCCTCCATCCCTTCCTATTTACAAAGACTTTGTTTCCATTTTTTCATTTTGTCATATTAATTCCATTCCCTTCTATCCTTTCCCCTACCCCAATTCCCCTTCCCCTTTGCCCCTTTTCTTCCTATTTCGCATTATCTATTATACCTTTTAATCCTTATTTATACTTTCAGTTTCTCACACTAGAGAAACTATTCAGTATTTACACGTGTGTCCTATTTATTTCACTTAAGAGTATCGCCTCAATGTGCATCCATTTATACATGTCTCTAATCTCTCATTTTTTATGGCTGAGTAGTGTCACATTACTGCACTCTGAATAACCCATTTCCTGCTTTTACTGAGGCCAAGGTTAGGCCAAGGTTATGATTCTTTACCTGAAAGAAACTGGCTGTGTGTGGCTAAGACTGGTGACCCAAAATAGCCACATCTCACAAACATGACAAGAATACAATCAAAAGTTAGATGAGAGGTTTGAGGTGGTGAACATTACTTCCTGAGCCAAGTTGAGTGAATTACTGAGAAAGTAGCTGTACTCACAGCCAGCTTGATTTAGCCAATCATTTCATGCTGGACATAACTGTCTGGGTCTCAAAAGGGCAACTTGTCTCTGGTAATTCCAAAGACTGGGAAGTGTTGATGTGTGTCATCAACATGGGTCCAGATGACAGCATATGTTTGCAGGCACTGAAGGAATCAGTATAACAACTCAAAGCTCTCTGTGTCACTTGATATGACTCTGGAGGCAAAGGATGCAAGCTTGACTGTCAGTGCCAGAGACTGACTCCTCTCATTCTTATATATTGGCAACAACCCCCGCACTCCTGAGATAAATCATTGAGCCCAAAGACCCCCCTCCCTAGTCCCCATGTGACACTGAAGCCTTGACAAGCTTGGTTCTGCTCAGAGAGGAAGCTCATTACTTTCTCCTGGGGTTTTGGATCTCCAGGTGGCACTGAATTTCCCTTTCTTCTGTCACTTGTTCTTCATTCTTTCATTACCATGGCAACTCAAGAGAAGGAGCCAGCATTGAAATCCACCCCTCCTTGATAGGCATATGGGAACAGCAAGTGTACTCCCTCTCTAATGTTAGGGAAGCAGAATATTTTTAACCTTCTCTCTGTGCTTCAGCTTTGGTTCATGGTGGAGAGCAAAAACTGTCAAGTGTAATTTTAGGTGACTTATACTAACATGCCCCTTCTTTAGTTTTTCTACATAGGAGTTACTAATCTAACTGGTCTGAGATCAATCACTGGGCCACATGTTACCAGTGAGCAAAACTATCACAGTGAAAAATGATGAATATCTGTGAGTAGTCCATACCACTTGTTGCTAGATTACTAGGCCAGGATAAATTTGTTCTGAAGACCTTAGCCTCTCAGAGTCAGAGTAAGGGGAGTAGTCCTAAGCTTCATTTTCCAATCCACTTTTTAAACCAGAAACAGGGATAGAAAGAGGGGAGGATGAAGTTATCAAACTTACACTGAATTCTCAAATCAAATTTTATTAAAAATTTCCTTACTATTTTGTGATTGCTTCCTTGATGGAAAGCCTTGAGGAGAAGGGTGAGTGAAATGATTCAGGTATGAAAACTCCTTCTTGAACTCATAACACCTAAGAAGATTTGCCTAGGGGTAGAGGCTGTATCTACACTGGGCAGAAAGGTGACACATGTTCAATTTCTTGATCTTCCACTGACTCCTGAGGACCTGGGGAAGACATTCAATTTAAATTCAAATTCTTTTAAAAAGCATATGTTTTTTAATTGACACAGTAATTGTACATATTTATAGAATGTACTGTGGCATTTAAATACATGTATATAACAAATGATTGGATCAGGGTAATTGGCACTTCAGACATATACCCTTTCTTTGTGTTGGGAACATTCAAAATCCTATTAGCTATTTTAAAATACTCAATTAATTGTTGTCAACCATAGTTATCCTACTGTTATAGAACATTAGAAGTTATTCTCCTACCCAAGTGTACCCCAGTACCCCTTAATCATTCTCTCTTCATTCCCCCACACCTTTCTCAGCCTCTAGTAACCACTGTATTCAACATAGTAAAACCTTGGCTTGCAAGCATAATTCAGTCCAGAAACATGCTGTAATCCAAAGCACTTGTATATCAAAGTGAATTTCCCATAAGAAATAATGGAAACTCAGATGGTTCATTCCACGATTCAAAAATATTTATATAAAAATGATTATAATATAATACAAAATAATAAGGAAAATACAAAATATATAGAAAAATAAAAAAAAAACCAAATTAACCTGCACTTACCTTTGAAAACCTTCATGGCTGGTGTGAGGGACACAAGAGAGAGGAGGGTTATTATGTAGGATAACTTTCACATACTACTTATATTGCAAGACAATGCTTGTTCATCAAATTAAAATTTATTAGAAATGTTTGCTTGTCTTGTAGAACACATGCAGAACAAATTACTCTCAATACAAGGTTTTATTGTACTTCCATATCAACTTTTTGCATCAACCTCCACATATGAGAACATCAGGTATTTGTCTTTCTGTGCCTGGCATTAAATTCAAATTCTATATTAAGCTTCCAGTTTTGTGTGGCATTTCCACGGACATCCTTGTAATGAAATTGTTATCCTGGGAGTAGTCACTTTGCCTTGGGCTAAGAGTGAAAATTTTCCTTGCTGAAACACAACCTTGTTTAATTACCAAAATGTTCCTTAAAACTGTTGATAATTCCCATATGTAATAAAGGTTTAAAAAAAGTCATTCTTTGTAGACTTAGCAAATTTCACTAACAGATATTTTATATTTTTGGAGATGAGGGCAGTGTGGTGGGAAGAAAAAATACAGGCCATCAGCAGTCTTTACTTGGGTATGTGTTCTGGTGTTGTCACTTATTATCTGCAGTATCTTAGACAAAGGATTTACTATCCTTCTCTAAAATGGGGACAGTCTTTAGCCTACCAACTTCATAAGTTTGTTGAGAATAAGGTTTGGGTGACTAGTGATTGTATATGATGAAACCACTCTGCAAACTGTAAAAGATTATATAAAGTTGTATTTTAATAAGGAGTATGAAAGGAAGCTCAGCACAATAGCCTTTTAAAACAGACACAAACCCCAGAAAGTTTTGGGACAAATCCTAGTAGGTCTGCCATAAAAGCCATTCAAGTAAATTGCTAGAGAAGTTAAGGCTCAGGCCTTCACTCTTTTTTTTTTTTTTTTGGTACCAGGGATCGAACTTGGGTCCTTGCGCTTGCAAGGCAGGTGGCGGAACCACTGAGCTAAATCCCTGGCCCATGCCTTCACTCTTAAAGGCAGCTGAAATATTTCAGTTTCTCTTTGTTTGTCTGCCCATATTGCTTATTTTTTTTTGGTACCAGAGATTGAACTCAAGACCTTGCACTTGTGAGGCAGGCACGGTGCCAATGAACCAAATCCCTGGTCCCACTGCCCATATTTCTTGGATATTCCATTTCCTAATCAACTTGGAGAAGCTGTCCAAGATGTTCTGTATGTGAAATTGTGAATGTGGGACCAGTAGCTCTCCTCAAGTTTCTGGGAGCGGTGACATTTCGTGGTTCCCAATAGCAATGGCTTACAAACTCTGCAGTTCATGTTATTACTCCAAATTAGGCTGGCTGTGCATTTGAGTAAAATGAACATTTTAGGTCTCTCTGAAAGCACTCAGGATATTAGGGAAATGGATTCTTTTTCTAGAAACCACTTTAAAGATTCATACTATTAACCACCCCCCAAAAAAGACCAGGAATTTTTCAGATGTTTCTCTAAAGTGGTGGAAAAACAAATAGCCCATAAAAAATGGAAATAAAGTCTTTGCAAATAGGGAAGGGTGGAGGGGGTGAAGGGAGGGCTAGGAATGGGGAAAAAATAAGAACCAAGATGCATTATGTAAAGGTACAATTCTCAATGAGAAATGTAATTGTGTTGTATACCTACAATGTACCAATAAAAGAATTTAATAAAAAAAGAACCAAAAAACCCCCAAAACAAATAGCCCATAAAAGAATTACCACACACACAAGAACAACACTAAAAATGGTACAAGAAATTTCAACCGACCAAATGTTTGTTGAAACATAAAAAGTCAAATGAAGGGAGTCTTAGGAATAAAAATAAAATTATCAGATGTAGGACAGTTTCTTTTCAAGAAATTTCTGTGTGGAGATACAGATACTAGTCTTTATGTAATGTATTACATACTTTTCACATATGCTTCCTTTCTTAGATATACACAAAACCATATGTGGGCCCATGAGGAGTTAGTAGAAAGGAGAATGTTGCTCTTCCTATCACAATAGAAGGCAAGAATCATAAATGTAGATTTTGCAATATTTCATTACATCTACTTTTGTGAATCCAAAGAAAACTGCATGCAGTTGGTGACATCACAACTGAAACCAGATAGAAGACAGTAGGATTAAGAAAAGAGATATGGGCAAAGGATTAAAGAATTCAAAACATTTTAAATGCTTACAAATACAGTATCTACAAGTGATTATGTTGGAGTGGTAGCATTAGATGTGTTTTTACTTTATTTTATCTTTTTCCCCAAATGTTCTGTAAGGGGCTTACATTGTTTTTAGACTTTTAAATTAAGAAGCAAGACAGAGAAAAATAGACATATTAACTTCAAAAGAGCAAAAACAAAATCGATAGCTTAACAAAACCAATAGAAGCTGAAAACAATGGGATAATCTTTTCAAAATGCCAGAAAACAACAAACAACAAAAAGTAATTTAGAACTTGGTATCCAACAAAAAAAAATCTTTGAAAAATTAAGGCGAATACACCCACATACATGTATCAAATTGATTGTCATCAAAGAAACAAAAGCAATTCTAAGGAGAAAACTAGCCTTTTCAAAAAATCGTGCTGGAACAAGTAGACAGGCAGAAGCCAAAAACAAAACAAAACAAAACAAAACATCACCTTGAATTAAACCTCATACTTTATAAAAAAATTAAGTCAAAATGATATTAGCTATTTTAGATTCCCCATACTGAGATCATACAGTGCTTGCCTCTCTATGTCTGGGTTATTTCTGTTACCGACTTTCAAGTTCATCCACGTTGTTGCAAATGGCAAGCTTTTTACTTTTTAAAAGACTGAATAGTATTTTATTGTGTATATGTACATTTTCTCTAGCCATTCATCTGTTGATGGATACTTAGGTTGTTTCCATTTCTAGGCTATTGTGACTAATGCTACAATGAACATGGGAATGCAGATGTTTCTCAACATAATGATTTCAATTCCTATAAAGGCAATCTCATAGAAGTAGAGTAGTGGCAATCAGGGGCTGGGATGGTTGGTGGTGGGGGAATAAATAGAAGAAATGCTGATCAGATGACACAAAATTTCAGTTAGATATGAGAAATAAGTTTAAAAGATCTATTGTACAACATGTGACTTCAGTTACTAACAACATATTCTTGAAAAATACTAAGAGAGTGGATTTATATATATGTGTATATTCAAAACATGTATACAATAAATACATACAATTTTGTCTGTGATTTTAAAAAAGAAATAAAAAAGGACTGGAGATTTAGATCAGTGGCTCTCCACCTGCCTTGCAAGTGCAAGGTCTTGAGTTTGAACCCTGGTACCGCAAAAAAAAAAAAAAAGAGAGAGAAAATAAAAAAAGCTAACTCAGCAGGGCTGGGGATTTAGCTCAGTGTTTCTGCTGCCTGCCTTGCAAGTGCAAGGTCCTGAGTTCGATCCCCAGGACCAAAAAAAAAAAGAAAAGAAAAAAAAGCTAACTCAAAATGGATCATAAATAAACAAAATTTTAAAACTTTTAGGAAAACCCACAGCAGAAAATTTGTGGGATTTGCAAGTGGACAAAGAGTTCTAAGATTTCACACCAAAATCATATTATAAAGGAAGAATTGATAAATTGGACCTCATCAAAATTAAAAACTTGTGCATTGTGAAAGATCCTTTGAATTAGATGAAAAGATATGCTACAGACTGGGGGAAAATACTTGTAAACTCCCTAGCTGACAAAGGTCTCATACCTAGGACATAAATTATTCAAAACTCAACTGTGCAATTCAATTAGAACATATGCAATTCAATTAGAAAAAAAGATATGAATAGACATTTTAGTCAAGAGGATATACAAATGGCAAATAAACACATGAAAAGATGTTCAACATCATTAGCTGAGTTCAATTACTCGGGATGCCTTAACAAAATACCACAGACTAGGGGTCTTAAACAACAGACATTTATTTTCTCACAGTTCTGGAGGCTGGAGGCCAGGTTCAAAGTATCAACAGTATTGGTTTCATTCTGAGGCCAATCTCCTTGACTTGTAGATAGCTTCCTTGTTATTTCCTCTTCACATGGTCACCCCTCTGTGTACATGTGCCCCTGGTACTGCTTTCTCTCTTATAAGGACATCATTTGTATTGAATTAAGACTACAACCTAATGGCCTCATTTTATTTCAATCTCCTCTTTAATGGTTTTATCTCCAAATATGGTCACATTGTGAGATATTATAGGTTGTGACCAGTGGACCCTCAAGTTACAACCAGCCTGACATATGAACAACTTGGGTTACGACCAGAATTTTAGTTGTTTTGTTTTTTCTTTTGGAATTTTAGTTTTAACTTACGACCAAAGTCTTGAGTTATGACCTAAATGCCAGCCACTTGTGCTTCCAGATGGTCTCAGATACAGATTTAACCCTTAAAGAGTTCTGGAAGGAACATTACAACATCTTTTCCTGTGTGGGGTTAATTGAGAAATCCTGGGCCAATGTCTCTCTAAGGACACTGAGATCTGCCTGGAAGAAAGTGTGGTCTAAAATTATACAGGAGAGAGACTTGAAGGCAATTGACCAACTTGAATTACAACCAGCCCTCTCGAACAAGTTGAGTTTGTAAGTCAAGGGTCCACTGTATATGAATTTGAGTGGGACACAATTCATCCCAAGCCACTAACAAGAACATAAAAAGATGTTAACATAATTAAAAATTAGTGAAATATAATTCAAAACCACAATGAAGTATTACTACATACCCACTATGATGGCTATCATAAAAAGGCAGACACTATAACAAATGCTAGCAAGGATGCAGAGAAAGGGGAAACTTCATATACTGCAGCTAGGAATGTAAAATAATGCAGCCACCTTGAAGAACAATTTGGCAGTGCCTCAAAATATTAAACACAAAGTTATCATATGACCTAGTAATTCCACTTCTAGAGAAATAATACCCAAAATAAATGCATAAATATGGGCATGAAAAGACAAATACAAGAATGTTCATAGCCATAAGCCAGATTTGGTGACACATGCCTGTTATCCCAGCACTCAAAATCCTGAGGTAAGAGAATCACAAGTTAAAGGCCAGCCTGAACTGCAAAGTGAGTTTCAGGCCACCCAGGACATAGTGAGATCCTATCTCAAAAAAAAAAAAAAAATAGTTCACAGCCACAATATTTACAATAACCCCAAATTGGAAATAATCCAAATTTCCACCAACAGAATGGGAAAAACACTTCTATTATATCCATGCAATGAACTATCACATCACAATAAAAGGCAGTAGGCTTCTGAAACACAATATGAATGTACCCCACAAGCATAATGTTGAGTTAAAGAAGCAAGACACAAAGAACACGTACCATGTCATAGCTTTAAAAAGGCAAAACTATTTTGTGAATTTAGGACTTAGGACGGTGGTTATCTCTGGGGAGAAGGGAAAGGGATAGGAATTAGGGTGCAGGAGGGGGCTCTATATTGTGCTCTGAGTGGTGGGTTGCATAGGTATGCTCACTTGATGAGAATTCATCTAACATGGTATTTATAGTAAAATAATTTACTTAAAAATGCTATAACACACAAGATGAACAAGGAACAGATATTTCTCCAAACCCCATTCTCCAGGAATTCAGTTGCCCTTAGAGGAAATCACTCTAATATGCATCTTATGTTTCTTTCCAAATATACCCTATGTAGTAAAAAGTTTTTACAAATTTTTTCTTTTTAAATTATCATACTGTAAAATTGACCTTTTCATCTGGTGTGCAATTCTGAGTTTTAACACAAGTACAGATTCCTGCAATCTCTACCACAGCCAAGATATGGAAGAGTTCTATCACCTAGTAAAACTCCCTTGTGCTGTTTTTTTTTTAGTTACATCCTCCCTTGCCCGAACTCCCTAACAGTCCCTGACCTATTCTCTCTTACTATAGCTTTGCCCTTTCAAAAATATTTGTCTTGTTTTTATTATTCAAAAATTTTAATAAATTTGAAGAAAAAATGATTATCAGCATTGAATTTTTGTTTTGTTTTGTTTTGAGACAGGGTCTTGCTAGGCAGTTCAGGCTGGCCTTGAACTCTCAGTGATCTTCCTGCCTCAGCTTCCACAGATTTGCGCCAATGTGCCCAACTTTGGGCATGAATTTTTGTCTAATTAAATCAGAATGAGAACTTAACACTGAAAAGTAGATGCTGGAAGTACATAACTTTTGGGCAGAAAGGACCATTCCTCACAGATACACACCAAGGGAAGTTATGGCAGTTCTTTCCTTAAAGAACTTTTAAAATAAGGTTATTTCCAGAAATAAACTCATTAGTTTCAACAAAGATAAGTCTTTTCAATAAATGGTATTGGGAAGACAATATCCACACGTAAAAGAATAAATTGAGGGCCGGGGATTTAGTTCAGTGGTTCCGCTGCCTGCTCTGCAAGCGCAAGTACCCGAGTTCGATCCCTGGTACCAAAAAAAAAAAAAAAAAAAAGGAATAAATTGAGCCAAGCATGGTGGCGAATACCTGAAATTCCAGCACTCTGGGAGGGTGAAAGCAGGAGAATTGCAAGTTCAGGCCCAGTTTGGGCAATTTAGGGATTTAGGAAGACCTTATTTCAAAATAGAAAACAAAAGACCTGGGAATCTAACTCAATGTGAAGGCCTTGGGTCCAATCTACAGTACCACCACCAAAAAACAAAAAACCCAAACTCAAACCAACCAAACAAAAACAAAAACAAAAGACAAAAAGCAGAAATTGGATCTTTATCTCACACTATAAAAAAATCACCTCAAAGTGGATAAAGACTTAAATGTAAGACTGGAAACTATAAGGCTACTAAATGAAAACGGGAAAAAACTCCATGAAGTTGGTTTGGGCAATCATTTCTTGGATATGAACCCCAAAGCACGGGCAACAAAAGCAAAAATATGCACATGGGATTGTGTTAAACTAAAAGCTTCTGCACAGCAAAGGAAACAACCAACAGAATGAAGAAATAATCCATGGATTAAGAAAAATATTTGCAGCTGGGGATTTAGCTCAGTGGTTCCGCTGCCTGCCTCGAAAGTGCAAGGTCCTGAGTTGGATCCCCAGTACCCACCCCCCCAAAAAAAAGAAAAGAAGAGAAAGAAAAATATTTGCAAACTATTCACCTGATAAGGGTCAAATATCCAGAATATATAGAATAAGGAACCTCAAAACTCATTAGCAAGACAACAAATAATCTGTTTAAAAAATGAGTGTGCATCTATTTGGGCTGCTACCACAAAATAATACCTTAGACTGAGTGATTTACAAACAATTTATTGCTCATTGTTCTGGACGCTCGGAAGTCCAAGACCAAGGTGCAAGCAGATTCAGAATCTGGTAAGGGCTCAAATTCTGTTTCATAGATGATAACTTCTTGCTGAGTATTTAAATACAGTAGCAGAAAAGATAAACAAGTCTTCTTAAACCTCTTGTATAAAGTTAGTATATGGGAAGTTTGAGTGCAGCCTGGGCTACTCAGTGACTTAGCAAAACCATGTCTCAAAATAAAAAATATAAAAAGGGCTGAATATGTAGGTCAGTGTGAAGGGCCTGGATTGAATCCCCAGTATCCTCCATGTGATACAATCAACTCCTAATCCACATCTTAACAGTATTGCATTGGAAATTAGGTTTTAGCATATAAATGTGATGAGGGGGTATACAAACATTTCAGACCACAGCAATGGGCAAAGGATGAAAAGAGACATTTCTTTTAAAAAAAATACATAAATGGTCAACACAATGAAAAAATGTTCAAGAACAGTATTTAGCTGTAAAATACAAATTAAAACCACAATGAGATATTGTGAAATTGGCTGTTATGAAAAAGCTTAAAAATAACAACTGTTGGCAAGGATGTGGAGAAAAGGGAACACTTGTTCAGTTGGTGGGGAATGTAAATTAGTATAGTCATAGAAAACAGCATAGTGGTTGCTCAAAAAAAAAAACAACTAAATAAGAATTGCTGTATAATCCAGTAATCTCACTGCTGATTACATATCCAAAAGAATTGAAGTCAGAATGTCAAAGACATGTGTACTCTCATTTTCACTGCAGTATCATTCATGAGGATGTACAAATTTTTCCACAGCCAAGATATGTAAGCAACCTAAGTGCCCATGAACTGATGAATGGATAAAGAAAATGTGACACATATATACAATGGAATACTATTCAGCCATATTAAAAAGGAAATTCTGTCTTAGTGACAACATGGATGAGCCTAGAGGACATTACGCTAAGTGAAATGGTCAGGCACAGATAAACAAGTACTGAAAGATCTTATTTATATGTAGAATTTAAAAAGTCAAACTCAAATAAGTTGAGATAGAATGGTTTGTAGTTTTCCTAAAGATTTGTAAGGTTAAAGAACAGGAAGCTCACATCCAGAAGCACTTGGGCTGCCAGGGGCTGGGGGTGGGTGAGTGAAGGAGGAAATGTGGAAAGACAAGCGAGTCAAAGGGTAGAAAGTCAGTTAAACAGGAAGAATGTTTTACTGATCTACTGTACAGCATGAGGAACATTGTTAATAACAATTTTGTATATTTCAAAATTGCTAAAAGAGTACATTTTTAATTTTCCTCAGAGCAAAAATAAGTGTTTAAGGTAGTATGTTATTAGTATGATTTAATCATTCTACACTGTATATATACCGGTCTATGAAAACATTACATTGTATCCCGTAGATGAACATAATTATTGTCAATTAAAATAAATTAAAAATAGGGCTGGGGATTCAGCTCAGTGGCGCCGTGCCTGCCTCGAAAGCACAAGGTCCTGAGTTCGATCCCCCGGTACAAAAAAAAAAAAATTAAAAATAAGGTTTTTTTTCCTACTGAAAATTGCTAAAGGGAAAAAAATATGGAGAAGATTGAAAGGAGGAGGAATAGAAAATTTCTGGATGCCAATTTCAGCCCTGTTTTAGTTTTCAAATTTTTTTGTTACTTTACAAATTAGTGGTCAGACAAAAAATGATATTCAGAATTTAATCACTTTAATGCCAGGGATTTAGCTCAGTGATACCATGGTTGCCTCGCAAGCTCAAGGTCCTGAATTCAATCCTTGGTATTGAGAAAAAAAAATAATTTAATCACTTTATTTTAAATGTTCTTTTTTTTGGTACCAGGGATCAAACTCGGGACCTTGCACTTGCGAGGCAGGTACCGGAACCACTGAGCTAAATCCCTGGCCCCTATTCTAAATAAATCAATGTGTTCATTCAGGTCTTGGGAGACAAGAGGAACAATTACCCTGGGCCTCTGAGAATTACTAGTCTACACGGAAGAGAGCAATAGCTAACTTCAGTTTGTTTTTTATTTTATTGTTACATTCTAGGTATACAATATAATGACATTCATCACTGGAAATTTGCACCTTTACATAATCTCTCTTGGTTCTTATTTTTCCCCCTTCCCTTGTCCTCCCTTCAACCCCTCCATCCCTCCCTATTTACGAAGACTTTCTTTCCATTTTTTTATTTTCTCACATTAATTCCATTCCCTTCTTTCCTTTCTCCTACCCCTCCCACTCCTCCTTCCCCTTTGCCCCTTTTCTTCCTATTTCACATTATCTATTATACCTTTTAGTCCTTCTTTACACTTTTAGTTTCTCATTTTTTATGGCTGAGTAATACTAGATTTTATTTAAAAAATCACATTTTCTTTATCCAGTCTCCAGTTGATGGGAATTTGGGCTGCTCCCAAGTTTTACAAATTGTGCTGCTATGAACATGGGTGCACATATATCACTGTGGTATGATTCTTTTAATTCTTTGGGAAGATACCCAGCAGGGGAATAGCTGGGTCAAATGAGACTATACTAAAATTTAAAAGTTATGTGGGAGTATGAAGGACCTAGAGAAGTAAAAAAAAAAAAAAGAAAAAAAAAACAGTGTTGGAAGACACTTATTACCTAATTTTTTTTTTTTTTTTTTTGGTACCAGGATCCAACTCAGGACCTTGCACTTGCAAGGCAGGCAGTGGAACCACTGAGCTAAATCCTTGGCCTGTATTACCTAATTTTAGGACTTCCTCTAAAGCTACAGTAATCAAGGCAGTGTTGGTGTAAGGAAAGACCTATAGATCATTGGAATAAAACAGAAAATCTGGAAATAGAACCACACATATATGGTCCACTGACTTTTGAAAGATTATTTAACATTAACATTTTATAGAACATAAACTAAACTCAAAGAGCAGAGGAAAAGAGTGTTTTCAGCAAATGGTATTAGAACACCTGGGATCTGTATGTAAAAAATTAACCTCAACCCTTCATTTCCATACATAAAGATAACTTGAAAGGATCTGTGAACCTAAATATGAAAGACTAAAACTATAACATTTTAGAAGAAATTATAAGGGAAAATGTTCATGAATTTAGGGTAGGCAAGAATTTCCTAGAATACAAAAAACATTATGTATAAAAGAAAAAAATTGATAAATGACATGCCATCAAAATTTAGAACTTTAAATGACATCGTTATGAAAATGAAAAGTAGTCCTTAAACAGACTATATTTATAATACATATAACCTATGGCCAGAATAAAGAACTCTTACAGCTCAGTAATAGACAACCTGATGAAAAAGTGGACACAAGAAGATAATAGCCAGTACAGCACAAGGAAAGGTGTGCAACACTAGAATCAGAAAAATACTAATCAGTACAATAACAAGATCGTATTATATACTCATCAGGGAGATGAAGTTAAACGTTTTAAAAGAACAGATGTCAGCTTAGGTGTGAACCTGTTAGAATTTTCGAATGCTGCTACTGTGAATGTAAAATGATAAAACCATTTTGGAAAACAATATAGAAATTATTGTATTATTAAGAACCAACAGTTCTGTTCTTAAGTTTTTACTTAAGAGGAATGAAAACACGTGTTCACAATAGATTTGTACATACAAGTTGACTATCCCTTATCTGAAATTCTTGGGACCAGAAGTGTTTCAGATTTTGGTTTCAAATCCACTTGATCTGCAAAGAGGATAGCTACTCCTGCTTTTTTCAGGTTCCAGTCACATGGAGTATTGTTTTCCACCCTTTAACTTTCAGTCTATGAGTTTATTTTTGAATTGAGTGTGCTTCTTGTATGCAGCATATTGTTGGATTTTGCTTCTTGACCCATTCTGCCAGTCTATTTCTTTTGATTGGTGAATTCAGACCATTAACATTGATGGTTATAACTGATAAATATTGACTTATCCTTGTCATGACTTTTGCTTTTTGTTGTACTCTCCCACTTTACATTTAATTTCTTGTCGTGCCCAGTGAATTCATTCTGCTGTGGTTCCTGGGGTTGTGATCCTCATTGTCTGTTCCTAGGATATGGTC
Source organism: Heterocephalus glaber (assembly GCF_053883595.1). NCBI lineage: Eukaryota > Metazoa > Chordata > Mammalia > Rodentia > Bathyergidae > Heterocephalus > Heterocephalus glaber. The sequence continues at coordinate 33,010,738 of NW_028258384.1, read as the reverse complement.
TAAAATTTTTGGAGTGCTGGTTTGGTATTCATGAAGTTCCTAACATGTTCTTTGTCATGAAAGTATCTTATTTCTCCATCAATTTTGAAAGATAGTTTTGCAGGGTACATCAGTCTGGGTTGGAGGCTGTTTTCTATTAGGGCTTGGAATACATCACTCCAAGCTCTTTCTTCTTGCCTTGAGGGTTTGTGTTGAGAAGTCTGCTGTGATTCTGATGGGCTTTCCTTTGTATGTGATTTGTTCCTTTTTTCTAACTGCTTGTAGAATTTTGTTCTTCTGTTGAGTTTCTGGAATCTTAACTATTATATGCCTATGTGTAGATTTTTTTGGATCAAGGCTATTTGGAGTCCTATATGCCTCACTTATCTGTATGTCAAGTTCTTTTCCCCTGCTTGGGAAGTTTTCTGTCATCACTTCTGTGAATAGTTTTTTTATGTCATCTGGACTCTCCTGTTTCTTCGTTGACTCCAGTCAGTCTTGATATTCTTCTTCACATCGTCTAGCAGCTGCTGGATTGATTTCTTGTTGTTCCTTGAAAAAAATTTTAAAGAAATTTTTCTTTTCCTTGACACTAATTGCAATCTTATCTTCTATATCTGAAATTCTGTCCTCATATTGGCTCATTCTGCTGCATAAGCTTTCAATGGGGTTTTTGATCTCCTGGAAATCTGTTTGTATCTGTTTTATGGGTTCCATTCATTTCCTATGTTGGGATTCCATCATGTTCCTCAGATCGTCTATTTTTTTATCTGTGTCCTCTCTACATTTGTTAGTCATGTTTTGCACTATGGGCACAATCTTGGCTGTTATGTGAGAAATTATTTCTGATTCCATTTTTTCCAGATCCTCTTTTGTTGCCAGTTCAGGGAGTCCAAGTGGTTGAGTATCAGATTTTTCCATCTCGTTTCCCTTTGAGGTTGCTGTAGGTGATCTGGAAGTCTGGTTTTGAGGCTTGTTTATGTGTCTTCTCATTTTGACAGAGGCGGGGTGGGGTGGGGGGTTCTGCTGGCACCCGCACGGCTCACCTCCTCTGCACTGGGAGTGGTGGAACCTAACTTCAGTTTTTAAATGGAATCATGTGAAGAAATTCCTCCAGGAGTGGTAAGCAAGGAAATGAGCAAATCTCACTTATTAAATTGAGATGTTTAGGATACTATTAATCAGTAACTAGGGAAAAAAGCAGTTTCCAGAAATAACAGGACGTGAAAAAAGCCAATTCCCTGGGGTGGGGAAGAACAAGATATTTCTTATACAGATTGGTCCTTTCATCCTTTTCCTTTTCCCATTCCTTGTCTAACCAGTTTGAAAACATAACATGTTACTTTTCATAAAATGCAACATTAAAAAATTAAATGAATTAAAGATAAAATTTGAAATACATGCATGTAATGAAATGATAAGACTTTGTTCATTGGAATTTCAAGGTAGCCTGGAAAAAAATGTACACAGGGCTAGGGGGCTTCTCAAGAGAAGTAACCTAGAGTGGGGAGAAGTTTACTGTGTTTTTTCAAGGGCTTAATGTAGGAGGCCCCATATATGGAGAGCAAGGACCTTAGAAAGGACGTGAACTTGAGGGAATCACCTTCAGGGTAATGTGAGAAATAAGGTTTGGGGAACAGTGAGGTGGCAGATGGTCATGTACTTCTTGATGTGAACTTCCTCTTCTATAAGCCTCACAAATCTTGAGAAAATATATTTTAAAAATCACCATATGCTCAGTGTGCTTTGACTTCTTTTAGAAGATGATGAAGTGGTAGAGGTTTTGGCCAAATTCTTATTAGAGGCCTCATGAAACCTGTATGCATGGAGAAACAATGATTCAGAGAAACAGAACACAGGGACAGAATCACTCCTATCCTGCAGTAAATTGCTTCCTCCTCTAACTAGAGTGGCTTCAGTTTTCTGAAACTGAAGCCTGACCAACAAAAGATGTGACCGTAGGGAACAGTATTTTCAAGAAAATGGATTGATTTGATAACCTGGTGTAATCTGAAAACAGTGATAATTCTGTTAGTATTAGAAGATAGGATGCTGGTAATCCATGGCACACAATGGCAAACCAGCCAAATTATCATCAGTGGGTATTTGTAATGAAGTGACTACTGAAGGCAAGGCTACATGGATCAGGTAGTTGCAACTATAATTTTGGCATTAGTAATGAATCCAAAAACTGTGAAGTAGACTAACTTCTTCTAATAATGCAGTTTAAAGAAAGAAAATGACAGTCACAGGATTTAAATTACCAGCTGAAGAAATAGGAGATTATGAATTTCTTTCTTTCTTTTTTTTTTTTGGCACCATGGATCGAACTTGGGACCTTGCACTTGCAAGGCAGGTGGCGGAACCACTGAGCTAAATCCCCAGTTCTTTCTACTATTTTTTAAATAGATGAGTTCTGAGTATGCTGCCGAGGCTGGCCTTGAACTCCTGGGCTCAAGTGATCCTCTTCCCTCAGCCTTCCAAGTATTTGGGACTTCAGGCATGCAACACTGTGCCCAACTTTTATTTCTTATTGATATTCAGTTGACATTGCTGCAAATCAGTCAGTCTGATCCTATAGATTAAATTATAATATATATTGAATTTACAGCCTTATTGGGTCACTTTTGTGAAAGTAAGCATAGTTATTAGGCTAGACACCAAGAATAGATATGGGGCCCAGGTATGGTGCTACAGACCTGTGATCCCAGCTACTTGGGAGGCAAAGGCAGGGAAATTCTAAGTCTGAGGTCAATCTGGGCAACTTACTGAGACCGAGTCTTAAAATAAAAAAGTGTTGGTGATGTAGCTCCATATTCATTGGATTCAATTCCCATACATATATAAATGAATGAATGAATGAATGAATAGGGGGGGTCTGGTAGACTCAGATGATACTAAATACTTCACTAATGAATGTTCCCTGCCAGCAGAAGCAACCCACTTGCTAAGGCTGTTCACACCTTGCTAGAATACACTGAAGTTATTTTCAGGGAATATTAACTCATGTACCACTCCTACCCCCTCTTACTGCTTCCAGACAAAATAACTATAGAGTCAGATGAGAAATGTGAGAGTATTCTCCAAGGATGAGATATAAAGTCTAAATTGGAAGGAGATAAGAATTGCAAGATTTTGATAATTTATGTTAGAAATCTGGAGAATATGTGTGGGAATGTACTGAGGATGCTATACCATGGAGGAAGACAATTTTAGATTAGGCCAAATATATAAAAAATCTGTACTTCTCAGATTCTAGATTTAATTATTGACTTGCCTAATTGAAAGTGGTTCTGTTCACTCAGTAGTTGCCTGAAGCCAAGGCTCAACATTAGCTCATATTAAATGCAGTTGAGGTGGCAGCTATTCCTTGGTGTGATGTACAGGAAATGCTTCAAAGACTTAAGGATACAGGAACACTGGGATATACTGGGGTATACTGACACATAGCCTGCTTATCTGCATCCTAACCATGTCCCAAATATAGCCAGGAGGGCACTATTCCCCAAGGCACTGAAAATTACATCAATGACAGATTAGTATTCTTGAAACATGCTAAAGTGTCTGCCTTCTATAGATCATATGCTGCCACTACACAAATTTACTATGTTTTGATGAGAATAATGGGAACTTAGAATGGCAAAGACTAAGTGGCAGCATATAATAACCAGAGATGGGATGAGCAGGTTAATATGACAGGAGTGTGGCCAGAGAAGTAATCTGTATGTTTTGACCTACAAAGAACTTTGGTAGTGGCTAAATGTTCTTTACTTCACTTAGATCAAAATAAATGAGCAAAAATACATTCTTATTTGATTTATTTAGCCAAAATATTGCTGTCTGGTAAGCTGAGACCTACATTGAGTAATCATAATGTAGATTTATGGTTACTCACAGTTTTATATTGAATCCATCTCAGTGGGTCCATGAATCTGCAAATACATTATCTGGTCATTTCATAGTTCATGAATGCATAATTGAAATAGCTACAACCAGCAACTGACAGATATACCACGTTTGCCCCCTCACTAGTGTAGTAAGGGCTAGTTATAGTAAGAAAGGTTAAGTAGAAGTCACTGGATGTATATCCCTGGAGAAATCACAGAAATAAATGGGCAACAAATATCTAAAGAATACGTGTTTAAAAAAAAAAATATGTGTTTACCAATCCCTCAGCTCCTGGCCCAGAGGAAGGGAGTTCCAGGCCGCCATCTGTCCTGCCGCTCCCGGCCCAGAGGAAGGGGTTTCTGAGCCACCATCCCACCACTTTCAGCTCAGAGGAGGTGAGTCGTGAGGGAGCCAACAGCACCCCACCCCCTGGGTCAAAATGAGAAGACATGTAAACAAGTCTCAAAACCAGACTTCCAGATCACCTACAGCAACCCCAAAGGGAAATGAGATGGAACACTCTGATACACAACCACCCTGACTCCCTGAACTGGCAACAAAAGAGGATCTGGAAAAAATGAAATCAGAAATAATTTCTCACATAACAGCAGAGATTGTGCTCGTAGAACAAGACATGATTAATAAATCTAGAGAGGAGCTGAGGAACATGATGGAATCCCAACATAGGAAACAAATGGAATCCATAAAACAGATTTCCAGGAGATCAAAAAACTCCATTGAAAGTGTACACAGTAGAATGAGCCAATGTGAGGACAGAATTTCAGATATAGAAGATAAGATTGCAATTAGTAACCAGGAAAAGAAAAATTGCTTCAAAATTGTAAGGGACCATGAGAAATCAATCCAGCAGCTGCTAGATGATGCAAAGAAGAATAACATAAGACTGATTGGAATCAAAGAAGAAACAGGAGAGAGTGCAGATGACAGAAAAAAGCTGTTCACAGAAGTAATGGCAGAAAACTTCCCAAGCAGGGGAAAAGAACTTGACATACAGATAAGTGAGGCATATAGGACTCCAAATAGCTTTGATCCAAAAAAATCTACACATAGGCATATAATTGCTAAGATTCCAGAAACTCAACAGAAGAACAAAGTTCTACAAGCAGTTAGAGAAAAGAAACAAGTCACATACAAAGGAATGCCCATCAGAATCACAGCAGACTTCTCAATGCAAACCTTCAAGGCAAGAAGAAAGAGCTTGGAGTGATGTATTCCAAGCCCTAAAGGAAAACAGCCTCCAACCCAGACTGATGTACCCTGCAAAACTATCTTTCAAAAATTGATGGAGAAATAAGATACTTTCATAACAAAGAGCACCTTAGGAACTTCATGAATACCAAACCAGCACTCCAAAAATTTTAGACCATATCCTAGGAACAGACAATGAGGATCACAACCCCAGGAACCACAGCAGAATGAATTCACTGGGCACGACAAGAAATTAAATGTAAAGTGGGAGAGTACAACAAAAAGCAAAAGTCATGACAAGGATAAGTCAATATGTATCAGTTATAACCATCAATGTTAATGGTCTGAATTCACCAATCAAAAGAAATAGTCTGGCAGAATGGGTCAAGAAGCAAAATCCAACAATATGCTGCATACAAGAAGCACACTCAATTCAAAAATAAACTCATAGACTGAAAGTTAAAGGGTGGAAAACAATACTCCATGTGACTGGAACCTGAAAAAAGCAGGAGTAGCTATCCTCTTTGCAGATCAAGTAGATTTCAAACCAACACTGATTAAGAGAGACAAAGAAGGACACTACATCATTGTAAAGGGAACAATCCAACAGGAAGAGATGACAATCATAAATATCTGTGCACTAAACACTAGTGTGCCCAACAATATAAAACAAATACTAACGGACATGAAAAGTCATACAGGCACTAATACAATTGTACTGGGGGACCTCAATACCCCATTGCCACAAATAGATAGATCAATTAGACAAAAAATAAGTAATGAAGTACTAGAACTCAATCGAATTCTTGAACAAATGAACTTAACGGATGCTTACAGAGTGTTCCATCCCACAAAATCAGAAAACACATTCTTCTCTGCTGCACATGTGTTGTTTGCCAAAATAGACCATATACTCGCTCACAGAACACATTTAAGTAAGTGCAAAGGAATTGAAGTTATCCCCTGTATATTATCAGACCATAGTGTGATGAAATTGGAGATCCATAGCAAAAGAAACCACAAAAATTTCATAAACACATGGAAATTGAACAACACACTTCTGAATAACCAATGGGTCACAGAGGAAATTAAAGAAGAAATCAGAGAGTTTCTTCAATTAAATGACAATGACAATACAACATATCGGAATCTATGGGACACAATGAAAGTAGTCTTATGAGGGAAATTTATAGCAGTGAATACACATATTAGGAAAACAGAATGAGCCCAATTAAACAACCTGATGCTGAACCTCAAGCTTCTAGAACAAGAAGAACAGGACAAACCCAAAGCTCATAGAAGGGAGGAAATTATAAAGATCAGAGGAGAAATCAATTCAATGGAGACTAAGAGAACGATACAAAAAATCAATGAAACCAAGAGTTGGTTCTTCAAAAGAATAAACAAAATTAACAAACCCTTAGCCAAACTTATCAGAAAAAGGAATGAAAAGGCCCAAATCCATGCAATTAGGAATGAAAAGGGTGAAATTACAATAGACCCAGCAGAAATCCAGAGGATCAATACCTACTTCCAGAACCTATATGCCAATAAAATGGACAACACAGAAGAAATGGACAGATTCCTAGATACATATGAATTGCCAAAGTTGAATGAAGAGGACCTAAAAATTCTAAACAACCCAATATCAATCAATGAAATTGAAAACATAATTAAAACCTTATCAACTAAGAAAAGCCCTGGTCCTGATTGTTTCACCACTGAATTCTACAAGACATTTAGAGAGGAACTAGTGCCACTACTGTTTAAACTTTTCGATGACATTGAAAGGGAAGCAATATTCCAAAATTCATTCCTGGAAGCAAGCATCACCTTGATTCCCAAAGCAGAGAAAGACAAAAATGAAAAAGAGAACTATAGGCCAATCTCACTAATGAACATAGATGCAAGAATCCTTACTAAGATACTGGCAAACAGAATGCAGAAGATCATCAAGAAGATCATACACCCTGATCAAGTGGGATTCATCCCAGGGATGCAGGGATGGTTCAATATATGAAAATCAATTAATGTAATACACTGTATCAATAGAGCCAAGGACAAAAACCATATGATTATCTCCATAGATGCAGAAAAAGCATTTGACAAAATCCAACATGCATTTATGATAAAAACCCTACAAAAATTGGAAGACAGTCTCTATCTCAATCTGATAAAAGCCATCTATAAAAAATCAACAGCCAATGTCATACTAAATGGTCAAAAAGTGAAATCCTTCACACTAAAATCAAGAACAAGACAAGGATATCCACTATCCCCACTTCGATTCAATACAGTCTTGGAAACATTAGCTACGGCAATTAGACAAGGGAAAGAAATATAAGGAATAAAGATAGGAAATGAAGCAGTCACATTGTCATTATGTGCAGGTGACATGATACTCTATATAGAAGACCCCAAGAACTCCACCAAGAGTCTTCTAGACTTAATAACCAAATTGAGTAGAGTAGCTGGATACAAGGTCAACACACAAAAATCAATAGCTTTCCACTACACGAACAACAGGCTCACTGAGATAAATATAAGACAAACAATTCCTTTCACAATAGCATCCAAAAAACTGAAATACCTACGAATCAACCTAAGAAAAGAAATCAAAAACCTCTTCTCTGAAAACTATAGCACTCTGAAAAAAGAGATTGAAGAGGATATCAGAAAATGGAAAGACATCCCTGCTCCTGGGTAGGAGGGATCAACATAGTGAAAATGGCCATACTTCCAAAACTGCTATATAGATTCAATGCAATCCCAATTGAAATCCCAGCAGCATACTTCACGGACCTTGATAAAACAATCCAAAAATTCATTTGGAACAAGGAGAGACCCAGCATAGCAAAAGCAATTCTACGTAACAGAGGCGTGGCAGGGGGTATCACAATCCCCAACTTGAAACTATACTACAAAGCTACTTGATAAAAACAGCATGGCACTGGCAAAGAAACAGACCTGAATACCAGTGGAACAGATTAGAAGATGCGGAAACAACTCCAGACACACTCAGCCATCTCATCTTTAATAAAGGAGCCAAACACCCTCATTGCCGGAAAGATAGCCTCTTTAATAAGTGGTGCTGGAAAAATTGGGTTTCAACTTATCAAAGATTAAAACTAGACCTATAACTTTCAACATGCCCTAAACTAAATTCGAAATGGATTAAAGATCTAAATATTAAAATCACAATGCTGAACTGTCTGGAACAGAGGTTAGGTAGAACTCTTGAAGACATTGGTGTAGGAAAAGATTTTATTAACAAAACTTCAGTTGCCCATGAACTAACACAAACAATCAAAAAATGCGATCTCTTCTTATTAAAAAGCTTCTGCTCGGGGCCGGGGATTTAGCTCAGTGGTTTCGCCACCTGCTGCGCAAGCGCAAGGACCCGAGTTCAATCCCCAGTACCAAAAAAAAAAAAAAGCTTCTGCACAGCAAGAGAAACCACCAGCAATGTGAAGAGACAATCCACAATCTGGGAAAAAATCTTCACCTGCTGTTCCTTAGACAATCACCCACTATCTCGAATCTATAAAGAACTTAAACAGATCAGACCTCCTAAATTTAAAGACCCAATCTGAAAATGGGCATCTGAAATGAACAGACATTTCTCAAAGAAGTAGAAATAACAAATAAACATATGAAAAAATGTTCAACATCACGGGTCTTTCGAGAGATGCAAATGAAAACAATGCTGAAATTCCACCTCACCCCAGAAAGAATGGCTGCTATCATGAAATCAACCAATAACAAATGGTGGAAGGGCTGTGGGGAAAGAGGAACCCTGCTCCACTGCTGGTGGGAGTGTAGACTGGTGCAACCACTATGGAAATCAGTATGAGAATACCTCAAAGAACTAGGACTGGAAGTCCCACTTGCCCCAGCTATTCCCTTGCTGGGTATCTTCCCCATAAAATTAAAACAATCATACCACAGTGATATATGTGCACCCATGTTCATAGCAGCACAATTTGTTATAGCTAAAGTTGGAAGCGGCCCAAATGCCCTTCAACTGGAGACTGGATAAAGAAAATGTGGTTTTTTAATCAAATGAAGTACTACTCAGCCATAGAAAAGGAGAAATTAGAGACATTTATAGCTAAATGGATGCACATTGAGGCGATACTCTTAAGTGAAATAAATAGGACACACATGTGTAAATACCAAATAGTTTCTCTAGTGTGAGACACTGAAAGTGTAAATATGGACTAAAAGGTATAATAGATAATGTGAAATAGGAAGAAAAGGGGCAATGGGGAAGGGGATGTGGGAGGGGTAGGGGAAAAGAAAGGGAATGGAATTACTATGAGAAAGTGAAAAAATGGAAACAAAGTCTTTGTAAATAGGGAGGAAATGGAGGGGTTGAAGGGAGGGTAGGGGAAGGGGGAAAAATGACCAAGAGCGATTGTATAAAGGTGTAAATTTCCAATGATGAATGTCATTATATTGTGTGCCTAAAATGTACCAATGATTAAAATGAATAATTGATAATGCAAAATTGGATGAAAAGGTCCAGAGAGGTAGGGGAAGTGGGAGGGGTAGGGGAAACAAAAGGAGGGAAAGGAAAAATGACAAATGGAAAAAAAGGAAACAAAGTCTTTATAAATATTGGAGGGGTTGAAGGGAGGGCAGGGAATCGGGGAAAAAATAAGAACGAAGAGTGGTTATGTAAAGGTACAAGTTCCCAATGATAAATGTAAATCTATTGTATACCTAAAATGTACCAATAAAAGAATTTAAGGAAAAAACAAAGAATATGTGTTAATGTGGAAGCTAGGGGTGATTTCTATCACATCTTCATTTAACTTACCTATTTAGCTTGTGCTAAAGGTAGGTAGGTCTTGGAGAATGATAGTCAATTATCAAAATTTAATCATCAATCCCAAACAAGATTTTTCAAAAGCTAAATAGATCATAAGGAACTGCAGAACAATGGAAAGATCAGAATCTTTTAAAAAGCCATACAGAAAAGACACTGTCTTCAAAGGAAGACATGAATTAGGAACTGGAAAATCTATTTCTCAATGGGATGGGGAAAGATGCAGTTCTGGTGACAGAAATGAAAACTAGAGCATAATATGAGCTATAGGCTCTTCCAGTGATTATAGGCCTAGGAATGTAGATACTGGAATACTCTGCCATGTCTTGAGGGAACCAGTGCTATGGAACCTCCAGTATCACATGTTATCAGTCTACTTTAAGCCAAAGAAACAGATTCTAGCTAATAAAAGCAGACTTTACTGAACATTTTTCCTCACAGAACTAAAAAGCTCCTCCTGAAAAGGGGGTGGGGGGACAAAGCCTGGGCATTCAAAAGCAGTGTAACTCCTACCTCAGAAGCAGTGTTGATGTGAAGATGCTGTAATTTTCACCAAAATGTAGGGCATTCTCTCTTCCTTCTGGCTTGAGAAATTACATATAGAAGTGTCTAACTATTCCTTCATCACATGGCTGTGAGGCACAGGGTTTGTGGGAAAGCAAACTTTTTTTTTTATGAGGATAAAGGACTGATCAGTGGTTGGTTAGGGGCAGGCAGAGATTATATAAAGTCATGGCATGAGGGAGTTCTTTTAGGGTGATGAACTATGCTGTATTCTAATTGTGATGGTGACAGGTATACCTGTGCTTAATGTATAAACTGAAAAGTTAATTTATAGTATGATTAGGAAAAAGCCCCATACTTACAGTTTCATGACCTGTTGTAGAAATGAGGATAATAGCCTTTTAGTTTCTCCATTTCTTTTATGTATATGTTTATATATAAGAATCGATTTACTTTCCCATGTATCCTCTACTATTTTTCTATAAGGTCAGGTGATGACAATTTACTTATAATTTAATCCAAACATAGAATATCAAGATGGGATTGAGACTGAATCAGGAAGAGTGAACATCAGCTGTGGATAGATTCAAATTACTGACAGAAACTTTGATCTTCTCTTAGGAGATATTGGTGTACTTTTATTTATAGGAGGGAGATTTGTGTTATGACAGGCAGGAGCAAGCCAATGTTGCTATTAGCTGTTATTTAGAAGAGAAGGGTGTATTGCACAGAGAAAGAGCTGAATGACATACATAATGACCTAGACTGGTGTTTGTGGTGGGTAGACTCTAAGATGCTAGGGAATACCATGTCTCACCATTTCTGTCTCCTGATGTTCATGCCTTTCTGGTAATTCTCTCCATTTGGGTGTGGGCAGGACTGTTACTTGCTTTTTTAAAAAAACAGAACTTGGTGAGGGACTGAGGTGCCACTCTTGTGATTGTTATTTTATATGAGACACTCTTTTTGACAGACTCACTCTAGACTCTCCTTGCTGGCTTGATGAAGTGGTCACTTTGGAGAAGGCCATAAGGCAAAGAACTGTGGATAGTCTGCAGAGGATGAGGGCAGCTGCTAAGAACCAAGGAACACTTTCAGGAGGTGAGAGCAGGCTTCAATCAACTACCAGAAAGAATGGTACCTCTATACCTATAAATCATAAGAACATGAATTTTTTTGGCCGGGGATTTAGCCCAGTGGTTCTGTCGCCTGCCTCGCAAGCGTAAGGACCTGAGTTCAATCCCCGGTACCAAAAAAAGAAAATGAATTTTTCTTGAATCAGCCTGGAATAGGACTTTTCCCCAGTTGAACTCCTATATGGGAACCAGCCTGGTTGACATGTTGGTTGTAGCCTTGTGAAATCCTAGCCAAAGGACCTAGCTAAGCTGAGCCTATAGTACTGACCCACTGAAATGATAAAATAATATATGTTGTGCTAATTCTTTATACAACTAATTCTTTATACAACTCTAGGCCAGTGATGGCGAATATTTTAGAGACCAAATGCTCAAACTGCAACCCAAAACCCACTTATTTATCGTAAAGTGCCAACACTGCGATTAAACCTGAATCCTGACGTTTTAGTTTAGAAACAACTCATACATTAACATCTTTTATCTTAAAAGAAAAACACAATAACAGAGTTTTCAATGATACAAACAGATTTTTATTAAAAGGTAAAAGTTTGCATTTGGCGTACTTTTGCACAATTAATATGATCTTTGCTGTTGTGTACATGCTGATAATTTGTCAAACCTTGGCTGTGGCAACTTGGCTCTTGTGCCAACAGAGAGGGCTCTGTGTGCCCACTGTGGCCCACATGCCATAGGTTTGCCACCGCTATTCTAGGCCAATGAGATGCATACACATGAGACTTTAGAAGTAGAAGTGAGGTGGAGCTTATGCTTCTGACACCTCTGCTGGTAAACATGGCTGTGAAGATGTCTGGCTGCCCTACTGTAATGTAGTCACAAGCTTGTGAGTGCTGAGAGGCAGGGAGCATGGACTATTTTGCTGGTATAAATCACAGTGGGTGAGCATGTTTCCAGAGGTAGTAGCAGTAGTGATGGCTTTTCCTTCTCAAAGAAGGAAGCAGCAGTTTTCTAATCTTAGAAGAGTTAGCAACTGCCTGGGTGACCTGGTAGTGATGTGCCTTTGGGATGTGTTTTTAAAAGCCCAATTCAGATAGCCTTGATAATTATGTAAGCCATTTAATACTCAGTATAAATCTTTTCCTACCTAATCTAAGTAAGTATAAATTCTTTTCTCTGCAAATGAATCCTAACTGAAACAGAAGGAGTCCTCAAGTGATATCTGGGTTAAGTGAAAATAAAACACATCATAGTAAATAATATTAATCTCTTTAAGCAAACCATTTTCATGTTTAATATAGGAGATTTATAATATTTATTCTTATAAAGAGAAGTAAAACCACTTTATTACATTTAATGTATAAGGTATAATGCACTGGTTTAGTATGACACAACTACATAAGATTTTTAATATTTAGTACAATTCATCTGCTTAACAACGTAGCAGCTATAAAACTATATATTCAGCTTGTTTCTCCTGCAGACTCAGAAAATAAATTTTTCTTTTTAACTTGTCTTTATAATCTTTTTGCAACTCAAAAATCCCTTTAAGTATTCAATTTTAATTAATCTAGGTTAAAACACAATACTCAGTAATCTTCACTTTTTTGACTTTATAATACAATATATTAATAACATATGCTCTTAAAAAGTATTCTTTGTAAATCCAACTGACAAAATATTCAACAAAGTGTGTAATGTTTTTGTGCATAAGCATTGACGGTATGTCCTTCTAGAGCTATTGTAGCATAATTTAACAATCATTGCATAACAGCAAATATATGATAGCTTTAATACAAACTATTAACTAAGCTTTTAAAATGTGGATGTATTTCAGCAAATCATTTCCGAATAAAGGCGTAGATCTTACCAACTATCTCTTTAAGTGGTAATTTCCTTGACAAGAGAAGGTGATCAAATTATCTTAAAGACATGAGTAGTAAAAGGTTTGGCCAAACCCAATGTATCAATTTTCAAAGGGTCAACTTGAAAATTCTTTAACTTTTCTGAAGATAATATATTGTATGGTGACAAGCATCTCTGCATTAGGCTTTGTTCACAGTGGACTCTTGCCTAAGGGTCACTATACCAACTCCTGCTCAGAAAAGATGACTTCTTGGATCACTCAGGAGGTCTGCCCTTTCATTGTTTCATATGTCAAAAACTTCAAGGACTTAAAGCCAAAGTCTTTTGTGAAGAAAGAAACTCCAATGGATGATTTCTACTCCATTTCCGAATTCAATTATTAAATTTCTCTTGTCAGGGCCGGGGATTTAGCTCAGTGGTTCCGGCGCCTGCCTCACAAGTGCAAGGTCCGGAGTTCGATCCCCGGTACCAAAAAAAAAAAATTGCTCTCGTCAGAAATAGGACAGAAGAATGGGTAAGTGTAGTTTACTTGTTTCATTTTAAGCGCCAACAAAGTCCATTATGTCTCTAAATGGATTGTCATGGCGTGTCCAAAACATAAGCAGCATAAAGTATACAGAAATTATATATCTAAATCAGATAGTTCGAACTTTCTAGATAGATGTTGGCAATTCTACACATTACATCGGCAAGTATCACGTGTAAGTATACTTTATGTGCCTGCCAGACTAATATAACAATTCAGTTTAAATGTAACTATCTTTACTATCTAATGTAAATTAAAACATGACTGAGAAAATCCAAAATCTATAACTACTGAGACAAATCGCAACATATTGAGACAAATAACACAAACAGTATTGCTCTGAAGAATTTCTAGTAATTTCTTAGTCTAATGAGAGATCCATAGAGTTAACTGAACTTTTTTTTTTTTTTTTCCCCAGTATTAGGGATTGAACTCAGGACCTTGCGCTTGCCAGGCAGGCACAGTGCCACTGAGCTACATCCCTGGCCCTGAACTGTTTCTTAAACTCTTCTAAAATGCTGGTCTTATCCAGTTTAAATTCAAGTCCAGCATTTTTTCCTTTTCTATCAGCCTAGTGTTTAGAGTTCTTGTTTTGTTCTTAACAGTAAAAGATAGCAGCATAGTCAGCAGCTTCTAAATTCTTCAGGTGGAGATTGCACAAGTAACTAACAAATCATCTATTAGTAGATTGGATGAAATTAAATTTGAAATGTTAATAATATTTCAGTTAGATAACCTGAAAATAAGGGCTCTGAATGGTAATTTCCTAGATAAGGGTATAGATCTAAGAGCCTAGTTTTCTAAAGCATTCTAACAAGACTGAGGCAATTTGGAAAATAAGATTTATCAATATGACATACCAGCATCACTAATAAACTAACACCTTTTCAAAATCATTAGTAATCACATGTAAATAGCACAAACTAGTAATTTCCTTACTAACAATGGTATAGTGGTGCCCCCTGGTGGTTGCATTGAACATCCTTCCTTAATACTGCATCTCTTCTAAAATAAGAGTACAGTAAAACCTTGGTTTGTGAGAATAATTCAACCCACTTGTAATCTAAAGCACTTTTATATCAAAGCAGAGACAGAGAGAGAGACAGTGAGCGAGAGAGTGAGAGGAACCAGTTGCAATCATGTGTTCACTGTATTGCCTCGTTTATCAAGTTAAAATTTCTTAGAAATGTTTGCTCATCTTGTGGAACGCTTGAAGACCAAGTTACTCACAATCCAAGGTTTGACTGCACTTGTATTTGAGAATATCAAAATTTGAGATCATCTCAAATAAATAATTGTGCTTCTGAATATCTTACTCCTTTTTCCTTTAAGCACATTACTAACCAGATAAAATCCTTGAGCCTAACTTCCAGGAATCAAGCTGAGGGCTATAGAAATCTTGGTAAATTTGTCTTCGATACCAATTCCTGTTAAGAAATTTACATTTTGGTTCTAGATCTTAACTGAGAAGTTTTTGCATTTTCTAGCTTGACTTTTAAATCTATGGGTTTCTCAAAAAACCTTACCACAGCTGGTTCATTCAACAGAGATGCAAGAATCTGTTCAAATGCAAATGACCACTGAGGTTCCTCCCTAAGAGAGGAAGAATTTTTCTCCAAGTGGCTCTCTGTTTTCCTTTCATTGGGTCCTCCAGAAGCACAGACTATACCAGGGACTGCTTTGGCTGATGATGTCGGGCTATGTAGTTTCCTTCCAACTTCTTCCATCCTGAGCAAAAGGCTAGTTACAATAGCAATGGCTTGATATAATGCTTCTTCTTCAGGGTCCTCATGAAATAAATTATAGAGGGTCTTTGAAAACTGAATAAATTGTGACTAAAAGACACAAGTTAGAAATACAACATTTTAATATTATATTTGACAAGTATGAAGAGAACTCAGAAGTAGTCACGCTCCTTTATAGAATTTATAGTGTATAACCTTCATCCTAGAACAATTAATCCCCAAATAAATCTTGGTTCTAGAAAGATGACTATGAATCATGGAAAAACATTTCATTTAAACCCTCTTGATTACTGCCTATAGCACATCATATCTACACTAATTCCTAGACAGTTGGCCATATTATTTCAATGTTAGGTGGCACTTTTCTTCATTGGAATGTTTCTGGTACACAATGATTATATTCCTTGTGGGGTGTTAGTTCATGTACATAAAACATCTTACTTTCAATTAGGCAAAGTACTGTATTTTCCTACATTAAATTATTAATTCATTCAATCTTTTGTTTTTTGTACCGGGGATTGAACTGAGGACTTTGTGCTTGCGAGGCAGGAGCGATGCCGCTGGGCTATAACTAACCTTAACAAAAGGATTAAGAACAAGTTCCAATTGATCTCCTCAAAGGGCTAAGGTGGCCTGCTTAGCTAAGATGACAAATTTAGGGAATAATGACTCATGGGACTAATCTAGTAGTGCTAAGTAGCTCTAAGAAACCCATGTGGACGTGCTTCTTTTGAAAGACTGAGTGGGGAAAAAGTGGAAGGAAACTAGCTGACCTCTTAGTTACCCCTAAATAATTCAAAGATAGTCCTAGAAAATATTTTTTAGTTTAAAAAAGCAATTTCAACATGAGTTCCATAAGTCAATCATCAATCAGAAAAGTTTATCTTAACAAAAAGCAAATACAAAGGATATATTTCATAAAAATACATTATAACAAATGTTTTCTTTCTTCATTATAGTATTGTTCATTTATAATAATTTTAGAACAAATATCCCATATTTATTCATTTAAAACAGTACTTAATTGGGCTGGGGATTTAGCTCAGTGGTTTTGCCACTTGCTGCGCAAGCACAAGGACCCAAGTTCGATCCCCAGTACCAAAAAAAAAAAAAGTACTTAATCAACTGCCAAGTTATGCAGTCCATTGAGGGATACTAAGTTATTTGATAGTTTTCATTTGGATAAAGCTCTGGGTATCCTCAGTATCTATATCAACCAGATTTTAATGTAAAAAATATAAGAACATATTCTGGTGGGACAGGATATAAGAAAAAGACGACTTTTAAAATTGCATCAGTAGTTATTAGCACTGCCTGTACAGGTTCCAAAGACCATTAGGAACCAAGGTGTGATCTATTTAGTAATTTCTTTTTTTTTTTGGTACTGGGGATTGAACTCAGGACCTTGTGCTTGCCAGGCAGGCAGCGGAACCACTGAGCTAAATCCCCAGCCCTTTAGTAATTGCTTATGCTCAGTAATGAGCAACGGGTTTGGCATCCAGTAGGCATTAAAAGTGTTTACTGGATAAAAGAACATTTCCAACAATGCTGGAGATGTTCTTTATGCATTTTTATATGTATATAAAATGTCATAGTAGGACTATCTGAAACACTAGATGCACTGAAGTGTTTAAAGTAAAAATTTGTTTCTTCTGTGCTTCCAAAAAACTTAAAGATAATACAGGTTTTAAATATTTTAAAAAATAGTATGTTAGCTATTTCAAAGTTGGTTATACTCATATTCATACAAAATGTAGGAACTTAGACTTTTTTCTTTGAAAACACTATACCTGATTCATTCTTGGCAAATCTTTAATATTTTCTTCTTTTTTGAGCAGCTCATCTTGCCATTGACTTAGGTATGCTTGAATATCAATTTTTCCTTTGCCTGAAAGAGGGGAGTAAAACAGTTTCATAGTGAATAGCCCACTTTATTTCCTCAAATCTCAAGAATAAGAGTTATGATTGAAAGATATTTCATTGAGATAAAAAAATTTCATCTTTTTTAATCCAGGAAATGATATGAATTTCCCTTTGATCGCACCCACTGGCTCTCAGAATATTTTTTCTCTTTCCATTTAGACTAAAACTTTTACTTTAGGGAAGTTGGGGACTAGGGCAAATGTGGGGAGAGAGGGAAAAAAGATGCATATAGATTAAAACAGACACCCTCACCTGACAATACACATTTCATGTAGTCATTCTCCCATCCAAATACTAAAAAGACCCAATCCTGCTTAGCTTCCGAGATCAGAAGAGATCGGGCACGTACAGGATGGTATGGCCACAGACATCATGCAGGCATTGTAAACATATTACTAAATTTAAACCAGCTTCTAGATCTTATTCTTATGCAGATAACAAAGTGGTCTATGGTGGCTATTTCTTAAAAACTCAAAACATTATTTAATCTTTTCTTTAAAGAGTTTAGTCAAGAAGATATTAAGGTTACTTTTAAATATTTAAGAGCCCTTGAAACCTGAGTAAAAAACACTGAAGTTATTATGTTTAAAGAGATCTTCAGCAATGAGTTATATTTTTATTAATTTTATTGGTACATTTTAGGTATACAATATAATGACATTCATCATCAGAAATTTGCACCTTTACATAATCTCTCTTGGTTCTTATTTTTTTCCCCTGCCCTTCCTTCAACCCCTTCATCCCTCTCTATTTACAAAGACTTTGTTTCCATTTTTTCATTTTGTCATATTAATTCCATTCCCTTCTTTCCTTTCCCCTACCCCTAATTCCCCTTCCCCTTTGCCCCTTTTCTTTCTATTTCACATTATCTGTTATACCTTTTAGTCTTTATTTACATTTTCAGTTTCTCACACTAGAGGAACTATTCGTTATTTACACATGTGTGTCCTATTTATTTCACTTAAGAGTATCACCTCAATGTGCATCCATTTAGCTATACATGTCTCTAATCTCTCATTTTTTATGGCTGAGTAGTACTCCATTTTATAAAAAAACCCACATTTTCTTTATCCAGTCTCCAGTTGATGGAGAATTGGGCTGCTTCCAAGTTTTAGCTATTACAAATTGTGCTGCTATGAACATGGGTGCACATATATCACTGTGGTATGATTCTTTTAATTCTTTGCGGAAGTTACCCAGCAGTGGAATAGCGGGGTCAAATGGGACTTCCAGTCCTAGTTCTCTGAGGTATCTCCATACTGATTTCCACAGTGGTTGGACCAGTCTACACTCCCACTAGCAATAGAGCAGTGTTCCTCTCTCCCCACAGTGCCCCCAGCATTTGTTATTGGTTGATTTCATGACAGCAGCCATTCTTTCTGGGGTGAGGTGGAATCTCAGCACTGTTTTCATTTGTATCTCTCAAATGAACAGCGATGTTGAACATTTTTTCATATGTTTATTTGGCATTTCTATTTCTTTGTCTGAGAAATATCTGTTCATTTCAGATGCCCATTTTTGGATTGGGTCTATAAATTTGGGAGGTCTGATTTTTTAAAGTTCTTTATATTTTCTAGACAGTAGACCTTTGAGGAACAGCTGGTGAAAAGTTTTTCCCACATTGTCGGTTGTCTCTTCACACTGCTGGTGGTTTCTCTTGCTGTGCAGAGGCTTTTTAATAAGAAGAGATACCATTTGTTGATTGTGTTAGTTCATGGGCAACTGAGGTTTTGTTCATAAAATCTTTTCCTACACCAATGTCTTCAAGAGCTCTACCTCACCTCTGTTCCAGCTGGTTCAGTGTTTCTGTTTTAATACTTAGATCTTTAATCCATTTCAATTTTAGTTTAGTGCATGGTGAGAGATATAGGTCTAGTTCTAATCTTTGGCAAGGTGCAACCCAATTTTTCCAGCACCATTTATTAAAGTGGTTATCTTTCCTCCAGTGAGGGTGTTTGGCTCCTTTGTCAAAGATGAGGTGGCTGAGTGTGTCTGGAGTTGTTTCTGCACCTTCTAATCTGTTCCACTGGTCCTGTGGTCTGTTTCTTTGCCAGTGCCATGCTGTTTTTATCACAGTAGCTTTGTATTATAGTTTCATGTTGGGAGGTGTGATACCACCTGCCATGTCTCTGTCATCTAGAATTGCTTTTGTTATTCTAGGTCTCTTCTTTTTCCAAATGAATTTTTTTGGGGGGTACTGAGGATCGAACTCGGGACCTTCCACTTGCAAGGCAGGCAGTGGAACCACTGAGCTACATCCTCAGCCCCCAAATGAATTTTTGGATTGTTTTCTCAAGGTTCATGAAGTATGCTGCTGGGATGTCAATTGGGATTGCATTGAATCTATATAGCAGTTTTGGAAGTATGGCCATTTTCACTATGTTGATTCTTCCTACACAGGAGCAGGGGATGTCTTTCCATTTTCTGATATCATCTTCAATCTCTCTTTTCAGAGTGCTATAGTTTTCAGAGAAGAGGTTTTTGATTTTTTTTGTTAGGTTGATTCCTAGGTATTTCAGTTTTTTGGATGCTATTGTGATAGGAATTGTTTGCCCTATTTCTCTCTCAGGGAGTCTGTTTGTGTACAGAAAAGCTATTGATTTTTGTGTGTTGACCTTGTATGCGCCTACTTTACTGAATTGGATTATTAAGTCTAGAAGACTTTTGGTGGCATTCTTGGGTCTTCTATATAGAGTATCATGTCACCTGCAAATAATGACAATTTGACTTCTTTGTTTCCTATCTTTATTCCTTTTATTTCTTTCTCTTGTCTAATTGCTGTGGCTAATGTTTCCAAGACTATATTGAACCGGAGTGGGGACAGTGGACATCCTTGTCTTGTTTCTGATTTTACTGTGAAGGACTGCAGTCTTTTACCATTTAGTATGATATTGGCTGTTGGTTTTTCATAGATGGCTTTTATCAGATTGAGGTGGAGACTGTCTATTCCAGTTTTTTGTAGGTTTTTTTTAATCATAAATGCGTGTTGGATTTTGTCAAATGCTCTTTCTGCATCTACTGAGATGATCATATGGTTTTTGTCCTTGGCTCTATTGATATAGTGTATTACATTGATTGATTTTCGTATATTGAACCATCCCTGCATCCCTGGGATGAATCCCACTTGGTCAGGGTGTATGATCTTCTTGATGATCTTCTGCATTCTATTTGCCAGTATCTTATTAAGGATTTTTGCATCTATGTTCATTAGTGAGATTGGCCTATAGTTCTCTTTTTTGGTTGGGTCTTTCTCTGCTTTGGGGATCAAGGTGATGCTTGCTTCCAGAAATGAATTTGGGAGTATTGCTTTCTTTTCAATTTCATTGAAGAGTTTCAACAGTAGTGGCAGTAGTACCTCTTTAAATGTCTTGTAGAATTTAGTGGTGAAGCCATCAGGACTGGGGCTTTTCTTAGTTGGTAAGTTTTTAATTACATTTTCAATTTCATTGGTTGATATTGGGTTGTTCAGAATTTTTAGGTCTTCATTCAACTTTGGCAATTCATATGTATCTAGGAATCTGTCCATTTCTTCTGTGTTGTCCATCTTATTGTCACATAGGTTCTCGAAGTAGGTATTGATGATCCTCTGGATTTCTGCTGGGTCTGTTGTAATTTTATCCTTTTCATTCATAATTGCATGGATATGGGCCTTTTCATTCCTTTTTCTGATAAGTTTGGCTAAGGGTTTGTCAATTTTGTTTTTCCTTCCGAAGAACCAACTCTTGGCTTCATTGATTTTTTGTGTTGTTCTCTTAGTCTCCATTGTATTGATTTCTGCTCTGATCTTTATAATTTTCTCCCTTGTATGAGCTTTGGGTTTTTCCTGTTCTTCTTTTTCTAGAAGCTTGAGGTTCAGAATCAGGTTGTTTATTTGGGCTTGCTCTTTTTTCCTAATGTGATTATTCACTGCTATGAATTTCCCTCATAAGACTGCTTTCATTGTGTACCACAGATTCCAATATGTTGTATTGTCATTGTCATTTAATTATAGGAACTGTCTGATTTCTTAATTTCCTGTGTGACCCATTAGCATTCAGAAGTGTGTTGGTCAATTTCCATGTGTTTATGAAATTCTTGCAGTTTCTTTTGCTATTGATCTCCAATTTCATCACACTATGCTCTGATAATATACAGGGGATAACTTCAATTCCTTTGCACTTACTTAAACATGGTCTATGAGCAAGTATGTGGTCTATTTTGGAGAATGACCTGTGTACAGCTGAAAAGAATGTGTATTCTGATTTTGTGGGGTAGAACACTCTGTAAACTTCTGTTAAGTTCCTTTGGTCAAGAGTTTGACTGAGCTCTAGTATTTCGTCGCTTATTTTTTGTCTAGTTGATCTATCTATTTGTGACAGTGGTGTATTGAGGTCCCCCACTACTAATGTATTAGTGCTTGGCAATAAGTTATTTTTAACTGTTATTCAAAAATGTAAAAAGAATGATTGGCCTTTGGAGAGTGATTTTAGATCCTCTATCGAAATAGTTAATGTGAATACCAGCTAGTCCAGTATTTTATACTTCTATGAATTCATCCTATCCTAAAGAAATGTTTGTAAAATTATCTTAAAGTTTTTAAGCACAGAAATATTTGCTGAAGAGTTTGAAATAAAAATAACTGGAAACAATCTAAATGTCCATTAATATTGGATTAATAAATTATGATAAAAACAAATAATGAAATATTCTGTACCTATTAAAAAGTACAAGGTAGATCCAAATGTATGGATGTGAAAAGTTTTCCATGATATATCACAAAATCTAAAGTTAGCAACTATAAAACAGTATTTATGGAGTATTTCTTTCTCTTAAAATAGAGACGTCTAGATATGTTTGTGCATATGCAGAAACAGGTCTGGGGAGGATATAGTCAAAAATGTTTTCAGTCTTTAATTCTAGGAGGGGTTGGTGTGAATATGAGAGCTATCTGCTGTCTCAATTTCTGTTAGGATTATCTATTACTTTTGTGATTAAAAATAAATATTTCTAAAATAAAACAAATTAATATGGGTCATTTACTATTACATTTTCTATAACTTTTGAGAAGTATTGTGGGAACAAAGAATAAACTGTTAAACTACAGAAAAGAAATTAAAAATTTTCTCAGGACCAATCTATAGCCATTAAAAGGAATCAATCTACTTTCCCCCCTTTGTAGTTATCCCTATTTATATAAGTAATAATTTAATAAAAGAGATTATATTCCTAGATCATAGTACCTTTTTCAGGGCTGTTTTTTCCTGAATTTGATTCTTTCTCATTTGTAGCCTTGGAAACTAGAAAGAAAGAGGGCAATTGTACATTGTAAAATATTTAACAAATATCTTTTAAAAGCAAAAAAAAATGGAAATGATGTCTGTGTAAATAGGGAAGGGTGGAGGGGGTGAAGGGCTCACAAGTAATGGGGAAAAAAGAACTAAGATACATCATGTACAGGTACAAACACCCAATGATAAATGTAAATGTAATGTATACCTAAAATGTACCAATAAAAGAACTCAGAAAAAAAAAAAGCAAAAATATTTCATGTGGCATAAAAGTACATGTTACTTTGATTCGGTAAGCCAATTTCACCCAACCTGACCTCCTGTCATTGTAAGGCAATATATTAGAAAAGTTTCATAATAAAAAGAACACTGGAGAAATATTCATATTTTTAAAAAATCCTAGAAGGAAGCACACTAAATATTAACTATTTATTTCTCGGTGGTATTTCATTCTTTTTTTGGCTTTCTTCAAATTAAATTGTACTACTTTTGTTATCAGGAAAAACACACACACACACATACAGGAAGTCAGAAGAATGAGTTACAATTCCTGAGTGTGGCAATAACTCACTGTGAAACCTTGTACAAACCCCTCCTCTGTGGGCCTTAGTGCCCTTAACTATAAAATGAAGGGATCTGACTAGATGATTTGTAAGGTCTCTTTAAACTCAGTGTTCAAACACTTGCATGTTGCTGGGCATGGTGGCGCACGCCTGTAATTACAACACTGGGGAGGCTAAAGCAGGAGGATCGCCATGAGTTTGAGCCCAGCTTGTACTATGTAGTAAGTTCAAGGCCAGCCTAAACTACATAGCAAGACCGTGTCTTAACCACCACCCCCAAAAACAACAAAAAAGCCAAAAAACAAAAAACACTTTAGCATGTTAAACCACAAGCATACATTAATCAGAACTCATCCCTCTGTTAAGACATTGCATATTTATGAAAATAAAGCAAAGGACAATCAAATGAGCTCATATCACTTCCAAATAATGCCTAGGAGACAGACTCATTGCTGTATTTTACACTTTTAGTGTCTTATAGTAGATAATCTACTGTTTGAATAATAGCTATGACATTTAATCACCATTCTATTGTCTTCATTGTACTTTACCAAGGCATAAAAATGGTCTGATACAGTTTAGAAGTTTCTTTAACATATTTAGAAACAAAATATAATTTTCTTGTAATTCTCCAATAAATAAGAAATTTCATAAATCTAAGTCTCTAATCAGTAATTAGTAATTTGGTAATTAGTCAAATATTTATGAACTGTGCTAGGTGTTATGGTAGTACAAAAGAAGTAAAAGGTATAATGAACCCCAAATTTACTAATGGTAGCTGAGTAAACCTCATCTAAGCCAGGAAGATCTCTACAAGTAACTAATGATCAACACAGTTAAACTAGTTAGACACAGTGCTGTGCACTTATAGTTCTAGATACCTGGGTGGCTGATGACGTAGGAGGATCACTAAAGACTAAAAATTTGAGGCCATCTCAGAGAACTTAGCAAGGCCCTGTCTCAAAAAAGTTAAGCTTTTAAACAAATATTTACCGTGGAGCTGACTGAAATAAAGCAATTCTTCCATGGAAAGTTCATCTCCTTTTGAAGAGTCCTTAGATTTCACTTCAGTATAAGCTGAAAACATATAAACCAAATCACACTTGCTAACAATGAGGGCAAGAGATGGGGGTCTGTAATGGTCAAATAAATTTGGGAGTAGGAATTTAAAAAAAGAGTTTTGTAACAAAAATGTAAGTGAAGAAATATAAAAGGGATATCACTCTATTGTATAGCAAAAAAAAAGAGTACCTGATCACCTTGAGTCCTAGTATTTTTTCTACTTGCTTTTTTAATAGTTTTCTGAGAGCCATTACAAGTTGTAATAAGAAAATTTGGCATCTGGAAATCTAAACATACAACCTTAGCCATTTAAAAAACTTGAAGGAGAACATAAAGTGAATGCTTTGTTTTACTTTCTACCTGTGATTTAATAAGTATAGAATGTTTTTCCTATTTTTGATCCCTCTATAAACAGTGTACTCAATGAACATTATAATGGCAACCTAACTTGACAATGTAAACTCTCTTTATAATTAAATTATTAGGTGTTTTGTCTTTTGTTTTTAATATTTTGTCTGTGATTTGAGTGTATGAAGGGGTAAAGATGCCTGTTGGCCTGGTAAACAATGTTTCCTGGCTAACCCAAAAGATTTTAAAAGGGATCTCAGGTATAGCTTTAGAGAATTATGAGGTGCTATTTGTTTTTATGAATAACTTCAATTAAGCTACTTTTTGCAATATTCTTTCATTTTAAAGCCTAAGACTATTTTCTCAAAGTAGGGATGCCTGGGAATGGCAGCCTTTTTCGGTCAATGGGGAAAAACGTACATAAACTGAAATAGTATGAGAACTCTGAGGCAGTATGGTAGAATAGAAAGAAAAATGAACCTTGGAGTCAGATAGACTTCAGTTTGAATCCCAGCTAGGCAATTTATGAGCTATGTGATCATCAGCAAATAATCTAGTCTTTCTGATCCCTAGTTTCCTTGCTATTAAAATTGGAAGGATAATATTACCTTTCAAGGATATGGTAAGGGTTAAAAGAATACAAGTCTTGATGAACAAGTGCTCAATTAATGTTACCTTTTATTTTGCTTCCTTTTCTAAATATTTAATATTCCTACCTTTTTTTCTGCTTCTATTTTCTTTCCTTTGTTTTACAGTCTTAGGAATTGAACCCAGGGCCTTGCACCTTACTAGGAAAGGAGCTCTACCATGAAGCTACATCACCAGCCCTTCATGGTCCCATTTTTCTGAATAATGATAGTGCTTTACAAGTTTGGCAGTTTAAAGTTAATCTCTAGTCTAATAACAATAGTGACTACAAAAATTCAACCTTATATCAACACTTAAATAATATGTAATTCTTATATACAAACTATCAATAAAATGATTGATCACTAACAGAAAGCTTGTAGACCCCTCCATTACACAGAATCTCTTCTATTGATTTCACCAATCACTATACATAAGTAAACATAGTGATAATATGAATTGCCACTACCACAAAGAAACAATAACCTTATATCATATTGATAATTATATTATTTGATAAAATGGAATTGTAATTATACTTATTAAAATGAAACCAACTGCTGTACATTATTAAAGAGTGTTAAACACTTACCCGGAGGAATATGCAGCTTAAAAAGCAGTTTAAGCTTCTCAGTAAAACTTCCATTATACATTATGTCTGTTCAATAAAATTCAGTTGAAAATAATCATGCATTCAAAGAACATTCAATCAACTTCAGCAACACAGATTAAGATACAGATACTAACCAGGAACTAGGATTCAGAAACTTTGTTATCTGTTACTTAAGCTAACAGTTAAACAACCACCCATCAGCCAGATTCTCTCCTTCAAATGTATAAGCAAAATACTCTATGAAAGGAATAAAATGCTCTTATGACTATCTAGCTGCTTTCCCTCAACCTCAGATTTCTTTTTGCTTTTGAATGAGGCGTTATATCTCATTTGAGGGAAGAACTGCTCTTTAAAGGCCAATCTATGATAAGAAAGCATTACTGGGGAGTCTGGAAAAACAAAAGAATAACATTTACAGGTATAACATACTGACTAGTGAATGTTTTTTTTTTCTTTTTTGTTTTTTGAGACAGGGTCTCACCACATATTTCAGGCTGGCCTTGAACTCACTATATCTCAAACTCTCAGTCTCCTGAGTGCTGGAATTACAGGCATAAGCCACTACACCTGGCTCATAATGGTACAACATGTTTTCTGAGGACTTTTCTAGGATATGTGGTTAGATTTTTAATGAAGGGGAAAGTCTGTCTGTAGCATCCATGTATTTAAGTGCAGAAAGCCGGACTATTTTCTTCCTTCATGTTAACCATTAGAATATCCACATGTAACAGCTTGATTTTCTGAGATGGTTGGGGCAAAGTGAAATCAATATACCTAGATTTAGTAACAAACACAGAAAAAAACCCGTGTAATTACTAAAGCTAGAGACAATGTGACCCAGGGTAATATAATCTGACTAAACTGATATTAGTACTAAATACTTTTAGGGATGTGTTTATTTTTTGTTTAAAAAAGTTATCGGATATTGGCCTACCAATTGCAGAAGAGAATTCTTTGAAGTTTATAAGGCAATCAGAATTTTCATCCAACAATCTGAATGTCCATAAAGCTAGTGAGTCTTTGTTTGCAGAATGAGCCCAGGGACTCAACAAGTGATACAACATTCTGAACTGCTGGCAGTCAATCTGATACTGTTCCAAATATGGCAGGCTGGGGTCATGGTGCTTTAGTACTGGACAACTCAAACACCAATAACAAGATAAAAACAGCTCTTTCTATTAAAAACAAATACAAAGGAGAAGTTATTAAATCACAAAAAGTGATTGCAGAAGATTTTCTTCTTTTAAAAATGTCTGGCAAAAAATAAATATTTAAGAGTACTTCTGATAAAATTCTGCTAAAAGCGCATTATTTTTCATTTACAAAGAACAGTAGTACCTTAAAGATCACATAAAGCTCATCTAATTCATGAAGTTTCAATTTCACATCTTGTGATACAACACGCAGCTGAAAAAAGATTAAAAACAATTTAGAATTTAATATTCCAGCACAGAAATGAATCCATTTAAGAGTCTCCCTTTCTTTTGACTTTCTGAAAAATAATAGATAAAACACATACTTTATATTTCTAAGAAGTTGTACATAGAATATAGTTCAAGTCTCATTTGATATGTACTTTGAAAGTACCTGGAAATCACTGCCGAAGGACAGAAATGTTTATAAATACAAGCAACAGTATTCTAAGTCTCATTCCATATATTCCTTTCTTGCCACATAAGCAATTTGTCAAGTCATCAAGGGAGCTGTCATCAAACACTTCAAAGGCATCAGATGTGCACTTGCTTCCATGCCAAAAAATGATAAACTTAAAAAATATGTAATTTTATCTTACTCTATAAAGAATAAGCATTGATGGTAAAAGCATTATACCATGTAAGAAATCTAAAAGCAACGGTAAAGATAAAAACTAAGATTTAAAACAGAACATTAAAAAAATACAGAACACTCAAATAAGATGGAGAGTTAAATGGAAAAAACAGACAAATCTCAGGCAAGTGTGATAAAAGAAATGACAAATAAACACTGATAAGAAAAAGATTATAAAAGAATGGATATGGAGTTCATTAAAAGTACCCAGCATATAGAAGGTATAAACTCATTAAGATTTATATCAATTTATCTGAAAACCTAGAGAAAATAGATAATCTAGGAAAATATATATAAGCAAAATTAATTCAGAGGAACAAGAAAACATAATTAGATGGAACTGAAAATACCTGCCTCCCACCCAAAGGCAGTAGCTAGAATATATGAAGAACTCAAAAAAATTGGATCCCTCCCAAATAAAAGACCCAATAAAAAAATGGGCAACTGAAATGAACAGACACTCCCTAGATGAAATACAAATAGTGAATAAATACATGAAAAAATGTTTAATGTCCCTGGCCATTAGAGGAACACAAATTAAAACAACACTGAGGTTCCATCTCACTCCAGAAAGAATGGCCATCATTAAGAAATCAAATAATAACAAATGCTAGAGAGGCTGTGGGGGTTGGGGGGGCTTCTACATTGCTGCTGGGAATGTAAACTAGTATAACCACTATGGAAATCTGTATGGAGATTCTTCAAAAAACTAAAAATAGAAATTTCATTTGACCCAGCTATTACGGCTTGTGTCTAGATATCCCTCGTTGCTGAGACAAATTACCGAACACTCAAAGTTAAAGGAGGAAAAGTTTATTTAGCTCACAGTTTGTAGAGGTTTCAATCCATACTTGGCTGGCTCCAAGGCAGGGTGGTTTGGTAGATAGGCAGTTCATGGCGGGCAGAAGACAGCAAAAGCAACAAGGGACCTTAACAGTGTTTTTCTGCCTTTTATCTTACCCAGAAAACTTAGGGCAGGCAGCACTCACACTGTTAATCCTAGTGCCCTTGAGCCTTGCATTGCACCATGAATCAATTTTAGCCTCATGAAATCTAGATCCAGCCACTTCTGAAAAAGTGCCACCTATGACCACATGAGGCTTTGGGGGGACACCTAAACACAAGCCCTAAAACCTCCCAGAGCCTCATGCAGTTATAGGTGGGGCTTTTCAGAGGTGGTTGGACCTAGAATGTGTGATGCTGGAATGTGTGTGTGATTATTAAATTAGCCTACTGATTGGTTTGGCATAGTTCTGAGTATAGATAGTGGGAAGGCCCACCCTGGGTGTGAGTACTACCCGCCCTAAGGGTGTGTAGCCTAGATAAAATATAAGGGACAGAAACAGGCCTGCTCTTATGGCTTGCTACTTCACTTGCTGCTTGGTGCCTTCTGCTTGCCCTGCTTTGCCATGGACTGTTTCTCCTCTACGATGCCCCTCTGCCATGCCATCCAGCCTTGGAACCAGCTGACCATGGACTGAAATCTCTACAAACTGTGGGCTACAATAAACCTTTTCTCCTTTAACTTTGGGTGCCAGGTATTTTGGCTCAGCAATGAGAAAAGTAACTAAGGCACCACCTTCTCCCCTTCTACAGTGATACATGCATACCCATGTTTATAGCAGTACAACTCACTTATTCTTTGAAGTGGCCTATATGTCCATCAACAGATAAATGGATAAAGAAAATGTGGCATTTATACATAATGGAGTACTCCTCTACCATAAAGAAGGATAAACTTTGAGTCATTTGTAGGAAAATGAATATAGCTTGAGACCATAATGTTGTGAAATAAATTAGACACATAAGCTTAAACATCAATGGTTTCTCTTATGAGAAACTAAAATTATAAATAAAGAGCAAAATAAAAGATAGATAATAAGGATAGATAATAGGGAGATAGATCTTTTGCTTAAGGGAAGGAGACCAAGGGATAGATGGAACGGGGAAGGAGGGTGGGATAAAAAAAGAATTAAGATGTGTTATGTACATGTACCAACTCCCCATGAGGAACATAATCATTATGTACTACAAACATGTATCAACAACAATAAAAAATTATAAAAAGAAAATGAAAGAATTAACAAGACTAGGGGGCTATAATAGGCCACAAATATAACAGGTAAAACATTAATAACATTAATATTCAAAGAGCTCTTTCAAATCAAAGAGAAAAGACAATCTCATAGAAAAATGAGCAAAGGCTAAAAAAACAGGCAATTAAGAAAAATCTGAAAAAGCCTAATAAACATGTATTAATTAGCAAAATGCAACATGAAGTGACATTTGAATTTTTCTAAACTATCAAATTGGCACAAATTAAAGATGTTTAATGTCTGGTGTTAAGAGCATGAAAAAAAGGGCATTCTTATACATTGTTGCTGGAATTATAATTTGGTGCAGATCTTTTGGAGGATAATTTGGTAGGACCTGTTAAGTTTTAGATGGGCATACCCTTTTACATAGCTTCCATTTGCAGGAATCTTATCTTACAGAAATACTTTCACAAAGAATAGATACAAGGGGTGATCTAAAAATTTGGTGGACGTTTGAACTTTAAAAATTATTATGTAAAAGACATATTATTGTTAGTTCTCACAATATTCTTTCTTGCTTAATTGTTTTCTTTTTTTTTTTGGTACCTGGGATCAAACTCGGGTCCTTGCACTTGCGAGGCAGGCGGCAGAACCACTGAGCTAAATCCCCGGCCCTTTCTTGCTTAAAATACACTTATCCCATTGATCTTGCCACTGTCTGAAGCAGTTTGGGAAGTCCTCTTTTGTGTCTTTATGATGTGTGATCAAAACTACAGTGAATGCTGCTGCCAAGTGTCATCCAACGGAAAGCAGGCTGGTAACAACATTATGGTGTGTGCTCATCCACTGGATCTGGCACCATACTCTGTGACTTCTGGTCCTTCTCAAAATCAAAATGACCACAAAAGGTAAATGTTTTGAGTTGATGTAGGATATCAAGGGAGCTGCAACAGCATAACCGAAGACATAAAAAAGTACTTTCGGAACTGCATCAGAAAGTAACAAGAATAATGGGGTAAGTGTGTTGATGGCAATGTGTCTTTTGCTATAATAAATTTAAAAAAATTTAAACACCATAATTTTGATGACATCTTCTATGTATACAAAGATGCTTATATAAAGTATTATTTTTAAGAGCAAATAAATGGATGGAGACATATTAAGTGTACACCAACAGGGAATCACAAATTATAGCACAACTGTGCTATGGGGTACTATTTAGTGCATTAAGCAGAGAGTTATGTTTATATATAATGATATGCAATGACCAGGATAATTTTTGAGTAAAAACTGTTTTAGAACAAAATGACTGGTATGATGCCATTTAAGAAACGATACCCCCTCCCCACTAATATACACATTTATGTTTCCAGGTACAGAAAAGAAAAAGATATGGAATGACATGTATCAAATCATTTTAAAATGGTTACTCTTTGGAGTGGGGAACCTTTACTTTTTACATTTCTGTAATGCTTGAATTATTTACAACAAGCATGTATAACTTCAGTAAATATCAAAAAACATTAATATATAAAAACTAAAAAATCTAAAACAAGGGGGCTCTACATTAACCATGTCATAATCATTGAATTATTTAATTGAAATCTAAACCTGGAACTTTCAGAAATGTTAATCTTCCTAGATTTGCATCTCTGAGGAACTTGTCTTTAAGCAAGTACGTTTATAAAACAACACAAGCTCAATATAAACATCAAGGTAAAATTCTCCCTCTTCTGACCTGTTATCTATTCATCCTACTGGCCAGAGGAAACCAGTATTAGCAGCTTCTTATGGCGTTATAAAAATATTAAAAAGGTGAGTAGTGTTTTATACCCTTTTATATCCTATTCACGTTACTCTATGTACTCAAAGAAAATAATATTAGTACCATTGACTACTATGCAAATCATCTGTTCTTACTAATAGCACACCACAAACATGCTAAGCCTATATGGCTACATCATAATATTTAGCACTCTACAGTGGTACTGAAGGCCAAATAATAGAAAATATGTTGAAGAAGGCCACATAATTCAGCCAGAAGAAAATGACTTGTTTTTTCTAAAAAAAATTTACTATAAACTAAACCTTGACAAGAATCTAGCTCAAAAGTTTAGTCCTTTTCATTTTATTTACATGTAAAAATAATTATTAAAGGAAGTTAAAGGGAAAAAAAAACTGTTACTCCAACCGTTTTCCCCCATTAAGTGGACACTCACCACATTCTGCTTTGTTGTTTCCTCCAGGGTCTGTATCACATACAACCTATTTTGACAGCGCATGCTATATATATCTTCATAGCGAATATTACCATATTTCTGCAAGACATGATTTTCAGTGGGTGAAATAAATATCCACTTTTCCATTTAGAATTGAATCAAATTTCATTAGACTCAGTTGTCTAGGGCCTTGGTTCTATTTCTAGCTACTTTCCTGACTTGTTTGGATATTTTGCAAATTTTCACCTCCCACATTTCAGTTTTCATACATATTTACTGGAGAGAATTCCATCTACTATGTGTCTAAACCAAGAACAAGAACATGGATAAAATTCATCTCTAAGAACAGAATAATTTTCAACTTTTTATACAGTCATATATATTTAGAAGTATTCATCATTTATGAAAGTAAGCAAATTTAGTTTAGTTTCATTTAATGTAAAGCAAATTGAGGCATGGGGGTTATATGCCCTAGGACAAGTTCACAGAACTCATTTTTAAAGTGAGGTTAGATTTTAAATTGTATCTTTGCTTGCATTATTATATTACTCTTAATAAAGCACTACAAACATAACTACAGTACCAATCTTTTAAAATGTGCTATGTAATTACATTTATGGTATAAAAGGACTTACCTCATTAGACTCTCTGATCAAATCTGTAATATCCACTTTAATATGACTGCTTTTTTCATCACTCTCATTTGAACCCTGCCGAACACTTGAAGGCAATGGGCTATCCTTATTCGTGACATTGTCAAAGAACCTATCCAAAAGTGATAGTAATACAAGAATTAGTGGAATTAAAGTTGTTAAAGCAGAGAAAATGACAGCTAATGTCTCCCTTGTTTGTTAATAGGTTAATTTCAACTGAGAAGACAAGGGAAGGACTTACGAAGAACTGGAATTTGAAAATGGTTGTGGATTAGGAAGGCATTGTGGGGGGAATAGAGACAAAGTCATTTTGGGATTGGGGAGGAGAGCATGAAGGAAGCAAATAGGCTCATTGCGTACTCAGCAAACACAACATAGCCTATTAAGAACAGAATACAGGGTATGTAAGGAGATGCAAGGGGAAATAAGTGAAGAAAGGTACATTGAGGCCTTATCACAAAGTTGTGAATACCAGAGTGAGGCATTTTCATATTATTCTGTATAGAATGGGATTAGATGCAGCATTACAACAGCTGTCAATTCAAATACTCATTCATTGAACACATACAAATGTGTGCTTATATATGCACACAAACAACTATGCTTGTGCTCCAATACAAAATAGCACTCATAAATATCCACTGGGAAAATGAAGTTCAACTTACCTTACTGAAAACACATGGAAATTAACACAATTTTCCCCACTGGATATTTAAAATTATCAACTAGCCCCTTCCCCTTCAAATTACTTTCATATTATAATTGGGACTATGAAAGTCCCAGCATATAGAATCAATAACAATAGCATAAATGTGTAAATAACCTAATTATTCACTTCAAAATGATTTACATTTTTTTTTTGGTACTGGAGATTGAACTCAAGACCTTGTGCTTTGTGAGGCACTGGCCCAATGATTTACTTTTTTTTTTTTACACCCTTTTTGAAGACAAAGGACTGGACTTTAGGCCTGGATTTTTCATTTAACTAAAGCTGTGACTTTGAGCAAATTATTTGACATTGCTAGGGC
This sequence comes from Heterocephalus glaber, assembly GCF_053883595.1. NCBI lineage: Eukaryota > Metazoa > Chordata > Mammalia > Rodentia > Bathyergidae > Heterocephalus > Heterocephalus glaber. Next base: position 32,976,933 of record NW_028258384.1, on the reverse strand, counting down.
TCAGTTTCCTCAAAAGTAAAATAAGAGAATTTAACAATATAATCTCTCAGATCCCCTCAAAATTTAAATGATATAATTCTTACAATACCTGTTTAAAGCTGTCACAGCTTCAGCATCATCTTTACATGTCAGCAGCTTGTCTAAATTATAGTCAAGTATTGCCAATCCCAGTTGTAAAATAGCCTTTATTCCATCATAGAAGAAACAGTCCACCACATTCACTGCACTTTCAATAGGCAACACACTAATAAAAAGTGTGAGGAACCATGAGAGAGAAACTGAGGAAAAGAATGTCATATCTGTCATGTGTTCTGTCAGCTGAGGAAGGTGATCCCTGATAAGTTCTTCAAAGACTGCCTGATCCACCAAGGCACCTAGAGAATATCAAAAGAAGTTTAAAAACATATATCTTTCCAAAAGATTTGTTTCTGATATCCCCTTACTTCTATTAGCTTGCTGATACATCTCATCTTTCTTCTTTAAATTATGAACTCCTTCAAGTGCCTTTAGATCATGCATCTAAAAACATTTAGGAAATGCAATTCAAATTCATCTGAAGAGTTATTTATTGAGTCCTTAGTATAGGCAGAGAGCTGTACTAGGGACTATAATTAATGGTCTCACCTTCCAAGAGTTTAATATGTATTAGAACTAGAGATAAACACACAAATAACTGTAACAAAAGACAATAAAATCAGTGGCTTAACTAGAATATTGAAAGCTTATGAAGGCACAAAGGAGAAATGATCCGTAAATCTTAAGATAGGGGATCACAGATCTCCAAATATTTGATGACTGAAGAAAATATCATACAATTAACAAAGTAAGAACCTGGTCCTTTTGAATCCTGAAAATATCTAAATAAGTCATATAAATTACAATCCCCTTCTGATGAAGAAACTATTAAAAATTCTTCAGGAGCTCTGGATGTATCAGATCACCATTATTTTAGCAACACAATGATTATACACTTGAAATTTTCCATTTAATTAAGAAACAAACAGGGTATTTTATTTCAAACAACAACATACTAAAACAATCTTTCCAACTATATATTAAATACAGAAAGCTCTTTTCTTAAATGTACCAGTGAATGTGACATTTTGATATTGCTTGAATTTTTTGCACTTCTCAACCTAATTCATCTATTCTATTTTTGAATAGATAAGTCACTGGAATTGTTTAGATAAGTATGTGTCTGCAATGGTTTGACTGGGTCCCCCAAATATCATGTGTTGGAAACTTAATCCCCAAATTCATCTGTTAATGGTATTTGGAGATGAAACTTGTAGGGGGTGACTGGGTCCCAAAGGTTCTGTCTGAATGAATGGATCAATCCACTTGTAGATTAGTAAATTATCAAGGGAGTGGCTTTGTCATAATAGCAAGCTGTCTCTGGCATGCCTGCTCTGTCTCACCATGCAATGCCTTCTACCGTATTATGATGCTGAGCAGATGCTGACTCCATGCTCTTGGTCATCTCGGCCTTGAACCACGAGTTAAATAAACCTCTATTCTTTGTAAATTACCCAGTATGTGGAATTCAGTTATTGCATTAGAAAACAGACTAAGACGATGTATGTGAACAAATATGTATGTGCACTTTTTTTTGTTTTGTTTTTACCAATGATTCGACGATTAAAATAATCAGGCAACATTCGTTCACATACAGCAACCAAAAGCCAAAAAGCTTCTTCTTCCTTTGCATACAGAAGCAACACTGAAGTCAAAATGTTCATTGCCTAAAATTCATAGAAAAGATATGAGAAAGTAAATATTTTTCAGGTAATAATTGCATTTCTCCTTCAAACATAATAGTTTTCAATAGCAACAAGAATAAGGCTAATAATAATGGAAACATAAGAACTGAGACAATCCAAAGTAAAACTCCGTGAAGTCAGTATGCTAAGTAAAAGAAAACAGTATGCTAAGTAAAAGAAGGCAGACACAAAAGGCCACATATTCTATCATTCTATTTAGATAAAAAGTCCCTAATAGGCATATCCATAGCAACAGAAAATAGATTAGTGATTGCCTGGGTTGGGGATAGGATGAAATGGGTAATAACTGTTAATGAGTATGGGGCTTCTCTTGGGGTAATGAAAATGTTCGGAAATCAAACAGTGGTGATGGTTGCACAATTTTGTTAATATACTAAAAAAACACTAAAAGGTGAAGTTTGTGATATGTGGTAAATACAGATAAACAGATAAACAAGCCAGGTATCTGTTACGGCTCACATATGATTTTACTCTAAAGCAATAAAACATATTTACCATATTAACTCAAACTCTTTTCCCAGGTTTTAAAGATTCTCTATGATCTTGTCTCACACCAACTTATTTTTTAAATTAATTTTAGGTATACAATATAATGACATTCATCACTGGAAATCTGCACCTTTACATAATCTCTCTTGGTTCTTATTTTCCCCCATTCCCCTGCCCTCCCTTCAACCCCTCCACCCCTCCCTATTTACAAAGACTTTGTTTCCTTTTTTTCATTTTGTCATATTAATTCCATTCCCTTCTTTCCTTTCCCCTACCCCTCCTACTTCCCCTTCCCCTTTGCTCCTTTTCTTCATATTTCATGTTATCTATTATACCTTTCAGTCCTTATTTATACTTTCAGTTTCTCACACTAGAGAAACTATTTGGTATTTACTCATGTCACACCTACTTATTTAACTTTTGATTTTAACATGAGCTTAGCCAGCCTGATCTCCATGGCAGGCTTATTCTCACCTGAATGGTATTATTCATTTGTTACCTTAACCCAGAATAAATTTCTTCCTGCTCTCCATGTGTATAAATTTGTTCTCATGTTTTAGAAGTCAAAATCATGTGACGGCTACTTTGAAATTATCTTCAAACTAGTATCACAGGCTCTGTCAGTGTAAGAGGTTTTTTTCCTGGTTCTAGGATTCAACTGAGGGTCTCATGCATGCTAGGCAAGTGATCTGCCACTGAGCTATAACCCCAGCTGAGAGTAAAATTTTTGGGAAAATGTACTATGTGTCTTCCTTTAAGAGAGCCTAAAATCATTCAGATGTTCATTCACTTAAACTGTTTTCCCCCCAAATTCTCTAGGGCTGGGGATATAGCTCAGTGGTAGAATGCTTGCCTAGCATGCATGAAACCTGGGTTTGATCCCCAGCACCACAGGAAAAAAATCTCTATTGATAAAGTTTCAACTTAGGCAGTATTGATATGTAATCATTAATGGGTGCCTAACCTATTAGAAAAGAATGGATGGCAGAGAGTGCTACCTATCCACCATAATACAATTTCTCCTTCTTCCACAGTAGCTGGATACAAGTGTGCTCAGTTCATACTACATTTTGTAAACTTCCTCATGAAGAGGTATGCCCATGTGATGAAGACTTTCCAATAGAATGTGGGTGAAGTGATGTATGCCTCTTCCAGGTCTAGCCTGTAAAATCTCCAACAATTTTTTCTTTATTCTCTCTACCCCTTCCTGTGTTTAGTAATGGCAATGAAAAAGTACCTTGGAAGCCTTATTTTGAAGATGACAGAGTCTACTCTCAGCCCATAGCCTAAATCCCTGAAGAATCTCATAGAGAACTGTCTACTCACCAAAATAATCACTTTCTTTATTGTGTTTCAGTTATTATCTTTGTGTTTGTGTTAGCAGTCTAGCCTACTTAATCAACACAGGGTACTCCTAGAGGATTTTTTTCACCAATGATTCCTCCACTGCCAACAAAATAAAATCTAAACTCCCAACCTACCTCAATCTACCTTATTATTTTCTCCAACTACTTTGCATTATTCACCTTGCACTTTACTGTACAGAACATGGTCCTATACACATTTCCCATGTACTTCTATACGTGTTGGATTATACTGATTCTTTCACTTAGAATGTTTTTATTTTATCTCTGTATGTCCAAAAAAATCACCAATTTTCAGGACCTGCAAACGCTACTACCTCTTCCATGTAGCCTTCTATGATTCTTACAGATGAAAATAATCTTTTGATTAAAAATGCTGACAGCCGGGGATTTAGCTCAGTGGTGCCGCTGCCTGCCTTGCAAGTGCAAGGTCCCGAGTTCGATCCCCAGTACAAAAAAAAAAAAAAAAGCTAAGATTTTATTTTCATATAATAGCTCGCCTTGTTTTTCAGGTTTCCAATAATATGTATTTAATGCTTACTAATATTATATATTTTAATGCCAAGATCCCTATCTGATACATTTTATATAGCTTTAAACATGTGGCACAGTATCTTTTCCAGAGCAGGAATTCAATATATATATGTTAAATAAAAAAGAAAAATCATTGAAATTTTAATTCTATGTGTGCCTACTGCCATTCTACTTACATTAATAATAATAATTATCAACCTCACCCCAACCCCTGTCCTTATAATTTCAAAATTAGTAGAGCTAGATTTGATGTGCTTTTATTATTTGAAACATGCACATAGGCTCATAGCTAAGTCATACCTGGCAGTATCCAATTTTGGGATTCCTATATGCATAAGCAGTGAGTACCCGCCTCAGAGCAGATATGCCAGTGTCACTCTGAAATGCTGGGTGCTCAGGGAGGGAGCGACGCAAATCACGTTCAATTTCTTCAGTAGCCAAGTTGCAGGTCCCTAAGGACTTTTCAACCACTTCAGCATAATAGCCAGGATTAGTAGCCATGTCATTAACAGCACCTGTGGAGATGATTGTATTCACATACAAAGAGAGAAATATAACTATGATTTGCACATAGTAGCACATTTTCATATATATGAACAATTGGATTTCATTACCTTGAAATTTAGCTCTATTCTCAAGTAATATCTGAGCACAAGAAGAAAAGAAATTAAAGAAAAGAAACAGGTTTACACTCGGATCTATATAATGTCAAGCTAATATTATGTAACATCTGCCGGGCAAGCCCAAGGTCCTGAGTTCGATTCCCGGTACTGGGAAAAAAATTATGTAAGAGAACAACATTTTGACATTTTCCCCTTTAACTTTCCTTTGACACTAGAGAGATTTTTTTTCCCAATTAGACATAATTTGCCTAATAAAGTAATCGTATATAAGTAAGTACATATAACTACATGCCCTGTTCTCTTTGACTAGTCTAATTCATGGTGAGCAAGACTTTTTCCTAGCCATCTTTGTAATTCTTTAACTTTAGCTTAGTATATAATTCTTTTTTTTTTTTTTTTTGGTACTGGGATTGAACTCGGGTCCTTGCGCTTGAGCAGCAGGCAGCGAAACCACTGAGCGAAATCCCCGGCCTTAGTACAATTCTTAGAAGAGGCATAATTAATGTCTGTTAAATGAATAAAGTGAATAAATGTAAAACAGACATTCCTCATTTAATGACCAAGTTACCTTCCTAGATCCTTAAATGAAAGGGTCATTAAATGAGGAACTGTACATAGTATGTACATTACAACATTCAGAAGAATAGTCAAAGAAAACTCCAACTTGTTGACTTTGCTTTTATTTGCATAACTGTTACATGCAGTTCTGTAATGTACAACAGAACATAATACTAAAGTACTGTACTGCTCAGTACAATCAGTAAAAATTATAGAACTGTATAAACAAGATGTACTATACAAAAAGAGACATGAGGACATCGAGGCTCTATAAACAAAATGTACAAAACTGTACTAAAAAGGGGAGACAGGTTGTAAGTCCAAAGAACAGCACGCTTTGGTCATTAAGTCCAGTCATTAAACAGGTAGGTTGTTAAATGAGGACTATCTGTACCTGAAAAAAGCATCCAGAGCTCTCCTCTTAAGGTCTCAGGAATCCCTCTTACAACCAGATGGCGAGTCTTTCTGGTTCGAAACATGGTAACACCACGCCCACACTCTGAAAATAGAATGTTCCATGACTGTTCCTTCATCTTTTCTTTCAACTGTAAGAGAAAAATCAAAACAACTAAACATAGTAAGAAATTAACATCTTTAAAACAGTTTGCCCACCTCGTTCACTATTAAACAACATCTATGGAAAACAAAAACCTAGAAAATAAAAATCAGTTTTAATGAAGAAATCAATACTGTACTTTTGTCTTCCTCAAAATCTTTTAAACTATGCAAGTCTAACAGCTTTAATTTACTATCTTAAATCTTAAACTCATATAAAAATGGTAAAAGTATTATACTTAATAGGCAAAGCTTTTAATATTATTCTTCCCAAATCAGCTCCATTTCTGCATAGATTATTAGAAATCTATACAAACTAAACTCAACATCAACATTCATCTTCTATCTTCATTCTTGATGACAGCCCTTGTGTGTTGTGGAAACAAACAAGGCACATGGTAGTACAGCACTTTCTGAAAAACCCTTTCAAACCTCAAGTGAAGTTTTTAGTTCTGGTACCTTTTACTCTGCAACAAGATTCTTTTTAAAATTAATTGTTCCAATGTATAGATATAAGTATTTTATTTTCCTACCATTTTAGAATTAAGAGTCTCCAAATTTTGAGGGTGAAATACCGTCATTAAGGCTTCTGTGTTCACAGCTTTACTGCATTCTTTTTGACATGTCAAAGATTGTACTTCAAAATTATCAGATGGACCTGTAGAGTCAGAAGTAATAGCAACCTGAAAAGAAAGTCAGAAGGTAACTGTCCCAAATGCATGCTTGAAAGTTTCTATAAGAAAAATGTTAATATTTTATCTGTCATTTATAAATGACAATCTATATACATATTAAACATTAAGGCAATGTCTCCAGAAGACATTATTTTCCTATCAAACTGACTTCTGGAACAGAACTTCAGTGAGCCTACTCCTCAGTGAAAGCAACAAAATACTGGAAAACCATTTAAATTATTTTAGAACACCAAAAATTAACCAAAGGCACAGAATGGACTGAAGAGTATTTATTCAAGAGAAACTAATGGAGGGGAAGGGGCTCAGTGGTAGAGCACTTCCTAGCATGTGTGAGTCCTTGGGTTTGATCCCTAGCATTGCATTTTAAAAAAGAGAAAAACTAATGAACCTGAGTAAGAACACCATTCTTTCAGGTTTTAACTTGAGGCTATTTCCATTCTCTCTCCCTCACGAACTCTAAAGTGTGGCAGCCTTGAAAGCCAGCAGTATGACAGCCAGAGGATCTTATGAAGCTTCATTAAAAACCTCATCCAACAGAACACAGACAATATTTTGAGCAAACTAGCAGCTTCCTGGATAACATCCACACCCAAGGTGTTATAATTTGATTATATTTACAGTTCAGTTCAATGAAAAAAGCCCCGTTCCTAGGGCATTATAGAAAACAATAGCAATCTGCTTGTAACATCACAGCTGCCTATGGTTGTGATTTCATTTGGGGCAAACAAAAGCCTGAATAAAAATTAAAAAGAAAGACATAGAGAACCAGATGACCATATGAAACTTTAAAAGTTTCCAAGATATTCTTGGGTATCTAGAAGTATGCACATATGTACAGGATTGTGAGCAGTCCAAGGAAAGAAATAGAACAGAAGACCCCAGTTACTCAATTCTGGCTATATCGGAAACCAGGAAATGAAAGCTAAGGCCGATTTGTAAAGTGCCTGAAATTTGAGTCATACTTTCACACAAAGATCTCCTTTGAAAAAAGGGAGAAGACTTACAGGTGCAAGGGACTTAAGAAAATCTGATCCATAATTGAATGATCACTAAATTATACTGACTTAGAAGGTGATCCCAGGAAGGCAGGCTTAAAAAAAACAGCAAGAAATTTATAAGAAAAAGCAACCAAGAAAAATATCCCTGAAGGGAAGTTGTTGGAGTTCATAAATAACAAACATAAAGCAGCTATTATAAATATATTCAAAGATATAAAAAAACTATGTTAAAATGATTAAAATAAATAGCATTGACAACATCAAGTTTCTTTGAGGATGTGGAGTAAAAACTCATACTCATTTCTGGTGGGAATGCAAAATGGTACAACCACTTTGGAAGATGGTTTGGCAGTTTCTTATAAGGTTAAACATAGTCTTACCACATGACCCAGTAATTTTGCTCCTAGGTATGTACCCAAATGAGTTGAAAACTTACAACTACACAAAACCCTGCACTTGACTATTTATAGAAGCTTTATTCATTAATTGTCCAAACTGGAAGCAACGAAGGTGTTCTTCACTGGGTGGATGGGTAAATAATGTGGTACATCCACAAATGGAATATTTTCAGCAATAAAAAGTGAGAAGCTGGGTGACATGATGCAGACCCATAATCCTACCTACTGGGTAGGATTCAGTGAGAGCCTATCTCAAAATAAAAAAGGCAGGGGATGTTGCTCTGGTAGAGTGCTTACCCAGTATATACCCTGGGTTCAATCCCCAGCACCAACCATATGAGCACTTGCACGTGCAGTGCAAATGTGCGCATACACATGAAAAAAAGAAAGAAATGAACTATCAAACCACACAGAGCAAAGATATAGATGAACCTTAAATGCATATTGATAAGTGAAAGAAGTATGAAAAGGCTAAATATGAATCAAATTATATAACCTTTCAGAAAAATAAAATTATAGAGATAGTAAGATCAGTTGCTTTCAGGGGTTTGGAGGAAGGATTAACAGGTAGAGCACAGGAGATATTTAAGGCAGGGATACTAGTCTATATGATACTTTAATGGAAGACATATGACAGTATAAATTTGGAAAAACCCATAGAAGTATACAGTAAAAGAATGAATCCTAATGTAAATTATGGGCTTTAGTCAACAGTAATGTACTGACACTGGTTCATCAATTGTTAAATGCAAGATGTTAATAATAGGAGAATCTGCAGACAGGGTAGAAGATAAGAGGATATGGGAACTCTGTATTTTCTGTTCAAGTATTTTATAAACCCAAAGTTGCTGTAAGAAATAGTCTTATAGTGGTGCATGCCTGAGAGGCCAGCAAGTTTGAGACCAGCCTGGGCAACATAGCGACTTAGTGAGACAGTCTCAAAACTTAAGGAAAAAAGAAAAGGAGAGAGAGAGAGACAGAGAGAGAGAGAGAGAGAGAAGAAGGAGGAGGAGGAGGAGGAGGAGGAAGAAGAGGAAGAAGAGGAGGAGGGGAGGAGAGAAGAAAAGAGAAGAGAAGAAAAAAAAGAAAGACCGACAGGTAGACAGCACCTGGCAAGCATGAGGCCCTGAGTTTGATTCCTGGTACCTAAAAAGAAAAAAGACAGACAGACAAGCAGGCAGGCAGGCAAGCAGGCAAGTAGGTGGCTTGGGGATGTAGCTCAGTATAAAGGCCCTGAGTTCAATCCCTAGTACCACACCAAAAATAAAAAATAAAATGGATTAATTAATAAATAATAATTACATCCTATCAAATAGAAAATATCAGTGAAAAGAAATTGCAAAAAACTATCAAGTACAAATTCTGGAGTTGAAAAGTATACTAACTAAAATGAAAGATTCACTTGTTTGAGCTGGCAAAAGGAAGAGTCAGCATTCTTGAAAGGCAGGCAGCGGCACCACTGAGGTAAATCCCTGGCACACAGGTAGAATTCTCATTTATTTATTTATTTATTTATTTATTTATTTATTTATTTATTTATACTAGGGATTGAACTCGGGATCTTGCGTTTGCAAGGCAGGTGGTGACACCACTGAGAGCTAAATCTCTGGCCCCAAGAGTCAGCATTCTTGAAGATTAGTCAGGAGAGATTATCAAGAGCTATGCTTTTTATAAAAATAATGAAGAAAAATAAATAGAACCTTAGCGCTTTGTGGGAAACCATTAAACATAATGACATATGGATAATATAAGCCCTAGAAGGAAGAAAGATAGAGAAGAAAAATTATTTGAAAAAAGATGGCTGAAAGCTCCTCAAATTTCATGAAATATTAATCAAGAAATCTCAACCAAAAAACTCAATGAACTCCAAGCAGAGTAAATTTAGAGATCAACACTTAGACACAACAAAATCAAGCTGACATAACTCAAAGACAGAGCATTTTGAAATCAGCAAAAGAAAAGCAACTTAGTAAAAAAGACTGTCAATAAGATCAACAATGAACTTCTCACCAGAAACTATGGAGGGCAGAAGACTGTAAGCTTACATATTCAAAATATTGAAAGAAAACAATCAACCAATGATTTCACATCCAGCAAAATTATATTTCAAAAATAAAAGCTAAACCATATGAAGTATGTTCAAAAGCATTATTTATTAAAGAAGTACAAATTGAAACCACAAAGAGATATTAAATCATACATGCATTAAAATGGCCAAACGAAAACAATATACAATAAAAATGTTAAGGTTGTAAAAATAAAATAGGAACTCTGTATATCACTGGAGGATATGTAGCCTAGTTTCTTAGAATGTTAAACATAATTTACCATGATTCAATAATCCACCCTTAGATATATATGGAAGAAAAATGATGGGCGTGGTGGTGCATGCCTGTAATCCTAGCACTTGGGAGGCCGAGGCAGGAGAATCACTACAAGTTCAAGGCCAGCCTGGGCTACATAGTGAGTTCAAGAACAGCCTGAACTATATAGCGAGACCCTGTCTCAAAAAAAACAAACAAACCGAAAAAATGAAAACATTTCCACACAAAGATTTTGCATACATGTCTCAACAACAGCATTATTCAAATTACAAGAAATTAGAAACAGTTTAACATCCATCAACTGATAAATGTATAAACAAAATATAGTCTACCCATACAAAAGAATACTACTCAGCAATATAAAGAGATGAACAATGATGCATTCTATGACCTCAAAACTATGATGCATTCGTGCAGCTCAAAAGCATTCTGATCAATGAAAACAAGTCACAAAAGATGACATAATATGCAATTCCATTTATATAAAACATTCATATGAATCAAATCTATAGATACAAAAGGCAGATTAGCTAATTTTTAGGAGTGTGGGATAGAAGGACACAGACTAACATTAAATGTTTATGAGCCACCTTTTGGGGGGGGTAAAATGTTCTAAAATTGATTTATGATGGTTGTACAATTAGATACATTTATTAAAAAATCACTGAATTGTATACTTCAAAAAGATAACCGTAAATAAAATGTAAAACATGCTCTAACATAGATATTTTAAAAATAAGAGATACCAAAAATATTTCCCATCTATACAAAGTAATCTCAGGCCAGGGATTTAGCTCAGTGGCACTGTGCCTGCCTCACAAGTGCAAGGTCCTGAGTTCAATCATCAGTACCAGAAAAAAAAAACAATCTTTAATTCATTTGACAACATTCAAACATCTAATGAGCATGCACTATGTTCTACATATTGCACTAGATGTATAAAAGATGAAAAAGATCTAATAGTTTAGTAGGGAAGAGAGAAGTAATAAAATGACTATAGTACACTGTCATAGTGCCATAATAGAGATATGTACAAATTACACTGGTAACAACTTTTACCTGATAGAGGTGGATGAATGCTGTCAGGTTTCACAAAAAATATGCTTGAAATGGATCTTTAAGGATGAGCAAGCATTTCTTAGGTAGAAAATGGAGAAAGAACATTCTAATAGAGGGAAGAACATGTATAAATAGATATGCACACAATGACAATATTGGAGGACCTAAAAATAGCTCAGAATGGCCAATGCATATAGTACAGTATATGTAGAGGAGCGGAGAAAGAGAAGGCAGGATAAAGAATTTCATAAAGGAAATTAGCTTCACTATGTGATTTGGTGGGAGATCACTGAAAAAAATTTTAAGTAGGAAAGTAAAATGATCATATTTACATCTTAGAAAGAACATTCTAGAGATAATGTATGGATTGGAGGGAAGGAGAATTGGAAAGAGACCTTTCAGAGACTCATGATGAGGATCTAAAATAAAATTAAAGGTTGATCATTCCTAATTTAAAACCTCCAAAATCTGACATGTTTTGAGGCCACAAGTGTGAAGCCATAAATGTTATTCCACATGGTGGATCACAGTTAAAATGCAGCTACACTAAAATGTTTGGATAAATCAATAAATGTAATACACCACATTAATAGAATCAAGAACAAAAACCACATCATTTCAATAGATGCATAAAAAGCATTTGACAAAGTCCAAAACTCATGTATGATAAAAAACCCTAAAGAAAATAGGAATAGAAAGTCTTTATCACAAGCTGATAAAAGCCATCTATGACAAACCAACAGCCAACATCATACTAAATGGACAAAAACTAAAATCAGGAGCAAGACAAGGATGGTCACTATCACCACTCCTGTTCAATACAGTTATGGAAACATTAGCCAGAACAATTAGACAAGAGAAAAGGAAAACCTTTACAGTGAAAACTATAGCATTCTGAAAAATGAGATCAAAGAGGATATAAGAAAATGGAAAGATATCAATATCCCCTGTTCTTGGCTAGCCAGAACAAATATAGTGAAAATGGCCATACTTTCAGAACTTATACAGATTTAATGCAATCTTGATCAAAATATCAATAGCATACCTCACAAAATAATCCTAAAAAATAATCCTAAAATTCATATGGAATCAGAAGAGATCTAGAATAGCAAAAGCAATTCTGAGCAACAAAGGCAAGGCAGGGGGCATCACAATCCCTGATCTGAAGTTATACTACAAAGCTACCATGATAAAAACAGCATGGTATGTACTGGTAAAAAAAAAACAGATGGGAAGATCAATGAAACAGAATTGAAGAAACAATTCCAAGCACACTCAGCTATGTTATTTTTGACAAAGGGGCCAAATACCTTCAATGGAAAAAAGTCTCTTTAATACTGCTGGGAAAATGGGCTTTCCACATGCCAAAGATAAAAGCTAGAACCTAATCTCTCACCATGCACTAAACTAAAATTGGAATGAATAAAAAAATCTAAATATTAAAACAGAAACACTCTGCTGTAAGATAGAATAAGTAAAACTCTTGAAGACATAGGTGTAAGCAAAGACTTTATGAACAAAACCCCAATCACACAGGAAATATTACAAATAATCAACAACTGGGATCTCATCATATTAAAAAGCTTTTGTACAACAAAAGAAACTACCAACCGAGTGAAGAGATAACCCACAGAATGGGTAAAAATTTTTTTACCAGCTATTCCTCAGACAATGGACTAATATCTAGAATATATAAAGAAATATATACACCCAATACAAAAATGGGCATTTGAAATGAGTAGACACTTCTCAGATGAAGAAATATAACCAAAAAATAAATATATGAAAAAATGTTCAACATCAGTGGTCATTTGAGAAATGCAAATTAAAATAACACTGAAGCTCTATCTCACTTCAGAAAGAATGTCTGTCATCAAGAAATCAACCAACAATACATGCCAGAGAGGCTGTGGGGAAAAAAGAACCCTTCTTCACTGTTGGTGGGAGTGTAAATTGGTACAACCACTATGGAAATCAGTATGGAGATTTCTTCAAAATACTAAAACTAGAGGTTCCATTTGACCCAGCTATTTCCCTTCCCCAAAGAGTTAAAAGCATCATACCATAGTATATGCACACCCATGTTTATAGGAGTACAAATTTATAACAGCTAATCTTGGAAACAGCCCTTATGCCCATCAATGAATAAATGGATAAAGAAAATGTGTTTTTTATATACAGTAGAGTACTACTCTGACATAAAGAAGGATAAACTTGAGACATTTTTAGGCAAATGGGTGCACCTCGAGCCCATAAGTGAAATAGGAGACTTCCAAGAAAATGGCAGAGTGGTGAGCATCAGAGAAAGAGCCTCTCCAAGATATGGTGTCCTGACCGCTGGAATATAGTGGAGCGAGGAGAAGAGAGAAGTGGGTCCCTGGGACCCAGGAAGGATCTGAGGCGAGAATTGAAGTCTACAGGGAGAGTGAAGAGAGAATTTAATGAAGAGGAGGAAGGTAGCAAGCAGTGCTCTCTCTCAGAGTAGCAATACTTGGAGATGGAATGATGGGCCAAACCTTCAGATGCACAGTGACTACTGGTGACCCCAGAGGCCTCCTCAGAGAAACACAGCAGTGGAATGGTGTAGTAGATATACGGGACTGCAGTGGCTGGTGAGTTATCAGGGTTCAGACCTCACTCAGGAGGGGGTGACTGCCTGGTAGCCATATTGGAGAGGGGCCAACTGAGTTCAGAACTCGGAAGAGCTGCTGGTGGACTCCATCTAGTGGCTCCCAGTGCCTCGGAGTGGGTGCTGAGTTCAAGTCAACAGGAGGCCAGGGAGTGGAGTTCAAACTGACAGGAGACACACAGACTGTTGTAGGCTCAAGGAATCTGGTTCCAGCCTCATAGCCAGAATTTTGCCTGAACATCAGAGGAACTAAAGGGGAAGGCTGGTTGGGATTACCCACTACCCTACCATAAAGCCAAGGCTGGTTTGCTGGGATTAATCAATTCAGCTCTGGACTGTTTGCCCATGCTGCCTACCAGTGACAGCAAAGACACACCTTGAATTGGACGTTTTGGAGGTTTTTTGTTTTGTTATTTTTCTTTTTCTTTTTCTTTTTTTGTTCTTTTTTCCCCCTCCTTTCTGGTTCTTGGTTTTTCTTGATTGTTTGAACATGGTTTCTAGGTTTTTGTGCTGTTGTTCTGTTCTGTTCATGTTTTTATTTTTTCCTTTTCTCTTTCTCACCTGTGTTCTTCACCAGTTTCCTAAAGGTTGTCCTCCATCCTTGCTTTTGATCTCTTCCTCTTCTCTTATTTCTGTTTTTACCTCCTAATCCCTTTTAAATCATCTCCTCCAAGGGTAAAATTGCTATATTAAGGGCTTATTTATTGCAGACAATTTTTGGAGTCAATCTAGATTTCATTATATAACCACAAATCTAGTTCACATGATTAAACAGTAACACTAACACAATCATAGTAGGTGACTTCAATACCCCACTTTCACAAAGATATAGATCAACTAAACAAAAAATAAGGAAATATCAGAGCTGACCCATACCCTTGAACATATGGACTTAATAGACATCTACAGAGTGTTCTAGTCTGTTGCAATAGAGTACATATTTTTCTCTGCAGTACAAGGAACTTTCTCCAAAACAGACCACATAGTAGTTCACAAAAAACTTGTTAAATAAATATAAAAGAATTGAGATCATCCTATATTTACTATCAGACCATACTGCAATGAAACTAAAAATTAATCACAGAAGAAACCACAGAAAATTTAGAAACAACCTTAAAACTTAATAACACATTCCTGAACACCCAATGGGTCACAGAAGAAATTAAAAATTTTCTGGAAGCAAGTGACAATGCTAGTACAACACACCAGAACCTATGGGACACAATGAAAGCAGTCCTAAGATGGAAGCATATTGTAATCAATGCTCACATTAGAAAAACAGAGCAAGCTCAAATGAACAGCCCAATAAGGCACACCAAGAAAGTAGAAAAACAAAAGCAATCCAGCCTAAACTGAAGTTAAGGAGGGAAATCATAAAGATCAGAGCAGAAATTAATGAAATTGAGACTAAAAACAAATATAAAGAATCAACAAATCAAAGAGCTGGTTCTATGAAAGAATAAATAAAATAGATTGAGACTTAGCCAAACTAACCAGAGAAAAAAGACTCACATCAATGCAATTAGAAATGAAAAAGGTGAAATAACAACAGATACCACTGAAGTCCAGAAAACAGTAACTACTATGAAAAACTGTATTCCAACAAATTGGAAATTCTTGAAGAAATGGACAAATTACTAGATGCATATAGATTATCAAGCTAAACCAAGATGACATAAAAATTTTGAACAATCCAAAAACAAGCAATGCAATTGAGGCAGTTATAAAAAAAAGTATCAACCAACAAAAGTCCAGGACCTCATGAATTCAATGCTGAACTTTACAAAGTCTTTGAAGATGTTATATCACTGCTACTCCTCAAACTCATGAAATTAAAAGGGAAGGAGTGCCTCCAGACTCATTTTCAAAAGCTAGCATCACTCTGATCCCCAAACCAGAGAAGTAACCAACTGAAAAGGAAAACTACAGGCCAATTACCTTAATGAATATAGATGGAAAAATCCTCAATTAGATACTGGCAAATAGAATGCAACACATCATCAAAAGGATCATACATCCTGATCAAAAAGGTTTCATTCCAGGGTACAAGGATAGTTCAACATATGCAGAATACCACCTAAACAGAAGCAAGGACAAAAACCACACAATCATATCGATAGATGCAGAAAAAGGCTTTTGACAAAATCCCAAACTACATCATGTTAAAAACTGAAGAGAATAGGTATAAAAGCACCTTACTGGCATCTGTTATGACAAATAAGACAAGGATGCTGTGTTAGTTTACTTTTCTCTCATTGCTGAGACAAAATATCCAACACACAAAGTTAGAAGGAAAGGGTTTATGTGGCTTATAGTTTGTAGAGGTTTCAGTCCATAATCTGGCTCCAAGGCAGAGTGGCATATGGCAGAGGGGCATTGCAGAGGAGAAACAGTTTATGGCACCCACATGGTAGCAAAAGCAATAAGAGACCTTAACAGTGTCTTTCTGCCCCTTTTATCCCATGCAGACTACTGGGATTAGGGTGGTGCCAAACCAATCATTCACATGTAGTGGCTTAGTAATCACATGCCCTTAATCCCAGCATCACACATTCCATATTCAGCCACCTCCGGAAAAGAAAGCCCCACCTCATCCACATGAGGCTTTGGGGGAACATCTAAACACAAGCCATAACAAATGCCCACTATCACTACTTCAGTTCAAAATACTGGTAGTACCCAAAACATTAGCCAGAACACTCAAGGAGGAGAAAGAAACAAAAAGGATACATATAGGAAAGGAAGATGTTAAATTCTTATTTGGAGATGACATGAAACTCTACATAGAAGACCCAAAGAATTCCACCAAAAAACACTCAGAATTAATAAACAATTTCAGCAATGCAGCAGGATATAAAAATCAATAGCATTTGTGTATTCCAATAATGAACTCAAGAAAAAAATTAGGAAAACAATACCATTCTCAATTAGCATCAAGAAAAATCATATACCTAGGAATTAACCTAATCAAGGAACTGAAAGACCTATACAATGAAAACTATAGTACTCTTAAAAAGGAGATTGAAGAGGACATCAGAAAGTGAAAAGATGTCACCTGTTCCTGGAGAGGCAGAACCAATAGAGTCAAAATGGCCATACACTGAAAAGTGATGTATAGATTTAATGTAATCTCAATGAAAATAAATAGCATTCTTCAGAGAACTAGAGAAAATAATCCAAAAATACATATGGAAACAGAAGAAACTCAAAAGAGGAAAAGCAATCCTGTGCAACAAGAGCAAAGCAGGAGGCATCACAATACCCGACATCAAGTTATACTACAAAGCAACAGTGATAAAAACAGCATGGCACTGGCACAAAAACAGACATGTGGATCAATGGAATAAAGGATACAGAAACATCCCCAGAGACATTCAGCTATTTGATCTTCAACAAAGGGGCCAAAACCATGGAGGAGAGATAGCCTATTTAACAAATGGTGATGCAGCCTCTTGCCAGAGCCCTGTGCCAGATCTAGGAGGACCTGGAAAACACGTGTCTTGTGCCTGGCTGCCACTGTCTTTGGACCCCCAAGATCTATGAAGACCTATGAAATGTGCATCCTACTCCCAGCTGGTCCTGCCATCCACTGAGCCCCATGCTGGTGCCAGGAAGAACTGGGAAGCACACATCTCATTTCCAGTCCCTGGGTTCTCCTCCACAGCACAGGGAAATACAGTTTAGAACCAACAGACTGATTCAGGAGAAAGTGATACCCTTCAACAGAGAATAGGTGAAAGACAGCTTTGGAGAGGGTGAGAGCTAAATATGGATCTTCTGGGATATGCTGGAAGGCCCAGGTTCAGACCAGGAAGATCACAGGGCCTGTATCTGTTGTGAAAGGACAGGTTCAGTGGGAATGATCATCAGAGGGCATGGTCTTAAAGATGAAAGCATATAATCTAGTAATATGTTTGAGCTCTGGCACTGCTGCCAAAATCCAGCAGGAATTGGTGCTCTGAATTACTGTTGGTCAATATAAGGGAGGCGGAATTGCTTCCACTAAACTCAGAGTCCTTTTTGTTTTGGTAAAAGGCTGCTCATGAGTGGTTCTTAGGGTTTGTCTATATTGACATTTGATGCTATTGTTGTTGCTGAATTTACTACCATAGATAAGGTAACATAGTTGTGGCCGGGAATTCATTTTCTCTATGGCAATACCTAGATTGCCCAGGCAGGGGAGCATAAACAATAATGGGGCTCGCTCCCAAAGATGAGAGCTCTGGGGCAAAGAATTTGCAAACCCTAGTGCAGACACACACACACATACACACCCCAACGGGGAAAAAAACCCCAGAAACATGAAAAGGTGAAGAAATAAAATGCCTCTAAAATCTCCATTACTCCCAACTTTCCCCAAATTGGTATGGGGGCATTGAGGGGGAGGGAATTCATAAGCTACAAAGAAGATAGGTCTGAAAGGGTACCATATGGAGATAAAACAGTTCTACAAGGTTCTTGGCGAATTTAAAAATATAACTAATCACATAATAACCATAATGAAACAAATGATCAGTGAGTCTAGAGAAGACACGAATAAACATCAAGTGGAGCTAAACAAAGAGATGCAAAAGGTGAATTTCCAGCATAGAAAAGACTGGGTGTCCATAAGAAAGTTCCAAATAGAAATCCAGGGGATTAAAACCATGATTAAAAGTATAGGTAACAGAAGTGACCGATGTAAAGACAGAATGTCAGATTTAGAGGACATGGTGCTCATCAATGATCAATTAATGAGAGATACCTTAAAAACAATAAGGAGACATGTAAAATGCACTGGACAGCTCCTAGATGACTCAAAGAGGACTAATTTTTTTTTTGTATTAAATTCTTTTATTGGTACATTGTAGGTATACAACACAATTACATTTCTCATTGGGAACTGTACCTTTATATAATGCATCTTGGTTCTTATTTTTTCCCCATTTCTAGCCCTCCCTTCATGCCCTCCACCCTTCCCTATTTATAAAGACTTTATTTCCATTTTTTCCATTTCTCAGCATTTTTTCCTTTCCCTTCTTTCCTTTCCCCTGCCCCTCCCACTATCCCTACCCCTTTGGACCTTTTCTTCCTATTTTGCATTATCGATTATTCATTCTAATCATTGGTACATTTTAGGTATACAATATAATGACATTCATCACTGGAAATTTGCACCTTTACGTAGTCTCTCTTGGTTCTTATTTTTCACCCTTGCCCAGCCCTCCCTTCAACCCCTCCAGTCCTCCCTAGTTACAAAAATTTTGTTCCTATTTTTCCATTTTCTCATATTAATCCCATTCCCTTCTATCCTTTCCCCTAGCCCTCCCACTTCCTTCCCCTTTGCCCCTTTTCTTCCTATTTCACATGACCTATTATACATTTTGTCCTTATTTACACTTTCAGTTTCTCACACCAGAGAAACTATTCAGTATTTACACGTGTGTCCTATTTATTTCACTTAAGAGTATTGCCTCAATGTGTATCCACTTAGCTATAAATGTCTCTAATTTCTCATTTTTTATGGCTGAGTAGTACTCCATTTTATAAAAAAAACACATTTTCTTTATCCAGTCTCCAGTTGATGGGCATTTGGGCTGTTTCCAAGTTTTAGCTATTACAAACTGCGCTGCTATGAACATGGGTGCACATATATCACTGTGGTATGATTCTTTCAATTCTTTGGGGAAGATCCCCAGCAGTGGAATAGTGGGGTCAAATGGGACTTCCAGTCCTAGTTCTTTGAGGTATCTCCATACTGATTTCCACAGTGCTGGCACCAGCCTACACTCCCACCAGCAGTGGAGCAGGGTTCCTCATTCCCCACAGCCCCGCCAGCATTTGTTATTGGTTGATTTCATGATAGCAGCCATTCTTTCTGGAGTGAAGTGGAATCTCACCGTTGTTTTCATTTGCATCTCTCGAATGGCCAGTGATGTTCAACATTTTTTCATGTATTTATTTGCTATTTCTACTTCTTTGTCTGAGAAATGTCTGTTCATTTCAGATGCCCATTTTTGGATTGGGTTTTTAAATTTGGGAGGTCTGATCTTTTTAAGTTCTTTATAGATTCGAGGTAGTAGACCTTTGTCTGAGGAAGAGCAGGTGAAGATTTTTTCCCACATTGTGGGTTGAAAAGAGGACTAATTTAAGATTAATGGATTTAGTGAAAAATCAGAAGATAGCAGAAAGTGCATAAAAACCTGCTAACACAAGTAATAGCAGAAATTATTCCAGACATAGAAAAGGAATTTAACATATAGATAAGTGAAGCATAGATGGCCATGATCAGAAAAAAAAATTCCATACCACATAAATATAACACAAGAACAGAATCTTGAAGATTCTGCTAGAGAAAAGTAATGAATCACCTAGAAAGGAAAATCTGTTAGAATTTCAAAAGATTTTTCAACACAAACTTTAAAGGCAAGGAGGCCACAGAATGAAGTATTTCAAGCTCTTAAAGAAAATAACTTCCAACCCAGACTGTTATATGATGCAAGAGTATCTTTCAAAACTGATGGTGAATTTAGATACTTCCATGATAAAGAAAACCTAAAGCAATTCATGATGATCAAACCAAAACTCCAAAAACTTGTCAAGGGTATCCTAGAAAAAAAAAGGAAGCTAACAATCTCTCTTTTTTTTCCCCCATTAAGTTTATTGGTACATTTTTGGTATAAAATACAGTTACATTCATCATTGGGATCTTGTACCATTACATGAGCATCTTGGTTCTTTTTTTTTCCCCCTTCACTTGCCCTCTTTTCACCCCCTCCACCCTTCCCTATTTGTAAAGACTTTGTTTCCATCTTTTTCCTTTTCTCATATTTTTTCTTTTCCTTTTTTTCTTTCCCCTACCCCTCCCACTTCCCCTGCACCTTTAGACCTTTTCTTAGTGTTACACTATATCAATTATACATTTTAAAAATTACAATATCAAGATCTAGGAGACATTAACACAGATTTTACAGAATTTAAAAGGATATAGAAAGCATATTTCAAAAATCTGTTTTGAAATAAATTTGACAACTTCTAAGAAGTAACTTGGAAGACAAATTAACGAAACTAACTCTGGAGGAAATATAAAATTTGAATAGCACCTATTAAAGAAAGTATATTCCTAGCTTGAAAACCTACCTATATGACAACAGCAGGCTCATATACATTTTAACTGATAAATTATATAAATTAAAGCAGAAAAAAAGAAGGAACACTTCTTCCCTCATTTTAGGAAAACAACATTGTGCTAATCCTAAAACTGGATAATAATAATAGAAGGAAAAAGTATGAACATAGACAGAAATTTGTTTAACAAAACAAACTATTAGAAGTCAGATCTGGAAGTATGTGGAAAGTGATTTTGTTATAGGGATGGCAGTGTTGGTTCAGCATTGGAAGATCCACCCCCAAAAGTCATCATTTTAACAGAGGAAAGGAAAAAGCCATATGATCCTGTCACTAGTTGGAGAAAAAGTATTGGACGAAATTCTACAGCTGTTCATGGTAAAAGCTATCAGGAGACTAGAAGTAGAACAGAACCTTCTCAACAAATTAAAGACATGTACTCCATACTTCCAGCGAGAATGCCTTATATGAAGGGAGAAAATATAATACTTTCTCCTTAAGGTGGGGAACAAGGGCAGATATGCTTACTTTTTATCTGTCCACTAAATTTTGAAACCTAGTCCCTCCCAAAATAGTCTGGCAATAAAATGACACAATTAGGATAGGATTGGCAAGGTAGAAGCAAAATCTTTATATGTAGATGAAATGATCATCACAGAGAAAATACTAAGAAATCTCTAGGAGCCCCTAGAACTTGTATTTGAATTTAGCAGGATTAGAAAACACAAGGAATATATAAAAATTCAGGCCTGTGTATACTTGCTATAAATGAAGAATTGGATATTGAAATTTAAGTTATGTAGGAGTACAAAGGACCTAGAAAAGTTAAAAAAATAAAAAGGACAAAAAACAGTGTTGGAAGATGTTTAGTACCTAATTTTAAGACTTCTTCTAAAGCTACAGTAATCAAGGCAGTGTTGGTGCAAGGAAAGACATATAGATCATTGGAATAAAACAGAGAATCTAGAAATAGAACCACACATATATGGTCCACTGAGTTTTGAAAGATTATTTAACATTAGCATTTTATAGAATATAAACTCAATTCAAGAGCCAAGGAAGAGATAGTGTTTTCAGCAAATGGCACTAGAACACCTGGTATCCGAATATAAAAAATTAACCTCAACAATTTTTTCCATACATGAAAATAACTTGAAGGGATCTATGAACCTAAATAGGAAAGCATAAAAGTATAAAACTTTAAGAAGAAATTATAAGGGAAAATGTTTATGAATTCAGGGTAGGCAAGAATTACCTAGTATACAAAAGACAGGATGTATAAAAGAAAAAAAAATGATAAATGAGATTCCATCAAAATTTAGAACTTTAAATGACATCATTAAAATGAAAAGTAGTCCTTAAACAGACCATATTTACAATGCATATAACCTATGACCAGAATATATATAGAATTCTTAGAGCTCATTAATAGACAACCCAATTAAAAAGCAGACATAAGAAGATGATAAATAGCCAGTATAGCACAAGGAAAGGTGTGCAACTCTAGAATCAGAAAAATACTAATCAGTACAATAACAAGATCGAATTATACACTCACTAGGGAGATGAAGTTAATGGTTTTAAAAGCTTTGTCATGACTTTTTCTTTTTGCTGGATTCTCCCCCTTTGCGTTTAACTTGTCACCCCCAATGGATTCATTCTGCTGGGTTTCCTGGGGTTGTGATCCTCATTGCCTTTTCCTAGGGTATTGTCTAAAATTTTTTGGAGTGCCAGTTTGATATTCATGAAGTTTCTGAGGTGCTCTTTATCATGAAAGTATCTTATTTCTCCATCAGTTTTCAAAGATAGTTTTGCAGGGTACATCAATCTGGGTTGGAGGTTGTTTTCCTTTAGGGCTTGAAATACATCACTTCAAGCTCTTCTTGCCTTGAGGGTTTGCATTAAGAAGTCTGCTGTGATTCTGATGGGCTTTCCTTTGTATGTGATTTGTTTCTTTTCTCTCACTGCTTGTAGAATTTTGTTCTTCTGCTGGATTTCTGGAATCCTATTATATGCCTATGTGTAGATTTTTTTTGATCAAGGCTATTTGGAGTCCTATATGCCTCACTTTTCTGTATGTCAAGTTCTTTTGCCCTCCTTGGGAAGTTTTCTGCCATCACTTCTGTGAGGAGTTTTTTAATATCATCTGCACTCTCTCCTGTTTCTTCATTGACTCCAATCAGTCTTATGTTATTCTTTTTTTGCATCATCTAGCAGCTGCTGGATTGATTTCTCATGTTCCCTTACAATTTTAAAGCAATTTTTCTTTTCCTGGTCACTAATTGCAATCTTATCTTTTATATCTGAAATTCTATCCTCACATTGATTCATTCTGCTGTGCAGACTTTCGATAGAGATTTTAATTTCCTGGAAATCTGTTTGTATCTGTTTTATGGATTCCATTTGTTTCCTATGTTGGGATTCCATCATGTTCTTCAGATCCTCTATTGTTTTTATCTGTGTCCTCTCTAGATTTATTAATCATGTCTTGCACCATGAGCAAAATCTTTGCTATTATCTGAGTAATTATTTCTGATTTCATTTTTCCCAGATCCTCTTTTGTTGCCAGTTCAGAGAGTGCAGGTGTTTGAGTATCAGATTGTTCCATCTCGTTTCCCTTTGGGGTTGCTGTAGGTGATCCAGAAGTCTGTTTTTGAGGCTTGTTTATGTGTCTTCTCATTTCAACGGGGGGGGGGGGCGTGTGCTTCTGGCGCCCACATTGCTCACCTTCTCTGCCCTAGGAGCTTGGGATGGCAGCGGGGGAGCTTCCTTCCGGGTGCTGGGACCGGCTCAGCTTCTCTGCCCTAGGAGCTTGGGATGGTGGTGGTGGTGGTGGGGAAGCTAACAATCTCAAATGGAACAATAAAATAAATACATCCGGTAAGGCTACCAATTAAGTAGAAAGGAAGGAAAACAAAACAGCAACAGGATACTAATATAATGACAGGAATAAGTCACTACCTATCAATTATAACTACCAATGTAAATGAACTCAATTCACAAACCAAAAGACATAGATTAGCAGAATGCATCAAGAAACAAAAGAAAACAATATGCTACATACAAGAAACACATTTAAGGAAGCGGCTCTCGCTTGCCCTCCAAGGCTACAGCTCGGGGTCTCTGGGCTGCCCCTCGGTCCTGTGCTCCCCGGGTCCCCACAGCCACTGCTGAGACTGGGGCCACCCGCAATGCTCCCTGAAGCCGCCTCTGCTCCTGTGGGGTGACAGCCACCCCCGCAGGGCGGCTGGCGAGCCCAGTCAGCATCCCTGTCACCCTCCCGGTCCGCGCTAGCCGAAGCCAGCCGCAGAATGGATCGCAGAGTGGATCTCAGTGGAGACGCCTGAGCCTGCCCGGTCTGCGAGACTGTCCGCAAGACACTCAATACCCCTCCATACAGCCTTTAAGACAGTATAATTAGCAATCAGAAGCAAAAGGAGACCAAGAAGGGAAACCTTACTGGGTTACTATGCACTTGTGACTGATTCCTTGTTTGTTTGTTTTTTTAAATCATTTTGAACTGTATGGAATATATCAGCAGCCAGAACACCTCTCTGGATGGAGCCAGCAGAGAATGCATCCCAACTGTCAGTCAAGGCTGCCAAGGAGGCTCTGTGATGTGTTCTGATTACAATGGATGTTTGTCGTGTAAGCCCCGACTATTTTTTGTTCTGGAAAGAACTGGCATGAAGCAGATAGCAGTGTGTCTCTCTTCATGTCCAAGTGGATATTATAGAACTCCATATCCAGAATATAATACAAAATGTAAAGCTGACTGTGATACCTACTTCAACAAAAATTTCTGCACAAAGTGTAAAAGTGGATTTTACTTACACCTTGGGAAGTGCCTTGACAATTGTTCAGAAGGGCTGGAAGCCAACAACCACACCATGGAGTGCATCAGCATTGTGGCTGTGAAGCTAGTGAATGGAGCCCTTGAAGTCCATGCATGAAGAAGGGAAAAACATGTAGCTTCAAAGGAGGAACCATAAGTTGGTTGGAGAAATACTCTAGGACCTTTCAGCAAAGGGTAACCTGTGTCCTCCCATAAACAAGACAAGGAAGTGTACAGTGCAGAGAAAGAAGTATCAGAAGGGAGAACAAGGAAAAAAGGAAGAGAAAGGAAAAGAAAAAAACTGAATAAAGAAGAAAGCAAAGAAGCAGTTCCTGACAACAAAGGTCTGGAATCCAGCAGGGACATCCTAGAACAATGAGAAAACAATGACAAAGGGCAGCAGAAACAAAAAGTCCAAGATAAACAACAGAAATTGGTATTGGTCAGCACTGTGCACCAAAGAGTCTCATGAGAGTAGAATCTGATTTCACTGTCTCAATCAGATGCCCAGGAGAGGTGCCATAGTCATTAGGACCACAGATGGACAACATATTAGTTACTCCTCTGTCTAGACAGCATTCCAAATAGTTGTATACTCTTCATAGCTAACAACATAGGCATAGCTAACAGCAAAGAGCCAAAAGTTCAAAGAAGGGATACTTTCACATGGTTATCTTACATGCTTCTGTACATTTTTAGAACACAAGAAATTTTGCATGTAATTATCAATAAGCTATCATCAGCATAATGATGACATCTGGTGAAGAAACATCTTTTCCCTATTAAAATATTTTTCCAGCTATTGTTTTAAGAAGTGAAAGAAAATGCTACAAATGCAAAGATGCAGTATCCCTTCAAAACAAATAAGAGATCGGGGAGAGAAACATCACTCCAAGGACAGTATAGTTTTGTTGGGGAGATCTAAAGAGCTCACAATTAAGGCCTGGAATTTGGAATCATAGGATTTATTTTCGCAGAAGCAACTTCATCCAAGAAGTGTTAAGATGACTTTTATTGTTCCCATCCTGTGCTTCTGCAAGAAACACAAGAGTGCAGACCAGAGTTAAATATTCTTTTTTTTTTTTGGTACCGGGGATTGAACTTGGGTCCTTGAGCTTGCGCAGTAGGCGGCAAAACCACTGAGCTAAATCCCTGGCTCCAGAGTAAAATATTCTGTGTGGGAATGGAGGAAGGCAAAACGTGGAAGAAATCACAGAGCTGGAGATTCCTTCTGTGCTTCACAAAACTGTGAAGGGTCTTGATCCCTGGGACAGGTCTCCAATCTATGGCAGCACTATTAGGTCAGCCTCAGCTGACCTTTGGACTACATAAATCTGTAAACATGTGCCTGTAACTTTATTCTAAAAACAGAATCATACTTATTAGGAGGAAATTCTGATTTAATAGAAAACAAAGAAGTAGAGCAAGGAGAATATACCATGTTTGCAAAGTCATGTGTTTCCTTTCTCTCTCAATGAAGAAAACACAGTTTTATTACCTACTTACTGGTCCACCTGGAACTAAAAGAAATACTACTTTCTAACAAGGTGTGTCTAGTAGGGCAGAAAGTCACCAAAATAAATGTATTTGTTAATAGTTAAAAAAAGAAACACATTTAACACAAAAAGAAATTCAGAGACTAAAAATCAAATGATAGAAAACAATATTTTATGAAACAGGAACCCCCACACAAACAGGAGTAGATATCCTATTTTCAGACAAAGTGGATTTCAGGCCAAAGCTGAGCAAAAGAGGCAAAGAACAACACTACATACTGGTTAATGGAAATATTCAACAGGAAGAGATAACAATTATAGAAATAGATGCACCAAATCATGGTGTACCCAACTTCATTAAACAAACTCTAATGGTTATAAAAGATCAGATAAATATCAACATAATTATAGTTGGGGATCTCAATGTCCCACTATCACAACTAGATCAACTAAACAAAACATCAGCAAAAAAATCAGAGTTGAATCAAACCTCTGAATAAAAGGATTTAATAGATATATAGTGAGTTCTACTTAACAACAGAATACACATTCTTTTTGGCCGCATATGGTACTTTTTCCAAAATAGACCACATACTAGCGAATAAAACTTGCCTAATAAATGCAAAAGAATCAAAATTTTACCACATATACAATCAGATCACTGTGGAATGAAAACAGAAATCAATACCACAGAAACTATGCAAATATATGGTAATTAAGCAATGCATTCTTGAATAGGTCACAGAGGGAATTAAGAAAGAAATAAGACAGTTCTTAGGATTAAATGATAATGCCAGTACACTATACTAGAACTTATGGGACATAATGAAAGCAGTCCTATGGGGAAAGTTTATAGTATTAAGTGGCCACATCAGAAAAATAGAATGAGCCCAAATAAATAACCTAAAAATTCATCACGGGCTGTGCATGGTGGTACCACCTGAAATTCCAGCACGTGGGAGGCTGAGGCAGGAGGATTGCCATGAATTTGAGGCCAGACTAGACTACATAATGAGTTCAAGGGCAGCATGAACTACATAGCCAGACACTGTCTCAAAAAACCAAAGAAGATTCATCTCAAGGTCTTAGAAAAACAAGAACAACACAAATGCCGAGTTTATACAAGGAAGAAAATTATAAAGAGTAGAGCAGAAATTAATGAAATGGAGACTAAAAAATACAGAAAAATGAACAAATCAAAGAGCTGTTTTTTAAAAAAATAAATAAAATAGACAAACTTTAGCTCATATTACCAAAAAAGGAAAGAAAAGACATAAATTAATGTAAGTAGAAATAACAACAGTGAAATCACAGGATACTGCCAAAATCCAGAAAATTTTTAGCAACTACTTCACAAAAATATATGCCAAACAGTTAGGGAACTCAGAAGAAATGAAGAGATTCTTAGATACATATGAACTGCCACAAATGAAACAAGACTTAAAAATCTTGAACAATAACAGGAAATGAGATTGATGCAATAATTAAAAAAATTACCAGCTAAGAAAACCCTATGATCTGATGGATTCACAACTGAATTCTATAAGAACTACAGGGAAGATGTAATACCAGTATTTCTCAAACTTTTTAATGAAATTGAGAGGGAAGAAGTACTTCCAAAATCATTTTCAGAAGCTGACATCATTTTGATCACCAAACCAGACAAGTATGCAACCAAAAAAGAGAACTATAGGCTATTTTCTTTAATGAACATAGATGTAAAAATCCTTCACAAGATACTCGCAAACACAATGTGACAAATCATCAAAAAGATCATATACCAAAAAAAAAAAAAGATCACATACCATGACTGAGTATGCTTCATCGCAGGGATGCAAGGATGGTTCAACACACACAAATCAAAAAATATGATTCATCATATAAACAGAAGCAAGGACAAAAGTCACATGATTACCTCAATAGATGCAGAAGAAGCCTTTGACAAAATCCAACATTCATTCATGATAAAAACCCTGAAGAAAATAGGTATCGAAATTTTTATCTCAACACAACAAAAGCCATTTATGACCAACCTACTGCCAATATCATATTAAATAGAGAAAAGCTGAAAGCCTTCCCTTTAAAATCAGGAACAAGACAAGGATGCCCATTATCACTACTTGTGTTCAATATAGTTCTCAAAACATTAGCCTGAGCAATCAGGGAAGAGAAAGAAATGAAAGGGGTATGTATAGGAAAGGATGAAGTCAAAATACCATGATTTGCAAGTGATATGATCCTTTACTTATGAGTTCCAGAAACTCCACCAAAAGACTCCTAGAATTGATAACCAAATTCAGCAGTGTAGCAGGATACCAAATAAATACACAAAAATCAATAGCATTCCTATATACTAATAATGATCTCACTTAGAAATTAGGAAAATAATACCATTCACAATAGCATCCAAAAAATTAAATACTTAAGTATTAACCAAACTAGGGAACTGAAAGACCTCTATAATGAAAATTACATCAGACTGAAAAAGGAAATCAAGGAGGCCCTGAGAAAATGAAAAAAATATCCTGTTTCTGGTTAGGTAGAACAAAATAATAAAAATGGCTAAACTTCCAAAATTAACATAAAGATTTAATGCAATCCCAACCAAAATACAAATGTCATTTCTCACATAGCTAGAAAAAACAATCCTAGACACCGAATCAGCCCACTGCAGACAGGCAGGCCTGCGGAAGCCCTACCGAGGTGCTGAGTCCTGTGGAACATGCCGAATCAGCACGCGCCCCAGCAACAATCCACTGGACACGCGCCCCCGCCCCCGGCTCCTCTGTACAGCCACCTGATTCCACACTACAAAGACACAGAGGACACCAGACCACCAGACCACGGTACTGAGTCCTCTTGTTCCCGGCCTAGAGGTAGGGGCTTCTGAGCCACCGTGCTACTGCTCGTGGTCCAGAAGAAGGGGCTTCCCAGC
Organism: Heterocephalus glaber; assembly: GCF_053883595.1. Lineage (NCBI taxonomy): Eukaryota > Metazoa > Chordata > Mammalia > Rodentia > Bathyergidae > Heterocephalus > Heterocephalus glaber. The sequence continues at coordinate 32,947,553 of NW_028258384.1, read as the reverse complement.
CACCATCCCTCCCGCTGCTCCCAGCGCAGAGGAAAGGTCTTTTGGGCCATCTTCTGTCCCACTGCTCCTGGCCCAGAGGAAGGGGCTTCCGGGCCACCATCCCTTCCACCGCTCCCGGACCAGAGGGAGGGGTTTCTGAGCCACCATCCCACTGCTCCTGGACCAGAGGAAGGGGCTTCCCAGCCACCATCCCTCTCGCTGCTCCCAGCCCACAGGAAAGGGCTTTTGGGCCACCATCCCTACCGCTGCTCCCGGCCCCTGTCCCACCTCTCCCAGCTCAGAGGAGGTAATCCGTGCAGGCACCAACAGCCCCCCGCCCCAGTTGAAATGAGAAAACACATAAACAAGTCTCAAAACCAGACTTCCAGATCACCTACAGCAACCCCAAAGGGAAATGAGATGGAACACTCTGATACTCAACCACCTGGACCCATTGAACTGACAACAAAAGGGGATCTGGAAAAAATGAAATCAGAAATAATTTCTCAGATAACAGGAGAAATTGGGCCCCTAGTGCAAGACATGATTAATAAATCTAGAGAGGAGCTCAGGAACATGATGGAATCCCAACATAGGAAACAAATGGAATCAATAAAACAGATGCAAATAGATTTCCAGGACATGAAAAACTCCACTGAAAGTCTACACAGCAGAATGAGCCAATGTGAGGACAGAATTTCAGATATAGAAGATAAGATTGCAATTAGTGACCAGGAAAAGAAAAATTGCTTCAAAATTATAAGGGAACATGAGAAATCAATTCAGCAGCTGCTACACTGATGCAAAGAAGAATAACATAAGACTGATTGGAGTCAATGAAGAAACAGGAGAGAGTGCAGATGACATAAAAAAAACTCTTCACAGAAAAAATAGCAGAAAACTTCCCGAGCAGGGGAAACAAGCTTGACATACAGATAAGTGAGGCATATAGGACTCCAAATAGCCTTGATCAAAAAAAATCTACACACAGGCATGTAGTTGTTAAGATTCCAGAAACTCAACAGAAGAACAAAGTTCTACAAGCAGTTAGAGAAAAGAAACAAATCACATACAAAGAAAAGCCCATCAGAGTCACAGCAGACTTCTCAACACAAACCATCAAGGCAAGAAGAGCTTGGAGTGACATATTCCAAGCCCTAAAAGAAAACAACCTCCAACCCAGATTGATGTACCTGCAAAACTATCTTTCAAAATGGATGGAGAAATAAGATACTTTCATGACAAAGAGCACCTTAGGAACTTCGTGAATACCAAACCAGCACTCCAAAGAATTTTACACAATATCCTAGGAACAGACATTGAGGATCACAGCCCCAGGAAACAAAGCAGAATGAACCCATCTGGCATGACAAGAAATTAAAGGTAAAGGGGGAGAACCCAACAAAAAGAAAAAGTCATGGCAATGAGAAGTCAATACGTTTCAGTTATAACCATCAATGGTAATGGTCTCATTCACCAATCAAAAGAAATAGACTGGCAGAATGGGTCAAGAAGCAAAATCCAACAATATGATCCATACAAGAAACACACTTAATTTGAAAAGAAACTCACAGACTGAAAGTTAAAGGGTGGAAAACAATACTGCATGCGACAGGAACCCCCAAAAAAGCAAGAGTAGCTATCCTCTTTGCAGATCAAGTAGATTTCAAACCAACACTGATTAAGAAAGATGAAGAAGGACACTACTTCCTTGTAAAGGGAACAATCCAAGAGGAAGAGATGACAATCATAAATATCTATGTGCCAAATACTAGTGTGCCCAACTATATAAAACAAATACTAATGGACATGAAAAGCCATATATGCACTAATACAATTATAGTGGGGGACCTCAACACCCCACTGTCACAAATAGATAGGTCAACTAGACTAAAAATAAGTACTGAAATACTAGAACTCAATCGAACACTTGAACTAATGAACTTAACAGATGTTTACAGAGTCTTCCACCCCACAAAATCACAATACACATTCTTCTCAGCTGCACATGGGTCATTCTCCAAAATAGACCACATACTCACACATAGAACATGTTTAAGTAAGTGCAAAGGAACTGAAGTTATCCCCTGTATATTATCAGACCATAGTGCGATGAAATTGGAGATCCATAGCAAAAGAAACTCAAAAAGTTTCATAAACACGTAGAAATTGAACAACACACTTCTGAATAACCAATGGGTCACAGAGGAAATTAAAGAAATTAGACAGTTCCTTCAATTAAATGACAATGACAATACAACATATCGGGATCTATGGGACACAATAAAAGCAGTCTTACGAGGGAAATTCATAGGATAGAATACACATATTAGGAAAACAGAACGAGCCCAATTAAACAACCTGATGCTGTACTTCAAGCTTCTAGAAAAAGAAGAGCAGGACAACCCCAAAGCTCATACAAGGGAGGAAATTATAAAGATCAGAGGAGAAATCAATGCAATGGAGACTAAGAGAACGATACAAAAAATCAATGAAGCCAAGAGTTGGTTCTTTGAAAGAATCAACAAAATTGACAAACCCTTAGCCAACCTTGTCAGAAAAAGGAAAGAAAAGGCCCAAATCCATGCAATTAGGAATGAAAAGGGTGAAATGACAACAGACCCAGCAGAAATCCAGAGGATCATCAATACCTACTTCCAGAACCTATATGCCAATAAGATGGACAACACAGAAGAAATGGACAGATTCCTAGATACATATGAATTACCAAAGTTGAACGAGGAAGACCTAAAAATTCTGAACAACCCAATATCAACCAGTGAAATTGAAAATGTAATGAAAAACTTATCAATTAAGAAAAGCCCAGGCCCTGATGGCTTCACTGCTGAATTCTACAAGACATTTAGAGAGGAACACCTGCCACTACTGTTTAACCTCTTCAGTGAAATTGAAAGGGAAGCAATACTCCCAAATTCATTCCTGGAAGCAAGCATCACCTTGATCCCCAAAGCAGAGAAAGACCCAACCGAAAAGGAGAACTATAGGCCAATCTCACTAATGAACATAGATGCAAAAATCCTTAGTAAGATAATGGCAAACAATGCAGAAGATCATCAAGAAGATCATACACCCTGATCAAGTGGATTCATCCCAGGGATGCAGGGATGGTTCAATATACGAAAATCAATCAATGTAATACACTATATCAATAGAGCCAAGGACAAAAACCATAAGATTATCTCCATAGATGCAGAAAAAGCATTTGACAAAATCCAACATGCATTTATGATAAAAACCCTACAAAAAATTGGAATAGATGGTCTCTACCTCAAACTGATAGAAGCCATCTATGAAAAATCAACAGCCAATATCATAGTAAATGGTCAAAAGCTGAAATCCTTCACACTAAAATCAGGAACAAGACAAGGATGTCCACTATCACCACTCTTGTTCAATATAGTTCTGGAAACATTAGCCATGGCAATTAGACAAGAGAAAAAAAATAAAAGGAATAAAGATAGGAAATGAAGAAGTCAAATTGTCATTATTTGCAGATGACACGATACTTTATATAGAAGACCCCAAGTACTCCACCAAAAGTCTTCTAGACTTAATAACCAAATTCAGTCAAGTAGCTGGTTACAAGGTCAACACACAAAAATCAATAGCTTTCCTCTACACCAATGACAGCCTCACTGAGAGAGAAATAGGGCAAATAATTCCTTTCACAATAGCATCTAAAAACCTGAAATATCTAGGAATCAACTTAACAAAAGAAATCAAAGACCTCTTCTCTGAAAACTATGGCACTCTGAAAAGAGAGATGGAAGATGATATCAGAAAATGGACAGACATCCCCTGATACTGGGTAGGAAGGATTAATATAGTGAAAATGGCCATACTTCCAAAACTGCTATATAGATTCAATGCAATTCCAATTGGGATCCCAGCAGCATACTTCATGGACCTTGAGAAAACAATCCAAAAATTCATTTGGAGCAAGAAGAGACCCAGAATAGCAAAAGCAATTCTAGGTAACAGAGACATGGCAGGGGGTATCACAATCTCCAACCTGCAACTACACTACAAAGCTACTGTGATCAAAACAGCATGGTACTGGCAAAGAAACAGACTTGAGGACCAGTGGAACAGATTAAAAGGTTCAGAAACAATGCCAGACACACTCAGCCATCTCATCTTCGATAAAGGAGCCAAACACCCTCACTGGAGGAAAGATAGCCTCTTTAATAAATGGTGATGGAAAAATTTGGCTTCAACTTGCCAAAGAATAAAACTAGACCTATATTTCCACCATGCACTAAACTAAAATCAAAATGCATTAAAGATCTAAATATTAAAATAGAAACTCTGAACCAGTTGGAACAGAGGTTAGGTAGAACCCCTGAAGATATCGGTGTAGGAAAAGATTTTATGAACAAAACCTCAGTTGCCCGTGAACTAGCACAAACAATCAACAAATGGGATCTCTTCTTATTAAAAGGCTTCTGCACAGCAAGAGAAACCACCAGCAGTGTGAAGAGACAACCCACAATGTGGGAAAAAATCTTCACCTGCTCTTCCTCAGACAAAGGTCTACTACCTCGAATCTACAAAGAACTTAAAAAGATCAGACCTCCCAAATTTAAAGACCCAATCCAAAAATGGGCATCTGAAATGAACAGACATTTCTCAGACAAAGAAGTAGAAATAGCAAATAAATACATGAAAAAATGCTCAACATCACTGGTCATTCAAGAGATGCAAATGAAAACAATGCTGAGATTCCACCTCAGTTCAGAAAGAATGGCTGCTATCATGAAATCAACCAATAACAAATCTTGGCAGGGCTGTGGGGAAAGAGGAACCCTGCTCCACTGCTGATGGGATTGTAGACTGGTGCAAGCACTGTGGAAATCAGTATGGAGATACCTCAAAGAACTAGGACTCAAAGTCCCATTCGACCTCGCTATTCCACTGCTGGGGATCTTCCCCAAAGAATTGAAAGAATCATACCACAGTGATATATGTGTGCCCATGTTCATAGCAGCACAGTTTGTAATAGCAGTTTGTAATAGCTAAAACTTGGAAACAGCCCAAATGCCCATCAACTGGAGACTTGATAAAGAAAATGTGGTTTTTTAATAAAATGGAGTACTACTCAGCCATAAAAAATGAGAAATTAGAGACATTTATAGCTAAGTGGATGCACATTGAGGCAATACTTTTATGTGAAATGAATAGGACACACATGTATAAGTACTGAATAGTTTCTCTGGTGTGAGAAACTGAAAGTGTAAATAAGGACGAAATGTATAATAGGTAATGTGAAATAGGAAGAAAAGGGGCAAAGGGGAAGGAAGTGGGAGGGCTAGGGAAAAGGATAGAAGGGAATGGGATTAATATGAGAAAATGGAAAAATAGGAACAAAATCTTTGTAACTAGGGAGGACTGGAGGGGTTGAAGGGAGGGCTGGGCAAGGGTGAAAAATAAGAACCAAGAGAGACTATGTAAAGGTGCAAATTTCCAATGATGAATGTCATTATATTGTATACCTAAAATGTACCAATGATTAGAATGAATAATCGATAATGCAAAATAGGAAGAAAAGGTCCAAAGGGGTAGGGGTAGTGGGAGGGGGAGGGGAAAGGAAAGAAGGGAAAGGAAAAATGATGAGACATGCAAAAAATGGAAATAAAGTCTTTATAAATAGGAAAGGATGGAGGTGGTGAAGGGTGGGCTAGGAATGGGGAAAAAATAAAAACCAAGATGCATTATGTAAAGGTACAATTCCCAATGAGAAATGTAATTGTGTTGTATACCTACAATGTACCAATAAAAGAATTAAAAAAAAAACAATCCTAGAATTTTTATGAAATCAGAAGTGACTCAGAATAGCAAAAGAAATCCTGGGCAACAAAAGCAAAGCAGATGTCATCAAAATGCCAGACTTGTAATTATACTATACGGTGATTAAAACAGCAGAATACTGGCACAAAAGCAGGCATGTAGATCAGTGGAACTGATCAGAAGAAGAAGAAACAACCCTAGGCACATGCAGCTATTTGATCTTTCACCAAGGAGCCAAAAACATACATTGAAGGAAAAATGGTCTCTTTAATAAATAGTGCTGGGAAAATTCAAAATCCACATGCAGAAGATTGAATCTAGATCCATATATCTCACCATGCACTACATTAAAATAAAAATAGATCAAAGATTTAAATATTAAAATAACATTTTTTTTTGGTACCTGGGGATCGAACTTGGGTCCTGGCACTTGTGCAGCAGGCGGCGAAACCACTGAGCTAAATCCCCGGCCCTAAAATAATACTTTGCTGGAAGATAAAATAGGTCCAACTCTTGAAGACAAGGTGTAGGGAAGGACTTTCTGAACAGAACCCTAATGTCATAAGAAATGATATTGAGAATCAACAAATAGGATCATAGTAAATTAGAAAGTATGTGAGTCCTCCTCTAACTTTGTTTTTTCCTTTTTAATATTGTTTTAGCTATCCCAAGTTCCTTGCATTTCCATATCGTCAAAGTTTTACTTTAAAAATATATCAGTTACCTAGCTTCTATGGGTTAGCTATAACAGAGGGCTCAATTTACTACTAGGGGCACTAAAAAGAAGGCTCACTAAAGTCACCGTTAAATTTTAGTAACTTGAGCAAGATGAAAAGAATGGCTATAACTGAGGTAGAGGAAAAGTAGCAGCTTAGAGCATAATAGTCCAGTGGCATTTTAGCTTGAAACCCAAGAAGTTAGTAAACACCCTACAAAGATTGAGCATTAAGACAGGATTTAGGGAAGGTTAAGAAGAACTATTCAAATCAATGTTTGCATGAATACAGGGGTATGGCAGAAGAAGCTGATAAAAGGAAATTAATGATTAATGAGTATAGGGCCCAAATTGCAATAGTTCCTTTTTTTAAATAAAGAGCTTATTTTGACAAATCATGGACTTTACTACTTAATATTAAATTTGGCCTTTTAAATAAGGAGTTATGGTTTAACAAATAGGGACTGAAAAATTCATCACTATAATCTATATCTCAAGTAAGTTACATTCTTTTAGTTTAAATCATATGATTGAGCAATCAATTTATCTATGATAATATACCCAAACTACATAAAATATTCAAGAAGAAAAATAATCTCTTGAATGATGAAACCCTAAGCATAAATTAATAAGAGTGATGACAAATGTGGTAGTCCTATCCACAAGTAGCTTTTTTAAAAAAAATTATTTTATTGGTACATTTTAGGTATACAGTATGTTTACATTTATCATTGGGTGCTTGTACCTGTACATGATGTATCTTAGTTCTTATTTTTTCCCCATTACCTGTGTGCCCTTCAACCCCTCCACCCTTCCCTATTTACATAGACTTTGTTTCCATTTTTTTCTTTTCTCATAATTTTTCCTTTCCCTTCTTCCCTTTCCCCTTCCCCTCCCACCACCCCTACACCTTTGAACCTTTTCCTATTTCAATTATCAATTATTTTTTTTAATCATTTTAATCCTTATTTACACTTTCAGTTTCTCACACTACAGAAACTATTTGGTATTTACACGTTTCCTATTTATTTCACTTAAGAGTATGGCCTCAATATGCATCCATTTACCTACAAATGTCTCTAGTTTCTCATTCTTTATGGCTGAGTAGTACTCCATTTTATAAAAAAAACCCCACATCTTCTTTATCCAGTTTCCAATTGATGGGCACTTGGGCTGTTTCCAAGCTTTAGCTATTACAAACTGTGTCGCTATAAACATGGATGCACATATATCCCTGTGGTATGATTCTTTTAATTCTTTGGGGAAGACACCCAGCAGGGGACTAGCTGGGTCAAGTGGGACCTCTAGCCCTAGTTCTTTGAGGTATCTCCATGCTGATTTCCACAGTGGTTGCACCAGTCTACACTCCCACCAACAATGGAGAAGGGTCCCTTTCTCCCCACACCCCCGCCAGCATTTGTTACTAGTTGATTTCTTGATAGCAGCCATTCTTTGTGGGGTGAGGTGGAATCTCAGCGTTGTTTTCATCTGCATCTCTCAAATGACCAGTGATGTTGAACATTTTTTCATATATTTATTTGCTGCTTTTACTTCTTTGTCTCAGAAATGTCTGTCCATTTCAGATGCCCATTTTGGAATTGGGTCTTTGAATTTGGGGGGGTCTGAATTTTTTCAGTTCTTTATATATTCTAGATAGTAGTCCTTTGTCTGAAGTACAGCTGCTAAAATTATTTTCCCACATTGTAGGTTGTCTCTTAGCTCTGTTGGTGGTTTCTCTTGCAGTGCAGAAGCTTTTTAATAAGATGAGATCCCAGTTGTTGATTCTTTCTGCTAGTTCCCGTGCTACTGAGGTTTTGTTCATAAAGTCTTTTCCTATGCCAATATCTTCAAGAGTTCTACCTAACTTATCTTCCAGCAAGTTTAGTGTTTCTGCCTTAATATTTATATCTTTAATCCACTTTGATCTTAGTTTAGTGCATGGTGATAGGTATGGGTCTAGTTTTAATCTGCGGCAGTTTGAAATCCAGTTTTTCCAACACCATTTATTGAACAGGCTATCTTTCCTCCAATGAGGGTGGTTGTCTCCTTCATCAAAGATGAGGTGGCTGAGTATGTCTGAAGTTGTTTCTGCATCTTCTAATCTATTCCACTGATCCTCAGGTCTGTTTCTTTGCCAGTACCATGCTGCTTTTATCACAGTAGCTTTGTAGTATAGCTTCAAGTTGGGGATTGTGATAAACTCTGCTATGTCTTTGTTTTCTAGAATTGCTTTAGCTATTCTCAGTCTCTTCTGGTTCCAAATGAATTTTTGGATTTTTTTCTCTAGTTCTGTGAAGTATATTGTTGGAATTTCTATTGGCATTGCATTAAATCTATATAGTAGTTTTGGAAGCATGGCCATTTTCGCTATATTGGTTCTTCCTGCCCAGGAACAAGGGATGTCTTTCCATTTTCTTACATCCTCCTCAATCTCCTTTTTCAGAATGCTGTAGTTTTCAGTGTAGAGGTCTTTTGCTTCCTTTGTTAGGTTGATTCCTAGATATTTCATTTTTTTGGATGCTATTGTAAAAGGAATTGTTTCCCAAATTTCTCTCTCAGTGAGTCTGAGTAGCTCTTAAGTATTCACAAAATCACATTAACACATTTACTTTCAAAGATGGTGAATTAAATCTATTTAATATTTGTGTTGTTTAAAGCGTATAATAAAGTAGCTAATTCAAGAAACAAAGCTTAATTTTTTGAATATTTTTTGCTCTGACTCTTTTGAATGGAAGGTTTTATCTCTTAGCCATAATGATTCCACACACCAATGTATCTGAATGTTCACAAGTACGAGTGGAATAAACTTGGCACTCATCAGACATTTACTGCCTAAGGAAAATCCAACCACATCTATAAAGCAAAACAACTTGTTGATTCTGTGCCAGATATTCTTAAACTTCTTTGGTTTTTGGTATCTGACACTGACTTTAGAAGTAGCATATAGCTTTAACAGTGAAGGAAAGGCATGACAAATATTAATATTTCTTTATGTGTAACCTTTCCACAAAATAACAGATTCCAATTAGAATATCTTTAAAACTCAGCATAATAAATGGTGGTTGGGGGCCAGATTTGATCTGTAAAGCCAAAATTAAGATGAAAAATACAAAGAAATATTTCTTTTGAATATCAGAAGCTTAGCTTATATAAACTGTTCACAGTGCATAACTTAAAATGAAGTGTCAATTTTATTTCTAACAAAATTTCTAGTTTCCTATCTTAGAAATAAATGCACCCCATAGCAACAATGTCTATTTCTAATTAATATTATAGTAATGGGAAACACATTACCTTATTCTTACTAAGCAAAGAAAAACTAGGTATGTGGGTTAAACTACTATTGCTGTATGCATTTTCGTGCAGAATAAGGAACCTATTACTTTTTTGAATTTAAAATTTTTCATTGGCTTTTCCTTGTAATTCTAGAACGAGGCAACACCTTTATAAATTTTTTAATCTTGACATTGCATGATTCACTTGTAAGGCAATTTTTTTTGGGGGGGGGGTACCGGGGATCGAACTCAGGTCCTTCTGCTTTCGAGGCAGGCGGCGGAACCACTGAGCTAAATCCCCGGCCCTGTAAGGGAATTTTTAAAACATCAAGTAGGAGTGTTTGCCTCAGCAGGCAGCACATATACTAAAACATCAAGTAGGGATGTTCAATAGTCCTTTGTATTCTTAGACCACCATGCCTAAAACTAGGCTAAATGGGCAAATTTTCCCTGTTTTAAATAGCTGTAAAATTGTCTAGTAATAGTCCTTGATTATATTATGTGTCAATAAAAGATTATAAAAGATTGGGCTGGGGTTTAAAGTGGTAGAATGTGTCCCTATCATACACAAAGCCCTGGTTCAATCCCCAGAACAGCAAAAGCAAAACAAAAAGAAGGAAGAGATTAATGTGTTTTCTAAGTAGTTGGGTATAATTTTATAAAACCAGTTCATGCACCCAGGTTTTAGTATAACTTATTAAACTGTAGAACATTTTAATTTACACCTGCTTAAAATTTATATAGAACTGGTACTTACGCATAATCCCAATTACTTCTGGGAGCATTTGTACTTGGTATCAATTTTTGATGTATTCACAGGAAAAATTTCCTAAAGTGCATACTGTGTTTGTGGATTTAGACTCTGAGATTTAGATTTAAAAGTCTTATTGTTTGTGTAAAATTCACTGGGTTCATTATAATTATAGAATACATTTTTCTGTTTCAGTAAGCTGGGTGTAGCTACAAAAAAATGTAGCTACAATATCTGTTATTTAGAAATCAAACGGAACTCTTGTTGAAAAAAGCTTTCTCTTCATTAATTTTTAAAATGTACTATCAAGAAAGCTAGATATATCTATAGATTATACTAGAATGGCCTAATATTCTTCTTCATTGCTAAGATACAAATCTTCAGTAAAAACAGAACATTATGATAATAAAAAAATACATGTCAAAGCAAACCAGTATAGTGACTGGTATTTTGTATATATTATAGGTAAGATAAATCAGAAAACCTGAGAATTCTAACATATCTGGGAAGATGGTAAACTCATTTGAAACAAAATCTTTTCTTGATAACTGAGAATACTAAACTACTAGAGGCATATGAATTTTCAGGGAAAAATTCCAGCTCCCTAGGTTTTGGAGAGGCAGATAAATTAAAGAAAGGAAAGATGATCAGAACACTAGATCTAAAAGACTGAATATGAAATAGAATAGGAGAAGGACAAAATGGACATAAGCCAGACTATGGGAGCACTGGGATAGAAACTACCAAGACTGATCACATTTTACTTGTGTTCTCCATCAAACTAAGGAGCATTCTAGGTACACTATCAAAAGAGAATGAAGGGGCCGGGGATTTAGCTCAGTGGTTCTGCTGCCTGCCTCACAAGCATAAGGTCCCGAGTTCGATCCCCAGTACCCCCCCAAAAAAGAACATAAAAGAGAATGAAGAATAATGTTGGGGTAAGAAAAACTCTGGATGGCCAACACAAAAATTCTATATCTGTAACTGAGATGACATATATGTTTTTATTAAGGTTTATTAAAGGGAAAGTTAGTCTTATCGATACTATAATTAGCATATTATTATATATTATTATATAAAATATATTATTGTATAAGTTAGCATATTATTTTCAGTCTCTATTCTGAAAAGAGCAGTAAAAGGCTCTATACTTCAGTCCAAATAAATGATAGAAGGATTTCCAGAGGATTTCCATAATGGCTGACTAGAGGCAGAGGTGCTTGAGGGGTGCTCAGAATAGAAGCACTGGGAAGTATAGTACAAGGCATTTGAAGGAGAAGCCTACAAGATGAATTCCAGGTATTTAGAAGTGAATTGGGGTATTTAGAAAAAGAAGCAAGGCCAATCCTAGATCATAGCACAGCTTACACCCTAGGCACTATCATGGAAAAAGATCTAACTCCCTGAGGCAAGAAGCCAAGGTCCGCAGAGGTGGCTGAGCTGCTGCAAATGTGGCCCAACCTAGTAATCACCATCCAGTGCCCACCTGTCCTTACTCCCATCTCACTGGGAGGGGGAGCCCAGTGATGGGATACTGTATACGTAGATGAGGGCACCAGAGAAACTGAAAGCCAGAAAATCACTTGGAGGGCAGTGCCTGAGTTAGGATCAGCAGGCCCTTGGGAAAGAAAGGAACAAGGGCATGGTCCTGGACAGGGACCCAGATCCAGACATTGAGATCTGTGACTCAGTTAGTAACAGAAATGGGCAGTGATTACTATTGGTGTGGGAAGAGGATTTTTGGTATATGTGCTGCCAAAGTGAGGACGGGAAGGGGATTTTTGGAAAGAGGAGAGGAAGGGAAAGTAAAAATGATCAAGATGTAGTATGTATATGCACCAATTCCCCAAGATGAGTTAATTATTCTGTTTCACAAACATATGCTAATAAAAAAAGATTAGACTCATAAGTGTGTGTGTATGTGTGTGTGTGTGTATGTGTTTGTGTGTGTGTAGACAGAATCTGCCAAAAAAATGTATACATACTTCAGCAGTTCACTGTACTAATAAATGTCAGGAAGCTAATGGCCACCACTTTGAGCACCTCTTGTAATTGTAAAGGCCAAAGATAACTTGCATTAATTTCATGATGTCTCAATAAATTTATTAAAATATTTATACAAGTTTTTCTTTTCCTGATGTATACATTTTTGGCAGACTGTATATATATCCAGAAAAGATAGTGTTGATTATTTCTTTTAAATTTTAATTAAAATATAAATATTTATAATTTGGTGAGTTTTATCAATTTATTAAAACATGGAGTTCCTAGAAACTGAAAAAGAAAATTTATTTGAATTCCATCTGTCTACATTTCCATGAAAGACATACTAAACATCATAGTCATCAAAGAGTTAACCAGTCTTTATCAAGAATATGTGCATTCCCTATATTTTGCTAGTAAAAGAATATGCCACTATTTTGCTTTGGGTCAGAAGGGTGACCTACTACTAGATATTAAATAAAAGATACTCAGATTGGTTTAAAATTATCTCTATAGCAATAAGAAAGTCATTTTCAAAGGCCTTGTTGAATTCTCAAATATAGTTTGAGTTGTTAAAAGCCAATTTATATGAAAATACAAGGTATGTTTATACAAAGGCAGAAAACATACAAGGCTCAAATGATAATACTTTTAAAACTGTGAGTTCCTAAAGAAGATAAAGTCCTTAACTCTTCTGCTTTATACTGTGACTTAGAGAATATAATTTATTTAGATCAGTCTTCTAACAAAAACACAGGTATTAATATGAAAGGTAGTATGAATTCCTTTTGAAAGACTAGACCTTCAAAACACAAAGCTATTTTTCAAAATGAAAAATTTGACTGATATATAATTACCTCTGTGCTAATATCACACTGACTTGAAGCTGTGCCACACTTGAGCCTGAGTTTTGCTATCAGTTGTTCAGAGTCTTTAACTTCACTAAAGCGGAAAGCTGTTTTTCCTTTGATGCTAATGATGACAGATTGGCTGGAATCATCTGTTTTATCTGCAGCTAAAACCTGGAGATTGAAAAGATATATAAGTGAATCACATTTTCCCTCATTTCTTAACACTTGCAGGTAAAATGTGTTTAGCTTATTATTTTGTGGTAAAAGTTGTAGTCCGCGGTGTAACTTTTTTGTTTGGTTTGGTTTTTGTTTTGTTCTTTTTTTTGGTACCAGGGATTGAACTCGGGTCCTTGAGCTTGCAAGGCAGGTGGCGGAACCACTGAGCTAAATCCCCGGCCCCCACGGTGTAACTTATTAAGGAATGGGCTTTAGGTATTAGTTGTACCAATAATACAAGTAACCTCAGTGTAAGCTATTTCATTTCTCAAGAAAATGATTTAACATGTAGCCTTTAAAACTGACAATACAAACATAAAAATTCAGTGCTAAATGCTAACAATATTTCTAACACAAAAGCTATCAATTCTGTTCTTTCTAACAAAGGCCACACAATGTGATAGTCTAAATTTTGGTATTCATTTCTTAGAAGTCTGTATGATCCATTTTTGTCATCCTAAATACCCTTATCTGGTTTTAAAATTTTTATTTTTACTTTCAGTAAGAACTGTAAGGCTGTACTAAAAGGAACTGAGAATATCTGAAAAGCTAGAACTTTTATTCTAAATACTGAATTTAAAAGGATATTGCATATTGAGCTTTTAATAATTTACAAAACTAAAGAACATTTTACAAATTAAAACTGATATGTAACCAAATTTACATCACCTCTCGTAATGGAATGATTACACTACATAGACTGCCATCCTGGCTAGCAAAGCAGATATAGTTTTCTGAGATGCACATTTTTCCATGAGTATTGAAGTGGCTGAATGGTACCCATAAGAAACATTCATGTACTTCTTTCAGCGTCTCTTCTTTTGGCAGCCGAAAAAAGGCAATAAATTGCTCACTGTGGGCTCTATTTTCCAAACCTCTGTAGGAAAGAAAAAAAAGGGGAGTGGGGTTCAAATGATGAATTCTAAGGTGTATACATGCCTATATTGATTAATCTAAATATTCTGTAAAGCAGACAGATTAAACACTAAATGCTATGTTCTTCAATGAATTCTGAAATGGAAAATACAATGATTTCTAACAAACTGATTTTGTTTGTTCTTTTTTTCCAATTTAATTTTATTAGTAGATTAAAATGCACAAAAGTTAGAGATGACATAGGTCTTCAAACCATCTGTTAAGGGGTGATTTGCTGGAAGACTATTATTATATTATTACATTTTCATAATATGTGACTATGGCTGAAACTAAATTTGACAGACAATAAGTTACATATTTGATTATCAGAAAATGAAGGGAGTTATCCAGGTCAAACAAAATTTATTAAATGAATGTTTTAAAACACTCAAAAAGTTGATCAAAGTTGATCTTCTCCGAGACTCTCCTTACGTTTACAGTGGCATAATTTATAATAGCTAAATCTTGGAAACAACCCAAATGCCCACCAACAGATGAATGGATAAAGAAGATGTAGTTTTTTACATAATGGAGTACTGCTCTGCCATAAAGGAGGATACACTTGAGACATTTCTAGGTAAATGGATACACCTTGAGACCATATTCTTAAATGAAATAAATCAGGAACACATGTTTAAATATTGCATTATTTCTCTGGTGTGAGAAATAAAAAGGGTGAATAAGGACCGAAATATATAATAGAGATTGTGAAATAGGAAGAAAATGTTTAAATGGTAAGGGGAACAGGAAAAGGAGAAGGGGAAAAGAAAAAAAAGAGTACAGTGAGCCCTTGAGTTACGTCCGGCCTCACATACAAACTTGGGTTATGACTGGAATTTTAGTTTTAACTCATGACCAAAGTCTTGAGTTACAACCTGAGTGCCAGTCTTTCCTGTGTGGGGTTAATTGAGAAATCCAGGGCCAGTGTCTCTCTAAAGACACTGAAATCTGCTTGGAAGAACGTGGTGGCCTAAAATTATTCAGGAAAGAGACTTTGAAGGCTGTGTAGAGGAGCCTGAGCTTTCAATTGACCCTGTGGTTGATGACATTATCACTACAGCAGAGTCCATAGGCTTGCAGGTAGACAGTGGTGATGTTGAGGAACTGGTGGAGGAACACTCAGAGGAATTGTCTACAGAGGAACTTCAGCAACTTCTGGCTAAGCAACAGAGAATGGCAGCTGAGGAGCTTTCTGAAGAGGAGGGGAAGTATCAACAATCAGTGCAGCAAAGTTCTTCTGAAATAAAGGAAATCCTGAAAAAATTGACAAAGCTACAAACATTTGTAGAGAAGACCCACCCAGACAGAGAAAAAGCCAATTGTTGCATTCACTTGCTGAATGACAATGACAATGTCATGTCATACTACAGAACAGTGTTAATGAAAAGACAGAAAGAAACAACCTTAGACAAGTTTTTAGTTCTGAAAAGGTTGAGACCTAGTGAGGCAGAAGCAGGTCCTAGTGGGCTACAGACTCTCCCAAGGAGAGAAAGGACACCAGAGAGCCAGATTCCTGATGTTCTCATGGAAGGGGACTTCCTTCCAAACAATAACCACCTTCCATTTCATCCTCCCTTCCTGCAAGCCAAAGATGTCAACTTGAATGGTGAGTACAGTATGAAATTGTTGTTTCTGGTAAACTAGGCACATTTTATAACTTTTTGGTGAATATACTAAGAAAATTATTGGTGTTTTTGGGAAATTACGCACATTATACAACCCTTTTTTATTATGAAAAGTTTAGTTAAGGGGTGGTTTGAAATGTATTATGGATATTTCCATTATTTCTTATGGGAAAAAGTCTTGATTTACAACCAACTTGAGTTACAACGAGCCCTCACAAACGAATTGAGTTTGTAAGTCAAGGGTCCACTGTAAAAGGAAATAGATGGAAATAAGGCTTTTGTAAATAAGGAGGGGAAAAGGGGTTGAAGGGATGGGATGGGATTGGGGAAAAAAGAAGAATCAAGATACATTATATACAGGTAAAATTCCCTATAAATGTGATCATTATATATATCTAAAGTGTACTAATAAAATTAGTTAAAAAAAAAAACATCCAAAGTAGAGAAATAATACAATAATATTCTGTTTGCATAGTGTTGAGCACAGGATAGTTGCTGATAAATAGAAAAGACTTGTAAACTGAAACAAATATATAAGTAAAAAGCAATCACTTTAAATAGTGCAATTTTTCTAGGGCCACTAAATACTTGTGTTAAACAACAATGCCATCTGGGGTAGTAAATGAATTACACAAGTTCTAAGTTAAATCTAATAAAGTTAAAAGTAAATTCATCCTCACTGCACCTACTATTTGAGTATGTGGTACTTCATCACATCTTTCAAAATAATCCTGATAAATATGACCAGATAATCATGGTAATTTTTACCTCACTTAAGTTGTAATTTGGTGGGTTATTTCACTATCATTGAAAAGGATGATCATGGCCCATTTATATGAATGGAAAGATGTCCATGACATATTATTGTGAGAGAAAAAAAATGTTATGTTCAGTCCCATTCATGGTTTTTGCAAATACTTCTAATTCATGCATTAGAAAGCCTGGATGAATACTAAACTACCATTACCATGCTTCTGTATTATTTAAATTACAGAAGTAACACATTTGTGAAAACAGTAAGCAGAAGGGAGACATTTAAGAGGCTCCCAATAGGCTCTCTTAATAATATACATGGACAAAATGGATTGACTATATCTCATTTAAATATAGACTTGGTGATGAATAATTCATTGATAGATGACCTTTTATAGGACATGTTAAGGAAAATAAAATGGCTAAAACAATTGTTTTTGGCAACCAACAAAAGAACAAACTACAGGGCCGGGGATTTAGCTCAGTGGTTCTGCCGCCTGCCTTGCAAGCACAAGGACCTGAGTTCAATCCCCGGCACCAAAAAAAAAAAAAAAAAAAAAAAAGAAAAGAACAAACTACAAAAGCAAATGTTCAACTATAATATAACATGAACAAGACCCAATCCTATAGAGTTCTACATATAAATCACACATGTTGAAACTTAATTTTGGAAATAAAGTATAAAAATATCCACCTTATTAATCTAATTTCCAGAAAGTAGGCATTATCCAAAGAAATCCTTATTTATATGGAGTTTAGGAATGGTTTAGAAATAGGCAGGAGAAACAACTGTACCCAATTAGGGCTATGTAATAGTCATACAATGCTTTAAGTCATTTGTTCTAGTCTATCCATAGAACTCTGGCATAGATTCTTCTTACATTTTCTCATACAGTCTATACCCTCATCTTCCTTACCAAAAGCTGCTTTCACTAGTATTTCTGGATTCTCCACTTTCCTCTTCCTCTTTGGCAAGCTCTGTTTAGTTGACCGAGTGTTGAGCAGGATGAAAAAGCTCTGGTCAGTTCCAGCAAACTGAATATAGCAGCAGATAGCTACTACCAGTCAGATACTTCTGACATAGGCACTAAAAATGATTTGCATTTACCTAGTAGTTTACACTTTTAAAAGTGCTTTTTACATGGTTCACTCACTCCTCATAAGTGCCCTCTAAAGTAGAAATGACATTAGAAAACTGAAGTCCTGAGACATTATGGCCATATTGCTGTTTTCATTCTAAAGTCCATGCACTACTAGCTCTATTACCTTGACTCCTCATAAAAATTATGCTATGTGTAAATTATTTTAAAAAGTAAACATATTTAGCAATGGTAGACCTGAAATTATCTACACTACTTATAGAGAAATTGGGAGTTAAGACTAACAATACACACAAAAATATCTCTACATTTCTAAAAGCACTCCAGGGCAAAACCCACCTAAATCATAAAAAGTAACTTTCAAACGTAATTTCTATTATTTCTTAGTGGTAAATTTTCATGGAGAGGTTGAAACAATCTGAAATACATATGAATAAATTAAAAATAAACATACAGGATGTCGGGATGATTAACACATGATGTTACTGATGATTAATTCCAAAGAAAAACTATTACATAACACTTAATGCTTATTAATGCTACTGTTCTTTTCATAAGAATATTAAGCTCTGAATACCTTTTAGTAATTTGTAGAGGATCATCAAGGATTGGGTCATTATCAAATGTTTCCTTATCAAAAAGTCTCCTTACAGCATAGTTTGCCAATTGTTCCATAAGAAGGTATGTTTGGTTAGTGTGCAAAAACATTGAAAAGTAGTAATCCTCCCCTTGAGAACACACGTGAATACTCTCTGTCAGTATGACATTTGAAGTCTTTTCAAGTTTTGAGACTGCATCCCAGGAGATAATGAGTTTTACTGTAAACAAGAGTTGTAAGTAGTCATGATTAAATATTCTCATATTGATTTATGTGTAAATCAGGTCTCTTCAAATAATAACAACTTGAGAAATGCTAAAATACTTTAATGTTTGAGATTAGTTAAAATTGTGAAGCATCACCACAAATATACAATAATCAGTGATTCTACAAATGGATACAATTTTAAAGAATTAAAATGAAATTTGATTTAATGTTTAAAACTGTTTCTTTGCATAACAATTACCTAATTATATAACCACTGAGTAAAAGCTATACATATGCTATAAATAGTACTGTTTGCTCCCTCTTTGTGGCTCCAAAGTAAAACGTGGGTCATTAAGCACAATGGCTACCAGATTTAGTCTTATGTTTACAACAAGGATTAAAATATGGACTGAATCAAGTAGGTAGTTTATAACAAGGAAAGAAAGTAGTTATATGCCAGATTGCCATTATTAATAGTCATTCACTTACCACACTATGTAAAGTTTTCCATACATATGTCTAATAGTTTCCTAGTTAAGCAACCAGTCCTAAAATGCTTTACTCTGGATGAAATGAACTTCTTGATGTATGGTTTAATTACCTTTAATGCCCATCAAAGTATTTTGTATGCAACCTAACACCAGCACAGAGTTGACAGGTCAGTCAGCAAATTCAAAGCCATAGTAAGCAATAGAAACCACTTACTTTCTGATCCCAACAAAAAAGAATAGAAGCTTAGAAAGTTGGTACTAAGATAGAGCCAACCCTGACAAGGAACCCGTCCTTTCCAATAACTGCATGAATAATAGGTCACTAATTTTTCCTGTTCTGGTAAACCAAATGATTTTTCAAATTTCAAAAGGGCTTCTCGAAATTTCTCAGGATCATCTTCTTTTGCAAAAGAATGTTTTCCCTCTTCAGCAATTAATCCCTAGAGAAGACAAAATATTTTCTGAAAATTCATTATCACCTACCAACAAAAATATATTTAATTTTAAACAGCTGTTTGAATACAATTGTATATATCTATAGTATATATGTTTTATGTACACATACATACTTCTAGGAGATAGGTAAGCAGAATTTCTTCAGTTTTGTACTAGTTTTTTTCTATTGCCTCACAAGGAGCTATTACGAATATAGGTATCAAATACATTCTTTTAAATGAACAAAAGGCTTTTTCAAATTCCAACTCAAGAAATATTGAAATGAAAATATTGGTAAGAGTATGCACAAGGACATCAAAGACAAACCATTGGCCTTACAATTTTGTTAAGCACTAGTCAAGTGTTTGTATGTGTGCTTCTATTAATCTTGAAAGTTTTCAGTAAACAAATGACCTTTCATGCAACCTCTGAACCTCATAGGAAAGCATCAAAAATTTTAGTATTCCACTTAAAAATATACCCATATCACTTACTCTTATCTTTCCTTGTACAAAATTAGTAATATCTTCATTTGAGTCAAACACAGATAAGGTCTTCATGATATTTTGTTCCAACCAATCCCAGTGCTTGGTTATTTCTTCTCTGTTGGCTCCTGATTATAAGAGAATAAAAGACTCAAGGAAAACTCCATAACAAAACTGCTCTTGATATTTACTGAGTTAGTTTAAAAAGAAATAAAGGCATTAACATTTATTCTCTACTTAATCTCTATTATGTGAACATAATAAGTATTTGTCATTTTAAATAGAAAGAATAAAATATTTAATGAAAGGGGAGAAAATTACTGCTCATGAGAAAAGATAAAATTCTTTAAACAAAATAATAGTAAATGGTATCCAGAGAATAAGAATTACCTTTTATTAAAAGAATATATAGAGTGCTAAAAAATACACATGAATATTTCAATCCTTGTTCTAGAAATACAACTAGCATTGTGTCTATAATCTGTGTGGCTGAAAACAGCACATATGTGACAATCCTATGCATGATGTGTGAGTGTGGATTTAAACTCTGCCCAGTAGACTTATGAAAGAAATTTTTGTTTAGTCACCCCACTTGTTGAAAGACCTAGTAAATTTGCAGAAATTTCACAAAGGAGGTTCGAAATCTTCTTCTAAGGTGACCTACTGAATCAGTGCTATGTGGCTTATTGAGAGTCAGATTAAATATTTTCAGCTCTAGGTTTCTATGTCGCGAAGAAATTTTAATATCTACCAATCTCCCCTACCCCAAATAGCTTTAAGATCTTCCCAGAATTGTGGATTACACAAATGTCATTCAAAAGAAGTATCGTGAATTTTTGAGTGTTTTATAATATACAGATATTGACAAATTAAAAATTTATTGACATGACAAAACCATATTTCCTATAATTCAGTTAGTATTTTATTCATGTTACTAAAGTCACTACAGCAATAACAGCTTTCTTTAATGAATGACAAGTCATGAGGAAGTTTTTTATGACCTTTATCTTTTAAAATATTTATATATTTATTTATTTATTTATTTTTGGGTACTGGGGATCGAACCCTATAGGGTCCTTGCGCTTGCGCAGCAGGCGGCGAAACCACTGAGCTAAATCCTCGGTCCCCTTTATCTTCTTTTAAAAGTTAATTTTATTGGTACATTTTAGGTAGACAATATAATAACATTCATCATTGGAAATTTTGTACCTTTACATGATATATCTTGGTTCTTATTTTTTCCCCATTCCCCTGCCCTCCCTTCAACCCCTCTACCCTTCCCTATTTACAAAGACTTTGTTTTCATTTTCTCATAGTAATTCCATTCCCTTCTTTTCTTTCCCCTACCCTTCCCATTTCCCCTTCCCCTTTGGCCCTTTTTATCCTATTTCACATTATTTATTATACCTTTTGGTCCTTATTTACACTTTCAGTTTCTTACACTAGAGAAATTATTCGGTATTTACACGTGTGTCCTATTTATTTCACTTAAGAGTATCGCCTCAAAGTGCATCCATTTAGCAATAAATGTCTCTAATTTCTCGTTTTTTTATGGCTGAGTAGTACTCCATTTTATAAAAAAACCCACATTTTCTTGATCCAGTCTCCAGTTGATGGGCATTTGGGCTGTTTCCAAGTTTTAGACATTACAAACTGTGCTGCTATGAACATGGGTGCACATATATCACTGTGGCATGATTCTTTTAATTCTTTGGGGAAGATACTCAGCAGGGGAATAGCTGAGTCAAATGGGACTTCGAGTCCTAGTTCTTTGAGGTATCTCCATGCTGATTTCCACAGTGGTTGCACCAGTAGACACCCCCACCAGCAGTGGAGCAGGGTTCCTCTTTCCCCACAACCCTGCCAGCATTTGTTATTGGTTGATTTCATGACAGCAGCCATTTTTTCTGAAGTGAGGTGGAATCTCAGCGTTGTTTTCATTTGCATCTCTCGAATGACCAGTGATGTGGAACATTTTTTCATATGTTTATTTGCTATTTCTACTTCTTTGTCTGAGAAATGTCTGTTCATTTCAGATGCCCATTTTGAGATTGGGTCTTTAAATTTGGGAGGTCTGATTTTTTTAAAGTTCTTTATAGATTTGAGATAGCAGACCTTTGTCTGAGGAAGAGCAGGTGAAGATTTTTTCCCACATTGTGGGTTGTCTCTTCACACTGCTGGTGGTTTCTCTTGGTGTGCAGAAGTTTTTTAGTAAGAAGAAATCCCACTTGTTGATTGTGCTAGTTCACGGGCAACTAAAGTTTTGTTCATAGAATCTTTTCCTGCACCAATGTCTTCAAGAGTTCTACCTAACCTCTCTTCTAGCCAGTTTAGTGTTTCTGTTTTAATATTTAGATCTTTAATCCATTTCAATTTTAGTTTAGTGCATGGTGAGACATATGGGTCTAGTTTTAATCTCTGGCAAGTTGAAACCCAAGTTTTCCAGCACCATTTGTTAAAGAGGCTATCCTTCCTCCAGTGAGGGTGTTTGGCTCCTTTGTCGAAGTTGAGGTGGCTGAGTTTGTCTGGAGTTGTTTCCACATCCTCTAGTCTATTCCACTGGTCCTTGGGTCTGTTTCTTTGCCAGTACCATGCTGTTGTTTTTTTTTAAATCACAGTAGCTTTGTAGTGTAGTTTCAAGTTGGGGATTGTGATACTCCCTACCTTATTTATTGCCTAGAATTGCTTTTGCTATTCTAGGTCTGTTCTTGTTCCAAATGAATTTTTTGATTGTTTTCTCAAGGTCTGTGAAGTATGCCGCTGGAATTTCAATTGGGATTACATTGAATCTATATAGCAGTTTTGGAAGTATGGCCATTTTCACTATATTGGTTCTTCCTACCCAGAAGCAAGGGATGTCTTTCCATTTTCTGATATTGTCTTCAGTCTCTTTTTTTGGAGTGTTATAGTTTTCAGAGTAGAGGTCTTTGATTTCTTTTGTTACGTTGATTCCTAGGTATTTCAATTTTTTGGATGCTATTGTAAAGGGAGTTATTTCTTTCTCCAGTTCTTTTTTCAGTGAGTCTGTTGTTCGTGTACAGGAAAGCTACTGATTTTTGTGTGTTGATGTATCCAGCTACTTTATTTAATTTGGGTATTATGTAAGACCTTTGTCTTGAGAATTTTTGTATAGTAAGTCCTTTACTTACAACCAAGTTTCATTCTGGGAGAATGTTCGTAAGTTGGACTCAATTGTAACTCTGACAAAGTGAGTGTTATTACACCTTTGATGAAAATATACAATGAATACTGCTTTGCACTTCCCAGAAGTCCCCTCCACATCACCACTCCTATTCCTCTTGATTCCAGAAATCCTGGGCAGTGATTGAGCACTGTACAGTGGTACCTTGGTTCACAAACTTAATTTGTTCCATGATTCTGGTTGTGAATCAAATTGGTTGCAAACGGAATCAAATTTCCCTATAAGGTTCAATGTAAATAAGATTAATCCATTCTGATCCCCACAAACATGGTCACAAACTAAATTAAATTTTTCCATAAGGTTCAATGCAAATAAGGTGAATTTGTTCTGAACCATATGTATTTCTTAACCACAAAAATATGAAACAAATTACAGTGCAGTATGAAGAGAGAACACTAACTTTGCTTGAGGTGACTTCTGTCGTGGAGGACAGAAAGGTGGGTGGAGAGGAGGTTATGGTTTGGAGGGAGAGTCCCTCTCCATAAGGACACTGGGGAGCTCTCCTTCAGGGGTTTCCTCTCTTCTTTGACTCTTGGCTGCAGGGTCCTTTTTGATAAAAAATATGTCTAATGTCATTTCTTTTTCCTGTGCTGCATAATGCTCCATAAATGAGAGACCACGTTACTGTTCATCAGATTCAATACTCTGTTCATTACAGTTATGTTGGGGTAGTGCTTCTCAAAGAAATCCTGGCACTCATTCCATTTTTCCATAATGGATTTTATCACATCATTGCTAACCTCCTTGTCTTCCTCTTTCTCAGTTGAATGCTCCTCAACAAGTGCCTTCTGCTGCTCACTTTAGAGTTCAGCAAGTTCTTCCACTGCCAGCTCCTCCTTATGGTCCTCAACAAGCTCCTCTATGTCTGCACCATTGATATCCAGACCCATACTCTTGCCCATGGACACAATCTCCTCCACTACTTGTGCATCAGACCCTTCAAAGTCACATTCAGTGACACATTCTGGCCACAGTTTCTTCTAGGCTAAGTTTAAGGTCTGGTAGATGACATCTTCATAGGCTTTGTCAATGAGGTTGACATAGTGGAGGACATTGAAATGTTTCTTCCAGATTCAGAGTCCAGAATGTCTGTTCAGTGACATTAAAACACCTGATGAAGAGTGCCTTTGAGAACAGCTTCTTGACATTGCAGATCACTTGCTGGTCCATGGGCTGCAGAAGAGGTGTTGTGTTTGGTGGGGAGGAACTTGACCTTTATGAAGTCATACTCAGCATCCATATCATCCACTAAGGCTGGAGGGTGTGCCGGGGCATTGATCATCAGAAGGCATCTTTCACGCAGTTGGTTGTCAGAAAGATATTTCTTAACAGTAGGTGAGAACATCTCTTGCAGCCATTCCATGAACAACTGCCTTGTGACCCAAGGTTTCGCATTGGCCCTCCATATGACAAGCAGTCTGGCCCTGTTCACATTCTGTTCCTTGAATGCATGAGGGGTCTGGGAATAGTACACCAGTGGTGGCTTATCTTCAGATCGGCATTTACATTTGCACATGGCAAAAGGGTCAATCAGACTTTCATGGGCTTGCACCCTGGCAATGCCTTTTCCTCCTGCATTATATAGGTTCTGTTCAGCATCTTCTTTCAGAAGAGCCCTGTTTCATCACAGTTTAACACTTGTTGAGCAACATGTCCTTCTATCTTCATGAATTCTGTGAATTCTTTCTTGTAGGTTTCTGCAGTGGCCTTGTCAGAACTGGAAGTCTTACCATGTCTTATCACACTATGGATGCCACTTCTCTTTTGGAACTTATCAAACCACTCCCTACTGGCTTTAGATTCATCACTTGTTGCACTTGTAGAGAAGTTTTCTTGCAGTAAATCACGGTGCAATTTCCTGGCTTTTTCACAGATCATAGCTTCACTAATGCTATTACCAGTCAGTCAGCTGTTACTCATTCAACCACACTAACGAAAGTTTTCCACAACTTCCAGCACTTACATCCCCTGCTTTAACATCATTACTCCTTTTGCCACATCAGCTCCTTTGATGGCATCTTTATTCAAAATAGTTGAGATTGTCAACTTCACCATCTTGTACTCTGAGACCAGATCAGTCACACAAATACCATACTCATGCTTTTCTATAATTTCCTTCTTCAATTCAATGGTTTTCTTCAAAACCTTCTTACCATGGTCGCTCTGCACTTTCTTATTACCTTCAGTATTGCTCCGCACATTCTTGTCACCTTCATTACTGCTCTGCACATTCTGGTTACCTTCATTATCACTCTGCATGTTCTTGTCACCTTCATTACTGCTCTGCACTTTCTTTTTACTACCATACTTGCTCTGCACTTTCTTTGGAGCCATGGTGGATTGCATAATACTGTACAGTACTGTATGTGCTAAAAACACACAAAAAAGATTTACAGCAAGTGTGCACAGGTCTGTTTGCAACTGACCTCAACTATAGGAAGCAACAACCACGTGTTAGAGCAGGGAAGATGTCTGCAGTTGTGTTCATTACCTGAAAAGAATGGAAACAAAATTTTGCCAAACACTTCTGTTTGAGAACTGAACTGTTTGCAAACAGAAGCATTCATGAACCAAGGTATTACTGTACTACTGCAAACTATTGCACTGCACAGTCAGTACACAGCAGTACAGTGGTACCTTGGTTCACAAACTTAATTCATTGCATACTTCTGGAAAAGATGGCTGCTGTTGTGTTTGTCACCTGATACAAAAGTGTTTGTGTACCGAGGTACCACTGTACAACTGTGACAATGTCCAGCAGACACATGAACTACTTCCGCAATTTGTTTGCATCTATGAATGTTTGTGATGCGAGATCTGTTTGTATCTGTGAAACTTCACAACTTGAATGTTCATAAGTCAGGGACTTTCTGTATAAAGAAGCTCATCAACAGGTAACTACTATATTTATGTATCAGCTTAATTAAGGAGAATAAATTATATAAAGTTATCCTTTTTTAATTAGAAAGGACATTCATTTACTAACTCTTGTGGTACAGGTTATTGAACTCAGTGCTTTGCATGTGCTAAGCAAGTGTTCTTCCACTGAGCTATATCTCCACCCTAGAAAGGATACTGTTTTCTAAATAGTTTTTTTTTGGTACCTGGTATCGAACTCGGGTCCTTGCACTTGTGCAGCAGGTGGCGAAACCACTGAGCTAAATCGCTGGCCTGTTTCTAAATAACTTTGATCAAGTAGATTTAGAGTTGAGATTACAGAATTCTCATGTCATCTTCATCTACTTTAAGTGGCATTCAATTTAAGACAGCCAAGGGAAAAGAGTCAATAGTGACACTAAAGGAAATTTAGAGGGGAAATACAAAGAACAAGCTACACATACTAAAACATGAATTATATGCTATAGGTTCACACATGGGAAATATCTACAAATGTGCTTTTGTTCTTTCAAAAAAGTATATATACATTTACTAATTCATCACAATGAATGTAATTAATATGTACTGCAAATGTGGAGTAGTAAAAAATAAAAAAGTATAGCTACTTTAGAAGAGAAAGGGAGAAGAAAGAGAAAAAGGGAGTCATTCAACATTTAAAAGACAAGAAACATTACAAAGGCATTAAAAAAAGTGTCACTGTGGATTAAAGAAAAAAAAAAGGAACTATGTTGACTTGCTTTAGTAGGAAGAATTAATCCTATTTCCTCTCCTACCTATAATAAAAATGTGGAAATATCTGGACCACCTTGGTATGAATGAATATTTAGCATTACCTGTAGGACATTCCTGTATATTTCAAGGATATGATCCCTTTTGTGAGAAAGTAGGCATATAAATAAAAAAATTCAATGTTTCCAGCTTATACTTCTTTAAGGGAAACTCTTTAAGTTTTGAACTCACAGTTAAATTCAGATATTCCTCATCCAAGTTATTAGAAATGAAACAACATATTTCATGGGGCAAGTCTTAACTTCTCAGCAGTTGTGTGAAGCAAAGATTGAAGAAAGGAGTCAGGTAGCAGTAGCACTGACCAAAGTCTGCTCAGAATCAGTGCTTCTGGACTCCATGCTTGATGTTACTCTCATCAATGGATTTTTAAATTCCCAATAATCAGTAATTCTTCTTTAATAAACAGAGGTCTTGTTATTCTCTCAAAGTAGAGTTATATATTTAACTCGTTTCTAGATCTCAAAACAATTAGGAAGTATAAATTTGAATATTCAGTTTCTTAATGTCCGATTTAATTTGAATTGCATATTTAAAAAATAATACTCACCACATGCAATTGACAAGTAAACTTGAGAATCTGGTG
Source organism: Heterocephalus glaber (assembly GCF_053883595.1). Lineage (NCBI taxonomy): Eukaryota > Metazoa > Chordata > Mammalia > Rodentia > Bathyergidae > Heterocephalus > Heterocephalus glaber. Next base: position 32,919,894 of record NW_028258384.1, on the reverse strand, counting down.
TCTGATGTAGGATACGGAATGGAGCCACTTTAGCAGTAGAGTCCAAAACCGAGTCAAGAGTTCCAACTAGAAGACCTGTTACAATAGAAAGACTGTTGAAATCAGGATTTCATAAGAGGTAAATAAAAATAGTCTTGGTTACTTCCCTTTTGGTCGAAACTTAAAAGGAGGAGAGGTTTATTTTGGCTTGTGTTTCAGTCCATAGTCCCCTGGCTCCAAGGCAGAACAGCAAGGCAGAAGGGTATAGTGGAGGATAGCTGCTGACATCATGTGGCCAGGAAGCAGAAAGAGGGTGAAAGGAGGAGCCAGGGAGGGGGACAAACCTCTCCAGGCCCCACCCCCAGTGGTCTACCTCTTTCAACCGACCCTACCTTCTAAGAACAAGCCAACTATAAAGTCCCATAACCCAATCACATATTGAAAGCCCTACCTATGAGCACATGAGGCTCCTGGGAGACATCTAGTTATAAAGCATAACAGAGATTAATTATTAGGAGAAGCAAAATGCCAGGAGCACTCAGCAGCAAAATACAGCCTCTCTGGGACTCAGAATCTACACACCTGGAAAATAAGAACTTTGTGAAAAGTAAAAAAGTAGATCTCTAGGAATTGCAAGAGAACTATAAGGAAAATTAGAAGTTACAGACAAATTGGAGAAATGAACCACAATGCAAAGAAAAAGATGAAGCAGTCTGTAAGCTTACCCTGGCTCCCGGTGAGGGGAACCTGTCTACACAGGCACAGGGTAGGTGCTATAGGGATGACAAACAACGGACAGAGCCAGCCCCAAGAAAATCCCACAGCTATTGTAAACTGCAAAAACAACATGCTGATGTACTTTGAAAGTGACTCCTCCTACAAAGAAGGCAATAGTTGGAGAACTCCAGTTAGGGCCCAGCACATTGCTAGAGAGTGTTTAATAAGCACTACTTTGAGAATAGGTTGATTGTTTAAGGACAACTAAAAAACAAATTCACTTCAGGGTTTCTAGTGTTATCCTCTCACAGTGACTGGGTTAGAGAGAGCCAAGGAAGACAGTAGCAGAGAGGGTACAGGCTAGACATAGACTCTCTGAAAAGTTTAACCTCAGGCCATAAAGTACATGAGCCCCACCTTCCACGGAGAGAAGCCAGGCTTGGTATGTGTGGCTTCAGAAGTGGCTGGGTCTGAAAGTGTTGGTTGGTATTAAATATCATGGACTGTTTTAACCCTTGCCCTGCTGCCTGCCTACATCCAGCACAGATCAGAGATCTGACTGCTTTTTCCATCTACCAACATGAACAAGGACATTCCTCAGTGTGGACAGTTGCTACAGCCTGTGGTGAACAGACAGAGGGCCCTCTGGAACAGGGGGATACCTCAAGAACCCACAGGGCATAGAGCTAGGTGGAAAAAATGTGAATTGCTAGATTTCAAAGCAGCAGATCTTAGAAGGAAATTACTCATTCAAAACTACACAGAAAAATATTATCTCATTTATTTTTCTTCTTAATTCATTTTTGAGGATTGGGGGGAATTATCTTTTTTCCTTTTTTTCTTTTCCTTTAAAATTTTTCCTTTTTGACTATTACTTTTTCTTTTTTGTTTTCTTGTTTGTTCTTTACTGTTACCTGTATCTTATTCTATTAATTTCATTTTACTCCTTAATAGGATCCTTTATCTCACACTTCTCTCCTCCTTCTCATCTTACATTGTTTAATTTTTCAAATTTTTCTACTTTTATTCTCCCATTCCCCACTCTTTCTATCTTTACCAGTATAACCATTAATAGGATATTTAACATAAATACTTCTCAAACTCTTTAATGAAATCAAAAGGGAAGAAGTATTTCCAAAGTCATTCCTAGAAGCTGGCAATACACTGATTCCCAAACCAGAAAAGGACCCAACCAAAAAAAAAGAACTACAGGCCAATCTCTTTCATGAACATAGACACAAAAATTCTCAACAAGATACTTGCAAACAGAATGCAAGAAATCATCAAAAAAGATCATACATCATGACCAAGTAGGCTTCATCCCAGGGATTCAAGGATAGTACCACATATGCAAATCAATAAATATAATACACCACATAAACAGAAGCAAGGACAAAATTCACATGGTCATCTCCAGATATAGAAAAAAGACAAAATAGAACATTCATTCCTGATAAAAATCTTGAAGAAAATAGGTATAGAAGGACCATATCTTAATCTTATAAAAGCCATTTATGACAAACCTACCACCAACATCATATTATATGGAGAAAAGCATAAACCTTTCCCTTTAAAATCAGAAACAAGACAAGGATGTCTGCTATCATCACTTCTGTTTAATATAGTTCTCAAAACATTAGCTAGAGCAATAAGACAAGAGATTAAAACTGCATGGTACTGGCCAAAAACCAGACACATGTATATCAATAGGCCAGAATAGAGGATGCACAGACAACTCTAGGCACATTCAGCTAACTGATTTTAACAAAGGGGCCAAAAAATACACTGGAGGAAACACTGCCTTTTTTTGACCAAAAGTTGCTGGGAAAACTGGCTATCTACATGCAGAAGACTGAATGTAGACTCATATCTCTTACTAGGTAAAAACTAAAATCAAAACACATCAAAGATCTAAATGTTAAAACAGAAACAACCTGCTGAAAAATAAAATAGGTAAAATTCTTTAAGACATAGGCAAGGACTTTCTGAACAGAACCTCAATTGTATAAGAAATAATATCAAGAATCAACAAATGGGATCACATCAAATTAAAATGTTTCTGCACAGTAAAGGAAATAACCAGAGCAAAGAGACAACCTATGGAATAGAAAAATATTTTGTTACCTATTCCTTGGACAGAGGACTAATACCTAGAATATATAAAGAACTCAAAAAAATTTAGCCTACCCGAAAACAAAAGATCTAATAAAAAATGGGCAACAGATATTAATGGACACTTCTCAGAGAAAGAAGTATAAATGACCAAGAAATACATGAAAAAACATTCAACATCTCTTGCCATTAAAGAAATCCAAATTAAAACAACAGTGAGATTCTACTTTATTCCAGAAAGATGGCTATCACCAAGAAATCAAATAATAACAAAGCTGGCAAAGCTGCAAGGAAAAAGGAACCCTTCTACACTGTTGGTTGGAAAGTAAACTAGTATGACCACTACGGAAATCAGTATGGAGATTCCTCAAAAATTAAAACTAGAAATTCCATTTGATCCAGCTATTCCACTTCTTGGTATCTTCCCCAAAGAGTTAAAGGTCATCATACTGCAGTGATACATACATACATACCCATGTTTATAGCAGCACAACTCATAAATAGCTAAATCTTGGAATCAGCCTGTATGTCCATTAACAGATGAATGGGTAAAAAAAATGTGGCATTCATATACAATGGAATACTATTTTCCCATAAAGAGGGATAACTTCCATCATTTATAGGAAAATGGATGCACCTGGAGACTACAATGTTAAGTGAAATAAATCGGACAAAGCTTAAATATTTCATGTTTCCTCTTACATAAGAAACCCAAAATATAAAAAAGAGCAAAATACAAGATTATAGGAAATAAGTCTTTTTTTATTTTTTGATACCGGGGATCAAACTTAGGACCTTGTGCTTGCGAGGCAGGCGCAGTGCCACTGAGCTAAATCCCCAGCCTGGAAATAAGTCTTTAACAAAATGATAGGGGACCAAGAGATGGAGGGAAGGGGGAGAAAGAGGAGGGGAAGGGGATGAAAAAAAAAGTAAGATATGTTATGTGCATGTACTAACTCCCCATGATGAACGTAATCATTATGTACTACAAACGTGTACCAATAAAAAATAACCTCAAGGACAAAAGGACCCCCCAAAATATCACTTCATATGACAAACTAATAATTTTATTTTTAAAAATATTCTATCCCAGGGGTTAGGAATATAGCTTAGTGGTAGAACTCCTGCCTAGCATGTGAAAGGCAAGGTTTCATCCTTAGCATTAAAAAAAAAATCTAAAATATTCTAGCATAAAGAGACGTTATAGATATTTTTCTTGAACAAAAAATATATATTTGGCATGAAGAGATTATCATGTCCCAATGTGAGTAATGTTTGAGAAAATTATCTTTCAACAGAGGAGACGGGTTCAATTTTCCAAATTGCTCAATTTATCTGTAGCACTTATATACTCCTTCAAAAAGTTGTTTGTATAACAGGTAAGAATATAAAATCTGCTACAAGAAACTACCTGGGCCCGAATATTGACTGTCACTTACTTGTGTCAACCTGAACAAGTTAAAGTATTTCTCATTTCTACATCTTCCTTTGTAAAACAAAGAAGTTAAAATAGAACTTACGACAAAAGATTGCTGTAAACATTGAGTTATTATTACACAGAAAACACTTAGAACACTGCTTAGCAGAGCAAAACACTCAATATTAGTTAATTATATTATTATATTGAAAATCTTAGATATTCAAACAAAATAAAACCTTGATAAGAATGCTTCCGTAAAGGGATTTACATTCTAACAAGTTTTAATATCTCAATTTGCAATTCAAGGTTCTTGCTCCATTAGAGCAACTTTTTTTCAACCACTTTAATTATCTGATTATATTTCGACTACTTACAAGAATAAAGTTTGCTAGGGCCGGGGATTTAGCTCAGTGGTTTCACCGCCTGCTGCGCAAGCACAAGGACCCGAGTTCGATCCCTGGTACCAAAAAAAAAACAACACAAAAGAAACAAACAAACGAAAAACAAGAATAAAGTTTGCTGTTGTTTTAAACAACCAACTAAACTTTCCCTCAGGGTCTTTCCTAAGCAATTATTTTTGTGGTGAAATGTCAACAAAATTCTTCTAGCCCAGTCCAGCTAATCTAAATTCTGGATTTTTTTCAAGACCCACTTCCCCCATGAAATATTCTTTTTTAAATTTTGTGAGACAGGGTCTCACTATGTAGTTCAGCCTGGCCTTGAACTCACTATGCAGCCCAGGCTGGCCTCGAACTCACAGCAATCCTCCTGCCTCGGCCTCCCGAGGGCTGGGATCACAGGTATGTGCCAGAATGCCTGGCTCCCCCATGAAATCTTCACTAGCAACACCAAGCAATGATTCTTTCCTTTATTCTGATTACTTACAGCATTTAAATTCTATACTCTATAACCTAGCATCTGATTATTAGGGTGTTTATTACAGCTACTTTTTAAGTGCTTCCTGTATACTTTTATCTTATCTATATTATTAGATCTCTGAGGACAATAACCATATTTTCTACCTCCAGGTTTGCATCCTTAACTTTTGACATATCTTGAATGCAATAAGGGCATGGTTCATTGAGTTAACTGTATCAATGGGATGGCTAGGATGTATAAATTGACTTTCCTTTTCTGGCAGTTTTAATTCATTGACCATTCATTTTACTGTATATGGCACTTCCCTTTAATTTAGCATACACATTATTGAAAAATATTTAAATCAGTGATAAATAAGGCTTTTGGCTCTTCCCTATGTCCATCCATTTTAAAAAAGGTAAGATTTCAAGTAAGCTTTGAATGAGAATATAGACAGGTAGGTTGGCAGATGTGAGGTAAGATGTTATTATAAGCATAGAAGTAAATTACTAGAGTAGAAGATAAAGAGAAATTGGTTCAACTGAAAAAAAGGTAGTGAGTGTAGAAATAGATAAAAAGTAACAGGGGACACAAATAAAACATATTACCAACTAGGAATCTGACAAAGTTTTGATAATGGTGGCCTGAAGTGTCAAGAAAAAAGATTTTGACAATGGCACCATGCAGATTATAGAGGAAAGAAGTTATCTGATATGACAGTGTTAAGCTGGGGATGTGGCTCAGTGGTAGAGTGCTTGCCTCCCATGTGCAAAGCACATGGCTTTCATCCTCAGCACTGCTGCAACAACAACAACAACAATGGTACGAACTAAAGATTTTAAGAAACAGAGATCAGAAGACCCAAAAAATACGATGATCAACAACAACAACAACAACTACAGTATGAACTAAAGATTTTAAGAAACAGAGATCAGAAGACCCAGAAAAATACTATGAAAGAGGAGGTATAGGGAGGAAAGCAGGAATAAGGAGAAGGGATAGGATAATCTAACTAATAATGAAGGAATTACTGGAGGATTTGAAGATAAAAGGAAAAATAATTCTATCCCTGTCAGCACTGAAGTAGTGACTGTGAGAAATTAAAGATTTGGTAAAGGATAAAGAAAGGAAAGTAGGAGCTAAGCATATTCTAATAGTATCCTAATAGCAATGTGATTAAAATTACTCAGGAAATAGAGAAAAGGAGAACGTTCTCAATTTTAAGGCAGGAGAGTTTAAATATTCAAAAGATAAAACAGCAGCAGCAGCCAGGGATTTAGCTCAGTGGTTCCACCACCTGGTTTGCAAGCTCAAGGATCCGAGTTCAATTCCTGGGACCAAAACAACAACAACAACAACAAACAAAACAGTGGCAGCAAAAGACAACCAAAAGAAGTTGAAAAAAAAAAGCCAGAATCAAGTGTATAAACACGTATAAATAAACATATGTTTAATAAGTTGAGAAAATTGTCAAAATAAATTACAACTTCAAATGAAAGCATTTATTAAAAACAAGACAGTTCTATCTGCTAGATTTAATAATCTTTGTCTTCCAAGAATTTAAATTCTAAAAAAGTTTTCAAAGAAAATGAAATTTTAAACTTGCAAGGAAAACCATTTATTTTTTGCTGGATTTTGTTTGTTTGTTTCTACAATGCAGGACATTGAGCACAAGGCCACTGAGCTGAGTTTACTCCCCAGTCAGTCTTTTTCATTTTTGAGACAGGGTCTTACCAAGTTGCTAAAGTTGCCTAGGCTGGGCTTGAATTTGCAATCCTCCTGCCTCAGACTTCAAGAGTGCTGGGATTATAGGTGTGCACCACCACGCCCCATCTTATTGCTGGATTTTTAATAACACTAGTTCAAATTCTATTTCTTTATTTGCATATACTATAAAGTTAATATTAGAATGGAAGAAAGAATAAAGATCAAAGAAGAGTTTGGATAACATTGGCAGTGTGGATGCATGAGGAAGCAGAGGCAAGAGGTCACTGAACCATTTCTGAGTGATGTAACATTTCTCTGATAGGTTTTCAGATGGTAGACAAAGTGGTGAAAACTGCTGGCAAGAAAGGTCACATTTTTGCAGCAGAAATGTTCACAGGATTATAAGTGCTTTATACTGTGTAAAAAGGAAATTGTTCAGTTTTTGTAAGTGCAAGAAATTAGCAAGTTATATAAAACTATGCAACAAATAACTTGGAAGATAGCATTAGAATACATTTCTAGTCACTTGGGGAACTCTTGCAGATCATTAAACTATAATCTTCATAAAGTTATTCAGGTGTTACTATGTGCCAATGTCTGGGTTCTAAAAGTACATGAAAATAAGCAAAACAACTTTGGGTTCCTTTTCCATATATCCAGTGGCTTATCATCTGACAGCCTGAAGATTCTAGGTCATGAACCAGACTACATATGGGAAATTCTATAGCTATTCTAAATTGAGAAGAGAACAGATACTATCAGCTACATGACAGAAAAGAAATTTAAAAATATCAAGAAATTCAAATCATCTTCTGTGCTACTGTTTAGATCTAAAATATCTCCCAAAGCCTCATGTTTTTGGAAACATGATCATGGGGGTGTTATACTCATCAGTGGATTCATTCATTGATAAGTTCATAGCTGAATGTTTTTCGGTACTGGGTATCGAACTCAGGACCTTGCGCTTGTGAGGCAGGTGTGGTGCCACTGAGCTAAATCCCTGGCCTGTTCATAGCTGAATATGCTGTTAGAAGGCATGCCTAGTTGGAGGTGAGTCACTTGGGGTATGACCTGAAAGGGCATGTTCTTGTCCATGGCTTCCGCCTCTGCCTCCCCTCTCCCTCGCTGTTGCCACCACCACCACTGCCTCTTCCTCCTTTTTCCTCTGCCTTTTTTTCCTCCATTTCTTCCCCTCTCCCTCTCTCTACCCTGGAGCCAACTACTGTAGATTAAACCAAGAACCAAATTAAATCTCTCCTTTAAGTTGTGTCAGGCATTTTGCCCCAGCCACGAGAAAGCTAATACATAGAAATCAATTATAAGTAAAGTATCAACCAGTGTTGTAGATCCCAGTAAGTCTATGGGGTTTTGGTAGCATTCTGCCATACAAATGGACCCATTTTAAGAAAATTCACCACCATATTTGCTGTAAAATACTTTTTATTAAATTTCATAGCAAGCTTACAAAAATACAAGGTTCTGCAATTTTAGAACAGGCACTTTTTGTAGTCAGTGCTTATTGTTCAGGAACCAATACTCTTTGGCTGGATAGAGAACAATTGAATTTAGATGAAAGTCATGTAATCCAACCTCCAGCACATTTTTCTCCTCTACAACATCCGTGTCAGAAAGTCTAATTGTGTCTTTGAATAATTCCAGAGTTTACTTCTTCCAAGGCAGCCTATTGCATGGGTGAGATTTTCTATTTAATTAGAAAGTCCTTTATAAAATATGGAAGGATTTATATATTCAAATGTTATAACCAGGGCCAGCTTCTAGAGCTTATGAACTATGAATAGGGCTCCAACTCAGAAGTACCCTGAGCTTGGTTTAATGTTGTGTTGTTTGTGTTGAAATTCTGAATTTCTGAACAAGAGTCTTTCATATTTATTTTTCAGTTGAGCTCCACAAATTAGGTAGCCAGCTCTCATTATCTCTGGGAGTAGGATCACCGTATCATTATTTTCATATATATATGAATATACATATATTGAATTTTTTACATTGAACATGTCTCAATAGTTAAGATAGGAAAAAAGATATGTTTCACTCAACAAAAAGAAAAAAGGTTTTTCTTAAGATAAATAAAATGCTACTTCTTTGCAACATAATACAAAACATACTATATTCAACATGATGGGTCTTCAAATAGGAATATAGCTATTTCATTTTTCCTTACTATTTTCTTCTAGCTCACTATATACCTTATTGTTTCAACAGTTTGTTGAATGAGATCATCTGAATCTATTATTTCTTCTACTATTCTCTTAATATACTGATTTGTCAAAGGTTCTTTTAAAACATGTCATTGTCATCACTGGTCATTTGAGAAATGCAGATGAAAACAACACTCAGATTCCACCTCACCCCACAAAGAATGGCTGCTATCAACAAATCAACGAATAACAAATGCTGGCGGGAGTGCGGGGAGAAAGAAACCCTTCTTCATTGTTGGTGGGAGTGCAGACTGGTGCAACCACTGTGGAAATCAGTATGGAGATACCTCAAAGAACTAGGACTACAGGTACCAATTGACCCAGCTATTCCCCTACTGGGAATCTTCCCCAAAGAATTGAAAGAATCATACCACAGTGATATATGTGCACCTATGTTTATAGTGGCACAGTTTGTAATAGCTAAAGCTTGGAAACAGCCCAAGTGCCCATGAACTGGAAACTGGATAAAGAAGATGTGGTTTTTTAAATAAAATGGAGTACTACTCAGCCATAAAGAATGAGAAACTAGAGACATTTATAGCTAAATGGATGCATATTGAGGCTATCCTCTCAAGTGAAATAAATAGGACACACGTGTAAATACTGAATAGTTTCTCTAGTGTGAGAAATTGAAAGTGTAAATAAGGATGAAAATGATTAAAATGAATAACTGATAATTTGAAATAGGAAAAGGTCCAAGGGTTTGGGGATGGCAGGAGGGGAAGGGGAAAGGGAAGAAGGGAAAGGAAAAATTATGAGAAAGAAAAAAAATGGAATCAAACTCTGTGTAAATAGGGAAGGGTGGAGGGGGTGAAGGGTGCACAGGTAATGGGGAAAAAAAATAAGAACTAAGATACCTCATGTTCTGGTACAAGGACCTAATGATAAATGTAAATGTATTTTATTCCTAAAATGTACCAATAAATAAATATATATATATATATATATATATATATAATTTTAAAAAACCCCCAAAAAACCATGTCATTGTAACCTGAACCAGATGCTGTATAGTCTGAATACAGGCTTGTTATGTTATTCTTCCTCCTCCTCCCCCTCCTCCTCCCTCCCCCTCCTCTTCCTCTGCCTCCTCCCCTTCCTCTTCCTCCTTTTTTTTTTTTTCAGTACTAGAGATTGAACCCAGGGCCCTCACACTAAGCTGCACTGCCAGCCCTTTAAAAATTATTTTATTTTATTTTGCTAAGTAACCAAATTGTCCACCCTGGGCTCAAACAGAATCTTTCTGCCTCAGTCTCTCAGTGCTGGGACTACAGGCATGTGCCACCATACTCTGCTCCATTGCTCTTTTAAAATTTTTAGCTTTTTTGGTCACTACATCATATTATCATAGTAAGCTTCTGATCAAAGATACTCTGATCTTTTTCATAAGCATAAGCACCAGTCTGAGTATTCTCTGTCCTGTGCAGATGATTTTTTTTTAAAAAAACCTAAATACAGTTTATAGTTACCCATTTAAATTTTATTCACCAATTTGTCCAGATCTTTCTGAATCTTGATTTTTATCTTCCAGTACAGTGACTATCAATCCAAACTACAAATTTAAATCCTCTGGAGGAATTTTTAAGACTTAAGTTTTGAAACTATTAAAGCCCAGAGGGCTGGGGATTTAGCTCAGTGGCACCGCGCCTGCCTTGCAAGCATAAGATCCTGAGTTCGATCCCGGTACCACAAAAAGAAAAAAAAAAGCCGAGAGATTCTGATTTAATTGATCCGATAGGGGATCTGGGTAATCCTACTTTTTCCTTAACTTTGCATTACAAAAATTTTAAACATATAATACATGGAGTTTCCTCATACTCATTACCTAGTTTAAAAAATTATCAAAACTTTCATTTATCCCTCCTAAAGTATTTTAAAGTAAATCGCAGACATCATAAAACTTACCCAAATTCAAGTGTTCTTCAGTGTGTTTTAAAAAGGTCCTCAGTTAACTCTGACATGCAATCCATGTTAAAAACACTGACCTATGGGATTAGTTCTCTTCCAATGTTTTCTTTTGAGACAAAGTTTCGCTTTGTAGTGCAGCTCACTACGTAGCCTAGGCAGGCCTCAAACTCTCTGTGATCCTTCTGCCTCAGGCTCCTGAGTGCTCAGATTACAGGTGAGCACCACCACGCCTGGCTCCTTCCCAATTTTTATATATTTGCAAATTTTCTTTTGAGTATTAGATCAGTAATGACAAACAGGAAGAACCAAGGGCTGAATATTAAAGGATTGGCCATTAAGACAGCCACAGTTTGAAGATGGCATTCATTTTAAATGGGCTAGTGTAGCACACAAACTAAAGTGTACTTTATTTATTTATTTATTTATTTATTTATTTATTTATTTATTTTTGGCACCAGGGATTGAACTCGGGTTCTTGTGCCTGCATAGCAGGCGCCAAAACCATAAAGTGTACTTTAGTTGGACAAGTGGCTCCTGTTTGTAAACTAGATTGAGGGCCCTGTTTAAGACAACACTGCTCTATCTGCAGAAGAGTCATTTACATGAATTTCTTTCTTTTTTTTTGGTACCGGGGATGGAACTCAGGATCTTGTGCTTGTGAGGCAGGAGAGATGCCGCTGAGCTAAATCCCTGACCTGATAAATAAACTTCTTAATTGCAAACAAGATTTATTTCCATTCTAACTAAAATATTCATTTATATATTTCGACTATAGTAATGATTGCTAGAACCTTACAGCAGATTCTTTATCTTGTCCTAAGATGTTATGCTTATGAAGTCACCTTTACTGAATTTTCTATAATCTCAACTTCATTAAATGCTAATAAACAAAATAATTAGCAAGCTGCCAATATACTTAGTAAGAAATATATTCAAAATAGAGAAAGTATTGTGCTCAATAGAGGTTGAGGGTTTTTCTGATTGTATTACATTTGCTACCAGATTTAAGTCCTCAAAACAGGACTGTGAATGCTTATTTTAGAATAGTCCAATAGTCACAGTTGGCATTTAGAAAGCTTCCAATTTTACTCGAAGAGCTTTGGAAAACAGTCAATTAAAAAATAATTATTTTTTTGTCTTGTTTTCCTTCTTCCTGCATTTAAAAAAAAGCATTTATTTGAAACTGGAAATCACTGAGAGAAAGAGAATGAGAGAGAGAGAGAGAGAGAGAGAGAGAGAGAGAATATCTTTGCTTTTTAAAGCATTTAGAGCCAGGCGGGGCGGCACATGCCTGTAATCCCAGCACTCGGGAGGCTGAGGGAGGAGGACTGCCATGAGTTCGAGGCCAGCCTGGACTACATAGTGAGTTCAAGGCCAGTCTGTACTACATAGTGAGACCCTGTCTCAAAAAACAAAATAAAACATACAAAAAACCTACCAGAAGTTTTTTAAAAAAGGATTTAGACAATTTTTAGGGAGGCAACTGATGCCACAAACTACAGATTTAAATGTCTTGTGGGGGAAAAAGAATGAATGGTCAATGAACCCTAGATACATTTCTAAAGGTTAAAATATAGAAAACCAGAATGGTCACCATCTTATTTATAGCCATCTCTTACTCTTCAAAACTTATGCACTAATGTACAAAAAGAAGAATCCTGAGAAAATTATAAAAAATAAAACACGGGCCGGGGATTTAGCTCAGTGGCAACGTACCTGTCTTGCAAGCCCAAGGTCCAGAGTTCAGTCTCCGGTACCAGAAAACAAAAAACAAGAAACACTCAATTTCTAGATGCAAAGCAAAAAAGTAAGTATGACAGCAAAAGAACAAACTCATATACAGTATATTACTTTGCAACATTATTTAGAAGAACTGAGACAGACTATTGTTTTGGTTAGTTTAAAATAAGAGGACAACTAAAATAATAATAAAAATCAGGAAATATAATTATCCCTTACTTTAAAACTTTACATTTAGCCCGGTGTGGTGCCACACATTTATAATCCCAGCACTCTGGGAAGTTGAAGCAGGAAGATCAGAAGTTCAAGCTCAGCCTGGGCAATTTAGTGCTTCAGCGTGACCTTGTCTCAAAATTAAAAAAAATTTCTTTTAAAGGTACTGCACAGGTAGCTCAGTGTGAAAGCCCTGGGTTCAATTCCTAGTATCAAAGAAAGCAAATCAAAACAAAACAAAAAACCCTTCACTTCTTTACACTGTAGTACAGAGACCCTAGACCCCCAGACTCCAAAGAGCAGTGGAGAAAAAAAAGGTTTAATTCTTAAATCCCTTTAAATCTGTATCTCAGGGTTTCCTCTGGTATAAATGAGGATATTGCTGTCCCAACAACCTTTTTTTCCTAGTTGCTAAGGATGTTATATCTTGAGGCTCTTATTTTCAACACCAAATAAAACTGCAATATCTGCTGTGTCCCCAACAACTGTCATCTTTTGTTTTTGAAGTATCACATTATATCTCCCACTGAGAATGTCCTTCCCACTTCTCCCTACCAAACCACCTCCCAGATATTGTTATGCTCATTTATGGGTGATTTAATTAAAAAACAATCTAAACTGGTTTTTGGCAAGATGATCCGCAAATACCACATAGAATTCTGCCACTGATAAACAACCTATTGTTATTAATCATTCCTTTTAGGAAATGTGCATATCATTTATCAGGATTTCTAATAAACATTCATTACACCAGAGCTGGCCTAGGAAAACTGCATTGGGGGTTTGTAATACATCCCTATTAGTGGAGATATATACATCAACAAAACCAGGCTGACAATATTGTCTACCTAGAATTATCTCTAGTCCCTCTGGTTTCTGCTCATAGGTTGCCTTAAGAGGCTTTCTCAGACCAATTTACCTGAAATACCAACTCCCTCTCCTTTCTATGTTACCTTACTTTATTCTTCTTCATACTACTTCACATCATCAGTTATATTATGTAATATTTGTTTATTTTCCTCCTTCAACTAGAACAGTAGCTCCATGGGAATAGGAATTTTTTCTTTATTGCATTATCTCCAGCACCTAAAACAGTGGTTGATTTTTAGAAAGCCTTTAGTAAATACCTGTCAAATGAATGTATTGTTATACCATCACATTTGAGATTTTGTATTGTCTTTTGTACTTATATAGCAATGGGAAAGGCAGAAAATTGGGCAAACTTTCTAACATAAAGGCAATATAAAATCCTGTAATGGCTGTACAGCAATGTGGTAAACATTATAATGCTTTATATCATTATTTTCAGCTTACTTTATATCCATAGTACTTCCACAACTGTCCATTAGCAATATGAGCTTTCACCAGTTGAATAGGTTTTTCTTCAAGGATTATGATTTGAAAAATACGAGAGAAATCAAAGTTATATCTAGCTATCTATCTATACATGTTCTTCAATATTATACAGCAAGACAAGTGATGCTTATATCTACAGAAGTACTAGGTTTTGGGTAATCATAGATCAAAAGGAAATGCTGTCATGATAAATTATTCTAATTCTTATACATTATTCTAATTGCAAACTATAAATGCAGAATCAGCATCACACTAAAATTCTTCAATGATTAGCCATCAGTGTTTTGGTTTTGCATCTTGAAAATAACCAGTATTATCACTCCAAATCTAAATCAATTTCTGTATAGAACATGGAAAAAGTGATTACTAGGAAAAATAGTGCATGCGCACACACAAACACACACTTTTTTGGTCTTCTAGCCCAGAAAATGGCATTTAACATCTTATTCTTTCATTAATATATAAATGAATGCAAATGTCTGATAGTTGCTTAAGGTTTCAAAACTCATTAGACCCACATAACAATGCTCTAAGGGAAAAAAAGGGTTAGCTCTGTTTAACAGTTGAGGAAATAGCTTTTATAAAACAATTACAGCTAAAAAGAAACCATAAAATATTAAAGAATCAAGGAAGATAAAAGAAACAGGGTTACCAGGGTTAGTAAATCACTGAATTTGGTGGTGCATTTATACATCTGTGTATGCTGGTTTACAGTTGGATTATTAAAAAGAAAATCCTGCAGGGCAATATCTAGGGAGGCAAATCACATTGTGCTCCCCTCTCTCCCTGGAAATCTTCATCCTTGAAAAATCAAGTGAAAAATTGCCTTTAAAAATTTTGTTGAAATGAGAAGGGGCAGCCTTGGAGGAGGTTTTGAGAAATGAAGGATGATCAAGGTGACCACTTTTTCTTTTCTTGGTAGTAGAAGGATTGCTTGCCTATCTACAATTTGTCTGTTGATAATCTCTCACCCTTTCCCCAACACTGTTTGGCCCTGGGTCCCTTCCTTACTTGTGCATGGACTGCAACCAAGACTCCAGTTCACTTCAGGGCCATGAATCCTCGAGAGTTAAAGTCGTAATGATGCGTTTTGTGTGTAGAGGGTTTTTTTGGTAAGGGGAGGAGTGGCGGGGTGTAGAGATTTATAATGTAAACAGAAAATTAATCAGGTAGACTTCATTCTAATGAGACTAAAATGCCACAACGCTTATCATTCTTCAATTCTCAAAACCTCCTTTAAGGCTCCCTTTTCTCATACAGAGATCTTTAAATGTAATTTTTTTGTTTATTCCATAGAGATCAAGATTTTCCAGGGAGGAAGGGGAGCACACAATATAATTTGTCTTCCCTTGGGGTTGTCCAATGGGATCTTCTTTTTGTAAGTCAAAATGATAATTTACTAATTTATAATGTGTGAATGGCAGGGAGAGAGGGAAGGAGGAAGAGAGTCAGGTAGGGAAGATGAATAAATGAGTGAATGAATATGGAGGAGTAGATCTTTCCTTACCTAAAATAAAATGTCATATCTACCACCATTTGGGCACCAAATATTTTCCTTTTCCTTCCTTTCTTTCTTTTTTTTTTTTTTTCTTTTGTGGTGTTGAGGATTGAACCCAAGAGGGCCTTGCATATACTAGGCTAATGTTCTATTACTGAGCTATATCCTCAGCCTTGGGCACCAAATATTTTATCAGATGGTTCTTTTGTGAGCATAGGATTTGGGATATTTTGCTAATAAATACTTACTCAAACATTTTCAGAGGTGGACTCCTTAAGCTGAGGGTAGGGCAAAAAAAGAGAGAAAGGATTTATATTTTCAAGGAATGGTTAATAAGGGTTATTTATTGGTTTTTTGAGACAAAGCCTTGCTTTGTAGTTCAGTTTTGGTTTTTTGAGATAAAGTCTCTCCTTGAACTCATTATGTTGCCCAGGCTGACCTCAAACTCATAGTGATACTCCTGCCTCAGCCTCCTGAGTCCTGGGATTACAGGCATGTGCCACCATGTCCACTATTAAGAGGTGTTTTTTTAGAAGACTACCTTATTATTATATATGTATTTATGAAAAATCATCTATGGTGATTTGAAAATTCTATATAAATATTATAAAGTGAATAGCTTATTTCAAATGTCATATTCTAGTTTTTCACAGATGATTTAATTTTAAACACTATCAAAATGAAAGAGGAGATAAGAAAACAGAATATATAAAAATCCTCCATTTTAGTAAGTTTTATTTCCTAGTTTTGTTCTACACCACAAAAAAAGGCCTACTGAGGTGATTATCAATCCAAAATCCAAGAACCTGTTTACAGTATTCAGATATGGAAAATTCTAGAGTAAAATTCATGCAACAAAATACCTAAGTTAAAGCTTCCTTATTGGCAGGTCTTTCTAAATCCTACCCACTACAATACTTAATAGAATGTCGCTCATGTAGTGGTTACCATCTGCCAAGCAGAGCAAATTGTTGATTTGTGTTGAATAAGTAAAATATTCATAAACTATTTTTTTGAGATAATACTATTTAAAAATAAAAATAACTGACAATCACAAATATTACTAAGTAGGATAGCCTGGCTAGTAGAAATTTCAAAATGGAAAAGGTATTCTGGAACACATTTGAGTAGCTTCTTAAGTTAAATGTGCACGTAACGTATGCCCTAACAATCCTATGCCTAAGCATTTAAAAAAAATAAAAATGCATGTTCATACAAAAATGTATAAGGCAAAGATTAATAGTAGCTGCTTTCATAACTGCTAGAAAATGAAAACAATTCAATACCCTTCAGTTGATGAAGGGATTTTTAAAGACCCTAAAACTGTGACACCTGTACACAATGGCATACTATACACCCATTAACATTGATGTATATCAAATATTATTATACTAAATGAAAAATGCCAGGCTCAAACTGCATACTGCATGATTACATGATTTACATTCTAGAACAGGAAAAGATACAAAGCAGAAGACAGATCAGTAGATGCCAAGGTCGGGGGGGGGGGATGGAATTTAACTACAAAGGGATACAACAGAATTCTAGGCACAGGTAAAATTCTTTTATAACCCGATTGTGGTGGTGATTATATGACTATGAGTATTTGTAAATGCTCTTAGACATGTACAGTAAAAGCGGTAAATGTTACTGTATGGACATTTACTTATTAATAAATCAAACACACCTACACACATATATTAAACACAAACACACACACACACACACACACACTTCCCACACATTGTACTTGTTCATTTGCATCCCTGAATGAAATTACTTTTAAATTATTTTCCTAAATTTGCTGCAGTATAAAAAAAATATTCTAGCCAGAAGTGTAATTGTTTTTATAATTACTGTAAGTTTCAGGCTTCTAGGCTACTTTCCAACTCTATTCCATTAGTCTTATCTCAATGAAAAGACCTAGTATAAGAGCCATTTGAATTAATTCTCTATATTCTGGCTTATGAGTATATTTTTTATGAGAAAAAGACATATGAAACTGAATACAAGAGCTGGGTACGGAGACACATGCCTGTAATCCCACCAATTGAAAGGCTGAGGCAGGAAGATCACTATGAATTCGAGGTCAGTGTGGGCTACATACCAAAACCTTGTCACAAAAAACTTTTAAAAAGTTTCTGAGTACAAAATATTAGCCAAATTATAATATGGGAAAAAATCCCAATGCTAGTACCATTTTCACTGATCTTCTGTTCATGCCTTGGCCCTAAAATGAAATCCTGTGGATAAAATACAAATGGCTCCACCAGTAAGGCCTCTAGAGGGCCTGAGGAGGTTTTCTTCCCTAAAGAGTGAAAATAACTACTTACTTTACTGACATTATCTGTCTATAAATAAAAATGGGCTCTTTTGTCTATCTAGATTGTGTTTACATGATATCAAAGCATGACTTATGCTTCACCTCTTAGAAATTGTCTCTACATTTAAATGTAATAGTTGGGTATTTAATTTCAATACATAAAAATATAAAGAAGGTGACATAAAAGCTCCAACAATTATTTTACAGAATAACCAGCCTATATTAAAGGCAAGTTTTCTTTTTCATACAACAAAAAAAAGATATTTGGCATTCAGAAATAAGGAAATGGAAGTATATTAAAGGTATAACTAAAAGTTAGCAATTATTTTTTATGAGCCTAATTTGTTAAATGGCAAAATCTTCTTTCCGGAGAAAATTTCCTGTAGATGTAGAACAAAATTTTACTACCAGAGCAAATGGCAAAATTAACTTCAGCAGCAGCTAGATCATAGTGGTCTCCTATCTGAGATGTTTACTTGAGATTTTTGAATCACTAGCTTCTCTTGTTTTCTGTTCAAAGTGGCAATACAATTTATCAGAGTTTAGACTTTGGAGTCACAAAAACTGGAAATCAAGGAGCCTACCAAGTGTGAAAAGTGTGACCTTGTACAAATTAAATTACCTAAACATCCTTGTGACTCTTCATCTGTAAAATCATTATGAAAGTGGTATAGCATCTTATAAAGATATTATGGGATACAATGAGATAATCTATGAAAAGTCCTTGGCACAGTACCTTGTAGATGATAAACTTTAAATACATGGTGGTACATGGTGGCTACTGGTATTAACCCCTAAATTATCAATCTTTGATTCTCATAAAAAATGAATATGACTGTATTGAAAAGATTACCTTTTCTATAATCCTCTCTGATTATCCCTCAATAATACGATATTCAAATTCAAGAAGTTATTGGTCTACTTGTAATCCCTAACCACTCAGTAACTTGCTGGGATAGAACAAATGACATCAATGATGTTGCATTTATTTGTGTAAAACTCTTAAATATCTAGCATTTTTTTCCAAAGGACATAACAAAACAAAAATAATATGGTGAAGTAAAAAGTTATGGAACTAGACAAAAGGAAAGATCTGAATTCTAAAGAGTAAAATGCAATGGAGTAAGGAAATGGGAGAATGGAAGGGCTACAGGCATCCTCTCTATAGCTCTAAGATATATAACACTGCCAAATACCTTCTTCCTTCACAAAATGTTCCTCGATTTTCATAACAAGCCTCTCTTCCATTATTCTTCCCCAGCTATGCCTAAAATTCTCTGTACAACAGGATACTCTCACTTTCCACATAGCAATTATTTCTCAAAAGGAATAGAACTTTTAACTTCCTCTCTTCCCTTTGGGACTAATTACTACTTCTAACATAAAGACTCTCAGATCTTTATTTCTAGCCTCAACATCTATCTATTCTTAGAGATAGCAAGCACTAAATACATGATTATCCTCACATGTACAAGAATTACATGTTGATAACTTTTAAACTCAATTAATTTTGAAAAAAATTATATTTCATCTTTCTAAACTATGTTTACTTTTCCCATGAAAATAGAAGACTATGGTCTTCCAAAAAATGGTTTTTGTTATAGTTCATATGATAAAAAATTTTTAATGTATCTAATTTAAATCATAAAGTTTGAATTTAATATATCAAATTGTCATAATGTTAAATACAATTGTAAAAGAAACATAGGTACATAAATGGTGCAGTCTATATTAAGATTCATATGCAAAATAAGATATACCACGATGGAGGCATTATCCCTATTGAAATATAGAGGTACAATTGGTTTTACAAATATTAAAATACTTAAATTTTTGCAAAGACATCAGTTTTTAGAAATTAACTATTTTTCAACAATTGAATGAAGCCCTGAACCTAAAAACAAAGTATAATATTGCATTATTTTTTTAGTATTTCAGAACCTACCGGAGAGATTCAGCCATTCGTCTCAAGTCTTCATTCTGCTGCTTTAAACGTTCCAGCTTTGCCAGAATCTTAGACAGTTCTCAACTAGAGTGATCCGGGTGGTCATTATCTTGAACCAAGTGACCACCTATATAAAATAGCAAGGTCCCCCAGGCAAAAAGAATGAGCATAATCCAACACCAGGAACCAGTCCATGGCTGCATTTTCAGATTTTCAACTCACTCTCCTAGCTTCCTGGAGCTCAAAGAATTGAAAACATCATAACTGTTTCTAGTTAGTACACAGATGAAAAAACTTCAGATGTTTCAATACATGATGCTTCAGAACAATTAGTCTCTCTGGTAGTCCTGTGACGAATC
The DNA here is from genome assembly GCF_053883595.1 of Heterocephalus glaber. Taxonomy (NCBI): domain Eukaryota; kingdom Metazoa; phylum Chordata; class Mammalia; order Rodentia; family Bathyergidae; genus Heterocephalus; species Heterocephalus glaber. The sequence continues at coordinate 32,899,543 of NW_028258384.1, read as the reverse complement.
TTTCAAAGAGATCCTTCTGGTGATTGAATAGGAAGCTTCATGGACTCTATGTGCTGAATTTGTTCAGTCAATCAATAAAGGAAATAAAGCACTTTATGTTGAATGAAAACACCATCAGAGTCATGGATGTTCTCTTAGCAAAAGCAGCAGCAACCAGTGGAATGGAGCAGTGCACACAGTGGACTGCAGTGGCTGGTGAGTTATTCAGGTTCACATGTTCCCCAGGGGAAGGAGATTGGCAGGTAGGAATCTTGGAGAGGGCCCAACTGAGCTTGAAACTCAGAGCAGCTGCAGGATGGCTCCATCATGGTGAAGCAGAACCCTCATAAACTATTTTTAACTATATACAATCAGGTGCTATATTTAAGCACCATAGAAAAGCTGTTACCTTTATCAACCAGGAGAAGCAAGGGCTAATGTAAGGTAACTATAAAAATATAAAAGGGTAAATTGTTTCTCTAAATGAAGGAAAATCACTTTATCTGAAAAGCCACCTTATATGTACCAAAAATTTCCACAAAAAATTCTATTTTGCCAGGACAATTAAGCAAGATAAAGGTAGGTAAATGGTCAGTAATCTATCCATTAGAAGTGTTTCAAAAATTTACAAAAAGGACCTTAGCATTCTGACTTCCAAACTAGTCTCTTGTTATAATCATCACATGGTTCTCTGCTGTTCTTTTTCCACAATTAGGAAAAAAAAAACCACAGTCAACTAACTTCACCAAGTTCATACCTACATTGCTGGTGGTTATTGCCAATTATTGCATGATGAAGAAATGAAATTATAAAGAAAGTACAACCATTAACATTTCCATGGTCATTATCTTTTTTTCATTAAACAAACTGTATAAAGTAATCTTATAATGGGGTAGCACACAACACTTGTTTTAGCAAACAAAATGGACAAAAGCATGCTTATGCAGGCACAGTCAAATTCTTGTTAGAACTAATCCAAGTGTGGATGTATTTAAAACACAGCAAAGCTCCGGGTGTCACAATTTGAAGTAAAAATACAGTAGTTGAGCACTCATGAAAATGAGGACATACTTTTGCTCTGAACCAAAAACAATCAAACTTTAAAAATATCACTTTGCTACTTTCTGATCCATTTGGTTTAATTCACCCATTTGGTAATTTCAAGCATCTTGTTAATACCTTAGGTAAAACAATCACGCAGAGATACAAAATAACCACTACATCGATGGGCCTATCACTAGTCACAACATACATGTGTGGTAGAAATCTTGGTTTATTTCTTCAAATTTTCTCATTCTAGAGCTAGGGAACTAATAAAAGGGTGGGTGGGATGGAGAAAAGATATCAATATAACTGGTGCATGATTTATGAAAGCACCACAAATGAAAAAAATCAAGTACAGAAACTAATGATTGACTGTATGTATAAAGGAAGCTTACAACAAGAAAAATACCACTAAATACATTACAGTGACTTGATTCTCATTGGTTTACCTATTATTTTTCAAGAACACAGTTGTATGAAGAAGTAAAATACGCTTCTTTGATAAATGTAGGTACAAGCACCACTAAAAATTCTGGTCAAGTAAAATTATGGGGAATCAAAATATATTTATTCGAAGACTACTTCCGAGGCTGTAACACAGGGCTGGCTATAAGATTTTTTTTTTTTTTTTGGTACCGGGGATCGAACTCAGGACCTTGTACTGGCAAGGCAGTCAGGTGTCGGCACTACTGAGCTAAATCTCTGGCCCTATAAGATCTATTTTAAAGAGTACATATATCCTGTCCTATTCTCAATGGGCTGAAATGGATAATTTACATGACTGTGAACACTGATTTTCCAATTTTAACCTAGTAAATATCTGCATCTATTAAATGGAAATTGCTCTGCAAAATAACATTTGTAGTTTTTAAGAATCAGAAAATGACAAAAAATGTCAAGTTTCTAGGGAAAATTTTTGTTGGTATATTTTCAAAAGGAGCCTTTTAGAAGCTGGATGAGATACTTAGGTCTTACGAAATTGAAAAAAAAAATCCTGTAGAACCTCAGAATTCTCTCCACCTTGGAGGTGGCTTGAAAAAAGTGAATAACAGCACAAGTTTATCACCATCTAAACATACACTGATCCGTGCCTATTAACTTTCATGTATCTTCTCAACTCTGTGAGATGGGCACAGGTTTACAGAGGAGGAAAAATCAATGTCAACTCTTCCATGAACCTTAACCCAACTCTGTCATTTGGTTCTAATTATGATCTGCCTGGTTTACTAGTGGGTCTTCCTCCTCCCCTTTTACACCCTCCCCTCCTTAGTGTGCGTACTTTATAGGCAGGGAACGGAATCTTCATTATGTTATTATCCAAACATTCCTGTAGCACACAGTAGTCGATTAAGGTAGAGTAAATGAAAGAATTTGACAAATGACACAAAACAAGAGATACGGAGGGGACTGAAATGCGGGTTTGGGGGCTCTTCTCTTTTCCCTTACATTACACTGCCTAAAGGAAGCCTGGTCCACCAATTCAAGATCAGAAATTATCACGAAAAAGAACTTTTGTCTTCCTAACCTTTAAAAGTTTGAATGCCCCTGCCTATGAAGGGCAATTTGAAAATTACATTCTTTGGAGAGTTGAGACACTTGGACAAGAAACACTTAATTTTTAAATCTAAGGATAGGGCAGAGCGGGTTTGACAGGGAAAGTTGAATTTCCGTTTGTTTAATTGGTTTAGTTAAACCGCGGCTTTGAAAGAAGGGGCAACGCCAAACACTCAAGAGAGAAATGTATCAGGACGTTGTAATACATAGTGTGATAGGGCGATCCCGGGGACTGAAAACTTGGACACAGAGTAAAGATGCTAAATTAGGAGGGGTCAGCAATTCGGTGCCCTACTCTTCGACTTTACCTGACACCAACGCTCCCCCAATTCAATCTGTCATTTAGAGCCTATCAAGACCTGGTTGGGGGGCCTCTTTCTAAACATTCCCGCCCCCCCCCTTACACTCCCCAGGGTGGTGATTACTGGTACATGTTTTGTGAAGAAAAAAAAAGTTAAGTCCACAACGGAGAATTGGTCGCCTAAATGGGTCCAGTCTAGCTCGACCACTCGCCATCAGCCCCCTCCCCCAGGCGAAACGATGGGGCACGCATCTGATTCTTCCTCGGTCTCAGAAAGAATCCCTCCTCCCTTCCTCTGTCCCACCCAAAAGCAACTGCTGGTCCTGTCCGGCTTTCCCGGGATTGGGTGAAGGCAAAAAGGTGGTGGCTGGAGAAGAACCCCAGTCCCTCCGCCCAGGTTTTAGGATTGGTGGCGGGCGCCGATGAGTAACTGTTTTCTTCACCACCTAGTAAGTAACAGTGAACACAATCCTGAGGAAACTGGAGCTGGCTACGACTTACCTGTGAGCCCCCCTCCACCTTCCTCCCCGTACCCTCGACGCCTTTGCAGAACGAAGTAGTCGTTGGACCTTTCCATCAGCCACAGCTTCAGCGCATTTTTCAGAAGCACTTCCTCAGGCTTCAGCCACATCGCGAAGAACTTCGCGTCGCCGGATAGCAGCGACTTATTTGCCCCCCTCACTTCACCTCTAACCTGTCTTTCCCCCTCTGTTTCTCCCACCAAATCTTCCTCAGGCAACAGCGGCTAAGGTTCAGGTTTTCCACACTTCCCCCCAACCCTCTCCTCTCTCCCACGTAGGCAGAGAGGTTGCCAATTCCCTCCCACAGTGCTACCGCCCGACTGGGAAATAGCTCCACTCCTTTACTCCTTTGGGAGTTGTAGTTTTCTGCTCGCTTTTCTGTACTCTCGCAACTGCAGTTCGAGACTACATTTCCCACAATACATTGGGGCGAGTACTGAGTGGGGGATGCTTTCAAAGCCGGTCCCGCCACCAGTTAAGTGTTTTGCCTCTCCCACCAGTTAAGTGTTCTGCCTGTCTAAAGTTTTTTTGTTGTTACTGATTTTGTTAAAATAAGTGAGCCTCAAGTATAAAGGTGTTGCTTGCGTATCAATCTTTGCAGCAAGGACATCAACAAAGTTTCTGCGAGTTTGGAGAAACTACTCATTCCTGGAAGCAGCAGCAGCAACTAACATTTAGCGCTAACTAGGTTCAATACTCAAGACTCAAGGGATCTCGAGTAATCCCCACAGCAGTCTGCGAAGTAGATCATCGCCATTTTTCATGTTAATAAACAAAAGCACTAACTAGTAAGGTGATTTATCCAAGGTCACACAGTCAGTGATACGATTCCTTATCTACATTCAAAATGCTTGCCAAGATTAGGCTCTTTCAGCTCATAGAGAAAGAACATAGAATCTCCAGAAGCCATATATTTTCTTCATGCCATGCATTTCTTTTCCTCACCTACGCCCTTGTCTGTGTAAGTACTGCAATAAGCCAGCCACAGGAAATCTCTAGTCCAACTTTCCTTTTCGAATCTAAGCAACGTATTAGGATAGTTTTCTTTCTTTAAAGGTCTTTAAAAAACAAACCCCTTAAGGGCAGCCTTCACCCCTTTTTATCTTGGCAGTGGTGCACAGCTACTTAAACACTAAGGTGAATAAGGTCAGTAATTTGCATGACATTGCTGTGAGGAAGGAGGGCTGTTTTCCTTTATTTACCTTGACGTTCTGACTACAAAACACTATATTGTTCATGCATCTGGTCCATGAATACCTCAAAGCCAAATTTATTTCTCAAAAATCCTCTGAGGTTGATGTTGTTTCTCTTACTAGGTACTATTAATTCTAAGCACTATTATTTCTCAAGATGCTCAAACTAAGAACCTTGGAATAGTGTTTGGGTTTTTTTTTTTTTCTGTCTCTGTCTCTCTCTTGCACATGCATACACCACTGCTTCTATTTCAAAAGTCCATCCCATCCTCCTATTATGGCTTTAGATTAGCCTCACATTCATTCCTTGCTATACTATTACAGTTGCTTCTCAGCTCATCTGTCTGTTTCTTGTTTTCTGATTTATCCAAGGCAAATATTTACAGACCTTGTAATACACCATGCAGAGATGAATAATATCTCATTTATCCAGAGGTCAATATCCATCTCACTCAGTCTTCTAAATCAAAACTGATAGGTCTTCCACTACCTCAGCAGCTATTATGTATAGTAGCTGCCCTCTTCCTATGGTGCCTTGCCCCTCCCCTGGGTGATGTCATGCCAAGATGGTTGCTCCCACCAAAGAATAAACCCTTCCTCCCAGCATGCCCCTGGTCCCACCTAGAGAGTAACCTAATACTCGCTCACCCCCTACCACCTAGTGACGTCACCGGCTCCTCCACTCCCTGATCACTACCTCACTCAACCCCACCTCAGCCCCTACAAGCCCCACCCCAGTCTCTATAAAAGACTCTCCCTGCCCCAGCCATATTGCTTTTGTCTCTCCTTTGTTCAGAGACAGCCCGGCAGATCTATTCCCCTAATAAAGGCTTGTTGTGGCCTGGTCTGGTCTTGGTCTTCGGCACTTTTACCTGACAAAAACCTCAAACACCTATGAGAAAAGGTATTAGGAATCCCCAAATACCAATTCCAAGCCCTATGGAAAGGCTGAAGCTGCCCTTCAGTTTACTGGCTTTTAAAATAAAGCTTAGTAGCTTAATTGATACTTTTGTACACTGTGTAGTAGGTATAGAAACAGTACGTTCAAAACTTGTGGAGTACTGCTAGGGGAGAGCCATTTAAAGCTTTGCCACTCAAAGTATGGTTTCTGGATCAACAACATCTGATCATTAGAGGGCTTGTTAGAAATTCAGAATGTCAGACCCCATATTAGACCTGCTGAATCACAGATAATTTGTAGGCACATTAAAGTTTTTGATGCACTAATTTAAACCAAATTAAATACACTATTTAGAAATTAGGGTCGATTAATCATATTTCCATTAAGACTCACATAGGCAGCTTTTTTAAAATAAAAAAGATCTGTTAATAAATTTTAGATGATTGAATTGCTTTTTAAAATTGATTATATCAGGACATGTTCATTAAACTTTTCTGGGGTAGTGGTTGAGAACTGGAATATCAGTTGGAATTATAGCTAGAAAGGGAAATTATCACTAACCATCAGTACCAAACCCTATTTATCTATATTATTCTTTTAATGACCAAAGTCTAGGTATGCCTATGAGTGTCTCACATTCGAGAGATTATGTTTACATAGAAAAATGTTGAGAATTACTGAGTAGTGTTTCTCAGACTTTTCACCAAATTGGATCTGATGGTTTAGGATAATTAATATTTATATCCATGGATTGAAGTACCCACTATAATCATGAAATATTTACTTTCATGCTATACTATTAATTTAAATTTTGTACTATTTAATATGCTTAAAATATAAGAAATTCACTACAAATAGAAGCAACAAGCAAAGCAAATAGCTCAAAATTTGTTATAGGCTGTTGCGGTAAGTTCTGTAATTTAAAACATTTCATAAATGAACAAAAAGTAAATATGTGGAATAAGAAGGAATGTCCCAAGCAGTCAAACTATCTTTATATTTTTACTCCTTACTTGGGAACCATGTATATTTTTAAGATAATATAGCCTGAGTTTGACTATAAACTTACAAATACTGAGAAAACTCCTCCTTTATAAGTTGAGAGATTCCTGATAAAATATTATCTACTGCAATTGTTGAAACAATTAGCTTTATAGTTTGACTATCATGTGAGGGTATAATATAAAGTCTGATTATGAAGCTGTCTATTGTAGTAGCAGGAAGTAAGACAATTCACACGTGGCATGGAATTAACCTCCTTGTATATATCCAAGAGCATCCGAAACACATCTACACAAAAAATTGTACATGAATGTACATAAATACATTATCCATAATGGCAAAATGTTGGAAAAGCTGAAGGGTTCATTAACTGATAAATGATCAACCAAATGTGGAGTAGCCATACAATGTAATATTACCTGGCAATGAGAAGGAATGAATTACTGATATAAACTATGATATGGAGGAACCTTGAAAGTGTTATGCTAAAGGGAAGTCAGTCACAAAAGTCTACATATTATGTGAGTTTGTTTATATGAAATGTCCAGAATAGGCAAACCTATCGAGACAGAATAGTAATTGTGTGAGACTGAAAATGGGAGCATGAATTAACTGCAAATGGGTATGAGGGAATGTTTGGAGATTGTGGTATACTCTTTAAACTATATCTGGTAAACTTCAACCAGCTGTACATTTACAAGGAGTACATTTTTATGCAGATTATACTTCACTTGATCTTAGCCAAAAGGCCGAAAAGTGATTATATAGGTTATACTTCAATACAGCTGTTAAAAATTTTAAAAAGTTAACCCCCACAAAGCTTGAAATAAAGTTAATTCTCTAAAAATATAAATATCACACACATGTCTTTGGCATATTATCATACAAGACTTGTGTACATTTGGCTTCATAATCGTGGTTCTGAGATGTTCCAAGCATCTGCATATTTTTCACATTTGACAAAGGAAAGAGATGCATTTAACTTATTAAAAGCATCCTAATGCTCATACTGCCAAAGAGAAGGCTGAAAGAAAACTTTAAAATACGAAAGATCCTTTTGTCATGAATTGTATAAATACGGACAGGCATCTAGGTCTTCTTTAATGTAATATTACTGATCAACTTCATTATTTAGTTTGCTGTCATCTAGAACTAATTCAAGGTCAGTTTAGTGATATAATGGCAGCACTTCCTTTCTACATGATGAAACCTATAAACAGATGGCATACTAAAGTGTTAGTTTTTATTAATCACATATATCAATTATCATTTATATTCAACTAGTTTTTTCCTCTCAAAACCAGACATATTATATTTGGAAAATTAGTATGTGATAGGTATATTAAACACAAGACACAAACTTTTATCGGAATATTTTATTTACATTTTATATTTAAAGAGAATCAATACAAATTGGGTCATACTTACAGCATTTCAAATCAGTGTATAAGAATGCAATGGTTTCACCCATTCTACATTCAGCAAAAAAAAAATACATGTCTGTTCTATTTTTGTCTAAATTCTGCTGGAATTTGCACTGGAAATAAACTAAACTAAAAGACAAGCCACACAGAATACAAATAAAGTGCATTTTTAAATAGCTCTATTTAACTTTGGTGGATGAAGCTTCAAACTTTATATTAAGGCACCTGGAATTCCCACCCCTATTTCTTTTTCAAACACCAAAAAATACATTCACAAAATTATAGCTCCATGGACAGAATTTTAGCTTAATGTAATTTTAGCCCATATAGGCCAAATGTAAACTTAATTTTCAAAGTCAACATTGTTTGGAAAACATTATCTATAGACTAATTCTACGGAACATTTTCTTTAGACTAATTCATGCACAAAGATCAATTAGCAATTTTTGTATGACTTTGTCATTATCATTTTCAAATAGTATGGTAGTTTATATACTGTGCTTTTGAAAATCTCACAAGTTTGAGAAATAGTTATACAATATTTTTGTAAGAAAGCTTTTTGTCTATAATCTTCTGTCAAATTGGTGTCACTAATATATTAATCAGTCGATTCAGTCTATATTCTCTGATGAACTATGCTTGACACATGAAATACATTTAGCCTAATTTAAAAAAGAAAACATTTAAATATTTTGCTTTAATCTTGTTCTATCAACTTAATGTAGTTTAAATAGACATTTTATGAAGAACTAGTCTAAGTTTGCATTGCTTTTTACATTAACATTCCAGATCAATATAAGCACCTGGAGAAAAACCCTGACACAGATAGCCCAAGCTAAAGTAGTATTATCTTTAATTAAGATACTATCATAAAATAAAATGATTATAGCTATTCCACATTTTAAAAGCAACCTGTTTTTTATAAGAAAATTGTTATAAATAAAAAACATGACTACTTGAAGACAGTCTTGAATGTTTAAAAATGTTGCTATCACTATTCAGAGGAAGTTTGCCTATGAAAAATGGAAAAATGTTAACAGGTTAAATAAGCCATTTAACTACAGTGTAATATTAGTCATCTCAGCACTTTCAGTATCATTTTTATTTTATTAAGTTTACCCAGTTTATTAATAGTAAACTAAGCCTTGATTGGCAGTCCTGTCATTACTAAATTTCAAATTTTCTATTAACACAGATTTTATGATTTAATTTCTTGAACAGCAGTTTCTTGATCAGGAGTTTCATCTTCTTCAAAGGTTGGGTTGTCAACATGAGGAACAACATCCACTGCTACAAAATTTGCTTCATGGTTTACCAGCTGTAGATTTTCATCTTTAAAAAGAAATGGTAAATTTAGGATGATGTCACCCTTGTCTTAAGACAAAATGTAATATTCACTTACATGAAGCCTTTCTTATTTCATCCCATTATACTCCGTTTATGACATTATCTGTTCCTTTAATAATTATATGAGTTATGCTGTTTTAAAGCATGTATGACATTATATTGATTTATAATTACTCTGTTTATGTGTGTTTACTTCTACCTAGATTATCACCTCCTAAAGAGCAAAAGTTACATCTTCTGCACGCTAAATATAAGTTCTTAAACCTGGCTGCACATTATTATCCCCTGGGCACTTAAAAAAAATCAGTGCTTTTTTATATTCATAAACTAATATAAATAGTTTTTAAAAAATCAACCAGTAAGGTGGGAGTGCTCAATATGGATTATAAATGTTAACAAATGGACCTAATTATATTATAAATGAAATATATAACCATCCTAAATATGGTAGGGGTCTGGGGATGTAGCTCAGTGGCACCATGCCTTCCTGGCAAGCACAAGGTCCTGAGTTTGATTCCCAGTACTGGGGAAAAACAAACAACAAACTAAATAGGGTAGGGAAGGTAAGAACTAAACTGAAATAACTTCGGAAAACAGTAGTTTGACTTTATCCTAAGTGGCTGAAAACAAAAAGAAGTGCATACTAGTTAGTAAAATTGTTTTATACAATGAGTTAGCAATGCTGAAATTATTTTATGTGTATTCTAGAACTGAACAATTAAGTAAATATATTTTGGATAAGAAAAAGGAAAGCCTTTCTACATTCACCATCAGACAAAGAGTTATAAATAAGGAAAGGGGAGACTAGAATGAACCCTGTGATTTTGGACTAGAATCAGATGTATCAGTTCAACCTCATTGTTTTTCAGAGAGATGACTGATTGATAGATACATACATACATACAGAGCAGATAGAGATCTAGATGTATGTATGTATTTGTGTGAGTACATAAATGTATTTACCGGTCTTATTCATTTTAGGGACCAACAGCAATGACACCTTAGTAGCAATAAGCATGCCTAGTGCCCAGATCTTGGGTTTGTTTTTTTGTTTTTTTGGTACCGGGGATCGAACTCGGGTCCTTGCACTTGCACAGCAGGCGGTGAAACCACTGAGCTAAATCCCCGACCCCAGATCTTGGTTTTGAAATACATTCTCCAATAAAAGGCCCCCTCAAGAAATGGCTTATTCTGGGGTTAAGACAAGGAGCATACAAGATTAACCTACATTCTAGTCTAAGGGTCAGTAAACTACAGCCCACAGAGGCAAATCAATAGCTAAGAGTGGTTTTCAGGCTTTTAAAAGGTTGTAAGTCAAACCAACCCCTCTCCCAAACACACACACACACACACACACACACAAACACACACACACACACAAACACACTATGAAGCAGAGATTTATGGCCTTCAGAGCCTAAAATATTTACTACCTGGCCCTTTACAGAAAAAAAATGCTAATTCCAGACCTAGAATATCTTGTGATACCAGAAAGTACAGAATTTAATAATAAAAAAAAAGAAATTGAAAGAAGAAGCCAACTTACATAAATTCCCCATGACCAAATCTAAGACAATATGAGAAATGGGTAAATCATGAGAATAGTACAGAATGAAAGAAATACTGTATCTATGATTCCTTACAATCAACAATGAGAAAAAGAACAGCTCTTCCTTACATTAAATGGATAATAAATGTAGAATGACAGAAAGAGAAAATCACTATTTGGTAAATCCTTTGATACTAATTATTACAAGTAAGAAGCTTCAGTAATTGCTAAAATTAGTGAGTAAGGGAACACTGAAAAATAGGATAGTTGCAAAGTTTCCAGGTGTCTCTCCATAATATATTTAATAATTAGAAAAAGAAAAATAGTAACTTCAAAGGGAGAGATTCGACAGATACTATCCCTAACCAAGTGGGGAAAGTTAAAATCATTAGTAATAAGACAAGAACAACATGTGGTTCATAATATGGTGATTGAGAAGGATACAGGATTGCATCTCTGGTATTCTTACCAGGAATGGACAATGAACTTAACAATTGGGAAACAGCAGACAAGCCTAAACTGAGGGACATTCTATAGAATAACTAATAATATATAGTCTTTAAAAGTGCCAATGCCATGAAAGACAAAGACTGAAGAATTCTCAAAGACTGGAGATTAAGGATACATGACAACTAAATACAATGTGGGGTCTTGGGACAGATAAAGGACATTCATAGGTTAATTTGTGAAATTTAAGAAAGGTTTGTAGTTTAATAATATTTTATCAATTAATTTCCTAGGTTTGATTATTATATATGGTTATATAAGGTGTTAACATTTGCAGAAGTGGGGTGACACATATATAGAAGTTCTTTGTACTATTTTTAAATGTTTTTTGTCAATCTGAAATTATTTAATAATGAAAAAAATCTGTGCTTGGGCCCAATCCCTCATGATTCTGAATTAGCTGCTCTGAAGTAGATCTCAGGCATCAGTAATGTTTAAAATCTTTCCAAATGATAGTGATGTACAACCGGGGCTGACAGCTAGGAGTTTATTCAATTGTTCTCAAAGTGTGGTCCCTGGACAAGCAGCATCTGTATCACCTAGAAACTGAACAGAAATGCAAATTCTCAGGCCTCACTCCAGACCTACTGAGTCAGAAACCCTGGTGGTGACCTCTCTCAACAAGCTCTCCACGTGACTTACTTAGTGCTTAAATTTTAAGACCTGAATTCTGTAGAGCTTACCTCAATGATGTGATACACAGACACGACCTATTTGTGTGCGTTTAATTAGTAGGGCCCCAAGTGAGGGGAAAAACTGAAAGGGGTAACAGAAGTGACAGTAGGTTTCCCCAACTTCTTGAGAGAGAAGAAGTGGAAGAAACTGGTAATTTCTTGGGAAAAAAATGAGTGGAAAGAATGGGCACAGTGATAGTCAAGCTATATCTGTGAAATTACAGTTGGAAATTAGGGGACAGAATTGATAAAAAAGATATAAAATCAATAGGGGAGAGAAGAGAAGGGAGAGAGGAAAACTTTAGGGTAATCATAGTTTCTTGCTTGGAGTATTACTATCATTTGTTTAGGTAAAGAGTACAAAGAGGAATATGAATCATCATTTCATTTTTTTTTCAAATTCTCTTCTGCTTATCCTCTTCTCCCAAATTACACCCACAAGAACAGAACACAAAAACAGAAGATTGGAGTTTAAAAAAAGTAGCATACGTAAATTGAATTATCCTGTATACTCTCCTTATCTTCACTGAGTTCTATGACCACACAACCATGGAAGCTCAAGATCATCTGGGGCAAATAGGCAATGATTATCTATTATAGATATAACATTCAACAAATCATTACTTTATATTAAAAGAAACGTCAGGTAATTAGATTCCAAGAAATACAAGATGCTTTTGCACAATAGTATTCCTTGTAACATCTTCAGAAATGGTATCTATGGTACTGATAAGTCTACAAAGGACAAAGTTTTATGTCAGAGGATGCTGAAACTTTTACAAGCCATCTTGATTATTAGTTTTTTCTAGTTTTATGCTAACATATGATAATCTCAAAATCAGGATTGAGGAAATAAACCTTCAAACCAACAAAAAACAGTTTGTGGTTAAAGAAGAGGAAAATAATTGTTTAGTTTTCTTTTTATAGGGAAAAGAGTAACAAAACTCCCTCAAACGTCTCCACTGGTATAAAAATACTAAGTTGCAATGCTAATTCACATGAATTCTGCAAATATATTCAATTTTAGTTTCCAACAGTTTATTTATTTCACGATAATTAGTCAACAGGTGGCAGCACATACCATTTTTATACATAGTTTCCTATCTGAAGAACATGGGTTCCCGAGAAGTTGGGCATAAGTCAAGCTTTTACAAATCAGATTCCATTTTATTGCTTCAGGACTCCTTTATTTTACTTTCTGATTTATTTGTAATAACAATGGCTTCTAAAGTTTAATGTTTCTCCTTAGCCTCAGTAAGTAGTTAATAAGCCAACATTTATATGGGTCAGAGAGAAAATGTCTAATAAATCTTTCTATTGTGAATAATCCCTACTCCTGGTGCATCTCATCTATTTCATCTATACATATTTGAATATGTATATGCATTAAGTGAGGGTATGGGTGCATCCTTCATTGCATTTTATGTAGAAAAACTGAAATGTGTTAATAGATTAAAAACAGGAGTACTCAAACAGACGTGTCCCCTGTAGATCATTTGTGAAGCACTCCTTGCCAGTCCATATGGTGGTGCTTACTTGCTGATTGCATGTGTTCCTCTAGAGGCGGTTCATCTGCTCCCTGTACTGAAGCGTATCCAGATGATGCAGTCTCACTGCGACTATCCTCTTCATGGGCAGAAGCACTATTGGATGCATCACTGGATACAGGGACTTGCAAAGACACTGACCCATCTTCAACATCCACCTTTGAAAAGCATTTGAACAAATTAAAATACTCTCAGAGTATATAATTTTCCTTGATATATCATTACAAAGTTTCTTCATAAGTGACTTTTACAACAATGTTTCTTAACCTTTGAAATCTTATAATCCCTTTTGATGATCACAAAAATCTCTTGCTGGTACCAGTCAAAACAGTTAGAGTAGTAATTGGGTCCACCAATGGGTTGCACATCTGATATATTTATTTAGGTGATGCCATAATCTCATAACATAATGGCTGGTACAAGGTAGGCATTCAAAAATATATATATCATGCTGTTCCCTAGGGGAACTGAGAATTATTGTTGTCTATGTATCTCTGTAAGACATGGAGATTTTGTTAAGCTTAACTTTTGTTTTATCTTGATAATGTTTTTATTTATCAAATATAAAATTATAATTTAATGTTTATTATGCTTTTTTATGCCCATTTTACTAGGCATTTGGTCACTATGCAATCATAGAGTGAAAAACAGAAAAGGGAATGCCAAGTTGGTAGTTTATATGTCCATCACATCACATTCTGGCCAAATAAAAAGTACATTTGAGGAGAAGGAGAAAGAAGGAAAATGGAGATGGTCCAAAACAGCACCTCACACCACTATGATGTAAATATGTCTAGTTTTACTTATGAACTATATAACTGGTACATTACATAGCTAAAAAGGGGAAGTTATTTTCCTGGATGCCCAGGGACATAAATAATATACTCTTTAAATTCTTTCATATAAATAGTGTAGCAATGTTTACCTCAATTCCCAAAGCTTTGAGAATGTCACATTTGCACATGGGGCAAGTCCTATGTTCTAACAGCCATGGGTCAACACATGTCTTATGGAAAATATGGCTAATAAAGGAGAAAACACACCATTTAGTTATCAGATGTAAAGCACAACAGCACTTTGCCTAATATATCATAGCACGTTATACCACAACTTTACTCTTTGATTTGATGCCTTTTCTCCATTGAAACACACTGTTAATACAAAGCAGAAGCCACAGGAAGAAAATTTGGAAAGTTCATAATACAGTATTTTTAAATATAAAAGCTTCATTACTTTAGCTTCAAAACACAACTATTAAGAAAAAAACAACTATTTTCAGTTCTCATTACTTGAAAATGGCCAAGATGATACCTCATTTAAGTAATTCAAATATTACAATTTGAAACAGTCAATTCCCTAACTGCAAAATGTTATAGTCATTCTCAATAACACAGTATAATATATTACTGAGTACAACACAATACTGGTGCTTTAGGCAATGTGCTATGTTCCAAGAGCACCATTATTTAATAGCCAAAAGTGTCAAAGTGTTTCCTTTAGGAAAGGTATGATGATGATGATGATGGTGGTGGTAGTGGTAGTAGTGGTGGTGGTGGTAGAGTGGAGACTTCCAAATAGGTGCTCATAAGTTTATTTTTTATCAAAGAAATTGTTGGAATGAATTTGTTTTTGTATTTTTTTAGACAGGATATCACTATGTAGTTCAGGCTGACCTTGAACTCACTATGTATTTCAGGCTGACTTTGAACTCACTAAGTAGCCCAGGCTGGCCTCAAACTTGCTGCAATCCTCCTGCCTCAGCTTCCCAAGTGCTGGGATTTCAGGCATGCACCACCCCGCCTGGTTCTAGAATGAATAAAACATTAAATAATCTAGTACTGGTTAGGTTCTAAATTTTCCATGGAATTAGTTTAGAACAAATTGTACCCAGTTATGGAAGCTATGTAATTAGACAATATCAATTACTGTGTTATTAAAAGATAAAGCATTTTTCTGTATTTAAATGAAAATAAGTTTAAAATAAACGCTTTCTGTAAATCAATGTGGAAACACTGAAAATAGTTTTTTCTATCATAATCACTTTTGTGCATCATTAATTTTAATTGATGGTGTAAAAGAAAAACAAACTCACTTGCAGGTTAAGATGCGTACCAAATCATTTGGTTTATATAGCTCAATACACACAGCACAACTATCTCCATCAGGGCCAATTTCCTATGAGCAAATAGTTATTGTTACTCTGATAGATAAGAAAAAATAAAGTTTGGAGCAAAATCAGAATACACATATATTCAACTACCATAAATTCCTATAGAAATCTTATCACTAAGTGACTACCTGTAAAGTTTCAATAGGTCATTTAAATTTATTTAGACTTAAAATAGGTAAAAGAATAAAGTCAACAAAAGGGGAACAAAGAAAAATCATATAGCACTAATTTAAACTATTCTTCTTGACTTTAGAATTCATAAAATGACACTTGTACAATTACTTGTTTTCTTATTTAAAAATAAGGTATAATTTACATACAGTAAAATTTACTTTTAGTGTGCAGTTCTGCAAATTTCCACAAACATATATAGGTGCTTTACTCTCATCATAATCAAGATATAGAATAGTAAAATTCCCCCAACAAACTCCTTAATGCTCCTTGGAGTATGGAGTTTCCCTCACTTCTAGTCCCTGGTAACCACTGTTTTCAGTTCCTATAGTTTAGCTTTTCCAGAATGTAAGATAAATGGAATCATGCACTATCTATCCTTTGAGTCTCACTTCCTTCACGTAACATAATACATACATGATTCATCCATATTTTTATCAGTAGAGTGTCCACATCCTTTTTATTGCTAAATGGTATTTTCTTGTTTATCCATTCATTAGTTGAAGGACATTTAGGTTATTTCCAGTTTGGGGCAATTATGAATAAAGCTGCTGTGAACAATTGTGTACAGGTTTTATTTGAATATAGGGGGTTCCCACTTTACTGTAATTATCTAGTACGGTAAGTGTACCTTTTTGTTGTTTTTTTGAGACAAGGTTTCACTGTGTAGTTCAGGCTGGCCTTGAAGTCACTATGTAGCCTTTGCTGGCCTCAAACTTACCCTCCTGCTTCAGCCTCCTGAGTCCTAGGATTACAGGCATGTACCACCATGCCCTGCTTTGATAAGTGTATTTTTAACTTCATAAGAAATTGCTAAACTCTTTTTCAGAGTGGCCATACCATTTTGCATTCCAGGGATCCAACTCAGGACCTTGTGCTTGTGAAGCTGGCGTGGTACCACTGAGCTAAACCCCAGGCCCTCCATTTTGCATTCCTGCCAGCAAATGCATGAAAGTTCCAATTACTCTACATCTTGATCAGCTCTTGGCATGTTCGGTTGTATTAATTTTAGCCATTCTAATGAATGTGCAGTAGTATTTCACTGTGGTTTTAATATTATAGTTCTCTAATGATCAATGATTTAAGCATCTTTTTTTGTTTTTTGGTACAAGGATAGAAGATTTGAGCATCTGTTTTTTTGGTACCGGGAATTGAACTCAGGACCTTACACTTGCGAGGCAGGCGGCTGGACCACAGAGCTAAATCCCTGGCCCTGAGCATCTTTTTATGTGCTTGCCACCAACACGTTTTTGGGTGTAATGTCTGGATTTTTTTTTTTTTTGGTACTGGGGATTGAACTCAGGACCTTGTGCTTGCTTAATTTTTTATTGGGTTGGATTTTTCTTACTGTTGAGAATTCTTTAGACTTTCTGGATACAGCCTTTAAGAAACAGGTGATTTGTAAATATTTTCTCCCAATCTACTCCTTGCCTTTTCCTTCTCTTAACAGCGTCTTTTAAAGAGTAAAAATTCTTAATTTTGACCAATTTCTTCTTTTATGTACTTGTTTTTGGTGACATATCTAAGAAATATTTGCGTGTCCCACATCATGATGATTTTTTTTCCAAAGTTTTGTTCTAAAATTTTTGAGTTTTAGGTTTTATGTTTAGATTGATGATCCATTTTAAGTTAATTTTTAAATAGTGTACAAAGAACTACAGTGGTACCTCAGTTTACAGACTTGATTCTTTCCACAATCCTGGTCGAAAATTGAGTTGGATGAGAACCAAATCAAATTCAATGATTAGGTTCAATGTTGACCTTATGGGGAAATTTGACTTGGTTCTTATGAAGTTCAGTTTGTAATCAGAATTGTGGAGAGAACTGAGTTCATGAACTAAGGTACCACTGTAATTGAGATTCTCTTTTTTCTTATTGTTATCCCTTTGTTGTATAAGCCTATCTTTTCTTCATTGGACTACCTTTGCATATTTCTGGAAAATAAATTAACCATATATGTGTTGGTCTATATTGTAAGTCTATCCTTTCTCCAATACCAAATTATTTTGACTACTGCAGTTGTAAAATAGTTTTAACTAGGTGTGGTAGTGCAGGCCTGTAATCTCAGCACTCAGAAGGCTGAGGCAAAAGGATGAGTTCAAGGCTAGCCTGGGCTACATAGTGAGTTCAAGGCCAGCCTGAACTACATAGCAAAACCTTGTCTCAAAAAAACCAAAAAAAAAAAAAAATTCTGTGAATTAAGTAGTATGAATCATCAAAAGTTGTACTTATTTATCAAAATTGCTTTTATTGTAGTTCTTTAGCTTTTCCATATAAAGTTAGAATCACCCTGCCAATTTTTATAAAAGATCCCTCTAGGATTTTTATCAAAATGACATTGAAATGTGAGGTTTTTTTTTGTTCGTTTTTTTTTTGCTACCAGGGATTGAACTCAGGTCCTTGTGCTTGCGAGGCAGGCACAATGCTGTTGAGCTAAATCCCTGGCCCTTAGATAAGTTTTGAAGGAAATGACACATAGCAATGAGTTTTCTGACCCAGAAACATGGTATATTTCTCTTTTTAGATTTCTTTCTTTCATTAGTGTTTTTGTATTTTCAGCATATAAATTTTGTAGATAATCTAAAATTTATATCTAAGCACTTAATGTTTTTGATACTGCTGTACACGATGAATCTTTATTTTGATGAGTTCTACAGCTATTCTCATGATACATGTTTTATCCATCAATGGTTGTTCTCAACTGTCCTAAATCTGAAAATAAATATTCAAGAAAAGTTGCATTGGAGCACTGCATTAGTTTTCTGGTGTTGCTGTAGCAATTTACTCTAACTTAGTGGCTTAAAACAATACAACTTTATTCTTTTATTATTACAGAGGTGTTGGCAGTACTATGTTCCTTCTTGAGGATTCAGGGGATAATCCTTTTCCAGCTTCTAGAGGCTGTCTGCAATCTCTGGTTCAGTGCCTCTTCTTTGAATTAATACAATTTCTTGCTTCCATTGCCATATCTCCCTCTTCCTTCACCTTATAAGAACACTGTGATTATATTTAGGACCCATCTAGATAATCCAAAATAATCTTCCTATCTCAGTTTCTTTATCTTAATTGTATCTGCTAAGGCCTTTCTACCATAGAAGGTAATGTTCATGGGTTCCAGCGATTTGGACTTAGATATGTTTGAAGGTCATTATTCAGCCTACTCTCAGCATCAAATGCATTTTTTAAAGCTAATAAGATTTATAAAAGCCAATGAAAGGCAGACTGAAAGAGTAGTTTGAACAATGGCATAAAAGCACTGCTTTAAAACAAATGGCATTTAAAAGTAATAAATGCACCTTGTCTCCTTGTTTCAGTGTGCGCAGCTGAAGCCTTCCAATAGCTTTTTTGGCATCTGCTTTTAATTGTCTCTGTAATAAAAGTGACAAGTGTTAGAAAAAGTGCTTTTTAAAAGAACTATGGTGAAAAAGTAGAGTAGACTAATAAATGTCATGTAAAAGTCAATGTATAAATGTATTTTAAAAGAAAATTTAATTAACTGTAATGTGCCCCATTTTTTTATATCAGGCATTTTTTTAAATTAATGAAACGTTTTCCTTATATTTCCTTACTTTCTTAAACAGCATTTTTAGGCCTACAATGATAAAGCTATATGTCTCTATTCCAAATAGTTTCAGATGCTATAAATTTTCAGAGCAATTTTCCTACTTTCAAGCCCAGAGGACCTTAAAGTGCATCTTCTTTGATTTCTTTTTTGAAACATGTTTTGTAGAATGCACACAGGATTTGGATTCAAATGGACATCAATTCAAAATCTGATTTTGTTACTTACTAAATGAATAACTCTAGACAAGTCACTTAAGTTTTTGAGCTTATTTACTACTCTACAAAAAAGGATAATACTAACTTTTACAGTATTTATAGTAGAAAAAAATTGCTTTTATAACCACTATTGCCTAACAAGGAGGATGGATTCTGAGAGTACTGTAGGCACCTTTATTGTTTCAGTGAGCACATATCTAAATGAGTCTGGGTATTCAAGGCTCATTTAGGGAGTGAGGCTTAAACCATTATGTATTATTGAGAAGTGAAGATGGAGTATGAGAGGAACCTAAAAGATGAGGAAAAGATTACAAAGAGAGAAATCATTGAGAGACTGTCCTTTTTCTATGTAAAGTAAATTGGCCAGAGGGAAAAAAATCCCAAGTGGTATGATGTATTTGGTGTTAATTTGGTGTAATGTTGCAAATAAATCCTTTCACAAAAATCTACTACATACATGAATGCCTCAAGTGAATATAATATATGTGCAAATTGAAATAGAGGCTAGATTTCACACCTGGGTGGATGCTGTGATGATTATAATAATAGCATGCACAGCATGGCCAGATGATAAGCAATATTCCTATTTTGAATTATAAAATGAAAAAACTTACTAGAAATTCAGCAAAAAGTAAATGCCCAGAACTAGAGGTCACTGTGAGAATGTAAAGAGCTTCTTCATCCCTCTTACATTCCCTTCCCTAGCAGGGTTCCCAGCTGGCATTCAGGGTACATGAAAATTAGAAATAATGTCATTAAAGTATCTGGCATAATGCCTGACGAATAGGAGACATTCGGTGAAAAGAAAATACAAGTTACTATTCATAAATAAGCATCAACACGTACTTGTCACAAGTCTACATATTTGTAGCACATATATTTTGCAAGGGAATAATCCATAGTTTAGATAGACAAGGTATCTCCTTAACACCCAAACCTGTCTCCTATATAAGAAAGCATTTTATAAAAGACATTTGGTTTAAGACCAAGGAAATTATTAGCCAAACTATTTCTTTGCTCTCACAGGACAGCAAAAATCTCTTGGATTATTACCTTACTAATAAATATAGCTTAATAGAAGTAATTAATAGAAAGGTCTAGAGCCTAAGAAGAAAAGAGTTATTAATGACAATCCTTTTACTCCTTTTTTTTTTTTTTTTTTTTGGTACCGGGGATCGAACTTGAGACCTTGCACTTGCGAGGCAAGTGGCGAAACCACTGAGCTAAATTCCCAGCCCTCCTGTTCTTAATTTTGGGTTAAAGGGGGATTCTATGATGGGCTTTAATTTGGAGCCCAAATATCTTCCTATTTTATTAGTTACATTGTAAATAAATAATAAAGTGATGGTGAACCAAGGATACTTAGGATCTATAGATCACATAGCCCAACATCTAATCTGAGAGAGAGAAAATTGATGCCAAAGAGGAAGAATGTCTGGATCAAAATATCAGAGTTGGTTAGTTTCAGCCTCACCAAAGCTCAGAGTTGCATCAAGGAAGTCATCTGTGGCTTGGAGCAGGAAGTTACTACTACTTCCTTATATTTACACAGTTGTTACACTGTTTTAAAACCATTATTTCAATCCATTACTTCATTTAATTCTCATGCGAATACTCTGAAAGAGGTAATAATCTCCTGTAAAGATGAGCAGCTGGAGGCTAGGAAAAGTAAAATAACTCGTCCAAAAGGGAATAAAGCCTCTGTTACTGGAATGCTGATCTTCATATTCCAAGAGTCAATTACAATATAACCATTCATAATTCAGCTATCTTTTCATGCTTTTCCAGTTCCTCCATTCTATGGTTGTTTTGTCACCAGTTTAGACAGGAAAGTTTTACTTTGATTTAGGCATCCCGAAGAAGAGATGCAGAGCCATGGACTGAGGTAGACATCTTCATTCTCAGCCGCCATATTATATGCCCAGTGGCCCAGCTGTTATATCTGTCCAGCCGTTCTTGTGGCTGTCAGCCACGGTCCACACAATAGTGGCTTTCTGCCAGTACCAGACCTTATAAAAGGCAAGTGGTTACCAGGACATCAAGAAATATACCTGTGTTGGAGTCTTGTTGACCCACTGCCTCCTGGATACCCCCCTTCACAGCCTGAACTATAGTTGTGGCCATCTTGGGCTTTTTCATGATCCTTTACAATGGTCTGTCAAACTGTGGTAATTCCTTTTCAGTGAACAACTAGACCCATGGGCTGCTGGCTCTGGCCTAGCTTTCCAATCTTCACTACTTTCCTTTCACATAGATTCTGAACTACTGAGTGAGAGGAGAAAGATGCAAATGAAAAGAGGAAGAAAGAGGTGGCAGGAGGCAGTAATGTACTTGGTAATATGTGTCTGATAATAATTTTTCTCATCTTTAAAGCACTTCTGATTTAGGTTTAAGTAGTGAGCTCTAACATTCAATTAGGGAAAGCTCTCATAAAGAAGTTGTATCTATTTAATTGATTAAGCTAGTATAGTCTGATTTCTCACTCTAAAATATTCAATACAATATAAATTTCAGTCTTCAGTGCTAATGCTTATCAATATATTAGGAATGAATGCCAAATATATAACTTTCTTAAATGTAGCTAAGTTTGTAATACAAATTAATTTGAGGTGCAGGATTACATAATGCCTGAGTCTATTCCCAGGAGAACAGAACTTACATTAAGACAAATGCTATAAAAGGTACTGGGAGGATAATACTAATATATATATGGAAAAATCCAAGATGCCAGAAAATACTAAACAAGAGAATTGGTTCTAAAAGATGTCAAAAAGATTTGCAGCATAGAATAAAATACTGTTTAATTAAACATCATTGAAATAAAATTTTGTTTAAAGAGAAATTTAGATATTTTCAATAGGTCTTACCGAGTTTATATAAAGAAAAGCCACTTCCTTTAAATTTGGGCCTGAGACAAGTGATATGGGTTAAAAAGTGCACAAACTGTACTTTTAGATCTTGAATGAAGGTCACTTAGAAAACTGCTATTAGTACTCAAAATATTTCACTGTCACCCTGAGAGTAAGAGTTCCAAAATGCAGTCCTCCCCATCAAACACTGAAATACATAGCAACATTAGGACCAAGTAGTTTATATTGAATATGTATGTTTGGACAATATTTAAAGTAAGTCTTCAGTTCCCCAATATACCTCAACATTCATAGACAATATGCACCAATGCAAATGGTAATTTATGTTTTATTCTTTAAAAACCAGAACGTCAAGAGCATATACACATTGTTATGCAAATTATATTAGATACTTTTCCAATGCCTTGCCACAATATCAAAATTCCCTTCCACCCTATATATTCTAGTAGCACGCTGTTTTCACCTCTTAACACATTTTGTAATTGTGTTATTCACTTGTCTTTCTCTCTTACTAACTTATCAGTAGCTAGATGACTGGGCCTTAGTATTTTAAAAATAATTCCCATCATGGCTAGTAGTTGCTCAAAGAATAGTTTCTGAATTTAGAAAATATGAACAAACTTTTATGGTTTTATCATCTAAGGCACTTCTCAGTTTTACTTTTTTTTTGGTACCTGGTATCAAACTTGGGACTTTGTGCTTGCAAGGCAGGTGGCGGAACCACTGAGCTAAATCCCCAGCCCCTCAGTTTTACTTATTAAAAGTCTCTACTCCATTAAATTTTTGGAAAGAAAGGTTTAGCGAGCATTTATTGGGCTTCTACCATGTGTCACTTTCAACTAAGATTTTTACATGTCATTATGAATAATCATTAACAACCCTGTGAAATAGGTATTTTAATATCCAGGTTTTATAGACAAGAAAAGTCAGGTTCTAAAGCCTGACTAAAGTCCAGGCAGCTGGTGAGTTGAGGAGCTATGATTCATTCAAGCCCAGGTTCTATCTGGCTTTAAAAGTCCATGAGTTCTCCATGCATTCTTTACTGCATTCATTGTGTTATAGCAAAGAAGCTATTAAAAGGCTCTGCATTTCCTGTGAAGAAGATAAATGAAAGAAACAAGGAGAAAAAAACCTCAAAGTCCAATATGTTGGACAATTTCCTTTTTTTTTTTTTTGATACTGGGGATCAAACTCAGGACCTTGTGCTTGCCAGGCAGGTGTGGCACCACTGAGCTAAATCCCCTGCCCTGCTGGCCAATATTCTTTTTTTTTTTTAAATTTTATTTTATTGGTACATTTTAGGTATACAATATAATGACATTCATCATTGGAAATTTGCACCTTTACATAATCTATCTTGGTTCTTATTATTTTTCTCCCTTCCCCTGCCCTTCCTTCAACCCCTCCATCCCTCCCTATTTACAAAGACTTTGTTTCCATATTTTCATTTTCTCATATTAATTCCATTGCCTTCTTTGTTTTCCCCCTACCCCTCCCACTTCCCCTTCCCCTTTTCCCCTTTTCTAACTATTTCACATTATCCTATAACTTTTACTCCTCGTTTACACTTTCAGTTTCTCATACTAGAGAAACTATTCAGTATTTACACGTCGGTCCTATTTATTTCACTTAAGAGTATTGCCTCTATGTGCATCCATTTAGCTAAAAATTTCTCTAAATTCTCATTTGTTATAGCTGAGTGGTACTCCATTTTATTAAAAGAAAAAAAGAGCACATTTTCTTTATCCAGTCTCCAGTTGATGGGCATTTGGGCTGTTTCCAAGTTTTAGCTATTACAAACTATGCTGCTATGAACATGGGTACACATATATCACTGTGGTATGATTCTTTTAATTCTCTGGGGAAGATACCCAACAGGGGAATAGCTGGGTCAAAAGTGACTTCCAGTCCTAGTTCTTTGAGGTATCTCCATACTGATATCCACAGTGGTTTGGCCAATATTCTTAACAGAAGCACATTATTACTCTGGCTACTTAAAAGCACCTGTGACTCTAGTCATTGCAGATCTCAGCTACAATTTCTTTTTTATTCTGAATGGGAATTTATTGGGGCTGAAAGTGAAAAGTCAAACCTCTTCTTATTTTTTATTACAATGTTAAGTTTTAAAACTAGAGTGAAGGCAATGATACTTTATTTTATTTATGCATTTATATCCAGTTAGGTAAAATACATGCTTTAGTCTAGTATATTTGTCAGACTGGGTTTTGGTCACAGTATTTAGCATACAGCTTAAGTGCAATCTACATGAATAACAGTAGGTATGTATTCAAACCTAATTACTTGATGGGGACTAGGCGTGGAAAAGCAAGGAAAGAGGGTAGATTCAAGTCAACTAGATCTTCCTGCACTTAAGTCACTGCCTTTTTCTTTTTCTTTCTTTCTTTTTTTTTTTTTTGGTACCAGGGATCGAACAAGTCACTGCCTTTTTAAAATAAACATTTTCATAAATTTTGCTCAGTTTGTAAAACAAGAGACTTAAAATGAACAATAATAGTAAGGATTCTTTTTCTCAGATATATGCTTGTGAAGAAAAACAGTGTCTGAGATATGTGGCAATTTAGGTATATCAGAAATTTTAAAAAAATCTGTCATGTTCCATAGAAACTTATGCTAATAGAAACCTATGCATAACACTTAAATAAATGTATTCAAAAAAAGATAATCAACACCTTTAGAGTTAGTCCCAAGCTTGTACCCTTTAGCTAACTCCAGCTCCTGGCAATTACTTTCCCCCAAACCCCCAAGCTCTGGCAACTGCTATTCTGCTCTCTGCTTCTATGAGTTCAACTTTTTTTTTTATAAAGACAAGTAAGTTCTGAGGATTTGGTGTTCATCATGGTTTACCTGAAATTTTTTGAGAATAAACCTTACATGTCCTTACCACATATAAAGACATATACAACAGTAATTATGTGCAATTACGTGTGGTGATGGATGTATTAATTTGTGGTATTCTTTTCACAATGTATATCAAATCATCATGTACATTTTGAATAGATACAGTTTTTATTTGTCAGTTGTACTACAGTAAAGCTGGAAGAAACTTAATTAGTGATATAGCCAGGTATGGTGGTGCATGCCTGTAGTCTCAGCCCACTGGAGGCTGAGGTGAAGGAATGCTTGAACCCAAGAGTTCAGGACTTACCTGGGTAACTGTTAATGGTTTAAATCTTAAAAGTTCCCCAAAGGCTCATATGCTAAAGGCTTGGTCCTACCCTGTGGTGGTATTGAGAGGCAGTGGAACACTTAGGAAGTGGGCCTAGTGGAAGAAGTTAGATAATTGTGAGTGTGGCCTTGCCAGGGATATTGGGATTCTGACCCTTTCCTTTTTCTCTTTGCTTCCTGGATGCCGTGAAGTGAGCAGCTCTCTGAACCACATACTTCAGCCATGATGTACCACCTCATACAGGCCTAAAGTGTTGGGGCTAAGTGACCATCAGTTGAAACCTCTGCAGCCATTCATGAGACAAAACAAACCTTTCCTTCTTTATGTTACTTCAGGTATTTTTTCACAGTTATGGAAAGGTACCTAACACAGTAACATAGCAAGAAAAAAGTCTCAAAAAAAGAATTTGTGATATGAGTGTAAAATTAAATAAATATGGAAGGATTGTAAGAACCATTATTATTTTTCTTTTGATCAGTGAGAAAGTCAGAAGCTAGGTCTCACTTGGACAAGTATTTATTTAACATGCCCTAAGCAAAAATTCTCATGGTTTTATAAAAGGCACTGAACAACTCTTAAATATAGGCAGAAACAGATATATACATGTAAACACACCACCTACTAAAATGTGTTAATAATGTACAGTATACAGACAGCTGATGAATCTTCCAGTTAATTTCATGTACTAGTGAAGCAGAGAAAACTTAATGTAAGTGGAAATAATTTAACTGATTTTTAATGTTTTAAGTTCAAGGACAAATTTTAAGATATTAATGTAGCCTAGCCCTTCTGCATCTGACAGCACACAGTAGTGCTATCTCTGGGACTGGACTAAGGGGATGTCTTAGTTACTTTTCTCTCGTTGCTGAGACAAAATACCTGATACCCAAAGATAAAGGGGGAAAGGTTTATTTTGCTCACAGTTTGTAGAGGCTTCGGTCTGTAATCGGCTGGCTCAAAGGCAGGGTGGCACATGGCAGAGGGGCAACAGTTCATGGCAGACCGAAGGTAGCAAAGCAACAAGGGACCTTAATGGTATCTTTCTGCCCCTTTTATTTTATCCAGACTACCAGGATTAAGGTGGTGCCAAACCAATCAGTAGACTGTTTCTGTAATCACACACCCTTAATCCCAGCCACCTCTGAAAAAGCCCTATGACTGCATGAGGCTTTGGGGAGACATCTAGACCCAAACTATAACAGGGCACATGTGCGGCTAATTTCTTCCCAGGGAGCCAATTTGAGTATCAGTGTCCAAGACTCAGATAAAGGGGCTGGTCACTAGGTGTATCCTGCTAGCAAATGGCTATGTTGTTCTGAACTCAGGAACCCAACAATGAAACTAGGTATATATTGTCAGCCTTGACTGTTGTGTACAACAACCTTGACCAGCTGGTACAACATGATCCATTGTTCCATGTGTATATAACAATATCATCACTCACTAACATAAAGGACACTTTGAAGGCCACATTCCCAAGGTTGGCAAAAGTCCAATCATGGTCACCTTGGGGACATGTAAGGAGTAAGCAACTAGTTCTGTGCTGTTACCTCTTTTATGACTATACATCCCCTTGCCCTTGGTCAAACATTTTTACAACAAAACTGTCAGTGCAGCAAGTGTTAGTATAATATTTATATAAAAATATTTCATTTAGTACAGAATTTAATTTCTATAGTTAGTGAATTTTATATGCCATAGTATTCATATTTATGCATATACATTGTATAAAATATAATTATATATAAGTACCGTTAAATTGTTATATATATGCTATACCTCAGTATAGTATTTATAGTATAATATACCTTTATATAGTACAATATTTGTATATATACTATATATATGTCTACCTACCTACTTACCTTCTTACCTATCTATAAAGTGTTGTAAGAACAATATTAAATATACTTAATATTTGCAGAAGCCAACAAGGGTAGAAATAAGCTCAAATGAATAATTCATCCAGTCTGGAAGACTGTTACAAATATTCTTATATTGGTGTACAACATAGCTATCCATTTTTGCTCTGGATGTATGACCACTTGAACTTTGTGATAGTTATACAGAGCCATTTAATACAGTAATGAACTGTTATTTTAATTCTTTCTTAGGCCAGTCACTCTCCATGTGTATTATACATGGAGAGTTTTATACATTGAGGAGGTTTTAGTTCAATTTCCCAAAAACATCTGATTACCACATGATTTATTTATATAAGGTAGTTGAATCTTACCAACAATACTAGTGTCATAACATATCACTGTATGCTTTTGATAGTTTGGTTTAGTTACAAAATAGATCAGGAAATACCATAGAAGTGTTTATTAAACCTTCCTAGAAGACTTATCTTTATCCATATACCAACTATTATTATGGACAAGTGTTGCCATCAGTGGCAATGATTTTGTCATTTCTACATCCTATTTTAGCTGAGGAAAAGGCCATTAATTTTTCTCAATTCTCATTATTATCCAGATAAAGGTTCCCATTAACTGTTGTACACTAAGGTCATCTCTCTCCCTAGGGGAGTACATGGGTATCATTCAGTATTAGTTCTAATCACACTAGCTAGTTTTATTTTGGTCCATTCTTTGGTCAAGGTCAGTCAGAGATCAGCAATGTGTGTAACAATTCCCCTCACAAAAATTCCATAAACTGGAGGATCTGTATATGGCTTAAAGATTCTCTCCCTGAGCTTTCACATGTAAAAATGGAAGGCTATTGCCCCATGACTACTTGGGCCTCCATGTTAAGTAAAATGATTAACAGACTGCTGTGTTAGAGCATATGCTCTTTGTTTCCTTGTGTGTTGGGTCTGTGGGGCCATTTTATCAAGGCTCTACTATATTTTCAAATGGAAATGCATTCTTTTCCCTACTCTTGGAAGATGATTTCTTCCAAGCTGTCTATTGTATTACTAACGCTTTTTCTCTTTAAAGTTACTCTTCATTAAAAGCAAATTCAGCATTTACCTAGAGCAGCCCTTATTTCAGCTACAGGCCTCTTTTGTTTCATGGGACTGTGATTAATCCAACATACAAGCTGCCACTGAGTGGCAACTTCTTGAATAAAGTTAGGATACATGTACTGTACCTCCAAAATGTTGGGTACCCCAAGCTAGAATCAAGTTTGACTGTGGTTACTCCCACATGTAGTTTAGTTTGAGTACACCATCTGGTTTCTCTTCCCTGTCTCAGGTTAGGGTTATACCCAGTGAGGATACACATCCAATTTGTAATACCTAATCTGTTATTTTAATTCATAACCCAATGATATTTTTCATTTCATTTAAAAGATGTCCATCCATAAAAATGGGGATGGTGTGTACCCTTGAACATCTTTTATGACATGTCAAACTATTACATCTAGGGGCTCATCTGAGCATTTAGTCATCAAAACTTATGGTTACACAGTTATCAGTTTGTGTGACATTATATATTATGCATCATAATCTTCAGAGGAAAGAAATTATTGAATTTATTTTCTCTTAATAGTCTAATGAAGGAAAATTCTCATAAGTTAGCTTCATCACCATTTCTATCAGTAAAATGCAGATAATGCAATTAAATGTTTAGTGATCGTTATAAACATCATATACATATCTACCTTTTAAAAATAAATCAGAGGTCATGAAAATTAGATATATAAATGACACTATGACACTCTTAAACATTTATAAACAAAAGTGATTATCAGTGATAAATATATATTTAATCATTTTGTCCCCTAAGGACAAACAGACACAGTCCATTAAGTAGTATAACATGCACTTTCAAACACCTTCTCTAATAGATGAGAAGTGTTAATTCCACTCTTGACCAATTTA
Organism: Heterocephalus glaber; assembly: GCF_053883595.1. Lineage (NCBI taxonomy): Eukaryota > Metazoa > Chordata > Mammalia > Rodentia > Bathyergidae > Heterocephalus > Heterocephalus glaber. Next base: position 32,869,993 of record NW_028258384.1, on the reverse strand, counting down.
TGGAGGTTAATTTTCATAAAATACATTACAAACTATGAAAATTACTTAAATGAAAGATGGGATCAGAGCTAAATGCCCAATGAAGTTTGTGCAACACCAAAATTATTTTTAAACCTTATTATTTGCTGATGGAGTTAATAGATTTATTATATAGCACTTAGAATACAGAAGCACATACCTGAGTGCCCTCAGAGAAAAGCAAACCAATCATTCTTGTCATTGTAAGTATAACCTTTGCATAGTCGTACTAGACAGCGATTTCTTTCTAACCTCAGAGATAAAAACAGCATGATATACAAATGTCAAACATTAACATGATGTGAAACTTTGAGTAGCCTGGCACAGGAATTTTGAATGTCCTTTTGACCACAGCTAGTAACAGGCTGAAGCTGAAGCTGCCACCAATGTGATAAGCTGTTTCTCTGAGGACAGAAGTCACTTAACTTTAAACACTGGGATAATCATCACTTATTACCATATGCTGATATATAATCATTATGACTTTATAATAAAATTCAGTTTTTCATCCATTCCTAAATTCAGTTAACTTCCTTGCTATATGAAAATCCTCTCTACTCCTCCCACTCCCAAATAAATTAAATTCCTTTTTTATTTTTGGAGAAAGAGTGGATTAAGAGGCCCAAAATTCACTGCCTATTTAGAGGAATATCTCAGTTCATATAAAATATATTCTGTTGCCTCCACTATAAGATCATTTGAAAGCATTAAATCTCTACTGAACATTCTGGAGAAGTAGTGCACCATTATGCTGTTGTGTTAGGAATACTTGAAGGGAACAGGAATAAATAATGATGGTGGCATGGACCAGGACTGAAGCAATGGAAGTAGTAAGAAATAATCAGATTTTTGATATATAATCAAGGTAGAACCAACAGGATTTTCTAATAGACGTTTTGTGGGAAGTTATAAAAAAAAGAGGAATGAAGAACAATTTCAAGGTTTCTGGCCTGGAACCAAAAGAAATTCTTTTGCAAATGGGAGCAAAGATAGTATGGTTTTGTGTTGATGGGAAAGATCCAGAGGAGCGGAAGACATTGTAAGGGAGAAAGAGAGACAATTACTGGAGTCCTGAGTATGCAAAAGACAAAAAGAATATTGTACATGAGGGAAAGGGCTGACCTTTGCAAAGGAACAATTCATTCACAGTAAGAGAAGACAAGACGATACAGACTCAGATGCAAATAGAAGGGCAGATGTGGATATATGCTTTTTCAGTTTTAGTTTTTAAATTATGAACATTTTATTTTCTTTAAACGTCTTTGTGTTTTTCTAAGTTTCATTAATAATCATACATTTTATTCAGAAGGAAATTTCTAAAAATTATTTATAAGAAATTATGCTTTTGATTGGTTCAATTTTGCCAGTGGAATAAGATACAAGTTGAGCATAAAGTTGGAGGAGGTGTTGGAGGTGTAAGGAGAAAGGAACATGCATAATTAGTCACCTTGGAAAGTAGGACAATAAATGGCTGAGAAAATATGATTATTGGGCAGCAGTAAGGGTCCACTCTGAATTTATGGTAATAAATTTAAAGTGAAGTCAGTATAGCTGTAAATGCTTTTCCGCTATTTCAGCTATGCTAAGTTACAGACACAGAGTGAGTAGGAAGTTGAATTTAACCAGAGTTAGATTTTGTCAGCAAGTACAACTAACTTTTCATATTTGTGCATTCTGCATGCTCAGATTCAACAAACCAGATTGAAAATATTCAGAATAAAAAATTGCATCTTGGGCTAGGGATTTAGCTCAGTGGCACTGCACCTGCTTCACAAGTGCAAAGTCCTGAGTTCGATCCCTGGTACCAAAAAAACAAAACAAAACAAAAATTGCATCTCTACTGAACATGTAGACTTTTTTCCGTGCCACTATTCCCTACACAATAGCTATTTACATAGTATTTTTGTCAAATTAGGTATTAAAAGTAATCTAGAGATGATTTAAAGTATGTGGAAGGATGTGCATAGGGTCTAAGCAAATACTACACCATTTTACATAAATCTGTGGATTTGGTATCCATGTGGAGGGCCTGGAACCAAGCACCCATGGATACCAAAGAGATAGCTAGGCAACAAAAAGAGGGCTAAAGGGAACTGAAGATGTATGCATGGGAGTGGCTACAAAACTTAAGGTGAATAAGAAAAAAAGGATATGAGAGAGGTGAGGGACAATATAGGTGAGATGGGAGGATCAATGACACAGACTGACAGGGACTTTTCTATTTAATAATTCTTTGGTATTTTTGCTTTCTTATTTCTATACTTTGTATCTTTTTATAAGTCAGTAATACAATATGGTAAACAACATGAATACATGACTTGGTTTGCACCCTAGCACTGTATCATGCACAATTAGATCTTTAAACCTGTCTTCTCATGAAATTCAGTCTAATCACTTTTCTTTGCCCTACTTCCACATGCAAATGTATATATAAAATAAGACTGCTTACCTTTGGGCAGTGACTACAGTTATTTTGTTATATTTGGTTTTATGAAAGTTCTTTTCCTCTGTACTTTCTAAAGTTTCTTTATTGTGTATGAAATGTTTTTATAACTTAGAATAACATTTATTTAAGAGAACATATATATGTATTTACATAATTTATAATTAAACGCTGGCTGTGCTTCCTATTGAGGTGTTAAAGACTTCATCAGGCAGGACAAATTATAGAACATAAATGATTTGAGAAGATAGAAGGTGGCATACTTTAAAAAACTATTAGATTTCACCAAACATATGCATAGATTATTGTCTAGCAACTGAAGTATATTAAAATATGTGACTGACACTATAATTAAAACAATAAAAACATTGTAAATTCAAAGAAAGGAGTATTACTAACCTGTTTCCTGCTTTGAGCCCTTGCATTCCGTAATCTTCGAGCAGAATAAAAGATAAAATATCCCACAGTTGCTGCCGTAATAATAAAAAAGGATACAGAAACAAAGAAAATTGAATAGTGATTCACCCAAGGGCCATGTTTTTTTCCCACTTCGATGACCATTGTTACTTGTATGCCTTTTTGAATAGATTGTAGAATTTTTGTTCCTTTCAGATTTCCAATCATGATTGCAACAATGTCTCCTGCACCTGTAAAAGAAAATGAATTGTTTTAATGTGGTATTTTTAACATAAAAGTCTAATTGCTAAAATGATTTAAAATGAGACCCAGCCCTAATCCTAAGGAGTACACAGGTTATAAGGAAGTTATATGTAACAGATGCCTCTCTCCTTCTCAGATTAATTACCTATAATTCAACAGATTAATTGCCTTTGTGGGCCAATTTGCATCTTAAAAGAAGGCTGGCTTAACAACAAATAGTCCCCTGGCAAGTAGAAGATAAGGTTTATACCTTAGGAAATCTGAGATTTGGGAAATATAAAAATATATAGCTATATAATTCTGATTTATAAGATGAAAGATTATCATATATACTCTGAACATGTATAAGATTTATATATAAGGATAGGAATCTGAGAAAAATATTGTTTATAAGCCCAAATATACAGCCTATACATATATCTATGATGTATTAGCCTTCTATATCCTCAAAAGCAATGTAAAATTTGTCCAAGATACTCCAAGGTATTACGTGGACCTGATAGGTTATCAAGAAAGATAACATAAAATTGATAGAAAGGTACTAATTAAGGACAGCTCTTAAATTTGTGACGCCCCCCCACCCCAGGCCAGGGATTTAGCTCAGTGGCACTGTGCCTGGCTCAAAAGCACAAGGTCCTGAGTTTGATCCCTGGTACAAAAAAAAAAAAATGAATAGCACCCTTTCTACTCTCAAATATGGATATATATTTTGTGGGGAAAAAAGAAATAATATCTTTTCCAATATTCTGAGTATGCCATTTCAATATTTATCAAGGTTTATATTCTTTCTAGTTTATATGACCTGAGATCAATAATCTTAAGCAAAAGAACAGAGTTCTTTGAATGTTAAGGTACTGGCAACCAGAGAAACCTCGCTATTAGGTTAAGGTACTATTCTAGGTTAATGATCAAACTTCAACTTGAAATAAACAACCATGCACAAATAAAACTCTAAAAAGACCTTTAGACTATAATTTAAACACAAAGGTACAATGTTAAAATAGTATTCAAATACAAATCTTAAATGGAAATGTACATTGTTGAATTTTTACCCAAATATTCCCTTAAATTTACATTTCTTAGTACTAAAGTCTTCAAAAGATCAGGCCAAAGAGAAATGCCTCACGGTACATTAGTTTTGTTCCTCTCCTTATCTGAAGTTATTAATTCAAAAATATATTACAAGTGTATCATTTCAGATCCTTAAAGTTCCAGAAAATACTATTTTTATTACAATAGCCATTTAGTTAAACTCTTTTACCTACTTTAATGTTCAATCACTTCATTTGATAGAAGTCAATGACTCACTCTGTTTTCATTTACATAGGGGAAAATCTCAATGCAATGGAGAGTGAAGGAATCTGAAATGTAGATAGATACTTTCTGGTATATCTTCTTCCAATATGAAGATACTGAAATTCTTCATACCAATCTTTTGGAGAATTGGTAATTTTGCAAGAGAGTGGCTCTTTTTCTATTTGTGTGTGGGCTTTAAATTTCTAACAGTGGCACTTATTTCTGATATTATAACCTGCATAATCTTAGAAAGCACAGATAATTCTAAAAAATCAGGCTTTGGAATATAATTTAATTGTAAAGATTTCTCTTTAAATCACAGATGTAGTCTTCTAATCGGAGTTTTAGCTAATAGAAATAAATTATTATTCTTTTAGAAGATATGAGGTGAGTGGCCAGCACGAATAATCATTTGGCACATACTGTCCATTGTGGTCAGATGGAGGTTTTAAAAAAGATAGTAAAAAAATGTACATTGTCTACATATCAAGAACAATGCTGTGCTTTACTCCCCACAATCCATACGCATACACACTGTATATTGTCCAACATTAAAAATTCTATTGAATTAGCTGACATCATATAAAAGACATTTTTAAGCATTAGGATATACCTTCTTTTCCCCACACCCTTTCAGATATCTAAAAACTGCTCCTTCTCCAATGATCCCAATTGCAGTTAATGGCATCATAAGCTTTCTGGTCATATGTTTCAGTAACCACAGAATCATGTTTGAATCTTCACTGCACATGTAGTTAGTCACATAGATCCTACTTGTTTTCTTGGTGTCTCCCATGAGATCTTTCTATCCCTGCTGTCTTAGTATAAGCCTGCATAATTTCCTTGTCTATACTAGCTCAGTAATCTCACTGGTTGCCCTATATCCAGTATCTTTACTTTCCTTGTTTGACTCTTGTCATCACTTGGTTGGATCATGCCTCTTCCGTGCTCAAAGCTTTTAGTAATTCTTTATTACTCATTAAAAGTCTGACTCTCTGACTCCTTGAAAAGCCTTATATGATCTTTTCTCAACTAACTTTTCCAGTTTTATATATGTCCACTACATCCCAACTTTAGGAATACTCAGATTCAGTCACATGGGAAGCCTATTGCCATTCACTTTTCGTAACTGTTACTTCTGCTCCCTCAGTTCCTAAAATTTCCCATGTCTGCTCTAACGCTCCTCCCTCTTCTGCTTGTCTACGTATTTATAACTCAAGTTCCAACTCAAATGTTGCCCCTAGATAGTCTTTCCAAGTTCCAAGTAAGAAAGTAAAAGTTCTGTCTTTATTCAGTTGTCACTTGGTTTTTAAGCCCTACTAATACTTCATTTTGCTTTGCATCTCAAATGGCACGCTTTACTCCCTTCCTAGATTAAGAACTTTTTAAGGGCAAAAAGAGTGTCTTAATTACACAGTAATGCCTTCCTTTATCTGGTATTGTTAGGAAATTAGATGTTGCACATAAGTAAATTTTACACGTAGCAAACAGCCTTACACAAATACTTAACAGTTTTTACAAAATCAAGTTTTAAATAACACATATAGTATTTTTGACCTGGTCAAATGTACTTGGCAAGGCCCATATTTTAAATAATGTATCTGCCTCCAAAGTATCAGCTTTGTACAGATCATTCCATAGATCAACAGAAAATACATTTGAGCACAAATACATAAATGCAGAATTTTATTTCTGCAAACAGACATGTATCTTGTACTGATTAAATATATACAAGTGATTTGCTTTATAAAAATACATAGATTTCTAAATAGACTTAATAATATCCTGGTGATATTTAATTTCAATTTGAATGATTTATAATCTAAATATTACAACCACAAAATTATATTTGTATTAAAAGGTTACAACTTTTGACAAAAATGCTGAAAATACATTTCAAAGAAAATTATCAAAACAAAGTATACTGCTGTAGCTTTACTGATTCTGAGGGCCACTTTATTAAAAATTGATGATTGCTTAACTGCAAACTTAACTGTTGCCTAAATGCAGAGGCACAGCAGAACACTAGTGTAAGCTCTTGTTGTGAAGAACAGCTTCAAAAGGACATTTAGGCCCTACCCTCCACTCTAAAAATACAGCGAAAGAAAATGACCCCAAAATGTTAGACAATCCCACTACATTTTAATGTGTAGAATTCTTGCTCCAGGGCACTGACGAGAAGTCTGTGGATAAATCATCTGTTTATTAGGTGTATAGTACTCAGAAATGTTTTTATACCATGAAGCTCTATAATAATTAACAATTTTGAATGTACATTTAAAAAAGTAATCTAATATTGCCTTATTTTCTTAACTAGGATATCCTGATTCTTATTTATTACTGAGACTGGATCATCTTTGTAAGCCATTAGTTAATATAGTAGTGAGATTATTTGTCTCCAATCTGTTATGATCTTTCACTGAAGTCATACATTTTTGGAGCTGAAAGGACCTTAGAGATCATCCAGTCTGACTCATTTTTAAATTCTCAGATTGGGCAATTTTCCTCGAGGGAAGAAGATTCTCACTTGATGCTTGTAGCAGCAGCCCTCCTTGATTTCTAATTTTATGCTTCTAATCTACTGTTGGGTCTGAAAAAACAATCAAGCTTTGGTCTACAGAATGAGTAAAACAGGCTTCCCAAGAGAACTTAAGGGCTTTCCTGCAAGTGCCCTCTGACATTTATATTGGTTGCTCAGTGACATTTTTGTTTACTTCCTGAACTGGTCTATACCCTGGATAATTGAGGTTGCCAGATAAGATTATAAACTAAGCCTTTAACATATTTAATCCCCACATCAACCCTCTAAAGCAGTCATTGCTGCTGTTCCCATTAAAGAAAACATTGACTAAACTAGTAAGCACAGTACAGAACTGATATGCGAACTCAAGGCAATCTGGCTCTACTGCCTCTGATTTTCATCAATATTGTACATTTGTTCCCTAACTTCAATGAAAGCTAAAGCTATTCTTTGATCTCAAAAATGACAATTAATTAGGTACATTCAAGGTGCCACAGTAAAAGTTTAACAATCAGATCTTCAAATCAGAGGAAGCCCTGATTTGTACTGCATGGCAATTTCTATGGTGTAAATACTCCCATCATGGACACATAAATGTGGCGTTTGGAAGAAATGGTACAACTGACTGAACAAGTGGGCTCCAGCTTACCACTGGGTGTTATAGGGTCAAAATCTATGTGTGTAGGATACAATTCAAAATTTAACTTATAATAATTTACTCATTTTTTACACTTATATCTACTTTTCAAGACAAAGTCTATATACAATTCCAAATTAAGTTTGTTTTCTACTTGCTACTCTGTTGAAAACCACAAAATAAAATATGTACTCTGATATTCCAAAGAAGAACAGATTTCTTTTTGTGGAGCAGAGAGGGAAAAAAAAATCCCTTTTCTGACTGTGGGTGTGTACATATGTGTTTGTATACTATTTCTGTTGGTAAAGCAGGCCTTACTGAGTGACCTTTGTTTTTCCTTAAGCTTTTCTATGCCCTTAAAATATTGGAAATGGGCTGTTATAATACTTCACCTAATCCTAAACCTTTCACATTAAAATTATTCACTGTGTGTGTATGTGCATGTGTATGTGTTCGTGTGTGTGTGTGTGTGTGTGTGTGTGTGTATGTGTGCATATGTATTTTGTTTGGCAATGCTGAGGATTGAACCCAGGGCCTCACATGTGCTAACTAGCACTCTATCACTGAACAATATCCCTAGTCCCCTAGTCCTGTAAATGATCTTTTTAAAGGACCCCAAAATAGTCTGTATATAAAATTAGCCATTTATTATAAGGAACAGAGATATGGTCATATGCAGAATTCCTTTTGAATGTTTAATTTTCTTGATTTCTATTGTTCTGAGGAGTAGAAAGTGAAGCAAACATTTAAAACACATACACATACACTCAAAGGTTAGAGGCTTTAAAGAAGATTTTGAAACTGTAAAGAATGGCACTTTTTCAAAGGGACAATTTAAAAATACACACAATCTTTTTCCTATTTGAAAAAGTAAGGTATTTCCATGCCTTTCTATAGAAACTCAAAGCACTTCTTCAGTACCCATGAAAATTGATTTTTGAAGATGAGAGTTTAGACCCTCAACTAGACAAGTCTAATTAACAGAACAAACCTATATTATTGAATCTATATCATTTATGTGGCAGAATTCTGCTTATCAGTAAAATTATTGCTGTTTCCTCAAAGCATTCTGACAATGTCAATGTATTAATCTATATACTCTTGTACAAGTTCTGGAGCTACCTACTTTTCCTTTTCTTTTTGTGGTATTGGTGAATAAACCCAGGACCTTTGCATTGAGTTACATCACTAGCCTTTAAAATTTTTTTTTTTTAAATTTTAAGCTAATTCTTGCTAAGTCGCTAGAGCACAGGTTGGGCTTGAACTTGCAATCTTCCCATCTCAGCCTCTCATATTGCTGGGCTTACAGGCATGCACCCTCAAGTCTGGCTAACAGCTACCTCCTTTTGAAAGTGCCAGGCTTAAGAAGCCAAATATGGGTTGCATAGCTTAACTGATTAAAACAGTGCCAATAAAATCAATGCTATGTATGGTAACCCCTTGTGGATCAGTTATACAGAATATAGACAGTACTCTTAACCTCACCCATTAAGTATTTTTTGAGTATCTAACACATGCATGGCACTGTGCTAGGCTATGCAGCCACAAAGAGTAATAAAATATAGTCCTTGCCCTCTAGGCAACTGCAAATATGTTCTGTAGATTAACCCTTCACCATTTGGAAGAATATGATCTAAGGGAGAGAGATGGATTTTGCATATCTATTACCATGGGCTAGTAGTAGAAAAAATCATTTCCATGTCACTTTCCAAACTGATACCGGGTTAGTAGAGCATTTTCCTATATTAAAAAATGTATTTTCTTTCAATGTCCAACATTTGTAAAATAAATACCACTTTGTAGGTTTTGATATTTCTCCACTTAGTAATATTCTTCATCTAAAAACTGGTAAGGAAGCAGCATAATGTAGCGAAACTCACGCTGATATGCGAATTACTGTAGAAGATTGGGTTGTAGCTTCCACCTGAAGGAGGTAAGGTTGTGCTAGGTTTCTAAGGTCCTAAAATCAAACATGACTAAAGTTCTTCTATCCTGATAGAATCTTCAAATCAACTATTAATTTCATCCTTTTTCCTAAACACGTAGCACATGTCTCAAAGAAAGGAAGAAAAAACTTTAACTTGTTAATAATGTTGATTAACTGGACAACAAACCACTAAAGACCTAAACTCTAATCATAGAATAGCTGTCATTTCACCTCTCTAAATATGTAATTGTTTAAAAGGTGATTGTGAGATCATTTATATTCCTTTCTTTCCTGGACTGTTAGGCAAATTCATTAAGACAAACTATAAGGATTACTAGCTAAAAGCCTATCTGTCTTATAGATATAAACTGAGGAGGTATTAATAAATGTTAATGTGTTGTATCTGGTATATTTTCAAGGATTAATACAATTATCTGTCATCTTTATAATACCAGTGTATTTACAGCATATTATATTTGGCAATTTAATGGCCCAAAATAGAAAATCTGTACCCTAATTTCTTCAACACAAATTCATGGGTTCAGTACAACTTAAATGAAACTCAACTTGAAGACATAAATTTATGAAGTATTTATAGATTCTAATTCTATAAGGAATCCTTAAGCTTCCTAGTTAAAAGTCAATACCAATAACACAAGTTGGCTCAAATTTTGTCACATTTTTACTCAGCTATCTAAAGTATTGTAGAAGGGACATATTAGAAATAAGTAGCAACTAAGAAGCAGAAGAAATATAGATTCCAAATTCAAATGTTCAACAATGAAAAAAGATTTTGGCAGTTACTTATCTTGAGAACACAGTGCTATGAGGGGTGTTTTCTAGTTAGTATTCATAATATATAAAAATTCGATCTAGGATTATGCTGATGGCCAACTCCTTTCATTTCTTTTAAAAAGCTAATGACGTTATGGTTTCAGTATAATCTTAATTATTTGTGAACACAAATTCATTAAATAAGTATTTCGTAGGTACCAACCACATACTGCGTTCTGTGCTTCTGGGCCTTTTCTCCCTTTTTTAATACTAACATGTTGCTGGGCATAGTGGTGCATGCCTGTAATCCCAGGACTCTGGGAGTCTGAGGCAAGAGGATTGCAAGTTTGAGCCCAGCAGGTACAATTCTGTGAGACCCTGTCTAAAAATAAAAAATAAAAAAGGGCTGGGAATTTTTCTCAACCCACAGTGAAGGCTCCTTCCATGTTCAAAAATTAACATGTGTCAAAATGTAAAATAAACTCTAAAGCATTTTACAATACGTGAAATATTCTAAGCATAATGATAGCATTTTTGCTCTACCTTGGCACTCAAACACAAAACATACGGAGATGAGGAAAGCTGTTCTAATGTCTCTTTCAACCAGTTTTCTACTTTTAATATTAGAAAACAGGAAGTACTCAAAATGAGTGACTTACACAGGAGGGGAGAGTAACAGAAAGAATTAAGATATGTTATGTACATATACCAACTCCCCATGATGAATGTAATCACTATGCACTGCAAAAATGTACTAATAAGAAAACAAACAAACAAAAGAAGTAATAAAGGTAAATGAAAGCCAAAGTAGTTATTTAAAACTAAGCTCATATTCCATACTGCCCAGACATCCTGATAGTACAGTGGAGACAGCACTTTGGAATTCACTGATATCTACAATGAACAAGATCTAAGCATGAAGAGTTCCAACATAACAAACATTTCTTCCATTAGAAAAACCTGGAACCAGTTCAAGTGGACTTCTGAATATTTATTTTGTTCATAGTAGCTTTGAAAGGCTCAGGTTTTCCCTCTACAGCCCCAAATTTTTAGGCAACCAGGGAAGGCCAATTATCTCAAAGAGGGATACCAATGCTTATAAGATCAAGACTCCTAAATGGTGCTTTTATAAAATAAAAAAAAGTTGTCTAAATTTTAAAGCAAACTAGCCTCTCTTTCTTCAAAGTCCTATTTTGTGACAATATTTTTTGTTGATAATTATTCCCAGTCACAGATGAAACAAAATTTAAGATTCTTAAATTGAATACTTCAGAGACGTTATCTCAAGTAAAAAAAAAAGTTCTATCATTGCACTTCATCAAATGAAATAAATACACAAATAATTTCTTTAAATTTTTATGGAACTAGCTCTCTAGGCTTGGGCCTAAGTCCTTTACTCATGCCTAAAGCACCGAAAAAGTCAGACTCTTCAGTGAATTTGGGACCTGCTACAGTCCCTCCCTCTGGAAATAGTGAAGAAAACTGAACTCAGCCGGTGTGCCAAGTATAACTGGTCCTTCTGTGGCAAGGTGAGGAGAGGGCCTGGGGGGGATCTGGCACTATGGGTGGTATGTGGAAACCGTTCCTGGTGGTGCCTGGACCCCCAATACACTTCCACTATCACAGCTATGTCAGTCATCAGAATGAGCAAACTAAAGGCCAGTAGAAGCTCTACCATTTGAGACATCCCTAGCCTGTAAAAATGGGTTAATTAATGTGACAAAAGTATTTGGAAATACATGTGTGTGATTCACTGGGAACAAGACCAAATCATTACTGTGTACCTCTTTAAGATATCATTATGCTTCTAACTAGCCTTTAGTTAAAACCTAGTTTGTTGCAGAACAGCCATAGTACAGATTAACTGTTTTTTAAGCAATGGTTTTTAACATTTTATGTTATTACAAATCATATTTTAAGGGTGAGAGTGGTGACAGGAAAGGTGACTAAAATCACTTTTTATCATTACTATTTTTTAAGCCAACAAATGAGACAGAGGCAACTAGTTATATATAGTACAGCAAGTTGCATTTCTTCCCTGCACTCCAAAATACATCTTCTGTAGGTTTGGAAGGAAATACTATATCAGGGAATGGATCACAGACTTGATATAGCATAAACAAATCTCTGGTAAATGGAGTGCTCAGGAAATAGCATATTAAAGACACAAGAAAAATAGATACAATACTGTTCAAAAGGTCATAGATGAATAATTTGTACATGACAGGTCACATTTACAGGAAAACAATTCTTAGAACTGTCATAAAATCACCTATTCCTGAACTATTCTGATTTCCACTAGTGGTTATATTTAGCATATCATTAAAAACCCAAGAGCTAAATCAACAATTCTTCAATTTTCTGGTCTCAGGACCTATGAACAGTCTTTAAAATTATCGAGGACCTCAAAGAACTTTTGTTTATGCAGATCATTTCTTTCATATTTATCAGATTAGAAATTAACAGGAATTTAAAAATATTAATTAATTCATTTAAAATAATCATAAATATTTGTCAATATAATTAATATAGTTTTATTAAATAAGTATATCTCCCCCAAAATGCAGTAAGAGTGGCATTGTTTATCATTTGGGCAAATTTCTTTAATATCAGACTTAGTTTAACAGAACATAGCTAAACACAGCTGGACTTCCATATCTGCTTTTGTATTAGTTCTGTTATGATATTTTGGTTGAGGGATATGAAAGAAAATTTTTATTCATGCTGATAATACAATTGAAAAATTGAGTGATATTTTAATAGCAATATATATATATTCTTTGATTCGAAACTCAACAAATGGTAGTTTCTTAAGCCTTAGGTGCAAGGTAAGATCTGAAGCTACAATTGGTTAAAAGAAAATCCATTGCTCTATCTTGCATGTTGAGTGGGTCTTTTATTCATCCCTGCTTTTGTAATATCATCTATTAGTCATATGGAAAATACTGGTTCACTAAATTATGTAGATCTTCCAAATCGTGACTCAGTTCAAAATTATACAATATAAAATGTCAAGTTTTTAATATTTCCATTGATCTTATCAGAAAAGTCTACAAATTACAAAGTTATCAAGCTCACAAGGTTCATAAAAGTTTTTCAAAATTCCAATTTTTGCTTGAGAACTTGAATCACTGTCAACAAAGACTATCAGGCTTTTTTGTTGTTTTTTTTGGTACGGGGGGGGTGGGGATCGAACTCTGGACCTTGCGCTTACGAGGCGGGAGGCGGAACCACTGAGCTAAATCCCCAGCCTATCAGGTTTTTTTCTTGAAGTGACATGCTTACTTTTCATTTTTAAGAAAAGGCCTTCCAAATACTTAAGTCTGAATAACTGCTTTCTGTCAGTAGGTCTTCAAGTTAAAAGAGATTACCTGAAGAAAGTAGTTAGTTCAGTTGACAAGTCTTGTCACACAAGTGCTTTTCCTTTAGGTAAACATCATACTCTGGTGTGCTGCAAAAGTGGTTTATGCCTACTTCTTATTTTATTATACAGAAATATACATTTATGTACATTGGGCAGGATAGATTTTCAAAAATTAATTACTCTTTCTGATGTATTAAGAACATTCTTAAGTGAAATTGGCATTTTCTTTTCCCTGCAAGTGCATAAGGGTAGAGAATACAATTAAAATAGTTTGGTGCCCTATCTTAATTTGTTTTAAGATACCAGCAGTTTTACTTACTATAGATTTTACATCATCCACGTAAATATCAACACAGTAAAGAATTTAAATAACATCTAAATATTATTATGAAAATAGTTTTTACTTTATGGACTTCTCAGAGAATCTCAGGGACCAGCAGTCCCTACATCATATTTTGAGTACTTTGGGGTTAGGATCAATGATCCTGAAGCTTCAATATGCATGAGAATTACCTGGGAAACTTGTTAAAACATTGAGCCCCCTGGGCCTCATTCCCTGAAGAAATTCCTATCTAGTGAAGGATAAGTAAACCAGATAACTTTAATGGAAATCTGTTCAAAGGTAGTGTAAAAGTGGGACAGATAAGCCAGATGGGTCAAGATCTTATAAAAAGATGTTGAACTTTATTCTGTACATGAAGTGGAACTTTCTAAGAGCCTTTAACAAAAGAATAATATGAGTATTTTTCCATTTTAGATAAATTTCTCTGTTAGCCACGAAGAGGAAGGCTAAGATTGGTGGCTTGGAGACCAGGTATGAGTTTGTTAGTGATGATTTAAGTGAGAGATATTGATAACAGAGATGTGTTATAACAGGAAAAGAAAAGGACTGTTTTTGTCATGGTTAATTTTTTTTTTTTGGTACTGGGGATCGAACTCGGGTCCTTGTGCTTGTGCAGTAGGCAGTGAAACCACTGAGCTAAATCCCTGGCCCTCTCATGGTTAATTTTTAAAATTCTCCATATGAAGTATATTACATACAAAGTAAGTCTATTGGCAGATTTTTTTTCTGTGGTGGTAAAGGATAGGCAAGGAAGTAGACCACTGTCTTGAAACTACTTTACCTTCACATCAGTTAAACTATAATCAAACTCCAACCCAACTGTTTTCAAGGTGTGGTCCACACACAGCACATACAGACCATGTACAGCAAAATAACTCACAGAACTTGTTAAATCCATAAATTTCCACACTCTGCCCTAGGCACATTGAATCATGTTGTTCCAGAAGAAGATGACATGACTGTATCTGAATAAAGGTAGGTTTTTGTACATGAATAAATGAATAAATGCAAGGTGCTGTACATAAATAAATGTAAATTATTGTACACAAAAAAATAAGACATCCTCTGAAAATAAGCCCTATTGCATCTTTTGGAGCAAAACTTAATGTAAGACCTAGTCTTATTTTCGAGGAAATATGGTACAAGGAAACTGGGATATGACTTCCACCACTTGTCATTTTACTCTCAACTTTTCAGCCAACGTGGAACTAACATAAGAATGCATGGAAGATACATACACTCTGTACCTTAAATGTTGTTTCACTCTAGGCAGTGCTATTCTTGTGTAGTTCTGAAATCCCTACCTAAACTGGTATTTGAGTACCAGACTCGGTTATCTTTCCATTGCTGTCATAAAATACCTGAGATAAACTTGGAGAAGAGATTGTTGGGCTCACTGCCTCAGTGGTTTCAGTCCATGGTCATCTGTCCCCATTGCTTTTGGGCTTATGGTGAGGCAGAACACCATAGCAGGGAGTGCCTGGATGGGTCTGCTCACTTTACAGCTTCCAGGAAGCAGGGAGCGTGGAGAAGAGGGGGCAAGGTCTCTGTGTCCCCTTCAAAGGCACATCCTCAGTGACTTCACTTTCTTTCTGTAGGCCCTAAAGGTTGCACCAGCTCAAAATACTGCCACTGGATAGTGGGCAAGCATGACCTTTCAGGGACATTTAAGATCCAAACCATAACACAGATAAAATATCATTATTAGCAAAAAAATTTAAAAATCGAATGAAGCCTAAAGATGTGAGCTCCCTACAAGGAAAGGACCATACCATTATTTTTCTTTCTTTACTATCTGCTCAGTCTTGTCCTCCTACCACAACATCCAGCACATTTCTGGTCATAAAGGTGAGTTCAAAATTTTATTGATTTTGGAACTTGTTTTGGTATGCACTCTCTGCAGGAACAGTTTGTTACAGGAGGATTTTAGGCTGGAATTGGATTTATTATTAAAGTTAGGAAGAGTACTATGTTGAGAGATAAGAATTTCATTTTGATTTGGTCATAAGAACCCAAAGGTGTAAATGCTGTAGTAGTCCGATTAGTTAGCATTCCATTAGGCATCCAAACTAGATGAAGGAGAATCTGATACTTCTCTGCATGACATTTCATATCATACAGGTAATCAAGAAAAATAACATTCTGTTACTTAAATATATTGAATTTACTCTTGCACAAAGTATCACAAAAGCTAGTTTTTGTACTAAGACTCATGTACTAATAATAAAAATAAATGCAAATCTAGCTCATGTATGTTTTAATCTTTTCACAATAAATTGTTTTTGAAAATCAATAAAGAGAATAAATCTTATCTGGAGATCTATACTTCAAAGAAGTGTTGACTTGATATAAAAGGGTGTCATCACAGTTAAAAGCAATATTGGCTTAGTCATTTCATGACATTGATGAGACTTTGGTACTGTTAAAATATGAGGCCAACCTAAAAACCAAAACCAAAACAACAAAAAATAGAAGGGAGATGTTATCTTAGTGCATAGCAGTGTTTCTCCAATTATATTTCAGATGTTAAGTATTTGGAGATAAGAGGTTCTATAGATAAATAAGTTCAGAAAATAATGCATTCAACACAGTTAAACAAGGTTTCTTTGAAATATTAGAGCCTCTGAGAAGTGCTGGAGTGATATACATTGCTAGTCTCCAAACCTGGGCTGTAGATCAGGGTAGAAGTTAAGCCAGTGATAGAGAACCTTTTAGAGATGAGTGCCCAAAGTGCAAGCCAAAACCCACTTATTTATTGTAAAGTGCCAACACTGCAATTAAACCAACATACTGAGGCTTTAGTTTGGGAAAAACAACTCATATATTAACATCTTTTGTCTTAAAAGAAGAACAAATAATATGCGTGCCATAGGTTCGTCACCACTGAGTTAAGCTGTCCATTATTCATTATGTATGTGGACTAAGTGCTTTACTTATACTATCTAATTTAATCCTTATATGGTAGATACAGTTATCCTCCATTCTACAAAGAAAGAAACTGAATTTTAAGGAGATTAATTTAGCAAAAGTCACAAAGCTATTACACGACATAGATAGATTCATATTAAACTCTGCATGAGTCCCATGTACCCTTTCTTTACAACTATGCCACAAGAAGGCCATAGCTACGTCCATTATTAGAGAACTGGATTTTAAGACTTGCTATTAAAATGGAAATATACAGGAGAGAAGAAAGACAAAACAGTTGCTTCTGTTTCCTGATTCTGTGATTTATCCCTGCATTTCTCAGGAATTTCCCATAAAATTAACAATATGGATGTCACACTTTGCTTCTCTCTTTGCATATATAACTATTAAATATTTCAAAATGTGGTAGTGAACACCTATAACAACTAAGGAAGTAGTATTATGTTTAGTAGTAATAAAATTGATGGCAAAATTTTCAAGGGAACTAACATTCACTAATTGCTCACTACATGCCAAATACTTAATAACATCCTGGAAAGTAGGCATTATTTTGCCTCTTTTTATGAACAAGATAAATGAGGTCCAGGTTACCAACCTGCCCAAGATCATCTCTTTATTAACTGGTAGAGCTGGAATTCAAGCTAAGCAGTCTGAGTCAAAAACACCTGTTCTTCCATCGTAATATGCTATTCCCATTGCAAATGGAACATATTCACCTTTGGTAGAGTAGATTGAAATAAAAATAGAGCAATCATTTAGCTTTTCTTACCATCAAAAGATAATCATTGACCTTTAATTATATTACTCAAAGTAAGCAAGTTCCTTTGCCAGTTCAACCAAAAAGCATCAGCCAGGTAGGAGAAGCAAAAAGGGTTTAGGGGTTAGAGCAACTGAGGTGATTGGTAATTTTACAGTGGACTTTCTTGCATATTTTGCCCTCTTTGTCAAAATGAAATGGTGGTGGTGTAAAACAAAAAATTTGATTGAAACATCCACATGAAAAGCACTTTGGAACAGTGTTAAGTATAGATTGCTCATGGTTCTATGAAGGAAAACTTCACTTGAAATAATCATACTTTTCTAGCCTTCATCCAAATGGCTGCTGATATCTACTAAAATGAAAAAACTTGTACTTGAAAATCTACTGATGGCTAAGCCACAAATCAAGGTATATTTGTAAAAGTTTTAAGAATATTACAAAAGCTATCAAAATAAACTAATGTTTCCTGAGATCATCATATATTAGGAATACAAAATTCAGAGTCCTTAAGGTAAAATAGTTGCAAAAGGTGAGGTAGAACCCTGGAAAATATGACAAAGAAACTGAATAAGTAGAGAAAGACCTCTAAACCAGCATGTTTGGGAAGAATATAATAAACTATACTTTATAGGGCCATCATTATGAACAATAACCACCACAGAAACACTGAAGGGTGGTGCTTCAAAAGTTCATTTGTAAGCTAGTTGTCTGGAACTAGAGACAACACATTTTCCCATAGTAATGTTGTTAAATAGGGTTTGGCTTTCTAAAACAGCCCACAGATTACTGTATGTGAAAATGCTTTGGAGAACTAAAACTGCAAAGCAAAGAGAAATTATTATTTAACTCAAATTTGTAACAAAACTTCAGAAAACAATATCACTACTATACCTAAAGCAAAACAAACAAACGCATTTAAAATTTATCTCAAATATTGGAACATGAAAATGCATAATCAGAAGGGTGACAAGGTTGATTAGAGGCTTTTGTGGAGATTATGGAAGTGAGTTACATACACATTCAAGTTCATTAGATATTGAGAAGACTGGTTTGCTCTCTAGTGCTTAATTCTGGTGCAAAAGAAGCAAAATCACACAGAAGGAAACACATTTTTCGGTAAGGAAGGAAAGACTCAGAGGAACAGAGAGAAGGAGATGGAAGAGGAGGGGAGAAAGGGGGGAAGGGGAGGAGGGAGAGTGGAGGAGGAGAGGGAGATGGACTGAATATTAAAATGTGTGTGAATGCATACCCACAAGAAAAGTTTCAAAAGGTGGAGTGAAAAGAAAAGAACACAAAATACATCTTAAGGGGAAAAGAAGTGATACCAAAGCAACCCTTAAATTTGGTAGTTTCTTATGTGAACCACCAACTGGTGAGTTTCATATAGCAGAATGTAATTTCAAGGGAAATTAACAAATAATTAAATTTTAGTGAACTTAAATGTTCTATATATCATTAATCAAGTGTAAAATAAGACCACCATGATTCCCCTCTACACTTATTCTAACAAAATTTCCTCCTCTCCTAGAATGACAAAAGCTATCAATATCAGATAAATCCAATGTCTCTGACTGAAAAATACGAATATATTGAATTCTTCAATCTAATCTGTTATATTTAGCCCTGATCCTAAATATATTGAATAGAATGGATATCGAAGGGGACTAGTGAGCTTAAGCAGGCCTCTTCTTAGAAACAAAAATACAAAAGGCAAGGTATGTTTCTATGTGTGTGAAGGGAAGATAAAAAGAAAAAATATTAATAGTGAAACAATGGACAAAGAGAAGAGAAACACATATTAAAATAGTCTGTCCTTAGAGTTCTTTATTGTTCAAGGCTCATTTCACATATGAAAAAACCAATTAGTATTAACAAGAAAGGATCACACTAATAGACATATGGATTGGATATATTCAAAAGGTCAAAGTAATTCTTAAATTAGCCTAATAGCCTATAAATCATTTCAATGATAAAATATGCTTTGTTCCTATTGTTGCTAATCTAGTGTCACATTATCTATTTTGTTTTTTTGAGACAGGCTTGCTATGCTGCCCAGTTGATTTCAAACACTTGGGCTCAAGTGATTCTCCCACCTCAGGCTCCCAAGTAGCTGGAACTATAGGGGTGCACCACTGCATGTGGCTACAGTTACATTACTAATGCTTTATTTAGGATTTGTCAACATCATTGCTGTACTTTGGGTTTTAAAAATAATTATTTTTCTGATTACAAAATTCTAGGAAATTCAGAAAATACAGAAAAATAGTAATGAAGATAAAAATAATCACCTACATTCACTGACAATGTTAACATGGTGTGTTATTTATTGGTACATTTTAGGTATACATTATGATCACATTCATTATTGGGAATTTGTACCTGTACATGATATATCTTGGTTCTTATTTTTTCCCATTCCCCTTTCCTCCCTTCAACCCCTCCACCCCTCCCTCCATACATAGGCTTTGTTTCCATTTTTTCCTTTTTTTTCCTTTTTTCTTTCCCTTCTTTTCTTTCCCCTGCCCCCCTCTCTAGTTCCCCTTTGAACATTTTCTTCCCATTTCACAATATCTATTATACATTTTGGTTCTCATTTACACTTTCAGTTTCTCACACCAGAGAAACAACTTGGTATTCACAGATGTGTGTCCTATTTATTTCACTTAAGAGTATGGTGTCAAGGTACATCCATTTAGACAGAAATGTCTCTAGTTTATCTTTTATATGGCTGAGTAGTACTCCATTTTATATATTTAAAAAATATCTTCTTTATTCAATTACCAGTTGATAGGCATTTGGGCTGCTTCCAAGATTTAGCTATTATCAATTGTACTGCTATGTAATATGATGCCTTTAACTCTTTTGGGAAGATACCTAGAAGGGGAAGTGCTCGGCCAAATGGAATCTCTAGTTTTAGTTTTTTGAGGCATCTCTGTACTGACTTCCATAGTGGTTGTACTAGTTTACATTCCCACCAACAATATAGAAAGGTTATTTTTTTTCCTTACAACTTCCCCAGCTTTTGTTTTCCTTTGATTTCTTGATGATAGCCATTCTTTCTGGAGTGAGATGGAATCTCAGTGTTGTTTTAATTTGCATTTCTTGAATGGCCAGCAATGTGGAACATTTTTTTCATGTATTTATTGGCCATTTGTATTTCTTCTGAGTAGTGTCTGTTCATTTCAGTTACCCATTTTTTAATTACATCTTTTACTTTAGGGGTCTAATTTTTTGAGTTCTGTATATATATTCTAGATATTAGTTATCTGGGGAACAGCTGACAAAATATTTTCCCATTCTGTAGGTTGTCTCTTCACTCTGTTGGTTGTTTCCTTTACTGTGCAGGAACATTTTAATTTGATATGATCCCATTTCTTGATTCTTGGTACTATTTCTTGTGCCACTGAGTTGTGTTCAGAGAGTCCTTGCCTATGCCTGTGTCTTCAAGAGTTTTACCTATCTTCCAGCAGATTAAATGCTTCTCTTTTAACATTTAGATCTTTGATCTATCTTGGTGTTAGTTTAGTATATGCTGAAATATACAGTTAGATTCAATCTTCTGCATGTGGATATCGAGTTTCCCCAACAGCTTTTGTTAAAGAGGCTATCTTTTCTCCAGCATAAGCTTTTGTCTCCTTTGTTAAGGACACTATGTCTGATGGTGCCTTCGGTTTTTTCTGCATCCTCAGTTTTGTTCCACTGACCTCCATGTCTATTTTTATGCCAGTACCATGCTGCTTTTTATTACTGTAGCTTTGTAATACAGGATTGTGATGTCTCCTGCTTTGCTCTTGTTAGGATTGCTTTTGCTGTTCTGGTTCTCTTCTGATTCCATATGAATTTTAGTTCTTTTCCTTTAGTTTTATGATGAATGGGATTGGTATTTTGATTGAGATTCTGTTAAATTTGTGTATCAATTTGGAAATATGGCCATTTTGACTAAATTGGTTCAGTCTATCCAGGAATAGGGGATATCTTTCTATTTTCTGATGTCTTCTTTGATATTCTTTTTCAGAGTAATGCAGTTGTCATTGTAGAGGTGTTTTACTTCCTTGGTTGGGTTAATTTTTGGGTTAATTTCTAAGTACTTAATTTTCTTGATGTTATTGTAAATGGTACTGTTTCCCTAATTTCTTTTTCTATGGGTTTGTTATTGATGTATAGTAACAGTATTAACTTTTGTGTGTTGATTTTGTATCCTGCTACACTGCTGAATTTGGCTATTAATTCTAGGAGTCTTGGTGGAATGTTTTGGTTCCTCTGTGTAGAGGATCATGTCATCTGCAAGTAATGATAATTTGACTTTTTCTGATACATATCCATTTTATTTGTTTCTCTTGCCTGATTGCTCTGGCTAATGTTTTGAGTACTATGTTAAACAAGAGTGGTGATAGTAGACATCCTTGTCTTGTTCCTGATGTTAGAGGGAAACTTTCAGTTAAATTTAATATGACGTTGTCTGTTGATTTTTCATAAATGGCTTTTATTAGATTGAGATAAGGTCTTTCTATACCTATTTTCTTTGTCAAAGGCTTTTTCTGCATCTATTGAGATGATCACATGATTTTTGTCCTTACTTCTGTTCATATGATATATTACATTTATTGATTTGCATGCGTTGAACCATCCTTGCATCCCTGGGATGAGCCCTACTTGGTCATGATGGATGATCTTTTTGATGATTTGTTGCATTCTGTTTGTCAATAACTTGTTGAGGATTTTTTGCAGCTATGTACTTTAAAAATTCTGGCCTATCATTCTCTTTTTGTTGAAGTCTTGTCTGGTTTTGGAATCAGGGTAATGCTAACTTCTAGGAGGGATTTCAGGAGTATTGCTTCCCTTTAGATTTTATTCTAGACTTTGAGGAGTATTTGGTGTTACATCTTCCCTGAAGTTCTTGTAGAATTCAGCAGTGAATCCATCAGGACCTGGGCTTTTAGTTGGTAGGGCTTTTATTATTTCAATTTTGTTGCCTATTATTGGATTAGTCAGGGTTTTTATATCTTCTTTGTTCAGTTTTGGTAATTCACATGTATCTAAGAATCTATCCATTTCTTCTGAATTCTCCAATTTATTGGATACAGGTTTGGCTAAGGGTTTGTCTATTTTGTTCATTCTTTTGAAGAAACAGCTCTTCGATTCATTTATTCTTTGCATTTTTTTTGGGTCTCCATTTCATTGATTTCTGCTCTGATCTTTATAATTTCCCTCCTTTTATTTGCTTTGGATTTGTATTGTTCTTGTTTTTCTAAGACTTTGAGGTGCATCATTAGGTTATTTATTTGGGCTTTCTCTTTTTCTGATGTGGGCATTCATAAAATTCCTTCTTAGGACTGGTGTCATTGTGTACCATAAGTTTTTGTATGTTGTGCTTGTATTAGGCCAAGATGATTTTTAAAAAGCCACTTTAGTCAATGAGATGCTATTTAACCAAGCAATAGGGAAACTGGTGGCAAATTTCAATTGTGAAAAATAGATTACGTATAGAAAAATTGAGGTAGGAAGAACTAAAGCATAAATTATGATTAAATCCTTCAAAAGACCAACGTCTCACCAGCCCATTTATAGCATATAGCAGTGGTGGCGAACCTATGGCACACATGGTGCAGCAGGGTCTTTGTTATCATTTGAAAGCTCTAAAAGGTTCACCATCACTGGCACATGGGATTAAACCACACCACCTTTATGGCTAGTAAAGATATGAACTCAACTACACACAGACAAAACATACACACATATTTTGGGGGGATGGTCCTGGGGATTGAACCCAGTGCTTCTGGCCTACTAGGGGGATACTTTACTTTACCACTGAGCTACATTCCCAGCCCTTAATAAGTATATTTCCATGTAAACGTCTGTCAAACATATGTTTGTTTTAAATGCCCCAGATCATTTTGTCTTAAATGTCCCTCCCTGTGATACTGTTATACTTCTTTTCTGGTAGCTAAGAGAAGAGAGGCTCAATTCTCAGTTTCCTGTTAATGGTCATGACCTCTAATTACTAGAGAACACTTTTGGCATTTTTAATTATACAAGGGATGCTTACAATAAAAATGTATTGGGGTGTGAAACTGAGGTATAGTATATGCAATATGTAAGCAGAGCTCTTTAGATAATATGTACACAGAGCAAAAGAAATGACAACAAAACATACTAAAATGCTACAAATGGTCATATTTACAGATTTGTATTGTGTGTTGTTTTCTTAGTACCACATTAATACTTATGAAAAAGTGCCGGGGATTTAGCTCAGTGGATTCTATGTCTGCTGCGCAAGCGCAAGGACCCGAGTTCAATCCCTGGTACCAAAAACAAAAAACAAAAAAAAAACTTATGAAAAAGAAAGATAAACTTATAACAACATACAAATCTGTAAATGTAACATTTGTAGAAGATAGATAAATAGGAAGTAGGGAGAAGTTCAAATAATTCCCCAAATTATCTATTCTGTTGTTTCAGAGATATTTTAAGATATATGGTCATTTGTTTCATTTATACTACCAGTTTCTCTTTATTCTCTGAAAATATTTTTTCTTTTTTTATTGTTTGTTTCTTCTTTATTAGAGATTCTTTTTTTTTTTTTTGGTACCGGGAATCAAACTCGGGACCTCACGCTTGCAAGGCAGGCGGCAGAGCCATTGAGCTAAATCCCCGGCACTGTTTAACTTTTTATAGAAGAGTTTAAAAAATATTTTCTTTATTAATATTTACTTGTTTTACATTAAAGTACAAAATTAAAAATACTCATGAAAAACTAACCATTATGATAAAAGTAAAGTACAAAGTTATGCCTATGCATGAAAAAAGAGACAAGAAAAAATATGAATGGTGCTTATCTCAGTATTGTGGCATTATAAGTATCTTTTATTTGCATTATACTTTTCTATACTTTCCAAGTTTTCTACAAGAACTAAAACTTTATAACCAGAAAACAACTGAAAAAATGTCCTTGGTACTCTCCTCTTTCCTACATTTAAGGCTGGGGACAGATATTAAATGTAACATTTTGTATGTGAAAACACACATCTTCCAGAGACTGAAGGGAAAAAAAGTTTTTTATGTGCTTAGAAGACAATTTGCTGATAAAGCTATATTTCTTTTTTAAAAAAGGGATGGCTTATTTTGTTATAAAATCCAATAATCACCAATATGTTCAGTGGAAGCATTTTAATTGGAGACATTAATTGAATGCAGATGTAAATAACTTTTAAAAGATCAAAATAGCACAGGGAAAGGTCATTGTTAAAACTCCAAAAGTACACTTGTCACAATTTCCTTGTTACCTTGGTCATTATAACCCCATAAATCTTGACCATGATGGTGGCCACCACAGAAATTAGGGAGTGCATAATTTTGAAATATTTGTACAGTCTTATGGTATGTTCTGCTTTCTCCTATTAGATACTACATTCCTTAACAGGGCAAGGGTTTAACCTTATTGTTTATAGTCAGACAAGAAGCACAGTATATAACAGACAGTAGACCCTTGAAAATTCTGAATGAAATGAATTCCAATCCCCTTCCTTAGAGGTTTTTCTAGTAAATATTACGACTCTCTGGCATTAGACTTCTTGGATGTTTAAGGCAATTCAACAAGCATTTCTAGAGCACATCCAGAACAGAAGATCCTATAGCGATTCTGAAGATTAACAAAACATTAAAATAATTGCAATTCAGTAGGAAGGTAAAATATGTAAACAAATATCTACCAGCAAAATGCAGAAAGTACTATAAGAGATGAAGTGTTAAAGGAATGAAAAGATTACTTTGTTTGAGGTGTGGGCTGTAGTGGGTAGAGGAAAAAAAGGAATTGTATAGAGACATCATATTGTACCCCATTAATGTGTATAAATTTTGTGTCAATTGAAAATAAATTTTTTAAAAAGAAAAATATGAAGGGCTTCAAAGGAGACATTTATGTTAGATTTTGAAGAATGGGTGGGCTTTGACCAACAGTGCTGGAAAGAAGAGGGTGAGTAGGTAACAGTGGAAGTATAGCAGAGGGCTGGAGATTTAGCTCAGTGGTTCCACTGCCTGCCTTGCAAGTGCAAGGTCCTAAGTTCGATCGCCCGTACCAAAACAAAAAAAACAAAAAAAACAAAAAAAAAAGAAGAAGTATAGCAGAAGAAACAACAAAGGAATGATAATGGAAAAGGATAGAGAATGTTTAGGAATCAATGTGAAAGAAGAGGAATTTGAAGGTAGTCTGACAGTTTGGGGTCAGATTATTTAATCTCGTATGTCATGTGGAGCAATATAGTCTAAAATTTATAAGTAATGGCATGTCTGTGAGCTGTGTTATTGTGGCAATATGGAGGAAGAACTGCATGAGGGGTGAAAATGACTGGAAGTGAGGTAACCAATCAGGAAGATGTGAGAAAGCAGAGGAGCTGAAAGAAAGGTAATAATGGTTGCAAGGGAGAAGGGGACATCCTGAGAATATCTAAAGTGATTGAATCAACTGGATGTGGCAGCTATTTATTGGAGCAGGAATGGAGCGATGGGGGAGGGATGATATTTAAGGGAAAAGAAGTGTTAGATGAATTGATTAATAAAATAGCAGAAATGGCACAAAAAAGAGTCGAGAGAAGCAAGAGATGGCTTGGGAGAGTTCCAAAGAAAGAGTGATCAACAATGTTAAATACAATGTTAAATATCTCTGCAGAGATATCAAGAAGGATGCATCTCAAAATGGTTTGGGGAATGGTTATTCTACACTGGACAATCATCATCACCCAATCAATTCCTCCTGATCCTCTGGTGAACCTCTTACTCTACTAAAAAGGTCCTTTTCAAAGTTAACATCCTAGAAAAGAACAATAAAATCTAAATATAACAGAGCTGAAAAGGAACTGGGATGGTGATAAATCAGTGTAAAATACTATCGCAAAGTCCTTTTGGGTGGAAAGATTGGTAGCTTAAGGGAGGAGAAATTATTTAAGAAAAGAATGACAAACCTAAGAGAACCAAGACCTTTTCTTTGTAAAAAAAATTCAGTCTATCCACCTTGTTCCTAAAAGTTCAAGTTAGGATTTCAGTTAATGTGGACTCTGAAGTACTCCAGGTTACTTGTTTTCAAGTTATATTCTCCAAACAAAGGATTTCATTTTCATTTTCTGAAACACATTTAACTATCTTAACTGTGACTAAAAAGACAATAGTAGCTTCTTACATGTCTGACATTATGCTCAACACTTTATCTGCATTATCTCATTTAATCTTAGAATCCTTATGAGGCAAGTCTATTATTATGAGCATCTTACACAGAAGAAAACTGAGAGAAATAAAGTAAGTTGTTAAGAGTAAAAAATAGTAAATGGCAAAACCCAACCTCTTAACTGATGTGCTCTACTATCTTCAACAATATACACAAACAACTGTTTTATATATCAAACTGTATCCCACTGGAGACCACCAATTCATTAACTTACATTGCTTGATTAATTCACTCTTTTTTATAGCCTGCAGGAATAATGCTTCTCCTGCCACACCTTTGCATATGTTTCAAGTTCTTATAAATGTGTCATAGATTACGGAGGCTGTAGCTCTATGCAAGTCTTTCAATAAATTCATGCCTGCACATGTTGACTTTAAGAACATTGTGCAAGCAAGTACACACACCATTTCGACCCGTAGGCTGTACTCAATTAGCAGGCAAGGTTTAGGCCCATCTGCTTCAAGAAAGATGAACAGTTAGTTGCGCAAGAGTGAAAGAATGCTTACTGTGTCTCATTGCGACAATCTATCTTTTAGATAGCTTTAGTGCTTACTTTTAAGTTTAGGCTGCTTCTTATATGATTTTCATATTTAAGGTAAGGACTTTGAATGCTAATTAAATTTTGAAACCAAAAATTCTTCCTAATTTCCTTCCAGTTTTCTCAATCAATTTAACTGTAATATGTATATCCAGAGAGTCCAAGGCAAGCTGTTAATAAACATCTACCATTTAAAACTATTTATCTTTTTAAATCAAGACATTCTAACTATTTTGAAACACAAATAAAGTACAGAAATGGATTGCATGGTTTGATGTTAGGCTACAACTACCTTTTATGAAATTTTGGTATACATAAAAATGGCTTCATTTTCCTAATTGATTGCTCTTATACAGTATAGTGGGATTTTTCTCTGGTAAACAAAAAATTTAGAGCAACTGTTTTAAACCAGTTCTATTTCTTGAAACAAATGTATCTTTGTGGTCACAGGATCTTGATAGGTGAGTGTGGATATTCAGCATAAACTGGAATAAAGGAGAAACAATTCAAGTGCAGGCCCCTGTGAGTTTGCCAAAAGAACTTTGTAAACAAAGAGGACAAAATGGCTTTCACGCATTTGGTAGCCCCTGCACAATTCATGGCAATATGTAATGAGTTAATCAACCATTAAACCTTAGTCCTACCTTTCTGCCACTATGATACAAGATAAATTGCTTTTGACCAGATATTAGCAGGGTGTAGCCCTAGGCTTCTTCTCAGGAATGAGTAGAACAAACAACACAGAACTTTGCAAATAAATACTTAATAACACACGTGGATAAAATGCAAAGTGATTTTTCCCATATGTTGAAAAATAGTTTCTCCACAAGTTTAAGGGAGAAATATGATTCTATTCAAGTAATTTGCTAGCTGTTTTGGCTAATTAGCTTAGTGGCAATATTTGCTACAACAATCCTTCGGATAATAATAAGTTTACAAACTATCAAAAAACCTTTATGAATGTATTTAATTAATTGATAATATTTAGGCCTTTATTCCTATGTGATATCCTGAAACACAATAGCCATAATTAGATTCCCAATGTGTTCATGTCTTCATATCAACAGTTGAGTAATCTTATATTCATTTTTGCATCCTGTTAGCATTAACCTATTATAACAACTAACATTCATTGACAGTATATTATTTGCTAGTGATTTACATATATCATCCTTGGCAGTTACAACAACATAAATTTTTTTTTTTTTTGGTACCGGGGATTGAACTTGGGACCTTGCGCTTGCGAGGCAGGCGGTGGCACCACTGACCTAAATCCCTGAACTGCAACAACATAAATATTATCTCCATCTTACAGATGGGAAAACTGAGGGTCAGTAAAATAATCTGACCAACAACACAAAGCTTTTGTGTGGTAAATCCAGAATTTGATTCCCAATGTTGCCTACAATGTCTGTACCATGTGTCAATAAGGTATAACATATACGTAGAATGCCTAGTTCATAGTAGAAGCTCAACAAAAGTTAATTTTTTGTCTCCTAAAGCTATCAGATAAATACCCTTAACAGAAGTGGAAAGAAAATGTTCTAAGTAGGAACTACAATTAAAGCATACTCTTCAATTATGAATTATTCAAGCAAATGAATCTCATTTGGAGGAGACAAAATCAAACCCTTGCATTTAGATGACCAACTGAAATGAAAAGGCTTTAAAATTTACTAAGCCTTATTATTCATATTTACTAGCCATTAAAAAATAACTTTATTCTAATCAATGAATTATCAACCTTTAATCAATATACTAAATTTTTCCTTTAATCACTGTACTAAATCCAAGAAGCACAGCATTTCAGAGCTGGAGGGGATCTTAAGAGTTCATCTAGTTCACTTTCATCTCTGCATGTTCTGCAGACTTGGCCTCCTCTCTCTCCACCTCCACACTACCATTTGATGTGTGAATAACTTCTACAAGGTCACAAAGCTAGAGGTAAAGAAGAGGCTAAAGGAACTCAAGACTCCTGAGTTCAGTGCTCTTTCCATTATGCCACCCAGTCACTCAATATAAGTGTTCTCTAGGCAGAGCCAGTCACACTGTTTCAAGAAAAAACAAAACCTCTAGTTGTTAAGTAAGCAGATTCTTCTCCCCAATGACTCCTGGAAAGCTAATCCATATCAGTTAACCTTAGCAAGAGTGAATAATGTGTTACACTGTCCTAGACTCTTTAAGGCTTTATTTAATTTTATCCTCAAGGTAAATCTGTGAATAAGTTCTTTCTTATTGTTTTTTCTTTTCTTTCTTTTTCTTTCCTATTATTTATTCCCATTTGGCTCATGAGGGTATCCAGAGTCAAAAACTTCAAATAAGTTGCCCAAGGTCACAGGACTAGTAAGCAACGGAGCAGAAATTTGAATTAAGGTCTGATTTGAGGCCTGGCTCTTAACAACCACTGTATACTGCTATTACATGGTTCTTCCTTTTTCTCTCCCAATTTTTTCCTTTGTCTTTTGAGACCTAGAACCACTATATACATATGGTATGGATACCTACTCATGCACAGGAAAGTTTCTGGAAGGGTAACTGAAGGGAGAAAAATAATAACCCACCCCAGTTCCACAAATTTAATAACTACCTGGACTACTTCTACAAAGTCTAGGCCTTTGCTATCCTTATGGATAATAGACCTCTTTTCTTTTCAGTAATGCTATTCACCTGCTTGGGAACTCAGTAACCCAAATCAGAATTTTCAAAGGCAAACAGAAGCACTGATACCAACAATCACTTGGGACAAGGGACCACTGGGCACAGAAGATCCCAAAAGCTAAACAAAGTTTCCACCAAAATTACAATGAAGTTAACGCACAGTAATACAATCTTTTACCTGATACCTAGAAAACATGGAGGGAAAAAAACCCCCAAAAACCAGAGCGAGGAGAAGAAAATTTGTTGTTATACAGTAAAAAGTGAGGAAGGGATTTCCAGGCCATCTGCTCAACTGCTGTTTAAAAGTCAAAGCCCACTACCACTCAATCCAAGGCAAGGCACCCTTGTAAAACACCAGGAAAAGGAGACGCAAAGAGCCCAAACAGTTTTAAATCTGCCAGCTCCGAACTCTGTTTGCCTTACCCTTTTTCAGGAGAGAGGCAAATTCTGAAGGATTTTCTTTTCCCACCAATCCCCACTCTTGGTGAATCTCCGGGAAGACACTGCCCCACACAGTGGGAAGAGAAAGGGCACCCATTTTCCTTCGGCGCAAGGGGATAGGGAGAGGAGGGCACTGAGGAAAATGGGAGAAACTGGTCAAGGCAGAGGTTTTAAGGGGTGCAATTTAGTAGCTGCACTCACCAGGGTGAGACATGGGGATGACCTCATTGCGGGTCCCCGGGAAGTTAAAGATGACGGCTCCAGACGCCCCTCTCTCGTACGCCAGATGGATCTTGTCTGCAAAGGTGCAGCCCCCGCCGCGTTGGATAAGGGCCAGCCAAGAGACTTGCACAGTGCTTCCCCAAACCGTGGGCACCGTGAAATTCGTGTGTGGGTTACAGGCGTTGAGTGCCCCAGGCCCGTCGGGCGGTACCAGGACCCCAGCCACAGGCTCCAGAGGCGAGTCCTGGCCATACACGCCCTCTTCGCTCAGCTCCCACACGGTGCGGTTCACTCCGGTGTGTGGAACTCGCCAGGACACGTTGAGGTACGCGGTCCACACAGCTTCGGCCCCCCGGGCGTGAGGACTCAGAGCTAGTAGAAAGCACCATGCCAGCAATCGGGAAAAGCCGCAGTCACCGCGGCAGGAGACCCTGATCCCGGGCGGCGGCCCCATGGCGCGCACGCTCCGCGTTTCCCTAGGGCCAGTGGCACGCGCGCCCTTTTGGCGCTTGGCAGAACCCTGGCCTCGACCTGGTGTGTGCCAGGTAGAGAGCAGACAGAGAGAGACTGGCGCACCGCGAGCTAGGTCGCAGTCTCGAGGCACGTAGCGTCAGTAGAGAGGTTGCTGCAGACGCAGCTCTGGGAAGCTCCAGTCCTCTCAGCTACTGCTGCGGCGCGTTGGCGGGCTCGGAAGCTTTAGAGAGAAGCTCCTCCCAGACGACTGGGGGTAGAGGTGGCTGGGAGGGAGGAAAGGACACTGCGGGATCCGCCTCTTAAAAGGGTAACAGGATGGGAAAGCATTACAGTAGACGCTGAGGTTGTGTGGCCAGGTGTGTCGCGTCGTTTTATGAGCATGAACAGGAGAGGAAGCATAGAATCCGTTAACACACAAGCTTTGTGGTAAGATTCGAGTCTGTTTTGAATTGCACAAATACCTCGACCCCTCCTAACATTTCCCTAAAGGGCGTTTGGGGCTTTAAGGTGCTAGAATGTGAAAGTACTTCTAATTGTAGTCCGGAGAATTTGGGTAGGTGGGTGATGCTAGGGTCTGAGTGTTTACTGATTCTCTAGGCCAAGGGCAGGAACAGCACGTTGTTGTCCCCCCCTTTTTTTACTGTCCCCCATGGCATTTTTCTGCTTTCCTGTTCCTAACAAGCGTCATACAGGCCAATTTCTTTCCTACCCTTACCCCAGGCTAAATATACTGCATCAAATGCCTCTTCTAAAAGTAATCTTGGTCTTTAAAAAAAGAATTATCATTTTCACACTCCTTCGAAGCAAGCCCTTTTTCTTCACCTTCCACAGAGGGGGTTTACCAAACGGATATTCCTGCGCCATTCATGACCCTAACATCAGTCTTCATTTCCCACTAACTGAAAGAAGCCTAACTCACCTAAGGCTATTCACCTATATTACTATTGCATTATAATTTATCCTTACTTATGTGTACAATTTCTGTTTACTCTGTCAATTATTATCTTTACTGGGAGTTCAGTAAATGAATATTGAAGTAATACACTTGGTGCCTGGCAGTTATAAATAATTTTTGACCTTGGGGAACTTACTTCTCTGTGCCTCAATTGCATCTTCATTTGTAAAATGGGAATAATAATAGTACCTACTTTATAGAGTTCAGATGATTAAATTACTTCTTACATGTAAATCACTTAGAACAATGCTTAGTAGAGTGTAAAAGTCAGGTGTTAAACACTAGCATTATTGAACAGGTTCAGAGACACAATACTTCTAGAATAACCTTAAAGTTGTTACTTTGAGGCACTAAGCAGAGAAAATAATGTTTAGGATATTCAGTTTTAGCTACTTTTTCAGTTCAAAAAATATTTATCCAGCCCAACATTTGTTAAATTCCCAATTACTTCCCTCAATCTCTGGCCCAGCATTTACTTAATCAATGTTAACATTTACCAAACAGTACCTAGAATATAAGTAAATGGATAGCCTTGTGAAACATGATCTCTGGGTTTTGAAAGGGACTTTAGA
The DNA here is from genome assembly GCF_053883595.1 of Heterocephalus glaber. NCBI lineage: Eukaryota > Metazoa > Chordata > Mammalia > Rodentia > Bathyergidae > Heterocephalus > Heterocephalus glaber. The sequence goes on along the minus strand of NW_028258384.1, from coordinate 32,837,245 downwards.
GGTCAGGGTGGGGAGGTAGATGTATGGGGCTAATAGCACAGTACCCCTAAATATTGATGATGTTAATCTCTGAGATTAAAATTACCAAGAAGAAAAGAAATAAGTAGGATTATCCATCTCCAAGAAATGGTACAATTCAAGAAATTTTCACAATTTGTTTATGAAGAATACCCTCAAAATTCAACCCACCAATATTACTTGAATGGCAGTCAACTTTATTGCACCTTGAATAAACAATCTGTTTAAAAGAAAGAGGGTATTTTATAAGGTATCTACAAAAGTGAAATTTGAAGAGACATTTACTAATGCTTATCTATTCATTTTTTACACTAACATTTTTTGTACATCTACTATATGCCATGAACTAAATGTTGGGGTAAGACATTGAATGAAACTTCAACTGTCCTCTCAAACAGCTCATACATTAGGTTTGATGAAAACCAAGTATCTGCGAGGCTGAGGTAGAAAGATCACAGTGAGTTCCAGGCCAGCCTGGGCAACACAGTGAGTTCAGTCAGCCTGGAATGCATAGCAAGACTCCCTCTCTCTCCCTTCCTCTCTCCCTTCCTCTCTCCCTCTGTTCCTCTCTCCCTCTCTCTCTCTCTCTCACATACACACAAAAAATTCAAAAAGACAAGTAAAATGATAACTGCTGCGTACAGTGATGTAAGTATATGGTGTGAGTGCTAAGACAGAGGTATGCACACGGCAGTAGTGGATAATAGAGAAGAGGAACCTAACCCAGAACAGAAGATAAGAGAAAGTAGCCCAGAAGGGGTTACACCTGTGCTGAATTTGAGATGATTCGCTTTTCTAGTCAGAGAACAACACAAGCAAAGGCACTGAAACATGAAACTGAAAATGTTGGGAAACTACAATTACTACATGCCCTGAAAGTAAAAATGGTTGGAATCTAGAGTACAAAGGGGAAAGTGGTAAGCGATAAAGTTGGAGAGGTACACAGGGGCCAGTTTTTGAGAGTCCATTGGGTAAATCTAGGGAATTTGAACTTTATCCAAAACCAAAAGATAATATAATCATGGCTTAAGGAGGGAATAATATCAGATATCAAATTTGGAGATTGTTGTCATTTCTCTGTGGATAATCAATCGGAGGGGACAAGAGTAGCAGCCAGGAGCCCAATAGAAGATTGTTGGCAGTGCTCCAGATGGGAGGTGAAGGTGGCCTGGACTAGATAGGTAGTGGAGAGGAAGAGAAGTGGAGAGAATGGAGGTATCTTGGAGGTAGGTTTAGGGGATAAAAGAGAAGGGGGAGTTAGGGATTGCTCTGAAATCTTTAGCCTGAAGTCTGAATGCCATTCAATAAGGGAATGCTAGAGCAGGGTTTTATGTGTACAGTGGATAGGAGGAGAGAAGTTCACTTTAGACATGCTGATCGTGAGGTACTTAAGATGTAATCAGGTAGAACTTTGTTGTTTGCAACTGGATTTTCTGATTACTGAACACCTACTAGTACAATGCTGGAGCATATAGAGATAAAGGAAACAGTTCCTTTATCTCTTTCAATGAGTTCACAATTTAGAGGGAAGAATGAAAGAGGTAAAAGGACAATAACAACATAAAATAATAAATGCTGTAATTAGGAAAAGCATAGGATGTCATGGGAACATGCAGGGGCTGAGTCTTTAGGAAAAAAGAGTTACCCAAGCAAAGAAGGCAATGGTCTTCAGGCATAAGCAATAATATATGAGAACCCAAGAGAACTTTCAGAGAACCAATATTCAGAAGTTGGGTATGACTAGAATGTAAGTTGCCAAAGGTGAGCCAAACAACATGAAGCTAGTTAAGTAGGTTGTACCAGAACATGAGTGGTTTAGAAAACTATGTTAAAGAGTATGGACTTAATACACATGTCACCTGAGCACACACATACATAAACCAAATATGGCAAATGGATGCTCATTGTACTGTTTTTTCAACTTTTCTATATATTTTTTACTTTTTATAAGTTTAAAACTGTGAATTTATGTTGAAGTCCATGGAACATATGAATAATATGATCAGATGTAGGCTTAAATAGATTATCTGGTTTGTATGAGAGCAAGATTAGAGGGCAGAGGGCCGGGGATTTAGCTCAGTGGTTTCTCTGCCTGCTGCGCAAGCGCAAGGACCCGAGTTCGATCCCCAGTGCCAAAAAAAAAAAGGCTGGAGGGCAGAGAGACTAGTGGGGAGGCCAAGATCCCCAAATCTATTCTAGAGGACTAACCCAACTGTGGAGTGGAGATCTCAGATTGTCACAGCTTGATAAGGTGAACCAGTAAAACATCTTATGAACTCCCATTGCTCTGGGTGCATCCTCACCAAGCAACCTCCTATTGTCATTTAGCTCCTCATGTAAATATACCTACAGGGAGATAATGCACCGATCATCAAACACTAGTATCTGCTCCATTTGGAAGTTATACTTCTCATTATAATTTAATCAATTGACATTCTGGCTTACATATTGGTCTCTTGTGAATTTGGTTAAGTGTGAGTCAGTTCTCAGGAGCCCAGTCTCTGGTTATATACCAATCAAATTTCAAAGCTTACGAGGCTAAAAACCAGATTGTATATCATGAATGCATCAAATTCTTTCCACTCTGGGTAATTCTCTGGCTTTCCCCACCATATCTTTCTGTCGCGCTGTGAATTATTTGCAAACTGCCACAGCCTTGCCACTCAGAGTGAGGTTTGTTGATCAGGAGCATTACCACCATCAAGGGATAGTTAGAAATGCAGAATCATGGGTCCCATCCCAAACCAACTGAATCAGAACCTGTCTTTTAACAGGATGTCCAGATGATTTGAGAAGCCCTGGAGTAGGCTAATATTTGTGGCCAGTAGCCAGCACCCAGCCTCTGCTTGAATATTTTCATTGCTTCAGTCAATCCTCTTCCTCCCACTCCCTTCTTCCAACTTCGGGCCCTGAAAGTTTCCATGAAATTCCCTGGCCATATCTCCAATCCACCAGGGCCTTTGCTCTGAGCAATCTCTCTGTAGCAGATCCTACCTAATTCCTGACAAACCAAATCTTCTAGTCCAGTGGTGCTGAACCTATGGTACGTGTGCTGCAACAGGCTATCTGTATCACTGAAAGCTCTAAAAGGCTCGCCATCACTATACTAGTCCTATACATATTTCCCTTGGGGTGCTACTCTCTCCAAGATTAATAACAGCCACTATTAATTGAGCATATACTATGTGTTTTACATGTTTATTTCCTTTAATCCTCACATATTAACGCGGTTTTTGCAGAAGAGGAAGTAGGCTCAGAGAGAATTAGCAACCTGCCTAGTTTCATAGCTAGGAACAGTGGCAGAATTTTTATGCAGTTCTGACTCTAAGTATTAATAACTGAAAATGGTTCACTATATTCTATCTGGAACATTCACATTCTAATGTTGCTTTATATCAATGAAAGAAAGTTCAAGTGAAATATTTCTTGTATGCATTTCAGGCACTGTGACCACTGAGGGAGATATTTTTGGGTCAGGAGCCTGTGTGAATTCTTCAAATCCTGCCATAAAGGCCAACCCTGCCAAATGTCTATATGAGCAACACCAAACTAAAAGCTGCCCTGAGTAATGTACTATTTAATGACAAACTGATAAACAGAGCAGCATCCTGCAGGAACAACAGCAGGGTACCACTGTGGCAGATTAAGTTTCCTATCACATTGAGTTTCTGCAGACACATAGAGATGAACGATAGTGTTTAGCCCTCAACATGTCTGCAAAAAATGAAACATCACTTCTGGCTTCTTACCATTAAGTAACTGACAAAGCACAATCTGAGACAACTGGTGCCCTGTCATCTCAGTGATGCCGTGGCTGCACAGCATAAGAGCATAGGTGTACAAAATGTGTAGACAGGGATGATAACAAATCTCTACTCCAGGCAGCTCCTGTATGATTAGAAAGAAGAAAGTAGTGGGGATGTGGACAGAGGGAGCAGCCAAACAAAACAATACAAAATGCCAAAATGTGATGCCTCAGCATATATCCTAATGATATAACATCATTTGCAAATGTAGAACCTCAGTCAGCTCATGTTGCTATATAACCACTGAAAAACAGGGGAACTAATATTGTCAAAATAGCCATATTAGCAAAAATGATATTTAGTTTAATGTAATGCCAATCAAAATACCAAGAACATTCTTCACAGAGCTTGAACAAACAATTCTGAAATCTATATGGGACCAGAAGAAACGCAGAATAGTGTCATGAGGAACATGAACAAAGCAGGAGGTACCACAATCCTGAATTTCAAGTTATATTACAAAGCCATAGTTATAAAAACCACACAGTACTGGCATAAAAACAGGCATGTAAATCAATGGAATAGAATTAAGGTTGCAGAAACAATTCCAAACACATTTAACCATCTTATCTTTGACAAAGGGGCCAAAAACATACACTGGAGAAAAGATAGCCTTTTTATCAAAAGGGAAAATTGGCTATCTATCTGCATAAGAATGAATTTACATACATATCTTTCATTCTGTATTGAAATAAAATCAAAATGGATCAAAGACCTAGATATAAAAATAGAAACACTGAATCCGCTGGAAGACAAAATCAATAAAACTCTTGAAGACATTGTCATAGGCAAGCGGTTTCTGAACAGAACCTCAAAGGCACAAAAATAATATCAAATATCAAGAAATGGGATTATATCAAATTTAAAAGCTTATACATAGCAAAAGAAACAACCAACAGAGTGAAGAGTTTGGCCAGCTACTCCTCAGACAGAAGAAATATTTATAATATATAAAGTATTCAAAAAATTAGACCCCCCAAAAAACCCAATAAAAAATGGGCAACTGAAATGAATAGATACTTCTCAAAAGAAGAAGCACAAATGGCCAATAAGTACATTAAAATTTTCAGCATCTTTGGCCATTACAGAAAGGGCAATCAAATCAATAATGAGATTCTATCTTACTCCACAAAGAATGGCTATCATCAAGAACTCAAAAAACAACAAATGCTGGGGAAGTTGTGGGGAAAAAGGAACACTTCTATGTTGTTGGTAAGAACATAAACTAGTACAACCGCTGTGGAAATCAGTATGGAGATTTCTCAAAAAAGTAAAAATAGAAATTCCATTTGACCTAGCTATACCTTTTCTGAATATCTCTTTGAAAGAGTTTAAGGCATCATATTGCGGTGATATATGCATACGCATGTTACAGCATCAAAACCCATGGGTCTATATGCCCACCAATAGATGAATAAATAAAGAGAATGTGGTATATATACATTAAATGGAGTATTAATCAGCCATCAAAAGGATATAATTGAGTCATTTTTAGGAAAATGGATGGCTGCTAAGGTCCCCAGTCGAGCGGAGCACACCCCGAATCAGCCCGCTACAGACAGGCAGGTGTGCCCACACCCTACCGAGGTCCCCAGTCCCACGGAACATGCCCAATCAGCCCGCTGCAGACACGTAGGTCTGTGCACGCCCTACCGAGGTCCTGAGCCACGCGGAAGACACCGAATCACCCCACTGCAGACAGGCAGCCACCTGATTCCACATTACAAAGGGGCAGAGGACACCAGACCACCAGACCAAGGTACTGAGTCCCACTGTTCCCGGCCCAGAGGTAGGGGCTTCTGAGCCATCATCCCACTGCTCCTGGTCCAGAGGAAGGGGCTTCCCGGTCACCATCCCTCCCGCTGTTCTCAGCCCAGAGGAAAGGGCTTTTGGGCCACCTTCTGTCCCGCTGCTCCTGGCCCAGAGGAAGGGGCTTCCAGGCCACCATCCCTTCCACCGCTCCCAGCCCAGAGGGAGGGGCTTCTGAACCACCATCCCACTGCTCCTGGTCCAGAGGAAGGGGTTTCCCGGCCACCATCCTTCTGGCTGCTCCTAGCCCACAGGAAAGGGCTTTTGGGTCACCATCCCCACCGCTGCTCCCGGCCCCAGTCCCACCTCACCCACCTCAGAGGAGGTAATCCGTGCAGGCGCTAACAGCCCCCCACCCCAGTTGAAATGAGAAAACACATAAATAAGTCTCAAAACCAGACTTCCAGATCACCTACAGCAACCCCAAATGGAAATGAGATGGAACACTCTGATACTCATCCACCTGGACCCACTGAACTGGCAACAAAAGGGGATCTGGAAAAAATGAAATCAGAAATAATTTCTCAGATAACAGGAGAAATTGTGCCCTTAGTACAAGACATGATTAATAAATCTAGAGAGGAGCTGAGGAACATGATGGAATCCCAACATAAGAAACAAATGGAATCCATAAAACAGATGCAAATAGATTTCCAGGACATGAAAAACTCCATTGAAAGTCTACACAGCAGAATGAGCCAGTGTGAGGACAGAATTTCAGATATAGAGGATAAGATAGCAATTAGTGACCAGGAAAAGAAAAATGGCTTCAAAATTATAAGGAAACATGAGAAATCAATCCAGCAGCTGCTAGATGATGCAAAAAAAGAATAACATAAGACTGATTGGGCTCAATGAAGAAACAGGAGAGAGTGGGGATGACATAAAAAAATCTCTTCACAGAAATAATGGCAGAAAACTTCTCAAGCAGGGGAAAAGAGCTTGACATACAGAGAAGTGAGGCATATAGGACTCCAAATAGCCTTGATCAAAAAAAATCTACACATAGGCATATAATTGTTAAGATTCCAGAAACACAACAGAAGAACAAAGTTCTCCAAGCAGTCAGAGAAAAGAAACAAATCACATACAAAGGAAAGCCCATCAGAATCACAGGAGACCTCTCAACACAAACCATCAAGGCAAGAAGAGCTTGGAGTGACATATTCCAAGCCCTAAAAGAAAACAACCTCCAACCCAGATTGATGTACCCTGCAAAATTATCTTTCAAAATGGATGGAGAAATAAGATACTTTCATGACAAAGAGCACCTTAGGAACTTTGTGAATACCAAACCAGCACTCCAAAGAATTTTACACAAGAGCCTAGGAACAGATATTGAGGATCACAACCCCAGGAAGCAAAGCAGAATGAATCCATCTGGCATGACAAGAAATTAAATGTAAAGGGGGAGAACCCAACAAAAAGAAAAAGTCATGGCAATGACAAGTCAATACGTTTCAGTTATAACCATCAATGTTAATGGTCTCGATTCACCAATCAAAAGAAATAGACTGGCAGAATGGGTCAAGAACCAAAATCCAACAATGTGCTACATACAAGAAACACACTTCATTCAAAAGGAAACTCATAGACTGAAAGTTAAAGGGTGGAAAACAATACTCCATGAGATAAGAACCCGAAAAAAAGCAGGAGTAGGTATCCTCTTGGCAGATCAACTAGATTTCAAACCAACACTGATTAAGAGAGATGAAGAAGGACACTACATCCTTGTACAGGGAACAATCAAAGAGGAAGAGATGACAATCATAAATATCTATGGACCAAACACTAGAGCACCCAACTATATAAAACAAATACTAATGGACATAAAAAGCCATATATGCACTAATACAATTGTAGTGGGGGACCTCAACACCCCACTGTCACAAATAGATAGATCAACTAGACTAAAAATAAGTACTGAAATACTAGAACTCAATCGAACTCTTGAACAAATGAACTTAACAGATGTTTACAGAGTCTTCCACCCCACAAAATCACAATACACATTCTTCTCAGCTGCACATGGGTCATTCTCCAAAATAGACCACATACTCACACATAGAACATGTTTAAGTAAGTGCAAAGGAATTGAAGTTATCCCCTGTATATTATCAAACCATAGTGCAATGAAATTGGAGATCCATAGCAAAAGAAACTAAAACAATTTCATAAACACGTGGAAATGGAACAACACACTTCTGAATAACCAATGGGTCACAGAGGAAATTAAAGAAGAAATCAGACAGTTCCTTCAATTAAATGACAATGACAATACAACATATCTCAATCTCTGGGACACAATAAAAGCAGTCTTACGAAGGAAATTCATAGCAGTAAATACGCATATTAGGAAAACAGAATAAGCCCAACTAAACAACTTGATGCTGAACCTGAAGCTTCTAGAAAAAGAAGAGCAGGACAACCCCAAAGCTCATAAAAGGGAGGAAATTATAAAGATCAGAGGAGAAATCAATGCAATGGAGACTAAGAGAATGATAAAAAAAAATCAGTGAAGCCAAGAGTTGGTTCTTTGAAAGAATCAACAAAATTGACAAACCTTTAGTCAACCTTGTCAGAAAAAGGAAAGAAAAGGTCCAAATCCATGCAATTAGGAATGAAAAGGGTGAAATGACAACAGACCCAGCAGAAATCCAGAGGATCATCAATACCTACTTCCAGAACCTATATGCCAATAAGATGGACAACACAGAAGAAATGGACAGATTCCTAGATACATATGAATTACCAAAGTTGAACGAAGAAGACCTAAAAATTCTGAACAACCCAATATCAACCAATGAAATTGAAAATGTAATTAAAAACTTACCAACTAAGAAAAGCCCAGGCCCTGATGGCTTCACTGCTGAATTCTACAAGACATTTAGAGAAGAACTGCTGCCACTACTGTTTAAACTCTTCAATGAAATTGAAAGGGAAGCAATATTCCCAAATTCCTTCCTGGAAGCAAGCATCACCTTGATCCCCAAAGCAGAGAAAGACCCAACTGAAAAAGAGAACTATAGGCCAATCTCACTAATGAACATAGATGCAAAAATCCTTAATAAGATAATGGCAAACAGAATGCAGAAGATCATCAAGAAGATCATACACCCTGATCAAGTGGGATTCATCCCAGGGATGCAGGGATCGTTCAATGTATGAAAATCAATTAATGTAATACACTACATCAATAGAGCCAAGGACAAAAACCATATGATGATCTCCATAGATGCAGAAAAAGCATTTGACAAAATCCAACATGCATTTATGGTAAAAACCCTACAAAAACATTGGAATAGATGGTCTCTACCTCAAACTGATAGAAGCCATCTATGAAAAACCAACAGCCAATATCATACTAAATGGTCAAAAACTGAAATCCTTCACACTCAAATCAGGAACAAGACAAGGATGTCCACTATCACCACTCTTGTTCAATATAGTTCTGGAAACATTAGCCACAGCAATTAGACAAGAGAATGAAATAAAAGGAATAAAGATAGGAAAGGAAGAAGTCAAATTGTCATTATTTGCAGATGACATGATACTCTATATAGAAGACCCCAAGAACTCCACCAAAAGTCTTCTAGACTTAATAACCAAATTCAGTCAAGTAGCTGGTTAAAAGGTCAACACACAAAAATCAACAGCTTCCCTCTACACCAATGACAGCCTCACTGAGAGAGAAATAGGGCAAATAATTCCTTTCACAATAGCATCCAAAAAACTGAAATACCTAAGAATCATCCTAATGAAAGAAATCAAAGACCTCTTCTCTGAAAACTATGGCACTATGTAAAGAGAGATTGAAGGTAATATCAGAAAATGGACAGACATCCCCTGCTCCTGGGTAGGAAGGATTAATATAGTGAAAATGGCCATACTTCCAAAACTGCTATATAGATTTAATGCACTTCCAATTGAGATCCCAGCAGCATACTTCATAGACCTCGAGAAAACAATCCAAAAATTCATTTGGAGCAAGAAGAGACCCAGAATAGCAAAAGCAATTCTAGGTAACAGAGACATGGCAGGAGGTATCACAATCCCCAACCTGCAACTATACTACAAAGCTACTGTGATAAAAAACAGCATGGTACTGACAAAGAAATAGACTTGAGGACCAGTGGAACAGATTAAAAGGTTCAGAAACAATGCCAGACACACTCAGCCATCTCATCTTCGACAAAGGAGCCAAACACCCTCACTGGAGGAAAGATAGCCTCTTTAATAAATGGTGCTGGAAAAATTGGGCTTCAACTTGCCAAAGATTAAAACTAGACCTGTATCTCTCACCATGCACTAAACTAAAATCAAAATGGATTAAAGATCTAAATATTAAAATAGAAACTCTGAACCAGTTGGAACAGAGGTTAGGTAGAACCCTTGAAGACATCGGTGTAGGAAAAGATTTTATGAACAAAACGCCAGTTGCCCATGAACTAGCACAAATAATCAACAAATGGGATCTCCTCTTATTAAAAGACTTCTGCACAGCAAGAGAAACCTCCAACAGTGTGAAGAGACAACCCACAATGTGGGAAAAAATCTTCACCTGCTCTTCCTCAGACAAAGGTCTACTATCTCAAATCTATAAAGAACTTAAAAAGATCAGATCTCCCAAATTTAAAGACCCAATCGAAAAATGGGCATCTGAAATGAACAGACATTTCTCAGACAAAGAAGTAGAAATAGCAAATAAATACATGAAAAAATGTTGAACATCACTGGTCATTTGAGAGATGCAAATGAAAACAATGCTGAGATTCCACTTCACTCCAGAAAGAATGGCTGCTATCATGAAATCAACCAATAACAAATGATGGCGGGGCTGTGGGGAAAGAGGAACCCTGCTCCACTGCTGGTGGGAGTGTAGACTGGTGCCAGCACTGTGGAAATCAGTATGGAGATACCTCAAAGAACTAGGACTGGAAGTCCCATTTGACCCTGCTATTGCACTGCTGGGGATCTTCCCCAAAGAATTAAAAGAATCATACCACAGTGATATATGTGCACCCATGTTCATAGCAGCGCAGTTTGTAATAGCTAAAACTTGGAAACAGCCCAAATGCTCATCAACTGGAGACTTGATAAAGAAAATGTGGTTTTTTAATAAAAGGGAGTACTACTCAGCCATAAAAAATGAGAAATTAGAGACATTAATAGGTAAGTGGATGCACATTGAAGTAATACTCGTAAGTGAAATAAATAGGACACACATGTGTAAATACCGAATAGTTTCTCTGGTGTGAGAAACTGAAAGTGTAAAGAAGGACTAAATGTATAATAGGTAATGTGAAATAGGAAGAAAAGGGGCAAAGGGGAAGGAAGTGGGAGGGCTAGGGGAAAGGATAGAAGGGAATGGGATTAATATGAGAAAATGGAAAAATAGGAACAAAATCTTTTTAAATAGGAAGGACTGGAGGGGTTGAAGGGAGGGCTGGGCAAGGGTGAAAAATAAGAACCAAGAGAGATTATGTAAAGGTGCAAATTTCCAATGATGAATGTCATTATATTGTATACCTAAAATGTACCAATTATTAGAATGAATAATCGATAATGTAAAATAGGAATAAAAGGTCCAAAGGGGTAGGGGTTGTGGGAGGGGCAGGGGAAAGGAAAGAAGGGAACGGAAAAAATGCTGAGAAATGGAAAAAATGGAAATAAAGTCTTTGTAAATAGGGAAGGGTGGAGGGCGTGAAGGGAGGGCTAGGAATGGGGAAAAAATAAGAACCAAGATGCATTATATAAAGGTACAATTCCCAATGAGAAATGTAATTATGTTGTATACCTACAATGTACCAATAAAAGAATTTAATACAAAAAAACAAATAAATAAAGAAAATGGATGGATCTTGAGACCATAATACTAAGTGAAATAAATCAGGCATAGAAGATTAAATATTTCATGGTTTCTCATATATAAGAAAACTGAAATAGAAAGAACAAAATAAAAGAGGGATGATTGAAAATGGGGAGGTTGTCTGTGGATATGGGAAGGGGACGTGAGTATGGGGTGAGACAAGAGGGCAGGTAAGGGAAAAAAACTAAGAATAATTAAGATTTTATATGTATATTTACCCATTCTCCAAGATTAAGGTAATTATTATTATTTTTTTTGGCAATCATTATGTATCACAAACATATACTGTGGTAGATTGACTAATGGTCAACCGGTAACATCCAGCTGAACTGAATCAGTGTGGTCTGGGCGTGGAGGATCCACCTGAAGATTGTTACCAATAGCCATAAAAAGAGAACCGGAGGGGAAGATTTTGGCCTGTTGATTTGCTAGGAGAAGCTTGCTGGGGATGGTTTTCCTGATGCGAACTTGGCCGTTCTCGTTGGAGGAGGAGCTCGGCTCTCACTGTCGCTGGGAATGGCTGCTGTTTTCGTCAGGGAGCTCTGATCTTCACCGTGAACATCACTTCCTGGCTCCAATGTGGATCCCTCAGCTTGGTGGCAGAAATCCTTCATCTCACCAGTGAAGATTTTCTGGCGTCCACCACTGGCCTTTGGGCCTTCCAGGTGCAGATCTTCAATATGGACAAGCATGAGGCATTGCCTTGGACTCTAGGCCTTCAGCTGGACTTGTGTGGGAAACTGCTGGGATCTATGTCTTCAGCTGAATCCTTTGGGCTTCTAGTGTGCAGTTAATCTCTTGCACTCCTTTGCTTTTAAATCTTTGGGTAATTATCATAAAATAACCTTATAAATTATGTGTCCTGTATTTAATGTATTCCCTTGCCGAATCTTTCTGACTACAACATATACTAATAAAAAAGAAACTTTAAAACCATGTGATTTCAAAAACACCCAAGCGTTTTTGTACCCAAAGAAAGAAAAGAAAGGGCTTACAGACAATAAGTGTGCTAAATCTGAGACTAAGAGCAGTTTTTTTATATCCATCACTAATAGTTACAATTAAAAGCCATCTACTTTATACCAGTATTATATGCTTTATACCAGTATTATATATCTTACAGAAGCAGAAACTGAGGCTCAGGTCAAGTAACTTGTTGAAGTCACCATTGTACTAAATGACAGAATTGGAAATTGACACCCTGTCTAACTGCAATCTTCCTATTATATTACTATCCACACTATACAACACTACCTTCAAAAATAAAGGTAGGAAAAACTCTTATATTTACTGAGTACCTACTATGGGTCAGACACTTTACAAGAATTAATTATATTTTCTGGTTCTTACAACAGATAATATGTAATGTCCTCTTATAATTCCCATTTTTTTCAGATGAGGAAAATGAAGTGAGGAAAGGTGAAATATCTTGGTGAAGGTTATAAGCTAGTAAGTGGCAGAACTGAGATTCACACAGAGGTATGTATGATTCCCAATTCCATGCCATTTTCATTCTGTTGTATATCTAGAGATATTATTACAAAGTAGAGAGGATAGGTGTTTTTTCACTCATATCCAGTAACACATTTTAGCACACTAAGAAGCCCTTTACCCCCTGCTCCTGGGAGCACCCCCAGGAATCCTAGATAACAGATTATGAGAACACATCTAGTCAAGTGCTTCACAGTTATTTATTTATATCTACAATTCAGTTGTAGTTGGTTGCACACGTGAGTGTGTGGAGAGGAGTGCCTGAGTACGTGTTATGTGTAAAAAGGATGTTTTGTGCCCACTGATGAAAACTGGCACAGAAAGGGTATACTGGTGGAGGATACTGCAGAAAACTTGAGATAAATTTGTCCATTTGCCACTGGGAGATCAGATTAGCTATGTTGAGTTTAGGAAGTGATTAAGAGGATCACAGATCACTGAAGGGGGATTAAGAGTGAGGAATGGCTCAAGGCATAAGAGCAGGAATGGCTTCTGGGGAAATTTGGGCAGAAGACATGCTGAAGAAACTGTGGTCAGTGGTCTTTCCAATGTGCTTTGAGGCCAACCTACTTGGGAAACTGATCTGATTTGATCTCATGCAGTCTCTTATCTTTCATTTTCAGGTTTCAAGTAAGATGAAGATTCCAAAAGAATTAAATCTGTGACCACAAGAGAATAAGAAAGAAAACAATTATCTGGGAAAGATATCCTATCTTTATGGGAGAGGAAAATGTCTTTAACAAAATGAATTGTGCCCTACAAAAATGACTACTCATTTGAGGTTTATTTCCAATCTATTCATGAGATCCCAATGTAACACTGCCTAAGATAGAGCCACAGAAATCATTCTGTTCTTGGTTTTAATTTTTAACTTTGTTGTTGACCTGTTATGTGACACAAGGGAAATCTCTATTTCTTCTTTTTCAACTACATAATAAAGATACTAATAAGAAATTGAATATGTATATCTTAAACCACTTAATATAGCATTAGATTAAAGCCTAACAAATCAGATATTACTATTGTGCATTGCTTAACCATGGTGATACATTCTGAAAATATATTGTTAGGTGATTTCATCATTGTGTGAACATCATAGAAAGATCTTAAACATAGATGGTACAACTCACTACACATCCAGGCTATAATGTTTAGCCTATTGCTCCTCAGCTACAAATCTGTATAACATGTTAGTGCACTAAATGTTGTAGGCAACTGTAATATAATGTTTGTGTATCTAAAGCTAAACAGAGAAAAGATTCAGTAAAGTACTGAATAAAATATAAATATGGTACCCACATACAGGGCACTCACCATGAGTGGAGCTTGCAAAACTGGGAATAGCTGTGGGTGACTCAGTGAGTGAGTGGCAAGTAAATGTGAAGGCCTAGGACAGTAATGCACAGAAGTGTAGACAAACACTGTGCAAGTAAACTACACTAAATTTATAGAAAATATTTACCTTTCTTCAATAGCAATGTAAACTTAGCTTACTGTAACTTTTAAAAACTTTATAAGTTAATTTTTTAACTCTTATAATAATAGTTATCTTAAATGTATTATACACAGCTGTACAAGTATACTTTATATCCTCATTCTTTTAGGTTTTATTTTTAAGTTTTTAATTTGAATGTTTAAACTTTGTTAAAAACTAAGACAGAAACACATACTTTGTCCCAGACCTACACAGGGTCAGGATCATCAATGTTGCTTTCTTTTACCTCCATATCTTGTCGTACTAGAAAGTCTTCAGGGGTAATAACATGCATGGAGCTATCACCTCCTATGACAACAATGCCTTCTTCTGGAGTTTTTCTGAAGGACCTACCAGAGGCACTTCTTGAGGATGTGTTGTTCTTTTTCAGAAATTAATCCATTTGGTTTGCATGGTTTGTTTCTTTTTCAAATCATAATTTTGCTTGCTTTTCAACATCATGAGTGTTTCACTCTATTATTAAAAAGCTTTCAGAGTTGTGGTACATGTTTTAAAACATTTTTAAGGAGCTTTTTGAGCTCTGAAAACGTTTCTACTAAACCTTTCTCTAAAAATTTTCTTGTTCTTTTTCTTTTTCTTCTATTTCTTTTTTCTTTTACCTCTTCTTCAGCTTTGTGTTCACTTGATGAGAGAACTTTTCCTTAAGCTCTATTATAATGTTATGGGATCACCATCATACATGGGGTTCATCATTGCCCCAAACACTGTTATTGGGCACATGACTATATATCTAAAATAAATATCTGTGATCTTGCCACTTCCATGGACAAAAGGCAGAGGGCCATTGAAGGGAACTAGGCCTGTTAGCCATGGATAGGACTAATTTAGTAAATTAGGGAGGAGTTCTTAAAAATGTACATCGGCAATAATTTTTTGGCCTACAAACAGAATAGGATTCCTTTTTAACAGCAACCTGATTTGATAATTGCTACTAGTACTGGGGCTTCTGGAAAAGCAATAAGAATAAGCATCCAGGGGTGGGAGTATAGTGCAATGGTAGACTGCTTGCCTAGCATTCACAAGGCCCTGGCTTTGATTCCCAGAACTGCAAAAACAAAAAACCCCAAAAGAACAAACATTCCTTCATTCATTATGATCAAGTGGGATTTATCCCTGAGATGAAAGGATGACTCAATGTATATAAATCAATAAATGCAATTCACCTTTTTGACAGAATGAAAAACAAAAATAATATGATTGTCTCAATAGATGCAAAAAATTCATAAACTTGACAAAATTCAACATCCTTTCATGATAAAAATTGTCAAAAGTTAGTTATAGTAAGAATGTTCCTGTTTTTCATCAGAAGCTGCACAGAACATTGGAATTTTGTGTTGAATGATATAATGTATATGGAAATAGGGAAAATAGACATTACAAATGTTAAGGATGGTGGCTTTTTGTATGAATGAGAACTCCTCTGACCCTTTAAATGTTGAGGGCCAGGGGAAGGTTGGAGCCCACTGTCTTGTTCTAGAGATCATCTGAATTCTAGCAGTCCTTCCCAGGTACCGTGCTCATCCAGAAAGTGGTATGAAGTGAATATGGACTCATTTGGAGTGAGTTGGAGGGAAGCCTACCAATGTTACGCGTGTCTCACCCCAATTTAAGCTATTTCTGTGGCAGTTCAGGCTAGAGGGCCAATCCTGGTATTCCCAGCTAGTAGTATTAAGTAAAGGTATTGCACTTGGTGGCAGCAGCACAGAGGGCTATTTATAGAGAAAAGATTGGGAAGGATTGGTTGAAAAGTGGCTCAGAGGGCTGGAGATGTAGCTGAGTGGTAGAGCACTTGCCTAGCATGCACAAGGCCTTGAGTTCGATCCCTAGCACTGAGGAGCAAAAAGTGGGTCAATCTGAAGCCTGGTCTCTTACTTGTGAAGCCTGGGGCCTGTGTATTATATGAATGATGGTGTCTTTTAAGTGAACCATTCATCAGCAATTAAAATAATTCCTTCATACATTACCAAAAAAAAAGAGAATGTTCCTCAATATAATAAGGCTATGTACGAAAAGCCCACAGTCAATGTCAAAATCTGGCACAGTCAAATTTCAAAGTCAATGGTGAAAATTTTTTTTATATTATTAATTTTATCGGTACAATTTTAGGTATACAATATGACATTCATCATTGGGAACTTGCACCTTTATATACTCTATTTTGGTTCTTATTTTTTTTCCCCATTCCCCTGCCCTACCTTCAACCCCTCTGCCCCTCCCTATTTGCAAAGACTTTGTTTCCATTTTTTCCTTTTCTCGTATTAATTCCATCCCCTCCTTTCCTTTCCCCTGCCCCTCCCACTTTCTCTATCCCTTTTCCCCTTTTCTTTTTCACATTATCTATTTTACCTTCTAGTCCTTATTTACACTTTAAGTTTCTCACACCAGAGAAACTTTGGTATTTACTCATATGTATCCTATTTATTTCACTTAAGAGTATTGCCTCAATGTGGATCCATTTAGTTATAAATGTCTCTAATTTCTTGTTCTTTATGGCTGAATAGTACTCCATTTTATAGAAAAACCACATTTTCTTTATCCAGTCTCCAGGGAAATTGGGCTGTTTTCAAGTTTTAGCTATTACAAACTGTGCTGCTATGAACATGGATGCACATATATCGCTGTGGTGTGATTCTTTCAATAGTGAAAATTTGAAAGCTTTCAAGAACAAGACAAGGATGCACATTTTCACCACTTTCATTCAACATAGTAATGGGAGTCCTAGCCAGAGCAATTAGGTAATAAGGAGAACTAAAAGGTATTCAAATAGCAAAGGAAGAAGTGAACATAACTACATGACAAGAAGTTTGCCGACAATGTGATCATTTACATAGAATTCTGAAAGCTATGAAACACTGATGAAAGAATGTAAACATTATATGTCATAAACATGAGATAAGATTAATAATATTGACAAGAACATGGAGAAAGGGGATTTAGAGGACAAGGGAGGGAAGCAGGAGGAACAGGGGAGGGGATCAAACTGTATTATGTATCCATTCCCTAAAATGATTATAAACTCCATGTATCGCAAACATGTACTAATAAGATAAAATAAATAATTTAAACTTTAAAAACAGAAATTAAAGATAACAAATAAAAAGGCTGTATCCATGGGTAGAAAAAATTAATATTCATAAATGTCTATAATACCATAAGTGATATCATAATTTTGATAAGAATTCAATGTAATCCCTATCAAAATTCCAATATCATTCTTCACAGAAATAGAAAGAACAATCCTAAAATTTGTATGGAACCACAAATTATCCCAAATAGCCAAAGCAAAGCAATTTTGAACAAAAAGAACAAAGTTGCACTTGTAACACCATTGGATATTAAAATATATTACAAAGCTATAGTAATCAAAACAGCATTGTATAATAGAAAAACACACACATTGACCAGTGGAATAGGATAGAAAGGCCAGAAATCAGTTTACACACTAGGATCAATTGATTTTTGACAAAGATGTCAAGAACACACAATGGGGAAAGGACAGTTTTCCAATACATGATGTTGAGAAAACTGGATATCCACATGCAGAAGAATGAAAATCCTATCTCACCTCATCTAAGAATCAACTCACAAGGATTAAAGATACCTGAGAGCTGAATCTGTAAAGTTCCTAAAAGAAAAAAGTACAGGAAAAGCCCAAGGACATTGGTCAGGACAGAGTTGTCTTGGATGTGCCTCAGAAGCACAGGCAATGAAAGCAGAAGTAGACAAAGGGGATTGCATCAAGCTAAAATGTTTCTGGACATAAAAGAAAACAATAAACAGACCAAAGAGAAAACCCAGAAGAGTGGAAGAAAATGTTTGCTAATCATACCTCATGTAAAGAGCTAATATCCAAAATATGCAAGGAATTCAAACAACTCAACAAGAAATCAACCCTGTTTAAAAACGAGCAAAGGACCTGAATACACATTTGCCAAAAGAAGACACACTAATGGCCAAAAGGTATATGAAAAAATGCTCAACATCACTAATGATCAGGGAAATGCAAATCAAAACCACAATGAGCTATCAGTGCATGCACATTACAGTGGCTATTATTTTTTTAAAAGAAGATAAGTGTTGGTGAAGATGTGAAGAAATGGGAATTCCTGAGCTCTGTTCTCTGCTCCTGGCAATGTAAATTAGTACAGCCATTATGGAAAACAGTATGAAGGCTCCTAAAAAAAAAGCCTAAAAATAGAACTACGGTATCATATGATCTAGCAATTCTAATACTTGGCATATACCCAAATGACAGTATATCAGTATGTAAAAGAGATATCTGCATTCCCATGTGCATTATAGCACTATGCACAATAACCTAAATATGGAAAAAACCCAATTGCCCATCTATGGATGATTGGAAAAAGAAAATTGGTACATATACACAATGGGATATAATTCAGCCTTTTAAAAGCAGGAAATTCTGTCATTTTTGAAAACAAAGATGAGCCTAGAGGATGTTATATTAAAAGAAATAAGCTAGGCATATTGAAACAAATACCACATCATCTCACTTATATGTGCAATCTAAAAAGTCAACCTGCTAGAAGTAGGGAGAACAGTGATTTCTAGAGGGAGGGGATGGAGGCTGTGTGGATGGGGAAATGGAGTTGTTGGTTAAAGGGTACAAAGTTTCAGTTAGATAGGATGAACTGTTTCTGGTGACCTCTTACACAGCACAGTGACAATACTATAGTTAATAATGTATTGTATTTTTTCAAAATAGGTAAAAGAATGGATTTTAAATGTTCTTATCACAAAGAAATGATAAGCATTTGAAGTAATGCACATAGGATTTTTCCCTTCCTCCTTCTCTTCCTTCTCTCCTCTCCTCCCCTCCCCCTCCCTCTTGTCTTCTCCTTTTCCTCCTCCTCCTCCCCCTTCCCCCCCCCCCGCCGCCTCGCTAGGAAAATGAAGCCAAGGCCTCATACCTCACACATACTAGGCAAGCACTCTACCACTGAGCTACATCCTCAGCCCAAACTATATGTTAAGTAGCCCGATTTTTACTTTTTTTATTAGTACAAGTTTGCAGTACATGATTGCATTCCTCATGAGGAGTTGGTACATGTACATAACACATCTTAATTCCTTTTTCATCCCCTACATCTCCCATCCCTCCCTGCTTCTTCCAATTCTTGGTCCCCCTTCATATTTGGAAAATCTGTTTCCATTTTTTTCTTCAATTTTTTTCCATCCCCCTCCCCTCCCTTCCCTCTTATTCCCTTTCTTATTTGAAAAAGATCTTCCTACCTTTTATTATCTTTTATTTTGCAAACTAGCCTGATCTGATCATTCCAGCAGGTATACAGTTATTTAAACATCACATTGCACTCCTGAATCTATATAATTATTGTCAGTAAAAAATGAAACAGAAAGTCAAATAAATATCCAATTTCAGGAAAAATAAAAGCTTCACAAATAAATGAAAAGAATAAACATCCTTCTATGGTAGTACATAATTACAATCACCTGTCGAGGCTAAGACTTGGCCTTTAGAAGCTAAAATCTGCCTGAGTGTGGGCAAAGGCAGCCACCTTCATATTGCAAGGGGCAAAGTCACAAATTCACAGCTGCCAACTATATGCATTAGGATTAGCTGCAGCTGCCAAGGGCTCAAAATTGATCAATAACTTGGAGTAAACAAGTATCTGGCAATAAGTGACCAGATGCTAGCACATAGTTTAGACAAGTGAAATTGACTAGCTTGCCACTCATGACCCACACAGTAATTGAGTTGTCACTCCAGAATTAAATAAATGTTATGTCTATGTTGGTAGCAGGAAAATAGGCAAGGGGAAATTAGGCCTTCTACAAAAGGGTATTTTATAGCTACAAAATTAGTTTTAATTTCACCACAAATTATGAAGTATAAATAATATGGGGAAAATACTAACAGGAACAATAAAGGGGAAGAAAGTCCAGATGTACTGAACCACAGCACACCCTGGCATCCATAAAATCACTTCTCCCTCAGCTGACAATCTTCTAATTAGGAGGGAGATAGGTGCACTTTTCAAAACTGTCCTGTGTAATTTTAGGAACAGATAGTATCATGATATTTTACATTTTTCCCAGCAAACTAATTTAGACACAGAAATCAGTGACTGCTTAACATTTTGGATGTTTTCGACTTTAGAGCCACAGAAAGCTTTCTAACAGAGGAAGTGGAGTGGTTCAGCAATGTTTGCTTTACATGAAAAAAAGAAAAAAGAAAAGAGGGCAGAAATTGAAATTTTTGTTTGAAGAAGAGTCTCATCAAGTTTACCTCCAGTGATTCCACGTGTTTATTAAATGGCTTAGTTTTTCTCTGGTGATGGCAAGGTGTTTAGAGAACTGATAAGAGCATATGTTTGGGCCTTACACGGTGTTTAGGGGATAGCACTTGGCTGGTTCTCAGGCCTTCTACTTGGTTGCATTAAAGACAGAATAAAAACTTTTCAGCATACACATTTCAGAAAGCAGGTCACATACATAGCATTCTAGGCATAGAATGCTTTTCAAGTTCCAAGACAGAGGCAACAGTCAATTGCGTTCTTTTCCAAAGAATCTTTCCCTTGTCACATACTGCAGGTTGTGTTAGGTAGTAGTGAACAAGCAAAGAACAAATAGATTTTCAATAAATAAATGTTGAGTATAATATACTAGACTAATCCCAACTGATCACTGAAGTCAGTATACTAATTTAGGGAAACAACTCTTTTTTTTTTGTTACCAACCTTGACCCTTAGGGCTGTCTGAGATACAAAATCATAAGGAATAATTATCTTTGGCTGTATAGGAATTATAATTTCCTATGTTTGAATTTCAATGATCTAAAGGAAAATCCACTCATTCTCTAATTTATTCATTAGAATGGTAAACATTTTTTAAAGCTTCTACTGTCTGCAATGACACATGATAGTCACTGAGGAAAATAAAAAGATGAAGGCAGAAAGGTCCTTTCACTAAATATCTGTCTACTGCGGGTAAATTGTATGAAGAAAACCTTTGTGGGCCTTTCATTTGTTATAGCCAATATGCATCTAGATTATCAACAATACAAACTTTAATTGAAAGTATAGTCTAGTGTCAACCGTCTACTAATGGAGACATGATACTATTTCTGCTTAGCCTTCCAAATGATCTCCCTATCTTGTCTCTATTCCATATTATCCTTCATATTATAGATGGATTACATTTTGTAGAATCTATCTATGATTATGTTACTTCTCATTACATATTGAATGAAATAAAAATTTCTTAACTTGGAATTATAGACCTTTAATGATCTAGGTCAATCTGACCACTGCCTCCTCTACATCTCCATTGTACATTCAATACCTCTCCCCCCCATCTCTTTCTCCTTTTTTTTTATAGTGCTGGTCATCAAACCTATGGCCTCTTGCATGCTAGGCAAGTGCTCTACCACTGATCTACCTTCCCAACATCCAGTTGCTCACACACACTTACATTATATATATCATTTATCATATAATGTTGCATTTATTTAAATACATAAGTACATACATATCTCCTTCATTAGCAACAGTTCCTTGAGAGGAAGTATCTTTTTTCCTTATAGTCCAAAGTGTTACCTAGTACACTGAATATATTTGAAGATCAAATAAATGGATTACAACAACTCAAAGGCAGACCATACAGTTTGTTGCCTAGCTGGTATGAATGTTTTTCCCCACTGTTTTTGTTAAGGCATAATTCACATAAAGTTTTCCATAAGTTTTGACAAACATAGATAGCTGCAATAACCACCACCACAATCAAGATATAAAACCGTTTAATCACATCCAAAACTCTTTCCTGCTATGCCTTTTTAGTCCATACCCCCAACTCTTGGCAACCACTCATATTTTCTTTCCCTATGATTTTGCCTTTTCCAGAATGTCATATAAATGGAGTCATTCAATATGTTGCTTTTTGTGTCTGACTTCATCTTGCCAAATGCATTTGAGAGTCATCCATGTTACTGCACTGGCATGACATTTAAACAAAAGAGTGGTCAGGGAGGAGTGTTGAGGGGGTACAAAATACTGCGTGAGAGTATAGAGGCAGGAATGTGTGCCTCTGACTCGAGATATATGCTGTTTCATGGAGAAAGTAACATCTGAGCAGGGCCTTAAGGGATAGGTGGGGTTTTTTGTTTGTTTGTTTTTTGAGATAGGGTCTCACTATGTAGTTCAGGCTGGCCTCAAACTCACTGTATAGTCCAGGTTGGCCTTGAACTCACAGCGGACCTCCTGCCTCAGCCTCCTGAGTGCTGGGATCACAGGCGTGTGCCACCACGCCCAGCTTGGTGGGGTTTTGATATGCACATATGGTAAGGCAAAATATTTTAGTAGAAAACATGGCAGGAACAAAAGCTCACAGTCAGTATTCCACTTTGGCTAGAGCACAAGAGAAGAAGGAGGAAACCGGAAGAGTAGGTTAGGGATTTATTGACCTTGAATAATATATTTGGGAGTTGATCTTGATTCATTAGGCAGTAGAAAGTCATTGCATGTTTTTTATTCAATCCCTAGTTTGAGGCCAGCAATAATTTTGCCTGGAGGTAATTCAGCTGCTCTGCCTGAGCTGAAGTACACTGTGCTCTAACCAGGTGAATGTGACTCTTAAAACATTTCTGCCACTTAAAACAGGGCAAAGAAACACACATGACTATATTCAGAGAATACCAAGGACATAAAAGTTCTGCACTATAGGTACTTACTAAAAAAAGAGCATTCATTAAATGACTGAATATAATACCTGCCAAAGGCACTCTTGTCTCTCCATTTGTATTCTCTCAATTATTTCTATAATCAAGGTATCAGAAAACTGAGTACTATTCCTTCATTTTATTTTCCTAGTCCTCTGCAGAAACATCTTCAGTGGGGTAAGAGTTAACATTAAGACACCTGTCTTAGTAGATAACCAATTGTAGAAATCCCAGTTGAACAGCATTCCTTTCATTGAGAAAAACCATAGAACCCACTGATACTTCTCAAATTCCAATGTAAAAAGAACCCATTCCTATTTTGGATGCTTTTTTCCCAAGATTATAGGACATGAGTAGACATTTCACCAAGCAGGCTATACAGTTGGCAAATAAGCACATGGAAAAACGCAACATCATTAGCCGTTAGGGAAATGTAGATTAAAGCCACAATGTGATACCATTGCAAAATATGGCAACATCAAATGATGGTGAGGATGTAAAGAAACTGGATCTCACATACATTTTTAGTGGGAACATAAAATGGCACATCTAATAGGGAAAACTGGCAATTTCTTATAAAAGTAAACATTAAACTAACAATTTCAGTCATGGTCCTTTATCTCAGATAGGTGAAAAATTCACAAAAAAACTGCTCATAAACGTTCACAGCTACTTCATTCATAATCAACAAAACTGGAAAAACTCAAATGTCCTTCAATGAGTGAATGGTAAAACTGTGGTACATTCATGCCATGGAATATCAGTCACCGATAAAAGAGAAGGGAGTATTAATATATACAACAATCTGGATGAATTTCCAGAGAATTATACTGAGTGAAAAAAAGTCAATCCAAAAAGGTCACATACTATACGGTTGTAACACTTTTGAAATGACAAAATGATACTAATGCAAAGCAGATTAGTGGTTGCTCAGAGTTAACAAGGGATTGTGCAGAGTGGAAGAGCATGTGGCTATAAAAGTGTGACATAAGGGAGCCCTCTGGCAATGGAATTGTTTCTGTATTTGGACTGTGGTGGTGGTCACATGAACCTAAATATGTGATAAAATTTCACAGAGCATGCAAATGAGTGCATGTAAAATCAGTGAAATGCAAATAAGATGAGTGGACTGAATTAATGTCAATTTCTTGGTTGTGATAATGTGCTGTAGTGATGCAAGGTGATACCAATGGGGAAAATTAGGTGAAGCATATAGGATCTATTTTTTAACAATTACATGTGAATCTACAATTTTCTTAAAAAAATTAAAAAAGAGAAATACATGTTGGTTATAAAAATGTATGCTGTATTATTTGAATTTAACTTTGGAAAATTATTATTAGCATTTTTGGCTGGGGAATTTGGATATTTTCTTATGAAATAAACAAGGCAAATAAGAAAACTTATTGTGTTTTTTGTTTTAACTTTGTTGCCAGGAAACATACAACCCAAACAGAGGAAAGAACTTTTACTTCTGCTATAGTGGGTTTTTAACCTTTTTGATGTCAGAGTTACCTCTGAAAATTTGATGAAACCTATGCAGAATAAATGAACACACAGTTTTGAGCACAATTTCAAGGAGGTTTATGGAACTCATGAAGCTTATCCAATGACCACCTGTTAATGCTTATCTATTGTTACACTGTGCAAATATGGTAGCCAGTGGCCTCATTTGGTTACTTAAAATTACATAAAATTCAGTGTTCAGTTTTTCAATTACATCAACACACAATTCAAGCAATAGCCACAGGGAGCTTGTGGCTACATGTTAGACCCAGAGATTGAATTTTGTATTATTGCAGAATATTCTAATGAACAGCATTGTTCTAGAATGTTTAGGATAAAATTTGCTTTTATTTAAAAGAATCAACTCCTTGAAGTTGTAAGTAAAACTTCAAGAATATTTCAACTACATAATGACTCTATGGTCTCCAATGACATCTAGCTAAGAATCCCTCTTCAAATGATTCTACTTTTATCTATGAATGACTTACTTTGTATTGAGTTTAACAAGGGAGCTAATTTAAATACTCTTTAAATGAAGTAGGCTATAAATATTAAATTTTAATAATTTCAATTAGATACAGTGACACAAGAACACAGGGCTGGCATCTGCAAATAAGAAATGTTTCAAGTATACAGAGTGTTTTGGGAGGTGAATCTAGATAAAGAATACATATTAGGGGATAGAGGGGAGTGAGGTTTATCTGTTTAACACCAGTACAGTTGGTTAAAAGTAGAAATTTCCTTTGTAAATAGGGAGGAATGGAGGGGTTGAAGGGAGGGCTGGGCAAGGGTGAAAAATAAGAACCAAGAGAGACTATGTAAAGGTGCAAATCTCCAATGATGAATGTCATTATATTGTATACCTAAAATGTACCAATGATTAGAATGAATAATTGATAATGCAAAATAGGAAGAAAAGGTCCAAAGGGGTAGGGGTAGTGGGAGGGGCAGGGGAAACGAAAGAAGGGGAAGGAAAAATGATGAGAAATGAAAAAAATGGAAATAAAGTCTTTGTAAATAGGGAAGGGTGGAGGGGGTGAAGGGAGGGCTAGGAATGGGGAAAAAATAAGAAACAAGATGTATTATGTAAAGGTACAATTCCCAATGAGAAATGTAATTGTGTTGTATACCTACAATGTACCAATAAAAGAATTTAACAACAACAGCAACAAAAAAGTAGAAATTTCAGTTGCATTGTTCAACTAGTGTCTTTTATTTTAATGTCACATAAACATGTATAATATGGTGGCAAAGGTTGTTACAACAGAAGGAGAGAGAAGAACAAGATTTTAAATGCTGTGATGGGAAAATAGCTGAGTTGAGTAACTTTTTTTATGTATAGGCAGAAAAAAATGTGGAGAAAATTTAAGGGAACATATGTCTTATAATAACTAGCTTTCTGCTTACCATAGTTTCTGGTTCACTGTAGTCTGTCTAGTGTTTGGGAATGGAAGGCATTCATGCTTAAAGTGGTAGTCATTTACCAAAGCTCCGATGACTTTTCTCTCTTAGGAGAATTGTACTCTTCCCTTTTTTTGAGACAGTGTCTTTGAATTTACACCAATCCTCCTGCCTCAGCCTCCCAAGTGCTGGGATCACATCCAACTATCACCTCTGGCTGAGAATTAAACTCTTAAATCATAAACAGCATCTTTGCCTTCCTGGCTTTTTCCTTCAGTTTTGAAATCAAATTTCAAGAGGTGACTCTGAAGTATGCTGAGTGATCAAACAAAGTTAGCCTGGGATTTAAACACTGGCAGTGGTGTAGCCATGTGCAGATAATTAAAATAATGGCACAACAGCATATTTATATTTTGTATATCACTTTATTCTCATGAGTGTGTAGCAACAAAAGAGAATCTGTGAACTTATTGGTATTTTGGGAAATTATTTGCATCTTCAAGATGCTTGGCTTCAAAATAGTCAATTACATTGATTTTGTTTTATTCAAATCTGCTTAGCTGACCTTTGCTGAGTGTATTGGTGTTTTCTCAATTGAAAAGAGTTGTCATATGGTAGCAGAAGACATTGGAAATTTTACTTCAGATGACAATATGATAAGCTACCATTTAAATATGTTTGAGACTAGTATTGAGGTGTTTGGATTGGCCATAAAAATGCTCAACATGCCCTCTGCTTGGCCTTTCTTTCATAATGTTGGAACAAAAAATGCTGTGTCATTCAATTATACAGTGGGTTGAGAAAAGAAATTCCACTGTAACAATGATATGTGATGAATAAACCCAAACATGAATACACAAATCCTCTGATACAGGTAAGTCTGGCTCACTTACCTACTTTGAAAAGGAAGATTTAAAATATTATCTAGGCCCAAATAAACTAAAACTTTGTTATGCACTTAGGAGTTCCCCTGTATTTTATGAAACAAGATGCTGTTATATTCAGGCAATTTCTCCATAAATACATAAGCCAATTAAAAAAATCCCACCATCCACAAGAAGATGTCTATGAAGAGGTGGATGTTAATTAAAGACTCTTGCAGGGTTTGTAAAGATGTATTTATACTCCCCTCATCTCCACCACTGGGAGATACTTGAGGCCTACTTCTATAAATAAGCACATATTACTATAAGTTAAGTTGGTGTTTTGCTTATGGAGGAAGATGAGTAATTAGATTCAGTGTTTTCTTTAGCAAAAATTATTTATGTATTAGTTATGGATCAAAATATTTTCAAAAATCCTGTATGCAGATATCATCTGCACATACCTGTAACATAGCAGATATCTTCCTGACAACTTCCTTCAGTCAGATAGCTTTATATTTGGTTCAGTTGCATAAATTGAACTTGTCAGCCACATTTTTGGTGACCACATATTCCCACTTATAGCTTCAGAAGAGGCAAATCAGGGAAGTAGATAGAACCTAGAAAGACTATTGGTTCTATATCCCTCAGTGCCAAGCGACACTCAAAAAACAAAATTGACCAGAATATAATTGGATACTTTCTTTAAGAATTTTTTCCTAAGGCATCCAGATCAGCTTTTCATATGTCTAAGAGTCAAAAATGTTTTAACTTTATGAAATCGAAAACTCTCTGGAATCATTCAAGTCAAATCCCTCGAATAAATCAGAGTCCTCTGGATTTCCTAAAATATTTTCAATTGCTTATGCCATTTTAACAATAAATAATAGCATGCACAAATGTAGTCCTTAGAGCACTAGAAGTTTGCCTTTTGTTATGTATTAATCTTCACTGCTTTCCTTTGGCTGTGGATGTTAGTGGCATGTTAAAGACTAGAGTGAAAGTGACTCAGGGTCAGCAAAAGCAAACAAATTAAAAGAATTGGGGTTATTTTTTTCATATTTTAGTAGAACACGGTAATTTAGTGTTTATCTTCTCAGAAATCAGAATACAATTTCTGTACTAATTAAATTTTCTCAAAGTAAATTTAGGACAGTGGTATTTTGTTTGTTCTTGCCATTTTATTTATAGAATAAATTAAAAAGTGCAAATAGGGTATGCTATCATTTGGATCTTGAGTGTCTACAAAGTTCATGTGGAAAAGACTTGGTCCCCAGCTTGGTGGTGGAATATTTAAGAGGTTGGGCCTGGTAGGAGGTGTTTGGGTCATTGAGAGCATACTCTTAAAGGGGACTGTAGGACCTTAGTCTCTTCCTCTCTTCTGTATCCACACCTTGAGGTGAGAAGCTTCACTCTAGCACATGGTCCCTGCTATGATCTGTTTCCCTGCCCTAGGCCCAAAAGCAATGGGGCCAACTGACCATAGACTGAAACTTCTGAAACCATGAACCAAAATAAACATTTTAAATAAGTTGATTATTTCTGCTATTTGTGGTAGTGATAGAAAGCAAATTAACACAGGACATATGATCTTGGAAGACTAAAAAATATTATCTCCAAGATCTTACTGTAGGGAAATGGAAATATTCCCATAAGAAGTTAGAATAAAATTGGACTTAACTTTTTCCATTGTTCAAGTACACAGAATAAAGAAAGGTTAGTACTCATTTCCATGATGAAAGGAAATTTGTATTGTATACATGTGCTACACTAGGAACAGTTACCTTATACAAGAAAACAAATTTTTGTAGTATTTTAGGAAGTATTCATTTGCATAAAAGCAATTGGACAATTAATCCAGGTAATTCATACTGTTCTTCAAAGCAGAGTTCTGTATTTCATTAGCTTTGATAACCTTATTGTATATGTCTGAAAGTATTAATTATCTGTATTTTTTCAAAAATACCCACCATACTTCAGAACCTGCTGTCAGATAGGCCTTCCTCTTCAATTTTTAACAAAACACGAAATACAGCATTATTATTTGCAAATAATACAATAACACAAAAATAAGTTTTTACTAAAACGATGCTAGAGAGAAGCACTGCTGGAACTGCTTTAATAAATAGGCAAAGATCATTCACAGGAAACAGTTGCTTCTACACACTGCTGAGAAAAAGTTTCTGTTCTCAGAAGGTAAATTATTTCATCACTCCTCTCAGTGTGAATACCATTTTTTTTTAACTTAAACACTGATGAGAATTAGTGAGATTTTTAATGCTCTACCCAAATCCACCAATTTACAGTTCACTACAATAGCTTATATAGATAAATAAAAGACTAAAGTTAACTCCACAATATCATTCAGTGAAACGAGATCTGAACTGCAGTCTGGGTCCTTCATTCCATGACCCTGTGTGGGTGTAAGCATTCTGCGCAGCTGTGCAAAACACTGGTGGTAATCTAGGCAGTTTCTATCGCCAGGGCTTTATATAGAAACAGTTTAACAAAGAAGTCATATCCTGACTGCCAGCTAAAGATGAGACACCAAATAGCTATAGGGAGGGAAGATAGATAAAAAAAGAACACTCTGTTAACAACCAGCAAAGAATCATTAAGCTGAGGGATCCCATCCTTCCTGGTGTTAGTCACAGTTGAATGGCTATAGATAAGAATTGTGAAGTAGGTAATACTTGTTTGGAGGAGTGAAGATACTTCTACTTTCAACTTCTTGTTTTTCAGTGCTGGGGACAGAACCCAGAGTCTCACACATGCTAGGTAAGCATTCTACCACTGAGCTGCATCCTTAGTCACTCATTCATTAACTTTTCATAATTTCACTTATTAATTCATCACTTAGGGTCTACTCTGAGCCAGTCACTATACTAAATGTTAGAAATACTGAGATGAATTAAATAAGCTTTCCAGATCTCTAGAAGTCTAGTATTGCTTCCAGGTAACCCTTCACTCAAGCATTTTTACACTCTGGTTGCTATCAATGCATTAATCTTTGCGGTTAAGCTTATGAAGGTATCTTTCTCAGGACCACGTGCCTTTTAAACAGGTACTCAAGACTTTATAGCTTTTTAAACCCTGAAGAATGCTCCTTTACTGATGGGTGACATTTTAGATAGTGTATCAATAGGGAGGAGAATATTATCAGTCAGGGAGATTCCTGGGGCCTCCCAAAATCACATTACACAAGTGACTGGTCTTCAAATCCTTCTCTAAGATATAAAAAGTGAAGTCACTCAGGCGGTGGGGTGGAGCTCAGTGGTAAAGTGCTTGCCTGGCATATGCAAAGCTCTAAATCTGATCTCCAGAACCAAAAATAAATAAATAAATAAATAAAGAAAGAAAGAAAGAAAGAAAGAAAGAAAGTTAGTTATTCACAAAAAGGAGAATTCCCTCTTTCCCTTCATTTGAAAGAAAACCTGGTAGTAAAAGCATTGAAATTCAGATTCAACCATTGTTAAAAAATTCCAAGTCAATGCCACTGATTAGGAATTGACTGAATTATACAGAGTAAATAGAAAGAAACTTCAGGTAGTGAACACTCTAATGTCCTATTTAGTTAAGGAGACCAGAACTAAGAACAATGTGAAAGTTACAGGGAGGTACAGTTTGGTGTAGTTAGAGAAATAATTTCTCCAAAACTTGAGTTTTCCAATAATGAAGTAAATTGCCTTGGGGGATGATAAGTTCTCATTAACTGACAGTGCTCATCAGCAAATAGATGACCACAAGAGTTTGAGCTGAAGGGATTTTTGGACTACATGGAAGACTGATATTCTTTTATGTTTAATCTGTGAATCTATTAGTTTATAATAATTAATCCAGGAACAATACAGATGAATATATGAGAATACATAAAAATAGACAAAAAAGCAAATTAACATGCTCTAAACTATGTATATAACTGTGGAATGGATGCCAGGTAAAGGAAACACCAGGACAAACTGTTAGTCAAAAAAGACTTCTCATAGGACATAAATTTTGCCCAAGACTTTAAAGTCAGAAAATGCATGGATATATGAAGAAGATAGAGAATAATCTAAAAAGAGGGATCACCATCATTTTACTACTACTATAGTTTTGTATCTATTCTGGAATTGACTTTGCACGAAGTGCTCTGTTGATGTGTGGTTCAGGGGATGGATCCCAGAACCCTGGACATTCTGAGCATGTATTTTACCACTGAACTATACTCCCAGCCTCACAGAGTGCTTTCTTCCCATGCATTACTGCATCTGTATTAATCTTCACAACTGCACTATAGAGTAGTATTACTAGTATTCCCATTTTCCAGATGACATGACTGAGATGAGAAGACTGAAATCCAGAGAGGTTAAGTAACTTGTCCAACACCATACCGCTATAAAACAAATAGTACATCTGACATTCAAATGTAGTCTCCATGCAAAGCCCATGCCCTAACTACTGCATTCTAGTGCTTCTGGGAGAAACCGTGCTGCATGCTTGAAGGCTGAGGTCGAATTATGAAATGTAAAATTTGGGAGGACAGTGTCTGACTAATAGTTTGGCCCTCAGTAAATATTTGTTGGGTGAATAAATAAATCTTTACTTTTTGGATTAAAAAAATATACATTTTGTCTTTTATTCCCGTGTTAGAAAACTTGATTATCAGTCAGAACTTGCTCTCCCTAAGGGATTTCCTCCCAGCCCGCAGAGCTACCCTTGGCTCAGTAAACAAGAAGGATAGCGCCTCAGGGCCTTATCCCCTAGGGTTTCTCTTCACCTCTTAGCCTCCCAGGTGGGATAGGTATCTGTGGTACCACGCATCAGGTTAGAGCCCTAGGGTTTCTTCTTAGGCCTTCTTTAAACTGCCCTCGTGGAGGCAATGGGCCGCATCTTTCAGGTGAGAAAGGATGCATTCTTTGGAAATAGTCAAACTATACATCTTCCTTTAACCAAAACATGACTAACCCCTCACTCCATCAGAATTCAGTTCCAAAAAGTCCTTTAAAAGTCTTTTGGTAAATATGGCCATCTTGTATATCCTGGCTTTTTGACAAGGCTGATTTTCTAAGAGCATTTGCCTACCTGTATGGTTTAAATGTCAATAAATTTCTCAGAATAAACCACTGTGGCCTCTAACTGCAGTTATGTTACTATACATAAATTACTAAGCATTTAGGCAATGACTGCATCCAATATGAGGCTAAAAATTCAGTCAAAAAATTATTTCTGAAAATAGTTATTTGGTTCATGCTGACATTTTCAGAATTAAAGTAATGTCAAACATCCTATTTCATGGATTCTACACTCTTCCTCCTCTGCTTAATTGACTGACAGCTTTTGAGGAAAAGAACTCAATTTACATTTCCACTTAAAAGCTAAAAATATGCACAAATAAATGTGGATTAAATTTTTTTTGAGTTTCTTTTGTTAATCACTTATTAATATTTTATTTTTTTTGTATTGAATTCTTTTATTGGTACATTGGAGGTATACAACACAATTACATTTCTCATTGGGAATTGTACCTTTACATAATGCATCTTGGTTCTTATTTTTTCCCCATTCCTAGCCCTCCTTTCACCCCCTCCACCCTTCCCTATTTACAAAGACTTTATTTCCATTTTTTCCATTTCTCATCATTTTTCCTTTCCCTTCTTTCCTTTCCCCTGCCCCTCCCCCTACCCCTACCCCTTTGGACCTTTTCTTCCTATTTTGCATTATCGATTATTCATTCTAATCATTGGTACATTTTAGGCATACAATATAATGACATGCATCGTTGGAAATTTGCACCTTTACATAGTCTCTCTTGGTTCTTATTTTTCACCCTTGTCCAGTCCTCCCTTCAACCCCTCCATTCCTCCCTATTTACAAAGATTTTATTCCTATTTTTTCCATTTTCTCATATTAATCCCATTCCCTTCTATCCTTTCCTCTAGCCCTCCCACTTCCTTCCCCTTTGCCCCTTTTCTTCCTATTTCACATTACCTATTATACATTTAGTCCTTATTTACACTTTCAGTTTCTCACACCAGAGAAACTATTTGGAATTTATTCATGTGTGTCCTATTTATTTCACTTAAGAGTATTGCCTCAATGTGCATCCAAATGTGGGTTAAATTTAATCCAATTTTGGAATGCATAGTATTCAGGTGCTTAATGATTACAATTTTGACATCCTAAAGCTTTGACTAAGTTTTCATTGGTACCAGTATTTGCTAAAATTCTAATCTCCTCATTGCAGAGATAAGTAATTATATTAGTCATAACAAACAGAACATTTTCCAGAACATTTTCCAGAACATTTGATTTATTAAAATGACTCAAGTCAGGACTGACTTGTACCTGGATTAAGGTTTTAAAGCAGTTCTATTTGGAACTTTGGGGCAGGTTAGATTTATATTCGGGCCATTCAGCATGTACTACCCTCCCTAGTACCCTCCCTCCTTGTCTAGACATTACTATGTTTCTCCTTCATCCCTATGATCTACAACCACAGCTTAGGAAAAAACTCTTCTGATTTAAATTCTTTCATATTTTCCACTCGAACCTGTTTAACTCTGCCCTTCTCAGCCCCTTCAAGAGTGACTTCTCTCTTGTGAATAATTCTATTTTATATTGTTATGGCTTGTGTTTAGATGTTTCTCCAAAGCCTCATGCAGTCATAGATGGGGCTTTTTCAGA
The DNA here is from genome assembly GCF_053883595.1 of Heterocephalus glaber. Taxonomy (NCBI): domain Eukaryota; kingdom Metazoa; phylum Chordata; class Mammalia; order Rodentia; family Bathyergidae; genus Heterocephalus; species Heterocephalus glaber. Next base: position 32,803,626 of record NW_028258384.1, on the reverse strand, counting down.
GGTGGCTGGATCTAGAGTGTGTGACACTAGAATTGATTCTGTTCAATGCTAGGCTCAAGGGCACTAGGATTAAAGGTGTGAATGCTGCCTGCCCTAAGTAGTCTGGATAAGATAAAAGGGGCAGAAAGACACTGTTAAGGTCCCTTGTTGCTTTACTGCCCTCTCTAAACCACTCTGCCTTGAAGCCAGCCAATGATGGACAGAAACCTTTACAAACTGTGAGCTAAATAAATCTTTCCTCCTTTAACTTGTGGATGTTGGGTATTTTGTTTCAGCAACAAGAGAAAAGTAGCTAAGACATATATCCACTGCCAGTCTTTACATTGATAAGTCAGGTCCTGTACTTTCCTGAGAGAACTTTATTCCAGAATTTCATTCATTGGGCCAGGGATTTAGCTCAGTGGTTCTGCTGTCTGCCTTGTAAGTGTAAGGTCCCAAGTTCAATCCCTGGTACCAAAAAAAAAAAAAAAAAGAATTTCACTCATAATCTTTATCCTAATGCCAGCTAGCCTCACATTCATTTTACCCTTAGTTAATGCCCCAAATGGAGGCTAATTTGATTTATATTCTAAAGTGCTCCTTTTTCCATGCTGTTTATCACTTTCTCCTTCTACTCTCCCCGCCCCCCCCCCCGCCACTTCTTGGAGATTCATGGAATTTGATTTTACCACCCTCACCTATTTCTTTATTCCCTGTTCGGTCATGGGCCAACCTCCCATTCTCCCACACATATTGAAGATTCTGTCATTTGGATAGCAGCTATCTTCACCTCAAATACTTTCATCATCCAACACTCTGGCCTCAGTGTGATTCAACTTCAGGCATTTTGCCTCCATTCCACTTTAGTTACTCCACTGCCTGAGACATCATCCAGATCAGCTCAGCCTTTGAAATCTTTACAGAAATATCTCATTTTGTGATTGCTTGTCCTATAACTCTCTCACCTTCATATTCACAGTACTGATTTTTTTTACTTCACTGTTACCATCTTCTGTAACTTGAACGTCCATGTTGAAATCCTTCCAACACTCAGATCACACAATTTTTAAGTCTTTTCAGCTCCAATAATCTTAGCACTTTCTCTTATAGGGCTTTTCATATTCTGCCTTCTACTAGTTGCATAAATATCAACTCCTCTAAGATATCTTTCTTCTCAAGGCAATATCAATATTTTAAACCATTTTACAGTGCCTTCCATAGTACATATTCACCAGTGTTGGAGCTGATTAAAAGCATGGACTCTGGAGTCAGAATATTAGGTTTCAAACTTTTGAGCCTTTGAAATTTAATTAAATCTATGACCATGGGGAAGTTAACCAACTTTTCTGTGTTGCAGTTTCCTTATATATAAAATACAGATATTAACACTATGTAGTTCATGGAGTTGTTAAGATAATTATACTTAGAAGAATGCTTGGCACACAGCTTACAGAGCACTTACTTTCAACAATTATCTTCTCAAAGAAGAAAAAAATAAATAGTTTCACAGGTTCAATATCGAAAGAATAAGAGCTCCAGTTATTATGAGTAATGATACCGAGAGGCAGTCATTTAAAATAGAAACAGAAAGCAAGTGTATTTTAATGAAACTTTTCATTTCTGTATAACTTGTTCTTTCCACTGAGATGTCAATATATTGATTACTACTTAAGACTAGTTTATTTCACCACATGGTGCCACTATCATTGCAAAATGAAGTCATTTGATAGGTCACGAGAGAATATATATTATTAAAATTTGGATAAAAATATATGAGGTACATCTAAAAAGTTATCATTGAAATTACTTTATTGTTAAACATTTAGGTGCCCAAAGCAAGCAGGTATTGAGCATAAGTGGATTAGGCTGTTACTAACATGATGTGATGAGGGATGCTTTGAAATATCTTTTCCCCAAGTCTACTCTTCCAGTTCCGTCAAAGGTTCTGTTACCCCCCCCCCCCACCCAGGGTGTATTGTTTCCAGGTGCTACACTCAAAATACAGCTCCCTGGGCTGCTTTCCAAAGTAGCCCCTTAACAATTTCCTAAATGAATAGGGTAAAGGACTTGCAAGTGTAGATGAAAATAGGTATAATTTATTTAAAGTCCTTGCTGGCTAAGGAAGGTAGAGTTGAATGATGAAAGAACAGTTGCTAGGATAACAACACTTAGAAATCACTCTTTGCAGAAAAGAGAGAGAGTATTTAGGAGGAACTAGCCTACTAAATGCAATCTTGCTTAATTTTTTGTTCTGTGTGTAACATGTGTATGCATAGATCCTTTCCTAATACTTATCAGTAATTCTGGGGGAAATCAGTATCTTAATAGCAAATTACAATGTATTCAATGTAACTTTAGAAGTTGAAGATGGATAGTTAAGCAAAGAATATGTTAATGAACAAAGAGCACATGTTCAGATTCTTACAAGATATTCCTTAATTCATTGATTTTTAAAATGAATAAAATATGTACTTTAAAGGACTCATTTTATTTTTTCTGCAAATCTGTGCTCAGAGATACTATATTTTCATTTCTTTATAAATATATGTATATTTATGCAGTATGTTTCTATGTGCCTGTACTCATGGGAGAGTCTGAGCACTCAAGTCCTTGTACAAAAGTACAAGAGAGGTAATGAAATCTTGTTATTGTATTCTAGGTTATACATGGCTCATGATGTTTACAGAGATTCATGAATTACAAGCATAGGTGAGTTATTTTCTAGACCTAACCTATTATGTACTTGGTGGCACATCCTGTGATCATTTCAGCTTTTAAAATAATTGTCATTTTTATTTAACTTCTGGGAGAATGTGATTATCAAATATTTAGCTTATAAATTTGTGGAGTTTTGCTCATGTTTTTCTATTTTATATCTACCTCTACATGTATTATTCTTTACTATTCCCTATGGTACTTTGTCTTGTTTCTAATTAAAAAATTTGTAACTTGTCAAGATGCTTTTGCATTTTATATCTTAGTACTTGACAACTGGAGGTCATATGTAAAAGTAATGAAAAAAATTTCAATTGTTTTATCCAGGGCACCAGTAAAATTATAATTGAAAAATTTAAAAATGACCCTTTTCATTATTGTTTCTGTGTTCCACTTAAATTTTTCCCTGAAGCTGACAGTAAACTATTTTATTTCTTGTTTGGGTCATATCCCACAATGGTGAATATATCTAAATCTATCCACACCTGCACGCCTATATTTATATTCTACCTAATAAGAATAACAAGATTCAAAAGCTTTACTTCAGTCCTGAGACTTGACAGATTGTCTTCCAGAAACTTCTATCAAATGACACATTTAATTGAGCACTTTTTAGCAAACCTAGGAGCAAGTCAAGGATACACATTATAACTATTGTAGCCCTAAACACTGGAATAAGACCTTTGGAAAAAAATAAGAGTTATAATTAGTATAAAAGAAGAGGCAAAACTTTGTAGAGAAAATTATCATTTATCTTGAGAATTTGAGAGAATCAATGGACAAATTATTAAAATTAATAGGATTCAATTAGGTAGTCAAATGTAAGATTACTAATAATAGTGTCCTCATGTATCAGGAATAATTATGTTCACAGAAGTATTATTTGTATAAGAACAGCATCAAAACAACCTAAATGCCCATTAATAGGGGAGTGGTTAAGTAAATTATGTGAATGTGCACTGTGGAATATTATGTATATTATGAATTAGATTGAAATCTGAATTAACTGATATAGAAATAACTCCTATTCCTACAGTGAGTGACTAAAGCAAAATTCCAGAGTAACTTCATTAATATCAAAAATGAAACAAAATGACTCTATTTTTAACAGGTATATATGAGAAAATGAATAGAAAAGTTCTGAAATATTGCACATTGAATGAATAGCAGCCGTTATCTCTTAGAAGAGGACTAAGATTGGGGTTGGCAGTCAAGGGAGGGAACTTAATATTGTTATGAAAAGGAAGTATTCATTTATTACTTGTATCAGTAAATGTAAAAACTATTCCAAAATGCAATAGTTAGCCAAATTCCTTTGTTTAAACTTGTTCATATTTTCATATATAAAAGGCAACAGCTTTCTGGTTTCTTTTTTTTCTCCCTATTAAGTTTATTGGTACATTTTAGGTATAAAATACAGATACATTCATCATTGGGATCTTGTACCATTACATGAGTCTCTTGGTTCTTATTTTTGTTCCCCTTCCCTTGCCCTCCCTTCACCCCCTCCACCCTTCCCTATTTGCAAAGACCTTGTTTCTATTTTTTTCCTCTTCTCATGTGTTTTCCTTTCCCTTTTTTCTCTTCCCCTACCCCTCCCAATTCCCCTGCTCTTTTAGACCTTTTCTTCCTGTTACACAATATCAATTATACATTTTTAAAATTACAATATTAAGATCTAGGAGACATTACCACAGATTTTACAGAATTTAAAAGGATATAGAAAGCATATTACAAAAATCTGTTTTGAAATAAATTTGACAACTTCTAAAAAGTACCTTGGAAGACAAATTAATGAAACTAACTCTGGAGGAAATATAAAATTTGAATAGCACTTATTAAAGAAAGTACATTCCTAGCTTGAAAACCTACCTGTATGAAAACAGCAGGCTCATAAACATTTTAACTGATAAATTATATCAAACAATTAAAGCAGAAAAAAGAAGGAATAGTTCTCCCCTCATTTTAGGAACTCAACATTGTGCTAATCCTAAAACTGGATAAAGATAATAGAAGAAAAAAAGTGTGAACATAGAAATTTGTTTAACAAAACAAACTATTTGAAGTCAGATCTGGAAGTATGTGGAAAGTGATTTTGATATAGGGATGGCAGTGTTGGTTCAGCATTGAAAGATCCACCCCCAAAAGTCATCATTTTAACAGAGGAAAGGAAAAAGCCATATGATCCTGTCACTAGTTGGAGAAAAAGTATTGGACTAAATTCTACAGCTGTTCATGGTAAAAGCTATCAGGAGACTAGAAGTAGAACAGAAACTTCTCAACAGATTAAAGACATGTACTCCATACTTCCAGTGAGAATGCCTTATATAAATGGAGAAGATACAACGCTTTCTCCTTAAGGTGGGGAACAAGGGCAGATATGCTTACTCTTTATCTGTCCATTAAACTTTGAAACCTAGTCCCCACCAAAATAGTCTGGCAATTAAATGACACAACTAGGATAGGATTGGCACGGCAGAAGCAAAATCTTTATATGTAGATGAAATGATCATCTACAGAGAAAATACTAAGAAATCTCTAGGAGCCCCTAGAACTTGTACTTGAATTTAGCAGGATTAGAAAACACAAGGTATATATAAAAATTCAGGTCTGTGTATACTTGTTATAGATGAAGAACTGGATATTGAAATTTAAAAGTTATGTAGGAGTACAAAGGACCTAGAAAAGTTAAAAACAAAAACAATGTTGGAAGCTGTTTAGTACCTAATTTTAAGACTTCTTCTAAAGCTACAGTAATCAAGGCAGTGTTGGTGTAAGGAAAGACATATAGATCATTGGAATAAAACAGAGAATCTAGAAATAGAACCACACATATATGGTCCCCTGAGTTTTGAAAGATTATTTAATATTAGCATTTTATAGAATATAAACTCAATTCAAGAGCCAAGGAAGAGATAGTGTCTTCAGCAAATGGCACTAGAACACCTGGTATCTGTATATAAAAAATTAACCTCAACCCTTTTTTTCCATACATGAAAATAACTTGAAGGGATCTATGAACCTAAATAAGAAAGTCTAAAAGTATAAAACTTTAAGAAGAAATTATAAGGGAAAATGTTTATGAATTGAGGGTAGGCAAGAACCACCTAGGATACAAAAAACATGATGTATAAAAGAAAAAAATTGATAAATGAGATTCCATCAAAATTTAGAACTTTAAATGACATCATTAAAATGAAAAGTAGTCCTTAAACAGACCATATTTACAATGCATATAACCTATGACCAGAATATATAAAGAATTCTTAGAGTTTATTAATAGACAACCCAATTAAAATGTAGACATAAGAAGATGATAAATACCCAGTATAGCACAAGGAAAGGTGTGCAACTCTAGAATCAGAAAAATACTAATAAGTACAATAATAAGATTGAATTATACATTCGTTAGGGAGATGAAGTCAAAAGTTTTAAAAGCCTTGTCATGACTTTTTCTTTTTGTTGGATTCTCCCCGTTTGCCTTTAATTTGTCATGCCCAATGGATTCATTCTGCTGGGTTTCCTGGGGTTGTGATCCTCATTGTCTTTTCCTAGGGTATTGTCTAAAATTTTTTGGAGTGCCGGTTTGGTATTCATGAAGTTCCTGAGGTACTCTTTATCATGAAAGTATCTTATTTCTCCATCCATTTTGAAAGATAGTTTTGGAGGGTACATCAATCTGGGTTGGAGGCTGTTTTCCTTTAGGGCTTGAAATACATCACTCCAAGCTCTTCTTGCCTTGAGGGTTTGCATTGAGAAGTCTGCTGTGATTCTGATGGGCTTTCCTTTGTATGTGATTTGTTTCTTTTCTCTCACTGCTTGTAGAATTTTGTTCCTCTGTTGGATTTCTGGAATCCTAACTATTACATGCCTATGTGCAGTTTTTTTTGATCAAGGTTATTTGGAGTCCTATATGCCTCACTTATCTGTATGTCAAGTTCTTTTCCCCTCCTTGGGAAGTTTTCTGCCATCACTTCTGTGAACAGTTTTTTTATGTCATCTGCACTCTCTCCTCTTTCTTCATTGACTCCAATCAGTCTTATGTTATTCTTCTTTGCATCATCTAGCAGCTGCTGGATTGATTTCTCATGTTCCTTTACAATTTTAAAGCAATTTTTCTTTTCCTCCTCACTAATTGCAATCTTATCTTCTATATGTGAAATTCTATCCTCACATTCGTTCATTCTGCTGCACAGACTTTCGATGGAGTTTTTAATATCTTGGAAATCTGTTTGTATCTGTTTTATGGATTCCATTGGTTTCCTATGTTGGGATTCCATCATGTTCCTCAGATCCTCTATTTTTTTATCTGTGTCCTCTCTAGATTTATTAATCATGTCTTGCACCATGAGCATAATCTTTGGTGTTATCTGAGTAATTATTTCTGATTTCATTTTTTCCAGATCCTCTTTTGTTGCCAGTTCAGAGAGTGCAGGTGGTTGAGTGTCAGCATGTTCCATCTCATTTCCCTTTGGGGTTGCTGTAGGTGATCTGGAACTCTGTTTTTGAAGCTTGTTTATGTGTTTTCTCATTTCCATGGGGTGGGGGTGCTTCTGGCACCCAAGTGGCTCACCTTCTCTGCCCTAGGAGCTTGGGATGCCAGTGGGCGAGCTTTCTTCCAGGTGCTGGGACCAGCTGAGCTTCTCTGCCCTAGAAGTCTGGGATGGAGGCAGGGAGCTTCCTTCCAGGTGCTGGGACTGGCTGAGCTTCTCTGCCAGCTTTCTGGTTTCTTAAACTTGTGCTCATTGTACAACTAGTGAAGCTCATGTATTGCTGCTCAGGACAATAATTACAATGGCAATCCTGACAGACATGGACTCTATCCTCTTACAACTTAAAATCCAGTGAGAAAGATAGATCATAAGCAAATGGAATAATTACACAAGAGATTTCAATAGAGGTGAGTAACAAATTTTGATGGGAAATAATGTGGATATGGTTGAGGGAGCTCTCTTAGAAAAAGAGACATTTAAACTGGTATTTGGAGTGATGGTGGTGATAGTGAAAAGGGTCTCAGGCAGAGAAAGCTTCATTGCTGGAGAAACTGTCAGAAGATCAGAGTGGTTGAAGCATGGTGAGGGAGAGGGAGAATGGATTGCTAAGTTAGAACAGTAGACAGCAGTAAGTCATGCAAGTCTCTTCAGACATAGTAAAGTTTAGATTTTATTTGAAGACAGTGGAAAGTCACTGGGCCTTTGAGAACATGAGCCATGTGACTGATTCATATTTTGAGAAAATCATTGTGGCTGCCTTGTAGAGAATATATGGGGCAAGAGACAAGAGTAGAAGCAGGGATCCCAGTTTGGAGGCTATTTGCAGTTCTCAGTAAGTGAGAGAGGAACAGCATAAGAAGATAAATTCAAAGTAGTAGACAGGAGTCAGGTGATTCAGAACTAGATAAGGACATGGAAAGACATTTGAATTTACTCAGAATATCATGGGAAGCATTATAAGGATTGTAAACAGTATGAGAGTCACATTTCCTAAAAAGCCAAGTTGACTACCATGTGGCCATTGTACTTGAAAGAGGACAAGAATAGGAGAGGGGTCAGTTAGAAAGTCATCCTGGAGGCCTACAATAGAGAGGCTGATATCTTGACAATGCACAGAACTAGACAGATTTGAGGTTCATTTGAAGTGCAATTGATTAGTTTTCTTGAATTAAACTCTATGTATGTATCTGAGTTAAAGTCTTATTAGAAAATTTTTATTATCCTTGCAATTCATTTATTTAATATGCTTTCATTTACAAAAAAATTATAAAGTATGCACATTTTCCACTCTGATTAAACCCCTCCTTCCCATGCACTTAGTTGCTCTAGAATTGGTGAGTGCTGAAGATTCTAAAATGTTGCAGACCTCAACTTGTAATCCACTTCATTGGACACATTCAAAAAAATTAAAAGCAAGAAGTATTTTGTTCTTCCCAAACTACTAACTTTGATGACATAAACTACATTCAAATATAAGTGCTTCATAAAACAATTTACCTATAAATAGCACATTTAACTTTCAAAAACTGTCCGCTCAACAAGAAAATACTTAAATGTTCTAAATTTTCTGCTTGGATAGTTCAGGAGTCCTGACTTTTCTCAAACATCTGGGATAAAACTGGATAGCTGTCTCTGTAGCATTAGGAAAGCATTGTTAAGAAGTTGGATACTTAAGGGAATAGTAAGCATCTCCTTGTATTTTTAACCCAATTGAAATGTCAAGTCAAAACACACAATAAATTGGAAGGCTCTGAATTAAGAGTTTACCTCCAAGTATTGAGCTGTACACACAACCATTCCTTCTTAGTAGCAGCTCTCCTCAGCGTGAGGCTATCCCCTTGAGAAAAAGAATACCGAGAGTAGGGAAGCTGTAAATAGACTGAGTGCCTGAGTAAGAACATTCTGTACCTACATCATGAAACCATGAGAAGCAAGGGCTGCAGAAGCATCCTCTTGGCTTGTTGGGGCTGTTGGAGGCAGCTTAGAAGGGATGGGGAAGCACAGAAATGTACAAAGATGTTGAGGGATAGAATGTATTCACACAACAGTAAGGCAGTAGACAAAGTAGATTGTCACTGAGAAAGAAACCAGTAATCCCTGATATCCAGGACTTGAGCTGGTACTATCAGCTTTGGTATTTTTTTATTGAATGTAAACCATTTCACAAACATTGGCATTAGGGAAGGTCATTCTGTCACCATGATAGATCATGACAGGTACAAAATACTGTCTAATCATGTCTGAATACAGACAAAATATGAATAGTATCTAAGCCATAAAAATGACCAAATAGTCTCCTATTTTTGCTAATATGAGTCACTTGCTTCTTTACTGATTACAAATTTAGCCTCAGGCAAGTCTTCACTATTTATTAAAAAAGATTCATTTAGAAAGAATTACAGAATTGCCCTTATTTCCTGACAGCATCCAAATCTAAAGCAAAGCCAGCTGGGGTGGCCAACTTGTCCTGTTTACCCAGGATTTCCTGGTTTTAGAACTAAAAGTCCACTGTCCTGGGAAACCCCTTAATCTCAAGCAAAGTAGGATGGCTGGTCAACAGCTTGATGCCTTAAACCCTTCCCCAAGTTACCTAAAGCAATCCCAATATTACTGAGATGGCCTATAGTTTCCCATGGTGTGCATTCTCCCTTTGCTACAAGTAATAAACCCAACTTTTAAAAGTACAGGTCTGTTGTCACTGTTCTTTGGCTGGTGGGCATTGACATTAGTAAGAAGTAAAGAGACACAACATCAAGTAAGGGTTTGTAAGGCTAGCATGGGAATATGGGACTGAAGGAATCAAGATGTAAGGAAATCCCAAGAAAGAATGGAAGGGTGTGTGGAACTGAGGGGAATATGCTGTGGTTTTCTGACAAGGTTGCTTTTAGAGGTGATAAAAGATGAGGTGATGGAAAGTGAAGCCATGAGTTTTTAGAGGATGAGTTGCTGTCCCCATCTTTTGTGTCAAAACAAAATACTAATGAAAACACAGAAATAACAAACATAATTTTGGATTATGTTATAAAATGACAGTCTTTTATGTTTAGAGGCTGATCATGTAGTTTTCATATCTACACTTGCTTTATTATATTTGGCAACTGTATCAGAGAATAGCTTTTATATAAGGGAAATTTCTCAGAAGCAAGAAATCCAAGACATAATAGTTGACAGTTCTAACAAGTGTAAAACTTTAAAGTTACAATTTTAATTCTTGGGATTGAGAACATTCAATGTTAAGTAACAATATTTATTAAGTAAATTAAAGGCCGTAGTACAGGGCTTGGCATATAATAAATGTTAATATATGTTAACTATTGTAGTTACTATCATTATAACATATTTTCTTTTTAATTTAATTTAATTCAAATTAAATTTTAACTGATACATAAAAACATAAAAATTATACATAATAATGGAGTACCATGTGATGTTCTGATACATGCATACATGATATAATTTTTAAATTAGGGTAAATGTCTATATTTTCAAACATTTATCATTTCTTTATGGTGAAAACATTCAAAATCCTTTCTTCTAGTTCCTTAAAAAATATAAAGTATCTTATCATCTATAGTTATCCTGCTGGGCAATACAACAGTAGAAATTTCTGGTGATATCTAACTATAATTTAGCACCCATTGATTAACATTTCCCTCTCTCTCCCTCCCCTCTATCATTATGCTATCTTTTTCAATGTGCTTATTTATTATCCATCCATCCATCTGTCCATCATGAGATGGGGCCTCATGAAGTTGCCCAGTCTAGTCTCCCAAGTAGCTGAGATTACAGGCACATGCCACTGAACCCAGCTTGCTTTACTTATTTTGAAAGAGGGATAATGCTGCAGCTTTAAAAAATGGTTTGGTCGAATGTCTTTGATTACATTAGAGGTATATATATTGAGTGATAAGCCTAACTGCCTCCTTTTAAAATCTCTCCCCCACAAGGAATGTGATCATTATGTACTAAAAATCAATACTAGCCACCTGCCTCGAAAGTAAAAGGTCCCGAGTTTGATGCCCAGTACAAAAAAAAAAATCAATATTAATAAAAAACAAAAATTGAGAAAAAACTCCTATTCAGAGCCACACATTCAAATAATGGTACACACACATTTGGAGAGATTTACTATAGGTGAGCTTTGGTAAATATGTTAAATTTAGTGGTTGAGACCCTCTATTTCACTAGATGTTGGTTACTACTGAAGAATGCATAGCAAGTTTTGAAAATAGGACAACAATTTAGTTTGATACTGCTTATACTTTAAAAGTAGCAGGAGAGTGAATAATTAGAACATCACTGTGTATGTGAAAGGAAACTTAGAGCACTCAGGATCTCTAAGTTTAAATATAAAAGAAATAGTTTCCTTAGAGTGGGTATAATTCCCAATTTTCTTCAGAAAAATATGTAGTTTCCTTTCTACAAAAATAAAAATCACTTGTAAAATTATAGGAATATTCAGGGAATACTTATGAAATGCTTTTAGCTTGAAAGAAAGAAAATTGTGACTACTAAGTTTTGCCAAAGCCCAGGATGTGTTAGAAAAGTAGCAAGCAGAGCTTTCTGTTTTTTTTTTTTAATTTTTTTCCCCATTAACTTTATTGGTACATTTTAGGTATAAAATACAGTTACATTCATCATTGGGATCTTGTACCATTACATGAGTCTCTTGGTTCTTATTTTTTTTCCCCTTCTCTTGCCCTCCCTTCACCCCCTCCACCCTTCCTTATTTGCAAAGACCTTGTTTCCATTTTTTTCCTCTTCTCATATTTTTTCCTTTCCCCTACCCCTCCCAATTCCCCTGCTCTTTTAGACCTTTTCTTCCTGTTACACAATATCAGTTATACATGTTTTAAATTACAATATTAAGATCTAGGAGACATTACCACAGATTTTACAGAATTTAAAAGGATATAGAAAGCATATTACAAAAATCTTTTTTGAAATAAATTTGACAACTTCTAAGAAGTAACTTAGAAGACAAATTAACGAAACTAACTCTGGAGGAAATATAAAATTGGAATAGCACCTATTAAAGAAAGTATATTCCTAGTTTGAAAACCTACCTATATGACAACAGCAGGCTCATAAACATTTTAACTGATAAATTATATCAAACATTTAAAGCAGAAAAAAGAAAGAACACTTTTCCCCTCATTTTAGGAACTCAACATTGTGCTAATCCTAAAACTGGATAAAGATAATAGAAGAAAAAAGTATGAACATAGATAGAAATTTGTTTTACAAAACAAACAGCAGAGTTTTGGTATATTTACAGTAATTTTGTACTGCTGAAAGACCACATCTGTTTTTTCAATATTCAGAGATATAGCAGTTTGTTTTTCAAACATTAGTACTAAACTGCCATATTGGATGTATACAAAATGGAATGTTCCAAACACTTTATTATTGATAATAGCAACTTTTTCCTTTTTATGATTCTGAAGTCTGCTTAATTTTCTTACAGGCCAAATTTGTTGGTTATAATATCAGTTATCAAAGTATTGTATTAATTTACTGTCAGCTCTTGCCTTGTTTGCAATTATTCTCTTTGGCTAAGCTTGGGGTTAAAAAAAAATACACACCCCTACCTGCAATGTAGAAAACTTGGATCAGAAGTCTCTTCACTGTTTTAAAAATCTATTTACTTGGAAAATGACATTATTTTTTACAAAATAAAATAAAAGTATCAACCTCAGAAGTAAATTCCGTTACAAAGTTAATAAATTAGGTGATTCTATTTACTTAAGTCATTAGTAAACATTTCTTTTTTTCCCAATTCTCCTCTCCTCCATTCAACCCATCTTTCCCTTATTTACAAAAATTTTGCTTCCATTTTTCCTTTCCTTTTCACTTTTTTCCTTTTCCTTTGCTTCCCTTTTCCCTCCCCTCCTTGCTCCCCTTTCCATTTGAACATTCTCTTCCTACTCCCCAACATATATCTACTAAAGTTGTTACCAAGCCATTTTCAAATCAGTTGTAAATACAGAAAACCCTTTTTATCTTATAAAATTAAAGACCTGTAGGTAAGGTCTATCATGGATATTAGTCAGATCATTTTTAAAAAAATAATCTCCTTTAGTTTTCATAGAAGCCCCAACAATATATGGTGGTTCCAAAACTTGGCAGTGAGTTTGATGGCTGAATTTGTAGCATACCTTTTAATATGATATTTCTTTGCACTTTTGTTTTGTTTTGCCTTTTTGGAGTGCTGAGGATCCAATTAGGGCTTTGCACATGGCAGGCAAGCACACCTCCAGCTCCATATGTTTGTAATCTTTCAAGTATTTTCATGAGTATTTTCTAAATCTGTAAATATGGCCAATTTTCAAATGAAATATTTAAAAAATAATTTTAAATATTGGTAAATACAGAACACGCTGAATAAGCCCGCTGCAGACAGGCAGGTCTGTGCACGCCCTACTGAGGTCCCGAGTCGTGTGGAAGACCACCTGGTTCCACCCTACAAAGACGCAGGGGACACCAGACCGCCAGACCAAGGTACTGAGTCCCGCTGCTCCGGGCCCAGAGGTAGGGGCTTCTGAGCCATCGTCCCACTGCTCCTGGTCCAGAGGAAGGGGCTTCCCAGTCATCATCCCTCCTGCTGCTCCCAGCCCAGAGGAAAGGGCTTTTGGGCCACCTTCTGTCCAACTGATCCTGGCCCAGAGGAAGGGGCTTCTGGGCCAACAACCCTCCCACCACTCCTGGCCTGGAGGTAGGGGATACAGAGCTACCATCCCACTGCTCCTGGTCCAGAGGAAGGGGTTTCCTGGCCACCATCCCTCCCACTGCTCCCAGCCTACAAGAAAGGGCTTTTGGGTCACCATTCCTACCGCTGCTCCCGGCCCCTGTCCCACCTTTCCCAGGTCAGAGGAGGTAATCTATGCAGGAGCTAAAAGCCCCGCACCAGAGTCAAAATGAGAAAACACATAAATAAGTCCCAAAACCAGACTTCCAGATCACCTACAGCAACCCCAGATGGAAATGAGATGGAACACTCTGATACTCAACCACCTGGACCCACTGAACTGGCAACAAAAGGGGATCTGGAAAAAATGAAATCAGAAATAATTTCTCAGATAACAGGAGAAATTGTGCCCTTAGTGCAAGACGTGATTAATAAATCTAGAGAGGAGCTGAGGAACATGATGGAATCCCAACATAAGAAACAAATGGAATCCATAAAACAGATGCAAATAGATTTCCAGGACATGAAAAACTCCATTGAAAGTCTACACAGCAGAATGAGCCAGTGTGAGGACAGAATTTCAGATATAGAAGATAAGATTGCAATTAGTGACCAGGAAAAGAAAAATTGGTTCAAAATTAAAAGGGAATATGAGAAATCAATCCAGCAGCTGCTAGATGATGCAAAAAAAGAATAACATAAGACTGATTGGGCTCAATGAAGAAACAGGAGAGAGTGCAGATGACATAAAAAATCTCTTCACAGAAAGAATGGCAGAAAACTTCCCAAGCAGGGGAAAAGAGCTTGACATACAGAGAAGTGAGGCATATAGGACTCCAAATAGCCTTGATCAAAAAAAATCTACACATAGGCATATAATTGTTAAGATTCCAGAAACACAACAGAAGAACAAAGTTCTCCAAGCAGTCAGAGAAAAGAAACAAATCACATACAAAGGAAAGCCCATCAGAATCACAGCAGACTTCTCAACACAAACCATCAAGGCAAGAAGAGCTTGGAGTGACATATTCCAAGCCCTAAAAGAAAACAGCCTCCAACCCAGATTGATGTACCCTGCAAAACTATCTTTCAAAATGGATGGAGAAATAAGATACTTTCATGACAAAGAGGACCTTAGGAACTTCGTGAATACCAAACCAGCACTCCAAAGAATTTTACACAATAGCCTAGGAACAGACATTGAGGATCACAACCCAAGGAAGCAAAGCAGAATGAACCCATCTGGCATGACAAGAAATTAAATGTAAAGGGGGAGAACCGAACAAAAAGAAAAAGTCATGGCAATGACAAGACAATACATTTCAGTTATAAACATCAATGTTAATGGTCTCGATTCACCAATCAAAAGAAATAGACTGGCAGAATGGGTCAAGAATCAAAATCCAACAATATGCTGCACACACAAAAAAACACTTAAGTCAAAATGAAACTCATAGACTGAAAGTTAAAGGGTAGAAAAGAATACTCCATGAGATGGGGACACGAAAAAAATCAGGAGTAGCGATCCTCTTGGCAGATCAAGTAGATTTCAAACCAACACTGATTAAGAGAGATGAAGAAGGACACTACATCCTTGTAAAGGGAAGAATCCAACAGGAAGAGATGACAATCCTAAATATCTATGCACCAAACACTAGTGCACCCAACTATATAAAACAAGTACTAACGGACATGAAAAGTCACATATGCACTAATACAATTGTAGTGGGGGACCTCAACACCCCACTGTCACAGATAGATCAACTAGACTAAAAATAAGTACTGAAATACTAGAACTCAATCAAACTCTTGAACAAATGAATTTAATAGATGTTTACAGAGTCTTCCACCCCACAAAATCAGAATACACATTCTTCTCAGCTGCACATGGGTCATTCTCCAAAATAGACCACATACTCACACATAGAACATGATTAAGTAAGTGCAAAGGAATTGAAGTTATCCCCTGTATATTATCAGACCATAGTGTGATGAAATTGGTGATCCATAGCAAAAGAAACTAAAAAAATTTCATAAACACGTGGAAATGGAACAACACACTTCTGAATAATTAATGGGTCACAGAGGAAATTAAAGAAGAAATCAGACAGTTCCTTCAATTAAATGACAATGACAATACAACATATCGGAATCTATGGGACACAATGAAAGCAGTCTTGTGAGGGAAGTTCATAGCAGTGAATACGCATATTAGGAAACCAGAACAAGCCCAATTAAACAACCTGATGCTGAACCTCAAGCTTCTAGAAAAAGAAGAACAGGAAAACCCCAAAGCTCATACAAGGGAAGAAATTATAAAGACCAGAGGAGAAATCAATGCAATGGAGACTAAGAGAATGATAAAAAAAAATCAATGAAGCCAAGAGTGGGTTCTTTGAAAGAATCAACAAAATTGACAAACCCTTAGCCAACCTTGTCAGAAAAAGGAAAGAAAAGGCCCAAATCCATGCCATTAGGAATGGAAAGGGTGAAATGACAACAGACACAGCAGAAATCCAGAGGATCATCAATACCTACTTCCAGAACCTATACGCCAATAAGATGGACAACACAGAAGAAATGGACAGATTCCTAGATACATATGAATTACCAAAGTTGAACGAAGAAGACCTAAAAATTCTGAACAACCCAATATCAACCAATGAAATTGAAAATGTAATGAAAAACTTATCAACTAAGAAAAGCCCAGGCCCTGATGGCTTCACTGCTGAATTCTACAAGACATTTAGAGAGGAACTGCTGACACTACTGTTTGAACTCTTTAATGAAATTGAAAGGGAAGCAATACTCCCAAATTCATTCCTGGAAGCAAGCATCACCTTGATCCCCAAAGCAGAGAAAGACCCAACCAAAAAGGAGAACTATAGGCCAATCTCACTAATGAACATAGATGCAAAAATCCTTAATAAGATAATGGCAAACAGAATGCAGAAGATCATCAAGAAGATCATACACCCTGATCAAGTGGATTCATCCCAGGGATGCAGGGATGGTTCAATATATGAAAATCAAGTAATGTAATACACTATATCAATAGAGCCAAGGACAAAAACCATATGATTATCTCCATAGATGCAGAAAAAGCATTTGACAAAATCCAACATGCATTTATGATAAAAACCCTACAAAAAATTGGAATAGATGGTCTCTACCTCAAACTGATAGAAGCCATCTATGAAAAACCAACAGCCAATATCATACTATATAGTCAAAAACTGAAATCTTTCACACTAAAATCAGGAACAAGACAAGGATGTCCACTATCACCACTCTTGTTCAATAGAGTTCTGGAAACATTAGCCATGGCAATTAGACAAGAGAAAGAAATAAAAGGAATAAAGATAGGTAATGAAGAAGTCAAATTGTCATTATTTGCAGATGACATGATACTCTATATAGAAAACCCCAAGAACTCCACCAAAAGTCTTCTAGACTTAATAACCAAATTCAGTCAAGTAGCTGGTTACAAGGTCAACGCACAAAAATCAATAGCTTTCCTCTACACCAATGACAGCCTCACTGAGAGAGAAATAGGGCAAATAATTCCTTTCACAATAGCATCCAAAAAACTAAAATACCTAGGAATCATCCTAACTAAAGAAATCAAAGACCTCTTCTCTGAAAACTGTGGCCCTCTGAAAAGAGAGATTGAAGGTAATATCAGAAAATGGACAGACATCCCCTGCTCCTGGGTAGGAAGGATTAATATAATGAAAACGGTCATACTTCCAAAACTGCTATATAGATTCAATGCAATTCCAATTGAGATCCCAGCAGCATACTTCATAGACCTTGAGAAAACAATCCAAAAATTCATTTGGAACAAGAAGAGACCCAGAATAGCAAAAGCAATTCTAGGTAACAGAGACATGGCAGGAGGTATCACAATCCCCAACCTGCAACTATACTACAAAGCTACTGTGATAAAAACAGCATGTTACTGGCAAAGAAACAGACTTGAGGACCAGTGGAACAGATTAGAAGGTGCAGAAACAACGCCAGACACACTCAGCCATCTCATCTTCAATAAAGGAGCCAAACACCCTCACGGGAGGAAAGATAGCCTCTTTAATAAACGGTGCTGGAAAAATTGGGCTTCAACTTGCCAAAGATTAGAACTAGACCTATATCTCTCACCAGGCACTAAACTAAAATCAAAATGGATTAAAGATCTAAATATTAAAATAGAAACTCTGAACCAGTTGGAGCAGAGGTTAGGTAGAACCCTTGAAGACATTGGTGTAGGAAAAGATTTTATGAACAAAACACCAGTTGCCGATGAACTAGCACAAATAATCAACAAATGGGATCTCTTCTTATTAAAAGACTTCTGCACAGCAAGAGAAACCTCCAGCAGTGTGAAGAGACAACCTACAATGTGGGAAAAAATCTTCACCTGCTCTTCCTCAGACAAAGGTCTACTATAGCGAATCTATAAAGAACTTAAAAAGATCAGACCTCCCAAATTTAAAGACCCAATCCACAAATGGGCATCTGAAATGAACAGACATTTCTCAGACAAAGAAGAAGAAATAACAAATGAATACATGAAAAAATGTTGAACATCACTGGTCATTCGAGAGATGCAAATGAAAACAAAGCTGAGATTCCACTTCACTCCAGAAAGAATGGCTGCTATCATGAAATCAACCAATAACAAATGCTGGTGGGACTGTGGGGAAAGAGGAACCCTGCTCCACTGCTGGTGGGAGTGTAGACTGGTGCAAGCACTGTGGAAATCAGTATGGAGATACCTCAAAGAACTCAGACTGGAAGTCCCATTTGACCCCACTATTCCACTGCTGGGGATCTTCCCCCCAAAATTAAAAGAATCATACCACAGTGATATATGTGCACCCATGTTCATAGCAGCACAGTTTGTTACAGCTAAAACTTGGAAACAGCCCAAATGCCCATCCACTGGAGACTGGATGAAGAAAATGTGGTTTTTTTTTTTTATAAAATGGAGTACTATTCAGCCATAAAAAGTGAGAAATTAGAGACATTTATAGCTAAGTGGATGCACATTGAGGTGATACTCTTAAGTGAAATAAATAGGACACAGATGTGTAAATACCGAATAGTTTCTCTGGTGTGAGAAACTGGAAGTGTAAATAAGGACTGAAATGTATAATAGGTAATGTGAAATAGGAAGAAAAGGGGCAAAGGGGAAGGAAGTGGGAGAGCTAGGGGGAAGGATAGAAGGGAATGGGATTAATATGAGAAAATGGAAAAATAGGAACAAAATCTTTGTAAATAGGGAGGAATGGAGAGGTTGAAGGGAGGGCTAGGCAAGGGTGAAAAATAAGAACCAAGAGAGACTATGTAAAGGTGCGAATTTCCAATGATGAATGTCATTATATTGTATACCTAAAATGTTCCAATGATTATAGTGAATAATTGATAATGTAAAATAGGAAGAAAAGGTCCAAAGGGGTAGGGGTAGTGGGAGCCACAGGGGAAAGGAAAAAAGGGAAAGGAAAACGTGATGAGAAATGGAAAAAATGGAAATAAAGTCTTTGTAAATAGGGAAGGATGGAGGGGGTGAAGGGAGGGCTAGGAATGGGGAAAAAATAAGAACCAAGATGCGTTATGTAAAGGTACAATTCCCAATGAGAAATGTAATTGTGTTGTATACCTACAATGTACCAATAAAAGAATTTAATACAAAAAAAGAAAAAGATAAGAAAATGGACAGACATTTCCTGCTCCTGGGTAGGAAGGATTAATATAGTGAAAATGGCCATACTTCCAAAACTGCTATATAGATTCAATGCAATTCCAATTGAGATCCCAGCAGCATACTTCATGGACCTTGAGAAAACAATCCAAAAATTCATTTAGAACAAGAAGAGACCCAGAATAGCAAAAGCAATTCTAGGTAACAGAGACATGGCAGGGGGTACTACAATCCCCAACTTGCAACTATACTACAAAGCTACTGTGATAAAAACAGCATGTTACTGGCAAAGAAACAGACTTGAGGACCAGTGGAACAGATTAGAAGATGCAGAAACAACGCCAGACACACTCAGCCATCTCATCTTCAATAAAGAAGCCAAACACCCTCACTGGAGGAAAGATAGCCTCTTTAATAAACGGTGCTGGAAAAATTGGGCTTCAACTTGCCAAAGATTAGAACTAGACCCGTGTCTCTCACCATGTACTAAACTAAAATCAAAATGGATTAAAGATCTAAATATTAAAATAGAAACTCTGAACCAGTTGGAACAGAGGTTAGGTCGAACCCTTGAAGACATTGGTGTAGGAAAAGATTTTATGACCAAAACCTCAGTTGCCCATGAACTAGCACAAGTAATCAACAGATGGGATCTCTTCTTATTAAAAGGCTTCTGCACAGCAAGAGAAACCACCAGCAGTGTGAAGAGACACCTCACAATGTGGGAAAAAATCTTCACCTGCTCTTCCTCAGACAAAGGTCTACTATCTCGAATCTACAAAGAACTTAAAAAATCAGACCTCCCGAATTTAAGGACCCAATCGAAAAATGGGCATCTGAAATGAACAGACATTTCTCAGACAAAGAAGTAGAAATAACAAATGAATACATGAAAAAATGTTCAACATCACTGGTCATTCCAGAGATGCAAATGAAAACAATGCTGAGATTCCACTTCACTCCAGAAAGAATGGCTGCTATCATGAAATCAACCAATAACAAATGCTGGCCGGGCTGTGGGGAAAGAGGAACCCTGCTCCACTGCTGGTGGGAGTGTAGACTGGTGCAACCACTGTGGAAATCAGTATGGAGATACCTCAAAGAACTAGGACTGGAAGTCCCATTTGACCCCACTATTCCACTGCTGGAGATCTTCCCCAAAGAATTAAAAGAATCATACCACAGTGATATATGTGCACCCATGTTCATAGCAGTGCAGTTTGTAATAGCTAAAACTTGAAAACTGCCCAAATGCCCATCCACTGGAGACTGGATAAAGAAAATGTGGTTTTTTTATAAAATGGAGGACTACTCAGCCATAAAAATTGAGAAATTGGAGACAATTATAGCTAAGTGGATGCACATTGAGGCAATACTCTTAAGTGAAATAAATAGGACACAGATGTGTAAATACCGAATAGTTTCTCTGGTGTGAGAAACTGGAAGTGTAAATAAGGACTGAAATGTATAATAGGTAATGTGAAATAGGAAGAAAAGGGGCAAAGGGGAAGGAAGTGGGAGAGCTAGGGGGAAGGATAGAAGGGAATGGGATTAATATGAGAAAATGGAAAAATAGGAACAAAATCTTTGTAAATAGGGAGGAATGGAGGGGTTGAAGGGAGGACTGTACAAGGGTGAAAAATAAGAACCAAGAGAGGCTATGTAAAGGTGCAAATTTCCAATGATCAATGTCATTATATTGTATACCTAAAATGTTCCAATGATTAGAATGTATAATCGATAATGTAAAATAGGAAGAAAAGGTCCAAAGGGGTAGGGGTAGTGGGAGGGGCAGGGGAAAGGAAAAAAGGGAAAGGAAAAAATGATGAGAAATGGAAAAAATGGAAATAAAGTCTTTGTAAATAGGGAAGGATGGAGGGGGTGAAGGGAGGGCTAGGAATAGGGAAAAAATAAGAACCAAGATGCATTATATAAAGGAACAATTCCCAATGAGAAATGTAATTTTGTTGTATACCTACAATGTACCAATAAAAGAATTTAATAAAAAAATAAATATTAGTAAATATTTCTAAGGGAAATTTTTATCTTTGATGTGAATTTCAGTGTCACTCTATTTTTGCCATGTTTTTAAATTAAAAACATTTCTTACAGAACAGTTTTATATTAGTTCCTCCCAAAGGTTAAAATCTTACATATATAATGGAGAGTCAATTTTTCATTTCTATAACATTTTACACACATAAAATATTCTATTGTTAAATCATAATAATGAGTCAGTATTGTAGTTTCACATACTTGAATATATGTAATCCTTTTGCAAGACAAAATGAATGAAATGGAAAAGTACAAATAATAATAATTAAATTAAGATTTTTTAAATGTTTAGAGATAAAGGCACAGTTTATTAAAGAACAATTATGTAATTTGTGCCGAAGAAACTAACAGAGCTAAGAAAACCTGAAAGTAAATAGGAGTCACTTCACGAATTGCTATCATTTTTGGAGAAATTAGTTAAAAAATTCTGAATAATACTAAAGTAATTTTAAGTGGTACCATATAAGAAAATGTATGGTAAAATTGTTTTATAACTTCATCACCAGATCCCAAACTAATTCTAGGTGGAAACATCATTTTAATATAAACAAAACATTAACTCTTTTGGGGAATCAATTATGACTTACCAAAATTTGCCATTTGTATTGTCTGGTTGCCAGTCTCTGGAGCATTGTAAATCACAACAGCATCCGCATTTCTTCTGCCTGCTGTTTGAATTTTTTCTGAAAATGTACAATTACCTCTTTCTATCAGCGCAATCCAGGGCTTCTTAGTATTAGTAAACTCAGTGTTGTAGTCACAAGCTTGGTAGTTGTTGTTCTTAGGGATGCCCACCACCCCCACAGCCTTAGCCACTGGTGAAGCTAATCCATAAACGCCACATTCACATGTCTCTGTTGTGGTGTAGTTGCTAGTTTCATTGTAGTAAGTCGCAGTCACATAGGCATCAATTAAAAACGATGGTGTACTTTTAGGTAAAAAAGTAAAAATCACAAGGAGCCGAAAAAAACATGACTTATTCTCCTGATTCATTGCTCCTTTAGTTGAGCATAAAACTTAAGAGGTCTGCTAATATCCCCAGCTATCAGTCACCATTTTGCACTCATGTCCCTGCTAAACAGAAGTTTGAAATTTCAGTTGCAGGCAGGTAACTGATCTCACCTTTAGCAACAAAAGCTCTGAATGCATCAGCTCTTTTTCACTTTAGTTATCTACAGTCCCTTTGCCTGTCCCTCCTCCAATGGTACACACCCATATAACCCTTAACCAAATTATCTTAGTAATACATAACACTATCAACTTTATTCTACACGTTAACTTATCAGAATCGGATGACTTCCTGCAGTGAAATTTTTTTTTACTGTTCCAGAGAACGCACTTTAATAAACAGGGAGTTGATTGGAATGAGGAAATGGACTCTTGGGAATCACATGTCACAAAGCTGAAAGTCACCTCTCTCAGAATATCTAAAATGTTAAACTGGTTTTCCAAGCCCTGTTGGAATATGCGATCAACCAATTCAGCCGGGAGCAAGTCAAGATCCGTAATTTTAATTGCTGTGGCATTAGAAGAAAGAATTTTACCACTCCCCCCCCCCCCCGCTAATTTCTTTGTGGAATTTTCCTTAGCAAGCTCCCCAGGGAATATCCTCTGCTATGTTGTTTATACATTAGAAAGTAAACAATTCAGTGTTGAGATCTTTTCCTTTCAAGTACAGTGCCTTGCCTATGTTACACACTCAAATATTTGTTGATTGATACCTGTTAGTTGCTGCATTCCATTAAATTTTCCCCTTATCTGTTGTATTCTAAAGGACAATTCCAGGCTTAATTTTTAAAACTGAGTTTTAAATTTTTGTTCTTCCAAACGTATACAGAGCTTTATTTCATTGGTTTTTTCATTTTAAGCTCTGTTTTTAAATCAGATGTACATTAAAAACTAAAAGCAGTTGGTTACACATTGCTAGAGGGTCAACTACTCCGGGCAATTTGCTGGGATAGGGAGGGTGCAATGTGTGCTAAGGGTGGCTGAAGGAACAGATGAACAGACAAGACAAATGTAGATAACAAGAATCTCACTGGGCCAAGCGTCAGCAATCTAGACAAAGAGGCATCAGGTTATCAGAGAGGAAGAAAATCACCAGGTTAAAAGGAAGGCAAGCAAGTTAACTGTGGTAGTCCATAGTCCAAGGCAAGTATTCCTATAGCAGTTTGTTGTTGTTGTTTTCAGTACCAGGGACTGAACTCAGGACCTTGTGATTTTGAACTAAATCCTTGGCAAGGTAAGTATTCTTGAATCAGGAAGACTACCACAGTCAAGAGGATAGGACAAGAGTGAATAGGAAACACTGTTAGAAATGATGACTGAAGTTGGTTCTTCCCCTTACTCATCTGTTCTTATGTATCTGAGATATTAACGTAGCAATGAAGCCTGCAGGTGGGAATTTACAGTTAATATCACCAAGCACAGGTAAGAAGTTCTGGGAATTAACAGTACAACCTGCTGAATAAATCCTAACAGATGCAAAATACAAATATAAGCCTTTCTGTCATATCATAGCTCCAACTATTTATCTGTATATCTCTTTGCAGTCCTTGGTATTAGTAAAACTGTGCACATAGTAATCATTTAATAATTCATGTAATTGAATTGAAAGTTTAAAGGTCTTATATATTAGTTTGTGGTCTATTTAATAGTAAACACAAATAGGTTTTCATTTTGCTATTTGAAATACTATTTTAATGTGTTAAAGAAAATCATCAGACTGAAAGTAGAAATGATACTGTTTTTACAAATATTACTGTCAGCGCACCAACTTACTGATTATTGATGGACAGTCATCTGTGATAAATCCAACATCAACATTCAAAATATAATTAGTGAAGTCCTCAAAATTTGATTTAACCATTTGTACTAGTTGTTAAATTGCTCCTAAAGGAAAATCTTCTCACAAGATAGTAAACTCAGTGTTGTAGTCACAAGCTTGGTAGTTTTTGTTCTTAGGGATGCCCATAATCCACACAGCCTTTGCCACTGGTAAAGCTAATTGATAAATGCCACCTTCACCTATCTTTGTTAAAAACTGATTAGAGAGCAAAATGGAGGATAGCTATTAGGACACAGGAAGAACTTGTTCATGGATGGAGGGAAGAGAAAGGCAACAAAAAATTACGATGTGTTAGGTACATGTGCAAATCTCCCATGATGAATGTGATCATTATGAACAGCAAACATGTATTAATAAAAAAATTAGTGAGAAGTTAGCTAAATTGAATAGAAGTCAGATTTTGTTAAAAAATCTTCACATTATATTTTTTCCATCATCATATTCCTTAAAAATTTCCCATAACACTTTGGAGCAGTGCCAGTGTATTAAAGAGAACTTTACTAACCTATTCGGTTAAATTGCTCTGCAGGTTGAAGTGCATGACTTTATATGATAACCAATGTTCTTGCTGTCATTTTATTTCATTCTTATTGTGCTTCAACATCCAATATATAAAGGTAGTACAGGTATGTAAACCCAGCACTTTGGAAAGCTAAGGCAGGATGATCCCAAGTTTGAGCCCAGCCTCGGTGACTTAGAGAGACTGTGTCTCAAAATAAAAATTTATAAAAGGGCTGGGATATAGCTCAGTGCAAAAACTCTGGGTTCAGTCCCCATCCCCCCAAAAAAGTTTTAGTGTTTAGTTGTAATTTATTTCTTCTTTATTTATTTATTTTTTGGCACCGCACCGGGGATCGAACTCAGGACCTTGCGCTTGTGAAGCAGGCGGTGGCACCACTAAGCTAAATCCCTGGCCCAGAATATTTGTTTGTTTGTTTTTGTTTTTGTAGTTGTACTTTAAGTGGTATTGTGAACATTTGTGAAGTACCTTACCAATCAAAACTTTCCACAAGTAATGATTCTCAACAACTATTACATACTTACAAAAACAAAAACCTCTCTAGCTCTTTTTTCTTTACTTCTAAAATAAAAGAAGGTGGACTAGGATTTATCTATAAGGTCTTACCCAGATCTCATATGCTAGAACTCTATGCAAATTAAAGTTGTTTGGAAATTATCAATTTCTAATTTTTCCTTCCCATCATAATTCATGATAAAGTTGCTTGTGTGAGTATATGAAACTACAGCACCCAAATCAGAGTTAAGTTCAAAGAATTGTGAAAAGCTTGAGCTGTAATAAAAAACTCAACAAATGCTTGAAACAGTACTATATACCAATGACTCTTAAACTTGTCCTCACATTAAAATCATCTGGGGAGCTTTTAGTTATTATGATCCTTAGTTGTATGCCAAAGACTCATGGTTGAGTTACAGGCATAGTAATTTTTAAAACTTCTCAGGTGATACCAATATACCATGTTTGAGAACCATTGCTACATAGTAGAGTTTCAAACATTTGATATTACTATATGGTACTTTTCTGATTATTCCCACTTAATATACCTTAATATAGGTACCTATAAATACCTTAATATAGGTACTTAATATACCTCAATACCTTAATATAAGTACTTATAAATATAGGTACCTTAATATAGTACCTTAATATAGGTACTTATAAATAAAATCTGTATTTTGATGTTATCTGCAAAATTTATATTGAGTATATTCACCTCTCTTGCTCACTTGTCACTTAGATGGTCTCCTTGTTTTTAATTTTGCATCCTGCATTGGAAGGATACAAGTTTTTAAAATTTTTTTGGTACCAGGGATCGAACTCGGGACTTCGCTCTTGGGAGGCAGGCAGCAGAATCACCAAGCTATCCCCAGCCCAGAAGGATACAAATTTTATTTCTTTCTGTTAAGTGGTGGCTTAAATAAGACAGCAGTTAATTTTTTCACATGTAACAGCCAAAATAAGAAGAAGTACAAAGCTGACATGGTAGCTCCATAACTCAAGGGACCTAGGCTCCTACTTGCTGGTGGCTCTGCCAGTCCTATGATATTGTTCTATGCATGAGACAAGATGTCTCACCATTATGTGCACATTCTAGATAACAAAAAGGGGAGAATGAGAAGGGAGCATTCCCTCCTAATCTTTGAGAGAGTGGTTCAGAAATTGTGTATATCATATTTACTTACTCCCACTGATTAGACCTTAGTTACAAAGCCCTACCTAGCTACAAAGGAAGAATGAAAATGTATGCTTCATTCTATGGAGCCATGTATCCAGCTAAAAATGGTTATTTATTACTATAGAAGAGAATAGGCATTGGGGTACAACAAGCAGTCTCTACTAACCTCCTTATATTTCACTCTCCTTCCAACAGATTGACCATTTTAAGATGTAAATGGAATCAGGACATATTGTTCATAAGTCATTCAATGGCTTCTTAGTGCTTTAAAGATACAAAATCAATTTCTACCATGGCTCATTAGGCTCTGTATACTCTTTAAGAGCCCCTGTCTTTTTGCCTGATGTCTCATTTTGTATGCCACTTCCTGCACTCCAGTCAAATCAGTTCTTATTCAATTCCTCACACTTTCTGCTGCAAGTCCTCTCTACTTCATTTCCTCAGAGAACACTTTCCTAGTAGCCCTTCCGTTTATTTAAAGGTTCTAATGTAAACCATGTATCTTCCTTTGTGGCATTTATCTCACTTATTTGTGTTAAGTATTTGAATGCCTTTCTCCTGTACAGCACTCTAAGTTTCTTAAGAAAGGAGCCATGTTTGTTTTGGCTTGTATTGTATTGCTCGTAGTGCGAACCTGGTGCTTAGCACAGAGTAGACCCTTAAATATTTGGATATATACTACAGTGATTTGGCTTACTCTTTTATGAGTCTCAGGGTTTAGAATTTATCTCACGTTGACCTAAAATATGAAATGATATTTTTATAATCCTTCAAATATTTTACTTTGTTCTCAAATTAGTGTTAAAAAAAGACTGTCTAGTATAAGCTTGACCTTACAATGTGTCTTGACAATTATACATTTTTCTCTTTCAGTTCTTCATCCGCAAAATAGGTATTAAGACCTTGTTATGAGAAATTTTTAGATCTTAAACTACCAGGTGTCAGACACAGTAACCTTAGAATACCACCAGAGATGCCTGAGTTCTGTAAAAAACACAGCTTGATTGATGCCTGAAAATGTGCACACTTTTTTCAAAAAAGCTAGTATATTTCAGATCTGTATCTAATTAGGAAGACCCACCAGCAATAAAAATAACCGTGATTAAGGGATTTCAATGTTTATTTTTTGGTTACAGTAAGCTGCTATAATGGATACTTTAATGACTTTAAAATGTTCTTAATAAAAAAATTACATTTTCACAGCACTTGGGAGGCTGAAACAGGAGGATCACCATAAATTTGAGGCCAGCATGGGCACCATAGTGAGTTCAAGGCCAGACTGAATTACATTGTGAGACCCTGTGAAATTTTAAATTTTCATGAAGCACACAAAACTAACTCAAAAAAGACATTTTCAGTGCTTTAATAACTACACTTGCACATCAAATGAGTCTTAGAAATATATAGTACTATTAATTTGAAAATGTTACAAATAAATTGATACCATGAAGTTTAAGTGGCTTTGCTTAAGATCCCACAGGGATTTAGTGGCAGAGTTATAGCTAATTTTAGGGACAGTATCTCTATAGCAATGAAATAATGAGGGATAATAGAGTATGCTGTTTGACCTGGATGAAAAGAAAAGTTTATATCTAGTATTTCTTTTCTGGAGACTACACACAAACTCAAATATAATGTCAGATTAGTAAAAACCTTATATAGTTCCCATATCTTGTTGTAACCTGTTTTCAAGCATTTTCTTTGAATAGGTTTTACTAAAAACAGTTGATTACTGAAATAAGCAGGACTAATTAATAAACATTTCAACTCTCATCAACTTATGTACAGATTTTTGGGTAGTAATGCTTAACAAAGAAAAAAAAAAGTAAATGCACCTGAAAAAGCGCCCAGTCTAACAGCAACCAATTCAATTACAAACCATATAATGATATTAGAAAATAAGAATTGGAGTCCCGCGGAAGACGCCTAATCACCCTGCTCCAGACAGGCAGGTCTGCCCATGCCCTATCTAGGTCCTGAGTCCCACAGAAAACGCCAAATCAGCCCGTTGCAGACAGGCAGGTCTGTGCACGCCCTACCAAGGTCCTGAGTCACGCAGAAGACACTGAATCACCCCGCTGCAGACAGGCAGTCACCTGATTCCACACTACAAAGATGCAGAGGACACCAGACCACCAGACCAAGGTACTGAGTCCCACTGTTCCTGGTCCACAGGAAGGGGCTTCCTGGTCACCATCCCTCACACTGCTCCCAGCCCAGAGGAAAGGGCTTTTGGGCCACCTTCTGTCCCTCTGCTCCTGGCCCAGAGGAAGGGGCTTCTGGGCCACCATTCCTCCCACCGCTCCCGGCCCAGAAGGAGGGGCTTCTGAGCCACCATCCCACTGCTCCTGGTCCAGAGGAAGGGATTTCCCGGCCACCATCCCTCCGGCTGCTCCCAGCCCACAGGAAAGGGCTTTTGGGTCACAATCCCTATCACTGCTACCGGCCCCTGTCCCACCTCATCCACCTCAGAGGAGGTAATCCGTGCAGGCGCTAACAGCCCCCCACCCCAGTTGAAATGAGAAAACACGTAAATAAGTGTCAAAACCAGACTTCCAGATCACCTACAGCAACCCCAAAGGAAAATGAGATGGAACACTCTGATACTCAACCACCTGGACCCACTGAACTGGTAACAAAAGGGGATCTGGAAAATATGAAATCAGAAATAATTTCTCAGATAACAGGAGAAATTGTGCCCCTAGTGCAAGACATGATTAATAAATCTAGAGAGGAGCTGAGGAACATGATGGAATCCCAACATAAGAAACAAATGGAATCCATAAAACAGATGCAAATAGATTTCCAGGACATGAAAAACTCCATTGAAAGTCTACACAGCAGAATGAGCCAGTGTGAGGACAGAATTTCAGATATAGAAGATAAGATTACAATTAGTGACCAGGAAAAGAAAAATTGCTTCAAAATTATAAGGGAACATGAGAAATCAATCCAGCAGCTGCTAGATGATGCAAAAAAGAATAGCATAAGACTGATTGGGCTCAAAGAAGAAACAGGAGAGAGTGCAGATGACATGAAAAATCTCTTCACAGAAATAATGGCAGAAAACTTCCCAAGCAGGGGAAAAGAGCTTGACATACAGATAAGTGAGGCATATAGAATCACAAATAGCCTTGATCAAAAAAAAATCTACACATAGGCATATAATTGTTAAGATTCCAGAAACACAACAGAAGAACAAAGTTCTCCAAGCAGTCAGAGAAAAGAAACAAATCACATACAAAGGAAAGCCCATCAGAATCACAGCAGACTTCTCAACACAAACCATCAAGGCAAGAAGAGCTTGGAGTGACACATTCCAAGCCCTAAAAGAAAACAGCCTCCAACCCAGATTGATGTACCCTGCAAAATTATCTTTCAAAATGGATGGAGAAATAAGATACTTTCATGACAAAGAGCACCTTAGGAACTTCGTGAATACCAAACCAGCACTCCAAAGAATTTTACAAAATATCCTAGGAACAGACATTGAGGATCACAACCCCAGGAAGAAAAGCAGAATGAACCCATCTGGCATGACAAGAAATTAAATGGAAAGGGGGAGAACCCAACAAAAAGAAAAAGTCATGGCAATGACAAGTCAATATGTTTCAGTTATAACCATCAATGTTAATGGTCTCGATTCACCAATCAAAAGAAATAGACTGGCAGAATGGGTCAAGAAGCAAAATCCAACAATATGCTGCATAAAAGAAACACACTTAATTCAAAAGGAAACTCATAGACTGAAAGTTAAAGGGTGGAAAATATTACTGCATGTGACAGGAACCCGAAAAAAAGCAGGAGTAGCTATCCTCTTGGCAGATCAAGTAGATTTCAAACCAACACTGATTAAGAGAGATGAAGAAGGACACTACATCCTTGTAAAGGGAACAATCAAAGAGGAAGAGATGACAATCATAAATATCTATGGACCAAACACTAGTGCACCCAACTATATAAAACAAATACTAACGGACATGGAAAGTCATATATGCACTAATACAATTGTAGTGGGGGACTTCAACACCCCTCTGTCACAAATAGATAGATCAACTAGACTAAAAATAAGTACAGAAATACTAGAACTCAATTGAACTCTTGAACAAACGAACTTAACAGATCTTTACAGAGTCTTCCACCCCACAAAATCACAATACACATTCTTCTCAGCTGCACATGGGTCATTCTCCAAAATAGACCACATACTCACACATAGAACATGCTTAAGTAAGTGCAAAGGAATTGAAGTTATCCCCTGTATATTATCAGACCATAGTGCGATGAAATTGGAGATTCATAGCAAAAGAAACTCAAAAAATTTCATAAACACATGGAAATGGAACAACACACTTCTGAATAACCAATGGGTCACAGAGGAAATTAAAGAAGAAATCAGACAGTTCCTTCAATTTTAGTATATGTGCTGCCGAAGCGAGCAAAAGTTCCTTCAATTAAATGACAATGACAATACAACATATCGGAATCTATGGGACACAATGAATGCAGTCTTACGAGGGAAATTCACAGCAGTGAATACGCATATTAGGAAAATAGAACGAGCTCAATTAAACAACATGTTGCTTAACCTCAAGCTTCTAGAAAAAGAAGAGCAGGACAAACCCAGAGCTCATACAAAGGAGGAAATTATAAAGATTAGAGGAGAAATCAATGCAATGGAGACTAAGAGAACGATACAAAAAATCAATGAAGCCAAGAGTTGGTCCTTTGAAAGAATCAACAAAATTAACAAACCTTTATCCAACCTTGTCAGAAAAAGGAAAGAAAAGGCCCAAATCCATGCAATTAGGAATGAAAAGGGTGAAATGACAACAGACCCAGCAGAAATCCAGAGGATCATCAATACCTACTTCCAGAACCTATATACCAATAAGATGGACAACATAGAAGAAATGGACAGACTCTTAGTTACATATGAATTACCAAAGTTGAATGAGGAAGACCTAAAAATTCTGAACAACCCAATATCAACCAATGAAATTGAAAATGTAATGAAAAACTATCAACTAAGAAAGGCCCCAGTCCTGATGGCTTCACTGCTGAATTCTACAAGACATTTAGAGAGGAACTGCTAACACTACTGTTTGAACTCTTTAATGAAATTGAAAGGGAAGCAATACTCCCAAATTCATTCCTGGAAGCAAGCATCACCTTGATCCCCAAAGCAGAGAAAGACCCAACTGAAAAAGAGAACTACAGGCCAATCTCACTAATGAACATAGATGCAAAAGTCCTTAATAAGATACTGGCAAACAGAATGCAGAAGATCATCAAGAAGATCATACACTCTGATCAAGTGGGATTCATCCCAGGGATGCAGGGATGGTTCAATGTATGAAAATCAATTAATGTAATACACTATATCAATAGAGCCAATGACAAAAACCATATGATTATCTCCATAGACGCGGAAAAAGCAATTGACAAAATCCAACATGCATTTATGATAAAAACCCTACAAAAAATTGGAATAGATAGTCTTTACCTCAAACTGATAGAAGCCATCTATGAAAAACCAACAGCCAATATCATACTATATAGTCAAAAACTGAAATCTTTCACACTAAAATCAGGAACAAGACAAGGATGTTCAGTATCACCACTCTTGTTCAATATAGTTCTGGAAACATTAGCCACAACAATTAGACAAGAGAAAGAAATAAAAGGAATAAAGATAGGAAAGGAAGAAGTCAAATTGTCATTATTTGCAGACAACATGGTACTCTATATAGAAGACCCCAAGAACTCCACCAAAAGTCTTCTAGACTTAATAACCAAATTCAGTCAAGTAGCTGGTTACAAGGTCAACACACAAAAATCAAGAGCTTTCCTCTACATGAATGACAGACTCACTGAGAGAGAAATAGGGCAAATAATTCCTTTCACAATAGCATCCAAATAACTGAAATACCTAGGAATCATCCTAACAAAAGAAATCAAAGACCTCTTCTCTGAAAACTATGGCACTCTGAAAAGAGAGATTGAAGATGATATCAGAAAATGGACAGACATCCCCTGCTCCTGGGTAGGAAGGATTAATATAGTGAAAATGGCCATACTTCCAAAAGTGCTATATAGCTTTAATGCAATTCCAATTGAGATCCCAGCAGCATACTTCTTGGACCTTGAGAAAACAATCCAAAAATTCATTTGGAACAAGAAGAGACCCAGAATAGCAAAAGCAATTGTAGGTAACAGAGACATGGCAGGGGGTATCACAATCCCCAACCTGCAACTATAGTACAGAGCTACTGTGATAAAAACAGCATGGTACTGGCAAAGAAACAGGCCTGAGGGCCACTGGAACAGATTAGAAGATGCAGAAACAACGCCAGACACACTCAGCCATCTCATCTTCGACAAAGGAGCCAAACACCCTCACTGGAGGAAAGATAGCCTCTTTAATAAATGGTGCTGAAAAAATTGGCTTTCAACTTGCCAAAGATTCAAACTAGACCTATATCTCTCGCCATGCACTAAACTAAAATCTAAATGGATTAAAGATCTAAATATTAAAGTAGAAAGGCTAGACTGGGTGGAACAGAGCTTAGGTAGAACTCTTGAAGACATCGGTGTAAGAAAAGATTTTATGAACAAAACCTCAGTTGCCTGTGACCTAGCACAAGCAATCAACAAGTGGGATCTCTTCTTATTAAAAAGCTTCTGGACAGCAAGAGAAACCACCAGCAGTGTGAAGAGACAATCCACAATGTGGGAGAAAATCTTCACCTGCTCTTCCTCAGACAAAGGTCTACTATCTCGAATCTATAAAGAACTTAAAAAGATCAGACCTCCCAATTTAAAGACCCAATACAAAACTGGGCATCTGAAATGAGCAGACATTTCTCAGAGAAGGAAGTAAAAATAGCAAATAAATACATGAAAAAATGTTCAACATCACTGGTCATTCCAGAGATGCAAATGAAAACAATGCTGAGATTCTACCTCACTCCAGAAAGAATGGCTGCTATCATGAAATCAACCAATAACAAATGATGGCGGGGCTGTGGGGAAAGAGGAACCCTGCTCCACTGCTGGTGGGTGTGTAGACTGGTGAAACCACTGTGGAAATCAGTATGGAGATACCTCAAAGAACTAGGACTGGAAGTCCCATTTGACCCCTCTATTCCACTGCTGGGGATCTTCCCCAAAGAATTAAAAGTATCATACCACAGTGATATATGTGCACCCATGTTCATAGCAGCACAGTTTGTAATAGCTAAAACTTGGAAACAGCCCAAGTGCCCATCAACTGGAAACTGGATAAAGAAAATGTGGTTTTTTAATAAAATGGAGTACTACTCAGCCATAAAAAATGAGAAATTAGAGACATTTATAGCTAAGTGGATGCACATTGAGGCAATACTCTTAAGTGAAATAAATAGGACGCACATATATAAATACCAAATAGTTTCTCTGGTGTGAAAAACTGAAAGTGTAAATAAGGACTAAAATGTATAATAGGTTATGTGAAATAGGAAGAAAAGGGGCAAAGGGCAAGGAAGTGGGAGGTCTAGGGGAAAGGATAGAAGGGAATGGGATTAATATGAGAAAATGGAAAAATAGGAACAAAATCTTTTTAAATAGGGAGGAATGGAGGGGTTGAAGGGAGGGCTGGGCAAGGGTGAAAAATAAGAACCAAGAGAGATTATGTAAAGGTGCAAATTTCCAACAATGCATGTCATTATATTGTATACCTAAAATGTACCAATGATTAGAATGAATAATTGATAATGCACAATAGGAAGAAAGGGTCCAAAGGGGTAGGGGTAGTGGGAGGGGCAGGGGAAAGGAAAGAAGGGAAAGGAAAAATGCTGAGAAATGGAAAAAATGAAAATAAAGTCTTTGTAAATAGGGAAGGGTGGAGGGCGTGAAGGGAGGGCTAGGAATGGGGGAAAATAAGGACCAATATGCATCATGTAAAGGTACAAGTTCCCGATGAGAAATGTAATTGTGTTGTACACCTAAAATGTACCAATAAAAGAATTAAAAAAAATGGATCAGATGAATGTCATGAATAAATACAGCAGAGATATGTCTTTCCAGAAAACATTTCATAAAAAAACTCTCTGAATCAACATTTGCCAATCTCTGGAATCCAGACACAACCTAAAACATCAAGGAGAAAGATCAATGAAAAACTGCTGCACTGTTGTAAGATCTTGGTGTGTTTTAAATTGTCTGTCTACCAGTTATTCCTCAGATAACTGGCAACTAGGAAGATGGCAGCTCACACACCTGTTGAGGTTGCTAGTACCAAAGGGAGCAATGCAGAATTTGTTCTCAAAGATGTGACTGTGTTTTGACCTGTTTGACAGTTCCTACAAGAGCTCTACTTTCGTTTCACTCAGTTTGGAGCATTCTCACGGCTGGAGTGGCTTTCTCCTCAGAGCCTTGAAAGCATAGAAAGCAAAAGCATTGTCTATTGGAGCTGAGTGGGTTATAATGTTGGGAACATACAATAGACAGACTATAAATTAGAAGAGGTTGGGAAATGGGATGTATGTGTGATATGGCCTTTTAAATGCTCTTGTGTAGACTGGGGAATCAAGAAGTCTATTATGTATATTCTGGGCTTGATACATGCTCAGAAAAGGCCTAAGAAGACTGATCATTTACCTCTGTCTAACCTCCAGGCTCTGAACAAGCAAGAAATGAAGGCTAAAGCAGAGCTGTAAATAGCCTGGTTAAGTTTTGGTGAAGTGCTGTGGCACAAAGCCACAAGAATGAAATGGGTAAATATATTTGCAACACATGACAAGTAGTTAATTTTTAATACAAAAAGATAATTTACAAATTAATAAAAAAGAATACTCTTATAGGAAAATGGAAAAAATAAAACCACTGAAAGTTCTATACAGTTCATAGAACAACTATAAATGGCTAGCAAACATGAAGATTTTCAAGCTCAGAAATCTTATATTTACAAGGGTATAAGTAAAATGGCATTCTTGCTTTTCATTCAAGTGTTATTTAGAACAATTGACAATATTTACCAAAACTTTAAATACACACTCCTTGAGAATTTGTATTTCTCTTCTAGGAATTCATCTTATAGATAGAGCTGGATAAGTATACAATAACTATACATACACATATATACATTCACTTATTGCGGTACTGTTTGCTAATAGCAAAAAAAAAAAAAAAAAGGAAACAGTCCAAATGTCTATCAGTAGAGAACTGGTAAAATTTGGTAAAAAGCTACTCAGTGGAAGACTTTGTAGTCTATAGTTCTGTGGCTTCATATGCTATTAATTTTAAGTGTATTGGTTTGTCTGTGAACTTAAAGACATATTGCAGTTTGCTCATAAATGCTTTCAGTTTTTCACTCTTTATAACTGGTTTAAATTCTAATTAAAATAGTGAATCTTGTGTTACAATTTTTATTGTGTTATTAGAGTTAAAATGCGATAACTTTTGGGGTCTTCTATCAGATCTTGAATGTACTTGTTGTGTTTTCTTTCATATTTTGGGGCTGTATATGTAGTTGCTAAATGAGCTAACATGAAGTTTTCATATGGATTTTAAAAATGTTTGTCAAATGGAATGTGGATTTCTGTGTTTGGCTATTATAACTTTTAGAAGGCAACTCAATTTTCATGCCACATAAATGGGGGACAGGGGGAAAACAAATAGCTATTGCTGAAAATCACAGGCAAAGATTTCAAAATGTATACAGGTGTGATTTCTATTCTTATACTGTACTGAAAATAAAAACTATTCAAAAATAAACAACTTCTGGAAATTTACTTTATGTTTTAGTAATGTTTCTATTCAAATTTGAAGTTAAACATCTGTGTTCAAATTTCTGGTTGTTGAAAATAGGTAGCTACTATGGCAGTTTCTTAGAAAACATAGCAAACTATTATTATGAGAAGAATTTATCAAGTGATAATATACATTTATTAATTCTAAAGCAACAGAAATATATTACTGTGTTTGTATCTTCACATTAACAAGTCAATGAAGTACAAAATTTTGTTATATAGTCTACCAGAAGATCACAGTCTTTCACTGAATTTTCTAATTTTGGGTGGCACATGGGATATACATGCTAAAAAGAATGAGGTAGCTCTCTATATACTAATATGAAAAATGTCCAAGAATATTTTCAAAGGGAAAAAATGAGTTATAGAAACATATATTTATACAATTCAATCATGTGTACTTCTTTCAGAGAGAGGGAAATATATAGTGTTATGTGCTAAAATAATTTTTTAAAGGACTAAAAGAATACTGATGATCTCCAGAGAGTAGGTAAGTAGGTTAGCCGCAGTGGCTGGAAATGGAAAAGCAAGGAGTGGGATTTTCAGCTTTACTGAGTACATTTCTCTACTGTTTGAATTTTTAACTAACCTATAGACTTTGTAATATAAAGAAAACCATAGAAACATTTACAGGATGATACTAGTATTGTACCATGAATCACTACATTACACCACTCTGTAACTTTTTACTTTTCAACCTAGAATCATGAAAGGAATGGAAAAGTTCAGAATCAGACAGATGTGCCTTTGAATTTTCGCTGTTACCTGTACTGGTGAATCTTTCTGATTTTCATTCTAGTTATCTATAAATAGGGAATAATAATGTTCATTTTGTAAGGTTCTTAACAGGATTAACTGAAACATTTAAAATGCTCAGGAATAATGGTAAAGAGAAAAAATGGACACTATTATTATTAATGCTATCCATGAAAAACATGTTATTTCACTAAAAATGAATCCCTTTTCTTTTTGATTTCCACTTCACTTTTCTTTCCCAGTGATCCTTGTTCTTCATGTTCAAATATTAACTACTTTAGGAGACTGGAGCTAGGTATTTTTATGTTACCACGTTAGTAACTAATGGAAAAATATTGGCACTAGTAACAAGTAGATAGCCAAGAACTCTCAACTAATATTTTATATCAACAATAGTATATACGTATAGCAGAAGACATGTGATAGAAGTGGGTATTACATAAAATAAGAACATTAATGCACAAATAGTTAAATGACATGTTAGTCACTAGTAGAATTTTGAAAGTGATGAAAGGCCAAGGAGTTGCAATATGGGAAGTAATATTGAAGTCAACTAATGTATCATTTCTAAAATGAAAGATGGAAAAATAAAGAACCTCATCCCTTATATAATTCAATATTCAAGCTCAGTTTGCATAAGCATTACTGTCAAAAGTTACTTCATCAACAGGCAAAGCTCATAAGATTTGTTGAAAAAACAAAATACAAAAACAAAACAAAAAAACCAAAATACATTCCAGAGTTTCATCAGTTAGAAAGACCTACCAAAATATCCCAAGAAAATAAAAGCTTTCTTAAATGCCCTTTTAAATGTATCATCTTGATAAACTCAGTGAAAACTGATGGAAACCTTACTACACACTTAGAAAATGCAAATGACAACAGAAAATGAATAGGATAATTATAACTGGACAGAAAATTTATAGGTATATAGAAATGATTTAAACTTTGCTATAGGGCTGGGGATGTAGCTCAGTGGCACAGCACCTGCCTGGCAAGTGTGAGGTCCTGAGTTCAATCCCCGGTACCAAAATAAAAAGTAAATTGTGTTGTATTATGAAGCAGCTTAAACAATTTGTTGCTTGAAGGATTTCTTTATTAGGATAAATACACTCAGCAGTCCTCAAGGAATTTATTGCATAGCACTTGAATAATTAAACATTTATAAGAAAAAACAATTTTACTGTATTGTAGTATAGAGGAATTGTGATTTCAGGCAATTGCAAGGTAAAAAAGACAAAGTGACTCACCTGAGTTAAAAGGAGAAAAGTGAAGACTTGTGCTGCTTCATGTGCATATCACTTGGCCTGATGAAAGAATTACATTTCAATATGTCTAAAAATGCCTGCTGTTCATGTCACTTAAAAGAGAGATTCTCATTGATAAGTTTTGGGGTACATGTATTAAATAATGTTAAATTAAACTACATTAAATTTTAAGGCTGGAACTATTTATATAATAATATTCTATCAAAGAGAAAAGGCCAAGATTGTTTATAGTATTTTTCTTTCTGAGTGAAAAAACACTGAAATTGTCTTACTTGCAAGTGCTCCAGGGCCTGGCAATTGGTCATTGTCAGTTACTTTTACTGAATATACATAGCCATAACTCATGCAGTTCAACAGTGTGTCGATTTGAGATGTCTGGATATGTTTTGAGCAACGCATGGGTAGGAATGCAGCATCAATTGCTATCTAGTGGTTCAGACCTGTTGGAGAAAAATCATACATTATTGAAATTTTAATGTGTCAGCCTGTGGTGCTAATTAGGTCGAGTCCCTCGTTTGATCTTCACATGTGCTTCAGACTTGGAAGAACCTGGGTTTCCAAACTGGCTATGAAACTCAGTTTTGCAAACAATTTATGAATATATGCTATTGGTTGACAGAGGAGGCAGTTCAGTGCAACCTATCACCACTGCCAGAAGTAAAAATTCAAAATGTTCTCCCTACCAAAGGAAGATTAATGTCTTCCTATGCAGAGGATAACCTGGCCAATTAAATGAAGATATGTAGAATATCTCCTTGGTCATTCATTACAGGTGCCATTATGGACTGGGAGAATTCAGAGATGACTACTGGTTTCCTTATTGTTATTTTCATTTAAGGATATCTGACTCCAGTAAGGTCAGGTACAGTTGTAACTAGGTGCCATATTTGTCCTCAAACACACAAGACAAGGTGTACACACACCATTAGGGATAATAAAAGGTTTCAGTTGAAAAGAGGTAAGAGAGAACAATGAAAGTGAATCCTGAGCTTTGACTGTCACTGCTTTATATGGGTCAATGTCAGATAGGGTGCATTGAAAAAAACTTTTAAGAAGAAAACGAGGGGTGTAGCTAAGCAGTGAAGAATGAGTGGCATTTAAATAAACAGAAAGGAGAGCCTTTCAGGCAGGACAGGAAGTAGCACAAGCCAATGGTCAAGACCAGAGTAAGGAGATCATTTGGCTGGAGCAAGAGTAAACAAACACAGAGCAAAGCTTTAAAACTAAGAATTCCACCCAATCTCTTGAACCAGAAACCTAAACATTATCCTTATCCCTTTCACTCTTCTTGGATATTCAGTCACCTAGGTTCCATGTACTTAACATTCCTCCTATTCATCCCTTACAGTGATTCTTAAGTACTGAGCACAGTGCAACAATGGGTAAAGTCCTTGTTAAGCTGCAAACTGATCCAGGAACGCAAGTCCTTTGCTTTTTATGAGCAAATGACACTAAATGTCATAGCTTTAACTTAAGATACAATTAAAGGTCACTTGAAGCTTTTTAAGGCTTACTAAAATTTGGTATTCATAAACTAAAATAATGTTATTCAGAACTTCCTGCAGCTCTAATTCAGTATTGTAAGAACTATAGATATCCCACAACTTTATCAATGCTGCAAAACTCCTGTGAATATGCAATGCTGGTATCTTATTTTCTTGATTGTAAGACTAAATTTAACCTAAGATAGACCATAATAGTCATTATAAAAGTTATAAAATAATAATTATTATAAAAAGAAAAGAGTGTATTATGTGTACTCATTGATCACAAGATACATGCCAACATGTAAATGTAAAAAGAATGCCTTACAATTTTTTTATCCGTGTGTTATTGGTATTAGTGTTGCTTTCTAAATTATAAAATACTGCAAATTTAGCTTCCAAATGATCAGTGAAACTAGAATTGCTTGACTAAAAGTAGAATTCAGCTAGTAAATGTATAAGTCAACAGATAGGCTCGGGGCTTCTTCTTGCTGTGCCTAGAATGTTTTATCCTCAGATAAACATATGGCTTGTTCCTTCACCTCCATCAAGTTTCTGGTGAAATGTTACTTTCTCAGGGAGATTTCTGTTGACCACTTTAAAATTTAACCCTTCCTAAAGTACAAATGGCCAATCAATACATGAAAAAATGTTCAACAATTCTGTAGAGAAATGCAAATTGAAACAACACCACGATTCCATCTTACTCCAGATAGAATGGCTATCATCAAGAAATCAGAGACTAAAGTGGTAGAGTAGCAATCAGTCACAAAATACAGCCTCTCTGGGGCCTGAAATTCAGGCATCTGGATAGTAATGACTTGGCAAGGAGAAAAACCGAAGTAGATCTTGGGGAACTGGGAGCGAGTTGATTGGAAAATTAGAAGCTACACAAAAGTTGGGAAAATGGACCAAAAGAGAAGCCAATAAAGCATTCTGGAAGCTCACCCTGGCTCCTGCGGAGAGGAGCCTATCTCTACACTCACAAAGTAAGCCCCCAGGGTGAAGGGCTCCAGATAGAAACAATGGACCAAGCCTGCAGCATTAGACCTAAGAAAAGCCTATGGCTATTGTAAATTGCAAAAACAACCTGGGGTTTCATTTTGAAAGTGACTCCTCCTTCCACATTGCAGGCTACAATTTTAGAAGGAATCCAGCACAGTGCCCACCATATTCCCAGAGTGTTCAATCAGGTGCTATTTCAGGGAGGGATTGATTATTTAAGGCTGAGCCACAAAAACAAAAACACCTAAAAAAAATGAGCTTCGTTTCAGGGTTCCAAATGTTCCCATCTTACCGCAAATGGATGAAAGACACCCATGGAGATAGTTGTGGTCAGGGAGTGGGTTAGACGTAGACTCTTCCCCCGAGAATTTTAAGCTCAGGCCAAGGAAGAACCCAGGCCCCACTCTCTGTGGAGAGGAGCTAGGCCTGGCATGTGGCTTTCAGAAGTTGCTGGGTCCAAAAGTGCTAGCATTAAATACAGCTGTCTTCTTGAAGCCTTGCCCTGCTGCCTACACCCCAAACAGATCAGAAGTTTGTCTGTTTTCCCTATCTACCAACATGAGAAAGGATATGTTTTGGCTTGAATAGTTGCCATAGCTGGGGGGTGGGGGAATGGATAGAGGGACTTCTGGAGCAAATCTATATACCATAAAGCTAGGAAGAGAAAACTGTAACTTGCTGGAGTCCAAAACTGTGGATTCTGGAAAGAAACCATTCATTCAAATATACAGAAGAAAACAATTTTTTTCTGGATTCATTTCTTTTATATTTTTCCATTGATTTTTTTTCTCATTTCCAAGTTTTGGTCTTTCTTTTTAGTTTTTCTTTTTTTCTTCTTATTTTTATTTTTTTCTTTGTTTTTGTCTATTATTGTTATCTAATTTGATCACTTCCCTTTTACTCCTTATTAGGATTCTTTATCAATATTTTCTCCTCATCATCTTCTTTTGCTTAAATTTTCAAGTTTTTTTCACTCCTCCATTCTCCACCCCCTTTATCTTTACTAGAATAACCATTAAGTTTTATTAATCTTTAGTTAACTCTACGCTATTACTGTTGATTGTTAGTAGAGAAATAATTGCTGCATTTAGTAGATATTTACTATATGTCAATATTTGGTGTGCTTAAGTGTTTATATAATCAGTATATATCTCTTTTCTATGGCAAAAGAGAGTACATTATAGGTTCTTATCATATATTAATATCCAATTTGTCTTTGACATTATTATTGTTGCTGATTTAGTTGTTATTGCCAGAGTGGCACAGATGTTGGTATTAATAGAGATTTTACTGTATAGCAATATCTGGATTGCCTTTGGGCCATTAACAATACTGGGGTCTATTCCTGGAGAACTGGGTGCTAGGCCATTTACACTGTATGTTCCTCTCCCAAATTAACAGAGGTGTTTGGATCTTGGGACAGAGTCAAAGGCCTATAGCTAGCCATGCCCAGTGGGGGCATCCCTGAAAAGTAGACATGAACTAAAGAGATCTTCATACTAGCAACAAAGTCTTTGCACTATAGGTGCCTGAAAACCTCAGCACAAAACAAATAAAAAACATAGCAACAATAGAAACATGAGAAGACAAGGCAATAAAATGCCTCTAAAATCATCCAACATTCCCAAAGCTGATCCCTGGGGGATTCATTTTGAGAAGATTCAAAAGCTACACAGTTGAATTAATCAAAATAATATGAGATAAAAAACAAATAAAGAAGGTGCTTAGCAAGCTCAAAGAAGATGTAACTAAACAGGTAATGGACTTAATAAACAAAATGATCAATGAATTTACAAAAGATACTAACAAAAAGTTAGCTAAGCTAAACAAAATTATACCAAATATAACTGACCAATTTTGCAAAGAATTTGAGGCCATGAAATGATACCAAACAAATCCAGGAGACTAAAAATTCTAAAGAAAGTGACCAATGTGAATACAGTGTCTGAATTAGAAGACAGAGCTGATGTCAGTGACAAGTTATTCAGGAATACCTTTAAATCAACAAGAGAACAGGAAAATTGGTCCAACAACTGCTAGATAAGATAAAGAAGACTAATCTAAGATTAATTGGAATTAATGAAAAAACTGTTACAGAAATAATAGCAGAAAAACATTTAAAATATGGGAAAAGAATGAAATATACAGATAAGTGAGGCATATAGAAGCCCAAGTTGACATGATCAAAAAAGAACTTCTGCACAACATATCAACAGTCAAAATCCCCAAAGTCCAACATGTTGAATAAATCTTAAAAGCTGTAAGAGAAAAGCAAAGAATCACTTATAAAGGTAAACCCATTAGAAATACAGCAGACTTCTCAACACATACCTCAAAGGCCAGGAGAGCTTGGAGTATGTCAAACCCTAAAACAAAACAACCTCCAA
This sequence comes from Heterocephalus glaber, assembly GCF_053883595.1. NCBI lineage: Eukaryota > Metazoa > Chordata > Mammalia > Rodentia > Bathyergidae > Heterocephalus > Heterocephalus glaber. Next base: position 32,760,261 of record NW_028258384.1, on the reverse strand, counting down.
ATCAGATTTATATTCCCAGCAAAACTACCTTTCAAAATTGATGGGGAAGTAAGTTATTTCCATGATGAAGAGTACCTTAAGAAATTCATGACCATTAAACCAGCACTCCAAAAAATTCCCAAGGATATCCTACAAAGAGACAATGGAGGCCACATGAATGAATACACAGGGAATGGTTAGTAGTAAAGCAGAAAGTTTACAGGAGAACCCCGCGTGGACCAGAGAGGCGCAGGTGCACAGGTCACAGCCAGGTCTCTGCCCAGACATCAATGGCTTGGGTCCCAGCCCTCACCCAAAGGCCCGCCTGGAAATTAGCTGCACAAGCAAATAGGCAACAGCCAGAGGCCCACCCAGATACCAACAGTAAGTGCGTGCAGATTGCAGCAAGAAGCCCACATGAAACAGAGAGGCATGGGTACCCAGGTCCAGGCCAGGGCCCTGCCCAGATACCAGCAGTGTGGGTCGAGGACCCAGCCAAAGGCCTAGCTGGAAAAGAGCTGCACAGGTGCACAGGCAGCAGCCAGAGGCCTGCCCTGATACCATTGGGAAGTGTGTGCAGACCTCAGCCAGAAGCCCGCTCAGACACCAGTGACACAGGTGCACAGCTCCAAGCTAAAGGCCCTCCAAGACAACAACTATGCAGGTGGGCAGGCTTCATCCAGAGGCAAGCCTAGATACAGTTCTAAGTGTGCACAAGCCCCAGCCAGAATCTCACCCAGAAAACAGCATAGCACAGGAATACAGAAAGCCACCATTCTGAAACCAGAAATTGGCATAGTGTGAGCAGCAGAGAGAAGGCCTCTCTGAGGATTGCTGAGAATTGAAGCACATTGGGTGAGCAAAACGTTGCTTCAACCGAAGGTGCAGCAGGCTGTATCTGTTGAAATGAGAAGACACATAAACAAGACTCAGAACCAAATTTCCAGATCACCTAATGCAACCCCAAGAGGCAATGAGATGGAACAATTTGATACTCAACCACCTGGACTCCCTAAACTGGCAACAAAAGAGGATCTGGAAAAAAAATGAAATCAGAAATAATTTCTCAGATAACAACAGAGATTATGTCCATAGTGAATGACATGATTAATAACTCTAGAGCAGACATAGATAAAAAAATATAGAGGCTGAGGAACATAATGGAAACAAATGGAATCCAAAAAACACATGCAAACAGATATCTAGGAGACTAAAAACTCCACTGAAAGTTTACACAGAAGAATGAGCCAATGTGAGGACAGAATATCAAATATAGAAGACAGGATTGCAATTAGTGACCAGGAAAAGAAAAAAATTTCTTCAAAATAGTAAGGGAACATGAGAAATCAATCTAGCAGCTGCTAGATGATATAAAGAACAATGACATAAGACTGACCTGAGTCTATGCAGAAACAAGAGAGAGTGCAAACCACATAATAAAACTATTCACAGAAGGAATGGCAGAAAACTTCCCAAATAGGGGAAAAGAATTGTCATACAGATAAGTGATGCATATAGGACTCCAACTAGCCATGATTAAAAAAATCTACACAGAGGCATATAATAGTTAAGATTCCAGAAACCAAGCAGAAGAATAAAATACTACAAGCAGTTAGAGAAAAGTAACAAATCACATACAAAGGAAAGCCCATCAGAATCACAGCAGACTTCTCAACACAAATCCTCAAGTCAAGAAGAGCCTGGAGTGAAGTATTCCAAGCCCTAAAAGAAAACAACCTCTAACCCAGGTTGATGTACCCTGCAAAACTATCTTTCAAAATTGATGGAGAAATGATACTTTCATAACAAAGAGCACCTTAGGAACTTCATGAATACCAAACCAGCACTTCAAAAAATTTTAAACAATATCCTAGGAAAAGACAATGAGGATCACAACCCCAGGAAGCCCAGCAGAATGAATACATCAGGCAAGACAAGAAATCAAATGCAAAGGGGGAAAATCCAACAAAAAGAAAATGTCATGACAAGGATAAGTCAATACATACCACTTATACCCATCAATGTTAATGGTCTCAGTAAACCAGTTAAAAGACACAGACTGGCAGAATGGGTCAAGAAGCAAAATCCAACAATATGCTGCATACAAGAAACACACTTAATTCAAAAGGAAACTCATAGATTGAAAGGTAAAGGCTGGAAAACAATACTCCATGTGACAGGAACCTGAAAAAAAGCAGAAGTAGCTATTCTATGTGCAGATAAAATGGATTTCAAACCAACACTGATTAAGAGAGACAAAGGACATTGCATCCTTGTAAAGGGAACAATCCAAGAGGAAGAGATGACAATCCTAGATATATATGCACCAAATAATAGTGCACCCAACTATACAAAACCAATACTAACGGACACGAAAAATCAAATAAGCACTAATATAATAGTAGTGGGGGACCTCAATACTCCACTGTCACAAATAGATTGATCAAGTAGGCAAAAAATAAAAAACAAAATACTAGAACTCAATCAAACTCCTGAACAAATGAACTTAACAGATGTTTACAGGGTGTTCCACCCCACTAAATCAGAATACACATTCTTTTTGGCTGCACATGGGCCATTCTCCAAAATAGGTCACAAACTCATTCATAGAACCTGTTTAAATAAGTGCAAAGGAATTGAAGTTATCCCCTGTATATTATCAGACCATAGTGCAATGAAATTGGAGGACAATAGCAAAAGAAATCACAAGAATTTCATAAAAATATGGAAATAGAATAACACACTTCTGATTAACCAACAGGTAATAGAGGAAATTAAAAAAAGAAACCAGACAGTTTCTAAAATTAAGTGACAATGTCAATAAAACATACAAAAATCTATGGGACAAAATGAAAGCAGTCTTACAAGGGAAATTCATAGCAGTGAATACCCATATTAGGAAAACAGAGTGAGCTCAAATAAACAACCGAATGCTGAACCTCAAGCTTCTAGAAAAAGAAGAGCAGGACAAACCCAAAGCTTATACAGTGGAGGAAAGTGTAAAGATCAGAGCAGAAATCAATCCAACGGAGACTAAGAGAACTATACAAAAAAAGCAATGAAGCAAAGAGTTGGTTCTTCGAAAGAATAAACAAAATTGACAAACCCTTAGCCAACCTTATCAAAAACAGGAAAGACCCAAATCTATGCAATTAGGAATGAAAAATGTGAAATTACAATGGACTCAGCACAATCCCAGAGGATCATCAATACCTACTTTGAGAAACTATATCCCAAGAAGATGGAAAACTCAGAAGAAATGGACAGATTTCTAGATACATTTGAATTACCAAAGTTGAATGAAGAAGACCTAGAAATTCTAAACAACCTAATATCAATAAATGAAATTGAAAATGTAATTAAAAACTTACCAACTAAGAAAATCCTGGGTCCTGATGCTGAATTCTACAAGACATTTAGAGAAGAACTACTGCCACTACTGTTTAAACTCTTCCATGAAATTGAAAGTGAAGCAATATTCTCAAATTCATTCCTTGATTGCATCACCTTGATCACAAAAGCAATCACCTTGCAAAATTGATCACAAAATTGCAAAATTGCATCACCTTGATCGCAAAAGCAGAGAAAGACCCAACTGAAAAAGAGAACTATAGGCCAATCTCACTAATGAACATAGATGCAAAAATCCTTAATAAGATACTGGCAAACAGAATGCAGAAGATCATCAAGAAGATCATACACCCTGACCAAATGGGATTCATCCCAGGGATGCAGGGATGGTTCAACATATGCAAATTAATAAATGTAATACACTATATTAATAGAGCCAAGGACAAAAACCATATGATCATCTCAATAGATGCAGAAAAAGCATTTGACAAAATCCAATACACAGTTATGATAAAAACCCTACAGAAAATTGGAATGGATGGTCTCTATCTCAACCTGATAAAAGCTATCTATGAAAAACCAACAGCCAGTATCATACTAAATGGTCAAACACTGAAATCCTTCATGCTGAAATCAGGAACAAGTCAAGGATGTCCACTATCACCACTCCTGTTCAATATAGTTTTGGAGACATTAGCCTTGGAAATTAGACAAGAGAAAGAAATAAAAGGAATGTAGATAGGAAACAAAGAAGTTAAATTATCATTATTTGCAGATGACATGATATTCTATATAGAAGATCCCAAGAGCTCCATCAAAAGTCTTCTAGACTTAACCAAATCCAGTAGAGTAGCTGGATAAAAGGTCAAAACACAAAAATCAATAGCTTTCCTGTACATGAACAACAGACTCACTGAAGGAGGAACTGGAGAAATAACTCTTTTCACAATAGCATCCCACAAAAATGAAATACTTAGGAATCAACCTAATGAAATAAATCAAAGACCTGCACTCTGAAAACTATAGCACTCTGAGAAAAAAGATCAAAGAGGATATCCGAAAATGGGAAGACATCCCTTGCTCCTGGGTAGGAAGAACCAACATGATGAAAATGGACATACTTCCAAAACTGCTATATAGATTCAATGTTATACCAATTGAAATTCCAACAGCATACTTCACAAAACTAGAGAAAACAATCCAAAAATTTATTTGGAACAAGAAGAGAGCTAGAATAGCAAAAGCAATTCTAGGCAATAAAGACAAGATGGGGATATGACAATCCCCAACTTGAAACTATACTACAAAGCTACTGTGATAAAAACAGCATGGTACTGGCAAAGAAACAGACTTTAGTATCAGTGGAATGAAATAGAAGATGCAGAAACAGCTCCAGACACACTCAGCCACCTCATCTTCAACAAAGGAGCCGAACACTCTCACTGGAGGAAAGATAGCCTCTTTCATAAATAGTGCTAGAAAAATTGGATTTCAACTGGCCAAAGATTAAAACTAGACTTATATCTCTCACCATGCTCTAAACTATAATCAAAATGGATTAAAGATCTAAATATTAAAACAGAAACACTAAACGGGATGGAAGAGAAGTTAGGTAGAACACTTGAAGACATTGGTGTAGGAAAGGATTTTATGAACAAAAACTCAGTTGCCCATGAACTAGCACAATCAACAAGTGGGATCTCTTCTTATTAAAAAGCTTCTGCACAGCATGAGTAGCCACCAACAGAGTGAAGAGATAACCCACAATACAGGAATTTTTTTGGTCGGGGGAAAAGGTTTTTTACCAGCTGTTCCTCAGACAAAGGTGTACTATCTAGAATATATAAAGAACTTACAAAAATCAGACCCTCCCAAATTTAATCATCCAATCCAAAAATGGGCATCTGAAATGAATAGACATTTCTCACACAAAGAAGTAGAAATAGCAAAGAAACATATGAAAAAAATGTCCAACATCACTGGTCATTTGAGAGATGCAAATGAAAACAACACTGAGGTTCCAACTCACCCCAGAAAGAATGGCTGCTATCAGTAAATCAACCAGTAACAAATGCTGGCAGGGGTTTGGGGAAAGAGGAACACTTCTCCACTGTTGGTAGGAGTGTAGCCTGGTGCAGTCACTGTGGAAATCAGTATGGAGATACTTCCAAGAAGTAGGATTAGAGGTCCCATTTGACCCAGCTCTTCCCCTGCTGCTTATCTTCCTGAAAAAATTATACCACAGGAATATATGTGCACCCATGTTCATAGTGTCACAGTTTGTAATAGCTAAAACTTGGAAACAGCCCAATTGCCCAACAAGTGCAGACTGGATAAAGAAAGTGTTTTTTTTTTTTAATGGAGTACTACTCAGCCATAAAGAATGAGAAACTAGAGACATTTATAGTTAAATGGATGAATATTGAGGACATATTCTTAAGCAAAATAAAGAGGTCACACATGTAAATACTGAATAATTTTTCTGGTATGAGGAACTGAAAGTGTACATAAGGATCAAAATGTATAAGAGATAATGTGAAATAGGAAGAAGGTTCAAAGAGGATGGGGAAATAGGAGGGGTAGAGGAAAGGAAAGAAGGGAAAGGAATAAATAAGAGAAAAGGATAAAATGGAAGCAAAGTCTTTGTAAATATGGAGGGGTGGAGGGGTTGAAGGGAGGGCATGGGAATGGGTGAAAATATAAGAACCAAGGTATATTATGTAAAGGTACAAATTTCCAATAATGAATGCCAACATATTGTACACCTAAAATGTGCCAATAAAATTAATGAAACAAAGCAGAAATTTTACAAGAAAAGGAAATCAGCAACAGGAAAATAACGCAATGAGAGAAATCAGTCAATATATTTCAATATAACTCTCAATGTGAATCGTCTCAGTTCCCCAATGAAAAGACATAGATTTTAAGAATGAATCAAGAAACAAAACTTGATGATATGCTATGTAGAAGAAAACACATTTAATCCACAATGAAATTCACAAATTAAAAATCAAATGATAGAGGTCAGAAACCTGAAAACAAGGAGTATCTATGCTATTTTTAGACAAACTGGACTTAAACCAAACCTGATCAGAAGAGGCAAAAAAGATTACAAAATATTGGTTAAAGGAATAATTCAAAAGGAAAAAATAACAATTACAAACATAAATGCACCAAATACCGGCACATGCAACTTCATAAAACAAACACTAATGGACATAAAGATCAGGTAAACATCAACACAATTATAGTGGTATACTCAATACCACACTGTCACAAAAGCATGGGTCAACTAGATAAAAACAACAACAACAAAGAAATATTAGAGATGAACCAAACCTTGGAGAAAATGGACTTAATAAATATCTACAGAGTGTTCTGACCAATAACACAATACACATTTTCTCAGTAGCTCATGAATCTTTCTCTAAAAGAGAGCACATGCTAGCCTATAAAATATGCTTAAGTAAATGCAAATATCATATATAGCTCAATGAAACTAGAAATCATTGGCAAAAGAAAACACAGAAAATATGTCAATGCATGGAAATACACTCTTAAGTAATCAATAGGTATAGGCGAAATTAGTTTCTAGAATCAAATGTTAACGGCAGTACAACATACCAAAACTTATAGGACACAAGGAAAGAAGTCTTATGAAGATAGTTTATAGCTGTGACTGCTCACATCAGAAAAACAGTGAGCCCAAATAAATAATAATGCACCTCAAAGTCCTAGAAAAGTAAAAACAATCCAAACCTAAATCTAAAACAAGGAAAGATATTATAAAGATCAGAGTCAAAATTAATGAAACTGAGATTAAGAAAACAATAAAAACATCTATGACTCAAAGAGCTTGTTCTTTGAAAGAATAAACAAAATTTACAAACCCTTAATGAATCTTACCAAAAAAGGAAAGACCCAAATCAGTGCAATTAGAAATGAAAAGGCAGAATCACAATGGACACTGCTGAAATCCAGAAGATTATTAGTAAGTACTTTAAGATCCTATACTCCAATAAATTGCAAAATTCATAAGAAATGGATAGATCCCTAGATACATATGAGTTACCAAAACTGAACCAAGAAGATATAAAAACCCTGAACAATCTAATAACAGGCAATTAAATTAAAGCAGGAATAAAAAAAAACTACCAAGAAAGAAAAGCTCATAATCTGACTGATTCACCAATAAATTCAGTAAGAACTTTTGGGAACCTCCAAAGCCAATACTGTTCAAACTCTTTAACAAAATTGAAAGGGAAGGAGTACTCACAAAGTAATTCCTGGAAACTAGCATTACCTTGATTCTAAAACAAGACATGGGTCCAACCGAAAAGGAGAACCATAGGCAATCCCTTTAATGAACATAGATGTAAAAATCCTCAAGATAGTGGCAAGCAGAATGCAACAAATCACCAAAATAATCATAGATCATGATTAAGTAGGCTTCATCCTGGGGATATAAGGATAGTTTAACATACACAAATCAGTAAATTTAAACTGAAGTCACACAAACTGAAGCAATGACAAAAATCATATGATCATCTCAATAGATGCGGAAAATTCTTTTGAAAAAATACAACATACTATCATGATAAAAAACCCTAAAGAAAACAGTATAGAAGGACTTCATCTCAATCTGATATAAGCCTTTTATGAAAAAGGAAGAGCCAGCACCATATTAAATGGGGGAAAATTTCCCTCTAAAATCAGGAACAAGACAAGGATGTCCACTATCACCACTCCTGTTCATTATAGTACTTGAAACATTAGGCAGAGTAATCAGACAAGAGGAAGAAATAAAAGAGATATCTACAGGAAAGGAAGAAGTCAAATTATAATTTGCTGATGGTATGATCCTCTAAATGGAAGACCCAAATATTCCCTCAAAAGAATCTTAAAATTGATTATCAAAATCAGTAGCATAGCAGGATACAAAATCAATACACACAAAAAAATGGTGTACATTAAGAACTCACAGAGAAGGAAATGAGGGAAACAATACCATTCACGATAACATAAAGAAAAATTAAATAGGAATTAACCTATCCAGAGAAGTAAAGACCTCTACAGAGGAAATAACAGTACTCTAAGAAAAGGAGAAGAAGACATCAGAAAACAGAAAGATATCCCCTGTTCTTGGATATGCAGAATAAATATTGTCAAAATGGCCATACTTCCAAAACTGATACTCAGTTTTAACTCAATCTCAATAAAAATACCAATAGGATTCCTTACAGAACTAAGGAAAATAGTGCTAAAATTCATATAGAATTAGAAAAGACCCAGAATAACAAAAGCAATCCTGCCTGACAAGAACAAAGCAAGAGACATCACACTTCTGGACTCTGAGTTATACCACAAAAAATGATAAAAACAGCAGGTATTGACACCAAAACAGACATTTGGATTAGTAAAACAGAATAGAGAATGTAGAAACAACTCTAGGATATTTGGTTACTTGATCTTTGATAGAGAGGTCAGAAATATATGCTTAAGGAAACATAGCCTCTTTAATAAATGGTGCTGGGAAAACTGGCTATCCACATGCAAAAGGTTGAGTCTAGACCAGTGATTGTGAACCTTTTAGAGCTTTCAATGATACAAACAGCTTGCTGGGGTACATGTGTCATAGATTTGCCACCAACGGTCTAGACCATATCTCCCACCATGTACTAAACTAAAATCAAAGGGACCAAAAATCTAAATGTTAAAACAGAAACACTTAATCTGCTGGAAGATGAAATAGGTAAAACTCTTCAAGACATAGGTGTAGGCAAGGACTTTCTAAACCCCAACTTCACAAGAAATAGCATCAAGAATGAACAAATAGGATCATATCAAATTATCATATCAAATTAAAAAGTTTCAGTGCAGCAAAGGAAACAACCACCAGAGTGAAGTGATAACCTTCATAATGTTATATGTGCTGCTGAAGTGAGTACAGCCTACATAATGGGAAATTGTTTTTGCTAGCTATTCCTGGACACAGGACTAATGATATAAAATGTATAAAGAACTCAAAAATTAAGTCTCTCAAAATAAAAGTCCCAATTAAAAAAAAAACCAGGCCACTGAGATAAATAGACACTTCTCAGAAGAATAGCTAAATCTTGGAAACACGCTTTAGGTCCATCAGCAGATGAATGGGTAAAGAAAATGTGGCATTTACACATGATGGGGTACTACTCTGCCATAAAGAAAGATTAACATATCATTTGTAGGAAAATGCATGTTCCTTAAGATCACAATGTAAAGTGAGAAAAACTCAGACATACAAGCTTAAATACTGCATGGTTTCTCTGGAATGGAATGAAAAAAGAATTATACTGACTTCCACAAGGAATGTGAACATTATGTACTACAAATGTATTAATAAAAAATAAAAACCGAGAAAAAATAATTTTCACTAAATTTTAAAACAAAATTTGTTCATATGGTTTGCTGTCTTCCTTCTCTTTAAAATACTTTTAAATTATAATGGACCATTTTTATAGCACTCACTGTGACATCAAGGTAATTCAATATGTGATAGATACACTGAAATAATATGCCTTTACTTATCTTGATTTTTTTTTCTTTTATTAGAGGAGATAAGCACACCAGCATAATTTCTGTCCTCCTTGACATTTGCCTCCTGAGTTCAGGATGAATTATTTGGATACACCCTTGAAGTATATATATCTTTTCTTGTTGAAAGTCTACTTGCACAATTAGATGAGTTGTACTGGGTTCTTTTACTGTTGGTACCCAATGCTACTATTGAGGTTTGTATCTTGATTTCCAAAAGGTAAACGGATGGCCATCAGATACTTATGAAAGGCTGTCTGGATCATGTTTCTAATTGTTATGTCAAATGCAAATTTAAGAGAGGACTCTTAAGTTTTGATTTACTCATATTTCATTGGTAAATATTTTATATTTTATAGTTTGTATCTGGATGTCCTGTCAAAAGCTCATGCATGTATAGTTGTAGCTTTTGGGAGGTGTTTAGATCATGGGAACATGAAACGCATTAGGGAATGAGTCCACTGATGAGTTTATAGCTATATGTGATGTTGGGAGGTGAAGCCTGGTTGGAGATGGGTTACTGGGGGCATGGTCTGGAATGTCTACCTCCTTTCCTTTTCACTTTATTCCTGTCTCTGCTGTCCACCACCACTGTGGTTCTTGCCATGCTGCCTTGCCTTGGAAGTAGCCAAATATGGACTGAAAACTACAAACTGTGAGCCAAAACAAACCTTTCCTTTTTTAAGTTCTGAGTATTGGGTGATCTGTCCTAGCAAAGAGAAAGTAACTAAAACAGTATTAGTAGAACCAATTATGTACTAATAACATTGATAAGTCTAAGCAAGCTTTTGAAAAGTATCTTCTTCAAGTTAAAATATAATTCTTAAAATTGGAAGTGACTGACCAGCAAATTTTATATTTTGTACCTGGGATAAATGTACTCAAAATTTAGTTTGTTACTTCATTTCAATTTCAATCTAAATAATATATATGCAATATATATATTTATATTATATGTAAATTTATAATATAAATCTCAATTCTTCTTTTTTTTTTGAGACAAGGTCTTGCTATTTAGCTCTGACTGGCTTAGAATTCACTATGTAGTACTGGCCTCAAACTCATGGAATCCTCCTGGCTCAGCCTCCAGGGTGCTGGCATTACAGGCATGTGCCACCATGCCTAGCCCTAAATCTCAATTTTAAATTCTCTTTAAAATGTGTGATCTTACAAGGCAGACAATGAGATGAGGTTTTAGTGATTACTGTCTGTTGATTTGAGTTGAGTGAGATGGCATAATGATGACAAGACAAGAATGACTGGTTCTGCAGTAAGTTTCTGATACTGCCATAGTACCCCACTGATTATGGAGTGGGAAGGAAGATTATAATTTTATTCAGAGTTTTCAATAAGAATTCACCCTATACCAGTCAGAGCTAAAAACCAAGTAACAAGGTTGTACTCTGAATAATGTTTCTGGTTCCAAGAACAAGGCACTGCAAAATTGCTGGGTCCTCCAAAGATTAGCAGGATACTTCAGAGGGATAACAAATCACTAGATGACTGTGTCAATTTAAGTTGGAAAGTCTTTAAGCTAGGAGAACTTTAAATACATTATATTTATATCTCTAAAATGATTTTGGCAATTTTAACCAAGAAGAGGGTTTTAGGAGACAGAAAATTATGGCCTGGGTGCCAAATCCAACCTGTGCCTAATTCTTTAAACTAAAGAAGCTAAGAATGGTTAAAATAAAAAATATTTTGTGAATGATAAAAATATGGAATTCAAATTTTAGTGTGCATAGACTTTTTTTCAAATAGCATGTACACATTCACTTACATATTGTCTATGGCTGCTTTTACACTAAAATAGCAGAGCTGACTCAATTGCAACAGAAGTTATATGGCCTGCAAAGCCTCAAATATTTACTACTTGGGCCCCATCCGATGCTCTCCCAGCCGCGACTAGCCTGCATAAGCTGGTGAGATAAGCAGAGTGAAGCTCCCCGGCCGTCCCGGGCCCCGCCCACGCCACGGTGAAGTCTGCTTAGCCGCGTGGGCGCCTCCAAGGCCCAGTCCCCCCACCCCGCGCCTCTGGCCTTCTGGCTTTTCTGCTACCTGGTCCCAAACTACAGAGGCACAGGGGATTATAAAGACCCTTGTCCTGAGCGCCACAACATAGAGCAGAAGTTAGTAACAGAAAGAGGGCTTCTCAGGCTCCTCGATGAAAACTGAAGCTCAGCGGAGAAGTAAAGAGAATCTCTACAATAAAGGCACATCAGACTACTGTGCTTGGTCTGCTGCTGGCTTGCTGAGACTCATTGACTCATATATGCACACGGATTCCTACATTGCCTACTGTGACAGCAGAGACATACCCTGAAGGAGGACCATAATTTTTATTTTTTGATATTTGCAAAAAAGAAAAACAATTTTTTTGTCTTATTTTTAATTCTTAATTTTTACTTTTTTCTACTCTTCAAATTTTTACTTTTCTTTCTTTTATCTTTTCTTTCTCTCTCTCACTCATTCTCTTGCTGTCCCACATTGCTCTTCATCTCCCCATTTGTTCCTTTCTGCACTGAATTCGGATTTCTCCTTTACTTTTGTTTTCTTCTCTTTTTCCTTCTCTTGATTATCATTAGGTTTAAAGGAAAGTAATTTGGTATCTAGCCTCCCTGTTGCTGTTAGGTGATTCTATTCACATCTTTGTTCTTTCATTCTGCCTTTTCCTCTTGCCTTTAACAACTTCTTAGAGTTTGTATGATCTTCCTATGTCTTCTGGCCTCACCACTAATCTTTCCTGATCTTTCTACCTGTCCCTCCCTCCCCAACTCCTTCTAACTCCCCACCCCAAAGGGGAAAGATGCTATATTGAAGAGTTTAGTCATTATAAACTTATTTTGAGTTGGTCCTAGGTTTTAATTTAAGTCACATGGTTAAATGTGATAGATTAATAACTACCACAAATTGTCATTTTCTAATCTGCACTTGATGCTATAGTATTGCTGAATGTGTCATTTGGGCTAACATGTTGTGACTGATCTAATTAGCTTTCCTTCCTGGTATAAGGAAAATAAAACAGCCTCAGAGTCATTAGAGCCTCAAAAACCAAACAAGCTATATCTGGAAGACACCTCTGAAAAGCAATCATTCCACAAGGGTTTTAAACACAAGTAACAAAGATACCTACTTTAAGCAATTTTGAAATATCAACCCAGGAATTAAAACAAGGACAGTACCAAAAACAAAAATGAGAAGACATTTAAGCAAGGCACAAACGCAGGTTTCCACACCACAAAAAGGAAATTCTGGGGGAAATGAGGTGGAAAAGTCTGATAATCAACCACCTGGACACCCTGAACTGATAGCACAGGAAGTAACAAAACAGATGAATGAGGCTCTAGAAAAATTCAAAGCAGAAATAATCTCCCAGATAAATACACAGATGGTGAGTAGAGTAAAAGACATGATTAGAGGCTCTAGAGCAGAAACAGATAAGAAAAGAGATGAGATCAGAAACATACTGGAAGCCATGAATACCCAGCATAAGAAAGAAATGGAAACCACGATTGCCCAACATAAGAAAGAAATGGAATCCATGAAACAGATTCAAACAGATATTCAGGAGATTAAATACTCCATATAAAGCATGCAGAGCAGACTAAGAGAATCTGAAGACCCAATATCAGATATAGAAGACAGGATCGTGGTTAAGGACCATGAAAACAGAGATTTCTTAAAGATAATAAGGGACCATGAGAAATCAATCCAACAGCTGCTAGATGATGCAAAGAAGAATAACATAAAACTGATAGGAGTCCACAAAAAATAGGAGAAAGTACAATTGACATTTAAAAAACTGTTCACAGAAGTTGCTGGAAGCAAGTGTTACTTTGATCCCAAAACCAGGGAAAGTCCCAACCCAAAAAGAGAACTACAGACCAATCTCCCTGATGAACATAGATGCAAAAATCCTCAACAAGATACTGGCAAATAGAATACAGAGGGTCATCAAGAAGATCATACACCCTGACCAAGTTGGATTTATCCCAGGGATGCAAGGATGGTTCAACATCCATAAATCAATAAATGTAATACACTATATTAACAGAGTCAAGGACAAAAAACATATGATCATCTCAATAGATGCAGAAAAGGCATTTGACAAAATCCAACACCCATTCATGATAAAAACGCTGCAGAAAATTGGAATAGAAGGTCTTTATCTCAACCTGATTAAGGCTGTCTATGAAAAACCAACAACCAACATCATACTAAATGGTCAAAAACTGAAAACTTTCACGCTAAAATCAGGACCAAGACAAGGATGCCCACTGTCACCACTCCTGTTCAATATTGTTCTGGAAACATTAGCCATGTGCAATTAGATAAGAGAAAGAAATAAAAGGAATAAAGATAGGAAAAGAAGAAGTGAAACTGTCATTATTTGCTGATGATATGATACTTAACATAGAAGACACAAAAAACTTGGTCAAAAGTCTTCTAGACCTCATTGACACATTCAGTAGAGTAGCTGGATATAAGGTCAACACTCAAAAAACAATAGCCTTCTTATACACAAATAGACTCATTGAGAGAGAAATTCGGGAAATAATTCCTTTTACAATAGCATCTAAAAAAATGAAATATCTAGGAATCAACCTAACAAAGGAAGCAAAAGACCTCTACACTGAAAACTACAACACTCTGAAGAAGGAGATCAAAGAGGATATAAGAAAAATGGAAAGCTATCCCTTGTTCCTGGGTAGTAAGAATCAATATAGTGAAAATGGCCATACTTCCAAAACTACTATATAGATTTAATGCAATGCCAATTGAAACTCCAACAATATACTTCAAAGAATGAGAGAAAACAATCCAAAAATTCATTTGGAAGCAGAAGAAACCTAGAATAGCAAAAGCAATCCTAAGCAACAGAGATATGGGTGGGGGTATCACAATCCCCAACTTGAAACTATTCTACAAAGCTACTGTGATAAAAACAGCATGGTACTGGCAAAGAAACAGACCCGAGGATCAGTGGAATAGATTAGAAGATGCAGAAACAACTCCAAACATACTCAGCCACCTCATCTTTGACAAAGGAGCCAATTGCCCTCATTGGAGAAAAGATAGCCTGTTCAATAAATGGTGTTGGAAAAACTGGATTTCAACCTGCCAAAGATTAAAACTAGAGCCATACCTATCACTGTGCACTAAACTGAGATCGACGTGGATTAAAGAGCTAAATATCAAGACAGAAACAGTAAACTTGCTGGAAGATAAGTTAGGTAGAACTCTCAATGACATTGGCATAGGAAAAGACTTTATGAACAAAACTTCAGTAGCATGGGAGCTAACACAAAGCATCAACAACTGGGATCTCATCTTATTAAAAAGCTTCTCTACTGCAAGAGAAACCACCAACAGAGCTAAGAGACAACCTACAATGTGGGAAAAAAATTTCAGCAGCTGTACATCATACAAAGGACTGCTATCTAGAATATATAAAGAACTGAAAAAAATCAGACCCCCCAAATTCAAAGACCCAATCCAAAAATGGGCATCTGAAATGAACAGACATTTCTCAGACAAAGAAGTAAAAGCAGCAAATAAAAATATGAAAAATTGTTCAACATCACTGGTTATTCGAGAGATGCAAATAAAAGCAATGCATTCCATCTTACTCCAGGAAGAATGGTTATTATCAAGAAATCAACCAATAACAAATACTGGTGGGTCTGTGGGGAAAAAGAAATCCCTCTCGACTGTTGTTTGGAGTATAGCCTGGTGTAACCTTGTGGAAATCAGTGTGGAGTTTCCTCAAAAAACTAAGATTAGAGGTCCCATTTGACCCAGTTATTTCCCTTCTGGGTATGTTCCCGAAAGAATTAAAAGCATCATACCACTGCAATGTATGCACACCACGTTTATAGTGGAAGAGTTTGCAATAGCTAAATCTTGGAAACTGCCCAAATGCCCATCAACTGGTCATTGAATAAAGATGTGGCTTTTTTAATAAAATGGAGTACTACTCAGCCATATAGAAAGACAAACTAGAGACATAGCTAAATGGATGCACTTTAAGGCCATACTCTTCAGTGAAATAAGTAGCACACACATGTGTAAATACTGAATTGTTTCTCTGGTGTAAGAAACTGAAAGTGTAAATGAAGACCAAAATGTATAATATATATTGTTAAATAGGAAGAAAATGTTCAAAGGTGAAGGGGAACTAGGGAAGAGGAGTGGGGGAAAGGAAAGAGGTGAGAGAAAAAGAATGACAAAAATGGGAAAAAATGGAAATATCTTATGTAAATAGGGAGGGGCACAGAGGTTGAAGGGAGGGAAGGGGAATGGGAAAAAATAAGAACTAAGTTATATCATATACAAGTACAAATTCCCAATAATGAATGTGATCATAATGTATTTCTAAAGTGTACCAATAAACTTAATGAATAAATAATAAATAAAATCACTGTATGATCACACTTTTTAAAAAGTATATTTGATACTTAAGGATCTCAAAATACATGTGATTTAAATATTTATTCTTAGTTATGTAGATTTCTCTTTGAGTTTATATTTTCTGTTTACTAGTTTCTAGAAATACAATGTTATCATTAATTGAAAAAATTAAATACAATATGGTTTTATTAATTTTATAGTTAAGTGGTATTTTCACCATTCAGAAATGACAGTTCTTTTATTTCATTAATAACTGACTAGCAGAATTAAGAATACTAATATAAGAGAAAATATGTTGATAAAATAAGTTGAGTAATATGATGTGGAATTCTACAATGTGACATTTGTGTTTCAATTTATGCCTCATTTTGGAAATGCAGCAATAGAAAAATACCTCATCACAATAATATTGCTGAAAGCTCAAGAGGTGGAAATCTTTCCTTGTAAAAGCATGATTCACTTAGCTTCAAATTACATGCTTTCCCTTTCCTCCACACATTTCAGTTCAAGAAATAGTTACTTGTCAGTGGGAATACAGAAACGGAGTTTATACTGTTGTAGAAAGCTTGATCTTTCAGAAGATACAGACTTAAAAATCTGTAATTTCAACATATAGCGCCATATGCACAGTTTAGACTAATCTTATGAGTGTCATTCCAAGAAATAGCAACTTCTGAAAGAAAAAACGATTTTTAAGTTGGCAAATTTGGCAAGGGATCCTGTATAGTGCCATAAACCATCCTAGGAAATTTAAATGGTAGATTATTTGAATACTGTCCAGGATTGTTTGCTGACATTTTGAGTATTTGTTATAAATTAGTTACTGAAAAAAATCTACAAAGCATTTTCCTTGTTAATAAAAGAATTTAGTTCATGTCTAGTGCTATGTTGTCCATTTGGAGGTGCTCTTGTACACTTAAAATGTAACCAGTGTAAATGAAAAAGAAAGGCAATTTTTCTACATGTGAATTATTATTTCCTTTCATTAAAAGAGAGACTTTATTGGCATTTTTGTGGTAGATTTTTAAATGTTTTTGACTATCAAATATTAATATCAGGTACACATCATTTGTCACAATAAATAAGTTATAATAATTTTTAAAGATAGAAGTAGATAAACCAACATTGTTTCTTTGGAAATATTGCATTGCTACAAATACACTCTTTTTAGTTTAAAAGAGAATAGTTAAGTGGGAAGTTAATTTGTAATTGACAGTAAGTACAGGTATATCTCAAAAGTAAATCAGATTTCCTTTTTTATTGTTGAATTAACTGATTTGAACTTTGGGTTCACGTCTTTTTTTAAATTTAATTTTATTGGTACATTTTAGGTATACAATATAATGACATTCATCATTGGAAATTTGCACCTTTACATAATCTCACTTGGATTTTATTTTTTCCCCATTCCCCTGACCTCCCTTCAAACCCTCAATCCCTCCCTATTTACAAAGACTTTGTTTCCATTTTTTCATTTTCACATATTAATTCCATTCCCTTCTTTCCTGTCCCCTACCACTGCCACTTCCCCTTCCCCTTTGTCCTTTTTCTTCCTATTTCACATTATCTATTATAACTTTTAGTCCTTCTTTACACTTTCAGTTTCTCACACTAGAGAAACTATTCAGTATTTACACAGGTGTGTCCTATGTATTTAATGAGTATGACCTCAATGTGCATCCATTTAGCTAAAAAAACTCTCTAATTTCTCATTTTTAATGGCTGACTAGTACTCCATTTTATTAAAAAACACACATTTTCTTTATCCAGTTTCCAATTGATGGGCATTTGGGCTGCTTCCAAATTTTAGCTATTACAAACTGTGCTGCTATGGACATGGGTGAACATATATCACTGTGGTATCATTCTTTTAATTCTTTGGGGAAGGTACCCAGCAAGGGAATAGCTGGGTCAAATGGGACTTCCAGTCCTAGTTCTTTGAGGTATCTAAATACTGATTTCCACAGTAGTTGCTCGAGTCGACACTCCCACCAGCAGTGGAGCAGGGTTCCTCTTTCCTCACAGTCCCCCCAGCATTTGCTATTGGTTGATTTCATGATAGCAGCCATTCTTTCTGGAGTGAAGTGGAATCTCAGCATTGTTTTCATTTGCATCTCTCGAATGACCAGTGATGTTCAACATTATTTCATGTATTTATTTGCTATTTCTACTTCTTTGTCTGAGAAATGTCTGTTCATTTCAGATGCCCATTTTTGGATTGGGTTTTTAAATTTGGGAGGTCTGATCTTTTTAAGTTCTTTACAGATTCGAGATAGTAGACCTTTGAGGAACAGCAGGTGAAGATTTTTTCCCACATTGTGGGTTGTCTCTTCACACTGCTGGTGGTTTCTCTTGCTGTACAGAAGCCTTTTAATGAGAAGAGATCCCATTTGTTGATTGTTTGTTCTAGTTCACAGGCAACTGAGGTTTTGTTCATAAAATCTTTTCCTACACCAATGTCTTCAAGGGTTCTACCTAACCTCTGTTCCAACTGGTTCAGAGTTTCTATTTTAATATTTAGATCTTTAATCCATTTTGATTTGAGTTTAGTGTATGGTGAGAGATATAGGTCTAGTTTGAATCTTTGGCAAGTTGAAGCCCAATTTTTCCAGCACCATTTATTAAAGAGGCTATCTTTCCTCCAGTGAGGGTGTTTGGCTCCTTTGTCAAAGATGAGATGGCTGAGTGTGTCTGGCATTGTTTCTGCATCTTCTAATCTGTTCCACTGGTCCTCAAGTCTGTTTCTTTGTCAGTACCATGCAGTTTTTATCACAGTAGCTTTGTAGTAGAGTTGCAGGTTGGGGATTGTGATACCCCCTGCCATGTCTCTGTTACCTAGAATTGCTTTTGCTATTCTGGGTCTCTTCTTGTTCCAAATGAATTTTTGGATTATTTTCTCAAGGTCCATGAAGTATGCTGCTGATATCTCAATTGGAATTGCATTGAATCTATATAGCAGTTTTGGAAGTATGGCCATTTTGACTATATTAATCCTTCCTACCCAGGAGCAGGGGATGTCTGTCCATTTTCTGATATCATCTTCCATCTCTCTTTTCAGAGTGCCATAGTTTTCAGAGAAGAGGTCTTTGATTTCTTTTGTTAGGATGATTCCTAGGTATTTCAGTTTTTTGGATGCTATTGTGAAAGGAATTATTTGCCCTATTTCTCTCTCAGTGAGGCTATCATTCGTGTAGAGGAAAGCTATTGATTTTTGTGTGTTGACCTTGTAACCAGCTACTTGACTGAATTTGGTTATTAAGTCTAGAAGACTTTTGGTGGAGTTCTTGGGGTCTTCTATATAGAGTATCATGTCATGTGCAAATAATGACAATTTGACTTCTTCATTACCTATCTTTATTCCTTTTATTTCTTTCTCTTGTCTAATTGCCGTGGCTAATGTTTCCAGAACTCTATTGAACAAGAGTGGTGATAGTGGACATCCTTGTCTTGTTCCTGATTGTAGTGTGAAGGATTTCAGTTTTTGACCATTTAGTATGATATTGGCTGTTGGTTTTTCATAGATGGCTTCTATCAGTTTGAGGTAGAGACCATCTATTCCAATGTTTTGTAGGGTTTTTATCATAAATGCATGTTGGATTTTGTCAAATGCTTTTTCTGCATCTATGGAGATAATCATATGGTTTTTGTCATTGGCTCTATTGATACAGTGTATTACATTAATTGATTTTTTAATATTGAACCATCCCTGCATCCCTGGGATGAATCCCACTTGATCAGGGTGTATGATCTTCTTGATGATCTGTATTCTATTTGCCAGCATCTTATGAAGGATTTTTGCATCTATGTTCATTAGTGAGATTGGCCTATAGTTCTCTTTTTCAGTTGGGTCTTTCTCTGCTTTGGGGATCACGGTGATGTTTGCTTCCAGGAATGAATTTGGGAGTATTGCTTCCCTTTCAATTTCACTGAAGAGTTTAAACAGTAGTGGCAGCAGTTCCTCTCTAACTGTCTTATAGAATTCAGCAGTGAAGCCATCAGGGCCTGAGCTTTTCTTAGTTGATAAGTTTTTCATTACATTTTCAATTTCATTGGTTGATATTGGGTTGTTCAGAATTTTTAGGTCTTCTTCGTTCAACTTTGGTAATTCATATGTATCTAGGAATCTGTCCATTTCTTCTGTGTTGTCCATCTTATTGGTGTATAGGTTCTGGAAGTAGGTATTGATGATCCTCTGGATTTCTGCTGGGTCTGTTGTAATTTCACCCTTTTCATTCCTAATTGCATGGATTTGGGCTTTTTCTTTCCTTTTTCTGATAAGGTTGGCTAAGGGTTTGCCAATTTTGTTGATTCTTTCAAGAACCAACTCTTGGCTTCATTGATTTTTTGTATCGTTCTCTTTGTCTCCATTGCATTGATTTCTCCTCTAATCTTTATAATTTCCTCCCTTGTGTGAGCTCTGGGGTTGTCCTGTTATTCTTTTTCTAGAAGCTTGAGGTTCAGCATCAGGTTGTTTAATTGGGCTCGTTCTGTTTTCCTAATATGCGTATTCACTGCTATGAATTTCCCTCATAAGACTGCTTTCATTGTGTCCCATAGATTGAGATATGCTGTGTTGTCATTGTCATTTAATTGAAGGAACTGTCTGATTTCTTCTTTAATTTCCTCTGTGACCCATTGGTTATTCAGAAGTGTGTTGTTCCATTTCCATGTGTTTATGGAATTTTTTGAGTTTCTTTTGCTATGGATCTCCAATTTCATCGCACTATGGTTTGATAATATACAGGGGATAACTTTAATTCCTTTGCACTTACTTAATCATGTTCTATGTGTGAGTATGTGGTTTGTTTCGGAGAATGACCCATGTGCAGCTGAGAAGAATGTGTATTCTGATTTTGTGGGGTGGAAGACTCTGTAAACATCTGTTAAGTTCATTTTTTCAAGAGTTTGATTGAGTTCTAGTATTTCTGTACTTATTTTTAGTCTAGTTGATCTATCTATTTGTGACAGAGGGGTGTTGAAGTCCCCCACTACAATTGTATTAGTGCATATGTGACTTTCCATGTCCGTTAGTATTTGTTTTATATAGTTGGGTGCACTAGTGTTTGGTGCATAGATATTTATGATTGTCATCTCTTCCTCTTGGATTCTTCCCTTTACAAGGATGTAGTGTCCTTCTTCATCGCTCTTAATCAGTGTTGGTTGAAATCTACTTGATCTGCCAAGAGGATAGCTACTCCTGCTTTTTTTTTGGGTTCCTGTCACATGGAGTATTCTTTTCTACCCTTTAACTTTCATTCTATGAGTTTCCTTTTGAATTAAGTGTGTTTCTTGTATGCAGCATATTGTTGGATTATGCTTCTTGACCCATTCTGCCAGTCTATTTCTTTTGATTGGTGAATTGAGACCATTAATGTTGATGGTTATAACTGAAACATATTGACTTGTCATTGTCATGACTTTTTCTTTGTGTTGGGTTCTCCCCCTTTCCATTTAATTTCTTGTCATGCCAGATGGGTTCATTCTGCTTTGCTTCCTGGGGTTGTGATCCTCAATGTCTGTTCCTAGGATATTGTGTCAAATTCTTTGGAATGCTGGTTTGATATTCACGAAGTTCCTAAGGTGCTCTTTGTCATGAAAGTATCTTATTTCTCCATCCATTTTGAAAGATAGTTTTTCAGGGTACATCAATCTGGGTTGGAGGCTGTTTTCCTTTAGGGCTTGAAATATGTCACTCCAAGCTCTTCTTGCCTTGATGGTTTGTGTTGAGAAGTCTGCTATGATTCTGCTGGGCTTTCCTTTGTATGTGATTTGTTTCTTTTCTCTGACTGCTTGGAGAACTTTGTTCTTCTGTTGTGTTTCTGGAATCTTAACAATGATATGCCTATGTGTAGATTTTTGTTGATCAAGGCTATTTGGAGTCCTATATGCCTCACTCATCTGTATGTCAAACTTATTTCCCCTGCTCGGGAAGTTTTCTGCCATTTTTTCTGTGAAGAGTTTTTTTTTATGTCATCTGCACTCTCTCCTATTTCTTCATTGACTCCAATTAGTTTTATGTTATTCTTCTTTGCATCATCTAGCAGCTGCTGGATTGATTTCTCATGTTCCCTTATAATTTTGAAGCAATTTTTCTTTTCCTGGTCATTAATTGCTATCTTATCTTCTATATCTGAAATTCTGTCCTCACTTTGGCTCATTCTGCTGTGTAGACTTTCAATGGAGTTTTTCATGTCCTGGAAATCTATTTGCATCTGTTTTTTTGGATTTCATTTGTTTCTTATGTTAGGATTCCATCATGTTCCTCAGCTCCTCTCTAGATTTATTAATCATGTCTTGCACTAGGAGCACAATTTCTCCTGTTATCTGAGAAATTATTTCTGATTTCATATTTTCCAGATCCCCTTTTGTTGCCAGTTCAGTGGGTCCAGGTGGTTGAGTATCAGAGTGTTCCATCTCATTTCCCTTTGGGGTTGCTGTAGGTGACCTGGAAGTCTGGTTTTGAGACTTATTTACATGTTTTCTCATTTCGACTGGAGTGGGGGGCTGTTGGCACCTGCATGGATTGCCTCCTCTGAGCTGGGAGAGGTGGGACAGGGGCCGGGAGCAGTGGTAGGGATGGTCGCCCAAAAGCCCTTTCCTCTGGGCTGGGAGCCACGGGAGGGATGGTGGCTCAGATGCCCCTTCCTCTGGACCAGGAGCAGTGGGACGGTGGCTCAGAAGCCCCTACCTCTGGGCCAGGAGTGGTGGGACTCAGTACAGTGGTCTGGTGGTCCGGTGTCCTCTGCGTGTTTGCAGTGTGGAACCAGGTGGCTGTACAGAGGAGCGGGGGCGGGGGTGTCCGGTGGATTGTTGCAGGGGCGTGGACTCATGCGGTGTATTCCGAGTGACTCATGACCTCGGTAGGGTGTGGGCAGACCTGCCTGTCTGGAGCCGGCTTGTTTGGCATGTTCCACATCTGTTTTGGTTTTGTAAGTAATCTTTATCAGGTTAAGGAAAGTTCCTTCTCTTGCCAGTTTCTTCCCTAAATTAATGAATGGGATAAATTTTAATAAATTCTTTCTGTGTATCTCTCACATGTAAAACTATGTTTGCATTGCTGTTGGGAAAATACACAGTAGTCACAGTGCATGATCTTTTTTTTGACATAGATCTGAATTCAGTTTGCTAAAATTCTATTCAGAGTATCTGTATATATGTCATGGCCGAATTGGCCTAAAATTTTCCTTTTTAATATGATTGTTGTTGAGTGTTTGGTTACTGTGTGTATACTGGTGGTAAAAAATGAGTTAGAGAACATGCCCTCTTAGTATATTCTCTACAAAAATTTGGAAACACATACAGTATTCCTTTAGTGTTTGGTAGGATGTATTTGTAAAATGATGCATGCCTGATATTTTATTTGTGGGAATACTTAAAAATCTGATTCAATTCATTTGAGTTATATGGTTTTATGAGCTTTCTGATTCTTTTTATCCAAGCTACAGTTTTTAAGAACTTGCTTTCTTTCAAAGAAAAATTAAACCAGGATGAAGATAACTTTTCTATTCCTGCCTATTACTAGCCAAGTAAAATTTACTTTACTGTTATGAGTATTACTCTATTCATATATAAGAAAAAAGCTTGTGTTTTACAATATTACCTTGCCTCTAAAAAGTAGTTTGCAGTTTTACAAATAACGTTTGTATTTTATAGTCATAGTGTATTCAAGGTCCCTTACAGTTCTTCTATGCTAGGATTCCTAAATAAATAATCTCTCCCCTGAGGAAAAAATAAACAAAAGTACTTGATACTATCATCTCCATATCCATTATGCAATATTGTCTGAAAATTTCATGATTCGAAAGATTTATAATTTAGGTATGCCATTACTATTTTTAAAAGTCAGAATAATATGAGTGTATAAAATGGCAATTATTAAAAAGTTATGCATTACCAGCAAACAATATACTCTTTATCTTACAATGGAATTTTCCTTTTTATAGGTTTCCATTTCAAACAGTTATATCATAGTTTCTCTATTAAATGAAATGTGTAAATATAAAAAGTAAACCAAGATAAATTATAATTTGTTTTTCAACAAGGAAAGTTATGTTATAAGTCATTATTCTCTTGCAAACCAACCGTCCTCCTTACTATACACTCTTCCTCATTTATACAGCTCATAAGATTTAAACTACCCTGTTATTTTTCCTAACCCCCAATTACACGTTCTCCTATCTAGTCCATTCTCCTACTCGCTTGCTCATTTTTCCTCAAATACATTTCTGTTCATTTATTCTCCTATTGTCTATCACATTTTAAATTTTTTATTATCATTAAATTTTTTACTGTAATTGGTTCATCTTACATATCTGTAACCACATGAGATTAATTTTTAAAGAGTAGAACTATATATTACATATTTTTGTATCTCCTATGTATAGTATGGCTTATGGTGCTACCTTTTTTCCCTTCAAGAGATCATTAATCAGTTTGAGATAGGTAACTTTTAAAGATCATAAACCCATAGTTCTTAGTCTTGGCTTTATATTAGAATCTACAGAGGAGTTTTAAAGACATACCAATGCCTTGGTCCCCTTCAAAAGTGATAAGATCAGAATTTCTGAGAGGGGGTGCCATAGGTTCATTAAAGCTCCCCAAGAAATTCAGATATACAGATAGAGTTGGGATTTACTTATACATGTAGGCTAGGAATATTACAGTTTTCAGGTGGCTGCTTATTTCTGTAAATGAAGTTTACTGGTACACAGCCATACTTACTCATTTGTGTATCATATATGGTTGCCTTCATTCTACAAAGGAAAAGCTGAATAGCTGCAATGGAGATCATATGGCCTGCAATATGGTAGAGAAGAAAAATAATTCTGTAATTTATCAAAATGGTATGGAAGAAAAGATTCTGCTGCTAATATTAATAAGTAAAACTGTTTCAAACACTATAAGGCATATTTTAAATATATTCTCATCAAAGTTATAGTAAAAATTATATATCTGCAATTACTTATTTGAAAACATATTTTTAATATTTTAGAAAGAGATATGAAAATCTGGCCCTACAATTCTACATAGCAGAGGTTGCATAGTGTTTAGTTTGGTTTCAGAGTTAATTTTTTTTTAGTAGCTGCCTATCTACTGATTACATGCTGTCTATTGTCCTACTTTTCAAGTTTTTAAGATTTAGAAACAGCTATTAGTACTAGACTCATTTCTAAACTTGTCCAAATACTTGCAAAAACTGATTTATATTAATTCTCTTTTCATCAGAAAACTATACTTATAATAGAAAAATCACTAGGCTAGGTATTAGGAGAACTAGGTTTTGATTTCCATTATGCCAGTGATTTATTATGTGTCATCAACAAAGTCACTTGCTCTAGCTGTTATTGGCAAAGAATGTCTTAATCCTTACTAAAGCAATTTTGCCATCTTGATATACTTGGTTATGAATAACTTATAATTTCATAGACATAATTTTGTAACTTATGAATTAATTTCCTCTTGCTAACTTTTACTATATTTTCTCAAGTAAGTCACAATATCTTAATCAGTCTAATATCTCATCTCTATAATAAATATTAATAAGGCACAAAATGTACCAAAATAACTAGGTAATAACTTTTTTATTTTTTGAGACAGGGTGTCACTGTGTAATCCAGGCTGGGCTTGAACTCACTATGTACCCTAGGCTGGTCCTGAACTCAGATTCTCCTGCCTCAGCTTCCCGAGTGCTGGGATTATAGCCATGTGCCATAAAGCTTGGCTGGTAATCATTTCCTCTAGCAAGATATGACTAATGTCTGAAAAATGCTTAAGATTTTAATAAAGAATATTATAAGGTTTTCTCCAATAAATACATCTTTAAGAAAACAGTAAACAATTGCTATATTTATCTGAACATTCTCTTAGTAATTAACATTGATTAGCTGAAGAATCAAGAATACATATACGGCTTCAGAATAAGAAAGATTATAAGCCAAAACAATAAACTTAATGAATGACATTTTGTACAATTCTGAAAAATGATACTGAAAGATATCACATCCATATCTGAAAGAAATCATTTATATATTAATTCTAACCCTTCTAAAATATGTGAGATGCCTAGATATCAAAACTTTGATTTCAATACTATTTAGAAAAAGCCATTTCAAAATTGTAGCAATTAGTAATGTTTAAATATTGACTAAAAGACAATAGCATTGTACCAATTTTGGATTTCTTGATTTTGGTAATTATTTTATGATTAGGTAATAGAATGTTTTTTGTTTGTTCTTCAGAAATGTACACTGAACTATTACTCAAGGGTAGACAGGTATTATGATGGCTATTACTTTCAAATGTTTCAGAGAGAAATGCATATATGGAGTGAGAGAATGATAAAGCAAAGGTATATGTTAACAGCTGTTTTATTTGAGTGAAGGGCATATAAGAGTTCCTGATACTATCAACTTTTATGTAAGTTTGAAATTATTTCAGAACAAAAAGTTTACAAAAGCCCTTTCAAGATAATACCTAGTAGTAACTGTAAAATATACTCAAGTCATTAATTTAATATTATGTGACAAAAACTAAAAGAAAACAAATATAAGTATATCTCAAGTGGAGCTTGTCCTTTAATCAATAATAAATCTCAGATGATTTTTCTTAATATATGTGTTAATAAATTATTGTACTTATTAGGTTATGTGATTGCTTGAAAAATAAATATATAAAGGAACTTAAAAGTCTGTCAAATTCTAACAGCTTCAGTAATTTTTATGGGTTTTTTGCCTGATATGATTCTTTGCAAATCTAAATTAAAAATAACCATAATACATCAAATTCGTTTATTACTTAACCCACTGTAGAAACTAGTTTTGTGGATCCAAATGGATGGTATATATCATACTATCTGTGAAAATTTAGGAGAGAAAAATAACATTTAAATTTTAATTCTTATAAGTATATTGGTACATTTTAGGTATACAATATGATGAGATTCATCATTGGGAATTTGCACCTTTACATAATCTCTCTTGGTTCTTATTTTTTTCCCCATTCCCCTGCCCTCCCTTCAGCTCCTCCACCTCTCCCTATTTACAAAGACTTTATTTCCATTTTTTTCCTTTTCTCATATTTATTCTTTTCCTTTCTTTCCTCTCCCTAACCCCTCCCACTTTCCCTTCCCCGTTGGACCTTTTCTTCTTATTTCACATAATCTATTATATATTTTGATCCTCATTTACACTTTCAATGTCTCACACCAGAGGAACTATTCAGTATTTATACATGTGTGTCCTATCTATTTCACTTAAGAGTATGGCCTCAATGTGCATGCATTTAGCTATAAATGTCTCTAGTTTCTCATTCTTTATGGCGGAGTAGTATCCATTTTATAAAAAAAACCCCTCATCTTCTTTAGGCAGTCATCAGTTGATGGGCAGTTGGGCTGTTTCCAAGTTTTAACTATTATAAACTGTGCTGCTATAAACATGGGTGTGTGTATATCGCTGTGGTATGATTCTTTCAATTCTTTTGTGAAGATAACCAGCAGGGAAATAGCTGGATCAAATGGGAACTCTACTCCTATTTCTTTGAGGTATCTCCATACTGACTTCCACAGTGGTTGCACCAGTATACACTCCCACCAACAATGGAGAAGGGTTGCTTTTCCCCCACAACTCCGCCAGCATTTGTTATTGGTTGATTTCATGATAGCAGCCATTCTTTTTGGAGGAAGATGGAATCTCGGTGTTGTTTGCATTTGCATCTCTCGAATGACCAGTGATATTGAACATTTTTTCATATATTTATTTGCTCCTTCTACTTCTTTTTCCTGAGAAATGTCTGTTCATTTCAGATGCCCATTTTTGAATTGGGTCTTTAAATTTGAGGGTCTGATTTTTAAAAGTTTTTTATATTTAAATTTTAATTCTTTAATCAGTAATGACACTGTTGTTTGGAGAGACTGCTACAAAATGCATGGAAGTCCCGGATGTACTAATTTACTGTGTGATTGTAAACTCTGAAGGTGCAGACCAAATCTTATTTATATTTGGCTCTTCTATGTTTATCACAATGTCTTATTCAGAGTAAGTACATAATATATTTGTCAAAGGAATGAAACAAGTAAACAAGTCACATTTTAGAGGTTTTCTATGGTGATAGTATTGTTTTTGGATTTTTGAGACAAGGTCTTGCTATGTACTCCAACCTGGACTTGAACCCATTATGTAGCCCTGGCTCATCACTATCCTGCCTCAGCCTCCTGAATGCTGAGATTACAGGCTTGTGCCATTATGCTTGGCTACATTTTAGAGGTTGTAAAGAAAGATCATGGTATCATTCTCAGTTATTTGAACTGTTGGAAAGTCATTATGTTAGGCACTGGGATGAAGAGGTGAATCAGACACTACCCCTAATAATAATAGCTAAAATAGATATAGGTCTCACTACATGCCTGGAACATAAGTAAGTCCTTTATCTAGATTAATTTAATCCTCACATCACTCTGTAAAGTAAGACCAATCAGTATCCCCATTTTACAGATGAGTAAAGTAAAGCTGAAAGAAAATAAGTAACTTCCCTAATATCATAAAGCTAAGATGTGGTAGAGGGAGCTGAGACTTTAAATGTTTGACTACTAAGCATACAATCTTAAGAAATCTACCATACTGCCTCCCTACAATCAGGGAGCTCATACTAAATTTAGCAAATTTATTAAAAAGTATATATTATTTGGGTTATGCATACTCTGGTATACAAACATAACTCCATACAGTAGAATGTAGCTGCTTTTCTTCAATGACCGTGCATATGGTTATACTTAAAACAGACGGAAGCACTGAACTGAATCTTACAGATGGCTTTGCCAGTCTAATAAGAACTGAAGGGAAGAGCATTCTTGGCAGAAGGAACAACATGGACAGAGGCATGAAAGGTAGAAAATAGTTGGTTATCTTTGAGAAATTCTACATAGAGCAGTTTTGGCTAGGGTAAAGCATGGGGTGTGTGGGGGCGTGACACTGGAGTGGTAAGCAGAGGCAAATTGATGGGGATACAAGGAGATAGAAAGACAAGGGAACAAGTGGAAACAAAAATCTAGGGAGGAAAGTATTTCAAGAATGAGGAAGCAAAAACCGTAGGAAAACCACTGAATAATTTATTACATCATATGACAGAATCTATAACTATGAAAGATTATAAATCAAGAAATTTTAATGTCTGAGAAATATGTAGGAAAATGTGATACAAAATGATACAAAATTGTAGGTACAATATAGTTCTCATTTTGTTAATAGTGTTCTGTATCACATACACAGTCACATGTAATATATAATACATACACATATACACACATGTAATAGATATGATACACACAATATGATAGCTATGTGTATATAAGATATGCATACATGTGTGTATCTATATGACTTACACACACATGAGAATGGGAATAAAACACACCCTGTTAACCATGGCTCTTTCTGAGTGGTAGATTCTTGAATAATATTATTCTCTTTATGTAGCTTTCTACACTTTTCCAATTTCCCTCCAATAAGCATGTATAGCTTGTAGAATAACTTCCTATTTCTGATACAGAGAAATAGAATTTCGTAGATCAGTACTGTCATAGTGAATAATGGGAAACATTAAAATGTTTTCCAAGCCTTTCCACAAAATTACACCTTGAAAAAGTGATGTTTAAATAACTCATATTCAAAGTCATAAAAGTGACATTTTAGTGTAAAGTGAATCATTAAGGAATAGATCACAGAATACCCTTTTTGAATTAAAATTAAAACATATTTACCACTTTTAAGCAAAATTCAAATCTATATGCTCTTCAAAGGACAACGACTTGGTATTTCTTCAACTGAAATGGGAATACAAATAAGATTAATTTGCTGTAGCCAAAAGTATAACCAATGCATGAGGAATACGGATTTCCACATCAGTACCTCTCCCAGATTGGATTTAAGATATAGTCAGGGACTTCCTGAATGACCACTTAGCAAGCAAACCAAGACATGTGTGGCACAAATTTCACTAAGAGAGCGTCTCCCTTTAACCAAAACCAGTCTACTAATACTCCTCGCTTATAATTAAAAATACAAAAACACTTTCCTTCTCTTTCCCTTTAGTTCAAGCTCCCCAAAACCATTTTTTAAAACCCACTGTTCCTTCCAATTACTTACTGCTAAAATTGTATTCCTCGGGTTGCTCCTTGATTAACCAGGTATCTCCACACGGATCTTCGCTATTCCGCAGTGTCAAGTAACGACTCTTCCTGCCCTTTAAAGGCCTCTCTGTTTTTTCTTCCTGTGCTCTATTTCTGAAGTGAGTTTTTAAAGATATGGCGTCTAGGGCTCTCCGCAGTGGATGCTATGTATGCACTGGATTCCTGGGTTTAACTTTTTCCCCATTGTAAAGACAGGTACTCTGCAAATTTCTTGTCTATGCCAACATTAAGATTATTATGATGTATAAGACAGTTCAAGCTGGGGATCCATACAGCATTCCTCCCGGTACACTCTGTCCAAGATTGTCACATCAAAGCAGTAAAGTGGAAGCTTGGGCACTGTACCACGTGGCTCATCCTCTAATAGGTACCTTTGGACAGCTATTACAGTGACAGGCACCACCGCTGAGGGGTGACCCATTGGCGAGGTGAGTCCATTATCTGCCCAAGAACCTTTTGCCCGAGGTCTGGGTCTTTAGGAACCAGCCCTTCCTACCATCCCTCCTGGGACACCCGACCCGATATCTCTCAGGGTTCGGACAATATAACCCAGCTTGTGAGGGGCTAGCCTGCGGCTGACTTGACTCTGCAGACATTGTAGGATAACTGCGAACTCCCCCCATTTCCTAAAGCTAGTTTACCGGGTTCAAAACTGGGAGAAAAGAAACCGCGCTTTGAGGAAGATCTCTACTCCGCCCCTGCTGACTGGCAAGACTTCGCCCCATAGTGAGGCTGAAAAGACACTAGGCCTGCGCGCGCAGGCGGTCTTGCCCCGCCCCTTGTTGGACTTGCTTTGGACTCTGAGACGCTGTTGCTAGGCAGTCGCACTCTGGCCTGGTATACCGAGGGAACTGACTTGTTTCTGGCCATTTCCAACTGGGCGCGGAGGGTCAGGGAAGGGCGGGGGTGGGTTGGGGTGAGTGGGTTAAGGTTTCCAGCGCAAAACAGGAGGGAGGAGGAGGAGGCTCACTCCTGGCTTCTTTAGAAAGGAAGGAGGCTAGGAAAAAAGAGAAAGTGGCAGGAAGTGAGGTGCAGGTAGTCAAAACTCAGATGTGTGGGGATTTGGACCTTGAGCCAGCAGCAGAAAGTAATTTACCATTGGTTAATATACACGAATGTAACAACACAGGTTTCCAGTAGTATGAACAAAACTAAATAACATATGCACAGCATTTAGGGCAGTCTCTGCGCAAAGTCCTCTATAAACATCTGCAGTGGTTGCTACTAGCATTAACATAATTGTCTGTAGTGACTCCCCGCAGTGTGCATGGTGGGTGAATTAGATCTTAAGTGCAATTGAAAATTGTAGAATTGCCTTGTTAAAGAGCTGCTTTAAATTTCTTAAAATGCACTTGTTTTTTATACAACACCTGGCTTAATATGCAGCTAGGACATAGAATTTCAGCAACTGCATTTTTTTTTTTTTTGGTACTGGGGATTGAACTCGGGCCCTTTGCGCTTGCGCAGCAGGCAGCGAAACCACTGAGCTAAATCCCCGGCCCCTAGCAACTGCATTTTTAATTACAAAGCATATGTTGGGGATAAATGTAAAGTGAAAAAGCTGACCAAAATAAAATATTTATTAGATGTATCCACATGTATCAGTATACATAGAATGTAGTACTTGTCCTAAGAATATTTTAAAAGATGATTATGAGCTAATTTTGTTTATATAAATTCCCCTTTGATCTCTTATCATTTTTATACACTGTGAAGTCTCTACTATGAGACAGGCACTGTTGTCAACCTCTGGGAATAATTGTGGTTACTGTCTCTCAGTCAATCTTCTCATTGCTTGGGTTAAACAACTCTGCCATTGTTAATATGCAACTAATTCACTCCTTTTACACAAATTTCTTGAGTGTCTGTAGGTTGCTGTGGTAACCAAAAAGCATAAGAAGGTGAAAAGGAGTAGAGGCAGGAGATTATTATTATTAGTAGTAGTAGTAGTAGTAGTAGTAGTAGTAGTATTGACATGGGGTCTCACTATGTTGCCCAGGCTAGGTTCTAACTTACCATCCTTCTGCCTCAGGATCCCAAGTAACTAGGACCACTGGCACGTGCTACAATTCCTGCCCAGAAGTTAATATTTTGAAGAGAGTATGATTAGAGAAAAGCTCTCTAATAAGTTATTGAACAGAGCAGAGACCAGCTGAAAGTGAGGGAGTGAGCTATGTGGATATCTGGGAGGACACTTCAATCAGAGGAGTAAGAACAGATTCCATGAGACTTCTTGATACTAAGACATGCTTGATATTTTCAAGAAAATGCAAAAGTCAAAATGCAAAAGTGGGCTTTGGGATGGGGAGAGAGGTGGGGGATGAGGTCAGAGAGGTAGCAGGACCCTGGAGGTTTTCATTTGTTTTGAGCAGAGGAGTTATACGACACTTTGGCTTAAGCCCCACTTCTTTTATGCCAAGTCCTTAAACCACTTAAGTCTAAAGTGATCTTTCTCCTCTCTGAATCACCTTGTATCACTCATTTAACATTTGTCATATAATAACTTTCAAGTAAAAAAATTAACTTTCAACATATGTTTCCCATCTCTTTAAATTTTTCAACCTGGGCACTATTGATATTTTGGATCAGAAAATTACTTGTTGCAGGGTTGTTTTGTGCACCGTAAAGTTTAGGAGTATTTGTGACTTCTATCCATGACATGACTATATCACCCATTCCTTAATGTCTCCTAGGGTGCAAAATTGCTCCTGGTTAGTTTAGATTAGGTTAGATACTACTGGTATAACTTGATTATAAGCCTTTTGAGAATAGAAACTATTCTTTTTTATTTTCTATAGTTCTTTCATTACTACTCTACATAAAAGGCACGTGACTACTTTAAATAAATGAAAAAATATAGTTCTTACTGCTTCTCTTCCAAAGAGAATATACAAGTGTGGCTTTCCATAAAAAAACACTACATACAAAATCCCAATTTACAAAACATAAAATAAGTTCCCTTGTTGTAGGTACTTTGTGATATCCATTGATTAATCTTCAGTGGCAAAGATCAGTCTGTAGCATAGAGTAGGTGCTCAATTGTTATATGAATAAACAATATAGATTTTTATTAGGTTTATTGTAGAGGTCATTAAATATCAAGTATCAAATATTTATCTAAGAATAACTAATTGAAATATTTCAAATCTGTTCCATAAGCACTCTCTAAACTACATACTCAATGGAATTTATACATAATAGTATTTTATCATCATATTTTGGATCCTTCTAGCTAATTCATGAAAGATGGGTGGTGACAGTGGTACTTGATAGTTGGATAATTACAGGAATTTGGAAGAAATAGCACCCGTGTTTGGTTTTACACTACTCTTCACAATAAAGATGTATGGGACTAAGGTTATGAATTTTGGAGTCTTTCATCTTATTTTAATGCTAATCTACTGAGAGTGTGGATCACACCAAGAATTAAGGTGTCTAGATGAGTAGGAGTCATACCTATGGAAGTATGAATGCTCTCTAATGTGACATTACCGAGCACCTGTTTTAGGATCAATTATAGTGGACAATAACACAAGAATAAGTAAGACAAATGATTTGCAGAGTCAGTAACAAGTATCATTAATGTTATTGTTTTTCTCCCTCACATCTGGAAGGTTTGTTACAGTGTCCTACAGAGGTTAAAATAAAGGCAAGCAACACAATATTTTTAAAAAATAACATGTTCCAAAATATTCAAAACATTAAAAAATATCTTGATATGTAATTTGGTAGTCCACTAGATTTGGTGTGCATATGAACCACATTGAATTTATCCACCTTTCCCATTATATTAATAAATAGTCATGGTTGTTAAAATTAAGTTAGTTCAAAGGAAAAGAAATGTATAACAAAATAATAGAATACTGTATCTGTAAGAAACCATTAGATATCTATTAGTTCAGTGTTTTTCAAATTGTGGATTATGAAACATTAGTGAGGTTTTAAACACAACTTATTGGGTCACAACCAACAATTGTAAACATGAAAAAGATTAGCACAGAAAATATTAGAGCATACTGCACATAGTAAGGCTGAGAATTGTTTCATGAAAGTTTTGTTTTAGCTTTGTTTGTGTGTGTATAACTATACTGTATCTTGCTGTAAAATGTATGTCTTATGATAGTTTGTGGCCAGAATTGTTTAAAAGCAATTATATAATTCGATCTCATTTTATTATGTTAATAAATTCAGGTATAGAAAAGAAGATTAATATGAACAAGATCACAGAATTATCAGTGACAGGGCAGCAGAACTATTTGCTTAGCCTTTTCCTAATTACCAAGCCTTAAAAAAAGGCTTTCAAGGACACTAAGTTGGGTTCACTTGGCATTATTTCCCAAATATATCATTGTTTTTCATTTGAAGAAGCTTGTTTTGGTCTCTTCTCTAATAAGCAGCATTTAATTATCCTTTATTCATTTTACTGGGTAGGCCAATTAGCATCCTTCCTGGGGCTTGGACAGTGGACGTACACATTTAGGTTCATTAGGTTTTTAAGATTATGAGTGTAGGTGGAGTTGTGGGGGAGGAGTAAACAGAAGTGGCATGACTAGTTGGTGCTAAAAGGATGTGGAGAGTTGGGATGCTATCTCAAAGAGTATTTAGGTAAGCTCTCCAAACAATACCATGGTAACAAGAGAGGGCTTGAGGGTTGCTGCCTGGCAACCAGAGAACTACAGTCTCCAGCTCTGCCCTTTCTCAACATCCATCCTTTTAATGGCTGTTCTTAGTGATTTCATTAACTAAATTGCCTTTATATATATACACAGGTGGATTTGCATAGCTTGTAACACTCCACATTTCATTGGAACTGAGGGTGTTCTTATGTTACCTTTCTATCAGGTAACATAATTCCTTTCTATGGAACATGGTTTGATTGATTTATTGGCAAAGCATAAACAGAAATCTTTAACACAGAGTAACCATCTCAGTGGTTCTAGAGTGCTTTTGTTCCTCAATGTCTCAAATAAATGCTCATATTTGTCCCTATGCCTTTGCTTATCTTGAGCACTATTAGAGAAACCACAAATGGCTTATTGACGTTGTTTCCTCTTTCCCTGCCTTCTGTCCATTCAAATTCTACTTTTACTTTTCATAAAAATCTAAGTGTGTTAGCTTTACAGTCTCGATATTATAAATAGGTAAGAGACTTGGATGTTAGAATGCAGATTTGCTTATTTTCAATTTATTATGTCTTCCCTTTTCCTGAATATTAAGAGAAAGTAGGATTACCAATAAACTCCTGGGATTCTATAACTTTTCTCTTCTTACCCTCATTTATGATCCTAGTATGATGTGTCTAGCATACATTAGAGCTTATATTCCTCCTTTTAATAATTTGTTTCTTAAGGTATAAGGCTAAAATTTGATGAAATTTTGGAAATCTGAACATAAGTGTGTATACCAGGTTGTCTTACCTCAATTAAAATTGGCCAGTCAGTTGGTTCTCAATAGACTATTTATCTAAAGATGTTTGTGTTAGTTTTTTTAAAAAACAACAGCCTTATTGAAATATAATTCATAAAACATAAAATTTACCCTTTTAAAGAGGAGAATCCAATTGTTTTAACTATATTCAGAGTTATGCAACCATCATCACAATGTAAATTTGGAACATTTTATTATGCCATAAAGAAACCCTATATACATTAGCAACCATTTCAAGTTCCAACTCCCTGCTCCTGCTTGAGGCCCCAGGCAATCACTGATCTATTCTCTGTCATTGTGGATTAAACTACTCTGGACATTTTATGTAAATTCAAAAATAAATTGTATCTAGGCTCTTTCACTTAGCATAGTTATTTTAAGATTCACCCATGTTGTAGCATGCTTCATTCCAGTCATTGC
This sequence comes from Heterocephalus glaber, assembly GCF_053883595.1. NCBI lineage: Eukaryota > Metazoa > Chordata > Mammalia > Rodentia > Bathyergidae > Heterocephalus > Heterocephalus glaber. Next base: position 32,723,918 of record NW_028258384.1, on the reverse strand, counting down.
ATGACTGGATAATATTTCATTTTATGGATATACTACATCAGATATATCCACTCATTTATTGATGGACATTGGGTTGTTTCCACTTTTGGCTATGACAGATAAGGCTCATATGAGCGTTCATGTAAAGTATTTTGTGGGGACACGTGTTTTCAAATTTCTTGTGTAGCTTCCTAGAAGTAATATTTCTGGCTCATATGTCACCATTGTGGCGGGCTTTTTGAAGCAGTGCCAAACTGTATTCCAAAGTGTTGTGCCATTTTACATTCCTACCAGCAATGTTTGAGTTTCAATTTTTCCACATCCTTGCCAATAATGCTTATTACTAACCCTCTTTTTATTTTAACCATCCTAGTGAGTATGTTAGTTGTGGGTTTTTGTTAGATGGTGTTATTGGGATGAGGAAGTTCTCTTCCATTCCTGTGTTTTAAGTGTTCTGATTTGTATTTCCCTAATGATTAATAGTTTTCAGCATCTTTTTATGTTTTTATCTACATAATCTGGTTTTGGAAAAATGAAATTCAGATTTTTTTGCATATTTTAATCCATTTAAAGGAATTAATCTATTCATGGATTAATTTCTGGATTAATGAGAAATCATAATGGTAAATTTGTAATAAAAGTGAGCTCTCTCTGGCATGTAATAAGTGTTCAGTTTTACCATGTGATCCCGGCCATCATGCTATGATGCAACAAGAAGTTCCCCATGTCATGCTAGTACCATGCTCTTGGAGCCCCCAGAACCATGAGGTAAGTAAACCTCTATTCTTTATAAATGATTCAGTCTATGGTATTGTGTTATAGCAGCAGAAAAGAAATTAAGATGTCACAAAGACTAATCTAAATCTTAGATGTCTTTATATATTCTACTACCTTATCAGATGTATGTTTGCAATATTTTCTCCAGTTACATGGGCTGCTTTTTCACTTCTTGATGTCTAATTTAAATATTTTGCATGCAATTTTGGTGTTGAAACTAAGAAGCCATTGTCTAATCCAAGGCCACAACTATTTACAAGTAAAACCTTGGTTTGTGAGAATAATTTGTTCCACTCATAATCCAAAGCACTTGTATATCAAAGCAGAGAGAGAGAGAGAGAGAGAGAGAGAGAGGACAAGTTGTGATCATGTGATGATGTGATGTTCAGTGTGATGTACTACTTGTATTGCAATAAATCACTTGTTTATCAAGTTAAAATTTCTTAGAAATGTTTGCTCATGTTGAGGAACACTTGCAGACCAAGTTAATCACAATCTAAGGTTTGACTGTACTTCTATATTTTTAAACATAAAGTTTTATAGGTTAGCTCTTACACATGGGTCTATGTTATATTTTGAGTTAGTTTTTGTATATGGTTTGAGTTAGGAGTTCAATTTTTTTTATTTTGCCTGTGGCCTAGGTGTTCTAGCATCATTTGTTGAAAATATTGCTTTTGCCCATTAAACAATATTGCCACTCAGATCAATAAACAATTAACCATAATTTTAAGGATTTATTTCTAGACTCTTCATTCTATCTAATTGCTTATATAGCAATCCTCATGTTAGTGACAATCTCAATAGCTATAGTGTTGGAGTAATCTTTGAACTTGGAAAGTATGAATCTTCAAACTTTTTTGTTCTCTCATTTTTAAAAAATTTGTTTCAGCTGTTCTGGGTTCTTTGCCATTCCATATGAAATTTAATATCAGTTTTTACATTTCTGTAAATCTAGCATCTGAGAATTTGAAGCTGTAGATCAATTTGGGAAGTATTTTCATCTTAATAATGGTCAATATTCTGATCAGTGATTATGGAATGTCTTTCCATTCTATAAGGTTTAATTTAATTTCTTTCAGGAATAATTTTTAGTCTTCAGTATACAAATCTTATACTTCCTTGGTTAAATTCATTCCTAAGGAGCTATTTTTGATGCTATTATAAATGGAATTTTTCATAACTTTAATTTCAGATTGTTCATTGATGGTATACAGAGACATAAAATTGTGGACTGCAACTGTGGTATACTTGTACTCTAGTTTTAATAAGCTTTTAGTGTTATTAATCTACTACATTATGAATTTTCATTTTTCTTTCTGTTATTGACTTCTAGTATCATTCAACTGTAGTCAGGAAACATACTTTATAATATTTATGATTTTACTAATGCACTGAGGTTTTCTTATGATTTTACAATGGTCTATCCTGGAAAATATTTCATGTGCCCTTAAGAATGTGTACTTTTCTGTTATTGTGTGGTGTGCTTTATAGTGCTATAGTTTGTATGTGGATGTCCACCCAAAGCCTTATATGCTCATAGGTGGGTGTTTTGGGAAGTGGCTGGATCATGACTGTGTCATGCTGTATTAGCATGTGTGATCTTGGGATTAAGAGTGTGGGATAACTAAATTGGTTGAGCATTGATTTGGGTGTGGATAATGGAAGACTTACCCTGGGTGTGGGTAGCATTAATGGACTTGTAGTCTGGATGGAATACAAAGAGACAGAAGGAAGGCTGTTTGTTGCTCACTGCCTGCTGCCTCCTGCCTTCTCTACCATGGTCTATTTCTCCTCTGCAATTCTCCTCTGTCATGCTTCCCTGCCTTGGAGCTAGCCAATTATGGATTGAAATCTCTATAAACCGTGAACTAAAATAAACCGTTCCTTTAACTTTGGGTGTTGGATATTTTGTCTCAGGAATGAGAAAAGTCACTAAAACAGACTGGTAGGAGGAGTGGAGTAATTGCTGTGATTCTACCTGGCAATGTGGTTCAGAAATCTTTGGAAGTGGATTGTGGGAAGAGTTTGGAAAGGTTTAGGATGCTGGCTGAAAAAAAATTTTTTGGAATGCTGTAAGCTGAACTTATGGGAGACTCTGGTTGGAGCTCAGAAAACCCAAACGTTGACTGCAAATACAGCTAGAAAAGACCAAGCTCAAGAGGTTTCAACTAGGAAGAGGATTCCATTGGCAGTGGGACTACAAATTATGTGTGTTATTCTCTGGCTGAAAATTCATCTGCATTTTGCTCATGTCCCAGAGACTTTGCTTGAGACTGAGATTAAGGACAGAGGACTGACTGCTCCTGGTTCAGAGGAAAGGGCTTTTGGGCTGCCTTCTGTCCCACCACTCCCAGCCCAGAGGAAGGGGCTTCTGAGCCACTATTCCACTGCTCCTGGTCCAGAGGAAGGGGCTTCTGGGCCACCATCCAGCCAGCTGTTCCCAGCCCAGAGGAAAGGGCATTGGCACCACCTTCTGTCACACCACTCCTGGCCCAGAAGAAGGGGCTTCTGGGCCACCATCTGTACCTTGCTCCTGGCCCCTGCTACCACCTCTCCCAGTTCAGAGGAGGTCAGCTGTGCGGGAACCAACAGCACCCTCCTTCACCCCTGGTTGAAATGAGAAGACATGTAAATAAGTCTCAAAACCAGACTTCCAGATCACCTACAGCAACCCCAAAGGGAAACGAGATTGAACAATCTGATACTCAACCACCTGGACTCTCTGAACTGGCAACAAAAGGGAATCTGGAAAAAATGAAATCAGCAATAATTTCTCAGATAACAGGAGAAATTGTGCCCCTAGTGCAAGACATGATTAATAAATCTAGAGAGGAGCTCAGGAACATGATGGAATCCCAACATAGGAAACAAATGGAATCCATAAAACAGATGCAAATAGATTTCCAGGAGATGAAAAACTCCACTGAAAGTCTACACAGCAGAATGAGCCAATGTGAGGACAGAATTTCAGATATAGAAGATAAGATTGCAGTTAATGACCAGGAAAAGAAAAATTGCTTCAAAATTGTAAGGGAACACAAGAAATCAATCCAGCAGCTGCTAGACAATGCAAAGAAGAATAACATAAGACTGATTGGAGTCAAAGAAGAAAGAGGAGAGAGTCCAGATGACATAAAAAAAACTCTTCACAGAAGCAATGGGAGAAAACTTCCTAAGCAGGGGAAAAGAACTTGACATACAGATAAGTGAGGCATATAGGACTCCAAATATCCTTGATCCAAAAAAATCTACACATAGGCATATAATTGTTAAGATTCCAGAAACTCAACAGAAGAACAAAGTTTCTTTTTTTAAATTATATATTTATATGTAGATGAAATGATCATCTACAGAGAAAATACTAAGAAATCTCTAGGAGCCCCTAGAACTTGAATTTGAATTTAGCAGGATTAGAAAACACAAAGTATATATAAAAATTCTGTGTTTACTTGCTATAAATGAAGAATTGGATATTGAAATTTAAAAGTTGTGTAGGAGTACAAAGGACCTACAAAAGTTAAAAAACAAAAACAAAAACAGTGTTGGAAGACGTTTAGTACCAAATTTTAAGACTTCTTCTAAAGCTACAGTAATCAAGGCAGTGTTGGTGTAAGGAAAGACATATAGATCATTGGAATAAAATGGAGACTCTAGAAATAGAACCACACATATATGGTCCACTGAGTTTTGAAAGGTTATTTAACATTAGCATTTTATAGACTATAAACTCAATTCAAGAGCCAAAGAAGAGATAATGTTTTCAGCAAATGGCACTAGAACACCTGGTATCCGTATATAAAAAATTAACCTCAACCCTTTATTTCCATACATGAAAATAACTTGAAGGGATCTATGAACCTAAATATGAAAGCCTAAAAGTATAAAACTTTAAGAAGAAATTATAAGGGAAAATATTTATGAATTGAGGGTAGGCAAGAACTACCTAGGATACAAAAAACATGATGTATAAAAGAAAAAAATTGATAAATGAGATTCCATCAAAATTTAGAACTTTAAATGACATCATTAAAATGAAAAGTAGTCCTTAAACGGACCATATTTAGAACGCATATAACCTATGACCAGAATATATAAAGAACTCTAATAGACAACCCAATGAAAAAGTAGGCATAAGAAGATAGTACAGGACAAGGAAATAGCCAGTACAGCAAAAGGAAAGGTATGCAACTCTAGAATCAGAAAAATAAAATCAGTACAATAACAAGATTGAATTATACACTCATTAGGGAGATGAAGTCAAAAGTTTTAAAAGCCTTGTCATGACTTTATCTTTTTGTTGGATTCTCCCCCTTAGCGTTTAATTTGTCCCACCCAATGGATTCATTCTGCTGGGTTTCCTGGGGTTGTGATCCTCATTGTCTTTTCCTAGGCTATTGTCTAAAAGTTTTTGGAGTGCCGGTTTGATATTCATGAAGTTCCTGAGGTACTCTTTATCATGAAAGTATCTTATTTCTCCATCAATTTTCAAAGATAGTTTTGGAGGGTACATTGATCTGGGTTGGAGGCTGTTTTCCTTTAGGGCTTGAAATACATCACTCCAAGCTCTTCTTGCCTTGATGGTTTGCATTGAGAAGTCTGCTGTGATTCTGATGGGCTTTCCTTTGTATGTGATTTGTTTCTTTTCTCTCACTGCTTGTAGAATTTTGTTCTTCTGTTGGATTTCTGGAATCCTAACTATTATATGCCTATATGTAGACTTTATTTGATCAAGGCTATTCGGAGTCCTATATGCCTCACTTATCTGTATGTCAAGTTCTTTTCCCCTCCTTGGGAAGTTTTCTGTCATCACTTCTGTGAACAGTTTTTTTATGTCATCTGGACTCTTTCCTCTTTCTTCATTGACTCCAATCAGTCTTATGTTATTCTTCTTTGCATCATCTAGCAGCTGCTGGATTGATATCTCATGTTCTTTTACAATTTTAAAGCAATTTTTCTTTTCCTGGTCACTAATTGCAATCTTTTCTTCTATATCTGAAATTCTATCCTCACATTGGTTCATTCAGCTGTGCAGACTTTCGATGGAGTTTTTAATCTCCTGGAAATCTGTTTGCATCTATTTTATGGATTCCATTTGTTTCCTGAGTTGGGATTCCATCATGTTCCTCAGCTCCTCTATTTTTTTATCTGTGTCCTCTCTAGATTTATTAATCATGTCTTGCACCATGAGCAAAATCTTTGCTGTTATCTGAGTAATTATTTCTGATTTCATTTTTCCTAGATCCTCTTTTGTTGCCCGTTCAGAGAGTCCAGGTGGTTGAGTATCAGATTGTTCAATCTCGTTTCCCTTTGGGGTTGCTGCAGGTGATCCAGAAGTCTGTTTTTGAGACTCGTTTATGTGTCTTCTCATTTCCATGGGGTGGAGGGTGCTTCTGGTTCCCACATGGCTCACCTTCTCTGCCCTCAGAACTTGGGATGGCGGTGGGGGAGCTTCCTTCTGGGTTCTGGGACCAGCTCACTCTCTCTGCCCTAGGATCCTGGGATGGCAGTGGGGGAGTTTCCTACCAGGTGCTGGGACCAGCTCACATGCTCTGCCCTAGGAGCTTGGGATCAGAAGAACAAAGTTTTACAAGCAGTTAGAGAAAAGATACAAATCACATACAAAGGAAAGCCCATCAGAATCACAGCAGACTTCTCAACACAAACCATCAAGGCAAGAAGAGCTTGAAGTGACATATTCCAAGCCCTAAAAGAAAACAGCCTCCAACACAGATTGATGGACCCTGCAAAACTATCTTTCAAAATGGATGGAGAAATAAGATACTTTCATGACAAAGAGCACCTTAGGAACTTCGTGAATACCAAACCAGCACTCCAAAGAATTTGACACAATATCCTAGGAACAGATATTGAGGATCACAACCCCAGGAAGCAAAGCAGAATGAACCCATCTGGCATGACAAGAAATTAAATGTAAAGGGGGAGAATCCAACAAAAAAGAAAAATTCATGGCAATGATAAGTCAATAAGTTTCAGTTATAACCATCAACATTAATGGTCTCAATTCACCAATCAAAAGAAATAGACTGGCAGAATGGGTCAAGAAGCAAAATCCAACAATATGCTGCATGCAAGAAACATATTAAATTCAAAATTAACCTCATAGACTGAAAGTTAAAGGGTGGAAAACAATACTCCATGCCACAGGAACCCGAAAAAAAGCAGGAGTAGCTATCCTCTTTGCTGATCAAGTAGATTTCAAACCAACACTGATTAAAAGAGATGAAGAAGGACACTACATCCTTGTAAAGGGAACAATCCAAGAGGAAGAGATGACAGTCATAAATATCTATGCACCAAACACTAGTGCACCCAACTATATAAAACAAATACTAACGGACATGAATAGTCATATATGCACTAATACAATTGTAGTGGGGGACCTCAACACCCCACTGTCACAAATAGATAGATCAACTAGACTAAAAAGAAGTAATGAAATACTAGAACTCAATTGAACTCTGGAACAAATGAACTTAACAGATGTTTACAGAGTCTTCCACCCCACAAAATCAGAATACACATTCTTCTCAGCTGCACATGGGTCATTCTCCAAACTAGACCACATACTCACACATAGAACATGTTCAAGTAAGTGCAAAGGAATTGAAGTTATCCCCTGTATATTATCAGACCATAGTGGGATGAAATTGGAGATCCATAGCAAAAGAAACTCAAAAAATTTCATAAACACGTCGAAATTGAACAACACACTTCTGAATAACCAATGGGTCATAGAGGAAATTAAAGAAGATATCAGACAATTCCTTCAATTAAATGACAATGACAACACAGCATATCTCAACGTATGGGACACAATGAAAGCAGTCTTACGAGGGAAATTCATAGCAGTGAATATGCATATTAGGAAAACAGAATGAGCCCAATTAAACAACCTGATGCTGAACCTCAAGCTTTTAGAAAAAGAAGAGCAGGACAAATACAAAGCTCAGACAAGGGAGGAAATTATAAAGATCAGAGGAGAAATCAATGCAATGGAGACTAAGAGAATGATACAAAAAATCACACGAAGAGTGGGTTCTTTGAAAGAATCAACAAAATTGACAAACCCTTAGCCAACTTTATTAGGAAAAGGAAAGAAAAGGCCCAAATCCATGCAATTAGGAATGAAAACGGTGAAAGAACAAAGGAGCCAGCAGCAATCCAGAGGATCATCAATACCTACTTCCAAAACCTATACACCAATAACATGGACCACACAGAAGAAATGGACAGATTCCTAGATACATATGAATTACCAAAGTTGAATGAAGAAGACCCAAAAATTCTATACAACCCAATATCAATCAATGAAACTGAAAATGTAATTAAAAACTTATCAACTAAGACAAACCCAGGTCCTGATGGGCTCACTGCTGAATTCTACAAGACATTTAGAGAGGAATGACTACCACTACTGTTAAAACCCTTCAATGACATTGGAAGGGAAGCAATACTCCCAGATTCATTCCTGGAAGTGAGCATCACATGATCCCCAAAGCAGAGAAAGACCCAACCGAAAAGGAGAATGACAGGCCAATCTCACTAATGAACATAGATGCAAAAATCCTTAATAAGATAATGGCAAACAGAATCCAGAAGATCATCAAGAAGATCATACACCCTGATCAAGTGGGATTCATCTGAGGAATGCAGGAATGGTTCAACATATGCAAATCAATCAATGTAATACACTATATCAATAGAGCCAAGGACAAAAACCATATGATTATCTCCATAGAAACAGAAAAAGCATTTGACAAAGTCCAACATACATTTATGATAAAAATCCTACAAAAAATTGGAATAGATGGTCTCTACCTCCAACTGATAGAAGCCATCTATGGAAAAACAACAGCCAGCATCATACTAAATGATCAAAAACTGAAATCCTTCACACTCAAATCAGGAACAAGACAAGGATGTCCACTATCACCACTCTTGGTCAATATAGTTTTGGAAACATTAGCTATGGCAATTAGACAAGAGAAAGAAATAAAAGGAATAAAGATAGGAAATGAAGAAATCAAATTGTCATTATTTGCAGATGATATGATACTCTATATAGAAGACCCCCAGAACTCCACCAAAAGTCTTCTAGACTTAATAACCAAATTCAGTCAAGTAGCTGGTTACAAGGTCAACACACAAAAATCAATAGCTTTCCTCTACACCAATGACAGATTCACTGAGAGAGAAATAGGGCAAATAATTCCTTTCACAATAGCATCCAAAAAACTGAAATATCTAGGAATCAACTTAACAAAAGAAATCAAAGACCTCTTCTCTGAAAACTATGGCACTCTGAAAAGAGAGATTGAAGATGATATCAGAAAATGGACAGACATCCCCTGCTCCTGGGTAGGAAGGATTAATATAGTGAAAATGGCCATACTTCCAAAACTGCTATATAGATTCAATGCAATTCCAATTGGGATCCCAGCAGCATACTTCATGGACCTTGAGAAAACAATCCAAAAATTCATTTGGAACAAGAAGAGACCCAGAATAGCAAAAGCAATTGTAGGTAACAGAGACATGGCAGGGGGTATCACAATCCCCAACTTGCAACTATACTACAAAGCTACTGTGATAAAAACAGCATGGTACTGGCAAAGAAACAGACCTGAGGACCAGTAGAACAGATTAGAAGATGCTGAAACAACTCCAGACACACTCAACCATCTCATCTTTGATAAAGGAGCCAAACACCTTCACTGGAAGAAGGATAGCCTCTTTAGTAAATGGTGCGATAAAAATTGGGTTTCAACCTGCCAAAGAATAAAGCTAGACCTATATTTCTCTCCATGCACTAAACTAAAATAGAAATGGATTAATGATCTAAATATTAAAATAGAAACACTGAACCTTCTGGAACAGAGGTTAGGTAGAACCCTTGAAGACATCGGTGTAGGAAAAGATTTTATGAACAAAACCTCAGTTGCCCATGAACTAGCACAAACTATCAACAAGTGGGATCTCTTTTTATTAAAAAGCTTCTGCACAGCAAGAGAAACCACCAGCAGTGTGAAGAGACAATCCACAATGTAGGAAAAAATCTTCACCTGCTCTTCCTCAGACAAAGGTCTACTATCTCGAATCTATAAAGAACTTATAAAGATCAGACCTCCCAAATTTAAAGACCCAATCCAAAAATGGGCATCTGAAATGAACAGACTTTTCTCAAACAAAGTAGTCGAAATAACAAATAAATACATGAAAAAATGCTCAACATCACTGGTCATTTGAGAGATGCAAATGAAAACAACTCTGAGATTCCACCTCACTCCAGAAATAATGGATGGTATCATGAAATCAGCCAATAACAAGTGCTGGCAGGGCTGTGGGGAAAGAGGAACTCTGCTCCACTGCTGGTGGGAGTGTAGACTGGTGCAAGCACTGTGGAAATCAGTATGGAGATACCTCAAAGAACTAGGGCTGGAAGTCCCTTTTGATTCTGCTATTCCCCTGCTGGGTATCTTCCCCCAAGAATTAAAAGAATCATACTACACTGATATATGTGCACCCATATTCATAGCAGCACGGTTTGTATTAGCTAAAACTTGAAAACAGCCCAAATGTCCATCAACTGGTGACTGGATAAAGAAAATGTTTTTTTTAATAAAATGGAGTACTACTCAGCCATAAATAATGAGAAATTAGAGACATTTATAGCTAAATGAATGCATTTTGAGACGATACTCTTAAGTGAAATAAATAGGACATAAATGTGTAAATAACAAATAGTTCCTGTAGTGTGAGAAACTGAAAGTGTAAATAAGGACTAAAGGTATAATAGATAATTTGAAATATGGAGAAAAGGGCCAAAGGGGAAGGGGAATTAGAGGTAGGGGAAAGGAAAGAAGGGTATGGAATTAACATGAGAAAATGGAAAAAAGAGGAGCAAAAATCTTTGTAAATAGGGAGGGATGGAGGGGAAAAGGGAGGGCTGGGCAAGGGTGAAAAATAAGAACAAAGAGAGATTATGTAAATGTGCAAATTTCCAATGATGAATGTCATTATATTGTATACCTAAAATGTACCAATGATTAGAATGAATAATTGATAATGCAAAATAGGCAGAAAAGTTCCATAGGGGTAGGGGTAGTGGGAAGGTCAGGGGAAAGGAAGGAAGGGAAATGAAATATGGTGAGAAATGGAAAAAATGGAAACAAAGTCTTTGTAAATAGGGAAGGGTGGAGGGGGTGAAGGGGGGGCTAGGAATGTGGAAAAAGTAAGAACCAAGATGCATTATGCAGAGGTACAAATTCCCAATGAGAAATGTAATTGTGTTGTATACCTTAAATGTACCAATAAAAGAATTAAAAAAAAGGGCAGAGGACTAACTAATCTGGTGGAAGAAATTTCACAGCAATCTAATATTTAGGTTGTATCATGGTTAGTGTTGGGGGCTTTTAGGCAAATGTATTTTGAGAATCAAAATGAAAAGTCCTAGAAGAATGACTTTAAAAGTTTTGAGTCTGGCCAGAAAGAAAGCTCAAGTGAAGTGGCACCCTGCAAAGATGGAAGAAAGGAGAACTTGGTTGGTGAAAAGATTAGCAGTAAAAAGCCAGTACTTTTGAAGAAGACAATAGAAAAAATGGCCTGAAGGCATCATAAGAACCAGCAGAACTCTACACTTTGTAGCCTCAAAATTACAATGGTGAAAGACTTTGCTTTGAGAAGAAAGCCCCAGAACACTATATCACAGAATGATGGTGGCCTAGGGACTTTCTTTTTCTCAACTGGGTTCATAGCACTAAATGACCTAGGCCCTCAACCCCTACAAGGAAGACAGAAGGAAACCTGGCTGCTGCTCCAGCTGGTCACAGACCTTGGTGTCATCTATGTGCTGCTGGTTTTAGTTGCATGCAGAGTGCAAGAATTGTGTGGTCAGGAAGGCTTCCACTCAGACTTCAGAAGAAGGTATAGGAGGCCAGGCAGTGTGCCCTTGAGAGGGCAGTGTGAGAAGCTGAGTGTGAGGCCTAAAGTGCAGTGGAGCCCTCAGGAGATTGGAGAAGCCAGAAATGTGGAAGGTCTGAGCTGCAAGGAGCAAACAGTACTGGTTCAAGAGAGAAGGCATGGGAGCTACAACCATCAGCAGTGCCACAGGGGTGAAGCTCACCAAGCCATTTGAAGTTCACATCTTGTCACAATCTGCCCTTGATGTTGGACATGTTTGAGACTTTATGTTTGCCCTGCTGGATTTTGGTCTCATTTCTATATATCCCCTTATATTTACCTTTTGGAATGGGAATGCTTATCTTGTGCCATTGTATGTTGGAGGTCTTTAACTTTCTCTTCATTTGCACAGTGGCTTATAGGTAAGTTTGGCTTAAATCTTTGTGACAACTTTGAAGTTGGAATTTTCAGCAGTGCTGAAACTTTCAGGACTTTGGCAACTCTTTAATATGGACTAAATGTCTTTTGAGTAAAGTGATGTGCATGAGTCTTTGGGGGGCCAGGGGAAAAATGTTATGGCTTATATGTAGATGTCCCCCCAAAGCCTCATGCACTTATAGGTGGGGCTTTTTCAACAGTGTCTGGATCATAAGTGTGTGATGCTGGATTTGTGTGTGTGATACTGGAATTAAAGATGTGTCATAACTGAATTGGTTTAGCGTAGCCTTGAGTGTGGAATATAGAAGCCCCACTTTGGGTGTGGGTGGCACCAATAAATGAATTTATAGCTTGGATTGAATATAAAGAGACAGAAGAAAGGCTGCTGGCTGCTTGCCACCTACTGCCTCCTGCTTGGTTTGCCATGGACTGTTTCTCCTGTGTGATGCCCCTCTGCCATGCCACCCTGACTTGGAGTTAGCTGCCTATGGATTGAAACCTTTACAAACTGTGAGTTAAAATAAACCTTAAGCTTTGGGGATTGGGTATTTTGTTTCACTAACAAGAAAAGCAACCAAGACATAGTGTCTGTTAGGCCTAGTTGATTTATAGTGTTGTTCAAATCTTTTCACTTTCAGTTGGTCTTTTGCCTGGTTATTCTATTTATTTTGAAAGTTGAGAATTAATTTTCCAAGTATTATTATTGAATTATTTTTTCCATTTAAGAATGCCAGCTTTGCTTCATATGTATTGAGACTCTGTTGTTAGCCACAAATAAAATTTATACTTGTTATGCTTCCTTGATGGATTGTTGCTTTCATGAGTATAACATGTTCTCTTTGTTGTAAGCTATAATTTTTTTTCTTAAAATCTACTTTGGCTGATATTAGGAGCTACTTAACCTTATTTTTGGGTATTATTCTTGTGGAATCTCTTTTATCTGTTCTTTTCCATACAACATTATAGTGTCTTAGAATCTGAAGTTTGTCTCTTAAAGACAACCTATAGTTGGATCTTGCTTTTTTAATCCCTTCTTTCTGTCTCTGTATTTTTTTTCTTTTGTTACTGGGGGTCGAACTCAGGACCTTGCACTTGTGATGCAGGCAGAGGAACCACTAAGCTAAATCCCCAGCCCTCTGTGTCTGTATTTTGATGGTAGATGTTCGTGCATTTATGTCTGACAATTGTCTATTTATTTTCCAGATGTCTTACGTCTTTTTGTTTCTCTGTTACTCAATACTGTCTTCTTAGTTGTGTCCCTGGATATTATAATTAACATATTAACTTAAAACAATACTTTATATTCACAGTAATTAATTTCCATAGCATATAAATCTCTGCTCCATTTGCTTCTCCTTCTTTTTGCTATCCATAAACATATTATAGCACAAGCCTATCAATTCAATTTTATATTTATTGCTTTTTAAAAAAACTCTTTTATTGGTACATTTTAGGTACACAACACAATTACATTTCTCATTGGGAATTGTACCTTTACATAATGCATCTTGGTTCTTACTTTTTCCACATTCCTAGCCCCCCCTTCACCCCCTCCACCCTTCCCTATTTACAAAGACTTTGTTTCCATTTTTTCCATTTCTCACCATATTTCATTTCCCTTCCTTCCTTTCCCCTGACCTTCCCACTACCCCTACCCCTATGGAACTTTTCTGCCTATTTTGCATTATCAATTATTCATTCTAATCATTGGTACATTTTAGGTATACAATATAATGACATTCATCATTGGAAATTTGCACCTTTACATATTATATTTATTGCTTTATGCAGTTGAATCAGAAAGATAGAATGTGGCTAAAACTGGTTGGTAAAGAGGCATGATAAAATCCCCAGAAAAAGATACAACCATTCCTAAGGCCTTGCATGTGGACTTTTCTCAAGAACTTGAGCAGGATTTTGATAGGATAATCTAGATGTGATGTCAGTGTGGGAAATATGAAAAAGGGATTGTCACCATTAAACACTTGTTATTGTGTCTCTTCATGATAGCCCACCCGACTCTGTAGGTTCTGTGTATCTTAAAATTGTTTTCTACCTTTTTCCTACTTTCATTTGGCCCTAACTCACTCTACAGAGCCTTTTTTTCATACTTTTAATAAAATTGCTACCATTTATGCTTGTTTTGCTCAGTTATTTCTTTGGGACACAAAAAATCCTAAAAATCACTTCTAGAAAGAGACTCCAGTACCATAAAGGCAAATACCATATCTGTCAAGCCAAACAGGAGAGCCACAGTTAAGGCCCTCTGGGCATTTATTTTTCTCTCTCTCTAAAATCTACAGCTAGGAAGTTTTATTTCTTCTTTCCTTTTTATTCAATCCCCCAGGGTAGGAAACATAGGAGACTTTTCTCCTGGTGTGAGGAACTGTTTCCTGCATTTGGCACCGTGTGTGTGTGGGAATTCATGGCCTCTGTGGTTTTTTTTCTTCTAGCCAACAAGAGGCCTACAGGGTATCTCAAGTTTATTTCCCCTGTTGTTTCTTCTCTTTTCCATTTTTGTTCACTCTGGAGGTATGAGTCAGTAAACCTGTGTAAGTAGAAGCCTATCCCAGTTTATTTCTATTTGTGCTCAAAGTCCCACCTGCACTTTCCCCCAGTTTTTCAGGGTAATATTTTATCCTGGTTAGTTTGCCTGTCTGCCATTATGGTTCACTACATGAGAGCTAGACATTTTGATTGGTCACATGACTGGAAGCCATTTTGGATTTTAGCCACATGGATTTCACCATGCTTGTTTATCATTTTTTTTAAATTGGCCTCATAGTCACTGGGAAATCTTGTAAGACCGAGGGCCTTACCAAATGCTCCGAGGAGCTAACTACAGCGACGATCACCCGAGAAAGAATACACCGGTCAAGTTGGAAAGTAAAAACAGACCTTTATTAGTCTGGCCAGACGGCACTCCCAAAGCTAAGTAGCTGAGAGAGGCAGCTGGCTCAGAGTCCGAGGCTGTTTTTATAGGGGGTTGAAAGGAGTAGGTTACATGTAGGTTTATGGGAAAAAAGGAACAAGAGTTTGGCTCATCGTCACATGTTGATGGTCAGCATAACCGCAGTGAGGACACTATGACCATAATCAGCAGATTTAGTTACGGTCTGTTCTACTGATAGTAGTTCCAGGAATTTTCTGTTCTCCGGACAAACAAGGGGTAGAATGCTTTGCTTAGGAGGTTACAGATCTTATCTACTATTTCAAGACTAGCAAATACATTTTAGCCATTAGACATAACAAAGTCTGAGGGAATACATAAGTTTTGAATCATACAATCCCACAATCTCATTCTTGTAGATAGAAGCTAAACTTCTGATTTTAAAGAACATATGGCTTCCTCCCTCTTTTCTTTTGAATTAGGCTAGATTACTTGTTTTTTTCTAACAAAATTTAAGTAATTTAGAGATATAAGCCTGATGGCCTCAGCAGAAAAAATAAACAGCCAGTAAAGCTTAACTCAAGTGACTGAGTATACATAAGTAGAGCATCCTTGCTCTTAAAACTTTTAAATTTTTTTAAATGAGTTTTCCATCTCTACTGCTTTAAACAAAGTATAATTTTTTTACTATGGGATAAATGTATGAGCTATTGTTTCTCAAGTTGTTCCAAAATGCTTAAGGAAGTCCTGGTGTGGAGGTACTCCACCCTGCTCTCAGGGGAGTTTTGAATGGCTAAACACAGGCACCAAGTAGCTTAACACATTTCTTAATAAGTAGTTATCAGGGAACACTACAGAGCATCATAAGAGTAAAAGTTCTAAATAGGCCTCTTTTCTAAAGATGCCAACATCATTCTAGATTTGGACAGAGACATTGCTTTAGTGAATACTTGAATCTCACAAGAGATACTTTGTGGACTCAAATCAGGCCTTCTCTCAGCTGTAGAAATATGACAAATCACAATTTCACAGATAACTAAGTGATGACCATAATGAAGAATATGGCAAGTGAATATAGAGTAGATACAGATAAAAAAAATAGAGGCTCTTAGGAAAATGATGGAAACCATGAATGCCCAACATAAGAAAGAACTGAATTCCATGACAGAGATTCAAACAGATATCCAGGAGGTTAAAAATTCTATTGAAAGTAAATGAAGCAGAATCAAATATTGTGAGGGCAGAATATCAGACCTAGAAGGTATATGGCTAGTGATTATCAAATGAAAGACTTCATAAAAAAAGCAAGGGCTAAAAAATCTATCCAACAGTTGCTAGATGATGCAAAGAAAAATAATATAAGCTTGATCAGAATCAATGAAAATCAGAAGATAGCACAAAGGACATAAAAACCTGTTCACAGAAGTAATGGGAGAAAACTTCCAAAGCATGGAAAAAGAATTTGACATACAGATAAGGCATACAGAACTCCAACTAGCCATAAGCAGAAAAAAACTATACCAAGGCATTTAATATACTAGTCAAGATTCCAGAAATTCAATACAAGAACAAAATGCTAAAAGCTGAGAGAGAGAGAGAGAGAGAGAGAGAGAGAGAGAGAGAGAGAGAGAGAGAGAGAGAGAGAGAGAAATCATTAAAGGAAACCCAGTCAGGATCAAAGCAAACTTCTCAACACCAACCCTTAAATGAAGGAGAGCCCCAAAAAGAAAACAATGCCCAACGTATATTGATGTACTTCACAAAATTATCTTTCAAAATTCATGGAGAAATAAGATACTTCCATGATAAAGAACACATGAAGAAATTCATGACCACCAAACCAGCCTCCAAAAATTTCTGAACAATAATCTAGAAAAAGGCAAGACAATTCCATGAATCCTGATAGAATGAATACATCAGGAAAGGCAAACAATTAAACAGAGGGGAAAGAAAGAGAACTACTACCAACAAAATAACATGATGAGGATAGGTCAATATATATCAGTTATAACAAACAATGTAAATGGATCGAAATCACCAATCAAAAAAAAAAAAACAGAGTGGCAGAATGGATCAAGAAACAAGATCCAACAATATGCTTCATTCAAGAAACACATTTAACTCAAAAAGAAATTCATAGACTGGAACTCAAAGGAAGAAAAACAACACTCCATGCAACAGAAACCCAGAATAAAGCAGTAGTAGCTATTCTACTTGCAGACAAAGCAGATTTCAAGCAAAGACTGATCAGGAGAGACAACCTAATGTAGATCCTCAAGCTTCTCAAAAAATAAGAGCAAGTTAAGCCCAAAGCACATATGAGAAGGAATTATAAAGATCAGAGCAGAAATTAAAGAATCAAGACTAAGAAAAATAATACAAAGTATCAGTGAATTGAATAGTTGGTTCTTTGAAAGATTAAGTAAAATAATCAAACTTTAGCCCGGGGATTTAGCTCAGTGGTTCTGTGCCTGCCTCGAAAGCGCAAAGGCCTGAGTTCAATCCCCGGTACAAAATAATAATAATAATAATAATAATAATAATAATCATCATCAACCTTTAGCCAATATTATCAAAGAAGAAAAAGACTCAAATCCAGGCAATTAGGAATGAAAAGGGTGAAATTACAATAAATCCTGCAGAAATTCAGATTATCAATACCTACTTTGAGAACCTGTATTCTACTAAGATGGAAATGCATGAGAAATGGACAGATTCCTAGATACATATGAATTACCAAAGCTAAATTAAGAAGATGTAAAAATCTTAAATCAGCTAATATCAGTTAATGAAATTGAAGATGTAATAAAAAAAACTACCAAAAAAGAAAAGCCCAAGAACTTTAGAGAAGTTCTTCATAAGAACTTTAGAGAAGATCTGTTGTCACTACTCCTCAAACTTTTTAATGAAATTGAAGAGGAAGCATACTCCTAAACTCATTCCTGGAAGCAAGCATTAACCTGATACCAAAACCAGAAAAGTATACAATTAAAAAGGCAACTATAGGCAAATCTCCTTAATAAACATGGATGCAAAAGTCCTGAATAATTTTAGCAAACAGGATGTTACAAATCATCAAGAAGATTATATACTATGACCGAATAGGATTTATCCCAGGGATGCAGAGATGGTTAAATATGTGGAAATCAATAAATGTAGTACACCACATTAACACAAGCGAGGACAAAAACCACATGATTATCTCAAAATATGCAGAGAAAGCATTTGACAAAGTCCAACATCCATTCACTATAATAACTCTACAGAAAATTGGAATAGAAGGTTTTTCATAAAAAAACCATCTATGACAAACCAAAAGCCAAGATCAAATCAAAAAGTAGTCAAAAAGTGGAAGCTTTTACTTTAACATCATGAGCAAGACAAGGATGCCTAATATCACTAGTCTTATTCAATATAGTTCTGGAAACATTAGCTAGAGCAATTAAACAAGAAAAAAGGAGAGCCAGAGGCCTACCGCAATAACAATGCTAGGTGTGCAAATATCTCAGCAGGAGGCCAGTATGGAAAAGACCAGTGGGGCTGCAGGCAGGTCCAGCCAGGATCCCAGCACACTTAGGCCTACAGGCCCAAGCCAAAGGCCCACTTGGAAAATAGCTGCACAGTCCCACAAGTCAGAGGTCCACCCAGATTCCATTCCTAAGTGTGTGCAGATCCCACTGAGAAGCCTGCAGGGACCAGAGCATTGCAGTTTTTGGCAGGTCCTACCCAAGGTACTGCCCTGACCCCTGCAGCTGGGACCCACAGGCCCAGCCAAAGGCCCACCTGGAAAAGAGCAGTGCAGGTGCACAAGCAACATCCAGAGGCCTGCCCAGATACCACTGGTAAGTTCATGCAGCCTGCAGCCAGAAGCGCACTCAAAAATCAGTGACTCAGGGGCACAGTCCCCAGCTGAAGGCCCTCCCAGAAAACAGTTACATAGGGGGTCAGACCCCAGGCAGAGGCATACCCAGGTACCATACCAAGCATGCACAGGACTCACCCAGAATCCTGCCTGGACAAGAGGGCAGCCCAGATATCCAGAAGGCCACCATTGTGATCCAAGAAATGGGTATAGGGGTGAGCAGCAGAGAAAAGGCCTCTGGGTGGCTTGCTGAGAATTAACCAGTGGGTGAGCAAAAAGTCACCTCAACAAAGGCACAGCTGGCTACATCTGTTGAAATGAGAAGCCACATAAACAAGTCTCAGAACCAGACTTCCAAATCACTTAAGGCAACCACAAAAGGCAACAAGATGGAACAATCTGATACTCAACTACTTGGACTCCCTGAACTGGCAACGAAAGAGGCTCTGGGAAAAATGAAATCAGAAATAATTTCTCAGATAAAAACAGAGATTGTGTCCATAGTGCAAAACATAATTAATAAATCTAGAGCAGACACAGATAAAAAAATAGAGTAGCTGAGGAACATGATGGAAGCCCAGTGTAGGAAACAAATGGAATCCACAAAACAGATGCAAACAGATTTCCAGGAGATTCAAAACTCCATTGAAAGTTTACACAGCAGAATGAGCAAATGTGAGGATAGAATTTCAGTTATAGAAGACAGGATTGTAATAGTGACAAGGAAAGGAAAAAATTCTTAAAAATGATAAGGGACCTTAAGAAATCAATCCATCAGCTGGTAGATGATGCAAAGAAGAATAACATAAGAATGATTGGAGTCAATGAAGAAATAGGGGAGACTGCAAATGACTTGAAAAAAACTGTTCACAAAAGTAATGGCAGAAAACTTCCCCAAAAGGGGAAAAGAACTTGACATGCAGATAAGTGAGGCATACAGGATTCCAACTAGCCATGATGAAAAAATATCTACACATAGGCATATAATATTTAAGATTAGAGAAACTCAACAGTAGAACAAAATTGTACAAGCAGTTAGAGAAAAGAAACAAATAACATACAATGGAAAGACCATCAGAATCACAGCAGACTTCTCAAAACAAACCATCAAGGCAAAAAGAGCCAGCAGTGATGTATTTCAAGGCCTAAAGGAAAACAACCTCCAACCAAGATTGATGTACCCTGCAAAACCATCTTTCAAAATTGATGGAGAAATAAGATACTTTCACTACAAAGAGCACCTTAGGAACTTCATGAATACCAAACCAGAACTCCAAAAAATTTTAGACAATATCCTAGGAAAAGACAATGAGGATCACAACCCCAGGAAGCCCAGCAGAATGAATCCATCGGTACAACAAGAAATTAAAAGCAAAGGGGGAGAATCCCACAGAAAGAAAACGTTATGACAAGGATAAGTCAATACATATCAGTTAAAAATATCAGTTAAAAACATCAATGTTAATGGGCTCGATTCACCAATCATAAGAAATAGACAGGCAGAATGGGTCAAGAAGCAAGATCCAAAAATATGTTGCATACAAGAAACACACTTAATTCAAAAAGAAACTCATAGACTGAAAGTTAAAGGGTGGGAAACAATACTCTATGCAACAGGAACCCGAAAAAAGGCAGGAGTAGCTATTCTCTTTGCAGACCAAGTAGATTTCAAAACACTAATTAAGAGGGACAAAGGAGAATACTACATCCTTGTCAAGGGAATAATCCAAGAGAAAGAGATGACAATCATAAATATATATGCACCAAATACTAGTGCACCCAACTACATAAGACAAGTACTAATGGAGATGAAAAATCAGATAAGCAACAATACAGTAATAGTGGGGGACCTCAATACCTCACTGTCACAAATAGATAGATCAACTAGACAAAAATAAGCAAAGAAATACTAGAACTCAATCAAACTCTTCAACAAATGAACTTATCCAATGTTTACAGAGTGTTCCACCCCACAAAATCAGAATACACATTCTTTTTGGCTGTTTATGGGTTTTTCTCCAAAAGAGACCACATACTCACTCATAGAACATGTTGAAGTAAGTGCAAAGGAATTGAAGTTATCCTCCGTATAATATTATCAGACCATAGTGTGATGAAATTGGAGATCAATAGCAAAAGAAACCACAAGAATTTCATAAACACATGGAAATTGAACAACACACTGCTGAGAAATACCTAGGAATCAATTTAACAAAAGAAATCGAAGATCTCTACTCTGGAAACTATAGCACTCTGAAGAAAGAGATCATAGATGATATCTGAAAATGGAAAGACATCCCTTGCTCCTGGGTAGGAAGAAGCAATACAATGAAAATGGCCATACTTCCAAAACTGCTATATAGATTCAATGCAATCCCAACAGAAATCCCAGCAGCATACTTCACAGACCTGGAGGAAACAATCCAAAAATTCGTTCGGAGCCAGAAGGGAATTATAATAGCGAAAGCAATTCTAGGCAAGGTAAGGGGTATCACAATTCTCAATTTCAAACTATACTACAAAGCTACTGTGATAAAAACAGCATGGAACTGGTAAAGAACAGAACCCAGTGGAAGACACAGAAACAACTCCAGACAAGCTCAGCCATCTCATCTTTGACAAAGAAGCCAAACACCCTCATTGCAGGAAAGGTAGCCTCTTTAATAAATGGTGCTGTTAAAATTGGGTTTCTACTTGCCAAAGTTTAAAACTAGACCTATATCTCTCACCATGCACTAAAAATCAAAATGTATTAAAGATCTAAATATAAAAACAGAAAAACTAAACCAACTGGAAGAGAGGTTAGTTAGAACTCTTGAAGACATTGGTGCAGGAAAAGATTTTATGAACATGTCTTCAGTTGCCCACGAACTAGCCCAAAGAATGAATAAGTGGGATGTCTTCTTACATAAAAGCTTCTGCACTGCAAGAGAAAACACCAACAGTGTGAAGAGACAACACACAATGTGGGAAAAAATTTTCACCTGCTGTTTCTCAGATAATGGTCTACCATCCAGAATCTATAAAGAACTTAAAAAAACAGACCTCGCAAATTTAAAGACCCAATCCAAAAATGGGCATCTGAAATGAACAGACATTTCTTAGGCAAAGAAGTAGAAATTGCAAAGAAACATATGAAAAAATGTTCAACATCACTTGTCATTCGAGAGATGCAAATAAAAACAATGCTGAGATTCTATCTCAGCTCAGAAAGAATGGCTGCTATCATGAAATTAACCAATAAGAAATGTTGACAGGGCTGTGGGGAAAAAGGAACCCTTTTCTACTGTTGGTAGGAGTTTAGACTTGTGCAACCACTGTGGAAATCAGCATGGACATACCTCAGAAAACTAGGAGTAGAGGTCCCATTTGACCCATCTATTCCCCTGCTGAGTATCTATCCAAAAGAATTAAAAGAATCATACCATAACGATATATGTGTACTCATGTTCATAGTGGCAAGTTTGTAATACCTAATACTTGGAAGCAGCCCATTTGCCCATCAATTGGAGAGTGGATAAAGGAAATTTTTTTTAATAAAAAGGAGTACTACTTAGCCATAAAGAATGAGAAATTACAGACATTCATAGCTAAATGGATGCACATTGAAGTGATATTTTAAAGTGAAACAAGTAGGACACACATGTGTAAATACTAAATAGCTTCTCTGGTGTGAGAAACTGAAAGTGTAAATAAGGATCCAAATGTGTAATAGATAATATGAAATAGGATGAAAGGGGGCAAAGGGGAAAGGGAGGTGGTAGGGGTAGGTGAAAGGAAAGAAGGAAATGAAATTAATATGAGAAAATGAAAAAATGGAAACAAAGTCTTTGTAAATAGAAAAGGTTATAGGGGCCGATGGGAGGGCAGGGGAATGGGGAAAACATAAGAATAAAGATATGTAAAGGTACAAATCTCCAATGGTGAATGTCATTATATTGTATACCTAAAATGTATCAATAAAATTAATTTAAAAATTTTAAAACCGAGAGAATTTAAACAAAAAGTGTGACCAATGTTTTCTGATTTTAATATTAATCTGACATAGTATTAGTAACCATGCTGCACTGAAACACACAATGGTATAATCTGAATCATGACTTGTTAAATATTGTACCCCAACTTCCCCAGAATATTTAGGCTGGTCATAAAGTTAACAATGTAAGTACATAAATATAATTGTTTATGGGGAGCCTCTGGTATAAATTACTGTTGAGCAAGACACAAACTGCCACAAAGATTTATGCTTACAGGTACATTCAAATATACCAATAAACAGCATGTACTGAAAATATGGGCACATTTAAAAGCATTAAGACAATTCTGTTAACCACAATAGCCCACACTATGACTGAGCAATAAGAATGTACTTTAAAATAAAAAATAAAAAATTAGTCAGTATGGTACACAATTGATTCAACATAGTTCCCAGGGAAGAGACCAGTCACTCAATTGCAAATTACTGTACACCAGCCATCATCATTCTTTTTTATCATGTAAATGATTGCACCCTGCATAAATGACAGCTCCTCATCCTTGTCTTTTGTATAATCAAATATTGCAATAACCATTTCAATGTAATTGTTGGGGGCCCACACAGGATCCCCATCTACATATGGATCATTATAGTGAATTACTGTAGCTTCCTCATCTTCATAGTCCACTGGGGGAGGGGGCTGTGAAGGTGGGGAGTCATCAAATATGGGAATGTCATATGGCACAGGTGGTGATGGTGGATTTGGGCTGTCAGCAAACTGGTCCAATAGTGGGGAAGGCGTAGGTACAGCAATGGGTATGCTAATACTACTGCTTCCACTGTTCTCTCGACTTAAACTTCCTCCACTACTTCCACTGTGTGTCTTTGGTCTCTGATTTAAAGAAGCTGTCCTGCCAGGACTGTGCTGACTTCCAAGCCTTGCAGGACTGGTGATGTAATCATTAGGAACTGTTAGGGGTTTAACAGGCTTAGGATTTTATAAGGAGTATTCCACCCCACTGTTCCCCGGCCTGACATGGGAGGGCTTGGTAGTTTCCGAGTAGGAAGGTTTGTTCTGGACAGTGTGCCAGTTCTTTTTTTTTTTTGTACTAAATTCTTTTATTGGTACATTGTAGGTGTATAACACAATTACATTTCTCATTGGGAATTATACCTTTATATAATGCATCTTGGTTCTTATTTTTTCCCCATTCCTAGCCCTCCCTTCATGCCCTCCACCCTTCCCTATTTACAAAGACTTTATTTCCATTTTTTCCATTTCTCATCATTTTTCCTTTCCCTTCTTTCCTTTCCCCTCCCCCTCCCACTACCCCTACCCCTTTGGACCTTTTATTCCTATTTTACATTATCAATTATTCATTCTAATCATTGGTACATTTTAGGTATACAATACAATGACATTCATCATTGGAAATTTGCACCTTTACATATTATCTCTTGGTTCTTATTTTTCACCCTTGCCCAGCCCTCCCTTCAACCCTTTCAGTCCTCCCTATTTAAAAAGATTTTGTTCCTATTTTTCCATTTTCTCATATTAATCCCATTCCCTTCTATCCTTTCCCCTAGCCCTCCCACTTCCTTCCCCTTTGCCCCTTTTCGCCCTATTTTACATTACCTATT
Source organism: Heterocephalus glaber (assembly GCF_053883595.1). Taxonomy (NCBI): domain Eukaryota; kingdom Metazoa; phylum Chordata; class Mammalia; order Rodentia; family Bathyergidae; genus Heterocephalus; species Heterocephalus glaber. Next base: position 32,699,435 of record NW_028258384.1, on the reverse strand, counting down.
ATACATTTAGTCCTTATTTACACTTCCAGTTTCTCACACCAGAGAAACTATGCTGTATTTATTCATGTGTGTCCTATTTATTTCACTTAAGAGTATTGCCTCAATGTGCATCCACTTAGCTATAAATGCCTCTAATGTCTCATTTTTTATGGCTGAGTAGTACTCCATTTTATAAAAAAACCACATTTTCTTTATCCAGTCTCCAGTGGATGGGCATTTGGGCAGTTTTCAAGTTTTAGCTATTACAAACTGCACTGCTATGAACATGGGTGCACATATATCACTGTGGTATGATACTTTGAATTCTTTGGGGAAGATCTCCAGCAGTGGAATAGCGGGGTCAAATGGGACTTCCAGTCCTAGTTCTTTGAGGTATCTCCATACTGATTTCCACATTGCTTGCACCAGTCTACACTCCCACCAGCAGTGGAGCAGGGTTCCTCTTTCCCCACAGCCCGGCCAGCATTTGTTATTGGTTGATTTCATGATAGCAGCCATTCTTTCTGGAGTGAAGTGGAATCTCAGCATTGTTTTCATTTGCATCCCTCCAATGACCAGTGATGTTGAACATTTTTTCATGTATTTATTTGCTATTTCTAGTTCTTTGTCTGAGAAATGTCTGTTCATTTCAGATGCCCATTTGTGGATTGGGTTTTTAAATTTGGGAGGTCTGATCTTTTTAAGTTCTTTATAGATTTGAGATAGTAGACCTTTGTCTGAGGAAGAGCAGGTGAAGATTTTTTCCCACATTGTGGGTTGTTTCTTCACGCTGCTGGTGGTTTCTTTTGCTGTGCAGCAGCCTTTTAATAAGAAGAGATCCCACTTGTTGATTGTTTGTGCTAGTTCATGGGCAACTGAGGTTTTGTTCATAAAATCTTTTCCTACACCGATATCTTCAAGGGTTCTACCTACCTCTGTTCCAACTGGTTCAGAGTTTCTATTTTAATATTTAGATCTTTAATCCATTTTGATTTGAGTTTAGTGTATGGTGAGAGATATAGGTCTAGTTTTAATCTTTGGCAAGTTGAAGGCCAATTTTTCCAGCACCACTTATTAAAGAGGCTATCTTTCCTCCAGTGAGGGTGTTTGGCTCCTTTGTCAAAGATGAGATGGCTGAGTGTGTCTGGCATTGTTTCTGAACCTTCTAATCTGTTCCACTGGTCCTCAAGTCTGTTTCTTTGCCAGTACCATGTTGTTTTTATCACAGTAGCTTTGCAGTATATTTGCAGGTTGGGGATTGTGATACCCCTGCCATGTCTCTGTTACCTAGAATTGCTTTTGCTATTCTGGGTCTCTTCTTGTTCCAAATGAATTTTTGGATTGTTTTCTCGAGGTCTATGAAGTATGCTGCTGGGATCTCAATTGGAATTGCATTGAATCTATATAGCAGTTTTGGAAGTATGGCCATTTTGACTATATTAATCCTTCCTACCCAGGAGCAGGGGATGTCTGTCCATTTTCTGATATCATCTTCAATCTCTCTTTTCAGAGCGCCATAGTTTTCAGAGAAGAGCTCTTTGATTTCTTTTGTTAGGATGATTCCTAGGTATTTCAGTTTTTTGGATGCTATTGTGAAAGGAATTATTTGCCCTATTTCTCTCTCAGTGAGGCTGTCATTCGTGTAGAGGAAAGCTACTGATTTTTGTGTGTTGACCTTGTAACCAGCTACATGACTGAATTTGGTTATTAAGTCTAGAAGACTTTTGATGGAGTTCTTGGGGTCTTCTATATAGAGTATCATGTCATCTGCAAATAATGACAATTTGACTTCTTCATTTCCTATCTTTATTCCTTTTATTTCTTTCTCTTGTCTAATTGCCATGGCTAATGTTTCCAGAACTATATTGAACAAGAGTGGTGATACTGAATATCCTTGTCTTGTTCCTGATTTTAGTGTGAAGGATTTCAGTTTTTCACCATTTAGTATGATATTGGCTGTTGGTTTTCCATAGATGGCTTCTATCAGTTGGAGGTAGAGACCATCTATTCCAATTTTTTGTAGGATTTTTATCATAAATGCATGTTGGGTTTTGTCAAATGCTTTTTCTGTTTCTATGGAGATAATCATATGGTTTTTGTCCTTGGCTCTATTGATATGGTGTATTGCATTAATTGGTTTTCATATATTGAACCATCCCTGCATCCCTGGGATGAACCCACTTGATCAGGGTGTATGATGTTCTTGATGATCTTCTGTATTTTTTGCCATTATCTTATTAAGGATTTTTGCATCTATGTTCATTAGTGAGATTGGCCTATAGTTCTCCTTTTCAGTTGGGTCTTTCTGTGCTTTGGGGATCAAGGTGATGCTTGCTTCCAGAAATGAATTTGGGAGTATTGCTTCCCTTTCATTTTCATTGAAGAGTTTAAACAGTAGTAGCAACAGTTCCTCTCTAAATGTCTTGTAGAATTCAGCAGTGAAGCCATCAGGGCCTAGGCTTTTCTTAGTTGATAAGTTTTTCATTACATTTTCAATTTCATTGGTAGATTTTGGGTTGTTCAGAATTTTTAGGTCTTCTTTGTTCAACTGTGGTAATTCATATGTATCTAGGAATCTGTTCATTTCTTCTGTGTTGTCCATCTTATTGGCGTATAGGTTCTGGAAGTAGGTATTGATGATCCTCTGGATTTCTGCTGGGTCTGTTGTCATTTCTCCCTTTTCATTCCTAATTGCCTGGATTTGGGCCTTTTCTTTCCTTTTTCTGACAAGATTGGATAAAGGTTTGTCAATTTTGTTGATTCTTTCAAAGAACCAACTCTTGACTTCATTGATTTTTTGTATCGTTCTCTTAGTCTCCATTGCATTGATTTCTCCTCTGATCTTTATAATTTCCTCCCTGGTATGAGCTTTGGGGTTTTCCTGCTCTTCTTTTTCTACAAGCTTGAGGTTCAGCATCAGGTTTTTTAATTGGGCTCATTCTGTTTTCCTAGTATGCATATTCACTGCTATGAATTTCCCTCATAAGACTGCTTTCATTGTGTCCCATAGATTCTGATATGTTGTATTGTCATTGTCATTTAATTGAAGGAACTGTCTGATTTCTTCTTTAATTTCCTCTGTGACCCATTGGTTATTCAGTAGTGTGTTGTTCCATTTCCACGTGTTTATGAAATTTTTTGAGTTTCTTTTGGTATAGATCTCCAATTTCATCGCACTATGGTCTGATAATATACAGGGGATAATTTCAGTTCCTTTGCACTTACTTAAACATGTTCTATGTGTGAGTATGTGGTCTATTTTGGAGAATGACCCATGTGCAGCTGAGAAGAATGTGTATTCTGATTTTGTGGGGTGGAAGACTCTGTAAACATCTGTTAAGTTCATTTGTTCAAGGGTTCAATTGAGTTCTAGTATTTCATTACTTATTGTTAGTCTAGTTGATCTATCTATTTGTGACAGTGGGGTGTTGAGGTTCCCCACTACAATTGTATTAGTGCATATATGGTTTTTCATGTCCATTAGTATTTGTTGTATATAGTTGGGTGCACTAGTGTTTGGTGTATAGATATTCATGATTGTTATCTCTTCCTCTTGGATTATTCCCTTTACAAGGATGTAGTGTCCTTCTTTATCTTTCATTTTTTTTTTTTTTTTGGTACCGGGGATCGAACTTGGGACCTTGTGCCTGCGATGCAGGCGCCAGAACCACTGAGCTAAATCCCCGGCCCCTTCTTCATCTCTCTTAAACAGTGTTGGTTTGAAATCTACTTGATCTGCAAAGAGGATAGCTACTCCTGATTTTTTTCGGGTCCCCATCTCATGGAGTATTCTTTTCTACCCTTTAACTTTCAGTCTATGAGTTTCATTTTGACTTAAGTGTTTTTTTGTGTGTGCAGCATATTGTTGGATTTTGCTTCTTGACCCATTCTGCCAGTCTATTTCTTTTGATTGGTGGATTGAGACTGTTAATGTTGATGGTTATAACTGAAAGGTATTGACTTGCCATTGCCATGACTTTTTCTTTTGTTGGGTTTTCCCCCTTTACATTTAATTTCTTGTCATGCCAGATGGGTTCATTCTGCTTTGCTTCCTGGGGTTGTGATCCTCAATGTCTGTTCCTAGGATATTGGGTAAAATTCTTTGGAGTGCTGGTTTGGTATTCACAAAGTTCCTAAGGTGCTCTTTGTCATGAAAGTATCTTATTTCTCCATCCATTTTGAAAGATAGTTTTGCAGGGTCCATCAATCTGGGCTGGAGGCTGTTTTCTTTTAGGGCTTGGAATATGTCACTCCAAGCTCTTCTTGCCTTGATGGTTTGTGTTGAGAAGTCTGCTGTGATTCTGATGGGCTTTCCTTTGTATGTGATTTGTTTCTTTTCTCTCACTGCTTGTAGAACTTTGTTCTTCTGTTGTGTTTCTGGAATCTTAACAATTATATGCCTATGTGTAGATTTTTTTTGATCAAGGCTATTTGGAGTCCTATCTGCCTCACTTCTCTGTATGTCAAGCTCTTTTCCCCTGCTTGGGAAGTTTTCTGCCATTATTTCTGTGAAGAGATTTTTTATGTCATCTGCACTCTCTCCTGTTTCTTCATTGAGCCCAATCAGTCTTATGTTATTCTTTTTTTGCATCATCTAGCAGCTGCTGGATTGATTTCTCATGTTCCCTTATAATTTTGAAGCAATTTTTCTTTTCCTGGTCACTAATTGCAATCTTATCTTCTATATCTGAAATTCTGTCCTCACATTGGCTCATTCTGCTGTGTAGACTTTCAATGGAGTTTTTCATGTCCTGGAAACCTATTTGCATCTGTTTTATGGGTTCCATTTGTTTCTTATGTTGGGATTCCATCATGTACTTGAACTCCTCTCTAGATTTATTAATCATGTCTTGCACTAGGGGCACAATTTCTCCTGTTATCTGAGAAATTATTGCTGATTTCATTTTTCCCAGATCCCTCTTTGTTGCCAGTTCAGTGGGTCCAGATTGTTGAGTATCAGAGTGTTCCATCTCATTTCCCTTTGGGTTTGCTGTAGGTGATCTGGAAGTCTGTTTTTGAGACTTATTTATGTGTTTTCTCATTTCAACTGGGGCAGGGGGCTGTTAGCACCTGCTCGGGTTACCTCCTCTGAGCTGGGTGAGGTGCAACAGGGGCCAGGAGTAGCAGTAGAGATGGTGACCCAAAAGCCCTTTCCTGTGTGCTGGGAGCAGCGGGAGGGATGGTGGCTGGTAAGCCCTTTTCACTGGACCAGGAGCAGTGGGATGGTGGGTCATAAGCCCCTCCCTCTGGGCCAGGAGCAGTCGGAGGGATGGTGACCTGGAAGCCCCTTCCTCTGGGCCAGGAGCGGTGGGACAGAAGGTGACCCAAAAGCCCTTTCCTCTGGGTTGGGAGCAGCACGAGGGATGGTGACTGGGAAGCGTCTTCCTCTGGACCTGTAGTTGTGGGATGACGGCTCAAAAGCCCCTACTTCTGGCCTGGGAACAGTGGGACTCAGTACCTTGGTTTGGTGGTCTGGTGTCCTCTGGGTCTTTGTAGTGTGGAACCACATGGCTGCCTGTCTGCACCAGGGTGATTTGGTGTCTTCCGCATGACTCAGGACCTCAGTAGGGCGTGCACAGACCTTCCTGTGTGCAGCGGAGTGATTCTGTGTATTCTGCGGGACTGGGGACCTCGGCAGGGTGTGGGCAGACCTGCCTTTCTGCAGTAGGCTGATTCAGTGTGTTCTATGCGACTCAGACATCGGTAGGGTGTGGGCAGACCTGCCTGTCTGCAGCGGGCTGATTTGGCGTGTTCAGTATGCCAGTTCTTGCAGGGTGGTTATTTTCATGCTTGATGCCATGGCCCACGTCATCTAAAACTGTGTAGTCAATAGGTTTCTGAATATACTTTACTTTGTGCTCCATATTTGCAGGTGCTATTATCTTGTGAGTTCTTGATGTATTCATATTTGTTGTCAAAATAACAATTTCTCTTCTAGCCATTTTCTCTTTATGAATATCAACAGTCTGGCACAAATGCTGGCTGTCTTGCTACTGCAATTGCCATGAATAATGATACCCTTTGTCTCTGACTCTCATATCTTCCTGTGAGATATGATTAATGGAAGATTCCATTCTCTGAAGCTGAGAAGATTGGATGTCCAGCAACTGGGGTACATTATTGGCCAATGCATTTATTTGATAAGCAACACTAGCTAGAGATTAGGTTGTATATGCTTTGGTCTCTCTTTTTTTTTTTTGGTACCGGAGATTGAACTCGGGTCCTTACGCTTGCTTAGCAGGCAGCAAAACCACTGAGCTAAATCCCCAGCCCAGCTTTGGTCTCTTCTAAAGCTTTTCTCTTGTCTGTAGCCTGTATGTAGTTGATCTCACAGTAGTCCACTACCTGGGTCAGGTTCTGGTAACTCTCTGTCAGAGCTGTCTTGCCTTATGGGATCTCCTCTAGTCACATCTGCAACTTTGCCATTTTCCAACCATCTGCATCGCTTTCTCTAGAGTTAAAGAGAGAGAGGCTGCAGGATCTGCCACTGTGGCTCCGAGCACCTCACAGCCCAGATACACACTGCCTCTTGTGTAGAAGACTTAACAATCTTGAACAATCCCAAAACAAGAAATTAAATCAAAGCAGTTAAACAAACAAATAAAATTAAAAGAAAAAAACTACCAACTAAGAAAAGCCTAGGACCTTATGGATTCACAGCTGAATTCTACAAGAAATTCAGGGAAGATCTAACACTAATACTCTTCAAATACTTTAATGAAATCAAAAAGAAAGAGTAGTTCCAAAATAATTCTTAGAAGCTAACATTATTCTGATCCCAAAATCAGACAAGGATCCAACCAAAAAAGACAACTGCAAGTCAATCTCTCTAATGAATATAGATGCAAAAATACTTACCAAGATACTGGCAAACAAAATGCAGCAAATCATCAAAAAAGATAATACACCATGACCAAGTAAGTTTCATCCCAGGGCTGCAAGGATGATTCAATATATGCAAATCAATAAATGTAATTCATCTATAAAGAGAAGCAAGTACAAAAATCACATTGTTATCTCAAAAGACATAGAAATGTCTTTTGACAAAATCTAACATCCATTCATGGTAAGAACCTTGAAGAAAATAGTTATAGGCCTTTATCTCAATCTGATGAAAGGCATTTAAAATGAACCTACAGCCAGCATCTTATTAAATGGGGGGAAACCTTCCCTCTAAAATCAGGAAGAAGATAAAGATGCCCATTATCATCATTCCTGTTCAACATAGTTCTGGAAACATTAGAGGGAGCAATCAGGCAAGAGAAAGAAAAAAAAAGGGATATGTATAAGAAAAGATGAAGTAAAAATATTATTATTTGCAGATAACACAATCCTTTGCTTACAAGATATAAAAAATCTCTGACAAAAGATGCCTAGAACTAATAACCAAATTCAGCAATATAGCAGGATAGAAAATAGACAAAAAACCCAAAAGCATTCCTATACACTAACAGTGAATTCACTGAAAAAGAAATTAGGAAAACAATACCATTCACAATAGCATCAGAAATATTAAATACTTAGGTATCTACCTAATCAAAGAAGTGAAAGACCTCTACAATGAAAATTACCTCACTCTGAAAAAGAAAATCAAGTAGGACATCAGAAAATGGAAAGATATCACCTGTTCCTGGATAGGAAGAGCTAATATAATAATAATGGCTATACTTCCAAAACTGATATACAGACAATGCAATCCCAATCAAAATACCAATGGCATTTCTCACAGAGCTAGAGAAAACAATCTTAAAGTTTATATGGAACCAGAAGAGACCCAGAAGAGCAAAAGCTATCCTGAGTAATAAAATCAAAGCAGATGGAATCACACATTCAGATTTGAAGTTATATTATAAAGCTACAGTGATTAAAATAGCATGGTGCTAGCACGAAAATAGAATCTATTTTTTTTTTGGTACCGGGGATTGAACTCGGGTCCTTGCTCTTGGGAAAAATAGAATCTATTATACATGATGTTTATGTGGGAGTGCCCTTGTGATTGATGGCTGTGAAAAGGAAGCAAAGGAAACAGAACTTGGATAGAGCAGTGGTCAAGCTGGAATGCGGGCCCAAACAGCAACATTCCTGGCTGACTTTATGAGATCTGAAGCAAAAATGACCAGATGTAGTTGTCCTGTGTGGGGTTATAATGGCTGGGTCTTCACACATCCACCTTAATTAGTATTAGATGAGGCCCTACCTCTAGCTGGGTGATATGTCTCTGTGCAACTGAGGCTGTCAGGGAAGAAGCTAAAAGCCAAAGACTATGATAACAGCGCTCCCAGGACCTAGAAGAATACGTCCTTTGTTGAAGAGGAATCCAGATGGAACACTTTTGGGTTCAACATTGTCCACCCTTTTTGCTGACCAAATCTACTTCTTCATATGCCATGGCAGCTTGGCTGAAGGGTTCATTGAGAAAGGACAGTGGGAGATTAAGAAAGACAAAGTGATATACTGTATAGGTGGGGCCAGATGGGGCTCTAACTCCTGATGGGAGGAAAAGACCCCAGGCAAATGGCCTTGCATTTATTTATAGTGGTAGAGGTAAGGGAAGTGCAGGGGGAGGCAAAAGGGGCTGGTCTGTAACAGGAGAGTAGCTAGCATCATGCTTGATAGTTTTCTGATGAATGGGCGAAGAGGAAGATAATCTTCTCGCCAGGCCTTGCTCCACCACATCCTCTTGTCACCTGTCCTCCTTCCACAGGGCCCTGCCTAGTCTGCGGGAGGAAGCAAACAAGACTCATTTTCCTAGTTCAACTCGGGGTCCTGCTTCATACGCTGGAGGAGGTGAGTTAGGCCTGGCCATAGTGATCTACAGCGCAGTGCTCCCAGCACTCATATAAGTCTGGGAAATAACTCCTCTAGGGTTCTTGTGGGTTTTCCTTTTTGGGAAACTTAGAGAAGGACCATTTGTGGAGGGAACTACAGTTTCTGCTGCTGCAGCTGGACGCAGGGTCACAACTGATATCAATCATCTCCCTCCTCCATTATCAATTCTAGATTCTCCTTCTCCTGAGCTGGTATCTATGACTTAGCTGGTGATATTCCTGATAAGCCTTAAGCCAGTGATTACTATGTTCATTTTTTGGCTAAGATTATTGCTCTCGTCCATTTACCATCAAAATTGGTAAATAGTAAACAAGCATCTATATAAATCACTTGTGAAGCATGCATATTCTGTATGCCTCTATTCTATAAATCATGCCTTTTTCCTTGTGATAATAAAGGGTCAATTGTACTTATCTAGATAGTGTAATAAAAAGTCTGACTCTATGTTTGACTACTTATATATTTTAAGCTTCACCTTTCCTTCTTTTCCTTGTACTTGACATCTGAGAATGCTGACAAGAAAGCACTTCAAAAGCCTCTGACCATGCAGAGGGATCTTCATACTACCTGCACCACCAACTACTGCAGGAACTCCAAATCAATCTCCTTTACCTATTTTCTAAACTATTTTCAGAAAGCATCATCATGTAAGCCTCTGTCTCTGTCTGTCTGTCTGTGTCTGTCTGTCTCTCTCTCTCTCTTTCTGTGAGATGTCATCCAGTTCTGTCAACAATATCCAGCATTACCAAGACTACATAAGGGCAGGTGATGTGAGAAGTGGCTAGTTAGTTTCTTTCTATCCTTTGTCAATATCAAGAGGCTCACCTGGAGCTGGGCTCCACCCCCACCAACATCAATGTAATAGGCTAAAAAAATTAACAGACACTTAGGGACCTGTGGGACAATGAATGAAAATACATAAAACAGAAATTATAAATGTATGCTAATGAGAGCACAATATATCACTATATAATTTATTTAAATAAAAATAAAGAAGGAAAGATACAAATGTATAGAAGCAGAATTTTGTATTCTATTGCAGTTAAATTGGTATTAATTTAACATAAGTTGTTGTATGTTTAAGGTATTAAGTGCAGTCTCCATAGTAACCACTAAGAAAATGACTAAAAATACACATAAAAAGAAATGAACTGATCATACAGCCAGCTAGAAAAAGAAAGATGTAGCTTGTAGGGCCAATATCAAAATGCAGAGAATAAAATAACAGGCCACCTTTTTGCCTACTAAGAACATCATACACACACATGTACACACACAAAAACACACTTTAAAAATTTTTTGAATTAACGTGCATGAATAAGAGCCACTTACTACTTTTGCCTAACAAGATAAACATCCTTCATACAAACAAGTCTCACTCTCTCTCCCAAAAAAGGGACACACAAAGCTCCAACAGTAATCTCATCCAAATATAGGTTCCAATTATCATATATTTCTGGGTTAATATCACTCTTCAAATTCAGTCACTGAGCTGAACATTACATATAATGTGGTCTATATTCCAATTTTTTCCCATTAAGTTTATTGGTACATTTTAGTTATACAATACAGTTACATTCATCATTGGGATCTTGTACCTTTACGTGATGTATCTTGGTTCTTATTTTTTCCCCATTCCCCTGCCCTCCCTTCACCCCCTCCACCCTTCCCTGTTTACAAAGGCTTTGTTTCCATATTTTTCCTTTTCTCATATTCTTTCTTTCCCTTTTTTTTCCTTTCCCCTACATATTCCAATTTTAACCACAAAAAGTCAATATATAAAATAACAATGGGAAGTACAAAAGATAGAAGAAGAAAATAGTTACTATATACAAATATATACTTAAAAACAAAAAAAGAAAAAGCACATTGTTGCTGGCCTCCTCATTCCCTTAACTATCCACAAGATTATGGTTAGTATTTATATAGCTTAATACTTCTATATTTATAATGTTCTTATTGTACAAACTATCCCATTTCTTCCATCAAGAATTTATTTTGGGCTGGGGATTTAGCTCAGTGGTACTTTGTCTGCCTTGCAAGCACAAGGTCCTGAGTTTGATCCCTGGTACCAAAAAAAAAAATTATTTCATCAAGTTTCTTTACCTCATGGGCTAAATCATTCATTGCTGAAGGGTCAGAATCCCCAGTAATCTAATGTTTTATTTTTGTTAGTATAGCTTTGTATTAATATTTATTACTAGACATAAAATTACTAAAAATTATTCCAGAGAATCCCCTCATTTGTTTGCATAATACTTCATAACTCCATGCTGAAACTACAATTTCTCCTTGGTAAATAAAATAAATCACACCATGGGGTGATCTCATTCTCTTCCTGTGAATTCAGCAGCATGAAGAACCTGCAATAGCAAGAGGTCAGAACTTACCTCAATATAATTAATATCAACATAAAATAATCTTCAGAGCGAGCCCTCGAATAATCATCAGGAATAATGGAGAGAAGGGAGTAGTAAGCTCCCCACAACAGGAAAGCACAGAATTCCCCCTCCAGTAGGGCAGGTAGAGATGATCAGGGTGTCTGCAGGTGCGCGCAAGCCCCAGCCAAGCTGAATTGAAGCTGAATTGTGGTGCACAAAATGCTGTGCAGATCTGCATCACAGCGACGTGGCATGAAGAGGATGCTGACCGCCATGGGGAAATGCAGAAGGAAACTTTAGATCAGGAATGTATGAGCAGTGTTCATCCGTGGAGGAAAAGGTTGGGCTGCTGAGTGCCAAAGGGGAAGAACGAGGGGTTGGTGGTTAGCGGGAGGCTAAAAAGAGGGAGGGATTGATGTAAGAGATAATGGCAACATTATTCAGGGGGAAGAGATAAATATATTTGTAGTCAGGGTGTTGCAGAAGCAAGAGAATGTGATGGGACAAACAGAGGCGGCAGTGCAATGAACATTATTATTTCAACCTGAACAGCTAAAGACTGCAACTTTCTGAATCAGAGAGCAATAATAATGGTAATCACACAGGAGCCCAGGCAAACTGATATTAAGGGCTGATTGCTGCCAGCTAAGCCCTTGATTGTAGCTAGGGAACATTTTGGGTGACCACTAATTAATTTCTGAATAGGTAACCACTGTTACTGTGAAGATGCAGTGCTTCCTAAGGAGACAAAAACAGGAAATGATTGAGAGTCATGGAACCAGAGAATATCTGTTATTAGAAACAAGAGGGAGGGTTTTCAGGGGTGATGGAGACCCAGAGTATTTTTTCATAGAACTTTGGGGGCAGAGAGTACAGTGTGAGTGGTTGGCACATGGACATTTAGGAAGAGGCAAACATTGCATTAACTTAATGTATTTCAGGGAGCATTTATTTAGGGCTTGGGATGCACAGGTTCGAGTCTCAGCTTTGAACCCATCAGCTTCACAACTCTGGAAAGTCACCTGTTTCCAGCAGGGGACGTTATATTGTGTGTCTGTTATGGCCTGAATGTGTTTGGGACACTTTGGGAGAGTCGATCATGTAACTTCTCTAGGTTTTGGTGTTCTCTTCTCGACCAAACTTTATTTATTTGTTTATTATCGGTTTTTTGGGGGATAGGATCTCACTGTGTAGTTCAGGCTGACCTTGAACTCACTGTGTAGCCCAGGCTGGCCTGAAACTCTTGGGAAACTTCTTCCCTTGGCCTCCTAAGTGCTGGGATTACAGGTGTGCACGACCACACCCAGCTTGGACCAACCATTTTTAATTCAGGTGATTTTTGATGTCCCTCTCAATTCTTAGGCCACCATGTTGAAAGTTGGGATCTCGACTTGACTCTGGAGACCTGATCTGTCAGGAATATTACATCTGTTATTCTTACTAACTTCTAACTCAAGTTCAGTACTTTCTTCAATTATGAAAGAAGGCCCCAATCAGCAACAAACATATGAAGTATTTGTCACTGATAAAAATCACAGATATTTTTATTTTATAGTCTTGGGCCAGGCATGATGACACATGCCTGTTATCCCAGGACTTCGGAGGCTGGAGCAGGAGGATCACTGTGAGTTCTGGCCTGAACTACATAGTGAGACCCTGTCTCAAAAAATAAATAAAATAGGGCTGGGGATTTAGCTCAGTGGCACCACGCCTGTTTGATCCCTGGTACCAATAAATAAATAAATGAATAAATAAATAAAAGATAGGGCCAGGGATTTAGCTCACTGGTGCTGTTACCTGCCTGGCAAGCAGATCCAAAGTTCGATCCCAGTACCAAAAAAATAAAATTAAATAAAAATTAAAAAAAATAAAATAATCTTCAAACAAATAATAAGACATCAGCAAATTCTACCCAAAAAAGTAAGTGAAGTTGAAAACAGTGGATCTCTTAAAGTTGATGATTGAACATTATTGAAAATTTACAATTTTATATATAGTAAACACAACCTTCAAAGTTGAAGGAGGATTTTGGTTTCTATTAGAAGCTGAGTAACTAGTGTAAAGTTATCCTTTTTGTTATAAACAACCATAAAACTAGATGAAATACATGAAAAAATTTAAAGAACATGATATTGAACATATATATATATATACAGCATACCCAGCAAAGGCAGAATTCATATTCCTTTCAAGTAATCATGGACAGCTTACAAAGAAATCATATGCTGGGCCATAAAACAAGTCTCAATTTCACGGTATTTCAATAATTGAGTATCCAACCACAATGAAATTAAACTAGAGCTAAAATATAATAAGAAATCTGGAAAATACCCAAATATACAAAAAACTAAGTAACACATTGGTCAACTATAATCCACAAAGCTTATAAAATGCTTCAAAACAGATAGAAATTATAGTACAATATATAATCCAGGCACCACAGTATGCACCTGTAGTTCCAGATACTTAGAAAGCTGAGGCAGGAAAATGTTGAAATCCAGGAGTTCCAGGCAAATCTAGGCAATATAGTGAAACACTATCTCATAAAAAGGCAAAACCCACAATGTATAACAATGTGTGAAATTCAATTTTAAGAAAATTTTATAATCATTATTTCCTGTATTTTAAAAAAAGTTTTAAATTAGTAACCTGTTTCTACCATCTAATGTCTATGGTGAATGAGATGCACTGCATATTCCACAGAGGCAGAAACCTTCAGAAAAATCATGCTCTAACAGACATCTGAAAACAAGCTTCCAGTTACGAGGTTCCAAGTGAGCCTTGTCTTTATGAGTTTGTGCATGGGGCTACTGGTTGCAGGTAAACAGAAAAGTTTTAACTCCGTTTGCACCATGATTATTTACCAAAAATGTATGGCCGTGTCTCAGATATGTCACCATTTTCTCTTTCTTTGAAAACTGTTATTATCAGCTGCTATGCAGAAGTGAGGGTGGAATTAAGATTGAATGACCTTTGATGTTTCATACATACCCAACATATGCTATGGAGATCTTGTAAAAGTATGATGATCTAGGACTAGAACACAGATGTGTATCTGACAAGAAAGTTAAGATTGTCACTGTATCTATCTAAACTGAGTCTTGAAACTACTGTATAGAAATATATTCTCTCTAATCTGTATCACTTGGTGAATTTTTGGTGTTTCTGCTAATGTATATTCACTCATTCATTGAATTAAATAGGATTCGAATTTCTGATAGAGATTAAATTTTGGTCCCTGACAATGAATTTGCACTCTCCAGTTGCCATAGAAAACTGGCATCACCCATAATAGCATAATGTACTTCTAGTTTCTATGACAACTAGACTATATAATCTACCCTGGGAAGAGAAACATTGACTTGGATATTTATAGGCAGAAAGTGTGTGATACTTGCATTAAAATAAGGTCATCTGAGTGTCTACCTTCACTTTGATTGAGCATGTTTGTGAGAGTGGAGGGAATAATTGAGTGCATGGTTGCAAATATAGAGGCTTATTACCCCTGCTGTGGTGGTATGGAGGGAGCCTGATGGTCACTATTGAGAGAGACTAATGTGGTTGAGTCATCATTTATTCTATCTCCTTCCTTGTTTCTGTGTCCTCAGATGACATCTGTAGTGTGAGGGCTCCATGTTCTTGGATTCGTAAAGCAGAAGTTTGCAAACCGTTTAAACTATGCACCTTTCTCCATGAACTATATTTGCAGTATCCCTAAAGGAGGTATCTTCATTTATATCTACATAAGTTATAGGGAGTATGGAAAATGTACATCATGAATATACACATTTTGAAACAATGAAGTACTAATGTTTTTTTCCTGGTCTCCTGGGGATGATTTACCAAATTCCAAGGTTTCTGAACACAACTTGTTGCTCTAAATAGCACAAATTGCTACTCTAAAGGAAAACTTTTGACTTATTACATCAAAAATTAGAAACTGTAAATGACTCCCCATCACTAAAAGTGCAAAGTAGAAGCTCCTTGTACTTTGGTCTCAGTTGTTGAATTTTGGTTGTGCATTTTGTTGATATGACATTCTCTCTATCCATTAATTAGGTTTCAAAAGAAGGCAGATTATTTAAAGTACAGTGAGGCACCCCTTAACAATGGGGGCACATTCTAAAAAATGTATCACTTGGTAATTTCATCATTGTGTGAACATCATTGAGTGTATTTATACAAACCTAGATAGTATAGACTAATGTACATCTAGGCCACATATATACATATATATATATATATAGTTATGTGATATTTATGTTATATATAATATAGTGTATTGCTCCTTGGATCATAATGAACAAAACTATAGGAGATTACATTAAGCACATGAGAAATTATTATAATCAAGGGATGAGGTAAACTTAAGATATATGAGGTTGCTACCTCTATAAAATGACCAAATGTGGGGCTGGGGATTTAGCTCAGTGGTGCCACTGTCTAGCTTGAAAGTGCAAGGTGAGGAAGTGAGCAGTTCCCAGGGCCCAGGAGGAGGCTTCTGGGCCTCCAAACCACCAACAACCCCAGTGCAGAGGAGGTGAGCTGCTCCCAGGGCCCTGGAGGAGGATTCTGGGCCACTGTACCACCACTGCACCCAGCACAGGGGAGGTAAGCTGTACGGGTGCCAAGAGCACCCCACCCAGTCCCAGTTGAAATGAGAAGACATGTAAATAAGTCTCAAAACCAGACTTCCAGATCACCTAAAGCAAACCCAAAGGGAAATGAGATGGGACACTCTGATACTCAACCACCTGGACCCACTGAACTGGCAACAAAAGGGGATCTGGAGAAAATGAAATCAGAAATAATTTCTCAGATAACAGCAGAGATTGTGCCCATAGTGCAAGATATGATTAATAAATCTAGAGTGGACACAGATAAAGAAAAATAGAGGAACTGAGGAACATGATGGAATCCCAACATAGGAAACAAATGGAATCCATAAAACAGATGCAAACAGATTTCCAGGAGATTAAAAACTCCATTGAAAGTATATGCAGCAGAATGAGCCAATGTGAGGACAGAATTTCAGATATAGAAGATAAGATTGCAATTAGTGACCAGGAAAAGAAAAATTGCTTCAAAATTATAAGGGAACATGAGAAATCAATCCAGCAGCTGCTAGATGATGCAAAAAAAGAATAACATAAGACTGATTGGAGTCAATAAAGAAACAGGAGAGAGTGCAGGTGTCATAAAAAAACTGTTCACAGAAGTAATGGCAGAAAACTTCCCAAGGAGGGGAAAAGAACTTGACAAACACATAAGTGAAGCAGATAGGACTCCAACTAGCCATGATCAAAAAAACCTACACATAGGCATATAATAGTTAGGATTCGAGAACCCAACAGACGAACAAAATTCTACAAGCAGTGAGAGAAAAGAAACAAGTCACATACAAAGGAAAGCCCATCAGAATCACAGCAGACTTCTCAACACAAACCCTCAAAGCAAGAAGAGCTTGGAGTGAGGTATTTCAAGAACTAAAGGAAAACAGCCTCTAACCCGGATTGATGTACCCTACAAAACTATCTCTCAAAAGTGATGGAGAAATAAGATACTTCAATGACAAAGAGCACCTTAGGAACTTCATGAATACCAAACCAGCATTCCAAAAAATTTTAGACAATATCGTAAGAAAAGACAACAAGGATCACAACCCCAGGAAGCCCAGCAGAATGAGTCCATCGGGCACAACAAGAAATTAAATGCAAAGGGGAAGAATCCGACAAAAAGAAAAAGTCATGACAAGGATAAGTCAATACGTATCAGTTATAACCATCAATGTTAATGGTCTCAATTTATCAATCAAAAGAAATAGACAGGCAGAATGGGTCAAGAAGTAATATCCAACAATATGATGCATACAAGAAACACATTTAATACGAAAAGAAACTCATAGACTGAAAGATAAAGGGTGGAAAACAATACTCCATGCGATGGGAAACTGGAAAGAAGCAGGAGTTGTTATCCTCTTTGCAGATCAAGTAGACTTCAAACCAACACTGATTAAGAGAGATATAAAAGGACCCTACATACTTGTAAAGGGAAAATTTCAACAGGAAGAGATGACAATCAAAAATATCTATGCACCAAACACTAGTGCACCCAACTATATAAAACAAATACTAATGGACATGAAAAGTCATATATGCACTAATACAATTGAGGTGGGGGACCTCAACACCCCACTGTCACAAATAGATAGATCAACTAGACTAAAAATAAGTAATGAAATACTAGAACTCAATCGAACTCTTGAACAAACGAACTTAACAGATGTTTACAGAGTCTTCCAACCCACAAAATCAGAATACACATTCTTCTCAGCTGCACATGGGTCATTCTCCAAAATAGACCACATACTCACACACAGAACGTGTTTAAGTAAGTGCAAAGGAATTGACGTTGTCCCCTGTATATTATCAGACCATAGTGCGATGAAATCGGAGATCCACAGCAGCAGAAACTGGAAAAATTTCATAAACACATGGAAATTAAACAACACACTTCTGAATAACCAATGGGTCACAGAGGAAATTAAAGAAGAAATCAGACGGTTCCTTCAATTAAATGACAATGACAATACAACATATCGGAATCTATGGGACACAATGAAAGCAGCCTTATGAGGGAAATTCATAGCAGAAAATACTCATATTAGGAAAACAGAGTGAACCCAATTAAACAACCTGATGCTGAACCTGAAGCTTTTAGAAAAAGATGAGCAGGATAAACCCAAAGCTCAAAGAAAGGAGGAAACGATAAAGATCAGAGCAGAAATCAATGCAATGGAGACTAACAGAATGATACAAAAAGATCAATGACACCAACAGTTGGTTCATCAAAAAGAATAAACAAATTTGACAAACCCTTAGCCAACCTTGTCAGAAAAAGGAAAGAAAAGGCCTAAATCCATGAAATTAGGAATGAAAAGAGTGAAATTACAACAGACCCAGCAGAAATCCAGAGGATCATCAATACCTACTTCCAGAACCTATACACCAATAAGATGGACAACACAGAAGAAATGGACAGATTCCTAGATACATATGAATTACCAAAGTTGAACAAAGAAGACCTAAAAATTCTATACAAACCAATATCAACCAATGAAATTGAAAACATAATTAAGAACTTACCAACTAAGAAAAGCCTGGATCCTGATGGTTTCACTGCTGAATTCTACAAGATATTTAGAGAGGAACTACTGCCACTACTGTTTAAAAGTTTCAATGCCATTGAAAGGGAAGCAATACTCCTAAATTCATTCCTGGAAGCAAGCATCACCTTGATCCCCAAAGCACAGAAAGATCCAACCGCAAAGGAGAACTATAGGCCAATCTCACTAATGAACATAGATGCAAAAATCCTTAATAAGATAATGGCAAACAATGCAGAAGATCATCAAGAAGATCATACACCCTGATCAAGTGGATTCATCCCAGTGATGCAGGGATGGTTCAATATATGAAAATCAATTAATGTAATACACTATATCAATAGAGCCAAGGACAAAAACCATATGATTATCTCCATAGATGCAGAAAAAGCATTTGACAAAACCCAACATGCATTTATGATAAAAACTCTACAAAAAATTGGAATAGATGGTCTCTACCTCAAACTGATAGAAGCCATCTATGAAAAACAAACAGCCAATATCATACTAAATGATCAAAAACTGAAATCCTTCACACTAAAATCAGGAACAAGACAAGGATATCCACTATCACCACTCTTGGTCAATATAGTTCTGGAAACATTAGCCATGGCAATTAGACAAGAGAAAGAAATAAAAGGAATAAAGATAGGAAAGGAAGAAGTCAAATTGTCATTTTTTGCAGATGATACTCTATATAGAAGACCCCAAGAACTCCATCAAAAGTCTTCTAGACTTAATAACCAAATTCAGTCAAGTAGCTGGTTACAAGGTCAACACACAAAAATCAATAGCTTTCCTCTACATGAATGACAGACTCACTGAGAGAGAAATAGGGCAAATAATTCCTTTCACAATAACACTCAAAAAACTGAAATACCTAGGAATCCACCTAACAAAAGAAATCAAATAGCTCTTCTCTGAAAACTATAGCACTCTGAAAAGAGAGATTGAAGATGATATCAGAAAATGGACAGACATCCCCTGCTCCTGGGTAGGAAGGATCAATATAGTGAAAATGGCCATACTTGCACAACTGCTATATAGATTTAATGCAATTCCAATTGAGATCTCAGCAGCATACTTCATGGACCTTGAGAAAAGAATCCAAAAATTCATTTGGAACAAGAAGAGACCCAGAATAGCAAAAGCAATTCTGGGCAACAGAGACATGGCAGGGGTATCACAATCCTCAACATGAAACAGTACTACAAAGCTACTTGATAAAAACAGCATGGTACTGGCAAAGAAACAGACCTGAGGACCAGTGGAACAGATTAGAAGATGCAGAAACATCTCCAGACACACTCAGCTATCTCATCTTTGACAAAGGAGCCAAACACCCTCACTGGAGGAAAGATAGCCTCTTTAATAAGTGGTGCTGGAAAAATTGGCCTTCAACTTGCCAAAGATTAAAACTAGACCTATATCTCTCACCATACACTAAACTCAAATCAAAATGGATTAAATATCTAAATATTAAAATAGAAACTCTGAACCAGTTGGAACAGAGGTAGGTAGAACCCTTGAAGATATCAGTGTAGGAAAAGATTTTATGAACAAAACCTCAGTTGCCCATGAACTAGCACAAACAATCAACAAGTGGGATCTCTTCTTATTAAAAGACTTCTGCACAGCAAGAGAAACCACCAGCAGTGTGAAGAAACAACCCACAATGTGGGAAAAAATCTTCACCTGCTCTTCCTCAGACAAAGGTCTACTATCTCAAATCTATAAAGAACTTAAAAAGATCAGACCTCCCAAATTTAAAAACCCAATCCACAAATGGGCATCTGAAATGAACAGACATTTCTCAGACAAAGAAGTAGAAATAGCAAATAAATACATGAAAAAATGTTCAACATCACTGGTCATTCGAGAGATGCAAATGAAAACAACACTGAGATTCCACTTCACTCCAGAAAGAATGGCTGCTATCATGAAATCCACCATCAACAAACGCTGGCGGGGCTGTGGGGAAAGAGGAACCCTGCTCCACTGCTGGTGGGAGTGCAGACTGGTGCAGTCACTGTGGAAATCAGTATGGAGATACCTCAAAGATCTCGGACTGGAAATCCCATTTGACTCAGCTATTCTCCTGCTGGGTATCTTCCCCAAAGAATTAAAATAATCATACCACAGTGATATATGAGCACCCATGTTCATCGCAGCACAATTTATAGTAGATAAAACTTGGAAACAGCCCAAATGCCCATCAACTGGAGACTGGATAAGAAAATGTGGGTTTTTTTTTTTTTTTTTATAAAATGGAGTGCTACTCAGCTGTAAAAATTGAGAAATTAGAGACATTTATAAATGGATGCACATTGAGGTGATACTCTTAAGTGAAATAGGACACACATGTAAATATCGAATAGTTTCTCTGGTGTGAGAAACTGAAAGTGTAAATAAGGACTAAAAGATATAATAGATAATGTGAAATAGAAAGAAAAGTTGCAAAGGGGAAGGGGAAGTGGGAGGGGTAGGGGAAAGGTAAGAAGGGAATGGAATTAATATGAGAAAATGAAAAAATGGAAACAAAGTCTTTGTAAATAGGGAAGGGTGGAGGGGGTGAAGGGAGGGCTGAGAATCGGGAAAAAATAAGAAGCAATATATATCATGTAAAGGTCCAAGTTCCCAATGAGAAATGTAAATGTATTGTATACCTAAAATGTATGAATAAAAGAATTAAAAAAATAAGAAGTTGTCAAATTTATTTCAAAAAAGATTTTTATAATATGCTTTCTATATCCTTTTAAATTCTGTAACATCTGTAGTAATATCCTCCAAATTTTGATATTGCAATTTAAAAAATGTATAATTGATATTGTGTAATAGGAAGAAAAGTTCTAAAGGAGTAGGGGAAGTGGGAGGGGAGGGGAAAGGAAAGAAGGGAATAGAAAAAATATTTGAAAAGGAAAAAAAACTGGAAACACAATCTTTGCAAATAGGGAAGGGTGGAGGGGGTGAAGAGAGGGCAGGGGAAAAGGAAAAAAATAAGAACCAAGATACGTCATGTAAAGGTACAAGAGCCCAATGATGAATGTAACTGTATTTTATACCTAAAATGTACTAGTAAAGTTAATGAAAAAAAAAAAAGAAAATGCAAGCTTCCAAGTTTGATCCCTGTGCCCCCCCCAAAATGACCAAATATTTTACATTATAATTTTATTGGTAGGAATTCTCTTTCATTTAAATTTATAAATTTAGTATAAACATAGTATAGTAAATACACAACTCAGTAGCATAGTCATTTCTCAGATTTTATGAACTTAACACCTTTGTATATGCTATACTTTTATACAATTGAGGTACATTAGGTTTGTTTGGAATCACTACAAACACATGAGTAATACATTATGATATATTTTACAACAGCTATGATAATATCACTGTGTGATGTTAAATATTAAGTCCATTGTAATCTATTGGACCACCATCACATATATATATATATATGTGATGGTGGTCCGATATATATATATATATGATCTATTGTTGACTAAAATGTCATTGTATGGTGCAAGACTCTACTTGTTATATATTTTTTGAAATATGTTTTAATAAACAGGTAGAAAATCAGGTATATTTTAGTAGTTCAGCTTCACACTCCTATCTATGCTTGATGACAATAAGGCTTGGTTTGTATTGTATTTCTGCTTTGACACCTGATTCACTGTTAGGCTGTGCTCAGAGGAAGTGTTGCCAGACAGTTTGTGATAGCTAGAACTTGGAAACAGCCCAATTGCCCATCAACTGGAGACTGGATAAAGAAGATGTGCTTTTTCTTTAATATAATGTGGAGTACTACTCAGCCATAAAGAATGAGAAATTAGACATTTATAGCTAAATGGATGCACATTGAAGCCATACTCAAGTTAAATACATAGGACACACATGTGTAAATACTGAATAGTTTCTCTAGTGTGAGAAACTGAAAGTGTAAATAAGGATCAAAATGATTAAAATGAATAACTGATAATTTGAAATAGGAAGAAAAGGTCTAAAGGGGAAGGGGAAATGGGAGGAGTAGGGGAAAGGAAAGAAGGGAAAAGAAAAAATATGAGAAAAGGAAAAAATGGGAACAAAGTCTCTGTAAATAAGGAGGGGTGTAGGGGTTGAAGGGAGGGTAGGGAAATGGGGAAAAATATGAACCAAGAGATATCATGTAAAAGTACAAGTTCCCAATGATGAATGTTACTGTATTGTATACTTAAAATGTACCAATAAACTTAATGAATAAAAAAAAAAGAAAAAGGAAGTGCTGCCAGAGACTCCTGCAGTAAGTCTCTAGTCCCCACCTGCCCAGTGTGTGACACAGTCTGTGAAAAAAAAATTACACTAAGAGACAGAACTAGGAGAGAAAGTGGGGTGCCAGGACAATCAATGCTGGTGTAACCGACAAACGTGCTGGCCAATTTCAGGCACTGATTTTTATTGGAATCCATTGGGGTAAAGGTGACATGTGGTTTCTATGGAAATTAATGTAAACAAGGCTCATAAAGGACAAGACAAAGAAGTAGTAACACATAGACAAAATATATCATTGTAGTTAGAACATTGTCCTTCTAGTCTGAAAGTTTTAGTTCTGGGAATGGAATTTGGGTGCGAGTTACTGTGACCTTGGCATGTAGGCTTCAGTCAGACTCACTCCTATAAACAACACAGTTTTGTGGTTTACTCTGTACAGCTTGCTTTGGGCATAATCATTGTTATGGTCCTCTGCATCTCCCCCTTCGCTGTTTGAAAATGGCACTTGCATCAGGTCTGGTGATCTTTCTAGGTCTCAGGGCTGTAGTAGGTGAGGGGAGTCAGTCAGATGCAGCCTTTGCATGGCTTTCAGCAGGGGTGTCACATCATACTGCTTGCAGTGAATCCATCTTGGTCCATGGTGGTACATTCTGGGATGATGGCCACAGCATCATTTTTTATTTTCTGTTGAGAAATAATCATACCCTGGCCCCTATGTTATTAATTGTATTGAGCAATTTACCTTTTAGTTGGGACATACTTTGACAACACTAGTGTCTAGGACATGTCTGTAGATCTATCTTTGTATATATTTACTTTCCATAAGTGGATCTAAAAAATTTAAAATGAAAGTAACAAGATCTAATTGAACTTGTAGAGGTAGCTGTACCCCCTTCTTTTGTTTATGTAATTGTGCCTTTAGGGAAAGGTGAGTACGTCTAACAATAGCTTGGATACATGAGTTATCCAATGGACCTATGTCACAAGAACTTATAATGTGTCTAACTGACTTAGCTTTCTATAATAATTTCCTCTATAAAGAGCATCTCCAACTATGGTTAGGGGAGAAAGGGCATAGTTTCAATCCAACTGCTTCAAGCTGAGAAGGGTCAATGTAGGGAAGACCACAGTTAGAGGTCTCTTCAGGGAGCTAATTTAATAGGCCTTAAATAAAAACCATGTTGCAAATTAGCAATTATAAACTCTCTATATAAAGTCAATCTGGTGGATTTGGGTAAACAAAATCTAGCACATTTGTTGTTGATTTTATCTATATGATAACAGGTACATTTATAGGCTGATATATTTTCTTTAGATGGCATCCTATCAAAAGATAACAATTTGGGTAAGAGTTTTCTGTGTTTTTGGAGGAGAATGAGTGCATTTAACAATGGCTTTTTACATTAAGATGGACATTAAGTGCGTTACAAAGATAATGTCATCATGATTGTCGTGCTAAAATATTATGTGTGGCTCTTGATTTGAAACATTTTTCTGTCAACATTTTACAGGAATTCAACTACTAGGACAGCCATGATTGATAAAAAAACAGTCTTCTAACTATATTTTATATTTCAAAATGCTTGATATCCAGGTAAAATTATAATAGTTAAGTTCACTACTCACATTGCAATGGTAATGTGGCCCTTCAAGGTCTACAAAGAACCCAGATCATGAGAGAACCTTTGCTACAAGATCCACAGGGAAACATGGCCACCACACTTTCATTCCAATGATGAATTCTACTTGATCATAATATATTATTGTGGTTATATATTGCTGGTTTGATCTGTTGAAATATTTTAAAATTAATTTGGCATATTGGGCTATAGTTTTCATTTCATGTGATGATTTTTCTTTTTATGATTTCAGGGTAATGTCACACCCATTTAATGAGTGGGAATTATTCTTACCTCTATAAATATTATTGCTTCTGTTTCTACCTATAATAGATGAATAGGAGCAAAATATATACTCTATATTGGTGTCCTATTGCTGCTATAACAAATTACCACAGACCTAATAGCTTAAAAAACACACATTTACCATTTTACAGTTCTGGAGTTCAGAAGTGTCAAATGGGTTTCACTGGGGGAAAAACAAAATCTCAGCATGGTCTAAGGGAGCATCCATTTCTATATATTTTCTAACATCTACAGCTGTATACCTTGCATCTCCTGGCTCATGGCTCCTTCCTCCATCTTCATAATCATCAAGGTAGCATCTCCAAATCTCTCTGTACTTCTGTTTCCACAGTGTCTTCTCTCTTACAAGGACACCTGTAATTACATTGGGACAATGAAGTTATTACAGGATATTCTCTTCACTCAATATCCTTAATTTAGTCACAATTATAAAGCCCCTTTTGCAATATTGAGGTCATATATTTACAGATTTTGTGCATCAGAATGTGAAGATCTGAGGGATATTCTATAAATCAGCCTACCACATCTTCTTATGAAACAACCAAAATAATAAGTAAAAAATAAAACAGTGGTTTTCAATACACTGCACAAAAAACAACAAAGCACAGTGATAATGGAGAGACTGAAAACCAACAAGATAAGTCCTACATTGTCCAACTCAGTGTTTGTAGGAGGTTTCTTGGTTATGGTGCAGGGAAAGGAAACTGAAGTGGAGTCTAATGGACTCCATGAGTAAAAAAGATGAAGCTAAGTAGCTGAAGAAATCAAGATGGCCAGGCATTGTGAGATAAAATACTAAAGAAGAGTCACAGAAAAAAATTAATCTGTAGAGTCCTATTGCGCATTGAAACATACTTGACCTGACAGGATATAAAATAAAAAAGATTTGCATGCCGCACTTCATGAAGGTTGATGGCAAATTCTGAACTGATATATGGTACATTGCTGGTTTTATAGATGTCATGAGCATTGAATAGACTGAAGAAAATTTCCATATGATCTATGATATCAAAGATTGCCTTACTGTTCATTGTGGTAGTGGGTAATGTTGATATTAATTATTTCTATTTATTATGTTACAAAAGAAATGATTGCATCCTTGATTGGATCAGTACACATCAAATACATGTATTGAGATATTCCACTGTATCCCATAAATGTGCACTGTTATGTGTTGATTAAAATGAAAAATAAAATAAATTATTAATAAAAATTAAAGACCTCAGCATAATTGATCATATTAGGTTTCTGCCCAATAGCCAAAGAATTCTTCATAAGCACACACAGAACACTCTCTGGAACAGATCACATGTTCATTCACAGAACGAATATCATACCAAATATATGTTTTCAATCATTAAGATATGACACTAGAAACTAACAGCAGCAAGAAAATGGGAATTTTCACAAACATGGAGGCTAAATAACACACTTTGAAACAACTATTGGTTCAAAGAAGGATGGACAAAGGGAATATTTAAAATATCTTGAGAAGAACTAAAATGAAAATACAACTTACTAAAACTCATAAAATGAGAACCAACTCTTGGCTTCATTGACTTTTTTTGTATTGTTCTCTTAATCTCCATTGCATTGATTTCTGCCCTGATCTTTATAATTTCCTCCCTTTTATGAGTTTTGGGCTTGTCCTGTTCTTCTTTTTATAGAATCTTGAGGTTCAGCATCAGGTTGTGTAATTGAGCTCGCTCTGTTTTCCTAATGTGAGTATTGACTGCTATGAATTTCCCTTGTAAGACTGCTTTCATTGTGTCCCATACATTCTGATATGTTGTACTGGCATTGTCATTTAATTGTAAAAATTGTCTGATTTCTTCTTTAATTTTCTCTGTGATCATTGTTTATTCAGAAGTGTTCTGTTCAGTTTCTATATGTTTATGAAATTTTTGTGGTTTCTTTTGCTATTGATCTCCAATTTCATCACACTATGGTCTGATAGTATACAGGAGATAACTTTAATTCCTTTGCACTTACTGAAATATGTTCTAGGAGTGCATATGTGAGCTATTTTAGAGAATGACCCATGTGCAGCTGTAAAGAATGTGTATTCTGATTTTGTGGGATGGAAATCTCTGTAAACATCTGTTAAGTTCATTTGTTCAAGAGTTTGAGTTCTAGTATTTCATTGTTTATTTTTTGTCTAGTTGATTTATTTATTTGTGACAGTGGGGTATTGAGGTCCCCCACTACTATTTTAGTATTTGTTTCATATAGTTGGGTGCACTAGTGTTTAGTTCATATATATTAATGATTGTCATCTCTTCCTCTTGGATTGTTCCCTTTACAAGGATGTAGTGTCATTCTTTGTCTTTCTTAATCAGTGTTGGCTTGAAATCCAGTTGATCTGCAAAGAGAATAGCTACTCCTGCTTTTCTTCAGGTTCCCACTGCATGGAGTATTGTTTTCCACCTTTTAACTTTCAGTCTATGAGTTTCTTTTTGAATTAAGTGCCTTTCTTTTATGCAGCATATTGTTGGATCTTGCTTCTTGACCCATTCTGCCAGTCTATTTCTTTTGATTGGTGAATTGAGACCATTAACATTGATGGTTATAACTGATACGTATTGACTTATCCTTGTCATGACTTTTTCTTTTTGTCGTATTCTCCCCCTTTGCATTTAATTTCTTGTTGTGTCCACTGGATTCATTCCACTGGACTTCCTGGGGTTGTGATCTCGATTGTCTTTTCTTAGGACATTGTTTAAAATTTTTTGGAGTGCTGGTTTGGTATTCATGAAGTTCCTAAGGTGTTCTTTGTTATGAAAGTATCATTTCTCCATCAATTTTGAAAGATAGTTTTGCAGGGTACATCAATCTGGGTTGGAGGCTGTTTTCCTTTAGGGCTTGAAATATGTCACTCTACACTCTTTTTACCTTGTGGATTTGTGTTGAGAAGTCTGCTGTGATTCTGATGGGCTTTCCTTTGGATATGATTTGTTTCTTTAACTGCTTGTAGAATTTTGTTCTTCTGTTGGGTTTCTGGAATCTTAACTATTATATGCCTATGTGTAAATTTTTTTGATCATAGCTAGTTGGAGTCCTATATGTCTCAGTTATCTCTATGTCAAGTTCTTTCCCCCTATTTGGGAAGTTTTGTGGCATTATTTCTCTGAACAATTTTTTAATGTCTGCACTCTCTCCTGTTTGGTCATTGACCCTGATCAGTCTGATGCTATTCTTCTTTGCATCATCTAGCAGCTGCTGGATTGATTTCTCATGGTCCCTTACTATTTCTAAGAAATTTTTCTTTTCCTGGTCACTAATTGCAATCCTATCTTCTATATCTGAAATTCTGTCCTCACATTGGCTCATTCTGCTGTGTAAACTTTCAATGGAGTTTTTAATCTCCTGGAAATCTGTTTGCATCTGTTTTATGGATTCTATTTTTTTCCTATGTTGGGACTCCATCATGTTCCTCAGCTCCTTTATTTTTTTTTATCTGTGTCTACTCTAGATTTATTAATCATGTCTTATACTATGGGCACAATCTCTGCTGTTATCTGAGAAATTATTTCTGATTTTATTTTTTCCAGATCCTCTTTTTTTGCCAGTTCAGGGAGTCCAGGTGGTTGAGTATCAGATTGTTCCATCTTGTTTCCCTTTGGAGTTGCCTTAGGTGATCTGGAAGTCTAGCTTTGAGACTTATTTAAGTGTCTTCTCATTTCAACAGATTCAGCCTGCTGTGCATTTGTTAAGGTGACTTTTTGCTCACCCAGTGGTTTTAAATTCTCAGCAAGCCACCGAATAGCCTTTACTCTGTTGCTCAGCAGTACACCAATTCCTGGGTTCAGAGTGGTGGCCTTCTGGATCCCTGTGCTGACCTGTTTCTGGACAGGCTTCTGGCTGGAGCCTGTACACACTTGGGATGGTATCTAGGCATGCCTCTTGCTCCAGCCCCTATATAGCTGTTGTGTGGGAGGGCCTTTGGCTGGAGGCTGTGTACCTCAGTTCCTGTTGTTTGCACAGGGTTTGGCTAGGGTCTCCACGCACTTATCAGTGGTATCAGGGTGAGCCTCTGGGTTTTGCTTTTGTGCCTGTATAGCTCTTTTCCAGGTGGGTCCTTGGCTGTGGCTGATGGAATAACAGGCCTCCTGTTGATACCTGTGCACCTGTGCAGCTCCTTTCTGGGCAGGGCTTTGGCTTGGCCAGGTGTGCCCGAGCCTCTGGTGTAGGGGCAGATCCCTGGCTGGGATCAGTCTGCAGCCATGCCTGTCTGGGCCACACAGCTGCTCCCCACAATCTGGGTGCACTTACCGATGGAATGGAGGGCCTCTCGCTGAAGCTTGTACTCCTGTGCCCTGTTCAATATAGTTCTTGAAACTTTAATTACATCAACATGGCAAGAAAAAAAAAGAAATTTGAATAGTAAAGAAAGGAGTCAAATTATCCTTATTTGCAGAATATAGTATCCTTTATTTAGAAGATCCAAAAACCTCTAACAAAAGACTCTTAGAACTAATAAACAAAATCAGAAAATGACAGGATACAAAATCAACATACAAAAAATCAGTAGCATTTCTGTACATCAACAACCCACCAAGAAGGAAATCAGGGAAACAATCCCATTCACAATAGTTTGAAAAACTAAATACCTGGGAATCCACCTAACAAAAGAAGTGAAAGACCTCTATAACAAAAACTATAGTGCTCTGAAAAAAAAGATTGAAGAGGAGTTAGAAAATGGAAAAACAGCATCTGTTGTTGGATAGGCAGAACCATATTACCAAAATGATATATAAATTTAATGCAATGCCAATCAAAATCCATCAATTTTTTTACAGAACTAGAAAAAAATCAGTCAAAAAATTTATGTGAAACCAGAAGAGACCCAGAATAGCCAAAGTAGTGGCTAGGAGTGCTGAGATAAAAAACAGGAGGCATCATAATCCCAGACTTGAAGTTATACCACAAAGCTACAATGATAAAAACAGTAGGTGGTGGCCACTAAAATAGACATGTTGGCCAATGGAATAGAATAGAGGATACTGAAACAACCCCAAGCGCCTTCCACCATCTAATTTTTGACAAAGGGATAAATAAAATATGCTAGAAAGAAGATAGTCTCTTGAACAAATGGTGCTGGGAAAACTAGTTAACCGCATGCAGAAGAATAAGTCTAGATTTTTATCTCTCACTGTGTACTAATACAACATCAAAGTTGTTGAAAGAGCTAGATATAAAAACAGAAACACTGAATCTTTTTGAAGAAAAAAATTGTTAAACTCTTGAAATCATAAGCATAGGCAAGGACTTCCTGAACATAAGAACCCTAACTGTACAGCAAATAACAGGAAGAATCAACAAGTGGAGTTATATCAAATTAAAAAGTTTCTCCCCAGCAAAGAAAACAACAAATAGAATCATGAGACAACCTACAAAATGAAAAAACTTGTCAGCTACACCTCAGATGACTAAACTCTAGGATATATATAAAAACTCAAAAGAAATTACACCCTACAAAATAAGAAACGCATTTTAAAAAATGGGCAACTGCAATGAATAAGTACCTTTCAGAAGTACAAATGGACAATAAATACAAGAAATAATCTTCAGCATCTTTGGCCATTAGAAAAATGCAAATCAAAATAACCCTGAAATTCTACCTTACTCCAGTAAGAATGGCTACAGTGAGGGAGTCAAAAACAACAAATACTGGGGAGGTTGTGGGGAAAAAGGAACTCTTCTATATTCTTGATATGAATGTAAACTAGTTCAACCACCATTGAAATTAGTATGGAGATTCCTCAAAAAAAAATAGAAATGCTATTTGACCTAGCTATACCTCTTATGGGTATCTTTCCAAAAGAGTTAAAGTGCTACATGCATACTCATGTTTATAGCCTCACAACTCAGTATAGCTAAATCATGGATGTGGCCTATATGCCCATCAACAGATGAATGGATAAATAAATAAATGTGGTATATATACACATGGGGGTACTACTTAATCGTAAGGAAGAATATATTTGAGTCATTTGTAGGAAAATGATGGATCTTGGGATTATCATACTAAGAAAAATAAATCAAACAGAAAAGGTTAAATATTGCATGGTTTCTCTAATATGAGGGACCTAAAATATAATTTAAGGAGCAAAATAAAAGAGCGGTTTTAAGAAATAGTGGTAGACTCTGTGGAGATGAGAAGGAAACCTGGGGAAGGGAGGAGAGAGGAAGGCAGAAGGAAAGAGCAAGTAAAAATGATAAAGATTTGCTATGTATACGTACCATTTCCCCTGGAAAAATAATTATTGTGTATCTCAAACATACTAATAAAAAAGAACCTGTGAATACTAGAGAATAGTTGAAATATTATTTGTGTTATTCAGCATACATTATTCTTGGAATGCTAGAGATCAAAATCACTATGTTTATATATTGATGTATCTATATTTCTTCCTCTATTTCTCTATCTGTATCAATTCATGTATACAGCAGTGGATTGAGGAGGGGAGAGAGAGAGAGAGAGAGAGAGAGAGAGAGAGAGAGAGAGAGAGAGAGAGAAGAGAGGCACTGTATTCCTACACAGATGGAAGAGAAAAAGAAAATAATTGAGAGACAAAATTTTTAAGAGGATATCTTGCAAAAGTATGGAGGAGTAGGATGACCAGTTATTAATTTTCTTATTTTACTATCTTTCTCTTTTTCATTTATTTAAATTCCATATTGCTTTATACTCAGAAAATTAACCAAAGTTACATATTTAAAAATATACAACTAATATTTTTTGAAAGTGGTTCACACACAAAAGAAGAAAACATATAATGTTATGGAAGCATGTCCAAATCTGTTGAGTTCAAAAGAAAAATATTTTTAAAAGAGTTTATATAGGGCCTGGGATTTAGCTCAGTGGTACCGCGCCTGCCTTGCAAGCTCAAGGTCCTGAGTTTGATCCCTGGTGACAAAAATAAAAAAATAAAATAGAGTTTATATTTATTAATAGATTAAATATTTTGTAAATATATATTTTAATCAAAAACATTTCTGATTGATGTCATTGGGGATAGTTCCTTTCTGACCATTTTCAACATGTTTTTAGATTATTTTCATGTATATTCTTTCACCTACAAAAAATTGAACTGAAAACACCGTATCTTATTTTGTGACTCCTTCCATTCTCTTTTATAAAGTGCATGCAAATGTACACACACACACACACACGCACACACACACCGTACTCCTATCTTTAGGTGAAGGTAGGATTTTCATGGGGGGGGCGATGCTGCCTATGTACCGGGTATCTTTAATTGCCTGGATGCTCAAAATGTGTTTCTTTTGCCAGTTGGCTTTCAGACCACATAGACTTAATCTATTCAGATGTCATAAATATGACTGCTGTGTGATCTAGTTGCTCAGAAAAGAGAGAACATATTAAAAATTATTTTAATAGAGTATGAATGATGCATGGAATCATTTTCATATTCAGATACACATTCAATGGTATATCAATAAAGTTGTTAAAAAGGAGATTGAGCTATTCTCCCACTCCCTTTGCTGGGGTTTCTAGCAGATGAAGTGGAAGGAGGGGCAGCAGAACCAGGCAGCATAGATTCAAGGCTCCTGTGTGCCCAGGCATGCAATGCTGATATATGTCTACAGTGCCATGAAGATGTCCAAGAAGTTTAGCTCTGCCTAAGGGCCTGTGAAAGAAGAACCTAAATCAATGAGATTGTGACCTAAACCTCCTGTAAAAGTGGAAACAAAACCAAAAAATGGAGAGGGAAAGGATAAATTATCAGACAGAAAGTGCAAGCAAAAGGGGAAATGGGAGGGAAGTGAAAACCAGCTGAAGTGGCTAACCAAGAGACCAAAGAAAGATTTATCTGCAGAAAATGGAGAAACTAAAATCAAAGAAGTCTAGCCTCTGATTAAGCAGCAGAAGAAAAACAAGTGAAGTCTCATTAATTATATAGTATTAATTATCAATGACTCCTGTCTCGCTTCCTATACAATCCAGAAATATTTTATCAACTATTTTGTAAATGCAAGTTTTTTAGTACCTCAAGAAACATTTTTTTGAAGGAATTAATCCCACCTCATCCTACTTTTTAAGTGTAAATGATTTTCTTTAGAAGTAAAATCATTTGCTGATTGTTTATTGTTTGGTATAACAAGAAAACAGTGGGATACTGAATTGTGAGAATCCTTGTGTTGTGTGTCAGCTTCACATTCTATAGGTGTGGGAAATTACATTTATATTCTACTATACAAAGCATTTTATGACCATCAATAGTGTTTTGTGAACTTTACTGGATTAAGAAACTCCCAGATTGGTAAAGCATGCTTCTGGGTATGTCTGGGTGAGTCATGGAGGCATGACCTTGAGTCTTGTATGTGGTTCCCAGTCAGTTCCTCTCCAGCACTCTTCTCCTTCTCTGCTTCCCTAGCCACTATGAACTAAGCAGCTTTGGCAGTGATGTTTCTGCCTTGGAGCCAGGTGATTACACACTGAAACCATGAGCAAATTAAAACTCTCCTTTAAGTTGTGGGTGTTGGGTATTGTATAGAAGAGATGAGAAAAGTAATACACATATTAAATTGTAATTTGATGTCATAGTCATGCATTTAATATTTCTTGTCCCATGTTTTTTAGAATTGTTTCTTAAGACTGCTCCTTGATTATTGCTCTGACAGAATTATGTGTATGCTGTAACATGTTTGGTCACAGTAGTCCAATTTTCCTAATAATTTTCTTAATGTACTGTGAAAGGATGAAAATTTGACTGTTTTGTAGTATATGATAATAAAATTGTGAAATGATGGTAGTTAAGTAACATTTAGTAGCATTTGAAAATACTGGTACTTGATAGCTCTTTAAAGAAAATTCACCTCCAAATTTGAATGTGGAAAGTCACTGGAATAAGTTTTAAAAAACAAACGTAACACATGGCTTTTTCAATTTTCCATATGGGTATTCAGAATTATGTACAAAGTGTAGTGTCTATGTACAGGTCCTTCACACAATCAATAAAATCTCAATTATGAAAGAAAAATAGAGATTGAATTATTTGTACTGACATGGAAAGGTGTTATATAATATAGAAAAAAGAAAATTGTAGAATGGCATAGGACCGCATTGGCAAACCTATGGCATGCATGCCACAGCAGGCTGTTTGTACCACTGAAAGTGCTAGAAGGTATGCCATTACTGGCATAGAGTAATGATCCCATTTACTGGGGAAAACTTACAGTGAAAGTTAGAATCCCATTTAGTTACATAGGCACATTCTTCTCTTTAACTAAATGTGGTAAAAAGTTCCTTGTGCCCATGAAGGCTAAATATGTACACGTTAGCAATATGGCTCACTGCCATTGGTCTATCATCTTTGCCTCAATCTGTGTAGGGTGGGTCCTCTGGTTTTGATATTTATTTCTATTTTATTTTTTCAAAAGGAGAAATTAAGAGAAACAGAGAGAGCAAACTTAAGCTTAGATTGTAATACAGAGCCCAAATTTCAAGTCCAGGAGGGGTGATGGGTGATCTGTGGAGGCAGATAAAACAAGGATCTTATTTTGGTTCTCCCATTTCCGGCTGTGTGATCTACAGAAGGCATCCGACAGTGCCTCATTTCTCAATCTTGGACAATAGTACAATTTGTCATTATTTGCTTCTTTGCCAAAGGTTAAAAGATGGGTAGATGAGGACTTTGGGATAGGAATCTAATTACTGTACATCTTTGCATTTAGTTTATTATTCAGAAACTGTGGCTATCTTTTTACATAATTATTGGATTTTGTTTTGCTCTCCCATAGCGATTCAAGGGGGATCATACCTTTACTTAGTCTTCTTTGATTCTGTTTTCCAGCGTTCTTATTTCTTCATGACATCACTTGCTAAATAGCTCAAGTTACTGCTAACATTTTGAAATACTTGTATTTCTTTTTTCTTTTTTTTTTTTTTGAGCATGCTTCCCACATTTTAAAATGTTTATTGGAGCAGGCAACCTCTGCTAAATTTTTTTTATTAAATTCTTTTATTGGTACATTGTAGGTATACAACACAATTACATTTCTCATTGGGAATTGTACCTTTACATAATGCATCTTGGTTCTTATTTTTTCCCCATTCCTAGCCCTCCCTTTATCCCCTCCACTCTTCTCTATTTACAAAGACTTTATTTCCATTTTTTCCATTTCTCATCATTTTTCTTTTCCCTTCTATCCTTTCCCCTGCCCCTCCCACTACCCCTACCCCTTTGCACCTTTTCTTCGTATTTTACATTATCGATTATTCATTCTAATCATTAGTACATTTTAGGTATACAATATAATGACATTCATCACTGGAAATTTGCACCTTTACATAGTCTCTCTTGGTTCTTATTTTTCACCCTTGCCCAGCCCTCCCTTCAACACCTCTAGTCCTCCCTAGTTACAAAGATTTTGTTCCTATTTTTCCATTTTCTCATATTAATCTCATTCCCTTCTATCCTTTCCCCTAGCCCTCCCACTTCCTTCCCCTTTGCCCCTTTTCTCCCTATTTCACATTAACTATTATAGGTTTTAGTCCTTATTTACACTTTCAGTTTCTCACACCAGAGAAACTATTCAGTATTTATGCATGTGTGTCCTATTTATTTCACTTAAGAGTATGCCTCAATGTGCATCCACTTAGCTATAAATGTCTCTAATTTCTCATTTTTTATGGCTGAGTAGTACTCTGTTTTATAAAAAACCCCACATTTTCTTTATCCAGTCTCCAGTGGATGGGCATTTGGGCTGTTTCCAAGTTTTAGCTATTACAAACTGCGCTGCTATGAACATGGGCGCACATATATCACTGTGGTATGATTCTTTGAATTCTTTGGGGAAGATCTCCAGCAGTGGAATAGCGGGGTCAAATGGGACTTCCAGTCCTAGTTCTTTGAGGTATCTCCATACTGATTTCAACAGTGCTTGCACCAGTCTACACTCCCACCAGCAGTGGAGTAGGGTTCCTCTTTCCCCACAGCCCCGCCAGCATTTGTTATTGGTTGATTTCATGATAGCAGCCATTCTTTCTGGAGTGAAGTGGAATCTCAGCGTTGTTTTCATTTGCATCTCTCAAATGACCAGTGATGTTGAACATTTTTTCATGTATTTATTTGCTATTTCTACTTCTTTGTCTGAGAAATGTCTGTTCATTTCAGATGCCCAGTTTTGTATTGGGTCTTTAAATTTGGGAAGTCTGATCTTTTTAAGTTCTTTATAGATTCGAGATAGTAGACCTTTGTTTGAGGAAGAGCAGGTGAAGATTTTTTGCCACATTGTGGGTTTTCTCTTCACACTGCTGGTGGTTTCTCTTGCTGTGCAGCAGCCTTTTAATAAGAAGAGATCCCACTTGTTGATTGTTTGTGCTAGTTCAAGGGCAACTGAGGTTTTGTTCATAAAATCTTTTCTTACACTGATGTCTTCAAGGGTTCTACCTAACCTCTGCTCCAACTGGTTCAGAGTTTCTATTTTAATATTTAGATCTTTAATACGTTTAGATTTCAGTTCAGTACATGGTGAGAGATACAGGTCTAGTTTTAATCTTTGGCAAGTTGAAGCCCAATTTTTCCAGCACCATTTATTAAAGAGGCTATCTTTCCTCCAGTGAGGGTGTTTGGCTCCTTCATCGCAGATGAGATGACTGAGTGTGTCTGGAGTTATTTCAGCATCTTCTAATCTGTTCCACTGGTCCTCAGGTCTGTTTCTTTGCCAGTACCATGCTGTTTTTATCACAATAGCTTTGTAATATAGTTGCAGGTTGGGGATTGTGATACCCCCTGCCATGTCTCTGTTACCTAGAATTGCTTTTGCTATTCTGGGAATCTTCTTGTTCCAAATGAATTTCTGGATTGTTTTCTCAAGGTCCATGAAGTATGCTGCTGGGATCTCAATTGGAATTGCATTAAATCTATATAGCAGTTTTGGAAGTATGGCCATTTTCACTATATTAATCCTTCCTACCCAGGAGCAGGGGATGTCTGTCCATTTTCTGATATCATCTTCAATCTCTCTTTACATAGTGCCATAGTTTTCAGAGAAGAGGTCTTTGATTTCTTTCGTTAGGATGATTCCTAGGTATTTTAGTTTTTTGGATGCTATTGTGAAAGGAATTATTTGCCCTATTTCTCTCTCAGTGAGGCTGTCATTGGTGTAGAGGAAAGCTATTGATTTTTGTGTGTTGACCTTGTAAGAAGCTTCTTGACTGAATTTGGTTATTAAGTCTAGAAGACTTTTGGTGGAGTTCTTGGGGTCTTCTATATAGAGTATCATGTCATCTGCAAATAATGACAATTTGACTTCTTCATTACCTATCTTTATTCCTTTTATTTCTTTCTCTTGCCTAATTGCCATGGCTAATGTTTCCAGAACTCTATTGAACAAGAGTGGTGATAGTGGACATCCTTGTCTTGTTCCTGATTTTAGTGGGAAGGATTTCAGTTTTTGATCATTTAGTATGACATTGGCTGTTGCTTTTTCATAGATGGCTTCTATCAGTTTGAGGTAGAGACCATCTATTCCAATGTTTTGTAGGGTTTTTATCATAAATGCATGTTGGATTTTGTCAAATGCTTTTTCTGCATCTATGGAGATAATCATATGGTTTTTGTCCTTGGCTCTATTGATTTAGTGTATTACATTAATTGATTTTTTTATATTGAACCATCCCTGCATCCCTGGGATGAATCCCACTTGATCAGGGTGTATGATCTTCTTGATGATCTTCTGCATTCTGTTTGCCATTATCTTATTAAGGATTTTTGCATCTATGTTCATTAGTGAGATTGGCCTATAGTTCTCTTTTTCAGTTGGGTCTTTCTCTGCTTTGGGGATCAAGGTGATGCTTGCTTCCAGGAATGAATTTGGGAGTATTGCTTCCCTTTCAATTTCATTGAAGAGTTTAAACAGTAATGGCAGCAGTTCCTCTCTAACTGTCTTATAGAATTCAACAGTGAAGCCCTCAGGGCCTGGGCTTTTCTTAGTTGATAAGTTTTAAATTACATTTTCAATTTCATTGGTTGATATTGGGTTGTTCAGAATTTTTAGGTCTTCTTCATTCAACTTTGGTAATTCATATGTATCTAGGAATCTGTCCATTTCTTCTGTGTTGTCCATCTTATTGGCGTATAGGTTCTGGAAGTAGGTATTGATGATCCTCTGGATTTCTGCTGTGTCTGTTGTCATTTCACCCTTTTCATTCCTAATTGCCTAGATTTGGGCCTTTTCTTTCCTTTTTTTGACAAGGTTGGATAAGGGTTTGCCAATTTTGTTGATTCTTTCAAAGAACCAACTCTTGGCTTCATTGATTTTTTGTATGGTTCTCTTAGTCTCCATTGCTTTGATTTCTCCTCTGATCTTTATAATTTCCTCCCTTGTATGAGCTTTGGGGTTGTCCTGTTCTTCTTTTTCTAGAAGCTTGAGGTACAGCATCAGGTTGTTTAATTGGGCTTATTCTGTTTTCCTAATATGCGTATTTACTGGTATGAATTTCCCTCATAAGACTGCTTTCATTGTGTCCCATAGATTCTGATATGTTGTATTGTCATTGTCATTTAATTGAAGGAACTGTCTGATTTCTTCTTTAATTTCCTCTGTGACCCATTGGTTATTCAGAAGTGTGTTGTTCAATTTCCACGTGGTTATGAAATTTTTTGAGTTTCTTTTGCTATGGATCTCCAATTTCATTGCACTATGTTCTGATAATATACAGGGGATAACTTCAGTTCCTTTGCACTTACTTAAACATGTTCTATGTGTGAGTATGTGGTCTATTTTGGAGAATGACCCATGTGCAGCTGAGAAGAATGTGTATTCTGATTTTGTGGGGTGGAAGACTCTGTAAATATCTGTTAAGTTCATTTGTTCAAGAGTTCGATTGAGTTCCAGTATTTCATTACTTATTTTTTGTCTAATTGCTCTATCTATGTGTGATAGTGGGGTATTGAGGGCTCCCACTACAATTGTTTTTGTGCATATATGACTTTTCATGTCTGTTAGTATTTGTTTTATAAAGTTGGGCACACTAGTGTTTGATGCATAGATATTTATGGTTGTCATCTGTTCCTCTTGGATTCTTTCCTTTACAAGGATGTAGTATCCTTTTTGTCTCCCTTTATCAGTGTTGGTTTGAAATCTACTTGATCTGCCAAGAGGATATCTACTCCTGCTTTTTGGGGGGTTCCTGTCTCATGAAGTATTGTTTTCCACCCTTTAACTTTCAGTGTATGAGTTTCCTTTTGAATTAAGTGTGTTTCTTGTATGCAGCATGTTGTTGGATTTTGGTTCTTGACCCATTCTGCCAGTCTATTTCTTTTGATTGGTGAATTGACACCATTAACATTGATGGTTATAACTGAAACATATTGACTTCTCATTGCCATGACTTTTTCTTTTTGTTGGGTTCTCCCCCTCTATGTTTAATTTCTTGTCATGCCAGATGGGTTCATTCTGCTTTGCTTCCTGGGGTTGTGATCCTCAATGTCTGTTCCTAGGATATTGTGTCAAATTCTTTGGAGTGCTGGTTTGGTATTCAAGAAGTTCCTAAAGTGCTCTTTGTCATGAAAGTATCTTATTTCTCCATCCATTTTGAAAGATAGTTTTGCAGGGTACATCAATCTGGGTTGGAGGTTGTTTTCTTTTAGGGCTTGGAATATGTCACTCCAAGCTCTTCTTGCCTTGATGGTTTGTGTTGAGAGGTCTGCTGTGATTCTGATGGGCTTTCCTTTGTATGTGATTTGTTTCTTTTCTCTAACTGCTTGTAGAACTTTGTTCTTCTGTTGAGTTTCTGGAATCTTAACACTTATTTGCCTATGTGTAGATTTTTATTGATCAAGGCTATTTGGAGTCCTATATGCCTCACTTATCTGTATGTCAAGCTCTTTCCCCCTGCTAGGGGAGTTTTCTGCCATTATTTCTGTGAAGAGATTTTTTATGTCATCCCCACTCTCTCCTGTTTCTTCATTGAGCCCAATCAGTCTTATGTTATTCTTCTTTGCATTATCTAGCAGCTACTGGATTGATTTCTCATGTTCCCTTATAATTTTGAAGCCATTTTTCTTTTCCTGGTCACTAATTGCAATCTTATCTTCTATATCTAAATTCTGTCCTCACATTGGGTCATTCTGCTGTGTAGACTTTCAATGGAGTTTTTCATCTCCTGGAAATCTATTTGCATCTGTTTTATGCATCCCATTTGTTTCCTATGTTGGGATTCCAACATGTTCCTGAGCTCCTCTCTAGGTTTATTAACCATGTCTTGCACTAGGGGCCCAATTTCTCCTGTTATCTGAGAAATTATTTCTGATTTCATTTTTTCCAGATCCCCTTTTGTTTACAGTTCAGTGGGTCCAGGTGGTTGAGTATCAGAGTGTTCCATCTCATTTCCCTTTGGGATTGCTGTAGGTGATCTGGAAGTCTGGTTTTGAGACTTATTTATGTGTTTTCTCATTTCGACTAGAGGGTGCTGCTGTTGGCGCCTGCACGGATTACCTCCTCTGATCTGGCAGAGGTGGGAGCAGGGGCTCGGAGCAGTGGTAGTGATGGTGACCCAAAAGACCGTTCCTGTGGGCTGGGAGCTGCAGGAGCAATGGTGTCCGGGAAGCCCCTTCCTCTGGACCAGGAGCAGTGGGATGGCGGCTCAGAAGCCCCTACCTCTGGGCTGGGAGCAGTGGGAGGGATGGTGGCCCGGAAGCCCCTTCCTCTGGGCCAGGAGCAGCGGGACTCAGTATTATGGTCTGGTGGATTGGTGTCCTCTGCGTCTTTGTAGTGTGGAACCAGGTGGCTGCGTGTATGCAGCAGGGTGATTTGGCATGTTCTGTGCGACTGGGGACCTCGGTAGGGCGTGCACAGACCTGCCTGTCTGCAGTGGGCTGATTTGGCATGTTCCGAGCAACTGGGGACCTCGGTAGGGCATGCACAGACCTGCCTCTCTGCAGCTGGCTGATTCTGCGTGTTCCGCATGACTGGGGACCTCGGTAGGGCTTGGGCAGACCTGCATGTCTGCAGCAGGGTAATTTGGGGTCTTCCGTGTGACTTGGGCCCTCGGTAGGGTGTGCACAGACCTGACTGTCTGCAGCGGGCTGATTCGGCGTGTTCCCTGCGACTGGGGACCTCGGTGGGGCATGCACAGACCTGCTTGTCTGCAGCGGGCTGATTCGGTGGGTTCCAAGCAACTGGGGACCTTCGTGGGGGGTGCACAGATCTGCCTGTCTGCAGCGGGCTGATTCGGTGTGTTCCGCGCTGCTGGGGACCTCGGTAGGGCTTGGGCAGACCTGCCTGTCTGCAACGGGGTGATGCGGCATCTTCCGTGTGACTCGGGAACTCGGTAGGGTGTGCACAGACCTGCATGTCTGCAGCAGGCTGATTCGGCGTGTTCCGTGTGACTGGGGACCTCGGTAGGGCCTGGGGAGACCTGCCTGTCTGCAGCGGGGTGATTCGGGGTTTTCCATGTGACTCGGGCCCTCGGTAGGGCATGGCTGAAATACTTGTATTTCTATACTTTAATATGTGATAGGTTTGGTTTTCCCTCATGTCATTTTTATTGCTAAATATTTATAGTTATTTCTCTGTGTA
Organism: Heterocephalus glaber; assembly: GCF_053883595.1. Classification (NCBI taxonomy): domain Eukaryota; kingdom Metazoa; phylum Chordata; class Mammalia; order Rodentia; family Bathyergidae; genus Heterocephalus; species Heterocephalus glaber. The sequence goes on along the minus strand of NW_028258384.1, from coordinate 32,658,351 downwards.
TCTTTCTAAATAAGGTCAGTGATGTTCTATATTCTTTTTATCAACCTCTTAAGTAGGCCTTAATATTTTCAGCTTTTGGAGGAGACTGACTTTTCATGTCATGGCACAAAGAGCTCTATTAATACTCTCTTTAGTGAAACAGGAAAAATCATAAAGAAATGAAAAACCTCTGGAAATTGTCATAACATCAAACAACAGGTGAAAACAGGAGAGGAGAGAGGAAGAAGAAAAAATAGTCTGTGAAATAATAGCTAAAAATATCTGAAATGTAATGAAAATCAAGCTAAAAAATTCTCAATCAAGAATCCTTTATCCAAAAGAGCTAATGTTTACAATTAATGTGAAATACAGACTTTTTTCAGATAAACAAATACTGGGAGAATTTGTTCTTAGTACGGTCTACCTGCCATATAAGAAGAATTACACTTGATCTTAGCCAAAAGGCTGAGAAGCAGTAATGAGGTAGTAAGAGAAATTCTAAGGCTGAAGCAATATGATAATTCAGATCCACACAGATTTGATTCACAAAGATCACAGATTAAAGTATTTGTGGAATTACAGCAAATGATATTAATCCATATTTTCTTCTCTGATTTCAAGAGCAATATATAAAACAAAATTGTAGAATGTATTATTGGACCAAAAACATGGAGAAATGTAAGGCATGTGAAATGTATTTGCCAACACAAGGCAGGTGGGTGGTAGTAAAGTTGTAATGGGATAAGAAAATGATGAGACTTGGTGAAGAAATAATTATAACAATATATTGTTGGGTTTGTGACATTTATAGGTATAATATATAAAACAATAATACCATAGAGCAGGTAGGGAAGGGATAAAGCTACATAGGAGTAACATTTCTTTTTTATTTTATGAAAAAACAAAAAAATTCATAACAAAATAATAAGAGAATAACAATAGTTAATACACCACGTATCATTATCTTCGAAGTAGTTACTCAGAGTACAAGACATAAACCAAAAAGAGTCTTACAACAAAGAAACAGATATAACACATAACTTTTCAACAAATTAAGGTAAACTAGCAGTATAAATGAAACAGACACACAAGCTCAAATACCACATGGTTTGTCTTATATGAGAAAAAATATATATATACACAGAGTCCACCAAAAACTGTGTACAGACTCCAGCAGTTTCCTGTACTAATGAATGTCTAGAAACTAATGGCCACCACTTTGAGCACCTCTTGTGATTGTAGAGGCCAAAGGTAACTTGTCTTAATCTCATGATGTCTCAATAAATTTTGTATTAAAACATTTATATGTTTTTCTTTTCCTGATGTATATATTTTTTCCAGACTGCATATATACAAATAAAGAGAAAATTATAAATGAAGTAAATAGGAAGTATGGGAGAGAAGTTCATATAATTCCCTAAATTACATATTCCATTGTTTTAAAACATTTCAATATATGTGCTCATCCATTTCATTTATACTGCTAGTTTATCTTAGTTTGTTGAGGTGTTACATTTCTATATATTATTGCAGTTAAGTTAGTATAAATCTGAAGCTGATTTTGATAAGTTAAGATGTCCATGATAAACCCACAAAAATGCATTAAAAATCATTATTGAAATAAAATGTAACATAAAATATTCAGTCAATGCAAAAAATCCCACTAATGAATGGAGAAACAAAATATAAGACATGATGAAAAGCAAAAAGAAAATACAAATCCAATATATCAGTAACATTTAATATGAATAGATCAAATAATTCAGACAAAACATAGAGATTGTCAGATTGAGTTGTTTTTTGTTTATTTGTTTGTTTTTGCTGTACGGGGGATTGAACTCAGGACCTTGTGCTTGTGAGGCCGGCACAGCTCCACTGAGCTAAATCCCCGGCCCTGTCAGACTGAGTTTTAAAAAGTAGTTTAGCTGTATGTTTATAGGGGATATAATTTAGATTTAAAGACATGAAATGAAACAGATGTGTCATACAAACACTGTCACAAAAAGGCCAAAGTGACTATACTAATCAATTTTTTAAAAAATTACTAGAAAAAAGGACATTTTATATCGATAAAAGCATCAATCAACCAGGAAAATAGCAATTATAAACATGTATTCACCAATAAGGGGGCACCAAAATACATGAAGCAAAAACTGACAGATAGTAAGGGAGGAAGAAACAGTAATAGGTGGAGACATCAATACCTTTCTTCAAATACTAGATAGATCAATGAGAAAATAGAAGGACTGAAAAACTATAAGCCAACTGATCTAACAGTCATTTTTAGGATACTCTGGTCAACATCAGAGCACACAATCTCATTTGCACATGGAACAGTCTCTAAGCTTGACTATATTCTAGTTCATGAAATAAACTCAATACATTTGAAAGGATTAGCTATTTTGTCACTGAGACAAAGTACCTGACACCCAAAATTTAAAAGAACAGAGATTTAATTTGGCTCACAGTTTCATGTAATTCAGTCCATGGTTGGATGGCTTTAAGGCAGGAACATTATGGCAGAAAGGTGTAGTGGAACAAGATGTTTGGTTTATGGTGGCCAGGAAGCAGAGCAAGGCAATAGTGCCAGAGAGGAAGGGGCCAGGGACCAGATATAGTACCCAAAATAACACCTCCATAGTCCCCCAGACATACCCAGAAGTTTTTTCCACCAATCCCCAAGTTATGTCTCAAAGCCAATCAAGATGACACTGGACCCTAACTGCCACAGATATAAATGACAAAAAGTGTGGTTTTTTTTTTTTGGTACCAGGGATTGAACTCGGGACCTTGTGCTTGTGAGGCACGAGGCAGAACCACTGAGCTAAATCTCTGGCCCCAAAAAGTGTGTTCTTTGAGCACAATGGAATAAAGGAAGGCTTTGTGGAAGGGCCTGGGTGGAGAAAAGCTGCAGAAGTCATGGCAACAAGGAAGCAGAGAGAGAGAGAGAGAGAGAGAGAGAGAGAGAGAGAGAGAGAGAGAGACAGAGAGACAGAGAGACAGAGAGAGAGAGATGGGACCCGGGAAGGAGATATACCCTTTTCAGGTCATGCCCCACCCAGTGACCTGCTTCTTTGGACCAGGCCGGCCCCACCTCCTAACCTCACATTTAGCTATATCACTCCACGATTCAATTACCTTTCAAAAGCCGTACCTGGGAGTGCATGATGCTCTTGGGGGACATCTAGATATAAAAGATAACATGGCTTAAATTTCTACTCTAAAGCAACGTAGAAAAGATAAATGCCACAGAAAAAAGATGTTAATCTTGTGGCCCAAACAAAAATCTTTCTCTGGTGACTATATTCATTATTTTGTCTAGAAATACAAAGTTTTAGCAGAGATAAGAAGAAATGGGAGTCATTGAATGCTAACTTCAGAAATCAGGAGTCCTTAGGTAACTCAATTTTTGTGAGTTCATGACTTTGTCTTCTGGTATGTGATTCAGATCTGAGGCACTTACAAAAAGGAGAGACAAGTGTATCACATATGCATTTATTCTCCTGTTATTTGATTCATATTTTCATAAAATGGTGCCTGGGTAGCAATTTGGAGTTATGAGGCCTATGAGATCTCTTCTAGTACAGCTGTGTGTTATGGCCAGTTTTAAGGTTTCCATGGGATGGGACAGCAAATAATGTCCGTGTTGAATGAGAAGAAAAATTTTATCCACTATATACTAAATCCCTAATCCAGTCTTTAACTTTGCCTTCTAATGCCATTCCCTTTGTTGCCTTCTAATATTTGCTCTGTCTGTCTCTGTCTCTCGTCTGTATATTGAATCAGGCTGGGTGTAAGTAGCTGAGTTGGTCATTATGACTCTGCTTCTGTGAATGAAGTTTTACTTCCTGGATACTATAGTAGGATGACGTTGCCAGAAGATGTTGTTCTTTGACAACTAAGACTATTTGTTCTTGGAGGACTCCTTCATTTTTTGAGGAAGCTGAAACATTCAGCAAAGATGTTCACAGTCAGTCTGTGTGGGATACTAACTTCAACATCAAGATAATTTTGGTTTGTATCATTATTGGCCATGTGTTGAGAGAAAGGGAGTTGTTTTTTTAGCTATAAATGAGCTTAATTTCATCTAGTGGGTGAGATGTTGGCAATCCATACTGAGAGGATACTAGTGACTGAGTCACCAGGCTTTACCTTCACTCCCTAGTTTCTATGTCCTAAAACAAGAACAGTAGTAGGAGGGCCATATGGTGAATAAATTCTTTTTTAAAAAGGGTTGCCAACATTTCTCATCATTCATCACTGTGTAAGAAAATGTATATGAAGATAACTTCAAAAGATGCATCTATATTTATAACAAATAGCCCCCACAATCATCGATTATATATTCAAATTCCTTGTAATAAATAGTTTGTATGGGGGTATATGTATTTACATATACACTGTAAGTAAATAATATTTCATATTATAAAGTATACAAAATTTGAGCTTAGTAAAGGATGACAGACACGTGAATACAAAATAAAATTGAAATATTTTCTTTATGGATCCTCAATGGAATAGATTATGTATTGCCTGCATTAGCCCACACTCCATTTAGAAACTGCTGTTTTAAAGAACATATTTGGTTTAGTCACATCATTATTTAAGCCTGTAAATAGCTTCTTTAGCATGAAATAAGTCTTGAATTATATATCTAAATTTTGTGGTTCTATTTTTGGTAGTAGATATTATGGATGTCATAGTTATTTTCTTTGTATTAAGTATATTTCAAATATGTGATGGTTTTCTAATATTTTAAATTGGCTAGATTAAACCATGGGGATGGAAGGGAAGGCAGTGGCCATCTTGTAGCACACAGACACCTTTCTCAATTATTTAGTCAAGCACTACTGTGGTTGCTGCTAAGAAGGGATTTTTCAGGTATAATCAAAATCTTTAATCAGTTGACTTTATGTAAAGTAGATAATCCTGGCAGGTTAATCAGTGGAAACCTTTAAAAGAAGATGTAGGTATTTCCTGAGTCAGACTAACTATTCCCTGTATATCTTTTCCTAATTGCCAATTATCAATTGCATCAGCCCAGAACCACGGAATTCCTTTCTGCATGTGTTCTTCTCTTTCTGCCTGCATATCTTATGGATTTTTAAATTTGCTTAGCCAACACTCATATTCACATATTTAATTTCCTTTTAATAAATATTCTTTTTATGTCCGACAGTTTGTTTTTCTTTCATCTATCTACTGTTGCTGTTTCTATGGGTGAAATCTAACTTATAGAGAATAAAAGAATGACATAATATCTGAAGGTTTATTGAGGTTTTCTTTGAAATAATGTATGCTTAGGAAGAATCAATTGGTAAGGAAGGGAGAGCTGAAACTCTAATCTCAACATTCCATATTCTGCTTTGAAATCCAGCAGGGGTTCTGACAACCCTATGTCTCCCTTACCATTGACTTTCTGTTAGGGTAAACTCACTGTGGGCAACAGAAGTAGACAGGAAGTCTGGAGAAGGGAGAGGGAAACTGCATCTTGCCTCTGCTTCTGGGTTCTCTCTGTCACCCTAATAAAATAATTCCATCCAAACAGGAATATGTGGATTTAATAGATAGGTCAATTTTACAAATATGTTTCTCTATAAATATGGAGGGATATTGTTATCATGCAACTACCTTGCTTCAAATACACAAGTCTCAATTCTGTAGGGGTTCTTTTCTCTAAGAAGTAGTTTTATGTGGCATACCTAATTGGGCATTCTTTTTAAAATTAGAGGTCTGAGAAAAGTCTTATCAAAATATCCATGTTGCTTTCTCAAACTTTGAAGTGGTTGCTATTTCTGGACTTTGAACACTTATTTTAACCAATTTATTATTGTAAATTCTATTTAAATAACTGTAAATTTCATCAATTTATTCTATGTAATTTTTTTTCCTTTCTAGTAGTTTTATTGCAATGTGCCTATGTTTGGTTTTTTTTGTATGCAATATGCTTTGAGTTTGCACCATATATTGAATCTGTGGCTTATATATTACATTATTCTAAAATATTCTTTTTACTTTAATTTTCCTTATTTATTTTGCCAATGCTTTGGCTTCTCTCCTTCTGAGACCACAACTGCACATCTTTTAGCCCTTTTTACCATGACTCCTCTCTCTCTGTATCTCTCTCTCTCTCTCCTCTCCTTAAACAGTTCCCTGACATAATCTGCATATTTTACAATCAGCCATTTAAAAGTGTACAATACTGTAGTTTTTACTATATTTACAGAACTGTTCAAATATCATTACTATCTAATCTTAGTACTTTAAAAAATTTCTATAAAGAAAATCTCTATAACTTTTGAAAGTCCCTTCCCACACGCATTCCTAGTCTCCAGGTAATTACTATTCTATCTTTATCCTTATGAATTTGCTTAACCTAGCATTTTGTATAAATTTACTTTATGATATTTGGTATTTTGTAACTGGCTTCTTTCACTTAGCATATTGTTTTCAAGGTTTATTCATATTGTTTCACGCGTCAGTACTTCATTCTTTACTTTTTAAAATTTAAACATGTGTGTTTGATTTATTTCTTTTTTTGCATAAATTCTTTTATTGGTACATTTTAGGTATACAACATGATTACATTTATCATTGGGTGCTTGTACCAGTACATGATGTATCTTGGTTCATAATTTTTCCCCATTACATGTGCACCCTTCACCCTCCCCACCCTTCCCTATTCACATAGACTTTGTTTCCATTTTTTCCTTTTCTCATAATTTTTTCTTTCCCTTCTTATCTTTCCCATTCCCCCCTTCCCCTACCCATTTAGAACTTTTCTTCCTATTTCAAATTATCAATTATTCCTTCTAATCCTTTTAATTCTTATTTACACTTTCAATTACACTAGAGAAACTGTTCGGTATTTACACATCTGTGTTCTGTTTATTTCACTTAAGAGTATGTCCTTAGTATGGATCCATTTAGCTATAAATGTCTCTAGTTTCTCATTTGTAATGGCTGAGTAATACTCCATTTTATTAAAAAATCTACAACTTTATCCATTTTCCAGTTGATGGGCACTTGGGCTGCTTCCAAGGTTTAGCTATTACAAATTGTGCTGCTATGAACATGGGTGCACATATATCGCTGTGGTATGATTCTTTTAATTCTTTGGGGAAGATACCCAGCAGGGGAATAGGTGGGTCAAATGGGACCTCTAGTCCTAGTTCTTTGATGTATCTCCATACTGATTTCCATGGTGGTCACACCACTCTACACTTACACCAGCAATGGAGAAGGGCTCCTTTCTCCACACACCCCTGCCAGCATTTGTTATTGGTTGATTTCTTGATAGCAGCCATTCTTTCTGGGGTGAGGTGGAATCTCAGTGTTGCTTTCATCTGCATCTCTCAAATGACAAATGATGTTGAACATTTTTTCATATATTTGTTTGCTGCTTTTACTTCTTTGTCTCAGAAATGTCTGTTCATTTCAGATGCCCATTTTTGAATTGGGTCTTTGAATTTGGGGGATCTGATTTTTTTCAATTCTTTACATATTCTAGATAGTAGTCCTCTGTCTGAGGTGCAGCTACTAAAAATTTTTTTCCACATTGAAGGTGGTCTCTTAGCTCTGTTTTTCTCTTGTAGTGCAGAAGCTTTTTAATAAGATGAGATCTGAGTTGTTGATTCTTTGTGTTAGATCCCATGCTACTGAAGTTTTGTTCATAGTCTTTTCCTATGCCAATGTCATTGAGAGTTCTACCTAACTTATCTTCCAGCAAGTTTACTGTTTCTGTCTTGATATTTAGCTCTTTAATTCACTTCGATCTTAGTTTAGTGCACAGTGTTAAGTATGGGCCTACTTTTAATCTTTGGCAGGTTGAAATCCAGTTTTTCCAGCACCATTTATTGAACAGGCTATCTTTTCTCCAATGAGGGTGATTGGCTCCTTTGTCAAAGATGAGGTGGCTGAGTATGTCTGGAGTTGTTTCTGCATCTTCTAATCTACTCCACTGATCTTCAGGTCTGTTTCTTTGCCAGTACCATGCTGCTTTTATCACAGTAGCTTTGTAGTATAGTTTCAAGTTGGGGATTGTGATTCCCCCATCCATGTCTCTGTTGCCTAGAATTGCTTTTGCTATTCTAGGTTTCTTCTGCTTCCAAATGAATTTTTGGATTTTTTTCTCTAGTTCTTTGAAGTGTATTGTTGGAATTTCAATCGGCATTGCATTAAATCTATATAGTAGTTTTGGAAGTATGGCCATTTTCACTATATTGGTTCTTCCTACCCAGGAACAAGGGATATCTTTCCATTTTCTTATATCCTCTTCAATATCCTTCTTCAGAGTGCTGTAGTTTTCAGCGCAGAGGTCTTTTGCTACCTTTGTTAGGTTGATTGCTAGATATTTCATTTTTATAGATGCTATTGTAAAAGGAATTATTTCCTGAATTTCTCTCTCAATGGGCCTGCTATTTGTGCATAAGAAGGCTATTGTTTTTTGAGTGTTGACCTTGTATCCAGCTACTCTACTGAATCTGTCAATGAGGTCTAGAAGACTTTTGACCGAGTTTTTTGTGTCTTCTATGTTAAGTATCATATCATCAGCAAATAATGACAGTTTCACTTCTTCCTTTCCTAACTTTATTCCTTTTATTTCTTTCTCTTGTCTAATTGCTGTGGCTAATGTTTCCAGAAGAGTATTGAACAGGAGTAGCGATAGTGGGCATCCTTGTCTTGTTCCTGATTTTAGCGTGAAAGTTTTCAGTTTTTGACCATTTAGTATGATGTTGGCTGTTGGTTTTTCATAGATAGCCTTAAGCAGGTTGAGATAAAGACCTTCTATTCCAATTTTCTGTAGCGTTTTTTTTTATCATGAATGGGTGCTGGATTTTGTCAAATGCCTTTTCTGCATCTATTTAGATGATCATATGTTTTTTGTCCTTGCCTCTTAATATAGTCCATTATATTTATTGATTTACGGATATTGAACCATCCTTGCATCCCTGGGATAAATCTGACTTGGTCAGGGTGTATGATCTTCTTGATGACACTCTGTATTCTGTTTGCCAGTATCTTGTTGAGGATTTTTGCATCTATGTTCATTAGGAAGATTGGCTTGTAGTTCTCTTTTTGGGTTGGGTCTTTCCCTGGTTTTGGAATCAAAGTCACATTTGCTTCTAGGAAAGAATTTGGAAGCCTTGCTTCCCTTTCAATTTCCTTGATGAGTTTAAAGAGTAATGGTCATAGTTCTTCTTTAAATGTCTTGTAGAATTCAGCAGTGAATCCATCAGGACCTGGGTTTTTCTTTGTTGGTAAATTTTTTATTTCATTTTCAATTTCACTCATTGTTATTGGGATGTTTAGAATTTCTATATCTTCTTCATTTAACTTTGGCAATTTGTATGTATCTAGGAATCTGTCCATTTCTTCTGTGTTTTCCATTTTTTTAGAGTACAGGTTCTCAAAGTAGGTATTGATGATCATCTGAATTTCTGCTGGATTTGTTGTGGCTTCACCTTTTTCATTCTTAATTGCATGGATTTGGGCCTTTTCTTTCCTTTTTTGATAAGTTTGGCTAAAGGTTTATCGATTTTATTTGTTCTTTCAAAAAACAAGCTCGTTGATTCATTGATTTTTTGTATCGTTCTCTTAGTCTCCATTGCATTGATTTCTGCCCTGATCTTTATAATTTCCTTTCTCACACGAGCTTTGGGTTTGTTATGCTCTTCTTTTTCTAGGAGCTTAAGGTTCTGCATTAGATTGTTTAATTGAGTTCTCTCTGTTGTCCTAATATGGGCATTCACTGCTATGAATTTCCCACATAGAACTGCTTTCATTGTGTAACACAGATTCCTGTATGTTGTACTGGCATTATCATTTACTTGTAGAAACTGTCTAATTTCTTCTTTAATTTCCTCTGTGACCCATTGGTCGTTCAGGAGAGCTTTATTCAATTTCCATGTGTTTGGGGGGGGTTGTGGTTTCTTATGTTATTGATCTCCAATTTTATTGCAATATGGTCTGATAATATACAGGGGATAACTTGAATTCTTTTACATTTACTTAGATTTGCCCTATGAGCTAGGATGTGATATATTTTGGAGAATAACCCGTGTGCAGCTGAAAAGAATGTGAATTTGGATTTTGTGGGGTGGAACACTCTATAAACATCTATTAAGTTCATTTGTTCAATAGCTTGGTTCAGTTCTAGAATTTCATTGTTAATTTTTTTCCTAGATGATCTGTCTATTTGTGATAGAGGGGTGTTGAGGCCCCCACTTCAATTATGTTATTGTTTATTTGGTTTTTCATGTCCATTAATATTTGTTTTATATAGTTGGGGGCATTCGTATTTGGTGCATATATATTTAGGATTGACACCTCTTCCTCTTGGATTGTTCCCTTCACAAGGATGTAGTGACCATCTTTGTCTCTCTTAATTAGTTTTGATTTGAAATCTACTTTGTCTGCAAAAAAGATTGCTACCCCTGCTTTTTTTCTGGGTTCCTGTCATGTGTAGAACTGTTTTCCATCCTTTTACTTTCAGTCTATGAATTTCCTTTTGAATTAGGTGTGTTTCTTGTATACAGCATATTGCTGGGTTTTGCTTCTTAATCCATTCTGTCAGTCAGTTTCTTTTGATTGGTGAATTGAGGCCATTAACATTGATAGTTATAATTGAGAGATACTGACTCATTCTTCTCATGATGTTTTATTGTTGTTGGCTCTTTTTAAATTTTTCCCCCTTTTCCTTTAGTGCTTTACCTTGCGTGGTGTCTTCTCTCTGTTGGGCCTCATGGAGTTGTGACCTTCATTGTCTTTTTCTAGGATATTGCATAAAATTGTTTGGAGTGCTGGTTTGGTGCTCATGAAGTTTCTCAGGTGTTCTTTGTCATGAAAGCATCTAATTTTCCCATCAATTGTGAAAGGTAATTTTGCCGGATACCACAGTCTAGGTTGGAAGTTATTTTCTTTTAGGGCATGAAATACTTCACTTCAGGCTCTCTTTGATTTGAGGGTTTGTGTTCAGAAATCTGCCATGATTCTGATGGACTTTCCTTTGTAGGTGCTTTGTTAATTTTCTCTAACTGCCTGTAGAATTTTGTTCTTCTGTTTGGTTTCTGGGATCTTGACTATTATATGTCTAGGTGTAGATTTTTTTTGATCATGGCTGGGTGTAGTTCTATATGCCTCACTTATCTGTGTGTCCAATTCTCCACCTCTGTCTGGGAAGTTTTCTACTATTACTTCTGTGAACAGTTTTTAAAATGTCAATTGTACTTTCTCCTGTTTTTTCATGGACTCCTATCAGTCTTATGTTATTCTTCTTTGCATCATCTAGCAGTTGTTGGATTGATTTCTCATGGTCCCTTACTATCTTTAAGAAATCTCTGTTTTCATGGTCCTTAACTGTGATCCTGTCTTCTGTGTCTGATATTCTGTCTTCAGATTCTCTTAGTCTGCTCTGTATGCTTTATATGGAGTTTTTAATCTCCTGAATATCTGTTTGAATCTATTTCATGGATTCCATTTCTTTCTTATGTTGGGCGATCATATTTTCCATTTATTTCTTATGCTGGGCATTCATGGCTTCCAGCATGTTTCTGATCTCATCTCTTTTTTTATCTGTTTCTGGTCTAGAGCCTCTAATCATGTCTTTCACTCTACTCACCATTTCTGTGTTTATTTGCGAGATTGTTTCTGCCTTGAATTTTTCTAGAGCCTCATGCATCTGCTTTGTTACTTCCTGTGCTATCAGTTCAAGGTGTCCAGGTGGTTGATTATCTGACTTTTCCCCCTCATTTCCCCCCAGAATTTCCTTTTTGTACTGTGGAAGCCTGCGTTTGTGCCTTGCTTAAATGTCTTCTCAGTTTTGTTTTTGGTACTGTCCTTGGTTTAATTCCTGGGTTGATATTTCAAAATTGCTTCATGCAGGTATCTTTGTTGCTTGTGCTTAAAACCCTTGTGGAATGATTGCTTTTCAGAGGTGTCTTCCAGATATGGCTTGTGTTTAGTTTTTGAGGCTCTAATGACTCTGAGGATATTTTATTTTCCTAATACCAGGAAGGAAAACTGATTAGATCAATCACAACATATTAAGCCAAATGTTACAATCAGCAATACCATAGCATCAAGTGCAGCTTAAAAGATGACAATTTGTGGTAGTTATTAATCTATCACATTTAACTATGTGAAGTATAATCCCCTGTTCACCTCTGTAGTGTGGTACCAGGAAGCAGAAGAGCTGGAAGGCGGGGGCGGGGGTGTTGGAATTGGGCCTTGCAGGCCCCCGCACAGCTAAGCAGAGCACCAGATGAAGGTGGGGCTCCAAGCCATACCTGGGACCTCACTGTGCTGTCAGCAGGAACTGGAACACAGCTGAGGAGCTTCACACTGCTTGGCTGACATGGAGAGAGGAGCACAGGATGAAGGTGGGGCTCCAAGCCGGCAGAAGCTTTTTAATGAAATGAGATTCCAGTTGTTGATTCTTTGAGCTAGTTCCCGTGCTACTAAGGTTTTGTTCATGAAGTCTTTTCCTATGCCAATGTCTTCAAGAGTTCTACTTATCTTCCAGCAAATTTACTGTTTCTGTCTTAATATTTAGATCCTTAATCCACTTTGATCTTAGTTCAGTGCATGGAGATAGGTATGGGTCTAGTTTTAATCTTTGGCAGGGTGAAATCCAGTTTCTCCAACACCATTTATTAAATAGGCTATCTTTCCTCCAATGATGGTAGTTGGCTCCTTTGTCAAAGATGAAGTGGCTAAGCACGTCTGGAGTTGTTTCTGCATCTTTTAATCTAGTCTGCTGATCTTCAGGTCTGTTCCGTTGCCAGTATCATGCTCATTTTATCACAGTAGCTTTGTAGTATAGTTTCAAGTTGGGGAATGTGATACCCCCAGCCATGTCTCTGTTGCTTAGAATTGCTTTAGCTATTCTAGGTCTCTTATGGTTCCAAGTGAATTTTTGGAATGTTTTCTCTAGTTCTGTGAAGTATATTGTTGGAATTTCAATTGGCATGGCATTGAATCTATATAGTAGTTTTGGAAGTATGGCCATTTTCACTATATTGGCTCTTCCTACCCAGGAGCAAGGGAAGTCTTTCCATTGTCTTGTATCCTCTTCGATCTCTTTTTTCAGAGTGCTGTAGTTTTCAGTGTAGAGGTCTTTTGCTTCCTTTGTTAGATTGGTTCCTAAATATTTCATTTTTTTGGATGCTGTTGTAAAAGGAATTGTTTCTCTAATTTCTCTTTCACTGAGTCTGTTATTTGTGTACAATAAGGCTATCATTTTTTGAGTGTTGACCTTGTATCCAGCTACTCTACTGATTCTGTCAATTAAATCTAGGAGTCTTTTGGCAGATGTTTTTGGGTCTTCTATGTAAAGTATCATATCATCAGCAAATAATGGCAGTTTAACTTCTTCTTTTCCTATCTTTATTCCTTTTATTTCTTTCTGTTTTCTAATTGCTATGGCTAATGTTTCCAGAACTATTTTGAACAGGAGTGGTGATAGTGGGCATCCTTGTCTTGTTCCTGATTTTAGCGTGAAAGTTTTCAGTTTTTGACCATTTAGTATGATGTTGGCTGTTGGTTTTTCATAGATAGCCTTAAGCAGGTTGAGATAAAGACCTTCTATTCCAATTTTTTGTAACCTTTTTATCATGAATGGGTGCTGGATTTTGTCGAATGCCTTTTCTGCATCTATTGAGATGATCATATGGTTTTGTCCTTGACTCTGTTAATATAGTGCGTTACATTTATTGATTTATGTATGTTGAACCACCCTTGCATCCCTGGGACCAATCCAACTTGCTCAGGGCATATGATCTTCTTGATGACCCTCTGTATTCTGTTTGCCAGTATCTTGTTGAGGATTTTTGGATCTATGTTCATTAGGGAGATTGGCCTGTAGTTCTCTTTATGGGTTGGGTCTTTCCCTGGTTTTGGAATCAAAGTAACACTTGCTTCCAGGGATGAATTTCGAAGTATTGCTTCCCTTTCAATGTCCTTGATGAGTTTAAAGAGTAATGCCATTAGTTCTTTTTCAAATGTCTTGTAAAATTCAGCAGTGAAGCCATCTGGACCTGGGCTTTTCTTCATTGGTATATATTTTATTACATTTTCAATTTCTCTCATTGTAATTGGGGTGTTTAGAATTTGTATATCTTCTTCATTTAACTTTGGCAATTCATATGTATGTAGCAATTTGCCCATATCTTCTGTGTTTTCCATTTTATTGGAGTAGAGGTTCTCGAAGTAGGTATTGATGATACTCTGGATTTCTGTTGGATCTGTTGTGACTTCACCTTTTTCATTCTTAACTGCATGCATTTGTGCCTTTTCTTTCCTTTTTTGGATAAGTTTGGCTAAAGTTCTATCGATTTTATTTATTCTTTGAAAAAACCAACTCTTTGATTCATTAATTTTTTTGTTCTCTTAGTCTCCATTGCATTGATTTCTTCCCTGATCTTTATAATTTCCTCTCTTGTATGAGCTTTGGATTCATTATGCTCTTCTTTTTCTAGGAGCTTGAGTTTCTGCATTAGGTTATTTATCTGCATTCTCTCTGTTTTCCTAATATGGGCTTTCAGTGCTATGAATTTCCCACATAGAACTGCTTTCATTGTCCCATAGATTCCTGTATGTTGCACTGCCATTTTCATTTACTTGTAGAAAGTGTTTAATTTCTTCTTTAATTACTTCTGTGACGCATTGGTTGTTCAAGAGGGTGTTATTCAGTTTCCATGTGTTTGTTGGGTTTTTGCTGTTTCTTATGTTATTGATCTCCAATTTTATTGCACTATGGTCTGATAATATACACGGGGTAACATGTATTATTTTACATTTACTTAGACATGTCCTGTGAGCTAGCATGCGGTCTATTCTGGAGAATGACCCATGTGCAGCCAAACAGAATGTGTATTTTTTTTTTTTTGCATTTTATTAAATTCTTTTTTTGGTACATTGTAGGTATACAACACAATTACATTTCTCATTGGGAATTGTACCTTTACCTAATGCATCTTGGTTCTTATTTTTTCCCCTTTCCTAGCCCTCCCTTTATCCCCGCCCACCCTTTCTTATTTAAAAAACTTTATTTCCATTTTTTCCATTTCTCATCATTTTTCCTTTCCCTTCTTTCCTTTCTCCTGCCCCTCCCAATACCCCTACCCCTTTGGACCTTTTCCTCCTATTTTGCATTATCGATTATTCATTCTAATAATTGGTACATTTTAGGTATACAATATAATGACATTCATCATTGGAAATTTGCACCTTTACATAGTCTCTCTTGGTTCTTATTTTTCACCCTTGCCCAGCCCTCCCTTCAACCCCTCCAGTCCTCCCTATTTACAAAGATTTTGTTCCTATTTTTCCATTTTCACATATTAATCCCATTCCTTTCTATCCTTTCCCCTAGCACTCCCCCTTCCTTCCTCTTTGCCCCTTTTCTTCCTATTTTACATTACCTATTATACATTTTAGTTCTTATTTACACTTTCAGTTTCTCACACCACAGAAACTATTCAGTATTTATACATGTGTGTCCTATTTATTTCACTTAAGAGTATCACCTCGATGTGTATCCACTTAGCTATAAATGTCTCTAATTTCTCATTTTTAATGGCTGAGTAGTACTCCATTAATAAAACAACACATTTTCTTTATCCAGTCTCCAGTTGATGGGCATTTGGGTGGTTTCCAAGTTTTAGCTATCACAAACTGTGCTGCTATGAACATGGGTGCACATATATCACTGTGGTATGATTCTTTTAATTCTTTGGGAAAGATCCCCAGCAGTGGAATAGAGGGGTCAAATGGGACTTCCAGTCCTAGTTTCTGAGGTATCTCCATACTGATTTCCACATTGGCTGCACCAGTCTACACTCCCACCAGCAGTGGAACAGTGATCCTCTTTCCCCACAGCCCTGTCAGCATTTGTTATTGGTTGATTTCATGATAGCAGCCATTCTTTCTGGAGTGACATGGACTCTCAGCGTTGTTTTCATTTGCATCTCTCAAATGACCAGTGATGTTTAACATTTTTTCATGTATTTATTTGCTATTTCTATTTCTTTGTCTGAGAAATGCCTGTTCATTTCAGATGCCCATTTTCTGATTGGGTCTTTAAATTTGGGAGGTCTAATCTTTTTAAGTTCTTTATAGATTCGAGATAGCAGACCTTTTTCTGAGGAAGAGCAGGTGAAGATTTTTCCCCACATTGTGGGTTGTCTCTTCACATTGCTGGTGGTTTCTCTTGCTGTGAAGAAGTCTTTTAATAAGAAGAGATCCCACTTGTTGATTGTTTGTGCTAGTTCATGGGCAACTGAGGTTGTGTTCATAAAATCTTTTCCTACACTGATGTCTTCAAGACTTCTACCTAACCTCTGTTCCAACTGGTTCAGAGTTTCTATTTTAATATTTAGATCTTTAATCCAATTTGATTTTAGTTTAGTGCATGGTGAGAGATATAGGTCTAGTTTTATTCTTTGGCAAGGTGAAGCCCAATTTTTCCAGCACCATTTATTAAAGAGGCTATCTTTCCTCCAGTGAGCGTTTTTGGCTCCTTTATCAAAGATGAGATGGCTGAGTGTGTCTGGCGTTGTTTCTGAATCTTCTAATCTGTTCCACTGGTCCTCAGGTCTGTTTCTTTGCAGTACCATGCTGTTTTTATCACAGTAGCTTTGTAGTATATTTGCAGGTTAGGGATTGTGATACCCCCTGCCATGTCTCTGTTACCTAGAATTGCTTTTACTATTCTGGGTCTCTTCTTGTTCCAAATGAATTTTTGGATTGTTTTCTCGAGGTCTATGAAGTATGCTGCTGAGATCTCAATTGGAATTGCATTAAATCTACATAATAGTTTTGGAAGTATGGCCATTTTCACTATATTAATCCTTCCTACCCAGGAGCAGGGGATGTCTGTCTGTTTTCTGATATCATCTTCAATCTCTCTTTTCAGAGTGCCATAGTTTTCAGAGAAGAGGTCTTTGGTTTCTTTCATTAGGTTGATTCCTAGGTATTTCAGTTTTTTGGATCCTATTGTGAAAGGAATTATTTGCCCTATTCCTCTATCAGTGAGTCTGTCATTTGTTTAGAGGAAAGCTATTGATTTTTGTGTGTTGACCTTGTAAGCAGCTTCTTGACTGAATTTGGTTATTAAGTCTAGAAGACTTTTAGTGGAGTTCTTGGAATCTTCTATATAGAGTATCATGTCATTTGCAAATAATGACAATTTGACTTCTTCATTTCCTATCTTCCTTTTATTTCTTTCTCTTGTCTAATTGCTATGGCTAATGTTTCCAGAACTATATTGAACAAGCTGTCCATTTCTTCTGTGTTGTCCATCTTATTGGCATATAGGTTCTGGAAGTAGGTATTGATTATCCTCTGGATTTCTGCTGGGTCTGTTGTCATTTCACCCTTTTCATTCCTAATTGCATGGATTTGGGCCTTTTCATTCCTTTTTGTGATAAGGTTGGCTAAGGGTTTGCCAATTTTGTTGATTCTTTTGAAGAACCAACTCTTGGCTTCATTGATTTTTTGTATCATTCTCTTTGTCTCCATCGAATTGATTTTTCCTCTGATCTTTATAATTTCCTCCCTAGTATTACCTCTGTGGTTGTCCTGCTCTTCTTTTTCTAGAAGCTTGAAGTGCAGTGTCAGGTGGTTTAATTGGGCTTGTTCTGTTTTCCTAATATGCGTATTCACTGCTATGATTTTCCCTCATAAGACTGCTTTCATTGTGTCCTATAGATTCCAATATGTTGTATTGTCATTGTCATTTAATGAAAGGAAATGTCTGATTTATTCTTTAATTTCCTCAGTGACCCGTTGGTTATTCATAAGTGTGTTGTTCAGTTTCCACGTGTTTATAAAATTTTTCCATTTTCTTTTGCTATGGATCTCCAATTTCATCACACTATGGTCTGATAATATACAGGGGATAACTTCAATTCCTTTGCACCTACTTAAACATGTTGTGTGTGTGAGTATGTGGTCTATTTTGGAGAATGACCCATGTGCAGCTGAGAGGAATGTGTATTCTGATTTTGTGGGGTAGAAGACTCTGTAAACATCTGTTAAGTTCATTTGTTCAAGAGTTGGATTGAGTTGTAGTATTTCATTACTTATTTTTTGTCTAGTTGATCTATCTATTTGTGACAGTGGGGTGTTGAGGTCCCCCAGTACAATTGTATTAGTGCATATATGACTTTTCATGTCTGTTAGTATTTGTTTTATAAAGTTGGGCACACTAACGTTTGATGCATAGATATTTATGATTGTCATCTCTTCCTTTTGCATTCTTCCCTTTACAAGGTTGTACTGTCCCTCTTCATCTCTCTTAATCAGTGTTGGTTTGAAATCTACTTGATCTGCAAAGAGGATAGCTACTCCTGCTTTTTTTTGGGTTTCCGTCACATGGAGTATTGTTTTCCAACCTTTGACTTTCAGTCCACGAATTTCATTTTGAATTATGTGTGTTTCTTGTATGCAGCATATTGTTGGATTTTGCTTCTTGACCCATTCTGCCAGTCTGTTTCTTTTGATTGGTGAATTGAGACCATTAACGTTGATGTTTATAACTGAAACATATTGACTTGTCATTGCCATGACTTTTTCTTTTTGTTGGGTTCTCCCCCTCTACGTTTAATTTCTTGTCATGCCAGATGGGTTCATTCTGCTTTGCTTCCTGGGGTTGTGATCCTCAATGTCTGTTCCTAGGATATTGTGTCAAATTCTTTGGAGTGCTGGTTTGGTATTCAAGAAGTTCCTAAAGTGCTCTTTGTCATGAAAGTATCTTCTTTCTCCATCCATTTTGAAAGATAGTTTTGCAGGGTCCATCAATCTGGATTGGAGGCTGTTTTCTTTTAGGGCTTGGAATATGTCACTCCAAGCTCTTCTTGCCTTGATGGTTTGTGTTGAGAAGTCTGCTGTGATTCTGATGGGCTTTCCTTTGTATGTGATTTGTTTCTTTTCTCTAACTGCTTGTAGAACTTTGTTCTTCTGTTGAGTTTCTGGAATCTTAACACTTATATGCCTATGTGTAGATTTTTATTGATCAAGGCTATTTGGAGTCCTATATGCCTCGCTTATCTGTATGTCAGTCTCTTTTCCCCTGCTTGGGAAGTTTTCTGCCATTATTTCTGTGAAGAGATTTTTTTATGTCATCTGCACTCTCTCCTGTTTCTTCCTTGACTCCAATCAGTCTTGTTATTCTTCTCTGCGTCATCTAGCTGCTGCTGGATTGATTTCTCATGTTTCCTTATAATTGTGAAGCAATTTTTCTTTTCCTGGTCACTAATTGCAATCTTATCTTCTATATCTGAGATTCTGTCCTCACATTGGCTCATTGTGCTGTGTAGACTTTCAATGGAGTTTTTCATGTCCTGGAAATCTATTTGCATCTGTTTTATGGATTCCATTTGTTTCCTATATTGGGATTCCATCATGTTCCTGAGCTCCTCTCTAGATTTATTAATCATGTCTTGCACTAGGAGCACAATTTCTCCTGTTATCTGAGAAATTATTTCTGATTTCATATTTTCCAGATCCCCTTTTGTTGCCAGTTCTGTTGGTCCAGTTGGTTGAGTATCAGAGTGCTCCATCTCATTTCCCTTTGGTGTTGCTGTAGGTGATCTGGATGTCTGGTTTTGAGACTTATTTATGTGTTTCTTCATTTTGACTGGAGGGGGAGGCTGTTGGCACCTGCATGGATTACCTCCTCTGAGCTGGGAGAGGTGGGACAGGCGCCGGGAGCAGTGGTAGAGATGGTGGCCCAAAAGCCCTTTCCTGTGGGCTGGGAGCAGCGGGAGGGATGGTGGCTGGGAAGCCCCTTCCTCTGTTCCAGGAGCAGTGGGACAGTGGTTCAGAACCCCCTACCTCTGTGCCGGGAGCGGCGGGACTCAGTACAGTGTTCTGGTGGTCCGGTGTCCTCTGCGTCTTCATAGCGTGGAACCAGGTGGCTGTACAGAGGACTGGGGTGGGGGTGTCTAGTGGATTGTTGCCGGGGCACGGGCTGATTCAGCATTTTCCGTGCAACTCGTTACCTTGGTAGGCCATCTGCAGACCTCCTTAGTGAATACTTTTAAAGAATGTAGAGCTCTTTTCTATATCTGTGTGTCTTGCCTGATTGTCTTCTTGTGAGGTTGTCTCTCAGAGGGTCACATCATTCTCCCTGGCTCTTCACAAAGCAGCAAGAGAAGAATACAGCAAGGACTGTGTTAACTCTATCTACTGAGGTTAGGAGCTCGGACAGACACAGCCAAACATGAAGCACGCCAGCTTCTTTATCACAAGAATAAGTGCAGGAGCGGCTGCTGCTCCAATACCTTGGGATCCATGCGGGGGACATGCGTGAGGAGGACAGGATCCCACACACGGCCTCCAGTAGCTCTGATAAGAAACACAGGAAGCACAGTGCATTTAAATTAGCCACCAGGAGCACCAGCCACGCACTGGAAACACTGCCTCTCATTTTCCTTATACTAGGAAGGATCACTGACTAAATCAATCATAACACCTTAGCCCAAGTGAGACAATCAGCAGCACCATTGCCTCAAGTACATCATAGAAAATGACATTTTGTGGTAGTTATTAATCTATCACCTTTAGCTGTGTGAATTAAATCAAGATCAAGGACCAACCCAACAAATAGTGAATAAACTCTTCAATATAACAACTTTACTCTTTGGGATGGGGAGTTAGAAAGAGATGGGGAGGGAGGGATAGATAGGTAGAAGGATAGGGGAAGGTTAGCAGTGAGGCCAGAGGACACAGGTGAGAAGCAAAAAGAGAATAACAGGAAAATAAAGAAGAACTCTGAATGAGGGACAGAACAGGGACAAAAGGGAGATGAACAATGTGGGAGAGCAAGAGAGTGAGTGTAAGAGTGACAGAAAGAAAAGAGAAAAGAAAGAAGAACAAAAGAAAAAAGAAAAAAAGGAGAGAAAAACAAATATTTGCCAAGAGTAGGAAAAAAATCATTAAAGATAGGAGGAAAAGAAAAGAAAAGAGACAAAAAACAAACCAATAATACTAATTTTGGCAATAAAAAATAAAAGTGAAAATGAAGGGCCTCTTTCAGGGTATGTCACTGTTGTCACAATAGACAACGTGGATAGCAGTGTGCAGATATAAGTCAATGAGTCTCAGCAAGCCAGTCGCAGACCTGTGAGATTCAGGGAGATTTCTGGCTGCAAGTTCCAAGTTGAGCTCCCTGTCCTCTTGTAGGGTTGAACTCTGCAGGGTTGTACTGCAGGTTCCAGCTGCCCTTCCCCTGAAGATAGTCCCCATTCTGATGGGAGGTGATGATGACTCCAACTTACCCAATACAGTGGTCTGGTGGTCTGGTGTCCTCTGCATCTTTGTAGTGTGGAACCAGGTGGCAGTACAGCCAAGAGGCCAGAGGAGCAGGGTGTGTGTGTGTCCAGTGGATTGCTGCCGGGGCATAGGCTGGATCGGCGTGTTCCACGCAGCTTGGGACCTTGCTATGGCCTCCCCAGACTTGCCTGTCTGAACCCAATAAACTTAATTTAAAAATACATGTGGAATTCTGTATGACAACATAGGCAAATTAATGTGAAATGAATCATAGACATGAACATAATAGCTAAAATTTAAAGTCCTTATCCCATGGCCCTAATAAAGTTCCTCCTGGCAGGCTCAAAGCCACAAGCCTTTGGTGCTCAACCCCATCCCTAGTAGGCACTCAATGCCACCCCAGTTCAAGAGGGAGCCCCTGACCCTGCCTCTGTCCTGGGACTCACCATCAGGGCTGTCCCACATCAGTGGGAATTACCGCATGGTAACCCAGTTCCTGGGGTGTCCCCAGGCCCCTCACATATTCCTGGTGCTACTTCAGTCCAAACACTAGTGTTTGGTGCTATCCTCAACCACAGGAAGCCCTCGGTGCAGGTGCATGTGCTGCCCCAGACCTGGCTGCCTTCCTTCCCCTGCTTCCAAATTCAATGGCTGCATTTCTCCCACAGTGACCAGAGCCCCTGAGTGCTGTCTACTATGGCCTTGAAGTTCAGGGTGCTGTGCTGATCTTGCCCTTAGGCCCAGGACAAGCTCCTCAGCCTTCATCAGGCTCAGAGTTGAGCTCAACACCTCTGGTAATAGCTGCAAGCAATGCAGAGATAGAGGAGCAAGTTCACATGGGCCTTCAGGCAGCTGCCACTCCAACTGTCAGTATGGCCCTGGGAGAGGATTTCCCTGGGCACCACCATGTGCTGTCCAGCTCTTCTAGGCAAGTGCTGGAACTGTGGAAAATCAGAGCCCCCAGGTCAGCATAACAAGCTTGGCCTATGTCAGCCCCACAGGGGTGTTCACATCGGTGTTCCTCGCCAGCGCCACCGCCTCCTCTTCCTATACCACCCTCCTGCCCACTTTGAAGAAGAAGAAGCAGAATCACTGCGGGGTCTGTGGGCCTTGCCAGCAGAAGACTAACTGTGGCGAATGCACTTACTGCAAGAACAGAAAGACCAGCCATCAGATCTGCAAGAAGAGGAAGTTCGAGGAGCTGAAAAAGAAGCCATCAGTTCTGGTGCATTTGGAGGTTATAAAAGAAAACAAGAGGCCCAAGAGGGGGAAAAAAGCCCAACATTTTAAAGGCAGATTTTGAAAACAACCCAGTAAATGGCCTTAAGTCAGAATCCATGGAATACAGTGGTGGTCATGGAGAAGAACAAAGATTGGAAGTGAACACACAGCACCTTAAAAATGTGATGAAAAATTAAGAAAGTATGACAGGTATTGAGGTGGACAGGTGGACACAAAACAAGAAATCACATTTATCCGAGTACGTCAATGGCAATTTCTGTGCAAACATCACTGAAGCTGAAAAATCAAAACAGCCCAAAGATGACAAGAATCAAACCAAACCTCCAAAATTTTTGCAAAAACCATAAGAAATGGCATTAAAAGTGTGCTCTGTCTAGTAGCTGAAGAAAATGCACCATTTAACAAATTCAGCATTGAACAATTTGGCAAGGCATTGGGAAACCATCCTTACAAACTCCTGAAACACACTGCGAACCATAACAATGCCATGAGCTCCACTGTCTCTGGTACAAGATGTGATCACCTCAAGGACAAGAGTAACATCTTCATCTTCCAAAAGCCTGGCTTTAATTGCAAATCTGAAGATTCCCCAAATTTAAACAGTCAGACCAGCACACACTGTGAAGGTGACCAGCCTAAAACCCCTGAGAACAAAGCGAGTAAAGTCCCTCAAGATGGCTCCCCCATGTAGCCCATGCTCTTCTCTCTCATGAATGACAGGAGGCTCACGCTGGAGCAAGTGGTCCCCATTGAGGCCCTGATACAACTTTCTGAAGCCCCATCAGAGAACTCCTCATCATCTAAGTCAGAGAAGGAGGACGAAACAGCTCAGAGAACAGCTAGTTTGCTTAACAGCTGCAAAGCCATCCTCTACTCCATAAGAAAAGACCTCCAAGATCCTAACTTCCATGGAGAGCCTCAAAGCATTCCTCATTGTCCTTCTCTGGAAAAGCAAAGTTCATGTTCCACAGCGGTGTTCAATGGCCAGAACACCCTGTCCAAGCCACAGATTGGCCCCACTACTAACCAAGTACCCACCATGCCTCCTGAACATTCAGAAGTCAAAAATTTACAACTAGGTTTAGAAGTCCCATTTGACCCAGCTACTCCTCTGCTGGGCATCTTCCCACAAGAATTAAAGGAATCATACCACAATGATATATGCTCACCCACGTTTATAGCGGCACAGTTTGTAATAGTGAAAACATGGAAACAGCCCAATTCCCCATCAACTGGAAACTGGATAAAGATTTTTTTTTCATGGAGTACTACTCAGCCATAAAGAACAAGAAACTAGAGACATTTTAGCTAAGTGAATGTACATTAAGGCCATACTCTTAAGTGAAATAAATAGGACACATATGTGTAAATACCAAATAGTTTGTCTGGTATGAAAAACTAAAAGTGTACATAAGCATCAAAATGTATAATTGATATTGTGAAATATGAAGAAAAGTTC
Source organism: Heterocephalus glaber (assembly GCF_053883595.1). Lineage (NCBI taxonomy): Eukaryota > Metazoa > Chordata > Mammalia > Rodentia > Bathyergidae > Heterocephalus > Heterocephalus glaber. The sequence continues at coordinate 32,634,395 of NW_028258384.1, read as the reverse complement.
TAAAGGAGTAGGGGAAGTAGGAGAGGTAGGGGAAAGGAAAGGAAAGAAGGGAAAAGAAAAAATATGAGGAAAGGAAAAAAATGGAAACAAAGTCTTTGTAAATAGGGAAGGGTGGAGGGGGTGAAGGGAGGGTGGGGAAAGGAGAAAAAATAAGAACCAAGATACATCATGTAAAGGTACAAGATACCAATGATGAATGTAACTGTATTGTATACCTAAAATGTACCAGTAAACTTAATGGGAAGAAAATTCAATATCTTTTTTAATACCAAAACCCAAATCTTCGAAAATCGATACTAATAAAAGTGTCACTGGAAGTAGGACTGGTCTTGATGATGGTTCTCAGAATTTGAATTAGTTGCCACCACAAGTAATAAATTGGGATATTGTAACCAATTGCTGGACAGCAGTGAAAATTTGAATTCCAAGGAAGATTCATCAAGTCAGGACACATCTTACAGCCAAATTGAGGAAGATGTTGCAATGCAATGAACACAACTTGCATCAATAATTAAATGCAATTATATAAAGGCAGAGGACAAGAATGCTGAGTCCACCAACAAGTGTTGTTGCCCATAATGCACAGCAAAAACATAGGAGAAGGGCACAGTGCCACAGAAACCACCTTCAAGTGTGGAAAACAATCATATCTATCATTAGCAAAGCAAAAGAACACAACCCAGAAAAAGGTGAAGTCTACCCCCACAAGAGATGGGCAGAAAAAGGAGCGCACAGTCATAACCTGTCAAGAAAATGATCAGAAACAGCAGGAGCATATGTCCTATGAATATAGTAAGTTACATGGCATTTGGATCAGATCCAAATTTCAAAGATTTGCTCAGTTTGGTCTGCATGATTTTCCTCTTCTGCTGGGAAACATTCCTTCCTTTTCCAAAGTTTTGAAACCACTGGCTCAAGCCAGTACCACGCTACAACACAAAAAATTATTTCCTCCCCTCAGTCAGATCAAATTTGAGTGATATCCTGAATTAGCATCGGAGAAAATGGTGAAGGCTGAACCATTGAATTCTCTTCCGGTGTTTCATCCTGAGCCTGAATCCCACTGGCAGGCGTGTGCGGATAAAGCCCACAGTCCTCAGGTACAGGCAGCAGTCAATGGCAACCTGAAAGCTTACCCTTTGCCCCCACCCTCCTGTCCACCTAACCAGTGCACTAACCTGGCTGGCAGTGACCAAACACAGTTTCCGCAGGATACCCAAGAGCACCTCCAGCCGCAGAGACTGGCAGCAACACCCACTTGCCAGACCAGGCACAGATTCTCAGGAACGTGAATGTAGTCAGTTCAGGAGGAATTACAGTGGTTTCTCCCAAAAGCAAAGAGGAAGTCTGTTCACCTGGTGTCGGAGCATCTGAGTTTTCCCCTGTAGACAGTGCACAGAATTTTCATGATTATGCCATGAAGTCTTGCACTAATCCTACCAAAAACCTAGTGAGTGCAACAAAAGATGCGGAAGTGCCAGTCTGTGACTGTCCTGACTGAAGTACACAAAAAGACAAAGGTCCATATTATACACACCTGGGGGCAGGACCAAGTGTTGCTGCTGTAAGGGAAATCATGGAGAATAGGTACGGCCAAAAAGAAAAGGCGATAAGGATAGACAAAGTTGTATATATGGGAAAAGAAGGAAAAAGCTTTCAGAGGTGTCGAGTCGCTAAGTGGGCTATCAGAAGAAGCAGTGAGGAAGAGAAGGTTTTTCGTTTGGTCTGGCAGTGCCCAGGCCACCAGTGTGAGACAGCTGTGATAGTGGTGCTCATCATGTGGGATGGCATCCCACTGCCGATGGCGGACAGACTGTACACGGAGCTCATTGAGAACCTAAAGTCATACAATGGTCACCCGACAGACCAAAGATGCAAATCATACCTGCACATATCAAGGAATTGACCCAGAGACGTGTGGAGCTTTGTTTTCTTTTGGCTGTTCATGGAGCATGTATTTCAATGGGTGCAAACTTGGTAGAAGCCCAAGCCCCAGAAGATTTAGAATTGATTCAAGTTCTCCCTCACACACCTACTATGAAAGAATTACTAAAGGACGTAATCCAGAAAGAAGACATGCGAAACCAGAATGAGTCTGTAAGGAGCACGTGGCCATGGAAAAGAACCTGGAAGGTAATTTACAGAATCTGGCTACAGAATTAGCTCCAATTTATAAGCAATATGCACCTGTTGCTTACTAAAACCAGGTGGAATATGAACACGTAGCCCGAGAATGCCGGCTTGGTCGCAAGGAAGGTCGTCCTTTCTCTGGGGTCACTGCATGCCTGGACTTCTGTGCACATCTGCATCGGGACATCCATAACATGAACAACACGAGCACTGCGGTTTGCACTCTGGCTCGGAAAGACAACCGCTCCCTGGGTGTCGACCCTGAGGATGAGCACCTCCACCTCCTCCCTTGCGTGCAGACTCTCCGACACTGATGAGTTCGGCTCCAAGGAAGGCATGGAAGCCAAGATCCAGTCAGGGGCCGCGCAGGTCCTCCAGTCCACACCCAGGAAGAGGATGCGCTTCACGCAGCCGGTGCCTCTCTGCGGGAAGAAGCGGGCGGTGATGATAACTGAAGTCCTGAAGGGCAAGATCAGGGCGGTGGAAAAGAAGCAGAGTCCTCGGCTCAAGCAGAAGAACAACTCTGCCTTGGGCAACAACAGCAAGGTGAAATCACTGCCCATCCCAGGTTCAGACAACACTACAAAAGCTATTCATCCGTCCCATCCATTCCTCACCCCGTGAAGGAGCCAAACCTGTCTCCAGTCTTCTGTCCTCTGAAGCCTCCTCCCTTGACAGCACCTGCAGTTAGGTACCCTGAGATAGGCTCGGCCCGGGAGAAGCAGCGCTGCCCCCTGTACCACTCCTCCTGCAAGACCGGCAGATGCTCATGCAGCTGCAGGGGAGAGCGCAGCAGCTCCTGTCCCCACCCTGTCCTCACGCATGCTGGAGCCCCTGGCTCACCCCAAGCCTCCCCCCGGCCCCGCTGAGCATCCCGCCAACAGCCCCTTTTCCTTCCGTCTGCCCTCGAGCTCGCGGTGGAAGAGGATGAGCAGCACTGGGAAGCGGAAGAGCCGCTGTCCCACGAGCTTCTGTCTCCTGCTGAGGAGAAGCTGCCGCACCTGGACGAGTACTGGTCGGACAATGAGCACATATTCCTGGACGCCAGCGTGGGCGGCGTGCCGCGAGCTCACGCCACCAACCCACGGCCAACCCCAACCGCAACCACCCCACACGCCTCTCCCTCGTCTTCTACCAGCACAAAAACCCAAATAAGCCCCAACACGGTTTCGTACTCAGCAAGATCAAGTTTGAGGCTAAAGAAGCCAAGAATGAGAAAACGAAGGCCTCGGAGCAGAAAGAGCGGGCAGCTGATGAGGGCGCTGCCTTATTCCCTGAAGTAATTGAATTGAACCAAATCCCTTCTCACAAAGTATTAATGTTAACCACGACAGCGTTGTCAGGGTGTCCCCTTACACTCTCACACGTGTCGCAGGGCCCTATAACCACTGGGTCTGAAGGCTTCTGTCCCCTTCTCAATGCTTTTGCTAGTGCTATTTTTTTCAAGGTGCTGTTAAAAGAAAGCCATGTTATTGTTTACCGTATCTTCATCTCCCCCGTTTCAAGTCTGAGGTAAAAAAATTTTTTTTAAAGCGTTGAGTACTTAACTGTGACGGTATTTTGACAATTGGTAGAAGGTGCATGTTGTACCCAGTGAGAGAGAACCAACCAGAGACCGATATTAAATCCACACAGGAGTTTATTACCGAGCCGAGCATCGGACTCGAGCCCCGACTGGGGGTTGACAAACATGTTTTACACACCTTTGAGGCCAACAGTTTCTAGGGCCCCCTATGGGATAGGACTAGTAAAGCAAGCAAAAGGTACAGAAGCGGAACTTCCTGCTGTTAGAACATTTGTAAGACAATAGTTGATTAATTGTTGTTTCTAAGAGACTCTCTAAGGGGAGGAGGTTTCTAAACTTTCTCCTTCTGAGTTCATCTAAAGGACAGGCAGTTTGGGTCAAGCAGCAATATGGGGTCTGTCTTGCTAACAAGGGTCCTTCAGTGCACATTTTAAGCAAAAATAAAAGTTTTATAATTTTGAATACACAAAGAAATGTTTTGGTTAGGTGTTAACCATGGTAGAATCACTCAATTTGGTGCTTTAAATTAAGTCTGTTCACTATGAATCGAGTCATTTTTAGAGGAATTTAACAGGTTCATGTTCTATGATGTAAAATCAAGACACACAGTGTTAACTTTACACAGCTGCTGGTGCTTAACCATATTGACCCAGTTAAAAATAAGCTGAATTATTATTTCATGGTGCCATTGTTCCAACATTTTCCAATCATAGCTAGAAAATTGCCATATTCCTTTGAACCTTTGAAATAAACAAATGAACTGCTTTCTCTGTTAAAATACTTCCTGCTGTAGAAAATCATTTTTGTTAGTAATGTTTGGAGGCTGTTCATAAATTGTAAATATATATTTTAAAAGCACTTACTATTTTTAAAAGTAACTTGAAATCTAGTATAGTATAAGAATCCTATTGTCTATTGTTTGTGCATATTTGCATACAAGGGAAATAATTTATTCTTGTTGTGTAGTGTTTCATCTTGTTAACTGCAATATGTAGTTGAATCCCATATGTGGTTTAGGTTTTTTTTTTTTTTTTTTTTTTTTTTTGTACCCGGGATTGAACTCGGGCCCTTGCACCTGCAGGGCAGGCAGCAGAACCACTGAGCTAAATCCCCGGCCCGGTTTATGTTCTTTCAATATGTCCTTTCACATTGCATATTAGCTACTTATGTAAAATAGTTTATCTCAGGGGCTGGGGATTTAGCTCAGTGGTTCCGCCGCCTGCCCTGCAGGTGCAATGGCCTGAGTTCAATCCCTGGTACCAAAAAGTTTATCTCTAAAATTGGAATTGGCACACATTATCATCAACACTGTTTTTTTTTTTCACTAAGAGTGTGGTCAACAACAGCCTCAATTTTCTTTTATCCCAGCTTTATCAATATAACCCATGAAAGATGTTTCCCAAAGGAAATGGGACAAAATGGGATTCGGAGGAATCAAATGCTTCTGATGTTTCAAGGTTGTAAAATGCAAAAATTAGTAGCCAGAACTCTACCCATCCCAAATTGTCTTGACTGTTCTGCAATCCAATCTAATGAAGAATAAGGGAAAAAGAAATTCTATGGAAATCTTTTGAAAACAAGTTCTCCATTATCATCACATCTCCCCATTTCTCAGTCAAATAGTAGAAAGGGTATTATAAACATTAGTTCTCATCTATCTAGAACTAATCTATTCATTAATCTTAGTATACTGGATTTGGAGAAATGGGAATTCAACTTCTCTTTAAAAACTGCCTATGTTGTAGGTAACAAGAAAAATAGTCCTTCGTACATTTTAGGGTTCCCATTATTTTTCTCACTATTTTGTTGACTTGTGTTTATAGCAAAACAAAAAGGATTACCTAAATAAAATGTTAGGAACAAGAACCTTCAATGAAATACTGGATTTTGTTAAAATGCAGAGGTGCTATAGCATTCAAAGTGTTAGATTCTTCAAGAGTATAGAAACCTAAATGGTGTTTCTCCCCTGGATGCCATAGGAAGAAGCCACAACTGCTAACACTTGTCATTGTGGTGCAAATGCAAGGCTCTCTAAAGAAAAACTCGTTATAACTTATTAAAATAATATATATGGTGCAAATATCAGTTTAAAACTTTTAACTTATCCAAGTAAAGGAATATGAAGGGATTGTAAAAAACTCTATGTCCACTGATAGACCATCTTTTGCAGTAGATTTCTGCTTATTGAATATGTAATATAGGGCAATTCATTGACTTGTTTTAGTATTTTGTGTGCCTTAGAGCTCTGTTATAAAACATATATTTTTTTGAGCCTAAGGTTTCTTATATGAGTATATAAGTGTTTATTGGTTCAGGTGCTTCAATAAGATATCTACTAGTAGTAGATCAAGAATACATCTTGTGAAATTAGATTTTAGGCCTTAGCTCCCACCAGAAATTGTTTCCTTACCGGATTTAGTGGATGAAATCTTAGGACCCTTTATCCATCTATCCATTCCTCTAATGCACACTTATTGAATGCCTGCAAAATTTTAAGCATCACTTTTGTTTTTCTTTGAATCACCACCTATGACATATTAAATAACTTTTTAATAACCTAAACTTGAAACACCAATGTTGATTAACAGGACTCTTGGGATTTGTGAAGCTAGCTGTAGTTTGCCAAAAGAAGTCGGTGAAAATAGCCACTTTCAACTAAAATGTTTCCATTCCAGTGTTGTTCTTAACACCAGGAGTGGGTTACTTCCACCAGTATTCCCACTCTGGGGACTACACTCTATTCCTACTCTTCTGGACTCTTTCTGAATTTTAACAATTTACCATCCCAGTCCCTGCCCTGTGGTTTTTACAAAGCTCATGTTTATTCAGTTTTCTGCAGCATTGTGATTGTATGCTGGCTACACTGCTTTTAGAATGCTCTTTCTCATGAAGCAAGAAAATGTAAAATGACATTTTCACTCATAAGAAAACAAAAATAAAGTCGGGCCAGGAATTTAGCTCAGTGGTGCCGCTGCCTGCCTCACAAGCGCAAGGTCCTGAGTTTGATCCCTGGTACTAAAAATAAATAAATAAAATAAAGTCCTTGATAAAAATATATCAGTAAATATTTATGACCAGGGTTAGGCAAGGACTTCTTAGATATGATACCAATAGTGTAGGCAAAGGAAAAACAGTGGCTAAACTGGGTTTCATCAAAAATTCTTAAAACTGTTGTTTAAAGGATACCACCAAAATGGATGAAATGGCACGTGGCTGTAATCCCTACTACTCAGGAGGCTAATATAGGAATAGCACAAGTTTGAGGCCAACTTGGGCAGTTTATTGAGCCCTTGTCCTTCAAACATGTTATGGTTTAGATCTAAAATGTTTCCCCAAAGTCTTGTGTTTGGACGTGATTGGATCATGGAGGCACTATATTCATCAGTGGATTCATCTATTGATGAGTTCACTAGCTGAATGTGCCATTAGTAGGTGAGGCCTGGTTGGAGGTGGGTCAAAGGAGTGTAACCTGGAAGAGTATATTCTTATCTCTTGCTCCTTCTTTCTTTCTCTGCTTCCTGGATGTCATGTGGTGAACAGCCTTCCTTCACCATGTCCTTCCACCATGTCCTTCCACCATTCTATTTCTGCTATGGAGCCAAACAAACATGAATAGACTGAGACCTCTGCAACTGTGAGCCAAAAATATTCCTCTTTTCCTTTAACTTGTGGATTGGGATATTGTGTCTGAGCAACAAACAAGGTGACTAATATAGAAAACTGGTACCAGGAATGGGCTTGTTACTGTGACTGTACCTGACTATGTAGTTTAGCAGCTTTTGCAACTGCTTTGCAAGAGGAGGTTAGAAAGGTTTGAAGATGCAGAGTAGAGAAACTCTAGAATGCTGTAAGCTGAAGTTGATGGATGTTTCTGGTCAGATCTCAGAAGACCAGAATGCTGATAGGAATGGAGATAGTAAAGACCAATCTCATGAGGTTTCAAATGGGAAGGATTCTATGGAAACTGAACTAGAGGCCATACATGTATTGTTCTTGCAAAGGATTTGTCTGTTTTGTCCATAGCTTAAGATTTTACATGAGGCTGAATTTAAAGATGTTAGATTAATTGATCTGGCAGAGAAAATTTTAAGGCTGTCCAACATTCAGATTGTGGCATGGGTACTATTGGCTGCTTTTAGCCAGATCTACAATAGGAAGCCAAAGCGAAACAGCAAATATGAAAAGTTTGCAGTTTCACCAAGAAGGAAGTGGCTGCAAAGTTGGGTACAAGGAGAGCATGGTTGCTGAAAAGATTGGTACTAAAAAGAAACCAAGTACCTTGCATCAGTATAATAGAAAAAGATGACTTAATGGCATCTCAGGAATTGCCGAGATCCCAGCCTTTGCAGGCTCAAGGGTCTAAAAGGTTGCACTCTATTGAAAGTCTGTTTTGAGAAGAGAGCTCCAGGGTATATTGTCATTCACAGCAGCCTAGGAATGTATTTCCTCCAAGTTCAGACATTCAGAGTTCAGACATCCAGGCACTCAGTGGCCACTGCACCCAGGTTCCATAGGTGCTCAGCTACTGCCCAAGCTGGTGGCAGACTTTGGCATCATCCACATAGTGTTGGTTTTGAAGGCATGCAGAATGCAAGAGTTGTAAGGTCATGGAGGCTTTTACCCAGATTTCAGAGGTAGGGCTTGGAGGCCAGTGAAGGAACCCCAGAGAGGATGATGCATGAAACTGTGAAAATGAAGCCAAAAGTACAGTGGAGACTCTAGGTATTTGGAGGTGGTAGTAATTTGAATTGTCCTTCCAAGCCCTTTGGAACACACATCTCTACCACAATTTTCCCTGGGTGCTGGACATGTTGATGCAGGATTTGAGATTTGCCTTTCTGGGTTTTGTTTTTGTATTGGTTCCATTTCTTTCTATACCCTAGTTTCTCTCTTTTGGAATGGGAATGTGTACCCTATGCCATTATATGTTGGAAGTATTTAACTTTCTTTTCCATTTTTACAGGGGCTCACAGCTAAGGGTTTGCTTTGACTATAAAGAGAAGGCTTTGGACTTATACTTTTCAGCAATACTGCAACTGTTAAGACTTTAGTGTTTGTTAGAGATGAACTAAATACAATTTGCATAATGCTCTGTTTCCCCCAAAATAAGACCTACCTATAAAATAACCAGCTTTGAAAACTGAAGATCAAAAATACCAGCCTCAATCATCCTGTACTTACCTTACGATGCCAGCACTAATCTCCTGCTCAGTGGCTACTTTATAAGGCAGGTAATAGAATGGTTAGGCAAGGGCTTTTTAGATAGGGTACCAAAAATATAATTGAACAAAGAAATATTGATAAATTGGACTTCACTAAAAAATTTTAAAAATTTGTTCTTTAAATGTATCAGTAAATGCTTACTAGAGAAACAGATTTAATACAAGAAGTACAAATATATGAGAATTTACAAGATTAGCTGACAATGGCCACCCACAAAGTTGGATGTGGAAGAGTGAAAAAGGTCTGTCTGCACACCAGGAATCCAAAGGATCCAGGCAAAGACCTGGAGCTCAGTGTAGTGTCCTGTGTGAGTCCATATCAGGAGGCCAAAGGGTCTGTGATGGAAGGTTGAAGAGTCTGCACTGGAAGGCAGGCAATGGCATCCTAAGTGAAAGTGAAGACTGGAGCTCCTCAAAAGAAAACAGAAGCACTCCTTCCTTCTTTGTTTCCCTTTTATACTATTCTGGCAATAATCCTTCCTAGGGTGGGTCTTCCACATCTAGAACAATGCTGAGCCAATTTAGCTGGGTGTTACTAACTCAAATTGACACAATCAACCATTACATTAAAGGACACCACTAATCTGTGCAATGTATCAAGCATCTATAATCCAAGGTACTGGGGAAGTTGAGGCCGGAGGATCACAAATTTTAGGTCACCTTGGGTAATTTAGTGAGACTCTGTCTTTAAAAAATCACTCTGTGGGTCCAATCCTCAGCATTGAAAAAATAAGTAAATAAAATAAAAATAAAAAACAACATCAAGAAGATGAAAAGACAACCCGTAAAAGGATAGAAAATATTTGTTTTGGGGATCAGATTCAGAATATAATAAGAACTCTGAAAATAAAGTAATATAGAGAGTAATAACAATGAAAAAATGAGAAAATCATTTAAAATGACATTTCTTCAAAATATATAAATAGATAATAAACACACAAAAAAGTTCAATTTTATTGGTTATTAGGGTAATCCCACTCAATTCCACAGTGAGATGCTATTTGACAACAAGGAGTATGATGACTAAAACAAACAAGATAGACACTAACAAGTGTTATCAGGGATGTGTAGAAAATGAAAACTTCATTGGAGACAGGATTGTAAAATTGTGCAGATACACTGGAAATTCTGGCAGTTCCTCAGAAAATTAAACCTTGAGTTAATCTATGAAACAGAAATTCAACTCCTAGTTACATACAAGGAAATAAAACCATGTCCATATAAAAACTCATATAGGAATGAAAATGGAAGTATTTTAATAATCAGGAGTCAGAAATCTCTCAAAGGTCCACCAACTTATGAATGGATAAATAAAATATGATTGATTCAATAAAAGGGAATACTATTCAACAATGAAGACAAATAAATACTGATGTATGCTACAACATGAATGAACCTTAAGAATATGTTCAATGAGAAAAGCCAGACATGAGACCATATATTGCATATATTTATACTTCCATATGTCTTTTATCCATATAATACAAATTTATAAAGATAAAAGAAGTAGATTAGTGATTTTTCTGGCTCAGGAGTTGGAGACTAAGGATAAAAATTAAATATGCACAAAGGAACATGTTGAATTGATGAAAGTATTCTCAGACTGATTTATGGGATAATTATACAACTTTTAAAATTAACTACAAATTGCTGAACTGCACATTTTAAAATAGTGAATTATATGATAGAAAACTTATACTTCAATAAATACAATAGTAAGATCTCCATACAGAAATTTCTCATTCCAAACAGCTTCACTGGTGAATTCAGTGGTTTTCACCAGTGAAAACATTTCTCTAGGTTAGGGGGTGGATGTTGAGAAGAAGTTTGATTTTTAGTATTTGTCAATTTCTCTGGAGTAAAATTTCCCACTGTGGCTGATTTATATTTATCAACATGATGACACTAAAAGCAGAGTTGGGAAAAGATTCTAACATTCTATTTTAAGAATTGGTGTTAGATGGCTCTAAACCACCACTTGATGACATTTATCAAAACAGTCTGCTTAAACTGTTTTTCAATTTCCTTTGTAGTATCTTTTTCCACCTCTGGGATATTTTGAATGATGTTGTTCAGCTCATTTCCAAACTTCTGAAGATTTTACAGATAGCATATTATCATTGACTTCTAATTTAATTATGTTGTAGGAAAACATACCTTTTGTTTTTGATCTTTTGAATTTATTGAGGCTTGTTTTATGGCCTGCCATATAGTTAATCTAAGTGAAAGGTATTTATGTTTCAGGTATAGCCTTTTAGAAATACAAATTAGGTACTTTGATAGGATTAATTTCTTCTGTATCATTACTGCTGATTACAGCATGGGTGTGGTTATCGCTTGTGTCCAGATGTTCTCTAAAAGCCTCATGCAGCCATAGGCAGGGATTTTTCAGAGGTGGCTGTATCTAGAATGTGTGATGCTGGAATTGACTCATGGTGCAATGCTAGGATCAAGGGCACTGGGATTAAGGGTGTGAGTGCTACCGTCCTAAGTAGCTTGGATAAAATATATGGGATAGAATAAGCTGTGGTCAGCCTTCATTGTCTTGTTACCTTCTGCCCACCATGAACTATTTTTCCTCTGTGATGCCTATCTGCAGTGCCACCCTGCCTTCAAGCCAGCTAATTATGGACTGGAACTTCTAGGAACTGTGAGCTGAATAAAACTTTACTCCTTTAACTTTGGGTGTTGGTTGTTTTGTTTCAGTAATGAGTAAAATAATTTAGAATTTGGTGCCAGAGAAGTGGAGTCATTGCTGTGACTGTACCTGATTATGTAGTTTAGGAGCTTTTGGAGCTGGCTTATGGGAAGGGGAAGAGTTAGTAAAGGTTTGGAGATGTTGGCTGAAAAAACAAAGCTGGAACGCCTGAGGCTGTACTTGATGGGAGATTCTGGTCAGTGCTCAGACCAGAAGGTTGATAGAAATGCTGCCTGTAAAGACCAGGCACTGGAGGTTTCTGCTGGGAAGGAGGACTGCACTGGCTGCTGGACTCCAGATGATGTTTGTTATGCCTTGGCAAAAAAATGTGTCTGCTTTTTGCTCGTGTCCAGAGACTTTGCCTGAGACTGAGATTAAAGGTGGAGGACTAATTAACCTGGCAGAAGAAATTTCAAGGCAGTCTAATGTTGAGACTGTAGCATAGCCACTGCTGAAAGTTTTTAGCCAGATTTATGTTGAAATAAGTGCAAAGAGCCCAGCAGAATGATTTAAAACATTTTGAGTTTGGCCAGAAAGGAAGCTCTAGCAAAGCTGTGCACTGTAAAGACCGAGCAGAGGAGAGTTTGATTGCTGAGAAGGAAAGGGAGAATAGAAAATATAACCTGGTGGCATCACATGAAGCAGCAGGACACCACCCTTTGCAGCCTCAAAATTGCAAAAGTGAAAGTCATTGCTCTAAGAAGAGAGCCCCAGAGCACCATGTTCCAGAATGGAGGTTGCCTAAGGAAGTTGTTTCTTGGGATTTGGTTCATAGGCACTAGATCCCAACAGCCAAGAGAGAAGGAAGACTGGTACTACTCCAGCTGGCAGCAGACCTTGACATCAATCATGTGGTACTGGTTTTAGGTGCATGCAGAATGGAAGACTTGTGGGGTCAGGAAGGCTTCCACCCAGATTTCATAAGAAGACTTGGGAAGCCAGGCAGTTTGCCCCTGAGAGGGCAGTGTGTGAAGCTGTGAGTGTGAAGCCAAAGGTGCAGTGGAGATCCCAGAAGATCAGAGAAGCGAGGAACAAGGATCATCTGAGGAATGCTGCAAGGACAGAGCAGAGGAAGCCTCAGAGAGAAGACATGGAAGCTACAACCATGGGCAGTGTCATACAGGCAGAGCCATCCAAACCCTTTGGAGTTCACAACTTGTCATAGGTTGCTGGGGATGCTGGAAGTGGAACTGCAGGATTTAATGGTTGCCCTGATGGATTTTAGACTTGCTTTGGTTTCATTTCTTGCTATCCCCGTTTGTAACTTTTGGAATGGAGATGTCTGTCTTGTGCCACTGAATATTGGAAGTGTTTAATTTTTTTTTCATTTGTACAGGGGCTTGTAGCTAAGAGTTTACCTTAAATCTGAGAGGAGACTTTGGACTTGGACTTTTCAGTAGAGCTAAAACTGTTAGGATTTTGGCAATTCTTATAGATGTACTAAATGTCTTTTGTATAACGGGATATGCATGAGTCTTTAGGGAGCCAGGGGTGGAATGTTATGGTCTGTGTTTCACCTCATGGAGTCATGGGCTTTTTCACAGGTGGCTGGATCTAGAATGTGTGATGCTGGAATGGATTCATGGTCAATGCTAGGATCAAGGGCACTAGGTTTAAGGGTGTGAGGGCTGCTCATCTCAAGTAGCCCTGATAAGATATAAGGGATAGAAAAAGCTGTGATCAACAGCTTCTGCCAACCATGAACTGTTTCTCCTCTGTGATGCCTGTCTGCAGTGCCACGCTGCCTTGGAGCCAGCCAATTATGGACTGGAACCTCTACTGTGAGCTAAATAAACCTTTCCTTCTTTAACTTTGTTTGTCTGGTATTTTGTCTCAGGAATGAGAAAAATAACTAAGACAGGTGTCATCTATTCATTAATTTCTAGTAGCTATTAAATTTCTTAATTATGGATCACATTTTTCTCCTTTGTGTACCTAGTAATTTTGTATCATATTATGGATATTCTGAGTAATACACTGTGGAAGATATAAGGTATTCGCTCTTATGTTCCTCTTTTTCTATATTCTTGCCTTCTTTTACATTAATTATGTAGCATTAATTACCCATAACTCAGATACTACCAACCAAGCCCAAGATTGTTCACAAGAATTGGAAGACTCATTATTATGAAGACATCTGACCATTCAAGTTGAACTAAAGATTAAACTCAAGCAAAATGTAGCTTTTATGTATATGTATGATAAGTGACAAACTTATTTAAAATGTGTTAATAGCATTCTATGTTACAATTTTCTGTGACAGTGTATATGTTCTGTCTGTATTACTCATTATTATAGTCACTACCTGGATATTGAGCCCTTGAAATGGGGCTAATGTGGCTGAGAAACCCAATGTAATATGATTTATTTTAGGTGTAAATAGTTATTTGTGTCTAGTCACCACCATATTGGACAATGGAAGTACATAGAAATGCAGAATGATGGGCTGGGGATTTAGCTCAGTGGTGCCACAACCTGCCTTGCAAGTGCAAAGTCCTGAGTTCAATCCCTAGTACAAAAAAAAAAAAAGAAATGCAGAATGATATGTGTCTTAATCTTTTTTCTCCTTGTGTATCAGAATATAACAGACTGGGTGGATACTCTATAAATAATAAAATTTATTGCCTTATTGCTCTGAAGGCTGGGAATTTCAAGATCTAGGGGCTATAACTGATGAGGGCTTTCTTGCTGCAACATATCAAGATGGCAAGACAAATGAGCACAGATGAGACAAAGGGAACAAAATGTATCAAACGCATGGTTTATTGCCAACTCATTCCCATGATAATGACAAATTCCATTTATGAGGGTAGAGGCCTCATGACCCAATCACTTTTTATAAGTCCTACCTCTTAGTACTGCTAGAAAATGGCAATGAAATTTCAACATGAGTTTTAGAGGGAACAGCAACATGAATACAAAAGTAATCTTGAAAAAAGAGGACATAGATTACTACCTTTTGAATTTATTATGAAGCTATAAGAATTAAGACATGCGTATTGGTCAAGTAGAGACAAACCCTCTGTACATTATGGAGAATATTTAAATTGTATATATGCACACATTGATTGTTCACGAAGAACATAAAAGGTACATGTATATACATGATAGAGTTATCAGATCCATTACAAAAGTGACACTAAGATACAGTAAAGAAAGATTGGTATTTTTAAAACAAGTAACATTGGTTGACTAGATATCCTTTTGGAAAAAAATGAATCTTAGTCATTTTTCAAACTAGGAGCAAAAATCAATTGGATGAGGTTTGCAGACATAAATGTCAATATTTTAAAAGTTATTTAAAAAATAAGGAATGTCTCCCTGCCTTTGTAGTAGACAACAGTTGCTTTAACAGGACACATCAAAAAGAAAAAAGCATGATAACAATAAAGAAAAGAGGATTATACAAAATTTAAAAACATTTGCTCATCAAAGACATTATTTAGAAAGAATAAATACTTATGTTCAATAAATGTATCTGACAAAAGAGTTGTGGCCAGAATATATAAAGTATTTCTACATATCCATAAGAAAAGGCAGACAACTCAATGGGGAAAAAATAGGCACTTCAGAAAAATGGATAATACAAATGTATAATGAACAAATGGAAGGGTTCTCAATGTCACTATTCATCAAGATTAAGGAAATGAAAATTAAAGCCATATTGTAAAGCTTTTGTTCTTATACTTTAATAGGAAAAATTAAAAAATAATAGACATTTCATGTCATTGTGAGGAAATGGAGCAACTGGAATTGGTACACACCCTTTGCAGTACTGAAAATGAGCACAAACTTCTTGGAAATTTAGGCAAAATCTAATATATATGAATTTTTGCACAATTTATGATGCAGCAATTTCACTCCTAGGTATTTACTTAACAGAAATAAAAGCATATGTGCACCAGAAGATACATGTGAGAATGTCTATGTAATCATCATCAATAATAGCCAAAATATTTTAAACTCATCCAATGTACATGAAAAGTAGAATGGTTGCATAAATTGTGGTACTGTCATATGATGAAATAGCATACAGCAATGAAAACAATGTGCTACTCACAAAAAATGAATCTTACAAAAGTGTGTTAAGCAAAGGAAGTTAGTCATAAAAGGATATATTATATGATTCCTTTTATATAAAGCTTAAGAGTAGGCAAAACTAATGTGTGGTGATAGAAGTTGAATTAGTGTTCATCCTTGGGAGGTTTAATGACTTGAATCAGGCAGGAGGGGAGATTCTGGGATGGGACAATGTTCTGCTTCTTATCTTGGGGCTGGTGCATGGGTGTATTCAAAGTGAAAATTCATCAAACTGTACATTTTTAGTTTGTTCATTTTTAATGTAAGTTATACTTCAGTGAAATTCATAAAAGTACACACTGAGGGCAGTGGTACATGTCTGTAATTCCAGCACTTGAGAGTTAGGCAGGAGGATGGTGTGTTTAGGCTATGTGGTTAGTTCAAGGTCACCCTGGACTACATAGCAAGATTCAGTCTCAAAAAAATTAATAAAAGTAGAAATTAAAAGAAATTCACAGGCTTGGATTAGTCCAAGCCTCTTGTAACATCTAGAAGGCTTCTAAAGCAGTACTTAGCCAGATCCTCAATTTTCTCAGCAAAAGGGAAGATGGAGCTGAAACTTATGGCCAAGACCTAATTGCAAGGGAGGGAGAGGTTTTAAATAACACTGGATATATGACTTGAAGGGATTCATTATTTCAAAGCAGGGACCTCATGAAAAATAGACTCATGATGCTTCAGATGGGGAGATTGGCATGAAAGAACCTGAAAATTTGAACCATTAGGTAGGTCCTTTTAACTTTACAGAACAGCATAAGCAGTACTCCCACACCTACCTTTCCAACTTGCTAGATAGGAGTAACCTCTCCATGTTTGCAGGCCCTGCACATGCATTTTCAACATGGGAGATGTACATGATGACACATCCAATGCCCACACTCTTATTGCCTAGATGTCTCTTCGCAGGGTATGTTCTCAGGTGGTGTTACAGGCAGAGTAGGGAAGAGCAATCGCTGCTCTGGGAGGAAAGATCTTATTATCAAAGGAAGTGGAAAATCTGGCTCAAAGATATGAGCACTATTTGAGGAACTTATACTTGCTGTGTGAACCCTCGCTCCCTGAGAGAGAATGGATGGCTGGTTAACTGCTTGCTATATAAAGGCACTAAATTCATGGCCCAGATTATTTAACTGTAGTGAAATCAGTGGAGCAGGATTGGAGCTGCTACAGTGACACTACTTCTATATTGTCACACAGTGGAACTTGGTGACAGGTTAAGTGGTGTTACCAGGCTGATATTCCAGCTCTCTGCTTTGCTGTAAGTAATAAACTGTTTTTGTTTTTATCCTTTGAATTTTGTTGTCTTCTTTGGCTTGTTTACCTAGTCATGTCCTTAAGTAATCTTAGTCTTGCTGCTTCATGCTGTCCTTTATTTAGGTGGGTTTCTACAATGACTGGCATAGCAAAATGCCAATATAGCAATGACTGTGGGTGAGAGGAGGCAGGGGACACATGGGCCAAATAAAGTATATGGAGAAACTACCAAGAACTAGGAGAGAATACGTTTGCTCAAATAGTATAAGAAGGATAATGTTAGTGGTCTGCTTTCATAACATAAGGGGAGTAGATAAATAGGCACTGAGTGGCAAGAAGTCAGATTTCAATGAGTTGCCCAAATGGTGTTCTCTCCTACACAGTAGGAGACAGAGAGATCACCTTTGATTTCTGTTAAGGAGGAAGGCACAATTCCTCTTGTTTGAAAACCACAACTACAGCATGCCAGGGATATAGCCTGCCTGGCAAGTACAAGGTCCTGAGTTTGATCCCCAGTACCAAAATAAATGAATAAATAAATAAAAAGAAAAAAAAGAAAGAAAACCACAACTACTGGTGGTGCATCCCTGTTATCCCAGAATTCTGGGAGGCTGAAGCAGGAGGATCACAAGTTGAAGCCTTGCCTGGGCAACTTAGGAATGTGGCAAGACCCTATCTCAAAATAAAAAAGGCTCGGGAAGTAGCACAGTAAGAATGTGCTGGGTTCAATCATTAGAATCACACATGGAAAGAAAAGGAAGGAAGGAAGGAAGACAACTACAACCATTCTGTAGAAGTGCAATATGACTCCAAACGGAGTAGTATGATTCATCTCAAGGGGCAAAAGAAGAAAACCTGAGATTGCTTCTGTCAAGATTGAGAAACTGTTTTAAGATTCAGTGAGTGTATCTGGACTTGAAATGAGAACTGTTATATTCTTAGAGGACAAAAAGCAAGTAGGCCCTTTCACACATGACCTCATGATTCATGCAGGCTACTCAGGCAGGAGAACATCATGTTCCAAACCTGGCTTGCTGCTTTGATTTTCTATTTCAATGACATGATGACAAACTTGGGGTGGATACAAAGGAAGAAGCTGTTTTAAATATAATAACTATAGCTGCTCTGAACTGACAGCACCATGGACAGGACAACAACACTGATAATGAACCTATCATCCAGTATATGACTGATAAATATCTAGACTCTGCTTCCCTAAAGTGAAAGTGAATAGGTGGCTATGATGATTTTAGACTAAAAAACACCCAATGTAACGGCAATCAAGATTTCCAAATCCAACTATATTAAAGCAAGCAAGTTTTTCTGAAATCATAGATAAGACAAAGGATGTGGATAAGAATAAATTTCTTATAAAGGAATGTAGTCAATGGTCAATATGGAATTGTCTGTAGAACAGTTTTCTCAAAAAAGAGATTAATGTGTTAAGTGCTAAAGCAATTTGGTCCATACATGAGCTGTGTGGATTAGGGATAAGGAGCACAGACAGGCAATTGTCTATCCAGTTGAAATAGAAAATGTCTACATAGAGTCAGATTCCTCCACGGAAATAAACTTCTCTTCATAGGAAGAAGGAAAGAAACCAATTGGCTATCACAGGACAAAGTACTCCCTCAGCACTTCCACTGTCTGACTCTAAGCTCCTGTATCCTGATTTCCAGTGATATCAAAGAATTTCTGTTCCCAGTGGGGCCCAGAGGCCTTATACTTCTGTTCTATAAGGCTATAATAAAGCAAAAGTAAACATAGGAGAGGAAATCTATTTTGATCTGTTCAATGTCAATACTCAAAAAACTGTCTGGATGTTTTTTGAGACAAGGGTCACTGCTGATATGGATGAATTTGGAAATATAGTAAAATAATGAAGGTAATAACTGTAAACATCTGGGTGCAGTCATTTGGAATCCTGTTATGGTCCACTGCTGTTAAACTTTACTGCTTGATGTATAATTGTTATTGCTATTTTATATGCATAGACTGTGAGCACTCAGAAATTCCAAGAGGAAATTCTCCCAATTGTGAAAAGCTTCTTGTAGGGTAGTGATAGTGGGAAGATTATACTAAAATCAAGAACCAGACTTCCAATTTTCTCCCATATTCTACTATGGAAATAATATGGAATTCAAGGAAGAGAAAAGGCAATAAATATCTTGAAGAACCTAAAGGCAGTATAAGTATTGATAACATCTACATTTTAAAACAAAATCTTTGAATTTCCAATGAAAAAAGACCATTGGCAGGTGAGAGTTAAGGTGGGTTACTGCCAACTGATTCAGCTAAGATCTAAATGCACGATTATTATGTTGCTTCTGGTGAACTTGGATTTTACTGCTGTTTATCTCCTATGCATATGGAGATATATGAAACAAATCCCTCTCCCTTCTTGGATAACTTGGTTTAATACTTAGATGACATCATGCTGTTAGGCCTCAAAAAAGAACAGGTGGCATTGGCTGTTTGCTGACTCATATGAAAGCAAGGTCACTTATTAATCCTTATAAGGTATAAAGACCAACCACTTGGGCCGGGGATTTAGTTCAGTGCTTTTGCCGCCTGCTGTGCAAGCGCAAGGACCTGAGTTCGATCCCCAGTACCAAAAAAAAAAAAAAAAAAAAAAGACCAACCACTCAAAACAAATTATTCAAGACAAATTCTTGAGAATTATATGGCCGGATATTCAAAACTCAATCTCCAATGTAGCAAAGGGAGTTAGTCACTCACTATGTGGCTCACTGCTACCTAAAAGAAGCCCCATGCTTAGATCTGACTGTTTGGATATTGGAATCAGTATGTCCTTCATCTAGGCATTTTGTTATACCCTGAATATGTGTTCAGCAGAAAATCCAGCAAATTTAACTGGGTACGGTTGTAGGAGGAGAGTTGAGGAAGAACAACGGGCCTGTAAACCCCCAGGAGTCCCTTGGGATTACAGGTATTTGCTACTGATGACTGAAATGATTTAAACCTTTATCAAAGATGACAACATCCACCTAGAAGCACTCCTTGATATTCTGAACTCACTGCCTCCCTGATCCAGCCATTTGTAGCACTCCATTTGGTAAGCAGCTACTGGCATGTCAGTGGGCTGCTTTGGAGAATGAGAGTCTGATTCAGGACTATCAGGTGACATTTCACCAAGAAATCCCCACCTTATATTTGTTCCACTCAGATGATAACAGGAAAGCTGCAGGGGGACAACAGTCATTTTATATTATTAAGTTGAAATAGTATATTTAAAAGAGAAGCAAATCTGCTACCAAAAATGTGTCCTCCTCATGCAAAAGATGGCAAATCTATAGGACCTGGGGCCTACTCTTGCTCACTCACAAAGGAAGCCTTTTAACTATCTGGGGAGCATGCTTGCAAGAACATTAGTCACAGCAATTAGAAAAGAGAAAGAAATAAAAGGAATAAAGATAGGAAAAGAAGTTAAACTGTCATTATTTGCTGACAATATAATACTTTACATAGAAGACCCAAAAAACTCCACCAGAAGACTTCTAGACTTAATTGACAGATTCAGTAGAGTAGCTGGATACAAGGTCAACACTCAAAAAACAATAGCCTTCTTGTACACAAATAACAGACTCACTGAGAGAGAAATTAGGGAAACAATTTCTTTTACAATAGCATCCAAAAAAATGAAATATCTAGGAATCAGTCTAACAAAGGAAGCAAAAGAGCTCTACACTGAAAACTACAACAATCTGAAAAAAGAGATCGAAGAGGATACAAGAAAATGGAAAGACATCCCTTGCTCCTGGGTAGGAATAACCAATATAGTGAAAATGGCCATACTTCCAAAACTGCTATGTAGATTCAATGCAATGCCAATTGAAATTCCAACAATATACTTCACAGAACTAGAGAAAACAATCCAAAAATTCATTTGGAACTATAAGAGACCTAGAATAGCTAAAGCAATCCTAAGCAACACAGACATGCCTGGGGGTATCACAATCCCCAACTTAAAACTATACTACAAAGCTACTGTGATAAAATGAGCATGATACTGGCAAAGGAACAGACCTGAGGATCAGTGGAATAGATTAGAAGATCCAGAAACAAGTCCAGACATACTCAGCCACCTCATCTTTGACAAAGGAGCCAAGCACCATCATTGGAGGAAAGATAGCCTATTTAATAAATGGTTCTGGAAAAACTGGATTTCAACCTGCCAAAGCTTAAAACTAGACCCATACCTATCACTAAACTAAGATCGAAGTGGATTAAAGATATATATATTAAGACAGAAACAGTAAACTTGCTGGAAGATAAGTTAGGTAGAACTCTTGAAGACATTGGCATAGGAAAAGACTTCATGAACAAAACCTCAGCAGCAGGAGAACTAGCAGAAAAAATCAACACCTGGGATCTCATCTTTTTAAAAAGCTTCTGCACTGCAAAAGAAACCACCAACAGAGCTTACAGACAACCTACAATATGGGAAAAAAATTTTAGCAGCTGTACCTCAGACAAAGGACTACTATCTAGAATATATAAAGAATTGAAAAAAATCAGACCCCCCAAAATTCAAAGACCCAATTCAAAAATGGGCATATGAAATGAACAGACATTTCTCAGACAAAGAAGTAAAAGCAGCAAACAAATATATGAAAAAGTGTTCAACATCACTGGTCATTCGAGAGATGAAGATGAAAACAACGCTGAGATTCCACCTCACCCCAGAAAGAATGGCTGCTATCAAGAAATCAACAAATAACAAATGCTGGCGGGGTTGTGCGGAGAAAGGAACCCTTCTCCATTGTTGGTGGGAGTGCAGACTGGTGCAACCACTGTGGAAATCCGTATGGAGATACATCAAAGAACTAGGACTAGAGGTCCCATTTGACCCAGCTATTCCCCTGCTGGGTATCTTACCAAATGAATTAAAAGAATCATATCACAGTGATATATGTGCACCCATGTTCACAGCAGCACAGTTTGTAATAGGCAAAGCTTGGAAGCAGCCCAAGTGCCCATCAATTGGAAACTGGATAAAGAAAATGTGGTTGTTTATTATAAAATGGAGTACTACTCAGCCATAAAGAACGAAAAACTAGAGTCATTTATAGCTAAATGAATGCATATTGAGGCCATACTCTTAAGTGAAATAAATAGGACATACATGTGTAAATACCGAATAGTTTCTCTAGTGTGAGAAACTGATAGTGTAAACAAGAGTTAAAATGATTAAAATGAATAATTGATAATTTGAAATAGGAAAAAAGGTCCAAAGACGAAGGAGTGAAGGGAGGGGAAGGGGAAAGGAAAAGAGGGAAAGGAAAAACTATGAGAAAAGAAAAAAAAAAGGAAATTATATCTATGTAAATAGGGAAGGGTGGAGCAGGTGAAGGGTGCACAGGTAATGGAGGAAAAAATAAGAACCAAGATATACCATGTACAGGTACAAACACCCAAAGATAAATGTAAACGAATTGTATACCTAAACTGTACCAATAAAATAAATAAATAAATAAATAAAAATTTCTTTCTCATTAAAAAAAAAGAGGTCTCCAAGGTCGTTTGGCCTTGGGTTACTGATGGGTCAGCCAAAATAAAAGTGAATGATATCACTGGGCATCAGCAATCAGTGAGCCCCAGTGACAACACTGGAAGCCCCATAGTGAGGGACAGTCAGCACAATAGCTTAATTTGAATGCTGCCATCCTAAGGAATACTTCTAAGATAAATGCATGTTGTATTTTCACTGACTATTGGGTAGTAGTTAATAGCTTAGCTGTCTGAATTCATGAAGATAACTAGTGATATATAAAAGACATCCTTTTGTGTAAAATAATTAACTGATGAAGATAAATTGTTTATTGTGGCTGATAATTTTATAAGTTTCAGTGCCTGACTGGTTGGTCCCACTGCTTTGAGCCTGTGGAAGCACATCATAGCAGAAGAATGTAGAAGGGAAAAACCACTTAACTTAGGTCTGGGAACCAAGAGAGAAAAAGGAAGGGGCTGGTGTCCCAATATCGCCTTCAAGGGTATGCCTCCAGTGATCTTAAATCTCCCACTAGGCTCCACCTCCTAAAGATTCCATCACCTTCCAATAGTGCCTAACCAGACAACAAGTCAACATATAGCCCTCTGAGGAATATTAACAATGCATTACATTGTTACTGCAGCATTTTGTCCCTGGCCTCAAAAGATTCAAGTCCATCTCACAATGAAAAATATATTAATTCTATATACAGAGTCCCAAGATCTTAATTGTTTCAGTATTGCTCAAAAGTGCAAGTACAAAGTCTCCTCTGAGATTCAAGGCTAACTTAAATATGAAACTCTGTAAAAATGAAAATCAGGTCTCATTATTCAATGATGCAATGGTGGTACAGGCATATGATAAACATTCCAAAATCAAGGAATAGAGGAATAGAAAGGAATTGGACCAAAGAACAAAACCCAGGAGAGCAAACATTAAATTCTAAAGCTTTATGTATGACATCTGGGACAGGTGGTGGCATGATATTACTCCAAAGGGCTTGGGCTGCCCTACCCTACTGCAGTGCTGGTTGCAGCTCACAGGGCTCCTCCCTAGGGCTGGCTTTGCTCACTGCCAGTGGCTTTCCTAGGTGACATTCCATGTTCCTTGCATCTCTACCTTATTGGTCCTCCAGTATAGCTTTGGCTTCACTTTCACAGCTACATGCATCACCCTGTTAGGGACTACTTGCAGGGTTCCTGACCTTGTGACACAATGTCTGGCTTCTCAGGCTTTCCTTTGAAAGCTTAGTGGAGGCTTCCATGATCCCATATCTTTTGCATTATGCATGCCTCCAAAACTAGTACTGCATGGATGATACCAAGGTCTTCCAACAGTGTGAGATGTATCTGAGAGTACTTGAACCACAGCTGCATTGGCCTCTTAGTGCCATATTGTTTGAACACCGGCAAGCAAATATCTAGTAGGCACTTTGGGACATAAGGGGCAATTCAGGGCTCTGTCTCAAAAGATTATGCTCTGGAAAGTCTTTGAAAACAATTTTGTATTTTTATTTACACTTCAGAGCTTATGTTGATGGCTATGGTCTTGCAGATTACTAAGATACTCTGAAGGTGTCTTTCCTATTGTCCTGGTACAAAAGTCCCTCTGTGGCCATTCCTTTCTTTACATAAGGTCCTTTTCCGGTCAAACTCAGTTTTTCAAATCTTTCTGTACTCCTTATTTTTATTCCTGATTCTTACTGTGAATGTGGCTAAAATGACCCAGTAATACCCATAGCACTGCCTGAATTCTTTGCAGCATTGAAATCTCCTTTACCAAGAAAACTAATCCATCAGCTTTAAGCTTTGCCTCTCACAAAATCTCAGGGCATGGACATTATGTAGACAAATTCTTTACCACAGTGTGACAATGATGGCCCTTAATCCAATTCCCAAAAATCCTCATTTCCATCTGAAACCTCAGCATCACCTTTCATGTTTACTTTTCTATCAGTATTCTGGACTTCTGAAGCCCCACAAGAATCTCACATTAAGCAACATTTACAGCTTTCTAGGCT
Source organism: Heterocephalus glaber (assembly GCF_053883595.1). Classification (NCBI taxonomy): domain Eukaryota; kingdom Metazoa; phylum Chordata; class Mammalia; order Rodentia; family Bathyergidae; genus Heterocephalus; species Heterocephalus glaber. The sequence goes on along the minus strand of NW_028258384.1, from coordinate 32,609,954 downwards.
CTTTGTTTGATGAGTCCCCCAAACTTCTCTAAATTCTTCCCATAAACCAGTTCCAAAGGATCTTTCATATCATCACATATGTATACAGTAATTGCAAAGACTACAATCCTTGTATCAGTTTTCTGTGATTATAAAAAAACCTAGAGACAATCAACTTATAAAGTAAAGAGATTTATTTTGGCTCAAGTTCAGAGGGTTTTGTCCATGATTGGTTGACCCTCTCGCTTTGGGCCTTTGGCAGCACATTATGGTGGAAGCTCATGATGCAGCAAAATTGCTCTACTCATGTTAAGAAAGTGAGAGATTGGGGTCCCAAAATCCCCTTCAAGGGAATGTCTCCAAGAACCTGAAAACCTCCCACCAGACTTACCTCTTAAAGTTTCCACTACCTCCCGATAGTGCCAAGCTGGGGACCAAGTTTTTATCACATGAGTCTTTGGGGACAATTATAGCATTCACCAACTTCTGCTTTGTGTTTAAATTCATTCTATCAGCCAGGTGGAATGGCTCAATTAATGAATCAGTTCAGGAACAAAATCTACAGTTGTGACACTTTCCTCCAATATCTAGTATGTGCACTGGCCTAAAAACCAGTATTTGACTATGTATTCCCCAAATCTAGAGTACACAAATCTGGAATAAAGAAGTAAAAGTCAAATTGGCGGGTACAGAAAGGATTCTGAATCCATTGTTTGACATTGTATTGCTGAATTCTTTTTAAGTCTTGGTGCTCCCTCTTCCCCTCCACCTCACATCTGGGCAAGCTGCCAAGGAATCTCAGGTAATTTATTTTGAGCACCAATGGGAGGTTCAAACCCTATTTTGTTCCATCAGAACAGTCATCATGGCTCTACTCCCTCATTAGAACAAAAAGCCAAAGCCACTTTTCTTTCTCCATTCTGTCAAGCCATTTTTCACACCCTGAATTTCAGAACCAACCCTTCTCTTCTCTGAAGGCATAATTACGTAATGAAGTCATATTTTCTTAGTATGTCAACAGTATGGAAATCTGAAACAAATTTTAGCTGGGATAGGGGCCTATCCTTCATTTGGAGAGTGTCTCCAACAGCTTCTTTCACCACCATTCTATGTAGCACACTTGTAAAATGAGTACTTCACAGCCCTGAACTTTTCTACTGAGCTAGATTAAATATTTTGAGCCCCAAGAACAACTTTTCAGTAAGTGACACAGGTAGTGTTCTACTAAATGTGAAGTTACTACTACTACTTGACCACTCCAGTTCCTCGAAGGAGTGGCTCAGTAGGCAAAGAAAGGAGTTTACTTACCAATAAGACAAACAGACCCTGATTACCATGCAAGACTAAGGGTTGTTGGAATATAATGTAGACAGGATGAAATATGATTTACACTGTCGGTATTTTTTTGGGGTTTTATGCACAGTAATAATGGTAGAGTAAGTATAAAATTGATTTTATTTCTTCATAATTTTAAGAATTATTTACACCCAAAATCTTTGGTAAGCAGAAGTGAATACAACAAAGAATCTTGGATTGCTGACTCAAAAATCATTCTAGGAGCATCGTCTTTTACTATCTGTGATATTTAGGCCTGGACCGTTAAAAGTAGTACCTTTCCCTCCTTTACTCTTCTTAGGCTGGAAGTGAATTATAGAGCATTCATTAAACACCTTCCAGGAACTGTTTTTAACATCTCAATTCTCCATTCTGATAGAATTTATTTTAACATGTATGTTTTCTAAGTGGGTTTAATTATGCTACAGTGTCCAAATTCTCCCTCTGTCTCAGTTTCTTTCTACACATTGCTGATATTTAATTTATATGCTTTTTACAATAAATGACTGTGAGCAGACTGATAGAAATTGTCCTCACTTTGACACTGTGAAACAAATCACATTTCTCATTTGCTAGGGCGCCAGACTATTGGAAGACTATACATCAGTTTTGCCAGCAATGTCAACATAAAAACAACAGGGCTCATGTAAGCTTTTAGGCTAGCCCAGGGACCAAACTCCTTAAGGGAAACTGAGGATCTTGCTCATTCATTGTACACAGGGCCTACCTATTAAAGTTCACTACCCAGCAAATGAGCTCAAAGAGCTTCAGGAAAGCGGGAGGGGGGCTTAATCCTTTATTGACCCTTCCAGGCTCTTCTCTCATCACCAGCATATCCAAACCTTTCTGCCTTGTCGATCAATAGCACATCTGAATATTTGTCACCTCATCCACCATCTGCACATCCAAACCTTTCCTGCCTTTCTCCATACCAGGGGCTAAAGGCACAGTCGTAATGGATTTGTCCTTACTGTGGCCAGATTTCTACTTGTGCTCTCTCAGTCTGTTGTTCCCTAGGCAACCGTTGGCCTCAATGCCCTCAACGCTCCCAGCAGGCCGCGTGGCAACCAGCAGCGCCGCCATCTTCGCCAGCGTCGGAAACAAACGCTTGATCTCTACTCCTGTTCTGGTCCTCCTTGCACGTTGCTTCAGCCGTGTCTGCTACCGGTGAGGACGACCCGGCCCCAGGAGGACAGAGCCAAGCTGATGAAGAAACAAGCCTGGGCCCGAAACCCCTCCATGATGTCGAGGTGCCTGCGGAATTGTTGGTTTTGACGGCGGGAGCGGTGGGACTTCTAGCCTTTCAGATGGTTCTCCGAAACTTTGAGGAAAAGGAGAGTGAGCAATTGGTGGCCCAACCCGCCTTCGACAAGGACCGGGGGCCGGTAGAGGAGAAAGATGAAGAGGAAAAAGAACGCGAGGAAGAAGACAGTGAGGAGCGGGGAGAAGCGGCAGGTACCAGTGAGTGATTCCTGGGTTTTGTGGTCCCCCTCCTGTGATCTAGCCTGGTCCCTTGTATCCAGTATCTGCTAAAATGACCCTGTCCTCAAATGGCGGTGGTAGTAAGGCACCACCCCAGGGTTACCTGAAGACCTGGGAGAGGAACCTCCCTGTGCACGGGGAGCAGGAAGAGCCGGGAGTGGGAGCCGAGGGCTGGGGGGATGAATACCCAGCAGAGGAGCCCTGTGGTGGGAGGCAGAGGGACCGTATGGCTAGGGCAGCATCCCAGAAGGCAGAGGAAATGGCAGTGGAAGCCAAAGTCCAAGGGGATGAGATTCCAGCTGATGGCTCATGTCCAGAGAGACTGGGCATCTAACAGAGGGGTCAAGGCTGGGAGTGGCAGCAAAGTCCTTGCGCCCTTGCCTCCTTAGTAGCTGCAGCTGACTCCCTTGCAAGGCCAAGTCCAGAGTTTGTCTGGCTTTAAGCAGCAAGTCAGTGTTGTCAAAAATCTTTTTTTAAAAATTAATCTTATTGGTACATTTTCGGTATACAATATAATGACATTTATCATTGGAAATTTATACCTTTACATAGTCTATCTTGGTTTATATTTTCCCCCTTCCCCTGCCCTCCCTTCAACCCCTCCACCTCTCCCTATCTACAAAGAGTTTGTTTCCATTTTTTCATTTTCTCATATTAATTCCATTCCCTTCTTTCCTTTCCCCTACCACTGCCTCTTCCCCTTCCCCTTTGTCCCTTTTCTTCCATTTCACATTATCTATTATACCTTTTGGTCCTTATTTACACTTTCAGTTTCTCACACCAGCGAAATTATTCCGTATTTACACATGTGTGTCCTATTTATTTCACTTAAGAGTATCCCCTCAGTGTGGATCCATTTAGCTACAAATGTCTCTAATTTCTCATTCTTTATGCCTGAGTAGTACTCTTTTTTATAAAAAAACACATTTTCTTTATCCAGTTTCCACTTGGTGGGCATTTGGGCTGTTTTCAAGATTTAGCTATTACAAACTGTGCTGCTATGAACATGGGCGCACATATATCACTGTGGTATGATTCTTGTAATTCTTTGGGGAAGATATCTAGCATGGGAAAAGTGGGGTCAAATGGGACTTCCAGTCCTAGCTCTTTGAGGTATCTCCATACTGATTTCCACAGTGCTTGCACCAGTCTACACTCCCACCAGCAGTGGAGCAGGGTTCCTCTTTCCCCACAGCCCCGCCACCAATTGTTATTGGTTGATTTCATAATAGCAGCCATTCTTTCTGGGGTGAGGTGGAATCTCAGCGTTGTTTTCATTTGCATCTCTCAAATGTGTTGTCAAAAATCTTATGGCCCAGTGTGCCCCAAAGATGCCCAGATCTCTAGAGAAGTTACAGTCATGAAAAAAAGAATGTTGCTTTCTACCGCTTTGTGTTTGATGAGGGATGGAAGATACTCAGTGTACAACAGACAGAAGTTGAATTACTGTTTAGCAGATGTTCAGAAAGGTGCTTGGGAGGAAATGGAAGGAGAAACTCAGGGTGAAAGGTAAATAGTTTCGTTCCTCACTTTTGGTTGACAGCTGTAAAAAATGTAAAAATTATTGGTAGGATGAACCAGGAAAATGATGTACCGGTTGAAAAGTGTAAAACTTACATTTTCAGGGCTTGAGGAACCAATGAACTTCATCATAAATTTGTCTTTAAGTCAAACAAATTCTTTTTCAAGAAAATTCTGACAAAAAAACCTAGCATATATGATCAGACTCAGATAATTCTGATCCCTTTTGTCCCATGACTCAGAAAAAATAAGCAACACAGGGAATGAGAAAGAGGGGGAAATGTCACTATAACTGTTGAGCAGAAGAAATGTGAGAGCCATGGAAGTATTGTATCAACCAATAGGAATGGGACCCAATATTCTTTGTTATTTTTTCTTACATGATTCTACTTTACAGGTTTTTCAGAGTATAAGGTACTGGATGCTGAAACTGTGTGTAAGTTGTAATATTTTTCACATGATGTCATGGCCCCGAAGTCTCTGTCATTCCTTGCTGAGGAAGCATTGCTACATTACTATGAATCTTTGGATGAAGAAGATCAACAAGGTGAAGGGAAAGAAGAAGAGAAAGAGGACAAAAATGAAGAACTGGAAGAAGGACACCAAAAGTACCTGTAGTGACAGGTCAACATCTCTTAGGAATTCAGGTATTGGTTTATATCCTTTAGTATTAACTAACCATTCCTCACATACTGCTGGTACTGATAGCTTTATGTTTTCAAATTTCAGTGAATAAAATATTACTAAAATTTACTTTTAAAAAGTTTAATGTTAACAATGTGCTTGTGTATTAGATAAAGAGAAGGCAACCAACATATTCTGACATGTACTTCATTCTAAAGTACCTTTATCTAAAGACCTTTATTGTAGCTATAAAAATTACTACAAACAGGAAATTTAACAGCCTTTACAATGCAGACCAGTAGAGAAAGATCACCAGAAGCAGCAGCTAAAGCAGGTGGGCCATGTACTAAGTGGGTCTTCATCACATGATCACAGAAATATAGTCTCTTATTAAAACAATGCCTTTCAGAAGGTTGACTGTTGACAGAGTAGGAAAGCAGTGAGGAGTTCAAGTTAGACACTTCGTGACCAATCCAGAAATACTGGTTCATTTTAGATTTCATAGAGCATTCAAACAAAAAGAAACAATCAGATTATTGTTTATTACTGAATTAGAAGTTCATCTATACACCTCTACTTGTTTCTTTCTGAATTTTTTAAGATCTGTGGACATCTGATAACCTCATTCTCATTTTGCATATATGAAAACGGAAGACCCAGGAGTTTAAGGAAATATACATAGTTTATGTAAATGAAATAAACACAAGCAGAAAGATTTATTTAAATCACAGAGTAGCTTCTCAAAGAAAAACAACCAGGCATTTATAGTGCTCACCAAAAAAGCAGTAAGATTGTTTTGATCGCATTATTGAAGCCATTAAGTTACTGAGCACTCTGATAGCAAAGAGTCTGTGTTATAAGAAGAAAAGGTTTTTTTGTTTGTTTGACCTTACTGAGATGCAGGTGTACATAGGATTAGGTCAGATTTTAAAAGTCATTAGTGTGTGTTAATGGTGTATAAACATTAATTGTCTCTTATTTCATCCTACAGTTGGAAAGCATAGAAAGAAATGGACGGAGAAAGGAAAAAATGAATTTGTTCTTCATGAATTGTGTAGTTTTCAGTAGCCCAGAATTCTGGGTTTGTTTCAAAGTTCATCACATAGAAATGACTTCAACTGACATCTTACTTTACAATTGTCTTCTTAAAGATATATTTGAGTGCATATGTTCATATAAAAATAAAATCTAGTTTGAAATGTATAACCTGCAGAATTTTGTATGTGAATAACGCTGACACAAAGCTATCTTTGTATCTTTAACTTCTGTTTTGGCCCAAAGCACATTTCCTTCCTGTGTTTGGCCAACATGTTTTAAATTATTTTACTGTAGTCCAAAATAATTTAAAATATAAAGTTATAAACAGTTTGTGTAATGAAAGAGATAGAGTCTAGAAGTTACTACATTTTATTTAAAGTCTATGAATGACCTAGTTTGTCAGCAGACCAAATGATACTAATGCACTACTGTGGATCAGTAGCACTAACAGAAGCCAAAAACTTGTTTGGAATAATTTCTCAGTCTCCATGTCAGATGTACTGAATCAGATTCTTAAGGCAGACAAGCATTCAGGGTTTTACAAGTTCTCTGTGTGGTTCTGTACACAAAAACTTAGAAAACCACTTCTTGAACATAATGGAGGGAGACACAGAACTTCACGTAAAGCCGTAGCAGTCTTACTTCACTGACTTGTTATGTGCTAGGTTTTGGGCCCTGAATGTTCTCCAATGGTCCATGTATTGAAGGCCTCATCCCTAACCCAAGAGTGTATTGGGAGGTAGTGAAATCTTTAGGAAGTAAGGCCTTGTGAAAGGATATTAGGTCATTGAAAATGTTCCCTTGAAGGGGATATCAGGACCCTGGCACCTTCCTGTTTCTCTTTGCTTCCCAGCTGCCATGATGTAACCGGCTTTCTTGATCACATGCCCATGCCATGACGTACTGTCTCAACATTGTTGTTGTCCCAGAGCAAAGGGCAAACTAACCAAGGACTGAAATCTCTGATACTATGAGCGCAAAATGATATCCTGATACCATCATACCAAAATAAATCTTTGCTCATTTAAGTTGGGCTATCTCAGATATTTTGTCAGAGTAACAAACAAACAAACAAAAAACTGATTAGCAAAATGTTAAATTGAACAAGATAGGTAGGTCTGGAATGGGGAAGAGATGAATTTTTAGCCTCCTGAAACCCAATTCTGGGAAGGATGTGTTCATTTTCTAGCACTGCCATATGAAGTTACCACAACTCTGGCTCAAAATAATAGATATTAATTATCTCATAGTTATGGAGGCCATAAGTCTGAAATAAAGGTGTTGTCAGAGTTGATTCCTTCTGGAGGCTGAGACAGAGTCTGTTTTATGCCTCTCCTAGTTTCTGGTGGTTGCCATCAATATTTATTATCCCTTGGCTTGAAAATACATTACTCCAATCTCTTCATTTTCACATAGTGTTTTACCTTTTGTCTCTTTCTCTTACTTATATATGGACATTGTTCACATTAAGGCCCCACTGTACTCTTGTATGTCTCAACTTGATTGCATTCACATTCTCTATTTCAAGATAAAGTCTTAATCAGTCATTCTGGTTGTTATTACTGCAACATATCTTTTTTTGAGGACACAATCCTCAACATATCCTTTCTTGAGGACGTAAGGATACAAATTTTTGATAATTTGCACATGAAGTTTACAAATATGCAAAACAATCACTCAATAATAGATAACATATGTATTTAAAGACGTGGGATATATATATATATATAGTTAACATGCAAGAAGATATATATGAGATACATAAATTATTTAGGTCAGTGGCTAAACCGCATGAAAGGAGGGAGAATCGGAGAGGTACGCAGTGGGATTCAAGTCTTAGTAGCTTCATATTTTTATATATTTTTATTGGTACATGTTTTAGTGCATAATGGTTGACATTGCGGGAAGTTGGTGCATGTACATGATGTTTCTTAATTCCTTTTTTAACCCTTTCCCCTCTCCTCCTACCTTCCTGCGTGTCTTAGACCACTTCTAAATCTATCATCCATCCAGCTGTTTGTCTATCTATCTATCTATCAATCAATTTTTTTACATAATGATCACATTCCTAGTAGGGACTTGGTGCATCTACATAGCACTTCAAATTCTCCAGTCTCTTTTTTCATTTCACTTCCCTCCATTCATCGCTTGGTTATCTTACCATATGCCAAAACTCTCACTACTTCCCATTATCTTTTATTTTGCACTTTATTTATATATTGAGTTTTTCATAAGAGAAACCATGCAATATTTAAGCTTGTGTGTCTGATTACTTCACTTAACATTATGGTCTCTCTCTCTTTTTTTTTTTTTTGGTACCTGGGATCGAACTCAGCACCTTGCGCTAGTGAGGCAGGCATGGTGCCACTGAGCTAAATCCCTGGCCCAGCATTATGGTCTTAAACTGCATCCATTTTCCTACAAATGACTCATGCTTATTCTTTTTTTTTCCCCCATTAAGTTTATTGGTACATTTTAGGTATAAAATACAGTTACATACATCATTGGGATCTTGCACCATTACATGAGTATCTTGGTTCTTATTTTTTTCCCCTTCCCCTGCACTCCCTTCACCCCCTCCACCCTTCCCTATTTGCAAAGATTTTGTTTCCATTTTTTTCCTTTTCTCATATTTTTTCCCTTCTTTCCTTTCCCCTACCTCTCCCACCTCCCATGATCCCTTAGACCTTTACTTACTATTACACAATATCAATTATACATTTTTAAAATTGAAATATCAAGACCTAGGAGACAATATCACAGATTTTACAGAATTTAAAAGGATTTTTGAAATAAATTTGATAACTTCTAAGAAGTACCTTGGAAGGCAAATTAATGAAACTAACTCTGGAGAAAATATAAAATTTGAATAGCACCTATTTAAAGTAAGTATATTCCTAGCTTGAAAACCTACCTATATGACAACAACAGGCTCATATACATTTTAACTGATAAATTATATCAAACATTTAAAGCAGAAAAAAGAAGGAACACTTCTTCCCTCATTTTAGGAAATCAACATTGTGCTAATCCTAAAACTGGATAAAGATAACAGAAGAAAAATGTATGAACATAGATAGAAATTTGTTTAACAAACTATTGGAAGTCAGATCTGGCAGTATGTAGAAAGCGGTTTTGTTATAGGGATGGCAGTGTCGGTTCAGCATTGGAAGATCCACCCCCAAAAGTCATCATTTTAAGAGAGGAAAGGAAAAAGCCATATGATCCTGTTACTAGTTGGAGAAAAAGTATTGGACTAAATTCCACAGCTGTTCATGATAAAAGCTATCAGGAGACTAGAAGTAGAACAGAACCTTCTCAACAGATTAAAGACATGTACTACATACTTCCAGTGAGAATGCCTTATATGAATAGAGAAGATACAATGCTTTCTCCTTAAGGTGGGGAACAAGGGCAGATATGCTTACTCTTTATCTGTCCATTAAACTTTGAAACCTAGGCCCCACCAAAATAGTCTGGCAATAAAATGACACAATTAGGATAGGATTGGCAAGGTAGAAGCAAAATCTTTACATGTAGATGAAATGATCATCTACAGAGAAAATACTAAGAAATCTCTAGGAGCCCCTAGAACTTGTATTTGAATTTAGCAGGATTAGAAAACACAAGGTATATATAACAATTTAGGTCTATGTATACTTGTTATAAATGAAGAATTGGATATTGAAATTTAAAAGTTATGTAGGAGTACAAAGGACCTAGAAAAGTTAAACAAACAAACAGAAAACAGTGTTGGAAGCTGTTTAGTACCTAATTTTAAGACTTCTTCTAAAGCTACAGTAATCAAGGCAGTGTTGGTTTAAGGAAAGACATATAGATCATTGGAATAAAACAGAGAATCTAGAAATAGAACCACACATATATGGTCTACTGAGTTTTGAAAGATTATTTAACATTAGCATTTTATAGAATATAAACTCAATTCAAGAGCCGAGGAAGAGAAAGTGTTTTCAGCAAATGGCACTAGAACACCTGGTATCCATATATAAAAAATTAACCTCAACCCTTTATTTCCATACATAAAAATAACTTGAAGGGATCTATGAATCTAAATAAGAAAGCCTAAAAGTATAAAACTTTAAGAAGAAATTATAAGGGAAAATATTTATGAATTGAGGGTAGGCAAGAACTACCTAGGATACAAAAAACATGATGTATAAAAGAAAAAAATTGATAAATGAGATTCCACCAAAATTTAGAACTTTAAATGACATCATTAAAATGAAAAGTAGTCCTTAAACAGACCATATTTACAATGCATATAACCTATGAGCAGAATATGTAAAGAATTCTTAGAGGTCATTAATAGACAACCCAATTAAAATGTAGACATAAGATGATAAATAGCCAGTATAGCACAAGGAACGGTGTGCAATTCTAGAATCACAAAAATACTAATAAGTACAATAATCAGATTGAATTATACACTCATTAGGGAGATGAAGTCAAAAGTTTTAAAAGCCTTGTCATGACTTTTTCTTTTTGTTGGATTCTCCCCCTTTGCATTTAATTTGTCATGCCCAGTGGATTTATTCTGCTGGGCTTCCTGTGGTTGTGATCCTCATTGTCTTTTCCTAGAATATTGTCTAAAATTTTTTGGAGTGCTGGTTTGGTACTCATGAAGTTCCTGAGGTACTCTTTATCATGAAAGTATCTTATTTCTCCCTCAATTTTCAAAGATAGTTTTGCAGGGTACATCAATCTGGGTTGGAGGCTGTTTTCCTTTAGGGCTTGAAATACATCACTCGAAGCTCTTCTTGCCTTGAGGGTTTGCATTGAGAAGTCTGCTGTGATTCTGATGGGCTTTCCTTTGTATGTGATTTGTTTCTTTTCTCTCACTGCTTGTAGAATTTTATTCTTCTCTTGGATTTCTGGAATTCTAACTATTATATGCCTATGTGTAGATTTGTTTTTGATCAAGGCTATTTGGAGTCCTACATGCCTCACTTATCTGTTTGTCAAGTTCTTTTCCCCTGCTTGGGAAGTTTTTTGCCATCACTTCTGTGAACAGCTTTTTTATGTCATCTGCACCCTCTCCTCTTTCTTCACTGACTCCAGTCAGTCTTATGTTATTCTTTGCATATTTTTTTATCGTCTAGCAGGTGCTGGATTGATTTCTCATGTTCCCTTACAATTTTAAAACAATTTTTCTTTCCTGGTGACTAATTGCAATCTTATCTTCTATATGTGAAATTCTATCCTCACATTGGTTCATTCAGCTGCGCAGACTTTCGATGGAGTTTTTAATCTCCTGGAAATCTGTTTGCATCTGTTTTATGGATTCCATTTGTTTCCTATGTTGGGATTCCGTCATGTTCCTCAGATTCTCTATTTTTTTTATCTGTGTCCTCTCTAGATTTATTAGTCATGTCTTGCACTACAAGCACAATCTTTGCTGTTATCTGAGTAGTTATTTCTGATTTCCTTTTTCCCAGATCCTCTTTTGTTGCCAGTTCAGAGAGTCTAGGTGGTTGAGTATCAGATTGTTCCATCTCGTTTCCCTTTGGGGTTGCCTTAGGTGATCTGGAAGTCTGTTTTTGAGGCTTGTTTATGTGTCTTCTCATTTCCACGGTGTGGGGGGGGTGCTTCTGGTGCCTGAGTGGCCCACTTTCTCTGTCCTAGGAGCATGGAATGGTGGCGGGAGAGCTTTCTTCTGGGTGCTGGGACCAGCTCAGCTTCTCTGCCCTAGGAGTGTGGAATTGCAGCAGGGGAACTTCCTTCTGGGTGCTCTGGAATGAGCTCGAGCATCCTGTGCAGCCCAGCCAGGCTGCAGGCAGCCAGAGCTCAGAGTTGCATCCCGGCTGCAGAGGAGGGGGCATGCGGCCAGTCCTCCCAAGCTGGTCCAGGCCTGGAGGGGTCTGGCACAGCCCCGCGCTTCGGAGGTGAGAGCTCATGCTTATTGTTTATGGCAGAGTACTACTCCAGTATGTATAAATATCATATATTTTTTTGAGATGGGAGTCTCACATTGTAGTTTAGGCTAACCTTGAGGTCACTGTGTAGCACAGGCTGGCCTTGAACTCCCAGCAATCCTACCTCAGCTTCCCAAGTGCTGGGATTACAAGCATGTGCCACTATAACTGACAAGTATCATATATTCTTTATCCATTCATCTGTTGATGGACATATAGGATGCTGCCAAGATTCAGCTATTTTGAATTGTGCTGCTAGAAACATTAGTATGCAGGTATCACTTTCACTCATTCAGGAAGATGCCTGGAAGGTGAATAGCTGTGTCAAATGGGATTTCTATTTTTAGTTTTTTGAGGGATCTCCATACTGATTTCCATAGGGGTTGTACCAGTTTATACTCTTACCACCAACAAAGAATGGTTCTGTTTTCCCTGCAGGATACTGAATGTTTCTTATTTTATTTCTTTAAGATAGTCACTGTTTCTTTAATGAGGGAATCTCAGTATTGTTTTAATTTGCATTGCTCAAATGGACAGTGATGTTGAATATTTTTTCTAAATATTTATTGGCCACTTGTGTTTCTTCATTTGAGAAGTGTCTATTCTTTCCAGATGTCCATTTTATTGAAAGGGTCTTTAAATTTGGGGGGGATCTAATTTTTTTCTGTTCTTTATACATTCTAGATATTAGTCCTTGTCTGAGGAGTAGCTGGCTGCAAAATTGTTTTTCTCATTCTGTAAGTGGTCTCTTCACTCTGTTCGTGGTTTCCTTTGCTGTGCAGAAGCTTTTTAATTTAATGTGATCCCATCTGTTGATTCTTGGTATTATTTCTTGTGCAATTAGTGTCCTGTTCATAACGTTTTGTTTATGCCTATGTCTTCAAGAATTTTACCCATTTTTCTCTTCCAGTGGACTGTTTCTGTTTTAATATTTAGCCCTTGATTCATTTTGATTTTAGTTTAGTGTGTGGTGAGAGATATGGGTCTCAGTTTAATCTCCAGAGTGCGGATAGCCAGTTTTTGCAGCATCATTTGTCAAAGAGGCTTTCTTCCAGCAAAAGTATTTGGCCCCTTTGTCAAAGGTAAGGTAGCTAAGTGTGCCCAGAGTTGTTTCTGCATCTTTTCTCATATGACATTTATCCAAAAGCCTGCTTTTTTTTGCCAATACCATGCTGCATTTTTTCCCCTGTAGCTTTGTAGTATAACTTGGGGTCTGGGATTATAATACTTCCTGCTTTGCCTTTGTTGCCTGCAGTAACCTTTGCTGTTCTAGGTCTGCTCTGGTTCCATTTGAATTTTAGGATTGTTTTTCTCTAGTTCTGTAAGGAATACTTTTGGTATTTTTATTGGATTGTATTAAATCTTTAAAATAGTTACGGAAATGTGGCCATTTTTGCTATAATGGTTCTGTCTATATAGGAACAGGGATATCTTTCCATTTTCTGACATCCTCTCTGATCTCATTTTTTTGAGTATTGTACTTCGAAATGTAGATGTCCTTTACTTTCTTGGTTAGGTTGATTCCTAAGTACTTCATTTTCCTTGATGCTACTGTGAAAGGTATTGGTTCCCTAATTTCTCTCTCAGTGAGATTATTGTTGTTGTATAGGAATGCTATTGAGTTTGAGTGCTGACTTTGTATCCTGGTATACTACTGAATTTGATTTATTAGCTCTAGGAGTCTTTTGGTGGAGTTTTGGGGGTCTTGGATAGGGTCAGAAACTATTGCATAGCACATTCACCCAGAAAAGTGCAGAAAGAGCAGGCATCAGCAGCTTCAGGGATTATTGTGGAGGGAAGGACATGAAGATTGAGGAAATCCCTCCAGAGACCCCAGAAGACAAGGTGCTTCACTAGTCCTGCTCTGTCCTCCACACTGAAATGTAATTGAAGATGTTCTATCATATGACAAAGACAAAACCCTCTGGCTAGCTATGTCCATGGGAGCACAGCTAAAATCTCACAAAGATCTGCCTGCAGAAGAATAAGAAGCAGGCTCGGTGGTCTGCCCAAACCCCCAAATCCCTTCATCCACTACTAGGCAAGAGACAAAATTATAGGAGGGGAACCAGCTCAAGCACCTATCTCCCAACTGCATCCACAAAGGACTGAAGCTCAGCCTCTCACAACTCCTACAGATGAAGTTACTCAATTTTTGAACTAAGGGAGAAGAGCACACTATTTCGATTCACACTAAAGTATAAATAGGAATGTGAAAACTTTACTTTTGTGGCCTTCATGTGTGGGTTTCTTTTTTTCTCTAATGTGTGTGTATGTGTGTGTGTGTGTGTGTGTGTGTGTGTGTGTGTGTGGTGTCTGTATATGTAAAATAGAGTAGAAAAATTAATTAGTGCTTTAGATAGTATCTTTCATGGGGTTGTCAGGTTAACCCTCACCAAACATTGTATATGGAGGATTCAAACACAACCTATCTACTAGCATATTAATTGGTTCTGTCCCTTTTACAACTTCCTTCAGTCTCTAATTATACTTCTCCCTCTCCTCTTCCTTTTTCCAGACCCTGCAAATAACCTCTCAAAATTCCTCACTTTCCCTCCATTCCAGACTTAGAAATAATATAGACAAAATCCTATCTCTTTTTTTTCTTTCATTTGCTGTTACCTCTTTTCTTCTTCTTCCCTTCTTTCTGGACTATTTTCTTCTTCCTTTATCCTTCCCTCATCTTCTCCTAACCTACTTTTTATCAACTCTATTTTGTTGTCTTCCTGGGTTAATGAAAAAAAAAAGAAATTGTTAAGACAATTTAAAATTATGTAATTGATATGTGGTTGGTTCTGTAGATACTGTTATAACCAGTACTTGTTTTCTCCTTGCAATGCAGTGACTGGGACTGATCATAATGCATTGACTAGATTTATTAGTTGCAGGATCACCAAAGCTAAAGTCACTTCACAGGGACAAACACAATAACTAAAGAAATTTCTATAGTAGCAACAGAGGTGTTCTACTCTAATCTTCAACCTTCAGCACAAAAACAATAGAATCATGAGAAAACAAGGCAAGAAGCTGCCTCCAAAAACCCTTAACTCCCCCAAAATGGATCTCATACACACTGAAGTGAAGGAAGTTTCAGGCAAAGAACTGAAAAAACCCTTAATGTTTAAAATAAAGATATCAAACAAGAAACTAATAAGCAAATCCAAAAGATGTTCAGAAAGCTTAAAGAAGATGTAAATAAATGGATAAAGGATCTTTAAATTAATACATTGTATAATGAGCTTTAAAAGACACTAAAATTTGACTTCATTAAAGAAGACATTGCAAAAATAATGACCTCTCCTGTAAAGAATTAAAAGTATATGAAAAGCAATCAAGCAGAGATCTTGGATAGGAAAAATTCAGTTGAAAGTATGGGCAACAGGAATGACGCATCTGAAGGGAGGCTGTCAGAACTTGAAATCAAGGCTGATGTAGTAGATAATGTTCTCAATGATATACTAAAAATGACAAGACGCCACTGAAACTGGATCCAACACCTGCTAGATGTCCCTCCCAAAAGAAAAGCTCCTAAAAATTATAGGAGTTAGGGAAAGGCCAGAAGATGACAGCAAAGGTCTAAAAAATTTTTATTCCCTGCAATCGTACCAGGAGATTTTCTGAATTAAATATACAGGAAGATGAGTCATATAGAACTCCAACAGCTATGACCAGAAAATAATATCACCGTGATATACCATATTTAAAATCTCAGAAATTCAGTATGTAGAAAGAATATTAAAAGCTGTTAGAGAAAAAAATCAAGTGACCCATAAAGACAAGCCTATCAGAATAATAGCTGACTTCTCAGCATGAAATTTAAAGGACAGGTGAGTTTGGAGTGAAGCTTTTAAAGCCTTAAAACAATTGCCACTCAAGATTACTATATCTTGAAAAATTGTCCTTCAAAATTAATGAAGAAGGAAAAATTTTCTATGACAAAGTGATCCTGAAGAATTTCATGACCACCAAACCACCACTGCACAAAGTACTTAGAGGAATCCTAGATAGAGACAGCAAAGTCAGCAGCATCAAAGAGCCCAAAGGAAAGAACACATATAACCAGGATGGTGGTTGAACAAAATGAAATAATAAAGGAAATAGCACTGGAAAAAAGAATGCTATTTCAGGATGCAGAAAATGCCTTTCAACAATAACACTCAATGTCAATAGTCTTAATTCCCTAATCAATAGACATAGATTAGGAGTTTGGATCAAAAAGCAAAACCTACCCTTATGCTGCCTATAAGAGATCCACTTAATTCACAAAGAACACTTAGACTGAAAGTGAAAGGATGGAACATGATGGTCCATCCAACCAGAGCCCAAAAGGAAGCAGGAGGAGCTATCTTATTTTCAGATAAAAATGGATGGGCATCAAGCCAAAACTGGTGAGAAGAGACAAAGAAGGTCACTCACTACCTACTGGTAAAAGAACAATTCAACATGAAGAGACAATTGCAAATATATATGTACTAAATGTCAGCAGACCCAATTTCATAAAACAAAAATTACTGCATATACAGTGTAGATAGACACCAATACAGCCTTATTGGGGAAATTCAAAACCCATTCTCAGAAATATACAGATCTACCTTACCAAATTAATAAAGAAATATTAGAAATGAACTACACCATCAAACAAATTGACTTAAGAGCTACCTACAGAGTGCCTCATCCAACTATAGCAGAATTTTTCTCAGCAGAACAGGGAACTTTCTCTGAAATAGACCATATCTTAGGCCATAAAGCATGCTTAAATATAAAAGAATTGAAATAAATATCTTGCATCCTATCATATCACAATGGAAAGAAACTAAAAATCAGCAACAGAAACTACACAATCATATGGAGATTAAGTAATACACTCTTGAATCAAAGAATAAATCTGGAAATTAAAGTTTCTGTAATTAAATGACAATAGATGTGCAACATACCAAAACTTATGAGACACAAAACAATTTATGAGGGAAGTTATTAGCTCTAAATATCCACATTTTAAAATGCAGCAATCCCAAATGAAAAACCTAATAATGTATCTCAAAGTCCTATAAAAATAAAAGAAATCCAAATCCAAAATTTGTAAAAGGAAAGAAATAAAGATCAGAGAATAAAAAATACAAAAAATAAATTAATCAGATGTTTCTTTAAACACATAAATAATATTGATAAACCTTTAGCCACACTTACCAAAGAAGGAAAGAAAAATTCATATAAATGTTAGCAGAATTCAAAGAAAATACCCATAACAGACACCATTAGAATCCAGGGGATTATAGATAACTATTTTGAAAACTTATATTCCAATAAATTGGAGCATCTAGAAGAAATAAATAAATTCCTAGACACATATGTATTGTCAAACCAAGAAGATATAAAACTGCTAAACAGACCAATGACAGTCAATGAAGCAGAGGTAGTAATAAAAATCCTACCAACTAAGAAAACCCCAGGAAGCAAAAGATTCACCACTGAATTCTGCCAGAATTTCAGATTAGAAATAAAACCAATACTCCTCAAACTCTTCCATGAAATTGAAAGGGAAGCCACACTGCCAAACTCATTGTTTGAAGCTAGCATTACCATGATACAAAACCTGGTCAAAGACTACAACAAAACAAAACAAAGCAAAATAAAACAACTACTATGGGCCAACTTCCTCAATAAACACCAATGCAAGAATCCTGAACAAGACATTTGTAAACAGGATGCAACAAATCATTAAAGAGACCGTATGAAATGACCAAATCAGCCTCATCCCAGGATGCAAAGATCGTTCAACATATTTAAATCAATAAATGTAATACACCACATAAACAGAAGGATATAAATCACACGATCATCTCAATAGATGTAGAAGAAGATTGTGCCAAAATCCAACATCCATTCATGGTAAAAACCCTGCCGAAAATATTTTTAAAAGGAACTTGCCTGAAGTTGATAAAAGCCATTTCTGACAAACTCACCCCCAACATCATACTACCATAAATGGGGAAAAAGTGAAAGTCAGAAATGACACAACAGTGTCCACTCTCACCTTTATAGGCAAATTACAACAACACTGAGATTCCATTTTATCCCATTAAAAATGGCTGTCATCAAGAACTCAAAAAACAAATGTTGGCAAGATTGTGGGGAAAAGGAAACACTTCTATATTATTGGTGGGCATGTACACGAGTAAAACCACTATGGAAATCAATATGGATATTCCTTTAAAAACTAAAAACAGAAATTCCATTTGACCTAGGTATTGCTTTTCTTGATATCTTCCCCAGAGTTAAAGTCATCATATTATAATAATACATGCATACCCATGTTCATAATAACATAGTTCATAAGAGATAAATTATGGATATGGTCTATATGCCCATCAACAGATTAATACATAAAGAAAATGTGGTATATATACACAATAGATAAATATTGTCATAAAGTATGATACACTTGATTCATTTGTAGGAAAATGGATAGATCTTCAGACTATAACATTAAGTGAAATAAATCAGACACAGAACGAAAAATATTCTGTGCTTTCTCTTATGTGAGAAACTCAAAGTACATATAATTTAAAGAGCAAATAAAAGAGTGTTGTCATGAATTAGGGAGGCAGACATTGAGGAGATGGAAGGGAATCTAGAGAAGGGGGGATGGTAAAGGCAGAGTGAGAGAAGGTGAAATAAAAATGATCAAGATGCAATGTGTATATGTACCAATTCTCCAAGATGAATGCAATTTTTATGTATTGCAGAGATATACATTAAGTCCCTGACATTTCTGATGCAAACTTTCACAGATAAGAATGGATCTCGTGTTATGAACTTTTGTAGATGTGAACAAATCGCGGAAGTGACTCACATGTCTACCAGATATTGTCACAGTTGTGCTGTTGTGTGGTTATTGTACAGTGTGATAATGGACAGTAGTACAGTGCTCAGTCAGAGCCCAGGATGTCCAGAAGCAAGAGCAATGGCAGTGGTGATGTGGAGGCGACTGCTAGGAAGCACAAAGCAATATACATTGTGTATTTATGTCAAAGGTGTATAAGACTCACTTTGTCAGATTTATGAAGGAATCTGACTTACAAATGTTCTTCCAGAATGGAACTCATTCATAAGTTGAGGATTTACTATACCAGCAATAAAAATAAAGTTCAAAAGTCAGCATACAAAAATAGATGCCAGAAGTATACAAATAACCAGGAATATATCTGTAAGTAAAGAAAATGAAGGACTTATGGGGGTGCTGGTCATGTTTTATTTGACTCACATAACAATTATAGGAATGCCCATATTATTTTTTATAACACTTTACACACTTAAGTATATTTCCCATGTTTTAATGCATTTGTATAAATTTATATATAATGTATTTGTGTATATACACCTTTATATATAAATGCCTGTATAAGTATATATAAATATGCTGTATTTTATATATATATAAGTATACTGTATATATATAAAAGTATGCTATGCATATAAAAGCATATATATATATATATGTACAGTATGGTGTATTTACTGATGAAAATTTTATTTTCATTTCACAGTATACCAGGAGCATTTCTTCATCCCTAAAACTTTTGTAGAAAAGAATTTTCATGACTATATAATAATTCATCATTTGAATGTACCTATAATATAATCCACTAGTTCTGACTGTTGGATTTTTAAGTTCTTTTCAGTTGTTCACTATTACAACTGACGCTGTCGTGATCTGCCTTGTTCACAGAAACTTACCCTTAGGTGACCATTTCCTCAGGACAAGTATCCATATGTGGAAATTCTAGCTTAAAAGTCAAGATTGAGCTCCTTTATGGTCCTTTCCACAGCACTCCAGTTAAATTTTCTGTTTGATAGATCAAAACCAGGGTGTGTATTTTAATGTGAATTTAGTATTTTCATTTAAAAATGTTTAAATTGACACAAAATTGTATGTATTTATGAGGTACCATGTGAAGTTTCAGTACATACATGCATTGTATATTGTTTGACTTATGATAAGCATCTCTTATCTCTTCAAACATTCACCATTTATTTGTGGAAAACACATTGAAAATATTTTCTGTACCTATTTTGAAATATTCAACGTGTTATTTTTATCGTTTATAATCCTACTCTGCAATATAACACCAGAGGTTGTTTCTCCTATCTAATTGTGTCTTTGTATCCATTAACCAACTTTTCTCCATCCTTCTCTCTGCTTTATTCTCCCCAGTATCAATAACCAGCAGTTCACTATCAAGTTCTATGAAATCAACTTTTTAAAATTCCACATATGAATAAGGTCATGAAGTATTTGTTTTTCTGTGCCTGACTTATATCACTTAACATAATGATCCCCCACTTCCATCTATGGTGTCCCAAAAAGACATGAAGTTATCCCTTTTATTGCTGAATAGTATTCCATAGTGTATATGTGCCACATTTTCTTTATTCATCAGTTGATGAACACAGGTTATTTCTATTTCTTGGATATTGAGAATAGAGCTGCAGGGAACATGGGAGTTCAGGCTCTTCTTTGACATACTGATTTCATTTTCCTTGGGTATATACCCAGTAGTGGGATTGCTGGATTATAGGGCAGTTCTATTTTTAACTTACTTCACACTTTTCCCTAATGATTGTACTAATTTACTTTTCACTGATAGTGTGCAGGCATTCCTTTGCCTCTACATCTTCACCAACATTTGTTATGTTTATTTAGTCTTTTCAATAATGGCCATTCTAATCAAAGTAAGGGGACTACCTCACTGTGGCTTTGATTTGTATTTCTCTGATTATTAGTGACACCTAGATTGTTTTTATATACTTGATTGCCATTTTTAAGTCTTCTTTTGAGAAATATGTCTTTAGGTATACTGCCCATTTTTAAATTGGGTTATATGTTCTTTTACTATTGACTGTTTAGAGTTCCTTACATATTGTGGATATTAACATCCTGTAAGATATATAATTTGCTTGTCAGAAGCACTCATTTATAATGTGACTCCCTTCTGGGCGTCATATGGCCTGATGTAATCTTGCACTTCTCATTTATTTGAGATTCCAACTCAAATCCTTGGGCTTCTAATTACTGTATTCTTGCATCCTTAGCAATGTTCTCCCCACTTTTTTCTCGGGTTATGCTCTATCCAGGAGATTTTCTTTTAGATGAATTTATCAATATATGCTATGTATGTGGTAAAGACAATAATTCCTGATAATGCACTTAATCCCGACAGCAACTTGAGTCCTTCAACTTCTCAAAAGCATTTGATAACATCCCTCAAACCACTGGTTGCCACTCACTTCCTTTCCTGCCTCTGCTGAGGAAGGGAAAAGAAAAAATGAGAAAACATCCCTTTATTCCCTGATCTCTGAGATTTATTAGTAGTGATCATCAGGTATTCCAGATGTTCTCTACATTCTTCAGCCTGCTTTCAATTAATTGAGAGCATATGACTAGTGATAAATAATGAAATTTGGTGCATACCATTTATAGGATAAGACATTTGACAGCCAGTGCATGATCTTCAAACTGTTTCTTCCTTTGACCCAGTGACCAGAAAACCATGAAATGGTAACATGACAGATTGAGGAAACCTAGGTCTGAGTATTCAGATGGAAGAGAGATGTGTTAATATGCATTTGAACTCATTTGAACTGGGAATCAAGCTTTGCTATCTGATGCTGCTCAGATTTGGGAGTTTATTTGTTTCAGCAAAGCCTAGCCTATCTTAACATACACATGCTTTTTCTTCTACTCCTGTTTTTTTTTGTTTTGTTTTTTGGTACCGGGGATCGAACTCTACTCCTGTTTTTAATCTGTACCATTTTTATAGAACCTGATTTCTTCCTCTACGTTTCTTGTTTTTAGGTAGATTGAGTCCAACATGTTCCCCTTTTAACTTAGTCCCTTGACTATCTCTTTTTTGGCTGTTTTCAATGTCCATGAATATATTTGTTGTGACTGGATTGTGACCTAACAGCCATTTAATGTCATTTCCATTTATACCTTCAACCAAACAGTTCTTATTTCTTATTAATCAAATATTTGTTGCATACCTATTATATCGCAAGGTACTTTTAGAAGAACTGGGACATAATAATTGTAAAAACAAAAATCAGTCAAAAGTCCTTGCCATTATGGAATTTTTATTCTGGCTAGGGGAGGTACATAGCACACAAGCAGAGTAACTAAAATACTTAATTCTTTAGATGATGTTAGTGTAATGGAGAAAAACAAATTAAGGAAGGAGAATAGAGAAAATCTGGTAAGTAGGGGTTGGTAAAAGGTGAAGATTTTATTCTAAAGTATGTGGTGAGGGAAAGCTTCATTTTGGATGTGGTATTTGAGCAGAGCCCTGAAAGATATAGGAGTACAAGCTATCAAGGAAAAGAGGATTCTAAGAGAGGGAAAAGTCTTGAAAGTAGGATCATGGTTGATATATTCAAAGAAAAGAATGGAGATCTTTGAGGCTAGAAGAGAGAAGGGTAGGAGGTGTTGTTAGAATGGACTAAGAGTAATCTGAAATGGAAGTCCAATTTATCTCTTTTTTCCTTTTATTGCCAGTGTCATTGCTGTCATATTCAAGAAATCACTGTCGAATCAAATGCCATGAAACTTTCCCAACTGTTTCCTTTGAGAGTCTTATAGTTTTACTTTTTTGATTTTGGTCTTTGACCCATTTTGAATTAATTTTTATATGTGGTATAAGAAGAATTTATTTTTTTGTATTTTGCATTTGCTTTGATAACTAGTCATTTAAGTGATAATGTTGAATAGGAATTTGAATATATGATCTCTCCCTTCCCTTTTCTGCCTAGAACATTCCTAGACTTTACGACATGACCCAGCTGTTATGAATCATATCAGAAAGTAAGACAGGAAACTCAGAGTTTGGAGGTTATAGATGATAAGAACTTAGAAGTGCTAATCAGATCTTTTGATTAGAAGGTTTGAGAGCAAAGAGTGAGCAGAAAACTGAGTGCCACATAGTGAAGAGTGGAGAGATGGTAAGGACAGGCACTCTTTCTAAAGGCTTTGCTATGTGTATTAGAGATTGACTACAGGACCTTCACACTGAGTCTTCTGTTATTCTTGATTTTGAGACATAGTTTTACTAATTTGTTAAGTTACCCAACCTGGGCTTGAATTTGCCATCTTTTTCACCTCAGCTTCCCAGAGCTCTGAGATTACAGGAATATGCTACCACACCTAACTTTTTTTTTTTTGAGAGTCTTGTCTGTCAAATTATCAAACACTTCTCAAGTATTTTGGTGATTAAAAGGATCCAGAAGATTTTTTTAAACCATACTTCATCGAGCTATGTTACTCCTCAGTACTCAAAAGAATGCTTGTGTACTCATGTTTACTGCTGTGCAATTCACAATAGCTAAAGCTATGGAAACAGCCTAGGTGTCAGTGAAGAGATGAATGGATAAAGAAAATGAATGGATAAAGAATGAAATCATATCATTTGCAGGAAAATGAATGGAACTGGAGATCATCATGTTAAGTGACTTAGGAAGTCACCAGACTCAGGAAGTCAAATATCTCATATTTTCTCTTATATGTGGAATCTAAAAGCAACATTTAAAAAAGAGATGACAATAAAGTAGAATGGAGACAGAGAGGAAGAAAGGGGGCAGGGGGAAGGGAAAATATTGTAATAGAGGGTGAAAATAATCAAAGTATACTGTATGCATGTATAAATGCATCAAAATACACCCCACTATCCTGTATAACTATTATTCCACAATAACTTTATAAAGAAAAAAAGAAATACCAGAGGGTACTGTAATCTCACTTTTGAGTACCTACCTAAAAGTAGGGAAATCAGTGTCTCAAAGAAATGTCTTCACTCTCATGTTCATCGCAGCATTATTCATGAATATAAAGATATGGAAACATCTATTCATGAATAAATGGATAAAGGTGATGTGGTATATACACACAATGGAATGTATTCAGCAAAGAGTAAGAAGGAAATCTTGGTGTGCACACAGTACTGGGACTGACTCACTGCTGCTCCTCCTCTATGACAGCAAGTTTTGATGAGATCAGGAATATTCCAAGCCTGCTTATGGTCCTGCTCCCTGATCTTCAGTTTCAGTCCGTGTCTGCTTGCATGCCACACAGCTTGGTGCTGCAGACTAAGTCCCCACCCCAGCCAAACTTCTGCTTGGGGCAGGACACACACACTGCACTATGAGGCAGTGTTCCAGATAAGGGGTCCAGAGGCCTCAGTCAGTCAGGCCTGCTGAACCTTCAGGGCCATAAGAGGCTGAGTGCCTCCTGACTAAGCAACAAGAGCAAGCCTGCCCCTCCTGGGCAGGAAGGACACACTTATGGCTAGTTCTGCAGCTGAAGTCAGCCCGCTGACTCCTTGGGCAGTCATACTTTCAGACAGTTTTCATTAGCTGTTTATTAACAAAAGTGCTCCAAGCATTGTTTCAATGTTGTCTGAAATGAAAACAGAATCTCCAAAAAGAAAAAAAATTGTGTATGAAAGAAGAATGTTCAAGTTCGATCCCTGGTACCAAAAAAATATATAAATAAATAAAAAGAACAAAAAAGAAAAAAAAAGAAGAATGTTCAATGAAAAGTAGACAGATGAGTATAGTACATTTTTGTTGAGACAAACAAGGCAATATACTTAATTTGTAGGGACATCATGTCTGTTTAAAAAAAATTTATGCTTCTTTATGCCAAAATAATACTCCATGACACTATCACACATGATAGCTAAATTTTGGAAGTGGTTTATATGTCCACTAGCTTTTTAAACAGAGATTGAGTTGTAACTTTTTTAAAAAAAACATTCTGGTTGAGATGGCAGACATTTTTTTCAGTTCCACTATTTTGGAGCTGTTGTAATCTTTGGAACTATTGTAATTGTTCCACTATTTTAGTCTTTGATTACAATTTGAAAAGACATTTTTAAAAAACATGCTGTCAAATTTATTGTGTATCAAGGAATGTTTCATACAGACAAAGCAGTGCAATTGCCACTGGCAACAATATCACTGCATTGTACATTGAGATTTATGCACAAAACTTTAAAAATGGAAAATGTTATGCAAACTGTCATCAAAGCTGTAATTTCATAAGTTCTGCAGGATTGAATCATCACCAATTCTAGAAATTCCTTAGAAGTATAGATGTTGATTACAGGGACATCATTTACTTTTCTGAAGTAAGGTGGCTAGATTGAAGTAAAAAGGTGACAAGATTTTATTATTTATGAAATGAAATCAAGTAATTTATACAATCCAAAGGAAAATGTTTGCCAGAACTTGAAGATAAAAAATGGCTCACAGATGTAGCATTTTGACTGTGCATTTAAATGAGTTAACAGGCATCACAATGGTAAAAAATCAGCTTATTTGTGATATAATTCAAATCATAACAGCATTTGAAGTGAAACTTAAATAATGGCAAGATCAAGCTTATGGCAAATAACTTTCTGCATTTTGATACATTAGCTGACTGCAGTCCTTTGAACAGTGAAAAGTATGCACCCTTCCTTTCCATTTTGATACAGGAATTTGAGAATAGATTTCTGAAAAAAAAATCATCAAATTTTGGCATATTTGAGATTCAATTTTCAGTCAATATGAGTACATTGCCTGTGAAGCTTCAAATGGAATGTATAATATTGCAATCAGATTTTCAATACAAAGAAACATGTGATCATGTCTTTTTTTTCCAGTACCAGGGACTGAACTCAGGACCTTGCACTTGAGAAGCAGGCGTGGCACCACTGACCTAAATCCCTGGCCTTAGAATCATGTCTTTTTGCTAGATTTTAATAAGACCTATCTTCCCAGAGAAAAAATATTCATTGATTCACAATCACACCTTATTTATATCACCACTTTTTGACAGTATGTATCTTTGCAGACGGTGATTTTTGAAGGACAAAGCACATGAAGAGTAAGAGTAGACTAAAATTTCTTATGAGCACCTTGAAAACTCACTTAAGAATTGCAACCACTTTCATCAAACCAAACACAGATGCAATACTTTCACAAAAACAAGGCCAGATATCCACTAGTTTTATGTTTATGTTGTCCTTTTTTAGTGTTATAGTATATATATATATCATATATATGATATATATTTGCCTATGTATATTGACTACATTGTGTATTTTCAGTGTGAACTAGGACATTTTCTCTTTATGTGGCCCGGGTGAACCAAAATTTGAACATCTATAGTCTATAAAGACTTAAAGACTATAGTTTTCTTGTAACTACTTTGGGAAAAATTTGTGAAATACTAATTCTTCTTGAAATGTTTAATAGAGGGGCTGGGGATGTACCTCAGTGGTAGATCTGGTGCTTAGTATGTACAGGACATTGGAGTTGATGGCCAGCACTGCCTAAAAATTGTCTAGTAGAATTCACCAGTGAAGCCACCTGGACTACATTTTTTCTTTGTAAGATAAAATTACTGATGAAGAATATCCCCCAAGACATTCATAATAAAGGTTGCAGACCAGTGGCCCCAACTATTTCAGAGGTGAGACCAGCCTGGGTAATGAGATGTAACCTTGTTTCCAAAAAAAAAAAAAAAAAAAAAAAAAAAAAAAAAGGAAGAAAGAAGAGAAAGAAAAAAAAAAAGAAAAGGAAAGTTGCAGATTTGACAGTGAAGGGCTGTTCTTGTTGAGAAAATTAAAGCATGTGGAAGATATCATTCTGAATTACAGTTTAAAATTAGAGATTCTATTTTTATGTAGAAACTGTTTAATCAACATCTTTGCTGTATCAGTAGAAGCTACCAATGAAGCTAAGTAGAATTATTTTGCCAAAGTTCTTATCTCTTTCTGCTCTCTGATCTTCCAAAAAATTGAACTAAATGGGCCAAATCATCTCTGAGCTAAACAAACTGTTGAGTTACCTTTTATTATTAGAAACAGAATTCATTTTAAAATGGCTAAACATCAGCATTAAATAGTACAGTTTAATACCTTTAAATAAGAGCAAGACAGGTGTTTGGTAGGAGTAAAAAAATGTCCCTGTATGTCTTCAGTGTGAAAGTATACACATGTCCAAACTGAGTGTGCATCCTTCAGAGAAACTGACTTGAGTTAAGGAAGCAACATTGATTTATATTGACAGCCTCGTAACCCACATGAAGTTATATTTTTTCCATTTTTTAATAATTATTTGTTTTAAGACATGTTCTCTATGTTCCCTGGGGTATATACTCCTATGCTCAAGTTATCCTCCTGCCCCAGCCTCCCCAGTATCTAGAATTATAGGCATGTACTCTAACATTCTGCTTGAAGTTACATTTTAAAAAGAAGAATGTGCTAAGGCAATGTTAAAGTGAGACTTTCTTCTCTTAAGTTTCAGTGAAGTCACAAACTGAAAAACAATTTTAAGTGCCTACTCACTTCAAAGAAGGAAGCCAGACCAATCTTGCAGATTTTGCAGAGGAAGTAACAGTTTGCAAACTCTCATTACTGTGATTGAGGATATATAAGAGGAGGTAGAAAATATGCTGGGAAAATTGTGAGATCATTTTTATGGAGCAAATTGTGGAGTGATACGTATTTCCATTCTTATATTCTTCCTTTTGGAGAAGAAAGGGGATGCTTCTCTGCTAACCCAAGACAAGCAAGAGGGTTTCAGAAAAACCTCATTTGGGTGAGTACAGTCAGGAGGGGAAAGACTCTGTCACCTTGGGGCTTGGTAACTGCAGGAATTTTCAGGTCTAAGCCTGTTCAAGGGACTTGAGTTGAATTTGAGAAAAATCCTCAAAATCATGCAAGTTATGTCTAACCTGCAGCCTGCGAATTGGACATGCATGTCTTGCGTGGAGCACACTGAGTGAGGAGGAATTGTCTTGGGCCACATATAGGATATATAACATGATATTATATATAGTTTCTTGATTTTAAACTTTTTATTATAACATAGGTGTGTTTAATCCATGGGCCACAGGTTGGACACACCTGTTTCTGCCAATGCTCAACTTTACTTACATTAAAAGGGATACAAATCTCCAAATACAGAAAAACATAAACTGAGATGTGCTTATTGATCCTATACAGCTGTAATGATGAGTGACTACATCACAAAACATGATTGAAGCCTTGGGGAGATAGCTCAGTGATTAAGTGATTGCCTACCATGCACAAAGCTCTAGGTTTGTCCCCACTCTACTCTCAAAAATTCCCAGGTGGATCTCACTGATAAGTTCAGAAGAAAGTAGATAACACAAGACTACATGAGGTATAATCCTATTAACATAAAATGCAAAAGGATGCCGAACTATATATTGGGTGTGTATATACCAGTGATGGGAAATCTTTTAGACCGTTCAATAATACAAATAGTCTACTGCAGCACATGAGCCATAAGTTCACCACCACTGCTATACACTGTGCATATAAAAGGAAAGAAAGGAAAAAAAATACAATAAAAGGAAAGAAAGAAAAGAATTAAAATTCAAGGCAGGGGTTGCATCAGGGGCTGAAAGTAACTCGGAGAACCTCAAAGTAAGGGTCATAGTGTATATAATCTTGGTGGTGCATAACTAGGAACTCATTTTGTTGCTATTTTTATATCTTATGCATGCTATATTACTTTGTGTGTATAGAATAAAAGAGTGAAAACTCCCCTAGAAAAGAAAAACAAGAAAATCTCATCATTTATGACAACATGGATACACCAAGAAGACAATGTGCTAACTGAAATCAATGAGAAACAAGAAAGACAAAGAGGGTTTAAATTTACTTATATGTGAAATACCCCAAATAGTCAAACTAAAGGAAGGATGAAGTAGTAGAATGGTGGTTACTAGGTTCCTGGGGAAGGGAAAATATTTAAAGGGTACAAACCTTCAGTTAAGCAAGATAAATAATTACTGGAGATTTATTGTGCAGCATAGTGCCTAGAGCAAACAGTATTGTACTGTACATATAACATTTACTAATAAGCTACAAAAAGTAGGCTACCTTTTTTCACTGAAGGGATGGTGTACTCAGACAATGGGTATAATTTATAGCAGACAGATTTGAAGGGAGCATCAGGGTCAGATTGATTTAGAAGTTCAAATCCCAGCTGTGCCACTCACTGGCTGTGTGACCTTAGGCAAGTCTTTTCTCTGATTCTGTTTCATTTGTAAAATTTGATATTTTCAATATTAAATGAGATCCAGTGAGTTGTTTCAGTTACTTTCTTGTTGCTGAGAAATACCCATCACCCAGAACTGAAAGGATGGGAGGTTTATTTTGGCTCACAGTTTCAGAACTTTCAGCCTACGTTTGGCAGGCTCAAACAGAAACAGCATGGAGGAAAGGCCTAAGTGGAGGAAATCTGCTCACATCACAGTGGCCAGGAAACATAGAGTGAAGAGAGGAGCTGGGGATGGAGAGATCCCCTTCCAGGTCAAGACCCCAGTGACCTGCTTCTAACCAGACCCCACCTCCTAACAGCAAGTCAGGTATATCACCCCCATGATTGAATCACTTTCCAAAAACCTTGCCTATGAGTGCATGTGGCCTTTGGGGGAACATTCTTTATCTATACCATAACATGAGGAAAGCACCTAGAATAGTTACTGGCACAGTAATAGGGTAGTGTTGATGAAAAAGAATAATATTTAGGACAAACCAAAAAATGGAGGTGCTCATTATTGGAGATGATGAGGAAAAGACTACATCAATACTTAGCAGTAACTTTATGGAGAGGATTCTAATTATTTCACCAGTTGAACATTGAAGTCCTTTCCAATCTTCAGTTTCATAATGCTAAGAATAGTAAGCAATAGAAACGCAGGCACAAATGTTGTTATTGAGATTACACTGTGCATAGTGGTATCCTAAGGCCCCAAAGGGGTGCTTTTTGGAGCAATTGACCTAAAGCAAAGATGGAGAACCTTTTAGAGGCTGAGTGCCCAAACTGCAACCCAAAACCCACTTATTTTATCACATAGTGCCAACACCGCAATTAAACCTGAATATTGAGGTTATAGTGTAGAAAAAACAATTGCTATCTGATGTTCCACTGCTGAGAGAGAGGGCTCTGCATGCTCACTGTAGCACTCATGCCATAGATTCACCACCACTGACCTAGAAGGCTCTGACCATCTGAAGGACTATGGGGGTGATGATTAGTACTAATTCAGGTTTGAGTGTCCACTGCTGTCTTGGCTGTCTGCTGCTGCCACACTTGGCATTTTGTCTCAGCAATACATGATCTTCCAGTAATCAAATAAGCCTCTGAGATGACAGTGAGGTTATTTTACTCCTTGACTCAGTCAAATAGGGCTTCCCACGCTAATCTCTCATCTACTCTTTTATTATTTTTGTAACAATGGAAGGAAAATGTTAAAGTTGGTACAATGAAAAAGAGTGTTTCTTGATTTTGTAGTGTTTTATGTGTAGCTTACAATATATTTCTCAGTTTGTGCTCCAAATTTATAATGCTTCTCTCCAATGCACCCTCTTTATATCACTGCTGCTGACCCCTGGTTCAAGCTTTCATCACTGACCTAGACTTTTCTAATAGATTTCTAGTTTGTTTCCCCTCTGCTATTCACTATTCTTTAATTCTTTCTACATTCAATTTATCTTTTTCAGCTTTCTCCTTTTTGTCCTTCCTGTCAGGCACACTTGGATTCAACTGGATGAGGCTATTGGCCTTTCCCTGAGTAACCCCCTATTATAGATATTCAATAATCTTTCTTCGGCCACAACTCATTGTTCTTTTAGAGCCAAGACAATATAACCTTTTCCCCCAAGCCATCAGTGAGGACTCTTAACTGCGCACGCAATATGTAGCTCTCCTTGTGCTCAGATAACAAAGTACCTTTTACTAGAGTTCTTATGTCTCATTTCCTTAGAAGCCTGGAAACTCCATTTCTCTCATCAGTAGCTGCATTCTCACCATATTCTTTCTCATTAAAAAACACTTCTTGTCCACTACGATTTATCCCCTATCCCATTTAACAAAGAAACTCAATTAGGTTGTAAGGGGGTTTTGCAGAAAAGTAATCTTAACATTTAATATTCTAAAACAGGTACAAATCATTTTGGACTACCTGACAATGTAGAAGCCAGAGAGATAAAAAATGAGGGTACAATCGATTAAATCTACTGAGTGTTGCCAAGGTGTTCTTTCTTAATCATCAAGGAGCCACATTTGCTTCCCTGGTATTTCCTTTTCTCTTTCAAAAATGGCAACTTCAAGGGGAAAGGTTGATTAAACTATTTAATTCATTTCTTAGCTTTCAAATTTGACTAGTCAACTTAAGGCTTTTAGCCTGTTCTGCGTATTATGGGTTTTAAAGAAATGAACAATTCTCCAGTTTGCTCTTTGGAATGTGGGCATATTGCAATCTACTTAATCCCTTGAATTTAGAGTGCGCTAGTTTAGAAACCAGAGGTGAGTATAACATTTATTTTGAACAGCATTCATTCTCACAAAACCAAATGACAGGAATCCTCCACAGCTCTTCTGACAGCTCCTATATTCCTGAAGTTGTTTGTGAGAACATTGTTCATTACAGTAAATTGATTCCCCCACAGTCCTTTCCTCCCACATGGAACATATTGGGTTGAGGTGGACCATAAAATGTCAATATGTCTTGGTAGACAAACAGCTACCAAGGCTATGTTTGCTAATACTAACATGACTAAAGTGGAACAAAGGACGTTAGGTACAGGGTACCCACATATATTCAAGCTTGGGAATCAATACCAAAAGCTATTACATGCAGGAAAGCTTTGCTGTGAACTTATAGATCCTATTTAAGAGTCTGCTATGAAAATGAAGTCAGAGTGGCTTGTCTCATGTTCCATTAAATGTAAACTCACTGAGAGAGAAATGTATTATGTCACTTGGCTGATGTAGAACCTCACTTTGTATTTATTAAAATAAATGGAAATATTTGCCTCAACTTGAGGATCATGTCTGGAACTTGATTTGCAAAATCTGTTCTCTAGGCCAGCTCACTGATCAGAAAATGATCACCAACTTCAGGAGACTAAAAATAACTGAATGATCAAAGCAGTCCTGAAAGTTAGATATTATTATTCACCCCAGTCTCTAGCCAGAAAGAGAGAACCTACAGTGGAATTTAGAGGTCCGAAGCTACACTGACTGGGTTTGAATCCCAGCTCTTCCACTCACTAATTGTGTAATTTTAAGTAACTTTCCTAACTTCTTTGTGCCCCAGTTTCCTCATTTTTAGAGTGAGATAAAAATAGAAATTCCTTATATGATAAAATATTTTAGTATGTGAAAACATCTAAAACTATTGCCACGTACCTAGTCAATGTTCAAAATAATGGGGGATCTTTTTCTTCTTCCGAAGATAAGTGGTCATTTTCTAGCTATTCAGTAAGATAGTGGGAAGAGTAAATGTAGCTCACTCTAGCATCTTGGCCTTACCCATAGTCCTAGGATCAGTTGTGTGCCTATAGTTGGAGGTGGGGACAAGGCAGATATACAGAAGGGTTAGAGAATGAAATACAGGGAGAGTGAGTTTCTGGGATGCATTTCAATGTGTTGGTCCTAACTGGAATCTCCTGGAATCCAGGAAATGAGAAAAGGACTTGTCTTACATAAACCAGGCTCCAGGAAGAGTTTAGAACCCCATGGAATGTACAAAGTAGTAAGTTCAGTTAATCACAGTGAATTCATTTTTCAACTACCATTTTGCCCTCTTTAAATTTAGAAGTAGCAATTTATAAAACAACCAACTGTTCATTATAGTTTTGCTTTGGAAGACATGGAGCACGGTTGCTGGGTAACCTGGTAGCAGAGTTAAAACCTGAGTGACATGGATCTACCTTGTCATCTTACCTTTTCATTTTTTATTTGACTTGGTGTTTTATTGTCATCTCTCAATTTAAATGTTTCAAATATAGTTTTGTTCAAATCTCTCAGTCCGCACTAATGTTACCCTTTACTCTTCAACTACAGTTTCAGGTAGTTTCTATAGCAGGAGGTTCAGCATTTGTATCTTCTTGTTGACAGCTTTGTTTCAGATATTCGTGTGGATCCTAGTTGGTTCACAATGGAGCACAAGGCAAAATGCAAAATTTTTTCATGTTTCTAATTTGTTAAGACGAGGAATAAGTGCACTTGGAGCAATTACTCTCATAAAAAGCAAAGGAAAACTTTAGCTAAATGTAGTGTGGTGGCTTGAGTAAGGCTCAGTTCCATGCCCCTCACTTAGAGTTGTATTCTCATCTCTGACACACCAAAGGGGCTCACATTGCATGATGAAAGATGTGGCCCCAACCAGCAATATCCAGCAATACTAGCAATAAGCAAGGAGTCATAAGCTTCCCCCAAAACAGTGTAATCTCTGGGCCGCTAAGCAGATGGACTTGAAGTGCTCCAGTGTTCCTTTATTCAGTCTTTTAAACAATATTTATTAAGAGATCATGATTTGCTGGGCACTTTGCCAAGCACAGTGAGACATATGTTCTGCCCCTAGAGATATGATAATTTAATACAACTACAGATAATGAAACAAAAAATTGCAATACAGCTTGATGCTGTGGTAAACACAAGAGTGGCTCCTAAAGCAGGCTTGATGGTTTGCAAAGAAAATGGGTGGCTGGGAAAGACTGGAAGTGTTAATATTCACACTAAATATATTTTCTTCAACCCTGCCCCAATATATAAGTAAGTTTTATTTTCATAGCAAAATATAAATTCAGCTACTCTTCAACATCTTTGCCTTTTTCTCTCTGGCTCAGGTCACCATTGTTTCTCAAGTGGACTACTACAATAGCTTGATAACTTGCTTTTCCACTTCTGGTTTTTATTTCTATAGAAACTATTATAGATTAGCTCATTTGACTTCATTTACTACAATTATCACATGTTATACTGTATGTTAGAGGTTGGAAAGCTACCTTACATTTCTGGAACTCCTACACTTATGGCCTAGATTCCACACAGACTTAGCTTCTGCCAAGTGGACAAATCTGCTTGACATCTGGAGGGAGGTGGGACAATTAATAATTCTATTAGTTTTTTTTCTAGTTAGCATGATTTTGGAAGCTTTTGCTTCTTCTGAATCAATAATAATAAATATCCCAGAGGACAGGTCTTGGTTTTATGGCTATCAAAAGGCAAGGAAAACATATATTTTGCTTATACAGATAGAAGATGAGGCAGTGTGGTCTTACAGCTAATATTTGCAATAATACCAGCAGGAGCAACATGATCCTAGAACAAGATTTTGCAATAATACCCTCCTTATTCTCTCACTTCTTTATTGCACCAGCTCTGTGGTATCGTTTGGAGAAATAATTTTTGAAACTAACCCTAGAGTCTGTTCTTCTGGCCCTTTCAACACCCTTGTAAGCATCCCATTCCTCATGTCTATTTATATGTTGAAGTGGTTTCTGTGATCTATATCAGAACTCTACATTCTTCTGTCTATATTGAAGAAAAAGAAAATCTTTTAAAAATGGAAACTAGATCCTACAATCTCCTTGATCAAAATGTTTTAATAGCTTCTATGCTACTTATGATGAAAGGCAAACATAATTTCCTTCCAGTCTCTGGATCACTTCACAGAAGCTCTCTTTGCTTACCTTCTTGTTCCTCAAACACACCGAGGGCATTCCTAGACCTGGAACATGGTGTTCTTCATCTAAATAGGTGCATGACTTAGCTTTTCACTTAATTCTAATCATCAAAATTCTGATAGAAATGTGGAAAATAAATATGAAACTGATGAGGTTTCAGATAAAAAATGCTGATTCTACTGGAAATTTGACTAGAGGTCACCCATAATACACTGTGGCAAAGGATTTGGAAACTTTTTTCCTGTGCCCTGAGACTTTGTGGAAATTGAGCTTAAAGATGATGGACTAGTTTATCTAGCATAGAAAATTTCAAGGCAGCAAAGGACTCAGGAAGTGGCATTAGTATTCCTGGATAGTTTTAGCTTGATTTACAGTGAGAATCAAGAGTAAAGAGGAGTGGAAAGATTTAGAAAACGTAATTTGGTCCAAAAAGAAGCACGTGTAAAATTCTGGGTCAGAAGGGTGATGCTGTAATTTTCTAGTGCCTCTAAAAAGAACCCAAGTCCTTTGCACTGGGACAATAGGAAAGACAGCTGGAGGGCATCTCAGAAATCAGTAAGTCCATCAATTTCAGGCTCAAAGATGTAAGAGTATAAATTTGTTTCAAAGAATTTGTGGGGAAATATCTTTTGAGAAGAAAGTCGTGGGGCTCCCTGCTTGCCCAGAGCCACATAAGGAACTCTTTTTGGCAAGACAACAAGAGCTCAGAGGCTATTATAGATATGGCTCAATTGGGCCCAGGTAAAGTTCATGCTGGCAGCATCCTCGACATCATCCATATGATGCTTCTTTTGTAGGCATACAGAATGTAAGTGTTATAGAGTCATGGAGGACTCCACTGAGAATTCAATTGAAAGCCAGGGAGACTAACAGTATGTGGCAGGGTTAGTTATTTCAAGCAAGCACAGACAGGATGATGCATGGAGCTGTGAAAGTTTATCTGCATCTGAAATGGAGAACCCAGGAATAAGAATATCCAGTACCTGCTGAGAAAAACCCTAGGCAGCATGCAAAACCTGCCCAAGAGATGGGCCATGTGGGTTCACACCACAAAGTGCGTGGGGGTGGAGCTGCCAAGCCTTTTGGAGATCACATTACATTCATTACATTACTATGCAACAGTAATTCTTATTATTTTTTTTGTTCTTTCCTTTTGTAGTAGGCTATGGACATTAGAGAAGTGCAAATTAAAACATTGCTAAGATTTCATCTTACACCAGAAAGAATGGCAATCATCAAGAAATCAAAGAATAACAAATACAGAATGACTATGGTGAAAGAGAAACTCTCCTACATTGTTAATGGGAGTGTAAACTAGTACAACTATTATGGAAATCAGTTTGGAGATTTCTTAAAGAACTAAAATTAGAAATTCCCTTTGATCCAGAGATTCCCCTTCTAGGCATCTTCCTAAAACAGCTAAAGATATCTTATTATACCTACACATACACACTAATGTTTATAGCAGCATAATTCATAATAGCTAAATTCTTGAAGCAGCCTGTATGCCCTTCAATAGACAAATGGATAAAGGAAATGTGGTGTCTATATGTAGTTGAATACCACTTGACCATAAAGAAGGATCAAAAATTAGAGACACTTGTAGGAAAATGGATACAGCTGGAAAATATAATGTTAAGTGAAATAAATCAGACACACAAGCTTAAATACCGTATGGTATCTCTCATTTGAGGAAGGCAACGTACAAATAAAGAGTATCTTGGAAGAATGTAATTTGTTCTTTTGATGTCTATAGTAGTTCACAGCTGAGTTTGTCTTGTGTCTCAGAGGTGGCTTTGGGCTTGGACTTTTTAGCACCACTGGAACAACTAAGACCTGGGTGATTCTTGGGGATAGACTAAATGCATCTTGCACTGTGAGATAAACATGAACCTTTGGGAGCCATGGGTGTAATGCTATACTTTGAAACTGAAGTGTCCCCTAGATGCCTGAGTGTTAGAGGTGTGCTTGCCAGTCTGTGGTTCTACTGAGAGGTGGTGGAACATTTAGGTGGTGGGGTCTAATAAAAGGAAGTTAGGTCCTTGGGGAAATGCCCTTAAAAAGGGTATTGGTACCTCAGCCCCTTCTTCGACTTTTTTTTTATTTCCTGGCTGCCATGAGGTGACTAGACCTACATCACACAGTACTGTCATGAGGCACCATGTTGTCCAGCATTGTGATGCTATATAAACACGGACTGAAACATTTGAATCAATGAGCCAAAGTAAACCTTCTCCTCTTTAAGTTGCTCATCTGAGGTATTTTTGTCACAGCAACAGAACATTGACTCATATAATACCAATAATAAATATCTGAAGTAAAAAATCAAGAAATGAATTCAATTTACAATAGCAACAATAATAAAAATCCAGGAATGATTTTAATCAAAGAAATTAAAGATGTCTATAATGAAAACTATAAATTCTTGGTGAAAGAAATTGAAGAAGACGCAAAAATGGAAAGGTATGCTGTGTTCATGGACTGAAAAAATCAATATTAAAATCTCCTTACTGTTCAAGATACTTACAGATTTTATGTGACTCTTATCAAAAATACAAATGTCATTCTTCACTAAGAAAAAGTTCTAAAATTTATGTGGAACCACAACAAATACAGAATAGCCAAAGCCATCCTGAGCACAAAAGTCAAAGAGGGAGGCATTATACTACCTGACTTGAAAATATAATACCAAGCCTGATAGTGGCATAAAAGCAGCCACATATATCAGTGGAACACAATGAAAAGCCTAGAAGTAAATCTATGCATCTAAAGCCAAATGATTTTCAAATGATTTTCAAAAGCACCAAGAACACACAATAGAGAAAGGACAGTCTCTTCACCAAATAGTGTTAGGAAAACTGGATAACCATAAACAGATGTGGAGAATGATGTCTTCAATAACTAGTCCTGGGAAAATTGGATATCTACATGTGGGAGAATAAAAGCATGCCTAAAGAAATAGAGAAATGTTTAGGGAAGAAAATATGTTTAACATAATTTAAACATTACACAATATATACCTATATCATAATATCACATGATGCCCAATATAAATGTACAATTTTTATGTTTTTGTGTATTAGTTGAAGAAAATCATTTAAATTAAAAGAAAAAGAAAGGAGTGCTTTTCATTAGGGACATCACATATAGCCACAGAGACTATGCCCTTAAAAACTCCAGGAGCTATTCTTCACCATTTGTGTAGGACCCCTGCTTTTCGACCCCTGGGAACAGTAGCAGAGAGATGGGATTCCCAGAGGCCTTGCTGAACAGTAGAGTAGCTGGTGGTAGCTAAGATCCAAGTGTAAAAGTAAAGGGCCATCCACTCCTGCACTAAAGCCTCCATCAGAAGGGTATCTCTTCCCTATACTTATCTCCCGCTGTTTTATCAAACTTATGAAAATGATTTCTCTATAGAGTATCAGCCCAGCTTGCCTGCATTCAGGCAATTACATGGTAGTGACAGAAGCCTTTCCAGATGGCATAAGAAACCTGATCGGGCTGAGGAAATGAGGAAGTTAAAGTTCCAAAGCCAAGAAATGGGGATAGATAGGGATTCCTTTCTGTCAGAGCTGTTCCATTAAAAAACAGATATTATTATTCCATTTGTATTTCAGAAAACTGCTATTCAGGACCTGTGACATAAGATCTTCAGATTGTAGTTAAGTGCATTTTCCAATATGCTATGCTATGACAAGTCTCTGAGATAAAAATCTTGAGTTACTGGAGTATTTTCCCTGCTCCTACCCCTCCATGATAAGGGAGGAAGATACTGCTCAAAGATGCTACAAATGTTAAAAGGCAGATTTTTTAAGGCCTTGGGGAGAGTTGTGACCCACAAAAATTGTGAATTCCTGCCAAACGTGAAGAAAAATCCTGCAAAATCAGGGAAATTCCAGCAACCTTTCCCTTTGAAACGCTTGGTCAAAATTGTTTGTAATATATTGCACACCGCAGATAAAAGCAGCTTAATGTTTTTGATCTCAAACATCTTTCTGAATGGCCTAGTCTTAGGGAATAGAGAAGGCTAGCCTCCTCTCCCACTATCTTTTCTTGAGAAAACAGAATGTTGTCAGGAAATTTCAGAGATTCAGGGGAACAAGAATCCCTGAAATAACATCATATCTTTGACAAGCGACCATTCGGTCTTTGTATGAACAAATCTAGTAAGAAGTAGTGTTCACTCCCTTAAAAGACAGATCATTGTACTAAATGCATTAAACTCTCAATTGTCCTTACTTCTTTAGTTCTAGAAATCATACATGATCATTTTTCAAATTGCTATGCCATTTATTATTTTTCTTTCTCTGAAGATATTTTGAAACATTTTTTATTGTTTGAACTGTAGGAAACTAATGATTGGAGTCTATGTCTCATAATTTTCATATCTGAAGTCTTTGTGATTTGTTTTCATGATCTATTTCTCTCCTGGCTATCATTTAAAATGTATTTTTTCTTGTTTGTCTAATTATCTTCAAATATATATTGATACACAATTGAAAATTTGTCTTTAAGACTATATTCAGGTCTAGGAAAAGAGAACTTGTGTGCAGATCAAGTAGTTTTATTTGCTTCTGAAAAGTATCCATGGATGGTGTTTATTAAAGACTACTTTAATTCAAGTTCAAAGCTTGAGGTTCCTGGGAGCTGATGGATAGCTAGGATACAAGTACTTGCAGGGACTGGTTATTTCTTGTTCACCACTATCCCTAATGGGTAGCCACTTAAGAGTCTGAGCTGAACGTAGCTGAGGAAATTATTAGAACCCCTACTCATCTGGGTTTTAGGCTTCAACATTTGTCCCTGTTGCTCAGGAAGCCACAAAAACAATAGCTTTGTTTTTATAACTCTTCCTGATTCAGCAGATACCCTCAGACAAAAGTGGTTTTAGTTCTTATCATCTAGCTTCATTACTTTTTAGCTTTTAATGAAGGTAATTTTATTTTTATAGTTTATCTAGTTTGTTTTTAGTTCTTCTCATTGGAACAGTTAATCAAAATACTTAACCTGCTACTACAAATATTCCACTAACTCCTCTCCTTAACCCCAGTCTTCCTTCCTGTTCCTTCCTCATAAAGTAACTAAATTTTCTTCCCAGTGAACCACTCTGATTATGTCATTCTTTTTTAGTAAATCCTTGGAAAGCTTATTGTAGCTGTAAAATAGAAATCCAGTTTCTTAGTTTTGAAAATCAAGTTGCAGACTCTTTCTTGCTTCACTAATTCACTCACTCAAAAAGCATTAATTGTGCACTGAGTGTGTGGCTTTTATTAGTCCAGATGCTGCCTATTGTCTTGCCTCTTAATCTCTTGTCTTACCTCCAAGTGCCCTAGCCAAACTCTACTAGTCACTTTCACATGGCAGAGTTGGGTCAGAACACAGAACTCCTAGGTCAGTTCTCTTTCCCCTACACCGTGATCCCATATTCAATTTTAAATCTATTCAATTTGGATTTTAATAGCTATGCTAATAAATTTACTAGATAAAAGCTCAACCAAATCATAGTGACATTTTCATATTTTTGGTCTTCTTTTGGGCTATTAACCACGTGAGTCTGGGACGTAAAAGCTGGAAATG
Organism: Heterocephalus glaber; assembly: GCF_053883595.1. Classification (NCBI taxonomy): domain Eukaryota; kingdom Metazoa; phylum Chordata; class Mammalia; order Rodentia; family Bathyergidae; genus Heterocephalus; species Heterocephalus glaber. Next base: position 32,569,918 of record NW_028258384.1, on the reverse strand, counting down.
AATTCATAATTGTAATGAAGTTTCTGGTGATCTCCATAGTCATAAGGGTACCTAGGATCAAAACTTGGGCTTCAGATTTGTTTTCCCTAACAAACAAGGGGCTTATTGTGGGATTTGATTACAATGCTGTGGACAACCTGGTTTCAAACAAATCTACTCCCACCTGCTGGCTATTGCCTGAAATACCAATCAAAAAACACAATGCCTGAAAAATACAATATTACAGAAGTGGATGAATGTAGAAATAAGAGTCTAGTTTTGATCTTAGCCTCTAAGAAATGTTAAGCCAATCCCACTTCCTTTGCTAAGCCTCATTTTCTGCATGCATACAATTCAGGTGCTTGGATGAAATGAACTAAAATGACCTTTCCATTTTTGACAAGCAAGAATTGTCTCTACAAGGACACCTGGATGACTAAAGAGCAGGGACAGAGGATCAATTAGCAGTAGGGATAGTACCAACTGATCTATTCCTTTATGTGATGGTCAGCGATGTATACATCTCCCCTTCCTTTTTTCCTTCTCTTGCATCTGTGTATGAAAAAAAACATTTGCTTCAATGGAAGGGATAAAAGAAGAAAATGAGAAGGAAAAAGAAGGTATGGGGATGCTTTACTATTTAAAAGAAGGCAGAAAACTATGAGACATTGTGATAGTCCACCTGACCCCATCTTGAGCCTCAATACCAGTTTGTACCTGTTCTTGGACAAAGTGCTTGTGCTTGGAAAAAGCACCCAAAACCCCCACATCTTGTTTGGTAGTAAATTTGCTGCAGTTGCAATTTGTTTTGTAGCTCACCTGGTGTGTGAAACTTCCTTGTAACCCTCCCCCCCTCAAACCTGGCATGGTTCTGCTTCTGTAAGATTCTGTATGCTCTCCTCTGAGCCCTCCCCAACTGAAAACACGGTTTAAAAGGAGAAATCAAACCACTTCTCATTGCTAAAAGAACTTTCCGGGCACTAGCCCCCCTCGGCCGCTGGCTTTAATAAATGGATGGAAATCTGGCACAGAGTGTGGTGTATCTCCATTGTTCTAACTTGCTCGTCCATAACAACATATTTAAAAAACACATATGATTATGAAGTGGATAGAAGTAAAAGGTGAAATTAGTAAAGAACTAAAATCTTTAACTGTGCATAAAGCTAAGCCACTCCTGGTAGTTTCAAGTTTAAGATTTGCAATTTGTAATTGCTGGACTCAAGCAGTCCCAACTCATTTCACCAAATACAGTGGTACCTCAATTCACAAACTTAATTCTTCCCATGATTGTGGTAGCAAACCAAATCGAGAGAACCGAATCTGATTTCTCCAAAAGGTCAACAACGAGCTATTGAATTTGATTCGGTTCTTGTCCATTTTAGTTTGTGACCAGAATCGTGGAATTAAGTTCCTGAATCAAGGGATGATGGGAAAGGGGAAGGAGAGCTTGTTTCTGTTTGAATATTCTAGTTAACCAAGAACAGACCTGAAGTTCGTATTGATTTTGACATTCTGAAAGGCATGCTTTAGAAAGTCCAGCACAGGTGAATATGACTGAGTTGCATTTGTTAATTGTCCATCTGGCTCATGGGCTTTGGAAAGGTCTCTTTCTGACTTCACTTTGTCCTGGTCTTGAGATAGGAAATACTAACGGATTGAGTGGAGACATTTTCTTATGCTTTGAGATTGCTTTGTTCCGCGGGACCATGTTTATGATAGTGGAAAGAATTGAAGCCTTCCAGTTAAATTGTTAGACTTTTCCACATGATGGAGCTAGAATACTGGAGCATTGGAGTGGCTTGCTTTTTTAGAGGCTGACTTTGCTGAAGATCAGATATATTGACTTTTTCCTTTTTCTCTCCTCCTATAGTGTCTGCCAAGGCCCCTCACTTTGTTTTTGCATTTGCTTGCAGTGAGATGGGGTCATATCTTGGGGATGATATCAGTTGGGGAAATTATCTTGTCTGTTATCTAAGCTTTGACCTAGAGGACAAACAGCACTATGGGAAATTTAAATTTTCAGGCTACTTTTGAGCTCTTGGAATTCAATTTCTGTCTTTATGGAAGAGTGCTCCTGCTGAAGCACAGAACTGCCATAATATCCATTGATAATCCAAGACAAGAAGCAAAAAGGACAGTTTGCGGTTTTGCAGAGGTATAGAGTGGCATACTCTTAGATGCTGGTTCCTAGCCCAGCCCACTAGCAGGCAGGGAGTTAGAACTGGATCTGGATCTGGGGAAACTGCAAAGGTCTAAATGAGGAGAGGGCCAGTGACAGAATGTGGATGATGGCAGTATCCTGAACCTTTTTGTAAGGCTTCTGGTATATGCAGGATGGGCTGAGCAGGCTGCTTGTCAGTATTGGTGAAGCCAGCCACCAGACTTACTGAATGCTTGCCCAGTTGTAGTTTGAAGCAACTGCCTAATGAGTGCACTTCAAAGTAACCTGACATACCTTGGGGGTATTGTGGAGTAGAGATATTGGATGGTAGCTCCTGGGCTTTGGGCTTCTGATTTAACCCTTCTCTCCTTGCTACTCTTGCCATAGGTGCTATCTTCTTAGAGGTGACTATGGAGTAGCTAGCTCCCCAACCTAGTTTCCTCTTTCTTGGTCCTTCCCCACCATGCCCTTTCATCTTTTTCCCAGTTTACATCCCACCCTGCCCTCCTTACTATGAATCTCTGAGGCCAGAGTAGGCATCTGTGGCATGCTTCAAGCAGATATGCTTTATAGCTTATCAGAACCTGGCTCCTGGAGGACAATAACCCCAGTCCCATCTTGAAATTTCACTCTGACCTTTACTTCTCCAACTCAACATTGTCCTAGATCTCTTCTTTTAGTAAGCAGGGCTAACAGGCTACCACAAGTGGAGAAGGCAGACATTTTAGCTTTCAATCATAACAACCTCCTTCCTAAGAAAACAGAGAGTAGCTCATCTGCTTGATACTACAAAGCCTGCTTTCCACAGCCTCTCATTTTTCATTTAGTTCCCAAGTAAAAAGTATATATAGCTCTGGAAGGCATGCAGCGTCTTCCTCAACTGACCTGTGAGTGTTTGAGGACAATAAATGGATGTGGATTTCATCTGTTTAGTGTTGGGTGTCATGTTTTTGGCCATTCTTGTAAACTTAGATGGAAATCTCTTCCTTAACAGTTGGGTGAATAAGAAATCATTAAAACATTTGTCAGACCACAGGATGACCCAACCATGGTCAAGGACACTTGGTCAGTTTTAGCTAACTTATTGTTATGGTTTGGGTTAAAAATACCCCTCCTACCCCCAGTGTGCTCAGGGGATAGGTTTCTGGAAGGTGATTTATATGGCTTGTGTTTAGATGTTTCTTCAAAGCCTTATGCATCCATGCATAGGGCTTTTTCACATCTACAGTGTGAGAAGCTGGAATTGATTCATGGTGCAATGCTAGGCTCAAGTGTGCTAGGATTAAGGGTGTGAGTGCTACCCACCCTAAGTAGTCTGGATAAGATAAAAGGAGCTGAAAGGTACAGTTAAAATCTCTTGTTGCTTTTGCTGACTTCCACAGGCCATGCACTGTTCCCCTTCTCCCATGTGCCACCCTGCCTTGGAGACAGCTGATTATGGATTGAAATCTGTATGAATAGTAAGCTAAATAAACCTTTTCCTCTTTAACTTTGAGTGTTGGGTATTTTGTCTCAGCAGTGAAAAAAGTAACTCAGATAGAATTTGGTACCAGAGAAGTGGGGTCATTGCTGTGACTATACCATGTGGTTCAGAATTCTTTGGGAATGGCTTATGGGAAGAGTTTGGAAAAGTTCAGAGATTCTGGCTGAAAAAGTAGAGCTAGAATGCCTTTGGCTGTACTGTACAGGAGATTCTGGTCAGAGCTCAGAAGAACAGAAAGCCAGTAAAGACCAAGCTCAGGAGATTTCTGCTGGGAAGAAGGACTGCATTGGCTGCTGGACTCCAGACAATGTGTATTATGCCTTGGCAGAAAGTTTACATTTTGCTTGTGTCCAGATACTTCACCTGAAACTGAGATTAAGAGTGGTAGACTAATTAATCTGGCAGAAGAAATTTCAAGGCAGTATAATGTTGAGACTGTGACATAGCCACTGCTAGAAGTTTTTAGGCAGATTTATGTTGAGAATCAAGAGCAAAGAGCCCAGCAGAATGATTTAAAATATTTTGAGTTTGGCCAGAAAGGAAGCTCTAGCAAAGCTGTGGACTGCAAAGATAGAGCAGAGGAGATCTTTATTGTTGAGAAGGAAAGGGAAAATAGAAAAGATACCCTGACAGCATCACATGAAGCAGCAAGACTCCACCCTTTGCACCCTGAAAATTGCAAAAGTGAAAGACTTTGCTTTGAGAAGAGAGCCACAAAGCACCATGTTCCAGAATGGTGGTGGCCTAAAGAAGTTGTTCCTTAGGATTTGGTTCATAGCACTCAACCACTACAGCCAAGAGAGAAGGAAGCCTGGCTTCTGCTACAGCTGGTAGCAGACCTTGGCATCATCTATGTGATGCTGGTTTTAGGTGCATGTAGAATGTGAGACTTGTGGGGTCAGGAAGGCTTCCACCCAGATTTCAGAAGAAGGCCTAGGAGGCCAGGCAGTTTGCCCCTGAGAGGGCAGTGTGTGAAGCTGAGTGTGAAGCTGAAGGTGCAGTGGAGACCCCAGAAGTTTGGAGAAGCCAGAAACATGTATCATCTGAGGAAAACTGAAAGGAGGGAGTAGAGCCAGCCCCAGACAGAAGCTGGGGCTACAACCACCAGAAGTGCCATAGGGAAAGAGCCACCCAAGGCCTTTGGATTTCACAACTTGTCACAGGTTGTCAGGGATGCTGGAATTGGAACTGTGGGATTTAACGTTTGCCCTGCTGAATTTTGGACTTGCTTTTGTTCCATTCCTTGGTATCCCATTTGTAACTTTTGGAATGGAAATGTTTATCTTGTGTCATTGAATGTTGGAAGTGTTTAACTTTCTTTTCATTTGTACAGAGGCTTGTAGCTAAGAGTCTGCCTTAAATCTGAGAGGAGACTTTGGACTTGGGACTTTTCAGCAGTACTGAAACAGGCCTTTGGCAACTCTTATAGATGGACTAAATGTCTTATGGAGCCAGGGGTGGAATGTTATGGCTTGTGTTTAGATGCTCCCCTCAAAGCCTCATGCAGTCATGGGTGGGGCTCTTTTGGCTCTAGAAATTCAGCAGGGCAAACATTAAATCACCCTAAGTAGACTGGATAAGATAAAAGCGGCAGAAAGACACTGTTAAGGTCCCTTGCTCGCTTTTGCCTGTCTGCTTGCCATGAACTGTTTCTCCTCTGTGACACCCCTCTGCCATGTGTCACTCTGCCTTGGAGCCAGCCTATTATGGACTGAAACCTCTACAGACTGTGAGCTAAATAAATCTTTTCTTTTTTAACTTTCAGTGTCAAGTATTTTGTCTTAGCAATGAGAAAAGTAACTAACACATGGTTAGATCATAGAGCAAAAGACCCATCAATAGATAAATAAATTGATGATTTCATAGCTGAATGTGCTATTAGGAGGTGGGGTCCAGTTAGAGGATGTAGGTCAATTGGGGCATAACCTGGAAAGGTACATTTTCAATTCCAGCCAACCCCCAGCTCTGTCTCTCTATCTCTCTCTTCTTTGCTTGCTCTCTCTATCTGCTTCCCAGCTGCCATGAAGTGAGCAGCTTTCCTATGCCATACCTTTCCACCATGATGTTTCTGCATTGGAGCCAACTGGCCATGGAATGAAACCTCTGAAACCATAAACTAAAATAAACTTTTCTTCCTTTAAATTGTGTGTGTCAAATATTTTGCTTCACCAACAGAACGTGACTCATAAAGAAAATTGATACCAGAGAAGTGGGGTCATTGCTGTAATTATGCATGACCATGTGGTTTAGAAGTCTTTGGAAGTGATTTGTAGGAGGAATTTGGAAGGGTTTGGAGATGCAGGTTAAAGAAGCCCTAAAATGCTATAAGCAGAGCTTGATGAGCAATTCTGTTTGGTACTCAGATCAGAATGCTGATAAGAGTGTGGGCAGCAAGACTGTATGCCTGAGATTTCAGATGGGAATGGGGACTAGTGTAAATTGGACTAGGGGCTATGTGAATTACATTCTGGCAAAAAAACCCCACCCAAAACCAAAAACTTCTCTACGTTTTGTTTATATTCTGAGACTCTACAGAAGGCTGAGTTTAAAGGTGATAAACTAGTTTATCTGGGAGAGGAAATTTCAAGACAGCTCAAGATTCAGGCTATAATATGAATGTCACTTGCTGCTCGTTATGGCTTGCATCTAGATGTTCCCCAAAGTCGCATGTGCTAGTAGGTGGGGCATTTGGGAGGCAGCTGGATCTAGCATTTGTGAATATGAATTATGGGTGTGCAATACTGGATTAGCCCATTGATCAGATTAGCATAATTCTGGGCATGGCTGAATGGATTTGCTAAAGTGAGAAGATCTACCCTAGGTGTGAGTGGGACCAACCAATAGGCTTGCAGCCTGAATGAAATAAAAAGGGAATGAAACAAGCAAGGTTGCTGCTTGCTGCTTCCTGTATGATATGCCATGGACTATTTCTCCGCTGCCATGCTGCCTTGCCTTGAAGCCAGCTGACTAGGGACTGAAACCTCTACAAACTCTAAGCTAAAATAAACCTTTCCTCCTTTAACTTGTGGTTATCAAGTATTGTGTCCCAGCAACAAGAAAATAACTAAGACACTGCTTTTAGCAGGTTTAGAGTGAGGATTAGGAGCAAAAGGCAGAGCAGAAATATTTGAAAAACTTGCAGTTTGGCCCAGAAAAGGACTATGTATAAAGTGTGGCTAAGGAAGATGTGTTTGAGGGCATCTTGGGAACTGGCCAGAACACACCCATAGTAGGCTCAAGGCTATAAATGTGTAAACTCTTTTGAAAGACTGCTTTCACAGAGGGTCACCAGAGTACCCTGATCACCTAGGGCCAGCTACGCTAGTGTTTCCCCAAGTTCAATCTTCCAGACATTCAGAGGCTGCTGCAGCTATTTATCAAGGAGTCCTGGCTATTGTCCATGATGGCAGCAGACTTTGGCATCCTTCACATGATACTGGTTTTGTAGGCATGCAAAATGAAAGAGTTGTAGGTTCATAAGGGCTTTCACTTAGATTTGAAAGGAAGGCCTAGAAGGCTAGGCAATGTGTGACAAGGATTTAGTCCCTGTCAGGAGTCCCTGAGAGGACAACGTGTGAAGCTGTGGGAATGAAGCTGGTGTAGTAGACACCTCAGGAAGTTGGAGACTTAAAGAATGTGAGACATCTGCCAGGAAAAGCTGCAGGTAGAGAGCAGAGCCAAGCCGAGAGAGAGAGGCTATGTGGACTGCAATCAGAAAGGTCGTAGGGGTGAGGATGTCCAAGCACTTTGGAGCTAACATCTTGGCACTATGTGACCTGGATACTAGATATGAAGTTACAGGATTTTATGTTTGCTCCGCTGGGTTTTAGTCTTGCTTGGTTCAATTCCTCCTTACTATTTTCCTAATTTTCCCTTTTAGAATGGAAATGTTTACACTGTGCTATTGTATCATGGACATAGTAAGTTGTTCATTATTTTTACACAGATTCTGATAAGAGTTTACTTTGAGTCTCAGAGGAAACTTTGGACTTTTGAGAAATGCCAAGTAGTATTAAGAACTCTTGGAGATGATCCGAATACGTTTTACATAGTGAGATGGACCTGAGCCTTTGGGGAACAGGGGTGGAATTCTATGGGTTGGATGAAAAATGTTCTTCCTCCAAAATTCTCATGTTTAGAGGTAAGGCTTTTGAAGGTGATTAGATCATGATTTGTTTAACATGATATTTAATATATGTAGATATTATATGTATATATGTATATATATTTAATGTAATATATAATATATCATTCATTTACATTGAACACATGAACAACAGCATTGTAACTCATGCCTGAAACAGGTATTTTCTCCATAAGGCTCATCACAGTCTTCTTGTGCTTAGTATCATTTTACAACACTTTTAGGCTACATTTAAGGGGTATTTTAAAGACAGTGAAATTATTAACAAAAGTACAAATATTGAATATCCTGGTGCTAAATATAAAAAACTACATGAATTTATAATAAGAGACCTGAGACCAAAAGGCAGAACATTGCCTTGTCCAACCTCAGATGGGAACATGTGCATCTGAAAACTCATTTTCTTTGTTTCGTATATGTTCACTTAAAGCACTCTGACTATTAATTCTAGGGTTACAAAATAAGTTTGCAAGTAGGTCGATTCTTCTATGCGGAACCAACAAATAATAAGAATATATGTGGATTCAACAAATAATGAGGATGGGCTGTTCTATGATACTTTTTATCCCCTTTGGAATTCTAGACATTTCGGATAATAACCAAGGCACTCATTTCATTTCTCAGAACACATAATGTCAGACTCTTGAAGAAGGCAGTCAATGGAACTTCCACCTCCCTTACAGGCTTCAGGAAATTGGTTTAACATATTCCCTCTGGCTTGTACCACCAATGGTGCATGCAGGACTGTCCCATCGGACAACTTGTACCACTGGTAGTAGAAGTGGTACAGTCATGCATGGGATAGTCTCGCATGTACCACTAGTGGTTCAAGCCACCCTGCAGTGAGACATACAAATTAAGGTCTAGTCATGAAGGTGTTAATTGACAGGCATAATGGACTTTTCTCAAAGAACTCTTATTTAAGATACAAAGTGATAGCCCTCTGGGTGTCATTATTACAACAGGCATTAACTGGTCTAAATTTATACTTTCTAGAACATGTACTTTCCTACATCAATGATATACATGCTCCTCTGTTGCCTTTATTGGCCATAAAGGGAGATACCGCTGAAGGTCATGTTATTGCTAACTGTTTCACCACATGACCCTTTCCTTTCCTGCTTTCCTAGGAAGTGTATAGAAGTTAATAGGAGTTAATTATGGTCCAAGGTCTTAATTAATATTAATAATTATGTTGTGCTTTAACAGTTGGTAAAATTGAGAGGAATTCAGGTCCCTTAAGTGCAAGTTCTACTCCCCATTCCATGCCCACAAATAAGGGTCTGTAGCCAAATAACCTGCCTTTTTCAATAGGCTAGAAATAGTTACTTTATATCCCCAATTAAAGGAATTTAAATTCCTTCCTAGCCTGTCAAATTATTCAAATAATCCAGTCACATTCTTCTCCAGGAACAAGAGGCACCTCATCTTGCCTCCTACAGACCCTGGTTGTTCATTGTGTTCCTGAGTATAACCCTATGTGACCCTGTGTGGAATGCTGTGTACTTCCAAGGGCTGGAAGTGTATGTGACTAATATAATAATTGATCTTATTTTTCCAGTGATGGGGATCAGGTATTTGCTCTGCTCTATATTCTTAAGTTGGGAATGCTCCTTTCACCAACAGGGTGAATAATAGGAGGCAATCACAACAGGAGTACAGGTTGATGGGTAAGTCACAAAGTGTAGACAAGAGAGACGTCTGTTAGAGTTTGGATTTTAGCTTTTTCCTAGGGCATGTGTGGACTCTTTTGATGCTGCAGTAGAAATGACTGACTCACATTTATCAGAAACCAGTGTGGTCTATAGTTGAATAATTGTATAGCTTGAGATGGGTATATTTTTGTACTTACGCTTGTGAAAAATTTGAGAATACAGTTTGTAGTTTCTGTTTGATTTAAAGTTTTTTGGGGGCATGCTAATATCTGAAGATGTTAATCAGTGAGGCATTTACATGTAGATCACACTGAAATATGTATTTGTTTCGGCCACAGGTCCTGCACAATGGCACACGAGTTAAGTGTGATTGGAAATAGGTATAAATGCAATTATTTAATTCAGGAATAATTCATGCACTCACTTTGAAACATTGTAAAATAAAATTTTATGATTAAAAATAATTAAGAATAACTTATTGTATGGCAAACCAGAAATAAACATGTACTCAGGGTGAAAAAGTTTAGTTAGGCAAGATTTGAATATAGTCTTGCAGTTTCTGTAATCCCCCAGGAGACTTCTAATGAAAATACACACACACACACACACACACACACACACACACACACACACTCAGTGAGATCTGCAGGGACTTGATGGCTCTGTTGGCATGGAAAGATTCTGTAAGTCCCAGTGATGTTCAGGGCCTGTTCTTATTTACAAGCAACTTTTGGAGGTAAATGACACTGCTAATTATCTCAGATGTCTTGAGTGAGTGAATACACTAGAGGTTTCTGAATAATTTGGCTCCCTGTATTCACCCAAGACACTTTCAGCATGGGAGCATGAATTTAGAGAAATACCAACTTCCAGAAAAGATGTCTTTGTTGAAGCAAGCCCAAACCACAAGAATCTGAAGTGGCTTTATTCAGTGAAGGTCATAAATCTCTGCTACGGGAGCAAGGCTGTTCCTCTGTATCATATGCCACCTGTCCAGCCTTGAAAACAGAGGTAGCTGTACAAAAGCAAGATTGACATGGTTGTGACTACAAAATGCCCAAGTCCAGGATAAGTAGGGGAACTATGACTTTGAGCTAAGAACAAAAACTGGTTAGGGCGGTTGAAGAGGGCAGTAAGAGTAGGAGGTTATATTTCCTAGGTAATCAGGTTCCTGGAAGAAGTACCTCACTAATGAGGAGAGCTTTATCCATGATAACTGCATGGGGGGAGGGGCTCTTTAGAGGTTGAAGTAATGCACTTTTCTAAAAGGTTCAACCTGCCTGCTTCCTCTCCTCTCTGCTCAGAATACTTGCCTCTCATCCTCTCATCCTATTTGATAGCATGAACCAAATCTTTGTGCTTCACACTTTGGATAAATTGTAGGTGGGAAAATGGAGTCCTCCTTATTGCTGTGCTTCTGGCTGACTCATCAGTGGAATGGAGGAAGGATGAAAGAGGTATAGGCACCTATAAATAGACATATCTGCATGTGTGCAGGAGAAAGGGAGGCCTAGGAAAGGCGATAGTGAGGCGTTCCCTGCTGGTTCTTTTCTGAAAAGCAATATGGCATTTACTGATGACCAGTGACATTTTTGATAAAACAAAATATGCAAACAAGGCGGTGGTTCAAAAGGTTTTGTATAGAGTGGTGACAAGATATGATATCCATCTGAAGCCAAGTTTCAAATGTTTGAGGCCTTTCAGACACTTAAGGCCTTTGTGTTAGGTTGAATAGAACTGAGAGACTCAGCAAACTAGTCTATCCAGTAAGCTGGCTAGTGGCACGCCTCAGGATCTACACCACAGGCTCTTCAGATCTTACCTTGCTGACCCTAAAGAGACCTACAGTGGAGTGCTTCCAAAATCCAATAATCTTCTTTGCTTGCTTTCATATGCAAGAGGCTATCTGCTGTCTTGCCACTCCGCTGTGATGGCACCAACCCCAAACTACACTTCCCAGTGTGGTTAAAGAAATGAGTGCGCTGGCCGGAGGATGCTGTGCTTCTTAAGATAGAGTTTTCTGCTCCCTGTGTATGGAAATGGCACAAGAACATTCATTTTACCCTGGGGATTCACCATATTCAGTTTACTTAAAATAGAGTGCATGGTCTCTGTGCAGTCTACTTCCCTTACTTTGGACCCAGGTGCTTCTGTCTCTGTCCCCAAGCCTTCAGCTCCCACAGGGCTTTATTGATGCTGTCTCTAGAAAACATCTCAACTCTATTCTTATCTCTCAATTGATTATAAGTACCCAGATCAGGCCTTGGTTGTCTTGCTCCTGAGTTACTGCACTATAAAAAATCAAGGCCATCAACTTGGACCCTGAATTTGGATTTGGGTCATTTGACTGTTGCATTCCCACTGTTTCATTGTTCCTCCAGAATGGAAGTACATAACATAGAGCCCAAAGTTTCAAAGGTGTATACTTGGGGACTTGGAAGCTAGGGTGGAGAGGTTAGAAGGCAGACTCTTTTAATGACCGTACCCTACAAGGACAATAGTCTCTCTTCTAGGTAGGCTCTATGGGGAGGAAACCAAGACTCTTGAGAGAGAGAGAGGTCTGGACTTAAGGGAATTCAGGTGTTAGCATATAGCTTCCTTTCACATGGCACCAGCACTTGGATCAATTAGACCAAATGCTGGTAGGTGTTACAGTAATAGCTATTTTATTTCCTCCTTTCCTTGTTCTCAAGTTTCTCAGAAAAGGCTAGCCAGCAACCTTTAAAGTATACTAGGCACATTGTCCCTATTGTTTTACGGTCAGGTTGCCATCTCTGCAGGCATCCAGGGCCAGGAGTGGGCAGCAGGGATAAGGGCCAACCTCTGAGAATTGTTATGTATATACATGGCCCACATTATCTCTGGAGCATCTTACCACAATCATTGAAAGAGATTGATTTCTTCACACCTGATAAATCATACCTCAGGTGGAAGGAAATGGGTTGCATTAAGCTGTTTTGGCTTGCAGAACTGGTATATATGACAAAAGGTGGCTCTTTGAATTGATTTGTCCAAACAATAGATGAAGATGTGAGGGAAAGGTTTTTCTTTAGACATAAGTTACACTACAAGCTCTATGTTTGGGTTGTGTAAGTGTGTGCGGTCTTTAACATGAGTGTAGAGGGAAGCCCGTAGATGGAACAGTTGTACTGTGGACTATATACAGAAGCAGATAAAGCTGCCTAAGTGTCATGTTTGGAATGATGGCCTCAGCCCAGTATTACTGTGCCTTCCCCACCACTATTTTTGCCTTCTCAAATTCCTCAAATCAAACAGTAATACTAGACTGAGGCCATCACTCCAATCTACAACTGGAAGTCTTTGGACAGGGCTTGTGGAGTAGATGACATACATGGAAGAAGACAACAAACCAGAACAACATAGTGTAGGTGTTTGTTCTTGGAGGCTATCTCTACTCAGTCAGCAGTTGCGGCACCAAGAGTAGGGAGCGGGAGAAGAGGAGCACACACTGTGGAGGCAAGATGAAAGTTGCTAAGAGGGTGTAGCTGGGAAGAAAGATGAACTTGGTAGAGATTTATAACTTGATTTTTGAAGAGAATGTGACTATAGGAATTAAGAAGTGAAGAGACTAAGTTATGTAGTTGCATTTACTTAAAAGGAAGAAAGATGCAGCATGAGAGTGAGAGCTGACACTGAACAGAGATGAGTAGGCAAGCAAGGACTGAGAGGAAGAGGGATGTAAATAAAGAATTGTGGATTACTAGGTAGAATACTACCTGGATAAATAGTAGTTGGCATATCAACAGTATTTTAAGACCCATTTGAACCACTGCCTGCTCCACAAACACACTAAGCACAAGCCTATCACCCAGCTCTATCAGATCTATATGGCAAGTGATATCTAAGCAGTGACACATGCCTAATGAAAGAGCCACAAGTTCCCATCCCAATACCTGCTTTCAAGCAGGGCCTCAGGGAAACTGCGCCAAGGCTTTTAGAGTTTAGGAACCCCAGAACTTCATGTGACACATCCCACCAGACATCATACTAAATTTCTGTCTGTCTGAGGTAGAATAGAATTTCAAGCCATAACTCATTCCTCCATTTCTCCACTTCACAAATTCACAGTGAAAATGACCGTGCCCTGAAGAAGTTCAAATAGGAGCTTTATTACTTTCTTGAGGACTGGAATGGTGAGAAGAGGATGAGGAAGAGCTGGAGAATGTAAGCAAAGCTGTTTCCCTCTGGGTGAGAGAACTGGGCTGCTACAGTGCTAAGGAAAGCAGCTCTCTGAGGGCCTCATCTAGTACAGCACTTTGTGTGAGATAAACACCTAGATATTGTAGAGAAGGGGAATAAATGTATATTTTTATCTATTCCTTCATATACTTGTTCTTTAAGCATTGGTGCTGTGATGAGTGCTAGAAAATGAAATGGTTACTCTTGACACTATTTTTGCCATCCTGAATTCCTCAGAGAGGACAGTAATATGGGCTGAGTCCATCACTCCAAAAATGGTACTTAGGCACTTTATCTGGAGGCTTCTCTTCTGATTATCCTTTTAGAGATGTAGGTCTATGTCTTAGTTATTTTTCTCATTGCTAAGACAAAATACTGGACACTCAAAGTTAAAGGAGAAAGGATTTATTTCAGCTTGCAGTTTGTAGAGGATTCAATCCATAGTTGGCTGGTTCCAAAGCAGGGTGACATGGCAGAGGGCATCATAGAGGTGAAACAACAGCTCATGGTGTGGAAGACAGGAAGCAACAAAAGCAGCAATCAGAAGCCCTCTTTCTGTACCTTATATTCTGTCCAGGCCACCCAACCTTAGGGCAGGTAGCACTCACACACAGGGTGGGGCACCCTTAATCACAGCATCACACCATTAATTCTTTCATCACATCCTTAATCCCAGTGTCACACACCCTAGATCCAGTCACCTCTGAGAAGCCCCATGTATGACTTCATGAGGCTTTGGGGGGACATCTAGATATGCCATGACAGTATATGAGAGCTAAGTCCTTATCCTGACCACTGATAGCACATAGGGTGGCTCCTCTGGGCTGATAGAGGTAGAAGTGTTCTTTTTACTGGACTGCATTCCTGTGCCAGAGCACATGGTTAGGTTAATCATATGTGGATGTCATTTCAATTCCCGCTTGCTCCTTCAGCTGGGAATCCTTGGACAGGGCTCACATACACTAACATGTCCACGCTTGCAATTCACTCACACTAATAATATATGTACACTTTAACAAGCTCATACAAACATATTTACACATTCATTCACACAGATGAATATGCTCACATCCATATGTACGATTACAAATTGACTCAAATACATACTCACACATACCCTCATACACTCTCACAAATTCTCTCCAGTCTACTCACCTATTAAAAATATCACACAAAACATGTTTACAACTTCACTCATACACACAAACATGCTGATAGCCATACATATGGTCATACTCTCCCTCAGCCACAAGAACATGCACAAACATTTACTGAATCAGACAGCTGTACTCATATTAAAACACTCATAATGGAACAAGCTCATGTCTCCAACATGGGAACTGTTATATAAAGGAGCCAAAGATGGCCTTTGTATTTTGGCCCTATGTTGTTTATTTCTTCACAGCTGGCTGGGACCTATTAGCTCAAAATCTGGCTGGCACTAAACTAAAATTTTACATAGTCAGTTGTTTTAAATATAACTCAAATAAACAAAATTTTAGCCATTCAGAGCGTGCCTGTTTTGCGTTCTCTGCAAAACTGCAACCAACATCTGTTAGCCATAGATAAAATGAACCTTATAGCTATAAAAGACTACAAGTCACTGAAGTTCTTTAGCACTTTCTGACCCAGAGACCTCCTGAAATGCTGCTGAATGACATCACCTAAATATGTAGGTCTCCTATCTGATCCCAGTCTTCTCTGGAAACTCTTTTGCTTTCTAGAAATTTTCCTTTTATGAGGATGTCCTGCTCATGTAAACCTGTGAGTGCTATTCAAATAAAGCTAATCGTGATCATATTTTTTCCCTGATTCTCTTGAACTCACTACAAGTGATGATGAGGAAAGGAAAAGATTTTGGAGTTGATTAGGAAATTGATCTAGGGCTCACCCAGTCAATAGGTTAATCAATTGACAAAATTATCCTAGACAGGTTCAAATGATTGGGACTAAAAATTGAGAATGTCTCCAGTTGGTATGACATTGCTTTGGTATGCCCCTCCCAAGTGCCTCATTAGCCTAAATAGCAGTAGCACTAACATTTGAATGAACCAGTGCCATTTTAACTGACTTTTGTGATTAGACATATAGAGCTCCATGACAAAGGTCAGCCTGCTCTGTAGGTCTGAGTAGAAAAAGGAGAAGATTCCATACCTCAGCATACCCTGGCCCATTAAGGAGGTATAGCAGGAGGAGTACTACTCCAAGATGAAAGGACATCCTTTTCTTTGGGGACTACTATGGGAGGTTGGCAGGTAAATGAGCTAATAAGCCGAGACAGCAGGCCAAGGCTGGTCACTTAAGTACAGTTTGGGGAGAAATCTTCATAGATAGTTAGTGTGACTATGGTGTTACTTAGATCAGCTACTGCAGAAGACATCATTTTATCTCCTCCTTCGAAGATATGTACATGTACAACTCTCCAAGTTGAATGTATTCATTATCTGTAGCAAACATGTAGTGATAAAAACGGGAGTATGATGAGACCCAAATTCTGGGGCTGAGCTTACTAAAGCCTTACCTAAAGTGACTAAATGCAAAACGTCCCTCCTTGGACTCTAAAGGAAGTGACTGTCCTACAGAACAGGTGATATAAACCACAACAGTATGAGCTTTGTTCAAGGCAGCTTCTCACTAGGACACTGCTGGAAAGGAGATAGGAGCCCAAACTCCTGGGAGTATAAGATAAAATGGAGGACTGTGGGGAAGACTATTGCCCTCTAGAAGAAAAAGCAGCACAATAGTAGCACAACAATGATGAGAATAATTTACCCTCTGCTTTCTCAGCAACCACTCACAGAGCAATAAACACAGAAAGGAAAATATAGAAGGGCCAAGGAAGTGAGGCCAGTTTTTGATTGGAGGAGGAAACACATTCTCTCTCTTGCCCTGAAACCCAGTTTCTCTTTAAGGACCTAGCCCAAGAACCCAATGACAAAAGGGCTTGCTGGCTATATAGAATGTATCTGTTGGGATGCAAACTTTATCTAACAGTCACTGAAATTTAAAAAATTGACTCCTATAAGATGAGGTGGAAAATGTTGTCCATCCTAAAGGATCAAACACAATTAATGGGGAAAGTAGGAATAACTCCAAGAATAGGCTTTGGGCCCTGGACCATCTTGCTGATGTGGATTTTTAAGGTTTGGAAGGCTCCTCATCTTACATTAGGGCTCCTAACAGCTCTAGGCAGACTCTCAATGGAAAGTGTTAGCTTCTCATCATCTGGAAATATTAGAGTGGGCCTATCAGGCAACAGATGCCATACAGTATGGAATATTGGCAAGTCCAGAGGAAGCTGCATTAAGCATTAAGATTCCTGGGTGTGGGGGAGATCTGAACAACTATAAGTTCTTCTTAACAGCAATGATACCTAATGCTAAAGCAATTCAAGAGGTCAGGGATGACCTAGATATAACAGAAACTTATGAAAGAAAAACAGAATTAAATGTTGTCCATTAATTCTACAAACAATACCACACTTAGCCTAAATCAACATATTTATCACCTTCAATTAATTCACTGGCACCTATCTATTGAATCACTCTATCTTTTACATTTCAGTTGCACCTGAACATCAACAGATACCAGATAGACTGAAAGAGACTCTCACTTTGACTCTTGAGTTCCCAAAAGCAGAACTTATAAGTAGTTTTGCCACCCTAAAATTTACTTCCTAGAGACTGGCACTGTACTTAACTTGCCAAAACCTCCTGAAACACCTTTGCTTCTTTCTCAGTGGGGGAGGGGGTGCTGAAATGTCCAATGAGCTGAACAACATGTGATATTCCTAGACTATGTCATTGGCAAAATTTTCCTAAATTTAGTGTTTTAACTGATTTCTGGTTGTTGCCTAATTACTTACCTGGGACTTTGGCAAAATCAGCATTTAAAGAATATAAGATCAAGAGACAGGGAAAAAAAATCACCATACTGGCTCCTGGTTTACCAACTTGGTGAATTATACCTCAGTTTATACAAAATAAGGCATAGAGGAGGAAAACACTGAGCTAAAGCCAACAAACTAAGCAAGCCACTGAAGCAAGTAAGTTTGTTGAGAAGGAGCACACCTCAGAATTTTGAAATGATCTAGCCTATCCCTTCCATTGAGAAGCACAAGAGAGGTCAGGGCTTTTTTTCATCATGAGGTTATAAAAATGAATTGTTCATAGAGGAGTAACTCAGCAAGAGAATATATTTTTTTTTTACCTAAAGTCATTAGGGACTATTACATTGATGTAAATCAAGACACTGAAATACTGCATAGGGGGAGAAATTTACAGAGAAGGACTACATCAGAACTTCAAATTGATTTCACTGTCTCTCACTGCAGAGAAAGAAATGATTAATTATACCTTAATGATGGTGAATACCTACACAGCCCTTTTAATTACTTATCCATGGAAGGCACCAATTTCTGTTAATACTGTTGAGAGGTTAACAAAACAGTTTTTACAGCCTTTGGGAGTACTACTAGTTACATACTCAGATCAAGTCTCCCACAAAGCAAACAGAACAATGGATATTAGAAATTATCCTATGACAATGGGTATCATAGAAAAATACAATAGGCTTTTAAAACAAAGGCAATGGAGAATACTTACAGGACAGTGGCCATAGATTAGATGATTATGCATTATGCCATAACAAAACCGTATTTAATTTCATAACCAATGATGACACTTCTAACAAAGTTGTTGTGACCTCCCACCGCTCCCAGCTCAGAAGAAGGGGCTTCCCGGCCACCATCCATCCTGCTGCTCCTGGCCCAGAGGTAGGGGCTTCTGAGCTGCTGTCCCAACACTCCAAGCCCAGAAGAAGGGGCTTCTGGCCACCATCCATCCAGCCACTCCTGGGCCAGAGGAAGGGGCTTCTGAGCCATTGTCCCACCTCTCCCAGCTCAGAGGAGGTGCGCAAAACAGGTTCCAACAGTAGGCCCCCACCCCCGTTGAAATGAGAAGACACATAATCAAGTCTCAAAAGCAGACTTTCAGATCACCTACAGCAAACCCAAAGGGAAATGAGATAGAACACTCTGATACACAACCACCTGGACCCCATGAACTGGCAACAAAAGAGGATCTGGAAAAAATGAAATCAGAAATAATTTCTCAGATAACAGCAGAGATTGTGCCCATAGTACAAGACATGATTAATAAATCTAGAGAGGAGCTGAGGAGCACGGTGGAATCCCAACATAGGAAACAAATGGAATCCATCAAACAAATGAAACAGAATTCCATGAGATTAAAAACTCCATTGAAAGTTTATGCAGCAGAATGAGCCAATGTGAGGACAGAATTTCAGATATAGAAGATAAGATTGCAATTAGTGACCAGGAAAAGAAAAATTTGCATCAAAATTGTAAGGGACCATGAGAAATCAAACCAGAAGCTTCTAGATGATGCAAAGAAGAATAACATAAGACTGATTGGAGTCAATAAAGAAACAGGAGACAGCGCAGATGACATAAAAAAGCTGTTCACAGGAGCAATGGCAGAAAATTTCCCAAGCAGGGGAAAAGAACTTGACATACAGATAAGTGAGGCATATAGAACTCCAACTAGCCTTGATCAAAAAAGTGTACACATAGGCATATACTAGTTAAGATTCCAGAAACCCAACAGAAAAACAAAATTCTACAAGCAGTTAGAGAAAAGAAACAAATTATATACAAAGGAAAGCCCATTAGAATCACAGCAGACTTCTCAACACAAACCATCAAGGCAAAAAGAGCTTGGAGTGATGTATTCCAAGCCGTAAAAGAAAACAGCCTCCAACCCAGATTGATGTACCCTGAAAAACTAACTTTCAAAATTGATGGAGAACTAAGATACTTCCATGACAAAGAGCACCTCAGGAACTTCACGAATACCAAACCAGCACTCCAAAGAATTTGACACAATATCCTAGGAACAGACATTGAGGATCACAACCCCAGGAAGCAAAGCAGAATGAACCCATCTGGCATGACAAGAAATTAAACATAGAGGGGGAGAACCCAACAAAAAGAAAAAGTCATGGCAATGAGAAGTCAATATGTTTCAGTTATAACCATCAATGGTAATGGTCTCAATTCACCAATCAAAAGAAATAGACTGGCAGAATGGGTCAAGAAGCAAAATCCAACAATATGCTGCATACAAGAAACACACTTAATTCAAAATGAAACTCATAGACTGAAAGTTAAGGGGTGGAAAACAATACTTCATGAGACAGGAACCTGAAAAAAAGCAGCAGTAGCTATCCTCTTTGCAAATCAAGTGAATTTCAAACCAACACTGATAAAGAGAGACAAACAAGGACATTCCATCTTTATAAAGGGAACAATCCAACAGGAAAAGATTACAATCATAAATATCTATGCACCAAACACTAGTGCACCCAACTATATAAAAGAAACACTAATGGACATGAAAAGTCATGTATGCACTAATACAATTGTAGTGGGGGACCTCAATACCCCAATGTCACAAATAGGTAGATCAACTCCACAAAAAATAAGTAATGAAATACTAGAACTCAATCAAACTCTTGAACAAATGAACTTAACAGATGTTTACAGAGTCTTCCACCTCACAAAATCAGAATACACATTCTTCTCAGCTGCACATGGGTTGTTCTCCAAAACAGACCACATACTCACACATAGAACATGCTTAAATAAGTGCAAAGGAATCGAAGTTATTCCCTCTACATTATCATTCCATAGTGCGATGAAATTGATCCATAGCAAAAGAAACTGGAAAAATTTCATAAAAACGTGGAAATTGATCAACACACTTCTGAATAACCAATGGGTCACAGAGGAAATTAAAGACGAAATCAGACAGTTCCTTCAATTAAACGACAATGACAATACAACAGATTGGAATCCATGGGACACAATGAAAGCAGTTTTACGAGGGAAATTCATAGCAGTGAAAACTCATATTAGGAAAACAGAGTGAACCCAATTAAACAACCTGATGCTGAACCTCAAGATTCTAGAAAAAGAAGAGCAAGACAACCCCAAAGCTCATACAAGGGAGGAAATTATAAAGATCAGAGGAGAAATCAATGCAATGGAGACTAAGAGAACGATACAAAAAATCAATGAAGCCAAGAGTTGGCTCTTTGAAAGAATCAACAAAATTGACAAACCTTTAGCCAACCTTGTCAGAAAAAGGAAAAGAAAAAGGAAAGAAAAGGCCCAAATCCATGCAATTAGGAATGAAAAGGGTGAAATTACAACAGACCCAGCAGAAATCCAGAGGATCATCAATCTATATGAACCTATATGCCAATAAGATGGACAACACAGGAAAAAATGGACAGATTCCTAGATACATATGAATTACCAAAGTTGAACAAAGAAGACCTAAAAATTCTGAACAACCAAATATCAACCAATGAAATTGAAAATGTAATGAAAAATTTATCAACTAAGAAAAGCCCCAGTCCTGATGGCTTCACTGCTGAATTCTACAAGACATTTAGAGAGGAACTGCTGCCACTACTGTTTAAACTCTTCAATGAAACTGAAAGGGAAGCAATACTCCCAAATTCATTCCTGGAAGCAAGCATCACCTTGATCCCCAAAGCAGAGAAAGACCCAAGTGAAAAAGAGAACTATAGGCCAATATCATTAATGAACATAGATGCAAAAATCCTTAATAAGATCATGGCAAACAGAATGCAGAAGATCATCAAGAAGATCATACACCCTGATCAAGTGGGATTCATCCCAGGGATGCACGGATTCCTCAATATATGAAAATCAAACAATGTAATACACTATATCAATAGAGCCAAAGACAAAAACCATATGATTATCTCCATAGATGCAGAAAAAGCATTTGACAAAATCCAACATGCATTTATGATAAAAACCCTACAAAAAATTGGAATAGATGTTCTCTACCTCAAACTGATAGAAGCCATCTATGAAAAACCAACAGCCAATATCATACTAAATGGTCGAAAACTGAAATCCTTCACACTCAAATCAGGAACAAGACAAGGATGTCCACTATCACCACTCTTGTTCAATATAGTTCTGGAAGCATTAGCCATGGCAATTAGACAAGAGAAAGAAATAAAAAGAATAAATATACATAATGAAGCAGTCAAATTGTCATTATTTGCAGATGACATGTTACTCTATATAGAAGACCCCAAGAACTCCACCAAAAGTCTTCTAGACTTAATAACCAAATTCAGTCAAGTAGCTGGTTACAAGGTCAACACACAAAAATCAATAGCTTTCCTCTACACCAATGACAAACTCACTGAGAGAGAAATAGGGCAAATAATTCCTTTCACAATAGCATCCAAAAAACTGAAATACCTAGGAATCATCCTAACGAAAGAAATCAAAGACCTCTTCTCTGAAAACTATGGCACTCTGAAAAGAGAGATTGAAGATGATATCAGAAAATGGACAGACATCCCCTGCTCCTGGGTAGGAAGGATTAATATAGTCAAAATGACCATACTTCCAAAACTGCTATAAAAATTTAATGCAATTCCAATTGAGATCCCAGCAGCATACTTCATAGACCTGGAGAAAACAATCCAAATATTCATTTGGAATAAGAAGAGACCCAGAATAGCAAAAGCATTTGTAGGTAACAGAGACATGGCAGGGGGTATCACAATCCCCAACCTGCAACTCTACTACAAAGCTACTGTGATTAAAACAGCATGGTACTGGCAAAGAAACAGACTTGAGGACCAGTGGAACAGATTAGAAGATGCAGAAACAATGCCAGACACACTCAGCCATCTCATCTTTGACAAAGGAGCCAAACACCCTCACTGGAGGAAAGATAGCCTCTTTAATAAATGATGCTGGAAAAACTGGGCTTCAACTTGCCAAAGATTAAAACTAGACCTGTATCTCTCACCATGCACTAAACTAAAATCAAAATGGATTAAAGATCTAAATATTAAAATAGAAACTCTGAACCAGTTGGAACAGAGGTTAGGTAGAACCCTTGAAGACATTGGTGTAGGAAAAGATTTTATGACCAAAACCTCAGTTGCCCATGAACTAGCACAAACAATCAACAAGTGGGATCTCTTCTTATTAAAAGGCTTCTGTACAGCAAGAGAAACCACCAGCAGTGTGAAGAGACAACTCACAATGTGGGAAAAAATCTTCACCTGCTCTTCCTCAGACAAAGGTCTACTATCTCGAATCTATAAAGAATTTAAAAAGATCAGACCTCCCAAATTTAAAGACCCAATCTGAAAATGGGCATCTGAAATGAACAGACATTTCTCAGACAAAGAAGTAGAAATAGCAAATAAATACAAGAAAAAATGTTCCATATCACTGGCCATTTGAGAGATGCAAATGAAAACAACACTGAGATTCCACCTCACCCCAGAAAGAATGGCTGCTATCATGAAATCAACCAATAACAAATGCTGGTGGGACTGTGGGGAAAGAGGAACCCTGCTCCACTGCTGGTGGGAGTGTAGACTGGTGCAACCACTGTGGAAATCAGTATGGAGAGACCTCAAAGAACTAGGACTGGAAGTCCCATTTGACCCCGCTATTGCACTGCTGGGGATCTTCCCCAAAGAATTAAAAGAATCATACCACAGTGATATATGTGCACCCATGTTCATAGCAGCACAGTTTGTAATAGCTAAAACTTGGAAACAGCCCAAATGCCCTTCAACTGGATAAAGAAAATGTGATTTTTTATAAAATGGAGTACTACTCAGCCATAAAAAATGAGAAATTAGAGACATTTATAGCTAAATGAATACATAGTGAGGCAATACTCTGAAGTGAAATAACTAGGACACACATGTATAAATACCAAATAGTTTCTCTAGTGTGAGAAACTGAAAGTGTAAATGAGGACTAAAAGGTATAATAGATAATGTGAAATCGGAAGAAAATGGCCAAAGGGGAAGGAAGTGGGAGGGGTAGGGGAAAGGAAAGAAGGAAATGGAATTAATATGAGAAAATGGAAACATGGAAATAAAATATTTGTAAATAGGGAGTGATGGAGGGGTTGAAGGGAGGGCTGGGCAAGGGTGAAAAATAAGAACCAAGAGAGATTATGTAAAGGTGCAAATCTCCAATGATGAATGTCATTATATTGTATACCTAAAATGTACCAATGATTAGAATGAATAATTGATAATGCAAAATAGGAAGAAAAGGTTCAAAGGTGTTGGGGTAGTGGGAGGGGCAGAGAAAAGGAAAGAAGGGAAGGGAAAAACGATGAAAAATGGAAAAAATGGAAATAAAGTCCTTGTAAATAGGGAAGGGTGGAGTGGGTGAAGGGAGGGCTTAGAATGGGGAAAAAGCAAGAACCAAGATGCATCATGCAAATTTACAAGTTCCCAATGAGTAACGTAAATGTGTTGTATACCTAAAATATACCAATAAAAGAATTTTAGTAATAAAAAAAGAAAAAAACAAAACAAAACAAAAACAAAGTTGTTGTGACCTCTCCTGGTGCATTCAACCATGTCAGACACAATGCAACTACCAGTTTTCACAAACATGACAGCACTGACATTGTTAACCATAGAAAAGGACTATTAGCCTGGGACTTTGACTGGTACTTTCCTTTCTCCATCATAGAAAACCCAGAGCATAGCCACTTCTCTCTTGATCTTGACAAGCACTTAATGTGGACCAATGATTCTGGAATCATTTTGGGCCGGAATCTACTCGTCATCCAGTATAAACAAACCTCTCTCTCACTATTGTGTGGAGAGAAATTCTCAGTCTTCTGTCCATATATTTTGCTCAGTTAAAAGCATTATAGAAGACATCTCTACCTGATCCTAACATTGGTGAGATGGAACCAAACCATTCCCAGACCAGGTAACACCATTTGGGTGCTAGCCAGTAGACAGTCAAATTCCCTACTGCTGGCCACAGATGACCTCTGACTTTAACTCCTACTTTACTGTTTTGCCCCTTCCTTACCTGAGAAATTCCTCTTCCCCCATATCTACTGGATGTCTACTATGTATTCATTGGTGGATCAATCTAGCCTTGGCATTCTACTCACTGCTGGTAACAAAGTAAATCTAGAAACAACACATTGCACGCATAGCACAGGAAGATACACAACATGGTCATATTAGGGACAGTTTGAACCATGATGCTGACTATTCAAGTTGGTCAGTCCTACTGATGTGACCACAGACACCTACACTGAAACCAACATGAATATATACATACTACTGTTAACAACATCCATTTTGGGAAAGCCAGACTCTTAGGTACTATTTGTGACTCAGTAGTGCTTTCTATCCTCTGTGAAAATTTTTCACTTCAAACCAGATAAACTTCCTTATTATTCACTAGTACCATCAAAAACAGGGATGGAACATTAACTAGTGTGCCTGTAGGGAATCAAAGCCATCACAAGCTTCATCTATGCTGACCCTGAAAATTACTTCTTGTTTGGCACAAATTTCCAGGTTTTTATTCAGGACCTGAACCTTGCAAGTATTTTCCCCACTCTTCAATACTGTGGACATGCATGGATTCTCACATTTACTCACATTTACAAGCTATACCTACATGTTCACTCCTATATGATTATACTCACATTTACTCTTGCACAAAAATATGCTCACATATTCACTCATGTATGAGAAGTTAACAAATTCATTCTTATATGCTCACTTGCACACACACATTCACTTACATATGCACATTAACACATATAAGGGTATGCTTATATTCACTCATACAAACACGCCTACACTCACTACTAAGTTCACACATTCACATACATCCATACACTGACATCACACTAATACATTTCTCACAAAAACATACACAAGTGAACATACCTACACATTAACTACACTTAGAGCCACATATATTATTACATGATGATAAAATGGACATTCTGCATTATTTCATCACACAAATATATTAACATTAATAGACTCACATATGAACTCAACTGCATATTCATTCACACATTGAGAAACACTCAAATATTCACAGACTCATTGATACATATGTATCCACACAAATTCAAAGAAACACATTAACTATATTGAAACTTGCATACTTACATAAGAAGCATGATTGAGATACACAGTGAATGTTTACATTTAAAAAATTATCACACAAAAAGACACCTTCCCATTAATCTTTCTCAAAATACTCCCCCCTTCTAGAGAAATGAACAGACACTTAACAGAGGCAGAAATACAAATAGTCAACAAATATATGAAAAAATGTTCATCATCTGTGGCCATTGGAGAAATGCAAACTAAAACAACACTAAGATTCCATCTTACCCCAGACAGAATGGCAGACATTAAGAAATTGATTATAACAAATGCTGGTATGGCTGTGGTAAAAATGGGACCCTCCTGCATTGTTGGTGGGAATGCAGACTAGTACAACCACTATGGAAATCAGTATGGAGATTTCTCAAAGAAATAAAATTAGAAATTCCATACAACCTAGCTATCTCCCTTCTAGTTATCTTCCCCAAAGAGCTTAAGTCATAATACTACATTTGCATACCAATGTTTATAGCAGCACAATTCTTAATAGCTAAATCCTGGAAGAAGCCTGTATATCCATCAACAGATGCCTGGATAAACAATATATAGTAATACTATTTAGCTATACAGAATGACAAATTTGAGGCATTTGTAGGAAAATGGGTGCACTTGAAAAATATAATGTTCAGTGAAATAAATCAGACACACAAGCTTAAATACCATATGGTATCTCTCACTTGAGTGAAGCAAAGTACAAAGAAAATAAAAAGGATGGATAGAAAGGGACAAGGGGACAGATCTCATCCAATAGGAAGTGGTCCAAGCGAACAAGGAGAGGAGTGAGGAGGAGGGGGAGGGGTAATGAGAGGAATAAAGATGTGCCATGTATAAGAACCTAGTAACATGAATCAGTGTAAACACTATATGCCATATCAAGAGCTAAGACAAATAATATCAGCAAGTATGAAAATGGTGATATGGAGAACAAGAGGAGAAGGGGGGAGACAGAAGGAAGGAGAAGGAGATTAGAAAAACAAATGTAACATGTACATGTAACCACTCCCCAAGATGATTGTAAAACTGCATAAATTGCAAACATGTACTAATAAAATAAAATAAAAATTTAAAAATACTCCCCTTTACTTCATAAACATTTACCTCACCATTCCTGCCACTTTCGGAAGCAATTCTGGAAGTTCTCTTTCTTGAGAATCTTCATGAGTCATGATTAAAAATACAGTGAATGCTGCTGGCAACTGCATCCAGTGGAAGGGTAGGCTGGTAAAAATATTATAGAGTATCCTCAGCCACCATTTTTACTGGATCTGGCTCTTCCTCAAACTCAAAATGACCATGAAAGGTAAACATTTCCGATAAATTCAGAATATCAAGACAGCCACATCAACTACCAAAGATACTTGATATGACTTGTATCTAGATGTCCCCCCCCAAAGTCTTGTGTGGTCATAGGTAAGGCTTTTCAAAGGTGGTTGTATGTAGAGTATGTGACACTGGGATTGATTCATGGTGCAATGGTAGGATTATGGGAGCTAGGATTAAGGGTGTGAATGCTACCCACACCTAGGATAACATCTAAGGAACAGCAAGTTGCTTGTCATTTGCTTGTTGATTTGGGTGTCTTCTATCTGTCATAAACTGTTTCTACACTGTGATGCAACTTTGCCATGCTGCCCTGCCTTTGAGCTAGTCAATTATGGACTACAAACTGTGAGCCAAAATAAACCTTTCGTCCTTCAGCTTTGGGTGCCAGTTATTTTGTCTCAGAAACAAGAAAAGTAACTAAAACAAAACTCCTGAAAAAGGACTTCCAAAACTGCTTCAGGAAGTGGTAAAAATGATGGGATAAATGTGCTTGAAGTGAGGGGAAGTATTTTGAGGGAGATTAATAGCAATGTATATTTTATCATAAATTTTTACATTAATTTTATTGGTACATTTAAGTATACAATATAATGACATTCATCATTGGAAAATTGTGCCTTTACATAATATTTCTTGGTTCTTACTTTTTCCCCATTCCCCTGCCCTCCCTTCAACCATTCCACCCTTCCCTATTTACAAAGACTTTGTTTCCATTTTTTCATTTTCTCATATTAATTCCATTCCCTTCCTTCCTTTCCCCAACCCCTCAAAATTACCCTTCCCCTTTGGACTATTTCTTCGTATTTCACATTATTTATTATACATTTTGATCCCTATTTATATTTTTGTTTTACACATCAGAGAAACGATTTGGTATTTACATATGTCTGTCCGATTTATTTCACTTAAGAGTATCGCCTTAATGTGCATCCATTTAGCTATAAATATCTCTAATTTCTCATTCTTTATGGCTGAGTATTATTTCATTTTTGAAAAAAAAAAAACCCACCCATTTTCTTTATCCAGTCTCCAGTTGATAGGCAATTGGGCCGTTTCCAAGTTTTAGCTATTACAAACTGTGCTGCTATGAACATTGGTGCATATATATCACTGTGGTATGATTCTTTTAATTCTTTTGGGAAGATACTCAGTAGAGAAATAGCTAGGTCAAATGGAACCTCTAATCCTAGTTCTTTGAGGTATCTCCATACTGATTTCCATAGTGGTTGCACCAGTCTACACTCCCACCAGCAGTGGAGCAGGGTTCCTTTTTCCCGACAGCCCTGCTAGCATTTGCTATTGGTTGATTTCATGAGAGCAGTCATTCTTTCTGGGGTGAGGTGGAATTTCAGAGTTGCTTTCTTTTTTTTTTTTGTATTAAATTCTTTTATTGGCACATTGTAGGTATACAACACAATTACATTTCTCATTGGGAATTGTACCTTTACATAATGCATCTTGGTTCTTATTTTTTCCCCATTCCTACCTTCCCTTCACGCCCTCCACCCTTCCCTATTTACAAAGACTTTATTTCCATTTTTTCCATTTCTCATCATTTTTCCTTTCCCTTCTTGCCTTTCCCCTGACCCTCCCACTACCCCTACCCCTTTGGACCTTTTATTCCTATTTTACATTATCGATTATTCATTCTAATAATTGGTACATTTTAGGTATACAATATAATGACATTCATCATTGGAAATTTGCACCTTTACATAGTCTCTCTTGGTTCTTATTTTTCACCCTTACACAGCCCTCCCTTCAACACCTCCAGTCCTCCCTATTTAAAAAGATTTTGTTCCTATTTTTCCATTTTCTCATATTAATCCCATTCCCTTTTATCCTTTCCCCTAGCCCTCCCACTTCCTTCCCCTTTGCCCCTTTTCTTCCTATTGCACATGACCTATTATACATTTAGTCCTTATTTACACTTTCAGTTTCTCACACCAGAGAAACTATTCGGTATTCACACATGTGTGTCCTATTTATTTCACTTAAGAGTATTGCCTCAATGTGCATCCACTTAGCTATAAATGTCTCTAATTTCTCATTTTTTATGGCTGAGTAGTCCTCCATTTTATAAATAAACCACATTTTCTTTATCTAGTCTCCAGTTGATGGGCATTTGGGCTGTTTCCAAGTTTTAGCTATTACAAACTGTGCTGCTATGAACATGGGTGCACATATATCACTGTGGTATGATTCTTTTAATTCTTTGGGGAAGATCCCCAGCAGTGGAATAGCGGGGTCAAATGGGACTTCCAGTCCTAGTTCTTTGAGGTATCTCCATACTGATTTCCACAGTGCTTGCACCAGTCTACACCCTCACCAGCAGTGGAGCAGGGTTCCTCTTTCTGCACAGCCCCACCAGCATTTGTTATTGGTTGATTTCATGATAGCAGCCATTCTTTCTGGAGAGAAGTGGAATCTCAGTGTTGTTTTCATTTGCATCTCTCACATGACCAGTGATGTTGAACATTTTTTCATGTATTTATTTGCTATTTCTACTTCTTTATCTGAGAAATGTCTGTTCATTTCAGATGCCCATTTTCAGATTGGGTCTTTAAATTTAGGAGGTCTGATCTTTTTAAGTTCTTTATAGATTCGAGATAGTAGACCTTTGAGGAGGAGCAGGTGAAGATTTTTTCCCACATTGTGAGTTGTCTCTTCACACTGCTGGTGGTTTCTCTTGCTGTACAGAAGCCTTTTAATAAGAAGAGATCCCATTTGTTGATTGTTTGTGCTAGTTCAAGGGCAACTGAGGTTTTGTTCATAAAATCTTTTCCTACACCGAAGTCTTCAAGGGTTCTACCTAACCTCTGTTCCAACTGGTTCAGAGTTTCTATTTTAATATTTAGATCTTTAATCCATTTTGATTTTAGTTTAGTGCATGGTGAGAGATACAAGTCTAGTTTTAAT
Source organism: Heterocephalus glaber (assembly GCF_053883595.1). Classification (NCBI taxonomy): domain Eukaryota; kingdom Metazoa; phylum Chordata; class Mammalia; order Rodentia; family Bathyergidae; genus Heterocephalus; species Heterocephalus glaber. The sequence goes on along the minus strand of NW_028258384.1, from coordinate 32,540,003 downwards.
CTTTGGCAAGGTGAAGCCCAGTTTTTCCAGCATCATTTATTAAAGAGGCTATCTTTCCTCCAGTGAGGGTGTTTGGCTCCTTTGTCAAAGATGAGATGGCTGAGTGTGTCTGGCATTGTTTCTGCATCTTCTAATCTGTTCCACTGGTCCTCAAATCTGTTTCTTTGCCAGTACCATGCTGTTTTAATCACAGTAGCTTTGTAGTATAATTGCAGGTTGGGGATTGTGATACCCCCTGCTATGTCTCTGTTACCTAGAAATGCTTTTGCTATTCTGGGTCTCTTCTTATTCCAAATGAATATTTGGATTGTTTTCTCGAGGTCTATGAAGTATGCTGCTGGGATCTCAATTGGAATTGCATTAAATCTATATAGCAGTTTTGGAAGTATGGCCATTTTCACTATATTAATCCTTCCTACCCAGGAGCAGGGGATATCTGTCCATTTTCTGATATCATCTTCCATCTCTCTTTTCAGAGTGCCATAGTTTTCAGAGAAGAGGTCTTTGATTTCTTTCATTAGGATGATTCCTAGGTACTTCAGGTTTTGTATGCTATTGTGAAAGGAATTATTTGTCCTATTTCTCTCTCAGTGAGTCTATCATTCATGTAGAGGAAAGCTATTGATTTTTGTGTGTTGACCTTGTAACCAGCTACTTGACTGAATTTGGTTATTAAGTCTAGAAGACTTTTGGTGGAGTTCTTGGGGTCTTCTATATAGAGTATCATGTCATCTGCAAATAATGACAATTTGACTGCTTCATTATGTATATTTATTCTTTTTATTTCTTTCTCTTGTCTAATTGCCATGGCTAATGTTTCCAGAACTATATTGAACAAGAGTGGTGATAGTGGACATCCTTGTCTTGTTCCTGATTTTAGTGTGAAGGATTTCAGTTTTTGACCATTTAGTATGATATTGGCTGTTGGTTTTTCATAGATGGCTTCTATCAGTTTGAGGTAGAGACCATCTATTCCAATTTTTTGTAGGGTTTTTATCATAAATGCATGTTGGATTTTGTCAAATGCTTTTTCTGCATCTATGGAGATAATCATATGGTTTTTGTCCTTGGCTCTATTGATATAGTGTATTACATTGATTGATTTGTGTATATTGAACCATCCCTGCATCCCTGGGATGAATCCCACTTGATCAGGGTGTATGATCTTCTTGATGATCTTCTGCATTCTGTTTGCCATGATCTTATTAAGGATTTTTGCATCTATGTTCATTAGTGAGATTGGCCTATAGTTCTCTTTTTCACTTCGGTCTTTCTCTGCTTTGGGGATCAAGGTGATGCTTGCTTCCAGGAATGAATTTGGGAGTATTGCTTCCCTTTCAATTTCATTGAAGAGTTTAAACAGTAGTGGCAGCAGTTCCTCTCTAAATGTCTTGTAGAATTCAGCAGTGAAGCCATCAGGACTGGGGCTTTTCTTAGTTGATAAATTTTTCATTACATTTTCAATTTCTTTGGTTGATATTGGGTTGTTCAGAATTTTTAGGTCTTCTTTGTTCAACTTTGGTAATTCATATGTATCTAGGAATCTGTCCATTTTTTCTGTGTTTCCCATGTTATTGGTGAATAGGTTCTCAATGTAGGTATTGATAATCCTCTGAATTTTTTCTGGGCCTGTTGTAATTTTATCCTTTTCTTTCCTAATTGCATGGATTTGGATCTTTTCTTTCTTATTCTTGATAAGGTTGGCTAAGGGTTTGTCAATATTGTTTGTTCTTTCTCAGAGCCAACTCTTGGCTTCATTGATTTTTTTGTATCGTTCTCTTAATCTCCATTGTATTGATTTTTGCTCTGATCTTAATAATTTCCTCCCTTGTATGAGCTTTGGGTTTGTCCTGCTCTTCTTTTTCTAGAAGCTTGAGGTTCAGCATCAGGTTGTTTAATTGAGCTTGCTCTGTTTTCCTAATATGAGTATTGACTGCTGTGAATTTCCCTCAGAAGATTGCTTTCATTGTGTCCCATATATTCTGATATGTTGTATTGACATTGTCATTTAATTGAAGGAACTGTCTGATTTCTTCTTTAATTTCCTCTGTGACCCATTGGTTATTCAGACTTGTGTTGTTCAATTTCCATGTGTTTATGAAATTCTTCCAGTTTCTTTTGCTATTGATCTCCAATTTCATTGCACTATAGTCTGATAATATACAGGGGATAACTTCAATTCCTTTGCACTTAAGCATGTTCTGCGAGTGAATATGTGTTCTATTTTGGAGAATGCCCCATGTGCAGCTGAAAGGAATGTTTATTCTTATTTTGTGGTGTGGAACCCCCTGTAAACATCAGTTAAGTCCATTATTTGTTTAAGAGTTTGATTGAGTTCTAATATTTCATTTTTATTTACTTTCTGTCTAGTTGATCTATTTGTGACAGTAGGTTATTGAGGTACCCCTCTACTATTGTATTAGTGCTTATTTGATTTTTCATGTCCATTAATATTTGTTTTATATAGTTGAGTGCACTAGTTCTTGGTGCATATGTATTTATAATTGTCATCTTTATCTCTTGTATTTTTCCTTTTACAAGGACGTAGTGTCCTTCTTTGTCTCTATTAAGCAGTGTTGGTTTGAAGTCCATTTGATGTGCAAATAGGATAGCTACTCCTGCTTTTTCATGGGTTCTGTTACATGGAGTATTGTTTTCCACCTTTTAACTTTTAGTCTCTGAGTTTCTTTTTGAATTAAGTATGTTTCTTGTGTGCAACATATTGTTGGATCTTGCTTCTTGACCCATTCTGCCAGTCTATTTCTTTTGATTGGTGAATTGAGACCATTAACATTGATAGTTATAACTGGTATGTATTTACTTATCCTTGTCATGACGTTTTATTTTTGTTGGATTTTCCCCCTTTCCATTTAATTTCTTGTCGTGCCTGATGGATTCATTCTGCTCACATTTCTGGGGTTGTGATCCTCATTGTCTGTTCCTAGAATATTGTTTAAAATGTTTTGGAGTGCTGGTTTGGTATTCATGAAGTTCCTCATGTGCTCTTTGTCCTGATAGTATCTTATTTCTCCTTCAATTTTGAAAGATAGTTTTGCGGGGTACATCAATCTGGGTTGGAAGTTGTTATCCTATAGGGATTGAAATATGGCTCTTCTTGTCTTGAGGGTTTGTGTTAGAAGTCTGATGTAATTCTGATGGCCTTTCCTTTGTGTGTGATTTGTTTCTTTTCTCTAACTGCTTGTTGAATTTTGTTCTTCTGTTGGGTTTCTGGAATCTTAACTGTTATATGTGCAGGTGTAGATTTTTTGATTATGGCCAGTTGGAGTCCTATATGCCTCACTTATCTGTATGTCAAGTTCTTTTCCCCTGCTTGGGAAGTTCTCTGCCATTATTTCTGTGAACAGTTTTTTTTTTTTATGTCGTTTGCACTCTCTCCTGTTTCTTTATTGATCCTGATCACCCTGATGCTATTCTTTGCATCATCTAGCAGCTGCTGTATTGATTTCTCGTGGTCCCATATTATTTTTAAGAAATTTTTCTTTTCCTGGTCACTAATTGCAGTCTTGTCTTCTATACCTGAAATTCTGTTCTCAAATTTGATTATTCTGCTTTGTAAACTTTCAGTGGAGTTTTTAATATCTTGGAAATCTGTTTGCATCTGTTTTATGGATTTCATTTGTTTCCTATGTTGAGGTTCCATCAAGTTCTTCAGCTCCTCTTTTTTTATGTGTCTGCTTTTTTAAATCATGTCTTGCATTATGGACATAATCTCTGTTGCTATCTGAGAAATTATTTCTGATTTCATTTTTTCCAAATCTTCTTTTGTTGCCAGTTCAGGGAGTCCAGGCAGTTGAGTATCAGATTGTTCCATGTTGTTTCCTTATGGGGTTGCCTTAGGTGCTCTGTAAGTCTGGTTTTGAGACTTCTTCATGTGTCTTGTCATTTCAACAGATACAGCCTGCTGTGCCTGATGAGACAACTTTTTACTTACCCAGTGGTTTTCAATTTTCAGCAAGCCGGTTAGCGGCCTTTTCTCTGCTGCTCACCACTGTACCAATTCCTGGGTTCAGAGTGGTGGCTTTCTGGATTCCTGTACTATCCTGTTGCCCAGGTGGTGTTCTGGCTGAGGCCTGTGCACACTTGGGATTGTATCTAGGCATGCCTCTGGCTAGGGCCTGCCCTCCTATGTAGCTGTTGTCTGGGAAGGCCTTTGCTGGGGGCTGTGCACACCAGTCACTGGTATCTGGGAGGGCTTCTGCCTAGGGTCTTAATGCATTTACCCATGGTATTGGGGTGGGCCTCTGGCTGTTGCTTATGTGCCTGTTCAGCTCTGTTCCAGGCCGGTCTTTTGTAGAGGCCTGTGGGCCCAAGTGGGTGGGGTTGGGCAGGGCCCCAGTTGGACCTGCCTGCAGCTGTGCCAGTCTGGTACACACACGCTTATCCTTGCAATCTACCTAATGGTTGATTTCTTGATAGCAGCCATTCTTTTTGCAGTGATGTGGAATTTCAGTGTTGTTTTCATTTGCATCTCTCTGATGACCAGGGATGTTGAAGATTTTTTCATACATTTATTTGCATTTTCTACTTCTTTGACTGGTTAAAGAAGATTTAAAAAAATAAAAATAAAATGGAGGCTACTCACCCATAAAGAATGAGAAACTTGGCAGGTCTGTGCATGCCCTACCGAGGTCCTGAGCGGCAGGGAACATGCCAAGTCAGCCTACTGCAGACAGGGAGGTCTGTGCATGCCCTACCGAGGTCCCAAGTACCGTGGAAGATGCCGAGTCACCCCACTGCAGACAGGCAGGTCTGCCCACACCCTACCAAGGTCCCCAGGCATGCGGAACAAGCTGAGTCACCCCACTGCAGACAGGCAGGTCTGCCCATGCCCAACTGAGGTCCTGAGTCATTCGGAACATGCCGAGTCAGCCCGCTGCAGACAGGCAGGTCTGTGCACGTCCTACTGAGATCCCGAGTCAAGCAGAAGACACTGAATCACCCCGCTAAAGACAGGCAGGTCTGCCCACGGCCTACTGAGGTCCCGAGTGGCACGGAACATGCTGAGTGAGCCTGCTGCAGACAGACAGGTCTCTGCATGCCCTACTGAGGTCCCAATTCATGAGGAAGACACCAAGTCACCCTGCTGCAGACAGGCAGCCACCTGTTTCCACACTACAAAGATGCAGAGGACACCAGACCACCAGACCAAGGTACTGAGTCTCACTGTTCCTGGCCCAGAGGTAGAGACTTCTGAGCCATCGTCCCACTGCTCCTGGTCCAGAGGAAGGGGCTCCCCGTTCACCATCCCTCCCGCTGCTCCCAGCTCAGAGGAAAGGGCTTTTGGGCCACCTTCTGTCCCACTGCTTCTGGCCCAGAGGAAGGGGCTTCTGGGCCACAATCCCTCCCACCACTCCCGGCCCAGAGGTAGGGGCTTCGGAGCCACCATCCCACTGCTCCTGGTCCAGAGGAAGGGGCTTACCGGCCACCATCCCTCCCGCTGCTCCCAGCCCACAGGAAAGGGCTTTTGGGTCACCATCCCTACCGCTGCTCCCAGCCCTTGTTCCACCTCTCCCAGCTCAGAGGAGGTAATCTGTACAGGCGCTAACAGCCCCCATTCCAGTCGAAATGAGAAAACACATAAATAAGTCTCAAAACCAGACTTTCAGATCACCTACAGCAACCCAAAAGGGAAATAAAATGGAACACTCTGATACTCAAACACCTGGACCCACTGAACTGGCAACAAAAGGGATCTGGAAAAAATGAAATCAGAAATAATTTCTCAGATAACAGGAGAAATTGTGCCCCTAGTGCAAGACATGATTAATAAATCTAGAGAGGAGCTTAGGAACATGATGGAATCCCGACATAAGAAACAAATAGAATCCACAAAACAGACGCAAATAGATTTCTAGGACATGAAAAACTCCATTGAAAGTCTACACAGCAGAATGAGCCAATGTGAGGACAGAAATTCAGATATAGAAGATAAGATTGCAATTAGTGACCAGGAAAAGAAAAATTGCTTCAAAATTATAAGGGAACATGAGAAATCAATCCAGCAGCTGTTAGATGATGCAAAGAAGAATAACATAAGACTGATTGGGCTCAATGAAGAAACAGGAGAGAGTGCAGATGACATAAAAAATCTCTTCACAGAAAGAATGGCAGAAAACTTCCCAAGCAGGGGAAAAGAACTTGACATGCAGATAACTGAGGCATATAGGACTCCAAATAACCTTGATCAAAAAAAATCTACACATAGGCATATAATTGTTAAGATTCCAGAAACACAACAGAAGAACAAAGTTCTCCAAGCAGTCAGAGAAAAGAAACAAATCACATACAAAGTAATGCCCATCAGAATCAGAGCAGACTTCTCAATACAAACCATCAAGGCAAGAAGAGCTTGGAGTGACATATTCCAAGCCCTAAAGGAAAACAGCTTCCAACCCAGATTGATGTACCCTGCAAAACTATCTTTCAAAATTGATGGAGAAATAAGATACTTTCATGACAAAGAGCACCTTAGGAACTTCTTGAATACCAAACCAGCACTCCAAAGAATTTTACACAATATCCTAGGAACAGACATTGAGGATCACAACCCCAGGAAGCCCAGCAGAATGAAACCATCTGGCATGACAAGAAATTAAATGTAAAGGGGGAGAATCCAACAAAAAGAAAAAGTCAAGGCAATGACAAGGCAATGACAATTCAATACATTTCAGTTATAGCCATCAATGGTAATGGTCTCAATTCACCAATCAAACGAAAAAGACTGGAAGAATGGGTCAAGAAGCAAAATCCAACAATATGCTGCATACAAGAAACACACTTAATTCAAAAAGAAACTCATAGACTGAAAGTTAAAGGGTGGAAAACAATACTCCATGTGACAGGAACCTGAAAAAAAGCAGGAGTAGCTATCCTCTTGGCAGATCAAGTAGATTTCAAACCAACACTGATTAAGAGAGATGAAGAAGGACACTACATCCTTGTAAAGGGAAGAATCCAAGAGGAAGACATGACAATCATGAATATCTATGCACCAAACACTAGTGCACCCAACTATATAAAACAAATGCTAATGGACATGAAAAGTCATATATGCACTAATACAATTGTAGTGGGGGACCTCAACACCCCACTGTCACAAATAGATAGATCAACTGGACTAAAAATAAGTACTGAAATACTAGAACTCAATCAAACTCTTGAACAAATGAACTTAACAGATGTTTACAGAGTCTTCCACCCCACAAAATCAGAATACACATTCTTCTCAGCTACACATGGGTCATCCTCCAAAATAGACCACATACTCACACAAAGAACATGTTTAAGTAAGAGCAAAGGAATTGAAGTTATCCCCTGTATATTATCAGACCATAGTGCAATGAAATTGGAGATCCACAGCAAAAGAAACTAAAAAAATTTCATAAGCACATGGAAATTGAACAACACACTTCTGAATAGCCAATGGGTCACAGAGGAAATTAAAGAAGAAATCAGACAATTCCTTCAATTAAATGACAATGACAATACAACATATCAGGCTTATGAGGGAAATTCATAGCAGTGAATATGCATATTAGGAAAACAGAACAACCCAATTAAACAACCTGATGCTGAACCTCAAGCTTCTAGAAAAAGAAGAGCAGGACAATCCCAAAGCTCATACAAGGGAGGAAATTATAAAGCTCAGAGGAGAAATCAATGCAATGGAGACTAAGAGAACGATACAAAAAAATCAATGAAGCCAAGAGTTGGTTCTTTGAAAGAATCAACAAAACTGACAAACCTTTAGCCAATCTTGTCAGAGAAAGGAAAGAAAAGGCCCAAATCCATGCAATTAGGAATGAAAAGGGTGAAATTACAACAGACCCAGCAGAAGACCAGAGTATTGTCAATACCTATTTCGAGAAACTGTACATTAATAAGATGGAAAATACAGAAGAAATGGACAGATTCCTAGATATGTGTGAATTACCAATGTTGAACAAAGATGACCAAAAAATTCTAAATGACTCAGTATCAATCAGTGAAATTGAAAATGTAATTAAAAACTCAGCAACTAAGTAAAGCCCAAGGCTTGATGGCTTCAATGGTGAATTCTACAAGACATTTAGAGAGGAACTACCACCACTATAGGTTAAACTCTTCAAGGAAATTGAAAGGGAAGCAATATTCCCAAATTCATCCCTGGAAGCAAGTATCACCTTGATCCCCAAAACAGAAAAAGACCCAAATGAAAAAGAGAATTGTAGGCCAATCTCACTAATGAACATAGATGCAAAAGCCCGTATTAAAATACTGGCAAATAGAATGCAGAAGATCATCAAGAAGATCATACACCCTGACCATGTGGGATTTATCCCAGGGATCCAGGGATGATGGTTCAACATACACAAATCAATAAATGTAATACACTATATCAATAGAGCCAAGAACAAAAACCACATGATCATCTCAATAGATGCAGAAAAAGATTTTGTCAAAATCTACCATGCATTTATGTTAAAAATCCTGAAAAAAATTGGAATAGATGGTCTCTGCCTCAATCTGATAAAAGCCATCTATGAAAAACCAACCGCCAATTTCATACTAAATGGTCAAAAACTGAAAACCTTCACACTAAAATCAGGAACAAGAGAAGGATGTCCACTATCACCACTCCTTTTCAATATAGCTTTGGAAACATTAGCTACTGCTATTAGACAAGAGAAAGAAATAAAAGGAATAAAGATAGGAAATGAAGAAGTCAAATTGTCATTGTTTGCAGATGACACGATACTCTATATAGAAGACCCCAAGAACTCCACCAAAAGTCTTCTAGACTTAATAACCAAATTCAGTCAAGTAGCTGGTTACAAGGTCAACACAAAAAATCAATAGCTTTCCTGTACATAAAAAATAGACTCACTGAGAGAGAAAGGGGGCAATCCATTCCTTTCACAATAACATTGAAAAAATTGAAATACCTAGGTATCAACCTAACAAAAGAAATCAAAGACCTTTTCTCTGAAAACTATAGCACTCTGAAAAAAAGCGATTGAAGAGGATATCAGAAAATGGAAACTCATCCCTTGTTCCTGGGTATTAAGAATCAACATAGTGAAAATGGCCATAGTTCCAAAACTGCTATATAGATTCAATGCAATCCCAATTGAAATCCCAGCAGCATACTTCATGGACCTTGAGAAAACAATCCAAAAATTCGTTTGGAACAAGCAGATACCTAGAATAGCAAAAACAATTTTAGGCAATAAATACAAGGTAGGAGGTATCACAATCCCCAACTTGCAACTATAGTACAAAGCTACTGTGATAAAAACAGCATGGTACTGGCAAAGAAACAGACCTGAGAGACAGCCTACAATATGGGAAGAAATTTTTAGCAGCTGTACCTCAGACAAAGGACTACTATCTAGAATATATAAAGAACTGAAAAAAATCAGATCCCCCCCAAATTCAAAAATAGGAATCCAAAATGAACAGACATTTCTCAGACAAAGAAGTAAAAACAGCAAATAAAGAATAAAACAGCAAATAAATATATGAAAAAATGTTCAATATCACTGGTCATTTGAGAGATGCAGATGGAAACAACACTGAGATTCCACCTCACCCCAGAAAGAATGGCTCCTATCAAGAAAGCAACCAATAACAAATGCTGGCGGGGGTGTGGAGAGAAAGGAACCCTTCTCCATTGTTGGTGGGAGTGCAGACTGGTGCAACCACTGTGAAAATCCGTATGGAGATACCTCAAAGAACTAGGACAAGAGGTCCCATTTGACCCAGCTATTCCCCTACTGGATAGCTTCCCCCCAAAATTAAAAGAATCATATCACAGCGACATATGTGCACCTATGTTTATAGCAGTACAGTTTGCAATAGCTAAGGTTTGGAAACAGCTCAAGTGCCCATCAACTGGAAACTGGATAAAGAAGATGTGTCCTTTTTTTTATAAAATGGAGTACTACTCAGCCATAAAGAATGAGAAACTAGAGTCATTTATAGCTAAATGGATGCACATTGAGACCATACTCTTAAGTGAAATAAATAGGACACACATGTGTAAATACCAAATAGTATCTCTAGTGTGAGAAACTGAAAGTGTAAATAAGGATGAAAATGATTAAAATGAATAACTGATAATTTGAAATAGGAAAAGGTCCAAAGGTAGAGGGGTGGCGGGAGGGGAAGGGGAAAGGGAAGAAAGGAAAGGAAAAATTTTGTGAAAGAAAAAACAATGGAAACAAAGTCTATGTCAATAGGGAAGGGTGGTGGGGGTGAAGGGCACACAGGTAATGGGGAAGAAAATAAGAACTAAGATACATCATGTTCAGGTACAAACACCCAATGATAAATTGATAAATGTAAATGTATTGTATACTTAAATGTACCAATTAATATATAAATTTTAAAAAAGAAACAGACCTGAGGACCAGTGGAACAGATGAGAAGATGCAGAAACAACTCCATACACATTCAGCCACCTCATCTTCGACAAAGGAGCCAAACACCCTCACTGCAGGAAAGATAGCCTCTTTAATAAATGGTGCTCAAAATATTGGGCTTCTACTTGGCAAAGATTAAAACTAGACCTATATCTCTCACCATGCACTAAACTAAAATTGAAATGGATTAACGATCTAAATATTAAAACAGAAACACTACATTGGCTGGAAGAGAGGTTAGGAAGAACTCTTTAAGACATTGGTGTAGGAAAAGACTTTATGAACGAAACCTCAGTTGCCTGTGAACTAGCACAAAGAATTAACAAGTGGGATCTCTTCTTACTAAAAAAGCTTCTTCAGAGCAAGAGAAACCACCAGCAGTGTGAAGAGACAACCACAATGTGGAAAAAAAATTTCACCAGCTGTCCTGCAGACAAAGATCTGCTATCTAGAATATATAAATAACTTATAAAAAACAAGACCTCCCAAATTTAAAATCCAAAAATGTGCATCTGAAATGAACAGACATTTCTTAGACAAAGAAGTAGAAATAGCAAATAAACATATGGAAAAATGTTCAACATCACTGGTCATTTGAGAGATGCAAATGAAATCAACACTGAGATTCCACCTCACCCCAGAAAGAATGGCTGCTATCATGAATCAACCAATAACAAATGCTGCTGGGGCTGTGGGGAAAAAGGAACCCTACTCCACTGCTGGTGGGAGTGTAGACGGGTGCAACCACTGTGGAAATCAGTATAGAGATATATCAAAGAACTAGGACTGGAAGTCCCATTTGATCGCACTATTTCCCTGCTGGATATCTTCCCCAAAGAATTAAAAGAATCATACCACAGTGATATATGTATGCCCATGTTCATAGCAGCACAGTTTGTAATAGCTAAAACTTGGAAACAGCCCAAATGCCCATCAACTGGAGACTGGATAAAGAAAATGTGGTTTTTTTAATAAAATGGAGTACTACTCAGCCATAAAAATGAGAAATTAGAGACATTTATAGCTAAGTGGATGCACATTGAGGCGATACTCTTAAGTGAAATAAATAGGACACACGTGTAAATACCAAATAGCTTCTCTAGTGTGAGAAACTGAAAGCGTAAATAAGGACTAAAAGATATAATAGATAATGTGAAAGAAGAAGAAAAAGTGCAGTGGAGAGGGGGATTGGGAGGGTTAGGGGTAAAGTAAGAAGGGAATGGAATTAATGTGAGAAGAAGAAAAAATGGAAACAAAGTCTTTGTAGATAGAGAGGGGTGGAGGGGTTGAAGATAAGGCAGGGGAATGGGGAAAAAATAAGAACCAAAATGAATTTTGTAAAGGTGCAAATTTCAGATGATGAATGTTATAATATTTTATATCTTAAATGTACCAATATAATTAATAATAAAGAATGAAGTGGGGGAAATCATAGCTGATCCTGCAGAAATTTACATTATCAGTACCTACATTATAAGCCTATACTCTAATAAAATGGAAAATAAATTAATAGATTCCTAAATGCATACGAATTGCAAAATCTGAATCAAGAAGATATAAAAATTCTAAGCCATCCAATATCAATCAATGAAATTGAAGACATAATTTAAAAAACTAACAAAGAAAATCCAGGTCCTAACAGATTCACTCCTGAATTCTACAAGAAATTTAGAAAACATCTAATGCTACTACTGCTCAAATCTTTAACAAAATTGATTGCCAAATTCATTTTTTGAAACAAGTATTACCACGATGCCTAAACTAGATGAAGATTAAACCAAAAAAGAGAACCACAGTTCAACCTCCTTAATGAGAATACATGCAAAACATCTCAATAAGAAACTGGGAAAGAGAATGCAGCAGTTCATCAAAAGATTATAATCCATGACCAAATAGCATTTATTGCAGACATGCAGGAATCATTCAACATATGCAAATCAATAAATAATACAGCAGTATAACAGAACAAAATCACCTGATCATCTCAACAGACACAAATAAAACATTTTAAAAAGTTCAACACACATTCATGATAAAAATTCTACAAAACATCTGAATAGAAAGTCTATATCTCAATCTGATAAAAACCATCGATGACAAACCAACAGCCAGTGGCATACTAAATAGTCAAACGCTGAAAACTTTCACTCTAATATCAGGAACCACACAAATATGCCCACTATCACCCCTCTTGTTCAATATACTTCTGGAAACATTAGCCAGAGTAGACTAGAGAAATTAATAAAAGACATATGGATAGAAAAAGAAGAATTTAAATTTTCTTTATTTGTGGGTGGCATGATACTCTACATAGAAGACTCCCAAATTCCACCAAAAGACTCCTAGATTTAATAATAAATTCAATAGCATAGCAAGATATAAAGTAAACACTCAAAAATCAATAGCATTCCAGTACACAAATGACAAGCTCACCGAGAGAGAAATTAGGGAAAGAACACCTTTCACAATAGCGTGAAGAAAAATGAAATACTTAGGAATCCATCTAACAAAGGAAGTGATAAAATTTATTATATTGAAAACGACAGTACTTTGAAAAATGAGATCAAAATGGATATCACAAAAGGAAAAAAAATATCCCTTGTTCTTGGATAGGCAGAACCAATATAGTGAGAATGGCCATACAGTGGACCCTAGAGATACAAATTGCCTGATATATGAACAACTTGGGTTTTCACTGTGGAGAGTGAAAGGTTGAAATAACCTTGAGAGATCTCTGAGTCTCTTGAGAACATAATGAATCCTGGATATGCAGCTGGCACAAAAACAAGGATGGTTACTTGTAGCGAGAGTGGTTAAATAGAAAGAGTTTGAATGTCTGCAGTGCAAGGGAACGTTATTCCCGGAGTTGTAAGGATACATTTGACCTATTCCCTGGAAAATAATTAGTCGCCAAATTATGTACAGAGGAGGGGTTGGGGGTTGTGGAAAAGGTATATAAAGGGCAATAAAGTGGGAAGAGGGGTCTCTCCTCCGCTTCTCTCTCCTTTTTCTTTTCCTCAGAGGTTGTGTTTTTCTTTCATCCTCTCCCCTCCTCTCAGGTACTGTTCGACTAGTGACGGCTGGCACCGTCATATTTCACCAGAATTTTAGCATTAATTTATGACCTGAATGCCAACTGTTTGTGCTTACAGATGATCTCAGATACAAATTGAACTCTTAAAGATTTCTGAAAGGAACCTTACAACATCCTTTCCTGTGTGGGGTTAATTGAGAATTCCTGGGCTGGGATCTGCCTGGAAGAATGAGTGGCCTAAAATTATACAGGACAGCGACCTTGAAGACTGTCTAGAGGAGCCTGAGCCTTCAGGTGACCTACTTGAGTTGTAACCAGCCCTCACAAACGAATTGAGTTAGTTAGCCAAGGGTCTATTGTACTTCCAAATGTATTATGCAAATTTAATGCAATCCTGATCAAAATACCATTAACATATCTCACCAAACTACAGAAAACAATCCTAAAATTCATATGAAATCAGAAAAGACCTAGAATAGCAAAAGCAAGTCTGTGCTATAGGGCAAAGCTAGGGGCATCACAATTCCTAATTTGAAGTTTTAATACAAAGCTGCAGTGGTAAAAACAGCATGGTATTGGCAGAAAACAGATTCAAGGATCAGTGGAAGAGAATGAAAGTTACAGAAACAACTCCAAGCATGCTCAGGTATCTTATCTTTAATAAAGGGGCCAAACACCTTCACTGGAAGAAAGACAGCCTCTTTAGTAAATGGTGCAGAGAAAACTGGTTTTCCACATGCCAAACATTAAACCTAGACCCACATCTCTCACCATGCACTAATCTAAAATCAAAGTGGATTGAAGATTTAAATATTACATCAGAAGCACTTAACCTGCTGGGAGATAGAATAGGTAGAACTCTTGAAGATATAGGTGTAGGTGAAGAATTTATGAACAAAAGCCCAATCACACAGGAAATATTAGAAAGAATCAACAACTGAGATCACACCATATTAAAAAAGCATTTGCACAGCAAAAGAAACAACAAAGAGAGTGAAGAGACAACACTCAGTATGGGAAAAATATTTTACCAATTCCTTAGAAAGTAGACTAACATTTAGAATATATAAAGAAGTTAAAAAATCAGACCTCTCAAATTTAAAGACCCAATCTAAAAAATGGGAATCTGAAATGAATGGACTTTCTCAGATGAAGAAGTATAAACTGCAAATAAATATATGAAAAAATGTTTAACATCACTAGTCATTCGTGAAATGCCAATGAAAAAAACACTATGATTTCTTCTTACTTTAGAAAGAATGCCTATCATCAAGAAATAAACAAATAAAAAATGCTGCTAAGGATGTGACGGGAAAGATACACTTTTCCATTGTCATTGGGACTGTAAACTGACACAATCACTATGAAAATCAGTGTGGAGATTCCTCAAAAAACTAAAACTAGAGGTTTCATTTGACCCAGCTAGTCTCCTTCTAGGTATCTTCACTAAAGAGTTAAAGATACTATATCACAGTGATATTTGAACACCCATGTTTATAGTAGCACAATTTATAATAGACAAATCTTGGAAACATCAGATATACACCCATCTATGAATAAATTGATAAAGAATATGTGGTTTTTATAGACAGCAGAGTACTACTCTGCCATAAAGAAGGATAAATTTGAGACACTTTTAGGTAAATAGATGCACCTTGAGAACATAATTTTAAATGAAATAAATTGGACACACATTTTTAAATATCATATTGTGTCTCTTGTGTGAGAAATCCAAAGGCTAAATAAGGAGCAAAATGGAGGATAGATATTGGGAAGTACGAAGAAAATATTCAAATGGGAGGGGGAACAAAAGAAGCGGCAGGAGAAGGGAAAGAAAGAAACAGGGATTTTTTTAAAGAACAGAAGGAAAACAATGAAAACGTTTTGTAAAAGGAGAAGGGAAGAAATGTTGAAGAGATCGGAGAGGAATGGGAAAAAAAAGAATCAAGTTATATTATGTACTGATATAAATTCCCTATGATTAAAGTGATCATCATGTATGGCAAAAATGTACCAATAAAAATTTATTTTAAATAATGCAAAGTGTAAAACCACTTGGGAAAATGGTTTGAGTAGTTTTTAAAATAACTGAACGTACACTACTCGTGTACATTGTACATTACATGTAGACATTCTTTTTGGTCTTCAATCAAACATATTCATTAAGTGTAAATAACAGCTTTGTTTGTACATATAATATGATTCCATTCAGTAAAAATTCTAGAAAATGAAAACTTTTAAGGTTGGCATCAAGATCAGTGGCTACCTGGGGACACTGCAAGAGAGAGAGAGATGGGTTAAAAAAGGAATGAAAAAATCTGGAAGTGGTAAAACTGCAGGTAATCTTGTTATTAGGGATGATTTTTGGTGTGAATACATAATTCACAGCTAACCAAAGTATATATTTCAATTACTTACTGTTTGTTGTATGTCAACTATACCTCAATATTGTGAAACATATCAATTTATCATATTGAGAAAGTGAATTAGATAAAAAACAACATCAGTTCATGATAAAACTTGCTGCAAAGAATATAAGAAATGTTCATGTGTAAATACCAAATAGTTTCTCTGATGTAAGAAACTGAAAGTGTAAATGAAGATCAAAATGTCTAATAGATATTGTGAAATAGGAAGACAAGGTCCAAAAGGGGAGGGGAAGCAGAAGTGGGAGGGATAGGAGAAAGGAAAGAAAGGAAAGGAAAAAATATGAGAAAAGGAAAAAATGGAAACAAGTCTTTGTAAATAGGGGGGTGGAGGAGTTGAAGGGAAGGCAGGAGAATGGGGAAAATATAGCCAAATCATGTAAAGGTACAAATTCCCAATGATGAATGTCATCATATTGTATACCTAAAATGTACCAATGAACTTAATGAATAATAAAAAAGAGTATAAGAAATGTTTCTCAGTCACATAATTAATATGCAAATTCTGAATACTGTCCTCCTAGGTTCAGGGAAGCAAGGATGTCTTCTCTTTTCATGTCTATTTAGCAGTGCCCTGGATTTAGTGGCCATTGAATGCAATCCAAATCAAAATTATTTTATTTGTTTCTGTAAAAATTAACAGAATGATTTCAAAATGTACATAGAAATGCAAATATCCTTGAAGAGAAACATATAAATGTTTCAGAACTTATACTATGTTATGGTCTATGCTTTGATATCCCCCCAAAGCCATATGCAGATGAGGTGGGACTTTCTTTTTCAGAGGTAGTTGAATCTGGAATGTGTGATGCTGAGGTTAAGGGTGTGTGATTGATTACTAAACCACTACAAGTGAATGATTAGTTTGGCACTGACCTAATCCTGGTAGTCCTAATAAGATAAAAGGGGCAGAAAGATGCTGTTAAACCCCCTTGTTACCTTTCCTGCCTTGTGCATGCCATGTTGTTTCTCCTCTGGGATGCTTGTTTGCCATTTCAGGTTCAGAGCCAGCCAATTATAGACCAAAACCTCTATAAACTTTAAGCCAAATGAACCCCCTCCCCTCTAACATTGGGTATTGGGTATTTTGTGTCTCCAATGAGAGAAAAGTAACTAATACATACCTATCAAGAGTTATAAAATTATAGTAATTAAGAGTGTCATATTGGCATGAAGAAAATTGATGAATGGAACAGAATGGAGAGCCTAGTGATACACAAAAAGAAATATCATTTTATTTTCAAAAATGGCAGTACAATTGAAGATAAAATATGAAGTCTTTACATAAACTAGGGCTGGTATAATTCCATCTACAAATGGAGGAAAATGGACATTAACTCCAGCGCTACACAGTACAAAAACAAATTTGACTTGAAAATAAATCAAAATGATTTATAAAGTAGAAAAGAAAAAAAATTACATAAGAAAATATAGAAAAATATTTTCATATACTTTGAGGAAGCAAATACCTCTTAGGAAACAAAAGGCACTGCACACAAAGAAAAAAATTGATATACTGGTCTTCATCAAAATTTAAAAAAGAAACCTTCTCATAAAGAGATAGTACTAAGAAAGTAAAAAATGGAAACCTCTGATTAGGAAGAATGTTTTAATAACTTTACCTGATGTATATATACAATTCATAAAGAATGAGAATTTATAAAGTATGAAACCTGAAAATCAATCAGGAAAAGGGAAGTAACCTAACTTTAAAATGAGGAAGTGTTTAACAATATCTTCATAAAATGGTAACAAATAACCAATAGAACATATAAATGTGAACAACACAACTCATCAACGGAAATCAATTTCATTTTATAAGAAGATACCACCAAATATTCACCAAAGTATCCTGGGAAAAGAAGTGATAATAAAAAGTGTAGGTCAGGGGCTGGGGATTTAGCTCAGTAGTTCTAGTGCCTGCCTTGCAAGCGCAAGGTCCTGAGTTCAATACCTGGTATATAAAAAAAAAAAGTATAGGTCACGTCATGGAGCAACAGCACAATCACCTATTACTGGCTGTAGTTGTTTGTATTTTTGGAGTCACTGAGTTGAGTAATTTATTCTGTTTCCAACTCAAGAACATATTTTAGAAAATCACTACCATTTCTTCTGCAAGTGTTTACTATAATTCAAAAAAGCCTGGTGATTGCAGATTTGTAAGGATATTAACTTTTTATTCAATTTCTTAAGACATTATTTTTTCAGTTTTACCTTTGTGAGTCATAGGTGAATTACTGAGCTGTGATGCAAAGCTCTGATTCTGAGGATTTTGTTTTCTTTTTCTTGCAAAGGATAAGATATGAATGTTTCAAGTCATGATATCTGGAACTACTGAGTGTTTACATAAGGTTTAGGATGGGTTTTAAGAAATATTCATTTCAGGGCAAGCACAGACTCTGTGGCTGTCCTAAGCAGAGTCTGAGACCACATTTCCTTTGTCTAATGGGAAAACACATAATGATTAACCATTCTGTTCATTTACTTTTACTCATTGGTGCAGAATCCTTTCTTTTTACTTCAATAGTAATTTTTGTTGAAATGATAGTGTGATCTCTTGTGCTATGATTTTCACTTATTCATTAATTTCCTTCAGTCTGTGGATGATTTGTACTTTCCAGTTACTGTGGAATGATCATGTAACACTGACTGCTATGCTGATATTCTGGTTTCTATGACAACTAGGATATGCTCACTAATGACCAGATATAGAAACCTTTTACAAGGATATAGCTGGGCATATATGCCAAGCGTGTTGAAGCATTACAATCACTCTTGATATTCTGGTGTGTTTGTCTTTGTCTGTTTGAGGCAGTGAATTATTTTATCACCAAAGTCAGTTCTGATCCCCCCTGTACCTCGAGAGAGACTTTCAGCTACTCCTGTAGAGACACATAAGCCTCTGAGTCAACATCACTCATTCAGTTCCCTTATTCCTGTGTCCTAAAATAGCCTGACACCTGTGGTGGGAGAGCCTAGCTAGCCTTGGATATTTGCAACTGGATTCTGTTGGTGGGAAAAGAATAAAATTTGAAATAATTGAAAGAATGGTAAGTTAAATTTATCCTTTCCTAAGTGTTTACAAATAATTGTAAGTGTTTAGAATTTTCCTTTTATTATTATATATTAAAAATTTCCTTGACAAAATGATGGGTATTATTAGGAAGACAATAGACTTTTATTAAAGATCTGCATTCTCTAAAATGTTAAATATGTATATATATGAGCATATATATGTATACATATATATGTTAAAATAGTTAGCTGTCAAAAGATTTTTCTTTTAACTCTACAAGACAATTTTAAAATTTAATGTCATGAAAATGTCAGAGTAATCAAAATATTTCTATTACATAGGGCAGGGCAAATTTTGCCTCTATTTTCCCAGAGTTTATAGGTTGATGTGATGATTAAATTGACACAAAAGATATGAACAGGAGAAAAGCATATAAAGTATAAAAATGCCTAGACTCTGTTTTATGTAAAAGAGGAGTCCCCATAAGGATATGAAGACCCAAAGAAGTGGAAAACTCTAAACACTTTAAAGAATGATCCTCTTTTTCTGGTACAGGGAGGGTATCTATCAAATGAGAGTTTTAGTTAAGCTATTTCAGAAAGAAAAGGAGAAATTAAAATGCTCTTCTTCTATCTACTGTTTCTCGAGTCCCTTTAGTTGAAAATGTACATATTTTGTGGTGGTAAGTTGCAAAAGATCATTCTGAGCTTAGATTTATTACAGTAAAGACATTTCCTCATTATTTTTAGGAACCACTCTGTTCAGGAGCCTTTAAATTTCCAAAGGTTTCATAGTACAAGCAGGTCTAAGGTAATTGTTTCTAATTTCAGTCATGTGAGTTTGGAGTAGCAGTGACAAAAAGTGGCAGTTCAGTCTATGGGTTTTGCTGTTTATGCAGATCATTTTAAGAAAAGTACATTTATTTAGAAATCCATATTTTAGATATATATTTCTTAAAGTATACATTAGTCAAACACCTAGGTGAAAGGTTATAAGAATGTATTTTCCAGGGTGTGAGGGCGATCTGGCTGCTACATCTGTTACCCTGTTGATGGCATGATTCAGCTGATCTAGCTGGTGAGGTGGGTGTCCGCTTCCTCCCTCACTGCTGTATGTGTGTCCCTCCTGAAGCTGTGTGCTTGGTCAAAGAGGACAACCTTCCCAGACATGAGAGTATCATTTTTCCTCATTCACGGGCACACAAGCAGCTATGCTTCCCAGATAGAACTCCCACCAAACAAGCTCTCAAGGGTGTAGCTTTCAAATTAATAATTCTACAAAACATGGCTTTCAGTTGGATAACTGAAAACTACTTCTTTAATGATTTTGTTTCAACCAAAAAGTGATGGTGGAAAATGAATCATTCTCTTTGTTACATGCATGGGAGTGGAAACTCTGAAACTGAAACACTGATGTCTTGATTATCTTTAGAAAACAACAGATTTATGGAGTCTGGATTGGGCAAGATTAATATTTGCACTTTAAATTAACTTGACTTTTTATTTAAACATGATACTGAGCTTTATAAGTTTGGAAGAGAGGAAAATAATTCTCCTGGGATGCTTGTAAAACCTGAAAACTTTGAGAATATGGATTCAATTTAATATATGTTAGGTGTTTCTTCAGTATAATGTACTAATTTGTCAAAGAGAATAACAGAGAGTGTGAGAGAGAGAGAGGGAGAGAGAAAGAGAGAGAGAGAGAAACAAAACCCAAAAATGTCTGTAAGTTTATATAGAAGGGGCCACCGAGTGATGTGACAGTACATTTGTGCATGTTTTATTTTAGATATTTTATTTTATAGTTATCTTTTGTCAAATCTGGGCATAGTATCACACACTTCTAATTCCAGCTATTAGGGTAACTGGATCCTGAGGATCCCCAAGTTTGAGGTCATCCTGTGAAATTTAACTAGACTTGGCCTTCAAAAAAAAGGCCTGGATCATTTTTTATCAGGTAAAACCTGCAATTTATATACTGTAGATATGTAGGAAACACATCATCAATGTGATTCATGCTTCCTAAGATAAAAATATGAACAGATGAGCACTCTGATAATGAGCTATAAAGAGTTAAAAAGTAAACACTTAAATTACAGAAATAAGTCTGTGAAAAGAATAAAATTTTGGAAATATATAATCATCTGACCTCTTTTTAAAAACTTTTCTAGTGAGCATTAAAAGGCCAGAACAAATGCACTTAAAATAATATTGTACAGCTTTCCAAAACAGACTGTCCCACACCCGTACAAAGACACAGGTGTGCACATGTACATACACAGCTATACCAGGTGTGCTTGCCATTGAAGTAAATAAATGAAGACTTCAATGTGTGATACACTTGTAATCATTTTTTAGGTCTCAGACATAAGGTTATCCCACAGAGCACAGTGGCATACGAAGGCTACTCATTCTGCCCATGCATTCTGCTTCCTGGCCTCTTGGCAAATAGTCCTAGAACTGGGTATCTATATAGCGTCCCTGGTTGCCATAGACTACAGCCCTATGATAGCAGGACAGGAAGTGTTCTTTAAAGAACCTCTGGCCTGGCACTGGGCCCTGATTCATTTTTTTAATATATAAATTTTCAATTAGTTTTACTGGTATAATTTAGACATATATAATGATCAAGTTCATCGTGGGGTATTTGTACCTGTACATGTTACACCTTGATTGCTACTTTTTTCCCATTCCCCTCCCTTCCCTTTAACCCCTCTTCACCTCCTTAATGCAAAGTTTTGTTTCCACTTTATCTTTCTTTTCTCATCCCCTACCCAAATTCCTCAGAATAATTTCTTCCTATTTCACAATGTCTATTATACATTTTGGTCCTTATTAACACTTTCAGTTTCTTACACCAGAGACACAATACCTATTTACATGTGTGTCAGATTTATTATTGGGCCCTGTTTAATTTAAGAAGTTATCTTTCATATGTATCTTACATGACTACACTCCCTGAAAAACACTGACCATCTAAAAATGACAGGAAGACATTTTACAATGCTCAATTAGCTTCTAAGCAAAATGTTGATAAGCGTGATAATCCCCATAGTTTCCTGAAACTCAAGAGTAATTACCAGAGTATGGGGATGTTAGGTCCTTCCTATTGTTTTCAAGATGCTGGCAGCTATTCCTGCAAGGACCCTGAAGAGGCTGAGTCACCACTCAGTGTTCTTCCATGCTGCATTCTGTGACTCAAGAGACAAGACTGGACATTTTGATGAGTGGCTTCCTAAAGAAGAGGTCTCTGAACTTCTCTCAGCAACCTTCCTGGTTAAGCAAGATTTTTTCTTAGTATTTACAAGATGTGTCATAAATCTTAAAAATATGCATAGAGTAATAAACCTGTTGGTACTTTAGGAAGTACACACATACACACACACACATGCACTCACACACACATACACACACACACACACACACACACACAATCCATGTAATAAAACAGAAGTTCAGAGCAGAAGTAGTGGTGCACATTTATAATCCCAGCACTCTAGGAAGCTGAGGCTAAAGAATCACAAGTTAGAGTCCAGGCTAAACAATTTGGCAACTTTGAGACACTGTCTCAAAATAAACTAGAAGAAGATGGGTGATTTACCTCCACATGAAGCCCCTGGTTTTAAGCCTTCATACTGCTGATTTCTTTCCATAAAAGGTCAGATACCAGATATCCCATTCTTTGGTGTCCCTGCACTCGCTGTCCCAATTACTGCCTTCTACCACTGTGTCATGAAATCAGACACAAACATCAAGAGAAAAAAACATGAGAGTTGCCATTTTCTCCAAAAATTTGGTTAGGAACAAAAACAAAAACGATGTGAGTGAAGCTCAGCTGGTCCCAGCACCCGGAAGGAAGCTCCCTTGCCCCCATCCCAAGTTCCTAGGGCAGAGAAGCTGAGCCAGTCCCAGCACCCAGAAGGAAGCTCCCCCACTGCCATCCCAAGCTCCTAAGGCAGAGAAGGTGAGCTACGTGGGTGCCAGAAGCACACCCCCCCCGTGGAAATGAGAAGACACATAAACAAGCCTCAAAAACAGACTTCCAGATCACCTACAGCAATCCCAAAGGGAAACGAGATCAAACACTCTGATACTCAACCACCTGGACTCTCTGAAATGGCAACAAAAGAGGATATGGGAAAAATGAAATCAGAAATAATTACTCAGACAACAGCAAAGATTTTGCTCATGGTGCAAGACATGATTAATAAATCTAGAGAGGACACAGATAAAAAAAATAGAGGATCTGAGGAACATGATGGAATCTCAACATAGGAAACAAATGGAATCCATAAAACAGATACAAACAGATTTCCAAGAGATTAAAAACTCCATCGAAAGTCTGCGCAGCAGAATGAACCAATGTGAGGATAGAATTTCACATATAGAAGATAAGATTGCAATTAGTGAGGAGGAAAAGAAAATTTGCTTTAAAATTGTAAGGGAACACGAGAAATCAATCCAGCAGCTGCTAGACGATGCAAAGAAGAATAACATAAGACTGATTGGAGTCAATGAAGAAAGAGGAGAGGGTGCAGATGACATAAAAAAACTCCTCACAGAAGTGATGGCAGAAAACTTCCCAAGGAGGGGAAAAGAACTTGGCATACAGATAAGTGAGGCATATAGGACTCCAGCTAGCCTTAATCAAAAAAAATCTACACATAGGCATATAATAGTTAGGATTCCAGAAATCCAAGAGAAGAATAAAATTCTACAAGCAGTGAGAGAAAAGAAACAAATCACATACAAAGGAAAGCCCATCAGAATCACAGCAGACTTCTCAATGCAAACCCTCAAGGCAAGAAGAGCTTCGAGTGATGTATTTCAAGCCCTAAAGGAAAACAGCCTCCAACCCAGATTGATGGACCCTCCAAAACTATCTTTCAAAATTGAGGGAGAAATAAGATACTTTGATGATAAAGAGCACCTCAGGAACTTCATGAATACCAAAGCGGCACTCCAAAAAATTTTAGACAGTAGCCTAGGAAAAGACAATGAGGATCACAACCCCAGGAAACCCAGCAGAATGAATCCATTGGGCGTGACAAATTAAACGCAAAGGGGGAGAATCCAACAAAAAGAAAAAGTCATGACAAGGCTTTTAAAACTTTTGACTTCATCTCCCTAATGAGTGTATAATTCAATCTGATTATTGTACTTATTAGTATTTTTCTGATTCTAGAATTGCACACCGTTCCTTGTGCTATACTGGCTATTTATCATCTTCTTATGTCTACATTTTAATTGGGTTGTCTATTAATAAGCTCTAAGAATTCTTTATATATTCTGCTCATAGGTTATATGCATTGTAAATATGGTCTGTTTAAGGACTACTTTTCATTTTAATGATGTCATTTAAAGTTCTAAATTTTGATGGAATCTCATTTATCAATTTTTTTCTTTTATACATCATGTTTTTTGTATCCTAGGTAGTTCTTGCCTACCCTCAATTCATAAATATTTTCCCTTATAATTTCTTCTTAGACTTTTATACTTTTAGGCTTTCTTATTTAGGTTCATAGATCCTTTCAAGTTATTTTCATGTATGGAAATAAAGGGTTGAGGTTAATTTTTTACATACAGATACCAGGTGTTCTAGTGCCGTTTGCTGAAGAAACTATCTCTTCCTCAGCTCTTGAATCGAGTTTATATTCTATAAAATGCTAATGTTAAATAATCTTTCAAAACTCAGTGGACCACACATGTGTGGTTCTATTTCTAGATTCTCTGTTTTATTCAAATGATCTATATGTTTTTCCTTACAACAACACTGCCTTGATTACTGTAGCTTTAGAAGAAGTCTTAAAATTGGGTGCTAAACATCTTCCAACACTGTTTTTGTTTTTGTTTTTGGCTTTTCTGGGTCCTTTGTACTCCTACATAACTTTTAAATTTCAATATCCAGTTCTTCATTTATAGCAAGTATACACAGACCTGAATTTTTATATATACCTTGTGTTTTCTAATCCTGCTAAATTCAAGTACAAGTTCTAGGGGCTCCTAGAGATTTCTTAGTATTTTCTCTGTAGATGATCACTTCATCGACATATAAAGATTTTGCTTCTGCCGTGCCAATCCTATCCTAGTTGTGTCATTTTATTGCCAGACTATTTTGGTTTAGACCTATGTTTCAAAGTCTAATGGACAGATGAAGAGTAGGCATATATGCCCTTGTTCCCCACTTTAGGGAGAAAGCATTGTATCGTCTCCATTCATAGAAGGAGTTTTTGTTGGAAGTATGGAGTACATGTCTTTGATCTGTTGAGAATGTTCTGTTCTACTTCTAGTCTCCTGATAGCTTTTACCATGAACAGCTGTGGAATTTAGTCCAATACTCTTTCTCAAACTAGTGACAGGATCATATGGCTTTCTCCTTTCCTCTGTTAAAAGGATGAGTTTTGGGGGTGGATCTTCCAATGCTGAACCAACACTGCCATCCCTATAATAAAGCCACTTTCTACATACTGCCAGATCTGACTTCTAAGAGTTTGTTTTGTTAAACAAATTTCTATCTATGTTCATACTTTTTTCTTCTATTATCTTTATCCAGTTTTAGGATTAGCACAATGTTGAGTTCCTAAAATGAGGGGAGAAGTGTTCCTTCTTTTTTCTGCTTGAATTGTTTGATATAATTTATCAGTTAAAATGTTTATGAGCCTGCTGTTGTCACATAGGTAGGTTTTCAAGCTAGGAATATACTTTCTTTAATAGGTGCTATTACAATTTTATATTTCCTCCAGAGTTAGTTTCATTAATTTGTCTTCCAAGGTACTTCTTAGAAGTTGTCAAATTTATTTCAAAAAAGATTTTTGTAATATGCTTTCTATATCCTTTTAAATTCTGTAAAATCTGTGGTAATGTCTCCTAGATCTTAATATTGTAATTTAAAAAATGTATAACTGATACTGTGTAACAGGAAGAAAAGGTCTAAAAGAGCAGGGGAATTGGGAGGGGTAGGGGAAGGGAAAAAAGGGAAAGGAAAAAATATGAGAAGAGGAAAAAAATGGAAACAAGGTCTTTGCAAATAGGGAAGGGTGGAGGGGATGAAGCGAGGGCAAGGGAAGGGGAAAAAAAATAAGAACCAAGAGACTCATGTAATGGTACAAGATCCCAATGATGAATGTGACTGTATTTTATACCTAAAATGTACCAATAAAGTTAATGGGAAAAAAAAAGACAACAACAACAAAAAACCCAAAAACGATGTTTCAAGTCAGATAGCACTCACAGCCCATCACATATTGACCCCTGGTGTAAAAGATTAGACATTTCTGTGTTTGAGGAATTCTAATGTGATCTTTCAGGGCTCCAATATGTCATCATTTTGCTTACTGCTGACCTAGCTGAGCAGGATCTAGAAAGCAGCTGTCTAAAGGAAAATCTGTGTGTTTTCCAGGCACTCACTGCCATCCCTACACCATGACTATCAGTACTTGTGCATAAGTTTGGCTGCCAGATAGAAGATGTTGTTGTTGGAAGAGCTGGTAACTCACTCTCCCTGGCAACAATGCTTTGGAAGGAATGTCTTCAGTCCTTGATGGTGACATCCATGGGGGATTTTGCTGTTGGAAGGAGAAGATGGTAAGTATGGGCTATGTGAAAATGTAACATCGGGGTTGCTCAGATGAACTGGTGCTGTGGCTTGGTCTCTGACATCACCAATTTTCTTGATACCTGGCTAACTGTTCAGTCCAAGGATTTATAATGCCACAGCAAAAAGAAGTCACAGAGGAGAAAAGAGTGAATTGCAGTTCCTTTTCTCCTTTTCCAACACTTCACCTTGATATCATAGCCACTCCACACAGTCAATTCATGCAGCAGTGCCATGTAGTTTCCTTAGGGACAGGAAGTACCGGGTGACATTTTCTCACTTCAGGGACATCGCCTAGGGAAGCCCCTCAGAATGTTCAGCTAAGGACCCCAGGCCAGTGTCCCTTCTCCCCTCAAAGTCGGAACCACAGCACTGAGAAATCCTCCTCTGACCTCCAGAGTCTCAGTAACTGCGGGCAGCTATCCCTGCTAGGAGACAGCTGAGTTTGTGAGGTCATCGTCACTTGCCCCTTTTCAAATCAGTGGGCAGCTGGGCAGCCCACTTTCTTCGACTTCAGGTTCGCAGGATTGTACATCCCCAAGCCCTCTTTAATTTTTTTCCATGGTAACTGTGTTACCGGGGCATCTCTATCAGTCTAGGTTCTCTCTCTCTTCTTTGTCTTTCTTTCTTCTTTTAATTAATTTTATTGGTACGATTAAGGTATACAATATAATGAAATTCATCATTGGAAATTTGCACCTTTACATAATCCATCTTGGTTCATATTTTTTCACCATTCCCCTGCCCTCCCTGCAACCACTCCACCCCTCCCTATCTACAGACTCTGTTTCCATTTTTTTTCTTTTCCTCACATTAATTCCATTCCCTTCTTTCTTTACCCCTACCTCTCCCATTTCCCCTTCCCCTTTGCCCCTTTTCTTCCTATTTCACATTATCTATTATACCTTTTAGACCTTATTTACACTTTCAGTTTCTCACATGAGAGAAACTAACCTGTATTTGCATATGTGGGTCCTATTCATTTCACTTCAGAGTATTGGCTCAATGTGCATCCATTTAGCTATAAATGTCTCTAGTTTCTTGTTCCTTATGGCTGAGTAATACTCCATTTTATTAAAAAAAATCACACATTTTCTTAATCCAGTCTCCAGTTGATGGGCAACTGGGTTGCATCCAAGTTTAGTTATCACAAATTGTGCTGCTATGAACATGGGTGCACATATGTCACTGTGGTATGATTTTTTTAATTCTTTGGGGAAGATAACCAACAGCAGAATAGCTGGATCAAATAGGACTTCCAGTCCTAGTTCTTTGAGGTATCTCCATACTGATTTCCACAGTGGTTGCACCAGTCTGCACTCCCACCAGCAGTGGAGCAGGGTTCCTCTTTCCCCACAGCCCCACCAGCATTTTTTATTGGTTGATTTCATGAAAGCAGCCATTCTTTCTGGGGTGAGGTGGAATCCCAGTGTTGCTTTCATCTGCATCTCTTGAAAGACCAGTGATGTTGAACAATTTTTAATGTTTATTTGCTATTTCTACTTCTTTGTCTGAGAAATGTCTGTTCATTTCAGATGCCCATTTTTGCATTGGGTCTTTAAATTTGGGAGGTTTAATTTTTTAAAGTTCTTTATAGATTCTAGATATTAGACCTTTGTCTGAGGGGCAGCTGGTGAAAATTTTTTCCCACATTGTGGGTTGTGTCTTTACACTGTTGGTGGTTCCCCTTGCTGTGCAGAAGCTTTTTAGTAAGAACAGGTCCCACTTGTTGATTGTTTGTGCTAGTTCACGAGCAACTGAGGTTTTCTTCATAAAATCTTTTCCCATACCAATGGCTTCAAGAGTCCTACCTAACCTATCTTCCCTCCAGTTTAGTGTTTCTGTTTTAATATTTAGATCTTTAATTCATTTTGACTTTAGTTTAGTGCATGGTGAGAGATATAGGTTTAGTTTTAATCTTTGGCAAGTGGAAACCCAATTTTTCCAGCACCATTTATTAAAGAGGCTATCTTTCCTGCAGTGAGGGTGTTTGGCTCCTTTGTTGAAGATGAGGTTGCTGAGTGTGTCTGGAGTTGTTTCTGCATCTTCCAATCTGTTCCACTGGTCCTTAGGTCTGTTTCTTTGCCAGTACCATGCTGTTTTTATCACAGTAGCTTTGTAGTGTAGTTTCAAGATGGGGGATGTGATACCCCCTGCTGTGTCTCTGTTGTCTAGAATTGCTTTTGCTCTTCTAGGTCTCTGCTTGTTCCAAATGAATTTTTGGATTGTTTTCTCAAGGTCTGTGAAGTATACTGCTGGAATTTCAATTGGGATTTCACTGAATCTATGTAGCAGTTTTGGAAATATGGCCATTTTCACTGTGTTGATTATTCCTACCTAAGGGCAAGGGATGTCTTTCCATTTTCTGATATCCTCTTCAATCTCTTTTTTCAGAGTGCTATAGTTTTCAAAGTGGAGGTCTTTGATTTCTTTTGTTAGGTTGATTCCTATGTATTTCAATTTTTTCAGTGCTATTGTGAAAGGAATGGATTGCCCCCTTTCTCTCTCAGTGAGTCTGTTTTTTGTGTACAGAAAAGCTATTGATTTTTTTTTGTTGACCTTGTATCCAGCTACTTTTCTGAATTAGCTTATTAAGTCTAGAAGACTTTTGGTGGAGTTCTTAGGGTCTGCTATATAGAGTATCATGGCATCTGCAAATAATGACAATTTGACTTCTTTGTTTCCTATCTTTATTCCTTTTATTTCTTTCTCTTGTCTAATTGCTTTGGCTAAGGTTTCCAAAACAATGTTGAAGAGGAGTGGTGATAGTAGACATCTTTGTCTTGTTCCTGATTTTAGTGTAAAGGACTTCACTTTTTGACCATTTGGTATAATATTTGCTGTTGGTTTTTCATAGATGGCTTTTATCAGATTGAGGCAGAGACCATCTATTCCAATTTTTTGTAGGTTTTTTATGATTAAACGCATGCTGGATTTTGTCAAGTGCTTTTTCTGCATCTATTGAGATGATCATATGGTTATTGTCCTTGGCTCTATTGATATAGTGTATTGCATTGATTGATTTGCATATTTTGAAGCATCCCTGCAACCCTGGGATGAATCCCACTTGGTCAGGGTGTACAATCTTCTTGATGATCTTTTGCGGTCTATTTGCCAGTATCTTAGAAAGGATTTTTGACTCCATTTTCATTAGTGAGATTGGCCTACAGTTCTCTTTTTCAATTGGGTGTTTCTCTGCTTTTGGCATCAAGGTGATGCTTGCTTTGAGGAATGAATTTGGGAGTATTGCTTCCCTTTCCACTCCATTGGAGAGTTTAAAGAGTAGTGGCAGCAGTTCCTCTCTAAATGTTTTGTAGAATTCAGCAGTGAACCCATCAGGACCCGAGCTTTTCTTTCTTTTCTTTTTTTTTTTTATTATTAAGTTCTTTTATTGGTACATTTTAGGTTTACAACATGTTTACATTTATCATTGGGTGCTTGTACCTGTACATGATGTTTCTCGGTTCTTGTCTATTCCCCACTACCTGTGCACCCTTCACGTGCTCCACCTTTCCCTATTTACATAGATTTCATTTCCATTGTTTTTTGCTTTTCTCATAGTATTTCCTTTCTCTTCTTTCCCCTTCCCCACCCACCACTCCTATCACTTTGGACCTTTCTTCCTATTTCAAATTATCAATTATTCATTTCAATCATTTTAACCCTTATTTACACTTCCAGTTTCTCACACTAGAGAAACTATTTGGTATTTACACGTGTGAACTGTTCACTTCACTTAAGAGTATGGCCTCGATATGCATCCATTTAGCTATAGATGTTTCTAGTTTCTCATTCTTTATGGCTGAGTAGTACTCCATTTTATAAAAAACCCACATCTTCTTTATCCCGTTTCCACTTGATGGGCACTTGGGCTCTTTCCAAGCTTTAGCTATTACAAACTGTGCCGCTATAAACATGGGTGCACATATATCACTGTGGTATGATTCTTCTAATTCTTTTGGTAAGATACCCAGCAGGGGAATAGCTGGGTCAAATAGCTGGGACTAGTCCTAGTTCTTTGAGGTTTCTCCATACTGATTTCCACAGTGGTTGCACCAGCCTGCACTCCCACCAGCAATGGAGAAGGGTTCCTTTCTCCCCACAACCCTGCCAGCATTTGTTTTTGGTTGATTTCTTGATAGCAGCCGTTCTTTCTGGAGTGAGGTAGAATCTCAGTGTTGTTGTCATCTGCATCTCTCGAATGACCAGTGATGTTGAACATTTTTCCATACATTTGTTTGCTGCTTTTACTTCGTTGTCTGAGAAATGTCTGTTCATTTCAGATACCCATATTTGAATTAGGTCTTTGAATTTTGGGGGTCTTATTTTTTTTCAGTTCTTTATATATTCTTGATAGTAGTCCTTCTTCTGAGGTACAGCTGCTGAAATATTTTTGCTGCATTGTGGGTTGTCTGTAAGCTCTGTTGGTGGTTTCTTTTGCAGTGCAGAAGCTTTTTCAAAAGATGAGATCCCAGTTGTTGATTCTTTGTGCTAGTTCCTATGCTACTGAGGTTTTGCTCATAAAGTCTTTTCCTATGCCGATGTCTTCAAGAGTTCTGCCTAACTTATCTCCCAGCAAGTTGAGTGTTTCTGTTTTAATATTTCAATCTTTAATCTGCTGTGATCTTAGTTTAGTGCATGGTGATAGGTATGTGTCTAGTTTTAATCTTTGGCAGGTTGAAATCCAGTTTTTCCAGCACCATTTATTAAATAGGCTATCTTTCCTCCAATGATGGTGCTTGGCTCCTTTGTCAAAGATGAGGTGGCTGAGTATATCTGGAGTTGTTTCTGCATCTTCTAATCTATTCCACTGATCCTCAGGTCTGTTCTTTTGCCAGTACCATGCTGTTTTTAATCACAGTAGCTTTGTAGTATAGTTTCAAGTTGGGCGTTGTGATACCCCCTGCCATGTCTCTGTTGCTTAGAATTGCTTTTGCTATTCTAGGTCTCTTCTGGTTCCAAATGAATTTTTGGATTGTTTTCTCTAGTTCTGTGAAGTATATTGTTGCAATTTCAATCAGTTTTGCATTAAATCTATATAGTAGCTTTGGAAGTATGGCCATTTTCACTATATTGGTTCTTCCTACCCAGGAACAAGGGATGTCTTTCTATTTTCGTATGTCCTCTTCAATCTCTTTTTTCAGAGTGCTGCAGTTTTCAGTGTGGAGGTCTTTTGCTCCCTTTGTCAGACTGAGTCCCAGAAATTTCATTTTTTGGATGCTATTGTACAAGGAATTGTTTCCCTAATTTCTCTCTCAGTGAGTCTGTTATTTGTGTATAAGAAGGCTATGGTTTTTTGAGTGTTGACCTTGTATCCAGCTACTCTACTGAATCTGTCAATTAAGTCTAGAAGTCTTTTGGCAGAGTTTTTTAGGTCTTCTATGTAAAGTATCATATCTTCAGCAAATAATGACAGTTCAATTTCTTCCTTTCCGATCTTTATTCCTTTTTCTTTTCTAAGTGCTGT
Source organism: Heterocephalus glaber (assembly GCF_053883595.1). Lineage (NCBI taxonomy): Eukaryota > Metazoa > Chordata > Mammalia > Rodentia > Bathyergidae > Heterocephalus > Heterocephalus glaber. The sequence continues at coordinate 32,508,043 of NW_028258384.1, read as the reverse complement.
GGCTAATATTTCCAGAACTGTCTTGAACAGGAGTGGTGGTAGTGGGCATCTTTGTCTTGTTCCTCATTTTTAGGGTGAAAGCTTTCAGTTTTTGACCATTTGGTATGATGTTGGCTGTTGGTTAGTCATAGATAGCCTTAATCAGGTTGAGATACAGACCTTCTATTCAAATTTTCTGTAGGGTTTTTATCATGAATGGGTGTTGGATTTTGCCAAATGTCTTTTCTGCATCTATTGAGATGATCATATGTTTTTGTCCTTGACTCTGTTAGTGTAGTGTATCACATTTATTGATTTACCTTTGTTGAGCCATCCTGGCATCCCTGTGATAAATCCGACTTGGTCAGGGTGTATGATCTTCTTGATGATCCCCTGTATTCTGTTTGCCTGCATCTTGTTGAGGATTTTTCATCAATGTTCATTAGGGAGGTTGGCCTGTAGTTCTCCTTTTCGGTTGGGTCTTCCCTGGTTTTGGAATCAAAGTAACACTTGCTTCCAGGAATGAATTTGGAAGGCTTGCTTCCCTTTCAATTTCCTTGATGTCTTTAAAGAGTAATGGTGATAGTTCTTCTTTAAATGTCTTGTAGGATTAAGCAGTGAAGCCATCAGGACCTGGGCTTTTCTTTGTTGACAAATTTTTTATTACACTTTCAATTTCACTCATTGTAATTGGGGTGTTTAGAATTTCTATATCTTCTTCATTTAACTTTGGCAATTTGTATGTATCTAGGAATGTGTTTTCCATTTTATTAGAGTTCAGGTTCTCAAAGCAGGTATTGATGATCGTCTGGATTTCTGTTGGATCTGTTGTGCCTTCACCTTTTTTGTTCTTAATTGCATGGATTTGAGCCATTTCTTTCCGTTTTTTGAGAAGGTTGGCTACAAGTTTATCAATTTTATTTATTCTTTCAAAAAACCAACTCTTTGATTCATTGATTTTGTGTATTGTTCTCTTAGTCTCCATTGCATTGATTTCTGCTCTGATCTTTATAATTTCCTTTCTTGTAAGAGTTTTGGGTTTGTTATGCTGTTCTTTTTCTAGGAGCTTGAGGTTCTGCATTAGGTTATTTAACTGAGTTCTCTCTGTTTTCCTAATATGGGCATTCACTGCTGTGAATTTCCTGCGTAGAACTCTTTTCATAGTGTCCCATATATTCCTGTATGTTGTACTGGCATTATCATTTACTTGTAGAAACTGTTTACTTTCTTCTTTAATTTCCTCTGTGGCCTATTGGTTGTTCAGGAGGGTGTTATTCAGTTTCCATGTGTTTTTTTTTGGGGGGGGGTTGCGGTTTCTTATGTTATTGATCTCCAATTTTTTTGCACTATGGTCTGATAATATACAGGGGGTAACTTCAATTCTTTTACATATACTTAGACATGTCCTATGAGCTAGCATGTGGTCTGATTTGGAGAATGACCCATGTGCAGCTGAAAAGAATGTGTATTCTGATTTTGTAGGGTGGAACACTCTGTAAACATCTATTAAGTCCATTTGTTCAATAGCTTGGTTGAGTTCTAGAATTGCATTGTTAATTTTTTGTCTAGATGATCTGCCTATTTGTTACAGTGGGGTACTTAGGGCCCCCACTACAATTGTGTTAGTGGTTATTAGGTTTCTCATGTCCATTAATATTTGTTTTATATAGTTGCAGGCATTCGTATTTGGTGCATTTACATTTATGATTGTCATCTCTTCCTCTTGCACTGTTCCCTTCACAAGGATGTAGTAACCATCTTTGTCTCTCTTAATTAATTTTGGTTTGAAATCTACTTTGTCTGCAAATAAGACTGCTACCCCTGCTTCTCCCTGGATTCCTGTGACATGGAGGACTGTTTTCCATCCTTTTACTTTCAGTCTATGAATTTCTTTTTGAGTTAGGTGTGTTTCTTGTATAAGCATATTGTTGGATTTTGCTTCTTAATCCCTTCTGCCAGTCTATTTCTTTTGATTGGTGAATTGAGGCCATTAACATTGATGGTTATATTTGATAGATATTGATTCATCCTTGTCATGATGTTTTACTTTTGTTGGCTGTTTTAATTATTTTCCCCGCTTTCCCTTTGCTTTCTTATCTTTCCTGGTGGCTTCCCTCTGTTGGGCCTCATGGAGTTGTGGCCTTCATTGTTTTTTTCTAGGGTATTGTTTAGAATTGCTTGTAGTGCTGGCTTGGTGTTCATGAAATTTCTCAGGTGTCCTTTGTTGTGGAAGTATCTAATTTCCCCATCAATTTTGAAAGATAACTTTGCAGGATGCAACAGTCTAGGTTGAAAGTTATTTTCTTTTAGGGCTTGAAATACTTCACTCCAGGCTCTCCTTGACTTGAGGGTTTGTGTTGAGAAGTCTGCTGTGATTCTGATGGGCTTTCCTTTGTATGTGATTTGTTTCTTTTCTCTCACTGCTTGTAGAATTTTATTCTTCTGTTGGATTTCTGGAATCCTAACTATTATATGCCTATGTGTAGATTTGTTTTTGATCAAGGCTATTTGGAGTCCTACATGCCTCACTTATCTGTATGTCCAATTCTCTACCTCTGTCTGGGAAGTTTTCCACTATTACTTCCGTGAACAGTTTTATTTTATGTCAATTGTACTTTCTCCTGTTTTTGGGGGGACTCCTATCAGTCTTATGTTATTCTTCTTTGCATTGTCTAGCAGCTGCTGGATTGATTTCTCATGGTCCCTTACTATTTTTAAGAAATCTGTTTTCATGGTCCTTAACCGTGATCCTGTCTTCTATATCTGATATTCTGTCTTCAGCTTCCCTTAATCTGCTCTGCATGCTTTCCATGGAGTTTTTAATCTCGTGAATATCTGTTTGAATCTGTTTCATGGATTCCATTTCTTTCTTATGTTGGGCGATCATGATTTCCATTTCTTTCTTATGCTGGGCATTCATAGCTTCCAGCATGTTTCTGAGCTCATCTATTTTTTTTATCTGTTTCTGTTCTAGAGCCTCTAATCATGTCTTTCACTCTGCTCACCATCTCTGTAGGTATCTGGTTGATTATTTCTGCTCTGAATTTTTCTAGAGCCTCATTCATCTGTTTTGTTACTTCCTGTGCTATCAGTTCAGGATATCCAGGTGGTTGATTATCAGACTTTTCCACCTCATTTCCCCTGGGGTTTACCCTTGGTGGGGTGGAAGTCTGAGTTTGTGCCTTGCTTAAACGTCTTCTCATTTTTTGTGTTTGGTACTGTCTTTGGTTTAATTCCTGGGTTGATAGTTTGAAATTGCTTATTGTAAGTGTCTTTGTTGCTTGTAATTAGAACCCTTATGGAATGATTGCTTCTCAGCAGTGTCTTCCAGATTTTGATGCTCTTTAGGTTTTGAGTCGCTAATGACTCTGAGGCTATCTCATTTTCATTATACCAGGAAGGACCACTGACTAGATCAATAACAACACCTTAGCCCAAATGATACAATCAGCAACACCATAGCATCAAGTACATCTTAGAAAATGACAATTTGTGGTAGTTATTAATCTATCACCTTTAACTGTGTGAATTAAATCAAAATCGAGGACCAACCCAATGTATGTTTGTAGTGAATAAACTCTTCAATATGGCAACTTTACCCTTCGGGATGGGGAGTCAGAAAGAGTTGGGGAGGGAAGGATAGATAGGTGGAAGGATAGGAGAAGGATAGCAGTGAGGCCAGAGGACACTGGCAAGAGAAGGAAAAAGAGAATAAAAGAAAAATAAAGAAGAAATCTGAATTAGGGCCAGAAGAGTAACAAAAAGGAAGATGAGGAACAACGAGGGATAGCAAGAGAGTAAATGTGAGAGAGAGAGAAAGGAAAGAGAAAAGAAAGCAGGAAAAAAAGAAGAGAGAAACAAAAATTTGCAAAGAGTAGGAAAAAATTAAAAATAAGAGAAAAAAATATAAACCAATTAATACTAATTTTGGAAATAAGAATTAAAAATGAAAATGCAGGGCCTCCTTCAGGGTATGTCTCTGCCATCACAATAGACAAAGTGGGCAGCAGTGTGCAGATATAAGTCAATGAGTCTCAGCCAGCCAGTCACAGACCCATGAGATTCAGGCTGATTTCTGGCTGCAAGTCCCAAGTTGAGCTCCCTGTCCTCCTGTAGGGTTGAACTCTGCAAGGTTGTACTGCAGGTTCCAGGTGCCCTTCCCCTGAAGATAGTCTAGGTTCTGATGGGAGGTGATGATCCCTCCAACTTACCCAGTACAGTGGTCTGGTGGTCTGGTGTCCCCTGTGTCTTTGTAGTGTGGATCCAGGTGGCGGCACAGCCAAGAGGCCAGAGGAGCAGGTGGGGGGTAGGGGGGTGTCCTGCAGGCACCCGCATAGCTAAGTGTCTTGCCTCAGTGGGCACGGGGCTGGATGGGGTGGGGCTCCCTGCGACCAGGGACCTCTCTTCCCTGTCCCGCGGATGTCCCTGGTGTGGCCTGGATCCCAAGCTTTTCTCAGTTGGTAAATTTTTAACTACATTTTCAATTTCATTGATTGATATTGGTTGCTTAGAATTTTTAGGTCATCTTCATTCAACTTTGGTAATTCACATGTATCTAAGAATCTTTCCATTTCTTCTGCATTTTCCATCATATTGGCATATAGGTTCTCGAAGTGGGTATTGATGATCCTCTGGAATTCTGCTGGGTCCGTTGTAATTTCACCCTTTTCATTCCTAATTGCATGGATTTGGGTCTTTTCTTTCCTTTTTTTCATAAGCTTGGCTAAGGGTTTGTCAATTTTGTTTATTCTTTTGAAGGACCAACTCTTGGCCTCATTGATTTTTTTGTATCACTCTCTTAGTCTCCATTGCATTGATTTCTGCCCTGATCTTTATAATTTCCTCCTTTCTATGGGCTTTGGGTTTGTCCCGCTCTTCTTTTTCTGGAAGCTTGAGATTCACCATCAGGTTGTGTAGTTGAGCTTCCTCTGTTTTCCTAATGTGAGTATTCACTGCTATGAATTTCCCTCATAAGACTGCTTTCATTGTGACCCATAGATTCCGATATGTTGTGTTGGCACTGTCATTTAATTGTGGGAACTGTCTGATTTCTTCTTTAATTTCCTCTGTGACCCATTGGTTATTCAGAAATGTGTTGGTAGAGTTTCCATGTGTTTATGAAATTCTTGTGGTTTCTTCTGGTATTGATCTCCAATTTCATCGCACTATGGTCTGATAATATACAGAGGATAACTTCAATTCCTTTGCACTTACTTCAACATGTTCTGTGAGCAAGTGTGTGGTCTATTTTCCAAAACGAGCCCTGTGCAGCTGAAAAGAATGTGTATTCTGATTTTGTGGGGTAGAACACTCTGTAAACATCTGTTAAGTTCATTTGTTCAAGAGTTTGATTGAGTTCTAGTATTTCATTATTTTTTGTCTAGTTGATCTATGTGTTTGTGACAGTGGCATTTAGAGGTCCCCCACTACTGTTGTATTAGTGCTTATTTGATTTTTCATGTTCATTAGTATTTGTTTTATACAGTTGGGTCCACTAGTGTTTGGTGCATATATATTAATGATTGTCATCTCTTCCTCTTGGATTGTTCCCTTTACAAGGATGTAGTGTCCTTCTTTGTCTCTCTTAATCAGTGTTGGTCTGAAATCCACGTGATCTGCAAAAAGGATAGCTTCTCCTACTTATTTTCAGGTTCCTGCCACATGGAGTATTGTTTTCCACCCTTTAACTTTCAGTCTATGAGATTCTTTTTGAATTAAGTGTGTTTCTTATATGCAGCATATTGCTGGATCTTGCTTCTTGACCCATTCTGCCAGTCTATTTCTTTTGATTGGTGAATTGAGCCCATTAACATTGATTGTTATAACTGATACGTATTGACTTATCCTTGTCTTGACTTTTTTCTTTTTGTTGGATTCTCCCCCTTTGCATTTAATTTCATGTGATGCCCACTGGATTCATTCTGCTGGGCTTCCTGGGGTTGTGATTCTCATTGTCTTTTCCTAGGATATTGTCTAATATTTCTTGGAGTGCTGGTTTTGTATTCATGAAGTTCCTCAGGTGCTCTTTGTCACGGAAGTATCTTATTTCTCCATCAATTTTGAAAGATAGTTTTGTGTGGTACATCAATCTAGGTTGGAGGTTGTTTTATTTTAAGGTTTAAAAGACATCACTCCAAGCTCTTCTTGCCTTGAGGGTTTGTGTCGAGAAGTCTGCTGTGATTCTGATGGGCTCTCCTTTGTATGTGATTTGTTTCTTTTCTCTAACTGATCGTAGAATTTTGTTCTGTTGGATTTCTGGTATCTTTACTATTATATGCCTATGTGCAGTTTTTTGTTTTTTTTTCATCATGGCTATTTGGAGTCCTATATGCCTCACTTATCTGTATGTCAAGTTCTTTTCCCCTGCTTGGAAAATTTACTGCCATTACTTTTCTGAACAGTTTTTTTTTTTTAATGTCATCTGCACTCTCTCCTGTTTCTTCATTGACTCCAATCAGTCTGATATTATTTTTCTTTGCATCGCCTAGCAGCTGCTGTATTGATTTCTCATGGTCCCTTACTATTTTTTAGAAATTTTTCTTTTCCTGGTCACTAATTGGAAACCTATCTTCTATATCTGAAATTCTGTCCTCACATTGGCTCATTCTGCTGCGTAAACTATCAATGGAGTTTTTAATCTCCTGGAAATCTGTTTGCATCTGTTTTATGAATTTCATTTGTTTCCTCTGTTGGAATTCCATCATATTCCTCAGCTCCTCTAGGTTTTTTAAATCTATGTTCACTTCACTCTAGATTTATTAATTATGTCCCCTACTATGGGCACAATCTCTGCTGTTATCTGAGAAATTATGTCTGATTTCACTTTTTCCAGATCCTCTTTCCTTGCCAGTTCAGGGAGTCCAGGTGGTTGAGTATCAGATTGTTCCATCTCGTTTCCCTTTGGGGTTGCCTTAGGTGATCTGGAAGCCTGGTTTTGAGACTTTTTTACATGTCTTCTCATTTCAACAGATGCAGCCTGCTGTGCCTTTGTGGAGGTGACTTTTTGCTCACCCAACGGTCTTGAATTCTCATCAAGCCACTGAACAGCCTTTACTCTACTGCTCACCAGTACACGAATTCCTGGGTTCAGAGTGGTGACCTTCTGGATCCCTGAGCTGACCTGCTGTCTGGGTGGGCTTCTGGCTGGTGCCTGTGCACACTTGGGATGGTATCTGGGTGTGCCTCTCACTGGGGCCCCTGTGTAGCTGTTGTCTGAGAGGGCCTTTGTTTGGGTGCTGTGCACCCCAGTTCCTGTTGTCTGCACAGGCTTTGGCTAGGGTCTCCTCACACTTATCAATCATATCAGGCAAGCCTCTGGGTATTGCTTGTGTGCATATACAGCTCTTCTCCAGGAGGGTTCCTGGCTGTGGCAAATGGTATGGTGGGCCTCTGGCTGAAGCCTGCATGCCCGTGGAGCTCCTCTCTGGCCAGACCCTCAGCCTGTGTGGGTGCTCTGGAGCCTCTGGGGTCAGGGCAGACCCAGACTGGGATCTGCCTGCAGCCACAATGGTCTGAGCCACACAACTGCTCCCCAGGATCTGCACGCACTCACCAACAGAATGGCAGGCCTCTGGCATAAGCCCACACACCCCTGCACCTCCTTTCTGAGCAGACCCATGGCCTGGGTGGTAGGGCAATAGCTTCTGGGGTCGGGCCAGACCCCCGACTGGGATTCGCCTGCAGCTGCACTGATCTGGGTCACACAGCTGCTCCCAGGGATCTGCACACACTCACCGATGCATTGCCGGCCCTCTGGCCCCCAAGCCCTCTTTATGAGTCCTTGGGATCCATGGAACTTTCTCCTGATTGCCTGACTCTAGGCATGAGAATTCGTTCCAGTACTTGTGATCTGTGTGCAATATGTGTCTTCTCTTTACAGTGAGGTACATATCCTAAGCCCTCTATTAAATCCACATTCTCAAAAAAACGAGTTTTTTCTCTAAGCAGAAACCCAATCTCAGCCCATCCGATACTGATGTGTTTCCTACAGGATCTGCCTTTGCTTTTTGTGACCATTTATATCTACTCTAGAGACCTCCCATAATTTGGCAGATCATCTCTTTACTGGTTTCTCTTGGAGTATTGCTTTGGCCCAAGCTGTCTCCTTACCCTTCTAGAAGTCTAGTCACAAAACTCTTCGAATCACATTGTGTCCTGCAAGACTTCTATACATGACTTCCATAACTTCATCTGTACCGGTGGTTCAGTTCTTCTTCTTTCACTGCTCCTAATCTGCTCAAGAGACTTTATTTCTCCAAGTGTGTATGTATCAGGAAGGTCTCCTCTTTCCTCTTTGATTTGCCAAAATCTGTTTGCTGTTCTTTCAGCAAAAACTTACCATCCATGTGAATTTGTTTCCATATGTCACATCTCTACAAGGGATAAATAAAACTTTCCATTCAATTTTAATTCTTCTGCTATGATTACAGTTTCTCTTCTATCTATGTTGCTACCATTTACACCCAATATATTATTTTATATCTGTGTTTTTAGGAAGTTATGCTTAGTTTCATTGGTAATGTAACTGTACACACTGCCTTTGAAATGGTACATTGTAGGAGAATATTAGGTTGAGAGTCATTGCTCCTTAATAGCTATGAACCCGGTTTTCCAAGTTTTGACCTGAACTCCACATCATCACCTTTGGTCATGACATTTGGGAAGGTTGAACATATGGGTTCACATGTCATTTTTTTCCAGGAGGAAACTGCACAGCATGGTTTTTCAAGTACACAGGAGTTTTACATATGTTTAGCAATGTTGGCTGTATTATTCTCTAGCCTGGTATTTTTGGCTTGGTGTCTCCTTTCCAGGTGAATGCTCTGAGGTCAACCTTGGTCTTTAATATATAAACATCAAGTATTTCAGGGGAGATACATTATTTCGTCAACCTGATAAAGGATATCTCAGAACAAAAGAGCTCTTAACACCTCCCCTAGTGGTGAAAGACTAATCTTTCTTGAAAACTCAAGATCAAAGCCAGGATGTTCAATCTTGTCCCTTCTTTAATTCATAAATTAATACCAGAAACTATATATAGGTTCCCGCCTTCAGAATGAGTTACTGACATGACTTTTCTGGGTGTTGTTCAGAACAGAAATCACTGACATTGCCATGCATAGGAAAAAGTGTTGTTGTTGTCAGTTTTCTACAAGTCAACTTCTGTCCTTTCTCCTTTAGAGATGGGTTCAGTCACCTAATCGGTCAAAGGTAGAAAAAGCTTACCTACATAGAAAGTGATAACCCCAGCAGGGCCCACTAGCCAGTGCACAGCATCCCACTGAAAGCACCCCTAGCTCCCTAAACTCTTGTACCTGTTTACCAAGTAAATGACAGGTTTTGTAAGCATGCTCAATTAGTGTGATTCCCTAAGGGGATTAACTCCTCAGGGCTCAGAACTTTTGTCTCCCTGGAGCCCTGTCCAATGCCACCACTTAGGAAAGATGCTGTCCAAATCTGTCTTCCAAATGAATCTATTATTAAAGCAAAGATGTTTCTTATGGGACTGCAAGTTGAGTGGCAAAATATGCATTAGAAAAAAATACCTCAGACAATGTAAAGAACTCACTCGGGGATCTTACTTCTTTATCTTCGTTTCCCCATAGCCTGTGCAGTGTGGATAATTCTCAGAAGCAATACTTACCCCTCATACAAATTCGATGGTAAATTCTCAACTCACAGGCTGGCATATTTCTTTTCTGGGCATTTCCATAGGGATTGAGTACTTGTGTAAAGCCAAGGTCATCTGAGAAATTGATGATGGATTCAGAGTGCTTGGATGATTTCCCGTGTCCTAAAGTCATCACGTATTTGGAAACCTGGACATGAATCCAGCAAGAGAGAGCATAGTACTGGGAAGGAGCCCAAGAGCTAGATGGTAAGGCAGTTTTGTGGATTTTGCTGAAGAAATCTAACGACCATTTGTTTATCCTCAGAGTATGTTCTTTTCTAAAGTAGATAATAACTCAGATTTTTATTTCTAGGGTGATAAAGTGGCCTCTATCAATGTGATTCACACTAAGATGAAGGTTGATGACAATTCTGAGCCATGGGAAACTATGGTATGGACTGTGAGTAAGATATGCTCCTTTACACTGAATCATTAAACCCACCTTTAGAACTTTCAAGGATGAGTCCTATGGCGGGAGGAAAGTTGAGATGAAAATTATACACAGGATACTTTAACACTGCACACATAATGTGATGGGGGACATACATAGACGTCCAGGCAGGCCTTGTCATGTTGCGATGGTGGAACATCATGTGAGCTGGACAGTGTCACCTGAATCCCCTGTCTCTGTTTGCCCCAGTGTGGTGTTTCCCTTTCAGAATGCTACCTCTGGTCATCAGGTGGCACCTTTCTATACACCTGTGAGTCCTCGGAAGGAATTTTTGGTGATGGATGGTTATGTTGTAGCATAAGGCACACAATACAAGCACACATGAAAGCACATTTTCAGTGGAATGCCAAAGAAGCTTACTTAAAGGGAGGCAGACTGTTATGTAATGGTTGAAAGTGATGTTAAGTTGTAAGAGGAAGGTCAGTTCATGACCCACGTGCACCGAATGACATCGTGTCCCAGAAAAGTACCACTCAGCTAGAGCAGACACACATGTATGCATCCTTTCCTTAGCCAAAGTGCATCGATCCTCTGAGCATTTGTGGTGGCTGCACACAGATGTGAGGCTTCTGGTGGACTGGACTTCCACCTTCTGAGTTCTTGTCATATAGCAATGCTGACTGCTCTCTCATTCTGACCTGTTACCGTGGTACCCTTTTTGGAGAGAAAAGGTAAGGCAGAGTTCACATTTTGGTGGTCATCTCATAGGCCTCTCTCTGACTTGGTCATTTGCCTATGTTCTTAATATCTGAAAGAAACAGTATTCAAACCCTTTTCATTTTCAAGGATTACAAAACCTTTTGTTTATGTGGCCTATTCCTACCAATATTTGAATATAATAATTCTAAGTCATTTAAAATGTATTCATTCACTCAAAATAACATTGTTAAACCAATTTCATGCTACAACCAATACTATTTTCCTTGAAAAATATCTATGTTTTTGCAAAGGAAAGTTTAATTTTCTTTCACGATGTTGTTACTTCACCTTACCTTTCTGAAAACTGTAAGAAACAGAAGTTTAGCCACAAGCTGAAAGTCATACAGCTGGTGAGTGGCTGATGTGCAACTAACTCGTCTATATTCCTCAAAATCTTTTGGACTTGAGAGAATTGACCATGAAACATCCCGCTACGTGCCTGTCCTCAGAAACTAAGTCAGTTGCTGACTCATAGTTTATTGATTTCATTTTTTCTAGCTAAAATGTAAAATAAGCCACAATTGGAGTTTTTAAAGTGGGGAAAATGAGAAACCTTAGAAATAAGAAGTGCATGCCTCCCCTCCTGATAGCCCATCACCTGCATGTAACTGTCCAGAACTGAGCACACAGGCATGGCCTCTAAGTTAATTAGAGCAGGAAGTCCTACTTTGTCACACACTTTCCTCTCTATAACATGAATGACTATGTGTGACAGAGCCTGTGTGTACTTGTCTACCTTGATGATGATGGTTCAGTTCTCAGAAGCCTGTTTTTCGAATCTGAAAATGATTGGAAGAGAATTACCTCTAGGTATGTTTGTTATTCAGTAGCATTGTGGTTTTGGTGTAAATTATCTGCCCAAATCAGATTCCCTAATGTGAGATGCTCAGTTTTATCTCCTTTGGTGCCTTAGGGTGTGGTGGGTGGATTTGGTAGAGTTTGTTTATCTTCTCAGGAAGCCTTTTCTCCCCTCAACCTTTCAAATACACATTTGTCTAGAGGTAACCTCATCTTTCTTTAGCCCTGACAAAACCAGGGCTTTGTGCTTTAATCTCATATCATTTCTCCTTTGTTGGTCATTTTTCATTTGAATATTAGTTTTTATTTATTCATGTATTTGTTTAAAATGTTTTATTTTGTTAGTACATATTTGCAGTTCATGCAGTTTATAATAATCTTGGGGTGTTAAAAATCTTGTTTCTTTGTTTTAAATCTTCTTCCCCTTCCCTCCTCTCTCCCTCCTTCCTCCTCTCATTCCCCTATTCCTCTTTTCATTCTTGTTTATTTTCTTAATCTCAGTTCATGTTAGGTCATATAATGCTTACATTCATTGAGGTCATTAGGTTCCTGTACGTAGCATATCTTTATTGTATTTGCTTTTGGAATGATCAATAATCCAGAGGCTCTCTTCTACATGAATGTGTATTAGTCTCTTACATTATGGAATACTAAAAGATAGTTGGGTACAGAAATTGGAACATGGGTCTGTGTTTCTAAAAGGAGGATTATGTTTCTCAACCTCTCTTCCCTTTTTTCATAATGCCTTGTATAAGAATCTCCTTTTCCCCAAATGCCTATGCTAGGAACAATTTCAAATGTTTTCTCTAATACTTCATTTTTTGTTCTTTGGGTTAGGCATGGGGTTACATGACTGAGCACGAGATCAATGCTCTGCTTCTGAGGATGTATGTATACTTCCTGGTTCCTTTGGACACCTGATATCAACAAGAATGTTTTTAATGAAATTTTGGTTTCTATGGCAACTGAGATCAGTTTATTTTGGAGGCAGCAACATTTACAGAGGATATTTACAACTGGAAAGAAGGACTAGCACCAGCAGCAAAAGTGTGTGGCCTAGTAGATGTCTATTACCACTGTGAGACTGTGTGTGTGCATGAGTGTGTGTGTGTATGTGTGTTTGTGTGTGTGTTTTGGAGAGAGTGTGCTATTGAAGCAGGTAAGGGAGGTATAAACCTTCCTGTTCTATTAAAGAGTCTGGATGTTTCTTCCAAAGTGAGTCTGAAGTGATGAGTCATCTTCCATCCCTTCTTTTTTTCACTGAACTAAAATGAAATTTGATATGTGAGGTATTCAAAGGTGATCTTGAAAGCAGAGACCTCTGAGTGTTTCTGATGTGATTTTTTAAACAGAGATTTAATTATTGTCCTTAAAGTTGAGCTTTTTTCTTTTACTTCTAGAGCAAAATATATTTGTTTCATTAGAGAAGTAATTGGGAGTCAACATATGATTGGACAGAATGAGTAGGACTGGATACTCTAATGTGAATTTGTGGAACTGCATTAGCTGTTTACTGATGTGAAAAAATGCTTGAGATAAAGAACTAAAATGAGCAAAGGATTATTTTGGCTTGGGGTTTCAGAAGTTTCAGTCCATGGTCATTTGGCCTCCATGCTTTGGGTCTGTGGTGAGACAAAATATTGGGGGTAGTAAGTGACAGATCAAAGCTGCTCACTTCATGGTGGTTGGGAAGAAAAGAGGCAAAAGGACTAGGCCCTCAATATATTTAAGAGCTCACCCCCACTGACCTACTTACTCCAACTAGGCCCTACATCTAAAGTTTGCACCCAACAGTGCCATCAACGGACAACCAAATTTTCAACACGTGACCTTTGGAGGGACATCTGAGATCCAAACATAGCAAGAAGTTTGGGGTTCATATTGTGTTCACCTCAAGTAGCTGACACATGGATCAACAAATGTCAACTCTTTGAAAGACAAATTTTCTATCATCATGCTACTAATTAAAATCTATAAATATCTTCCCCTTAATCATGTAAATATAAGGTGCAAGTTCCTTAAAAATGTTCTAATTTTTGTTTTACATTTTATAAATGGATGTGGCTGATACACCTCTTTCTGTATTACTACATTAGAAAAGAAGGTCATGGTGTCTAAAGGATTTACTGTGACATTGTCAAAATATGTGCTTTAGGAAGAAACAGGTGGTAGGTTAAGGACATCTCTTGTCAACAAATATTTATTATTTTCTATTAATAAATTTATTGACATAATATTTGTTCATATTTATGAGATATAATGTGATGTTTGGATTTCTGTATATATTTTGTAGTGACCCACTCAGGGCAATTAGCACATTCAATCACTTTAAGCTTTTATTAGTTCTATATGGTGAATATAATCAAATTCTTCCCTTAACTACTTTGAAATATATGGTACATTTTTAATTATATTCACCCTGGTGTGTCACAGAACATCAAAAACTTATTCTGCCTAGCAAACAATAATATTATAACTAGTGATTAATCTCTGACACATTGCCTTTTTCCTCTATTCTCCCCAATCTCTGATAATTATTATTCTTCTTTCAACTTCTATAGGTTCAGTAATTTTTAAATTCCACATATGAATGAGATTATGTGGTGTTAGTCTCTCTGTGCCTGACTTATTTGCCTTAACATAATGTTCTCCAGGTCCATCCATGTTATCACAAATGACAGCATTTCATACTTTTTATGACTTAGTAGTATTCCATTGTGCATATACACCATGTTTTCTTTATCTATTCATCTGTTGATGAACATTTCGGTTAATTCCATATCCTGTCTATCTTGGCTGTTATGAAGAGTGCTCTAATAAATATACTGTTCAAGATATCAATTTCCTTTCCTTTGGCTATATATCCAGGTCTGGGATTGCTGGATCATGTGGTAGTTCTATTTTTAATGATTTGAGGAATACCAATACTGTTTTTCATAATGGTTGAACTACTTTACATTCCCACCAAAGTGAGGAAATGTTCTCTTTTGTTCACATCCTTGTCAGCACTTGTTATTTTTAGTATTTTTGATAATGGTCATTCTTACTGGGGTGATATGATATCTTGTTGTGATTTTGATTTGTATTTCCCTAATTAATGATATTGAGTATTTTTCATGTATCCATTGGCTACTTTATGCCTACTTGGGAGAAATACGTATTCAAATCTTTACCCCTTTTTAGGGCACTGGGAAAGCTTAGCTATGTCCCAAGCTCTTTTTCTAAATTTTATTTTGACATAGGGTCTCTCTAAATATCTCAGACTAGCCTTAAAATTGAAATCTTCCTGCCTCAGCCTCCCAAATAGCTGGGGCTAAAGGAGTGTGACATTATGCCAAGGTGGGCCATTTTTAAATTGTGTTATTTTAAATTTTTACTTAAAAGAGATAAAACAAATCATTTAATATAAAAGTAATTCACGGTAAATGAAAAGGGTATTTAAGAATATTTTTTTCAAAAATTCTTTTATTGGTTCATTTTACATATACAATACATTTGCATTTCTCATTGGGAACTTGTACCTTTACATGGTGCACCATGGTTCTTATTTTTTCCCCATTCCCAGCCCTCCCTTCACCCTCTCCACTCTTCCCTATTTACAAAGACGTTGTTTCCATTTTTTCCATTTCTCATTATTTTTCATTTCCCTTCTTTCCTTTACCCTGCCCCTCCCACTTCCCGTACCCCTTTGGACCTTTTCTTCCTATTTCGCACTATCAATTCTCCATTCTAATAATTGGTACATTTAGACATACAATATAATGACATTCATCATTGGAAATTTGTACCTTTACATAATCTCTCTTGGTTCTTATTTTTCACCCTTGCCCAGCCCTCCCTTCAACCCCTCCATCCCTCCCTATTTACAAAGACTTTGTTTCCATTTTTCCATTTGCTCATATTAATTCCATTCCCTTCTTTCCTTTCCCCTACCCCCTCCCACTTCCCCTTCCCCTTTGCCCCTTTTCTTCCTATTTCACATTATCTATTATACCTTTTAGACCTTATTTACACTTTCAGTTTCTCACACTAGAGAAACTATCCGGTATTTATACACATGTGTCCTATTTATTTCACTTAAGAGTATTGCCTCAATATGCATTCATTTAGCTATAAATGTCTCTAATTTCTCATTTTTTATGGATGAGTAGTACTCCTTTTTATGAAGAAACCACATTTTCTTTATCCAGTCTCCAATTGATGGGTATTTGGGCAGTTTCCAAGTTGTAGCTATTACAAATTGTGCTGCTATGAACATGGGTGCACATATATCACTGTGGTATGATTCTTTTAACTTGTTGGGGAAGATGCCCAGCAGGGAAACAGCATGATCAAATGGAACTTCCAGTCCTAGTTCTTTGAGGTATCTCCATAATGATTTCCACAGTGTTTGCACCAATATACACTCCCACCAACAGTGGAGCAGGGTTCCTCTTTCCCCACAGCCCCACCAGCATTTGTTACTGGTTCATTTCATGACAACAGCCATTCACTCTGGAGTGAGGTGGAATCTCAGCGTTGTTTTCATTTGCATTTCTCAAATGACCAGTGATGTTGAGCATTTTTTCATGTATTTATTTGCTATTTCTACTTCTTTGTCTGAGAAATTTCTGTTCATTTCAGATGCCCATTTTTCGATAGGGTCTTTAAATTTGGAAGGTCTGATTTTTAAAATTTCTTTATAGATTCGAGATAGTAGACCTTTATCTGAGGAAGAGAAGGTGAAGATTTTTTCCCACATTGTGGGTTGTCTCTTCACACTGCTGGTGGTTTCTCTTGCTGTGCAGAAGCTTTTCAATAAGAAGAGATCCCACTTGTTGATTGTTTGTGCTAGTTCATGGGCAACTGAGGTTTTGTTCATAAAACCTTTCCAACACCAATATCTTCAAGAGTTCTACCTAACATCTGTTCCAGACAGTTCAGAGTTTCTATTTTAATATTTAGATCTTTAATCCATTTTGATTTTAGTTTGGTGCATGGTGAGAGATACAGGTCTAGTTTTAATCTTTGGCAAGTTGAAGCCCAGTTTTTCCAGCACCATTTATTAAAGAGGCTATCTTTCCTCCAGTGAGGGTGTTTGGCTCCTTTATCAAAGATGAGATGGCTGAGTGTGTCTGGCATTGTTTCTGCATTTTCTAATCTGTTCCACTGGTCCTCAGGTCTGTTTCTTTGCAAGTACCATGCTGTTTTTATCACCATACCTTTGTAGTATAGTTGCAAGTTGGGGATTGTGATACCCCCTGCCATATCTCTGTTACCTAGAATTGCTTTTGCTATTCTGGGTCTCTTCTTGTTCCAAATGAATTTTTGGATTTTTTTCTCGAGGTCCATGAAGTATGCTGCTGGGATCTCAACTGGAATTGCACTGAATCTATATAGCAGTTTTGGAAGTATGGCCATTTTCACTCTATTAATCCTTCCTACCCAGGAGCAGGGGATGTCTCTCCATTTCTGATATCATCTTCAATCTCTCTTTTCAGAGTGTTGTAGTTTTCAGAGAAGAGTTCTTAAATTTCTTTTGTTAGGTTGATTCCAAGGTATTTCAGGTTGTTTTGGATACTATCATGAAAGGAATTATTTTCCCTATTTCTCTCTCAGTGAGTCTGGTGTTCATGTAGAGGAAAGATATTGATTTTTGTGTGTTGACTTTGTAACCAGCTACTTGACTAAATTTGGTTATTCAGTCTAGAAGGCTTTTGGTGGAGTTCTTGGGGTCTTCTACATAGAGTGTCATGTCATCTGCAAATAATGACAATTTGAGTTCTTCATTTCCTATCTTTCTTCCTTTCATTTCTTTCTCTTGTCTAATTGACATGGCTAATGTTTCCAATACTATTTTGAACAAGAGTCTTGTTAGTGGACATCCTTGTCTTGTTCCTGATTTTAGTGTGAAGGATTTCTGTTTTTGACCATTTAGTATGATACTGGCTGTTGGCTTTTCATAGATAGCTTTTATCCATTTGAGGTAGAGACCATCTGCTCCAATTTTTGTAGGGTTTTTATCATAAATACATGTTGGATTTTGTCAAATGCTTTTTCTGCGTCTATGGAGATAATCAAATTGTTTTTGTCCTTGATTATATTGATATAGTGTATTACATTTATTGATTTGTGTATGTTGAACCATCCCTGCATCCCTGGGATGAATCCCACTTGATCAGGGTGTATGATCTTCTTGATGATCTTCTGCATTCTGTTTGCCAGTGTCATATTAATGATTTTTGCATCTATGTTCATTAGTGAGATTGGCCTATAGTTCTCTTTTTCAGTTGCATCTTTCTCTGCTTTGGGGATCAAGTTGATGCTTGCTTCCAGGAAGGAATTTGGGAGCATTTCTTCCCTTTAAATTTCGTTGAAGAGTTTAAACAGTAGTGGCAGCAGTTCCTCTCTAAATGTCTTGTAGAATTCAGCAGTGAAGCCATCAGGACCTGGGCATTTCTTGGTAAGTTTTTAACTACTTTTTAAATTTCATTAGTTGATATTGGGTTGTTTATAATTTTTAGGTCTTCTTCGTTCAACTTTGGTAATTCATATGGATCTAGTAATTTGTCTAATTCTTCTGTGTTTTCCACCTCATTGGCATGTAGGTTCTTAAAGTAGGTATTGATGATCCTCTGGATTTCTGCTGGTTCCTTTGTAATTTCACCCTTTTCATGCCTAATTGCATGGATTTGGGCTTTTTCTTTACTTTTTCTGATAAGGTTGGCTACGGGTTTGTCAATTTTGTTTATTCTTTCAAAGAACCACCTCTTGACTTCATTGATTTTTTGTGTCGTTCTCTTAGTCTCCATTATATTGATTTCTCCTCTGATCTTTATAATTTCCTCCCTTGTATGAGCTTGCTGTGTGTCCTTTTCTTCTGTTTCTAGAAGGTTCATGTTCACCATCAGGTTGTTTAATTTGACTCATTCTGTTTTCCTGATATGTGTATTCATTGCTATAAATTTCTTTCATAAGAGTGCTTTCATTGTGTTCCATAGATTCTGATATGTTGTATTGTCATTGTCATTTAATTGAAGGAACTGTCTGATTTCTTCTTTAATTTCCTCTGTGACCCATTGGTTATTCAGAAGTGTGTTGTTCAATTTCCATGTGTTTGTGAAATTTTTCCAGTTTTTTTTGCTATGGATCTCCAATTTCATTGCACTATGGTCTGATAATATACAGGGGATAACTTTAATTCATTTGCACTTACTTACACATGTTCTATGTGTGAGTATGTGGTCTAGTTTTGAGAATGACCCATGTGCAGCTGAGAAGAATGTGTATTCTGGTTCTGTGGGGTGGAAGACTCTGTAAACATCTGTTAAGTTCATTTGTTCAAGAGTTTGATTGAGTTCTAGTATTTCATTACTCATTTTTGTCTAGTTGACCTATCTATTTGTGACAGTGGTGCATTGAGATCCCCACTACAATTGTATTAGTGCATATATGATTTTTCATGTCCGTTAGTAATTGTTTCATATAGTTGGGTGCACTAGTGTTTGGTGCATAGATATTTATGATTGTCATCTCTTCCTCTTGGAATGTTCCCTTTACAAGGATGTAGTGTCCTTCTTTTTCTCTGTAAATCAGTGTTGGTTTGAAATCTACTTGATCTGCCAAGAGGATAGCTACTCCTGCTTTTTTTTGGATTCCTGTCACATGGGGTATTGTTTTCCACCCTTTAACTTTCAGTCTGTGAGTTTAAGTTTGAATTGTGTTGCTTGTATGCTGAATATTGTTGGATTTTGCTTCTTGATCCATTCTGCCAGTCTGTTTCTTTTGATTGGTGAATTGAGACCATTAACATTGATGGTTATAACTGATATGTATTGACTTATCATTGCCATGACTTTTTCTTTTTGTTGGATTCTCCCCCTTTATTTTTAATTTCTTGTCATGCCTGATGAGTTCATTCTGCTTTGCTTCCTGGGGTTATGGTCCTCATTTTCTATTCCTAGGATATTGTCTAAAATTTTTTGGATTGCTGGTTTGGTATTCATGAAGTTCCTAAGGTGCTCTTTGTCATGAAAATATCTTATTTCTCCATCAATTTTGAAAGATAGTTTTGTTGGGTACATCAATCTGAGTTGGATGCTGTTTTCCTTTAGGGCTTGGAATACATCACTCCAAGCTCTTCTTGCCTTGAATATTTTCATTGAGAACTCTGCCGTGATTCTGATGGGCTTTCCTTTGTATATGATTTGCTTCTTTTCTCTAACTGCTTGTAGAACTTTGTTCTTCTGTTGAGTTTCTGGAATCTTAACTATTATATGCCTATGTGTAGATTTTTTTGGATCAAGGCTACTTGGAGTCCTATAAGCTTCACTTCTCTGTATGTCAAGCTCTTTTCCCCTGCTTGGGAAGTTTTCTGCCATTACTTCTGTGAACAGTTTTTTCATGTCATCTGCACTCTCTGCTGTTTCTTCATCGACTCCAATCAGTCTTATGTTATTCTTCTTGGCATCGTCTAGCAGCTGCTGGATTGATTTCTCATAGCCCCTCACAATTTTGAAGCAATTTTTCTTTTCCTGGTCACTAATTGCAATCTTATCTTCTATATCTGAATTTCTGTCCTCACATTGGCTTATTCTGCTGTGTAGACTTTCAATGGAGTTTTTGATGTCCTACAAATCCATTTGCGTCTGTTTTATGGATTCCATTTGTTTCCTATGTTGGGATTCCATCACGTTCCTCAGCTCCTCTCTAGATTTATTAATCATGTCTTGCACTGTGAGTGCAATCTCTGCTGTTATCTGAGAAATTATTTCTGATTTCATTTTTTCCAGATCCTCTTTTGTTGCCAGTTCAGGGGGTCCAGGTGGTTGTGTATCAGAGTGTTCTATTTCATTTCCCTTTGGGGTTGCTGTAGGTGATCCAGAAGTCTGGTTTTGAGACTTGTTTATGTGTCTTCTCATTTTGACCTGGGAGAGGGGTTGCTGTTGGCACCTGCGTGTTTTACTTCCTCTGGGCCCAGAGTGGCAGGACATGCAGTGGCTCAGAAGCCCCTTCTTCTGGATCGGGAGTGGTGGGAAGGATGGCAGCCTGGAATCCCCTTCCTCAGCCAAGAGCAGTGGGATGGATGGTGGCCCAGAAGCCCCATGAATATTTTTAAGAAAGAACAATTTTAGTGTCTGATTTATTTCAGTTAGCATTATCCTCTGAATTTCTATCTATTTACTTGTGAGTGACATGATTTCATTCCTCTTTGTGGAGAGAGAGAGAAAGAGAACAAAAAAATGTATACACACCTTGCTTCTGAAAAAGAAAAATAGTATGGTGTTTTTCCAACAGATGGTGTTACCTTCATATGGGGGACTGTAGAGAAAGTTGTATATCACAGGGCCAGAGATTTAGCTCAGTGGTTTCGCCCCCGGCTGCACAAGCGCAAGGACCTGAGTTCGATCCCCAGTACCAAAAAAAAAAAAAAAAAAGAAAGTTGTATATCACAAAAACCCACTATTCTGCTGGTCTTTAGAGAAGAATTGGAAAATACATGTGTAGCAATCTCGATGACCAAGGTTACCCAAGCAGCAGTTTGCCATACTAATAAATGTCTGCAAGCTAAGGACACCAGGTTGAGTACCTCTTGTAATTATAGAGACCAAAGGTAACTTGTACCAGTCTCATGATATCTCAATAAATTTAGTAGTAAAATATTTATAATGGTTTTTCTTTTCCTGAAGTGTGTATACATTTTCCTGAAGTGTTTGTACATTTTCCTGAAATATGTATACATATATATATGTATACATATATATATACATATATATATGTATACATATGTGTATGTGTATGTGTGTATATATATATATATATATATATATATACAGGTTTAATTTTCTGTGGTATTGAGTCTTGGGTAAAAGTTTTGCCTCTGAATTTATTATACTGTAAAGCCATATACCTATATTGAGGAATAGTGCAGTTCTAAAGCCTTGAGAGCTAAGGTACAATGGTTTTGAGACTTATCAACAGACTTGACAAAAAACATAAACACAAAACAGGTGATCCTGAGGAGTGCTGCTACTGATACCACACTCTGACCTGCTGCTATGGCCAGTACCATATAACAGGGTGAAAAAAACCACCATTATAAAGGCAAATACCATGGTGAAGAAAGCCCCCACCACCAGTTTCAATCCTAACAGTTATGAAATATACTCTACAAGAAAATGTAATACTTGGTAAAAAAAAAAAACCTCAAGGGTAGTAAATCAGACAAACAATTTTTCAAAAGAAATAAGATAAAGTGCTTCTCAAACACAAGGAGCTCCACAGAAGACTGATACATCAGTGAAGTTCTGGTTGGTATTCAGGAAAGAGTACTCCTCACAGGTACAAATTGCCTTTGATGAATGTGAAAGTTATGTATATTTAAATTGTACTGATTAAATTAATTAAAAAAGGAAAGAGTACTTTGGTTCTATTTGAGATTCTGGTAGAATCATTTTTTAGAAAGTAAATAGCACCTAAAACCAGTTCCAGTATGATTATAACAATTATCTGAGGTATACAAGAATCAGAGTTACCTAGTAAGTTTTTAAATAAATGCTTGATAATCAATCTAAGTTGATGACAGAAGGAGGTGACATAGGGGATATCTTTGATGGGTAAGCTTCTTTTCTTTTTCTGATCTCCTAAGAATTAATCTAACTCAGTTTTTTCCATAGAAGTTGGTATAAAACACACCAATTTTCGCAAGTAGCATATTGTTTCTTCAATTTCACTGATTAAACAGTGTTCTTCCCCTCTGTTTAATACCATAGAAAAGTAGTCTCCATTAATGACATGGGAAGATGTCAACTAATGTGAAGGACTCCATGTGCAAGCTCACCATTTTTCTCTCATAAGAAATCTCTCCTTACCCTCAACAGGTTCAGCCCATGTGCTGTTCTCCCTTGTGCTACAATCCTAATAAAGCCTCTTGAATATGGCATTTTTTTGCCAATTCCTGGCTTCGTTCTCGAAGATAGCATGTTAAATTGGCATATTAGGAGATGATAACACCAAAGGCCACTGGTGCCAAAAGCTGCCAGAAGCAGATGCTGGTAAAATTGAAGTGTCTAGCAGCATAAAATGATGGAGAATTTTAAAGAATAACAGGGAGCCACCATCTATGGTGGACAGAATTTCAGAGTCCTGCCAATAACTGCTGTTTCTGAGCAGTAAGAGGGCCAATAATGCTAAAAAAGATGGTAGCCACTGGCACTAAAAGCCCAAGGCTGTGATCAATAAAAGAGCTACACTTTGCCACTTGTAATGTTTATATAAATTTGGTAAGTACCTTCAGCTGATTGATAACATTTTGGAATCAGTTTTGCAGATGTTCCCCTTTAGAGGTTCCTGAAGAAGAGGTCAGACAATTGTGATGGCTGTGAACAGGATCAAGAACTAGTCCACATTTGATTTCCACTTCATATGTAGCTAAGAACTCGCCCTAGCTTCTAAAAGAAGCAGTAAACCATTAAACACTTTTCAAATGGGAATTTCAACTTCAGATTTTTTTTCAATAGGACAAAACCCATAAGAACTGCAAAGAATAGAAACGATTTGCCTGGGCTTGAACAAAAAGCACAGGTGTTAGTTTTCTATGTGTTTACATCAGTCTCTTACAGAGTGGTAAATAAGTCTAATTGATCAAAAACAATGGAATTGTTATAATGCAATATAATGAGCTAAAACCTGGAGGACCCATTAGCCAATGCTTAGCATTCCACTGGAAGTACTGCTGGTAATTTCTTGTCCATATTGCCAAGTCTTTGACATACTTTGCAGGGAGGGAGGTATTAAGAGAAGTGCTCATATTATAAGGAAATTCCTTGCTATAAATGCTTTTTTTCCTTTTCAATCCTCTATGTAAACATTAAACGCTACCACTGGGGTAAAATGTGGCACCTGTGATACTGTGTTCATCCTGTGTAGTTGACACATAAATTAATTTGAACATCTTCAATAGAGGACAAATTTTCTGTCACCACACCAGTAATTTAAATCTGTAAATGGCTCTCCATTTATACATAAGAAGTTCTTAACAAAGTTTCTGTTTTGGTTTTTGCATGGGGGCAATGGATGTTCCTGATGTGGTAGTTATTATGTTTCAGAAGAAATGCATAGCATCTAAAAGACTTGCTGTTGCATTCTCTGTGATGATGTGCTTTAAGGAAAAACAGGTACTGTGTAAAGGATATCTAAACCTTGAGGTTCCAAATACTACAGCCTGTTCCATGAAGCTGGGACAAGGGCATTACCAATCCCCATTTGCCTTTACTGACCTGCTCCCTGTCATGCATAGCCAATTGGGTCCATCAAAAGGAGACAAGGAGAATGGAGAAGGGGAAAGGAGAATATGCACTTTCTCTCTGTTTCTGTTTCTCTCACTGTTGTCTCAATAAAAGCCCTACCTCAGAACAGGACCAGGTGATCTCAATAACACTAAAAAATCATCAGATCATCCATAATACAGTTTTTGCCCAAATTCAAAGGAATCACTATATCCAGTCTCCTCAGAAAGATCTGCACCAGAACACTAGCAAATTCTCTTTCTCTCCTCTGAACTCTGGTCTTAGCTTTAGGGTCAGTGTTCTCTAAGACCTTGAAGCTCTGGCTTTAGCAGAGCATCACCATCATCATATGTATGGTGTCTTGGGTTTGAGGTGTCCTTTTAGTGATATATACAAACCACCACTAAACTTAATCCTAAGTAAAATAAACCAGACACAGAAATTTAAATATCACGTGATTTCTTTTATATGAGAAACCAATATATACATAATTTGAAGAGCAAAATGAAAGATATATGATAGGAAACAGGAAGGTAGACTTTGTGGAAATGGTAAAGGGATTAGGAATGGTGTGACAGGAAGCTGGGGAGGGAAAATGAAAGTAAAAATGATTAAGATGTAATATGGATATGTATGAATTTCCCAAGATGAATGAAATTAGTATGTATCACAGATATATAGAAATAAAAATAAATTAAAAATAAAGGGAATAACACAAAGTGGAAGAAAAAAAAGTTTATGATTCTGACCTGTGAGGCTTAAATAAATGTGCAAATTTAGAGAAATAAAAATAAACTAATGAGGAACTTAAAAAAGAAAAGAAATCACTCATAGCTGAGCAGCCCTAATTCCTCAAATGTCTCTGTCCCAGCTCTGAGCATCTCTCCCCCACCTCCACGCTCATCCGTTTTCAGAACCACCATATCTTTGCTATGTTTTCTGCAGACCTAGTAGTGCTTGTTCCTTTCTATCATTGCAATTTCATTACCTCTTTGCTCCCTATTTGTTTTGGCTTCCAAATAATACTACCAAGTTCTTTCTGAGTTTTTTTTTGTATTAAATTCTTTTATTGGCACATTGTAGGTATACAACACAATTACATTTCTCATTGGGAATTGTACCTTTATCTAATGCATCTTGGTTCTTATTTTTTCCCCATTCCTAGCCCTCCCTTCATGCCCTCCACCCTTCCCTATTTACAAAGACTTTATTTCCATTTTTTCCATTTCTCATCATTTTTCCTTCCCCTTCTTTCCTTTCCCCTGCCCCTCCCACTACCCCTACCCCTTTGGACCTTTTCTTCCTATTTTACATTATCGATTATTCATTCTAATAATTGGTACATTTTAGGTATACAATATAATGACATTCATCATTGGAAATTTGCACCTTTACATAGTCTCTCTTGGTTCTTATTTTTCACCCTTGCCCAGCCCTCCCTTCAACCCCTCCAGCCCTCCCTATTTACAAAAATTTTATTCCTATTTTTCCATTTTCTCATATTAATCCCATTCCCTTCTATCCTTTCCCTTATCCCTCCCACTTCCTTCCCCTTTGCCTCTTTTCTTCCTATTTCACATGACCTATTATACATTTAGTCCTTATTTACACTTTCAGTTTCTCACACCAGAGAACCTATTCGGTATTTACACATGTGTGTCCTATTTATTTCACTTAGGAGTATTGCCTCAATGTGCATCCACTTAACTATAAATGTCTCTAATTTCTCATTTTTTATGGCTGAGTAGTACTCCATTTTATTAAAAAAACACATTTTCTTTATCCAGTCTCCAGTTGATGGGCATTTGGGCTGTTTCCAAGTTTTAGCTATTACAAACTGTGCTGCTATGAACATGGGTGCACATATATCACTGTGGTATGATTCTTTTAATTCTTTGGGGAAGATCCCCAGCTGGGGAATAGCAGGGTCAAATGGGATTTCCAGTCCTAGTTCTTTGAGGTATCTCCATACTGATTTCCACAGTGCTTGCACCAGTCTACACTCCCACCAGCAGTGGAGCAGGGTTCCTCTTTCCCCACAGCCCCACCAGCATTTGTTATTGGTTGATTTCATAACAGCAGCCATTCTTTCTTTTTCTAAAGAGAATAAAAGCAGTTTATCATGTTTGGTTTTGACTTTGTCTCTTCCAAGTTTTCTCTCCCACTTTGGCGTCCAGAAGCTTAACTATTTTAGTATATATGCTGCCGAAGTGAGCACATCCAGAAGCTAAACTATGACAGGCCTAGGTAGGAGTGTGTGTCTGTGGTGCTGGGTGTTTGTATTGGTCTGTGTATATAATGCTATGCATGGGTGATTGCTAGCATATCTTGAATATTCCACTTGATGTTTTTTATTTTGCTCCTTCTAATATTCTACTTTCCCAGGCCCTCTCCTGGTACTCCAATTGTGTATCTGTTACGTGGTTAAGTATAAAATCTTTGATTAATATAAAATATCAGTCTAAAAAATTTTCAAATATATTTTCCTTATATCCTCTTTTGCATAATACTTTTCTTCCCTTATATCTGATATTTTATTGTATATCTCCTCTGAGTGTCTATACAGTAATATTTAAAGCATATGTACACAAAAAGATATCCTCCCTGTAATCTTTTCCAATATTATGAAGAAAGTCAAGCCAACCTTCACCATCCATTTTCATCCTTGTTCCTCTCATTTCATGTGTAAGCCTGTTATGGGATTTCTGATTACTATTCAATATATTCTCATTTTTATTTTGACTTAAGCATATATAATATTGTTCTCCACGGGTATCTTTTACATAATGTGAATATTTTATACTGCATTGGTCTCTAATGTGATTATTTAAACCTACTTTTTTTTCTATTCAGGGCTTTTATATCTGCATCAGTTTTTGTGATTGAAGGATAACATACCATTATTGGCTTAGACCACATATTTTTCAGTCTGTCCCATGCACAGCATCTTGGTTGTATCTAATTTCATTCTTGTTATGTTATAAACTACGGTGAATGACTTATTTTGGGAACACATGCAAATCTTTACTCTTGAGCTTAATAGATAAATCAATAAGTTCTGGAAGATAAATATTGTTCTTTCACTTGGATATTAATTAGTAATTTTAGAGGTCTTGCTTTCATGAAAAGAAGTTTTACTGTATATGATATTATTACACTTACAAAGCATATTGGATACCTTCTTTGTAGAGTAATCAGAACTGGAGTGTTAAAAGAGCAATTTTGCAAAACAGTTTGCCTACTGAACAGAAGAAAAACCTCACTTTTGTAGAGTAATGATCTCCAAAAGGGAGAGCATTCACTCTAGTCTTAAAAATAATGTTCTAAAGAACAATCATGAAATGTATATTGTACTTTTTCTGTCCTCTGATATTGATACATATATCCCCTTGTGTACATTCCCAAAAATGATTCTTTTCCAACAGTAAGTACTATAAAATTATTTTCAGCATCGCAAATTTACTTATTACTTAAATTCTTGGGGGAATTTGAAATAACATATATTCAAAATTAAAAAGAAATTCACCAGTAGTTTCTTTCATTTTCCTTTGTCTATCAGTTTATGGGGGGATTGCTTGGGTTTTGACTTTTAATATTTCTTTTGTTTTGCTCATCCTATTTATTTCTTTCTTTACTTTTCTTTCTTGAATATTTGATATTTTCATGTGAATACACACTGTTGCTAGTATTTCTGGTTCACTTCAATATTGTTTTGCTTTCTCCTTAATTCTTTCTTTCTGGTCCTCTTCTCCAGTTTCCCAAAGCTTGAGTGATAATTCTCTGTCCTTCAGCCTTGCCTCTACTATATTTCTCTTCAGTTATCTCTCTGTTTTGTCCCCCATCCTTCTTTTTTGTTCTAGTACCAGGGATTGAACTCAGGACCTTGTGCTTGTGAGTTAGATGTGCCACTGAGCTAAATCTTCAGCTCCACCCTTATCCTTCTTAACACCCCTACACACACACACACACACACACACACACACACACACACACTGTAAAATTATTCTACCAAGGGGAAACTCACTGCACACAAGTTTCTGACTTGTGTTGGATGTTGTTATATAAATATAGATCTTGTTCTTATGGTTAAAGGTACCAAATTAGCAGTTACCACAGTTTGTCAGTTTCTAAGCTGTTCTTGATGATATTGTTATTAATAATTGTACTACTTTAGCCAGGATGCCATACCTGTTGTAATCAGTTTTTCACCCTTCTTTGACAACACTGTGATTGTCTGGGGTCATAATCATCACCATAGTCCAGTACCGAAGAATTGGGAGCTCAGACAAATAGATAGCAACTTCTCATCCCTAATAAATTGGGAAGGTAGGATCTTGGGACAGACACAAAGAACAAGAGCCAGCTACACCTAGAAGTCATCTCTAAGGAATAGACAGTTCCTAGAGAAGCCATGATACTAGTGATAAAGCTACCTAACATAAGAAATTTACAAGCATCAACACAGAAAACAAATTAAAGTTAAAAAATATAAAATGGATAAGAAGCAGAAGCAAAATGCAACCCCAGATCTCCAGCTCACCAAGGACAAATCCAGGGACCAACAAGATAGGAGAAATCAGAAGCCATCCACTGGAATTTTCTAAAATGATAGCAGCAAAAGTAAAAAAAAAAAACAACAACAGATGAATGAGGCTATAGAGAAAATCATAGGAGAAGCAATCTCTCAGGTAAAAAAAAAGTGATGATCATAATGAAGGACATAATCAGTAAATCTAGAGTAGACATAGATTAAAAAAATAGAGGATCTTAGGAAAATAATGGAAACCATGAATGCCCAACATGGGAAATAAATGGAATACATGAAACATATTCAAAGAGATATCCAGGAAATTAAAAATTCCATTGAAAGTTTGCAAAGCCAAATGAATGAAAGTGAAGACAAGTATCAGACCTAGAAGACAGGATTATGGTTAGCAATCATGAAAAGAAAAGTCTCTTAAAAATAACAAAGGACCAAGAGAAAGCATTCTATCAGCTGTAAGATGATGCAAAGAAGAACAGTGTAAGATAGATCAGAGTCAATGAAAAAGCAGGAGTCAGTGCAAAGGACATAAAAATCCTGTCCACTGAAGTAATGGTAGAAAACTCCCCAAGAATAGAAAAAGAATTGAAGATACAGATAAGTGATACAAATTGAACTCCAATCAGCCATCACCAAAATAAATCTATACCAAGGTATAGATAATCAATAATCAAGACCACAGAAATTCATTCAGCAAAGAACAGAATATTAAAAATTTTTAGAGAAAAGAAACAAATCACCTGTAAAGGAAAGCTAGATTTATAAAACAAATAACCTGTAAAGGAATAATCATAGCAGACTTCTCAATACAAACTCTTAAAGAAAGGAGAGCTTAGAGTGAAGTACTTCAAGTCATGAAAGAAAACAACCTCCAACCCAGACTGATGTACCCTGCAAAACTATCTTTCAGGTTCAATGGAGAAACAAGATACTTTCATGACAATGAACAACTGAAGAAATTCATGGCCACCAAACCATCTCTACAAAATGTTCTGAAAGATATTTTAGAAAGAGATAACAAAGGCCACAATTCCAAGAACACTAATTGAAGCCACCAGGAAAGGTAAGTAATTAAACAGAAGGGAAAAACAGTAAACCAGCAACTGGAAAATAATACAACAAAGATAATCTAATATATATCAGTAATCATCATCAAGGTAAATAGTCTCAGTTCACCAATCAAAAGAAACAAACTGGCAGAATGGATAAAGAAACAAGATCCAACAATTTGCTGCATACAGAAAACACAATTAATTTAAAAAGAAATTCATAGTCAAAGGATGGAAGACAATGCTTCATGAGAGAGGAACCTGGAAAAAAGCAGGGGTAGCTATTCTATTTGCAAAGTGAACTTCAAGCTAAGACTGATCAAAGGAGACAAAGAAGGTCACTACATACTTGTTAAGGGAAAACTCCAGGAGAAAGACATAGCAATCATAAATAAATATGCACAAAATATCAGCACACTTAACTTTACAAAACAAATATTAATGGACAAAAAAATCTAATAAGCACCAACATATTGTAATGGGGGACCCCCACGCCCCACTATCACAAGTAGATCAACGAGACAAAATCAACAAAGAAATATCATATCTGAACCAAACCTGTGAACAAATCAACTTACTAGATATGTACAGAGTATTCCATCACACAATATTAGAATACATATTATTCTCAGTTGCACATGGGATGTTCTCCAAAATACAGCATGCTTAAGTAAATGCAAGGGAGTTGAAATTATCCTGTGCATATTATCAGGCCATAGTGCAATGAAATTGGAAATCAATGCCAAAAGAAACCACAAGAACTTCATAAACAAATGGAAATTGAATAACACCCTCCTGAAAAATAATGGGTCATAGATGAAATTAAAGAAGAAATTAGACAGTTTCTACAATTAAATGATAACACCAGTACAACATACTGGAACCTATGGAATGCAATAAAAGCAGTCCTATTAGGGAATTTTAGTGGTGAACAATCACATTAAGAAAACAGGATGAGCTCAAATAAACAACCTAATGTTGAACTTCACACTTCTAGAAAAAGAAGAACAAATCAAGCCCAAAACTCATATGAGGGAGGAAATTATAAAGATTAGAGCAGAAATTAATGCAATTGAAACAAAGAAAACAATACAAAGAATCTATGAATAGAAGGATGGTTCTTTGAAAGATTAAATAAAATTGATAAACTCTTAGCCAATCTTATCAAAAGAAGGAAAGAAAAGACTCAAATATATGCATTAGGATGAAAAGAGTAAAATCATAGTGGATCCTGCAGAAATCCAGGAGATTATCAATGCCTACTTTGAGCATCTTGATTCTAATGTGATGAAAAACACAGAAGAAATGGACAGATTCCTAGATACATATGAATTATCAAAGCTGAATCAAGAAGATATAAAAATTCTAAATAACCCAATAACAGTCAATAAAATTAAAGAGGTAATTAAAAACCCATGAATAAAGAAAAGCGCAGGTGCTGATGGATTCACTGCTGAATTCTACAAGAAATATAGAGAAGAGCTAATGCCACTACTCCTCAATATCTTTATGAACTTGAAATGGAAGCAATACTCACAAAGTCATTTCTAGAAGCAAATATTACCCTGATACCAAATCCAGAGAAGGATCCAACCATAAAAGAAAACTATAGCCCAATATCTCAAATTAACATAGACCCAAAAATCTTCAATAAGATACTGGCAAACAGAATGCAAAAGATCATCAAGGTTATACACCACAACCAAACAGGATTCATCCCAGGGATGCAGGCATGGCTAAACACATGCAAATCAATAAATGTAATACACCATATTAACAGAGACAAAGGCAAAAATCACATGATCATCTCAATAAATGCAGAAAAAGCATTTGACAAAGTCCAACACCCATTCATGATAAAAAACGCAAAATTGGAAGAGATGGGCTTTATCTCAATCTGATAAAAGCATCTATGACAAACCAATAGCCAACATACTAAATGGTCAAAGGCTGAAAGCTTTCCCTCTAAAATCAAGAACAAGACAATGTTTTCCACTATCACCACTCCCATTCAGTATAGATCTAGAAACATTACCTGAAGCAATTGGAAAAGAGAAAGAAATAAAAGGAATAAAAATATGAAAGGAAGAAGTTAAACTATCATTATTTGCAGATGACATGATCCTCTACATAGAAGACCCCCAAAACTCCACCAACAGACTTCTAGATTTAATAACCAAATTTAGTCACATAGCTGGATACAAAATCAACAGTCAAAAATCAGTAGCATCCCTGTTCACAAATAACACACTTACTGAGAGAGAAATTAGGGAAACCATACCTTTGATAATAGCATCGAAAAAAAAAGGAAATACTTAAGAATCAATCTAACAAAGGAAGTAAAAGATTTCTAAATTGAAAACTACTGTACTCTGAAAAAGGAGATTGAAGAGGATATCAGAAAATGGAAAGACAACACTTGCTCCTGGGTAGGAAGAACCAACATAGTAAAAATGGCCATACTCCCAAAATTGTTATATTTAATGTAATCCCTATCAAAATACCAATAGCATACCTCACAGAACTAGAGAAAACATGTCTAAAATTCATTTGGAACCAGAAGAGACCTAGAATAGCAAAAATAGTTTTTAGCAACAAAAGCATAGCAGGGGGCATCACCATCGCTGACCTGAAATTATACCATAGAGCTACTGTGATATAAACAGCACAGTACTGACAAAACAAACAAACAAACAAACAAAAAGCAGACCCAAGGATCAATGGAACACATTAGAAGATGCAGAAACAACTCCAAACACTCAGCCACCATCTCCTCGACAAAGGTGTCAAACACCTTCATTGGAAGAAAGATGGCCTTTTAAAATAAATGGTGTTGGAAAAACTGGCTTTCCACATGCCGAAGACTAAATGTAGACCCAAGTCTCTCACTGTGCACTAAATTAAAAACAAAATGGATCAAAGATCTAAATATTGAAATAGAAACATTAAATCTGCTGGAAGAGAGAATAGGTGAAACTCTTGAAAACATAAGTGTAGGCAAAGACTATGAACAAAACCCTAATGGCATAAGAAATACTACAAACAACCAGCAACTGGAATCTCATCATTAAAAAGTTTTATACATCAAATAAATCATCAACAAAGTAAAGGCACAACCAATATAGGGGAAAAATTTTGTCACTTGTTTCTCAGACAAAATACTAACATTTAGATAAATAAAGAAATGAAAAAATCAAACACCCCAAATTTAAAGAGCCAATCAAAAAATGGGCATCTAGATGAGTACACACTTCTCAGATGATGAAGTACAAATGGCAAATAAATATGTTAAAAAATATTCAGCATCACTGGTCATTCAAGAGATGCAAATTAAAACAATGCTCAGATTCTATCTCACTCCAGAAAGAATGTTTACTATCAAGAAATCACCTAATAACAAATGCTGGGGGGCTACTGGGAAAAAGGAACCTTTGTGCACTGTTGGTGGAAGTATAGACTGGTGCAACCACTGTGAAAATTAGTATGAAGATTCCTCAAAAAACTAGGCCAGAAGTTCCATTTGACCCAGCTATCCCCATTATGGGTAAACTCTGGAAAGAATTAAAAGCATCATACCACAGTGATATATGCACACCCATGTTTACAGCACCACTGTTTGTAAAGCTACAAACAAAAACAACCCAAATGCCCATCAACCAATGAATGAATAAAGAAGATGTGGGTTTTTTTTATATACAATAGAGTACCATTCAGCCATAAAGAAGGATGAAGTTGAAACATTTTTACATAAATGGATGAATTTAAAGACCATACTCTTAAGTGAAATAAATTGGACATGTGTAAATATTGCATTATTTCTCTGGTATGAGAAATTGAAAGAGTAAAAAAAGGACCAAAATGTGTAATAAATAATGTGAATTAGGAAGAAAAAGTTCAAATGTAGAGGGGCATAAGGGAGGGGGTAGAGGGAAAAGAAGGAAGGGAGAAGAAAAAAATGAGATAATAAAGATAAAATGGAAACAAAGCTCTTGAAAGAAGGGGAAGAGGGGAAAAGGGGAGGGAAAGGAAATGGGAAAAATATGAATCAAGCCATATCATGTTCAGGTACAAATTCTATACAAAGTGTGATCATTATGTATATCTAAATTGTACCAATAAACTTAATTAATGATTTAAGAAAATAATTAAAAAGGTCAGAGACGTAGCTCAGTGGCACCACACCTATCTGGCTACCACAAGGTCTTGAGTTCAATTCCCGGTACTGGGAAAAAATTTAAATGTTGTAGCACTCTTTACACAAGCAACCACATGTCATAAAAAGCTTAAGAACATTTATTATGAGCACCTAAATTGAATATTATTTTCCATCCTTTTTTTACCATATTGAGATGTGGCTGTGAGAAATCTCTTCCAGTTGATGTTGCATGTTTCAGGGGGACTCTCCTTCTGCTGGTGTTATTATTCTAGATCTCTTATGACATCTGAATGGACTATGGGATAAGTCTCTTAACTCAGAAACTGAGATTCTTCATGTAAAAAATAGTATCAAAAGTGAGAATATCAAGTTATGAACAATGCAGGTTAACCAGCTACTTAAATATTATATCTTCTTATTTTAATGAAAAACCATAATAAATGACGCTTTTTTTGTCATAGAACTCATTTCTTACTACTAAAGGTCTCCAACACATGCACAGAAAAAAACATTCCCCATATATTTTAAACAAATATATAAATTGAATAAAAATGACAGCAGGAAAACAAAGAAATCTATTCCTAACACAAACAAGCATTTGAAGATAATTTATGAAAATAACAAATAAGAATTCTTCACTTCTAAAAATATACCAAATAATATCTAAATGAATATATAACAGCACTGAATAAATGATATGTGACCATGTTTCCCTCACTTTATCCCAAATCTTGAGTCTATTTTGTGTTAAATTATTTACCAATTTTATAAAATTTTTAATTTCTGTCATACAACCAATATTGATACCATATTCAGGTAATCAAAGTTCATGTACATTATATGGCGGTCATTCATAGTTATAAATTTCTCTTCCTATGACAAACTGGTTGTTTTCCACCTCAGTAGCAATGGTATCTGCTGCAGAACAACCTCAAAGAATAATTTCTCATTTTTTATGGCTGAGTAGTACTCCATTTTATTTTAAAAAAACACATTTTCTTTATCCAGTCTCCAGTTGATGGGCATTTGGGCTGTTTCCAAGTTTTAGCTATTATTGGATGCATATTGAAGTGATACTCTTAAGTGAAATAAATAGGACACACGTGTATAAATACCGGATAGTTTCTCTAGTGTGAGAAACTGAAAGTGTAAATAAGGTCTAAAAGGTATAATAGATAATGTGAAATAGGAAGAAAAGGGGCAAAGGGGAAGGGGAAGTGGGAGGGGGTAGGGGAAAGGAAAGAAGGGAATGGAATTAATATGAGCAAATGGAAAAATGGAAACAAAGTCTTTGTAAATAGGGAGGGATGGAGGGGTTGAAGGGAGGGCTGGGCAAGGGTGAAAAATAAGAACCAAGAGAGATTATGTAAAGGTACAA
This sequence comes from Heterocephalus glaber, assembly GCF_053883595.1. Lineage (NCBI taxonomy): Eukaryota > Metazoa > Chordata > Mammalia > Rodentia > Bathyergidae > Heterocephalus > Heterocephalus glaber. The sequence goes on along the minus strand of NW_028258384.1, from coordinate 32,473,054 downwards.
ATTTCCAATGATGAATGTCATTATATTGTATGTCTAAATGTACCAATTATTAGAATGGAGAATTGATAGTGCGAAATAGGAAGAAAAGGTCCAAAGGGGTACGGGAAGTGGGAGGGGCAGGGTAAAGGAAAGAAGGGAAATGAAAAATAATGAGAAATGGAAAAAATGGAAACAACGTCTTTGTAAATAGGGAAGAGTGGAGAGGGTGAAGGGAGGGCTGGGAATGGGGAAAAAATAAGAACCATGGTGCACCATGTAAAGGTACAAGTTCCCAATGAGAAATGCAAATGTATTGTATATGTAAAATGAACCAATAAAAGAATTTTTGAAAAAAATATTCTTAAATACCCTTTTCATTTACCGTGAATTACTTTTATATTAAATGATTTGTTTTATCTCTTTTAAGTAAAAATTTAAAATAACACAATTTAAAAATGGCCCACCTTGGCATAATGTCACACTCCTTTAGCCCCAGCTATTTGGGAGGCTGAGGCAGGAAGATTTCAATTTTAAGGCTAGTCTGAGATATTTAGAGAGACCCTATGTCAAAATAAAATTTAGAAAAAGAGCTTGGGACATAGCTAAGCTTTCCCAGTGCCCTAAAAAGGGGTAAAGATTTGAATACGTATTTCTCCCAAGTAGGCATAAAGTAGCCAATGGATACATGAAAAATACTCAATATCATTAATTAGGGAAATACAAATCAAAATCACAACAAGATATCATATCACCCCAGTAAGAATGACCATTATCAAAAATACTAAAAATAACAAGTGCTGACAAGGATGTGAACAAAAGAGAACATTTCCTCACTTTGGTGGGAATGTAAAGTAGTTCAACCATTATGAAAAACAGTATTGGTATTCCTCAAATCATTAAAAATAGAACTACCACATGATCCAGCAATCCCAGACCTGGATATATAGCCAAAGGAAAGGAAATTGATATCTTGAACAGTATATTTATTAGAGCACTCTTCATAACAGCCAAGATAGACAGGATATGGAATTAACCGAAATGTTCATCAACAGATGAATAGATAAAGAAAACATGGTGTATATGCACAATGGAATACTACTAAGTCATAAAAAGTATGAAATGCTGTCATTTGTGATAACATGGATGGACCTGGAGAACATTATGTTAAGGCAAATAAGTCAGGCACAGAGAGACTAACACCACATAATCTCATTCATATGTGGAATTTAAAAATTACTGAACCTATAGAAGTTGAAAGAAGAATAATAATTATCAGAGATTGGGGAGAATAGAGGAAAAAGGCAATGTGTCAGAGATTAATCACTAGTTATAATATTATTGTTTGCTAGGCAGAATAAGTTTTTGATGTTCTGTGACACACCAGGGTGAATATAATTAAAAATGTACCATATATTTCAAAGTAGTTAAGGGAAGAATTTGATTATATTCACCATATAGAACTAATAAAAGCTTAAAGTGATTGAATGTGCTAATTGCCCTGAGTGGGTCACTACAAAATATATACAGAAATCCAAACATCACATTATATCTCATAAATATGAACAAATATTATGTCAATAAATTTATTAATAGAAAATAATAAATATTTGTTGACAAGAGATGTCCTTAACCTACCACCTGTTTCTTCCTAAAGCACATATTTTGACAATGTCACAGTAAATCCTTTAGACACCATGACCTTCTTTTCTAATGTAGTAATACAGAAAGAGGTGTATCAGCCACATCCATTTATAAAATGTAAAACAAAAATTAGAACATTTTTAAGGAACTTGCACCTTATATTTACATGATTAAGGGGAAGATATTTATAGATTTTAATTAGTAGCATGATGATAGAAAATTTGTCTTTCAAAGAGTTGACATTTGTTGATCCATGTGTCAGCTACTTGAGGTGAACACAATATGAACCCCAAACTTCTTGCTATGTTTGGATCTCAGATGTCCCTCCAAAGGTCACGTGTTGAAAATTTGGTTGTCCGTTGATGGCACTGTTGGGTGCAAACTTTAGATGTAGGGCCTAGTTGGAGTAAGTAGGTCAGTGGGGGTGAGCTCTTAAATATATTGAGGGCCTAGTCCTTTTGCCTCTTTTCTTCCCAACCACCATGAAGTGAGCAGCTTTGATCTGTCACTTACTACCCCCAATATTTTGTCTCACCACAGACCCAAAGCATGGAGGCCAAATGACCATGGACTGAAACTTCTGAAACCCCAAGCCAAAATAATCCTTTGCTCATTTTAGTTCTTTATCTCAAGCATTTTTTCACATCAGTAAACAGCTAATGCAGTTCCACAAATTCACATTAGAGTATCCAGTCCTACTCATTCTGTCCAATCATATGTTGACTCCCAATTACTTCTCTAATGAAACAAATATATTTTGCTCTAGAAGTAAAAGAAAAAAGCTCAACTTTAAGGACAATAATTAAATCTCTGTTTAAAAAATCACATCAGAAACACTCAGAGGTCTCTGCTTTCAAGATCACCTTTGAATACCTCACATATCAAATTTCATTTTAGTTCAGTGAAAAAAAGAAGGGATGGAAGATGACTCATCACTTCAGACTCACTTTGGAAGAAACATCCAGACTCTTTAATAGAACAGGAAGGTTTATACCTCCCTTACCTGCTTCAATAGCACACTCTCTCCAAAACACACACACAAACACACATACACACACACACTCATGCACACACACAGTCTCACAGTGGTAATAGACATCTACTAGGCCACACACTTTTGCTGCTGGTGCTAGTCCTTCTTTCCAGTTGTAAATATCCTCTGTAAATGTTGCTGCCTCCAAAATAAACTGATCTCAGTTGCCATAGAAACCAAAATTTCATTAAAAACATTCTTGTTGATATCAGGTGTCCAAAGGAACCAGGAAGTATACATACATCCTCAGAAGCAGAGCATTGATCTCGTGCTCAGTCATGTAACCCCATGCCTAACCCAAAGAACAAAAAATGAAGTATTAGAGAAAACATTTGAAATTGTTCCTAGCATAGGCATTTGGGGAAAAGGAGATTCTTATACAAGGCATTATGAAAAAAGGGAAGAGAGGTTGAGAAACATAATCCTCCTTTTAGAAACACAGACCCATGTTCCAATTTCTGTACCCAACTATCTTTTAGTATTCCATAATGTAAGAGACTAATACACATTCATGTAGAAGAGAGCCTCTGGATTATTGATCATTCCAAAAGCAAATACAATAAAGATATGCTACGTACAGGAACCTAATGACCTCAATGAATGTAAGCATTATATGACCTAACATGAACTGAGATTAAGAAAATAAACAAGAATGAAAAGAGGAATAGGGGAATGAGAGGAGGAAGGAGGGAGAGAGGAGGAAGGGGAAGAAGATTTAAAACAAAGAAACAAGATTTTTAACACCCCAAGATTATTATAAACTGCATGAACTGCAAATATGTACTAACAAAATAAAACATTTTAAACAAATACATGAATAAATAAAAACTAATATTCAAATGAAAAATGACCAACAAAGGAGAAATGATATGAGATTAAAGCACAAAGCCCTGGTTTTGTCAGGGCTAAAGAAAGATGAGGTTACCTCTAGACAAATGTGTATTTGAAAGGTTGAGGGGAGAAAAGGCTTCCTGAGAAGATAAACAAACTCTACCAAATCCACCCACCACACCCTAAGGCACCAAAGGAGATAAAACTGAGCATCTCACATTAGGGAATCTGATTTGGGCAGATAATTTACACCAAAACCACAATGCTACTGAATAACAAACATACCTAGAGGTAATTCTCTTCCAATCATTTTCAGATTCGAAAAACAGGCTTCTGAGAACTGAACCATCATCATCAAGGTAGACAAGTACACACAGGCTCTGTCACACATAGTCATTCATGTTATAGAGAGGAAAGTGTGTGACAAAGTAGGACTTCCTGCTCTAATTAACTTAGAGGCCATGCCTGTGTGCTCAGTTCTGGACAGTTACATGCAGGTGATGGGCTATCAGGAGGGGAGGCATGCACTTCTTATTTCTAAGGTTTCTCATTTTCCCCACTTTAAAAACTCCAATTGTGGCTTATTTTACATTTTAGCTAGAAAAAATGAAATCAATAAACTATGAGTCAGCAACTGACTTAGTTTCTGAGGACAGGCACGTAGCGGGATGTTTCATGGTCAATTCTCTCAAGTCCAAAAGATTTTGAGGAATATAGACGAGTTAGTTGCACATCAGCCACTCACCAGCTGTATGACTTTCAGCTTGTGGCTAAACTTCTGTTTCTTACAGTTTTCAGAAAGGTAAGGTGAAGTAACAACATCGTGAAAGAAAATTAAACTTTCCTTTGCAAAAACATAGATATTTTTCAAGGAAAATAGTATTGGTTGTAGCATGAAATTGGTTTAACAATGTTATTTTGAGTGAATGAATACATTTTAAATGACTTAGAATTATTATATTCAAATATTGGTAGGAATAGGCCACATAAACAAAAGGTTTTGTAATCCTTGAAAATGAAAAGGGTTTGAATACTGTTTCTTTCAGATATTAAGAACATAGGCAAATGACCAAGTCAGAGAGAGGCCTATGAGATGACCACCAAAATGTGAACTCTGCCTTACCTTTTCTCTCCAAAAAGGGTACCACGGTAACAGGTCAGAATGAGAGAGCAGTCAGCATTGCTATATGACAAGAACTCAGAAGGTGGAAGTCCAGTCCACCAGAAGCCTCACATCTGTGTGCAGCCACCACAAATGCTCAGAGGATCGATGCACTTTGGCTAAGGAAAGGATGCATACATGTGTGTCTGCTCTAGCTGAGTGGTACTTTTCTGGGACACGATGTCATTCGGTGCACGTGGGTCATGAACTGACCTTCCTCTTACAACTTAACATCACTTTCAACCATTACATAACAGTCTGCCTCCCTTTAAGTAAGCTTCTTTGGCATTCCACTGAAAATGTGCTTTCATGTGTGCTTGTATTGTGTGCCTTATGCTACAACATAACCATCCATCACCAAAAATTCCTTCCGAGGACTCACAGGTGTATAGAAAGGTGCCACCTGATGACCAGAGGTAGCATTCTGAAAGGGAAACACCACACTGGGGCAAACAGAGACAGGGGATTCAGGTGACACTGTCCAGCTCACATGATGTTCCACCATCGCAACATGACAAGGCCTGCCTGGACGTCTATGTATGTCCCCCATCACATTATGTGTGCAGTGTTAAAGTATCCTGTGTATAATTTTCATCTCAACTTTCCTCCCGCCATAGGACTCATCCTTGAAAGTTCTAAAGGTGGGTTTAATGATTCAGTGTAAAGGAGCATATCTTACTCACAGTCCATACCATAGTTTCCCATGGCTCAGAATTGTCATCAACCTTCATCTTAGTGTGAATCACATTGATAGAGGCCACTTTATCACCCTAGAAATAAAAATCTGAGTTATTATCTACTTTAGAAAAGAACATACTCTGAGGATAAACAAATGGTCGTTAGATTTCTTCAGCAAAATCCACAAAACTGCCTTACCATCTAGCTCTTGGGCTCCTTCCCAGTACTATGCTCTCTCTTGCTGGATTCATGTCCAGGTTTCCAAATACGTGATGACTTTAGGACACGGGAAATCATCCAAGCACTCTGAATCCATCATCAATTTCTCAGATGACCTTGGCTTTACACAAGTACTCAATCCCTATGGAAATGCCCAGAAAAGAAATATGCCAGCCTGTGAGTTGAGAATTTACCATCGAATTTGTATGAGGGGTAAGTATTGCTTCTGAGAATTATCCACACTGCACAGGCTATGGGGAAACGAAGATAAAGAAGTAAGATCCCCGAGTGAGTTCTTTACATTGTCTGAGGTATTTTTTTCTAATGCATATTTTGCCACTCAACTTGCAGTCCCATAAGAAACATCTTTGCTTTAATAATAGATTCATTTGGAAGACAGATTTGGACAGCATCTTTCCTAAGTGGTGGCATTGGACAGGGCTCCAGGGAGACAAAAGTTCTGAGCCCTGAGGAGTTAATCCCCTTAGGGAATCACACTAATTGAGCATGCTTACAAAACCTGTCATTTACTTGGTAAACAGGTACAAGAGTTTAGGGAGCTAGGGGTGCTTTCAGTGGGATGCTGTGCACTGGCTAGTGGGCCCTGCTGGGGTTATCACTTTCTATGTAGGTAAGCTTTTTCTACCTTTGACCGATTAGGTGACTGAACCCATCTCTAAAGGAGAAAGGACAGAAGTTGACTTGTAGAAAACTGACAACAACAACACTTTTTCCTATGCATGGCAATGTCAGTGATTTCTGTTCTGAACAACACCCAGAAAAGTCATGTCAGTAACTCATTCTGAAGGCGGGAACCTATATATAGTTTCTGGTATTAATTTATGAATTAAAGAAGGGACAAGATTGAACATCCTGGCTTTGATCTTGAGTTTTCAAGAAAGATTAGTCTTTCACCACTAGGGGAGGTGTTAAGAGCTCTTTTGTTCTGAGATATCCTTTATCAGGTTGACGAAATAATGTATCTCCCCTGAAATACTTGATGTTTATATATTAAAGACCAAGGTTGACCTCAGAGCATTCACCTGGAAAGGAGACACCAAGCCAAAAATACCAGGCTAGAGAATAATACAGCCAACATTGCTAAACATATGTAAAACTCCTGTGTACTTGAAAAACCATGCTGTGCAGTTTCCTCCTGGAAAAAAATGACATGTGAACCCATATGTTCAACCTTCCCAAATGTCATGACCAAAGGTGATGATGTGGAGTTCAGGTCAAAACTTGGAAAACCGGGTTCATAGCTATTAAGGAGCAATGACTCTCAACCTAATATTCTCCTACAATGTACCATTTCAAAGGCAGTGTGTACAGTTACATTACCAATGAAACTAAGCATAACTTCCTAAAAACACAGATATAAAATAATATATTGGGTGTAAATGGTAGCAACATAGATAGAAGAGAAACTGTAATCATAGCAGAAGAATTAAAATTGAATGGAAAGTTTTATTTATCCCTTGTAGAGATGTGACATATGGAAACAAATTCACATGGATGGTAAGTTTTTGCTGAAAGAACAGCAAACAGATTTTGGCAAATCAAAGAGGAAAGAGGAGACCTTCCTGATACATACACACTTGGAGAAATAAAGTCTCTTGAGCAGATTAGGAGCAGTGAAAGAAGAAGAACTGAACCACCGGTACAGATGAAGTTATGGAAGTCATGTATAGAAGTCTTGCAGGACACAATGTGATTCGAAGAGTTTTGTGACTAGACTTCTAGAAGGGTAAGGAGACAGCTTGGGCCAAAGCAATACTCCAAGAGAAACCAGTAAAGAGATGATCTGCCAAATTATGGGAGGTCTCTAGAGTAGATATAAATGGTCACAAAAAGCAAAGGCAGATCCTGTAGGAAACACATCAGTATCGGATGGGCTGAGATTGGGTTTCTGCTTAGAGAAAAAACTCGTTTTTTTGAGAATGTGGATTTAATAGAGGGCTTAGGATATGTACCTCACTGTAAAGAGAAGACACATATTGCACACAGATCACAAGTACTGGAACGAATTCTCATGCCTAGAGTCAGGCAATCAGGAGAAAGTTCCATGGATCCCAAGGACTCATAAAGAGGGCTTGGGGGCCAGAGGGCCGGCAATGCATTGGTGAGTGTGTGCAGATCCCTGGGAGCAGCTGTGTGACCCAGATCAGTGCAGCTGCAGGCGAATCCCAGTCGGGGGTCTGGCCCGACCCCAGAAGCTATTGCCCTACCACCCAGGCCATGGGTCTGCTCAGAAAGGAGGTGCAGGGGTGTGTGGGCTTATGCCAGAGGCCTGCCATTCTGTTGGTGAGTGCGTGCAGATCCTGGGGAGCAGTTGTGTGGCTCAGACCATTGTGGCTGCAGGCAGATCCCAGTCTGGGTCTGCCCTGACCCCAGAGGCTCCAGAGCACCCACACAGGCTGAGGGTCTGGCCAGAGAGGAGCTCCACGGGCATGCAGGCTTCAGCCAGAGGCCCACCATACCATTTGCCACAGCCAGGAACCCTCCTGGAGAAGAGCTGTATATGCACACAAGCAATACCCAGAGGCTTGCCTGATATGATTGATAAGTGTGAGGAGACCCTAGCCAAAGCCTGTGCAGACAACAGGAACTGGGGTGCACAGCACCCAAACAAAGGCCCTCTCAGACAACAGCTACACAGGGGCCCCAGTGAGAGGCACACCCAGATACCATCCCAAGTGTGCACAGGCACCAGCCAGAAGCCCACCCAGACAGCAGGTCAGCTCAGGGATCCAGAAGGTCACCACTCTGAACCCAGGAATTCGTGTACTGGTGAGCAGTAGAGTAAAGGCTGTTCAGTGGCTTGATGAGAATTCAAGACCGTTGGGTGAGCAAAAAGTCACCTCCACAAAGGCACAGCAGGCTGCATCTGTTGAAATGAGAAGACATGTAAAAAAGTCTCAAAACCAGGCTTCCAGATCACCTAAGGCAACCCCAAAGGGAAACGAGATGGAACAATCTGATACTCAACCACCTGGACTCCCTGAACTGGCAAGGAAAGAGGATCTGGAAAAAGTGAAATCAGACATAATTTCTCAGATAACAGCAGAGATTGTGCCCATAGTAGGGGACATAATTAATAAATCTAGAGTGAAGTGAACATAGATTTAAAAAACCTAGAGGAGCTGAGGAATATGATGGAATTCCAACAGAGGAAACAAATGAAATTCATAAAACAGATGCAAACAGATTTCCAGGAGATTAAAAACTCCATTGATAGTTTACGCAGCAGAATGAGCCAATGTGAGGACAGAATTTCAGATATAGAAGATAGGTTTCCAATTAGTGACCAGGAAAAGAAAAATTTCTAAAAAATAGTAAGGGACCATGAGAAATCAATACAGCAGCTGCTAGGCGATGCAAAGAAAAATAATATCAGACTGATTGGAGTCAATGAAGAAACAGGAGAGAGTGCAGATGACATTAAAAAAAAAAAACTGTTCAGAAAAGTAATGGCAGTAAATTTTCCAAGCAGGGGAAAAGAACTTGACATACAGATAAGTGAGGCATATAGGACTCCAAATAGCCATGATGAAAAAAAAACAAAAAACTGCACATAGGCATATAATAGTAAAGATACCAGAAATCCAACAGAACAAAATTCTACGATCAGTTAGAGAAAAGAAACAAATCACATACAAAGGAGAGCCCATCAGAATCACAGCAGACTTCTCGACACAAACCCTCAAGGCAAGAAGAGCTTGGAGTGATGTCTTTTAAACCTTAAAATAAAACAACCTCCAACCTAGATTGATGTACCACACAAAACTATCTTTCAAAATTGATGGAGAAATAAGATACTTCCGTGACAAAGAGCACCTGAGGAACTTCATGAATACAAAACCAGCACTCCAAGAAATATTAGACAATATCCTAGGAAAAGACAATGAGAATCACAACCCCAGGAAGCCCAGCAGAATGAATCCAGTGGGCATCACATGAAATTAAATGCAAAGGGGGAGAATCCAACAAAAAGAAAAAAGTCAAGACAAGGATAAGTCAATACGTATCAGTTATAACAATCAATGTTAATGGGCTCAATTCACCAATCAAAAGAAATAGACTGGCAGAATGGGTCAAGAAGCAAGATCCAGCAATATGCTGCATATAAGAAACACACTTAATTCAAAAAGAATCTCATAGACTGAAAGTTAAAGGGTGGAAAACAATACTCCATGTGGCAGGAACCTGAAAATAAGTAGGAGAAGCTATCCTTTTTGCAGATCACGTGGATTTCAGACCAACACTGATTAAGAGAGACAAAGAAGGACACTACATCCTTGTAAAGGGAACAATCCAAGAGGAAGAGATGACAATCATTAATATATATGCACCAAACACTAGTGGACCCAACTGTATAAAACAAATACTAATGAACATGAAAAATCAAATAAGCACTAATACAACAGTAGTGGGGGACCTCTAAATGCCACTGTCACAAACACATAGATCAACTAGACAAAAAAAATGAAATACTAGAACTCAATCAAACTCTTGAACAAATGAACTTAACAGATGTTTACAGAGTGTTCTACCCCACAAAATCAGAATACACATTCTTTTCAGCTGCACAGGGCTCGTTTTGGAAAATAGACCACACACTTGCTCACAGAACATGTTGAAGTAAGTGCAAAGGAATTGAAGTTATCCTCTGTATATTATCAGACCATAGTGCGATGAAATTGGAGATCAATACCAGAAGAAACCACAAGAATTTCATAAACACATGGAAACTCTACCAACACATTTCTGAATAACCAATGGGTCACAGAGGAAATTAAAGAAGAAATCAGACAGTTCCCACAATTAAATGACAGTGCCAACACAACATATCGGAATCTATGGGTCACAATGAAAGCAGTCTTATGAGGGAAATTCATAGCAGTGAATACTCACATTAGGAAAACAGAGGAAGCTCAACTACACAACCTGATGGTGAATCTCAAGCTTCCAGAAAAAGAAGAGCGGGACAAACCCAAAGCCCATAGAAAGGAGGAAATTATAAAGATCAGGGCAGAAATCAATGCAATGGAGACTAAGAGAGTGATACAAAAAAATCAATGAGGCCAAGAGTTGGTCCTTCAAAAGAATAAACAAAATTGACAAACCCTTAGCCAAGCTTATGAAAAAAAGGAAAGAAAAGACCCAAATCCATGCAATTAGGAATGAAAAGGGTGAAATTACAACGGACCCAGCAGAATTCCAGAGGATCATCAATACCCACTTCGAGAACCTATATGCCAATATGATGGAAAATGCAGAAGAAATGGAAAGATTCTTAGATACATGTGAATTACCAAAGTTGAATGAAGATGACCTAAAAATTCTAAGCAACCAATATCAATCAATGAAATTGAAAATGTAGTTAAAAATTTACCAACTGAGAAAAGCTTGGGATCCAGGCCACACCAGGGACATCCGCGGGACAGGGAAGAGAGGTCCCTGGTCGCAGGGAGCCCCACCCCATCCAGCCCCGTGCCCACTGAGGCAAGACACTTAGCTATGCGGGTGCCTGCAGGACACCCCCCTACCCCCCACCTGCTCCTCTGGCCTCTTGGCTGTGCCGCCACCTGGATCCACACTACAAAGACACAGGGGACACCAGACCACCAGACCACTGTACTGGGTAAGTTGGAGGGATCATCACCTCCCATCAGAACCTAGACTATCTTCAGGGGAAGGGCACCTGGAACCTGCAGTACAACCTTGCAGAGTTCAACCCTACAGGAGGACAGGGAGCTCAACTTGGGACTTGCAGCCAGAAATCAGCCTGAATCTCATGGGTCTGTGACTGGCTGGCTGAGACTCATTGACTTATATCTGCACACTGCTGCCCACTTTGTCTATTGTGATGGCAGAGACATACCCTGAAGGAGGCCCTGCATTTTCATTTTTAATTCTTATTTCCAAAATTAGTATTAATTGGTTTATATTTTTTTCTCTTATTTTTAATTTTTTCCTACTCTTTGCAAATTTTTGTTTCTCTCTTCTTTTTTTCCTGCTTTCTTTTCTCTTTCCTTTCTCTCTCTCTCACATTTACTCTCTTGCTATCCCTCGTTGTTCCTCATCTTCCTTTTTGTTACTCTTCTGGCCCTAATTCAGATTTCTTCTTTATTTTTCTTTTATTCTCTTTTTCCTTCTCTTGCCAGTGTCCTCTGGCCTCACTGCTATCCTTCTCCTATCCTTCCACCTATCTATCCTTCCCTCCCCAACTCTTTCTGACTCCCCATCCCGAAGGGTAAAGTTGCCATATTGAAGAGTTTATTCACTACAAACATACATTGGGTTGGTCCTCGATTTTGATTTAATTCACACAGTTAAAGGTGATAGATTAATAACTACCACAAATTGTCATTTTCTAAGATGTACTTGATGCTATGGTGTTGCTGATTGTATCATTTGGGCTAAGGTGTTGTTATTGATCTAGTCAGTGGTCCTTCCTGGTATAATGAAAATGAGATAGCCTCAGAGTCATTAGCGACTCAAAACCTAAAGAGCATCAAAATCTGGAAGACACTGCTGAGAAGCAATCATTCCATAAGGGTTCTAATTACAAGCAACAAAGACACTTACAATAAGCAATTTCAAACTATCAACCCAGGAATTAAACCAAAGACAGTACCAAACACAAAAAATGAGAAGACGTTTAAGCAAGGCACAAACTCAGACTTCCACCCCACCAAGGGTAAACCCCAGGGGAAATGAGGTGGAAAAGTCTGATAATCAACCACCTGGATATCCTGAACTGATAGCACAGGAAGTAACAAAACAGATGAATGAGGCTCTAGAAAAATTCAGAGCAGAAATAATCAACCAGATACCTACAGAGATGGTGAGCAGAGTGAAAGACATGATTAGAGGCTCTAGAACAGAAACAGATAAAAAAAATAGATGAGCTCAGAAACATGCTGGAAGCTATGAATGCCCAGCATAAGAAAGAAATGGAAATCATGATCGCCCAACATAAGAAAGAAATGGAATCCATGAAACAGATTCAAACAGATATTCACGAGATTAAAAACTCCATGGAAAGCATGCAGAGCAGATTAAGGGAAGCTGAAGACAGAATATCAGATATAGAAGACAGGATCACGGTTAAGGACCATGAAAACAGATTTCTTAAAAATAGTAAGGGACCATGAGAAATCAATCCAGCAGCTGCTAGACAATGCAAAGAAGAATAACATAAGACTGATAGGAGTCCCCCCAAAAACAGGAGAAAGTACAATTGACATAAAATAAAACTGTTCACGGAAGTAATAGTGGAAAACTTCCCAGACAGAGGTAGAGAATTGGACATACAGATAAGTGAGGCATGTAGGACTCCAAATAGCCTTGATCAAAAACAAATCTACACATAGGCATATAATAGTTAGGATTCCAGAAATCCAACAGAAGAATAAAATTCTACAAGCAGTGAGAGAAAAGAAACAAATCACATACAAAGGAAAGCCCATCAGAATCACAGCAGACTTCTCAACACAAACCCTCAAGTCAAGGAGAGCCTGGAGTGAAGTATTTCAAGCCCTAAAAGAAAATAACTTTCAACCTAGACTGTTGCATCCTGCAAAGTTATCTTTCAAAATTGATGGGGAAATTAGATACTTCCACAACAAAGGACACCTGAGAAATTTCATGAACACCAAGCCAGCACTACAAGCAATTCTAAACAATACCCTAGAAAAAAACAATGAAGGCCACAACTCCATGAGGCCCAACAGAGGGAAGCCACCAGGAAAGATAAGAAAGCAAAGGGAAAGCGGGGAAAATAATTAAAACAGCCAACAAAAGTAAAACATCATGACAAGGATGAATCAATATCTATCAAATATAACCATCAATGTTAATGGCCTCAATTCACCAATCAAAAGAAATAGACTGGCAGAAGGGATTAAGAAGCAAAATCCAACAATATGCTTATACAAGAAACACACCTAACTCAAAAAGAAATTCATAGACTGAAAGTAAAAGGATGGAAAACAGTCCTCCATGTCACAGGAATCCAGGGAGAAGCAGGGGTAGCAGTCTTATTTGCAGACAAAGTAGATTTCAAACCAAAATTAATTAAGAGAGACAAAGATGGTTACTACATCCTTGTGAAGGGAACAGTGCAAGAGGAAGAGATGACAATCATAAATGTAAATGCACCAAATACGAATGCCTGCAACTATATAAAACAAATATTAATGGACATGAGAAACCTAATAACCACTAACACAATTGTAGTGGGGGCCCTAAGTACCCCACTGTAACAAATAGGCAGATCATCTAGACAAAAAATTAACAATGCAATTCTAGAACTCAACCAAGCTATTGAACAAATGGACTTAATAGATGTTTACAGAGTGTTCCACCCTACAAAATCAGAATACACATTCTTTTCAGCTGCACATGGGTCATTCTCCAAATCAGACCACATGCTAGCTCATAGGACATGTCTAAGTATATGTAAAAGAATTGAAGTTACCCCCTGTATATTATCAGACCATAGTGCAAAAAAATTGGAGATCAATAACATAAGAAACCGCAACCCCCCCCCCAAAAAAAAACACATGGAAACTGAATAACACCCTCCTGAACAACCAATAGGCCACAGAGGAAATTAAAGAAGAAAGTAAACAGTTTCTACAAGTAAATGATAATGCCAGTACAACATACAGGAATATATGGGACACTATGAAAAGAGTTCTACGCAGGAAATTCACAGCAGTGAATGCCCATATTAGGAAAACAGAGAGAACTCAGTTAAATAACCTAATGCAGAACCTCAAGCTCCTAGAAAAAGAACAGCATAACAAACCCAAAACTCTTACAAGAAAGGAAATTATAAAGATCAGAGCAGAAATCAATGCAATGGAGACTAAGAGAACAATACACAAAATCAATGAATCAAAGAGTTGGTTTTTTGAAAGAATAAATAAAATTGATAAACTTGTAGCCAACCTTCTCAAAAAACGGAAAGAAATGGCTCAAATCCATGCAATTAAGAACAAAAAAGGTGAAGGCACAACAGATCCAACAGAAATCCAGACGATCATCAATACCTGCTTTGAGAACCTGAACTCTAATAAAATGGAAAACACATTCCTAGATACATACAAATTGCCAAAGTTAAATGAAGAAGATATAGAAATTCTAAACACCCCAATTACAATGAGTGAAATTGAAAGTGTAATAAAAAATTTGTCAACAAAGAAAAGCCCAGGTCCTGATGGCTTCACTGCTTAATCCTACAAGACATTTAAAGAAGAACTATCACCATTACTCTTTAAAGACATCAAGGAAATTGAAAGGGAAGCAAGCCTTCCAAATTCATTCCTGGAAGCAAGTGTTACTTTGATTCCAAAACCAGGGAAGACCCAACCGAAAAGGAGAACTACAGGCCAACCTCCCTAATGAACATTGATGAAAAATCCTCAACAAGATGCAGGCAAACAGAATACAGGGGATCATCAAGAAGATCATACACCCTGACCAAGTCGGATTTATCACAGGGATGCCAGGATGGCTCAACAAAGGTAAATCAATAAATGTGATACACTACACTAACAGAGTCAAGGACAAAAACATATGATCATCTCAATAGATGCAGAAAAGACATTTGGCAAAATCCAACACCCATTCATGATAAAAACCCTACAGAAAATTTGAATAGAAGGTCTGTATCTCAACCTGATTAAGGCTATCTATGACTAACCAACAGCCAACATCATACCAAATGGTCAAAAACTGAAAGCTTTCACCCTAAAAATGAGGAACAAGACAAAGATGCCCACTACCACCACTCCTGTTCAAGACAGTTCTGGAAATATTAGCCACAGCACTTAGAAAAGAAAAAGGAATAAAGATCGGAAAGGAAGAAATTGAACTGTCATTATTTGCTGAAGATATGATACTTTACATAGAAGACCTAAAAAACTCTGCCAAAAGACTTCTAGACTTAATTGACAGATTCAGTAGAGTAGCTGGATACAAGGTCAACACTCAAAAAACCATAGCCTTCTTATACACAAATAACAGACTCACTGAGAGAGAAATTAGGGAAACAATTCCTTGTACAATAGCATCCAAAAAATGAAATTTCTGGGACTCAGTCTGACAAAGGGAGCAAAAGACCTCCACACTGAAAACTGCAGCACTCTGAAAAAAGAGATTGAAGAGGACATACGAAAATAGAAAGACATCCCTTGTTCCTGGGTAGGAAGAACCAATATAGTGAAAATGGCCATACTTCCAAAGCTACTATATAGATTTAATGCAAAACTGATTGAAATTGCAACAATATACTTCACAGAACTAGAGAAAACAATCCAAAAATTCATTTGGAACCAGAAGAGACCTAGAATAGCAAAAGCAATTCTAAGCAACAGAGACATGGCAGGGGGTATCACAACGCCCAACTTGAAACTATACTACAAAGCTACTGTGATTAAAAACAGCATGGTACTGGCAAAAGAACAGACCTGAGGATCAGTGGAATAGATTAGAAGATGCAGAAACAACTCCAGATATACTCAGCCACCTCATCTTTGACAAAGGAGCCAAGCACCATCATTGGAGGAAAGATAGCCTATTTAATAAATGGTGCTGGAAAAACTGGATTTCAACCTGCCAAAGATTAAAACTAGACACATACCTATCACCATGCACTAAACTAAGATCACAGCAGATTAAAGATTGAAATATTAAAACAGAAACACTCAACTTGCTGGGAGATAAGTTAGGCAGAACTCTTGAAGACATCGGCATAGGAAAAGACTTTATGAGCAAAACCTCAGTAGCATAGGAACTAGCACAAAGAATCAACAACTGGGATCTCATCTTTTGAAAAAGCTTCTGCACTGCAAAAGAAACCACCAACAGAGCTTACAGACAACCCACAATGCAGCAAAAATATTTCAGCAGCTGTACCTCAGAAGAAGGACTACTATCAAGAATATATAAAGAACTGAAAAAAAATAAGACCCCCAAAATTCAAAGACCTAATTCAAATATGGGTATCTGAAATGAACAGACATTTCTCAGACAACGAAGTAAAAGCAGCAAACAAATGTATGAAAAAATGTTCAACATCACTGGTCATTCGAGAGATGCAGATGACAACAACACTGAGATTCTACCTCACTCCAGAAAGAACGGCTGCTATCAAGAAATCAACCAAAAACAAATGCTGGCAGGGTTGTGGGGAGAAAGGAACCCTTCTCCATTGCTGGTGGGAGTGCAGGCTGGTGCAACCACTGTGGAAATCAGTATGGAGAAACCTCAAAGAACTAGGACTAGTCCCAGCTATTTGACCCAGCTATTCCCCTGCTGGGTATCTTACCAAAAGAATTAGAAGAATCATACCACAGTGATATATGTGCACCCATGTTTATAGCGGCACAGTTTGTAATAGCTAAAGCTTGGAAAGAGCCCAAGTGCCCATCAAGTGGAAACGGGATAAAGAAGATGTGGGTTTTTTATAAAATGGAGTACTACTCAGCCATAAAGAATGAGAAACTAGAAACATCTATAGCTAAATGGATGCATATCGAGGCCATACTCTTAAGTGAAGTGAACAGTTCACACGTGTAAATACCAAATAGTTTCTCTAGTGTGAGAAACTGGAAGTGTAAATAAGGGTTAAAATGATTGAAATGAATAATTGATAATTTGAAATAGGAAGAAAGGTCCAAAGTGATAGGAGTGGTGGGTGGGGAAGGGGAAAGAAGAGAAAGGAAATACTATGAGAAAAGCAAAAAACAATGGAAATGAAATCTATGTAAATAGGGAAAGGTGGAGCACGTGAAGGGTGCACAGGTAGTGGGGAATAGACAAGAACCGAGAAACATCATGTACAGGTACAAGCACCCAATGATAAATGTAAACATGTTGTAAACCTAAAATGTACCAATAAAAGAACTTAATAATAAAAAAAAAAAAGAAAAGAAAGAAAAGCTCGGGTCCTGATGGGTTCACTGCTGAATTCTACAAAACATTTAGAGAGGAACTGCTGCCACTACTCTTTAAACTCTCCAATGGAGTGGAAAGGGAAGCAATACTCCCAAATTCATTCCTCAAAGCAAGCATCACCTTGATGCCAAAAGCAGAGAAACACCCAATTGAAAAAGAGAACTGTAGGCCAATCTCACTAATGAAAATGGAGTCAAAAATCCTTTCTAAGATACTGGCAAATAGACCGCAAAAGATCATCAAGAAGATTGTACACCCTGACCAAGTGGGATTCATCCCAGGGTTGCAGGGATGCTTCAAAATATGCAAATCAATCAATGCAATACACTATATCAATAGAGCCAAGGACAATAACCATATGATCATCTCAATAGATGCAGAAAAAGCACTTGACAAAATCCAGCATGCGTTTAATCATAAAAAACCTACAAAAAATTGGAATAGATGGTCTCTGCCTCAATCTGATAAAAGCCATCTATGAAAAACCAACAGCAAATATTATACCAAATGGTCAAAAAGTGAAGTCCTTTACACTAAAATCAGGAACAAGACAAAGATGTCTACTATCACCACTCCTCTTCAACATTGTTTTGGAAACCTTAGCCAAAGCAATTAGACAAGAGAAAGAAATAAAAGGAATAAAGATAGGAAACAAAGAAGTCAAATTGTCATTATTTGCAGATGCCATGATACTCTATATAGCAGACCCTAAGAACTCCACCAAAAGTCTTCTAGACTTAATAAGCTAATTCAGAAAAGTAGCTGGATACAAGGTCAACAAAAAAAAATCAATAGCTTTTCTGTACACAAAAAACAGACTCACTGAGAGAGAAAGGGGGCAATCCATTCCTTTCACAATAGCACTGAAAAAATTGAAATACATAGGAATCAACCTAACAAAAGAAATCAAAGACCTCCACTTTGAAAACTATAGCACTCTGAAAAAAGAGATTGAAGAGGATATCAGAAAATGGAAAGACATCCCTTGCCCTTAGGTAGGAATAATCAACACAGTGAAAATGGCCATATTTCCAAAACTGCTACATAGATTCAGTGAAATCCCAATTGAAATTCCAGCAGTATACTTCACAGACCTTGAGAAAACAATCCAAAAATTCATTTGGAACAAGCAGAGACCTAGAAGAGCAAAAGCAATTCTAGACAACAGAGACACAGCAGGGGGTATCACATCCCCCATCTTGAAACTACACTACAAAGCTACTGTGATAAAAACAGCATGGTACTGGCAAAGAAACAGACCTAAGGACCAGTGGAACAGATTGGAAGATGCAGAAACAACTCCAGACACACTCAGCAACCTCATCTTCAACAAAGGAGCCAAACACCCTCACTGCAGGAAAGATAGCCTCTTTAATAAATGGTGCTGGAAAAATTGGGTTTCCACTTGCCAAAGATTAAAACTAAACCTATATCTCTCACCATGCACTAAACTAAAGTCAAAATGAATTAAAGATCTAAATATTAAAACAGAAACACTAAACTGGAGGGAAGATAGGTTAGGTAGGACTCTTGAAGCCATTGGTATGGGAAAAGATTTTATGAAGAAAACCTCAGTTGCTCGTGAACTAGCACAAACAATCAACAAGTGGGACCTGTTCTTACTAAAAAGCTTCTGCACAGCAAGGGGAACCACCAACAGTGTAAAGACACAACCCACAATGTGGGAAAAAATTTTCACCAGCTGCCCCTCAGACAAAGGTCTAATATCTAGAATCTATAAAGAACTTTAAAAAATTAAACCTCCCAAATTTAAAGACCCAATGCAAAAATGGGCATCTGAAATGAACAGACATTTCTCAGACAAAGAAGTAGAAATAGCAAATAAACATTAAAAATTGTTCAACATCACTGGTCTTTCAAGAGATGCAGATGAAAGCAACACTGGGATTCCACCTCACCCCAGAAAGAATGGCTGCTTTCATGAAATCAACCAATAAAAAATGCTGGTGGGGCTGTGGGGAAAGAGGAACCCTGCTCCACTGCTGGTGGGAGTGCAGACTGGTGCAACCACTGTGGAAATCAGTATGGAGATACCTCAAAGAACTAGGACTGGAAGTCCTATTTGATCCAGCTATTCTGCTGTTGGTTATCTTCCCCAAAGAATTAAAAAAATCATACCACAGTGACATATGTGCACCCATGTTCATAGCAGCACAATTTGTGATAACTAAACTTGGATGCAACCCAGTTGCCCATCAACTGGAGACTGGATTAAGAAAATGTGTGATTTTTTTTAATAAAATGGAGTATTACTCAGCCATAAGGAACAAGAAACTAGAGACATTTATAGCTAAATGGATGCACATTGAGCCAATACTCTGAAGTGAAATGAATAGGACCCACATATGCAAATACAGGTTAGTTTCTCTCATGTGAGAAACTGAAAGTGTAAATAAGGTCTAAAAGGTATAATAGATAATGTGAAATAGGAAGAAAAGGGGCAAAGGGGAAGGGGAAATGGGAGAGGTAGGGGTAAAGAAAGAAGGGAATGGAATTAATGTGAGGAAAAGAAAAAAAATGGAAACAGAGTCTGTAGATAGGGAGGGGTGGAGTGGTTGCAGGGAGGGCAGGGGAATGGTGAAAAAATATGAACCAAGATGGATTATGTAAAGGTGCAAATTTCCAATGATGAATTTCATTATATTGTATACCTTAATCGTACCAATAAAATTAATTAAAAGAAGAAAGAAAGACAAAGAAGAGAGAGAGAACCTAGACTGATAGAGATGCCCCGGTAACACAGTTACCATGGAAAAAAATTAAAGAGGGCTTGGGGATGTACAATCCTGCGAACCTGAAGTCGAAGAAAGTGGGCTGCCCAGCTGCCCACTGATTTGAAAAGGGGCAAGTGACGATGACCTCACAAACTCAGCTGTCTCCTAGCAGGGATAGCTGCCCGCAGTTACTGAGACTCTGGAGGTCAGAGGAGGATTTCTCAGTGCTGTGGTTCCGACTTTGAGGGGAGAAGGGACACTGGCCTGGGGTCCTTAGCTGAACATTCTGAGGGGCTTCCCTAGGCGATGTCCCTGAAGTGAGAAAATGTCACCCGGTACTTCCTGTCCCTAAGGAAACTACATGGCACTGCTGCATGAATTGACTGTGTGGAGTGGCTATGATATCAAGGTGAAGTGTTGGAAAAGGAGAAAAGGAACTGCAATTCACTCTTTTCTCCTCTGTGACTTCTTTTTGCTGTGGCATTATAAATCCTTGGACTGAACAGTTAGCCAGGTATCAAGAAAATTGGTGATGTCAGAGACCAAGCCACAGCACCAGTTCATCTGAGCAACCCCGATGTTACATTTTCACATAGCCCATACTTACCATCTTCTCCTTCCAACAGCAAAATCCCCCATGGATGTCACCATCAAGGACTGAAGACATTCCTTCCAAAGCATTGTTGCCAGGGAGAGTGAGTTACCAGCTCTTCCAACAACAACATCTTCTATCTGGCAGCCAAACTTATGCACAAGTACTGATAGTCATGGTGTAGGGATGGCAGTGAGTGCCTGGAAAACACACAGATTTTCCTTTAGACAGCTGCTTTCTAGATCCTGCTCAGCTAGGTCAGCAGTAAGCAAAATGATGACATATTGGAGCCCTGAAAGATCACATTAGAATTCCTCAAACACAGAAATGTCTAATCTTTTACACCAGGGGTCAATATGTGATGGGCTGTGAGTGCTATCTGACTTGAAACATCGTTTTTGGGTTTTTTGTTGTTGTTGTCTTTTTTTTTCCCATTAACTTTATTGGTACATTTTAGGTATAAAATACAGTCACATTCATCATTGGGATCTTGTACCATTACATGAGTCTCTTGGTTCTTATTTTTTTTCCCCTTCCCTTGCCCTCGCTTCATCCCCTCCACCCTTCCCTATTTGCAAAGACCTTGTTTCCATTTTTTTCCTCTTCTCATATTTTTTCCTTTCCCTTTTTTCCCTTCCCCTACCCCTCCCAATTCCCCTGCTCTTTTAGACCTTTTCTTCCTGTTACACAGTATCAGTTATACATTTTTTAAATTACAATATTAAGATCTAGGAGACATTACCACAGATTTTACAGAATTTAAAAGGATATAGAAAGCATATTACAAAAATCTTTTTTGAAATAAATTTGACAACTTCTAAGAAGTACCTTGGAAGACAAATTAATGAAACTAACTCTGGAGGAAATATAAAATTGTAATAGCACCTATTAAAGAAAGTATATTCCTAGCTTGAAAACCTACCTATGTGACAACAGCAGGCTCATAAACATTTTAACTGATAAATTATATCAAACAATTCAAGCAGAAAAAAGAAGGAACACTTCTCCCCTCATTTTAGGAACTCAACATTGTGCTAATCCTAAAACTGGATAAAGATAATAGAAGAAAAAAGTATGAACATAGATAGAAATTTGTTTAACAAAACAAACTCTTAGAAGTCAGATCTGGCAGTATGTAGAAAGTGGCTTTATTATAGGGATGGCAGTGTTGGTTCAGCATTGGAAGATCCACCCCCAAAACTCATCCTTTTAACAGAGGAAAGGAGAAAGCCATATGATCCTGTCACTAGTTTGAGAAAGAGTATTGGACTAAATTCCACAGCTGTTCATGGTAAAAGCTATCAGGAGACTAGAAGTAGAACAGAACATTCTCAACAGATCAAAGACATGTACTCCATACTTCCAACAAAAACTCCTTCTATGAATGGAGACGATACAATGCTTTCTCCCTAAAGTGGGGAACAAGGGCATATATGCCTACTCTTCATCTGTCCATTAGACTTTGAAACATAGGTCTAAACCAAAATAGTCTGGCAATAAAATGACACAACTAGGATAGGATTGGCACGGCAGAAGCAAAATCTTTATATGTCGATGAAGTGATCATCTACAGAGAAAATACTAAGAAATCTCTAGGAGCCCCTAGAACTTGTACTTGAATTTAGCAGGATTAGAAAACACAAGGTATATATAAAAATTCAGGTCTGTGTATACTTGCTATAAATGAAGAACTGGATATTGAAATTTAAAAGTTATGTAGGAGTACAAAGGACCCAGAAAAGCCAAAAACAAAAACAAAAACAGTGTTGGAAGATGTTTAGCACCCAATTTTAAGACTTCTTCTAAAGCTACAGTAATCAAGGCAGTGTTGTTGTAAGGAAAAACATATAGATCATTTGAATAAAACAGAGAATCTAGAAATAGAACCACACATGTGTGGTCCACTGAGTTTTGAAAGATTATTTAACATTAGCATTTTATAGAATATAAACTCGATTCAAGAGCTGAGGAAGAGATAGTTTCTTCAGCAAACGGCACTAGAACACCTGGTATCCGTATGTAAAAAATTAACCTCAACCCTTTATTTCCATACATGAAAATAACTTGAAAGGATCTATGAACCTAAATAAGAAAGCCTAAAAGTATAAAAGTCTAAGAAGAAATTATAAGGGAAAATATTTATGAATTGAGGGTAGGCAAGAACTACCTAGGATACAAAAAACATGATGTATAAAAGAAAAAAATTGATAAATGAGATTCCATCAAAATTTAGAACTTTAAATGACATCATTAAAATGAAAAGTAGTCCTTAAACAGACCATATTTACAATGCATATAACCTATGAGCAGAATATATAAAGAATTCTTAGAGCTTATTAATAGACAACCCAATTAAAATGTAGACATAAGAAGATGATAAATAGCCAGTATAGCACAAGGAACGGTGTGCAATTCTAGAATCAGAAAAATACTAATAAGTACAATAATCAGATTGAATTATACACTCATTAGGGAGATGAAGTCAAAAGTTTTAAAAGCCTTGTCATGACTTTTTCTTTTTGTTGGATTCTCCCCCTTTGCGTTTAATTTGTCACGCCCAATGGATTCATTCTGCTGGGTTTCCTGGGGTTGTGATCCTCATTGTCTTTTCCTAGGCTACTGTCTAAAATTTTTTGGAGTGCCGCTTTGGTATTCATGAAGTTCCTGAGGTGCTCTTTATCATCAAAGTATCTTATTTCTCCCTCAATTTTGAAAGATAGTTTTGGAGGGTCCATCAATCTGGGTTGGAGGCTGTTTTCCTTTAGGGCTTGAAATACATCACTCGAAGCTCTTCTTGCCTTGAGGGTTTGCATTGAGAAGTCTGCTGTGATTCTGATGGGCTTTCCTTTGTATGTGATTTGTTTCTTTTCTCTCACTGCTTGTAGAATTTTATTCTTCTCTTGGATTTCTGGAATCCTAACTATTATATGCCTATGTGTAGATTTTTTTTGATTAAGGCTAGCTGGAGTCCTATATGCCTCACTTATCTGTATGCCAAGTTCTTTTCCCCTCCTTGGGAAGTTTTCTGCCATCACTTCTGTGAGGAGTTTTTTTATGTCATCTGCACCCTCTCCTCTTTCTTCATTGACTCCAATCAGTCTTATGTTATTCTTCTTTGCATCGTCTAGCAGCTGCTGGATTGATTTCTCGTGTTCCCTTACAATTTTAAAGCAAATTTTCTTTTCCTCCTCACTAATTGCAATCTTATCTTCTATATGTGAAATTCTATCCTCACATTGGTTCATTCTGCTGCGCAGACTTTCGATGGAGTTTTTAATCTCTTGGAAATCTGTTTGTATCTGTTTTATGGATTCCATTTGTTTCCTATGTTGAGATTCCATCATGTTCCTCAGATCCTCTATTTTTTTTATCTGTGTCCTCTCTAGATTTATTAATCATGTCTTGCACCATGAGCAAAATCTTTGCTGTTGTCTGAGTAATTATTTCTGATTTCATTTTTCCCATATCCTCTTTTGTTGCCATTTCAGAGAGTCCAGGTGGTTGAGTATCAGAGTGTTTGATCTCGTTTCCCTTTGGGATTGCTGTAGGTGATCTGGAAGTCTGTTTTTGAGGCTTGTTTATGTGTCTTCTCATTTCCACGGGGGGGGGGTGTGCTTCTGGCACCCACGTAGCTCACCTTCTCTGCCTTAGGAGCTTGGGATGGCAGTGGGGGAGCTTCCTTCTGGGTGCTGGGACAGGGTGAGGTTCACTGCCCTAGGAGTCTGGGATGGAGGTAGGGAGCTTCCTTCTGGGTGCTGGGCCCAGCTCACCTTCTTGGCCCTAGGAGCCTGGGATGGGATGGTAGCGGGGGAGCTTCCTTCCAGGTGCTGGGACCGGCTGAGCTTCACTCACATCGTTTTTGTTTTTGTTCCTAACCAAGTTTTTGGAGAAAATGGCAACTCTCATGTTTTTTCTCTTGATGTTTGTGTCTGATTTCATGACACAGTGGTAGAAGGCAGTAATTGGGACAGCGAGTGCAGGGACACCAAAGAATGGGATATCTGGTATCTGACTTTTTATGGAAAGAAATCAGCAGTATGAAGGCTTAAAACCAGGGGCTTCATGTGGAGGTAAATCACCCATCCTCTTCTAGTTTATTTTGAGACAGTGTCTCAAAGTTGCCAAATTGTTTAGCCTGGACTCTAACTTGTGATTCTTCAGCCTCAGCTTTCTAGAGTGCTGGGATTATAAATGTGCACCACTACTTCTGCTCCGAACTTCTGTTTTATTACATGGATTGTGTGTGTGTGTGTGTGTGTGTGTGTGTGTGAGTGCATGTGTGTGTGTGTGTGTGTACTTCCTAAAGTACCAACGGGTTTATAACTGTATGCATATTTTAATGATTTATGACACATCTTGTAAATACTAAGAAAAAATCTTGCTTAACCAGGAAGGTTGCTGAGAGAAGTTCAGAGACCTCTTCTTTAGGAAGCCACTCATCAAAATATCCAGTCCTGTCTCTTGACTCACAGAATGTAGCAAGGAAAAACACTGAGTGGTGACTCAGCCTCTTCTGGGTCCTCCTCGGAATAGCTGCCAGTATCTTGGAAACAGGAAGGACCTGACCTCCTCAGACTCCAGAAAATACCTCATTCCCCAAACATAGATACACAGAAAGACAATACCACAATAGACTTTTCATAGGCCTGTAATTGTTTCTGATTTTTAACCTTCCCTGCCTGTAAGTTTATTTGACCCTTCTCCTTGGGGGCACCATCTCATAGACAGGTGTCATAAAAAAGGAACATGTTATGTTTCCTGGATGAGAATAGTGTTGCATAAGAAATGGAGTATATACAGTCCCACCTAGAGTCACATGCATCATTGATTTGTCAGCCATGCAAGTTATACCAATGGAAGCAATGAGTGAACAAATGCATAAGCAGCATACTTGCTACATTTCTAACATAAGTATGCCATGCAACACACTTTTCAGGCAATAGATAATGAAGGGTATTTCCAATATCCCATCAGAACTCCCTGTCAGTATTTGTTTTGCCTGCTTGTTGTGAAAGGACACCAAGGCCAACAATTCCCCAAACCTTCTCTGACAGTTGTCACAGCTGACCCCCGGACTCAAGGATAGGGAAGGAGGCATAAGAAGTATATCTGAGATACCTCATAGTGAGAGTCTCAGGACTGCTGTGTCGAGAATATTGTGATATTTGCCACAGGTGACCAGCAAGAACCCACACTGCTTTCATCTGACATGCCAGGGGAATCCCTCATAGGTGACCATGAAGCACAGGAGGACTCATCAATTCTTAATGCTGCCTCATTACTGCAGTCCATGTACAAGTTGTTGCCACATCTGCCAATGGATAAACTGCGTTGGCACTTGAATCACTAGATGTATGTATAAGTCTTTTCCATGACACATTGAATTTATCACACAAGATTAGCACTGAGCCAAATCAAAAAGTCTCACTTGTGACTCACATTGTTATAACTGAAGCAATGAAATAGCATAGAAAATGTTACCAGTTATGATGACTCTATTCAGAACACAGAGCCAAAGCAATATATGGGAAAGGATAGTTTCTGCTGGACAATACATAAATGTGACCGGACATACCCTCATTATAACAGTACCCAGGGCTGACAGGAGATACCTTTGTGTGTGTGCAGAGTCTGGAACTCTCAGGATTCTCTGGGGGAATTATTGATATTGTGATTGTTAGAGGTACCAAACCCTCTAGATACAGAGGAAGACAAGCCCCATTTTGAGTTTCTGCCTGTGCTAACACACGCACACACACACACACACACACACACACACACACGCATATGAATGACGGTGTCTTGCAAGAGAGGAACTCCAACAGAATTCCTTTCTTGGGTCTGGCTGTCACTTACAAGCTAATTAAAGCCTCTGACATTTTGGAGATGCCTCCCTCCCTTCCAGTGGATCAGGCTACTCAACTCTATGACTCCTACAGGTATGGAATGTTAAGGTTTTTAGAAGAAAGTGGTGTGAGGATTGACCAGAATTATGCACATTCGTCAACACAAGGAAATATATTCTCCCCTTAGTGACAAGACTGCTGTGGGAATTGAGAAACATTTTCTCTCAGATTCAAGAATCAAAGAAAACATTCCCTTTGTACTTCATCTTGGGGACTTCTGCACAAGAAGCCACCATGTTCTTCCTGGGATACTAGAAGTAAGGGTGGTCTGGACCAGGGCCCTGTGTGCATACAAAGCCGAGGAACATTTTCAACAGTTTCCCTCGAAGGAGATAAATAAGACAGGCACCAGACCCACCTTACAGCTGGTATGGCTTCTCCTAGATGTGACAGAGTGGTGCAGCTCTGAGGGGAACCCTTCTAGTCAGAGAACTGTTCACAAAGGCAGATAAGGTTGGAATGTAGCTCTGCTACTGCAGCAGTGTGTGGCTGTATTTTTCCTAGCTGCTCTGTCTCTTTGTCTCCTTTCTTGACACATAGACAAAATATCAATCTCTCTTCAAGCCAGGCTTGGAAAGAGGACAATAACTGCACCACGTTTCATCAGGAAATATGTCTTAATTACTTTCTCATTGCTGGGACACAATACTCAATGCCCAAAAACCACAACTGAAAGGAGGAAAGGTTTATTTTCCTCACATTATCTAGACATTTCAGTCCATAGTCAGCTGGTTACAAGGCAATGAGTAGCACTTTCTCATAGTCCTATCACCCCTCCAAAGCCCCATCTGTGAGCACATGAGTCTTTTGGGGGTTCAGCTAGAAAGGAATCATAACAGAATATGAAGGTCAAATATTGATGTAAAAAACCCAAGGTAATTCCTAGTAATGAGGAGCCATACCTAGTCCATGGGAGCATTAGATTTTAGCCTAGGCTTTCTGCCCTCTAATAATTAGCCTTTAAATTGACAGCAGATAGTTAAGATAATTATCTAAACTTTCTCAGAGGCTGCCTGGAGAGGAGAAATGACGTTCATTATGCCATTTCAATTCAAAAACAGGAAAACAAAAAGACAATGTCTAGTGAATGTGGAAAATGATACCTCCTTCCATATTAAAGAAAGTAAGTGAGAGGCATTCTATAATTTTGTCTCTTCTGATTTTGAAAACAATAGAAAGACATGCACAGGTTTGCTGGGAGTCTCAGGAAAGAGGTGCTTGGAAGGAACTTGTTGCTACCCAATATCACACATGTGGGAAGTGGAGAGACTTTTTTAGTTTGCTCTGTTACTAAACCAGGCACTTTTCTCTGTCAAGTATTTGATATTTCATGCTTTGTCTTGAATATTTTCTGTCATCATTTCATTTTAAATAATTATGTCAATCCACTTACATTTCTATATTTTGTAAGAATTTGCAGATACAGGTAAGTTTTAAAGCCTAAACTTGCAAATTAGTGTGAAACAGATCTTGGACTTCCAAACACCTACATACCAAAGGTCTGTTGCATTCTTACTTGAGCACTCAGTACATTTTGAAAAAGATAAGGTAGGACATGGGATTTTGTCTTATTGTTATTTTTATTCTACAGAGGAGATCATTTAATCTTTGCTTCCTGAATTTCTTTCTTCATACATTTTGTCATTAGTACTGATTATATCATAGTTTATAAAATTATTTTATGAATCATGTATACTATTTCAGATTACATGCATAAGGCATGTGTACATCCAATTTCCTAAACTACATCACAGATCATTTAAGACAAAGTTAACATTTTCTCTGTCTCCTCTATGGAAACTTAGATATATGGATAAATAGCATATGTGACTCAAACTCTTTGTCTACACAGCAGGATGGCAAGAAAGAATACCCATGAAAATTAGTAAGTAGACAAGAGCAGAAAAAAAATACGAATATTCTACTGTCACTTATACATAGGAAGGGTGATATAAATATACAACACCTAAAATTTAAAAATCTATTACAGCAAAAGACATTGCATTAATTCCCCTTCACCTACTCCCCCCTGCTTCAAACACACTTATCCCATCATCCTTTCCACTTTCTGAGACAGTTCTGGAAGTCTTCTTTCATGAGCACTTTTGTGGTATGTGATCAAAGATACAGTGAATGCTGCTGCCGAGCGTCATACAATCAAAAAGCAGTCTCCTAAACATATTACAGTGTGTGGTGTCCTCATGTACCTTATACATATTGCTCCCAGCCACATAGGACATAGGCTTATTATTATTGGCCTGATGCTGAACAAATAAAAGGAGGCCATTATTTTATTGAAAAGGGAAAAATGATTTATTCAAAGCTATCTCCAAGGAGATGGAGGGGCCTATTTTCCTCAAATCACTGTCTCTCTGTGTACAGATGTATAGAGGTTTTTTATAGCAAGGAACAGAAGGGAAGGGGAACACAATGAGACAGGACACATCTGGAATCTTGCTTTATTGCTGCCAGCCAACTTCAGCTTCATTTATCTCTTTCCTGTGCAAAGAAAACTGGGTCCTGCCCTCCTGGGGTCAGCACCTACATATTCTGTCACTTCATCTGAGCTGAGGAGTGGAGAGGATGTTAGCTTTGTGCTCAGTAATAGGAAGATTCAAAAATTATTTCTGAAAGAAAAAATGTCTAACTTTTAAAGTTCAATTTTGCCACCTGGTGACAACCGGATGTGGCACAGTGCAACTTCTGGCTCTTTCCCAAAGTCAAAATGACCTTAAAAGGTACGCAATTTGAGTTGATTCCACACAACAAGCTAGCCAAGATATTACAATGAAAGATACAAGGATGACTTCCAGAAGTACTTCAAAAGTGGCAAAAGTGATGGGACAAGTGTATTCAAAGGGAAAATATGTATTTTGAAGAGGATTAATGACAAGTGTCTTTTACTGTAATACTATCAGGTTACAAGGAAACCCTGTCCTGATGCAGTGAAGAACCACTGCTTCATTTCCTTGGTCGTTGATTCTTTGCACCAATAATGGAATAATTCAGTCAAGACACATAGGTGGCCATGTAAAAATATAGGTTGAATTTGTTGAATTTATTGTACAGTAGACATAGAGACACATCTTCAATGGAAAAGGCAGGCAGTGCCACAAAGGTATCTGCACTGAGTGCAAGCCCCCCTACCTTTCTGTGCACATAGCCTTATGTCTCAGACCTAATGAATGACTATAAGTGTATCACACATTGAAGTCTTCATTTATTTACTTCAATGGCAAGCACACCTGGTATAGCTGTGTATGTGCATGTGCACACCTGTGTCTTTGTACGGGTGTGGGACAGTCTGTTTTGGAAAGCTGCACAATATTATTTTAAGCACATTTGTTTTGGCCATTTAATGCTCACTAGAAAAGTTTTTAAAAAAGAGGTCAGATGATTATATATTTCCAAAATTTTATTCTTTTCACAGACTAATTTCTGTAAATTAAGTGTTTACTTTTTAACTCTTTATAGCTCATTATCAGAGTGCTCATCTGTTCATATTTGTATCTTAGGAAGCATGAATCATGTTGATGATGTGTTTCCTACATATCTACAATATACAAATTGCAGGTTTTACCTGATAAAAAATGATGCAGACCTTTTTTTCTGAAGGCCAAGTCTAGCTAAATTTCCCAGGATGACCTCAAACTTGGGATCTTCAGGATCCAGTTACCCTAATAGCTGGGATTAGAAGTGTGTGATACTATGTCCAGATTTGACAAAAGATAACTATAAAATAAAATATCTAAAATAAAAGATGAACAAATGTACTGTCACATCACTCGGTGGCCCCTTCAATATAAACTTACAGACATTTTTGGTTTTGTTTCTCTCTCTCCCCCCCTCCCACTCTGTTATTCTCTTTTTATTTTATTTATATATTTATTGGTAGATTTTAAGTATAAAATACATTTACATTTATCATTGAGTGTTTGTACCAGAACATGATACATCTTAGTTTTTATTTTTTCTCCCATTACCTGTGCACCCTTCACCCCCTCCACCCTTCCCTATTTACACAGACTTTGATTCCATTTTTTTCTCATAATTTTTCCTTTCCCTTCCTCCTTTTCCCCTTCCCCTCCCACCACCCCAAACCCTTGGATCTTTTCCTGTTTCAAATTATTAATTATTCATTTTAATCATTTTCATCCTTATTTACACTTTCAGTTTCTCACACTAGAGAAACTATTTGGTATTTATAGATGTGTGTCCTATTTATTTCACTTAAGAGTATGGCCTCAATATGCATCCATTTAGCTATAAATGTCTCTAGTTTCTCATTCTTTATGGCTGAGTAGTACTCCATTTTATAAAAAAAACACATCTTCTTTATCCAGTTTCCAGTAGATAGGCACTTGGGTTCTCTCCAAGCTTTAGCTATTACAAACTGTGCCGCTATAAACATAGGTGCACATATATCGCTATGGTATGATTCTTTTAATTCTTTGGGGAAGATTCCCAGTAGAGGAATAGCTGGGTCAAATGGGACCTCTAGTCCTAGTTCTTTGAGGTATCTCCATACTGATTTCCACAGTGGTTGCAACAATCTACATTCCCACCAAAAATGGAGAAGGGTTCCTTTCTCTCCACACCCCAGCCAGCATTTGTTTTTGGTTGATTTCTTGATAGCAGCCATTCTTTGTGGGGTGAGGTGGAATCTCAGTATTGTTTTCATCTGCATCTCTCAAATGACAGTGATGTTGAACATTTTTTCATGTATTTATTTGCTGTTTTTACTTCTGGTCTAAGAAATGTTTGTTCATTTCGGATGCTCATTTTTGAATTGGGTCTTTGAATTTGGAGGATCTGATTTTTTTTCAGTTCTTTATATATTCTCGATAGTAGACCTTTGTCTGAGCTACAGTTGATAAAAATTTCTTCCCACACCGTAGGTTGTCTCTTAGCTCTGTTGGTAGTTTCTCTTGCAGTGCAGAAGCTTTTTAGTACAATGAGATCCCAGGTTTTGATTCTTTGTGCTAGCTCCTGTGCTACTGAGGATTTGTTCATAAAGTCTTTTCCTATGCCAGTGTCATCAAGAGTTCTACCTAACTTATCTTCCAGCAAGTTTACTGTTTCTGTCTTAATATTTAGCTCTTTAATCCACTTTGATCTTAGTTTAGTGAGTGGTGATGGGTATGGGTCTAGTTTTAATCTTTGGCAGGTTGAAATCCAGTTTTTCCAACACCATTTATTAAATAGGCTATCTTTCCTCCAATGAGGGTGGTTGGCTCCTTTGTCAAAGATGAGGTGGCTGATTATGTTGGGAATTGTTTCTGCATCTTCTAATCTATTCCACTGATCTTCAGGTCTCTTTGTTTGCCAGTACCATGCTGTTTTTATTACAGTAGCTTTGTAGTATAGTTTCAAGTTGGGGATTGTGATACCCCCAGCCATGTCTCTGTTGCTTAGAATTGCTTTTTTTATTCTAGGTCTCTTCTGATTCCAAATGAATTTTTGGATTGTTTTCTCTAGTTCTGTGAAGTATATTGTTGCAATTTCAATTGGCATTGCATTAAATCTATATAGTAGTTTTGGAAGTATGGCCATTTTCACTATATTGGTTCTTCCTACCCAGGAACAAGGGATATCTTTCCATTTTCTTATATCCTCTTCGATTTCCTTCTTCAGAATGCTGTAGTTTACAGGGTAGAGGTCTTTTGCTTCCTTTGTTAGGTTGATTCGTAGATATTTCATTTTTTTAGATGTTATTGTAAAAGGAATTATTTCCCAAATTTCTCTCTCAATGGGTCTGCTATTTGCATATAAGAAGGCTATTGTTTTTTGAGTGTTGACCTTGTATCCAGCTACTCTACTGAATCTGTCAATTAGGTCTAGAAGACTTTTGACTGAGATTTATGGATCTTCTATGTAAAGTATCATATCATCACCAAATAATGATAGTTTCACTTCTTCCTTTCCTATCTTTATTCCTTTTATTTCTTTGTCTTTTTTAATTGCTATGGCTAATGTTTCCAGAACAATATTGAACAGGAGTGGTGATAGTGGGCATCCTTGTCTTGTTCCTGATTTTAGCATGAAAGTTTTCAATTTTTGACCATTTACTATGATGTTGGCTGTTGGTTTTTCATAGATAGCCTTAATCAGGTTGAGATAAAGACCTTCTTTTCAAATTTTCTGTAGCGTTTTTATCATGAATGGGTGTTGGACTTTGTCAAATGCTTTTTTGCATCTATTGAGATGATCATGTGGTTTTTGTCCTTGTCTCTGTTAATATAGTGTATTACATTTATTCATTTACGGATATTGAATCATCCTTGCATCCCACAGATAAATCCGACTTGGTTAGCGTGTATGATCTTCTTGATGACTGTCTGTATTCTGTTCGCCAATATCTTGTTGAGGATTTTTGCATCAATGTTCATTAGGGAGATTGGTCTGTAGTTCTCTTTTGGGGTTGGGTCTTTCCCTGGCTTTGGGATCAAAGTAACACTTGCTTCCAGGAATGAATTTGGAAGCCTTGCTTCCCTTACAATTTCCTTAATGAGTTTAAAGAGTAATAGTGTTAGTTCTTCTTTAAATGTCTTGTAGAATTAAACAGTGAAGCCATTAGGACCTGGGCTTTTCTTTGTTGGTAAGTTTTTTATTACATTTTCAATTTCATTCATTGTTATTGGGGTGTTCAGAATTTCTATATCTTCTTCATTTAATTTTGGCAACTCGTATGTACCTAGGGATCTGTCCATTTTTTCTGTGTTTCCCAGTTTTTTAGAGTACAGGTTCTCAAAGTAGGTATTGATGATCCTCTGGTTTTCTGCTGGATCTATTGTCTCTTCACCTTTTTCCTTCTTAATTGCATGGATTTGAGCCTTTTCTTTCCCTTTTTTGATAAGATTAGCTAAAGGTTTATCAATTTTATTTATTCTTTCAAAAAAACAACTCTTTGATTCATTGATTTTTTGTATCATTCTCTTTGTCTCCATTGCATTGATTTCTGCTGGGATCTTTATAATTTACTTTCTTGTAAGAGTTTTGGGTTTGTTATGCTCTTCATTTTCTAGGAGCTTGAGGTTCTGCATTAGGTTATTTAACTGAGTTCTCTCTGTTGTCCTAACATGGGCATTCACTGCTATGAATTTCCCGAATAGAACTGCTTTCATTGTGTCTCATAGATTCCTGTATGTTGTACTGGCATTATCATTTACTTGTGAAAACTAATTTCTTCTTTAATTTCCTCTGTCACTCATTGGTTGTTCAAGAGAGTGTTATTCAATTTCCATGTGTTTGTGGGAGTTTTGCAGTTTCTTATGTTATTGATCTCCAATTTTATTGTACTATATTCTGAAAATATACAGGGGATAACTTGAATTCTTTTACATTTACTTAGATATGTCCTATGAGCTAGGATGTGATCTATTTTGGAGGATGACCCGTGTGCAGCTGAAAAGAATGTGTATTCTGATTTTGTGGGGTGGAACACTCTGTAAACATCTATTAAGTCCATTTGTTCAATAGCTTGGTTGAGTTCTAGAATTTCATTGTTAATTTTTTTTCTAGTTGATTTGTCTTTTTGTGATAGAGGGGTATTGAGGTCCCCCACTACAACTGTATTAGTGCTTATTTGGTTTTTCATGTCCATTAATGTTTGTTTTGTATAGTTGGGGGGATTTGTATTTGGTGCATATATATTTATGACTGTCATCTCTTCCTCTTGGATTGTTCCCTTCACAAGTATGTAGTGACCATCTTTGTCTCTCTTAATTAGTTTTGGTTTGAAATCTACTCTGTCTGGAAATAAAATTGCTAACCCTGCTTTTTCCTGGATTCCTGTGACATGGAGGACTGTTTTCCATTCTTTTACTTTCAGTCTGTGGATTTTATTTTGAGTTAGGTGTGTTTCTTGTATACAGCATATTTCTGGGTTTTGCTTTGTAATCCATTCTGCCAGTCTATTTCTTTTGATTGGTGAATTGAAGCCATTAACATTGATAGTTATAATTGAGAGATATTGATTTATCTTTTTCATGATGGTTTACTTTTGTTGGCTCTTTTATTTCTTATTTTCCCCCCTTTCCTTTAGTGTCTTACCTTGCCTGGTGGCTTCCCTCTGTTTGGCCTCATGGAGTTGTGACCTTCATTGCTTTTTTCTAGGATATTATTTAGAATTGCTTGTAGTGCTGGTTTGGTGTTCATGAAATTTCTCAGATGTTCTTTGTCATGAAAGTATCTAATTGCTCCATCGATTTTGAAAGATAATTTTGCAGGGTACAACAGTCTAGGTTGGAATTTATTTTCTTTTAGGGCTTGAAATACTTTACTCCAAGGCTCTCCTTGACTTGAGAGTTTGTGTTGAGAAGTCTGCTGTGATTCTGATGGGCTTTCCTTTGTAGGTGATTTGTTTCTTTTCTTTAACTGCTTGTGGGATTTTGTTCTTCTGTTGGGTTTCTGGGATCTTGAGTATTATATGTCTAGGTGTAGATATTTTTTGGTCATGGCTAGTTGGAGTTCTATATGCCTCACTTATCTGTATGTCCAATTCTCTACCTCTGTCTGGGAAGTTTTCCACTATTACTTCTGTGAACAGTTTTTTTTTTATGTCAATTGTGCTTTCTCCTGTTTTTTCTTCAACTCCTATCAGTCTTATGTTATTTTTCTTTGCATCATCTAGCAGTTGTTGGATTGATTTTTCATGATCCCTTACTATTTTTAAGAAATCTCTATTTTTATGGTCTCTAACTACAATCCTGTCTTCTATACCTGATATTGTATCTTCAGATTCCCTTAATCTGCTGTGGATACTTTCAATGGAGTTTTTGATCTCCTGAATATCTGTTTGAATCTGTTTCATGGATTCCATTTCTTTCTTATGTTGGGCAATCGTGATTTCCATTTCTTTTTTATGCTGGGCATTCATAGCTTCCAGCATGTTTCTGAGCTCATCTATTTTTTTTATCTGTTTCTGTTTTAGAGCCTCTAATCATGTCTTTCACTCTGCTCACCATCTCTGTAGGTATCTGGTTGATTATTTCTGCTTTGAATTTTTCTAGAGCCTCATTCATCTGTTTTGTTACTTCCTGTGCTATCAGTTCAGTGTGTCCAGGTGGTTGATTATTAGACTTTTCCTCCTCATTTCCCTCAGAGTTTACCCTTGGTGGGGTGGAAGTCTGAGTTTTTGCCTTGCTTAAATGTCTTCTCATTTTTGTTTTTGGTACTGTCCTTGGTTTAACTCCTGGGTTGATAGTTTGAAATTGCTTATTGTAGGTATCTTTGTTGCTTGTAATTAGAACCCTTATGGAATGATTGGTGCTCAGAGGTGTCTTCCAGATATAGCTGATTTTTAAGTTTTGAGTCTCTAATGACTCTAAGTATATCTCATTTTCCTTATACTAGGAAGGTTCACTGACTAGATCAATAACAACACCTTAGCCCAAGTGATACAATCAGCAACACCATTGCATCAAGTACATCTTCAAAAATGACATTTTGTGGTAGTTATTAATCTATCACCTTTAGCTGTGTGAATTAAATCAAGATCAAGGACCAACCCCACATATAGTGAATAAACTCTTCAATTTAACAAGTTTACCCTTTGGGATGGGGAGTTAGAAGGGGTTGGGGAGGGAAAGGGAAGAAGGATAGGGGAAGGTTACAAGTGAGGCCAGTGGACACAAGCAAGAAGGAATAAGAGAATAATAGGAAA
This sequence comes from Heterocephalus glaber, assembly GCF_053883595.1. Classification (NCBI taxonomy): domain Eukaryota; kingdom Metazoa; phylum Chordata; class Mammalia; order Rodentia; family Bathyergidae; genus Heterocephalus; species Heterocephalus glaber. The sequence goes on along the minus strand of NW_028258384.1, from coordinate 32,436,644 downwards.
ATAAAGAAGAACTCTCCCTGAGGACCAGAAAGGGGACAAAAAGGGGAAGATGAACAATGTGGGAGAGCAAGAGAGTGAGTGCAAGAGAAAGAGAAAGGAAAGAGAAAAGAAAGAAGAAAAGAAAAGAGAAAAAAGGAGAGAAAAACAAATATTTGGAAGGAGTAGGAAAAAAAATTAAGATAAGAGGAGCAAAAGAAAAGAAAAGAGGAAAAAACAAAATAATAATACTAATATTGGGAATAAAAAATAACAATGAAGATGAAGGGCCTCTTTCAGGGTATGTCTCTGCTGTCACAGCAGACAACGTGAGTAGCAGTGTGCAGATATAAGTCAGTGAGTCTCAGCAAGCCAGTCGCAGAACTGTGAGATTCAGACAAATTTCTGGCTGCAAGTCCCAAGTTGAGCTCCCTGTCCTCCTGTAGGGTTGAACTCTGCAGAGTTGTATTGCAGGTTCCAGCTGCCCTTCCCCTGAAGGTAGTCCCTGTCCTGTTGGGAGGTGTAGATGACTCGAACTTACCCAGTAAAGTGGTTTGGTGGTCTGGTGTCCTCTGCATCTTTGTAGTGTGGAACCAGGTGGCAGTACAGAGCAGAGGCCAGAGGAGCAGGGGCGGGGGGATGTCCAGTGGATTGCTGCCGGGGCGCGAGCTGATTTGGCATGTTCCTCGTGACTTTCAACCTTGCCATGGGGTCCGCAGACCTTCCTGTCTGAACCGGGCTGATTCAGCGTGTTCTGCGGGACTCGCGACCTTGTGGGAGATTATTTCTGTTTTGAATTTTTCTAGACCCTCATGCATCTGTTTTGTTACTTCCTGTGCTATCAGTTCAGGGTGTCTAAGTGCTTGTTTATCAGACTTTTCCACCTCATTTCCCCCAGAATTTCCTTTTCGTGGCCTGGAAGCCTGCCTTTGTGCCTTGCTTAAGTGTCTTCTCATTTTTGTTTTTGGTACTGTCCTTGGTTTAATTCCTGGGTTGATATTTCAAAATTCTTAATGTAGGTATCTTTGTTGCTTGTGTTTAAAACCCTTGTGGAATGATTGCTTTTCAGAGGTGTCTTCAAGATATAGCTTGTGTTTGGGTTTTGAGACTCTAATGACTCTGAGGCTATTTTATTTTCCTTACACCAGAAAGGAAAACTAATTAGATCAGTCGCAACATGTTAGCCCAAATGACACAGTCCGCAATACCATAGCATCAAGTGCAGCTTAGAAAATGACAATTTGTGGTAGTTATTAATCCATCACATTTAACCATGTGAATTAAATTAAAACCGAGGACCAACCCAACATAAGTTTATAATGAATAAACTCTTCAATATAGCATCTTTCCCCTTCAGCATGGGGGGTTAAAAGGAGTTGGGGAGGGAGGAATGGGTAGAAAAATGAGGAAAGATTAATGGTGAGGCCAGAAGACATAGGAAGATCACACAAACTCTAAGAAGTTGTTAAAGGCAAGAGGAAAAGGCAGAATGAAAGAACAAAGATGTGAATAGAATTATCTAACAGCAACAGGGAGGCAAGATACTATATTTACTTTCCTTTAAACCTAATGATAATCAAGAGAAGGAAAAAGAGAAGAAAAGAAAAATCAAGGAGAAATCTGAATTCAGTGCAGAAAGGAACAAATGGGGAGATGAAGAGCAATGTGGGATAGTGAGAGAATGAGTGAGAGAGAGAGAAAGAAAAGATCAAAGAAAGAAACGAAAGAAAAACAAAAATTTGATGAGTAGAAAAAAGTAAAAATTAAGAATTAAAAATAAGAGAAAAAATTGTTTTTTCCTTTTTCGCAAATAGCACTAGAAATTATGGGCCTCCTTCAGGGTATGTCTCTGCTGTCACAGTAGGCAACGTAGAAATACCTGTGCATATACAAGTCAATGAGTCTCAGCAAGCCAGCAGCAGACCAAGTACAGTGGTCTGATGTGCCTTTATTGTAGAGATTCTCTTTACTTCTCCGCTGAGCTTCAGTTTTCATCGAGGAGCCTGAGAAGCCCTCTTTCTGTTACTAACTTCTGCTCTATCTTGTGGTGCTCAGGAGAAGGGTCTTTATAATCCCCCGTGCCTCTGTAGTGTGGGACCAGGTAGCAGAAAAGCCAGAAGGCCAGAGGCGCGCGTGGGGCAGGGGGCGGCGGTGGCGAACTGGGTCTTGGAGGCGCCCGCGCTGCTAAGCGGACCTCACCGTGGCGTGGGCAGGGCCCTGAACGGCCCTGGAGCTTCAAGCTGCTTGTCTCACCTGGCTGGTGGCGGCTGGGAGAGCGTCGGATCACTCTGTTATTCTCTTGAACAAATTAATACATTATACTGAAGAAACACCTAACATATATTAAATTGAATCCATATTCTCAAAGTTTTCACCTTTTATAAGCATCTAAGTAGAATTATTTACCCCTTTTCCAAACTTATAAAGCTCAATATCATGTTTAAATACAAAGTTAACTTAAAGTGCAAATATTAATCTTGCCCAGTCCAGACTCCATAAATCCGTTGTTTTCTAAAGATAATCAAGACGTAAGTTTTTCAGTTTCAGAGTTTCCACTCCCACGCATGTAACAAAGAGAATGATTCATTTTCCACCATCACTTTTTGGTTGAAACAAAATCATTAAAGAAGTAGTTTTCAGTTATCCAACTGAAAGCCATGTTTTGTAGAATTATTAATTTTTTTGTATTAAATTCTTTTATTGGAACATTGTAGGTATATAACACAATTACATTTCTCATTGGGAATTGTACCTTTACATAATGCATCTTGGTTCTTATTTTTTCCCCATTCCTAACCCTCCCTTCACGCCCTCCACCCTTCCCTATTTACAAAGAATTTATTTCCATTTTTTCCATTTCTCATCATTTTTTTCTTTCCCTTCTTTCCTTTCCCCTGCCCTTCCCACTACCCCTACCCCTTTGGAGCTTTTCTTCCTATTTTACATTATCGATTATTCATTCTAATCATTGGTACATTTTAGGTATACAATATAATGACATTCATCATTGGAAATTTGCACCTTTACATAGTCTCTCTTGGTTCTTATTTTTCACCCTTGCCCAGCCCTCCCTTCAACCCCTCCAGTCCTCCCTATTTACAAAGATTTTGTTCTTATTTTTCCATTTTCTCATATTAATCCCATTCCCTTCTATCCTTTCCCCTAGCCCTCCCACTTACTTCCCCTTTGCCCCTTTTCTTCCTATTTCACATTACCTATTATACATTTAGTCCTTACACTTTCAGTTTCTCACACCAGAGAAACTATTTGGTATTTACACGTGTCCTATTTATTTCACATAAGAGTATCACCTCAGTGTGCATCCACTTAACTATAAATGTCTCAAATTTGTCATTTTTTATGGTTGAGTAGTGCTCCATTTTATAAAAAAACCACATTTTCTTGATCCAGTCTCCAGTTGATGGGCATTTGGGCTGTTTCCAAATTTTAGCTATTACAAACTATGCTGCTATGAACATGGGTGCACATATATCACTGTGGTATGATTCTTTTAATTCTTTGGGGAAGATCCCCAGCAGTGGAATAGCGGGGTCAAATGGGACTTCCAGTCCTAGCTCTTTGAGGTATCTCCATACTGATTTCCACAGTGGTTGCACCAGTCTACACTCCCACCAGCAGTGGAGCAGGGTTCCTCTTTCCCCACAGCCCCACCAGCATTTCTTATTGGTTGATTTCATGATAGCAGCCATTCTTTCTGGAGTGAAGTGGAATCTCAGCATTGTTTTCATTTGCATCTCTCGAATGACCAGTGATGTTGAACATTTTTTCATGTATTTATTTGCTATTTATACTTCTTTATCTGAGAAATGTCTGTTCATTTCAGATGCCCATTTTTGGATTGGGTCTTTAAATTTGTGAGGTCTGATCTTTTTAAGTTCTTGTAGAATTATTAATTTGAAAGCTACACCCTTGAGAGCTTGTTTGGTGGGAGTTCTATCCGGGAAGCATAGCTGCTTATGTGCCCTTGAATGAGGAAAAATGATACTCTCATGTCTGGGAAGGTTGTCCTCTTTGACCAAGCACACAGCTTCAGGAGGGACACACATACAGCAGTGAGGGAGGAAGCGGACACCCACCTCACCAGCTAGATCAGCTGAATCATGCCATCAACAGGGTAACAGATGTAGCAGCCAGATCGCCCTCACACCCTGGAAAATACATTCTTATAACCTTTCACCTAGGTGTTTGACTAATGTATACTTTAAGAAGTATATATCCAAAATATGGATTTCTAAATAAATGTACTTTTCTTAAAATGATCTGCATAAACAGCAAAACCCATAGACTGAACTGCCACTTTTTGTCACTGCTACTCCAAACTCACATGACTGAAATTAGAAACAATTACCTTAGACCTGCTTGTACTATGAAACCTTTGGAAATTTAAAGGCTCCTGAACAGAGTGGTTCCTAAAAATAATGAGGAAATGTCTTTACTGTAATAAATCTAAGCTCAGAATGATCTTTTGCAACTTACCACCACAAAATATGTACATTTTCAACTAAAGGGACTCGAGAAACAGTAGATAGAAGAAGAGCATTTTAATTTCTCCTTTTCTTTCTGAAACAGCTTAACTAAAACTCTCATTTGATAGATACCCTCCCTGTACCAGAAAAAGAGGATCATTCTTTAAAGTATTTAGAGTTTTCCACTTCTTTGGGTCTTCATATCCTTATGGGGACTCCTCTTTTACATAAAACAGAGTCTAGGCATTTTTATACTTTATATGCTTTTCTCCTGTTCATGTCTTTTGTGTCAATTTAATCATCATATCAACCTATAAACTCTGGGAAAATAGAGGCAAAATTTGCCCTGCCCTATGTAATAGAAATATTTTGATTACTCTGACATTTTCATGACATTAAATTTTAAAATTGTCTTGTAGAGTTAAAAGAAAAATCTTTTGACAGCTAACTATTTTAACATATATATGTATACATATATATGCTCATATATATACATATTTAACATTTTAGAGAATGCAGATCTTTAATAAAAGTCTATTGTCTTCCTAATAGTACCCATCATTTTGTCAAGGAAATTTTTAATATATAATAATAAAAGGAAAATTCTAAACACAAGTATCTGTAAACACTTAGGAAAGGATAAATTTAACAACATTCTTTCAATTATTTCAAATTTTATTCTTTTCCCACCAACAGAATCCAGTTGCAAGTGTCCAAGGCTAGCTAGGCTCTCCCACCACAAGTGTCAGGCTATTTTAGGACACAGGAATAAGGGAACTGAATGAGTGATGTTGACTCAGAGGCTTATGTGTCTCTACAGGAGTAGCTGAAAGTCTCTCTCGAGGTACAGGGGGAATCAAAACTGACTTTGGTGATAAAATAATTCACTGCCTCAAACAGACAAAGACAAACACACCAGAATATCAAGCGTGATTGTAATGCTTCAACAGACTTGGTATATATGCCCGACTATATCCTTGTAAAAGGTTTCTATATCTGGTCATTAGTGATCATATCCCAGTTGTCATAGAAACCAGAATGTCAGCATAGCAGTCAGTGTTACATGATCATTCCACAGTAACTGGAAAGTACAAATCAACCACAGAATGAAGGAAATTAATGAATAAGTGAAAATCATAGCACAAGAGATCACACTATCATTTCAACAAAAATTACTATTGAAGTAAAAAGAAAGGATTCTGCACCAATGAGTAAAAGTAAATGAACAGAATGGTTAATCATTATGTGTTTTCCCATTAGACAAAGGAAATGTGGTCTCAGACTCTGCTTAGGACAGCCACAGAGTCTGTGCTTACCCTGAAATGGATCTCAAAACGAATAATTCTCAAAACCTATCCTAAACCTAATGTAAACACTTAATAGCTCCAGATATCATGGCTTAGAAGGTTCATATCTTATCCTTTGCATAAAAGAAAACAAAATCCTCAGAGTCAGAGCTTTGTATCATAGCTCAGTGATTCACATCTGACTCACAAGGCTAAATCCGAAAAGAAATTAAGTAGAACACAATTTTCAGAATCTGGACATTGAGATGCTGCTAATAAGATTACAAGTTCTGAGTAATATGTGAGAATAATATTCTTCCTCCACCAAGATCTTTGTTGAGAATTGTCTTGCATGATTACTGCAGTACCCCCAGGAGGATAATAAGGCCATATCCAAGGGTGGTTGGTAATTTAGGAACAACACTAGAAGGAGAAAATTTAGTGACTACCAAACCTGCAGGTAAAGTACTAGGAACACCAGCTATGGAGGAGCTACCTGGGATGAGAACCCTGGTCAACTCTGGGACAGATATTTATGCAGGTATTAGTATGCAAACAATGATTTCAGTAAAGACAGGCTGACTTCTAGTTTCTGTAGATTCACTCTCCTTTCTCCTTGCCTTTAAATAACACAGGAATAATTCAAGGAATACTCAGGGAAAGACACTGAAAGGGGAACAAAGGAGTTTAAAAATTTTAAATTATATGATGAACAAATTCTGTACTTCTGCTACATACCATGTGTGATAATGCATGGGTCAATTTGAGTATTAGAATCATTACTCAATTTTATGTATATACATATTATGTATATATAAAATCACCATGTGTACATCTTTAAAACATACAATCTGTATTTGTTCAGTGAATTTTAATAAAACAACATAAAATCCTC